>NC_086447.1:714246625-716646625 GCF_028390025.1 Pseudophryne corroboree
GATTGTGGCTATAAAGGATGTGTTGCAGATTTCTGATGAACCTGCGGTGCAGGAAACAAGGATTTGCTTATTCAAGGGGAAGAAACCGAAGGTAAAGTTTCCCCCCTCTCATGAAATGAATACTCTTTGTGAAAAGGCTTGGGAGTCGCCGGATAAGAAATGGCAGATTCCCAAGAGGATTCTTATGGCGTATCCTTTTCCCTCTGATGACAGGGAAAAATGGGAGACATCTCCAACCGTTGATAAAGCTCTATCCCGTTTGTCTAAGAAGGTGGCGCTTCCGTCTCCTGACACGGCAGCTCTCAAGGATCCGGCGGATCGCAAGTTGGAGACGTGTCTGAAGTCCATTTTCGCTAATACAGGTGCATTGTTCAGACCTGCTGTGGCATCGGTATGGGTGAGTAGTGCTATTGCTAAATGGGTGGAGAATTTAGCTAGTGACATGGATACTCTTGATAAAGATAATGTCCTTCTAACTCTTGGTTATATTAAGGACGCTGCAGATTACCTGAAGGACGCGGCAAGGGACGTCTGTCTCTTGGGATCAAGGACCAATGCCATGTTGATATCTGCCAGGAGGGCCTTGTGGATCCATCAATGGAATGCTGATGCCGACTCCAAGAGGTCTATGGAAGCTCTACCCTTTAAAGGTACGGTCTTGTTTGGGGACGGCCTGGCGGACCTAGTCTCGACCGCGACTGCGGGTAAGTCCTCTTTTCTTCCTTATGTTCCCACACAACAGAAGAAGGCACCACATCAGCAAATGCAGTCCTTTCGTCACAATAAATACAGGCGTGGAAAGGGTTCGTCTTTCCTCGCCTCAAAGGGTAGAGGACGGGGAAGAAAAATTCCTGCAACCTCAGGTGCACAGGACCAGAAGTCCTCCCCGGCTGCTACCAAGTCCACCGCATGACGCTGGGGCTTCCCTGGGGGTGTCCGGACCGGTGGGGGGCCGTCTTCAGGTATTCAGCCAGGTCTGGATTCAATCAGACCTGGATCCTTGGGTGTTAGAAATAGTGTCTCAAGGATACAAACTGGAGTTTCAGGAGATGCCCCCTCACCGGTTCTTCATTTCGGCATTACCAGTGGTTCTTCCGGACAGGGAGGTGGTCCGGTCGGCCATTCAAAAATTGTGTCTACAGAGGGTCATTGTTCCCGTCCCTCCGTCCCAGCGGGGGGAGGGGTTCTACTCTAGCCTCTTTGTGGTACCGAAACCGGACAGTTCGGTCAGACCAATTCTAAATCTAAAATCCCTCAATCCATACTTTAAAGTCTTCAGGTTCAAGATGGAATCCCTTCGAGCGGTGATTGCCAGCCTGGAGGGGGGGGATTTTATGGCGTCAGTCGACATAAAGGATGCCTACTTACACGTGCCGATTTATCCTCCGCATCAGGCTTTCCTCAGGTTTGCGATACAGGATTCTCATTACAAATTTCAGACGTTGCCGTTTGGGCTTTCCACGGCTCCGAGGATTTTCACCAAGGTCATGGCGGAAATGATGGTTCTTCTTCGCAAACAAGGGATTTCAATTATCCCGTACTTGGACGATCTCCTGATAAAGGCGAGGTCCAAGGAACGATTGCTGACAAGTGTAGAGTTGTCTCTATCGGTTCTGCGACAACACGGATGGGTCCTCAATTTGCCGAAATCCCAGTTGATTCCGACCACTCTGCTTCCTTTTCTGGGCATGATTCTGGACACGGAGTTACATTAGGTATTCCTTCCAGAAGAAAAGGCTCTGGAATTGCAGACGATGGTCAGAGAACTTCTGAAGCCGACGAGTGTGTCGATCCATCATTGTACTAGGGTTCTGGGGAAGATGGTTGCGGCATACGAAGCCATTCCATACGGCAGATTTCACGCCCGCGTGTTTCAGTGGGACTTGCTGAGCAAATCGTCCTACACATTCACCGGA
The DNA here is from genome assembly GCF_028390025.1 of Pseudophryne corroboree. Taxonomy (NCBI): domain Eukaryota; kingdom Metazoa; phylum Chordata; class Amphibia; order Anura; family Myobatrachidae; genus Pseudophryne; species Pseudophryne corroboree. Next base: position 714,248,542 of record NC_086447.1, read on the forward strand.
AGATAAGTCTATCTCCCAGAGCCAGAATTCCTCTCCTGTGGTGGCTACAAGCTCATCACCTCCTGGGGGGACTCAGATTCGGTATCCAGGATTGGGAACTTTTGACAACAGATGCAAGTCTCCGGGGCTGGGGCGCAGTCACCCAAGGAAGAAATTTCCAGGGAAAATGGTCGCTCCAGGAAGACTGTCTCCACATAAATGTTCTAGAGTTAAGAGCCATTTACAACGGCCTGCTCCAAGCAAGAAGTCTTCTTCAGGGTCGACCGGTCCTGGTACAGTCAGACAACATCACAGCGGTGGCCCATATAAACCGGCAAGGCGGAACGAGGAGCAGAGCAGCAATGGCGGAGGCCACAAAGATACTTCGCTGGGCGGAACAACACGTGAGCGCACTGTCAGCAGTTTTCCTACCGGGGGTGGACAACTGGGAAGGGGATTTCCTCAGCAGACCCGACCTCCATCCGGGAGAGTGGGCTCTGCACCAAGAGGTATTTTCAGAAGTGACAAGACGCTGGGGAATTCCGTTGATAGACATGATGGCGTCTCGGCTCAACCAGAAGCTCCCGAGGTATTGTTCCAGGTCAAGGGACCCACAAGCCACGGCGGTGGACGCCCTGGTGTCTCCTAGGGTCTTCCAGTCGGTGTATGTGTTCCCTCCTCTTCCTCTCATTCCAAAGGTGCTGGGGATCATTCGTCGAGCAAGGGTTCAGGCGATTCTCGTCGTCCCAGACTGGCCAAGAAGGGCCTGATACCCGGATCTTCAGGACTTACTGGTGGAAGATCCTTGGCCGCTTCCTCTAAGAGAGGATCTGTTGTTACAGGGTCCATGCGTGTTTCCGGACTTACCGCGGCTGCGTTTGACGGCATGGAGGTTGAGCGCCAGATCTTAGCTCGTAAGGGTATTCCCAGGGAGGTCATTCCAACTCTCATTAAGGCTAGGAAAGAGGTTACGGCGAATCACTATCACCGTATCTGGAGGAAATATGTTTCCTGGTGTGAGGTTAAAAAGGCTCCTGCGGAGGATTTTCACTTGGGTCGTTTTCTCCACTTTTTACAGGCGGGTGTAGATGCAGGCCTGAAATTGGGTTTCATCAAAGTGCAAATTTCGGCTTTGTCTATTTTCTTTCAAAAAGAGTTAGCTGCCCTCCCAGAAGTTCAGACTTTTGTAAAGGGTGTAATGCATATCAATCCACCGTTTGTACCGCCTGTAGCGCCATGGGACCTTGATGTTGTCTTACGGTTCCTCATGTCTTCCTGGTTTGAACCTTTGCGGACGGTTGAATTCAAATTTCTCACTTGGAAGGTAGTTATGCTTTTTGCGCTGGCATCTGCCAGGCGAGTATCGGAATTGGCAGCTTTATCTCATAAGAGTCTGTACTTGATTTTTCATGCGGATAGGGCGGAATTGAGGACTCGTCAACAATTTCTACCGAAGGTGGTTTCGTCATTTCACATTAACCAACCTATTGTGGTTCCAGTAGCTACGGAAGAAGTGGCGATTCCAAAATCTCTGGATGTTGTAAGAGCGTTAAAAGTTTAAGTTTCTAGGACAGCTGTTACTAGGAAAACTGAAGCGTTGTTTGTTTTGTTTGCGGCCAACAAGGTTGGTCATTCTGCGTCAAAACAGACTATTGCACGCTGGATTTGTAGTACGATCCAGCAAGCTCATTCTTCGGTGGGGTTGCCGGTACCGAAGTCGGTTAAAGCCCATTCTACCAGAAAGGTGGGCTCATCTTGGGCGGCTGCCCGAGGTGTTTCGGCGCTACAGCTTTGCTGAGCGGCTACTTGGTCGGGTTCGAACACTTTGCAAAATTCTATAAGTTTGATACCCTGGCCGATGAGGACCTGGCATTTGCTCAGTCGGTGCTGCAGAGTCGTCCGCACTCTCCCGCCCGTTCTGGAGCTTTGGTATAATCCCCATGGTCCTTTTGGAGTCCCCAGCATCTTCTAGGACGTAAGAGAAAATAGGATTTTGGTACTCACCGTTAAATCCTTTTCTCCTAGTCCGTAGAGGGTGCTGGGCGCCCTTCCCAGTGCGGACTATTACTTGATAGATAGATATATATATATATATATATATATATATATATATATATATATATATATATATATATATATATATATATATATATATATATATATATATATATATATATATATATATATATATATATATAGTGTATTGGTTTTGTTGCAGCTGGTTGCTGGAGTTTTATGCATACTGTTATCTGAACTTATTATCTTTCCCCCAGCCAGAGCAACACCCCCTACAAATATCTCTATCACTGTTGACAACACTATCATCTCCCCCGTTCCCCAACTCCGCTGCCTGGGCGTCACTCTTGACTCCTCCCTCTCCTTTGCACCCTACAACCAAGCTCTGGCGCAATCTTGTCGGTTCCAGCTACGCAACATTGCTCGCATCAGGCCATTTCTCTCCCAGAGTGCAACTAAACTCATCATCCACTCACTGGTCATCTCACGACTTGACTACTGCAATGTGCTCCTCACTGGCCTCACTTGCTCCCCTCCAATCTGTCCTCAACTCTGCAGCTAGGCTCATCTTCCTCTCCCGCCGCTCCACTTCTGCCACTCCCCTTCAACAAAATCTACACTGGCTCCCATTCCCCTACAGAATCCTCTTCAAACTCCTCACCCTCACATACAAGGCCATCTCTAATTCCACTGCTCCCTACATCTCCAACCTCCTCTCCCTTCATACTCCCTCCCGCCCACTATGGTCGGCTGATGACCGTCGCCTCTCCTCTGCCTTGGTCACTGCTTCCCATGCACGAGTTCAGGATTTTGCCCGTGCTGCACCCCTTCAGTGGAATGCGCTCCCCCGCTCCATTAGACTCTCCCCGACCTTGCAAAGCTTCAAACGGGCATTGAAAACCCACCTATTTATCAAAGCGTACCCCTCCAATGTATAACCTAGTCCTTAGGCTGCTCCCCCTGCCCCATGCCTTGGACATCTCTGCTTTGCTCGCATACCACCATCAGGCTTCTACCTGCTTGCTTGCACCTCATGTCATCTGTCTGTTGCCCCTCCCCACTAGATTGTTAGCTCTTCAGAGCAGGGCCCTCTTTCCTCTTGTCTAAACCCTCTTCTTGACACATTTCACTCAGCGACCATCTTTACCTGCTTTCTCTCCTGCTGGTAAAGGCTCATCTCTATCTATGGCCGCCAGCCCCAAGTAGTACAATGATTACTCCTTCGCTACTTACATCTAAGCTGTATTATGTTTTGGGAACTGTGTTGCTCTTTGTTACCTGCACTCCATTTTTGTTATTTATTTACTGTTATGCTAAGTTTTGTCTCCCTGTACTGTCCTTTGTACGGCGCTGCGAAACACTTGTGGCGCCCTATAAATAAAATGTAATAATAATAATCTGGTTTGGCGTTATTCCGGTTGTACGGTATGTTTATGGTGTGGGCTGGTAATTTGGTAGCCCTTAGTTAAGACAAAAATCTTTCCTTGTAATGTCCGTGTCTCCTGGGCACAGTTCCTATAACTGAGGTCTGGAGGAGGGAGGAGCCAGTTCACACCCAGTCTTAAGTCTTTTTAGTGTGCCCAAGCTCCTGCGGATCCCGTCTATACCCCATGGTCCTTTTGGAGTCCCCAGCATCCTTTACGGACTAGGAGAAAAGGATTTATCGGTGAGTACCAAAATCCTATTTTCTGTTGCCACTCAAAATTGTGCTTTTTCTGCGCATGCACAAGCAGAGAGGAGCCCTGTGATAGGTCAGCTGGAAAACTGGGGACAACTGGAAGAAGAGGTGGTAAGTTGCAGTTGGTCTGAGGAAAGTGTAAGAACAGCTCTTGCAGCTGTCTTGTGAGGTGGAGACATCAGGGCTGAGTGAAGGCACTACAAGATTAATACAGGAGTCAGAGCAGAAACCTTTACAGAGTGACAGTGACTTCCAGCAAAGCCACTGGGGTGTCAGTGGGAAGCAGAGCTGAGAGAAAATAAATAAACAAGGGGCCTTATTCAGGTCGCATCGCAATGCGACCGCAGTTTTTGAGAAAGGTACGCTCTGCACATGCGCAAGTCCCGTACTGCACATGTGCAAGCAGTTAATGCGATTGATAGGCAGAGGCATTCGCGGGGCTGGCGACCGAGCGTTTTCAGGGCGACGGGGAAATGGGGGACGTTTCAGCAGTGTTTTAGGGGCGGCTGCGTTTCGTCACACGCAGTCACTCCGATCGACAAAGTGATGGCGGTCAGAAGGCATTCACAGTTTTTGCGACTATGCTTTAATTGTGGTGCGATCGCAAATACAGCGTGATCTCAGTGGGTGGGCAGTCTTGCACTGCGATGGGCGGCCCGAGCATGCAATTGCTAGGATTGCAGATTTTGCTAAAAAGCAGAATCTGAAATCCTTACTGAATAGGGTCCAAGGTTCAGAGATCAGGACTGCCACCCACCCTCACTGTGGTGGCTGCATCTGGGGAAAGAGTCTGTCCCTGAGGAGCACATAATTTGGGTGAGAATATTCCAGCTGTTATATACAATGTCTGATAAACACACACAAAGGGCGGGATGTAATGAAGACCGAATTAGGCGGCCGTGAGGCATGGTTTAGCCTTGTAGATGATTTCCCCTTTAAAAAATGTCAGAGTTCATCCAATATCCCACACGGCCGCCGACTCGGACTTCATTACATCCAGGCCAAAGTATTATACTCCTGCAAGATATGTTGCCAAGGTTTGGTACAGCAAGAGAGTATCTCAGGGAAAAAATCTAACCAAGAACCTGGTACGTTCAACTTGTACTCAACACAACCATTACACCTCACCACCCCGGAGTACCACATATCATAATAGATATTAGAATATGTAGAATGGTCCCTACACATTCTGTGGAATGTGGTTACATTTGAATTGCTATATACAAAAATCTCAATGTTTCATTAAGATAACTTTTTTGTTTTATTTTTAATAAATGTTTGTTATGATGTATGTAAGTAAAGGTGCAATTAACATGAGGTATACATTTGAATTGAATCAATTTCTGAATTTGATTAATAAATTAATTCAATACTTTAGACTACTTTTAAATAGAAGTCGAGATTTTCATTATGTTTAAGATATTTATAGAACATTTAGGATCACATCAGGGCCGGATCTAGACCTTGTGGCGCCCCGGGGCAAAAAAAATAGGGGTGTGGCTTCATGGAGAAGAGGCGTGGTCAGTTATGCCCCCTGTAGCTGTGCCCTCATCGCGAACCGTACAGCACCACATCTACACAGCACAGGGCAGCACCAGTAGCGGATCTTGCCACAGTGGCGGCGCCCTCCGGGCAAAAATCCTGCTTGCCCGTAGCAAGATCCGCTACTGGGTCACATTCAAGATACTACTTTTAACAGTGGATTTTTCACTAACAGTGTAGCAAATAGTGTATCACGGGAAAAGGGGGCATTGAGCTTTTCAATTCAATTTTTTATTCAGCCCTTTATCTTTCCTCCCATTCTTTTCAGTATTCCACAAGGGCATTTTTTAATCTTATATGTAGATTTTCAATTGAAATTAATAAAGAATATTTTATTCTAATTATTTTTATATGTTGTCCGTTGTCATCTTCAAAACAGATAATAGATTTCTACAAGCTTTAATGGGAACTTGTCTGAACAGAAACTTCTGCTTACACTAGAAATCTGCTTTCAGTGTATTATTGGACATTGTTATTGATGTTTACATTTTTAATAACATACAGTATGTGTTTGTTTTCCTATTGTGGGATCCGCTCACCTGTCTGATGGTGCTGGGAGCCCGCTCACCTGTCTGATGTTGCTGAGGGCCTTCGTGCCTGTCTGATGGTGCTGGGGGCCTTTCTACCTGTCTGATACTGCACGTGGCCTTCCTGCCTATCTAATGCTGCCGGAGGCCTTCCTGCCTCTCTGGTGCTGCCGGGGGGGCCTTCCTGCCTCTCTGGTGCTGCCGGGGGGGCCTTCCTGCCTCTCTGGTGCTGCCGGGGGGGCCTTCCTGCCTCTCTGGTGCTGCCGGGGGGGCCTTCCTGCCTCTCTGGTGCTGCCGGGGGGGCCTTCCTGCCTCTCTGGTGCTGCCGGGGGGGCCTTCCTGCCTCTCTGGTGCTGCCGGGGGGGCCTTCCTGCCTCTCTGGTGCTGCCGGGGGGGCCTTCCTGCCTCTCTGGTGCTGCCGGGGGGGCCTTCCTGCCTCTCTGGTGCTGCCGGGGGGGCCTTCCTGCCTCTCTGGTGCTGCCGGGGGCCTTCCTTCCTCTCTGAAGCTGTTGGGAGCCTTCTAGTCTGTCTGAAGCTGCTGGGGACCTTCCGGCCCGTCTGATGCTGTTGGGGGCCATCCTGCCTGTCTGATGCTGTTGGGGGCCTTCCTGCCTGTCTGATGCTGTTGGGAGCCTTCTAGTCTGTCTGATGCTGCTGGGGACCTTCCGGCCCATCTGATGCAGTTGGGGGCCATCCTGCCTCTCTGATTGTGCTTGGGTCCTTGTTGATTGTCTGATGCTTTTGGGGGCATTCCAGCCTTTCTGATGCTGTTGGGGGGTTTCCGGCCTTTCTGATGCTGTTGGGGATCTTATGGCCTGTCTGATGGTGCTTGGGGTCTTATGGCCTGTCTGATGGTGCTTGGGGTCTTATGGCCTGTCTGATGGTGCTGGGGGTCTTCTGGCCTGTCTGATGGTGCTGGGGGCCTTCTGGCCTGTCTGATGGTGCTGGGGGCCTTCTGGCCTGTCTGATGGTGCTGGGGGCCTTCTGGCCTGTCTGATGGTGCTGGGGGCCTTCTGGCCTGTCTGATGGTGCTGGGGGCCAGCTAGCATGTCCGAATGTGCTGGGGACCCGCTGGCACATCTGGTGGTGCTGGGGGCATTCTGGCCTGTCTGGTGGTGCTGGGGGCATTGTGGCCTGTCTAGTGGTGATGGTGGCCCACTGGCCTGTCTGGTGGTGTTGGGGGACAGCTGGCCTGTCTGATGGTACTGAGGTCCCTTTATCCTGTGTGATTGTGCTTTAGGGCCACTAGCCTGTCAGTTGGTGCTGGGGGCCTGCTGACCCGTCAGATGGTGCTGGGGGCCTTCTGGCCTGTCTGATGGTGCTGGGGGCCTTCTGGCCTGTCTGATGGTGCTGGGGGCCTTCTGGCCTGTCTGATGGTGCTGGGGGTCTTCTGGCCTGTCTGATGGTGCTGGGGGCCTTCTGGCCTGTCTGATGGTGCTGGGGGCCTTCTGGCCTGTCTGATGGTGCTGGGGGCCTTCTGGCCTGTCTGATGGTGCTGGGGGCCTTCTGGCCTGTCTGATGGTGCTGGGGGCCTTCTGGCCTGTCTGATGGTGCTGGGGGCCTTCTGGCCTGTCTGATGGTGCTGGGGGCCTTCTGGCCTGTCTGATGGTGCTGGGGGCCTTCTGGCCTGTCTGATGGTGCTGGGGGCCTTCTGGCCTGTCTGATGGTGCTGGGGGCCTTCTGGCCTGTCTGATGGTGCTGGGGGCCTTCTGGCCTGTCTGATGGTGCTGGGGGCCTTCTGGCCTGTCTGATGGTGCTGGGGCCTTCTGGCCTTTCTGATGGTGATTGAGCCTTTCTGGCCTGTCGGATGGTGCTGGGGTCTTCTGGCCGGTATGATAATGCGGGTCTGATTGGGAGGGGGGCACTGGCCTTTCAGATCTGACTGGGAGCCTTCTGACCTGTCTTATGTTGCTGGAGGCCAGCTAGCATGTCCGAATGTGCTGGGGACCCGCTGGCACATCTGGTGGTGCTGGGGGCATTCTGGCCTGTCTGGTGGTGCTGGGGGCATTGTGGCCTGTCTAGTGGTGATGGTGGCCCACTGGCCTGTCTGTTGGTGTTGGGGGACAGCTGGCCTGTCTGATGGTACTGAGGTCCCTTTATCCTGTGTGATTGTGCTTTAGGGCCACTAGCCTGTCAGTTGGTGCTGGGGGCCTGCTGACCCGTCAGATGGTGCTGGGGGGCTTCTGGCCTGTCAGATGGTGCTGGGAGCCTTATGGCCTGTCTGATGTTGCTGGGGGCCTTCTGACCTGTCTAATGGTGCTGGTGGCCTTGCCAACCAGTCTGCCCCCTGTCCTATGTGCTGCTGCTTAGAGTGTCTTTCAAGCTATCAGCCACAGTAGCATCACACACACACAAAAAAAATAATTGGAAAACACTGTGGAAACATGGGAGATGAAACCTAGCGATGTTGAGGAAACATTGCATCCATACTATTGCAGGGTTAAACATTGACCATCGGAACTATTTAATTGAGGGGTGACGCCAAAATGTCGGCTCTTGCTCAGTACAGGAGCCGAGTGCTGCACTGTTACATTATGTGCGGCACTCGGCTACTGTCACTGTGTAGAAGCCGGCACTGCAGAAACAGCACTTCTCGTGAGGCAGTCCACATCCCCCGAACCCCACAAGTGACGAAAGACGGGAGTCGAGATACGAAGCCCCGGCCCTCCAGCAAAGCCACCCCTCTTTTTCTGCCAATGCCACACCGGGTGTCCACAACATAAGTGACGCTTCTGCTTGGATATACCTAACACCTGGACCGTTGGGGTACCTTGAGGACACCGTTTGAGGACCTCCTGGTTTAAGTAATAATTATATAGAAATATTCCCTGTACACTGCATTAACCAGCTAATCAACGTAGAACTCTTCACTGCTTACAGATTCAAAGGAAATTTAACATGAAGAATATCTTCAAGGGTGTGATATTGCTAGAACTGGCTGGTGTTGTTGGTGTATACTTGCTTTACCACAAAATTGATTCAAGCCAAGGTAAGTTTCTTTAATGGGCCACACAATGGATAAACCAATGAGTTCACTGTGATGGATTAGACATTTACATGTATTTGGGTTAAAGCATCCCTATGACATAGTTATAATTACTGAAATAGTAGATGTTTGAATTATTAATGTTTAGTGTATTACTAAAATCATTGTCAGACCGATGGTTATAGCACCATAATTGTTTGCCATCTACAGTATGTAGTGATTTAACAATGGACACACTATGGTTTTACAGTAAAACAGTGTTCCCCATTTTAATGATTTAACTATCTGCGCGTATAGGAGATCATTCCGAGTTGATTGCTCGCTAGCTACTTTTTGCAGCCTTGCGAACGCAGAGTTGCCGGGGGAGTGTACATTTGAGTGCAAGGGTGCGATCGCATGTGCAGCCGAGCGGTACAAAAATAGTTTGTGCAGTTTCTGAGTAGCTCAGATCTTACTCAGCCACTGTGATCATTTCAGCCTGTCCCCGGAATTGACGTCAGACACCCGCCCTGCAAATACTTGGACACGCCTGTGTTTTTCCAAACACTCCCAGAAAACGGTCAGTTGACACCCACAAATGCCTTCTTCCTGTCAATCTCCTTGCAATCGGCAGTGCGAATGGATTCTTCGTTAAATCCATTGCACAGCAACGATCCGCTTTGTACACTTACGATGCGCCTGCGCATTGCAGTGCATACGCATGCGCAGTAGTGACCTGATCGCTGCGCTGCGAAAAAAGTCAGCGTGCAATCAGGTTGGAATGACCCCCATAGTTGCTTTATATTGCCGGTTTCCTGGCCATAAAAGTATGTGACTGTAAAACATCAGTCTGACGTTGCTCTAAAATTCAAATTCATATTTAGTTACTTACATAGTAGCATAAGTCTCATTATCTGCCTGAGCCGCCTGATATTGGTGGGTCAATCAGTTAATTGCTTTGTATATGCGTGTGACCAATCCGAAAATATTGATCGGTAGAACATGCTGGATTGTTCAGCATGTTTGTTTGATGCAATATTCTGAAGTTGCAAATCGACCGTATAAGGCAGTGTATGCCCTACTGAGACTAACCGACAGCGGAGGAATGGGCAAATGTCTGTCCGGGCTTTGTCTTATGAAGGCATCAATCTGAAAGTCCCTGGTGTGTGTGTGTGTGTGTGTGTGTATATATATATATATATATATATATATATATATATATATATATATATATATATATATATATATATATATATATATATAAATGGAGGTGGTGTTCGGCACTCTGTACTTGAAGGCTGAAAGCTGCTCCGGTGCCCTGCCAGCTGAAGTCAGTATAAGGCAGGAAAAAACGGCTGGCACTCAGAGACTTGCAAAAACGACTCAGACTAAGTGGTTAAATGCCAACGTTTCAGGGGATAACCCTTTTATCAAGACAACCAGATAGTACAATGTAATAAAATTTATAGCTTACCTAATCACCGCGTGTACAATCCGACCACGGCACCCGCAGGGACCCGATGACGTCATTGGCGCTGGCCAGCGCCGGCGACCCGGCGTCAGAGGGGGGCGTGGCGGATGACGTGAGAAGTGAACCCATCACCAAGGAAACCAAACATAGAAACGGCTGCAGGAGAAAATGTAAACAATGACTCATTCCTGTCCAGTATTCTGCAGTGCAAGATGCAGTCAGTGAGGGGAAGGGCATATGGCAAATTCTAACCAAAATAGAAATAATATTATGCACTATATTGTCTACATAAAAAGCGGTGTGCATAAACAGTTTATCTGTGGTTAATGAATCACAAATGAAGACATGTGTTTCTAAGCTGTATTATTGCCCCTTCAATAACTGTCCAGCATTATGCAGTGCAAGATGCTGTCAGTGAGAGGAAGGGCAAATAGCAACTTCTATCCAAAAATGAAACATTATAATGCATTAAAATATCAACGTGGAAAAACGGTATGCATAAATAGTTAAGCTGTGGTTAATGAATCACAAAAGAAGACATGTGATTCTAGGCTATACTATTGCCCCATCAATAACTGTATAATGTATATACTGATGACTATACTCCAATCAACTAACAGACTATAAAGTGATCAATTAAAGGAAGTTCATGTCGCATCAAAGAAAGCTAGTGTAAGAAAGAACATCATTAAGTCCCTGGGGTTTGACGGTCTGTAGCGTATGGATCCAATTGGCCTTTTTCTGTAACAACGTGCGACCTCTATTTCCTCCTCTTGGGGATTCTGACACTCCATCTATAATTTTGTAGCGAATGGAAGAGATGCTGTGGTTGAATTCTTTAAAATGCCGAGCCACAGGCTGGTCCCCTCCACGACCTTCTAAGGCAGCTCTTATACTTGATCGGTGTAGTGCTATTCGTTCCTTGAATTGACGAATAGTCTTTCCAATGTATAATAGGCCGCATGGGCACTTGATGTAATAGACTACATACCGACTCGTGCATGTATAAGGTTTCTTGATCTTGAATTCTTTGCCCGACCTTGGATGATAAAAGGTGGCTCCTGTTTCCAAGCTGCTGCATGTGGTGCAACCGAGGCATTTGAAGTTACCCGGTTTGCGAGATAGAAAATGTGTGGTCTGAGGGGATCTGAAGTTAGTGATATCGTTATGTACCACTGCATCTTTGATGTTCCGCCCCCGCCGGTATGAGGGTAGGATAGAAGTGTCCTTGAGTGCACTGAGTTGTTTGTCTCGTGTCACAATTGGCCAAATTTTTTTCGCCTTTCGCATAACTTCAACGTTAGAAGTGGAATATTCTTGTGGCCATACTATGCAATTGAAATTCTTTTTGGACTGTGTTTTCAATAATGGATTTGCACGATCTTGTGATAGTGCTCTTTCTTTAGCTTTTTTTAAAGGTTTTAATTTATACCCTCTGAGGATAAATTTGCGTATCATGATATCCATTTGTTTACTTGCTTCCAAAGGATCACTGCAAATGCGCTTGATTCTGATGAACTGCGAATAGGGTAATCCCCATTTCAATGCTGGAGGGTGGTGACTATTCGCATGTAGAGTAGTATTTCTGTCAGTGTCCTTTGTGAACAGGGAGGTATGCAATTGATGGGAAGCGTCTTGTCTGATGGACACATCTAAAAAATGAATCTCATTATAACTAGAGGAAAAAGTGAACTTGATTGAAGAATCTAAATTATTGATTTCTTGCATTGCTTGTACGAAATGATTTTCAGTGCCTGACCACAAAACAAAGATGTCATCGATGTATCTGTAGTATGCCTTGATGTTGTTAGATACTTTGGGGTTGAATAAGAACAAATCATCTTCAACCTCCCTCATAAAGAGGTTGGCAAAGCTCGGAGCCACGCAAGACCCCATCGCGCAGCCCGAGCCCTGCCTGTATATCTTCCCATCAAACAAAAAATAATTGTGAGTCAGGGTCAATTCTAAGAGCCGAATGAAAAATTCAGAATCAGGACCAGAGTATTTTTGTGAACCCGTGATGTAACGCCTGACTGCCTCAATACCTCTGTGATGGGGAATATTGGTATATAGGCTAATGACGTCAATGGTGCACATCAAATACTTTTCGGGAAGTGGAGATAATTTCTCAATTTCTATCAGGAATGCAGTGGTGTCTTTAAGGCAAATTGCTTGATCCTGCACAATCGGTTGTAGATAGAAATCCAAAAATTTTGAAATGTTGTAGAAAAGGGAATCCCGGGCTGCAATGATTGGCCGGCCGGGTGGGCTCGTAGGGTTCTTGTGGAGTTTTGGAATGGTGTATAACACCGGAATTACCGGCCATTCCACTGTAAGAAGATCCTTGGTCTTAGAATTAATGACGCTTTCCTTGACAGCTTCATCCAGAATGTCGTCAATTTCTCTTTTGTAGGTTGTCGTTGGATCCGAGAGCAGCAGATGATAAGTAGCTGTATCAGAGAGTTGTCTGTAGATTTCTAATTTATAAGCCTGTAGGTCTTGTACCACTATGCCTCCGCCCTTGTCTGCTGGGCGGATGACAATATCAGTGTATTTAGCCAGGTTGTTCAATGCTGTATGTTCAGCAACAGATAGATTATTCTCTTTAGAGTTATGATGTGGCTGAAGATCTTCATAAACGCCATTGATATGGTTGATGAAACATTTAATGTTTAAATTTGTGGAAACCGGTGAACCTTCACAATTTGATCCGGTTTCCACAAATTTAAACATTAAATGTTTCATCAACCATATCAATGGCGTTTATGAAGATCTTCAGCCACATCATAACTCTAAAGAGAATAATCTATCTGTTGCTGAACATACAGCATTGAACAACCTGGCTAAATACACTGATATTGTCATCCGCCCAGCAGACAAGGGCGGAGGCATAGTGGTACAAGACCTACAGGCTTATAAATTAGAAATCTACAGACAACTCTCTGATACAGCTACTTATCATCTGCTGCTCTCGGATCCAACGACAACCTACAAAAGAGAAATTGACGACATTCTGGATGAAGCTGTCAAGGAAAGCGTCATTAATTCTAAGACCAAGGATCTTCTTACAGTGGAATGGCCGGTAATTCCGGTGTTATACACCATTCCAAAACTCCACAAGAACCCTACGAGCCCACCCGGCCGGCCAATCATTGCAGCCCGGGATTCCCTTTTCTACAACATTTCAAAATTTTTGGATTTCTATCTACAACCGATTGTGCAGGATCAAGCAATTTGCCTTAAAGACACCACTGCATTCCTGATAGAAATTGAGAAATTATCTCCACTTCCCGAAAAGTATTTGATGTGCACCATTGACGTCATTAGCCTATATACCAATATTCCCCATCACAGAGGTATTGAGGCAGTCAGGCGTTACATCACGGGTTCACAAAAATACTCTGGTCCTGATTCTGAATTTTTCATTCGGCTCTTAGAATTGACCCTGACTCACAATTATTTTTTGTTTGATGGGAAGATATACAGGCAGGGCTCGGGCTGCGCGATGGGGTCTTGCGTGGCTCCGAGCTTTGCCAACCTCTTTATGAGGGAGGTTGAAGATGATTTGTTCTTATTCAACCCCAAAGTATCTAACAACATCAAGGCATACTACAGATACATCGATGACATCTTTGTTTTGTGGTCAGGCACTGAAAATCATTTCGTACAAGCAATGCAAGAAATCAATAATTTAGATTCTTCAATCAAGTTCACTTTTTCCTCTAGTTATAATGAGATTCATTTTTTAGATGTGTCCATCAGACAAGACGCTTCCCATCAATTGCATACCTCCCTGTTCACAAAGGACACTGACAGAAATACTACTCTACATGCGAATAGTCACCACCCTCCAGCATTGAAATGGGGATTACCCTATTCGCAGTTCATCAGAATCAAGCGCATTTGCAGTGATCCTTTGGAAGCAAGTAAACAAATGGATATCATGATACGCAAATTTATCCTCAGAGGGTATAAATTAAAACCTTTAAAAAAAGCTAAAGAAAGAGCACTATCACAAGATCGTGCAAATCCATTATTGAAAACACAGTCCAAAAAGAATTTCAATTGCATAGTATGGCCACAAGAATATTCCACTTCTAACGTTGAAGTTATGCGAAAGGCGAAAAAAATTTGGCCAATTGTGACACGAGACAAACAACTCAGTGCACTCAAGGACACTTCTATCCTACCCTCATACCGGCGGGGGCGTAACATCAAAGATGCAGTGGTACATAACGATATCACTAACTTCAGATCCCCTCAGACCACACATTTTCTATCTCGCAAACCGGGTAACTTCAAATGCCTCGGTTGCACCACATGCAGCAGCTTGGAAACAGGAGCCACCTTTTATCATCCAAGGTCGGGCAAAGAATTCAAGATCAAGAAACCTTATACATGCACGAGTCGGTATGTAGTCTATTACATCAAGTGCCCATGCGGCCTATTATACATTGGAAAGACTATTCGTCAATTCAAGGAACGAATAGCACTACACCGATCAAGTATAAGAGCTGCCTTAGAAGGTCGTGGAGGGGACCAGCCTGTGGCTCGGCATTTTAAAGAATTCAACCACAGCATCTCTTCCATTCGCTACAAAATTATAGATGGAGTGTCAGAATCCCCAAGAGGAGGAAATAGAGGTCGCACGTTGTTACAGAAAGAGGCCAATTGGATCCATACGCTACAGACCGTCAAACCCCAGGGACTTAATGATGTTCTTTCTTACACTAGCTTTCTTTGATGCGACATGAACTTCCTTTAATTGATCACTTTATAGTCTGTTAGTTGATTGGAGTATAGTCATCAGTATATACATTATACAGTTATTGATGGGGCAATAGTATAGCCTAGAATCACATGTCTTCTTTTGTGATTCATTAACCACAGCTTAACTATTTATGCATACCGTTTTTCCACGTTGATATTTTAATGCATTATAATGTTTCATTTTTGGATAGAAGTTGCTATTTGCCCTTCCTCTCACTGACAGCATCTTGCACTGCATAATGCTGGACAGTTATTGAAGGGGCAATAATACAGCTTAGAAACACATGTCTTCATTTGTGATTCATTAACCACAGATGAACTGTTTATGCACACCGCTTTTTATGTAGACAATATAGTGCATAATATTATTTCTATTTTGGTTAGAATTTGCCACATGCCCTTCCCCTCACTGACTGCATCTTGCACTGCAGAATACTGGACAGGAATGAGTCATTGTTTACATTTTCTCCTGCAGCCGTTTCTATGTTTGGTTTCCTTGGTGATGGGTTCACTTCTCACGTCATCCGCCACGCCCCCCTCTGACGCCGGGTCGCCGGCGCTGGCCAGCGCCAATGACGTCATCGGGTCCCTGCGGGTGCCGTGGTCGGATTGTACACGCGGTGATTAGGTAAGCTATAAATTTTATTACATTGTACTATCTGGTTGTCTTGATAAAAGGGTTATCCCCTGAAACGTTGGCATTTAACCACTTAGTCTGAGTCGTTTTTGCAAGTCTCTGAGTGCCAGCCGTTTTTTCCTGCCTTATATATATATATATATATATATATTACACAAAACTGGTGAGGTCGGCACTCACTTAAATTAACAGCTGCCTTGGTGCCATCCTAAAGTCCAATAGAAATTGATGCCGTTCTTATAGCGAGGGGTATGCGTCCATCCACTCCTACTATAAAAAAGAACAGGCGGCACTCCAAGGTCTTGGTGAAAGAAAATGGTGTATTGAAAAATCAATAATATAAGTGGCACATGACGCCAACGTTTCAGCGCCGCGCAGGGCGCTTTTGTCAAGGCTGTGTGCAAAGACTGCAAACAAAACAAACCAAAACAGTGTGAGTTCTTACCTTATATGTGGACAAGACCGTGCCACGGAGCTGCGGGGACTGGCGTTCAGCAGGGCTTCCGGTGTGTGTTCACCTCGCGTTACCAGGAAATGACGTCACTGGTTGCTGGGCGACCGCGGGCGTCCCTGCCGCCGCTGTTAACCCGCTCCTCCTGACGGAAAAGGATACATAGTAACAATGAGTCGTGTTTACATAGTGCACGTGTGTCTGTACACGACCAAGTGTGTGATGTTAAAAAGGTGATCATGATGGAGATCTGTAATTCCCCTATGGAAAACGAAACCTCAGTGATGATTGTGCACATTGTGTAAAAGAAAAGTGCAGATTAAAAAATAAAAAAAAAATTTCCAGCAATTTGATGCCTAGCGCTGCACCTATATGCATGATTGCATGTAAGCAATAGCAACCACAATCGTGTTATAAAGAATGTATATGGCTACATAACATGTTAGAAGATGTGCAAAGGGTTGCACAGATATAGCAGTTGCACCTATTTTGTATGTGTAGAGGCAGGCACTCGATGTGGGTGTGATTACATATTATGCCATAATTCTATTTGCTGACATGCCTCCAGAGTGCTACCGTGCTATTTACATATATATCATGCAAAGAACCAAGAACAAGTCGTTTAAAATTCGACATCATGTCACCTGCATGTCACAATTTGTAATTTATGTCATCTCATGTCCATGTGGCTTACTCTATGTGGGCCAAACTGTCCGCATATCTGTGCAACCCTTTGCACATCTTCTAACATGTTATGTAGCCATATACATTCTTTATAACACGATTGTGGTTGCTATTGCTTACATGCAATCATGCATATAGGTGCAGCGCTAGGCATCAAATTGCTGGAAAAATTTTTTTTATTTTTTAATCTGCACTTTTCTTTTACACAATGTGCACAATCATCACTGAGGTTTCGTTTTCCATAGGGGAATTACAGATCTCCATCATGATCACCTTTTTAACATCACACACTTGGTCGTGTACAGACACACGTGCACTATGTAAACACGACTCATTATTACTATGTATCCTTTTCCGTCAGGAGGAGCGGGTTAACAGCGGCGGCAGGGACGCCCGCGGTCGCCCAGCAACCAGTGACGTCATTTCCTGGTAACGCGAGGTGAACACACACCGGAAGCCCTGCTGAACGCCAGTCCCCGCAGCTCCGTGGCACGGTCTTGTCCACATATAAGGTAAGAACTCACACTGTTTTGGTTTGTTTTGTTTGCAGTCTTTGCACACAGCCTTGACAAAAGCGCCCTGCGCGGCGCTGAAACGTTGGCGTCATGTGCCACTTATATTATTGATTTTTCAATACACCATTTTCTTTCACCAAGACCTTGGAGTGCCGCCTGTTCTTTTTTATAGTAGGAGTGGATGGACGCATACCCCTCGCTATAAGAACGGCATCAATTTTTATATATATATATATATATATATATATATATATATATAATATATATATATATATATATATATAAATAAATGCCCAATAGAAAGCCTGGTAGTCTGAGTGATTGGAGTGTTCAACCAATAGGACTAGTTGGCAGAGTGGTTTGCTTGTGTGAAACACATGAGGAAGAACAAACACTACATAAAAAAGTGCTTAAAGCACTGAATGTTAAAATAAATATACAATTAAACCATAAATGAGTAAATAGACATTTTCTAAGTTAACTCACATGGATGTGTCATCTAATGGTATTTATGAAGTAAAAAAATTATATTTAGGCTATGATCTTCCCACCTAAGAATAGGTCTATGTGTTTTTACTTTATTATTTGAAGAAACATGTTTAATAAAATAAAATAGATTAATCATGTATTTGCTGTTTCCTAGATTTCAGGCATACAATGAACAGAAGATTGCCCTCAGTATTAGAAGGTAATATTATTTTATCTTCAGTTTCCTTGATAAATGGTTATGAATGATAGAATGTAGAGCAGAGATTTTCAACCTTTTACATCTTGCGGCACACTGAACAAGATTTAAATATTGCCAAGGCACATTCAAATAATGGTGATTTATGGTGCACTTGGGTGTCCTAGGATGTCATGTTGCAGCTTCTCCATAGGTAACGCCTGAGCCACATCTGAGAAAGCCAGAAGAGCCCATCACTGCCCGGGCCCAAAATCAGAACTGGCTCTGCAACCACTAAACGCACCAGTACTGATCGTTCCAAGGCCTCAGTAGCGGCAAAACACTGACGGCCTTGCTGTGCTTCTGTGGCGGCACACCTGGAGACTGCTCAGGGCACACTAGTGTGCCACGGCACAGTGGTTGAAAAACATTGATGTAGAGCATGAGACTGGAAGGAGCTCATCCTGCTGCTTTACATCAGTGACTGTACAAGATGTGCGTGGGCTTAGCTGGCACCATATCACTGTGTATTCTTCACTTATACCAGACATTTGTATTTAGTCAACACAAGTTTTTAACGTGAAAGCTTTATATTCAATTGTGAAATATATCTAGCATTGTTTAGGGCATTTGCACTTTGGTCTATAGACTGAAAGGGACTCTGTTGTAAGCAGTAATTTTTTGTTTTGAAATATATTACATATTCATCTAACCTACTATATATGGCACAGTGTAAAGTATCACACACCATGAAAGAGGGATGCAGGTGCACTATTCAAACATTACTAATTAGAATTGTAATACATTTTGCAATAAATAGTTCTTTTTGCACAATCTTGGCCAAGGTTATGGGCCTGCCCACCAAGTCCAGGTCACCTCATTGGGATAGGTCCCTAACAATCAAAGGGTTCAAATCTAGGACGTGGGACATCCCCAAGACAGCCCAGCCAAACCACCCCAAAGCATCACACTTGTGAGACAAGTGAAGTGTAAGTCTCCTGCTATACTCACAGTCGAGATACCAGCTGTCGGGATCCCAGCGTCTGTGTCCTTACCTTTTCGGGATTTTGACGTTGGCATTCTGACGGGTGTCGGGATTCCGACAGACGGCATCTTGACCGGATCCATGTCATTTAAATGCCCAGGTGGTATCCCTTATAGCATCATGGTGAGTAAACCCCCATCATTTATTTACATCTTCACTTCATGTGACAGAACAAGGATTCTAAAGGGGGGTACTCACGGAGCGATCCCAGCCTAAAATCTAAGCAATCTGACTAGATTGCTTAGATTTTAAGAATGATCTCTCCGTGTGTACCCCCCACAGCGATAGCAATGCGCAGCCCCGCACATCGCTATCGCTGGTGCTAGATTGGCCTCAATCTAGCAGGTCGCTCATTTCACCCGCTGGGTGAAAAGAGCGCACCCCGCACGCTCGCCACACATCGCGCTGTGCTGAGTGGGGGGAGAGATGTGTGCTGAGCGGTTCGCTCATCACACATCTCTCTTCACATCTGCCCGTGAATATGGGCCTTAAGTTTCTGCTCTGCCATGGAGTACAGAATAGTGAGACAAACTGCAGATGCCTTCCCTGAATGTCTTGGCTAAAATTGAGATTTACCCCAATAAAGGCAACAAGGTTTCTTTTGAAGGTTCTGGGGGGTATATTTACTATGGTTGGTAGTCTCTAGATTTTTAATTGCTGAAATCAGTGTTGTGTATCAGCCCCTGAAACACAGCATTGATTTTAGACTGATTTTCATTCATCGGTTTGAAATCCATAAAAATCGACCTTTAGTATATACCCCTAGTAATGTTATATAGTTAGTAAAAAGCCTCTGTGACATAAAGGGGGGTATTCAATTGTGGTCTGAAAGACGGCAGTTTCCTACTTTTTTTTAGGTCGGAAACTGTTTCGACCTATTCAATCTCCCTGACGTTTCTCCAACAAGAGGCCACTAGTGACTGCTTGTCTCATTTTGGGAACACTTCGCTATTTGGACATCAATCCACCTGCACGGCTAGACGGCTTCGGGCGGCTATTGGAAGTGGTAGCGGCTTAAGCACTGGGGAGAGCGGAGACGTCCGGTGCCTCCCAGCCGGCTCGTTTCAATTCAACTATTGCTGACCCTTTTTCTGAACATTGTACAAGTGCGTCTTGGTGGTGAGCTTGGTGTGATCCATTCACGATTTGAATATATATACCGGTCTAATGCATTACTAATTTATCATCAAACTTAGTAAAACAACATTTACAGTGCTTGGGACCAGCACCTCCGGGGACAATTAACCCACACTATTTGCAGGACTGCTGCTAATTGAGACCCCCTACTGAATTATATCAGTGCACTGATTCATTTTAGGTTGATCCACCTCTTATTAGGAATAGTGAAAATTGCCAATTAAGATTGAATATTATTAATGGTTAATATCATGC
Organism: Pseudophryne corroboree; assembly: GCF_028390025.1. NCBI lineage: Eukaryota > Metazoa > Chordata > Amphibia > Anura > Myobatrachidae > Pseudophryne > Pseudophryne corroboree. Next base: position 714,268,878 of record NC_086447.1, read on the forward strand.
AGGAAGTTATTTCTGCCATATAATCTATTTCATCTGGTTATGTGTGTGATATATATATATATATATATATATATATATATATATCTCTATATATCTCTATATATCTATATATATATCTCTATATATCTATATATATATATCTCTATATATATATATATATATATATATATATCACAAAACAAGAGGTAACCCTTTTCTGCGCTTTACCACTAGTCTCAAACCAATAAGAAATACCCTCTGTCAGATAAGGTATCAAAGATAGATATGGAGTAAAAAGGTTCTCATGGGAGCCAATCAGCCTTTAGATTAATAATATTTAACAATATTTAAAAGGTTTTTATTTATACACAAATAAAAGGTACTTGTAACCTAAAAATTCGACATTGATACAATAGTCTAAAAATTCAGTAAAACGATTTCACAATCTTATACATACACATTTTTAGTTGATATGAGGAATTTATAGTCAGGTAATCACAATCAGAACTTGAAAAGGACGTGTATCCAACCAGATGCTTGTGGTGGTGACTTTTTTGACCCAATACTGCGAAACCCAACGCGTTTCGTCCGTTAGGACTTCATCAGGGGTTTACAATCCGTTTTTGTGAGAAAATAATTTACCACTGGTTAGGACGGGATTAAATTCCTAATGCTACATCCAATCACATGTTCTTTTCAAATGATGTGGTGTCTAATTTCCTCAAGGAGAGTGAAACCTTATAATTCACCTCTGCTCCAATAAGTATCTCCAAAAAATGGGGTTCTTTTAGAGATCTCCAATCTTGAACCGCACTATTCCTTTTTCACAGGAACTGGCATAACTTCACAGGAACACAGCTACCTAGCTGTGTTCCTGTGAAGTTATGCCAGTTCCTGTGAAAAAGGAATAGTGCGGTTCAAGATTGGAGATCTCTAAAAGAACCCCATTTTTTGGAGATACTTATTGGAGCAGAGGTGAATTATAAGGTTTCACTCTCCTTGAGGAAATTAGACACCACATCATTTGAAAAGAACATGTGATTGGATGTAGCATTAGGAATTTAATCCCGTCCTAACCAGTGGTAAATTATTTTCTCACAAAAACGGATTGTAAACCCCTGATGAAGTCCTAACGGACGAAACGCGTTGGGTTTCGCAGTATTGGGTCAAAAAAGTCACCACCACAAGCATCTGGTTGGATACACGTCCTTTTCAAGTTCTGATTGTGATTACCTGACTATAAATTCCTCATATCAACTAAAAATGTCTATGTATAAGATTGTGAAATCGTTTTACTGAATTTTTAGACTATTGTATCAATGTCGAATTTTTAGGTTACAAGTACCTTTTATTTGTGTATAAATAAAAACCTTTTAAATATTGTTAAATATTATTAATCTAAAGGCTGATTGGCTCCCATGAGAACCTTTTTACTCTATATATATATATATATATATATATATATATATATATATATATATATATATATATATATATATATATATATATATATATATATATATATATATATATATATATATATATATATACTTTTTGCATTTCTTATTCTGGTTGATATTTTGTGTATTATATTAAATTATTAATAACATTGCATGTGTTTTTAATCATCCTATGGACCATATGGTATTAAGCGCAGAGTAACTATATATATATTTTTGTCTAAGTGTCCTTTCCTGTAGCAACAGGGCTAGGTTACTACCATTTATGCTCACACAGGCATATATTGATACTCTGCAGCTGATTTTTAATTGTAGTTAAATTTACCTTGATAGTTATTTCTCTGTTGAATTAAGCGCCAAGAGACAGATCATTTTTCCGACAAGTAGGCAATTCCGACTTGTCGGAAAACATGTGGATCGGCGGAATAGCCACAGATCCACATGTTTTGTCGGAAGCGAGGCCAAATCCAACAGGTTTTAGCCCCGTTTCCGACAATGTCAATACGACTTTAAAAAAAATTAAATTGGATTGGATAAAATGTTTGGATTTGGCCGCTCATTGAATGCTGAGATGTCTGATCCTTTCCGTCTTAAAGGATCCGACATCATTTGAATATACTCTGTAGTCAGAATGTTGACACCAGAATGTAAATTTGCATAATGTCAACAGTGAACATGTCGTTATTCACAATATTGACATGACCTTTATGTTGACATTATATGGTTGGGCTGCAGTTGGGTAGGGTAAGGGCTATCAACTAGAAAAACATTATGTTGACATGCTGACTCAAAGGGCGGGATTCAAATCTTCTGTCCCCCCCCCTCCCGTCCCCATCGCACCCGCCAGCAGTGTTCAAATGTTACTGCCGATGGGTGCGGTATCAGCTTTTCAGCTCACCACCCCCAGGGATGGTGAGCTGAAATGCGCGAAAATTTACCCGTTTGGACGCCCAAACAGGACTTTTCATGATTGCGGCTAAACCTGTCTCTTATGGGCGCGATCAGCACGATAACGGGGGTCATTAGAATATCACCCCGCGATCTCCCGTCACTTTAGACGGGAGATCGGGGGCAATAAAACATTTGAATCCCGCCCAGAGTGTCATACATTGACATAACGTTCATGTTGATATTCTAAATGTTTTTTGGACCACACCCATCTCTTTGCGTTTCCATAAGTGGGCAAACATCAACAAACAATACAGCTAGATTATTGGCATAAAAAACTGAATAAGTATAGATTCAATCAATAAATTGTTCTTGCAAGTGCTTCTTTTAAAGTATAATTAGTTTTGAATCCCAAATGACAGTATGTTCTAATTCCTGTGGGTGTTAATAAAATAAAAAAATAAAATAAAATTAGAACAGGTATATGTTTTTTCTTTGGGGTACATTTATATGGGTACCAGGGTGCTTTTCTGTTGAACATAAGTATTTTGATCATTGCTCCTCGGTTACTTTATGTACAGCTATAACTATGTTTCTGTGCAGTAACTGTGTGGTTGTTGTAACTATGGGCCTAATTCAGATCTGATCGCAGCAGCAAATTTGTTAGCTAATGGGCAAAACCATGGGGGTCATTCCGAGTTGATTGCTCGCTAGCAACTTTTTGCTGTGTTGCGATCAGATAGTCACCGCCTATGGGGGAGTGTATTCGCTTTGCAAGTGTGCGAAAGCTTTTGCAGCCGACGGCACAAAAAAGCTTGTTGCAGTTTCTGAGTAGCTCTAGACTTACTCAGCCGCTGCGATCACTTCAGACTTTTTGGTCCCGGAATTGACGTCAGACACCCACCCTGCAAACGCTTGGACACGCCTGCGTTTCGCCCTCTTTCTGTCAATCACCTTGCAATCGGCTGTGCGAATGGATTCTTCGTTAAATCCATCGCCCGGCGCCGATTCTCTTTGTACCCGTACGACGTGTCTGCACATTGCGGTGCATGCCCAGTTTTGCTGAGTTTTAACCTGATCGCAGCGCTGCAAAAAGTTGCTAGAAAGAGATCATCTCGGAATGACCCCCCATGTGCAGTGCAGGGGTGACAGATATAACGTGCAGAGAGAGTTAGGTTTGGGTGGGGTGTGTTCAAACTGAAATCTAAATTGCAGTGTAAAAATATAGCAGCCAGTATTTACCCTGCAGAGAAACACTATAACGCACCCACATCTAACTCTCTCTGCACATGTTATATCTGCCCCCCTGCAGTGCACATGGTTTTGTCCACTAGCTAACAAATTTGCTGCTATGATCAGATCTGAATTAGGCCCTATGGGGGTAATTCCAAGTTGATCGCCGCAGGAATTTTGTTAGCAGTTGGGCAAAACCATGTGCACTGCAGGGGAGGCAGATTTAACATGTGCAGAGAGAGTTAGATTTGGGTGTGGTGTGTTCAATCTGCAATCTAATTTGCAGTGTAAAAATAAAGCAGCCAGTATTTACCCTGCACAGAAACAAAATAACCCACCCAAATCTAACTCTTTCTGCACATGTTATATCTGCCTCCCCTGCAGTGCACATGGTTTTGCCCAACTGCTAACAAAATTCCTGCTGCGATCAACTTGGAATTACCCCCTATGTGTGGCGCTTATGTGCTCCATTTTTTTTAAAATGAAGTTACGTATGTTGGGTGTCATTGTGTATTTTGTAAGGACCTGATAAATATACATTATGGTAAGAACTTACCGTTGGTAAACGGTATTTCTCCTATGTCCACAGGTTTCCACAGGAGAACAATGGGATATGATGGAGCGACAGCAGATTGGCACCAAACGATCACAAGCTTTCAGTCCTCCCAGGATGCAATGGGCTCGTCCATATATCCCCGCCCATTAGCTCAGGCAGATCAGTTGTACTCCAAAGCATTTAGGCAGGATCATTTTGTAGAACCCTATTCAGGCGAGAAGAACACAAATGCATACCCTTCTATACAAGAGGGAAGAGTTTAGTGACTATAAAGATCCTCAAATCAGGTGCGTCAGGGTGGGATTCCTGTGGAAACCTGTGGACATAGGAGAAATACCGTTATCAACGGTAAGTTCTTACCATAACGTATATATTTCTCCGGCAGGTTCCACAGGTTATCCGCAGGGTAACAATGGGACTTCCCAAAGCAATTTTTAGGGGTGGGGACGCTCCTGATTAGATAGGAGAACCTTACGCCCGAATTCAGCATCTTGAGAGGCAAAAGTATCCAAGGCATAATGTCTAATGAATGTGTTATTGGAAGACCATGTGGCTGCCTTACATATCTGTTCTGCTGAAGCACAATGTTGTGCTGCCCATGAAGGACCTACCTTATGTGTAGAGTGAGCAGAGACATTAGCCAAAACAGGGAGATCAGCTTGAGAAAATCGTCATTCGAAGCCCTCTTGCTAGCGTCTGTTTAGTAGCATGCCATCCCCTCTTCTGAAATCTGTAGAGGATGAAGAGAGAATCTGTCTCTCTGATGGCACTGGTACGATCCATGTAGATCCTTAATGCCCGGACTACGTCCAGCGACGCATCTCCAGCAGAAAATTCAGATTCCTTAAAAACCGGGACCACAATATCTTCATTAAGGTGGACTATAGACCACACCTTAGGAAGATACCCAGACCTAGTTCTGAGAACTACTTTATCTGGATAAACATCAGAAAAGGAGATTAACATGACAGTGCTCCTAAATCTGACACTCTTCTACCTGGTGCCATAGTCAGCAGAAAGAGAACTTTAGCTGTCAGCCATTTAAAATCCACTTTATTTAGTGGTTTAAACAGAGTAACTTGAAGGGCTTTGAGGACTTGACTTAGGTCCCCAGACACTGTAGTAGGAACAAAAGGAGGTTGAATGCGCAGCATTCCCTGGGAAGAGTGCGCACATCCTGTAATTTGGCAATTTTCTTTCGGAACCATACAGTCAATGCTGACACTTGTATTCCCAAGGAAGCCACCCTTAAACCTTTATCCATTCCTGCCTGAAGGAATGCTAGAACCCTGGAAACTCTGAAAGATTTCAGGTCCATACTTCTTCAATTGCACCAATGAATATAGGCTTGCTATGTTTGGTGATAAATACGATCCCAGGAAGTTTTCCTTGCTCTGAGCATCTGTGAGAATCCTCTGGACTTCAGGATATAGATTTCAAGAGCCACACCGTCAAGACAGTCGATCCAGATATCTGTGATAACAAGGACCCTGCCTTAGTAGATCTGGGCGTAGAGGAAACAGAAATGGTATTCAACATCTTCAGCGGATCCGTGTACCAACGCCTTCTGGGCTAAGCCGGGGCTTATTAGAATCCCGGTATCTTTGTTGTATTTTCCTCACTATCCTGGGTAGCAGGATGATTTGAGAAAACACATAAGTGAAATGAAATTCCCATTAAAAAGACGTCCACAAAGATTACTCCCTGATCCTTTGTTCCTGACCCGATTATGGCTCTTTGTTGTTCAGATGGGACTCCACGAGATCTATCTCTGGCCAACCCCACTTGTCTACCAGAGTCTGAAACGACTTTAGGGTGCAAAGCCCATTCGCTTACCTGAATGGCGTGTCGACTGAGAAATCTGCTCTTCAGTTTAGGACTCCCGGAACGAACCCTGCGGACAAGGCTGGAAGATGGAGTTCTGCACACTTTAGTATGTGATTTACCTCCTTTTTTGATGTTTAACTGCGTGTTCCTCTCTGAAAGTTGAGGTACTCTACTGCCATTTCCTTGTCCTTCCGGATCTTGACCGATTTTCCTTTAGGAGTGTCCTGTGCCTGAATCAGGACCCAGTATATGGCCCGAAGTGCAAACAGGTTTATTAGCAGGCAACTTTCTTCTGTGGTCCATAGTCCCCAGAATCATAATCTTCCAGACAATGGCCCACAGAGCCCTGAAGACTGGCATTTGTTGTCAGGATCTCCCAACCTGATATCCAAAAAGGTGTCTTCTGATCTAGATGGAATGTCTGTAGCCCCCAGGCTACTGACTTTCTTACCTTTTTTTGCCAGTACCACGTACTTGTTTGTGTATTGGCCATCTGGCCCACCTACACCACCTGGTATTCACAGGTGGTCTACTCTCAGAGAATATAACCAGGCACATCACTGCTTAACTTCCAACATCAAATGAGATTGGGCATATCCAGTGTGATGCGGCTGTCGATGGAAACAGATGCTGGAGAGGTCTTGAGTGGAATTGTGCCCATTCCACCATGTCTATTGTTGACACCATCAAACCCCTCATTCGCATTGCTGCGTGAATTGATATTGTTTGACAATCTAACAACTCCCCTACCTTTCCCTTGGATATCTTGTTCCGAGGTAACTATTTTCTGCAGACTTGAATTCAGTACAGCCCCACTGTGAGTCATGTTACGGAACCAGAGAGGATTTTTGCCAATTTATGAACCACCCGTGCCTCTGCAGACAAGTTATTGTGTGTTGTAGATGGCAGAAACCTTTCCTGTATTTGTGCCAGGATAAGGAGTTGGTCAAGGTATGGCAATTTTCTTGTCCCCTGCTAGCGGAGATAAATTGCCATAATCATTTTGGTAAATACTCTGGGGCTGTGGCTAACCCAAAAGTTAAGGCCTAAAACTGAAATGTTGCTGAAGGATGGTAAACCTTGAGATAACCCTGATGGACAGTGCTATAGGAGCCTGAAGGTAAGATCCCTGACTTATCCAGGAATACCATGTAATCTACTGGCTCCCCACCACACTTTGGAGTGCCATGTCTCCATGTGAACCGTGGTACTCAAATTTATCTGTTTTAGACTTTTTGAAATTAAGAATGGGGCGAGGGATCGGTTTTGACCGAGGTGGGAATAAACTCCCCCTCCCCCCTTCCCCCTTGTGCATGGGTTACTGGAATGACTATTCCTGACAAAAACATTTTCTGAATTGCTCCATGCAAATCCCTCGCCTACGCCTCTACCCGAGACGGGCTGAAACAGAAGAACCTTTGAGGAGGATGGTTCTAGAAGGGAAAGTATAACGTAGAGATACCGCTTCTTGCACCCGGGCATCTGTTTGTAGACTGCTACCAGATCTGTGCAAACTGAAGAAGTCGGCCCCTTATCCTTTTGGAGTCCCCCAGAAGGAGGCCTGCACCATCATGCTGATGGCTTATCCTCTGGTTTTGAAGCTGGCCCTCTGGTTGCCTTTGCCTCTTTGCCTTACCAAACTTATTGTATTGAGGTTGTTACGTTCCTTTATGACCGACAAGGCCGAAACCGGACCCCTAGGTTTGGGGTTATATGTGGAAGGAAACGTGACCTTCTTAGAGTCTGTTTCTGACTCCAGAATAACTGTTAACTCCTTCCCCAACAGAAACTTCCAGCCAAGGCAAAGTTTCCAGAACCTTCTTAGATTCTGAATCAGATTTCCATGTATGTGAGCCAACTGCTCTGCGAACAGCTATTGTTATTGCTGATGCCCTAGAACATTAGTGTCCATATGAGCTATATGGGATTCTTGCTCCCTTGCAGGCGCTGAAAACCTGTCTTCCAGTACCTCAGCCCAATGTACCTACAGCACCTGGTATTTCAAGGTGGTCTCCCCTCCAAGAACTAACCAGGCCCAACACTGCTTAGCTTCCAAGATCTAATGAGATTGGGCCTATCCAGTGTGGTGTAGCCGTAGATTGCAAGGTGAAGTCATGGCTGGCCTTATGACTGCCCTAGACAAAGATAATGTGGTCTTTTTGAAAACCATTCCTCATTTGACGGCAGAGGCCATATAGATTTTTAAACTATCAATGACATGCATATCTTTCTTGGGAGGCACTTCCCTTTTTAAACAGTCCCCAGCTGGAAAGAGATATTGGAATCCCATTTACCGGGCATTCTATTTTATTGGGTGTAACCCAAACCTTTTTCCTGAATTCTTGCCCTCGTGAAGAGACCCTTTTAGGTTGTTTAAACACAGGTGCCTTATTTTTAACCCAGGCTCTGCTGCCTTTATTGACAGCTAGCCTTTTTTTCTCTCATTTATTCAGCTTATTCATTTAGCTGATGACTTTTACCTGTTCTTCGTAGCTTTCATCGTCTGATGATTATCATGTGTAGCCTGTGAAGTCGCTGATTTATTTACATTCGGTTCATCAGCTTGTCTTATTGGAGAAGCTGTTGGAGAGATACCACAAGTAGTGAGCTGCATGGGTTAATAGTGTAAGAATTAACATTTCAGCTAAACTGTACAAGGTCTGTGCAAACATCGCCCCAATGAGTCTATCTATACCTGATGTAGATCAGGGATGTACTATGCTAAACAGCAAACTATTTTACACATAAACCATCCTGTATCAGATCATAGAGGATAATACAGTTTTTGCAAAACAACAATATATGAGTGTTGGTGTTACTGTAAGTGTACCCTCGTCGCCTTTGCCGCTTTTAGACATGATAAATAATCAGCACTTTCACAGTATACTACACAATTTGTGACTGTAACCACTTTTTCCTAAAGTGATATCATGTGTGACCCTACCCATGCACCTGTATTGACTATCAGAAGATCAACCGACAATCATTTATATTAAGTCAGCAATCACACTAGCAGTCAGTCACATGTTATATATTAGTCATATGAGCATATTATCAACTACAAACACATCTCAAAGTATGTAGGAGTATATATTACTGAATTCTTTAACGTATTTAGACGCATTGCGAAGAAAACCACAGTAATGTACACAGACTCATATGCAAAAGGCACTAAAGTTAACCATTCATGCTAACCAAAATAGATAGAAATTTAGTGCTGTATAACCCGTACTAAGTAGAGTGGAATACAGGGAGACTTGCCCCACTTCCAGGATCGATCAATATGTTAGCGAACGCTGAGTGGATCCAGAAGCTACTAGTGTACACTGCCGCTCCGGGAGCTTTTAGTGAACACAGACGCTTAGCGAACGCACTGTGCATGCACACGCACCGGTCTGCGACCCGGTCTCCTCGCGGTAACGCTTAGTGTACACAGACGCAGCGTGGTAGTGTCTGAGATGGAAGTGAAGCAATCCGTTCATGGCGGGAGACTCACGGAAACTGGTCATGAACTAGGGGGATGGGCAACCAGAAGAGCGTCTGACTCCCCACCACTGACATCAACCCTAGGGATCGCAGCCTCATACTAATCCTGGTGCCTTATGATCCCTAAGGCCTAGCGCTGGCGCACCCGTGGAGGCGGCGCGCCAGCTACTGTTTGGGAGTTTCCTCCCAATACAGTGCGGCTGTGCCTGTATTCCCCTTCTAAGTGGAGCCGATGCCTTACCTTCTCCCCGTGCTCCGGCCACAGCCTGGTAACATCTGCTGGGCCTGCTAGTATGTCCGACACAGACGCCCGTTGAGACAGCACTTGTACTGTGGGTAAGCGTTGTTGCGACCCGGCGGAGAGTTGTTGGAGCGACTCTTTCCAATATGCGTGTAAGACGCTGTTAGGAAAGATCACTCAGAAAACATAGTAAGACTATAAAAATAAATGAATAAAGCTTAGGGCTGCCAAAGAACAGCAGCCCTGTGATCATGGTCCGGCTCCTGCCGCACCAAACAAAAAACTGATTTGCCTGAGCCAGCGGGCGGGGATATATGGACGAGCCCATTGCATCCTGGGAGGACTGAAAGCTTGTGATCGTTTGGTGCCAATCCGCTGTCGCTCCATCATATCCCATTGTTATCCTGTGGTTAACCTGTGGACCCTGCCGGAAAAAGAATAGTTAGCCCGAAGCTGTTGCAGTGATTGCAGTTGGTTCTTTCTTATGTAAAACTCTTCCATTTGTTCAGAATTTTTTCTTGTGATAGCTGTCTAAATGACGCTTTCTATAACGTTCCCTATAGCTACACTCCCTATTTCAGACCAGCTGAACTGTATTCCAACTTTAAAATAACCATAGCGACTTCTATTCAGTATAATATGGTGATGAGAGTGCTATGACGTAAGAACAAGTACTGCAACATCAAAACAGCTTCTACTCTGAGTGGTGAATTTCCATGAGGCACGTGCCTAGAGGAGCAACTTGTTGGGGGGAAGGGTGGATGCTTGCACTGTCATACCAGTAATTGCGAACAATTTCCACTGTATCATACATCATCTCGAGTGGAGTGTAAACAGGTAGGGCATGCACAGTAAGCTGTCCTACTTATTAAATATGTATACATAAAAATAAAACAATTTGTCATAGGGCCAGTTTCATACTTGTACACAAACCCAGTTTTTTTTGCAGTTGAGCAATTATCTGCAATCTGCGCCTGCCTCTATGTAGCACTGGTCATGTGCACTGATCTCTGAATCAGGCCTACAGTTCATGGCTTTATTTTATTATTATATTGATTGCAAAGTTATTAAATGTGAGCTTATAACCAAACAATGAAACAATAGAATTGGGCAGAAGGGGGTGGCCATTACTGTTTGGCCTAGGGGCACCCTGACCCCTAACCCCACACCTGACTACTCCCGTTAAGAGATTATCTCCAGTTTATAGTCCTGTGCACTTGCCCAGATGTTGAGCGGTAGGTAGTTTGATCTTCGCTGTGATATCATTCTGAGAAGAAGTTGCATAGTGTTTTCAAACATATTTATACAGAATAACTGATGTTATTTTATTTGTGAGTAGTGTACTATAAATCCAACGAATGGGCAGGAATACAAGGTCTACGGGAGAAGGATGCACTTGCATGGAATACAAAGAAGAACTAGTAAGTGTTGTATTATATGTTTTATACATTTAGTTTTGTTACAAGTTGTATATAACTTAAATACAGTATTCCCCATTATAGTTCATAAACACTTGTGGTAAGGCAAGAAACACCTACCTAACACATTACAACTGAGGTTATTAACCTGTTCTGTTTAAGTTATGATTTAATGAATTTCCTTTTAATTCTATTATTTTTTTTATTAGTTAAGCATGGTGTGGTGTTTAGTGGTGTACAACAGTATCACCAATGAGAAAGAGATACTTTGTGGCTTTTAATTAGGCCGGTATGCAATTAGCTGCGGTTACTCACAGCAGCTAATTAGCGCAGCCGAGGTTATCCTATTAGCCCTGGGCGCCGGCACTTAACTGGGGTTTAGTCTGCGAAACCAAATCCCCGATAAGTCATCTCAAGAGCCGCGAAGACTGCCACGGAAACACGTAGATCCACAGATTTACACGATACAGGGTAATTTACCGCACAGTAAAAGCGGGCAATAATTGGATAGCCCATCACTCTAAATAGCCGTTACTGCCATGCAGTAAATTACCGCTGGTAATAGGATACACCCAATGTGCATTATTTATTTACCTTGAAATTAGTTTAGCTATATATTCCTAGTTGTTAGGAAAAAATTAAAATGAACAGTTTGCAAACTGATCAATGGTTAAATATCTTTCTTCTTTTTCAGATTTTGCACAACTATAAGATTTTGTCTCTAGTCCATCAAAATGACTTATTCTTGGGTGTTGGAAACCTATTCATGTCTGCTCTCTTGTACTTGCTAGTAATTTCTTAGTAAGGCATGAGACAGTTGGGCATTTGGCAAGTTCTGTGTAAGAATGACCGCTGTTGGACTGCAAGATAGACTTTTCCATCCAAAGCTGCTAATATGTGGAAGATAATGGATCTCTTTATTAATCAACAGCAGCTTTTGGACAAATAGATTTTGCACAATGCATCTCCCATTTCTTAGAATGACCCCACTTGGGAGATCCTTGTTCTTATTTTATTATAGTGAAGCTTTATTCTGTTAACATATCAGCACTTTCCTCTAGTGCTGTCCTCCTATAAACAGAGAAGAGGGTGACACTTTTATTGCTAGCGTTGCATACTGTTCACAGATCTTGTGTACAATAAACATTGTTTTTACTCTTCTTACAGAGAAAGTGATTTTTAACATGGAAAATCAGATAATGCATACAGCACTGCACCCAGCAACTATTATATTCCTTGCTCCATACTAAAATTAGTAGTATACAGTGGTTGCTCAGGGCTCTAAGGTCCCTGTGACTCCTAGCAGCTTCTCACAAAGAGGTGTCCCAGCCTCACAATACAGTACAGAATTATGTTATGAAGCACTTTGGGGTCCTGGATTGTGTAAAGACACTGATGTGAACCAATGTATATAAAAATATAAGGGGTTATACTTCATCAGCACTGATAAAGATCCTGAGGTTCTTTCAGTCTTTTGGTGTGCATTAATAATACACATTTATCTCAAATCATGATATGTAGGAAAGTGTAGTGAGGGGACGAAAAGGATGGAGCAGGGAGGAGCACTTCTTAACATCTAAACTTTGGGAAGCAGGCCAATAGCAGGGACAGCTTCTTTTAGGCCGGTTCCAGAACAGATAGGCCTAGGTTGCCTTGCAATGATTTACTTTACAGGGACTGAGTGCTGGTGGTGGCCTAGGCCTATGGGTGATCCAACCACAAGGCCTATAGCTTCAGGCCCGTGATATATACTGTATATTACATACTGTAACTGGAAAAGTGTTATAGACAGTATGTGGGTTACATTTGCAAAGGAAACTTTACTATTTCACATTTATCCCTAAAATAACTTATCAATATGTGGTTAGCATTGTTCTCAAAGGCCTGTTTCTGATTTGGAAGTAAAGCAAAAAGAGCAAGTAAGTGAATCTGGACAAAACCATGTTGCACTGTGGGTGGGCCAGATGTAACACGTGCAGAGTGTTACATTTGGGTGGGGTATGTCCAAATTGAAATGTAAAAATAAAGCTGTCTTAACATTTGTGGGCTAGATGCCAAAGGATGATTTTTGGTCTCTTACCGATGAATCCTTTTCTCTGAAGCAGGGTGTGGGAGTCTGACAAAATGCGGACATGCTGCCTGGCCGAAAGTCAGAAAACTGTCTCAGAAATTGAGCACATTGATGTGCACAGTTGTCAGCGACAGTGTCCAAATGGTCATGAAGCCAACAACATAGTTTCACGGCACCAAAGTCTAGGAGACTCGCGGACATGTTCACAATGACCCAATTGGACTGACCAATGATCGTATTTGGAATATACAGACTTAAACTAGCCACCCCTGGAGACTGACAAATGCTGTTGAACAGAATGAGAAAAAGAAGTGTTATGGTAGACTTACCGTTGTTAACACTTTTTCTGCGAAGTACACAGGGTTCCACAGGGACACATTGGGGTGTAGAGTGGATCTTGATCCAGAGACACCAACAGGTAAAGGTTTAGCTGTACCAGGATGCATAGGGGCCTCCTCTATAACCCCGCCTCCAGGCACTGAGAGATCAGTTTTCATATGCAGTCCAATGCAGGAGCAGGCACGAGAGAGAAGGCAGATGTTAGTCACATAAGAACACATTATCACAACAGGAGAAGGTACCAGTGGCTAATGCCAAACAAACCCAAAAGAGCAAGGTGCGTCAGGGTGGATGCCCTGTGGAACCCTGTGTACTTCGTAGAAAAAGTGTTAACAATGGTAAGTCTACCATAACACTTCTTTTCTTTTCTGGTGCAGGGTACACAGGTTTCCACAGGGAAACAGGGATGTCCTAAAGCAGTTCCTCAAGGAAGGGGACGCGTCTTAGTGGATGTGAGAATCCGGCGTCCAAAGGAAGCATCCTGGGAGGCGAAGGTATCAAAAGCATATAACCTAAGAAACGTGTTCACTGAGGACCACGTAGCCACATTGCACAGTTGTTCTGCGAACACACCACAGCGGGCCGCCCAAAAAGGACCAACAGACCGAGTAGAATGGGCTTTAATAGCAGCAGGAGCTGGGAGTCCAGCCTGCGAATAAGCTTGTGCAATCACCATTCTAATCCCTCTGGCCAAGGTTTGCTTCTTAGCAGGCCAGCCACGTTTGTGGAAATCAAACAGAGCAAAGAGGGCATCTGACTGCCTAATAGAGGCAGCGGTCTCCACATAGACACGGAGAGACCTAACCACATTTTTGGCTGACTATTCTGAACAGATAAAGGCCGGAACCACAATCCCTTGGTTAAGGTGAAATGATGACAGCCGCTTAGGCAAATAACCTGTTAAGAACTGAGTACCTGTAACTCGGGAGTGGATGGCAACTGGGGAGTTCCAGTACTCACAAGTGAAGCTGCGGCTAGTATGAATGACCGCAGCAACTCCTACTCTTCCCCTGACTCCGTTACTCCTCCCAGTGGTCGGCTTGTGCATGCAGAGCTAGCCCTCTCCTGTAGCAGCCGCGTTTGGGCAAATTAGGTCCGCCCAGACTGCGATGCCCCCAGGTCTTACGAGGTAACAAGGCACCAACCGAGACTGCGAGTGAGTAAGGGGAAGGCTAAAACTTGCGAGACTACCAATGGGAGAAAATACAGAAGGACAATGAACAGATTATGGGGGCATTCCGAGTTGATCGCGCGCTGCAACTTTTTGCAGCCCGTGCGATCAACTAGACGCTGCCTATGGGGGGAGTGTATTTTTGCATAGCAAGGCTGCGATCGCTTGTGCAGCCGAGCTACGCAAAAACATTTTGTGCAGTTTCTAAGTAGGTCTGGACTTACCTACTGCAATGACTTCAACGTCTCAGGTCCCGGAATTTACGTCCGACATCTGCCCACCAAACGCCTCAACACGCCTGCATTCGGATCTCCACTCCCCGAAAACGGTCAGTTGACGCCCCGGAACGCCTTCCCCCTGTCAATCACGGGGCAATCGCGGCAGCGAATGGTTTCTTCTTTAATTCAGTTGCTGCCCGGCGTTCCCCCGTCGCCGGGCAATGATGCGCCTGCATATTGCGGCCACTGCGCATGCGCATTCCGGACCCGTTTGCACGGCTGCGGAATAAAGCATTGTGCGAACGGGTCGCAATGACCCCCTATGTGCGGCACGGCCGTGGAAATCCCAACATAGGAACCAAGGCACAGACTGAGGAGAGAGTTCTAAACCGAAACAAATTACACATATCAAAGTGCACAGAGTGTTGAAAGCAATCACACTAAATATACGAGTGATTGTGAATGTAATAATGCATAAGATGTAATAAGCCACTAGATAAACTGTGAAATCAACAATGCTCAAAGATGTCATAAGCAACTTTAGAAACATTGGGGTAAATTTACTAAGATGGGAGTTCTATTTAAGATGGGATGTTGCCTATAGCAACCAATCAGATTCTACTTCTCATTTATCTAGCACCTTCTAGAAGATAATACCTGGTATCTGATTGGTTGCTATGGGCAACATCTCATCATGAATAGAACTCCCATCTTAGTAAATTTACCCCATTGAAAGCAGGGGGGCGTGGCCTGGCAGCCTAAGCATCCCCAACCCCGCAGCACCTGTACCTCTGTGAAAGGAGACGGGCGTCCCGCTCCGGCGGCTGAAGGGAGCGTCTGATAGCTCTCAGCCAGCGGGCGCTCCCGGCGATGGACATCATGACTCCCAGCCCACACGTCTCTGCAGCGGGGAGGCCTTTCCTCACCTGTCCACCCAGGACCCGGTGCAGCTGGTAGATTGACGCCTCCCACCCTCTGTTCTGCACACTGACTGTGTCTGGGGGAGCAGGGTGGCAGCGCTGGAGTACCTGAGTCCAGGAGAGCTTGCCACAGACGGAGACTGCCATCGGTGGCCATTTTGTGAGTGGAGGTGAGAATCGCAGCACTGCTGCAAGCCTCCCTCTAAGCTATAACCAGGCACCTCTCTCCCCTGTCTCCGCTCTTCCCCTCCAGCATCACAACACTCTCTCTCCCACTCCTTCACAGCGGACCGCTTTCCTCCAAATCTGGGGCCATTACAAGGGGGATATGCTTGCATAAGATCTCCCCACATGTCAACACTGCCACCTGGTTGTTATATTAAGTAACTGAGGGGAATATCAACCCCATTCTATCATTATCTACATTATTCATTGTCCACAGCAGAGGAGGTAGACACTGCCTAGGCAGATATTTATACCATCACAGTTACCAAGTGTACAGTCCGATGTATGTGCACTACGGTCCCGGGGGGTACCCTGAAGTCGTTTGCGAGATATAATAATGCTACATCCCTCACCATCGTTGTGGTGCATGACAGGTGCAATCCTCCTGTCCTTCTCTAACTGTAGTTGATGTCAATGTTTG
The DNA here is from genome assembly GCF_028390025.1 of Pseudophryne corroboree. NCBI lineage: Eukaryota > Metazoa > Chordata > Amphibia > Anura > Myobatrachidae > Pseudophryne > Pseudophryne corroboree. The sequence goes on from NC_086447.1 coordinate 714,285,331, forward strand.
CGGGTGCCACCATACTCTTGGCACGTCTATTTCACATGTGAATGCTCGTCCCACCCCCTCCACTCCGAGATTAAGTATACAGTAACACCATAATGTGATGCCTCTTGGCTCTCTATATAACTGTTCTCACTTGCTTTATAAATAACATACTTCACCAGTGCAGTTTGATATAATAACACACTGTCTGCGACAATGCTGCCCAAACGGCAGAAGGAAACGGCAGGGGTCCCCCCCTGTTAATTTCTTTAAGACTCATTCTCATACGCATCCTACCAAAAGTGCTTCCTCTACCGAAAAAAAACAAAAAAAACTATCTGCTCTGAGCACCCGTTTTGAGCCTTCTGCTGCGGCTCCGATTACATGGTTCAACGAAGTAGTTGTTAGCATCCTTTTAAAGCGGATATCTCAGCGGAATTCAGATCTGCTCTACAGGTTTGCCAGCAGTCTATTGATGAAGTGGGCCAACGCACTGACCGGTTGGAAATGAAATTAAAGGAAGTGGTTAACTCCCACAATGGGCTTATTACCCTTCATGACGATATGCAATCGGAAATTACTGAACTTCACGCCAAGCTTGGAGACCTTGAAGATAGGTCGCGTAGAAACAATGTTAAAATACGGGGAATCCCAGAATCTGTCTTGTCTGTGGACCTGCCTGAGTTTTTCTCGGATCTATTTACTACTGGATCATTTTTTACTGGATCATATACACCGACTGCCTACATCCAAAAGCGCCCCTAAGGATGCCCCAAGAGACACTATAATGCGGTTTCATTACTTCCATATCAAGGAAATGGTACTCCGTACAAGTAGATAAAGACAACCTTTCTGTCAAACTTGACAGGTGGTGACACCCCCTTGCTCCTAGGCGACACCCCCTTTAATATTAAATGATAGTGTTTTATATCGCTTTAATATTAAATTTTATATAAATTTATAGTGTTCGATATTAAACCGTATTAAAAATTGTTGCGTAACACCAGTCGCAGAGTGTCACGCAACACCAGTCGCAGAGTGTCACACAACACCAGGCGCAGAATGTTCAATAAAGATCACAAGTCAGTTTGTGATGAAAAAATTCACTATTTTGAAGTAACACAAAATGTTCTTACATTCCAACAATTTAAACATCACGCTTGGTACACATGGTGTCGTTTTAAAAGTCATAATGACTAATGACCATGTCCATTTTCTTAGATGTACGGAAACATCACACATGGCAATAATTTAAAAACATATTGCTTTTAATGACCAGGAGTGATGAATGATGATCTGACATCTTTTAATGGGCATGAGTTAAGATAAATTTATAGTGTTCGATATTAAACCGTATTAAAAATTGTTGCGTAACACCAGTCGCAGAGTGTCACGCAACAACAGTCGCAGAATGTCACGCAACGCAGCGCGTCAAATCAGGCGGATGAAAGATGCATATTACACAGTGTTAAAACCAGGTAGTTTTAGCGGCATTGATAAATATTATGGGGCGGTTAAAAATAAATTTAAAAGATCCGACGTAAGAATGTGGTTACAAGAACAAGACTCATACACGCTGCACAAGCCAGCAAGAAAAAACTATAAAAGGAACATGATTTGTGTATCGGGTATAAACCAACAGTGGCAATGCGATTTGGTCTCGCTGATAGATTTGTCAAAATACAACGATGGCGTTAAATACATATTAACAATCATCGATATATTCAGTAAGAGGGTGTGGGGTGAAAGTCTGACCGCTAAGAATGCAGCAACGGTCGCTAATGCTTTTGAAAAAATATTCCAGCGCGGCGATGTGCCGATGAAGCTACAAACCGATAATGGTAAAGAGTTTCTAAACAGAAACCTAAAAAAGGTGTTAGAAAAATACGGTATAAATCATTTCACGACCAATAACGATGTGAAAGCTGCTGTTATAGAGCGCTTCAATAGGACTTTAAAAACACGCATGTGGCGCTATTTCACGGCAAAGAATACCTACAGATATATAGACGTTTTACAAGACTTCATACGCAGCTATAATAACACATACCATAGAACGATTAAATGCGCTCCAAACGATGTGAATGACTCTAACGCATTGAGTGTCTTCAAAACGACCTACGGTGATTACTTTAGAAGTAAGAAAGCCCCAGTTTGTTTAGGAATCGGTGACCACGTCCGTATTTCTAAATATAAGGACATATTTCAGAAAGGTTACGAACAGAGCTTTTCTGAGGAGATTTTTGTTGTACATAGTGTGAACACTAAAGGGATTAAACCGCTTTATAAGTTGGCAGATCTGTACGGTGAAGTTATAACAGGTAGTTTTTACCCCGAAGAGCTTCAAAGCATACCAAAAAACTATAACAGAGTTTACAAAGTGGAAAAGATTTTAAAAAATAAGACGGTCAGAGGCCGTAAATACGCGTTAGTCAAGTGGCGCGGGTACCCCGCAAAATTTAACAGTTGGGTCGCAGCATCGGTGATAAAAGACATATAAAGATCAGCAGTATCTAAACAAGACGAGCGATGGATGACAAGTCGTTCTACATAACCTTACCCAGCAACGCATCGGCTGTTACCTTCCCACAAAATAAAATTTCTAACTATACGACAAAGTTGGCTAAACCGATAGACTTAAATGGCGAATGGGAAGTGGCACTTACTGAGATACAATACCCGCATACGTGGAATACATTGGATTTACAAGATTGTAGACTGCAATTATCATGGGATGGAACGGCCGAACAGCCGGTGGCGAGAGTCGCGAGTTTGTGCATTAAACCCGGTTTTTATGAAACAATCGAAGCGTTACTGAACGTAATCAACGCTGAAATTGTACAACTGAAACTGGACGTTGGATTAAGACTAACGTATGATCCATTTGCACGCGTTGTAACATGTGACAGTAAACTGTTGTATCAAATCCACGCCGGTTCTAAGCTGACATGGATACTGGGTTTACAGCCTAAAACTAATATTTCTAAACCATGCGCCGAAATCAAAGGCGGCCAATATACGATGTACGTGTACACAGACATTATCGAACACCAACGGGTCGGGGATAGTTATGTACCGCTACTTCGCACTGTTGAAATGAAGGGTTATAACAATGAGGTTGTCACAATACGATACGAGAAACCCGATTACGTACCATTGTGCAAAACACATTTTGACACGATAGCCATAGAGATAAAGAACGACCAAAACGAGAACATGGCATTTAAGTTTGGGAAAGCGATCGTGAAGCTACACTTCAGACGCCGCAAAACTGAATTTTATTAACTAAGCAGAATGGTCGCTGTTAAAAATTATGGCGATCCGGGCCTCTATGCGCAATATTATAAATCTCAAGCCGGTAATGGATTACCAGGTTTTCACGGCAGCGCATACATGTACGGCTGCGGTTTAGGCGGTATTTTTCGAAGTCTTTTCAGAAAAGCTGTTCCTCTTTTCCGGAGAGGTTTAGAGTTGGCTAAACCGCATATGAAGACAGCGGTTCGTAATATAGCGAAAGATGTTATCGGGCAAGCCACAACGGCCGTTGTGAATAAGATACACGAGGCGAACCAAGCAAAGCAAGACGGTTCAGGACTAATATATACAAGAAAAGGCGTGTCTAAAAGAAAACGGAAGCGTATGATAACGCTTCCGCCTTGGGACATACCCTTTTTAAATAAAAAACAGAGACGACGCAACTCAAAGAAGAAGAGAAAGCCGAAGAGTGCCGTTGGTGATATTTTTTAAACACCACGAATCCGTTGAATGTGCAAAAACAGAGCTGGATCTTTTTGACGTGCCCCCGACACAAACTAGCATAGAGAAAAGTCTATACGTCGAAGTTCAACCTTTAGCGGCGTTATCCGACACAGCTCCGCTTGAATTTTATATAGCAGCCAGCGGTGAACACTACTACGATCTGAACAATACGCTGTTGTACGTGACATGTAAGATCGTACGAACCGATAACACGCCGATACCGCAAGGTGCGCGGGTCGCACTTATTAATTACCCAATAGCGACTTTATTCAACCAAGTGGATGTAACTTTGGGCGACAGGCTCATATCACAATCCAACAATCTTTACGCAAACCGCGCGTACATTGAGACTATATTAAATTACAGCTCGGATGCATTGTCAACAAAACACACAACAGGATTATTTTACAAAGATGCGGATGGTGAATTTAACAACACAGCGCTGGACGGACCGAATACGGGATTCAAAAAACGAGCAGGCGCAACAGCGCAGAGTCGCACTGTTGAGCTGCTAGGCCCGCTTCACTGCGACCTTTTCCATCAACATAAACTAATTTTAAACGCCGTTGATCTGAAGATTAAACTAACCAGAAACAAAGACGCATTCTGCTTAATGTCGTCTGAGGCGGATGCCTTTAAAATACAGATCACAGCTGCATCCCTGTTCGTGAAAAGAGTTCAGGTCTCACCGGCCGTGCGGATTGGGCACGCGCAGGCTCTGTTAAACGGTAACGCGAAATACGCGATTGACCGCGTTGGGATGAAAATCTACAGCGTACCAACAGGCAGTAGAGTATTTAATCTAGAAAATTTATTTTTAGGACAAGTGCCGAAAACAGTTATAGTCGGTTTCGTGGATAACGAATCATTTTCAGGAAGCCATAACCGGAACCCCCTGTGCTTTGAACATAAAAATTTAAGTTTTGCGTCCCTTTATCTGGATGGAACGCCGCACCCCGCCAAGCCATTTCAACCCGACTTTGAAAGCGGTAATGCTGTAAGAGAGTATATGTCACTCATACAGATCACAAATAAGCAGAAATCTGACAATGGTATACTGATTGACCGCGAAGAGTACCTCAGGGGCTACACGCTATTTGCTTTTGACCTTTCACCAGAACAGGAGTGTGGAGAACACCTTTCCCTGATAAGAACAGGCAATCTACGTGCTGAATTCCGCTTTGCAGAAGCGTTGGACCGGACAGTCAATGTGATAATATATGCTCTATTTGATAACATCATCGAGATTAATCAAAGGCGCGATGTGCTGTACGATTATCTATAAATGAAATAAACTAACACTACGCTGCTGAAAAAATGAACACATTACAGATAAACTGTATTCTGTACGCCGTGCAAAGCACACGGCATATTTTTAAAGGAACATATCCGTGCGATATGTTGCCGGTCAGTAAACTGTCGCAATATCCCTGCGCATTTGTAATCAATACGCATAGCAGCGGGCAGCCGGGTGAGCACTGGTTGGCCGCTTATTTTAACTAAAAGCGTGAATGTTACTTTTTTGATTCTTACGGGTTAGCCCCTGACAGCCCCCTATTCCCAAAAGCTATAATACTTTTTTTAAACTTGAATTCAAAAAGTGTTTATCACCAAAATAAGCAGTTGCAAAATTTTAACAGTACCGTTTGCGGTCAATATTGCATATACTTTATATTTTACATGTGTAAAAAATACAAATATGTGGATGTACTGGCCCGTTTTAGTGATGACACAAAACGTAATGATTGTTTTGTTTCAAATTTTGTAAGACGACTCCCAAGAAGCCATTGTCTGAGTCATTATGCATATAGATATATACAGAATTGTGTAACTTGTAACCAACGCTGTGCGTGAAGCGTTTTATGTACAACGTGTCATAGTTATGACACGTTGTACATAAAACGCTTCACGCACAACGCTGTGTGTGAAGCGTGTTACGCACAACGTTGTATTGTTTGTGTAACTTGTAATCAACATTCTGTTTGATACGTTTTATGTACAACGCATCATATCTATGATGTTTTTCTAATAAACAACGTTGTTTATTAAACTTTATATCGCGTGCTTGAAATTTCTTCCGTTTACAGCAATAGAAACAAAGAACAAAACGTTGTTTTATAAAGCATAAGCATATTTTATTGATATATGTATGTATATATATATATATATATATATATATAGAGTGGTGGGAGTATGGCGCCACAAGTATAGGTGTATAGGCCTACTATACAGTTTAGAGATATATAAAATAAAATAACCAGGGGTGTAGACACTCCTTTAGGAGTAAAAGGTGTCAGCTGACCCCAAAAAAAGGCAGTGATAAGCTGCCTGTTAGTTAAAAGTATATAAGGGAGGGTAGGGGTACTAGCGACTAACAGTGTCTACACTTAAAGGATATATATATGAAGAAGGATGCAATTCGTATTTCTTTTAAAAAATGGGGGGATATTTATTATAAAACAGACAATTTAATAGCAATAAAAAAGGAAAAAGGGTTGGATGGAATAAAAAACGGGTGGATTTGATCGATTTAAAAATAATAAATAAATTCAAGCTGATAAAAGAAAAAATAATAAAAACATATCTGGAACAATAAAAATATACAAATATATTTCAGATAAGAGAAAGGTGCTTATCTTAAAAAATGGAAGGTCAAATTGAGGTCTGCCCAACGCGTTTCGTCCATCTGACTTCATCAAGGGGTAGAGGGCTACTGAACAGTAATTCTATTTATAGCCAGGATAATTAGCAGTGTAATTATGACATCACTTCCTGTTCAGGGCTACTTGAAAATACAGTTACATATAGCATTGTGTAAATTCGGAAGACTATTGCCAGGGGTAGATCTACAATATAAGGTTACCATAAGATAAATATAGTGCAAAAACGAGCGTCATAGCTTATAGTACGGTATAAAATAAGTCCAGGGGCGCTATTTGCCTCACTTCCGCCCCGCTTCCTGTGTCAGAGTCTGTGCACTGCGCATGCGCACGGTGCCCCGCTTCCGTGATTCGCGTCTCTGTATAGGCGCTAAGCTGCCCCACTTCCTGTTTGTGCTTTTCTGTTAGGGGAGCCACACTTCCTGTTTCGACGTGGAACGGCCTGTAGCTTCATATTGATTGGATGGTTTGCATTGTCAATCATCGCGGCGGACATCTTTGTGAAGCCATATAGTGCAGGACACATTTCTATAATGGCATGTTCAGCTTGCACAGAAATGCATATAGGAAAACAAATAAATAAAACGAGGATTAATTCCTTATAAAGTATTATTAATTTTTATAATAGGAGCATGGGAGATGTTATAAGGAAAAAACTTTATATTGCTGGAATTTGATTTTTTAAAGAACGATATATGTGTATGTTTAGAGAGCTTCAAAACCGACTAGAATAATTCTTATTCAAAGGGGCACTGATAATCTAAATATTGTTAATATTTCTATTAAAAATGTGTACATTAGCAACATGTTGTCATATAGGAGGCCATTAGAGTCTATGGAGTACTTAGTGATAGTATATAATGTCATTTCTAAAAAGTACTTATGTATTGCTGCATATTAAACACGTGTTTGTTTTTTTCAGACAATGTGCTTATAGTGTATTCTATTTTGATACCAGTGAGGGGTATATATAGTATAGTGGGCACATGCAGTGCTTAATAGGAGAAGGGTGTATCTGTATGTGGGAGTGAAGAATTTATAGTTAATATAGTGAAAAAAAGACATATTAAGCTGGGGATAGAGTGCAAGATTCAAAGTACTCAGAATTATCTGTAAAGTGTAGGTTATAAGATCTTTAGGTAGAAATAGGGGGAGGCAAAAGGTGGTCAATTAGCCAGTATTTGTCAATGTTTTACATTGCTGGTATGTTATGAGTCTATTGTATCCCACATTGTACAGTACCCAATCTTCCCAAGTGGTTCCCCGCTTGGTACTGTTTGGGCCCTACACTGCTTAGCTTCCAAGATCGGACGAGATTGGGCGTCCGTCAGTGTGGTATGACTGTATCTCGTGGACAAATGACTGAGTCGCACAGCAATCCGAGTTTATTAACATAACAGGCAAATCAACAAACTATAAAGTGCTTAGTGCTGTGGTTGTGGTTGAATAAATACATAAATACATAGTGTCGAATATACAGGCTACCAGCGGATAAGTTGAGAGATATGAAGGAGATATGAGAGAAAAAGGGAGTAATTTCTTATCACAGGAACGGTGCGATCTCGTATCCTTCATTGAAGCCGAATGGATGAGAAGTTTTCAGTTGGAAGATCCAGTACATCTCTCTCTAGGACAACTTCTTCGCTAGATCTCCTCCTCTGTCGCCACTTGTGACATGTTCGATCGCCTTAAAGGACAGTTCTTCCGGGTTGGACTGGTGTTCTTGTTTAAAATGTCTATAGAGTAAGTGTGTCTCCAGCTTGTTTCTTATGCTGCGTATATGTTCTTGGATCCTGATTTTCAACGTCCTCTTTGTTTTACCCACATATTTTTTGTGGCAGGTGCATTCCAAGAGGTAGATAATTGACGTGCTGTTACAGTTCATGAAGTCCTTGATTTTGAATTCTTTAGTACCGTCAGTGTTGTTGAAAGTCCTCCTATTAGGGTTGAGGAATCTGCAAACATTGCAATGTCCACATTTATATGCTCCAACACATTTTGGAAGAGACCGTTGGTTGTCCTCTGGTGGTAGTACTCGTAGCATGCTGGGTGCGAGAATGTCCTTAAGACTTCTAGACTTGCGAAAGATCAGTTCTGGTTGTGCAGGGAGAATCTCTTTAAGGATGGGGTCCATCAGAAGTATTCCCCAGTGTGCTTTTAGTGAGGTTCTGATGGAATGTTCATGGCTGTTGTAAGTCGTTATGAAGGAGACGGACTCCTTTTTCTCTGTTTTTTCTTTGTAAGTTAGTAATTGTTCTCGCTCGAGGTTTTTTGTTCTCTCAATGGCTCCGTCCAGTATAGTTTTGGGGTACCTTTTTTCCTCAAACCTTTTTCTGTAGATTCCAAGTTGTGCTTCACAATCTTCGGTCTTGTTACAGTTTCTTTTGATTCTATGAAATTGGGAGTAGGGGATATTGTTTTTCCACTTTTTAGAGTGACTGCTCTTATAATGAAGGTAGCTGTTCTTGTCGACATTCTTGATGTAGTTTTTTGTAGTGACTGCCCCTTCCTCTCCAGTTAAAGTCAGGTCCAGGAACTCAATTGAATTCTTATCCATATTGCAAGTAAAAGACAGATTAAAATCATTGAGTTGTATAACTTTAAAAAAAGTCCATAAAAGAATCAGAACTGCCATTCCAGATGATCAAGATGTCATCTATGTACCTTTTGTATAGAATGACATGTTTTTCAAAATGTTGCGTGTTGTACATATACTTCTCCTCCCATTGGCCCATGAACAAGTTAGCAAAGCTCGGCGCAAAAATCGTGCCCATTGCGGTGCCACATTGTTGCAAGTAAAATTTGTCTAAGAATTTAAAATAATTACGGCTTAAAATAAAATTAATCAATTCACAAATAAAGGTCTTGTGTGCTTCTGTAAGGGATGAGTCTTTGTTGAGATACACTCTGCTAGCTTCAATCCCTTTCTTGTGTTCAATGCAGGTATATAATGACTGTACATCAACGGTTATCCATATGTATGAGTCCTTCCATTTAATGTTCTTCATCTCATTTAATACCATAGTGGTATCCTGCAGGTATGATGGTAACTTCCTGACATACGGGTTCAGAAAAATGTCCACGTACTTAGACAAATTAGACGTAAGAGAGTCTATCCCTGCGACAATAGGTCTCCCAGGTGGGTTGGATAGGCACTTGTGGATTTTAGGTAAAAAATAGAATATGGGGGTAGTGGGGTTGGATTGCATTAAAAACGAGAATTCATCCTTTGTGATAATGTCACTTCTCAGGCCTTGTAAAAGTAAGGATCTGAGTTCATCTATAAATGTATTTTTCGGGTCATCTGGCAGCAGGGCATAGGAGCTGGTATCTCCTAAGAGTCTGTGTGCTTCTTGGACATATTTGTCCCTGTCCAGGATGACCAACCCCCCCCTTTGTCAGCCGGTTTTATGACAAGTTGCTTGTTTTTTTGGAGATTTTTCAGTGCTTCGATTTCTTTGTTGTGGAGATTTTTATTCACCACTGGTGTGGGTTCTGTTTCACATAAATCTGTTTTCACTAGATCGTAAAAAATGCTTATGTTGCTCCCTTTAGATTCCACTGGATAGTATTTACTTTTTGGTTTAAGTCCAGATTTTGAACTTGCTTCGTAATTCGATATGATAGCGTTCTCTTTTCTCAGGAAGTGTCTTTTTAACGTAAGTTTCCGCACAAATTTGTGCGGAAACTTACGTTAAAAAGACACTTCCTGAGAAAAGAGAACGCTATCATATCGAATTACGAAGCAAGTTCAAAATCTGGACTTAAACCAAAAAGTAAATACTATCCAGTGGAATCTAAAGGGAGCAACATAAGCATTTTTTACGATCTAGTGAAAACAGATTTATGTGAAACAGAACCCACACCAGTGGTGAATAAAAATCTCCACAACAAAGAAATCGAAGCACTGAAAAATCTCCAAAAAAACAAGCAACTTGTCATAAAACCGGCTGACAAAGGGGGGGGTTGGTCATCCTGGACAGGGACAAATATGTCCAAGAAGCACACAGACTCTTAGGAGATACCAGCTCCTATGCCCTTCTGCCAGATGACCCGAAAAATACATTTATAGATGAACTCAGATCCTTACTTTTACAAGGCCTGAGAAGTGACATTATCACAAAGGATGAATTCTCGTTTTTAATGCAATCCAACCCCACTACCCCCATATTCTATTTTTTACCTAAAATCCACAAGTGCCTATCCAACCCACCTGGGAGACCTATTGTTGCAGGGATAGACTCTCTTACGTCTAATTTGTCTAAGTACGTGGACATTTTTCTGAACCCGTATGTCAGGAAGTTACCATCATACCTGCAGGATACCACTATGGTATTAAATGAGATGAAGAACATTAAATGGAAAGACTCATACATATGGATAACCGTTGATGTACAGTCATTATATACCTGCATTGAACACAAGAAAGGGATTGAAGCTAGCAGAGTGTATCTCAACAAAGACTCATCCCTTACAGAAGCACACAAGACCTTTATTTGTGAATTGATGAATTTTATTTTAAGCCGTAATTATTTTAAATTCTTAGACAAATTTTACTTGCAACAATGTGGCACCGCAATGGGCACGATTTTTGCGCCGAGCTTTGCTAACTTGTTCATGGGCCAATGGGAGGAGAAGTATATGTACAACACGCAACATTTTGAAAAACATGTCATTCTATACAAAAGGTACATAGATGACATCTTGATCATCTGGAATGGCAGTTCTGATTCTTTTATGGACTTTTTTAAAGTTATACAACTCAATGATTTTAATCTGTCTTTTACTTGCAATATGGATAAAAATTCAATTGAGTTCCTGGACCTGACTTTAACTGGAGAGGAAGGGGCAGTCACTACAAAAAACTACATCAAGAATGTCGACAAGAACAGCTACCTTCATTATAAGAGCAGTCACTCTAAAAAGTGGAAAAACAATATCCCCTACTCCCAATTTCATAGAATCAAAAGAAACTGTAACAAGACCGAAGATTGTGAAGCACAACTTGGAATCTACAGAAAAAGGTTTGAGGAAAAAAGGTACCCCAAAACTATACTGGACGGAGCCATTGAGAGAACAAAAAACCTCGAGCGAGAACAATTACTAACTTACAAAGAAAAAACAGAGAAAAAGGAGTCCGTCTCCTTCATAACGACTTACAACAGCCATGAACATTCCATCAGAACCTCACTAAAAGCACACTGGGGAATACTTCTGATGGACCCCATCCTTAAAGAGATTCTCCCTGCACAACCAGAACTGATCTTTCGCAAGTCTAGAAGTCTTAAGGACATTCTCGCACCCAGCATGCTACGAGTACTACCACCAGAGGACAACCAACGGTCTCTTCCAAAATGTGTTGGAGCATATAAATGTGGACATTGCAATGTTTGCAGATTCCTCAACCCTAATAGGAGGACTTTCAACAACACTGACGGTACTAAAGAATTCAAAATCAAGGACTTCATGAACTGTAACAGCACGTCAATTATCTACCTCTTGGAATGCACCTGCCACAAAAAATATGTGGGTAAAACAAAGAGGACGTTGAAAATCAGGATCCAAGAACATATACGCAGCATAAGAAACAAGCTGGAGACACACTTACTCTATAGACATTTTAAACAAGAACACCAGTCCAACCCGGAAGAACTGTCCTTTAAGGCGATCGAACATGTCACAAGTGGCGACAGAGGAGGAGATCTAGCGAAGAAGTTGTCCCAGAGAGAGATGTACTGGATCTTCCAACTGAAAACTTCTCATCCATTCGGCTTCAATGAAGGATACGAGATCGCACCGTTCCTGTGATAAGAAATTACTCCCTTTTTCTCTCATATCTCCTTCATATCTCTCAACTTATCCGCTGGTAGCCTGTATATTCGACACTGTATGTATTTATGTATTTATTCAACCACAACCACAGCACTAAGCACTTTATAGTTTGTTGATTTGCCTGTTATGTTAATAAACTCGGATTGCTGTGCGACTCAGTCATTTGTCCACGAGATACAGTCATACCACACTGACGGACGCCCAATCTCGTCCGATCTTGGAAGCTAAGCAGTGTAGGGCCCAAACAGTACCAAGCGGGGAACCACTTGGGAAGATTGGGTACTGTACAATGTGGGATACAATAGACTCATAACATACCAGCAATGTAAAACATTGACAAATACTGGCTAATTGACCACCTTTTGCCTCCCCCTATTTCTACCTAAAGATCTTATAACCTACACTTTACAGATAATTCTGAGTACTTTGAATCTTGCACTCTATCCCCAGCTTAATATGTCTTTTTTTCACTATATTAACTATAAATTCTTCACTCCCACATACAGATACACCCTTCTCCTATTAAGCACTGCATGTGCCCACTATACTATATATACCCCTCACTGGTATCAAAATAGAATACACTATAAGCACATTGTCTGAAAAAAACAAACATGTGTTTAATATGCAGCAATATATAAGTACTTTTTAGAAATGACATTATATACTATCACTAAGTACTCCATAGACTCTAATGGCCTCCTATATGACAACATGTTGCTAATGTACACATTTTTAATAGAAATATTAACAATATTTAGATTATCAGTGCCCCTTTGAATAAGAATTATTCTAGTCGGTTTTGAAGCTCTCTAAACATACACATATATCGTTCTTTAAAAAATCAAATTCCAGCAATATAAAGTTTTTCCCTTATAACATCTCCCATGCTCCTATTATAAAATTAATTAATAGTACTTTATAAGGAATTAATCCTCGTTTTATTTATTTGTTTTCCTATATGCATTTCTGTGCAAGCTGAACATGCCATTATAGAAATGTGTCCTGCACTATATGGCTTCACAAAGATGTCCGCCGCGATGATTGACAATGCAAACCATCCAATCAATATGAAGCTACAGGCCGTTCCACGTCGAAACAGGAAGTGTGGCTCCCCTAACAGAAAAGCACAAACAGGAAGTGGGGCAGCTTAGCGCCTATACAGAGACGCGAATCACGGAAGCGGGGCACCGTGCGCATGCGCAGTGCACAGACTCTGACACAGGAAGCGGGGCGGAAGTGAGGCAAATAGCGCCCCTGGACTTATTTTATACCGTACTATAAGCTATGACGCTCGTTTTTGCACTATATTTATCTTATGGTAACCTTATATTGTAGATCTACCCCTGGCAATAGTCTTTTCCGAATTTACACAATGCTATATGTAACTGTATTTTCAAGTAGCCCTGAACAGGAAGTGATGTCATAATTACACTGCTAATTATCCTGGCTATAAATAGAATTACTGTTCAGTAGCCCTCTACCCCTTGATGAAGTCAGATGGACGAAACGCGTCGGGCAGACCTCAATTTGACCTTCCATTTTTTAAGATAAGCACCTTTCTTTTATCTGAAATATATTTGTATATTTTTATTGTTCCAGATATGTTTTTATTATTTTTTCTTTTATCAGCTTGAATTTATTTATTATTTTTTAATCGATCAAATCCACCCGTTTTTTATTCCATCCAACCCTTTTTCCTTTTTTATTGCTATTAAATTGTCTGTTTTATAATAAATATCCCCCCATTTTTTAAAAGAAATACGAATTGCATCCTTCTTCATATATATATCCTTTAAGTGTAGACACTGTTAGTCGCTAGTACCCCTACCCTCCCTTATATATATATATATATATATATATATATCACGGTAAAGAAGCATTTAAAACATTACATAAAATATTATTGACATAAGTTAAACATTGTGGCGCAAAATACCAACACAAAATACAGTGTATAAAAATATTATAAATTAGTTATATGTTATAGTTTCAGCCACTGTGAATCCTGAAATAGATTTACGGATCTTTTCCTAGGCAGTAAGTAACCGTGCGGTGTTGTTAAACCTGGGGGACTTAAAACATTTATTCGACCTTTGTTAAGGGTTTGTAACGACATGGGCGATGTCACAGCGCCATCAGAGTCATCCTGCTTCTCAGCTTTTAATCGTTCTAAACACATTCTATTCCCCGCATTGGCTATGACGGTTGAGGGAATATTCAATTCAGACATTGCCCGCATAAATTCAGGCCAACCATTCGGTATATTACGGAGCGACACACCGTTACTTTGCGTGATGCTTCTTATTAAATCTAACATGTTGGAACCAGGCACAGTGACGCCTTTGTACAGAAACTCCCCTTTACTGTTCCAGTCTGTGATGTGTTTAGAGCGTGTCATTTTACTCAATAGTATTTCACAGTTTTTCTTATACCGGTCATTAACACCGCTCAAAAGCTCATGATAAACAGCATCGGGTGCAATAGGCTGTGTCGTATTATTTGATTCATCAACAGATTTTGCAACGGGTGATAAAAGAGCTAAAGTTGACATTTCACTATCAGCCTGTTTACTCAACACCAGGTATCTCTGCAACAACATTGTATATCGCTTTGCTTTTTCATATTCTGATAAATCATTATTCTGTAGTATTTTCACGATCTCTACATCTAGACCATGCGTTGCTGTTTTACGTATGTTGTCGCTGTTCGGTTTATTATGTAAACGGTCTATCTGATTCTGAGGTACCAGATACATTTTCTCAGCGTACTCCATCAGCGATTAGACAATAGTCCTGTAATTAGTGGTATAGCAAAACCAAGCAGCGAACCGATAAAACCACCCGACTGTTTAACCAACCTCTTCTTTTTTCCAATGGCACATTTCTTATTACAAAGAGATTTTATAAGCGCTCGCTTCTTTTTAAGGTAGTTCAACTGGCGTTGAGACAGCGGTATTTTACCTTTAAGCGTGTTGAGCGCTATCTCACAAATAGCCGTGACTAAATCGTTTGAAGCGTTGGATAAAATAGCATTTCTTTGGAATGGTGTTGCTTTAATTAACGTTTTTAAAAGCACCCAATTACGTCTTATCCGCCCCGACATGTTCACCGTTGTTAGAATGACAACAAATGACTTAAGGTTGTACGGTTATAGCTTTATAGAACCGCGCTTCTTAATGACAAAAGCGACAGGCGTGTCTGGTGGGAATAAGTCGCTTCGTAAACGATAATCGTCAAGAGCGTTGTTTCTTAAATCAACCAGTAAATAACCATAAGGGGCAGCTGTCGCGGATTCATAGGCTTCGAGAAAAAAACAATGTTTCGATGGGTACATTTGTCTAGCCAGAATGCCCACCTGCATTTTATCCCTGGGGTTTTTGAACAGGACCATATATTTTGTGTTTAAATGTATAGTTCTGCTCTTTTTACCTTGACAAAATATGTTTTGGACAAGGTACAGGATACTGAGATTACGATGGTGTACATACTTTGTGAAAGCTTTCTCAACCTCAGAATTATTACTTGCCGCGTCCATCAAATCATCAATCACTGTTAAATTAATCTTCTCAGGGGGAAAAAGTTGATAATCGCTAAAAGACTCTGGTAAGCCCTCTATAAAACGCGTGCCGGGGTAATCACGCAGAAGTTGGTCGTATATAGGCTGCCAACAGGTGTAAAACCAAACAACATTATCAGGTACATGAGTCATATGTGTTGCAGCGTGTTGCAACAGCGTTTTCACAAAATAACTTTTACCCGAATTGGACGGACCCGCTAAAATACATGAGGGTGCTGAAATCTGGTGTCCATCTTAATAGCCGAACGGCAGTGTTGTGAAGTTGTCCGTAAGAGACCGTTTAGTATAAACACACCTTTGCGTCTTCTGCAATGTACGCGTCTCTATCTGCCAGCACTTTTTCACACGTACTATACCGGGTTGACGGATCACAACCTTTTTCTGGTCATCGCCTTCGTGATTTAAAGGATAATCTAAGACCAGTTCTTTCAGGCTGTCAAAGTTAACGTGCTGCGCATTATCAACATTGAGCGTTATACCTTTAACTTTTAAACAGGTCTTTCCGTTGTTTAGTCGATAGCCGTATGACTTGGGTCCGGCTGAGACAAATTCTGTTATATGGGTGCCTGTGGGTAGTTCGCTGGTCAACTCGCCTAAATAATCACCCAATGGCGGACACCAGTCACCGGGTCTACTGACAAAAATCACAGAATCTGTGTCGTGATAAAGACATCTATCTTGTAATCTATACAGTAGTTTGTACAGTTCAACACGTGCATAAGCCGTTGTAAAGATGGCTATAGTTACATTTGAAATTGCGCCCCTGGTGTAATGATCTTTGGCATACTTCCAATTTACCATAACTGTATCATCATCAACAAAGTCCAAAGCGGACACGTCATAGTACGGTAAGAACACGTATTCAAAAAGTTTGTCGGGATCGGTCACTAGACACGTATTGGGCATGTTGCTACGTTGACCAAATTTACCCCATAAGGAATTTAAAAACCATTTTGAAATTTGTCTTTTAGCGGGATTGATTTCTATGTGATCGGGGCGTAAAGACACGCCTTCATTTTTTTGATAGGCGTCTATATACTCTTGGCGTTTCTCGGCGTCTGTACACCATTCGGGATAACCAGAGGCCTCTTGTTTATCCCTGAGGTGCGTTTTAATGTAGCCTGAAAACAATTTGTCAGAGCTCTCATCAAAATGCCACGCCTCATAGATTTTACACACCATGTACCCCATTTCTACAGCCAAGTTTAGTTCCACGGTACACCATGTACCGATGAGTGCACGTTTTTCTGAATCATGAACGCACGGCTCAGTCTGTCCAGACTCAGCGCATGTGCGACATAATGGAAACATTAACTTGCCACCCATTTTAACCGGCAGAACCGGAAAACATAGGCCACGAGGCGGGTAAACTTTAACCCTGGCAAAACCAAAATACTTTGTGACATCACCAAAGTCCTTATAAATAATGCGTGGGTGCTGTATAGGATACGTTTTGGTTTTGTTAACATATGGATATAAACTGGTGAAGTCAAAATATTTAATTTTTTCATCACAGCCTGTTTTGTGATACAGCTTTATGGCGTTTGTGCGCCCGCCATAAAGAGCATCACGCGGCTCCAAGGGTTCGGGTAATTCTTTGCCCTTCAGAAAAGCCTGTAGATCCGCATCAGAATCTAGCATAGACTTCCATTCACAACCCCAGATTTCACGTATCTGAAATCCACAACGTTTAAGGTAGTGCAACTTTACCTGCGTCTTGTGGTGTAATTGACCGTAGGTCGTTTTAGTCAGTTTGTTTTTATCATCGGCGTTGTAACAAGCACCACAACCGTGATAAAAACAACCTTGAAATTCAAATGCAGTGGGTGTTCCGTTAATCACGGCGTAACCATCCAGGCTGTATTTACCAACTTTCTTCTCGCCCCCTTGTAAAGCGTGTCTTATACTCACACCTTCTTTGTGTTCTATGTACATTAACCACTGTATGGCTGGCGTTGAGTAACGCTTCTGAGTCTTGTGATAGTTATCACCCGGTACAAGGGCCAGTGTCTTTTCCTGTAAAAATTTACAACGGTACATGGCCATGCATACGGAAGCCAACGTGACTAATTGAAAAGCTTCGATGTGACGTTTAACCACAACCTTTTTTTTTTCTTTGTTATTAGAAATTCCTGTTCTGTCATGGCTATAACAGCCGATCTGAAAGCATCACAAGCTTTTTGTAATATTTTCACATCTTCTTTACAATATCGTACGAGCTCTTTTTGAAAGTTAAACGGTTTGTGTACATGCTGTTTATACCAGGCTGTAAACTCAGATAATTCATCAGGCATCATGTATTGTGGACCAAAATACTCTATTGATGGCATAGCGCCTATGTAATTTTGGTTATCAGCTGTGTTAAAAAAATGTGGGAAATAACCTTTGGTACCGTCAAACCCCATCGCCTTTGGTAACTTGCTAAGCCGCATGGGTAAAAAATTTAAAGAGTCGATAAATCTTATCTTCAAATCTTTTACCGTGATGCACATTATGTTGCCGCCTCTAGATAATAATTCCATCTTTAATTTCTCCTTAATCAGCTGGCGCAGCACAAAATATGCATCATAGCGACCTGCATTATGGGCTATGAATGTGTAATGCTCAAATTTTGGTTTCATGAACGTCTTTACAAAGTCTTCGATACATGCAACACCCTTAAACTCCCAGTCTTTCTCCCCCGTTAATGTTAAAGCGTAACAGTAGTTTGGTATGTGCACACCTGTCTCCTGCATACACTCAAAATCATAAAAGATGTATTTCTTTGTGGGCTCTTCCGGCTTGATGGTTTGTATATAGCACAAATGGTTCGAAAACCCATCAACGAACACCTTACAAATGGGGCACTTTAGGCCTCGGCAGTTATGATCTGTCCGCCTTTAGAGACAACACTTGTCACAATATACATGTTCAAGACAGGATATTTTGTGATCAAGAGCTAAAGCTTTGTGTAGCTCTAAACACTCATTTGATCGACAAAATACCCTACACACCGAACACCTTAAAGCCGTCACACCATCGTCGATACAATCCGGCCTGTGACAAGCCTTACAAAAGAAAAGACAATCGTGATTATTTCTATGATGGTAAGCGCTATGACAACGGATGCAATAATATCGGGCTCCAAGAAACGCTTTGATATCGAGTATCCCATAAAAGTGACAATCGTGATATAGCACAAACAGCGTGTCTTTGTAACGACTGTCCGTACTGTAGTATTTCCAATCACTTTGACTATAATAGAGGAGATTGATTGAAACGTTTAAATAATTTTCAAAAATTGCAACATCGCTAAAGCTGACCGCTTTATCAAGCGGCAGATTCAAAGCTTTATGTAGTTGGATCGCTCTCTCCTGTATTACATGATCATTGGCATTGTTACCTTTATCCAGAAGTTTACAGACGCTAGCGGCCAAACACAGGTTATTACCTATGCGCCTGAAGTCATAGAGATATCTCTTTCTTTTATTTATTATTAAACTTTGGGGCAGGCGTTGTAAACTCCTCCCAGTCAAACCAGACCCTGATCTGTTCATAAAAATACTGATCACAAATCTTAAGCCTGTGGATAATAAGAATTCAGCGTTACTTTGAAGCGTGTTTGTAATCTGATTAAAAAAACTGGCAGCGTCTAATGTTTCTTGCGGCTTACGATGCGAATAGATGGCGTTGTGTAACCCACCCCCCTCCAATCTAAGCTGAACGCGGTCGGCTGGATCCACGCCCGCAAGGACACCATCGAGCATGGCCTGTATAGCAGTATGAATGGCTCGAACCCCCTCTACAAATGATGTAACCCTGTCCAAATTAACAAACCGATAGTGATTGTGGTACTCAACGGCTCTGAAATACGGTCGTTGTCGTTCATAACAGTTAATCGCCTCCAAGTATACATGTTGCCGACCTTCGTCATTACCGGGTGACTCAACACTGCCTGCATCATCATATATGGGGCTTGCATTGCGCTCAATATTGTCAGCCTGTGATTCGTCATTCGGTAATGCTTGGGGTGGCGATTGATCTAAATCTACATACATCGCACTCTGCTTCCCGCCTACCACATGTTCCCTGTGCCGCTTGCGCTTTCTCAATCTGGTTAATGTTGTCACAGCCTGTTTCACCTTTGCACGTCGGAATAACTGTGAGATCTTGTATGTTAAACAAGGTTTAATTCGTGGTTTTTTTTTACAGGCATTTAAATTTAAAACACGTTTCAAACCATTGCCTAGCATGCCTAGTCACGGATCAGTTTCATTTATTTCTGCAAAATGATGTATGTTGGCTTTAATAAATTCAGTTGTCTTAACCGACCGATCTATGTATTTTGACATGACATTCATATACGTCTCAACAACTTCTTTAACAATGTCTTGTTTACATTTACAACCGTGGCTCACACCTTTAATGTGTTTTAACAAATATCCGGCTTTTACACCCATGTTCTCAACATCTTCCCGTATCTTACCCAACAACGCGTAAAATTGTATTTCAGCGTCTTGGCCTAATAATTCTGAATTTTGACATTCATCAACTATGTCGGGCTCTATCCCTCGCGCCGGTGCACAAGCATCAGCCAATGCGTGTACCATGGCTGTCGTTGTAAAAATATTGGGGATTGATGTTACACAATCAACCGTTGTAGTATTATCAGGTATTCCTGCAACGGCTGATAATACTTCATCAGAACTATTCTGCGGTTCTTGTGTCGTTGACTCTACACAGTTTGTAATAAGCTCTTGCCCATTTATGTCATCAATATCTGATATCACAGAATTACCAGCTATGTGTCTTGCTTCAGAGCAATCCTGTGTATCGGTAATAGTGATGACATCGGATTGCGACAATTGCTTAACATTACTTCTTGAGTCAATATTTGATAACAAACCAATGCCTGCTATGTGCCTTGTTTCTGTTTCAGAACAAACCTGTGTATCTGGAATTGTGATTACAGCTGATTGCGACAATTGCTTAACATTACTTCTTGAGAGACGTGATGCCCTCTTAACCTTTACAGTCTTTGTATTACCAGCGACATCCCGGTCTGCAGTGTTAAACGCTGTGTGTTTTGATGTTACAGCAACATCATTACTTACGCATGATACAGTTTGTAACGCGATCCTTCTCCGTTGCGGCTTATCATTTTCGGAATATGACCATTTTCTTTTCAGATCTGTAAATGCTGAATTATGACTTCTCTCATTCGTTCTTGGTCGAGCAGACCTTCGTTTGTTCGGGTTGATACAACCGTTATGCACCGCCATAACTGATGACCTAGCAACGTCCTTATGTACAATTGCCGGCGTTACGAATTGATGGTTCTCCGCTTCAGCGGCGGTTGTGCGTTTTGATATTTTCCCGCTTGTACTAGGCCTGTGTATTTGCGCGACTGTATCACGGCCTGTTGGTATCAAAGGAGCATATCGCCTTGCTACAGCGTCATCTGTAATACATATATTATAAAATAAATATCAACGCCTCTGCATGTAAATCAGCATTTAAATCACCGCATAACAATATGCCATATAACAGTGTTTGATTACACACCTGCTGCTGCGAATTGATGGCTCTCCGTTTCAGCGGCGGTTGTGCGTTTTGATATTTTCCCGCTTGTACTAAGCCTGTGTATTTGCGCGACTGTATCACGGCCTGTTGGTATCGTATGATCATATCGCCTTGCTACAGCGTCATCTGTAATACATATATTATAAAATAAATATAAACGCCTCTGCATGTAAATCGGCATTTAAATCACAGCATAACAATATGCCATATAACAGTGTTTGATTACACACCTGCTGCTGCGAATTGATGGTTCTCCGTTTCAGCGGCGGTTGTGCGTTTTGATGTTTTCCCGCTTGTACTAGGCCTGTGTATTTGCGCGACTGTATCACGGCCTGTTGGTATCGTAGGATCATATCGCCTTGCTACAGCGTCATCTGTAATACATATATTATAAAATAAATATAAACGCTGCTGCCTGTAAATCAGCATTTAAATCACCGCATAACAATATACCATATAACAGTGTTTGATTACACACCTGCTTTATATTCGAATGTTTTAGCCCGACCCCCTGTCGCGTGTGGGAAAAACGGTCGCTCATCAACAACATTGCTGTTCTGTATAGCGGCGTTGTGACAATAATCAGGTTTGTTCAATATATCCCGTAGAATACCGTCAGCCGTCGCATCATCCATTTTTGTGGCATCTTTAGCCGGTGAAAAAATGAAAAAATAAATATTACATACGGTATAAAATTAGAATAACATGAAAAAGCGATTCATTATTGAGAATATAAAGTGTGTACAGTTGACAACAAATCAGCACAACTGTACAAGGTTTATTTTTAATTCTTTAGCCGTGGAAAAATAAATAAATAAATAAAACTAATAATAAAAAATAAATAAATAAAAAATAAATAAAGATATCATGTTACTCACAGTATGGCGCCAATTCCAAAATATTAGTAAAATCGGGTATAATGCTGAAATCTAAACCAAATGGGCTATCTTCAACCGAATCGAAATTCTCTGTATTTGTGATTACTGTCAAATCGGGGGAAATAAAAATTAGAAAATAATAATTATTTAATAATTACTATTTAATAATTACCGTATATACTCGAGTATAAGCCGACTTTTTCAGCACATTTTTCTGTGCTGAAAAAGCCCCCCTCGGCTTATACTCGAGTCAATGGCTGCAGCAGACGCCGTGGGCTGTGTGGGCGTCCGCTGCAGCCGGCTCCAGGACAGACACTAGAGGTCATTATTGACCTCTAGTGTCTGTGCGCGTTGCTATGGGAGAGACGTCATGACGTCTCTCCCATAGAGATGATCGGGTGCCGGGGAGCGTGCGGCCGCACAGAGCGGCGGCCGGACGGAGCGTGCGGCCGGATGGAGCGAGCGGACGGACGGAGCGGAGCAGCGCAGCAGCAGAAGAAGCGGTCGGGAAGCAGGAGCGGGGCAGTGGTAAGTATTGTTTTTGTGTGTGTTTGTAAGCGGCGACGGGGGCACTGCAACAGGGGGCAAAGAAAGAAGGGGGCACTGCAACAGGGGGCAAAGAAAGAAGGGGGCACTGCAACAGGGGGCAAAGAAAGAAGGGGGCACTGCAACAGGGGGCAAAGAAAGAAGGGGGCACTGCAACAGGGGGCAAAGAAAGAAGGAGGCACAACTACTGGGGGCAATGAAAGGGGGCACAACTACTGGGGGCAATGAAAGGGGGCACAACTACTGGGGGCAAAGAAAGAGGGGCACAACTACTGGGGGCAAAGAAGGGGCATAACTACTGGGGGCAAAGCAACGGCAGCATGTTTTTATCTGGCACTGTGGGGGGATATCTGTTACTGGGGGTATATGTGGCACTGGGGGCACAACCCTAGCAACAAGCATAACCCCCTGGCAACAAGCATAACACCTACCGCATGAAACCCCTGGCAACGAGCATGACACCCTGAGCATGAACACCCCTGGCACCGTACATTTCCCACCCTAGGCTTATACTCGAGTCAGTCATTTTTCCCATTTTTTTGTGGTAAAATTAGGTATCTCGGCTTATATTCGGGTCGACTTATACTCGAGTATATACGGTACTTATCAATGTATCCAGACTGTTGTACGTTCATACTATTTAAACTTTTAAAAATGAACAAATTGTAGACCTTGACTATAATTTCATACTATTTAAACTTGAAATATAAATAAAAACGTGTCAATGGCATTTATAGACATAGCTTGCCATGCGCCGTTTGATAACTTGGCAAAGCATCATCATCATCATCATCAGATCTGGTTCTAACCATGAAAGCGTCTTTGCTGTTGATGTTCTGCATTGTCTGTCTCTGAACCAATAATGAAAATGAGACACGATTAATATCTGTCAAACGAATTAGATGAAATACTGTGTCGGTGCATTCCCAAAATGAACCACTAGATGTCGCTATTACCACATATTTAAATAACCTTCAGACAGTCACAATTAAAATCCAAAACAAATACCTGGTACTCGACACATTTTAAACAACATTCAGGCAATCATATTAATTAAAAACCAAAATAAATGACTGTTGTTTGTGTGATCAACTATAGCCTGTGCATTTTATCTTACACAATATTAATTAATTTAATCAATACTAAGCGGTTCCCAATGGTACTTACTAAATACCAATTGTAGATTAAAGTGCAGAAATTATATTTGAAATGTTAGGATTGAAATACTGTGTCGGTGCATTCCCAAAATGAACCACTAGATGTCGCTATTACCACATATTTAAATAACCTTCAGATAGTCACATTAATTAAAATCCAAAACAAATACCTGGTACTCGACACATTTTAAACAACATTCAGGCAATCATATTAATTAAAAACCAAAATAAATGACTGTTGTTTGTGTGATCAACTAGCCTGTGCATTTTATCTTGCACAATATTAATTAATTTAATCAATACTAAGCGGTTCCCAATGGTACTTACTAAATACCATTGGGAACCGCTTAGTATTGATTAAATTAATTAATATTGTGTAAAATAAAAAAAAATAAAAAAATGTCGGTGCATTCCTAAAATGACCACATATTTAAACAACCTTCAGTGGGGTGACAATTATACATAAAAATAAAATATAACATGCTAGATCCATAATGATAATAATAATAAATAATAATAATAACAACAACACTTACCATAATGTCTTCACGTGTGTATAGCGATGCAAACTCGTTTGAATTTTCTTCTCAGTGATCTGTCTCAATACTGCTCGGTTTCCTATTCTTATAGCCATTGCTGTGAGCTATATGGCCCCCACCAACCTGTGGTATGCCGTCCCACATTTCCAAGATGCTGGGGCGGGGTTTTTAAACATATAATCTTTGGTTTATACATTAGTAAATGTAATCATGCTTTTCAGTTACAATAAAGATATAATCTGATAGCGGTACCGTACATGTCATACTCAGCTCTTCAAGCACATACCAAATTGGCTGTCCTTCCAAATTTAGAATAAATTTATTTAATAACAAAAATAATTCATAAAAAGCATTATACAGAAGTACTTATGAACTAATGTACATGAATACAAATTATTTTATGATTCCATAAATATCCATGTGTGTATAATGTGTACATGTACCATAAATGCATTCTGTGCTTAGTTTTAGGACTCATCACCATGATATCTCATTATGATATTTAATTAATCCAAAATACGGAAAATCCGATTTGAGTCAACACATAAACCTGTAGGTGTCGCTAATGTTCTTCTACAGAGATAACAAACTGCTTTTTTTTTTTTTTTTTTTTAAGAATGTGCTGTCATCATTCATCATCCCTGGCCGTTAAAAGCAATATGTTTTTAAATTAGTGCCATGTGTGATGGTTCCGTACATCTAAGAAAATGGCCATGGTCAGATCATCATTCATAACTCATGCCCATTAAAAGATGTCAGATCATCATTCATCACTCCTGGTCATTAAAAGCAATATGTTTTTAAATTATTGCCATGTGTGATGTTTCCGTACATCTAAGAAAATGGACATGGTCATTAGTCATTATGACTTTTAAAACGACACCATGTGTACCAAGCGTGATGTTTAAATTGTTGGAATGTAAGAACATTTTGTGTTACTTCAAAATAGTGAATTTTTTCATCACAAACTGACTTGTGATCTTTATTGAACATTCTGCGCCTGGTGTTGTGTGACACTCTGCGACTGGTGTTACGCAACAATTTTTAATACGGTTTAATATCGAACACTATAAATTTATATAAAATTTAATATTAAAGCGATATAAAACACTATCATTTAATATTAAAGGGGGTGGCGCCTAGGAGCAAGGGGGTGTCACCACCTGTCAAGTTTGACAGAAAGGTTGTCTTTATCTACTCGTACAGCTCGTCCATCTGATTCCTCCGAAGATGTTCTGGGTAATTTACAAATATTTGGTGATCTATCTACCACCACGTTGGCGATCCGTCGCTCTTTTTACCCGGTGACCAAGGCTCTATGGAAGGCGGATATCCCCTGTCGCTGGGGATTTCCCACTAAGTTGATCATCAGGCTGAATGGAGCTACGAGTGTAGTCTCCACACCTTCGGCCGGCTCCCAGCTTCTGCTGTCATGGAACTTGGCAGACAATTCTTCCATAATACCTGCAGGCCCCAGTGTGTCCCCTGATTGGGCTACTAAGCACCATCCCCCCCCTGAATGTTATTGTGTATTGCTTGTCGTTCTTCCTTACATACCTTACGGTCATTTGTTATTTTCTCTTCATGTTATCTATTAATGTGTGTTTTTATACATATATTTGATTTGGCGTGGTGATCAACTAAATTACGTTATTTAATCTTTTGCGGCTGGCCTCGTCATCTCAACCTTGATAACCTTGTATTCACTGGTGTTACCTATTTCTCCTCTCTCTTCCCTTTGCTGATTGTTCTCTGTTACTGACCAAACCATAGTTGTTTCTGTTTGAGGCTGTAGTCTAATTGTACCTTGTTCAAACGACATGTCATTTGCCCGACAGGTGAGGAGCACTACTGTTATAGCCCAATTTAGATTATAGCATTTCTGTTTTGGAGTGTAGGGGGGGGGGTGGCCTATATGGCTGCTGCCTTCTGTGTGCCGCCACGTTTGGCAGCCTCTAGTTGTGCCCTTGCGGTGCTCGACTTGTTTGTCCATTTTTTTTCCTTTTGTCGCCACTTTATCTCTCCCTGCCTATTCCTCTTATTGCAATGTGTATGGTGTATGCTTAGCTACATGCGTGTTTTCTGGTTCGCAAACCCAGAACAGTCCTGGCTCTCAGCCCTCCTTCTTTTGATTATGCAATGGTCAACGTGGTCTCCCTTAATGTCAAAGGCCTTAACTCACCGAATAAATGGAGGCTTGCTTTACGTCATCTCTACAAAATTAAAGCACATATAATAGCCCTACAGGAAACCCACTTTATGGCATCCTCTCCCCCACAGTTTTCGAATCACAATTTTCCATGTTGTTATACGTCCACTGGTCCGAAGAAGAAGGCAGGAGTGGCCTTTTTATTTTCCCGTTCATGTAAATTTGTATTGGACAAACAATTCACTGATACTGAAGGTCGATATTTAATTCTTACTGGGAAATTGAATGACAAACCGGCCACGCTAGCAGTGGTTTATGTCCCTAATGTCAAGCAAATCTCATTTATTAGAACATTTTGTACTACACTCCAGTCCTGTCTCAGTGGATCACTGTTACTCCTCTGGGATTTTAATCTGGTTTTAGACCCCCGCTTAGATAAGTCAGCCACCCAACGTCCTTTAAAAACTCTCCCAACCCGGGATCGCTCCCAATCATTTAGACGTATTTTGTTTTTGTATGAATATGGCCTGTATGATGTATGGAGGGCAAGGAATCCTAATTGTAAAGATTATAACTTTTACTCCCCGGTCCATGGGTCATTTTCTAGGATAGACTTAGCACTATCGGATAAATAGACGTTACAACAAATGCAGCGGGCCACCATACTGCCAGTCTCGTGGTTGGACCATTCGGCCCTGAAATTACGATGGGACTTGACTTCTTTTCGGCTTTCCTTGCGAGTACCTTCTCCCGATCTTTATCCACCTATTTAGAATGTAATGATCCCACTGACACATCCGTATTTAATAATTGGTGTGTTGTGGATAGGGGGTCCATCATCCAAGCTTCGGCCCAACATCGCAAGTTATTGTGTAAACAGCAAGACAATGTCGAGGCTCGCCTGACAGACTTGGAACGCAGACTTAAATCCTCCCCCTCTAATAAGTTGCTCTACAGGGAACTGTTTCGAACTAGAGAAGAATGGAACATCCTGACTCTGAAAGGTTCATAAGAACCTTTTTAGGCTAAAGCACAAATTCTATACCCAAAGGGATAGGGCGGGGAGATTGTTAGCCAGGAAACTGAGAGGGAAAGTGGCGACTGAAAGAGTTAAATAAGTCACTACTGCCAAAGACCAGAGCGTGTCTGATCCCTCAGACATAGCCAATGCCTTTGCAGAGTATTACTCTGCTCTACATAACCTCCGTACAGATCCCTCTACCCCGCAGCCATCTACTATTGAGATTGACGCTTTTTTGAGCAAACTAAACTTACCCAGCTTAGGCCACCACTCCCTCCAATTATTGGGGCATCCCTGGACTTCCGAGGAGATTGGACGGGTTATTGATGGCCTTCCATCAGATAAGGCCCCTGGCCCGGATGGCTTCACAAATAGGTTTTTTAAATGCTTTAGAGATGTCCTGGTCCAAGTCTTAATACCTGTTTTTGACAAGGCTTCGTCATTTGGTTCGTTCCAGTTAGAAATGTTGGAAGCCAGAATAGTAGCTTTTCCTAAACCCGGAAAAAAAACAGCCATGTTATCTAATTATCGTCCTATAGCTCTCCTAAATTCTGATTTAAAGATATGCGCAAAATTGATAGTTAGTAGAGTAAGTCTGCTGCTCCCTACCCTCATTAACTAGGACCAAGTTGGATTCGTTTAGAATCGACAGGCTACTGACAACACTAGGAGGATTATTGATATTTTGGATGCCTTCTCTGCGTCGGCGGAACCTCTTTTGCTGCTTTCGCTGGATGCAGAGAAGGCATTCGATAGATTACATTGGGGATATTTGAAAGCTGTTTTGATTAAATTCGGTATTTCGGGTAGGGCCCTATCCTCTATAACTGCACTCTACTCTGTTTCATCAGTTAGAGTGTTCATAAATGGTATGCTCTCTTCCATATTTACGATTTTCAATGGTACTAGCCCAGGCTGCCCATTATCTCCTCTGGTCTTTGTACTAGCTATAGAACTCAGCTCTGTTTGGCAATATGTATAAGGTACAGTATGTCTCTTTGCAGATGACGTTCTTCTCACCATTACGGAATCTCATACTTCCCTCCAGACCCTTCACAACATTTTACAAGCCTATTCCTCTGTCTCATATTAAAAGCTTAATACCTCCAAAACAGAAGCTCTCCTGATCAATTTCCCTACTATCCTACATAATGCTTTGAAATCTCAATATGATTATGCCTGGCAAGTAAACTGCCTGAAATACTTGGGCATCCATATCCCTCCCAAGGTCTCTGACCTTATTTGGTTTAACTACCCCATCCCCCCTTCCTTTTGACTAAAATAACAATGTAGACAAATGATGTAATGTTATACAATAAATCATGGTTAGGATGTATAGCAGCCCTGAAGATGCATTTGCTCCCTAAGTTGCTATATCTATTTAGGACTATTCCTACTTTATTACCTAACTCCTTACTGACCAAATTCAACTCTGTGTTAATCCAATATGCATGAAAAGGCAAAAAAACTAAACTTTCCCGTAAAATATTATCCTTACCGAAACCGGAGGGGGGTTTGGCTTTTCCCGATTTACATCTATACCAGGCAGCATGTATACTGGCCCCGCTGGGAGCGTGGTATGAAGTGGATACCCCTAAAACATGGGTTCCCTTAGAAAAAGGCCTGCTCTTTTCTCTCCCTATATCTAGTGTTTTAGTAATGCCCATTTCAGAAGGTTCAAACCTAATCTCGAGATCAGTTGTGGTTCAATCTGCTCGTAAATCCTGGCTGACTCTGGGGAGGTTTGTTACCGGTACTTTCTCTTCCTCCGCTAGATTTTGCATTAGATGGAGTGGCAGGCCTCATTCCGGATCTGTCATTTCACTTGTGGACTTCCGAAGGGGCTAGGACCCTTCAAGAGGTAAGGGAAGTGGGTATTTTAATGTCATACACCCAATTACAATATCGGTTCTCCCTCCCCGATGGTGACTTTTATAAATATCTCCAGTTCCGACACTGGCTTCAAAGTGTAATCCTGCCACATAGCAGAGTGCTACTGATCCCCAAATACATTCATACTCTGACTATGAGAACAGACCGTAGAGGTACAGTGTCCAGATGGTATGCCCTCCTCAATTGCTACCCTCACCCAGTGAAACTTAGATCTCAATTATAATGGGAATCTGACCAGAATTGTACTCTGACAAATGGCGCTTGGTATTTAACTCTTGCTTCCATGTGTCTAAATGTATATCACACATAGAACAGTTCTACAAAATAATACATCGCCAATACCTAACCCCAGCCCTTCTTTACTCTATCTGGCCAACTACCCTCAATGACTGCTGGCGATTGTGTGGTAAAGCAGCTGCACTCATTCATATGTTCTGGATGTGTCCTATAATCTCTGCTCTTTGGTATCAAGTTTTTAATCTAGGATTGTTGGTTTCCCAGTATCCCTCCAACCTCCACTGGTCCTGCTACACTTATTCCCCATGCACATACCCCCTCAAGCTAAATATGTATTGGGCCACATATTAGCTGACACAAAATTGCTATTGGCACGTAATTGGCACACCCCTGTGATTCCTATGGTCTCTGCCATTGAAGCTGCTGTCCAATCTCATTTAGAATTTGATATTGCAGGTGTGACTTTTGCCCCAGGCAGAGGCTTATCTAGGGTAGGGCGAGTGGGGCACGTGCCCTGGGCGCCTTGGCAGGCCCAAGAGAGGGGGGCGCTGCCGGCGTCCAGGGCATCATGCCCCACTCTCCCCCGTCAACCCTAAATGTGAGGAGTGGAGAGCGCAGCGTCTCTCCCTCCCCTCACCGCCGCTGCCAGCATGTGGATGTTATCAAATTCCTTGGCAACCAAATTCAGGAATACTCGCACTTCGGGGCTGTGGTCATCTGAAGGAAAAAAGGTAGATTTGCCTTTACACATTGGACGTCGGTCCGTTGCCAGATCCATATTGGATTCAGCGTACAATTCTTCCAGGATGCTGAGTGTGTTGCTGTCTTCCTCCGTTAAGGGGACACCCAGGATATCATCTTTTTGTTGGCTCCTTTTTGCAAAAAAAAATTTTAACAAAAGTTTACGACCGAAGAGTCTTAAATCTTTTTCCCACAGGAACCTATCAAAGGACTTTGTGGGAGAAAAGGAGAGGCCTTTGCGGAGAACATTGGATTGTGCAGGAGTGAGGGTTCTATGAGATAGATTAATTATTGTTAAACATTGGGATGTAGTCGGGTCTACCGAATTTTCCACCTCTGGCGTTCCGGATACTTGGATGTTCGTGGCGGATCCCAGCAGGGATCTCGTCCCGTGTCTCTTATTCCTCCCTCGTCTCGTCTTTCTTGCGGTCTGTACCTTCCTCTCGGTTTCTGTTCTCTTTCTAAAAAATGAGGGGAACCTTCTCGGCTAGAATTAGGGGTGGGTCGTGCCGTATCGTGCTCTTCACTGGGAGAATCTTCACTAATTGATGACTCGAATTCTGAGAATGTGTACTCCTCTTGTTGCCTTCTACCTCTATTTCTGGAGGGCTGTGAGTTCCACCTAAAAATATCTCCTTGTGAGAAGTCTCGCTTATCTCTTTGTAATTTGTTGCGTTTTCTGTCAATTATGTTTTTTTCATAGGTGTCGAGATCCTTCTTGTATTTTTCGAAGGTTGTCTGGAAGGACACGTCTTTTTCCCAGTTTTCTAGGTCGTTTCCCAAATCCTCTATGTCTTTTTCAACCTGATCTAACACCAGGGTGTCATGTTTAATCAGGATATGTAAAAGGTCATTGGAACATTTCAGGAGAGCTGATTCCCATTCGCTCTTGAGGTTCTCTGTAGCAAGAGGAAATGAGGGGAAAATCTTGGGCCTAAGACCCCTTGGTACTATTTTATGCTTGATGTAATTGTCTAAAGTGGTGATGTCCCAGGTAAGACGAATGCGTCTCTGGAGAGTTTTTTGTAATTTGGAGAAAGGGAGCCTCCAATCTGTGGACGTTCTTTCAATGTTGAGTGATTCAGAAAGGAGATCTTCAAATTGTCCTACATTCCTCCGTTTCGACAACTCATTTATGAGAGAGAAAGAGGACATAATGTAATAGGAGTATCACTGGTGCCAAAATGCCAGGAACTCGTATGACATAGGTTGTCGCACCGGTTAATCTTGGTTAGGAGCGGGAGCTAAAGTTGATGTATGTAAGGCCGTGGTCAAGTTAGGACATGTTTAACAAGATAGAAGAGCGAAAAACTGGAGATCAGAGACAATTTATGGGGTGATAGAGAGTATCTCCCCTGTACAAGGTTGTATAGCGTGGACGTGCAACGGATCAGAAGCTGAGCTTAGCTCAGCATAAATCTATGCTTACACAAAAAAAGGGGGTTTTTGATCCTGCACCGACTGTGGGGCATGTATCTGGCACTGTGGGGCATGTATCTGGCACTGTGGGGCATGTAACTGGCACTGTGGGGCATGTAACTGGCACTGTGGGGCATGTAACTGGCACTGTGGGGCAATGTATCTGGCACTGTGGGGCAATGTAACTGGCACTTGTCAAAGTCAGAAATATATCACGCTGCACATTGCCATATATGCACCTCATGCGTGTGCCCACTGCACGTGCATGAGCCCTCCCGTGCGTGCGTATACTCGCGGTCGCGTGCACTCGCAGGCGCGCGGTATGTGCATTTACGGTAGAGTTTGTGTGCGTCTAGCGGGCGACTCGATCGTTACATATTTTAGTCATATAATGTATTTTGTAGATTATGGTCCCTTTGATAGAATCTGAAAGTTTAGTCAATGTAGCATGTTCGGGGACAGAGAGATTCCTCTTTGTTTGATACGAAGGGTCAGACAGGGGTTACACAGTGGTGTTTAGTATCCATCGGAAGAGAATATAATTAGCAATATTCCGGTGTTGGTTTGAAGCGGATTACTCGCTCGTGCGTATAGTTATGGACATAAGAAGTTTATGGACATTTACTATATTTGCACTTTATTACCCATGCGGCGGGAAACCTGAGTTTCCCTCCCACTTCAGCAGTTTGAAATAGTCACAGCCCACCTGTATGAACCAACCTATGACCTTTTGTTATAATGCGGAGACGGATTCCTGTGTCCAATGAACAATAAGAATGTAGGGACCATTGTACTGTACTGTGTGTAAGTGTATATAAAGACAAGCCGACCTGGGCCAGCTCTCTACTCTTTTCAACGGTTCTCATCACTGATAATCGGGAGCTGGATATCCAGGAAGGCGCATGCGATTGTTTCCCCTTGTGCGTAAGTTCTCTGCAACCATATTTATCTCCTATTTTGTTGTAAGCCATTCTCTCTCTCCTTCCCACTTAAATGTAATTGTGTCTTTGTTGTATTCTAATGTGTAGTGACTCGGTTAGGTATTTTTATGTTAGTTTGGTAGTGTATAACTTGTATTGTGTATTCTTTTGCAATTGAACGTTCATTCATTCCCTTAAAAGGTGTTAGACCCTTAGACCGGTATTTGAGTGTTTATTATATTGCTAAAGGGTTCTCAGAGCGTAAGAGTCGCTCATACAGCTTTTAAACTAACAAGGTTACACTGTGTTGCATTTACACCTTATCACTGCACAAAGGTTTACAATATAAGTAAATTTTTTATGATATTGTTACAAAGGTTTAACTCTGTGAGCGTCAGCGCCGCTCGTGATCTCCTCGTGGTCTCGAGCGTCCGCTACACTGATAGCGTATCATTACGGTAATCGGCAGCCTATAGCGTGCTTGCCTTTACGCATTAAGCCGTGAGCGAACGTGCCGCTCGTGCGTCTCGTCCACGGCTAAGCGTCCGCTACGCTGAGTACGTACCCTTACGGTACCACTTACTCCAATAGCGTACTGAGTCTCTTAACCTTTTAGCGTGTTTAATATAGGATATATATTAGGCTTTATCAATTGGGGACTCGCCCGCTCTTCACATATCTGCACTAGGTAATTCCAGCAGACATTATCGGTCAGCAAAAGGCGGGAGGTAATATTCCTCGTAGTGCTGACCAGATAAGCGTCTGCTTCGCTTAGTAAGGAGTGCTGAAGGAATCCGGAACCGGAAGGTAGGAACAGTACGTTATTGTCTTTTAAAACCTGTTTAGTTTCTGTTTTGCAAACGCACGCATAAGCACACACACCTGTATTTCGTGTTTAGCATTATTTGTCCGTACCTCATTCTCCTGATTGCCACACACTAGTGATAACGTGTTGAGACATTTGTTGTTATTAATAGTTAAAGGATAAATATTTAAGGGAATAATTGTAAAAGGCACGCACACAGTCTCGCCTAGAAAACAAGGGAGATTTGGGTGGTGTCAGTGAATGATTACTGTTAAAGATCATTCACATTGATAAACGTGTAGTGTGTTACTGTGGACGTACTTGGTCTGCGTACACGTGTCCTTACAAGGGCAGGGCGTACGCAACGCAAGGGTCGATGCACGGAGCGTATATTACGCAACGGAGCGTACGGATACGCCCACATAATACAAACCACACGATAGTATTGTTTTAATAGGCGATAAGGAAGTAACGCGAAAATAACACATCTATCTCAAATCCAAAAGTTTAAAGTTAAAAGGAAAAAGAAAAGACTTTCTCTGTTGCAATTCTTCTGGGTTAGACTATTACTGAATGAAAGGAATTCTGTACAGAAATAAGAGTGTTCGAATGTAAGAGTGTGTATATATATAAGATTTCTCTTTTATTACGGAAGTGGGAACCATAGGCCAGTAGAAAGAGGTACACCAGCGAGAGTGATAGCGTGGGATGGCTTGGGAGGCGTCCCTTGTTAATCTCGACATATTTTTGAGCAGTAGAGTCTGCTGTACATAACAGACCAGGAGGTCAAGGACCAGGAGGTTCAGGTACAGCAGACTAGAAATAGAGAGCACAACCGAAGAGGGTTGGTGCGAGACCCATATAGGCCAACAAAGCTCATTGCTGAAGGAATTCGCAGCAGAGATTTTCGATTCCACTGATCGTTCCGCACATAAGATTAGTTGCTTGTGTGCAGATACGATTGTACCGCATGTGATTGTGTGCATTAGCGTGTCTTGAATTCAGAAGAACGCTACTTGCACATGGTTAACGTGATTTGTGTAATTTTTTTTATTTTAAGGGAAGTAGCCTGATCACTCAGGGACATTCCAGCGACTGATACTTGCTGGGGAGGGTAAGACACTCCCACACGCCCGAGCAAGTAGACGTACTTAGGTGCCCTAGGTTGGGTACGGAACCTCTGGGAACTTTGGTCGCCGTATTGGCCAGCGTGGACGGGAGTTAAGTGGGCGGACTTCGGAGCAAAACCCCCACCGCAGCCTTACCCCGAGTATCTTGGTTTCTGTAAGGGTTGCCGAAGACCCTGATTTGAAGTCAGAGGTAGTGAAAGCAGCACCTACAGAGATGGGGGCCAGTTGTTCAGGTAAGGGGCGATCAACCCAGGTTCAGGTTGATTTAGTAAACCGACCAATCGGGTCGGCAAGGTATATCACGTGTGAGAAATATGGTCATCACACAGAAATGTTGTGCAATGAATGGGAAAGGATGACTGTGCATGACGGGAAAAGTTTCCCCGGGTAGGTAGTTTTAACCCAGAAGTATTACAGAATTTAAGGAGAAGAGTTTGCCTGATTAAATCTTCAAAAAGGCGTATTAGACATTATGATTATTTAACATTGTGGCAACAGGAAGGTGAAATACAAAGGGGGTTGGCGCAAGCCACTGGATCTAACCCTATCAGGAAACTGATAGCCACAGCACCCCCACCACCATACATACCTGGAGAGAAATTGGTTGCAGAGAATGGCACTCAGGGTCATGTTAAATGTATAGAAGTTAAAGATAATGTAACCAAAGTAATTAATGCTAACACTAATCCGTGCAAGTTGTACCCTGTTTTGAACTTTCCCCAGGATTGTGACCAAGAGGATGAGCCCACAACAATATCAGCACTCTCCCTAGCAGCCACCATATCAGAAACAGCAGTGGGCACGACCCAACCCGTAAGATTAGTAGCAAAGGCCCCTAGCGGAGGGACAGGTGAGGTCGTATCGACTGGTAAGTACGGCACCATACACTATGCTGAAACCATTTCACCACATGTTGTAGAATCTACTCAGAATGATGTTATTAGACTTAATCCCGTTAGGGTAATAGCAGTGCCAAATGGGAAAACTGAAGCTTCAGGAGCAACTCCTGTCAGGAACATCGCCATGCACTGTCCCTTTTCCCGAGCAGAATTAAGATCAATGATGTCTGAATTCCCTGATCCTAGGAAAGACTTAGTTGCATGTCAAAAGTATATTAGGGAGCTAGGAAATTCTGCAGAGCCAAATAACAAAGATTGGAGGACAGTTTTGAGGGCATGTTTACCCCCCAGCGTTGATCCGTTAAAGTTTATCGCTGATTGCAAGTTAGATGAGGAAGTACCACTAACAGACGAGTATAATCGGGATAATGTAAAGAGAATCAATTTACAGTTAGGGGTATATTTTCCTGCAGTAGTAAAGTGGAATAAAATCTTTACAATAAAACAAAAAGAAGGTGAATCCACACCAGAGTATTTTCACTGGGCTCTGCAGGATATGGCTAGGTACACTGGTATAGATGACATTAAAACTAATGTACACCACAGGGAAGTAGCTGTTTCAGTATTAATGGACGGTCTAAAAGAGGTTTTAAGGAATAGAATACAAACCACTAGGCCTGATTGGAGAGGTATGTCGGTGGATGCATTGGGAGAGGCTGCTGCTGGGCATGATCGGAATATCATCAGACACAGGGAGTCATAGAGTGATAAGTTAATGGCTGTGAGCATACAGGCCCTAACTACCCGGCCACCTCAGCCCAGAACTGTGACCCCTGTGGGTAAGTCAACAGGTATAAAATGTTATTGTTGCCACAGAGAGGGACACATAGCACGTGATTGTAAAGTAAGACCAATACAAAATTTATATCAACCCTATAGACAATGACCTGATACGAGACATTGGGATCAAGGACCGAAAGGGCGGAGCTATGAGCCACATGCAGGGGAAACCAAAAGGTATCCCCCAAGAAGAGACTGGCAAATCCCTGATAGTTCCCATCTACCCCCACCACAAGTAATTGCTGCCAGCGCGATTCAGGGAGGTCACCATACCCAATAGGGGTGTGGCCACACCTGTAATCTGCAGCCAGTGAAATTGATTGCAAGTCTTGGAAGTGAACCCGAAATCACAATTGAAGTAGCTGGTAAATCATTAAATTTCCTTGTAGATACGGGGGCGGCCAAATCAGTTATAAATTCGACAGTGGGCATGAGAACCACTGGTAAGACAATTCCAGCCATGGGAGTAACGGGAGTAGTACAGCACTACCCTGTTAGTAAACCAGCAGATATTACAATAGGGCCTTTGCATACCAAGCATTCCTTTTTGCTGGCTGCATCGGCACCGACTAATCTCCTGGAAAGAGATTTATTGTGTAAAATGGGGTGCGTCATATATTGTACTCCTGAAGGTGTATTCTTAGACATACCTGAGAACCACGCCCAGGAAGTACAAGATATGCTAGACTCCCCATCAAAATTAATGTCACATACCCTTATGATAAATAGGAGTCCATCCCAGGTAGAAGAAATGACATCCCAAATACCAGAGTCACTTTGGACTAAAGATGGACAAGACACTGGATTAATGGCAAACGTAACTCCAGTCGTTGTGCAAGTAAAAGATGGTAGGATAGCTCCAAAAATCCCACAATACCCTCTGAAGCCAGAGGTGGAATTAGGAGTGTACCCCGTAATAGAGCGCTTGCTACAACAGGGCATTCTCGTAAGAACATCCAGCACTGCCAATAGTCCCATCTTCCCTGTGAAAAAGAGTGGGGGGAGGGGTTACAGGCTAGTGCAGGATCTAAGGGGGATTAACAAAATAGTTGAGTCAGTCCCCCGTAGTGCCAAATCCAGCTGTCATCCTTATGCAAATCCCTCCCACTGCGAAATTTTTCACTGTTATTGACCTCTGCTCCGCCTTCTTCTCGGTACCTCTGCACCCTGACAGACAATATTTGTTTGCATTCACATACAGAGGAGTCCAATACACATGGACTCGATTACCACAAGGTTTCATAGACAGTCCAAATATATTTTCACAGGCTTTGCATGATTGTTTACAGTCTTTCCAACCAGAGAGTGGATCAGTATTGATCCAGTACGTGGATGATTTACTACTATGTTCAGATTCACTGGAAGCGTCCCTGAAAGATACGAAACAGCTCCTGTTTCATCTTTCAGACACAGGACACAAGGTTTCCAAAGACAAGTTGCAATTATGCCAGACTAAAGAAAGATATCTGGGACACTGTCTGACACAAGGACTGAGACACCTGACCGCTGATAGAATTCAAGCAATTCGAGACATGACTCTGCCACAAACTCAGCAACAGATCAGAACATTTTTAGGAATGTGTGGGTATTGCCGTAACTGGATCCCAGGTTTTTCCATTCTAGCATTACCTTTGCAGGAGATGGTCTCATCAAACAAACCTGATCGGATCTCGCATACAGACAAATCCGAGATGGCATTTGAGAGACTTAAACAGTGCCTAACACAGGCACCAGCATTAGGTATGCCAGACTATGGGAAACCCTTTGAGCTGTACGGAACAGAAAGTGCTGGTTGCGCGGCAGGCGTCCTAACCCAAAAGCACGGTGATGCCAGCAGGCCGGTAGCATACTACAGCGCTCAGCTAGATACGGTAGCGCGATCCCTCCCCATATGCTTGCGAAGTGTCGCTGCGATAGCATTGCTAGTAACGAAAAGCGAAGATGTAGTGCTAGGACACAACCTTACAATCCATACACCTCATGCAGTGTCAGCCTTACTAAATTCTGCCCAAACCAGACATGTCTCATCCGCACGGTTTACAAGGTGGGAATTAGCACTAATGGCCCCTGTAAACATCACCATAAAGAGATGCAGTGCACTAAATCCAGCAACGTATCTCCCAGGTGTGCCTGGACAGGCACAAAGGGTGGGGGATGAGAGTGATGGTGAAGGATGATTTAGTACAGACACTGACTCACATGATTGTATGGAATATTTGACCCAAAATTTCACGGCAAGGCCTGACATCAGTGACAACCCACTGGAAGATGTAGATCTTACTTTCTACACTGTTGGTAGTTGTCACAGACAGACGGACTCGGGAGACTTGTGTACTGGATACGCAGTCGTAGATGACCAAGGCACCATAGAAGCAGAACCGCTAGGCCCACCTCACTCAGCCCAGGTTGCTGAACTGGTTGCCCTAACCAGAGCATGTGAATTGGCTAAGGGCAAATCAGCCAATATCTATACCGATTCTAGATACGCCTTTGGGGTAGTCCATGATTTCGGAGCACTATGGCGCCTCAGAAATTTCATGACAGCAGCTGGTACACCGGTAGCGCATGCAGCTCACATCAAAAGGCTTCTAACAGCGATACAGGAACCCGACAGAGTGGCTGTTATCAAGTGTAAAGCACATACATATAGCCAAGACCCAGTATCACTTGGTAACAGCCGAGCAGACGAAGCTGCTAAGTTAGCAGCTGGTACCCCCAGACAGACAGACACCACACAACTGATGGTATTTAATACCGTCAACACACAGAAATTGTGTGAAATGCAAAATTTGTGTTCCACACAGGAAAAGGCAGTTTGGAGGGCAAAAGGATATGGCCAGGGGGGCGTGGCTTGGACGCTGATTTTCACAGTCACCTCAGGCTGGAGCTCCTCTAAATAAGGGATTTAATTACCCACAACACGCCCAATACACCCACTTTTGATCCCTAATATACACCCCAGTGAGCTGCTGACAGCGGTGGAGCTCTCTGGGGAGAAGTCCCGCACCGCTGAGACTCAATCTCCGCCGTTACAAGCCCGCGGCCTACACCATTACCAGAAGCCGGGGCCTCGAGTTAGGAGACAGCCCGGCGACGAGCTCCGGGACCCGTTCGCGGCCGCGGCGGGACCCGGCGGACCTCCTGCGGGCGCTCCACATACCCCCTGGCCAGCGGAGACCCTTCCCAGACCCCCAGGTACCTGCAGGGGGCTGGAGGCTCCTCTCCTGGGCCTGATAAGGCAAAAAGAATAAGAGGCTCCTTGCTGGCACCTCTGGTGGCGGCCATCTTGGAAAGTATCCCACAGCCTTTACCTCCACAAGCAGCATAACACAGGGA
This sequence comes from Pseudophryne corroboree, assembly GCF_028390025.1. Lineage (NCBI taxonomy): Eukaryota > Metazoa > Chordata > Amphibia > Anura > Myobatrachidae > Pseudophryne > Pseudophryne corroboree. The sequence goes on from NC_086447.1 coordinate 714,325,149, forward strand.
CACTGCATAGCAGACCTATAACAACATTTCCACTCACAATCCCCGCATGTTGTACACCTACAAGTGGCCTAAAGTTATTGAAGACATATAATACATTAATTTTGCACTCTCATACTAATCTGAGACTGCTCTCAAGTGCTGTCTAGTGCTTTCCTACCATCACTATCTGGTTTGAGACGACCCTCGCCTCTACACCCCTACAGCCCGTTGCGATGTGACTCCTAATATGAGACTTCCCCACCCAGAGTCTTACCGTTTAACATGGAACTACGTTTGAAAACCAGTATCATGTCTACTTTATAACGCACCAGCCTAAAGAGATCCGTCTGCTGTAATTCCCTCAGATCATTTATATATCCTTTTCTCAGTTGTCTCTGCTATCTCATTATGGCGCCGAAAAAAGCAAAAGGCACACTACCTCCTCAGGTATCTCTCCCGATCCGGAAACAACATCAGGCGTCCCCGCCACCTCGAGGAGTGTCGGCCCCTTCTGCGAAAAGCCCCTCTCCATCTGTTCTGACCAGCTCGCTTTCAATGTCGGGCGTGGATCCGAATTCTGATGCCCCCCTTACTGTGAAGACCCTTTGCCAGGTTTTAACGGCCTTCAAATCGGACTTAACCCATGACCTCACTGCTGCCATACGTGAAGTCAAGGTTGAGCTGACAGCCATTAGGGATAGAACCGACACTCTAGAGCGCAAGTTGGAAGAACTGGTGACTTCACATAATGATCTCATTACAGCTCATGACCAACAACAAAACGAGTTGGACACATTTAAAAATAAAATGGCAGATATGGAAGATCGTTCCAGACGGAACAATATTAAAATACGAGGAATACCCGATTCAGTCGATAACTCGGATCTGATGGAATATGCCAAAGCCCTGTTCCGTAAACTGCTACCTGGAGTACCCGATGCGGAACTGTTAATTGACCGAATTCATCGTCTACCTAAACCTCGGTTTCTCTCCAACTCCTCACCTAGAGATACGTTACTCCGGGTACATTTCTTCACCGTTAAAGAACGTATTCTTCAAGCTACTCGAGATGCAGAGAACTCTGATATTCTAGGAGGATTGCAATTGTTCCCGGACTTTTCCGCACTCACTCTTTCTAAGAGACGCAGTTTAGCTCCGATCACCTCCGCCCTCCGGGCCCAAGATATCCGATACAGGTGGGGCTTTCCAGTGAAGCTGATTGTATTTTATGACGGCTCTTCATTTATCATATCAGAGCTGGAAGCCGGAGTAAAACTACTCGAAGACTGGGACATCTCGGTGAAACTACCATCCTCCCACGAAAGACGTCCTCCACCTCGTTCGGAATGGTCCACTGAGTGACCGCACTACATAGTTAATGAATGGTCTAACATGCCTTTCTTTATTTCGTTAGAGATACGGACTTTACTGTAATTCTGTTTATTGCTGCTCTTATGCTCATTGAATCCCTCTAGGTGAGTTACATTTTCCCCCTGCTGGATTTCATACTGCATACTCCCCTACTTAAAGGTGGCTTCCCAGTTTATGCCCCAGTTTACCTGTTTATCTGTTTAAATGGCCTATCTGTACACGCTGAAAACAGCGGTCGGATGTATTTCCGCAAGTAAGATATGCCATACCATTTTGCGCTGCATTTATGTTTCTTTAATAGATGTTGGTACCCTAGGTGCCACTTTTGTTTAGATGGTGATGTGTATTTATTCCCCCTACACATTAGCGATTTGTTTTTCTAAAGACTCTGGGTGGATTGAATAGTCCGCCTGCCCCCCGTTTATCTACTGCATTTGTTTTCCCCTGCAGTAGCTATGCAGACCCGATGTACTGGGTCGTTTTACTTTTTCTTCCCCTTTGTTATATTGCTTTTGAATCTATCGCCCCTTCTCAATGTTTTTTATATCCCTCCCCTCCCCCCCCCCCCATCCGGATGGGATGCCGTCACTTGCATTGTATTTTTACTAAATAAGTATGGTTGGTATTCTCTCATTAAATGTTAAGGGTTTAAACTCCCCCAACAAACGTAGATTAGCTCTATCCTCCTTCCATAAATATAAAGCTGATATAGTCGCCCTACAAGAAACTCACTTTTCCTCCCATAATCCCCATGTATTGAAAGACCACAGGTTCCCGATAGGATATTTTGCTAACGGCCCCTTTAAAAGAAATGGAGTAGCCCTGTTGTTCAGAGATAATGTCCCTTTCACTCTCCACTCCCATATTGCAGATAAAGCAGGCCGATACTTGATCCTCACGGGTGTTTTGGATAGTAAACCTGTCACTATAGTCTCTCTATACGCACCTAACTCGAATCAGGTGGCCTTTATTCTGAAGCTATGCTTGCTTATCCAAAAGGTCCGGGTCGGCTCCCTAATCCTCCTAGGAGACTTTAACTTAGTATTAGATCCCAAACTAGATAAATCGTCCCAACCCCCTTCAACTACATCTAAAACCCGCCTTGGCCCCTCATTAGCGCTACGTAATGTGTTAGCGGAGTTCGACCTATACGACATCTGGCGCATTCACAACCCCTCAGGTAGAGACTACACGTTCTTTTCACCGGTTCACAATTCATATTCACGAATTGATCTTGTGTTATGTGATAAATGGACCTTACAGAACTCTGGTGCGGTCGATATCCTACCTATCACCTGGTCCGACCACGCACCGCTATATTGGAATTGGCACATTAACTCCGCTCCCGTGCCCCCCAGACCATGGCGATTATCTCCCCATCTATTGCACGACCCGCTGGCCAAAAAAATTATCTCCGATTGCATGTCCCTGTATACAGACACGAATTCCCCTTCGGACACCTCCTTGCCAAATTACTGGTGTGCATTAAAAGCGGTTGTCCGCGGTTCTGCTATCCAGGCTGGAGCTACGCTTAAAAAGCAAGCCAAACAACTCCAACTAGACCTAGAACAGAGACTTAAAATAGCTGAAGACAAGAATAAGAAGCACCCCACCCGGCTTTTGCGTAAGGAATTATCTGACATTCGCAGCCAACTACAAAAACTGTTAGTTTTTAGAACCCAAGCAGCCCTCAATAGATTACGACAAAAATTTTATTTAGTGGGTAATAGACCCGGCAAAATGCTTGCTCGCAGACTTCGTGTTCACCGAGCGCGCAATAGAATTAAACTTATTCTCTCCTCTACAGGAACTAAGCTTGCCAACCCTCTGGATATTGCTAACCAATTCGCAGACTAATATACTACATTGTACAATTTACATTCTGATCCCCTCACATTCCAGCCTACCTCTGACTCTATACAAGCTTTTCTCTCTTCTGTCAACCTCCCTACCTTGACCCCTGGTCAGCTAGATGCCCTAAATGCCCCTTGGACCGCACTAGAGGTCGAATCTACGATTAAATCCCTACCTAAGGACAAGGCCCCCGGCCCCGATGGGTTTATTAACGACTTTTATGCTTCTTTTACGGACCGTCTCTCCCCCATTTTGACTGCCCTGTTTAACGATATAACCAGTACTGGTACCTTCCCTAAGGAAATGCTGGAGGCCCAGGTAGTAGCTATCCCCAAACCTGGGAAAGACCCTGCCCATTGCCATAATTACAGACCAATCGCATTGCTTAATAGTGATGTTAAGCTCTATGCTAAAATGATAGCATCCCGACTCAGCGCCTATTTACCATTGTTGATTCACCCTGACCAGGTTGGATTTGTACCTGGAAGACAGGCCTCCGATAACACCCGCAGAGTCTTTAACTTAATCGACAAGGCCCCCGGCACCGAGGGATTCTTGTTACTCTCATTGGATGCTGAGAAGGCGTTCGACAGATTAAATTGGCTGTATATGCGTACTGTTCTAGTTAAATTTGGCTTTTCAGCCCAGATCCTGACGTCAATCTTAGCATTATACACTCTACCGTCAGCAAGGGTATTTAGCAATGGATTCTTGTCGGACGCCTTCCCAATCACTAATGGAACACGCCAAGGTTGCCCTCTCTCCCCTTTGATATATGCTCTTAGCATTGAACCCCTGGTGGCTAAAATCAGAGCGGATGCTGCATTCCCCGGACTGACCCATGGGGAAATCTCCCATAAGTTGTGTCTCTTTGCCGACGACGTTCTTCTCTTTGTATCTCGACCCTCCTCCTCTCTTCCGCATCTACACTCGATACTACATAACTTCAGTGAGGCCTCATACTACAAACTGAACACAACTAAAACTGACGCTCTACCTGTCCACTTACCCAACACACTCACAGCTGCGCTGCGATCCCAGTACCCATACAACTGGAAACTCGACTCACTTACATACCTCGGGATACATATTCCTCCAATCTCCTCTATAGTTTTTGATTTCAATCTCCCTCCCCTGATACTCACCCTCCAGACCCTGACATCCTCGTGGCTCTTGTATGAGATATCCTGGCTGGGGGTCGTTTATCTGCCTTTAAAATGTCCCTATTACCCAAACTTATGTATTTATTTCTCACTATACCTTATACTTTCCCCAAACAATATCTTTATAAATGCAGAATTGTCCTGACGAAATATTTGTGGAAATCACACCCACCAAAATTGGCACATTCTAGAATGATACTTCCCCGACACAGAGGAGGTCTCGCGTTACCCACCCTGAGTATGTATCAAGAAGCATGTGTGCTTGCCCAACTGAAATCCTGGAACCCCTCCAATCCTGTATCCTTGTGGGCCCATATCGAAGATGTCAGTTGCACAGGATACCCCTTAGCAGATCTGCTGTGGACTCCCAAAGCCCTACGTCCCAAAGACTTGACCATCCTTCCATCTACGGCTTCTTCTTTACGAATATGGGATGGTTTGATGAGTAAGCTCCCTGGCATCACTACCCCCTACAAGGCCCTTTCACTGAAAGCAGTGAGTAAGTTAATCCCCAACCTACATATCTCTGCGTGGAATGCTTGTAATATTCATATCCTTGGAGACCTGCTAGATGGAACTGCCTTTCTTTCATTCGCTCAATTGCACGATAAATTCTCCCTCCCGAGTACTGAACTATTTCATTACTTTCAAATCAGACACTGGTTTAAGAGTCTACCCACCGCACAAACTCCCCCCAGCTCTCTAGTTCAGTCTATCCTTTCCCGCGTGGTACTGTCTACATCAACTAAAGATATTACTTATTGGTACAATGCACTCATCTCCTTGGTCCCACACCACAAGTCAAATGCTCAGAGGCGATGGGAGGGGGACCTGGGTATCCCCATAGCAGAGTCACAATGGGAGAAATTATATTGTTTAACATTCCGCATGTCACGCTGTCTAAACCACTCGGAAATGCATGTTAAATTACTGAATAGATTATACCTGACCCCGGACAGACTGCACACATTCTGGCCTTCCTGCTCACCACTCTGTTGGAGAGACTGCGGAGAAACAGGACATTTGTACCAAATTTTTTGGTCATGTCCCCTTCTCCGTACTTTCTGGGCAGAAGTATTTACGCTGATAAATAAAGTTTTATGTCTATCTTTAAGCCCATCCCCAGCTTTAGCTCTCCTACATATGTATCCCCAAGAGGTCTCACCCTCCCAAAGGTACCTTTTGGGACACATTTGTATAGCAGCAAGGGCAACCTTGGCCCAAGCCTGGAAACAAGCGGTAGTCCCTTCTGTTCTAAAAGTGTTTCATAAAGTTCACTTCCATTATACCATGGAAACGGAATGGGTGCCTTATTCCTCCTCTGCTTCCTCCCCCATCATGAAATGGTTCCAATGGCACGAATACGTTACGGAGGGAGAAGGTTCTGACCTCATAACACACCCAGGGAAGACTTCCCCACTACAATTTAGCCTAAATGAGGAATCTTCCACTTCTTAGGTACTTCATCTCCCAGGTTTTCCCTCTTGGTTTACACTAGCTGTTACGTCCATAATGCCATCAATTGCTTCCACCCTGTTGTTAGGCGCGGAGTAAAAAAAACCCTATCGAATTAGATCTGCACACTTACCTCTGTTAAATTGACTAGGATATCTGAATACCTGCTTAGTGATATGTTATCTGTCTCATATATATGTTATATCTTACTGACGTGTACATCCCTCCCCACCCTGTTTTCTTTTTTTCTGTACCCCCCCCCCCCTCCTTTTTTACTTTTTGCATTTTGACATAAAATTCAATAAAAACTATTGATGTTAAAAGGATATGGCCAGGAGTCCTCAGGACTCTGGACAGATGGACAGGGTAAACCAGTGGCACCCAGGGCATACCTTCCAAGTTTAGCGGAAGCAGCACATGGGCTGACTCATCTAGGCAAGGAAGGGATGTGCAAGTTGGTAAGAGCATATTGGTGCGCCCCAGGATTTTCTTCCCATGCGGGAAAAAGGGCAATGACATGCCTCACCTGCTTGAGGAAGAATATCGGAAAGGCAATACCAACAGAACCATCTCATATCCCACCTACAGGCGGCCCTTTTCAGGTGATACAAATTGATTTCATACAATTACCCCCTTGTCGAAATTTGAAGTATGTACTAGTTTGTATAGATGTGTTTTCAAATTGGGTCGAAGCATTTCCTGCGGCCACAAATACCGCAATGTTTACTGCTAAGAAAATTGTACAGGAATTTGTGTGTAGATACGGTATCCCTAGAATAATTGAAAGTGATAGAGGTACCCATTTTACAGGTGATGTCTTTCAAGGAATGTGTAAGTTGATGGGAATTGATAGTAAGCTGCACACTCCGTACCGCCCCCAGGCGAGTGCGAAAGTAGAAAGAGTGAACAGCACTATTAAAAATAAATTGAGCAAAGTTATGGCAGAAACAGGATTGACATGGCCAGAAGCTTTACCCATTGTATTATACAGCATCAGAACCACTCCCAGGTCCCCTCTTAATCTGTCCCCTTTTGAAATTCTGTTCGGTCGACAACCGCATGTTATGATTAACCCTCAGGATGATTTGAAGTGTAACAATGAAGTGACTGTAAAATACCTGGTTAAGATGAGTAAACAGCTAAGGAATCAGAATGACAATTTGAAGTTGGTGATTCCTGATCTGCCGGATAGTAATTGCCATGACATTGAACCTGGGGATTATGTAATGATACGGAATTTTCTACGCTCAGGTTGCCTTATTGACAGATGGGAAGGACCATACCAAGTCTTATTGATTAGCACGACAGCATTGAAGGTTGCCGAGAGAGAGACTTGGGTTCATTCGTCCCATTGTAAGAAAGTTGCTGATCCAGAGAGGTCCCGTGATAAAGAACAGACGGTAGAGGAAGTTGTATCACTGGAGTGTCTGTTTCAGGAGGACTGAGACGGCACCTGAGCATTGAAAATAAAAGGATCGGAGGCAGTTGTCGATTCCCTGTTCCCTTTTATTGTTTTTCTCCACTTCCCATCCCATCTCCCTCAATTATTTCTTTCCCCCTTCTCATTTTTCTCCATTTCCTCCTATAAGATGGACTTGCCCCAAGAGACTGTGATCCGGATTTTCCTGTTGACCATGATGTTGACCAGAGCAGTCTGTTCCGGCGAGAGTACCATGGAGGTCGAGAGAGGTTCTGGAATGGGTTCTGATGACAGAGATGGAGGCGTAGATTTCCAAGAACAACATAATCACCGAGTAAAGGCGAGTATCAGAAAACGATCTGGTAGCATTGACAATAGAAGGAATTGTGAAGGATTGTTAGCTGAAGAGAACTGTATCTGTAGACTCTGTGACAGTGTAGTTGAGGATGGGTGCATCAAGAAATGTCAGTCCAGTTTTAATATCCACATGGACCGGCATCCATTGAGTGACTATCACTCCTTAGTGGGTAAAGTGTTAAATCAGACAGATTGTTGGGTATGCTCTCAAGTACCTCAAGGTCACAGCAAGTCAGGACTAGTACCATTTCCTTTAACGATAGGGGAGGTACTTGAGTTAAGTGGTGGGAGGCCGGTGGACAAGAGGTTTAATATCTCTAGTCCTCCTAGTTTGAAGCTCCACCAATATCATGTGGATAGGTCCTTAGTGTGTTTTAACATTTCCAATCCCCGAAAGCCGGGAAATTGGGAAGTGTCATGGAATAACAAAACCATGACCTTTTCATATAGAGCCGATAGAATGCCTACAGATACAGAGCTTATACGCCACATAGCCGATAGTGGAAAATATTTCCGGTATAGGTACACCCTAGGAAGTAGAATCATGCGAGTTGGAGAAGTATCACCAGGATACTGTGCACAGATCGTACAAACTGATACGTGTACTAAACAGATGGAAGAATTAGGGCTAGGAGAGTTCACATGGAAAATTTGTAGTATGGTTATGTCACACTCCGTCCCATATGTTCTCCCCGATGATGCATACTTCATATGCGGGAGGAAGGCGTATAAGTGGCTTGCCCCAAACTCAGAAGGGTTATGTTATATTGGAAAAGTACTGCCTGAGGTAATGACCGTATCCCACACTAAAATGAAGGATATTCACCGCAGTGCCCAAGCTCCTTATACTCACACTCATTACAAACACATCGTTAAACGGCACCTGATAGAAAGAACAGAGCATCCGGCTTCTGACCTGATCCATGAATCCACCGGGATTCAATTCCTAATCGCGTTAGATATCACTCGTACCGCCAGAGGAGTGATAAATTATAAATATATATCTGCGCTTGCAAATTTATTAGACAATATCACTGAAATGTATGATGATACATTCAGGTATACTGGGAGAGAGTTACAAGCCTACAAAACAGAACTGGTTCAGCATAGGATGATTCTCAATTATCACACAGCTGTGACAGGCGGGTATTGTGTTACCCTAGCGACTCAGTATGGAATAAAGTGCTGCACGTATATTACAAACAGCACAGAGGACCCAGCCGAGGTCATAGACCAAAAGATGGATGACATTTTGCAATTAAAATGGGAGTTCCGAAGGAAACACAATCTCACCCTTGCCGCTGTGGGTAATGAGCTGACCGGTTGGGTGTCATGGTTGAACCCACGAAATTGGTTCTCTGGTTTAGGAGAATGGACCCAAGGTAGTATCATGGATGTAGGGAAATTTCTTTTGTGTATTCTGGGTGTCATCATATTGATCGATCTGATATTTAGATGCGTTCGGGTTTTAACAAAGTGTAAACGTGGCGCCCGAGTGATGAGTTTAAGAAGTGAAGATACTGTAATAACAACGACTGATTTGGTTTACGTCCCAACCATTGAGACAATGTTGTGATGAAAATGTGATTCCACGGTCCGTTTCTTTCACCCGTTTCTCCTTTGTTTTTCTCCAAGGTACAAGGACATCCGCTTGGAAGAAGAATTTGACAACCTTTTACACAGACAATTGATGGACAATGCCATAGACCCCCAATATCCCTAGCAATTTTAAAATTTTACGATAGCCCAACACTTTTGTAAGCCTATGGACATTGAGAAAGCTTTTGCTCGCATTTTGGCAAAAGCCCACAGAGACTACAGTCAACATATACATCAAGAGAAGACATCAGACAAGACCTCAATCGGCAAATGTACATTAAACTCACATAGTTTACGACTGCATTTACCATAATTGCTTCTTATCTTCATCTCTACAACCTTCAGGTAATGACACACATAGTCGATAGGGAATACAGGCACAGATATCAGCACTCACATATCCCCCCATTCATGTATCATCAACTAAAATGTGCTCCCCCATTTTGTTGCAACCAAAAGCCGAAAAGAGCTCGGTAAAGTTTGACAGCCCATCCACAGACCCTTAATACGGGATAAGAAGGAATTCAAATGTATACTTCGCAATACCTCGAAGCTTGATTTAAAACACGTACGGCACGATGATACATGACCCCCCAAACATGGATTCATACACACATGCTTCTGCTATCTCACCCTTTTCCTACCTTCTTCTCTCCTCCCTTACCCAATCATAGAAATGTATTTACATATGACATATTTTTTTCTCTTTTTGAACTGTTTTAGGAAGTGGCAGTTATTGGTGACTGCCAAAGGGTGGACTGTCAAAGTCAGAAAAATATCACGCTGCACATTGCCATATATGCACCTCATGCGTGTGCCCGCTGCACGTGCATGAGCCCTCCCGTGCGTGCGTATACTCGCGGTCGCGTGCACTCGCAGGCGCGCGGTATGTGCATTTACGGTAGAGTTTGTGTGCGTCTAGCGGGCGACTCGATCGTTACATATTTTAGTCATATAATGTATTTTGTAGATTATGGTCCCTTTGATAGAATCTGAAAGTTTAGTCAATGTAGCATGTTCGGGGACAGAGAGATTCCTCTTTGTTTGATACGAAGGGTCAGACAGGGGTTACACAGTGGTGTTTAGTATCCATCGGAAGAGAATATAATTAGCAATATTCCGGTGTTGGTTTGAAGCGGATTACTCGCTCATGCGTCTAGTTATGGACATAAGAAGTTTATGGACATTTACTATATTTGCACTTTATTACCCATGCGGCGGGAAACCTGAGTTTCCCTCCCACTTGAGCAGTTTGAAATAGTCACAGCCCACCTGTATGAACCAACCTATGACCTTTTGTTATAATGCGGAGACGGATTCCTGTGTCCAATGAACAATAAGAATGTAGGGACCATTGTACTGTACTGTGTGTAAGTGTATATAAAGACAAGCCGACCTGGGCCAGCTCTCTACTCTTTTCAACGGTTCTCATCACTGATAATCGGGAGCTGGATATCCAGGAAGGCGCATGCGATTGTTTCCCCTTGTGCGTAAGTTCTCTGCAACCATATTTATCTCCTATTTTGTTGTAAGCCATTCTCTCTCTCCTTCCCACTTAAATGTAATTGTGTCTTTGTTGTATTCTAATGTGTAGTGACTCGGTTAGGTATTTTTATGTTAGTTTGGTAGTGTATAACTTGTATTGTGTATTCTTTTGCAATTGAACGTTCATTCATTCCCTTAAAAGGTGTTAGACCCTTAGACCGGTATTTGAGTGTTTATTATATTGCTAAAGGGTTCTCAGAGCGTAAGAGTCGCTCATACAGCTTTTAAACTAACAAGGTTACACTGTGTTGTATTTACACCTTATCACTGCACAAAGGTTTACAATATAAGTACATTTTTTATGATATTGTTATAAAGGTTTAACTCTGTGAGCGTCAGCGCCGCTCGTGATCTCCTCGTGGTCTCGAGCGTCCGCTACACTGATAGCGTATCATTACGGTAATCGGCAGCCTATAGCGTGCTTGCCTTTACGCATTAAGCCGTGAGCGAACGTGCCGCTCGTGCGTCTCGTCCACGGCTAAGCGTCCGCTACGCTGAGTACGTACCCTTACGGTACCACTTACTCCAATAGCGTACTAAGTCTCTTAACCTTTTAGCGTGTTTAATATAGGATATATATTAGGCTTTATCACACTGTGGGGCAATGTATCCGGCACTGTGGGGCAATGTATCCGGCACTGTGGGGCATGTATCCGGCACTGTGGGGCATGTATCCGGCACTGTGGGGCAATGTCACTGGCACTGAGTGGGGCATGTATCTGGCACTGTGGGGCATTGTATCCGGCACTGTGGGGCATGTATCCGGCACTGAGTGGGGCATGTATCTGGCACTGAGTGGGGCATGTATCTGGCACTGAGTGCGGCATGTATCTGGCACTGAGTGGGGCATGTATCTGGCACTGAGTGGGGCAATGTATCTGGCACTGTGGGGCAATGTATCTGGCACTGTGGGGCAATGTATCTGGCACTGTGGGGCAATGTATCTGGCACTGTGGGGCATGTATCCGGCCCGGCACTGTGGGGCAATGTATCCGGCCCGGCACTGTGGGGTAATGTATCCGGCCCGGCACTGTGGGGCAATGTATCCGGCCCGGCACTGTGGGGCAATGTATCCGGCCCGGCACTGTGGGGCAATGTATCCGGCCCGGCACTGTGGGGCAATGTATCCGGCCCGGCACTGTGGGGCAATGTATCCGGCCCGGCACTGTGGGGCAATGTATCCGGCCCGGCACTGTGGGGCAATGTATCCGGCACTGTGGGGCAATGTATCCGGCACTGTGGGGCAATGTATCCGGCACTGTGGGGCAATGTATCCGGCACTGTGGGACATGTATCCGGCACTGTGAGGCATTGTAACTGGCACTGTGGGGCATGTATCCGGCACTGTGGGGCAATGTAACTGGCACTGTGGGCCATTTTCAGTGGCCACACCCCTTCTGGAGTGTGGCCACACCCCTTCTGGAGTGTGGCCACACCCCTTCTGGAGTGTGGCCACGCCTATTTTTTCACCACATGCTTCTTTTTGTGTGTTTTTTTTTTTTTGGGGGGGGGGCGCCATTTTCCATCTTGCCCTGGGCTCCGAAAACCCTAGTTACGCCTCTGCACATGAGGGAAGAGGGCCCTGCTCGTGAGAGCTTACATTCTAAAGGGGAGGGGTAGACAGACAGTGGTGATACAGATGCGGTACATACTAGAGAGCATAGAACAGAGGGTTAGGATGAGATTTGGCTGGGTTTGGTGAAGAAGTGGGTCTTGAGAGCCCGTTTGAAGTTTTGTAGAGAGGTGGAGAGCCTGAGGGGGAGAGGTAGAGAATTCCAGAGAAGTGGTGCAGCACGTGAAAAATCTTGAAGGTAGGAGTGGGAAGAGGTAATCCGTAATTGGGGCCAGGGCACTACTGTGGAGTAAACTAAACACACAGGGCATTACAATGGTGCATACAATTAACTAGCGCACTACTATAGGGCGTAAAATAAGCTATAACACTACTATGGGGTGTTATTTTTGTTGGACATTAGAATATGAGGTAATTATATTGATGATGATGATGATGATGATTATAATGATATGAGAGGAAGTAAAGATGAACAGGCTTGAGGATGTTAATACATTAAAATTATAGGCAGCAGTGAACACACCCTATGGTCAGTATTAGCCACGCCCACTCTGGTAGAGTGTCTGCTAGGATTCTGCCTACAAGCATTGGAGACCCTTCAAACCATTGGTACCACAAATTTCTAGTTACACCCCTGCCGTGGCCCCACCCACAGCAGCACAATGCTGAAAACTGTGCACAGAATTATAAGGCTAGACATACAGTATTACCAAACTATAAGGCTAAAAATTGCCTACAGCTGGAAATACAAGGAGAGGGGGGATCACAGTATTTTCTTATTTTTGTTAAGAATGGCATGTGTTAATCCCTGTATTACTCAGAGTGTACTATTAATGTTACATTTTTCAAATGCATATGACAGACAAGTGCAAGGTAATATCTTAACTCCCTAAGTAATTGAGCACTACTGTCATCCCCTGCACAAACAGCGTGGTTGTATGGTAACTTACACACAAAGGTGAAGCTCAGATTGACAGGCGTCTCATCCCGCTGCTTGGGTGAAGGAGTTAAATGTCAGATTTCATGAGGTGAATGTTAAGCACTCTTATCAAGGACCATTAACCTGAGACAAACAAACCATCTTCTAGTCTTCACACATCATCAAACTAACCCCAAGTGTTTATGTTTTGCATTCTTTTCCAGCTTGATGATGTGTGAGAAAATATGATTAATTGTTGCTCAGAGCTGAACATTTCTGGAGTTTGATGCCACAGAAGAATTTGGTAGGCACTTAATGTTCAGATAGTGGCATCTATAATGGCAGCAGGTTAAATAAGGTCTAGCTGAGCAATTATTCCAGAAGTAAATGCATCCATTCCGTAATATTTAAATGCTTGTTTTTTTTTAAATGTGATCATCTAATTTATCACAGTTAGCACACTCCCAGTCTTCACACACTGAAGGAACTGCCAATTTATTTACCTGAAAACAATTTAAGCCATTTTTTTATTAAATAATACTAACTTATATTTGATATAAGACTCATAGAAGGTTTACTGTATATAGACATAATTGTTTATCATTTCAGATTAGTCATCCAATAACATCATGGAATTTAATTGAGAATTTTCATATTTTTTGGCAGTAGTTACTCTATCCACCATCGTTATGTATAGGTTATATTTTTCTGGTGCCCAAAATATGGGTGACTTTAAATATATTTTTTGAAATGGGGTATGTATTAGCAAGTTACCATGTTTTAAGATATACCCGCTTTGTTTTTAATCAAGAGCTACCTTTGATAAGGTCAACAAAGATGAAACGCGTTGGAAGTTAGAGATTGGTGTTCACAACTTGGTAAAGCCACAATTGGTATAAGCTTACGTATGTCTAGGGGGGAATTCAATTAGCCACAATGTTCTCTTATGGCTAATTGATTCCCCCTCCCCCTGCCTATTCAATTAATCCCTGATAAACCGGGGCAAACCATGGTTTATCAGGGATTTTGTTTCTCATGTCTCAGGCAAGAGAAACAAATACCCCAAAACAGTCCTGTTTTTATCCTGTAATTGAATTCCCCCCTATGACAATACAAAGAGTGGCATCATTCCATCTAACACAAGTAAACGTACTTGAACTATAATTTAATTAAGAAACTGTTGGATTGGGACCACTTGAGTGCTGTTCTTGTTTTCTCTGACGTCCTAGTGGATGCTGGGTACTCCGTAAGGACCATGGGGTATAGACGGGCTCCGCAGGAGACTGGGCACTCTTAAAAGAAAGATTAGGTACTATATCTGGTGTGCACTGGCTCCTCCCTCTATGCCCCTCCTCCAGACCTCAGTTAGTATCTGTGCCCGGCCAGAGCTGGATGCACCCTAGGGGCTCTCCTGAGCTTCCTAGAAAAGAAAGTATTTGTTAGGTTTTTTATTTTCAGTGAGATCTGCTGGGAACAGACTCACTGCTTCGTGGGACTGAGGGGAGAGAAGCGAACCTACCTGCTTGCAGCTAGCTTGGGCTTCTAAGGCTACTGGACACCATTAGCTCCAGAGGGATCGAACACAGGCCCAGCCTCGGTCGTCCGGTCCAGGAGCCGCGCCGCCGTCCCCCTCGCAGAGCCAGAAGAACGAAGAGAAGTTGAAAATCGGCGGCTGAAGACTCCGGTCTTCATTAAGGTAGCGCACAGCACTGCAGCTGTGCGCCATTGCTCCCTCTGCACACCACACACTCCGGTCACTGATGGGTGCAGGGCGCTGGGGGGGGGGGGGCGCCCTGGGCAGCAATTAGAGTACCTTACATGGCTAAATAGCACATAATACAGTTATTAAACTGTATATGTGCATAATCCCCCGCCATAAAGCATATAAAAAAGCGGGAGAAGTCCGCCGAGAAAGGGGCGGGGCTATCTTCCTCAGCACACCAGCGCCATTTTCTCTTCACAGCTCCGCTGGAAGAACGCTCCCCAGGCTCTCCCCTGCAGTTCCAGACTTCTAGGGTAAAAAAGAGAGGGGGGGCACATAAATGTAGGCGCAAATTGTGTATAATAGCAGCTATTGGGAAAAATCACTCAGTATAGTGTGCATCCCTGTGATATATAGCACTGTGGTTTGTGCTGGCATACTCTCTCTCTGTCTCCCCTAAGGACTTAGTGGGGTCCTGTCCTCAGTCAGAGCATTCCCTGTGTGTGTGCGGTGTGTCGGTACGGCTGTGTCAACATGTTTGATGAGGAAGCTTATGTGGAGGCGGAGCAGGTGCCGATAAGTGTGATGTCACCCCCTGCGGGGCCGATACCAGAGTGGGTGGATATGTGGAAGGTATTACACGACAGTGTCAACTCCTTGCATAAAAGGTTCGATGACATAACAGCTGTGGGACAGCCGGCTTCTCAGCCAGTGCCTGCCCAGGTGTCTCAAAGGCCATCAGGGGCTCAAAAACGCCCGCTACCTCAGATGGCAGACACAGATGTCGACACGGAGTCTGACTCCAGTGTCGACAAAGACGAGACTAATGTACATCAGATGAGTTGAATGAAGTGTGTGAAGAAGCGTGGGCTTCCCCCGATAAGAAACTAGTGATTTCTAAAAAGTTACTGATGGCGTACCCTTTCCCGCCAGAGGACAGGTTACGTTGGGAGACATCCTCTAGGGTGGATAAGGCGCTCGCACGCTTGTCAAAAAAGGTGGCAATGCCGTCTCAGGATACGGCCGCCTTAAAGGAGCCTGCGGATAGAAAGCAGGAGGCTCTCCTGAAGTCTGTATATACACACTCAGGTACTATACTGAGACCTGCAATTGCTTCAGCTTGGATGTGTAGTGCTGCAGCAGCTTGGTCCGATACCCTGTCAGATAATATTGATACCCTCAACAGGGATATGATTTTGCTAACCATAGAGCATATTAAAGACGTCGTCTTATATATGAGAGATGCACAGAGGGATATTTGCCGGCTGGCATCTAGAATTAATGCAATGTCCATTTCTGCCAGGAGAGTATTATGGACTCGGCAGTGGACAAGTGATGCGGATTCTAAAAGGCACATGGAGGAAACCGCTGGCCCCGTGGGCGGAGAAACGCGTAAGAGGGGCGTTCACTACTTGGATTCCGGTGCCCGGAGCTCTTTCACGAACGGATCCTATTACCGCACGCAGCGCAGTGGAAACCTGACCGGGGATAAAGCAAACAGCAGGACCGAGTGCAAAACGGTCTGCACCCCGAGGGAAGCAGAGGCGGCTGTGAGTAACCTTTCAAAAGACGTGCTGCGGCTGGGACGTAGGGGTCGTAGCATACCGCTGTGCATCCATTCACTACACAGCGCTCTCCCCCTACTGCTATCTATTAAGGAGCCTTCCAGTGACTGATACATTTTTGCTGGATACAAATAATAAGAAGGTTGTCCTGTTTAAAGCCAATTTATTATCAAGACAGCATGGTTACAATTGGACACAATTAATGCGTCCCAGTGGAGATTGTACGGATCTATCTGTGTGAATAGACAATTACTAATTCGAGCTCAGGGCATGGGACTAAATAAAGAGTGCACTATATTGTTTTAATATCCGGATATTATCCTTGATTTTATTTGCTGTTTATATGTGGATTGTAATAAATGTGTGATTTAAACTGACCCTGTTCTTAGCGCTCCCTTGTTTAAATATATTTTGTGGTTCTTGGTAATTGGTGGAACAGTACCAGCGGTGGGAGCAGTAGAGATTAGGTGTTTTTAATTAATTATGGGTAGTAATTAACAGATTTCTTGGTGGTATTATCATAAAGCGCTGTGTATTTTAGAAATATTTAGACATGGAGGTTTTGCCTTACAAGGGTGAGGAATTGTTTGGGGATGGTCTCTCGGACCTCGTTTCCACAGCAACAGCTGGGAAGTCGACATTTTTACCTCAGGTTCCCTCACAGCCTGAGAAAGCACCGTATTATCAGGTACAGTCCTTTCGCCCCAGAAAGGCAAGCTGGTCAGAGGCGCTTCCTTTCTGCCCAGAGGCAAGGGAAGAGGGAAAAAGCTGCACCAGACAGCCAGTTCCCAGGATCAAAAATCCTCCCCCGCTTCCTCTAAGTCCACCGCATGACGCTGGGGCTCCACAGGCGGAGCCAGGTGCAGTGGGGGTGCGTCTCCGGAACTTCAGCGACCAGTGGGTTCGCTCACAGGTGGATCCCTGGGTTCTGCAAGTAGTATCACAGGGATACAAGCTGGAGTTCGAGGCGACTCCCCCTCGCCGTTACCTCAAATCAGCCTTGCCTGCTGCTCTCAGAGAAAGGGAGGTAGCACTGGCGGCAATTCACAAGCTGTATCTTCAGCAGGTGATAATCAAGGTACCCCTCCTTCAACAGGGACGGGGTTACTATTCCACAATGTTTGTGGTACCGAAACCAGACGGTTCGGTGAGACGCATTCTACATTTGAAATCCTTGAACATTTATATAAAAAAGTTCAAGTTCAAGATGGAATCGCTCAGGGCGGTTATTGCAAGCCTGGAAGAGGGGGATTTTATGGTGTCATTGGACATCAAGGATGCTTACCTGCATGTCCCCATTTATCCACCCCACCAGGAGTACCTCAGGTTTGTGGTACAGGACTGTCATTACCAATTCCAGACGCTGCCGTTTGGTCTGTCCACGGCACCGCGGGTATTTACCAAGGTAATGGCCGAAATGATGATGCTCCTCCGAAAGAAAGGAGTCATAATTATCCCGTACTTGGACGATCTCCTTATAAAGGTGAGGTCCAAAGAGCAGTTGCTAGTCAGTGTAGCACTATCTCAGGAAGTGCTGCATCAGCACGGCTGGATTCTGAATATCCCAAAGTCACAGCTGATTCCTGCGAAGCGTCTGCTGTTCTTGGGCATGATTCTGGACACAGAACAAAAGAAGGTGTTCTCCCGGAGGAGAAGGCCCAGGAATTATCATCTCTGGTCAGGGACCTCCTGAAACCAAAGCAGGTGTCGGTGCATCACTGCACGCGAGTCCTGGGAAAGATGGTAGCTTCTTACGAAGCAATTCCCTTCGGCAGATTCCATGCAAGGATCTTTCAGTGGGATCTGTTAGACAAGTGGTCAGGATCGCATCTCCAGATGCATCGGTTGATCACCCTGTCCCCGAGGGCCGGCGTGTCTCTGCTGTGGTGGCTGCAGAGTGCTCATCTGCTCGAAGGCCGCAGATTCGGCATACAGGACTGGGTCCTGGTGACCACGGATGCAGGCCTCCGAGGTTGGGGGGCAGTCACCCAGGGAAGAAACTTCCAAGGACAATGGTCGAGTCAGGAAACTTCCCTACACATAAATATTCTGGAACTAAGGGCCATTTACAACGCCCTGAGTCAAGCAGAACCCCTGCTTCAAAACCAACCAGTTCTGATTCAGTCAGACAACATCACGGCTGTCGCCCATGTAAATCGACAGGGCGGCACAAGAAGCAGGATGGCAATGGCAGAAGCCACAAGGATTCTTCGATGGGCGGAGAATCACGTGCTAGCACTGTCAGCAGTGTTCATTCCGGGAGTGGACAACTGGGAAGCAGACTTCCTCAGCAGACACGACCTCCACCCGGGAGAGTGGGGACTTCATCCAGAAGTCTTCAAGCTGATTGTAAATCGCTGGGAACGGCCACAGGTGGACATGATGGCGTCCCGCCTCAACAAAAAGCTAAAAAGATCTCAGAGGACCCATGGCCTCTGCCGCTCAGACAGGACCTGCTACAGCAGGGGCCCTGTCTGTTCCAAGACTTAGCGCGGCTGCGTTTGACGGCATGGCGGTTGAACGCCGGATCCTAAAGGAAAAGGGCATTCCGGATGAAGTCATTCCTACGCTGATGATAAAAGCTAGGAAGGATGTGACAGCAAAACATTATCACCGCATATGGCGAAAATATGTTGCTTGGTGTGAGGCCAAGAAGGCCCCAACGGAGGAATTTCAGCTGGGTCGATTTCTGCACTTCCTACAGTCAGGAGTGACTATGGGCCTTAAATTGGGTTCCATAAAAGTCCAGATTTCGGCCCTGTCTATTTTCTTTCAAAAAGAACTGGCTTCACTGCCTGAAGTTCAAACGTTTGTTAAGGGAGTGCTCCATATTCAGCCCCCTTTTGTGCCTCCAGTGGCACCTTGGGATCTCAACGTTGTGTTGGATTTCTTAAAATCACATTGGTTTGAGCCACTTAAAACCGTGGAGCTAAAATATCTCACGTGGAAAGTGGTCATGCTATTGGCCTTGGCTTCGGCCAGGCGTGTGTCAGAATTGGCAGCTTTGTCGTGTAAAAGCCCATATCTGATTTTCCATATGGACAGGGCAGAATTGAGGACTCGTCCCCAATTTCTCCCAAAGGTGGTATCAGCTTTTCATTTGAACCAACCTATTGTGGTGCCTGCGGCTACTCGTGACTTGGAGGATTCCAAGTTGCTGGACGTAGTCCGGGCCCTAAAAATAGTTTCCAGGACAGCTGGAGTCAGAAAAACTGACTCGCTATTTATCCTGCAGGCACCCAACAAGCTGGGTGCTCCTGCTTCTAAGCAGACTATTGCTCGCTGGATCTGTAGCACGATTCAACTTGCACATTCTGCGGCTGGACTGCCGCATCCTAAATCAGTAAAAGCCCATTCCACGAGGAAAGTAGGCTCTTCTTGGGCGGCTGCCCGAGGGGTCTCGGCTTTACAACTTTGCCGAGCTGCTACTTGGTCGGGTTCAAACACATTTGCAAAATTCTACAAGTTTGATACCCTGGCTGAGGAGGACCTTGAGTTTGCTCATTCGGTGCTGCAGAGTCATCCGCACTCTCCCGCCCGTTTGGAAGCTTTGGTATAATCCCCATGGTCCTTACGGAGTACCCAGCATCCACTAAGGACGTCAGAGAAAATAAGAATTTACTCACCGGTAATTCTATTTCTCGTAGTCCGTAGTGGATGCTAGGAGCCCGTTCCAAGTGCGGACTCTCTGCAATACGTGTATATAGTTATTGCTTAACTAAAGGGTTTTGTTATGAGCCATCTGTTAATGAGGCTCATTTGTTATTCATACTGTTAACTGGGTATAGTTATCACAAGTTGTACGGTGTGGCTGGTATGAGTCTTACCCTGGATTCCAAATCCTTTCCTAGTAATGTCAGCTCTTCCGGGCACAGTTTCCCTAACTGAGGTCTGGAGGAGGGGCATAGAGGGAGGAGCCAGTGCACACCAGATATAGTACCTAATCTTTCTTTTAAGAGTGCCCAGTCTCCTGCGGAGCCCGTCTATACCCCATGGTCCTTACGGAGTACCCAGCATCCACTACGGACTACGAGAAATAGACTTACCGGTAAGTAAATTCTTATTTTTAATATTACACCTTGATTGTTTATTTTTGCTAAGTATGTGTACTTGTTTGTATAGTATGGTTGCCTTGGCAACTGATCGTAGAAACCCTGGTGCTTCCACTTGACATGCGCGGCCAGAGGACATCACTAGAGGTCCGGAGTCGCGTGCCTTCTACATGGATGCTGGGGTCATCTAAGAGTATGTTTCTGCAGCTAAGGAGGATCAGGTAATTACTTGTTTATGTCCTGGTTGGGTGGTATGTATATATGTGTATTGTCATCATGGCTCTTGTTTCCTGATGACGAGTACATTCCTAAAACGTTGAAAAGAAAGAATATACTTGTAGGATTATATAATCTCAGAGTGCCACCGCTATGTTACATATATATATATATATATATATATATATATATATATATATATATATATATATATATATGTTACTATGTTGCATAAATAGATAGATAGATAGACAGACATACACACACATACACATTTATTGCCTTTGTCAAACAGGCAACCAATATCATCTCCGTTAACGCTCCATGCAATGCTGTAACCTTACCTACTCCCCCACAATTTTATTATTTATTACCAAGTTCTTATATAGCGCAGCATATTCAGTTGCGCTTTACTATTGGAACAACAGTACTAGACAACAAGTGGGTATAACTAGACAGACATAGAGGTAGGAAGGCCCTGCTCGCAAGCTTACAATCTATAGGAACGGGAGTATAGTCCCCCACACCCACCGAACAGTGGCCTGATCTCCCACATCCCACCCGCTTCCCAGTGCCGTAACTAGACTCTTTGGTGCCCTGTGCCAGGAAGAGAATTGGCGCCCTCCCCCCCATCCCCCACATTTTTCCAATAGGGACATGCCTCGGGGGGAAGAGGCATGACAAAATTGACCCCAGAGAAAGCCCATGCTATGATGACCCTTCCCCCCCCAATACACACACACACATAGATATAATATATATAATCGAGCAGAGCCATGCAGTGTGCAGTCACACATCCAATCCCTTGTTGCAGCCACACACTACATAGATCTGCCCAGACGCATAGCTGGTCACCCCTTCACAAGGTAAAAGGTAAGCTTCAAATAGTTAAAACTCTCCAGCTTGGAATTCTCTAGCTTTACAGGTTTGAGTCCTGGGCACATCAGCATCCTGAAATGTAATAAAGGACAGTGTGACTGAATAACAAGGAGCTCTCAAGTCCATGAATGCTGTATAGGTATTAGCGACAAAAGGGGTGTGGGTAGCAGACAGGGCTGGTCAGGAGATGCCGGGCTTCAAAAAAAGGGGGGGAAGCTGCAAGTGAAAGTAATTAGATAATTTGTAACAGACATGTACTGCCAACAGCGCCCCCTACCTTGCAGCACTATGTGCGGAGCACACTCTGCACACACCTAGTTATGACCCTGCCGCTTCCTAGTGAAGTGGGCAGGATGAGTAGATTATAACCAGTATTTGCAGCTCCATGTAGAGGGGGAAAGGCTAAATGACATGGATTGAGTCATCTAGCCCCACCCGTATCTGTGCATAGGCAAACGCAGGGGGGGTTTCTGGTTGCCCAGAAACCCCCTCCTCTTGGCAAGTGGCTCAAATTATGGCAATACCAATGGTATATAATATGATTACTAGAGCTGCCGCCACATCATGCAGTTTAAGAGACAGAGAGGAACTGCAGCACATGCCCAGTGGTAGCAGCTTCTTCAACCAATGCTGCTTTCACATCGCAAAACCTGCTTTTGAAACGGTTCTTTAAACAGTTCTTAAAACGGGTCTGAGCAGTTAAACCCCCTCCACATCGCATGTTGTAACCAGTATATTACCATTTCATTACCGTTTTGGTACCTTTCACACTGAACCCGTTTCACCCATACAAAACAGTGGTTGTCATTTTGAATGTTTATTTCCTGCTTCTGCCTGGTGAGATCACGCATGGAGACAGCCTATCACCTTCTGGGGCTTGCAAATACCGTTTCAGACCCTTTCACACTGCACAATTAAACGGGTCTGAAACGGGTAGGACCCTGCTTTTTTACCGTTTCAAAATACCGGTATTGTGTAAACGGTAAATTGAAGGTGACCCTTTCACATCGCAGCTCGAACCGTTTAGGAAGCCAGTAAAAACGGCAAATTACCGGGTACAAGCTGCGGTGTGAAAGGGGTATAACTGACCTTTCATTTCTCCTCTCCCTGCCTCTTTGGCTAGGCTGTCATGTCACTAGGCCCTGTCCCCGTTTGGGGACCCACAGCAGCGGCAAACACAGGATTTCGAGAGGGGGGGTTTCCAAATGCAATCCACAGTCTCCCACTCTACGGAACATGGAATACAGTATTAATATTTAACCCTATAGTATAGGCTGTATCAAACATATTTAAATAATAGAAATAAGTGGTCAGGAAAAGGTTAAACATACTATAAAAAATAAAGACACAAATATAATAGAACCAGTACTGCACTTTCTAAGCACACATTCTCCCACCACATGCTAAGGCCCCTGCCTCTTCTTCCTGGTAGCTACACTCTGGTCCAGTGCACTGATTCAGGACTCACATGCAGCAAACTTGTGCTGCTTTCACATCGCAAAACCTGCTTTTGAAACGGTTCTTTAAACGGTTCTTAAAACGGGTCTGAGCAGTTAAACCCTTTTCACATCGCATGTTGTAACCAGTATATTACCATTTCATTACCGTTTTGGTACCTTTCACACTGAACCCGTTTCACCCATACAAAACAGTGGTTGTCATTTTAAATGTTTATTTCCTGCTTCTGCCTGGTGACATCACACATGGAGACAGCCTATCACCTTCTGGGGCTTGCAAATTCCGTTTCAGACCCTTTCACACTGCACAATTAAACGGGTCTGAAACGGGTAGGACCCTGCTTTTTTACCGTTTCAAAATACCGGTATTTTGTAAACGGTAAATTGAAGGTGACCCTTTCACATCGCAGCTCGAACCGTTTAGGAAGCCAGTAAAAACGGCAAATTACCGGGTACAAGCTGTGGTGTGAAAGGGGTATGAGTGTTTATATTATAAAATGTTCCTTTAAGTGTTGATGTTCTTATCTATAAGCTTTTTTTAAATAATAGTTTTTATTGATTTATGTATTTATATATGATTCAAGTATTTTTAATACATAAAATATATGACTGCTTATATAATTTATTCCATGTGTGGCTTTACTAATTGTAGTTTAGGATAAAATTGTTTCATATAATGAAATGGGTGAATTTAAAGTGATTGGAGACTGGAATTTAGAAATGATGGAGTTATGTATTTATGTATTTATTTATTTATTTATTTATGTATTACCAGTTTAGGTATTGTGATTCAAGTCGCAAATGGCCTGTTGCACCAATTTTGGACTCTCACTAAAATATAATGTTAGATCAAATATACCAACCAGTCATCTGTGGGCCACAATAGGTTTATGGTTTCATGTGTCTCTTGATAGTAATATATAACATATGCAGACCAACTTTGCATGCCCATGTAAGTTACAGTAGCGGGTAACTTAATATTGAAACCCCATTTAGTTGTTGTAGTACTTGTTATAAAAAGAATTTCAGTTGGGTACAGGTATAGATTTAAGAGCAGTAAAATGTAACACAACTATAATAATTGATACATTTATTATATCTGTCTTATTAAACATCCAGTGTCAAGTAAACATTTCTTATTTATTTATTTGAACTCGTATGAGAACACTGATTATAGAGGGTAAGATATAAATGTAATCTCAGGAACAGCGTGATATGATACAAATGTAGCACTAGATTACTCGGGTATCAATTTCCGTTAGTGTAACATTATATCTAAGCACAGGATTGTGTGCCAGTGTTAGCTATGACATCATACAACACAGGTTCCATCAACTGAGGTTCTAATTTGTTATTACATGACGTCTGCTTATACCAGTTTGTTGTGGCATATTATTGGAGCATATGAGGTCTTTTATCTGTAAATGTTGCATCTACACACCATAAAATAGGTATTCCTGCATGTTTAGCCACAGAGGCGAGTCTGTACCCTCCTGCTATTTAGATATGTACTGCCACTTATATGCGGTACAATTTCAGATATGTACTGCCACTTATATGCGGTACAATTTCAGATATGTACTGCCACTTATATGCGGTACACTTTCAGATACGTACTGCCACTTATATGCAGTACACTTTCAGATATGTACTGCCACTTATATGCGGTACACTTTCAGATATGTGCTGCCACTTATATGCGGTACACTTTCAGATATGTGCTGCCACTTATATGCGGTACACTTTCAGATATGTGCTGCCACTTATATGCGGTACACTTTCAGATATGTACTGCCACTTATATGCGGTACACTTTCAGATATGTACTGCCACTTATATGCGGTACACTTTCAGATATGTACTGCCACTTATATGCGGTACACTTTCAGATATGTACTGCCACTTATATGCGGTACACTTTCAGATATGTACTGCCACTTATATGCGGTACACTTGTCCACTATGACATTGTCCCCCTCCATCCCTCTGGAATGTGCAGACCAGGGCCGGCTCGAGGCATGTTCGACTCGAGCGGCCGCGCAGGGCGCCACCCTTAAAGGGCGCCGCGCGCTGGCGCCACCATGTCGGAGCCTGGAGCCGGCCCTGATCTCCCCTGCTGTCCTCCCGGCTCCCGCTGTGTGCGCCGCCGCTGTGTGCGCTGTGCGGTGCCGGCGTCTGATGTCAGACACCGGCGCTGCACAGCGCGCACAGACAGCGGTGCGCACAGCAGCACTACCAGCAGCACTCCCCCTCCCTTGGCACAGCAGGTACTGGGGGCATATGTGGCACTGTGGGGGGCATGTATCTGGCACTGTGGGGGGCATTCATTTATCTGGCACTGCGGGGGGACGGGGGACATTTATCTGTTCACTGTGAGGCGGCATTAATGTATCTGGCACTGTGGGTGCATTTCTGGCACTGTGGGGGCATATCTGCGCTGTGGGGGCATTTCTGTATCTGGCACTGTGGGGGCATTTCTGTATCTGGCACTGTGGGGGCATATCGGCACTGTGGAGGCATTTATGTATCTGGCACTGTGGGTGTATATCTGCACTGTGGGGGCACTTATTTATCTGGCACTGTGGGGGGCATTTATTTATCTGGCACTGTGGGGGGCATTCATTTATCTGGCACTGCGGGGGGACGGGGAACATTTATCTGTTCACTGTGAAGCGGCATTAATGTATCTGGCACTGTGGGTGCATTTCTGGCACTGTGGGGGCATATCTGCGCTGTGGGGGCATTTCTGTATCTGGCACTGTGGGGGCATTTCTGTATCTGGCACTGTGGGGGCATATCGGCACTGTGGAGGCATTTATGTATCTGGCACTGTGGGTGTATATCTGCACTGTGGGGGCATTTATTTATCTGGCACTGTGGGGGGCATTTATTTATCTGGCACTGTGGGGGGCATTTATTTATCTGGCACTGTGGGGGGCATTTATTTATCTGGCACTGTGGGGGGCATTTATTTATCTGGCACTGTGGGGGGCATTTATTTATCTGGCACTGTGGGGGGCATTTATTTATCTGGCACTGTGGGGGCATATCTGGCACTGGGGGCATTAAGGTATCTGGCACTGTGGGGGCATATCTGGCACTGGGGGGGCATATCTGGCACTGGGGGCATTAATGTATCTGACACTGTGGGGGGCAATAATGTATCTGGCACTGTGTGGGCACTTATGCATCTGGCACTGGGGGCATTTATGCATCTGGCAATGTGTGGGCATTTATGTATCTGGCACTGGGGGCATTTATGTATCTGGCCCTGTGGGGGCATATCTGGCACTGTGGGGGCATTTTTATATCTGGCACTGTGGGGGCATATTTATATCTGGCACTGTGGGGACATATCTGGCACTGTGTGGGCATTTTTATATCTGGCACTGTGGGGGCACTTATGTATCTGGCACTGTGTGGGCACTTATGTATCTGGCACTGTGGGGGGCATATCTGCACTGTGGGGGCATTTATGTATCTGGCACTTTGGGGGCATTTATGTATCTGAACTGTGGGTGCATATCTGGCACTGTGTGGCCATTTATGTAGCTGGCACTGCTGGGGGGCATGTCACGTGTAGCTGGCACTGCTGGGGGGCATGTCACGTGTAGCTGGCACTGCTGGGGGGCATGTCACGTGTAGCTGGCACTGCTGGGGGGCATGTCACGTGTAGCTGGCACTGCTGGGGAGCATGTCACGTGTAGCTGGCACTGCTGGGGGGCATGTCACGTGTAGCTGGCACTGCTGGGGGGCATGTCATGTAGTGTTCCCGCTAGGCGTCTGTGGCTAGGCAATGTGTCTCAGTGCTCTCCCTGGTGCAATGTGTCTCAGTGCTGTGCCTGGCGCAAAGTGTATAGGAGGTTCTACCTGGTGCAGTGTGTATTAGCTGCACTACTGTGTGGGGTAATGCAAATTGCCACTATTATGTGGCCACGTACCTTCCCCACGAAGTAACTCCCCTTAATTTTTGCTGCGCGCCTTCGGCGCGCGCTGTCCATGCTTTGACATATAGGTATGGGAACAACAAGCAGTATGTACATCATTTTGCCCTCCTAACTTAAAAATGTGCCCTCCCTGTGATCAGCACCATGCCCTAAAAAGTGAACACTATCATGTGTAGCTGGCACTGCTGCGGGGCATGTCATGTGTAGCTGGCACTGCTGCGGGGCATGTCATGTGTAGCTGGCACTGCTGCGGGGCATGTCATGTGTAGCTGGCACTGCTGGGGGGCATGTCATGTCTATCTGGCAATGCACATTATGTGTATCTGGCACTATACTGGAGACATTGTGTGTAAGGAACACTACTGTGGCTATGTGTAAGGCTGCTAATTGTGTGAAAATATATTTATAGTTTAATGATATGAAGTTACGAGGCCACGCCCACTTTTCAAGAGGCCACACCCACTTTTACGAACGGTCATCGAATTGAATTGTGCCCAATGTGTACATATAATCACAATATTACATTGCACTAATGTCCTTGTAATATTAGTTCCGCTGAGCAATAGCAGATATCCATGTGAACAAAGGCACGGGCAAACATTAGTGTGTGTGTATTAAAATATAATTTGTTTTAGCAAGGATTGCTGTAGCAGTAACATAAGGCACGCACAGTCTTTTTGAGGGGTTTCTGGGGGTGCTTAGTCTCTTGAGATTGGCTTTTTTTGCTTACTACGCAGAGAACCCCCCACCCTGATAGATGCCCGTACCACTGCTGTCAGCAGCACGAGTATGTACAGGGTGCTAGGGGGGCATGACATAGCTGGGTTAGTCAGTGGGTCTAAATATGTAAGTGGACGTCTGGAGTAGGATGGCAGCTTACTCCAAAGTAGGCTCATTCAGCTGCTATTACATTTATATATTATTGCCAGTATTGTGTCACATTGGTACATATTTATACAGGTGACTTACCTGAGGTATTTTGCCAGAGCTGGTCTGCATCTTGTACATGGTACCAGCTGTGTGGCAGTATTAATGTGTATATAAAACTAAGACTTTTGCTGTCTGCACTAATAATAATATACTGCACATCTGTGTGTATGTAGTAAATAAAACATTGGGGATTTGGTCATATTTTGATCAAAATATTTCAGCTTGCAGCCCATCATCAAGGGAGCCCAATGTCCTGCAAGTTTCTGTTTTACACTAGCGTATATGCCCAGCACACCATTACATTGCAGTTACATGTACTCCCCTCCCAGATACAGAGGGGAGCATCTATACAGGGCTGGCTAGTGAGCCGCACCCAGCTAGGCCTTTTATAGCAATGACTGAAAGCTGCCATGATAGCACTAGGCCTGTGCTTGGTTATACCAATTGTGTACATGGTACCAGTTGCATGGCAGCATTAATGCCATATATGTACAGATGTGTCCTGTTGTGGCGCTGCAGACTATAGCAACACTCTGTAGCTGGATCGTGATGCAAATGCATTGCCGTATGCCGCAAGTGTTTGCATTGCAGCCGGGTCCCTTTGAAGTAAATGGGAGTCGGGCGCATGCGCGTGCCGGCTCCTATTCAAGTCTGTAGCATAGTGGAAGCATGTGATCACATGCGCCCCGCTATGCTGCGCTGTCCCAAGGATAGCAGGACACATCTGTATACAAAAAAAAAACGTTTTGCTGTCGGTGCTAACAATAATATACTGCAAATCTGTGTGCATGTATAAAATAAAACAGAGGGTATTTTGTCATATTTTGATCAAAACATTTAAGCTTGCAGCCCAACGTCAAGGGACCCCAATTTTCTGCAAGGCCCTACCCTAGCTTATATGTCCAGCCTACCACTATATTGCAGTAGGCAGATCTCCTGGAACGTAGCCGGGGTGGGTCAGGTGCATTTCCAGAGACATAGCCGAGGTCAGGGCAGGCGGCAGACAGTGTATAGTGAGGGATGCACTGGAGGTTGGAACAGGCAGCTGATGCAACAGGAACAAGATGTTTTAAGGATTGCAGATGTTTCTATTTCACGCTAGTGCATGTCTAGGGTATAATATCTGATTGCATTGGCACATTATGGTACGTTTCTCTCCATGCAGGGCATACAAATTGAATGTTGTCAAATAGCCCCTGGTCCATGGCAGGAATTGGTTGTCTGAAAATTTCACTGTGGGGCACAGGAATATTCTGTTTATCTAGATCCATGGCGTTCTTGAGCACTGTGAGTGGGGATACTGTTTTTCCACTCTCTACCTCTTCCCAGTTAATAGAAGAGAAGAAGGGGTGTTTTCGCACGTCGCCGTTTACCCCAAGCCGGAGGAACTGGTCCTTGCACAGGAGGTTGGATAAAAAGTCCTTTGTTACTCCAGTAAGGCCTTCGTATGATGGTTCCTCTGTTTTTTTTTAATTCAATACTTTTTTTATTAGTTTTCTGATTAACATTAAACACATTACAAAACAAAACAAAAAAACAAACAAAAAAACAGCACAACCCACAGTAGATCCCCAGCCCAGGGAATACGCAGATTCTCCTGTCCACTAGGGACCAATTATCATAGTTATCATAGAACACCGGTGCAGGCCTAAATTCCGAAACATAGGTTGTAATTTAGAATCAGTATTGCATGCTAACAAGGCGCATATAAATCAATGAAAGCTGTATATGGATATCTATGGCAGCACATCATAAATTTGAGCTGATTTCAGAGCTAAAGCAATGGCAGGGGAACGGGAATGGCTGACCGCGGGCGCAGGGGATAACATAGAGAAAAGAGGCAGTGTACCCAGTGCAGATCAAAAGTCACACACCCACTCTAATCCCTTGCAGCATATCTAAACACCTCGGGTTCCAGAAAGCGGGGACTCAAGCCATCGACCCCACAGGTCCTGATATTTTTTCTCCGCTTTTCTAGCTAGGTATACATATTTCTCGTGAGAGGCCGTATCATTTACAAGGGAGACCCATGATCGCAGTGTGGGTGCATCTCTGGCTAGCCAAAGCCTAGCGATACACACCTTGGCCAGGCCGCACAGATTAATTACATATCGTTTGGCAGGGGGGTCCAGGGCATCCTCCTCCACAGCAGATAACACACATGTCGTCGGGGAGCACACAGACGAGGGAATACCCGTTGACACCAGGGCGTCAGTAACACCCGTCCAGAATACGGCTATCTTGGGACACTGCCAGAGAATGTGCCAAAAGTCTGCATCCAAACTACCGCACTTAGGACATCCAGAGGAGTGGGTACCCCCTACATGTCGCAAGCGCACTGGCGTCATATATACTCTGTGTATTATAAACAGTTGAATTTGCTGATATCTAGTGGTGGTAGTGGATAATCGTGGGGAACACAGAGCACCCTCCCAGATCTCATCAGAGATGGCACCCAAGTCAGATTCCCACTTGTTCCTGAGAATGGACAACGGGTCAGAGTAGTGAGAGCGAAGCATGCTTGCATAAATGTTGGACACCAGATGTCCGCTTCCCAGGGACTGCAGGAGAGACTTGACCGGGGAGTCGGCAATCATTGGAGGAGTTTCGGGAAATTGTGCGTTAAGCGCATGTCTCAGCTGCAGGTAGCAGTAGAAATGAGAAGAGGGTACACTGTACTCCTGTTGAAGCTGCAGGAAGGACCTCAGTATACCATCATTATATAAGTGGCCCAGGGACGTCACACCCCACCTCCCCCACACCGCCCCAGTCCGCAGCGAAGCCAATTCTGGGAAGCCGAGGGCATTGTCCAGAGGAGTATCTGGGTCAATACCCTGGCCTAGTAGGATAACATGTACCTTTTTCCATATGAGGATGGCCTGTCTTATTATAGGGATCTTGGACAAGTTAGGGTTCCCACAAAGAAGCATCTGTAATGGAGAGCCGGCAGGGTATATCTGGAGAAGCAATTGGGAGTGCAAAGTGAGAGCATCCGTAGCGTTCACCCACTCCCATATATGTGCCAACTGCGCGGCATAGTAGTAAAATCGAAATAAAGGGAGAGCTAAGCCTCCCAACACTTTCGGCCTGGACAGAACGTCTAGTCTCAGCCTTGCTCTCCTGCTGGCCCATATTAAAGAAGAAAGCAAACTGTCAATCTGTCGAAATGTCTTCAGGTTAATATATATAGGGGATTGCTGGAGAACATAAAGGAGTTTGGGCAAGTATACCATCTTTACCAAACTGACCCTGCCAGTAACAGTCAGGGGCAGAGACCCCCAAACCCTAACCTTCGAGCGGAGATACCCTATCAGCGGCATGACATTAAGGGAAACATAGGTACAAGGGTTATTCGATACCCATATCCCCAGGTATTTGAAGGAGTCTACCCATTTAAGGGGGGTTGGAATCACCGGGGCCTCCGAAACCGGGCCTCTAAGTGGAGTAATGGTGGATTTATCCCAGTTAATTTTGAGCCCGGAGAAACGTCCATAGTCAGTTATCAAGTCAAGAAGTTTAGGTAAGGAGGAAACAGAATCGTCCACAAAGAGCAACAGGTCATCAGCGTATAACGCTATCCTGTCTTCCCTTGCGCCAACCCTAATACCCTCAATATCTTGCGTTGCCCTAATCAAACACGCCAGTGGCTCAATAGCGATAGCAAACAGAGTCGGGGACAGAGGGCAGCCCTGCCTCGTTCCCCTGGATAGGGGGAATGAGTCCGAGACAAACCCGTTCACCGAGACTCTGGCCATGGGCTGAAAATATAACAATTTAACATACTTGATAAAGTTGGGGCCCACACCAAACCTACTCATAGCCTCCCAGAGGAAGGCCCACTCCACTGAATCAAAGGCCTTTGCGGCATCTAAGGAGGCTATAACGGCAGAGCAGTCCTCCTCCCGAGAAGCCTGAAAATGAGTAAACAGGCGCCTCAAGTTCACAGCAGTGGACTTGCCAGGCATGAAGCCCGTTTGGTCAGGGTGGATAATTTGGGAGACGACCCGGCCAAGTCTGGAAGCCAGAACCTTGGCCAGGATTTTAATATCCGTGGGCAACAGGGAAATAGGACGGTAGGATTCAACCCTCCTGGGGTCTTTATCCGGCTTGGGAATCACTATAATCAATGCCTCCGCCATAGACGGGGGAAGCGCACTTTGGGCAAGAATTTCACTGAACAACTCAAGCAACCGAGGGGCAAAGAATTTTATATATTTCTTATACAGTTCTGACGGGATGCCATCAAGGCCAGGGGCCTTACCATCGGGGGAGGCAGAGATCGCAGTCTCAATCTCCTCCACTGACAAAGGAGCATCTAGAAGGGCCCTGGCCTCACTGGAGATGGAGGGCAAGTGGACCCCATCCAAGTATTCACATAGCTCTAGTGGGGAACAGGTCAACTGAGAACTATATAATGCCTGATAATATGAGACGAATTCCGCCACGATCTGGGGGGTGCGGTCCAGCACCGACCCAGCTGAGTCCAAAATCTCCACTACAGTATGAGAGGAACGGTCACCCCTTGCAAGATTGGCCAAATAAGAACCTGGTCTATCGCCCGTAGCATACTGGACATGCGAGGAGAAGAGAAGTCTGTGCTGGGTTTTCCCCCACAAATAATCATTCCATTCACCCTGCGCATGAAGCCACACCAGCTTAGAAGCATCCGTGCCATAACGCACGTACATCACTTCTGAAGCGGCCACCCGAGCCTCCAATTCAGACTCGTGTTTTCTAAAGGAGGATTTAAGACTCCCCACCCGTTTGATCAATGTACCTCTCAAGAAAGCCTTGAAAGTGTCCCATAGCAGAGACACATCCGAGGTGTCATCATGCATAACAAAGAATTCTAGCCAGCTAGTCTCCAAATCAGATCCCTCGCCCATATGCGTCAGCCAAAAGGGATTAAATTTCCACACTGCTTGGCCTCGCTGACAGTTTAAGTCAATATGTAACGATATAGGGGAGTGATCCGAGATACCCCTAGTCTCATATCTTACATTCTGAACTTTGGGCAAAAGCTCCCGGGACAGAAGAGCCAAATCTATCCTAGAGAAGGAAGAGTGAGAGCGTGAAAAACATGAGTATTGCCTCAAATCAGGATTCTTCAATCTCCAGGGGTCTATCAGACCCAACTCTGACACAGTGTCTGCAAACGGGGAGTTCCCGGGCCGCGGGTTGGAGGACACCCTGGACAACCTATCCAACTCATGATTTAAAACGTTGTTAAAGTCCCCCATACAGATAACGGGCATGTCAGGGGAAGCAGCCATAAAGACAGACGCCTTTTTAAGGACATTGTGCGAATATGGAGGGGGTACATACACAGCCAGCAATAACAAGGGGACGGAGTTAATTCTGCACTTGAGAAATACATATCTACCCCATTGATCCGTTTGCACAGAGTCAAGCACAAAGGGAACAGATTTCCTAATTAGAATCGACACTCCCCGGGACGCAGCTGTATGCATAGAATGGTAAGCCCATCCCACCCATGGTTTTTTAAGGGACATAATCTTAGTACCCAGTAGGTGGGTTTCCATCAAGCAAACAATATCCGACGCATAAGATTTAATCTGTCTAAGGATCAAGGAGCGCTTAACCTTGTCATTGATCCCCCGCACATTCCACGACAGAAACCTAACCGACGCCATAACAGGGCATTGTTGTGATTTTGCAAAGCACCCGCGGCCAGCCATCGCCAGTGAATATCGAAGAGGATACGCCTGCAGTCAGCTGCAACATAAACATAGCGGAAATAAGCACATTGCACAGCGAAAAATAAAAACACCTGAATGTTAACAATCTAAAATAACCCCCATCCCCACCCCGTATACCACCTAAAACTAGCGGCATACCTGATTCCCTAACAACAAAACACCCTAGGGGCTAACAATCCCAACTATGGCAGAGAGCCCGATAACATACTCCACCAGTACCAACTAAGGTCAAATTCCTATATCCACTAAGGGGGCCAAGAATTTAATGACCATAAGACAGGAAAATCCCCCAGCTAAACTCAAAACAAAACCAATCCCCCCCTAGACCTTTACCCCCACCCCAACTGAGTACCCGCTAACCCCTTAAGGACTATATGGCAGAACAAACACCGAGATCATAAGGCCCAAAATCAGCATAAAGGCAACATCTACCAATCACCCGTCCACAAAGCCACCCCCTCCCAGCAAAGGCCCGTAAGGGCCGCAAATAGCCCCTCCGTAAATCACATAGCAGCACATCACAAACAGTGGCGAATTGACTTAGCTGAGAAATCCGAGACAGGACCGCAATCAGCAGCCATCGCTCCCCCATTTAAAAAGTGTCCCTCCAGCCAAACTGACATCTTGCAGGGAATCATACGGAACATAACCACAAACAACTATACATCCCTCCCAAGACAATATAACAATAACATATCAAGCATAAACGAAGCAGTATACTTGCAAGTAGGGAAATCAAACACATAAGTTCAATCAGCAGCAAGCGCTCGCCGTGCCGGAAAGCGTCCGTCCAGCCACATTGATGCTTCACGAGGGGTCGTGAAGAATTTTGTTTCCCCATCCGAGACCACCCGCAGTTTAGACGGAAAGAGCATGGCATAGGGGATATTCAATTCTCGCAGCCTGCGTTTCACAGGGACAAACTGAGCTCTATCCTTCTGGACATCGACAGCAAAATCCGGAAAGACTGACACTGGGGAACCTTTCCACTTAATGGGACCGTTGGTGCGGGCCAGTCTCAGAATCACATCTCTATCCCGGTAATGGAGGAGCTTGGCAATAAACGTACGGGGAGGTGCCCCTGGAGGTAATGGGCGCATCGGGACCCTATGGGCGCGTTCCACTGCGAAATGTGAAGTGAACTCCTCCGCTCCAAATACATCCAACAGCCAGCGTTCAAGAAATTTTTCAGGGAAAGCATCCTCTTCTTTCTCCGGGAGTCCGACGAAACGGACATTATTTCGCCGCAATCTCCCCTCCATATCCGTCATCTTTCTATGTACATCCATCATCTGAGACTCCAGAGCAGAAGTGCGTCTACCGAGAGGCGTAACCGTGTCTTCCAGCGTGGAGGTGCGCGTCTCAACCTCACCGACCCTCTCTCGCACCCGCTGAAGGTCCTGGTGTATAATGGATAAATCCGACTGGACCTGACCGATCCTGTCGGTCAAGCGGGCTTCACTGGCCGTGACCGCATCCAGCACCCTCTGCAGAGCAGCATCGGCGGCATCCGCAGATGAGGAGCCAGCCGACGGAGAAGGCGGCGCCGAGGTCGACTGCACCTCCCCACCCTGTTGGGACCGCGTCGGCGGATTTCTGACATACTTCTCCAACTTCGCCGCGGCAGACTGATGCGGTTTGACCATTATGGGCGATCGGGCGGCAGGAGGCAAGAAATATATGAAATAGTATATCAAGAACTGTCCAGGGACGGCCAATGAATAACTGAATGTAGTATATCAGAATTATCCAGTCGCTGCTTGCGGGTAAGTATAGTATACCAGAACTGTTCAGTGACCGTGTATAATACCGGGAGCCTCAGTTAGCACAGAATAAATAATTGCGGCAGGATATATAGAAATCTTTCCTTCCCTCCCAGCATATGAGGCACAATAAACTGAAGGGAAGTGTGTGCTGGGAGGCTGAGGTTGACCAGCGTGTTACAGGATCTGCAGGGGTTAATAGCACTGCTCCCTATCCTGATGGAGCAGAGCTCAACAAGGCAGCAGTAGTATGGGGAGGGCACAGGCACTTATAGAATTCAGCCGTGCCGTGTACCTCCTCCCCAGCGGCAGAGCACAGTGCAGGGGCCGCCGGAGCGAGCAGGGAGAGAGAGAGGCGGCGGGTCACGTGGTGGTGCAGCGGCCGGGGGAGCGCTCGCCGGCCGGAGCACAACAGGAGAGGCGCCGCAGAGGGGAAGCCGCGGACCCGGCGAGGACGAGAGGCGGGTGCAGGTCTCGGTGCGGGATGACGGGAGCCGGATGCAGGTCTCTGTACTGGCAGCAGGAAGCCGCGGACCCGGTGATCAGCGCTCAGGACGGGAGCCCGATGCAGGTGACAGCAGGTCTCAGTAAGGGATGACGGGAGCCGGATGCAGGTCTCTGTGCGGGCAGCAGGATGGCGGCGTCTCACGTGTAGTAGCAGGCCCGGGGCCCCCCGCACACCGCAGTCACTCTAATTCAGAGGGTAGCTTGCTGGCAAGTCTCTGAGCGGGCCAGGGGTACCCCTACACTATAATGCTGGTATTGGGGTGGATTGCAGGCCCAGGGGGGGACACAGGATATTGGTGCAGGAGTTAATAGCTGGAGAGACACACAGTCTGTGTGCTACTCCATGTCCGTCGAAGCCACGCCCCATGATGGTTCCTCTGTAATGATCATTGCTGCTATCTCTGACACGGATTCTCCAGGGAAAGGCTCCGATCCTGTAGCAAACATATATAATATAACCCCTAATGCGAACCAGTCCACAGCTGCACTGTATGGCTGGCGGGTTATCATTTCTGGAGCAAAATAGCCAGGTGTCCCGCAAATGCCTGCATTATCAGTTACTCCATACACATTCATTAGGGCTAGACCAAAGTCTGTGATCTTCACATGGCCGTCTGCAGTCAGCAGAACATTGGCCCTCATTCCGAGTTGTTCGCTCGGTATTTTTCATCGCATCGCAATGAAAATCCGCTTAGTACGCATGCGCAATGTTCGCACTGCGACTGCGCCAAGTAACTTTGCTATGTAGAAAGTAATTTTACTCACGGCTTTTTCATCGCTCCGGCGATCGTAATGTGATTGACAGGAAATGGGTGTTACTGGGCGGAAACACGGCGTTTCAGGGGCGTGTGGCTGAAAACGCTACCGTTTCCGGAAAAAACGCAGGAGTGGCCGGAGAAACGGTGGGAGTGCCTGGGCGAACGCTGGGTGTGTTTGTGACGTCAACCAGGAACGACAAGCACTGAACTGATCGCACAGGCAGAGTAAGTCTGAAGCTACTCTGAAACTGCTAAGTAGTTAGTAATCGCAATATTGCGAATACATCGGTCGCAATTTTAAGAAGCTAAGATTCACTCCCAGTAGGCGGCGGCTTAGCGTGTGTAACTCTGCTAAATTCGCCTTGCGACCGATCAACTCGGAATGAGGGCCATTATCCATTTTGATGTCTCTGTGAATTATTCCTTTAGAATGCATGAACTGTAATCCACAAACCAATTCCGCCGCTATAAATGTTATTGTGGGAAGGTCCATCTCTGATGTCTCAAAAAAATCAAACAGATCTCCTCCACTAGCCAGTTCCATTACACAGTATAGATAACGATGTGTTTGGAAGGCTGCGTATCCATGAGTAAGGAAATTGCTCTGATGTGCCAGCTGAAGGACCCGAAACTCGACCAAGCTGCCCTCGTTCTCTGTTAGGGCTGTCTTCTTTAAGATCTTAATTGCCACTCTTTCCCTGCGAAGAGCGTCTGTTGCCAGCAGCACTTTTCCGTAGCCTCCCTCTCCAAGTATTGAGTGGAAAGTGAATTTGCCCACTGTTAAGGGGGCAGTATCGGTGTTTTGTTGGCTGGTGGGCGTAGCGCCTGGTCGACCTCTTCTAAATGCTGTTATGAATTGATTTTTTTTATTTTTTAGAAATGCTGCAATTCTGTCCCAGTTTCTTCGTGATCCCTTCCTAGTGATCTTTTTCGCTGAAAGGGAAATCGGGCCTGCCATATGGCTGCACCCTTCCCCTGGATCTTCAGTAATGTCAGCATTTCTTCTGTCACGCCAAAATCTGGGACATCGGTTACATGCTTTTATGAATTGATCCTGTTTCTTTTCCAGAAATGCTGCCAACATGTTCATTCCTCTCTGTAATCGTGCAACAAATCTCCTCAGCTTTCTGGCTGCTGAGTTGTTCCGGCCTGCCTGCTTTCCTCTGCGGTTCTGTTTTCCTCGGCACTTCTTTCTTTTCTGTCTCTTGTCTCTGGATCTCCATGCTTTTTCTCGTGTTTTCTTTCTCCTATTCGTTCCCATGTTTTGTCATCCGACAGTAACAGGGCCCTTCAGAGAATATAACGCAAGATGTGTCTTCAGTCTAGAGCGTCTGAAGACTGGTATTCATGGGCTTCAGCAGCTGTAGAAGTAGCTGCGTGATGTCAGCAGTGACTGTGATGTCAGCAGTGACTGTGATGTCACAATTGTGCAGCTGAGCCTAGTCCTAAACATCTTCTACATTTTATGTCAGTTGATGTATAAGGTTTCTTCCTGTCCAAACTTTAAATTGTGTAAGATATATAGAAAGTGTCTTAATTCTACCTATGTAAAATGTACCTGCCCATTAAGACATCAAAATTTATATGTTATAAGAAATATGACATTTGTGAGGAGGGATTAGACTGTATTGCGGTCATATCAGACCAAAGAAGCATGTAACACAGTCTAATTATTGGAGAATCTACGTGTTTATACCACGTATACCCATTATCACCAACAATTTCCCTTTTCAATTTAAGCACCTCAAAAATAATTGATAATAATGATAGCTATTTTTTTTACTAAGTGACTTAGGGGCAGATTTATTAAGCTCAGTGAAGTGATAAAGTGGAAGGTGATAAAGGACCAGCCAATCATATCCTTACTGCCATGTCACAGGCTGGGTTTGAAAAATGACAGTTAGGAGCTGACTGGCTGGTCCATTATCACCTTCCACTTTATCACTTTACCAAGCTTAATAAATCTGCCCCTTAATCTCAACTGGTGGCAGGAGTATTACCATGCAATCACTTCTATTTCCCCATTGCAACCATTATTAAGAACAATAACATTTAAGGTGGTTTCCAATTATTTGTAGGCATGTGTAACTGTATGAAAGAGCCAAGAGATGGTGAAGAGCATTAGCATCAGTACAGAGTTTGTTGCGAAGGGAGAGATAGTGTGTGTCATGTATCAGCAAAAAGTTTACTAGAAATAAAGAGGGGGGGGGGAGCCATTATTGATCTTGCCCTGGGCTACAAAAACCCTAGTTACGCCTCTGGCAGCATGCACGGCTGACAGCGAGGGCCATTAACGACCCACAGGGCCGCACATCGCTCGACGTCGCCAGCATACACACTTGCCGAGAAAGTGAACGACGCCGTGATTGGCTCGCGGCGGCCATCTTCAATTTAAAAAATTACGCTGAGGCGCCATTTTTGAAATGGGTTACCGCTCCGCTGCTAAAACTCTGCACCGCCGCCCGCACCGCCGCAACCACGCCACCCGCACCCAAGCCGCCAGCACCTCCGCCGTGCCCACAACAGTAATTGACATCGGATCCAGAGACGGATCCGCTGGCCAATCACTGTGGCCTCACTGACAGGGACGTGCTTTCATGGGTTGAAAGTAGTGATGTGCACCGGACATTTTTCGGGTTTTGTGTTTTGGTTTTGTGTTTGGTTCCGCGGCCGTGTTTTGGATTCGGACGCGTTTTGGCAAAACCTCATCGAATTTTTGTTGTTGGATTCGGGTGTTTTTTTTCAAAAAACCCTAAAAAACAGCTTAAATCATAGAATTTGGGGGTCATTTTGATCCCATAGTATTATTAACCTCAATTACCATAATTTCCACTCATTTCCAGTCTATTCTGAACACCTCACACCTCACAATATTATTTTTAGTCCTACAATTTGCACCGAGGTCGCTGGATGGCTAAGCTAAGCGACACACGTGGCCGACACAAACACCTGGCCCATCTAGGAGTGGCACTGCAGTGTCAGGCAGGATGGCACTTCAAAAAAATAGTCCCCAAACAGCACATGATGCAAAGAAAAAAAGAGGCGCACCAAGGTCGCTGTGTGACTAAGCTAAGCGACACAAGTGGCCGACACAAACACCTGGCCCATCTAGGAGTGGCACTGCAGTGTCAGGCAGGATGGCACTTCAAAAAAATAGTCCCCAAACAGCACATGATGCAAAGAAAAAAAGAGGCGCACCAAGGTCGCTGTGTGACTAAGCTAAGCGACACAAGTGGCCGACACAAACACCTGGCCCATCTAGGAGTGGCACTGCAGTGTCAGGCAGGATGGCACTTCAAAAAAATTGTCCCCAAACAGCACATGATGCAAAGAAAAAAAGAGGCGCACCAAGGTCGCTGTGTGACTAAGCTAAGCGACACAAGTGGCCGACACAAACACCTGGCCCATCTAGGAGTGGCACTGCAGTTTTCTAGCGAGAGGATGAGTGCTTCCATCCTCATGTGAATCTGAACCACTAGCCATGAACATAGGCCAGGGCCTCAGCCTTTCCTTGCCACTCCGTGTCGTAAATGGCATATTGGCAAGTTTACGCTTCTCATCAGACGCTTTCAATTTAGATTTTTGGGTAATTTTACTGAACTTTTGTTTTTTGGATTTTACATGCTCTCTACTATGACATTGGGCATCGGCCTTGGCAGACGACGTTGATGGCATTTCATCGTCTCGGCCATGACTATTGACTAGTGGCAGCAGCTTCAGCACGAGGTGGAAGTGGATCTTGATCTTTCCCTATTTTACCCTCCACATTTTTGTTCTCCATTTTTTAATGTGTGGAATTATATGCCAGTATCAATAGCAATGGCCTACTACTATATATACTGCGCACAACTAAAATGCACCACAGGTATAGAATGTAGATGGATAGTATACTTAATGACGACACAGAGGTAGGCACAGCAGTGGCCTTCCGTATCGTACTGCTATATATAGTATACTGGTGGTCACTGTGTCGGCAAACTGCAAAACTAAAATGCACCACAGGTATAGAATGTAGATGGATAGTATACTTAATGACGACACAGAGGTAGGCACAGCAGTGGCCTTCCGTATCGTACTGCTATATATAGTATACTGGTGGTCACTGTGTCGGCAAACTGCAAAACTAAAATGCACCACAGGTATAGAATGTAGATGGATAGTATACTTAATGACGACACAGAGGTAGGCACAGCAGTGGCCTTCCGTATCGTACTGCTATTTATAGTATACTGGTGGTCACTGTGTCGGCAAACTGCAAAACTAAAATGCACCACAGGTATAGAATGTAGATGGATAGTATACTTAATGACGACACAGAGGTAGGCACAGCAGTGGCCTTCCGTATCGTACTGCTATA
Organism: Pseudophryne corroboree; assembly: GCF_028390025.1. NCBI lineage: Eukaryota > Metazoa > Chordata > Amphibia > Anura > Myobatrachidae > Pseudophryne > Pseudophryne corroboree. The sequence goes on from NC_086447.1 coordinate 714,366,237, forward strand.
TATAGTATACTGGTGGTCACTCTGCACTGTACTCCTCCTATATAATATTAATTATACTGGTGGTCCCCAGTCCCCACAATAAAGCAGCACACTGAGCACAGATATGGAGTGTTTTTCAGGCAGACAACGTATACTGGTGGTCACTGTCAGCAAAACTCTGCACTGTACTCCTGCTATATAATACAGCTGCTCCCCAGTCCCCACAATTAAGCAGTGTGAGCACAGATATATGGGGGGTCATTCCGAGTTGTTCGCTCGCAAGCTGCTTTTAGCAGCTTTGCACATGCTAAGCCGCCGCCTACTGGGAGTGAATCTTAGCATCTTAAAATTGCGAACGAAAGATTCGCAATATTGCGATAAGACATCTCTGTGCAGTTTCTGAGTAACTCGAGACTTACTCGGCATCTGCGATCAGTTCAGTGCTTGTCGTTCCTGGTTTGATGTCACAAACACACCCAGCGTTCGCCCAGACACTCCTCCGTTTCTCCGGCCACTCCCGCGTTTTTCCCAGAAACGGTAGCGTTTTTTCACACACTCCCATAAAACGGTCAGTTTCCGCCCAGAAACACCCACTTCCTGTCAATCACATTACGATCACCAGAACGATGAAAAAGCCGTGAGTAAAATTCCTAACTGCATAGCAAATTTACTTGGCGCAGTCGCAGTGCGAACATTGCGCATGCGCACTAAGTGGAAAAACGCTGCGATGCGAAGAAATTTACCGAGCGAACAACTCGGAATGAACCCCATTATGCAGCACACTGAGCACAGATATGGTATGGAGCGTTTTTTTCAGGCAGAGAACGGATAAAACTGGTGGTCACTTATCAGCAAAACTATGCACTGAACTCCTCCTAACAGCTGCTCCCCAGTCCTCCCCACAATTAAGCAATAAAGCAATCAAGTTCAACAATAAACGGACAGGACACCAGCCACGTCCTCTCCCTATCATCTCCAATGCACGAGTGAAAATGGCGGCGACGCGCGGCTGCTTATATAGAATCCGAATCTCGCGAGAATCCGACAGCGGGATGATGACGTTCTGGCGCGCTCGGGTTAGCCGAGCAAGGCGGGAAGGTTCGAACCTGCCTCGGACCCGTGTAAAATGGGTGAAGTTCGGGGGGGTTCGGTTTCCGAGAAACCGAACCCGCTCATCACTAGTTACTGGTATTTGTTACTAACATGTGTTACTATTATTTCTTACTAGCATGTATCCCTGGTATTTGTTACTAGCATGTGTTACTATTGTTTGTTACTGGCATGTGTCCTTGTATTTTTTCCTAGCATGTATTACTGTTATTTGTTACAAGCATGTGTCCCTGGTATTTGTTACTAGCATGTGTCCCTGGTATTTTTTCCTGGCATGTATTATTATTATTATTTATTACTAGCATGTGTTACTGGTATTTGTTACTAGCATGTGTCCCTGGTATTTGTTACTAGCATGTGTTACTATTATTTGTTACTAGCATGTGTCCCTGGTATTTGTTACTAGCATGTGTTACTATTATTTGTTACTGGCATTTGTCCCTGGTATTTGTTCCTGGCATGTATTATTATTATTATTATTTATTACTAGCATGTGTCCCTGGTATTTGTTACTAGCATGTGTTACTAATATTTGTTACTGGTATTTGTTACTAGCATGTGTTACTGGTATTTGTTACTAGCATGTGTCCCTGGTATTTGTTACTAGCATGTGTTACTATTATTTGTTACTGGTATTTGTTACTAGCGTGTGTTACTATTGTTTATTACTATTGTGTGTTACTACTATTGTTTGTTATTACTAGTATAGGTTGCTATTGTTTGTTACTAGCATGTGTTACTATTGTTGTTCCTTGAGTGTGTTACTCTTGTTTGTTCCTAGCATCCCAGGTTTCACTCTCCGAGGGGGTGACACCAAAATGTTGGCTCCTCCTTAATGACAGGGAGCCGGGTGCTGCACTGTGAAATTAGCTTGCTGCCCCCGGCTCCTGTCGCTGATGTGGAGCCAACAGTACAGGGAGAGTCTCTAGGGGCAGGCCAACATCTTCGGGAATGCTGGGTATACCCCTGGAGTACTGAAAACGGGGGCATGCCATGATGCCACACCCCCTTCCCATGAGGCTCTGTCCCCTTTTTGGGTCCACCCCACTTGTGCGCAGGGGACTAAATGATGCATTGAGTGTTTCGACACTTGTGACGCAAATTTATGTTACTTTTATTTGCTGCTAGAGGTACAGTAGCTATAGACGTTTGCTACTCCTTTATACATAAACACACTGGGGCTCATTCTGAGTTGGGAACAAAGCAAAGAAAAATAGCAAGTAACGTTGCACCTGGGTAAAACCATGTTGCACTGCAGGTGGGGAAGATGTAAAGGGCCTAATTCAGAGGTGGACACAGAAGCTGCCATAGTTGCGGTTTTTGGCAGTCGTCCATCTGTGACATTATGTGCATCTGTGCGTCCAACTGTGCAAGCAGAGGCAGAACTCTGGGAGGCAATGGAGTCATCTGCCGCCGGGCTCCTGCTCTGAAGGGGGGCACCTCTCCTCCCATTCTGTGACGCCATTTAATTAAGTTAACTGATAGCTGTCGCTGTGTTTTCAGTGGCCGACTTTCTCACTGGTCCCTGCACCTTACAAATCACACCCTCTTTATTATACTGAATATACACATTTTACAAGTATCACATCCAGGATTAGAAACCACAACCTATTACACTGGAAGCAGACACCTTACTGATGAAGCTGTTTGCTCCTGTATAGGAAATATGAGAGTTTTAACTATATGAAGGGTATCCGGACTCCAGGTCGACAGCACAAAGGTCGACACACCTTAGGTCGACGCCAATTGGTCGACATACCTTAGGTCGACATGGGCAAAATGTCGACAGGAACAAGGTCGACATGGAAAAAGGCCGACATGGGTTTTTCACAATTTTTTGCTTTTTTTTGAAGCTTTTCATTCTTAACGATCCACGTGGACTACGATTGGAACGGTAAAGTATGCCGAGCGAAGCGGTAGCGGAGCGAAGGCACCATGCCCGAAGCATGGCGAGCGGACGCGGTGCACTAATTGGGGTTCCCGGTCACTCTACGAAGAAAACTACACCAAAAAAAAATAAAAAACTCATGTCGACCTTTTTCCATGTCGACCTTGTTCCTGTCGACCTTTTGTCCATGTCGACCTAAGGTGTTTCGACCAATTGGCGTCGACCTAAGGTGTGTCAACCTTTGTGCTGTCGACCCTCAGTCCCAGACCCATATGAAGATACTTCTCTGACAATTACACGTAACTTCATATAGTTAGAATTCTCATGTTTCCTATACAGGAGCAAATAACTCCATCAGTAAAGTGTCTGCTGTTAGTGTAACAGGTCATGGGTTCTAATCCTGGGTATGACTGCTAAGAAATTTGTGATTTAAATATATAAATACAGGATATACATTTTTTTCAGAACACTCCATTCACACACACACACACATATATTTATCTTACTATAGGAAATAGGGGGGGCACCAATATTTATCTTGCCTCCGGGCAACTGTGACGAACTTACGCCACTGTGTGCAAGGGCTGAGATGCCCACTGTCAGTGTCCATAGATGCTGAAATATTGATTGGTGCATGTTTAATCGCACCATTGAAACTTCCACCCGCCCTGTGGCAGGAGCAGTTTCTCCATCCAAGTGTGGTCTCCTATGTCAGCGGTCGCGCATCTGTGTATGCAATCACCTACAAAGACACAGCTGCACCAAATTCCCAGGTAACTGGACCCGGGGTATTTTCAGGTACCCTTTTATGCCAATTGTTGACCCGGGATGACCCGGCAATAAACCTGGTTATTTCTTTGGTGGAAAAGGGGCATTACAGGGGTAGTGTGTATGGGGACAGTGAAATGATAGTGGGTATGAAGCATTATTAAATGTTTGGGTGATGTAAATTGACAAATAATAATATAAAATGGTGCAAGAACACTACTGTGGGGATTATTATAAATTATTATTATTATTATTATTATTATCCTTTATTTATATGGCGCCGCAAGGGTTCCGCAGTGCCCAATTACAGAGTACATAAACAAATAATCAAACAGGAAAACAGCAACTTACAGTTGATGACAGTATAGGACAAGTACAGGGTAAATAAACATAGTTACATCAGCAGATGACACTGGAATAAGTATCAGGTGGCAGAAGACTGCTGGATTTGGTGCAGTTGAAGATTATTAAAGTAAGAAAGGATAAGCACATGAGCAGAGGCGTATCTAGGATAGGGCGAGTGGGGCACGTGCCCTGGGCGCCTTGGCAGGCACAAGAGAGGGGGGCGCTGCCGGCGTCCAGGGCATCATGCCCCACTCGCCCCCGTCAACCCTAAATGTGAGGGGAGGAGAGCGCAGCGTCTCTCCCTCCCCTCACCGCCGCTGCCAGCACTAGCAGCGCTGCCAGCAGCGCTGCTGTGTCCGGTCTCCAGCGTTAGCCAATCAGAGCTTGCGGACCGGCTCCTGATTTGCTGCCGGTCCGCAAGCTCGGATTGGCTAGCGAACCGGCGCCAGACAGCAGATATGTGAACCTTGAGGAAGGCCAGACGAAGACCTAAGTCCAAGCCCCTCTGCAGAAAAGCCAGAATTCTGGAAGTTTTAAATCTACCAACGTCACCAGGTGAAATAAGAATGCCAAACCCTGTAATAAATCCGGGCAGAGGCCGGTTTGCGGGCCTTCAGCATAATTTGAATAACCGCCACAGTAAATCCTTTGGCCCTCTGAAGTGATGCTTCAAGAGCTATGCCGTCAAAGCCAGTCTGGCCAGGTCCAGGTAGAGACAAGGGCCCTGTACGAGGGGGACTTGATGCTGAGGAAGTAGAAGGGGACGCCCTGTCGACCGACCATGCAGGTCTGAGAACCAATGCCGTCTGGGCTACGCCGGAGCGACTAGAATTAGCATTCCTCTGTCTTGCTTGAACTTCTGCAGTACCCTGGGCAGGAGTGACATCGGAGGGAATACGTAAGGCAGTTGAAAGTTCCACGGAACTGCCAGTGCATCCATGAACGCTGCCTGAGGATCCCTGGTCCGTGATCCAAAGAACGGAACCTTGTGATTGTATCGAGATGCCATGAAGTCTACATCTGGTAGGCCCCATCTGTCCACCAGGAGTTAGAAGACTTCTGGATGAAGTCTCCACTTTTCGGAGTGAATGTCCTGGCAACTGAGGAAGTCCGCTTCCCAGTTTCGAATGCCCGGAATGAACACTGCCATAATGGCTGGCAGATGGCGTTCCGCCCAACAAAGGATCTTTGACACTTCCATCATTGCCATGCGGCTTCGAGTGCCGCATTGATGTTTTATGTATGCCAATGTGGTGGCGTTGTCTGACTGTACCTGACCAGGCCTGTTCCGTACCAGAGGCAGGGCAAGGGATAGTGCATTGAACACTGCCCTCAGCTCCAGAATGTGATCGAGAGAAGTAACTCCTCCTTGGTCCAATGACCCTGAAACAAGTGTTGCTCCACATCCCCACAGACTGGCGTCTGTTGTCAGTAGGACCCAGTTTGGGATCCAGAATGGATGGACCGTGCACAACTGCTGGTCCTGGAGCCACCAGGACAGCGACAGATGAACCTCTGGAATCAACGAGACCATCTGGTATCTGATCCGATGAGTCAGGCTTTCCCACTTTGACAGGTCCTGTTGAACCAACCATTGCAGAGGACGAGAGACGACACCATCAGGCCAAGAACTTGCATTGCCGAGTGTATCAACACTCTGGGGCGACAAATTTAAGTGGCTTATCCTGTCCTGAAGCTTCAGGACTTTGTCTGGAGACAGGAACAGTCTCTGACTGTGTGTGTCCAAGAGTTGCACCTAGGTGCACCATGCTCTAAGCTGACCAGTGAGGACTTCTTCCAATTTATTAGCCACCCACCCATGGGCTTGTAGGAAATCTACCGTAAGGTGCAAGTGACTGAGGAGGACTTTGTGAGAATTTGCCAGAATCAGCAGGTAGTCTAAGTACGGGAGTATTCTGACTCCTGGTGATGGAGGTGAGCCGTCATAATGGCCATGACCTTGGTAAAGATCCAAGGAGCCATAGCCAGTCCAAATGGCAGAGCCTGGAAATGGTAGTGAAGTTCACCAATAGCTAAACGAAGGAACTGCTGATGCGATATGGCAATAGGAATATGGAGATATGCATCCTGTAAATCCAGGAATACCATATAGTCTCCGGGTTCCATAGCCAGCAAAATTGAGTGCAGTGTTTCCATACGAAACTTGGACACTCTCAAAAACTTGTTCAGAGATTTGAGGTTGAATATAGGCCGGAAAGATCCATTGGGTTTCTGGATCAGAAACAGGGTCGAGTAGTAACATCTGCCGCTCTGGGACTGAGGTACCGGCACAACCACTCCTGTACTCAGGAGGGAACCTACAACCTTTTGCAGAGCTTGCGGTTTCAACGGATCCAAAGGGAGAGTCTTAGTGCAGATACGGTGAGGGGGATGTCTCTTGAAGGAGACAGCATACCCGTGAGAGACAACTTCCAGTACCCATGCATCTGAAGAGGTCTTGAGCCAGAACTGGGGGAACTGTAGAAGTCGGCCTCCCACCCTGGGGTCCCCCAGGGGGAGGCCCGCCCCGTCATGCAGCAGGCTTGTCATATTTTGCAGCAGGCTGACAGGCTTCCCAGGACTGTTTTGCCGTGGGCTTGGTGGTTTTAGGAGCACAAGATTGTCTCTGGTATGACTGACCTTTTGCTTTCCCTTGAGGACGAAAGAAGCGAAAAGTGGTACCCTTTGCCTTCTGTGCAGAAGGATTAGTAGTTAGGAGAAAAGCAGTCTTAGCAGCTGCCAGGTCAGACACAATTTTATTTCGGTCTTCCCCCCCAAAAAATTTTTCCGCAAGTGAAGGGGAGGACCTCCAAAGTCTTTTTGGAGTCCAGGTCCACTTTCCACAACCTCAACCACAGTATGCGGCCCACCAGGATAGACGCAGCCGATCCTTGGCTGCCAATACTGCCGCCTCAGAGGACGCCACTTGAATGTAATAAGAGGCGATGGTAATGTGAGACAGGTATTGTCTGGCAGTGTCAGAAATATCTTCGGGCAGCTCCTCCTGTAACACCAGAACCCACGCCACAATACCTTTTTGCAGCCCAAGAGGGCTATGAATAGCCCCTGTAAGGGAGTACACCGATTTCAGGCATCCCTCCACACGCTTATCTGTCGGCTCCCTCAGTGAGGTGACAGTAGTGACGGGCAGAGTGGATGACACCACTAGGTGGGTGAGATGAGAATCCACTAGCAGTGTAGTCTCCCATTTGTTACACAACTCTGCAGGGAGAGGGTAGCGAGCCAAGGCCCATTTGGGTATAGGGAATTTCTCTCCTGGATTAGACCAGGGCTCCCGTCTGATGTCCACTAAATTATCAGAATAAGGTAAAATAGTTTTAACCACTTTCTACTGTTTAAACTTATGGGTTTTCTCTGCCACAGCAGTGGAATCCTCCTCATCTGTGATTTGAAGGATATGCTTAAGAGCAACCACCAGGACAGGGACATCAATTTGTAACGGAGAATCCTCATCAGCAACACAGGATTCAGTGTCTGTATGCTCTCCCTCCTCTTCAGATGAGACATCAGAGAGGTTTGTAGACTGCGAGGAGGAAGTTAGAGGGACCAGGGGCACGGGAGTAACCCGAGATAGATTACTGTCTAAGGACTGATTTAGTTGTTGCAGTTGGTTAGACAAATGTTCTGCCCAAAGCAGATTAACCATGGGCACAGTTTGTGTGGGTAATGGCACTGACGGCCTCATAGGGGGTGCAAGGCGTTCCACTAGAGTACCCAGCATGGTAGTGAATGCTGCCCATGGAGGCTCGTGACTATTGGCAGGGGCTGCGTACTGACTGGGCGGTGTATGACAAGCAGTACACAGACCATCATACAACACTTCCCCCTCTGATAAATCCTTGGAGCATGCTCTGCATGATGCAGGAGTTTCCACAGATTTACTGCCCTTTCTGTTAGACATTATATATGCAACAAATGGGCTAACACAGTACAATAATTAAGCCAGACAAAAGCAATAACCTGTGGAATAAAATGGCAGGGTATAATGTAACTGTAACACAGTATAAATATACTTATATTGATATATAGATAAATACTGTGTATGACTATACTGTAAGACCCAAACGCACCTAGCCCAGGGTACAGAATATAGCTATATCTGGGAAACACTAAAAGTGAAACCACTCAGAACATATAGGCTCACAGTGACATGCAATGCAGAAATTATTATAACAATAAAGTTGCACTGGAGTTGTGTGTGTGTATGTATATATATATATATATATATATATATATATATATATATATATACATACATCTCTGTATAAACAGTGGGGGAGGGATCAAGCACCTAATAGTGTAGTATTTTCAAATTTAATGGCAACACGCATACATAATATAGGTGATGCCCGTACGAGATTCTCCTAATGTCATAAGCCTGTAGTCGGGTCTTTATAGAAACAGCCTCCAAAACACGTATCCAATCTCGGGAAAAAAACAACAAGAAGGCACGAAAAATAGTGTAATAAAGTTAAAACAGGTGGACAGTGAAAGATCTGTGTAGTGTGTACCTTATAATAATAACAATCTCGCATATAACAGGGCAGGTCCTTTTTGAGGTATAACTCTCTTCAGCAGAACTCCTTAATCTCCATATATACGAAAGGACCGTGAGTAGGAATATCTCCCCAATAGATAAAATCCCAGCATGTATTCTCAATCTCTGTTCTAACAGTTTCTCACGCTAGGTCATGTCACCGTCCCTTTCTTCCTTTAGTAATAATAACCAAAAATTTAGAGGACCCTATAACACAGGGACAGGGTGTATTAAAATGGCGCCCTTCTGCTGAAGAGAGTTTTGGAGGCTGTTTCTATAAAGACCCGACTACAGGCTTATGGCATTAGGAGAATCTGGTACGGGCATCACCTATATTATGTATGTGTGTTACTATTAAATTTGAAGATACTACACTATTAGGCGCTTGCTCCCTCCCCCACTGTTTTTACAGATTATCCAAAAAAACACATACCAAGTGGTATATAAGAAACTGGTCTGCCATCCATAGAGTAATCTATGGTATAAGTGTTAGAAACATTACCTGAGCTATTGTGGAGTGTATTATCCTGATCAGCAATTATACAGAAGAATTAAAGGAGGAGCGCATCGGCGTAATCACTGTTCTTATATATATATATATATGTATATATATATATATATATATACACACATACATACATACATCACAGACCGGAGGATATAGCAGAATACTTGTACAATATACTCTGCAATGTACACCTTTTCTCAACTATCGCTGTCTCTAAGACATGTCGGATGCTCAAGTGTATGTAAAGTCTCTAGTGCTATACACAGGTGGCTTTACATGGGAGACCTTGCCCAGCAATCCCGGAGACCTGCTGCAGTTATGCTATTAAGATGGCACCCAGAGTCTCTGTGAGGGAGTGAGGCAGCTCCAGGGTGGGAAACCTGCAAGAAGATGGCGCCCTGGGCCGAGGCTACAGGTCAAGCGCCACCTTCCCTATGCTGAACTTCCACCCCAGGTACTGTTGAGCCTTATTAAACAGGTGTTAATACACCTGACCTGTGTTCCGATTGCCCTGGTGGTCTAGTAGGGTGCCTGCCTAGTGACAGTGTCCATGCCAGCGCCGCGGTCCGTCTCCCCAGATGTAATGCAATTTAATGGCGGGTCCTGCCTAGGAGACTCTCTTACCTCCTCCCCGTAGCAGTCACGTGATCCAGGAGAGCAGTCTGCGACCATGCCTAAGTCGGGACTCCGCCGCGGGTACCTGGGAACAGGCCAACGGGAGTGTGCGGTGCCACTTGGGAGGTGATGGTGCTGCATCGCTGAATGTCACTCTGACATACAGCGCTGCCAGCCCTGTCAGAAAAGCTAAAAATCTTGTTGATAAGCTTTTAGGGCTGCTCAGCGCAGCCCCCCTGTTCAGTGACCTTCTGCTGCAGGCACTAACTCAAAACTGAGCTCTCAGTGCCTGGAGGCGGGGACATAGAGGAGGCCCTTATGCATCCTGGGACAGCTAAAGCTTTACTTGTTTGTGCCTCTGGATCAGGATCCAGTCTACACCCAGATGTTTCCCTATGGAAACCTGTGTACCCTGCAGCAGAAATACTGTAGAATCAAGAGGAATGTCGTGCAACCTTCCGAATTTGTGGTAAATGACTTACTAGAACTCCAATGAGAACCTGGAATACTGTACAGCGTCTACAGTAGGGACACTCGTGCTGAACAACGGTATGCACGACTAGATTGACAGTCAAGGCCCTGAAAGAGCCGTCATAACCGCCGCTTCAGACTCCTCAAGAAAACTCACTGGAGTATGGAGTCAAACTACCCTAAATGCTGAATGCGTTGACATGGTATTAGTTGAGCTGTGATTGAGAAGTATGAGAACCACGCGATGTAGACGGTTATTTAATTGGGCAGTTGACTTGTTGTACATGATCAGACCTAGCTAATGATGAATGAGTGAGATACCGTCTTTGAGCCACAAGGTCACACTAACTGACCTGATTTGAGAAGAAACAGCCTGTGTAGACTGACCTCCTGTGGATGCTTAAACAAAAGGGAGAAAGAAGAAGGCTCTTGTGTGGGCGCACTCATTAATGGTAGTTAAATAACTAGAATGAATAACACTAGGTTGATTAGTCAGCAGATAAAACAAAATTTATTTGGAAATCTTAAGAATATAATTGCCCCTGGTTGAGGAGATGTGAATGATCCCAGATAAAAATGTTCTGGTCCTGCCTCAGGAAATGAGATGGAGAGGGGTAGAGACACTGCAAGTCATAAACCCTTTCTCACCCGGCCAGTACAGATGATCTGTATTAATGAGATCAATTAAGTCAATTGATTTTAGATTCTGTCATAATCCTAATGAAGGAATAACAGCTGTTATGGCAATAAGTAATAATAGAAACAAATCAAAGGATATACCAGGGTAAAGAAAGAAAAGGATAGGAACAAATGGTGATGCTGCTGTTGGAGTCACATACCACACATCATATGCAATGATTGATGTTCTACAACACTGAGTATTCCCTGTGAGTCTCCACCTCAGGTACTAACTCAGCCCACACTGTTTCGCTTCCAAGATCGGACGAGATCGGGCATTAGCAGTGTGGTTTGATAGTAGAAGGATTTGGTCAGACGTCCAATGAGAGTGCACCTATATAGGGGGGGATAATTAGCTGGGTCTTATAGATACAGTGTGGATCTGCTTTTTGTGTTAGGCAGGAGACATCAAGTCCCACACCGGTGGTATTGTGTCCCTGGATCACAAATGAGAGTCCACGAAAAAGGAAGATATATAGATTTATGAAAAAAACGAAGATATATAGATTTATGAAAAAAAAAAAAATCAAAAACTATTTTCAGACCGGTGCCGGGTCGCCCCCTTTGTGTAACTCCTGTGGATGCTGACAGGGCAGTCACTGTAAGAAAAATGCACAGGCCACTGGGGGGGAAACCATTGGTAGTCATTCAGAGTTGTTCGCTCGCTAGCAGTTTTTAGCAGCCGTGCAAACGCTAGGCCGCCTCCCACTGGGAGTGTATTTTAGCTTAGCAGAAGTGCGAACGAAAGGATCTCAGAGCGGCTACAAAATTATTTTGTGCAGTTTCAGAGTAGCTTCAGACCTACTCAGCGCTTGCGATCACTTCAGACTGTTCAGTTCCTGTTTTGACGTCACAAACACGCCCTGCGTTCGCCAAGCCACGCCTGCGTTTTTCCTGGCACGCCTGCGTTTTTTCGAACACTCCCTGAAAACGGTCAGTTGACACCCAGAAACGCCCTCTTCCTGTCAATCACTCTGCGGCCAGCAGTGCGACTGAAAAGCTTCGCTAGACCTTGTGTAAAACTACATCGTTCGTTGTAATAGTACGATGCGCGTGCGCATTGCGCCGCATACGCATGCGCAGAAGTGCTTTTGCCTGATCGCTGCGCAGCGACCGAAAGCAGCTTGCGATCAACTCGGAATGACCCCCATTATCCAGTCGTGGATAATATAGCTGAAAAACACCCATGCAAGGTTAGAATCTACCACAATGTACTTGAGACAACTGTCCTAGGATTAGCTAGCGGATCTCTAAATGACACTTAAGCCCAAACAGGATGAGGTTGAGCCAAACTTGCAAACACAGCGACCACAGGGGGAGCAAGTTCCACTAGCAAACATAATCCATTAACGGAGAACAGGAGATTCGGCAGTATTTAAACCACTAAATAAATAATAAGATTTTACTTACCGGTAAATCTATTTCTCGTAGTCCGACTGGAACACCCACGGTGTCACTAGTGCGTCCACAGCTATCGCCTGATGGTCTCTTGAATTGGCGCAATACATTTGTAGCTTTTTGTGGCAGTTCCCATCGATTTGTAATCTGTGTGAAGACTTCTTGATGAAGTCCCCACTCTCCCGGGTGGAGGTCGTGCCTGCTGAGGAAGTCTGCTTCCCAGTTGTTCACTCCCGGAATGAACACTGCTGACAGTGCTTGCACGTGATTCTCCGCCCAGCGAAGAATTCTGGTGGCTTCCGCCATCGCCACCCTGCTCCTTGTGCCGCCTTGGCGGTTTACATGAGCCACTGCGGTGATGTTGTCTGACTGAATCAGCACCGGATGGTTGCGAAGCAGAGGTTCCGCTTGACTTAGGGCGTTGTATATGGCCCTTAGTTCCAGGATATTGATGTGCAGACAAGTCTCCTGACTTGACCACAGACCCTGGAAATTTCTTCCCTGTGTGACTGCCCCCCACCCTCGGAGGCTGTCGGTTTACATGGGCGACCGCCGTGATGTTGTCTGACTGAATCAGCACCGGCTGGTTTTGAAGCAGGGGTTTTGCTTGACTTAGGGCATTGTAAATGGCCCTTAGTTCCAGAATATTTATGTGTAGGGAAGCTTCCTGACTCGACCATTGTCCTTGGAAGTTTCTTCCCTGAGTGACTGCCCCCCAACCACGGAGGCTTGCATCCGTGGTCACCAGGACCCAGTCCTGAATGCCGAACCTGCGACCCTCGAGAAGGTGAGCACTCTGCAGCCACCACAGAAGAGACACCCTGGCCCTGGGGGATAGGGTGATCAGCCGATGCATCTGAAGATGCGATCCGGACCACTTGTCCAACAGATCCCACTGAAAGGTCCTCGCATGGAACCTGCCGAAGGGAATGGCCTCGTATGACGCCACCATCTTTCCCAGGACTCGCGTGCAGTGATGCACCGACACCTGTTTTGGTTTTAAGAGGTCTCTGACCAGAGTCACGAGCTCCTGAGCCTTCTCCGTCGGGGGAAAAACCTTCTTCTGGTCTGTGTCCAGAATCATGCCCAGGAAGGACAGACGCGTCGTAGGAATCAGCTGCGACTTTGGAATATTCAGAATCCAGCCGTGCTGTTGCAACACTTCCAGAGAGTGTGCTACGCTGATCAGCAACTGCTCTCTGGACCTCGCCTTTATGAGGAGATCGTCCAAGTATGGGATAATTGTGACTCCTTGCTTTCGCAGGAGCACCATCATTTCTGCCATTACCTTGGTAAATATTCTCGGTGCCGTGGACAGACCAAACGGCAACGTCTGGAATTGGTAATGACAGTCCTGTACCACAAATCTGAGGTACTCCTGATGAGGTGGATAAATGGGGACATGCAGGTAAACATCCTTTATGTCCAGAGACACCATAAAATCCCCCTCTTCCAGGCTTGCAATGACCGCTCTGAGCGATTCCATCTTGAACTTGAACCGTTTCAGGTAACTGTTCAGGGATTTTAAATTCAATATGGGTCTGACCGAACCGTCCGGTTTCGGTACCACAAACATTGTTGAATAGTAACCCCTTCCCTGTTGAAGGAGGGGAACCTTTACCACCACCTGCTGGAGATATAATTTGTGAATTGCCGCTAACACTATTTTCCTCAATATGGGGGAAGCTGGCAGGGCCGATTTGAGGTAACGGTGAGGGGGCATCACTTCGAATTCCAGCTTGTATCCCTGAGATACAATCTGTATAGCCCAGGGATCCACCCGCGAGCGAACCCACTGGTGGCTGAAATTTCGGAGACGCGCCCCCACCAATCCTGGCTCCACCTGTGGAGCCCCAGCATCATGCGGTGGATTTAGTGGAAGCCGGGGAGGACTTCTGTTCCTGGGAACTAGCTGTATTGTGCAGCTTCTTCCCTCTACCCCTGCCTCTGGCAAGAAAGGACGCACCTCGGACTCTCTTGCCTCTTTGTGATCGAAAGGACTGCATTTGGTAATAAGGTGCTTTCTTAGGTTGTGAGGGAATATATGGCAAAAAATTTGACTTCCCAGCCGTAGCTGTGGAAACTAGGTCCGAGAGACCGTCCCCAAACAATTCCTCACCCTTGTACGGTAAAACCTCCATGTGCCTTTTTGAGTCGGCATCACCTGTCCATTGCCGAATCCACATGACCCTTCTGGCAGAAATCGACATTGCATTTATTCTAGAGCCCAGTAGGCTAATGTCTCTCTGGGCATCTCTCATATATAGGACCGTGTCTTTTATATGCCCCAGGGTCAGTAATATAGTATCCTTGTCCAAGGTATCAAGTTCATCAGATAAGGTATCTGTCCATGCTGCTACAGCACTACACATCCAGGCCGACGCAATTGCCGGCCTTAGTAGGGTACCTGAATGTGTATAAATGGACTTCAGGATACCTTCCTGCTTTCTATCCGCAGGATCTTTTAGGGTGGCCGTATCCTGTGACGGCAGGGCTACCTTCTTAGATAAGCGTGTCAAAGCTTTGTCTACCCTAGGGGAGGATCCCCAGCGTAACCTGTCCGTTGGCGGGAAAGGATACGCCATAAGCAACAGTTTGGAAATCTGCATTTTTCTATCTGGAGATTCCCAAGCTTTTTCACATAACTCATTTAACTCATGTGAAGGGGGAAAGGTCACCTCATGCCTTTTTTCCCCAAACATATAAACCCTATTTTCAGGGACTGGGTTTTCCTCTGAGATGTGCAATACATCCTTCATTGCTATAATCATGTAGCGGATGGCTTTAGCCATTTTAGGCTGCAACTTTGCATCATCGCCATCGACACTGGAGTCAGAATCCATGTCGATATCTGTGTCAACAATTTGGGATAGTGGGCGCTTCTGAGACCCTGACGGCCTCTGCGCTGTAGGAGCAGGCATGGGTTGAGACCCTGACTGTCCCAAGGCTTCAGCTTTATCCAACCTTTTATGCAAGGAATTAACATTATCATTTAAAACCTTCCACATATCCATCCAATCGGGCGTCGGCGGCGATCCCACATTCATTTGTACCTGCTCTGCTTCCACATAGCCTTCCTCGTCAAACATGCCGACACAAGCGTACCGACACACCACACACACAGGGGATGCTCTATTTGAGGACAGAACCCCCACAAGGCCTTTTGGAGAGACAGAGAGAGAGTATGCCAGCACACACCCCAGCGCTATATGTCCCAGGAATTACACAGTAACTTAGTGTTTACCCAGTAGCTGCTGTATATACTGATTTTGCGCTAAATTTATGTGCCCCCCCCCACTCTTTTTACCCTCTTTCTACCGTGAATCTGCAGGGGAGAGCCTGGGGAGCTTCCTCTCAGCGGAGCTGTGGAGAGAAAATGGCGCTGGTGAATACTGAGGAAGAAGCCCCGCCCCCTCAGCGGCGGGCTTCTGTCCCGCGATTTTGTGTAAAATAATGGCGGGGGCTCATGCATATATACAGTGCCCAACTGTGTATATGCCCACTTTGCCAAGAGGTCTCTAATTGCTGCCCAGGGCCCCCCCCCCCCTGCACCCTACAGTGACCGGAGTGTGTGGGTTTAATGTGGGAGCAATGGCGCACAGCTGCAGTGCTGTGCGCTACCTCATGTGAAGACTGGAGTCTTCTGCCGCCGCTTTTGAAGTCGTCTTGCTTCTTACGCCGGCTTCTGGCTCTGCGAGGGGGACGGCGACGCGGCTCTGGGATCGGACGACCAAGGGTGCGTTCCTGTGTTCGATCCCTCTGGAGCTAATGGTGTCCAGTAGCCTAAGAAGCAAGACCTATCCACAGTGAGTAGGGCTGCTTCTCTCCCCTCAGTCCCACGTAGCAGAGAGTCTGTTGCCAGCAAACCTCTCTAAAAATAAAAAAATCCTAACAAAATACTTTCTATTCAGCAAGCTCAGGAGAACTCACTAAAGTGCACCCAGCTCGTCCGGGCACAGATTCAAACTGAGGTCTGGAGGAGGGACATAGAGGGAGGAGCCAGTGCACACCAGTATTCCTAATTCTTTCTTAAAGTGCCCTGTCTCCTGCGGAGCCCGTCTATTCCCCATGGTCCTTACGGAGTCCCCAGCATCCACTAGGACGTTAGAGAAATAAATGTATTTTCTCCCCTTGCATGGTAACATGGTTTGTTCCAGATACAAAGTTATGTGTTTTTTTCTGTTTTACTTCCAAATCATAATTAGGCCCATGGAGCAGTATTTGTTCTCTCCTTGCATGTGCGGGTTTCCACTGGGTGCTCCAGTTTCCTTCCACACTCCAAATATATGTGGGCAGGTTTATTGGCTTCTGATAAACAGACCCCTAGTATGTGTGTCCATGCAGTAGGGAATATAGAGTATGAGCTCCACTGAGGCAGGGACTGATGTGATTGGTTTCATATTCTTAGTTAAGTACTTGGTAATATGTAGGCACTTTATAACAACGGTTAGTAAATAATAAGCACATACAAGGTCACAATCCTGAATCCTGTTTTTTTTTTTTTTTTAATCTTTCAATGCTCCTTGCAAGCTGACCTACTGAAGCAAATATATAACCTGATTCATAACTGTCCTCATCAGACCTCTTACCATTTCTATCATTACACAATGATGCCCAATACACTCTTGCCGCTGACATCTGTGTTGCTTATATAACCATCAGTAGCTGATGAAAATAAACTATTTCAATGAAGGTTCTCATGCAAAGGTTTTATTGTTCCAATACATCAATATCTTCCATGATCTCTCCTCTACTTTACTGCTATCATTTTGACTTAAATGTACCAACACATTGTTGGTTATATATTTTGTGGTACTTTTAAGATAATACATGAATATTTGTATAAATAACTTTTTAGAATGTTTGATTTTGACATACAATAGAACATATGTGTGTTTTCGTATCTTGGGTTACTGAGTTAGAACTACAGATGTGTCCTCCTACATCCTTGCTGCAGTCACGTTAAACAGTCCTTCTAGTCCCACCTAGTTGAGAGAGTTTACTGATGCTGGGCGTCTTTTTGTGTAAAAATATGTCTTATTAACATTGCTATATGAATAGGACACACAAGCACACTCTGCTGATTAAAATATGCGGCATGTCTATATTCTGTGTGCGACCACAGCTCTATCTGCATACAAAATGCTAGGAAAACACTAACATAGCATTTCATATGCAGATACAGCTGCAGTCGTATATCATTTTAATCAGCAGAGTCAGCTTGTGGGAATAAGACACATTTTCGGCAAAAAGACGCCTGACGTTAGCAGAGTTGCACGTTACCTGCCGGGCATCTCGGGTGCATGGCGTATTGGGGCTAGATGAATGAGGACACATCTGTACACACAGCAATATTATATCACACCCTGTTTAACTGCTGATTATTCTTGACCAATTCCTGTGGCTTTGTGTATTTTGGTCATAGTACCTTTACACTCTGGTGACAGCTTCCAGAACTACACAATTCCAGCAAAATAAATTATTTCTACTCTGGTAGAGCCACAGGATAGTGTGAGTCAGCCTACAGTACATGAAACAAATTCTGTATGATAAGTAGTGCTTATTCGACACCATGGGGTAAATTTACTAAGATGGGAGTTCTATTTAAGATAGGATGTTGCCCATAGCAACTAATCAGATTCCAGGTATTAACTTCTAGAAGGTGCTAGATAAATGAAAAGTAGAATCTGATTGGTTGCTATGGGCAACATCGCATCTTAAATAGAACTCCCATCTTAGTAAATTTAACCCCATGTGGCCTCAATTTACTTTCTCTAGCATCCATTAGGGGACACTGGAGGCTGAAGACACTGGGGATAGACAGGCTGGCTATCAGGAGCTGGCACTTTAAATTTATTGAAAGAGTATGCAGACTCCTCCCCCTCTATCCCATATCAGCCCGTCTTTTTAATGTGCCGAAGGAGCCAGTCACACTTCTAGTGCTACACCAAGAGAAAAAGAAGAGACTCCAGGGAGGCTCTTCGCCACCACTGCAAATGTGGGGTCCAGGTCCTCGAGCAGCCTGACACGTCAGGAGGAGTCTGTCAGCACTTTCAGAAAAGTGCCTGCCAGCATCCTATCTGCAAGCCGCGCACCTGGGGTCTCCCGCTTCATGTAAGAGCGCAGCTCCCCCGCTGCACCCCTCTCCTCTCTGCGCTGCTTAACAGGCCTGTCCGCCAGGGGGGAATGCATAGCAGTGATCTTGAGCGGTGATGGAGCAGCGGGAGGTGGCAAACAGACGCCGTGGTTACATGTGTGGAAGTCAAAAATATTACACGGAGAGAACATCCAAACTCCACACGATGAGTTGCTATGCTTGCGAATACGCACAGTGAGCACAGCAATATATGGTAACATACACTCACACAGACATGCCACAAAGATATATTCAACACATATTTCATACAGCACATAAATGAAACATATCAAGCACTAGACAGTACAGGGTTTTAAATAATATATTGGAGTATAACGTCATGTATGTGTATTGGTGGAGCAGAGCAAGATGGACATGTCGTGCTTGGTGTCAAAATAATCAGATTAATCAGTAGATTGTTTTGATGCTTGCGGTTAGATTGTAGCACATTGCAATGAGTAGTTATGATCAAATGTAGGAATATAAAGCCACAATTCAACTGAGAACAAAGGACATTCCATTTAAAGCATGTGGACAGGAAACCAGAGGCCAGCCCCAATAATGTCATCTTCATTGCTTGCATATGAACTGACCAATGACTCATCATGAATGAGAAAGTTCCCTCCACTGGACCAATAACAGAAGACCCAGTCCCAGATCTATACTCCCCCAACATACACAGTGTATTAGCTGATCCCAGTCACAAGAAGTTCTGTTTTTTTCCTGGGTGCTGTTCAAGATGCAGTCTGCCCAGTGCCTGTTTGTTTTTGCTGAGAGAGAGATATGGAGCGGAGGGTGCATTGAGCAAATATGATGTATTGCTGGCTGTAATGAATTAGTTTGTAAAAACTGCTTCCTGTGTAAATTGTAACCATGTAACTATATATATACTGTACATGTGATATATTGTATACATATCCTTTTAATAACAAATATATACATCAATGAGATTTGGAACTCAGAAAATGTGTGTGAGTACTTGTTTTCTCTTAAGGGATGTAGTGTTTGCAACGTACAGCGCACTTTTATCATATATGGTAATAAGATGCACCTGGCGTCAACAATATATATTAGCGCTGGCATTTTAAATATTTATTAGAAATTAATTTGACTCTTACACATGATAGCCGTGGTAGTGAAGCGGGTTCCCGGGAGCACGCTGTGAGAGTGCTTCACAGGGGAGGGGTAAAACTAAACTGCTGCGGCTGGAAAACAGCCTGGAATAGCTACAACAGTGTATCCAGCCGCGCTCATAATGGCACTGAGCGGGTACACGGCGGTGGGAAGGAGGCGGAGCTTCTTTGCTAAGCTCAGCAAGCATGCTGTGATATCCCTCTGTTTTGCAGTGAGACATCCTGCAGATTCCTGAACAGCCCTGATAATCCTTCATCTCACTGGAGACTGAAGGTGCAAGGGACAGATTAGGGAGTTATTTACCCACTACAGGGAACATACAGCATTTAGCTACTTAGTGATAGAGCTTCTGACTCAGAGTATGCTCTATCCTCCTCCTCTATCTAGTTCCCTAGACCCTTATTGTGTTTGTGAGCCTAAATAGTTTGTCCTTGTGCCTGGACCACAATATTAGGGAGGAATACAGTGCCAAAGGCTTCTCAGAAGGTCTCAGTATGCATCAAATGCAACAGAAAGTTGCCGCAGGCCTCTGACAGTTCAACCATTTGTTCTGCATGTACACAGGATGAGGTACAGATGGGTCCACATTTATCTTGACCTTTAATAGGATTAACTGAGACTGGCCAGTCAGACTTAATCCCCTGCTGTAATGACTTAATCCCCTGCTGTATTGTTCTCTGTATTGTATTGCAGCTGAGAACAATAGATGAAGGATTTATGCTAATAAGTCATGTTGTGCCTAGGTGCAGAAAACTAGTCAAGATAACCGTGGACCTATCTGTAGTCCATGCGACTACTTCTTTGGAGGGTTCAGACTCCCCTTGGGCCTCTACCTTAGCACAGGTTATGTCGGATCTCTGTTCCGAACTGGCAGCTTCTCACAGAGATAGTCAGCCAGGTTTGGCGATCCCTCTTTGTCCACTTCTCTTTCTGCAGAGACGGCATGGGCAAAGGATCTGGCCAGATCTGAAGAGGTTTTAGTTAAACGAATGGATTCATCCACCAGACAGGCTACAATGCCGGAGCATCCTAGGAAGAAGAGGACCATTTCAGCGATCCTTCAATCAGATGAGTCTGACGAAGAGCGATGGGGGAGAGAAGGGACAGAGGAAGGTGAACTTGACGACGTATCTGATATGAAGGATACCTTGTCATGGGACGTCATCCAAGGAGTAGAAGCCCTTATAAAGGCTGTTCGCCAGGTGTTGAACATCTCAGACACAGCGCCTCCGGAATTCCCGGATTTTTCCCTATTTGGTAATAAACACAACTTTTTCCTTCTCACCGAAGCTGGAGGAACTTTTGTCCGAGGCTTGGAAACACCCGGATAAATGATTCCAGGTACCGAAACGTTTCCTGGCCTCGTATCCCTTTCCACCTACTATGACAGAAAAGTGGGAACAACCTCCTCCGGTGGACTCATCACTCTCACGATTGTCCAAGAAGACTGCTTTACCGGTTCCAAGGGCAACAGCCTTGAAGGACCCCTCGGACCATAGGATAGATTTCAATGTTGTTTTTATCTATACAGCCGCTGGTGCCTTACTTCGACCAGCATTGGTCGGATCTTGGGTAAATAAGGTAGTGGAACATTGGGCTGACCAATTGATTTCTAATTTGGAAGCTGCTGTCCCAATTGGTGACTTGATCATTGTCGCGGAACATATCAAGGACTCTGCAGCCTACTTGGGAGAAGCCTCAAAGGATATTGGTCAAGTGGGCGCACGGATTTCAGCCTCTGCAGGAGCAGCTCATTGGGCCCTGTGGCTGCGCTCTTGGCAGGCTGACGCAGAATCTAAGAGAACGGCGGAAGCCTTACCGTTTACTGGAAAGGTTCTTTCTCCTGCAGGGTCCACAGGGTATCCAAAGGATACATTGGGATATGGTTGAGCGACAGCGTATCTTGCACAAATCAGTCAAAGCTTTCTGGCCTCCCAACATGCAGTCAGCCTGTCCATATATCCCCGCCTCCTGGCTCAGGCAAATCAGTTTTTTGTTTGGTGCGGCAGGAGCCGGACCATGGTCTAACTCTAAGGGCTGCTGGTTTTAGCAGCCATAAGCTTTTTTATTTTATTTTTATAGTCTTACTATTTTTTTTTTTTGAGTGATCTTTCTAAACAGCATCTTATATGTACCTTACAAAGAGTCGCTCCAACAACTCCCCGCCGGGTCGCGACAACGCTTACCCATAAGTACAGTGCTGTTTCGGCGGGCGTCTGTGTCGGATAAAACTAGCAGGTCCAGCAGACGTTACCAGCTTGTGTCCAGAGCACGGGGGGAAGGTAAGGCATCGGTTCTGCTTAGAGGGGGAACACGGACACAGCCGCACTGTTTGGAGGGAGACTACCAAACAGTCGCTGACGCGGCTGCCACCAAGAGTGCACCAGCACTAGACTTTAGGTATCATAGGCTCCAGGAGTAGCATGAGGCCGCGATCCCTAGGGTTGATGTCAGCAGTGGGGAGTCAGACGCTCCCCTGGTCGCCCCTCCCCCCTGGTTCATGACCAGTTTCCTCCAGGTCTCCCGCCATGAACTGAATTCCAGCTTCCGACCAAGATGCTGTGTACTAAGGGACCCAGTCACAGCATAGGCAGCTGTGTGACTGGTGCATCAGTGTCCACTTGGGCGTCTATGTTCACGGAGCAGCGGTGTACACTTAGCATCTGGATCCAATCAGCGTTCGCAAACATATTGATCGATCCTGGAAGCGGGGTAAGTCTCCCTGTATCCCACTCCCCTGAGTACGGGCTATACAGCACTAAGTCTCTATCTACTTTTGAGTATGAATAGTTGAATAAGTGCATAATGCATATGAGTTTGATAATAGTACTGCTATGCATCTGAATATGGTTAAAAAAAATGTTATTAAGTAATGCAGTAATATGTTTCTCCTACATACTTGAACTGAACCTGTGACTGACTGCTAGTGTGATTGCTGACTTTGCTATAAATACTGTCAGTTTTCTCTGTTTACTCCGATCCTCAATGCTGGTGCTTAGCAGGGTAGGGTCAGATTGTATGTCACTTTAACACATTTTAAAGTGATTACAGTCACAAATTGTGTATTACACTGTGAAAGTGTCTGATTATTTATCATGTCTAAGAGCGGCAAAGGTGAGGAAAATACACTCACAGCAGCACCGACACTCATATCATGTTTGTCATGTAAAGCTTGGTTAACCTCTCAGGATCTGGTTCAGGATGGGTTGTGTGCAAACTGTTTTAGCTTTCACCAAAGGTCTCTTGAAAAATTCTAGGCAGACGCAGGTGCAAGTTGATCCCCCATGGGCTATGTTTGCATAGACATTATCCAGTATAGCTGAGCGGATAATTCCAACTTCTGTACCAGCGATAGGTTACACTATTAACCCTTATGTGCGTGCAGCATTCCACCTGCGGTTTATAATTTCCAGCAGGGGAAGTAGTAGCCTCTCAACAGAAACAGGCTGAAAAGTAAATCATAAAATCATTAATCATAAAAGTAAGTAAATCATTTAGACACGAAACATCCTCACAGTCTACACGTTTCAGATGAGGATTCATCAGAGGACGAAGACTCTTTACACTCTGGTTCTGTATATGAGGATGAGAAAGAAGGGTGGCTTCCTTGAGAGTGCAGGTGTCAGCACTAACTGTATGGTTCCAAAAGAAAATTGCCAACCTACAGGATGTGCACACTTTTTTCAGGGAATGCTGCGCATTCAACCTCCTTTTGTTCCTCCTACAGTGCCTTGGGACCTAAGTTTAGTTCTAAAGGCCCTTCAAGTTGCCCCATTTGTAACACTTAAAAGAGTGGATTTTAAATGGTTGACAGCTAAGGTTCTCTTTCTTCTGGCCACGGCTTCAGCTAGAAGAGTTTCAGATTTAGGCACATTATTATGTTGTCCTCCATTTCTGATTTTTAATCCAGATAGAGCAGTTCTCAGAACTAAATCTGGGTATCTTCCTAAATAGGTCTAAATTCCACCTTAACGAAGAAATTGCAGTCCCAGCTTTCCAGGGGCCACACCTCTCTGTGGGAGATGCATCGTTGAACGTAGTCTGTGCCTTAAGGATCTACAAAGATCATACCAGTGCTATCAGAAAGACAGATTCTCTCTTTGTTCTCTACGGATTTCACAGGAGAGGATGGCCTGCTGATATGCAGACACTGGTGAGGTGGATTCGGATGACGATTTCAGAAGCATATTCTCAGGCTGATCTCCCGGTTCCGGATAATGTCTCTGCTCACTCTACTCATAAGGTAGGTCCATCATGGGCAGCACAGCGTGGTGCTTCAGCAGAACAGATATGTAAGGCAGACACATGGTCTTCCATTAACACATTCATTAGACATTATGACGTAGATACCTTTGCCTCTCAGGAAGTTGAATTCAGGCGAAGGATTCTCCTGTCTAATCAGGAGTGTCCCCACCACTAAATTGCATTGGAACATCCCAATGTATCCTGTGGATACCCTGTGGACCCTGCCGGAGAAATATACGTTATGGTAAGAACTTACCGTTGATAACAGTATTTCTCCTAAGTTCACAGGTTCCACAGGGATCCCACCCTGACGCACCTGATTTGAGGATCCTTTTACTCACTAACCGCTTCCCTCTTGTATGGAAGGGTGTGCATGTGTGTTCTTCTCGCCTAATAAGGGCTCTACATGATGCTCCTGCCTTAAGCTTTGGAAAACAACTAATTTGCCTGAGCCAGGAGGCGGAGATATATGGACGGGCCCACTGCATGCTGGGAGGCCAGAAAGCTTTGACCGATTGGTGCAAGATCCGCTGTCACTCAACCATATCCCAATGTATCCTGTGGACTTAGGAGAAATACTGTTATCAACGGTAAGTTCTTACCATAAAGTATATTTTTGGAGATGAGTAAGACAAGCTCATCTTTTAAGCTACGGGTGGAAAATCCACCTTCCTGCCTTCCGTAACTCCTCCACCTAAACGGACTTATTTGGGTCCTTTTTTCCGCTCCTTTCAGGCCTCCTCTTCCTTTCGGCCTAGATCCAGAACTTCGGCAGGTCAACCCAGAGGCGGGAGAGGCCGAGGTCGCCAACAAACTACCTCTTGTCGCCAAGA
Organism: Pseudophryne corroboree; assembly: GCF_028390025.1. Lineage (NCBI taxonomy): Eukaryota > Metazoa > Chordata > Amphibia > Anura > Myobatrachidae > Pseudophryne > Pseudophryne corroboree. The sequence continues at coordinate 714,390,903 of NC_086447.1, forward strand.
GCCCAAGCCTACTGATAAAACAGTGGCATGACAAGATCCCTTCCCACCTGGGATTTCCCATGGTGGGTGCAAGTCTCCGAAATTTTTAGGAGGCATGGGTGCACACTTCCACAGATGCGTGGGTGCATGCCCTTGTGTCCAGAGGTTACAAAATCAATTTCGCAGTTTCACCTCCACCACGGTTCTTTATCACCGGTCTTCCAGCTTCAGAGGACAAACAGATGGCTCTTCAGGGAGCGATTCAGTCTCTATTGGACTCAGCAGTGCTAATGCCGGTCCCAGGCCCTGAACGAACGAAGGGTTACTACTCAAACCTGTTTGCAGTTCCGAAGCCAGATAGCTTGGTAAGACCCATCCTGAATTTGAAATCTTTGAATCAATATCTCACATATTACCGATTCAAGATGGAGTCAATTGGGTCCGTGATAGCAAGTCTGGAGCCAGAAGAGTTCATGTTATCCCTGGACATAAAGGATGCGTACCTGCACATCCCCATTTGGGAGCCACATCAGGAATTCTTGAGATTCGCAATTCTACAAGACCATTATCAGTTCAGAGCACTTCCTTTCGGTCTGTCTTCGGCTCCCAGAGTGTTTACCAAGGTCATGGTAGCACACCTTCGCTCTCTGGGGGTTACGATTGTACCGTACCTGGACGACCTTTTGCTCAAAGTGTCATCAGCAGAGAGACTTCGGGAGCATGCTCTGGTCACTCACAAAAAGTCTTCTTGCGACACGGTTGGATCCTCAATTTCAAAAAATCCAATCTCTTGCCATCCCAGCGCTTCCAGTTTCTGGGTCTGATCATGGATACCAAACTACAGAGAGTGTTCCTGCCGGAGGACAAGGCTCAAGGTATCCGGCTCATGGTTCAAAAGGTCCTCAAGCCAAAGAAGGTGTCATCACACCTTTGCATTCATCTCTTAGGAAAGATGGTTGCAGCATACGAAACATTACAATTCAGGCAATTTCATACTCTGACCTTTCAATTGGACCTCTTAACTCAGTGGTCTGGGTCACATCTACATCTGCAGGGAATGGTGCAGCTAGCCCCACGTACCCAAGTGTCTCTTCTCTGGTGGCTTCATCTGAACAACCTCAGGGTGGGGGAAGAGGTTTGGCATATGAGATTGGATCTTGGTAACTACCGACGCAAGTCTCAGAGGCTGGGGAGCTGTGATACTGGAGTATCACTTGCAAACAAAATGGTCAGGACAAGAACAGTTACTGCCTATAAATGTCTTGGAACTGAGAGCGATCTTAAATACGCTTCGCAAAGCCGTTCCCCTGCTTCGGGCAAGAGCGGTGAGAGTCCAATCGGACAACGCGACTGCAGTCGCTTATATCAATCGCCAGGGCGGCACACGAAGTCGCATGGCCTTGCGGGAAGTGGCTCGAATTCTGAGGTGGGACGAACTTCACTAGGTAATATTATCGGCAGTGTGGACAACTGTCCATAAGTGGACAACTGGGAAGCGGATTATCTCAGTCGTCAGGACCTTCACCTGGGAGAGTGGGCTCTCCACCCTCAAGTATTTCAGCAGCTGGTTCGGCGATGGAGTTTCCCATGGCTTCCGGTTGAATCATCAACTGCCGCGCTATCTGTTCAGGACTCGGGATCCTGGAGCAGAAGCCATCAACGCTCTCATGGCGCCTTGGCCATACAGTCTGGTTTACCTCTTTCCTCCGCTCACACTTCTACCTCGAGTAATCAAACTGATCAACGTGGGTCATTCTAGTGGCCCTGAATTGGCCTGAGAGCTTGGTACTCAGACCTCATTCAGCTCCTCGCAGACAAACCATGGCTGTTGCCTCTTCGTCCAGACGTGTTACAGCAGGGGCCGCTACGTCACCCAGATTTGACGCGGCGGCTCTTGAAGCCTCTATTTTAAGAAATAACGGTATTCCTTCTTCAGTCCTTCTACCATGCCCCGGGCTCGTAAGCCTGTCATGGCGGCCCATTATCACCGCATATGGCGAGCCTATATGTCGTGGTGCTCGGATAGGGGTTTTAACACCTGGGATTTCAAATTGGCCCGTCTCTTGCTGTTTTTACAAACTAGCTTGGAGGGTGACCTTCGCCTCGGATCGCTCAAGGTACAGGTGTCCGCATTGTCGATCTTTTTCCAGTGCAAATTGGCCGTCTTGCCGGAAGTGCAGACTTTTCTGCAGGGTGGGTTGTGGGTGCAACCGCCATTTGTTCCACCTACTGCTTTGTGGGACCTCAATTTGGTTATCCACTTCTTACAGTCCTCAGTTTTTGAACCATTAGAGGACGTAGATTTAAAATTCCTTACTTGGAAAACTGTTGTCCTTTTGGCCTTAGCGTCAGCTCGAAGAGTTTCTGATCCGAGTGCCTTATCGTGTAAGCCGCCTTATCTTATCTTTCATGAGGATTGGGCGGAACTTCGGACGCACTCAGGATTCCTGCCAAAGGTGGTTTCAGCATTAACCAGCCAATCGTGGTTCCTGCCATGAAAGAAGACTCAGGGGAACTATCTTCTCTGGATGTAGTCCGGGCGCTTAAGATATATGTTGCTCGGATGGCACCCTTGTGAAAATCAAATGCCTTGTTTGTGCTATATGATGCTGTCAAGCGAGGTTGGCCTGCCTCCAAGCAGACTTTAGCAAGATGGATTAAGTTGGCCATTCGACATGCCTACTTGTATTCTGCCCGCTGGCCTCCGGCGGCTATTTTGGCACACTCCACTTGGTCTGTGGGTCCGTCATTGGCGGCAAGCCGTGGTGCTTCTCTGTCTCAGCTTTGCCGCTACCTGATCTACGGCTCATACTTTTGTTCGGTTTTATAAGTTTGATACGTTTGCCGCCTCCACTTCACGGTTTGGGTGGCTTGTTTTGCATGTTCCTCAGTGCTCTCCTGCCCACAGGGAAAGCTTTGGGACGCCCCCAGTGTCTTTAGCCTCCAGTATCCCCTAGTGCAGGCTTTTTCAACTAGTGTGCTGTGGCACACTAGTGTGCCGCGACCAGTTGCAAGGTGTGCCGCGGAGTCAGAGCAGCTTCCTGCACCTTCAGGGTGAACTGTTGGCCCGGGCTCTTCTTAGAGGATCAGTCGTGCACCGATCGAGACCTATGCCTTGAAAACGGTGTGATATCATAGGTCACAGCCACCGCTTCTCACCACCCAGCCAGCCCACCCGCCTGCATACACATCTTCCACTTCCCGCCTGCATCCACAGCTTTCCTTGCCCACCCACATCCGCCCGACCGCCCACTGCTCAGTATTCGCAGCACTCCACTATGAACAACCCCCGCCACTGAGGGACACGGAGGAGGACAGCTCATAATACAATTTGTTATGTTATTTCTCCTGTGGGGAACAATAGGATTTCAATAGGATTTATGTGGGGAGAATAAGAATTTATGGGGAGAACAATGTGAATAATTCATGTGGGGAGCAATAGGATTTTATGTGGGGAGATATGTGATTGATTTATGTGTGGAGCAATGTAATTGTTTTTCTGTATAGGCCAATGTATGTGTGGATTTTTGTTTTTTTTTACTGTGAGGGCCAATGTGTGTGTTTTGTTTTTTTCTGTGGGGAACTGATGGTGTGCCTTGGCAATTTTAAAATATTGTTCGGTGTGCCGCGAGTAAAAAAAGGTTGAAAATCACTGCCCTAGTGGATGCTAGAGAAAATGGGATTTTGGTACTTACCGATAAATCTCTTTCTCGAAATCCACAGGGGATACTGGACGCCCACCCAGCACTGTTTTCCTGCCTGTGTTGTGGTTCAGGTTCACAGATTGTAGTGGTTTTGTTGTTGTGTTCTCCTCTGTTACGTCTCCTTGTGGCTCAGTTATTAAAACTGGTGCTGATGGGGGATAGTGGGGGAGGAGTCAGCATACTCTTTCAATAAATGTAATGTGCCAGCTCCTGATAGCCAGCCCGTCTATCCCCGGTGACTTTAGCCTCCAACGTCCCCTATGGATTTCGATAAAGGGATTTATTGGTAAGTACCAAAATCCCATTTTTGGAAACTGCTTTTGAGTGTTTTCCATTGAGGATTTCTGATACATTATTACAACTACAGTGTTGTGCAGTTTGTTTAATCAGATCTTTTGATTTTATTGAATGTTTTTTTATGTGCTAATATGACTGATTGTCAATGTTTTAGTAATGAGAAATGTAGTATATTTTGGAATATTAGCATTCCCCATAACTTTACTTAGCTCTTCTTTCAGATTTTCTCTTGTTCTTTTAAAATTGTTTCCATCCTCTCTTTCACCAGCATAACTAGGAAAATTAATTCTACCTCACTTCTTTGTACATACAGTATCACGGAACTTGAGATGCTTTTCTCTCAATTTCATTGTTATGGTTAATCCACTGAATAACCAAAACTATTTGTTATTGTTTAGTACTCTTGAATAAACACGTAAAAAGCACTGTAATGGTGTGTACACACGGTGAGATACTTGCTATGCCCGATTTTCACTTTGCGATTTCCCTTGAACTCCCCGGAGCCCAGCACCACCGATTTTGACTAACTTTTCTTGAGATATGGACTATGTGTGCTTACGATTATGTCTTATGTGAGATTTTGGTTTATGTGAGATTTAATTGACATGTGAGATTAACTAGATAGTACGCCGATCTACCAAGGATTGACTTGCCTGCACAGTCTCTCTTTTCTTGCGATACCGACCAGGCGGGACCGCGCATCGGGATCGCAAGTGGCATAACACCTTGCGATTTGCACTAAGTTTTCTTGCGATTTTGACTATATAGTCAAAATCGAAAGAAAATATCTCACAGTGTGTACACACCATAAGTCTACTGAACATGGACAGACTGGGGCCGTTAAGCAGCCTTGGAATGTTATGCACAATATGGGGAGTGTGGCCACGGCTGAGTGGGGGTGGTAGTGCTACGAGTCAGGGGGGCCTGGCCTCATGGCACGCCCCCATCTGTGTGCCGGACACAGACGGCCGGTGGAGGCGACCCCAGCACTCTGTGTTACCAGACCGGTCCAACAGGACATTGGCCCTTTTTCCATATGCCAGCAATGCCAGATGGCCAATCCGGCCTTGCTGCAGAATATAAGATTATTAGACAAATACTACACTGGAAGAACGTTGGGTACGAGTTTATTTGAAGTTGCTTCATTCTATAACAAGACACTTAAATCAGTGAGAGAGCTTATATCATTAAGAGTAGTGCTCTATTGGTTTCTATTCAGGATATTGAGGTTCATGATGAAGGTACCAATCTTAAATCAAAGTACCCATACTTGTATTCATGATTTTATATTTGCTCATTGTGCATAACCAGGATCTTGCATACAGGGCCTTATTCAGATGTGGACTGAGGTGTGGTGCATAGCGCAAAGTACCGATGTTTGGTACTTTGAGCATACGTCAGACCCGTACTGCACATGTGCAGTATGGGATGGCAATGGATGTACGGCATCAGATTATCAGTGATTTCTCAAAACGGAGGCGTGACACTTCCTGCTGCATTAACAAGTGCTTCCATGTAAGCAGCAATGATAGCTACTTCGTCCACATCTGAATCAGGCCCACAAAGCAGCCAATGACAGACAATTTGGTATAGTGTATGCCAGGTCTGGCCAACCTATGGCTAGCCAGCTACTGTGAAACTACACATCCCTGCATGGCCACATATTACCATTCTATAATAGCAAATCCATGGCAGGGCATGCTGGGACTTGTAGTTTCACAACAGGTGGAGAGCCACAGGTTGTGCAGGCCTGGTGTATGAAGAACATTTAGTCATACAAATATTGTAGTGAATGTACAGGAATTCATTCCAGTTTAGTGTGCAGTGAGAGAGTTTCAGCTTGTACTTCCTCTCTAATCATAGTCATAAAAATATCTTTATCCACTTGCCTGGCAAATAATGCAAACGCGGCAGGCTGTGCCTTCCCTGACATGGTCACAACTAGTGCAACGAGTCAGAAACGCCTACTGGGCGACTGCCAGAAGATAATCTTCCGGCAGCAGCCAATCTCAGAGGAACCTCCTGGCCCCTCTGCATCCTTGTTATCTCCCCAGTGCATACTGCTGTAGACCCGCGATGTGTCGTGAAGTTCCAACCATCGATATTCGGATATATCACCAGTCAATGTTTTTTTTAAATTGATATGTGTTTCAAAACATTTTTTTTTAGATAAAAAATAGTGTTGGATATGCTTTACATAGGTATTCTTGACCTAATTCAATCATAAACAACCCCAACAATTTCTGAGCGGTTTTTGGAAACAGTATTAGCCCGATAAGTGGTTAATGTATAGTACAGAATATTTCCTAGAGGAAATAATGTATTATCAAAAATAAGTGATGGTTTTAACGCACTAAATACTTTTAAGTCAAATTTCAGAAATTGACAGTCTTCAGCTAATGCACATTTATACTGATCGGGCACTCGAGTTTTTTGATGGTTTGAAAATATTTTTTAAAGCAGCTGCTGATGGTCTTTTCTCATAATCTTTTGACAGTATTCTCTTGATATCCTCGTCCTGTGGAAACAAAAATAGGATTTTAATTGCCTACCGGTAAATCCTTTTCTTGTAGTCCGTAGAGGATGCTGGGGTTCCTATTACTACCATGGGGTACAGACGGGTCCACCAAGAGCCATGGGCACTTTAAGACTTTAATAGTGTGGACTGGCTCCTCCCTCTATGCCCCTCCTACCAGACCCAGTCTAGAAACTGTGCCCGAGGAGACGGACAACTTCGAGAGAAGGACTTAACACAGATAGTGGCGAGATTCACACCAGCTCTCACACACAAGGCAAACCAAGCTAACCAGCTTGAAAACTCAGCAACAGCTGAACAAGATTACTTAACCAAGTATCAACTAAACCAAGAACAACAAAACTCCAAAAATCACAATTCAGGCGCTGTATGTTTTTAAATTGTATAAATTCAATTTGTTTTTGTACTATGAGCTGCAAAAAACCAGTCCAGTTGTGTCTGTGTGCACACAGCTATTTTAATTAGTGATGATGAAGAGCCACAGATCTCCACCTCAGAAATTAAAGCAAACCAAAGAACCAAAAAATGACTGTTTTGCGCTAAAATACTAAATGGTGCATGTATGAATGAAAACTCCTGTATAATATATAACCATCTGATTCATTTATTCAATAAAAAATATATATATAAAAAGATTGGGTAACGTTCTGCTTTTACTATATAGAATTCATGTGTACAAGTCATCAAATACTTTTCCTAATTGCTATAACAATGGAAAACACCTGATATATATTACCACATGTAGTAGGAATACTTATGAACACTCTAGATAGTATCCAATCTTAAGTATACATCTTTCATAAAAAAGTGCAATTTAACTTTAAAATGTTATCCATATAGATATTGTAGAAACAACTGTGTTTAAAGATGCTGTCCCAAATTGTGGTTACCACTCATATGCTGTATGCACACAGCTTATTGTTCCATGATATGTGTTTCTTAAAATGGTATGAAAACTTTTGCACACTCGTATGCTTTTCAGTTTTAAGGTGCAGTCTCTTGTATATACAAGCAGTGGCACTATGTATGGTGTCCCACGTTATGTGCAAACGATCCTGAGAGCACTTGTCCCGTAATGTGATTGCTGCTTATGTGCCGTGTATGGCAACTTACCACTGCAGCCCAACTGGCCATTTTGCGGGATCTTGCGCTGCACTCAGCGGTGTGTGGTGCTGTCTTTGAGGAAGCACCCAGGTGCGAAACTAGTTAGAGGGAGAATTTCTGATCATTCTACAAATTTCTACAACTGATGGTGATCTGGTCCATAAGCTGGGAACCAAGGACGCCCAAACGTGACTCCTTAAATCAGAAACCGCCGGCTGGGTCTTCTGCAACAAGGACGCGGCCAACCAGCTGACGGGGAGAGTCAGATCTGCACAGCCGTCCATATACAAGTGGCTCCAGCTTCCCGTGCTCTGTTGAGAGGACGTAGACGGGTGAGAGACAGCATCACATACCGCTGAGTGCAGCGCAAGATCCTGCAGGAGTCGTGGAGGGTCAGCACTCCCTGTCAGCGTCTCCGAGTGTGGATCTGCAGGGAGAAAATGACGCTGGTGAGCTGCTGGGTCCGCTCTGAGGAGAAGCTCCGCCCCCAAACATGGCGCATCTTCCCGCACTTTGGATATTTATACTGGCCTGAGGTAATGGCGCTAGCAGTAGTACATATGTCCCTGATAGCCTGAGTGACCAGTTTTGAAGGGTATAGCGCTGGCCCAGGGCGCCCCTCACAGCGCCGCACCTGTGTACCGCTGAGCCTCCGGAGCGGTGTCAGTACTGGGCTACCACCCTGTTGCCGCCATACACACTGGCTCCCCGCTTGTCGGTTCACCGGTGACACTCACCACCGCAATCTTCTGGCTCTGTTAGGGGGTGGCGGCATGCTGCGGGGGTGAGCAGTCGCCTCGGGGGCTAACGATCAACACCCTCAGGAGCTCAGTGTCCTGTCAGCGGAGATAGTGGCCATTAACCTCTGAGGGTTGGACACCACTCCCCCCCCTAAGTCCCACAAAGCAGGGAGGATGTTGCCAGTAGCCTCCCCGTGCCTATTATTCTTAAAAAACAAACAAAAAAAACAAAGAAGCTCTAGGAGCTCCCCTAGCTGTGACCGGCTCCTCCGGGCACATTTTCTAAACGGAGTCTGGTAGGAGGGGCATAGAGGGAGAAGCCAGCCCACACTATTAAAGTCTTAAAGTGCCCATGGCTCCTGGTGGACCCGTCTATACCCCATGGTACTAATATGGACCCCAGCATCCTCTAGGATGTAAGAGAAAAGGAATTATAGAAAGAAATACAAGATGAAGCGGAGAAAAGCGTGAAACTTTAATACTGATATACCTCAATGGGATGATTCTCTGCAAACCGCTCAGGCAATTTACCCTCCCGAATTTCTTTCCATTTCTAAAAATAAGCAAGGAAACACACATGAATCACATCTCAAGGATTACTTTAGAGGAACAGCACAAAATGTGTGCAGCATGTACTGGCCAATTGCAGTTATTAAATTGGTACCTTAGCACAAGACTATTATGGGGGGAAATCAACTGCCCAATGTAATTTAATGTGGACTAATTGATCCCCTGGGGCTAGTCAATTAGCCTGAAAAGGAAGCCCAATGCTGGCACTTAACAGGGATTTTCTTTGGGACCCGCTGATCTTTTTCACGATCACGGCCGCAAAAACACATAGGTCAGTGAACTTATAAATTATGAACTCAAAACAGGTAATTTTTCGAGCGCTACAAATGGGGTTCTACTTGGATTGGCCCAAAGTTTTTACACTTCTAAAAACTGTTGTAAAAATGTGTTAAAACCCAAAGCAATCACCTATTTACAGTACATTCATTTAAAAGTTGACACTTATAATCTGATAGGTTGGTATCTATAAAAATCCTGTATAAATGTGTCCCCCAGCTGTGGCATTATCTTATTGACTAGTGGAGCCTGGTGCTGGTTTTAAAAATAAGGGGGACCCCTACATTCTTTTTCCCTTGTGTTTTTGGAACCAGGACTGGTCCAAGAGCCCGTTGCTGATTTTTAAAATACTGGGAACCCCTATGCATTCCCTCCCCCTGTATTTTAAGCACCAGAACCAGCTCAAAGAGCCTGGGGCTGGTTATAGCCAGGATGGGGGACCCCACGCAATTTTTTTCTTTTATTTTTTAACCATTTAAATACACACTGAAGCCCTGCACGGATCTCACTGATCTGACCGGGCTTTGTTGTAGAAAGTTCGACAGTGTTTTACCAAACTCTCTCGTAAAACAATGCCTTGCAATACGAATGACATTAACATCGGAAAACTCTAATCTCACAAACACAGTAATTTAGTAAATTACCATTTTTTCTCTCTCAAAAAGTTTCAATTTCACACTGCCAATGTCAGTCGAATCCAATCTCGACTGAAATCGGCTGAAACACGAATTTTAGCCAATTTACCCCAAAACGTATTGTGGTTTTCTGTCTGTAACACTCCTTTGAAAGGGGTAAATATATGCTTCCTGAAGCCTTATATAAGCGAGTTTACCAATAACCGAAAACAGTAATAACCACATATTACGAAGTATGTTTGTATGAAGAACCGCAGATCACAGAACATAAAAATAGTTAATTTATTAGTAACCTACTTCTGCTTTCTCATGTACGCTTCCAAATATCCAAAGAAGCTCAAATAATATTAATCCTAAAGCATAGATGTCAACTTCATTTCCATATTTTTCTCCCTCCTGTTGAAAAAAAAACAAAAAAACACCATTTATATACATTCATAATATACAGTTCTATCTGCTTAATGCCCATCCAATGTAGATCTACATGCTGTAAGATGTAAGCTACGGTTGCATTATCCACTGCACCTGATTTAGAATTGATCAAATTGAATCATGCCTACTAGTTAGAATACCAGATAGCATTATTATTATTTTGAACCATGGATATTGTCTTCTATAGTGAAGATTAAGATTTTTTTTATTACAAAATAGTTTCTGTATTTCAACAGCCTCCTACTCTGCACTCCTTGCATAAATATGGGAATGTCACACAGTACAACTCATGTTGTCGAGGATGGAGATGGCTAGGAAATGGATGACCTCTGTTCCTATGACTATTAGGGAGTAGATAGCATTACTAAATGACAGGGTTGGATGTGAGCGGTTTGTTTTATACAGGGGGAAGGGATGGTTTAAGTATGAACAAGTGTTGGCACAAAGACATGGGTGTAGTTCACAATGTCGACACTGCCTGAATGACGACATTCTGAATATTGACAATCTGCAAATCAACATACTGTTTAAATGTATTTAAGAGGGGGGGCGTGGCCTGGACAGCTCTGAGAACAGACGTGTTCTATCAGAGCTCCTACTCCTGCGGATCCTTCCATCCTCAAAACCTGCCTGCAACTCCCTCTGAACCCCCACACCTCCCTCTCACTCAAATCCGTCAGGCTTGGTCACGGAGCCGGGGGATCTGTATACACTGGTCCCTGCAGGTTGTGGCCTTCCCTGCTGCCTGGAGCCACGGCCTCCCGTGACCCGCGGTGGTTCCTGGCTGCCAGAAGTCGCCAGCGATCATTAGCGGGAGCCCTGCCTGTCGCCACCCTTCTCTCCTGACCCCGGGACCGGGTCGCCTGGTGAGGCGGCCCCCCATGCAGCAATTGCCTGGAGTGATGTTTGCGGGACCCCCAGCGGCCGAAACTCACCCGCGACCTCCAGCGGGGGCCCCTCCTGCCGCCTCCCACCCCTCTGGATCCCGGGACTCTGTTTAATTGAGGCTCCACTGTGGATTCTACAAACTACAGCGGTAAGGAGCAGGGGGTCTGAAGCTGCATTACTTCACCCAAACCTCCCCCTGGCAATTGGACTCCTGCTGCCACACTCACCTCCATCTACAGAGGGTTTGGGATCTGAGACACATCCTCCAGCGCTAATCTGCACTAACATACCCAGTGTGCCCCCTCCAGGGATCAGTATTCTGTCCCCATCCCCTTACTACACCTTACGCACGCTGTGCGTGGTGTTGTGGGAAGCCCTGTGTTGATACTGTCGAAGTCAAAAATATTACATAGAGAGAACATACAAACCTCACACATTATGAGTCGCTATGCTTGCAAATATGCACAGCGTGCACAGCAATAATAGGATTTTGGTACTTACCAGGTAAATCCTTTTCTTTGAATCCATAGGGGGCACTGGAGTACTCTTGGGATATGGACGGTGTTAGCAAGGACTGGGCACTGAATATTCAAATTTCAGTAACTCTCCTCCCCTCCATACTCCCAGAATACCAGTGTTTTTTCCTGAGGCGAACAGGATAGAGAGGATGAACAATGGAGAATTACCTATAATATTATAACATAACGGACAACAATAAAGTTGACACATAACGTAACTGACAACTAAACAGTTGAAACCATAACCGATAAATCGGTGAGAATGTGTTACCATAAGATCCCCTGAACTTACCACAACCAGGTAAAACTGCTCTGGGTGGGCGTCCAGTGCCCCCTATGGATTCAAAGAAAAGGATTTACCTGGTAAGTACCAAAATCCTATTTTCTTTTTCATCCACTAGGGGTCATTGGAGTACTCTTGGGACGTACCAAAGCTTCCCTCGTGGGCGGGAGAGCTGTTTGGCACCTGTAACACTAGGCGGCCAAAGCTAGATGCTGATGCCGCAAACGTATTAACTTGTAAAAGCGCACAAACGTGTGCACTGATGACTATGTAGCCGCACGGCAATTCTGCGTCGTAGACACCCCACGACCAGCTGCCCATGAAGTTTCCACAGAACGTGTGGAATGAGCTGTTACTGATGTAGGCGGCTGTAACCTAGCCTGAAGATAAGCCTGACGTATGGTCAGTTTTATCCATCTGGATAAGGTCTGCTTAGACGCTGGTCAACCCATTTTGGCAGCATCATAGAGAACAAACAACGTATCCGTCTTACAAACTGTAGACGTTCGGGATACATAAACGCGTAATGCGCGTACCACATCCAAAGTTCCAGAATCTCCCGTTAACACAGGAACTACTATTGGTTGATTGATGTGAACATATGACACTACCTTTTGCCAGAAAGCGGGATTCGTACGAAGCTCCGCTCTGTCATCATGAAAACTACAAACAGTGGCTTGCATGCCAATGCACCCAAATCTGAAACACGCCTTGCTGAAGCTAAGGCTAGGAGAAAAAATCGTTTTCCAAGTGAGAAACTTAACATCCACTTGATGTAAGGGTTCAAAGTATGAAGCTGTACAAAATCTAAAACCAGATTCAAGTCCCATGGCGCTGTAGGTGGAATGAATGGAGGCTGTACTCTGAGGACACCTTGCAGAAAAGGTGTGTGAGACGGCAATAGAGCCAATATTCTTTGAAAGTAAATTGACAACGCAGATACCTGCACCTTTAGAGTAGATAAACGCAGTCCTCCATCTAACCCCGTTTGTAGAAATAACAAAAGACAGGATAACTTGAAAGATGATGTCGGAACTTCCGAACTTCACACCAACCTATATAGGCACGCCAAATCCTGTAATAATGAGCTGTCATAACTGGATTTCTAGCTCGTAACATGGTTGTTATAACCGATAGTGGAATGCCCTCTCTTCTTAAGAGGGCGGTCTCAACAGCCACCCCGTCAGACGCAGCCGCGCTAAATCGGGGTAAAGGAATGGACCCTGTCGTAACAGGTCCGGACGTAACGGAAGCGGCCAAGGATCGTCTGCGAGTAAGCAACAGAGAGAGCAGCGGAAACGGTGGAAACAGATACCCGAGGCTGTACGGCCACGCAATCGTGAGAGCATCCACCGCCACTGCCTTTGGATCTCGCGTTCTGGACACACACTGGCTTTTGGTGATTGTGGCGAGATGTCATCAGGTCCACTGGAGGGTAACCCCACCTCTGGACCAACATGTGAAACACTTGTGGATTTAATGCCCATTCTCCTGGATGAAAATCCCGATGGCTGAGATCATCCGCCTCCCAGTTGTCCATTCTCGTAATGAACACTACCGCCAATATCACTTGGTGATGTTCGGCCCAATTGAGGATTCGAGCTACTTCCCGCATTGCCATGCGGCTTCTCGTTCCTCCTTGTTTATTGACGTACGCGACCGCCGTTGCGTTGTCTGACTGCACTTGGACCGTCTGAGACCGAAGCAAGTGCACTACTTGTCGTAGCACATTGTAAATTGGTCGGAGTTCTAGGACATTTATAGACAGCAATCTGTCGTGATCCTCCCAGAGACCCTGGAGCTGACAATTTTGAACTACAGCTCCCCAACCTCTGAGACTCGCGTCTGTGATTAGCACTATCCAATTCCAGACGCCTAACAGAGTTCCTGCGGATAGATTGTGTACTTGGAGCCACCAGAGTACAGAAACTCTGGCCCGTGGAGACAACCTCACCCTCTAGTGAAACTGCAGATGCGAGGCCGACCACTGTGCGAGCACATGCAGTTGAAAAGGAAGTGAGTGAAATCTTCCGAACAGAAGCGATTTGAAAGCCGCCACTATTGTGCCTAACAGGCGAATGCACAAACATACCGAGGCTTGAGCACTAATCGTACCAGATGACGAATAGTCTGTACTTTCTGTTCTGGTAGACAAATTCCTCGATCTACCGTATCGAGAATCATTCCTAGAAATGAAGTCGTTGAGACGGAATCCGATGTGAATTCTTGAACATGACAAACCAACCGTGCTGAACCAGCACATTGTACCTTAGCAACGCATGTTGAAGGCGCATTTGGTTGAGACGGAGCTTTGATGAGCAAATCGTCTAAATACGGAACTATTATCACTTACAGGAATATGAGATGAGCCATCAAAACATACATCACTTTGGTGAATACCCTAAGCTCTGACGAGAGGGCAAACGGTAGAGTCTGAAACTGATAATGGATCTGCCGTATTGCAAACGCAAGAACCTCTGAAGAGGTGGCCAAATCGGAATGTGTAAGTACGCATCCTCGAGATCCAGCGCAATCATGAATTCCTGTGGCTCTAAACCTGCAAGTACTGTCCGCAGAAATTCCATCTTGAATCTGTAGTAAGTATGCAATATTGGCCTGACCAAGCCATTCGGCTTTGGTACCACAACAGACTGGAATAATAACCGTGACCTTGTTGGTGTACAGGGACCGGAATCAAAACTGCTGACTGCAGCAGAGAGTGAATAGCAATTTACCGAACCGTCCTCTTCCTACACAGGAAAAACAGAGGCGGTAGACTGCTTTTAACACTAAATTGCGGATCCACCCATCTGTGGATATCTGCAACCATGCCAAATGAAACGTCTGAAGGCGTGCTCCCACAACTGGAGCACCGAGATGGGCTGGGAGCCCGTCATGCCACTGACTTGCCGGTGACCATAGCGTCCGGACGACTGGCGTTGGTTTGTTGAAAACCACGTCCTCGACCTCGCCTACCAGGCGTGGCTGTTTGTCTACCACGGCCTCGAAAGGGCTGAGGTCTAAAGGATTCGAACGCTGGTCCAGAGTATCCCGTGAAAAATACCTTTGTCCAAATCAGGACCAAACAACCTTCGCATAATGTAATGCTTCTATTCTTCTCTCGACCTTTGCCTCCGCCTGCTAAGGACGCAGCCAGAGCGCTTGTCATGCCACAACGAGTGACGCTGAAAGGCGAGAACTGACTAGGCAGACGTCCGTAGAAGCTGTACATAGATAATCAGCAGCTTCGCAGATCTGATCAGCGAGAAGCATAAGGTGGACGTTTTGTAGGGCGGACCCGAGTCCTGTTATCCAGACAAGCAACGCCGTAGTTACCCAAATGCCAACCAAACACGGTCGAAGCAACACCCCTGCTGTTGTATACAGCGACTCTAGCATAACTCCCATGGAGATGTCACTGACTTTAGAAACGGGTAACTAGACCGAAATCGGCGAGGTTTCGAAACCTGTGTATTAGGATCCTATTAACATCTTATTTAGAGATTCCACGCTGGAGATCTGTGGCCTTAGTAAAGACCACCTTATAAATTGTCAGAGCCTCTTCAGTCCCTGTAAACTTCAGAGTCTGACGCACCCACACTATCTGACTGCTGGTCTATTCCCCCTTCTCACATTCATCTTGCGCAGTTAGGCCTGGCATAGAATCGTCAGGATTGCAACATAGCAGAAACTGGGAATTTATAAGGCAAATGAAAACTATCTTTGAAAATAGGAGATGAAATGGGAGTATAAAATATACTGTGCATGTGGTAGAACTCACCGGGAACCCACTGGTACAGACATTGCAGTGAAACAACTTTTCCATCTTTGCTGGTGACTGACTTATTATGTAACCAGACAAATAAATAGACAAAGACAAACCAATTCCACCTCAGTAAAATTGTGTGTATATGGTCAAAGTGCACTGCACGTGGCCAGACCATAAGAAACCTGATCCAAAAATTCCTACCAACACCCCTGCGCCATCCGGTGGAGCAGTGTTGTAGGACAGGAACGTTCTGGAAAAGAAACAGAAAGTATGATTAAAATGGCCTCCAGCCATGTGCTTATAGTCAAAGAACATATAGCATATTTTGTTACATGACCATATATACATACATACAGTATTTTATATACATTTCCTATGGTATAACATTGTCTATGGTATAACAAGTGCTACACGAATGCATATATAACACAATGCAGCCCTTCTTTAGCATAGGCTGTCTATTGCTGCTGCTGCTGTGGCATAATCTCTCCCCCCTGCAGCTGCGCTACAAGTAATAGGGACAGGGAAACTCCTGACTGCCCAGCATGAGCCCACTAGTTACTAGAGGGCTGTTTTACAGGGACAGACCGCGGCAGCAGTGTGCACTGTCCGCAGTCTGAGTGATCAGAGGCGCCGGCATCCTCCCCCCCCCCCTGCTACCCTTAGTGTGTGCAGGGAGCGCTGGCAGTGCTGAGCTGCCGGCCGTTATTGAGACAGACCGCGGCAGCAGTGAACGCTGTCCGCGGTCTGAGGGAGCAGTTACCTTCCCCTAAGCGACGGAGCCTCCGGCCGTTACAGGGACAGACCGCGGCAGCACTGAACGCTGTCCGCGGTCTGATTGCATTACAGGCAGGGAGCGCTGAGAACGGCGCTTGCAGCGGCCGTCCAGCGCGTCCCTCTGAGCGGCGCCAGGACTAGGGGAGCTGATAACAGCGGTGGCGGGGACGGAGCAGCGGCTCGGGCGACGCACATAGCAGTACCCCCACACGGCGGGGCGGCAGCGTGAGCTGACCGCCCCTGTCATAAATACCTGGGTTCCTGTGCTCTGACGGGGCTTCTACAGCAAGCTCCGTTCTGCAGCCTCAGCTGAAGGTAGCTGATGTACTTGGACTCTGACGGGGCTTCTTCCAGCAAGCGCCGTCCAGTCCTTTCTGCAGTCTCAGCTGTTGTTAGCTGAGCTGCTTGTGGCTGTGAGGGGGCTCCTTTGTGAGGCCCGACACGCCAAGAGCTGCACGCAGCAGATTCTATAATCCCGTACCCAGAGCTTTTGTGTAAGCTTGGAAGGGATTGTAATGTATAAAAAAGAAAAACAAAAATGTTTAAAAGTAAAAAATGTATGTCCTCCTCTGGAGGTCCACACTTGTGCTTCCTGTCCATGTGAGCACCGAAAAAACACTGGTATTCTGGGAGTATGGAGGGGAGGAGAGTTACTGAAATTTGAATATTCAGTGCCCAGTCCTTGCTAACACCGTCCATATCCCAAGAGTACTCCAGTGACCCCTAGTGGATGAAAAAGAAATATGGTAACATACGCATTTAAACAGACATGCCACAAAGATATATTCAACACATATTTCATACAGCACATAAATTGAACATATCAAGCACTAGACATAAGGTTTCAAATTATATAATGGAGTATAATGTCATGTATGTGTATTATTGGAGCGGAGCAAGATGGACATGTCGTGCTTGGTGTCAAAGTGTTAATGTGTGGATTCATTTGATGCCTGTGATTAGGTTGTAGCACATTGCAATGAGTAGTTATGATCAAATGTAGGAATATAAAGCCACAATTCTGAAGAGAACAAAGAACATTCCATTTAAAGATGTGGACAGTAAACCAGAGGCCAGCCTCCATGATGTCATCTTCATTGCTTGCATATGAACTGACCAATGACTCATCATGAATGAGAAAGTTCCCTCCCCTGGACCAATAACAGAAAAACCTATACTACCCCAACATACAGTGTATAGCTGATGCCACACAGAAGAGTTTCCTGTTGTTTTGCTGGTTGCTGATGGAGATGGTGTTTTGCGGTTACTCTGCTGCTGTGAGCATGGAGGGAGAGCTAAAGATGGAGGAGAGGGAGCGTAGTGAGCATTGAGGGAGATGGTAAATGTATGCTGGCTGTGGCTATATTTGAATTAGTTTGTAATAACTGCTTCCTGTGTAAATTATAACCATGTAACTATATATATATACTGTACATTGTGATATATTGTATACATATCCTTTTAATATCAAATATATACATCAATGAGCTTTGGAACTCAGACAATGTGTGCGTGTATTGTTTTCTCTTAAGGGATGTAGTGTTTTGCGATGTACAGCGCACTTTTATTGTATATGGTAATAAGATGCGCCTGGCGTCCGCAGTAGATATTATAGCTGGCATTTTAAATATTTGTTAGAAATTAATTTGACTTATCAGATGGGGGCTCGGAACCAGGATATCACGTTATTAATGATTGCACTGTACAAACGTGGCTGTGGTCTACCAGCTAAAGATGGACGCATCTTGATGCTGCTGAATCACGTGCTGTTTTTTTTTTGTGTTATCAGTAAGGCGCTGATATGAAATTCAAGGGACAATGTGTTTCTCACAATATTTAAAATGCTAAAACGTATTTTTATTGTTGCAAAACAAAGTTCAAATAAGTCATATTGTGTTTGATTCAGATTGGATTGTTTATCTGTTAAGTAAATTTAAAGAACATTTAAAAATTGGTACATAGGTATAATACAGCTGTGTTAGCATGCTGAGACAAATTTGCATACTTTTAAACCCAGGCCTAAAGTAACTTTTGGTGCTTGTATAGAGTGTGATTTCTTTGTGACAAAAGAGCCGCATGGTCTGTCCTCCATTTTGGGCTAGCCACATGGCCTGTCCCCCATCTTGGCCACATGGCATGGGAATGAGTGGGAGGAGCAGTGGCCATTTTAGGAAGGTCACTTTATCCAACTTAGGTAACAGCTGACTTTCAGTGTGTTTAAAACAATCAGTTTCCTTTGTCACAAAGAAACAACATATATGTACAAATCCAACACCATTTATAAGCTACCAATGAATTTATTTAACCCATGCCATAGTCCAGTGGTTTCCAATCTTTTTTGAATCACGGCGCCCTAGAATATCAGAATTCTTTTCACGGCACCCGTAGGCCAAAAATTTCTTATTTGGGAAATTTAGAAAGAATTATTACATTAAGTAGATCGCGATTATATGTCATCCTTAGGGTCAGTTGTGTGGTAAGGGACAAGATTTGCTTCTGTTTGGCCACATATTTTATAACTGGCAGCCACCAGCACTGGTTTTGCCTATTATATTGACCATGAATAATTTGAATTGGTCCTGGACCACCAACCCAGGGCACCCCTGGCAAGTGTCCCGAGGCACCCCAGGGAGCCACGGCAGTTTGGGAACATCTGCCATAGTCAATTACAAATAGTTTCAATTGGGCCTAGTGAGAGTAAATGGTAAGATAAATGAATACTTGATGTAAAAATTACAGATAAAAAAAAAAAAAAAATTCTTCTTTCCCAGGATGTTAACCCTCTACTAGGGTAGGATAGGCATTGAAATGTTAATTAACTTGTTTAACCACTTTAGTAGAGCAAGGCAAATATCTTTGATATGCAAATTATAGAGGCCCTGAGAGAAACTACATTCATTCAGTGTGTTTACGAATACATATGAAGGGTCTCAGGAGTGCAGTAAATGGTGTATATAGTATATATTATTATATATTATGGGTATTAATATCAGTGTATGATTTGTAAGATAGCTATCCAATCTGAATCATAGCATTTAAATTATAGTCAATAGTCATTATAGATCTGTGTGAAATCGGATACATTTATTTGCTATATATATTTGAATTAGTGTGTTAAGGGAGTAATTATAAAAACACAAAACGCAGTAACAGCCTAAATGTTTAGGTATACAGGGGATCATCTTTGTGGGTGACTTCCGGCGAGTGTAAGGAACAATTGTGTGTTGTGTTAGTGAGCAATAGTATTTTGTTGCTCACATTTATCGTGATATAGTGTGGATTAGTGAGTTGTGAACGCACGTACGTTTGCGAGGACAGCGTACAGGAGCGCGCACGTGGCATAGGGACACGCACGGTTGCGTGTTTACGCAAGGTTGCATAGAGTTGCGAGTGCAAATTATAACCGCACAATAGCAGTTCAATTTAAACTATCCGATTTTAAAAGCAGATTATTATAATATTTTGTTTAAGGTGTACTACCTCTGGAACAAGCGATCAGTCAGAGGGAGTGATATTTTTCTGTAGAGAAAAACACTGTGTATTTGAGTGAGTGAAAGTAGGAGTGGATGTATTGAACCCCGGGAAAAATCGGGATCCCGTGAGAGATGCTGAGTTAGCAGAGGCTCGCGGCATGAAAGGTTCGCAACCTTACGTATAGACTAAAGTGGTCTAGGTGAACTAGGTGGTCTCAAGTGGACTAGGTGTAGCGTGATAGTGATCATAGGGCTTATAGATAACAAGTATCTATAGGCTGTGCGATTGGACCGCACGTCCGTGTGTTATTTGCGGTGCAACGTGATACCATTTGCGTTATTTTTATGCAGGTGTGTCATATGCGCTTTGTAGAAGCATATGCAGACGTGATTGTGTAAACATTCGGGTTTTTCGCTCTTCAGGAAATCTCCCTGATGGACAGTCACTGGAAAGGGTAATTTTTATAGGATGTTTCTCATCCTATAAAAATTCCAGTGGAAAGATACCGAAAAGGATTTTTTTCGCTGTCTCTCTCAGGAAAAATATTCCAACAGAACCTCCACCGAAAGAAATTACGGTGCTGAAGGGTCTGATAGCAGTCCGAAGGTTGGGTACATCGCGTCCCACTATTGACAGTGGCTCGTAGTATAGGCCAGCAGGGACTGGAGTGAGTGAAAGCACTCGGTAAGAACTTTCACCGTTTTTCTTTGTGCATTTGGGGATTGTGTATAAAAGGCCCACAAAGGGAGCCAAGTGCACAAGTGAGAGGCGTTCGGCAGCCAGGGTTCAGACTGAAGAAGAAGGGCCAAGAGGGTCCGCAAGGTTAGTAATGTGTGGTAAGTGAACTAGGTGTCCTAAGTGGAGTATGGTCCGCACGTAGAGGCTTTTTGTGAAGAATGGAGATGTATGACTGCTGATGATAGGGCATCATTTCCTAGGGTTGGTGAGTTTGATCCTGAGGTATTGCAGGTAGTATGTCTAACCAAAGTCATATAAGACAAGAACGGAAATAGAAGAACTGTTTGAACATGTAGCAACAATAAACAAGTAGAAAAAAAGAGAAAGCAAGTACACTGCCATATGTAGATGTGGAAGCAATTACGGCCAGCATACAAACTATAGAAAATAATAAAAATAAAAATATGAAGCATATGAATGTAACCTATATATGTACTAATGAATGTCAAAGTTTTTATTTAGGAGGAGAAGGCGACCTGACTGGTTTCAGCCATTTCTCATGTACTCAGAGGAGTATCCAACTGGTAAAAGAGGAGCAGTAGCCTGCAGGGGAAGTGGCTGAGACCAGTGGAACTGGTAAGTATCGAGTACATATATATAGTAAAACCCAAAAATAAAATAAAAATCAAGTAACGTCATGAATGGTGAATATCCTGTCCGCACATTAGTATTTCCCAGTAGGAAAGCGGACAGAGATAGGGTAACCCCCGGGTATTTCTTTTAGTTACCACATAAGAAGTATTCATTTCTAGTAATCCCCCTAGTCAAGATGAGTTCGGAAATGTTTGTTGGACCATGTACAGACCCTTAATACGGGATAAGAAGGATTGAATGAATACTTCGCATGACCTAGAAGCTTGTTGATTTTCTTTTCTTTTGCAGTACTAGAAAATTCTCCGTCCGGATAAGATCACTGGTAAACACTAATTTGGCAAATGGGAGGAACGAGAGAAGTGCAACATTACCCTTTGACAAAACCTGCAGAAGTTACGACTGGGCCTCTATGATGCTAAACCCTTTTCCTTTTTTTTTCCCTAGCAGCAGTGGCCCCTGACTAACTTAATCGACAGAGATTTTGTAAAATGTGAAATATATATATTGTACTCCCGCTCAGGAAGTACAAGGTATGTTAGATACCCTCAAAGACTAATGTTGCATTCCACTGTTCTAGATTCATGTCCATCACCGATAGAGGAAATTATCTCAAAGATACCGGGTTCCCTTTGAACTTAGGATGGACAGGACACTGGATTGATGGCTGAGGTAGTCCCAGTAGTGACACAGCATGCACAAGCTTAAAGGGTGGGTAGACCAAGTAGTTAATCAATTCCCCGTAGTGCCCAATCCAGTTGTCATTTTAATAAAATCCCCTCCACCTCTACAAACTTATCTGTCACCAACCTCTATTCTTTTTTCGTAACAGTTTCCTCTTCATCTTTTGCGTTCACACAGGGTGGTACAATACATGGACCCGATTCTCCCAAGATTTTGAATGACAGTCTGAGTATTGTCTACCAAGCCCTGCATGACTGCTTACAGTCCTTTCAGCCTGAGAGTGGGTCGGTGCTGATACAAAATGTTGATGACTTGTTGTTGTGCACTGATTCATTTGAGTCGTCCCTGGCAGATATGAAGCAGTTTCTGTTTCGTCTCTTCCAAACAGGACACCAGGTATCAAGGGATAAACTACAGTTGTGTAGGACAAGGGTCAAATACCTGGGACATAGTACTGGTACATGATATGATAGTTCATACACCACATGCCGTATTGGTCCTTCAAAGTTCTGCCTGAACCCGGTATGTCTCATCAGCACGATGGCACCAGTATATTACTGCAGCGTGCCTTGTCATGCACAAAGGGTGGCGGAAGGATGAGAATAGTGGTGAAGGGAAATTTTGTATAGACACTGATATGCATGATGGTATGGAATATCTGAATCAGACCTTTGCTACGAGACCAGACATAAGTGACAGCCCGTTGGTGAACGCAGACCTGCTATTTTCTTCTTCTTTCTCTCCTCTAGAGATGTTTTTTTTTTCTTTTTTTTTTGAGTTATGCTCATGGTACTCTACATTGCAAACACACAACAGTTAAATTAAGATACAAATTTGTGTTCCCTACAGGAAAAGGAGGTCTGGAAGGCGAAGGGGTATGGTCAGGAGTCCTCAGAACTCTGGAGAGATGGACAAGGTAAGCCAGTGGCCCCCAGGACGTATCTCCCAAGCCTAGTTGAGGCAGCATATGGTCTGACTCACCTGGAGTAAGGAAGGTATGTGCAAATTGGTAAGAGTTTACTGGCGTGTACCAGGGTTCTCTTCTCAGGCAAGCAGGAAAGCAATGGCCTGTCTTACTTGCATGAGGAAGAACATTTGGTAAGGTAGTACTAATAGAGCCATCCCATATCCCTCCTGCAGACGGATCTTTTCAGGTAATACAAATCGACTTCGTACAGTTAACACCCTTTAGGAATTATTGTTATGTATTGGTGTGCACTGATGTTTTCTCAAACTGGGTAGAGGCATTTCCTGCCACCACGGATGCTGCTGTGTTTACCACAAAGAAAATTGTGCAGAAATTTGTGTGTAGATATGGTATCCTTTGGAGTAGGAGCAAAGTGATAGCTTGAAACTGGACTATTGTGGTCATAGACACTGCCACTAGTGTTATGTAGCATCAGAACCACTCCCAGGTCCCCACTTAACGAATCACCCTCTTCGAAAAAAAATATTTTATTTTGTTTTGGAAGACAACCTCATGTCATGATTGATTCGCGCAATGATCAGAAATACACCAATGAGGTGACAGTACAGTACCTTATCGAGATGAGCCAGCATTTGAGAACTTGACAAAAGAACTTGAAACTGTTGATTCCTGGTATGCCAAATACTGTCATGATTGTGAACCAAGAGACTGTGTAATTGTTCTTACGCTCAGGTTGCCTAATAGACAGGTGGGAAGAACCGTACCAAGTTTTATTGACCGCACGATCCCAGTGAAAGTAGACGAGAGAGAGACTTGGGTCCACGATTCCCATCGTAGGAAAGTTGGTAGTCCGGAAGGAACTCGTAAAGGGAGTGAGATCGCAGAAGTATCACCCGAGAGTCTGTTCCGTGAAGACTGAGAGGCGGCACTGTTGAACACTACCTGAGCGTACTAAAGGATTACAGAAAGCCCAGTCATTGTAATGGATTTGCTATGGGCAAGATTTGTTTTGTTTTTTCTTTCTTTTTCCCATTGACAAACATTTTGTTTTTCAGGACATTCTATTTTTCTGAGGTTTCCTGAGGAGTTGAGCGTCGGACTGCAACTGGTTCTGGAGAAAGGAGTGATGTCTTTATAGGATCCCAGGATCAGCCTATCACTTTGTTAAAGCCAGAGAAAATCATAGGTCTAGTAGTTATGGAGTTCATAGGTAACGTGATAGGCTATTGTCTGAGGAATACTGTATTTTGTAGTTACTGTGACCCTATAATTGAAGATGAATGCATCCAGAGATGTCAGTCTAGCAATTAGGCAGCATTTGACAGACATCCCTTAAGTGATTACCACTCACTAGTGGGTAAGGTCTTAAACCAAATGGAATGTTGGATGTGCTCACAGGTACCTCTAAGACGAAATGATGCAGGATTAGTGCCATATTTCTTTAGAGTTTGCTGAGGTACTTGAATTACACAAAGGGGGAGGGGACCGGTGGACAAGGAGTATAATATAACTAGACCCCCTAGTCTTAAGATCCACCAGTACCATAGATAAATGCCTGGTATGTTTAAATCTCACCAATTTCAGGAAATCAGGAAATTGGGAGGTAATCAGGAGCAATCAGACAATGGCTATTCACACATAGCAGATAAAGAGCTCATTAATATATGTGGAAGAAAGGTTTATGAGTGGCTCTCCCGAACTCTGAAGGTTTATGTTATCTAGGAAGGACACTACTTATAACCCTTGTTCAATCATGAAATAGACCTAGCATACGTTCCAGAAATGGAAACAATGTTCAGAGAGTGATAGGAACATATACCATGAAAATTTTATGTCTCTTTCACGATTTGTTTGTGCTTTCTCCCTCTACCCAGCAGAAACTCTATCGAATCTGAACATCTGTGTACAAAGACGTAGGTACATGTATGTGTGAAATGTTCGTTCAAATCAGACATCATAGGCCATAGCACTGTCCCAGCATACTCTATAGGTTGAATGTTGTCCCACACCCAACCAGTGGTCCCGTGACCGCCGAGTGCATATAGGGGATGTCTCGTCCTCCTCCCTGTCTTCCCCAAATATAGTCAAGTGTCTGATTTGCGAAATGAATACATACGTGTGTCTAGGTCACCGATTATTGTTTGAAATATTTTTCTTCTGTTAATAATTTATGGCAGTTATTGTTTACTGCAAAAGAGTGGACTGTCGAAGTCAAAAATATTACATAGAGAGAACATACAAACCCCACACATTATGAGTCGCTATGCTTGCAAAAACGCACAGCGTGCACAGCAATATATGGTAACATACGCATTTACACAGACATGCCACAAAGATATATTCAACACATATTTCATACAGCACATAAATTGAACATATCAAGCACTAGACATAAGGTTTCAAATTATATAATGGAGTATAATGTCATGTATGTGTATTATTGGAGCGGAGCAAGATGGACATGTTGTGCTTGGTGTCAAAGTAACCAGATTAATGTGTGGATTCATTTGATGCCTGTGATTAGGTTGTAGCACATTGCAATGAGTAGTTATGATCAAATGTAGGAATATAAAGCCACAATTCTGAAGAGAACAAAGGACATTCCATTTAAAGCATGTGGACAGGAAACCAGAGGCCAGCCCCCATGATGTCATCTTCATTGCTTACATATGAACTGACCAATGATTCATCATGAATGAGAAAGTTCCCTCCCCTGGACCAATAACAGAAAAACCTATACTCCCCCAGTAAAGTTTCCTGTTGTTTTGCTGGGTGCTGATGGAGATGGTGTTTTGCGGTTACTCTGCTGCTGTGAGCATGGAGGGAGAGCTAAAGATGAAGGAGAGGGAGCGTAGTGAGCATTGAGGGAGATGGTAAATGTATGCTGGCTGTGGCTATATTTGAATTAGTTTGTAATAACTGCTTCCTGTGTAAATAATAACTATGTAACTCGATATATATATATATATATATATATACCGTACATTGTGATATATTGTATATATATCCTTTTAATGTCAAATATATACATCAATGAGCTTTGGAACTCAGACAATGTGTGCGTATATTGTTTTCTCTTAAGGGATGTAGTGTTTTGCGACATACAGCGCACTTTTATCGTATATGGTAATAAGATGCGCCTGGCGTCCGCAGTATATATTAGAGCTGGCATTTTAAATATTTGTTAGAAATTAATTTGACTCTATCAATACTGTGACTTCCCGACAGCGGGGAGTCCGAATTGGTACCCAAACCGATTCTGTGGTACAGCAGGGGCACATCAATTTCCCTTTAGCCTATATTATGTACCCCTTGCTGGTGTTGCTGACGGCTCTTACATTTGCCTTCCAGTACGGTTCTGCGGAGCGAGGATCCTGGCTAATATGTACTAGCCGTGTGTATGTTCTGCTACCTCTTTCACGCCATGCCCTACTGTTGGTGAATTATTGTGGATTTTTTATTACAGGGATATACTTATAGCATCGTCCTTACCACTATCTGGCCTGAGTGCTCCGTTATAATATACCGGTTCTACAATCGATGCCACCTAAACGTCAGAAAGAACGGCCTGGGGTTCCCACAGTGAGCTTTTCAAGTATCTTCCCCTGCGCAAGGAGGTAGGATTACTGCTTCTTCTGACAAGAATCATAAATCCCTATCCGCGCTCAGTGCTCCTTTCGAACCCTTAACCTCCACTTCCCCTGTATCAGCGACCATAGGTGATGATGCCCCATTGACGATTGGCTCTATGAAGCAGCTCTTGGCGACGTTTAAAGCGGACATCTCCCAGGAGTTCAAGTCGGCCTTACAGGTTTGCCAACAATCCATTGATGTTGTGGGTCAACGTACGGATCATTTGGAGAATAAACTGGAGGAGGTTATTAAGTCTCACAATCTCATCACGCTCCATGAGAAGCTTCAGACGGAAGTCATGGCGCTCTGAAGTAAAGTCTGTGATCTTGAAGATCAATCACGCAGGAACAATATCAAGGTTCGGGGTATCCCGGAATCGGTGCCTAACTCCGAGTTAAAGGGCTGTGTTACCGATCTCTTTATGAGGCTTCTTCCCACAGTTACCATGGTGGAATTCCTGCTCGACTGTATCCACCGTGTTCCTAAGGCAAGAAATGCGCCTACGGCAGCGCCTCGGGATACCCTGATGAGATTCCACTACCATGTGAAGGAACAGGTGCTTCGTGCTGCCCAACCTTCGCCTGCTACCGACGATATCCTGGGAAACTTACAAATCTTCGGAGATCTCTCAGCCTCCACTCTTGCAGCTCGTAGGTCTTTTCACCTGGTCACCAAAGCCCTCAGGAAGGCAGACATTCCGTACCGGTGGGGGTTTCCTACCAAATTGCTTATTAGGCATAACGGATCTACAAATGTTATCACCTGTCCTGTAGCTGGTACTCAACTTCTTGTGTCTTGGAACCTGGAAGATGTGGTTGCCGATAGTCCTGGTGTCTCCAGGATCTCCCAGGTCTGGTCGAGAGTGTGCCGTGCTTTTTTTCAGATTCTGTCTCTCACAGTTGAAGTGTACCTATGATGGAAATGACAGACCTCTCTCATCTTTTTAAGTGGGTCAACTTGCACAATTGGTGGCTGTCCAAATACTTTTTTGCCCCACTGTATATGTGTGTGTGTATATATATATATATATATATATATATATATATACACATACACACACACTGTATATATGTACATACATATATATATATATATATACACACATACATACACACACAGTATAAATACAGAATATATATATCTATATACAGAATACATACATATATAATATATATATATATATAGCAATACCAATAAGAGCGGCACTCAGAGACTTGCAAGGTATGGTGAACAAAACGTGCCTTTTATTCTTTCAACGTTTCGGGGACGTAGCCCCTTCGTCAGGATAACCAAACAGTGCAAAATACAGTGTATAAATACCTTCAGTGAGATGAGGTCCGCACCGCCGCCTCCAGCCACGCTGCCCGGGTCCCGGTCCTGACGTCACTCCGCCCACAGGAAATGACGCGGCTCCGGTCCGTCCGGCTGGCGCACTGGGGCTGGGGAAACAGTAACCATGGGAACAGATACACAATGTGAATACAACTTACTCAAATAAAGTGCTTAGCGGCAAACATATACCACCAATATATACTATTGCAACAAGTGTATATGGTATAGACTTATCCCATAATGTCTAAAATAAGTGAATAAAGAAAGTGACAATCAATAAAAAAATCTGCTACATTTCGTCACTCTACTGGGGCCAACAGGGGGATATTATGATACTTTCTAACAACAATTAAACCCACTTATCATGTTTTATAATACTTAAAATTCCATGTGCACCTAAACAGTTTTTTACTTATAGTGATCAGAGTAAGCTATTCATAAATCCAACCACACTCCTCTCTATTGAGGTCTACATAATTCAAAACGTGGAACCAGGAACTATTATAAGAAGCATTGTAGACTAAAGGCTTCATTAAGACCCCTAGGCCATTGGGTGTTAAGTGTATGTATCCATTTAGATTCCGCCTGCAACAACTTTTTGGAACGATCCCCACCACGCAGCGAGAATGGGACATGATCTATTATTTTATGCCGTAACGTAGCCATTCCGTGTTTTGCCGACACGAAATGGCGTGCCACGGGTTGACGAAGGGGCTACGTCCCCGAAACGTTGAAAGAATAAAAGGCACGTTTTGTTCACCATACCTTGCAAGTCTCTCAGTGCTGCTCTTATTGGTATTGCTGCGTATTGGATTCAGGTCCACGAGGAGAGGGCACGGGAGCAGGTTATCGATACGCTGGGGAGCGTGAGGAGTGCCGGGTCACACCGCATTGCATGTAAGCTCTGGTCCCTGTTGCCGCAGGGTCTTTAAGCACAGTCCAGGGCACCCTCGCTTTACCTGTTCACTTATTCGCAGGAGGTCTACACGCACCAGCACTTAACCAAATTTGGACACTGCACTCGTTTTGCACTTTAAAAACGGCAACACTATGTCTAATACTGAGGATACAACAGCGGAGGGAGCCACTCTGTTCTTACAATGTGACACCTATGACACACTAAGTTTCTCCAAAGCGGAGAATATTCTCTACAAGGAACCATTGTTTGACACCGATGTAGGGGCATCCAGTGAGGATACCTACAGGGAGTTCCTGAAGCTACGTAAAAGAGAAATTTACTTTTTATATCATGCCATGACCCTTTCTGACTACCACAGGGCGAAACAGATCCCACGTGGATTTAGAATCCATAACATGCCGACGATAGGTCGGTATGATGTCAACTTCTGTAAAAAGTGGATTGCAGTGCTCAACAAGTGCTCTATGGACTTGTTACTACTGGTGATAGAGGAGTCCACACGTGAGTTAACCATCACCAGAAACAAAATAGAGCTGTTTGAAGTTGAACATGATTTGAAAAAAGTCCCAAAGCCAGAGTGGTTGGACAAACTCTCTGAAGAAGTTGAACTATATAAAACCAATCTGATAAAGTTCAAGAAGCAAAAGAGAGTACGAGTCCAACAGGACTACGACCAGCATAAAGTCTACTCCTGGCTGGTCAATCAAGCCACCCAAGTCCGAGGCACACAATCAACTTACAACAGGCGAAGATTTCAACGCCCTCAATATTCAAGTACATCGGCCAGCGAGACGGAGGAGGTTGCCCAGGGAACCCCACATAACAGGAGGGAGATCCCTTTAGGGGTTCGGACCCGGGCAATATTGGCCGGAAGAGAGGTGCCCCAACGAGGCGAGGGGGGCAAACAAAGAGGCAGACGAGGGGAGAACTCAGGAAACAAGCCGCCAAAGGGGAGACGCAATTGATCTTTGATCTTTCAACTGTACGGATTTCGGAATTAGAATCCAAAGTGTTAAGCAGAGGACTTTCCTTTATTCCCACATCTTCTACGGATCCATTTCAACAGAAAATTGAGAACTACAAATTAATAAGGGCATTGAAACTAAAGGAATACTTCGCAAAGGATAAAGGGGTGAAGCCATCCACAGTGACTGTCTCTCTTCCACCGCAGGTGAGAAAACTCACTAAATCCACATTTGAACCACATTCCTCGAACGCCTCTATTAGAACTTTTAGTCGCATGCTTGAGATGTCTGAACAGGACAGCAAGGACAGTTGTTACCCCAATCTGTCCAAAGACGAGTTCAATGCATTAAAAGGTCTAAGTAAAAGGGAGGATATTATCATACGCCAGGCTGATAAGGGAGGGGGGGATTGTGGTTCTTGATACAGTGAAGTACAAGGCTGAGTGTATACGTTTACTGTCTGATAGCTCTACATATGCAAAGTTGTCCAAAGATCCTACTAGTCAGTTTAAGAGAGAATTGGAGGAGTTGTTGAAACTGGCAGTAGATAACTCTGTTATTACAGCAACTGTAAGTAAGGCACTATGTGTTGATTATCCTGTGGTGCCTATATTTTATGTGATTCCCAAGATTCACAAGGATGCTGTGAATCCCCCTGGCAGACCAATTATCTCTGCCAGGGGATCACTGTGTGAAGCCGTGTCCAGGTATTGTGATAGCTATTTCCAACCATGCATACAGGACACGCCCACACACTTGAAAGATACGTCATTATTAGAAAGTGTGGGGGTGTTACCCAGTGACATGTTTCTGGCAACGATCGATGTGACAAGTCTGTATACTTGTATTCCCCATGGGGCGGGTTTGTCGGCGGTAGAACATCTTTTAACGACTAACCCTAGATACACAGGCCCAGAAATTAAGTTTTTTTCTGTCACTTCTGGAATTTACGCTGTCACATAATTATTTCCTGTATGACAACCACTTTTACATACAACGAACGGGCTGTGCCATGGGGTCTGCTGTGGCCCCGGCATTTGCCAACACGTTCATGTGGGAGGTGGAAAGGGAACTGTTTCTGCAAGATAGGGCTATTTCATCACAGCTATGTCTCTATCAACGCTACATAGATGACGTACTGATTTTTTGGGAAGGTACTAAAATTCAGTTGGTTAATATTATAGAACAACATAATTCCACTCCTAGCCCAATCAAATTTACCATGGAGATCAATGATAAGAAGATTAATTTCCTTGATGTGTGCATTACCATTACCGATGGTGTTATTAACACTGGATTGTTCACTAAAACCACGGATAGGAATAATTTATTAAGGTTTGATAGTTTCCATCCTAAGCCTACCATTTCGGGCCTTCCCTTTTCACAGTTCCTGCGGGTGTGTAGGATTAACAGCCAGGAGACACAGAGAGATAAGCAATTGAGTGAGATGTTTACCAAATTTGTTGAGAGGGGGTATCCACTAGGATTGTTGGAACAAGCTAAACAGAAAGCGCTGAGAGTTACACGTCAGCAGCTACTGAAACCTAGTGTACATAAACCACTTGATGAAAGGTTCCCCTGGGTGACACGGTACAATACCAGCAGTACACGATTAACTAAATGCACCAGACAATTGTGGCCTATTATTGCATCTGATAGAGATTTGGGGGAGGCATATCAGTCTAGACTACTGCCTAGCTATTCCAGGGGGCGGAGTATAAGGGATTTTGTTGTAAGGACTGATGTCTCCTCTTTTGGAAAAGGTCATTCACAAAAGAACTTACTTAGATGTAAGAATGGGTGCTATAGGTGTAGTGGCTGCACCACCTGTGGTTACATGGTATAAGGGGATACATTTCAGCACCCCCATACCGGGAAAAAATACAGTATCAGGTATCCCTTATCATGCGATTTCGAAATTTGTGATATACCTATTATCTTGTCCTTGTGGACTTGCCTACGTTGGCAAAACCGACTGTGCCTTTAAAACAAGAATGGCACAACATAGGTATGCCATACGTGAGGCCATTAAATCAGGAAGCAGTGATCAACCCGTGGCACGCCATTTCATGTCAGCAAAACACGGAATGGCTACGTTACGGTATAAAATAATAGATCATGTCCCATTCTCGCTGCGTGGTGGGGATCGTTCCAAAAAGTTGTTGCAGGCGGAATCTAAATGGATACATACACTTAACACCCAATGGCCTAGGGGTCTTAATGAAGCCCTTAGTCTAAAATGCTTCTTATAATAGTTCCTGGTTCCACGTTTTGAATTATGTAGACCTCAATAGAGAGGAGTGTGGTTGGTTTTATGAATAGCTTACTCTGATCACTATAAGTAAAAAACTGTTTAGGTGCACATGGAATTTTAAGTATTATAAAACATGATAAGTGGGTTTAATTGTTGTTAGAAAGTATCATAATATCCCCCTGTTGGCCCCAGTAGAGTGAAGAAATGTAGCAGATTTTATTATTGATTGTCACTTTCTTTATTCGCTTATTTTAGACATTATGGGATAAGTCTATACCATATACACTTGTTGCAATAGTATATATTGGTGGTATATGTTTGCCGCTAAGCACTTTATTTGAGTAAGTTGTATTCACATTGTGTATCTGTTCCCATGGTTACTGTTTCCCCAGCCCCAGTGCGCCAGCCGGACGAACCGGAGCCGCGCCATTTCCTGTGGGCGGAGTGACGTCAGGACCGTGACACGGGCAGCATGGCTGGAGGCGGCGGTGCGGACCTCATCTCACTGAAGGTATTTATACACTGTATTTTGCACTGTTTGGTTATCCTGACGAAGGGGCTACGTCCCCAAAACGTTGAAAGAATAAAAGGCACGTTTTGTTCACCATACCTTGCAAGTCTCTCAGTGCCGCTCTTATTGGTATTGCTGTGTATTGGATTCAGGTCCACAAGGAGAGGGCACGGGAGCAGGTTATCGATACGCTGGGGAGCGTGAGGAGTGCCTGGTCACACCGCAGTGTGTGTGTGTGTATATATATATATATATATATATATATATATATATATATATATATATATATATATATATATATATATATATATATATATATATATATATATAGAGAGAGAGAGAGAGAGAGAGAGAGAACAAGTAAAGCGGCACTCTAAGTCTGTCAAAAAGTCAAATGTATTTCACACACAAAGTGATCCGACGTTTCGGGGTCCAAGCGCCCCTTTGTCAAGGTGAACCAATTGTTCACCTTGACAAAGGGGCGCTTGGACCCCGAAACGTCGGATCACTTTGTGTGTTTAATACATTTGACTTTTTGACAGACTTAGAGTGCCGCTTTACTTGTTCTCTCTACCCATCCTTATCTGAGATGGCACCTAAGCACTAAGTCTTGGAGGGGGAGTGCCGGTCCTCACAGTTTCTCTCTCTCTCTCTCTCTATATATATATATATATATATATATATACATATACACACACATATACATATACAGGTTGAGTATCCCATATCCAAATATTCCGAAATACGGAATATTCCGAAATACGGACTTTTTTGACTGAGAGTGAGATAGTGAAACCTTTGTTTTTTGATGGCTCAATGTACACAAACTTTGTTTGATACACAGTTATTAAAAATATTGTATTAAATGACCTTCAGGCTGTGTGTATAAGGTGTATATGAAACATAAATGAATTGTGTGAATGTACACACACTTTGTTTAATGCACAAAGTTATAAAAAATATTGGCTAAAATGACCTTCAGGCTGTGTGTATAAGGTGTATATGAAACATAAATGCATTCTGTGCTTAGATTTAGGTCCCATCACCATGATATCTCATTATGGTATGCAATTATTCCAAAATACGGAAAAATCCCATATCCAAAATACCTCTGGTCCCAATCATTTTGGATAAGGGATACTCAACCTGTATATATATATATATATATATATATATATATACACACATATATATATGTACTCTGTATACATGCATACACTCACACCATGGTGGAAACCCCCCTCACTAAATCCAGTGTTTGCCACAGGAATCCGTCTTGTAGGGATTCCACCGTACATAGAACTTACTCCAGCATTTATATTTCTTTGTCCGATAAGTGGAATCTCCAACAGATTAAAAAAGCTTCCATCCTGCCAGCCCCCTGGTCTGACCATTTGGCTTTATTCATTAAGTGGGACCTGTCCTCCGCAAAAATCCCCCCCCCCCCCTTCCCCCCCGTCCCTGGCGCCTTGGTGAGTACCTTTTGAATGATGCTGAAACTAAACCATATATTTTGCAATCGTTAACCCTGTACCTAGAAACTAATCTCCCATCTGAAACTTCCCTCTTCACCCATTGGTGTGCTTTAAAGGCAGTTTTAAAGGGCTCTATAATCCAGTCCACGGCTCGTCACCGTAGGGCAGTGGTTCTCAAACTCGGTCCTCAGGACCCCACACAGTGCATGTTTTGCAGGTAACCCAGCAAGTGCACAGGTGTATTAATTACTCACCAACACATTTTAAAAGGTCTACAGGGGGAGCTAATTATTTCACTTGCGATTCTGTGAGGAGACCTGCAAAACATGCACTGTGTGGGGTCCTGAGGACCGAGTTTGAAAACCTGTGCCATTGAACTAACGTCTGAAAGACATTGAAAAGCGACTAACTGACCTGGAAGGTAAACTTAAACTGTCACCCACTATTCGGTCACTTTACAAAGACCTTTTAAAGACTAGAGAGG
This sequence comes from Pseudophryne corroboree, assembly GCF_028390025.1. Classification (NCBI taxonomy): domain Eukaryota; kingdom Metazoa; phylum Chordata; class Amphibia; order Anura; family Myobatrachidae; genus Pseudophryne; species Pseudophryne corroboree. The sequence goes on from NC_086447.1 coordinate 714,425,399, forward strand.
AATGGAACGTTTTGACACTGAAAGAGGTCCATAGAAACCTTTTCAAATTAAAACAAACATTTTACACTCAGGGTGATAGAGCAGGCAGACTGTTAGCCCGAAAGCTGAGAGGCAAACTAGGAAAAGATCGCATCAGGGAAATTATGACTTTGAAAGGGATTAAAGTATCTGACCCATTAGAGATAGCTAACGTGTTTGCTGACTACTATTCCTCCCTGTATAATCTCTGTATGACCCTATGACTCCCCAGCCTACTGCTGAAGAGAGAGAGTCTTTTTTGAAACAGCTTAAGCTTCCATCTTTAGACCCTTCGGCTATTCGACTCCTGGAATGTCCCTGGACCGCAGACGCAATAGGCAAAGTAGTTACCAGTTTACCAGCTGATAAAGCGCCGAGTCCGGACGGATACATTAATTTATTTTATAAACACTTTAAGGATATTTTAGCCCCAGTTCTGGCCCCTGTTTTTAATGAGGCCTCAACTAGTGGCTCCTTTCCCTCGGAAATGCTGGAAGCACAGATAGTGGTCTTCCCCAAACCGGAAAAAAACACTACTGTTTTGTGAAATTATCGGCCAATTGCCTTATTGAACTCCGATGTGAAAATTTATGCTAAACTCATAGCAAATAGGCTTAACCCGTTACTTTCAATTCTTATCTACCAAGATCAAGTAGGTTTTGTACAGGGTAGACAAGCCCCTGATAACACCAGGAGGATAACAATATTCTAGATGCCTTCTCTCCATCGTCCGAACCCCTCTTATTGCTTTCGTTAGATGCAGAGAAGGTCTTTGGTATGCTTCACTGGAGTTATTTACAAGCTGTTTTCCGTAAATTTGGCATCAAGGGATTAGCTTTATCCTCTATCACGGCCCTCTACTCCACTCCATCTGCTACGGTTTTTGTTAATGGTCTCCTGTCCACTACTTTTGGGATTACAAATGGTACTCGCCAGGGCTGCCCTTTATCCCCTCTAGTGTTTGTCTTAGCGATAGAACCTTTAGCTGCATCAGTTCAGGCTCACCCTAATGTCCATAGCCCAGTTCTGTTTGGTCGGCCGTATAAGTTATGTCTATTCACCAATGATGTCCTTCTGTCTTTAACCAACCCAGCTATTTCTCTTCATAGTTTGCAGGACATACTATCTGACTACTCCTCTGTCTCATATTATAAGCTCAATCGCTCCAAAACAGAGGCTCTCCCAATTAACTTTCCTGCCGACTTACTCGCCCTGCTAAAAGCCGAATAGGATTACGCTTGGCAGGATGGCAGCTTGAAATATCTGGGAATTCAGATCCCTCCTAATGTTTCGGATCTCATATCTTGCAACTATTCCCTGCTGCTTCACAAATTCTCGTCTATGACAAGTGACTGGGCGTTACTCAATATATTGTGGTTAGGCCGTATTAATGCTTTGAAAATGGATCTGTTCCCCAAATTATTGTATTTATTTCGGACTATTATGATTATTATTCTCTATTATTCTATTATTATTATTCTCTTGCCTAAATCCTTGCTGACCAAATTTAACTTGGCTCTTATTAAGTATGTCTGGAAAGGCAAGAAGCCCTAACTTGCCCGTAGTAGAATGTCTCTACCTAAATCTAAAAGTGGTTTAGCTTATCCCGATTTATATTCCTACCAAGTAACAAGTATCCTGGCCCCGTTAGGTGCTTGGTTCGAGGATTGTACCGATAAATCTTGGGTTCTCCTTGAGAGGGGCATGCTGTCACCTGTCCCCTTACCTGATAAACTGTGGTTACCCGCAACAGCGGGACTGGGTATAAATGAGTGTTCCTCAGTAGTTAATTCTACACGTAAATCATGGCTACATCTATTATCTAAGTTGCTGGAAGTTTCCCTCCCATCCCTGGAACTTTCACTGTTGGCTTTAGCACATTTAATCCCTGACTTGTCATTTGATTCAAGGATCTCCCGGGGTATTTCTACTTTTAGTGATGTCATGGAGGCTGGTTCCCTAGTCACCTTTGTATCCCTTCAATCTAAATACGGTATTTTTAGTAAAGATCTCTATAAATATCCCCAACTGCGCAATTGGCTACAAAGTGTGTGTAAACCATTAAGTACTGTGCTGCCCATTCCTAAATTTTTGCAAAATAAAATTTGTAAAGCGGTCTTTAAAGGTGCCATCACCGACAATACTTTACTCCCACCCTTCTACACACTATGTGGCCTACTGCTTCTAATACCTGTTGGCGACAGTGTGGAAGTGTGGGAACTCTTTTTCATATTTTCTGGTTGTGCCCCCTGGTTGCTAGCCTTTGGTCTCGAGTATATGACCTCATTTCCAAACTTCTGGGAACTCCGATTTCTCCCCATCCTAAAATAGAATTACTTCATCTGTTTCCGGATTCTATTCGTCCTAATGACCGCTATGTCTTAGGTCACATGCTGGCATCCACAAAACTTTTCCTAGCCAAATATTGGCGAACCTCACTAATTCCCACGGTCCTCACAATTGAACATGTTCAAGCACACTGATTTTGAGACTGCAGGGCTGTCATACTCGACACCAACGACTTCACAGACAACCAAATGGTCTCTTTGGGCTGCCTATAGAGCGTCTACTCTAGTTTAAGGATTGAAACTTTTTTATTTTATTTATTTATTATTAGTATTATTTACTCTGGATAATGACTCTAGAGAATCTATAGGGTGCTCCAGTTGTACCGTTCCCAGGCATACTATGTGGGCTATATATCTGTATTTCTATTTATTTTTCTAATTATGTCTACTCTTTGGCTTTTCCTTTGGCATATTTTAATATTTTTACTGTTAAATGCTGTCGTTGCCGTTTTATTATATTGTGTACACTGTGAGTTGGTTTCGCAATGGGACCTTGTTGAGAGGACCTTACTATCCAGATGTTGCTCTTTACCTATGCTGAATTTGTGGAACTTTATGTATACATGTCCGTCTCCCCTTCCTTTTTATTCTTCTTTCTGTACCCCACCCCCCCTTCCATACTTTATATTGCTTAAAATTTCAATAAATGTAATCTTTAAATGTATTTAAGAGCAAGCCCTACATTCACACAGACTGTTGACATTACGACATTATGACCATGTTGACATAATACACATGTTGACAGTCCGAATGTTGAAGTTTTGACTACATACAGATCCCTTTACATAGTACTGGCAGTATGGACACCGACTGAAATGCCTGCTCTTTAATTGCAGATGCCAACATGTGTCTGGACTATGGGTCTGTTCAAATTTGTACGCAAATTCGATGGTTGAGGAACTGCTCATGTGCAGAACTGGTCCTGCATGATTGCTTGCAGTCCCCCCTTAGCAGCAGCACAACTGACATACTGCAGCGTATGGGGGGCGGCAGCAGGAACGTTCTACGAAACGGACTTGTTGCCCCAGTTTTGTAGACGTGCAGAGCCATGGGTGTGCGTTGTGGGACGCAGACTTCCAGGACTCTGCTGAACAATTCTGATAAGCAGTCTAAGTAAGCCTCAGCTTACACAAACTGGCCGAGGGCTGCAACCATCACAACCAATGGTCGCGATGGTGATCCGATGCTGCATCTTCAGACACAGCACTCAGATTGCAGATGCTGGCAGGAGGCATCTTCTTTCTACAGACGTCTCCTGCTGCATTAGCATATTAGTTGTACAGTATTACACAGCTGCTTCCCTGTGACTGTGGAATACCGTACAAATCAGAATTATGTTTGTACTTTTTTTCTTCTTTGCCGTATTGCTGAATATTTATCCCACTACTCTCTCCTTTTATATGTATTTCCATATTCATCTTTAATTAGACCCTTTTGGATGAAAGATGCTTTATTGTGTTCTTCTATTCTATGAAGGTTCTCTGGTACCCTTCTTTTATTTGCAGTGTAGGAAATATTAAGTCTTCTGTATGACTAAATCTTAATAAACATTATTGAATAATAAGAAAAAAAATGTTGTGCAAATGAAATAAATATTCACCTGCTCTGGGGCCATATAAGATGTTGTGCCAATAGCTTTAGTTCGTTGAAGTGCTTTCCCATCTTCCCCTGTCATTCGGGTCACCAAGCCAAAATCTCCTATTTTCACGATCATTTCTTTAGTAAAAAATATGTTTAAAGGCTGTAATACAAGCATGACAAAACATAAAAATTAATTTTAATCAGCAGCAAAAATCATCGCGACAACAAATGAAAGCGCTATCAGCATTTTGGTACATCAAATGAAGTGACTGAATTTTCTCCAAAGTAGAATACCTCTTGGCATTCTATCTGGGGGACGCTGGATACCATGGGGTTAAGAGGGCACTGTACAAGGAGCAAGCAAACTTAAACGTGCTTGTGGGCTGCCTCCCCACCTTCTACAAGGAGCTGTGAGTTGTTGTTTTTTTAATCTCAAATAGCATAATCTGTTTTATTCATCTATTTAACTGTAATGTTCCCGTATTGGTTATGGAGCTTTCATCTATGAAATCTGTTGGAGGGCAGGTTGGAGCACTTTTCGGCACTTCCCTCGCTGCTCCTGCCATTCGTTTCTGGTGCTCCCCAGAGAGGAGGGCCTAGGTCACAGACATGTGAGTGGCTCAGAGTGACCAACAGGCGCCACGAGTGCTCATCCTGTTTTTTAGAGCGTCCAGCGGCAAGGAGGGGTTACTCTCTCCCAGTCCTGTCCCTACTGTGACAAGAATCAGCGGCCATGATGGTGCCATCCAGGCACAAACTTTAAGGATTTAGCAGCATTAGTGCTTGCTGCTTCTCTCAGCCAGATAGTTACACAAATAAGCTGTGCCTGCCTCCCTGTTTGTATTGCGTCCATCTCCACACTTACAGAAAAAGATTAGGTTACTTATTGTTATGCTTGCAGGACAGGCTTGGAAAACCAAAAAAAAAACAACAACAAAAAAAACAATTGTTGCCTGGTTCTTTTATTTATACATAAAAGTTGTACAAAAAAAGGGTCTTCAAAATTGACTGACCCTGTCTTCTGTTGGTCCACTCTCACCTTATGTGTATTGTGTTCTACAGTTTATTGGAATCAGTGTTTTCTTTCTACTGTTATAACTGAAAAGAAATCTTTTTCCAGGTCCAGCCATGGCAGGAGTCAGACGTGGGTTGTAAAAGCTTTACCTTTTGTCGGGTCTGTTTTCCTTGGTACAACCATCGATGACGGCACAGGAGATAACTGTGATTTCCTTCCCGTGAAACCTGCCATGAAACCCAGAGGACAATGGGGGTAATTCAGAGTTGATCGCAGAAGCAAATTTGTTAGCAGTTGGGCAAAACCATGTTCACTGCAGTGGGGCAGATATAACATGTGCAGAGAGAGTTAGATTTGGGTGCCTTGTGTTCAAACTGAAATCTAAATTGAAGCGTAAAAATAAAGCAGCCAGTATTTACCCTGCACAGAAACAATATAACACACCCAAATCTATCTCTCTCTGCAAATGTTATATCTGCCACACCTGTACTGCACATGGTTTTGCCCAACTAACAACAAATTTGCTGCAGCAATCAACTCTGAATTACCCCCAAAGTTATTGGTCCTTTCATGTTTCTGGTAGGACACGAGGAGTTCAGCCACAAAGCTACTTCACAGATTCTTATGGGGACTACCAAAGAGATGGGCAGTCAGAATGGTGCAAGTGTCCCTGGTTGAAGCCTGATGAAAAGACAGGGCATTTATCCACCTGGACTGGTCTGTGGTGGGGGCCTATCTTCTCTGTTTTCATGACCAGTGGGGCGACTACTTCTCGTTTTGGTGGGTGGGAAAAAATCAATTAACGAGTTTATATCCAAGATTTTTTTGGCCCTCGGCCCAAGTATCTTTTCACAACGCAGCTTCCATGGGACAAGACCAGATGTCTCACCCTTCAATGGTCAATCTCTTTCCTACCGCCTGCGGAGGTAATTGTTCCTGTATAGATGAGGCAGGATCCGGGTTTTACTCCCACCTGTTCTTGATCCCAAAAGCGAATCTGTACTTTTAGACCATCTTGAACCTCAAGACTCTCACTTTCAGTGTCAGACTGGGGCATGTAGGGCCCTCCAGGGGAATGCAGTGGTAGGGGCCCATGTGTAGGGGTGTGGTCAGTCTGCAGAGGGGGTGGGGTCTGCCACCTCATTGGTTTGACTAACCATTAGAGAGTGCAATGTCTGGGCCCCTTCATAAATATACACAGTAAATTCAGATGCTACATGCATGATATTGTACCAGATTAATAACAGATTAATAACAGCAATGCACTGTAGAAAATACACCATAGACCAGTATAAGGTAACATATGTATAATGTATAATTCAAGTGCACAGTCTGGAACCTGATCCTTAGAGCAGGAGGTGGACCCCCAGGCAGTGGGGCCCACCGGTGGTTTCCCCTGTACCACTGTGGGCCAGTCCAAGCCTGCTCACTTTATATCTGAGAATTTCCAAGTTCAAGATGGATTCCATTTGTATGGTCTTCAATTCTATGAAGTTTTTTGTTGCCATGAAAAATATACTTACATATCCCAATCTGGAAAGGGCATCACTGCCTTCTCAGATTTGCTGTGCGCAGTGATCATTACCTGTTCAGGGCACTGCCCTCCAGTCTGGCCATAGCTCAGCAGGTATTGACAAAGGTCATGGCTATCATGGTGGCACACTTGAGGTACCTGGGAGTGATGATTCTCCACATGTGGACAATCTCCTCATCAAGACCAGCTCAGAAACTCTGCTTTAGTCTCATCTGCAGCTGACCCCGGAAACGTTGGAACAGAATAAACGAATGAATAACTTCCTGAAGTCCAACTTCATCCCTTCACAGAGCATGATCTTCCTGGGTTTCCTCTTCGATACCAAGTTACTCCTGTCAGAAGAAGAAAAGATCATGGCCGCCTTGAAGCAGGTTCTTGCCCTGCTCTCTGCCAAGCGGGTCTCCGTTCTGCTCTGCATGAAGTTGAAGGGCAGGATGGTATGTTGTTTGGCAGGATTGTATCTTGCTTTAAGATGATTCCATACACGAGCTTCCACTTGCAGATGTTTCAGTTGCAACTTCTTGCCTGTTAATCTCGTACGAATCCCAACTTGGTATCTCAAGTGTTTCAGTTGTTGCAGACAACTCATCACTCTCTGCTGTGAGCATCAACCTGGAATGGGTTCCACCTTTGTCAACTTGGCAGCAGATCATAGTGACCATAGATGCCAATCTGCAGGGCAGAGGCAATAGAGCGCTTGCTACAACAGGGCATTCTGGTAAGAACGTCCAGCACTGCCAATAGTCCCATCTTCCCTGTTAAAAAGAGTGGGGGGAGGGGTTACCGGCTAGTGCAGGATCTAAGGGGGATTAACAAAATAGTTGAGAGTCAGTTCCCCGTAGTGCCAAATCCAGCTGTCATCCTAATGCAAATCCCTCCCACTGCGAAATTTTTCACTGTTATTGACCTCTGCTCCGCTTTCTTTTCGGTACCTCTGCACCCTGACAGTCAATATTTGTTTGCATTTACATACAGAGGAGTCCAATACACATGGACTCGATTACCACAAGGATTCATAGATAGCCCAAGTATATTTTCCCAGGCTTTGCATGATTGTTTATAGTCTTTCCAACCAGTGAGTGGATCAGTATTAATACAGTACGTGGATGATCTACTACTGTGTTCTGATTCATTGGAAGCATCCCTGAAGGATACGAAACAGCTCCTGTTTCATCTTTCAGACACAGGACACAAGGTTTCCAAAGACAAGTTACAATTATGCCAAACTAAGGTAAAATATTTGGGACACTGTCTAACACAAGGACTGAGACACCTGACCGCTGATAGAATTCAAGCAATTAGAGACATGACTCTGCCACAAACCCAGCAACAGATCAGAACATTTTTAGGAATGTGTGGGTATTGCCATAACTGGATCCCAGGGTTTTCCATTCTAGCGTTACCCTTGCAGGAGATGGTCTCCTCAAACAAACCTGATCGGATTTCGCATACAGACGAGTCTGAGACAGCATTCGAGAGACTTAAACAGTGCCTAACGCAGGCACCAGCATTGGGTATGCCAGACTATGGGAAACCCTTTGAACTATACGGAACAGAAAGTGCTGGTTGCGCGGCAGGCGTACTAACCCAAAAGCACGGTGATGCCAGCAGGCCGGTAGCATATTACAGCGCTCAGCTAGATACGGTAGCGCGATCCCTCCCCACATGCTTGCGAAGCGTTGCTGCGATAGCATTGCTAGTAACGAAAAGCGAAGACGTCGTGCTAGGTCACAACCTCACAATTCATACACCACATGCAGTGTCAGCCTTGTTAAATTCTGCCCAAACCAGACACGTCTCATCAGCGCGGTTTACAAGATGGGAATTGGCACTAATGGCCCCCGTAAACATCACCATAAGGAGATGCAGTGCATTAAATCCTGCAACATATCTCCCAGGTGTGCCTGGACAGGCACAAAGGGTGGAGGATGAGAGTGGTGGGGAAGGAGAATTTAATACAAAGGAAGACACACATGATTGTATGGAATATTTGACCCAAAATTTTACCGCAAGGCCTGACATCAGTGACAACCCACTGGAAGATGTAGAACTTACGTTCTACACGGACGGTAGTTGTCATAGACAGTCAGACTCGGGAGACTTGTGTACTGGATACGCAGTCGTAGATGACCAAGGCACCATAGAAGCGGAACCGCTAGGCCCACCTCACTCAGCCCAGGTTGCTGAACTGGTCGCCCTAACCAGAGCATGTGAATTGGCTAAGGGCAAATCAGCCAATATCTACACCGATTCTAGATACGCATTCGGGGTAGTCCATGATTTCGGAGCCCTATGGCGCCTCAGAAATTTCATGACGGCAGCTGGTACACCGGTAGCGCATGCAGCTCACATAAAAAGGCTTCTAACAGCAATACAGGAACCCGACAGAGTGGCTGTTATCAAATGTAAAGCACACACATATAGCCAAGACCCAGTATCACTTGGTAACAGCCGAGCAGACGAAGCTGCTAAATTAGCAGCTGCTACCCCCAGACAGACAGACACCACACAACTGATGGTATTTAATACCATCAACACACAGAAGTTGTGTGAGATGCAAAATTTGTGTTCCACACAGGAAAAGGCAGTCTGGAAGGCAAAAGGATATGGTCAGGAGTCCTCAGGACTCTGGACGGATGGACACGGTAAACCAGTGGCCCCCAGAGCATACCTTCCATGTTTAGCTGAGGCAGCTCACGGGCTGACTCATCTGGGCAAGGAAGGGATGTGCAAGTTGGTAAGAGCATATTGGTGTGCCCCAGGATTTTCATCTCATGCGAGTAAAAGGGCAATGTCATGCCTTACCTGTCTGAGAAAGAACATCGGAAAGGCAATACCAACAGAACCATCTCATATCCCACCTGCCGGCGGCCCTTTCCAGGTAATACAGATTGACTTTATTCAATTACCCCCTTGTCGAAATTTGAAATATGTACTTGTTTGTATAGATGTTTTCTCAAATTGGGTCGAAGCATTTCCGGCGGCCACAAATACCGCTATGTTTACTGCTAAGAAAATTGTGCAGGAATTTGTATGTAGATATGGTATCCCTAGAATTATCGAAAGTGATAGGGGTACCCATTTTACAGGTGATGTCTTTCAAGGAATGTGTAAATTGATGGGAATTGATAGCAAGCTGCACACTCCATACCGTCCACAGGCGAGTGCGAAAGTGGAAAGAGTGAACAGCACTATTAAAAATAAACTGAGTAAAGTGATGGCAGAGACAGGATTGACATGGCCAGAAGCTTTACCCATTGTACTGTACAGCATCAGAACCACTCCCAGGTCCCCTCTTAATCTATCTCCCTTTGAAATCTTGTTTGGTCGACAACCGCATGTTATGATTAACCCTCAGGATGATTTGAAGTGTAACAATGAAGTGACTGTAAAATACTTGATTAACATGAGTAAACAGTTAAGGAACCAAAATGATAATCTGAAGTTAGTGATTCCTGATTTACCAGATAGTAATTGTCATGACATTGAACCTGGGGATTATGTAATGATACGGAATTTTCTACGCTCAGGTTGCCTTATTGACAGATGGGAAGGACCATACCAGGTCTTATTGACTAGCACTACAGCATTGAAGGTTGCTGAGAGAGAGACTTGGGTTCATTCGTCCCACTGTAAAAAGGTTGCTGATCCAGAGAGGCCCCGTGATAAGGAACAGACGGTAGAGGTTGTATCACTGGAGTGTCTGTTCCAGGAGGATTGAGGCGGCACCTGAGCATTGAAAATCACAAGACCAAAAGCAGTTGTCGATCCCCTGTTCCCTTTTATTGTTTTTCTCCAACTTCCCATCCCCTCTCCCTCAAATTATTTTTTCCCCCTTCTCATTCTTCTCCGTTTCCTCCTACAAGATGGACTTGCCCCAAGAGACTGTGATCCGGATTTTCCTGTTGACCATGATGTTGACCAGAGCAGTCTGTTCCGGCGAGAGTACCATGGAGGTCGAGAGAGGTTCTGGAATGGGTTCTGATGACAGAGATGGAGGCGTAGTTTTCCAAGAACAACTTAACCAACAAGTAAAGGCGAGTATCAGAAAACGATCCGATAGCATTGACCATAGAAGGAATTGTGAAGGATTGTTAGCTGAAGAAAACTGTATCTGTCGGCTCTGTAACAATGTCATTGAGGATGGGTGCATAAAGAAATGCCAATCCAGTTTTAATATCCATATGGACCGGCATCCATTGAGTGACTATCACTCCTTAGTGGGTAGTGTGTTAAATAAAACAGATTGTTGGGTATGCTCTCAAGTACCTCAAGGTCATAGCAAATCAGGGCTAGTACCATTTCCTTTAACGTTAGGGGAGGTACTTGAGTTAAGTGGTGGGAGACCGGTGGACAGGAGGTTTAATATCTCCAGCCCTCCTAGTTTGAAGCTCCACCAATACCATGTGGATAGGTCCCTATTATGTTTTAACATCTCCAATCCCCGAAAGCCGGGAAATTGGGAAGTGTCATGGAGTAATCAAACCATGACCTTTTCGCATAGAGCAGATAGAATGCCTACAGATACAGAGCTTATACGCCACATAGCCAGTAGAGGAAAATCTTTCCGGTATAGGTATACCTTAGGAAATAGGATTACGAGAGTTGGAGAGGTATCACCAGGATACTGTGCACATATCGTACAACCTGATACGTGTACTAAGCAGATGGAAGAATTAGGGTTAGGAGATTTCACATGGAAGGTGTGTAATATGGTTATGTCCTACTCCGTCCCATATGTTCTCCCCGATGATGTATATTTCATATGCGGGAGAAAGGCGTACAAGTGGCTTGCCCCAAACTCTGAAGGATTGTGTTATATTGGAAAAGTACTGCCTGAAGTAATGACTGTATCACATGACAAAATGAAAGACATACACCGTGTTGCCCAAACTCCTTATACTCACACCCATTACGAGCACGTAGTTAAACAGCACCTGATAGAAAGAACAGAGCATCCGGCCTCTGACATGATCCATGAATCCACCGGGATTCAGTTTCTAATCGCGTTAGACATCACTCGCACCGCCAGAGGAGTGTTGAATTATAAATACATATCTGCGCTCGCCAATTTGTTAGATAATATCACTGAAATGTATGATGACACGTTTAGGTATACTGGAAGAGAACTTCAGGCTTATAAAACAGAACTGGTACAGCATAGAATGGTTCTTAATTACCTCACAGCAGTGACAGGCGGATATTGTGTCACACTGGCAACACAATACGGCGTGAAATGTTGCACATATATTACGAATAGCACCGAGGATCCGGTCGAGGTCATAGACCAAAAGATGGACGATATTCTCCAACTGAAGTGGGAATTTCGCAGGAGACACAATCTCACTCTTGCTGCTGTAGGTAATGAGCTGACTGGTTGGGTGTCATGGTTGAACCCGCGAAATTGGTTCTCTGGTTTAGGAGACTGGGCTCAAGGAGTCATAATGGATGTTGGGAGGTTTCTCCTATGTATCTTAGGTGTTATCATAACGATTGGTTTGATATTTAGATGCGGTCAGGCTTTGATGAGGTGCAATCGTCGTACTAGGGTAATGAGTTTAAGGAGTGAGGAAACTGTAATTCCAATGGACTTGATTTATGACCCAACGGTAGAAACAATGATGTGATGAAAATGCGATTTCTACGGTCCGTTTCTTTCACCTGTTTTTCCGTTTCCTCCAAGGTAAAAAGACCCACTTGGACGAGGAATTTGATGTGCCGATATACAGACAACAGATGGATTAAAGAAGAAGTTTTGACAACCTGATACACAGATTTTTGATGAACTATGCCATGGATCCCCAGTTTCCCTAGAAATTTTAAAATTACGCTAGCCCAACACTTTTGTAAATCTATGGACATTGACAGCTTTTGCTCGCACCTTATGGGCAAAAGCACAAAGAAGACTGCATTCAACAGACACCAAACAAGACCTCAATCGACGAATGTACATTTACCCGACATAGAATACCACCGCATTTACCGTAATTATGTCTTTTCTACATTTCTACAACCCTCAGGTAATGGCACACATAGTCGATAGGGAATACAGGCACAGATATCAGCAATCACATATCTCCCCCATTCATGTATCATCAACTAAAATGTGCTCCCCCATTTTGTTACAACCAAAGCCGAAAAGAGCTCGGTAAAGTTTGACAGCCCATCCACAGACCCGTACCACGGGATAAGAAGGAATTCAAATGTATACTTCGCAATACCTCGAAGCTTGATTTAAAACACGTACGGCACGATGATACATGACCCCCCAAACATGGACTCATACACACATGCTTCTGCTATCTCACTAGGTCATACCCTTTTCCTACCTTCTCCTCTCCTCCCCTACCCAACCATGTAAATGTGTTAACCCCTGACATATATTTTTCTCTTTTTGAAATGTTTTAGAAGGTGGCAGTTATTGTTGACTGCCAAAGGGTGGACTGTCAAAGTCAGAAAAATATCTCTATGCACACTACCATATTTGCACCTCACACAGGTCCGTGCTGCGCATGCGTACGCTCTCCCGTACGTGCGCATACTCACAGTCGCGGGCACCCGCAGGCGCACGGTATGCGTATTTACGGTAGAGTTTATGTGATCGTAGCGTGCGACTCAATCATTACATATTTTCACTATATAATGTATTTTGTAGATCATGGTCCCTTTGATAGATTCTGAAAGTTTAGTTAACATAGCATGTTCCTGAACAGAGAGATCCCTCTTTGTATTGTACGAAGGGTCTAACAGGGGTCATACAGTGGTGTTTGGTACCCATCGGAAGAGTATTTAAATAGCAATATTCCGGTGTTGGTTTGGAGCGGATTAATCGCTCGTGCGAATAGTTATGGACATAAGAAGTTTATGTCCATTTACTATTATTTGTTCTTATTTAGTCATGCGGCGGGAAACCCAGTATCCCACCCACCTGAACAGTTGGAAGCAGTCACAGCCCACCTGTATGAATCAACCTATGACCTTTTGTTATAATGCGAAGCCGAATTCCTGTGTCCAATGAACAATGAGATTGTAGGGACCATTGAATTGTATTGTGTGTGGGGCATAAATAGGCAGGCCGACCATATCCAGTTCACTCTCTTCAACGGTTCTCATTGCTGATAATCGGGAGCTGGATATCGAGGCGCATGCGATCGTTTCCCCTTGTGCGTAAGTTTTTCTCCGCAACTATATTGATCTTCTTGTTATTGTGGGCCAATTTCTCTCTCTCTCTCCTCCTCTTTCTCTCTTATTTTCTCTTAAATAGTAATTGTATTATATTTCCTGTGTAGTTATCTGGTTAGGTAGTCTATGTTATATTGTAGTGTATGATTTGTATTTGTATTAATTCTTTTGCAAGTATATCATTCATAATATATATATTAGGCGTTGGACCCTGAGCACGGTATCTGTGTATTTCTTGTAGTGTTAAGTATTCTCAGAGCGTCGGTGACGCTAGAACAGCTTTAAAGGTAATAAGGTTATACTGTGTTGCATTTACACTCTATCATTACACTAAGATTTTACTGCACAATACATTGTTTATGGTTTAGGTTTAAAAGTTTAACATTGTTAGCGTCAGCGCCGCTGGCGATCTCCTCGTGGTCCCGAGCGTCCGCTACGCTATAGCGAATCATTACGTTAGTCAGCAGCCAATAGCGTGCCTGCCTGTGATCTCTTGGCCGTGAGCGAACGTGACGCTTGAGCGTCTCGACTACGGCTAAGCGATTGTTACGCAACGAGCGTACCCTTACGGTACTTCATACGTAGATAGCGTACAGTGTTCTTAGACCTCATAAAGGGTATTATATACGATAAATATTCAGCTTTATCAGTTACTACAGGACTCGTCTTGTTTTGCACAAAATGGCGCTCTGCTGCACAAGCGTTCGCACTTCTGCAAAGCAAAAATACACTTCCCCGTGGGCTGCGACTATGCGTTTGAACGGCTGCTAAAAGTAGCTAGCGAGCGATCAACTCGGAATGAGGGCCATTGTCCTGCTCGCATTCTGGCTACATGGTTCTGCTGTATAAGAGGGAGAGCTAATGTAAGTGTGTTCCAGCAGGGAGGCCCCCTGACAGAGGGGGGCCGAGGTACAGTATCTCCTGCGCCCCCCCCACTTAATCTGGCTATGGGGTCCTCCATAGCCGATATATGGGCAACAGGCTCCTTCTCTAACACATTTTGCTCCTATATAGTGGGAGCTGTTCCAAAGAGTACACATATATATATATATATATATATATATATATATTATTGTGACCGGACGGTCCCGTACGAAAGCCCTCACCACTTTCGCGTCCCGTCCCCAGTACACAGAATGGATGTTTAGGTCACACGGGACCTGACCACATAGGGGATTCCCGCTTACCGTCAGTAACCGCCTGTTACTGACTGCGCAGTGGGCGGGTTTACGCTGCCACCACCAAACTCCTAACCTGCCGTGGTGTTTGGAACCATGGTTCTGCTCTGTATGTGCCAACACGCTGCCTTACCACACCTGTGTGGTGTTGATGAATCCCCACTAGTCGCTTGACTAGGCCTCTACCGGTAGCTGGCGGAAGGCGGAACTTGGAGACGCTAGGTGCTCCCTGGACAGTCGGAGAACAGGGCTATGTTTGGCATAGCCCTGTAGGTCACAAGATGAAGCGGTCTTCTTGAGGCAGATGATGTTTAATGCCAACAAATAGTTCTGAAAAGAACTCAGCAATACAGCAGATGTTACAGCAGAATGAAACTGGTATAATACACTTTTCATGAGGCAACTGCCCTCCTTTTATCCTACTCCAATACACAATACCACAGGGAGTAAGTCCGCCCTGTGGTTTACAACCAATCAATGTTTACCCATGGGCTGTGCATGCCTTGGTCACATGCACAGCTACCATTGTCCTCTATGGACAGTGGGGAGTAGTCACTCTCCTTTGACCGTCCCATCCTGGAGGATCAGGATACGCCCCGGTGCCATTCAGTCTAGGTTGGGGGAAGTTTTTCCGCCTAAACTGACTTCCAGAAACCTGCCTGGGACCTAGCCCACTGTCTGCGGCCTGGATTCAGGCTCCAGAGCTGGGCAGCCTAGATCCCCTGGTCAGGGTTTCCTGGCCATTACGGGTGATCCCTATGGAGCTCCAGAAAACCACTCAGCTTGTTTCAAAGCTGAGCTTCTCCTCTCTCTCTTCCAATGCCACTTTCAAGTCTGAGGCAGGAGGAGAAAGCATTCCGTTTTTGGGGTAAAGGTCTGGGAGAATCCATCAGCCTGCACAGCCATGGATTCCCCCCTCCTGGGACACACAACCAAGTAAGTGCATTTTTACCTTAAAATACATTTAAAATACACTGTACACTTCTGTTAAATATATACTGAGCCCAGAAAAGGATTGGCCACAGGGTTCACAGGGAAGATTCCCGGTGGGCCGACGCACCCGTGGGGCCTGTTTTGTTTGAGAACATGTGGTCCTTTTTATAGACATAATGAATAAGATGCAAAATAATTAGCAAATATGAAAATTACTTTGCCACTTAGCCTGTGATTGCAGATGATCTAGTGTATGCTCTGTCTGCCTGCTTGGCTGACATATAAGATTGAGTGAATAGTGATTGGGATTCGGTTGGTGTAATAAGAAAATATATCTTACTAAAGAATTATATAGTTTCCTAAATTCTGAAGGTGTATCATATAATGTGCTCATAATATTTATTTTTATCTTCCCCCTTGATGCTGGACATGCCTACTATCTGGAAAGTCTTGGGGTGAGGGTGCTGCTGCCATGGCCCATGGCTAGACCTTACACCTCTGGTGCTGCCCATGTGGGGCCACTAGTACAAATTATTCCAGGGCCGCTTTATGCTCCCAATCCGCCCCTGACTGAGCCTGTGCCCTGCACAGGCTCCACATACCCAGGCACTGCAGTGCCTCACAACACAATATATTTTTATATATACACTTTTAAAAACAATGTTTTGTTTTAAATACTGTGCCCATTGCTCAGCGCTGGGCTCCCCTAGCCCTGCAGCCTGGCTGCTAGGGCTCTCTCTCAGTGCTGGAGTTATGGGGCTGGCTTCCCCCATCCTCCAGCCTGCCTGTGCAATGCCTGCCACTGGGGTCCAGGGAGCTGTCTCTTCCTGTCCCCCCAGTGTGGCACTCACTTGGTGGCCTCGCCGCACGGTGCGGCGCATCCCCCTGATCTGAAGACCGGCGGCTCAGGACGCTTGTCCCGGCCGCCGAGGCTCTGCGCTCCTTGCAGCGCTGAGGTGCCGGGAGCGTAGCACTCACCATCCTGCTCACCCCCGCTGCTAGGGAGCCAGCTAGCCCGGTCCCCCATGAGCGGCGCACTCTGGTGCCCTCGCCGCGCAGGGAGCCGGCTAGTCCGGTCCCCTGTGTGCGGCACTGACCTCTGTGGCGCACCCCCCCTGCCGTCCAGCAGCTCGGGACATTCATCCCGGCTGCCGCAGCTGGCCACCTTCGATGGGCTGAGGCGGCGGCAAGCTCCCGCTGCAGCGGCTCTCCCTTCTTCCCCCGGCGCGCACACACAGCTCAGCGTGCCGGGGGGGGGGGGGGGCTCCTTCACTGCCGCGGTCGCCGGAGAGGTCCGGGACCGCGGTGAAGACATTAAATACAATTTTAAAACATTTTTAAATACACGGCGCCTAGCACCCATTACATGTTAAAGATGGCGCCCAGCGCCAGCACATTTGAAAAGTGGCGCCAAGCGCCTATTGTCCATCTAATGGCGCCGGGCATTAGGGATTAACCCCTTCAGTGCCACAGCCGCCATTGTCCATGTGGCTACCAGGGCTGTCCGGCCACATATATATGTACATACATACATACATACATACGTACACACAGCACTGTGCAAAAGTTTAAGGCAGGTGTGGAAAAAATGCTGCAACACAAGAATACTTTTAAAAATAGAAGTGTTAATAGTTTATTTTTATCAATTAAAATGCTAAGTGAATGAACAGAAGAGAAAGCTAAATCAAATTAATATTTGGTGTTACCACCCTTTGCCTTCAAAACAGCATCAATTCTTCCAGGTACTTCTAGGTACACTTGCCTACAGTTTTTGAAGGAACTCAGCAGGGAGGTTGTTCGAGAACGAGCCACAAATCTTCTGTGGATGTAGGCTTGCTAAAATCCTTCTGTCTCTTCGTGTAATCCCAGACAAACTCGATGATGTTGAGATCTGGGCTCTGTGGGGGCCATATCATCACTTCCAGGACTCCTTGTTTTTATGCTGAAGATAGTTCTTAATCTGTATGTTTGGGGTAGTTGTCCTGCTGCAGAATAAATTTGGAGCCCATCAGACGCATCCCTGATGGTATTGCATGATGGATAAGTACCTGCCTATATTTCTCAGCATTTAGGACACCATTAATCCTGACCAAACCCCAACTCCATTTGCGGAAATGCATCTCCAAACTTTCAAGGAACCTTCACCATGCTTAACTTTTGCCTAAAGACACTCTTTATTATACCGCTCTCCAGCCCTTTGACAAACTGCCTTCTGTTACAGCCAAATATTTCACATTTTGACTTATCAGTCCAGAGCACCTGCTGCCAATTTTTCTTCATCTCAGTTCCTATGTTTTTGTGCATATTTGAGCTGCTAGGCCTTGTTTCCACCACAAAGGTATGGCTTTTGGTGGCAATTCTTCCATGAAGACTACTTCTGGCCAGACTTCTCCGAACAGTAGATGGGTGTACCTGGGTCCTACTGGTTTCTGCCAGTTCTCAGCTGATGTCACTGCTGGACATCTTCCGATTTCGAAGGGAAGTAAGCATGTTATGTCTTTCATCTGATGTGCATTGTTTCTTTGGCAGATTACGGTCCTCAATGTTGTCCGTTTCTTTGTGCTTCAGTACTGAGAAATACAGGCAGTTGCTTATCCATTATGCAATACCACCAGGGAGATGTTTGGCTCCAAATTTATTCTGCAGCAGGACAACGACCCCATACATGCAGCCAATGTCATTAAGAACCATCTTCAGTGTAAAAAAGAACAAGGACTCCTGGAAATGATATGACCCCCACAAAGCCCTGATATCAACATCATCGAGTCTGTCTGGGATTACATGATAGATAGAAGGATTTAAGCAAGCCTACAACCACAGAAGAGCTGTGGTTACTTCTCCAAGATGTTTGGAACAACCTCCCTGCCGAATTCCATCAAAAACGGTGTGCAAGTGTACCAAGAAGAACTGATGCTGTTTTGAAGGCAAAGGGAGATTTGGGGGTATATTCAATTAGGGTCGAAAACTGCCGTCTGTCGAAAAGACAGCAGTTTTTGACTTTTTAAGGTCGAATAGTGATTTAACCTATTCAATCCCATCAGTTTTTATTCGACAAGTCGTGGAATTCGACTTGTCGAATAGTACATGAATCGGCGGTATAGCTGCCGATTCACGTACTTTTGAGTGAAACGGGGCCAAATCCTGTCGAATTTGGCCCCGTCTCCGACCATCTCAGTCCGACATAAAAAAATGTCGGACTGAGATGTGGGACCCAGAGGAGGAAGAGCCGCAGGGAGACGGGGGACAGCCGCGGGCATACAGGGGAGAGCAGCGCTACAGCACAGCACTGCAGCAGAATGTCTCACAGCCGCGCCGCTCACAGCAGCGTCCACCCGGCTCCAGCAAGTGAGGTCATGCTTGCTGGAGCCGGGTGGACACTGCCGTGAGGTCTGGCGGCTGTGAGACAACCTCCTGCAGTGCTACTGTAGCGCTGCTCTCCTCCGTCTGGCCACGGCTGTCCCTGCTGGTCTCCCGGCGGCTCACCCCCCCCCCCCCCCCCCCCTCCTCTCTCCTCCTCTGAGTCCCTCAGCTCGATTCGACTTTTTAAAAGTCGAATTGAGATGAGATTGAATAGGGGTTGTCAGATCCATTCCGACAAATGCATATCAGAATGGATCCGACCCTAATTGAATGTACCCCTTGATTTAGATATTGAAATATTGATTTGATTTAGATTTCTCTTCTGGTCATTCACTTCATTTTTATCAGTTAACAAAATGCAAACTATTAAAGCTTCTATTTTTGGAAGCACTCTTACTTTGCAGCATTTTTTCCAGCCCTGCCTAAAACTTTTGCACTGTACTGTGTATATAAAACTAATTTGAACTGCTTATTCAGTGAAGCAGAGGCGGCATTCTGGGTCTTTACTTAAAGTAACCACATATATTGTTTTAGTATATAATCTTTCATACGTTTGTTATAGATAATTTTGTACATATATACTCACTTTTAGGTCTCTGTGAATAAGTTGTTGCTCATGAATATATTCTACTCCTTCAACTATCTGACGAAATTTTTCAAGACTTTTGGGTTTGTTAAGAATCCTTTTATTGTTCCTCTTCTTGATCCATTTTTCCAAGGTCCCATTCTCACATAGTTCCATTTGAATAAAAAGAGTCTCCGGCTTTTCACCAATGTCACTGCCAATTACCAAGGAACAGTATATACATTATATTTTAGAGTAATACAGCCTGCAGAGTACAATTTCACAATTAGAATGGCATTTTCAATGGCATCCACAAGCCTGGATTTTGGAATCAAAGTACTATTGTGAATGTGTGTATTAGAATATCTCCTTACTAATTAAAATGTATGATTCTTTGTTACAACACAAGCGGTCACACACAATGCTGATGTTCTTGGAGTTTAATGATTTTTGCTACTGCACCTGCTTCTAAGTCACTGACAAGCAATCAGGAGATATCCGAGAATATTCCAGACAATCCACTGCCGAGGACGACTCGAAATATGTGACACATACTATGCCATAAGGCGGGTCTCAATGCATTTCAATCTTTACACAACCCCTTACTTCAACAGGGGATTGCAGCAGATCTCTCCGACATCTGCTGTTGTAGTCCCCTGAATATACATCTGGGCATACTTATTTGTAGGAACCCCCAAAACACCCATTCTGGGTGATATCCCGCAAATAATAATTGATAAATAGACCCCTTAGAGCAGTACCCTGGGGCTGGAGAAAAAATGTCTGATGCTGCAGTGCCATTCATAAGACGTCTGTGTGTGTTAATATGTTTCCAGGTGGCTCTCCATGTGTATTGATGGGCACACATTTGGCACTGTATAGGTTTCCAGACATAGTCAATATTAGCAGCAGCAGGACACGTGCGTCCCGCCCGTTGCCTGTGAGCTGAGACGCCACATCCCCTGCTGATCCCTGCCTGTGCCTAGCAACAGGCTGTCACCGGGCGCAATGCCTCCTGGCCCCCGTCCAGCACCTAGCAACAGGCGGACACCGGGCGTTGGGAGCCACCAGACTCCTAGCAACGGGGATGCTGGAGGCAGGCAGCGTTCCCTGTTTACTTATGGCAGTTCATCCAGGTTGCATCTTGTGAGCATCTCTCAGCACTATACCATTCTCTTGCCCAGCCTCCAATAGACACATTGTCCATTCATAAGTCCTGGGGGCATCTGAGTACGGGGTGGACCTAATTCACCCTGGAACGGTGACTACTAAAGGTGAAGCCTAGCAGGAGGCTAAAGGACTGCTGGGCAAGCGGAATTGTATGAGCACCACCTGGAAGCCCTTCAAACAGAGTACTCGTTGTGACAGTCAATAAGTAGGAACTGCCCAGACTGCTCATATGTGCACCTGCTGCAGCAAGTGTGAGTAGGGTGTAAGCTGCAAAATATAAATTATGAGGGGGGACATGTATACATGTTTTTCTGGGGTTTACACAGGGGGCACCGAGAGTGTGGTAGCGGGTACAGATTACAGGGAAGGCATAACCATGATCCTCCTGTGATGCCTTTGCTATTGTTTATTGTCATTGTCTATTAAACCATATCCACATTAGATAAAAAGGAGATTTATGGTAGGACTTATCATTGTTAAATCTATTTCTGCGAGGTACACTGGTTTCCACAGGGAATAACATCGGGGTGTAGAGTTGGATCTTGATCCGAGTCATCAACAGGCTAAAGCTTTGACTGTTCCCATGATGCACTGTACCGCCTCCTTTTTAGCCCCGCCTCCAGGCAATGGAGCTCAGTTTAGTTAACCAGTCCAATGCAGTAGCAGGTAAAAGAGACGGTAGATGTTAGTGACATAGACCCACATTCTCAAGACAGAAAAAGGGACTAATAGCTAATGCCATACAAACCCGTAAAAGCTAAGTGTGTCACAGTGGGCGCCATGTGGAAACAAGTGTACCTCGCAGAAAGAAATTTAACAATGGTAAGTCCTACCATAAATCTCCTTTTCTGCAGCGGGGTACACCGGTATTCACAGAGAATAACATCGGGATGTCTTAAAGCAGTCCCTCATGGGGACAAGAACCCGGCGTCCAAAGGAAGCATCCTGGGAGGAGGAAGTATCAAAGGCATAGAACCTTATGAACGTGTTCACTGAGGACCACGTACCCGCCTTGCACAATTGTTCCATGGACGCGCCACAGCGGGCCACCCAAGAAGGTCCAACAGACCGAGTAGAATGGGCCTTGATAGCCGCAGGAGCTGGGAGTCCAGCCTGCGCATAAGCTTGTGCAATCACTATTCTAATACATTTGGCCAAGGCCTGCTTATTCGTAGGCCAGCCACGTTTGTGAAAACCAAAAAGTACAAAAAGAGAATCTGACCTCCTGATAGAGGCAGTCCTTTCTACATATATACGGAGAGCCCGTACTACATCCAAAGACTACTCTTTGGAGGACAAACCAAGAGAGATAAAGGCCGGAATCACAATCTCTTGGTTAACGTGGAAAGTTGACACCACTTTAGGTAAATAACCAGGGCGAGTTCTAAGAACTGTGGTCACGGTGAAAAATCAGAAAGGGTGGACAACAGGACAAAGCGCCTAAGTCTAACACCCTCCTAGAGGCAATAGCCAACAGAAAAATGACCTTAAGCGTAAGGCATTTAAGGTCCACAGACTCAAGAGGTTCAAATGGAATAAGAACAACAGATAGATCCCATGGAGCCACAGGAGGGACATAGGGAGGCAGAATCCGTAGTACGCCCTGAGTGAAAGTATGAACGTCAGGATTAGATACAAGTTTTCACTGAAACCACACCAACAGGGCAGAAATGTGAACCTTGAGGGAGGCCAGGCGAAGTCCTAAATCCAGGCCTTGTTGCAAAAAAGCCAGAAGTCTGGAAGTACTAAACTTGTATGTATCATAATTCTTAGCAGCACACCAGGTGAAGTAAGAATTCCAGACACTATAATAAATCAGTGCAAAAGCCGGTTTGCGGGACTTCAACATAGTTTGAATAACCGCCTCAGAAAATCCTTTGGCCCTCAGGAGTGAAGCTTCAAGAGCCACACCGTCAAAGCCAGTCTTGCAAGGTCCTGGTAAACACAAGGGCCCTGAACGAGGAGGTCTGGGCGTTGAGGAGGTAGAAGAGGACGCTCGATCGAGAGACCCTGCTGGTCTGAGAACCAATGCCGTCTGGGCTATGCTGGAGCAACCAGAAGCCGTATTCCTCCTTCTTGCTTGAACTTCCGTAGTACCCTGGGCAGGAGTGACACAAGAGGGAACACGTATGGCAGCCAAAAGTTCCATGGAATTGCCAGTGCATCCACGAACGCTGCTTGTCCTTACTCTGAAGACCGGAACCTTGTGATTGTGTCAAGACGCCATCAGGTCTACATCTGGTAGACCCCACTTGTCCACAAGGAGTTGGAAGACCTCCGGATGAAGACTCCACTCCCGGCGTTTATGTACTGACGACTGAGGAAGTTTGCTTCCCAGTTGAGGACCCCCCCGGTATGAACACTGCCGATAATGGTGGTAGATGTCGTTCCGCCCACCGAAGAATTTTTTACACTTCCATCATTGCCAGTGTCAACGCTGCCCGCAATTCCAGAATGTTTATCGGGAGTAGAGATTCCTCCCTGGTCCACCGACCCTGGAGAGAGTGTTGCTCCAACACCGCGCCCCAACCCTGCAGACTGTCATCCGTCGTTAGGAGGACCTAGTTGGAAATCCAGAAGGGACCACCCCTGCTCAATTGTTGGTCCTGTAGCCACAAACTCATTGACAGACGAACCTGCGGAGTCAAGGAGAACATTTGAGACCTGATCCGGTGAGGATGGTCATCCCACTTGGAAAGGATTAACCTCTGCAGAGGGCAGGAATGAAATTGAGCGTACTCTACCATGTCAAAAGCCGACACCATGAGGCCGAGTACTTGCATCGCCGAGTGTATCGACACTCTTTGGCGAGAGAGGAAGTATTTGAGTCTGTTCTGAAGTTTCAGGACCTTCTCTGGAGACAAGAACAAACGTTGGTTGGGTGTGTCCAGTAATGCCCCCAGGTGCACCATGCTCTGAGCAGGGACCAGTGAGGATTTCTTCCAGTTGATGAGCCACCCCTGGGCTTGCAGGAGTTGGACCGTCAGTTCCAGATGACGAAGGAAAACTTCTGGGGAGTTCCAGAAACGGCAGGATCCTGATACCCTAACGGCGGAGAAGGGCCGTCATGACCGCTATGACCTTGGTGAAGATCCGAGGACCCATGGTCAGTCCGAAAGGCAAGGCTTGGAACTGATAATGAAGGTTGCCAATAGCAAACCGTAGATATTGCTGATGCGACATGGCAATAGGTATGTGTAGGTAAGCATCCTGTATATCCAGGGATACCATTTAGTCCTTAGGTTCCATAGCCAGTACAATAGAGCGCAGAGTTTCCATACAGAATTTGGACACCCTCACAAATTTGTTCAAATATTTGAGGTTGAGTATAGGTCGGGAGGATCCATTTGGCTTAGGAACTAGAAACAGCGTTGAATAGTATCCCCTGCCTCTCTGAGACAGAGGCCCCGGCACTATCACTCCTGTATCCAAGAGGGATTGGACAAACAAATGTAGAGTTTGCGGTTTTAATGGACCCGAAGGGATAACCGTTGAGCAAAACTGGCGAGGGGGGCGTCTCTTGAAAGAGATTGAGTACCCGTGAGAGACCACTTGCTGCACCAAGGAGTCCGAAGTGGTCCTTAACCATACCTGGGCGAACTGCAGAAGTCGGCCTCTCACCCTGGGGTCCCCCAGGGGGAGGCCCGCCCCGTCATGAAGCAGGCTTGTCCGATTTGGAAGCAGGCTGACGGGCGACCCAAGAATGTTTAGGTTTGTACTTAGAAGACTTGGAAGTGCGAGCCTGTCTCGGGTACGCCTGACCCTTTGCTTTACCTGGAGGTCAAAAGGAATGAAAAGTAGTACTCTTAGTCTTCGGAACCGAAGGATTAGTACTTGGGAGAAACGCAGTCTTGGCCGATGCCAAGTCGGTCACAATTTTGTTCAGATCATCTCCAAATAGTATATCTCCATTAAAAAGGAGTACCTCCAAGGTCTTCTTAGAGTCCAGGTCCACCGACCAGGACCGTAACCACAGAATCCGGCGAGCCAGGATAGACGTAGCAGATGCCTTGGCCGCCATAACGCCTGCATCAGAGGCTGCCTCCTGAATATACTGGGAAGCTGTGGTAATATAGGACAGTTATTGTCTGGCAGTGTCAGAAAAATTCAGATGTAGCTCTTCCTCAATTGCTTGAACCCATGCTTCAATGCCTTTTGCAGCCCAAGATGCTACCATAGTGGGTCTATGTACAGGACCTGTAAGAGTGTAAATAGACTTCAAGCAACCCTCCACACGCTTATCCGTCGGTTCCTTCAAAGAGGTGACAGTGGTGACAGGCAGATGACACCACAATATGGGCTACATGTGACTCCACTGGTAGCGGGTTTTCCCACTTGTTACTCAACTCCGCAGAGATAGGATAACGAGCTAGCATCTTTTTAGACAGGAAAGATTCCTTTCCTGAAAAAGACCAGAATTCCTGACGTATGTCAATTAAATGGTCAGAATGTGGTAAGACTAATTTAGTAACCTTCTGACGTTTGAACTTATCAGGTTTCTTAGACGTATCAGGAGACTCAATCTCATCATCAATCTGAAGAATCAGCTTGATCGCCTCCACCAGGTCAGGAACATCAACCTGTGTTGTAGAATCTTCATCAGAAGCAGCATCAGCATCTGATGGATCAGTATATTCCCCATCCAAATCGGAAGAATCATCTGAAATATTAGTGGATTGTGAGGAAGAAATGGCCGGCTTCGATGACCCTTTGGTCCCAGTAGGGTGAGGGTTAGGTTTTTGTTTAACCAAGGACTGATTTAATTGCTGTAACTGGGTTGACAGTGTATCCACCCATGGTGGATTAACTACAGGGAAAATATGTGGCTGTAATGGCACAGGAGGTCCCACAGGAGGCGTAAGTCTTGTTACAAGCGTAGTCAGCATATTTGAAAATGCAGCCCAAGGTAGATCTGCCACAGGTGCTGCGGGCTAACTAGGGAATGCAGTACACCCAGTACCTGGACCCTCAGCAGAAATAATTTCCCCAGGTAAATCTGTGGCGCCAGCACTGCTGGAGCGTCTGCGGATTTCCCGCCCTGTGCAGCAGACATTATTGGGAATGTAGCCTTAGGGCGTATCAGTACAATATAGCCAGACAAACACAATACCTGACAAAAAAACCCTAAGATATGTGACTGCAATGCAGAGTACAAACAGAGGATTTAAGTGGCATGAGGTGACTGAAACACACAGTGAAAAACACAAAATAGTATATCCTGTGGAACACTATATGGCAGGCATTATCAAAGTGCGGCCCTCCAGCTGTTGAGAAACTACACAGCCCAGCATGCCCTGACACAGCTTTAGCATTCTCTGACAGCAAAATTGTGTCAGGGCATGCTGGGATATGTGGTTTCACAACAGCTGGAGGGCCGCAGTTTGGACAAGTCTACTATATGGTATATGAGACCATGACGCACTTAGTTCCCCAGGGTACAGAATATAGTGATAGCAATGTGTGTGATACAAAGAACAGAATCTACACAGCAGCTATAGGCTCACACAGTCACAGGTACAACGCAGAAATTATTACACAAACAATAAGACTGCACAGGACTAGTAATACTACACAGATATGTATGTATACAGATATAACAATGCACAGTAAACACTGGATGTATATCACAGAATACTTGTACATAAATATTCATATAGTAGTGCACTTGTTCTTAACGAACGCTGTCTAAATGACATGTAGAATACTTAAATGTCCTGTAAATGCACAGCGCTGATAAGGCAGCCGGCTTTACAGAGGAGACCGTGCCTAGCAGTCCCAGGATCAGCGCAGCTCTGTGAAATGGCTCCCAAACACTTACAGGGAGTGAGGGAGAGATGCAGCTCCAGGGCGGGAACACCTGCTGTAGATGGTGCCTGGAGCTGGGGGAGGGGCCACGGGTCAGCGCCTTATCCCCTCTGCTGGACTTCACCACCGGGTACTATGGAGCCTATAATAACGAGATTTATGGTAAGAACTTACCGTTGTTAAATCTCTTTCTGAGAGGTACACTGGGCTCCACAAGGATTAACATCGGGGTGTAGAGTAGGATCTTGATCCGAGGCACCAACAGGCTCAAAGCTTTGACCTTCTTCCCAAGATGCATAGTGCCGCCTCCTATATCACCCCGGCTCCGTGCACAGGCGCACAGTTTTGTTAACCAGCCCAATGCAGTAGCAGGTAAAAGAGACGACAATCGTTAGTAGCCACATGTACCACACACTCACCACAGGAGTGGGTGTCAGCGGCTAATGCTATACCAACCCAAAGAAGCCAAGTGCGTCAGGGTGGGCGCCTTGCGGAGCCCAGTGTACCTCGCAGAAAGAAATTTAACAACGGTAAGTTCTTACCATAAATATCGTTTTCTACTGCTGGGTACACTGGGCTCCACAAGGATTAACATCGGGGATGTCCTAAAGCAGTTCCTTATGGGAGGGGACGCACTGTAGCGGGCACAAGATCCCGGCGTCCAAAGGAAGCATCCTGGGAGGCGAAAGTATGGAAGGCATGGAACCTTATGAGCATATTCACTAAGGACCACGTAGCCGCCTTGCACAACTGTTTAAGGGTCGCACCACGGCGGGCCGCCCAAGAAGGTCCAACAGACCGAGTAAAATGGGCTTTAATGGTAGCAGGAGCTGCAAGGCCAGCCTGTACATAAGCATGTGCAATTACCATTCTAATTAGAGATGAGCGAATTCGGTTTTACTTGGATTTACTCGGTTCTCAAAACAGCATCTGATTGGCTATCCAAAACACGTGACATCCGTGAGCCAATAAGATGCCGTTTTGAGAACCGAGTAAATCAGAGTAAAACCGAATCCGCTCATCTCTAATTCTAATCCATCTGGCCAAGGTCTGCTTGTTAGCAGACCAGCCACGTTTGTGAAATCCAAACAGTACAAAGAGAGAATCAGACTTCCTAATGGAGGCAGTTCTCTTCACACAGATACAGAGAGGTCGTACCACATCCAAAGACCGCTCTTTGGAAGACAACTCAGGAGAACTAAAGGCCGGAACTACAATCTCCTGATGAAGGTGGAAGGAAGACACCACCTTGGGTAAATAACCCGGATGCATTCTAAGAACCGCCCAGTCACGGTGAAAAATCAGATAGGGGGACATACAGGATTTGGCACCCAAGTCTGAGACCCTTCTAGCTGAAGTGATAGCCAACAAAAACAAAACCTTAAGGGAAAGCCACTTAAGGTCTGCAAATGCAAGAGGCTCAAACTGAGACTCTTGCAAGGCCTCCAGAACCACCGACAGCTCCCAAGGGGCACGGGTGGTACATAAGGAGGCTGAATATGCAACACACCCTGAGTGAAAGTATGAACATCCTGTAGGGTAGCAATCATTCTCTGAAACCAAACCGACAAGGCAGAAATGTAAACCAAGAGGAAGGCAAGACGAAGGTCTAAGTCCAGGCCCGGTAGTAGAAAGGCCAACAGTTTGGCCATACTAAACTTGAAACGTCATGATTATGAGACGCGCACCAAGCAAAGTAAGAATAGCAGACCCTATGGTAAATCCGAGCAGAAGCCAGCTTACGGGCCTTTAACATAGTTTGAATGACCTTCTCAGAAAAACCCTTGGCCCTCAAGACGGAAGCTTCAAAAGCCACGGTGTCAAAGCCAAGTCCTGGTAAACACAAGGGCCCTGAACAAGGAGGTCTGGTCGTTGTGGAAGTAGAAGGGGACGATCTAGCGAGAGGCCCTGTAGATCGGAGAACCAGTGCCGCCTGGGCCACGCTGGAGCGATCAGAAGTAGGTTTCCTCCTTCTTGCTTGAACTTCCATATTACTCTGGGCAGGAGTGACACCGGAGGGAACACATATGACAGATGAAAGTTCCATGGAATTGCCAGAGCGTCCACGAACGCTGCTTGAGGATCCCTTGTCCTTGCTCCGAAGACCGGAACCTTGTGATTGTGTCGAGACGCCATCAGGTCCACATCTGGAAGGCCCCACTTGTCCACGAGAAGTTGAAAGACCTCCGGATGGAGGCTCCACTCTCCGGCGTGTACGTCCTGACGACTGAGAAAGTCCACTTCCCAGTTTAGGACCCCCGGAATGAACACTGCGGATATGGCCGGCAGATGGCGTTCTGCCCACTGAAGAATCCGTGATACTTCCCTCATTGCCATGCGGCTTCGAGTGCCGCTTTGATGATTGATGTAAGCCACCGTGGTGGCGTAGTCTGATTGTACTTGAACAGATATGTTCTGTAACAAGTGCTGGGCCAGGTTCAGTGCATTAAACACCGCCCGCAGTTCCAGAATGTATAACGGGAGTAGAGACGCCTCCTCGGTCCACCGACCCTGAAGGGAGGGTTGTTCCAACACCGTGGCATCCATCGTCAACAGGACCCAGTTGGATATCCAGAAGTGACGACCCTTGCTCAATCGATGGTCCTGAAGCCACCAGCTCAGTGACAGGCGGAACTCCGGAGACAAGGATATCATTTGAGATCTGATCCAGTGAGGCAGGCCGTCCCACTTGGCAAGAATTAACTTCTGCAAAGGGCGAGAATGGAATTGAGCATACTCCACCATGTCGAAAGCCGACACCATGAGACCTAGCACTTGCATTGCCGAATGTAACGACATTTGCGGACGAGATAGAAAGCATCGAATCCTGTCCTGAAGCTTCAGGACTTTATCCTGAGACAAGAACAATTCCAGGTGCACCATGCTCCGAGCATGGGCTTTCATGAACTGGACAGTCAGATCTAGATGACGCAGGAGAATTTCTGGGGAATTTGCCAGGATCAACAAATCGTCCAGATACGGCAGGATCCTGACCCCTTGACGGCGGAGTACAGCCTTCATTACCGCCATTACTTTGGTGAAAACTTGCAGAGCCGTTGTCAAACCAAAAGTTAACGCCCGAAATTGGAAATGAAGGTTGCCCACCGCAAACCTCAGGTACTGCTGATGTGATGACATTGCAATAGAAATATGCAGGTAGGCATCCTGTATGTCCAGGGAGACCATATAGTCCCCAGGCACCAAGGCCAGAACAATAGAGCGTAGGACTTGAGACTGAGAATGGGCAGCGAGGGCCCGTTCGGTTTCGGGAGTAGAAACAGCGGTGAATACAGTAGTACCCCTTGCCTCTCTGAGCTAGAGGCAGCTGTACTACCACTCTTATGGTCAGGAGGGATTGTACTACAGAATGAAGAGCGTTTGCCTTCACCTGGTCCAAAGGGACGTCTGTCAGGCAAAATCGATGAGGGGTACGATTCTTGAAGTATACGGCGTAACCTCGAGTGACGACTTCCCTTAAGCAGGGATCTGAAGTGGTCTTCAACCATTCCTGGGCAAAACCTAGAAGCCGGCCCCCCACCCTGGGATCCCCCAGGGGGAGGCCCGCCCCGTCATGTGGCAGGCGTTTCAGTTTTAGAAGCAGGCTGACGGGAAGCCCAGGCCCGCTTTGGTCTGGGCTTGACAGGTGTGGAAGTACGAGCTTATTTCGGGTACGCCTGACATTTTGCCTTTCCTGGAGGACGAAAGGGCAGAGAGAAAGTACTTTTAGCCTTCGGTGCAGAAGGAGCCGTACTTGGTAGGCAAGCTGTTTTAGCAGAGGCCAGGTCAGACACAATCTTATTGAGGTCTTCTCCAAAAAGAATGTCTCCCTTCAAAGGAAGCACCTCCAGAGTTTTCTTAGAATCAATATCTACTGACCAGGATCTCAACCAAAGGATACGTCGAGCCAAAATGGACGTAGTGGCAGCCTTGGCCGCCAGCTCCCCGGCATCAGAAGCCGCCCCTTAAGGTAAAGAGAAGCCGTGGCAATATATGAGAGACGTTGTCTAGCATGATCAGAAGCGTTAGAAGGTAGCTCCGCCTCCAGCTCCTGAGCCCATGCTTCAACAGCTTCAGCAGCCCATGTCGCTGCAATGGTTGGTCTATGCACAGCCCCCGCAACAAAGACAAAAGATATATTCCAAACCGCGCTACACCAATTATAGTGGCCGCCTATGTACTTTCAAAGAAATCCTTCACCAAGATTTTAAAAACACAAATTTCTCACACCAAATAGAAAGGACATATGGCGCTACCATAGATTTTTACACCTCTTAAGTAATTAAAAAGTCCCAATGATTCTAAAAGTTTGATACTTAGTACAAATACATCCTTTTAAAATGGAGATCCGTAAATCTATAAAATAAAAAAGAAGAATAGTGCAACACCAGATGATATTCAGTCTTATCAATCCCCTTTATTGGTTCCACTCACATGGAAAAGGAATATATTTTGCATATTATCCACATATAGCTGTTTCTTCCTAGTCCTGAGGTCTCACTCCGTAGTACTAGAACTTTAAACAGATGTACATAGTGCAATAGAGTCTGGATAAAATAAACAGACTTTAATGGACAATTACACTCACATTTAACAATTAAAAACAATGCATGTATCACCACACAATCTGGTGTTCACCCAAGATGGAATCTCCACTGTTCACCGGTCCCAGAAGCCTGTCAGTCCCAGATGGAAATAGTCAGGATAAATCTTTCAGAGTCCTGGTGCAGGGTCACAGCGGTCCAATAGTGAAAATGAAGTTGCTCAAACGCGTTTTCGGTCATACGACCTTCATCAGAAGCATAACTCTCACCTAAAAGTAGCCCCTTTATATACCCCTATACATCACTCTTATCCAATACACCTGGATTCTCAGGTGGAGCTCCGGCATAACCCCGGAAGTGCGTCACTCCACGGTGACGTGTGCGTTCCACCGTTGTATTCTCGGCACCAGACAGGAAGAGCGTCACCCGGATGTGACGTTTGCGTTCCAAATCGAGCATTCAACTTCCTGTTTGCGTTCTATAGCGCTGTTGTGCTCGTAATTCGTTCCTCTGTGCCCATTCAATATTCCATCCACTTGGTGGTGTTAAGATCATTCCATTCAGGGGACATATTATAAAGTGCTTTGGCCATCCCAGAATCAATGTACAATACATAAAAAATAAAAAATATATAAAATTATAACATGTTCGCAAATCTATGGTAGCGCCATATGTCCTTTCTATTTGGTGTGAGAAATTTATGCACAGCCCCCGTTAGGGTGTAAATCGCTTTTAAACAACCCTTCACACGTTTATCTGTTGGTTCCTTCAGAGAGGTGACGGTAGTCACTGGCAGAGCTGAAGAAACTACCAGTCTTGCCACCTGAGAATCTACAGGCGGAGGAGTTTCCACAATTTTTACTAAGCTCTGCAGAGAGAGGATAGCAAGCCAACAGTCTCTTATGCGGTGTGAATCTTGTTCCCGGATTTTCCCAGGATTCCTGATGTATGTCAGCCAGGTGTTGAGAATGAGGTAAAAGTTGTTTAACCACCTTCTTACGTTAAAATCTGTCCAGATTTTTAGAGACAGCCTCAGGCTCAGGTTCATCAGAGACTTGAAGAATGAGCCTGATAGCCTCAATCAAATCAGGGACATCCACCAGTGACTTCCCTTCCCCATCAAAAGCATCAGAGTCAGTGTCTGTGGGGTCAGTATATGCACCATTCTCCTCAGAGGATGTTTCCGGAACAGCGGTGGATTGTGAGGAAGTAGAGACCTGTTTAGAAGACATCTTACTCTTAGGTGGGCGAGAGTGAGACTTATTTTTAGTCAGCGATCGGTTCAAGTGCTGTAACGGAGATGAGATTTGATCTGCTCACAGCGGATTGACTGCAGGGACCATAAACTGCTGCACTGGCATAGGAGGTCCCACAGGGGGCGAAGTTTTGTTATCAGCGTATTTACTACTGTGGAGAAGGTAGCCCAAGGTAGGTCATTATTGGCCCCCGGTGCTACAGACCCACTGGGAGGTAAGGAACCCCCAGAACCTGAACTCTCTGCTGCCATGTTTTCCTTAAAAGTGTCTGCAGCATCACCTCCACTAAATGTGGGAGAAGCCCCAGTTCCGTTGCCCCGTGTAGCGTACATAATGATAAGCTCAATATCAGTCAACCTAGTACAATATTAGCAGCGATATACCTAGCAAGAACTCCCAGTGCAGTGTGTCAGCACAAACCGGGAATCCAAGAGATATATGGTGACTATAAATCAAAAAGAAAAATACACAATAAGTATATCTTGTGAAATACCTATATCAGTTAGCAAACATGACGCACTTAGGTGGTCATTCCGAGTTGTTCGCTCGTTGCCGATTTTCGCTATATTGCGATTACTTGCTTACTGCGCAAGGTTCGCAGAGCGCATGCGGTTAGTTATTTTACACAAAAGTTAGGTATTTTACTCATGGCATAACGAGGATTTTTCATCGTTCTGGTGATCGTAGTGTGATTGACAGGAAGTGGGTGTTTCTGGGCGGAAACTGCCCGTTTTCTGGGCGTGTGTGAAGAAACGCTGGCGTTTATGGGAAAAACGCGGGAGTGTCTGAAGAAACGGGGGAGTGTCTGGGCGAACGCTGGGTGTGTTTGTGACGTCAAACCAGGAACGAAACTGACTGAACTGATCGCAATGGCTGAGTAAGTTTGGAGCTACTCAGAAACTGCTAAGAAATTTCTATTCGCAATTCTGCAAATCTTTCGTTCGCAATTCTGCTAAGCTAAGATACACTCCCAGAGGGCGGCGGCTTAGCGTGTGCAATGCTGCTAAAAGCAGGTAGCGGGCGAACAACTCGGAATGAGGGCCTTAGACCCCTCAGGTTACAGAATATAGGAGTAGCAAGCTGAGTGAAATACACGAGATGGAAGCCACGCAGCAGCTACATGCACACACACATATAGTCACAAATATACAATGCAGAAGTTATACCAAACAATAAAATTGCACTGGACTAGCAATACAAAGTGATATTCATTATAGCTATATAGATATATATGTAAACAGTAGATATTGTAACCCTTGGTTACGTACTAATATTATGTTAAAACACCGCTAAACTATTAAAACTCAATGCCTCCACCCAAGCTTAACTCAGATGTTATATATTATTATTTATTGGGCTGGCTTGGGGCAGCTGGTAATATTTCTATTTAATAGATAATATTAACACTCTACTCACTGATTTCTTGTGTCTAAACAAAAGTGATAAATTTAATAGTTATAGTTGTATAATATTACAAAGATTGTAATATAACAAGAAAATACAAATTGGTAAGTTACACGTTCCCCTCTAATCCTACCCTCAAGACCTATACAGTTTCACCTGCATGCAATACAAAAAATTACCTTTTGGTAGCTACCGGATATGCCTAGGCAAATATAAAAATATTCCTAGGTGTACACCTGGATTGCAATACTAACTGTCATGCATGACACACTTTACATATATTATACATGAATTTGTCATAATAGTGACATAGGGAAAAATGTATACTTTATATATTACTTTAAAATTAAATATAGTATTAATCAAATGAGTACTCTAGAAATTATGTATACATTCACTTTCTGGCAGTTTGTAATATCTCTTATGCAAAAGTGACTATAATGATGTATCCTGAATGCCTTGTGTTACTTTAAGCTGAATCAGTATCTGTACTGAGTCTTTTTCCAAGTTTTGATGAAGAATAAAATGTTGACTGAATTCCTATTATATATACATATATGTTAGATGAATATCTTGCTTTCTGCTGTCAGGGAGGTTTCCACTGGGTAAATTACTTTCACTTTGCCCGACAGTTCGTGTTTCGCTATTGTATCCTTTTCCTTTGTATCCAGTCTATATAAACAGTCTGGCAGTGATCCCAGAACTTAAAATAAGATTTTACTCACCGGTAAATCTATTTCTCGTAGTCCGTAGTGGATGCTGGGGACTCCGTAAGGACCATGGGGAATAGACGGCTCCGCAGGAGACTGGGCACATCTAAAGAAAGATTTAGGTCTATCTGGTGTGCACTGGCTCCTCCCCCTATGACCCTCCTCCAAGCCTCAGTTAGGAACTGTGCCCGGAAGAGCTGACACAATAAGGAAGGATTTTTGAATCCCGGGTAAGACTCATACCAGCCACACCAATCACACCATATAACACGTGATAGGAACCCCGGTTAACAGTATGATAACAATTGGAGCCTCTGAAGAGATGGCTCACAACAAAACCCGATTTTTGTAACAATAACTATGTACAAGTATTGCAGACAATCCGCACTTGGGATGGGCGCCCAGCATCCACTACGGACTACGAGAAATAGATTTACCGGTGAGTAAAATCTTATTTTCTCTGACGTCCTAGTGGATGCTGGGGACTCCGTAAGGACCATGGGGATTATACCAAAGCTCCCAAACGGGCGGGAGAGTGCGGGTGACTCTGCAGCACCGAATGAGAGACCTCCAGGTCCTCCTCAGCCAGGGAATCCAATTTGTAGAATTTAGCAAACGTGTTTGCCCCTGACCAAGTAGCTGCTCGGCAAAGTTGTAAAGCCGAGACCCCTCGGGCAGCCGCCCAAGATGAGCCCACCTTCCTTGTGGAATGGGCTTTTATTGATTTAGGCTGCGGTAATCCTACCGCAGAATGCGCCAGCCGAATAGTGCTACAAATCCAGCGCGCAATAGACTGCTTAGAAGCAGGAGCACCCAGCTTGTTGGGTGCATACAGGATAAACAGCGAGTCAGTTTTTCTGACTCCAGCCGTCCTGGAAACATAAATTTTCAGGGCCCTGACTACGTCCAGCAACTTGGAATCCTCCAAGTCCCTAGTAGCCGCAGGCACCACAATAGGTTGGTTCAAGTGAAAAGCTGAGACCACCTTCGGGAGAAACTGAGGACGAGTCCTCAATTCTGCCCTATCCATCTGGAAAATCAGATAAGGGCTTTTTCAAGACAAAGCCGCCAATTCTGAAACCCGCCTGGCCGAAGCCAGGGCCAACAGTACGACCACTTTCCATGTGAGATATTTCAATTCCACAGTCTTAAGTGGTTCGAACCAATGTGATTTCAGGAATGCTAAAACCACATTGAGATCCCAAGGTGCCACTGGGGGCACAAAAGGAGGCTGAATATGCAGAACTCCTTTGACAAAAGTCTGAACTTCAGGCAGTGAAGCCAGTTCTTTCTGGAAGAAAATCGACAGAGCCGAAATCTGGACCTTGATGGACCCCAATTTGAGGCCCAACGTCACCCCTGCTTGCAGGAAGTGTAAGAATCGACCCAGTTGAAATTCCTCCTTCGGGGCCTTCATGGCCTCACACCAAGCAACATATTTCCGCCAAATGCGGTAATAATGTCTTGCGGTGACATCCTTCCTGGCTTTGATCAGGGTAGGGATGACTTCCTCCGGAATACCCTTTTCCTTTAGGATCCGGTGTTCAACCGCCATGCCGTCAAACGCAGCCGCGGTAAGTCTTGGAACAGACAGGGTCCCTGCTGCAGCAGGTCTTGTCTGAGCGGCAGAGGCCAAGGGTCCTCTGCCAGCATCTCTTGAAGTTCCGGGTACCAAGCTCTTCTTGGCCAATCCGGAACCACGAGTATGGTTTTCACTCCTCGCATTCTTATTATTCTCAGTACCTTGGGTATGAGAGGTAGAGGAGGAAACACATAAACCGACTGGTACACCCACGGTGTCACTAGAGCGTCCACAGCGATCTCCTGAGGGTCCCTTGACCTGGCGCAACATCTTTTCAACTTTTTGTTGAGGCGGGCCGCCATCATGTCCACCCGTGGTCATTCCCAACGGTTTACCCGCATTTGGAAAACTTCTGGAAGAAGTCCCCATTCTCCCGGGTGTAGGTCGCCCATCGGAGAATCCTTGTGGCTTCTGCCATCGCCATCCTGCTTCTTGTGCCGCCCTGTCTGTTTACATGGGCGACCGCCGTGATATTGTCTGATTGGATCAGTACCGGCTGGTTCTGAAGCAGGGGCCTTGCTTGGCATAGGTCATTGTAAATGGCCCTTAGCTCCAGAATATTTATGTGAAGCGAAATCTCCTTGGAAATTTCTTCCCTGTGTGACTGCACCCCAGCCCCGAAGGCTGGCCTCCGTGGTCACCAGGACCCAGTCCTGTATTCCGAATCTGCGGCCCTCTAGTAGATGAGCCCTCTGCAGCCACCACAGCAGCGACACCCTGTTTCTTGCCGACAGGGTTATCCGCTGTTGTATCTGTAGATAGGACCCGGACCATTTGTCCCACAGGTCCCACTGGAACGTCCTTGCGTGGAACCTTCCGAATGGAATTATGCTTCGTACGAAGCTACCATTTTTTTTTTTTTTAGGACTCGTGTGCTTCCACTGGAAGAAACACTCTTTTCTGGTCTGTGTCCAGAATCATTCCCAGGAACAGAAGACGTGTCGTCGGGACCAGCTGTGACTTTGGAATATTGAGAATCCAGTCGTGCTGTTGTATCACTTCCCGAGAGAGTGCTACCCCCACTACCAACTGTTCTTTGGACCTCGCCTTTATCAGGAGATCGTCCAAGTACGGGATAATAAAAACTTCCTTCTTGCGAAGGAGTATCATCATTTCGGCCATTACCTTGGTAAAGACCTTCGGTGCCGTGGACAACTCCAACGGCAGCGTCTGGAACGGATAGTGACAGTCCTGTACCACACATCTGAGGTACTCCTGGTGAGGAGGGTAAATGGGGACATGCAGGTACGCATCCTTGATGTCCAGGGAGACCCTGTAATCCCCCTCGTCCAGGCTCGTAATAACCGCCCTGAGCGATTCCATCTTGAACTTGAATCTTCTGATATAAAAGTTCAAGTATTTTAATTTTAAGATGGGTCTCACCGAACCGTTCTGTTTCGGTACCACAACCATTGTGGAATAGTAACCCCTTCCTTGCTGAAGGAGGGGCACCTTGACAAT
Organism: Pseudophryne corroboree; assembly: GCF_028390025.1. Classification (NCBI taxonomy): domain Eukaryota; kingdom Metazoa; phylum Chordata; class Amphibia; order Anura; family Myobatrachidae; genus Pseudophryne; species Pseudophryne corroboree. The sequence continues at coordinate 714,463,042 of NC_086447.1, forward strand.
CACTTGTTGTGAGTATAGTGTTTAATAGCCACCAACACCGCCTCCCTGGCAGAGGGAGGTGCCGGTAAGGCAGATTTTAGGAAACGGCGGGGGGAAGAACGTCTCGAACTCCAGCCTGTACCCCTGAGATACTACTTGAAGGACCCAGGGATCCATGTGAGAGAGCCCACTGGGCTCTGAAATTTCTGAGACGGGCCCCCACCGTACCCGGGTCCGCCTGAGCAGCCCCAGCGTCATGCTGTGGACTTACCGGACGCAGGGAGGACTTCTGCTCTTGGGAACTAGCTGTGTGCTGCAGCTTTTTCCTCTACCTTTGCCTCTCGGCAGAAAGGATGAGCCTCTAGCCCTCTTGCTTTTCTGGGGCCGAAAGGACTGTACTTGATGATACGGTGCTTTCTTTTGTTGTGGAGTAGCCTGTGGCAAAAAAGTCGATTTCCCAGCAGTAGCTGTGGAAACGAGGTCTGAAAGACCATACCCAAACAGTTTTACCCCCTTATAGGGCAAAACTTCCATGTGCCGATTCGAGTCGGCATCGCCTGACCATTGCCGAGTCCATAACCCCCGTCTGGCGGCAATGGACCTAGCGCTTATTTTTGATGCCAGCCGGCAAATATCCCTCTGTGCATCACGCATGTATAAGACCACGTCTTTTATATGCTCTATTGTCAGCAAAATATTGTCCCTATCCATAGTAATTTTCTGACAGGGAATCTGACCACGCAGCGGGAGCACTGCACATCCATGCCGAAGCAATGGCTGGTCGCAATATAATGCCCGAGTGTGTGACTATATCTTTCAGGGTAAGCCCCTGCTTTTTATCAGCAGGTTCCTTCAGGGCGGCCGTATCCGGAGACGGTAGTGCCACCTTTTCTGATAAGCGTGTAAGCGCTGTATCTACCCTATGGGGTGTTTCCCAACGTGACCTATCCTCTGGCGGGGAAGGGTACGCTGCCAATTACCGTTTAGAAATTATCAATTTCTTACCGGGGGAAGACCACGCTTCCTCACACACCTCATTTTATTTTCTCAGATGCAGGAAAAACTACTGGTAGTTTTCTCTCACCAAACATAATACCCTTTTATGTGGTACCTGGGGTATTATCATAAATGTGTAATACATTTTTCATTGCCTCAATCATGTAACGGGTGGACCTATTTGGAGGGTACACTAGTCTCATCGTCGTCGACACTGGAGTCGGTATCCGTGTCGACATCTGTTTCTGCCATCTGAGGTAGCGGGCGTTTTTAGAGCCCCCCATGACATTTGAGACGCTGGAACAGGCACAAGCTGAGTAGCCGGCTGTTCTGTGTCGTCGACCTTTTGTGTAAGGAGTTGACACTTTCACGTAATCCTTCCATAAGTCCAACCACACCGGTGTCGATCCCGTAGGGGGTGACATCACATTTACAGGCATTCGCTCCGCTTCCACATCATTATCCTCCTCATACATGTCGACACAGCCATACCGACACACAGCACACACACAGGGAATGCTCTGACAGAGGACAGGACCCCACAAAGCCCTTTGGGGAGACAGAGGGAGAGTATGCCAGCACACACCAGGGCGCTATATATCACAGGGATATCACATATAAGAGTGTTTTCCCTTATAGCTGCCTATATATATTGTATACTGCGCCTAAATTGTGCCCCCCCCTCTCTTTTTAACCCTTTCTGTAGTATTGACTGCAGGGGAGAGCCAGGGAGCTTCCCTCCAACGGAGCTGTGAGGGAAAAATGGCGCCAGTGTGCTGAAAGGAGATAGCTCCGCCCCTTTTTCGCGGACTTTCTCCCGCATTTTTATGGATTCTGGCAGGGGTTAAAAAGCACCTATATAGCCTCTGGGGCTATATATGGTGCCAGTTTGCCAGCCAAGGTGTCAGTATTGCTGCTCAGGGCGCCCCCCCCCAGCGCCCTGCACCCATCAGTGACCGAAGTGTGTGGTGTGCATGAGGAGCAATGGCGCACAGCTGCAGTGCTGTGCGCTACCTTGGAGAAGACATAAGTCTTCAGCCGACGATTTTCCGGACCACCTTCTTGCTTCTGGCTCTGTAAGGGGGACGGCGGCGCGGCTCCGGGAACGGACGACGAGGTCGGGTCCTGTGTTCGATCCCTCTGGAGCTAATGGTGTCCAGTAGCCTAAGAAGCCCAAGCTACCACCACTTAGGTAGGTTCGCTTCTTCTCCCCTTAGTCCCTCGATGCAGTGAGCCTGTTGCCAGCAGGTCTCACTGAAAATAAAAAACCTAACAAACACTTTCTTCCTAGGAGCTCAGGAGAGACCCTAGTGTGCATCCAGCTCAGCCGGGCACAGAAATCTAACTGAGGCTTGGAGGAGGGTCATAGGGGGAGGAGCCAGTGCACACCAGATAGACCTAAATCTTTCTTTAGATGTGCCCAGTCTCCTGCGGAGCCGTCTATTCCCCATGGTCCTTACGGAGTCCCCAGCATCCACTAGGACTTCAGAGAAAGTTACTTTGTTTAACCAGACTGTATGAAGCAAGTTAATATATCTCCCTCCACTGGGTAATTTCTTTTACTTTGCCTGACAGTTCGTGTTTCACTATTGTATCCTTTTCCTTTGTATCCAGTTTATATAAACAGTCTGGCAGTGATCCCAGTACTTAAAGTTACTTTGTTTAACCAGACTGTCTTGAAGTCAGATATTTCAGCACTTGTGATGAAATATACCATACAGGCAGTTCATATCTTTCCTTGCACTATAATTAGTTAGTTATTATACTACCACTGGTAAGAGTCAATGTCCCTTGTGGATAAGTGTCTATAAGTGCAACAGGTGAGTGCAAGAGTTTGTTGTTTCTCACCACTCCTCGATTAGTTGTGCTGTGCTCCTTGACCTCTCTGTCCTTGGGTCCTGTCATACGTAAGGCTGTACTGGAATTACTGCTTTCTCTCCCTCAACTTCTTTCATACAGCTTGGTACCTCAGCTGCCCGGCTCAGCTACACTCACAGTCTGTAGCAAACTCACTCTCCTGGGCATTACATCAAAGAGTGCTCCGCACACCTGTCCAATGTTTGCAGCTGGTGTTAGCAGGAGGCAGAAACACTCTCAATGTGCCAAGCTCTTATGTGTATAAAAGGGGCAGCGCCATCAGCCTACCTACTACCCACTGTTTACAGCTCAAACAACAGCGGCAGCAGTCATAGCATATGGAACGCTCTATAACCCCCTAGGCAAACATCAATAAGTGGCCATTTCAGTCTTCTCCCTCTGCTCACTCGTGTTTACAGCTTAGATGAGTGATAGCAGCGGAGAGACTTCAACAGCACCACCCATCAATGTGCCCTACACTGGCTTTATTCGGTGCTGGCCTCAGTCATGGAGCTGTCCTCCGCCAATATTACAGCTCTATGGCGGAGGGGAAGCATCCAAGTACTGTGCGCTGACCGAGGGAACTGCAGGCTGCTCTTTAGCAGAGGGGACCCACTTTTATCCCCCTCACCATGAAGCTCGCGCTGACCGGCAGGCTCCTATTGGTCCTCTTTTCTCCCTGCTGCCAATCAGCGCGTAGCCTCCTCCAGCGGCTCGCGGTCCGGGTAGCGGCTCGAGGGACCCCGTCCTTCCCGCCCTGCAGGCTATCACTATAGCGGCTCGCGATGCACACAGAGCACCCGCTTTGCTGCCATGCAGGGTATTACTTCTGTCTCGCGGTCAGCGCGAGGCAGCTGTCTTGCCGCCATAAACTCACCATCTAAACTGCATGAGGGAAACACACTCCTCAAGCAGTATAAGTGATCTCCAATGACAGCTATATACCTTTGTTAACAGTATAATACACAGCTCTTGCAATATTCTCCTAAACAACCCCTACATAACTGCACATATACATTATTTACATACAAATATATATATTTATATACATATACCTATACATATATATATTTATATATATATATACATATATATATATATATATATATACACATTCCCTGTGGATATTACCTATTATTTTATTTTATATTTCTGGACAATCTATACTTTATGGATTCTATATACATAACCAGAATTATTCCAACCTTGTTTATTACCACATATATTTATTTATTTTATTAATACATGGCTACACTATAATAAAACACAGTAAGTACTGGATGTATATCACAGGGTGTTTGTACCACACAACCCTAACTGTATGCACTCTTTCTTAACTAACACTGTCCACTGACAGGTAGAATACTTAAGTGTCCTGTAAAATGCACAGCGCTGACGAGCAGGCGGCTTTACAGAGGAGAATTTGCCCCAGCAGTCCCAGGAACAGCGCAGCTCCGTGTAATGGCGGCTGACAGGGAGTGAGGGAGATATACATGCAGCTCCAGGGCGGGAACATTTACCCAAATGGTGCCCTGGGGCTGGAGGAGGGGTTACAGGTCAGGCCTTATCCCCCTGCTGGCTTCCCCACCGGGCGCTGCGGGCTGTAATGAAACGGGTTTTACAGAGACAAAACCCCACTTGTGCCCTGTGTCCCGGAGGCTAGTGGAGCGGCTGCCCCTTACAGTGTCCACGCCAGCGCACGCGGTTCACCTCCCACGGCCGCGCTGGATCGCGATTACAGCGGGCCAAAGAGACCCCTTACCTCCCCTTTCAATGCAGCCACGCGATCCAGGAGACAGCGGCGAGTGTGTGCCTAACGTAGAGAAGAACACCGGTGCCTCCGCTGTAGTGACCCGGCAACCAGGGCACGGGAGTATACAGCGCCGCTGGGGGAGTGAAGGAGCTGCAGCAGGGGATGTCTGACTGACATCTAACACTGCTGCAGCCCTTGAAGTCTTCAATTATTCTTTCTTCTGAAAAATAGCTTTTTCTTAGGGCTGCCGGGGTAGCCCCCCTGTTGATTGCCTGCTTACTGCATGGCACCACCTTACAAACTGAGCTCCTGTGCACGGAGGCGGGGTGATATAGGAGGCGGCGCTATGCATCTTGGGAAGAAGGTCAAAGCTTTGAGCCTGTTGGTGCCTCGGATCAAGATCCTACTCTACACCCCGATGTTAATCCTTGTGGAGCCCAGTGTACCCCGCTGCAGAAAAATGGATTTTAGTAAATCCGACCTGTGCTCCCTACCCTGGTGGATATAGTGGGATCCCTGCATGGCCAGTGTCCATGCCAGCGGCGCAGTCCGTCTCCCGGGACCGGATCGCAATTTCGGCGGGTCCCACCTGGGGGACCCCCTTACCTCCTCCCTGAAGTGCGGCCACGCGATCCAGGTGAGAAGCAGCGGTGATGTGTGCCTGATGACCGGAGCGCCTCCGCTGCAAGAACCCGGCAACCAGGGCACGGGAGTATGCAGCGCCGCTGGGGGAGGTGATGGAGCCGCAGCACAGAATGTCAGCATGACATGCCTGTGCTGCGGCCCTTGAAGTCTTCTTTCTTCTTAAAAAGCTCTTATTAAGGCTGCCTAGCGCAGCCCCACCTGTTAGCTGCCTGCAGGCACCAACTTACAAACTGAGCTCCAGTGCCTGGAGGCGGGGCTATAGAGGAGGCGATGCAGTGCATCCTGGGAACAGTCAAAGCTTTAGCCTGTTGGTGCCTCGGATCAAGATCCAACTCTACACCCCAATGTTATTCCCTGTAGAATACCAGTGTAACCCGCTGCAGAAAGGATAGGGTTTTTGTCACGCTCGTTGTGGGTCATTCCGAGTTGATCGCACGCAGCAACTTTTTGCTGCCTGTGCGATCAACTAGTATCTGCCTATGGGGGAGGTTTTTTTGCATAGCAAAGCTGCGACCGCTTGTGCAGCCCTGCTATGCAAAAAAAGTTTTGTGTAGAACAAGACCAGGGTAAGAGTTACTAATCCTGTGCGATTAATCCAGCGTTGCAGGTCCCGGATTAGACGTCAGACATCCGCCCTCCAAACGCCTGGACATGCCTGCGTTCGCCGCACCACTCCCAGAAAACGGTAAGAGGACGCCTAGGAACACCTTCCTCCTGCCAATCTTCTTGCGATCACGGCAGCGATCGCTTTCTTCGGTCTTCTTGTCGTTGCCCAGGAAAGGCCGTTGCTGGGCAATGACGCGCATGCGCAGAACCGTCCCGTTCGCACCGCTAAGAAAAACAACAGCGTACGAACGGGTAGGAATGACCCCCCATTATTCCATTGCAATGCACTGGTAGACAGCTGGGGCCAATAGCTTGTTTTAGCTTCCCAGGCTGAAGGCTGCCAACCAGCACCAAGAAATATGCTCTTTTTGTGCCATTACTGAACCAGCCTCTGCCTCCTGCATCCACTGGCAAAGTGAAAACACTGATCTGTTCTGACTGATATATAAATAATATCTACAAGGCGTGAACATTACCAAATCCTGGACTGCAGAAGGTTTCATTTTCTAGTTATAGGATCCCTGCTGGTTGTTAAGTGGAACTGTTTCGTCCACCACACTGCATGGACCAGACTGTTACCTTGCGGGAGAGGGTATAGTGGCGATGGAATTCACTTAAAAAGTCATAAAGATTCTTAATTCATCTATTGCATAGATTTCAGATAAGACAGTATATCTAGATACACAATTCCTACATTTGGTCACATGGGGTACAATAATGCACAATGGGCTTACGTCACAGTCTGCAGGATGGCTGCACGGTCCTGGTGAGTCTGCCTTTATTTTTAAAGTGTCAATAATTTCATAGTTTTGCTTTTTAAATTATTGCCACTTTAAAAATACAGGCAGACAGACTCACTGGAATTGCGCCTGTGCCTTCATCTTGCAGACTATTACAAAAGGCTCAATATCAATCAAGGAATTAAAAAGGTATAAAATGAAGGTTTACCTTGCACAACTACTGCTCTCGCTGCTGTCTGAGAAATCACTCTGCTCCAGCCAAGCGCTGTAGTAACGCACAATGTTTTTATGTTCAAGGCGAGCCAAGGCTTTTACTTCTTGTAAATATTTTCTGTACAGAGAAGAATAAATATAAATCTGAGTGTAAAGGTGAGTACACTTACTGATAAAGTTAACACCATCGTTTATTTTGACCCTTCCTGAGCGATGTTGTTTACTATATCGCCCAGTGTGTACGCAGATGACGAGGAGCAATGCGCGGCCCCGCGGGCCGTTAACAACCCTGGGTGTCGGCCGTGCATGCAGCTCACTTTGGACTCATCGTCCAAAACTGTATGCTCCGGCCGGCCACGGCATGACATCACTGTTCGATATCATTAGTGATATCGCACAGGGGGTATGCCCATCATTGGACGTCCCAGCCCATCAAAAATACTGTAATACTAGATAAAAGTGTTTGTTAAAAGCGAGGAAGAATAAAGACAAACATAATCAGAGAACTGAGGACAAGAAGTTCCCACACTTGTTTTGAATAAATTAACCCGACCCAGGATAGACAGTGGTAGTTTTTTCCAGCTATGCGCCCTCTCTTTAAATGACATCGTAATGGGGTCAATATTTTGGGCCACATAACTGCGTGCCAGAGGGGTGATCCAGATACCCAAGTATTTAAACCGCAGCGTCCACTGCAAGGGGTATACTCCCCGAGTATTTTCAGGGAGAAAGCCAGACAAGGGAAAAATATGCGATTTATCCCAGTTGATTAATAAACCAGAAAAAACTCCAAATTCCTCCACTACCCGCAGCATAGCCTGCAGGGAGCCCTCTGAGTCCTGTAAAAAAAGGAGCATATCGTCTGCATACAGGGCCACAACATCCACATGACCCCCAACCTTAATACCCCTAATCTCGTCATTAGATCGTAGCAAGGCGGCCAACGGCTCCACGGCAATTGCGAACAGCGCAGGGGATAGGGGGCAACCCTGTCGAGTGCCCCTCCCCAACGCAAACATCTCCGACGTGAAACCATTGGCCGTCACACGGGCCATAGGTAAAAAATACAATAACTGGAGAAATTTAATAAAGCGAGGGCCAAAAGCAAACTTCTCCAGTACCCCCCACAAATATGTCCACTCCACTGAGTCGAATGCTTTGGCTGCATCCAGGGACACCACCACCGAGTCCAACTCCCCCAGATCGCACCTCTGTAGGTGACAAAACAGTCTACGTAAATTTTGGGCAGTTGATTTACCTGGCATAAATCCCGTCTGATCTGGGTGAATGATTGTTGTGATAACTAAGTTCAATCTAGATGCCAAGATTTTTGCCAGTATCTTGACATCCGTATTGAGGAGGGAAATAGGTCTGTAAGACTCGGGGCGTAGGGGGTCTTTTCCCGGTTGCAGCAAGACAATTATATTTGCCTCGGCCATAGAGCGAGGGAGAGTCCCACCCTCCAATAATAGGTCAAATAGTTGTAGAAGATAGGGGGCGAAAAAGCTGCTAAATTTCTTATAGACTTCACCCGGAAGTCCATCACAACCCGGTGCCTTAGACGCTGGAAGGGACAGGATCGCAGCGTTCACCTCCTCCAGAGTAATTGGTGCATCTAGAGCCCCAGAGTCTTCCTGGGACAGACAGGGCAAATCCAACCGAGCCAAATATTCCCTCAATTGATCAGTGGAGTAAGTGGCTCGGGATGTATATAGCGAGGAATAGTAGCTACGAAATGTCTCAGACACCGCCGAGCCCGAGTAACACATTTGCCCGTCAGAGTTCCTCACACATTGAATCATTGTTCTAGTAGATTCAGACCGAGCCAAAAAAGCTAAATAACTGCCATTCATCTCCGCCTGAAAATAGTGTGCATGTCCCGCAAAAAGGAGTCTACGCCTGGACTTCTCATATAAGCAATCGGACCACTCTCCCTGCGCGTCTCGCCACAACAGTTCATCAGAACGTAAATGTGTAGCTATATATTGGGATTCCAACTGCTGACACAAGGCCTCCAGTCTTATTTCCTCCCTTTTACTAGATAATTTAACCTCAGATATTCGTTTTATAAAGGAGCCCCGCTGGAACGCTTTGAAAGCGTCATGTTTGACCGCCAGCTTGGTACAAGACAGATTACAAACCTGGAACCCTTCCCATACATCAACCAAATCCGCACCCTCCCCTAATAAGGTTAACCAGAAGGGATTAAGTTTCCACATTTTTGCACCGCGCTCCCAACCGACACTAACTGTAAGTGATACAGGAGAGTGATCCGATATACCCCTAGGAAGATAGTCCACCGCCAACACATCAGGGGACAGGTCAGGAGAGATCAAGATCAAATCAATGCGAGAGAAGGCATGATAGGTAGCGGAGTGGCAGGAGAACTGGTTAGCCGTGGGATTGCGACTCCTCCATATATCCACCAACCCCAATTCCCCCACCAGTCGTGCAAATGGAGTAGGGGATTCAGAAGGGGAGGGAGAAGCAACTGACTCTCTCCATCTGTCCAGGGCGTGATCCATCACATTGTTAAAGTCCCCCATGCATATCACTGGGGCAGCAGGGGATTGGGCTAGAAATCGGGCAGCATGCCGCAGAACCTCATTGTTATATGGCGGGGGGACATAGACAGCTAATATGTGGAATAATCTACGATTAATATGTGCGCGCAGAAAGACGTATCTGCCATATTGATCTGTTTCACAGGAGTCTAGGTGAAATTGTATAGATTTTCTAATTAATACAGAGACACCCCTAGCGCTACCTGAGAGAGTGGAGTGGTAAACATGACTAATCCAGGGTTTCTTGAGTGCCAATACCCTACTTCCAACCAAATGGGTTTCGGAGAGACAAATTATGTCTGCCTGGTATTTTTTAACCTGAGTCAAGATCAACGATCTCTTAATTTTTTCGTTCAAACCCCTGACGTTCCAGCTGAGCAGACGAAGCTCCCTAGATACAGCAGACATATAAAGTAGGCAAGAAAAGGGTAGCAGGATATAAAAGAGAGACAAATATCAGAGCCTGGCCGTTCCGGATCGCAGAGCATTGTAGGCTGTGATTAGGGACACCCAGTCCCCCCATGTCCCTGGAAATAGAGGAAATCAAAGCAATATCTTTCGTAAACATCGCAACACAACAGAGCACACACATAAACAAAAATTGATGGCATGAAAAAAAAAAAACTAACCCCCCCCACTCCCACCCTGTATCACCTTGGAAACTTAAGGTATACCTGGATCCCATAACTCCCACCAAATTAACTAAACTAAGGGATAGGGGCCTAACCAAGAGCCCGAAGAAGAGCCCCTACACTATCTTCGGCATAGGCTCTCCATAGAATACCGATAGAAGAAGTGCCCTAACCCTGAAAAAAAATATCTAGCAGCGTACTTCAACCGTAATAATCGAACAAAAGGGGGGAAAACACAAGAACCCTCATTGATATTAGGTTGCCCGATATTACCCCATCAAAGCATTGCTTATGCACTCACAGTGTGGCTAGCAAAATAAGAATATGAGACAATTAGGCTTAGCATTAGGAGAGCAATAAATCAACAATTGTACAGTAACACATCATCGAGGAGGGTGAGGCTGTCGTTCCAGCCATGCAGCAGCATCTTGAGGAGTTGAAAAAAAATGAGTGGTGTTATCAAACACCACACGCAGCCTGGCCGGAAACAGCATAGAGTACTGTATGTTACGGTCACGGAGTTGACGTTTGATTTGCAGAAACTGTGATCTACTCTTTTGCACCTCCAGGGCAAAATCAGGGAAAACGGATATATTATGTCCGTCCAGTCGGAGAGGGCCCTGCGTCCGGGCCAGACGGAGTATAGCGTCACGGTCCTTAAAATGTAGGAAACGGGCAATGAAAGTTCAAGTTCCCACACTTGTTAACTGTATTTCCCCCGTAACCAACACTTCCATAACTGTGTTGATGTTATTGTACTAAACCAGTTTGTATCAAATGTAGGTTTCCCATTATGACTTTGTTGTCAGAGTTGAACAAATCAAGGATACTTTACCACGTTTTATATGATTAAATGATCAGCATTCATTGTATTTTACCATCCTTTAGTGAGCATGGAAAAGTGCGTGCCAAAATATGTGTGTGTGTGTGTACAAACAAATACAAACATTTCAGGGCTGATTGTTTTTGCACACAGTGCATGCACAAATGGGAATTCATGCATCTTTGTGAATGTCTGTCCTGTTCTGAGTTGTGCATAACTTGCCGAACTCTGTCTTTTCATGAAATAGAGCATTTTGGGGTATGAGCTGAGAGGTCACAATGCAATCACATGTAACCACCATGATTATTGGGAGTGCCATGAGAGTGTCGTGGTAAGGGCTATCTGAGCATAAAGGCACACTGGGCAGTTGCTCAGTGTCCCACAATCCTTGGGGCCTTGGAGCAGGGCTCGGCGGTGGATAAACAATCAGAGAAGCGAGGCAACGTCCTCTATCTGCCTCCCAGCCTGCAGCCAGACAGTGAGTGGCTGTCAGCATGTGGATTGGTGGATGGCTGGAGCTATCACTGTAGCATTCTACAGCCTGCAGCAGGAGAGTGAATAGCATGCTGATTGGTGGATTCTTGGGGTTATTCACTATTCAGAGTGTTGACAGCCATTCACTGTATGGTAACATGTGGAGAGACAGCACAGTACTGCAGGAGAGGCATGTTATGATTTGGGTTTTTCTTTACTGATTCCCATGAATGGGTGTGTAGGAGCCCCAGTGCATTGATTTGCCCAGGGCCTGCAATGCTGTTAAGACAGCCCTAGTCATGGACGTGTATCAAAAGCTCCATGCTATTCGGAGTCATGCATACAGGAAATGGAAGACTGTTTCAGACATATCTTTTGCACCTAGCTTGGGGTTGTTGCAAGTGCATATGTCAGAGTAAACTTAATTGGCAATACAGGATTTCCACTTGCACATGCACAAACCCTATCATTAGTTCAACAGATTCTGACATTAGAATAAGGTAGTAAATGAGGCTTTTGCAGCTGTACACACATACAGCCACTTTGCGTGCAACTTAGAATCAGACCCTTAATGTTTCTTCTCTACTGTAAACATACATTACTGTCATGATGTTGCAGGTGAAATTGTATTAATGATATACACAACATGTAAGAAGTGATATTTAACTTAGACTTTAATGTATTTATCTTATATTAACTAACAAGTCAATCATATTAATGAACATATGCCAGTGTCTATGAATTACTGGATTGTGGGCCTAATTTAGCATGGATTGCTATTCAGAGAAATTACAGTTGTCTGCGAGTAGAAAGGTGCCGCACCGACAAGAACAAAACGCCCCATGCAAATTTGCAAATGCATTGCAGATCGCTATCCACTCGCAGATGCATACTCAATTCCGGGAAAATCGAAGATTTTTTGCCATCTGTGCAAATGTGAGTAGGTCTGAGGCTGCCACTAATCTGCGACTGCGACGGGTGGGAAGTGGTCTACGCTGACGTCCAAGACCCTCTCCAAAAACGCATGGGCACACCTGCGTTTTTTTTCTGACACACCCAGAAAACGGCAGGTTTCCGCCCAGAAACTCCAGCTTCTTGTCAGTCAAACAGCGACTACATTGCGATTACAATCTGTACGCATTTTTCTCACTATTACTCCTCGTACGTGCGCAATGCGAACACTATGCTCGATTTGCTATTTCTCTGAATAGCGATCCATGCTGAATTAGGCCCTGTAACTGTATGTTTGAACCCATGTACTGTTAAAAAGCTGCACTTCAAACGTTAGAGAAACACAATGTTGTACTTGACATTTAGGGGGGTATCCAATTAGCCGCGGTTAATTATCATGCCTAATTGTGCCACCAGGGACTATTCAATTAGCCCCGTAAAGCTGCGACTCACTCCAGCTAATTGAGGATTTTGTTTCACCTGCCTCAGGCAGGCAAAACCAAATCACTGGAACAGCCCGCTGTTTCTACCGAAAACACACAGGTTTCACTGAACCTGTGTGTTTTCGGGAGAGAACTTATTTTTTTACGGGCGACCAAACTGCATAGCCTGAAAAAAAAATATGGCAGAAAGATCGGGAAAAATTTGCTGCCTTACCTGCTCCCCATTGTGCAGATGAGGCTGTGCCCGGAATGGTGTGCGCAGGAGGTAGCTATTGCCACACTCACAAGCACGCTGGCATCATGACAGGGGAGTCAATGGAGCAGTGGTGAGGGCATCTATGATAAATACATATCATAAATAAATACAATAAAGGAAATTAAAGACAAGAGGCTGCTTAGCAGCAACCTACCTGTACTGTGTCTGCTTCAGGGCACCAAACTAACCTGGCCTATAGGTCCTCAATGCGCAGGATATCGGGTAGAGGGAGGCTGCGCTACTGGGTAAGAAAAATGAACTATTTGTTGCCCAGGTTTCGCTACTCCACTCTGAACCCACTGTGATCAAAATGTCCCCCCATGGCTGAAAGGATAAAATTATAAATTTCTGCTGCGGGGTACACTGGGCTCCACAAGGATTGGACAATGGGGTGTAGAGTAGGATCATGATCCGAGGCACCAACAGGCTCAAAGCTTTGACTGTTCCCGCCTCCTATATCACCCCGCCTCCCAGCACAGGAGCTCAGTTTTGTAAGTTGGTGCTGTAGTAAGCAGGCACTTAACAGAGGGGCTGCTCCAGGCAGCCCTAAGAAAAGCTTTTTATGAAGTAAAAAGTGAAGACTTCAAGGGCAGCAGCGGTGGTAAATGTCTTGTGACATTCACTGCTGAAGCTCCAGCTCTCCCCAGGGGCGCTGTACACTCCCGAGCCCTGGTTGCCGGGTACCTACAGCGGAGGCTCCGGTTTTCTTCAAGTTAGACACACAAGGCTGGGGCTCTCCAGGTTCGCGTGGCCGCGCTTCGGGAGGTGGTAAGTGGGTCCCGCTTGCGGGACCCGGTCTTTATCGCGATCCGGCGCGGTCAGTAGGAGGCGAGCCGCGCGCGCTGGCGGTGGACACTGTGGCAGTACAGGCGATCCCACTAAATCACCAGGGCATGGGCGCAGGCCAGGTTTTCACTCTAAACCGGCTTTTATTTCGCCCACAGTACCCGGTGGTTTTGCCAGCAGAGGGGATAAGGCTTAAACCTGAAGCCTCTCCCTCAGCCCCAGGGCGCCATTTCCAGCAAGTGTTTCCGCCCTGGAGCTGCATTTCTGTCTTTTCCTCACTCCCTGTCAGTGTCTGCGGTGCCATTATTCCTCAGTTCACTGTTCCTGGGACTGCTTGGGCAAATCCTCCTATGTAACGCCGCCTGGTTGTCAGCGCTGTGCCTTTACATGACACTTAAGTATTCTACCTGCCTTTTTAGACAGTGATAGTTAAGAAAGAATGCATTTAGTCAGGGTTTTATAGTACAATTACCCTGTGATATACATCCAGTTCTTACTGTGTAGTGTTATATCTATTGACTATTTAGCAATATAAGCTAGTCCAGTGCAGTATTAATGTCAGTAATAACCTCTGCATTGTACAAACTGTGACTTTCTGTGTGTGCATTTGATAGCTGAGTGGTGTCCATTTCGAGTCTTCCACTCAACTTGCTATCCCTATATTCCATAACCTGAGGGGGTTTGGTGCGTCAGGTGTTATCTAATATAGGATTTTCACAAAGATATACTGTATTACGTATTTTTCTCTGTGATTTAGTCACCATATCTCTCCTTTATCTCTGCTAGTGCTGACTACACTGCGCAGGGGTTTGGGTTTAGGGATATAGTGCTGCTGATAATTGTACTGTGTTACCTCATATTGCAAGTTATATCATGTCTGCTTCTGAGGGTAACGGTTCTGGGGCGGAACACACTGCTGGTGTTGCTGAAGCCACAGGCACATATGAGGAGAATATAGCCGCTGTGGGTTCTGGTTCTGGGGGTTCCTTATCCCCCAGTGGGACTGTGGCAACGGAGGCACATACTGACCCACCGTGGGCCGCTTTTTCCACGCTTCTGCATATGCTAGTTCATAAACTAACACCCCCTATGGGACCCCCAATGCCGGTACAACCGTATGTGGTCCCTGCAGCTAACCCGCCGTGGGCAGACGATTTATCTGCTCAATTAAAGAAGTTGAACCAGTCCTTGACTACTAAAAAGTCTGACCAACGCTCGCCTAAGTCCAAGAGGTCCTCTAAGCGAGCGCTTGTCTCCTCACAATCCACTGCTGTCACTGACACCTCGTCTGATGAAGACGGCACTTACACTGACCCCACAGGTTCTGACTCAGATACGGCTGATGGGGAGGGTAGTTCACATGTGGATGTTCCTGATCTTTTGGAGGCTATTAAGTTAATTCTGCAGATTACGGATAAACGTGTGGAGGGTTGTCTGAAAGCGATTTACACCCTCACGGGTGCTGCACAAAGGCCCACTATTGCAGCTACATGGGCTGCAGAGGCTATTGAAGCATGGGCCTTGGAGTTAGAAGCTGAAATCTCCTCTGACCATGCTAGACAATGCTTGTCATATATTGTCCCAGCTTCTCGATATAGTAAAGAGGCGGCTTCTGATGCCGGTATCCTAGCAGCCAAGGCCTCTACTACTTCAGTCCTGGCTCGCCGGATATTGTGGCTGAGATCCTGGTCTGTGGATCTGGACTCTAGAAAAACCCTGGAGGACTTAAATAAGATAGTGGCTGACTTGGCTACTGCCTGTCTGCCTAATACCGCTCCTTCTGTGTCGAAGGCTAAAGGTACGTCCTTTCGCCCCTTTCGTCCTTCAGGTAAAGCAAAAGGTCAGGCGTACCATAAGCAGGCCCGCACTTCCAAACCTGGTAAGCCGAAGCCCAAAAGAGCCTGGGCTGCCCGACAGCCAGCTGCCAAGACCGATAAGCCTGCCGCATGACGGGGCGGGCTTCCCCCTGGGGGATCCCAGGGTGGGGGGCCGGCTTCTAGAGTATACCCTGGAATGGTTGAAGACCACTTCAGATGCCTGGGTACGGGAAGTCGTCACTCGAGGTTACGCCATAGCCTTCAAAAACCGACCTCCTCATCGATTTTGCCAGACAGACATCCCTTTGGACCAGACAAAGGCAAAAACTCTACACTCGGTGGTACAGACCCTCCTGGATACAGGAGTCGTAGTACAGGTGCCTCTTGCTCAGAGGCACCTGTACTATTCTCCGCTGTTTCTAGTCCCGAAACCGAATGGGTCCTCCTGGCCCATTCTCAACCTCAAGGCATTGAAAAGGTTTGGGAAGATTTCCAAGTTCCATATGGAAACCCTTCGCTCTATAGTTCTGGCCTTGGAACCTGTGGACTACATGGTCTCCCTGGACATACAGGATGCTTACCTGCATATTCCTATAGCAGTGTAACATCAACAATACCTGAAGTTTGCTATTGGCAACATCCATTACCAGTTTCAGGCATTACCTTTTGGTTTAACAACAGCTCCGCGAGTCTTCACCAAAGTTATGGCGGTGATGACGGTGGTACTCCCGTATCTGGACGACTTGTTAATCCTGGCAAATTCCCCAGATCTTCTCCTACGTCATCTGGATATGACGGTCCGGTTTCTACAAGCCCACGGGTGGCTCATCAACTGGAAGAAATCCTTCCTGGTCCCTGCTCAGAGCATGGTGCACCTGGGAGCTCTGTTGGACACTCACAACCAGAGGTTGTTCTTGTCTCAGCAGAAAGTCCTGAAGGTTCAGGACAGGATTCGTTGCTTCCTTTCTCGTCCGCAAGTGTCGATACATTCGGCAATGCAGGTGCTGGACCTCATGGTATCAGCATTCGACATGGTGGAGTATGCTCAATTCCATTCTCGCCCCCTCCAGAGGCTAATTCTAGCCAAGTGGGACGGCCTGCCTCACCGGATCAGCTTTCACATGATCTCATTGACTCCGGAGGTTCGTCTGTCACTGCTCTGGTGGCTCCAGGACCAACAATTGTGCAGGGGCCGTCCCTTCTGGATATCCAACTGGGTCCTGTTGACGACAGATGCCAGTCTAAGAGGTTGGGGCGCGGTGCTGGAGCAGCACTCCCTTCAGGGTCGGTGGACCAAGGAGGAATCTCTCCTCTCGATCAACATTCTGGAATTGCAGGCGGTCTTCAATGCGTTGAACCTGGCCCAGCATTTAATTCAGAACCGTCCTGTTCAAGTACAGTCGGACAACGCCACCACAGTGGCTTACATAAATTATCAAGGCGGCACTCGAAGCCGTTTGGCAATGAAGGAAGTCTCACGGATTCTACATTGGGCGGAACGCCATCTACCGGCAATATTCATTCCGGGAGTCCTGAATTGGGAAGCGGACTTTCTCAGTCGTCAGGACGTGCATGCCGGCGAGTGGGGCCTCCATCCAGAAGTGTTTCAACTCCTCGTGGAAAAGTGGGGTCTTCCAGATGTGGATCTGATGGCGTCTCGACACAATCACAAGGTTTTTCTTCGGAGCAAGGACAAGGGATCCTCAAGCAGCATTCGTGGATGCGCTAGCGGTGCCGTGGAGGTTTCGGCTGCCGTATGTGTTCCCTCCGGTGTCAATCCTGCCCAGGGTAATTCGGAAGTTTAAGCAAGAAAAAGAAAATCTGCTTCTCATAGCTCCGGCGTGGCCCAGACGGCACTGGTTCTCTGACCTGCAGGGCCTATCGTCAGAGCGTCCAATTCTACTTCCACAACGCCCAGACCTCCTCGTTCAGGGCCCCTGTGTCTACGAGGACCTAGCCTGGCTGTCTTTGACGGCGTGGTTCTTGAAGCTTCCGTCTTGAGGGCTAAGGGTTTTTCTGAAGAGGTCATTAAAACTATGTTGCGGGCCCGGAAACCAGTTTCTGCTCGGATTTACCATAGGGTCTGGCATTCCTACTTTGTTTGGTGCGCAGTTCTCTTCACATAGATACGGAGAGCCCGTACCACATCCAAAGACCGCTCTTTGGGAGACAAATCAGGAGAGACAAAGGCTGGAACCACAATCTCCTGATTAAGGTGGAACGAAGAAACCACCTTAGGTAAATATCCGGGACGAGTCCTAAGAACCGCCCGGTCACGGTGAAAAATCAGATATGGGGAACTACAAGACAAGGCACCCAGATCCGACACTCTTCTAGCAGAGGCAATAGCCAGCAAGAACACCACCTTAAAGGAAAGCCACTCAAGGTCAGCTGAACCAAGGGGTTCAAATGGAGGTTCTTGCAACGCCTCCAAAACCACCGACAAGTCCCAAGGAGCCTCTATTTGTTTTGTTTGGATTTCACAAACGTGGCTGGCCTGCTCACAAGCAGACCCATGCCAGATGGATTAGAATGGTGATTGCACATGCTTATGTGAGGGCTGGTCTGTCAGCTCCTGATCACATTAAGACCCATTCTACTCGGTCTGTTGGACCTTCTTGGGCGGCCCAACGTGGTGCGACCCTTGATCAATTGTGCAAGGCGGCTACGTGGTCCTCCGGGAGCACGTTCATAAGGTTCTATGCCTTCGATACTGCCGCTTCCCAGGATGCTTCCTTTGGACGCCGGGTTCTTGTGCCCGCTACAGTGCGTCCCCTCCCATAAGGAACTGCTTTAGGACATCCCCATTGTCCATTCCTTGTGGAGCCCAGTGTACCCCGCAGCAGAAAACGAGTTTTATGGTAAGAACTTACCTTTGTTAAAACTCTTTCTGCGAGGTACACTGGGCTCCACAAGGCGCCCACCCTGACGCACTTAGCTTCTTTGGGTTGGTATGGCATTAGCCGCTGACACTTCTCTTGTCGTGAGACTGTGGTGTATGTGGCTACTAACTGTTGTCGTCTCTTTTCCTGCTACTGCATTAGGCTGGTTAACTAAAAACTGAGCTCCTGTGCTGGGAGGCGGGGTGATATAGGAGGCGGCGCTGTGCATTCTGGGAACAGTCAAAGCTTTGAGCCTGTTGGTGTCTCGGATCAAGATCCTACTCTACACCCCATTGTCCAGTCCTTGTGGAGCCCAGTGTACCTCGCAGAAAGAGTTTTAACAAAGGTAAGTTCTTACCATAAAACTCGTTTTTATCAGTAGTCTAACAAAGTTCACCTTGCTGGGCCAGCTTTTCCAAGATCAGGAAAAGAGCACCTTTATACGCTTAGGCTCCATATCAGATTAATCCAAAATAGCCGTTTATAAACCCATGTTTTCTTCTCCCTGAGGGGGAGATTTATCAAATCTCAGAGAGAGAAAAAGTGGACAAAGAAAGCACCAGCTAATCAGCTTCTGTCATTTTATAGACTGTGCTACAATGGCAGAAGCTGAATGGTTGTTACTTTCTTTCTCCACTTTATTACTCTCCAAGATTTGATAAATCCTGAATCTGACAACTATGCATAACTGACTAGCCCAGGGGTTCTGTTGACATTTCTGATTCCCTGACCAACCAGCAGCAGTAAGAGTAAAAACTTCTCTGAACGTGTGATAAGTCTCTTACTTTGCCACACATCAGATATTAGAACATTTGGGTATTAGATCTTGTTAACACATAAGGCCCATATAGACGGGCCGATGCAGGAGTGATATGTGCTGAGCGAACCGCTCAGCACACATCTCTCCATCTCTCCCGCCGCTCAGCACAGCGCGATGTGTGCTGAGCGTACGGGGGGAGACAGCTCACTTCACCCAGCGGGTGAAGTGAGCGACCCGCTAGATTGGCCTGCATGCAGGCCAATCTAGCAGCAGCGATAGCGATGTGCGGGGCCGCGCAATGCTATCGCTGAGGGGGCTACACACAGAGCGATCGTGCTGAAATTCTAAACAATCTAGTCAGATTGCTTAGAATATTGCTCCGTGAGTACCCCCCTTTACAGACCAAATCATGCTAATGGCTTTTATAGGTTTTGAGTGAATAATAAGAACTTGGTAAAGTATATGCTTGTACCTGTCTCATATCTACAATTTTTCAGCAACCTCTTACACACCTTTTATTTCATTGTCCTGTGTTTATTGTGTATGTGTATTATCTGACATTCTGACTGTCCTGCACTGCACAGATTAGTGGTGACTTTCAAATAAACAACTATGATAAATGGATTGGATTAAAACTAATTCAATAAAATTCACAACTATTCAAATACTGTGGTACAATACTTACTTTTTTGTCACACGTACTTTTTTCACAGCGTAGAACTTGTCATCTAGTTTTTTCTTAGCTTTCACCACTTCTCCATATGCTCCTTTGCCAATTATAGTGATGTCGGTAAACTCACTAAGAAAGCTATGAAAACTTAAACAACAGTTACTTATTAGTTTGTAATTATGACTAAATATATTTTAGTAATTAAAAAGTTTAAAAGTGCCAACATCATCAATGCTGTACACGTTAATCAATACACAACCACATGGCACTGCAACAATAACATTTGAGATATAGGGCCTAATTCAGATCTGATAGCCGCAGCAAATTTGTTAGCTAATGGACAAAACCATGTGCACTGCAGGGGGAAGATATAACATGTGCAGTGAGAGTTAGATTTGAGTGGGTTATTTTGATTCTGTGAAGGGTAAATACTGGCTGCTTTATTTTTACACTGCAATAATTTAGATTTCAGTTTGAACACACCCCACACAAATCTAACTCTCTCTGCACATATTATATCTGCCCCCCCTGCAGTGCACATGGTTTTGCCCATTAGCAAAAAAATTTGTTGCTGCGATCAGATCTGAATTATGCCCTCAGTCCTGATCGCAGCAGCAAATTTGTTAGCAAAATCATGGGGGTAATTCAGATCTGATCACAGCCCTGTGCTGGGCGGCCCCTAGCATGTGAGTAGATGGACTCAGATCTTGCTGAAGTGACCAAGATCTGCTTCCAGCTCTGAATAAGGCCCAAAGTCAGCTGTGGTCACTTTCCTTAAGCGTAACAGGTTACTTATTATTCAGGAGAGGCGGATTGTATATTAGAAGGTGATTTCAATTCTGAGACAGGTGGTTATATCTTAAGTGCAATATTCTATGTTCAACTAGTAGGAAGTTTTACATAGCCATACCCAGTTATGAAATATGGTTGGTTTTACTAAGTGCAATATATGTTTCTGATGCTTGGGTATAAAAGGAGATTTATGGTAAGAACTTACCGTTGTTAAATCTCTTTCTGCGAGGTACACTGGGTTCCATAACATCGGGGTGTAGAGTAGGATCTTGATCCGAGGCACCAACAGGCTAAAAGCTTTGACTGTTCCCAAGATGCTCAGTGCCGTCTCCTCTATAACCCCGCCTCCGTGCACAGGAGCTCAGTTTTGTTAACTAGTCCAATGCAGTAGCAAGTAAAAGAGACGACAACCGTTAGTAGCCACTTACACCACATTCTCTCGACAGGAGAAGGTATCAGCCGCTAATGCCATACCAACCCAAAGAAGCTAAGTGCGTCAGGGTGGTCGCCCTGTGGAACCCAGTGTACCGCGCAGAAAGAGATTTAACAACGGTAAATTCTTACCATAAATCTCCTTTTCTGCAGTGGGGTACACTGGGCTCCACAGGGATAACATTGGGGATGTCCTAAAGCAGTTCCTCATGGGTGGGTATGCACTGTAGAGGGCACAAGAACCCGGCGTCCAAAGGAAGCATCCTGGGAGGCGGAAGTATCGAAGGCATAGAACCTTATGAACGTGTTCACTGAGGACCACGTAGCCGCCTTGCACAATTGTTCAAGGGTCGCACCACGTCGGGCCGCCCAAGAAGGTCCAACCGACCGAGTAGAATGGGCTTTGATGGTAGCAGGAGCTGGAAGACCAGACTGTACATAAGCTTGTGCAATCACCATTCTAATCCATCTGGCCAGGGTCTGCTTATTTGCAGGCCAGCCACGTTTGTGAAAAAAAAAAACAAGATTTTTTTTAAACAAAAAGTTTTAACAGGAGGCGCTGACCAGTCGTGATAAATAGTTAAAATATATTTATTTTACAAACACATATCTGGCCATTTAGAATAAAAAATAAAATAAACAATATAATAAAATTGTGATCCAATGATCACCAGTGTATAGCATCCGATGTTAGTGCATCAATAAAGGCATGCAATCTCTCTTACTGCCGGCATTAGTCACTCATAATTATTAGTATGTTAGTATATTAATACAACTGTCCACTTGAACTTGGATCCAATGCAGTCAATACATTGCCTCAGATGTTGCTATTGGTTTCACTCCTACCTCCCTTATATGGCAAAATTATGGGGGCTTTTACAAGTTGGAGTCCATAAGTAACTGACGCAATGAAGGATCCAAATGAAGATTTTGTAAGAGCTAAAAGGGAGCGCTCCCTGAGTATACTTGCTTTCAGCAGCTGTTGATCCAGCAAGACAGTGTCCACAGATAGGTTAAAGTGCGAGTGTGCGGTATCCAGCAGCGGTTGCAGCCTTACCACGTGCCGCGTTTCCCCGCCTCTCCACTTCCGTGTATTCGGCGGCTTCCTCAGACGTGAAAACCAAAAAGTACAAAGAGAGAATCAGACTTCCTAACGGAGGCTGTCCTCTTCACATAGATACGGAGAGCCCATACCACATCCAAAGACCGTTCTTTGGGGGACAAATCAAGAGAGATAAAGGCCGGAACCACAATGTCTTGGTTAAGGTGGAAAGAAAACACCACCTTAGGTAGATAACCAGGGCGTGTTCGAAGAACCGCCCGGTCACGGTGACAAATCAGAATAGGTAACCGACAGGATAAGGCACCCAAATCTGAAACCCGTCTAGCAGAGGCAATAGCCAGCAGAATCAAAACCTTAAGAGTAAGCCACTTAAGGTCCGCAGACTCAAGTGGTTCAAACGGTGACACTTGCAAGGCCTCCAGAACCACCGACAAATCCCAAGGAGCCACAGGCGGGACATAGGGAGGTTGAATCCGAAACACACCCTGAGTGAATGTATGAACATCAAGCAGAGTCGCAATTTTTCTCTGAAACCATACCGACAAGGCAGAAATATGAACCTTGATGGAGGCCAGACGAAGGCCTAAGTCCAGGCCCCGTTGCAAGAAGGCCAAAAGTTTGGCCGTGCTAAACTTGTAAGCGTCATGATTGTTAGATGCGCACCAAGCAAAGTAAGAATTCCATACACTATGATAAATCTGTGCCAAAGCCGGCTTACGGGCCTTCAACATGGTTTGAATGACCGCCTCAGAAAATCCTTTGGTCCTCAGAACTGAAGCTTCAAGAGCCACGCCGTCAAAGCCAGCCGGGACAAATCCTTGTATACACAAGAGCCCTGAACGAGGAAGTCTGGGCGTTGCGGAAGTAGAAAAGGACGCTCTATCGAGAGACCCTGAGAACCAATGCCGTCTGGGCCACGCTGGAGCGATCAGAAGTAGGATTCCTCCTTCTTGCTTGAACTTCCTTATTACCCTGGGCAGAAGGGACACCGGAGGGAACACGTACGGCAGCCAAAAGTTCCATGGAATTGCCAGTGCGTCCACAAATGCTGCTTGAGGATCCCTTGTCCTTGCTCCGAATACCGGAACCTTGTGATTGTGTCGAGACGCCATCAGGTCTACATCTGGAAGGCCCTACTTGTCCACAAGGAGTTGAAATACTTCTGGATGGAGGCTCCACTCTCTGGCGTGTACGTCCTGACGACTGAGGAAGTCCGCTTCCCAGTTGAGGACCCCCGGAATGATCACTGCCGATATGGCCGGCAGATGGTGTTCCGCCCACTGAAGAATTCTGGACACTTCCATCATTGCCATGCGGCTTCGAGTGCCTCCTTGATGATTTATGTACACCACCATGGTGGCATTATCCGACTGTACTTGAACAGGCCTGTTCTGTACGAGATGCTGGGCCAGGTGTAGAGCATTGAACACTGCCCGCAATTCCAGAATGTTTATCGGGAGGAGAGACTCCTCCATGGTCCACCAACCCTGAAGAGAGTGTTGCTTCAACAACGCACCCCAACCCCGCAGACTGGCATCCGTGGTCAGAAGGACCCAGTTGGAGATCCAGAAGTGACGACCCCTGCTCAATCGATGGTCCTGTAGCCACCCGCTCAGTGACAGACGAACCTCCGCAGACAAGGAGATCATGTGAGACCTGATCCGGTTAGGTAGGCCGTCCCACTTGGCAAGATACAGCTTCTGCAGAGGACGGGAATGAAATTGAGCATACTCTACCATGTCGAAAGCCGACACCATGAGGCCTAGTACTTGCATCGCCGAGTGTATCGACACTCACGGGCGAGAGAGGAAGCATCGAATTCTGTCTTGAAGGTTCAGGACCTTCTCCTGAGACAAGAACAACCGGTGGTTGTGTGTGTCCAACAATGCCCCCAGGTGCACCATGCTCTGAGCAGGGACCAGGGAAGATTTCTTCCAGTTGATGAGCCACCCCTGGGCTTGCAGAAACTGGACCGTCAGATCCAGATGATGGAGGAGAATTTCTGGGGAATTCACCAGGATTAGCAAGCCGTCCAGATACGGTAGGATTCTGACACCCTGACGGCGGAGTAGGGCCGTCATTACCGCCAGACTTTTGTGAAAACTTGCGGAGCCGTGGTCAATCCAAAAGGTAAGGCCAGAAATTGTTAAGGGAGGTTGCCAATAGCAAACTGCAGGTATTGCTGATGCGACATGGCAATAGGTATATGGAGGTAAGCATCCTGTATGTCCAGGGAGACCATATAGTCTTCGGGCTCCAAAGCCAGAACAATAGAGCAAAGAATTTCCATACGGAACTTGGGAGACCCTCACAAATTTGTTCAAGGACTTGAGGTTGAGAATGGGTCGGGAGGAACCATTCTGTTTCGGGACTAGGAACAGCAGTAAAAAGTACCCCTTGTCTCTCTGAGCCAGAGGCACCGGCACTACCACTCCTGTGTCCAGGAGGGACTGTACCACCAAATGAAGAGTTTTTGCCTTCACCTGATCCGAAGGAATGTTTGTCAGGCAAAAATGAGGGGGACGATTCTTGAAGGATATGGCGTATCCGTGAGTGACGACTTTCCTTACCCAGGTGTCAGAAGTGGTCTACAGCCATACCTGGGTAAACCTTAGAAGTCGGCCTCCCACCCTGGGATTACCCAGGGGGAGGCCCACCCCATCATGCAGTAGGCTTGTCTGATTTGGAAGCAGGCTGACGGGCAGCCCAGGCACGTTTAGGTTTGGGATTAGTGGTTTTGGAAGTGCGAGCCTGTTTCGGGTACGCCTGACCCTTTGCTTTACTTGGAGGTCGAAAGGAACGAAAGGAAGTACTCTTAACCTTCGGGACTGAAGGAGCAGTACTAGGTAGAAATGCCGTCTTAGCTGAAACTAAGTCAGCAACAATCTTGTTGAGATCCTCACCAAAAAGGATGTTCCCCTTAAACGAGAGCACCTCCAGGGTTTTCCTAGAGTCCAGATCCACAGACCAGGACCGTAACCAGAGAATCCGGCGAGCCAGAATGGACGTAGTAGAGGCCTTGGCCACCAGAACACCGGCATCAGAAGCGGTCTCCTTAATGTATTGAAAGGCTGTGACAAGATACGAAAGACACTGTCTAGCATTATCAGAAAAATTGGACAGCAGCTCTGCTTCCACCTCCTGAGCCCACGCTTCAACAGCTTGTGCAGCCCAAATAGCTGCAATAGTGGGCCGAGGCACAGCTCCCGCAAGGGTATAAATAGCCTTTAAGCAACCCTTCACACGCTTATCCGTCGGTTCCTTCAGAGAGGTGACGGTAGTTACAGGCAGAGCAGAGGACACCACCAGCCGAGCTACTAGCGAATCCACCGGCGGTGGCGTTTCCCAATTTTTACTTAACTCCACAGAGAAGGGATAGCGAGCCAGCATCTTCTTGTGAGGTGTGAATTTCTTTCCTGGATTTTCCCAGGATTCCTGACGAATGTCAACTAAGTGGTCAAAATGAGGTAAAAATAATTTAGTAACCTTCTGACGTTTGAATCTATCAGGTTTCTTAGAGGTAACAACAGGTTCTGGGTCATCATCAATTTGAAGAATCAGCCTGATAGCCTCTAATAGGTCAGGAAAATCCACCTGTGAAACAGATTCCCATCAGAAGCATCTGGATCAGTGGCTGAGGGGTCAGTATAAATGCCATCCTCATCAGACGAAGTGTCTGAAACATGGGTTGACTGTGAGGAAGTAATGGCCCGCTTACAGGACCCCTTGGTCTAAGGCGGGCGAGGGTTAGGTTTCTGTTTGTTCAATGAGTGATTCAATTGCTGTAACTGAGTAAACAGGAGATCTGCCCATGGTGGATTAACCGCAGGGACAATATGAGGCTGTAAAGGCACGTGAGGTCCCATAGGGGGCGTAAGTCTAGTTATTAGCGTTTTTAGTAAAATAAAGAAAGTAGCCCAAGGCGGGTCGTTATGTACCCCCGTTGCTGCTGACCTACTGGGGGGTAGAGAACCCCCAGAACCTGAAACCTCCGCTGCTATCTTTTCCTCTAATGTGTCTGTGACATCACCACCGCATATTGTGGGATCAGCCACAGAACAGTCGCCCCTTGAAGCTGAAATAATATGAAAGCGTGAACCACGGGCAACACAGTACAATATCAGCAGAATAATACCTAACCAAGAACCACCTGTGCAGCGTGAGAGCACAAACAGAGGATTCAGGAGGTTTACAGTGACTGAAAATCACAGAGAAAAATACACAATTAGTATATCCTGTAAAACACCTATATCAACAATAGCCCTGACGCACTTAGCCTCCCTCAGGGTACAGAATATAGGGATAGCAGTCTGAGTGAGATACACAAAGCAGAAACCACACAGCAGCTATATGCACACACAGTCACATGTACAATGCAGAAATTATGACAAACAAAACTGCACTGGACTAGCAATACTAAGTAATACTAAGTAAAGCTAAATAGACTTATAGATATATCAATGCACAGTAAAGACTGGATGCATATCACCTACATAACCCTGAAGTAATGCACTGTTTCTTAACTAACACTGTCAAAAGACATGTAGAATACTTAAGTGTCCTGTAGAATGCACAGTGCTGATAATGCAGGCGGCTTTACAGAGGAGACTTTGGCCCTCATTCCGAGTTGTTCGCTCGCAAGCTGCTTTTAGTAGCTTTACACACGCTAAGCCGCCGCCTACTGGGAGTGAATCTTAGCTTATCAAAATTGCGAACGAAAGATTAGCAAAATAGCGAATAGACACTTCTTAGCAGTTTCTGAGTAGCTCCACACTTACTCGGCATCTGCGATCAGTTCAGTGCTTGTCGTTCCTGGTTTGACGTCACAAACACACCCAGCGTTCGCCCAGACACTCCTCCGTTTCTCCAGCCACTCCCGCGTTTTTCCCAGAAACGGTAGCGTTTTTTCGCACACACCCATAAAACGGCCTGTTTCCGCCCAGAAACACCCACTTCCTGTCAATCACATTACGATCCCCAGAACGAAGAAAAAAATAAGAATTTACTCACCGGTAATTCTGTTTCTCGTAGTCCGTAGTGGATGCTGGGAACTCCGTAAGGACCATGGGGAATAGCGGGCTCCGAAGGAGGCTGGGCACTCTAGAAAGATCTTAGACTACCTGGTGTGCACTGGCTCCTCCCACTATGACCCTCCTCCAAGCCTCAGTTAGGTACTGTGCCCGGACGAGCGTACACAATAAGGAAGGATTTTGAATCCCGGGTAAGACTCATACCAGCCACACCAATCACACCGAACAACTCGTGATATGAAACCCAGTTAACAGTATGAAACGATAGAGCCTCTCAACAGACGGCTCAACAATAACCCGATTTAGTTAACAATAACTATGTACAAGTATTGCAGATAGACCGCACTTGGGATGGGCGCCCAGCATCCACTACGGACTACGAGAAACAGAATTACCGGTGAGTAAATTCTTATTTTCTCTAACGTCCTAGTGGATGCTGGGAACTCCGTAAGGACCATGGGGATTATACCAAAGCTCCCAAACGGGCGGGAGAGTGCGGATGACTCTGCAGCACCGAATGAGAGAACTCCAGGTCCTCCTCAGCCAGGGTATCAAATTTATAGAATTTTGCAAACGTGTTTGCCCCTGACCAAGTAGCTGCTCGGCAAAGTTGTAAAGCCGAGACCCCTCGGGCAGCCGCCCAAGATGAGCCCACCTTCCTTGTGGAATGGGCATTGACAGATTTAGGCTGTGGCAGGCCTGCCACAGTATGTGCAAGCTGAATTGTACTACAAATCCAACGAGCAATAGTCTGCTTAGAAGCAGGAGCACCCAGCTTGTTGGGTGCATATAGGATAAACAGCGAGTCAGATTTTCTGACTCCAGCCGTCCTGGAAACATATATTTGCAGGGCCCTGACAACGTCTAGCAACTTGGAGTCCTCCAAATCCTTAGTAGCCGCAGGCACCACAATAGGCTGGTTCAGGTGAAACGCTGACACCACCTTAGGGAGAAACTGGGGACGAGTCCTCAATTCTGCCCTATCCATATGAAAAATCAGATAAGGGCTTTTACATGATAAAGCCGCCAATTCTGACACTCGCCTGGCTGATGCCAAGGCCAATAACATGACCACTTTCCACGTGAGATATTTCAGATCCACGGTTTTTAGTGGCTCAAACCAATGTGATTTCAAGAAATTCAACATCACGTTGAGATCCCACGGTGCCACAGGAGGCACAAATGGGGGCTGAATATGCAGCACTCCTTTCACAAATGTCTGAACTTCAGGTACTGAAGCTAGTTCCTTTTGAAAGAAAATCGACAGAGCCGAGATCTGTACTTTAATGGAGCCTAGTTTTAGGCCCATATTCACTCCTGCTTGCAGGAAATGTAGAAATCGACCCAGTTGAAATTCCTCTGTTGGGGCCTTTTTGGCCTCGCACCATGCAACATATTTCCGCCATATGCGGTGATAATGTTTTGCCGTAACATCTTTCCTGGCTTTAATAAGCGTAGGAATGACTTCCTCCGGAATGCCCTTTTCCTTCAGGATCCGGCGTTCAACCGCCATGCCGTCAAACGCAGCCGCGGTAAGTCTTGGAACAGGCAGGGGCCCTGCTGTAGCAGGTCCTGTCTGAGCGGCAGGGACCAAGGGTCCTCTGAGATCATCTCTTGAAGTTCCGGGTACCACGCTCTTCTTGGCCAATCCGGAACCACGAGAATTGTGTTTACTCCTCGCTTTCTTATTATTCTCAGTACCTTTGGTATGAGAGGTAGAGGAGGGAACACATATACTGACCGGTACACCCACGGTGTCACTAGGGCGTCCACCGCTATCGCCTGAGGGTCTCTTGACCTGGCGCAATACTTCTCTAGTTTTTTGTTTATGCGGGACGCCATCATGTCCACCTGTGGACGACCCCATTGATTTACAATCATTTTGAAGACTTCTGGATGAAGTCCCCACTCTCCCGGGTGGAGGTCGTGCCTGCTGAGAAAGTCTGCTTCCCAGTTGTCCACTCCCGGGATGAACACTGCTGACAGTGCTAGTACATGATTCTCCGCCCATCGGAGAATTTTTGTGGCTTCTGCCATCGCTGTCCTGCTTCTTGTGCCGCCTTGTCGATTCACATGGGCGACTGCCGTGATGTTGTCTGACTGGATCAGCACCGGCTGGTGTAGAAGCAGGGATTTTGCTTGACTTAGGGCATTGTAAATGGCCCTTAGTTCCAGAATATTTATGTGAAGGGCAGTCTCCTGACTTGACCATAGTCCCTGGAAATTTCTTCCCTTTGTGACTGCCCCCCAGCCCCGTAGGCTGGCATCCGTGGTCACCAGGACCCAGTCCTGTATGCCGAATCTGCGGCCCTCCAGAAGATGAGCACTGTTCAGCCACCACAGAAGAGACACCCTGGTTCGTGGAGACAGGGTTATTAAACGATGCATCTGAAGATGCGATCCGGACCACTTGTCCAACAGGTTCCACTGAAAGATTCTGGCATGGAACCTGCCGAATGGAATTGCTTCGTAAGAAGCTACCATCTTTCCCAGGACCCGCGTGCAGTGATGCACCGATACCTGTTTTGGTTTTAGGAGGTCTCTGACTAGAGAAGACAACTCCCTGGCTTTCTCCTCCGGGAGAAACACTTTTTTCTGGGCCGTGTCCAGAATCATTCCCAGGAACATTAGACGTGTCGTGGGGACCAGCTGTGACTTTGGGATATTCAGAATCCAACCGTGCTGGCTCAGCACTTCCTGAGATAGTGCTACTCCCACTAACAACTGTTCCTTGGATCGTGCCTTTATTAGGAGATCGTCCAAGTATGGGATAATTAAAACTCCCTTTTTTCGAAGGAGTATCATCATTTCCGCCATAACCTTGGTAAATACCCTCGGTGCCGTGGAGAGTCCAAACGGCAGCGTCTGGAATTGGTAATGGCAATCCTGTACCACAAATCTGAGGTACTACTGGTGAGAATTGTAAATGGGGACATGCAGGTAAGCATCCTTGATGTCCAGGGATACCATGTAATCCCCCTCGTCCAGGCTTGCAATAACCGCCCTGAGCGATTCCATCTTGAACTTGAATTTTTTTATGTATGTGTTCAAGGACTTCAAATTTAGAATGGGTCTCACCGAACCGTCCGGTTTCGGTACCACAAATAGTGTGGAATAGTAACCCCGGCCTTGTTGAAGTAGGGGTACCTTGATTATCACCTGCTGGGAATACAGCTTGTGAATTGCCGCTAGCACTGCCTCCCTGTCTGAGGGAGCAATCGGCAAGGCGGATTTTAGGAAACGGCGGGGTGGAATCGCCTCGAATTCCAGCCTGTATCCCTGAGATACTATTTGAAGGATCCAGGGATCTACCTGTGAGCGAACCCACTGATCGCTGAAATTCCTGAGGCGGGCCCCCACCGTACCTGGCTCCGCTTGTGAAGCCCCACCGTCATGCGGCGGACTTGGAAGAGGAAGCGGGGGAGGACTTTTGTTCCTGGGAACCTGCTGTTTGCTGCAGCCTTTTTCCCCTGCCTCTGCCTCTAGACAGAAAAGACCCTCCTTTTCCCCGCTTATTTTTCTGGGATCGAAAGGACTGAACCTGATAAAATGGCGCCTTCTTAGGCTGTGAGGGGACATGGGGTAAAAATGCTGACTTCCCAGACGTTGCTGTGGAAACTAGGTCGGAGAGACCATCCCCAAATAATTCCTCCCCTTTATAAGGCAAAACTTCCATGTGCCTTTTGGAATCTGCATCTCCAGTCCACTGGCGAGTCCATAAGCATCTCCTAGCAGAGATAGATAGTGCACTTACTTTAGATGCCAGCCGGCAGATTTCCCTCTGTGCATCTCTCATGTATAAGACTGAGTCTTTGATATGGTCAATTGTTAACAGGATCGTGTCTCTGTCTAGTGTGTCAATATTTTCTGACAGGTTATCTGACCATGCAGCGGCAGCACTGCACATCCAAGCTGACGCAATTGCTGGTCTGAGTATAATGCCTGAGTGTGTATATACAGACTTCAGGATCGCCTCCTGCCTTCTATCAGCAGGTTCCTTAAGGGCGGCCGTATCCTGGGACGGTAGTGCCACCTTTTTTGACAAACGTGTGAGCGCTTTATCCACCCTCGGGGGTGTTTCCCAACGTAACCTATCCTCTGGCGGGAAAGGGAACGCCATTAGTAATTTCTTAGGAATCACCAATTTCTTATCAGGGGAAGCCCACGCTTCTTCACACACTTCATTTAATTCATCTGACGGGGGAAAAACTACAGGTAGTTTTTTCTCCCCAAACATAATACCCTTTTTTGTGGTACCTGGATGTAAATCAGAAATATTTAACACCTCTTTCATTGCCTCAATCATGCAGCGAATGGCCTTAACGGGCATTAAATTTGACTCATCGTCGTCGACACTGGCGTCAGTATCCGTGTCGACATCTACTTGTGCCACCTGAGATAACGGGCGTTTTAGAGCCCCTGATGACTTTTGAGACCCTTGGACCGGCACGAGCTGAAGACTCGGCTGTCCCACAGTCGGCATGTCGTCAAATTTTTTATGTAAGGAGTCTATACGTGCACTCATTTCTTGCCATAATACCATCCACTCCGGTGTCTGCCCCGCAGGGGGTGACATCTCTGCTAAAGGCATCTGCTCCCCCTCCACATCATTATCCTCCTCAAACATGTCGACACAGCCGTACCGACACACTCCACACACACAGGGAATGCTCAAATAGAGGACAGGACCCACAAAAGCCCTTTGGGGGGACAGAGTAAGAGTATGCCAGCACACACCAGAGCGCTATATATATACAGGGACTAACTGAGTTATGTCCCTAATAGCTGCTTATACTGTATACAGTGCCAATTTAGTGCCCCCCCTCTCTTTTTCCCTCTTACTGTATTGTAGAAATGCAGGGAAGAGCCAGGGAGCTTCCTTCCAGCCGAGCTGTGAGGGAAAAATGGCGCCAGTGTGCTGAGGAGATAGGCTCCGCCCCTTTTTCGCGGCCTATTCTCCCGCTTATTTTGGGATTCTGGCAGGGGTATTTACCTCATATATAGCCCCAGGGGCTATATATTGAGGTATTTTAGCCAGCCAAGGTGTTTTTATTGCTGCCTCAGAGCGCCCCCCCCCAGCGCTCTGCACCCTCAGTGACCGGAGTGTGAAGTGTGTATGAGGAGCAATGGCGCACAGCTGCAGTGCTGTGCGCTACCTTGGTGAAGACAGGATGTCTTCATGCCGCCGATTTTCCGGACCATCTTCCTGCTTCTGGCTCTGTAAGGGGGACGGCGGCGCGGCTCCGGGACCGAACATCAAGGCTGGGCCTGCGGTCGATCCCTCTGGAGCTAATGGTGTCCAGTAGCCTAAGAAGCCCAATCCGGCTGCAAGCAGGCGAGTTCGCTTCTTCTCCCCTTAGTCCCTCGCTGCAGTGAGCCTGTTGCCAGCAGGTCTCACTGAAAAAAAAAAAAATTCTAAGACTATAACTTTCTAAGAGCTCAGGAGAGCCCCTAGTGTGCATCCAACCTCGGCCGGGCACGAAATCTAACTGAGGCTTGGAGGAGGGTCATAGTGGGAGGAGCCAGTGCACACCAGGTAGTCTAAGATCTTTCTAGAGTGCCCAGCCTCCTTCGGAGCCCGCTATTCCCCATGGTCCTTACGGAGTTCCCAGCATCCACTAGGACGTTAGAGAAACCTCTTAATGCCGTGAGTAAAATACCTAACTGCATAGCAAATTTACTTGGCGCAGTCGCACTGCGGGCATTGCGCATGCGCATTAGCGACTAATCGCTCCGTTGCGAGAAAAAAATACAGAGCGAACAACTCGGAATGACCCCCTTTGCCTATACAGTCCCAGAATCAGCTCAGCTTGTAGTGATGGCACCCAAACGCAGACAGGAGGTGAGGGAGAGAGAGAGATGCAGCTCCAGGGCAGGAACATTTACTCTAAATGGCGCCCTGGGGCTGGGGGAGGGGCTACAGGTCAGAGCCTTCTCCCCTTGCTGGACTTCACCACAGGGTATTGTGAGCCATAATAAAACGGTTTGTACAGAAAACCGACCTGTGCCCCTGCCCTGGTGGTCTAGTGGGTTCCCTGTACCAACACTGGGTCCACGCCTCTTATGGCCGCGCTGGATCGCAATTTACAGCGGGTCCCGCCTGGGGGACTCTCTTACCTCCTCCCTAGATGCGGCCACGCGATCCCGGAGAGCTGCGGCAAGTGTGTGTGCCAGAAGAACCGGAGCCCTTCGCTGTAAGTACCCGGCAACCAGGGCGCGGGAGTATACAGCGCCGCCTGGGGTGGTGATGGAGCTGCAGCATGAGATGTCAGAATGACATCTAGCACTAAGAGTGCCTCTGCTGCAGCCCTTGAAGTCTTCTATCTTCTTTAAAAAAATCTCTTTTCAGGGCTGCTGCCTGTTAATGTCCTGCACTGCAGGCACCAACTTACAAACTGAGCTCCTGTGTACGGAGGCGGGGTTATAGAGGAGGCGGTGCTGAGCATCTTGGGAACAGTCAAGGCTTTTAGCCTGTTGGTGCCTCGGATCAAGAGCCTATTCTACACCCCGATGTTATCCCTGTGGAATCCAGTGTACCCCGCTGCAGAAATCTAATGTAATATTTTAGGTACCAAACGTTCATCAAAACAAATCAATGCATTTTACAGAAAAACCTGTGCTCCTGCATGCCTTTCAAGAGCGCACTGAGAATACAGAGGTTTCAATGTATAATAATGTTTCCAGCCCACCCCACAGGAAAAGGTCCACCAAAATTAATTTTGATTATATCTCAGGTAAAGTGCTGGAAGCACCAGACAAGTGTCCGGCCAAGGATTTCCATCTAATTTCCTATAGATAGTATGTGTGCATTAAAACTGTACATTGTGAATAGGTTTTAAATGACAAGTTACCCATTCTACCAAAGTAATTTACATACAAGGGCATGCATTGCTACAGTCAGAAGCCAACAGTTGGTACTTCCTCATCTTTGCTTAACCAGTCATGCAAATAAGCATGCTAACAGTCTCCACTGAAGGCCTTTCTTCTAGTCTGTAGATTAAAGGGGATCTACACCAAAAAAAAAAGATCAGACTTTCAGGGCTTCTCTTTACTAACCTTGTAGCTGCTATGATATCACTGACATACTCATCAAACCCCCTTCCCCTGCAATCTTTGGTCTAATGACCAGTAGGGGACAGGCAACTGATACCCCTTTCAGACCGCCAA
Organism: Pseudophryne corroboree; assembly: GCF_028390025.1. Classification (NCBI taxonomy): domain Eukaryota; kingdom Metazoa; phylum Chordata; class Amphibia; order Anura; family Myobatrachidae; genus Pseudophryne; species Pseudophryne corroboree. The sequence continues at coordinate 714,497,373 of NC_086447.1, forward strand.
TGTTGCTGGGTTGGTGACGTCAGCGGTGACCAGGGTTGGAAATAAGATTTTATTTACCTAGCAGTAAATCCTTTTCTCATAGTCCATAAGGGATATTAGGGAATTAGTACAATGAGGTATAGACGGGGTCCAAAGGAGCCGGTGCACTTTAAATATCTTCATCTGGGTGTGCTGGCTCCTCCCCTCTATGCCCCCTCCCACAGGAAGTTATAGGTAAAATAGGAGAATGGACATACTTCAGAGAAGGAAGATAACAACGAGTGGTGAGATTCATACACCAGCACACCAATAACATTAAACGACCAGCAACGGCAACTATCATAAAGAAAAAAAGATTCCACGCGGGTTCCGTGTCCGGAACGTTCCAACAATAGGCCGATTCAACGTAGAATTCTGCAATTGATGGATAGGCATTCTCAACAAGTGCAGTCTCGATCTAATGCTGCTGGTGGTGGAGGAAGCAGCACGCGAGCTCAAGATCACCAGGGACAAAATCCAGCATCTGGAGACAACGCACAAAGCAGTGCTACGGATGGATAATAACCAGCCCTTGGTACAAAAAATCCAACAACAGTGTGAAGCCTATAAAAAAGAACTCATCAGATTTAAGCGGAACAAATTTCTGATAGTAAAAGAGGATTATGAGACCAATAAAGTTTATTGATGGGTCTCTGGCGGTGAACCTGGCAACCACAAGCCCTAAAACTATAGGGCCAAACACAGTTGGCGGAAACGCAGAGAAGAGCACAGTAAGGAGATGGTTACATCCAACAGCGACAGCGAATTTGCGGTCAATGACTCAGAAGGTCCATTAGATTGCACCAGTGTCCCTTTAGGGACCTCTACTGCGGAGCCATCAGGAACAAAAGCAAAAACAAGAGGGCGCCCACCCGCAGAGGGAGGCAGAACACCAGGATCCAGAAGTGTTCCGCCCAGAAAGAAGATTTGATATACAATTTATCAGATCGTCGTTTAAGCGACATTGAAGTAAAAGCATTGAATAATGGCCTCTCATTTATAAAAACCAACAAGTTCGACGACCTTGGTTGGCATGTGGAGCTGCCTAAGTTTTCCCGCAAGCTTCGACTACAAGAATTTTTCCAGGGCCACGAAGCTCCTACGATCCAAGATCCACATCAAGCCTTCATTAATACCATGCACAAATCCAAGTTCGACCCTGTATCAAATAATTCATCCATCAAAACATTTACCCGGTTAATGGACGAGTCAGTTTCCAAATACACAGCAGCGACTACAGGAATTCATTACAACTTGTCAAAAGCAGAATTTAGGGCCCTGAAACAGCTGGGCGCCTATAAGGACATAGTAATCTGCCCCGCCGATAAGGGGGGCGGGATCGTGATCATGAATTTGACGGACTACAAATCTGAAATATACAGACAACTTTCAGATACTTCAGTTTATCAGGAATTACCTGCGGATCCTACGGGAAGATTTAAGGAGGAGGTTGATGGTATCTTGGATCAGGCGTGCCAGTCCAACATCATCACCAACAAGTTATGTGCAGCTTTAAAACAGGAGTTTCCGGTAGTGCCGGTACTGTTCACAGTACCAAAAATACATAAAAACAAGTCGAATCCACCGGGAAGGCCTATAATTTCCACACAAGGAGCACTTTACCAACCCATATCTATGTTTTTAGACAGCATCATCTAGCCTTTAATTGTCCAGCAGCGAGGGTTTATCAAGGATACCACCATGTTTTTAAATATATTAAATTCAATCACAGAGGTTCCTGAAGGTGTTATGATTTGCACAGTTGACATCTGTAGTTTGTACACGTGTATACCTCAAGCCCAGGGTTTGTCGACTATGAAAGAATTTTTAATTAAGATGGATGAATACGTTCGATGTGGACCTGTTCCTCAAGCTATTGGAGCTGACACTCACGCGAAATTATTTTCTTTTCGATGGAAGGTTCTTTCGACAAACCAGTGGGTGCGCTATGTGAAGCAACGTGTCGCCATCATTCGCTAACGTGTTCATGTTGCAGGAGGAACAACTTATGTTTTTTGAAAATCAGGAGACTGCCAAGTACATTTTGCACTACTGTAGGTATATAGACGATGTGTTTATCCTATGGGCTGGAGGGCAGGAACGCTTTAGCGAGCTGATAACATTCATTAACAACAGATCCTCATCGATTAGGGTCACAGCGCAGAGAAGCCATGAGGCCCTAAACTACTTAGACGTCTTGGTATCTATCAAAGAGAAGAAGATCCACACTAAAGTATATTACAAGCCCACAGATAAAAATACGTTGTTGAGGCACAACAGTCACCATCCCAGGGCTCTGAAGAAAGGTCTGCCCAAGTCACAGCTTATTAGAGCAGCCGGGATCACAAGTGAACCGTTTGAAGTAGAGGGAGCTCTATCCAAGGTGGTAACACGATTCACAGACAGAGGTTATGACCGTAAGGAATTATTGGAGTGCAAACAAGCAGTCTCCAAGATACCGAGCGAACAACTACTTGACCAACGGGTCAGAGAGAACACTCAGGTGTTACCGTTCGTCACCAAGTACAACGTTTCAAGTCCGGTGGTGCCAAGAGCCCTCAAGGCTCTTTGGCCTATAATTTCGACGGACAAAAGTTTACCCACATTCCGGCAAAGAAGACCCATGGCATGTTACACCAGGAGCAGGAACATCAAAGACATGGTGGTACACGCTGACATTACAGGGTTTGACAAGGTAACAACGTCCACGTTTCTATCCAAGCCTCTGGGCTGTTACAAGTGCTTAGGATGTGATACATGTAAGTTTATGAGTCCGGGTAATTCGTTTATGTCCTGCTCCACAGGAAAATCATTTAAGATTAACCACATCCTCTCTTGTACGACCACGTATGTAATATACGTAATTACCTGCCCTTGTCATCTTCAGTATGTGGACTGTCTAAAATACGCACCTTCAGGGAACGCTTCGCCATGCACAAATCTTCGATCAAGGCGGCCCTTTCTGGAAAGTCCATAGATCAATCAGTGGCCAAGCATTTCGTCGAAAGTGGACATGATTTGAAAGACTTACGCTTTTCCATCATTGATCATGTCCCCAAGAGACTGAGAGGGGGTGACCGTCATGGACAGTTATTACGTATGGAGACCAAATGGATGTACATGCTGGATACCATGAGACCCAAGGGTCTAAACGACAAAATTCAGTGGAATGTATTCTAGGGGACAATAGTCTTTAAATACAGCGAGTATAATAATATACAATAGATACAAAATAGGACAATGAGTTAATAACGTTATGCAGACATAGGGTACTTTTAGTTGTATTATTAGATTTAACAGCAATATCTGACTGTTCAAATGTTTGATGCAATTATGTGTTCTTTTTTCAGAGATGTGCAAATGTTTTTAATCTAGGTCTATATAGCATAATGTGTTGGTTATAGTAGTGTAACAATGTTTTTGTGCTTTTTACACGTTTTTCAGTGCGACGATGTAAGAGGGCAGTCTCGGAGCCAGGTGCCTGCGGGAGCCGGGTCTCCATGGAAACGCAGATGCCGGAAATGTATGCTGCGGCTGCGTCCGGGTTTCCAGGGCAACGCAGGCTGCCAGCGGCGCAGAGACGGAGGACTCTGCAGCGCACTGATGACATCACCTTACACACGGTGCCCGGGAAAAGAGCACTGTCTAATCCCGGTCACACACTTTCCCGCCGGCGGGTCTTCTCTACACTATAAGGTACTGTTTATGTTTGTATTTGCACTTTTGTTTCACCTTGACAAAGGGGCGCACATGCCCCGAAACGTTGGCCTGTATATGTAGTGATATGGAATAAATTTTCACAGCATTTTTTCACTACTGAGAGTCTCCGAGTGCCGCTGCTTGTATGATGTGCTAAGTATATATATATATATATATATATATATATATATTAGTATGTTCCCTTAGTGCGCTCTTATTATACACTACTGAAATGTCTAATTACTTTATGTCAGTTAGTGTCTGAGTTTACTAACATAAATACTATTATATTTCCAAACGGGAAAGCAAGCTTCAACACAGAGAGAATCCTTTGTCGGTAAGGATCAAAAATAGATAAAAGAAGAAATATCTCTATGGAGCGCTCTTATTCTATAATCTGATATAATTAGATGACTGTTGGTGGATGTTATATAAAGAGAGGATGACCTTACACATTTATACACCCATATTAGAATCACATATATCTCTTTATTAAAAGATTTTGATTTAAAACTTATCATAAAACTTTTCCTTTTCTTTTACATTGGAGATACAATTGTATATTTCAACATTATTTGTATAAGGGAAAAAACAACAATATAATGAGCTTTCACCCAACGCGTTTCGTCTATATCGACTTCTTCAGGGGTGTTTTCTAAATAACAGCTCTCTGTTTATATTGGAATAACTGTAGTATTCAAAAGGTATGAAGTTCTAATTGAACCAAAGTTGTACTGAAAAATATTTATTACCAAGTTGAAAAAACTTGAAGAAAATTATTCCCAGAATATGATAGCATTTATTGGGATTCCTTATTATAGGCCACCTAATGAATTATATTCTTCTCCAGCATGTAGATATATATTTCATTCATTTTTCTTGGCTCATTGGGTTGGCATTTCCTCAGTTTTTCAAAGTATCAGTGAAGTCCAACAGAAGGGATCCACTTGTAAACTTAGGATAAAAATATCCCTTTAATTTTCCAGCAGTTGTCCTATAGGTCTGCCTGCATAGGTATCCAATAGTGGAATCACTATTCTGGCCTGAACCATGGTAGCAATAACCTTTTTGGAAAGGCCTTTGTGAGCTAGGATGTTCCGCTCAACTTCCATGCCGCCAAACAAAGTTGCCGTAAGTCCGGGTAGATGAGCAGTCCTTGTTGAAGAAGATCTCTTCTTACTGGCAGAGGCCAAAGGTCTTCTACGGACTTGTCCAGAAGATACGCATACCACACCCTCCAAGGCCAATCCGGGGCAATCAGAATTGGCTGGACTCTTTGATTCCTGATTTGCTTTAGCACCCTTGGGAGCAATGGAATCAGAGCAAACCGGTAGACCAGCCAGTAGGGCCAAGGCGAGGTCAGTGCATCTACTGCCATCGTCTGAGGGTTCCTGGTTCATGAGCAATACCAGTGAAGCTTCTTGTTGAGTCGAGAAGTCATCATGTCATCTCATATAAAGGTTTCTTTCAATGTATCCAGATGTAATCCTCCTTCATTCCTTCAATTGCTTTATGCTCGATATTAAGCACAAAAAACGAGGGAATGTATGAGGGTACATACAATGTTTAATAAAAATAAAATACAACATTGTTCCAACTTTTTTAAGTAAGCATACATGTGAGCGACATTTCATATGAACCACCGAGGTGAACCTTACAAATAAAACTGCACATCCCGAATATTGCATAGCCAAAGGAGTCTGGGTTGAAATTTACTCTTGAGTCTCTACAAGGAGTGTTATTGAGCATTTGTGTTTGAATTGTGCTTATTTCACATATCACCTCCCGGAAACGGACTCATATATGGACTTTCCTGTATGAAAAATTATGGACTTTGACCCAGACGGGTAATACATTGAAATACTGTGTATTATCCGGTGCATCAGAAGATGTGATCCGGACCACTTGCTCAGGAGATCTAATTGAAATGTTCTGGCATGGAACATTCCATACTGGATCGCCTCATATGAGGCTACCATTTTCCACAACAATCTTATACAAAGATGAATGGACATTCGAGTAGGCCGTAGAACCATTCGGACCATCTCCTGGAGTGTTCTCGCTTTGTCCTCTGGGAGGAACACTTTCTGGGCCACAGTACCAGCAACATTCCTAGGAACAGGAGCCTCTAAGTTGGCTCCAGGTGAGACTTCTGTAAATTGAGGATCCACCCATGGTGTGACAGAAGTTGGATAATGTGGTCTATACGGAGCAATAAAAGCTCCCTGGATCTCACCTTTATCAAGAGATCGTCCAGATAAGGGACAATCTTGGACCCCTGGACCCGGAGTTGGAACATCATCTCCGCCATCACCTTCGTGAAAACCCTTGGAGCTGTGGACAGGCCGAAGGGTAGCGCCCACCTGGATTCAATTCCACCCCGAAGAGCCAATGCCCTGAAAAAGGAAGAGGCTCTACACTGCGCTTGGACTCTGTGTCTGCTATCCACTGACGCAACCACAAAGCTCTGCACACCGACACTGCCATAGCAGTGGTCCTAGCATTAATATTGTCTATCTCTTTGAGAGAGTCAAATAGGCCATGTGCAGTATTTTGAATTCGAGTAGCCCACGTATGAGTCATCCAGCAAACCACTATGACCGGTCTTTGTGATATACCAGCTGCTGTCTAGATAGTCTTCAGTGTAGTCTCTATTTTTCTATCCCCAGGGTCATTTATGGTAAAGGGGTCGGAGCTGGCAGTACCGCCTTTTAATTGAGGCGGGAGACTGATGTCTACAGCCGGGGGTTCTTCCCAAATTTTCCTGCCTTCAGGAGCAAATGGGAAAGTGTGCAAAAAACGCTTTGTCACTTGATATTTCTTATCTGGATTTTCCAGGCTAACTTAAACAGGTCATCCAGCACTGCAGAATCAGGGAAAGTGACACTGAGTTTGTTTTGTGTTAAGAAAGATGACTGCTGTGCTGCAGCGTCCTCTAGAGGGAGTTTTAACACATCCCATATAGCAAGAATGAGGAGCTAAAAACCATGTGTAGAAGGGGAAACCCCAGTAACAAGATCCAAGTCCTCACCCTCCTCCTGTACCTCCTCATCAGAATCTGAGAGTAAAGCAGGTAACCCACATTCTTGTGGTCCTGCTCTAGAGAGGGAAGGGGGGGGGGGGCTGTGGAGCATCTGCCCTTGCAGCTAGGTACATTAGCAGTGAGCCGAGATGCCATATATGACATCATGGATCTTATGGCGCCTAGCCAGAAAGGCTCTTGACCCTCCCCCCCGAGCCCCCTCACGGAGTTGTGAGGACTGGCTGCATTGTTTAAATGATATGGAACCAGATGTAGAGGGAGAGAATCTGGTGTGACATACATTTCATAATTGGTGTTTTACCATGTTTACAGTAAACAACACTTATACACACAGACAAGTAATATAATAGCAAGCCTGCCCTTACTGTATGTGAGAGGGAGACAGAGAGAAGGGAACAGCACACCCAAGCTAAACAGCCTTAGTGAGATTGCAAGCTGTTATATCACAGTGTAACACCGTAGTTCCAATCCTTTTCAGGACACAGATTGTGTACAATAGCGGCTCTCCTCCTTTGCTACACCCCTGTACCAGTTTTCCTGCATTTCCTGAGTGTCTGGAGAAGCTGTGTGTGCCTGCTGCTGCAGCTGTAAGCAGAGGAAGACGCCAAAACGCTGCTGGTCCCGCTCTGAGGAAGCTCCGCCCCCTGTAATGGCGCTGGACCTTCATAGATTTTTATACTGTCAAAGTCTTCATAAAAGTGTAAAAATATCACAGAAGTGTAAGTTTCCACTACTGCTGTCAGTGTACACAGGGGGGCTATAGCGGATCCCCCCCAGGGAGCGTCCGTATGCTGCACCAAGAACCGGGGGACCCCCCTAGCGGGGCCCCCAGTTTGTACTCGCCACTCTTCTCACCTTCAAGCTATTGTTAGAGGTGTGCGGCGTGCTGCGATTGTGACTGCTAAGGCGCAGTGCCTTGCTGTACAACAAACTCTCAGCGGGGAAGCGGCTCAAACGCCTGAAGAGACCGGTAACCGTTTTCTCGCCTAACTCCCACAACGCCTGAAGAGACCGGTAACAGTTTTCCCGCCTAACTGCCACGGCCCAAACAGAATAACGAAAATAATAAAGTTTTAAAAGAAACTGAAGAAAACTCTCTGGAGCTCCAGAGTGTGCATCCTCTCCTGAGGGCACTTTTTTCTAAACTGTCTGTGGGAGGAGGCATAGAGGGGAGGAGCAAGCACACCCAGTTGAAGAAATTTAAAGTGCACCTGCTCCTTTGGACCCCATCTATACCCCATCGCACTAATTCCCCCATATACCTTATGGATGCTAGAGAAATACTGGGTCGCTTGACCCGGGATATTTCCCCTGGGCCCTTTCAGACCGCACAGCAACCCGGGATATGTGCGCTCATGTGCAATAACCTGTGTTACAAGCGAGCAGTCTGAAAGGGTTATGAGACTCAAAAATGTGAGCTTACATGGCTGAGGAGCCAAAATGCAGTTAAAAGGGGTGTGGTATAATAGATCTTCACAAATTAGATAGACAGTGACTAGGTCAACCCCATATGGTCGACAGGGTCAAATGGTCGACAGTGAATAGGTCAACTGTGTCTAAGGTTGATAGGTACAAAAGAACAACAGGGTTAAACGGTTGACATGGAAATGGTCGATGCAAAAAATATCACAGGCCAAAATTGTCCATTTCACAGTCTGTGACCACATTTAGTGCAAACGTAGACCCTCATGGACTCGCTTTGCTCACCACACTTCGGCCAAGGTGCTTCACTGCGCTCGGCACAGGTTACGGTTTGTAACCTCTACAGGACTAAGGTTTGTAACCTCTACAGGTTGGATGGTACAGGAAGCAAAAATTTAAAAACCTCCCACAAAATAAAAAAAAAACCTTCTGTCGACCATTTGGGTGTCGACCATTGTTGTGTCGACCTTAGACCTGTCGACCTTTTGACTATGTGAACCATATGGGATCGACCTACTGACTGTTTAACTAAACACTGTCTATCTAGAAACTGTTAAAAGTAACATTTTGACAAATGAATAAATAATTTTCTTGTTGTAGAACACTCTTGTTCCCTATGTTCTAGTACTGGGTGCAGCAAGGAGATATACACTTTCAGAAAACAGCTCTCAATCCCTTCCTTACAGTATACTTATGAAGAACTGTAGCAGAAAAATGAATGTCTGATTTAGCATAAGCATGTCTATCATATAGAGTTATTGATACAACTTACGTTTTCTCTTCAGCGACTGCATTACTTGCTGGCTTGCACTTTTGGAAATTAGGTGCTAATTCAGTTCGCCTACAAACAAAAATGTATGCGTAAAAATTAATCCAAAAAGTAGTAATAGAGGTAAAGCTTTTAACCAAGTACCTCGCTTGGTCGTATGAGATGTAGTCATAGCGAGATGGGCTTTCTCTGGCCTGGACACATCCCATGTGACCATGCCGCCTTACTCTGTTACCCCGGTGTTCAAAAAGTAATTCTATCCTGCTCTGTATGTAGTTACTAGGACGATGTTCAGGATGTCGACATTCTGATGTTTCAACAAAATGTTGACATTACGCATGTCTACATTATGAACATAAAGAGCATCTGGGTTAGGCTGCAGTTTGGATAAAACAGTATTACCGACAAGCATGTGGACATTGTGAATGTGGACATTTAGACCATGTCAACATTCTGGTGTGGACATGATATGCTGCACCCATTATCCAAACTTTATTGCAATCAAAAATTCAAAAGCCAAAGGTAATAAAATTGCAAGTGCAGTCAGAGTCATAGAAAAAACATATATAAAGACGATATTATACATAATATCACCGTAAAACCTGCTCAAGAACAATAAGTACAATTTAATATATTTATCGCTGTCGGGAAAAACCTAAAAAACCTACATCTCAGAAGATTTGAACGGCATAAAATAGATCTATAGTGTTTGTGTGATGGCAACATAGCAAACACTCCATGATTCGAATGGGACAAGTCTCCTAGTATACTTTGCACTTTATTGCACATATACCTCCTGAATGCTAGGTAAGCCAATCACTTTACATGCTGACTTGCGGTCCCCTGCTGTACAGTTACCAAACCACACAATTCCACAAGTTAAAACACTTTCAACAATACAGGCACACATTTTCCTTAAAAAAAATAGGAATTTAATACCTACCGGTAATTCCTTTTCTCGTAGTCCGTAGTGGATACTTGGAATGCCCTTAGTACCATGGGGAATAGATCGGGTCCATTGGAGCCTGGCACTTTAAGAACTCAATTAGTGTGTGCTGGCTCCTCCCCTCTATGCCGCTCCTGCAGACTCGGTCAAGGAAAACTGTGCCCGAGGAGACGGACATACTTTGAGAGAAGGATATAAACACAAAAAGCGATGAGGTTAACAAACCAACACACAACAATAACAAAGATAGCAGAGCTAACCAGAACAGAGGAAAGCAATGCTAACTATAATAAAGGATAGCAACGCTAACCAAACATGGAACAGGGACAGCAACAGCAGACCCAACCAAGAACACTTACAATCAGGTAAGCAGGAACACGAAGCAATGAAGCGGGCGCCCAGTATCCACTACGGACTACGTGAAAAGGAATTACCGGTAGGTACTAAATTCCTATTTTCTATAACGTCCTAGTGGATACTGGGAATGTACTTAGTACCATGGGGAAGTCCCAAAGCTCCCAGAACGGGTGGGAGAGTGCTGAGACCCCTGCAAAACCGCCTGACCAAACTGAAGGTCATCTCTGGCCAAGGTGTCGAACCTGTAGAATTTTACGAACGTGTTCGAACCAGACCAAGTCGCTGCCCGGCACAACTGTAAGGTCGAGACACCCCGGCAGCCGACCAGGAAGAACCCACCGACCGTGTGGAGTGGGCCTGGATAGAGCTCGGCAATGGTAATACTGCCGAAGCATAGGCTTGATGGATGGTCAAACTGACCCAACGAGCAATAGACTGCTTAGAAGCAGGATGACCAATTTTGGTAGCATCATAAAGGACAAAAAGGGAGTAAGACTTCCTGTGACAAGATGTCCTCTTGACGTAAATCCTCAAAGCCCTCACAACGTCCAAGGACTTTGAAGCAACTGATGTGTCAGACAGCACCGGAACCACAATCGGTTGATTAATGTGAAAAGCCGATACCACTTTCGGCAAAAACTGCGGGCTCCGCCCTTTCCTCGTGAAATATCAAATATGTGCTCTTACAGGATAAGGCCCCCAATTCTGATACATTGCTGGCTTTAGCCTCTGCAAGACGTGCGACGGTCTTCCACGTTAGACATTTCAAGTCTACCCTGTGTATGGGTTCAAACCAGTCCGACTGCAGAAAAGTCAAGAACACGTAGAGATCCCACAGCTGTGGTAGGGACAAAGGCTGGCTGAATGTGAAGAACACCCTTAAGGAAAGTCTGTACTTCTGGGAGTACCGCTAGTTGTTTCTGGAAGAATACAGAAAGGGACGAAATTTGAACTTTGATGGAGCCTCACCGTAGGCCACACCTGCTTGCAGGAAAAGCAGAATACGTCCAAGTCGAAATTCCGCAGGAGGATATTTTCTACCCTTGCACCACGAGATTGCTTCCAGATACGGCGGTATTGTTTGGACGTGACCACCTTACGGGCCTGAAGCATAGTGAAAATAACTTTAGATGGGAGACCTTTTCTAATTAAGATCTCCTCTCAACTTCCAAGCCGTGAAACGTAGCTGCAGTAAGTCTGGATAGCTGAACAGTCCTTGTTGAAGAAGGTCCTTGAGTAGCGGCAGAGGCCAAGGTTCCTCCAGAGACATGGGGGTTCATTCCGAGTTGATCGCTAGCTGCCGTTGTTCGCAGCGCAGCGATCAGTCAAAAAATCGGCACTTCTGCGCATGCGTATGGTGCGCACTGCGCATGCGTATGGTGCGCACTGCGCACGCGCAAAGTACTTTCACAAAAGCCGATGCAGTTTCACACAAGGTCTAGCGACGCTTTTCAGTCGCACTGCTGATCGGTGAGTGATTGACAGGAATGGGGCGTTTCTGGGAGGTAACTGACCGTTTTCCGGGAGTGTGCTGAAAAACGCAGGCGTGTCAGATACAAATGCAGGCGTGCCTGGGGAAACGGGGGAGTGGCTGGACGAACGCAGGGCGCGTTGGTGACGTCAAAACAGGAACTAAATAGTCTGAAGTGATCGCAAGGTAGGAGAAGGTCTGCAGCTACTCTGAAACTGCTTGAAAAAATTTTGGTGCCGTTCTGCGATCCTTTCGTTCGCACTGCTGCTAAGCTAAGATACACTCCCAGAGGGTGGCGGCTTAGCGTTTGCACTGCTGCTAAAAGCAGCTAGCGAACGAACAACTCGGAACGAGGGCCATGGTTAGGAGGTCTGCGTACCAGGCCCATCGTGGCCAATCTGGAGCAATTGGAATTGCCTGAACTCTTTCCCTTTTGAGTCTTTTTCGAACTCTTGGGATGAGAGGGATTGGAGGGAACAGGTATACAAACTGGTAGTTCCATGGCGCCGTCAGAGCGTCCACTGCTGCAGCCTGCAGGTCCCTTGTTCTGGAACAGTAACGACAGAGCTTCTTGTTGAGACTAGAAGCAGTCAGGTCTATCTGCGGACAGCCCCACCGGTGAACCAGTTGTTGGAACACCTGAGGGTGAAGGCCCCATTCTCCCGGATGGAGGTCGTGCCTGCTGAGAAGTCCGCTTCGCAGTTGTCCACTCCTGGAATGAATATGGCTGAGATGGCACTTGCATTGGATTCCGCCCAGAGGAATATCCTTTACACTTCTCGCATTGCAGCCCCTGTTTCTTGTTCCTCACTGTCAGTTGATATACGCCAACACAGTGGCGTTGTCCGACTGCACCTGGATGGCCTTATTCCGAAGGAGATAGGAGGCTTGCAGAAGAGCATTGTAAATTGCCCTGAGTTCCAGAACATTTATGAGAAGGGCAGATTCCTGACTCAACCACTTCCCCTGGTACTGGGCCCACTGGGTCACAGCACCCCAACCCCTGAGACTGACATCCGTTGTCGGAAGAGTCCAGGACTGGGTGCCGGAAGACTGACGCTCCACAAGGTGAGAGGGTTGTAGCCACCAAAACAGGAAGATCTGTGCTCTTGGCGAGAGAGTTATACTCTGGAGCATGTGTAGGTGAGAACCTGACCACTTGTCCTGCAGATCCAGCTGGAACGGACACGCATGAAACCTGCCATACTGTATTGCTTCGTAGAAGGCTACCATCTTGCCCAGCAATCAAATGCAAAGATGAATCGATATTCTGCGTGGTCTGAGCACCGAGCGGATCATAGCCTAGATAGTCAAGGGATTGTCCATCGGAAGGAATACCTTCTGAGATACCGTGTCCAGGATCATTCCCAGGAACTGAATTCTCTGAGACGGTTTCAGGTGAGACTTCTGGAAATTTAGGATCCATCCGTGGTGCGTAAGCAGGCGAGTTGTCAAGTCGATACTGAGTAGCAGCTGTTCCCTGGACACTGCCTTTATCCGGAGATCATCCAAGTATGGGACTATGTTGACTCCCATCTTGCGCAATTGTAGCATCATCTCCGCCATTACTTTTTTGAACACCTTTGGAGCTGTGGAGAGGCCGAAAGGTAAAGCCTGGAACTGGAAGTGTTGATCCAGTACGGGGAAACGAAGGTACGCCTGATGGGGCGGCCATATCGGGATATGAAGGTATGCATCCTTGATATCTAAAGAAACCAGGAACTCACCTTCCTCCAGGCGGGAGATCACTGCCTTTAGGGATTCCATCTTGAATTTGAACACACAAAGATAAGGGTTCATGGATTTGAGATTCAAGATCGGCCGCGCCGAGCCGTCTGGCTTCGGAACCACAAAGAGACTAGAGTAAAATCCCTTTGTTTGCAGCGGAGAAGGTACTGGAACAATAACTCCTATGGAAAGCAGTTTCTGAATTGCTTTTTGCAAGGTAACTCTTGCTACAGGTGAAGCTGGTAAGGCTGACTTGAAGAATCTGAAACGAGGTAGTTCCTGAAATTCCAGCCAGTATCCTTGGTGTATGAGTTTCCTCACCCAATGATCCCGGCAGGACTTTGCTCACACATGGGCGAAGTGCTGAAGGTGAGCACCTACCTGGAAGTCGCCTTGCTGCTGGGGCCAACCGTCACATGTGGCTATGTGGATGAGGATCCGGAGGCCTGGTCCAGAGTTCCAGCAGCTGCTGGTTTAAGGGACTTACCACAAGTTCCTTTAGCAGCATTGGACGCACCTCTGGCTCTGCCTCTGAATTTCACGCCACGAAAGGACTGCAGAGAGGGCCCAGGGTAGGGACGGTTGGCAGGAAGGTAGACTTACCTGCCGTCGCCCGAGATATCTCCAAACAAGGCTAAACACCCTTTTGGAATCAGCATCTGTTGACCATTGTCGCAGCCACAGGGCTCTGCGAGCCGAGACCGCCATAGCCGTGGTACAGCCATGAATGAGACATAGGTGGTCATTCCGAGTTGATCGCTCGCTAGCAGTTTTTAGCAGCCGTGCAAACGCTATGCTGCCACCCACTGGGAGTGTATATTAGCTTAGTAGAAATGCGAACGAAGTGATCGCAGAGTGGCTACAAAAATGTTTTTGTGTAGTTTCAGAGTAGCTTCAGACCTACTCAGTGCTTGCGATCACTTCAGACTTTTCAGTTCCTGTTTTGAAGTCACAAACACACCCTGCGTTCGCCCAGCCGCGCCTGCATTTTTGCTGGCACGCCTGCGTTTTTCCAAACACTCCCTGAAAACGGTCAGTTGACACCCAGAAACGCCCACTTCATGTCAATCACTCTGCGGCCAGCAGTGCGACTGAAAAGCTTTGCTAGACCCTGTGTGAAACTACATCGTTCGTTTTAATAGTAGGTCATGCGTGCGCATTGCGCCGCATACGCATGCGCAGAAGTGCCATTTTTTTGCCTCATCGCTGCACAGTGAACGAATGCAGCTAGCTATCAACTCGGAATGACCACCATAATTCCTTAACTGCCTCACTCAAAGTTTGCAGCATCTTGAATATGCTGCAGCAGTATAATGATCTCAACCACGGACGGTGGGTTTTTTCAAACTTTCCTATCCTCAGCAGGAAAGGGAAAGGAGTTTAGTAACCGCTTAGGAATAATAAATTTCTTGTAAGGATTCACCCACGCCTCTTTTGTAAGGGAGTTTAATTCTTTTGAGATAGGGAAGGTGACAGAGGATTTTGCTTTACATTAAAAAACAATACCTCTTCTGGTTCTGTCTCCTTATCCTGTAAGTTGAAGACTTCTCTAATTGCATAAATTAGGACCTCAACCCCTGGGAACAGTGTATTGTCGTCTTCCACCTCCAGTTCTCCCTCATCTGACTCTAGTATTTCAGCATCAGAGTCAGACTGTCCATTAGTACAGGGGCCCCTCAGGGCTGTGTCCTCTCACCCCTGCTCTTCTCCCTGTACACAAATGACTGTACCTCAGAGGCGCAATCAGTAAGGATCATCAAATTCGCCGATGACACCACCGTCATCGGCCTCATCAAGGATGGGGACGAATCGGCCTATAGACGGGAAGTAGACCGGCTGGCCCAGTGGTGCATCCACAACAACCTCGAGCTCAACCCCCTCAAAACTGTCGAGATGATAGTGGACTTCAGGAAGAAGTCATCTAGTGCACCTCTGCTAACGATTGCTGACAGTGTGGTATCGCTAGTGGACTCCTTCAAGTTTCTAGGGACCACAATCTCCCGGGACCAACGCTGACGCCACTGTTGGGAAAGCGCAGCAGAGGTTGTTCTTCCTCAGGCAACTAAGGAAGTTCAACATCCCACAGAAGCTTCTGCTCCGCGATTGTGGAGTCGGTACTGTGCTCCTCGATACTCGTATGGTACAGCTCCGCCAGCGCGAGGGACAGATGCAGGCTCCAAAAGGTGGTCAGAACCGCAGAGAAGATCATCGGGGCTGACCTTCCCTCAGTCCAGTACCTGTACTTGTCCAGAGCTAAAAAGCGGGCAATGAAGATAGTAAAAGACCAGCTACACCCCGGCCACAGCATGTTTAACTTGCTTCCTTCAGGCAGGCGTTACAGGGCTGTCCCCGCCAGATCCACCACAAGCCTCAAAAATTTCTTTCCCCAAGCGGTCCGCCTGCTGAACTCCTGAACATTGACTGACTAGACGTACATGTAACTAACTTGTGTTCCTACGGTATACCTATCTGTGTAACTTTACTTGCCCCCCCCCCCACACACACACACACACCTGCTTACCTGTTACCTACCTGGCTGTTGTATAGCAAACCGAAGACAAATTCCTAGTATACGCAAGTATACCTGGCCAATAAAGCTGATTCTGATTCTGAACGGAGCACCTGTGGGAGTGTGCGTTTATGAGAGACCACCAGAGGGGGCTTAGGAACCTGTATGTGGTCAGCAGCCTTAACCAAGAAATCATCTACAGACTTTCAGGATCTGCCTTTTCTGCTTTGCAGCAGTTAACGCTGAGTTTATATTAGTAATCATTGTTTTGAAATATTCTAACCATGCAGGTTCCTGCAAGCCACTAACTTGTGAAGATAGAGAACACTGGGTACATAGTAGGGACCCTTGTGAAGAGGGTGTAAACTTGGTGTTGTAAGAGGGACACAGATTTTTTCCCTAGACATGCTTACAGCAGAAAATACAGAGATACAACACAGTGCAGTGACACACGTTAGTGAACAGCACAGAAAGCCCAGACAGCCCTGAATGGAGTGACACAGAGAGGATTGGGACCGATTGGGACCGGCACACAATACCTCAGTCCAGAGCAGTGCTTCGCTGGGAATATTTATAAGTTTGTTATTAGCACAGCGGTGTAGCCGCTACATATGCGCTCCCCCCAGTATAATTGGTTGTTTAGTGGCCTCTGTGGAGGAGCAGTCTCAGCATGCAGCCTGTAGTCAGCAGCAGCAGCAGCAGGAAATGGTGCCTTTCAGCTTCTGGTCCTGCTCTCTGGGAAGCCCCGCCCCTTCAATGGCGCGCGGTCCCTATAGGATTATACTGGCATTTTATGTCAAATATGGTGTAAAAAGAGAAAATAGAATACCTTTTTTACTGTGCGCTAGTGTGGGTCCCCGGCGGGCACCGCAGCTCGAGGCCCGTGACTACCGCGCCCTAACCTGGACCCCGGTGTAGTACCCACTGCACCGCATCTATTTGGCATCTGTTCAGGGTGGTGGCATGCTGCCGGCATGGGCTCACACCCTGGGGCATGAGAAACAGTGCCTCAGGAGCTCAGTGTTCTGTCAGTGAGGATACAAACCACTAGCTCTATTAAGTTGGTTCGGTCCGCTCCCCTAAGTCCCACGACGCAGGCAGACTGAAGAAAACTCTCTGGAGCTCCAGAGAATGCACCCAGCCCATTGGGCACATTTTTCTAAACTGAGTCTGCAGGAGGGGCATAGAGGGGAGGAGCCATCACACACTAATTGATTTCTTAAAGTGCCAGGCTCCAATGGACCCGATCTATACCCCATGGTACTAAGCACATTCCCAGTATACACTAGGACGTTAGAGAAACAAACCCTGCTGTGCCTTCTTAACTACATTTTGAGTGTGAACACTCCAGGACAGGCCCTTTGTAATATTAATGCCTAAAAATGTAGAGGAATCCACCACCTGCACAATCTGCCTGTTCAGGACTAAAGGGCAATGGTCCTGCTTATTCCATTTCCTAAAAATCTACTATAATGTCTTTAGTTTTCACATTCAAGATCAAATGACTGTAGTAGCTCCAATTTTCCAAACTAAAAACCCTTCTGTGTAAGTGCAGAAGAAATTTCCTCCTTCTTTTGTCCCTAACACAATTGACGATTTTACATCCCAGGATGCTGTGCGAACGGCATTCTAGAGCGCATTTGCCCTATAGTAAAGTTTGCACCTGAATTTAACTTTACTATAGGGCACATGCGCTCTAGTATAATGTTCACACTATTGCTGAACCAAGTCTGCTGTGATCTGCATGAGGGGGAGGAGGATTAATGACAGGTGAGGATCTATGCCAACTGGGGCAATCTATGAATACTGGGGGTTGGAGTTTCATTTGACAAAGGAAGTTACTGGCACTAGATAAGGGCGAAGGGGATTAAATGGATGTGTTGTTTACCAACACTGGGAAGGAAGAAGTTATAGACACTGGGTAGGGAAATGCCACATGGGAATCTACCAACACTGCGGTGGTGGGGGTAATGCCTCTGGAGGATCTATTGCCACTGGGGGTGGAGGGTAATGTTACAATGTAGACCTATGGGATTGGGGGTAACGGGGTAATTAAATGTAGTTAAAAAAATTATAAAAAACAAAGCAAAACTTTTTTTTTTTTTTTAAGTAAAAGTAAATACTTTAAGAAAAGAGAGACTCAAGGAAACAAAACCTACCTTTGTGGTCTCTTTGGTGCAGCTGGGGTCCCACTATCTGAAGAGCGAAATATTATCTAAGTCAAAGCAGAACAAGTTATTTTAAATATTCAGACGGTTTATTTATTCAAAAACACGTATGTGGCTGCATCTAGCACATTTTATCCAACTGCGCTGTAGCGAAATTGGCGGACAGATCTCATCCCTTTCTCTCCATATGTAAAATGGGAGTTTCTGGGTATCAAGTGGACATACACACGGAAGAGTTTTAGGGAAGTGTCATGATGTGTAGCCAGTGCTACACCATAGTCGTGCATACACAGAATGGCTGTCTATGTCAGACAGATCTTTTTGCATGGGGTTGGTAAAAGTGAAAGATGATGCACTAACAAACAGAAAACACTGGACCATTGCAATGCGTATGCTGTAGGATTTACATACAATACTGTGCAAATGTCTGGTGTGGAAAAAATGCTGCAATGTAAGAATGCTCTAAAAAATAGAAGTGTTAATAGTTTATTAACCACAGATATTCTGTGGGGTTGGGTTTGAAATACTGGCGGTTGAGATGCCGCGGTCTGGACAGTGAGAATTCCAACAAGGAGAAGGTAAGTTCCTTCGAAAACTGCAAGTGTACCTAGAAGAATTGATGCTGTTTTGAACAGAAAGGGTGGTCACACCAAATATTAATTTGATTTAGATTTCTCTTCTGTTCATTCCCCCTGCAGGCTAACCCTAACCCTCCCCGATGGTTCCTAAACCTAACTCCCCCCCTTCCTGCAGCCTAACCCTCCCGGGGCTGCCTAAATCTAAGCCGCACTTCCCACAACCTAAACCTAACCCCCCTCCCCGCGGTTAAAAGGGGCGTAGTATAATAGGTATTAACCTCTCAGGCAGTATCTCGCTCAGGATTACAGGTGTCGGGATGGTGTCTCTGGGATTGTGATTCCAGTCAGGATGCCGGTGCCAGCATTCCGGTGTCTGTATTTTGACTGCTGGGATCCTGACCGGATCCCCTTCTGTGGATGTAGGCTTGCTCAAATCCTTCTGTCTCTTTATGTAATCCCAGACAGACTCAATGATGTTGACATCAAGGCTCTGTGGGGGCCATATCATCAATTCCAGGACTCCTTGTTCTTCTTTATACTAAAGATAGTTCTTAATGTATGTTTGGGTAGTTGACCTTCTGCAGAATAAATTTGGAGGCAATCAGACGCCTCCCTGATGGTACTGCATGATGGATAAGTCATTAAAAACTATCATTATTATTATTATCCTGTCATTACGAACTATCTCCAGCATAAAGAAGAACAAGGAGTCCTGGAAGTAATGATTTGGCCCCCACAAAGCCCTGATCTCAATCAAAATCCCAATGATCAAAATACCAACAACAATTGGCCAACGGTCAAAATCCCGACACGGTCAAAACACAGACATTTAAAATGTCGACAGGTCGAAAAGTCGACACACATTTTACTTTTTGTGTGCATGTCAACATAGGTCGACATGAACACCATATAAGTGTACCGCGTCCTCACGCATGGCTTGCCATGCTTCAAGCACGGTGTCCTGTCTGGCAGTCCTAATCCTGTCTGGATCCTGTTTGCTTAGCTTCAGGTGTAGTCTGGATTCTTCCACACAGCATTTATTCTTTGTCTGGTCTTTCTCTTTGGTGTATCTGCTATAGTCCATTATCATTGTTATTTACATTTAGCTACTTCATACATTATCACCACATTTACCCTTCATCACCATAGCTCCTTGCATAACAGCATCTCTTGCATACCTCTTAGTTCCTGTACTTAGTCTCCTGTCCTCTGACCCAAACTTGGTCTCAGTCTTATCTTTCTTTCCCTGTCTTTTCTGCCAACTGATAACTCTGGTCGTCTCGGGGGTAAACTTGTACTGTCACCAGTGGCTTAAGTCCTGGTGGGCATCCCAGTACCGGTAGACATATAAAGTCTTATGGAAAAAGTGGCTCTTATAGGCATGAAGACCTGCTGAGTGTTACTCTGTGAGTCTTACACCCAGGCGTCTGGGGTTATCGTCAGAAGATCAACTACGTGTCAAGCTCGTCACCATTCTTCGTGTCAAGAATCTATTAATCACCTCTGCAACACTCCATCCAGATATATTCCCCAGATCATGACAATGGGCTAAATGTTGTAATAATTTTTGTGCATGCAAGGCATACACTTGCGACCAGCTTGTGTGTAACTCTCAGTCAACCCATATGTATGCCATTGCAGACAGAAGTTACATCACATAGAAGGTTAACAATACCTGTGAGTCACTAGATTCCGACTGTGAATGTTGACTTTCTGGCGTGTTTGAAGAGCTGTTACTGACGCTACAAGACAATAAAATGTGTTAGTACTCAAGTGTAGACTATACATCAAGAAGTGCAGAGGTCATTGGTCTGCAAGGCTTCTAATACATAATTTATGCAGTGGTCCTTTATAAAGTAACTGGTGCAAAATAAAAAGGTGTTGCTGCCCCCAGTATGCAATCATATATGTCCTTCTTCTAGTGCAGTTTAAAATACAACAGCACAATGATTATTTCCTTGCACCAGTTTAAAAAAAATAAGATTTAGGTTTTTACCTGCTAAATATTTTTCTTCGAGTCCATAGAGGGCACAGGGATAAACGCTGGGTATAGGAAGGCTGATTCCAGGCACCAAAGAGTTACAGAACTCTTCCCAGCAGCCCTCAGTCCTCCTCTCTCCTATACCCTGTCCGCTGACCACGGCCCGCCAGTTTTTAGTTAGCAAGACCCCGGCAGGAGCGAAGAAAGGAGGAAGGAAGACTATCACACAGACAGAGCCATACACAGGCATCAACTGTACACACTCTCTAACAGAGGAACAATGTCAAGCAAGACAGGTACATGAAGGGAGGGCGCCCTGTGCCCGCTATGGACTCAAAGAAAAAGATTTACCCAGGTAAGAACATACTGTAAATCTTATTTTCGTCGTCGTCCACAATGGGGCACAGGGATAAATGCTGGAAAGTCCAAGAGCTGTCCACTCAGGGGCGGGAACGCTCCTGGACTGCGCCGAGAACACAACGACCAAAGGAGGCGTCCTGGGACGGTAGACCACCTTCGGCATGTGGCCTAACCGGGTTCGCAGGACCACACAATCTGAATGGAACACCAGGAAAGGGGGAGCGCCAGGATAAGGCGCTGAGGTCAGAAACACTAATTGATTTCTTAAAGTGCCAGGCTCCAATGGACCCGATCTATACCCCATGGTACTAAGCACATTCCCAGTATACACTAGGACGTTAGAGAAACAAACCCTGCTGTGCCTTCTTAACTACATTTTGAGTGTGAACACTCCAGGACAGGCCCTTTGTAATATTAATGCCTAAAAATGTAGAGGAATCCACCACCTGCACAATCTGCCTGTTCAGGACTAA
This sequence comes from Pseudophryne corroboree, assembly GCF_028390025.1. NCBI lineage: Eukaryota > Metazoa > Chordata > Amphibia > Anura > Myobatrachidae > Pseudophryne > Pseudophryne corroboree. The sequence continues at coordinate 714,518,895 of NC_086447.1, forward strand.
AGGGCAATGGTCCTGCTTATTCCATTTCCTAAAAATCTACTATAATGTCTTTAGTTTTCACATTCAAGATCAAATGACTGTAGTAGCTCCAATTTTCCAAACTAAAAACCCTTCTGTGTAAGTGCAGAAGAAATTTCCTCCTTCTTTTGTCCCTAACACCATTGACGATTTTACATCCCAGGATGCTGTGCGAACGGCATTCTAGAGCGCATTTGCCCTATAGTAAAGTTTGCACCTGAATTTAACTTTACTATAGGGCACATGCGCTCTAGTATAATGTTCACACTATTGCTGAACCAAGTCTGCTGTGATCTGCATGAGGGGGAGGAGGATTAATGACAGGTGAGGATCTATGCCAACTGGGGCAATCTATGAATACTGGGGGTTGGAGTTTCATTTGACAAAGGAAGTTACTGGCACTAGATAAGGGCGAAGGGGATTAAATGGATGTGTTGTTTACCAACACTGGGAAGGAAGAAGTTATAGACACTGGGTAGGGAAATGCCACATGGGAATCTACTAACACTGCGGTGGTGGGGGTAATGCCTCTGGAGGATCTATTGCCACTGGGGGTGGAGGGTAATGTTACAATGTAGACCTATGGGATTGGGGGTAACGGGGTAATTAAATGTAGTTAAAAAAATTATAAAAAACAAAGCAATTTTTTTTTTTTTTTTTAAGTAAAAGTAAATACTTTAAGAAAAGAGAGACTCAAGGAAACAAAACCTACCTTTGTGGTCTCTTTGGTGCAGCTGGGATCCCACTATCTGAAGAGCGAAATATTATCTAAGTCAAAGCAGAACAAGTTATTTTAAATATTCAGACGGTTTATTTATTCAAAAACACGTATGTGGCTGCATCTAGCACATTTTATCCAACTGCGCTGTAGCGAAATTGGCGGACAGATCTCATCCCTTTCTCTCCATATGTAAAATGGGAGTTTCTGGGTATCAAGTGGACATACACACGAAAGAGTTTTAGGGAAGTGTCATGATGTGTAGCCAGTGCTACACCATAGTCGTGCATACACAGAATGGCTGTCTATGTCAGACAGATCTTTTTGCATGGGGTTGGTGAAAGTGAAAGATGATGCACTAGCAAACAGAAAACACTGGACCATTGCAATGCGTATGCTGTAGGATTTACATACAATACTGTGCAAATGTCTGGTGTGGAAAAAATGCTGCAATGTAAGAATGCTCTAAAAAATAGAAGTGTTAATAGTTTATTAACCACAGATATTCTGTGGGGTTGGGTTTGAAATACTGGCGGTTGAGATGCCGCGGTCTGGACAGTGAGAATTCCAACAAGGAGAAGGTAAGTTCCGTCGAAAACTGCAAGTGTACCTAGAAGAATTGATGCTGTTTTGAACAGAAAGGGTGGTCACACCAAATATTAATTTGATTTAGATTTCTCTTCTGTTCATTCCCCCTGCAGGCTAACCCTAACCCTCCCCGATGGTGCCTAAACCTAACTCCCCCCCTTCCTGCAGCCTAACCCTCCCGGGGCTGCCTAAATCTAAGCCGCACTTCCCACAGCCTAAACCTAACCCCCCTCCCCGCAGTTAAAAGGGGCGTAGTATAATAGGTATTAACCTCTCAGGCAGTATCTCGCTCAGGATTACAGGTGTCGGGATGGTGTCTCTGGGATTGTGATTCCAGTCAGGATGCCGGTGCCAGCATTCCGGTGTCGGTATTTTGACTGCTGGGATCCTGACCGGATCCCCTTCTGTGGATGTAGGCTTGCTCAAATCCTTCTGTCTCTTCATGTAATCCCAGACAGACTCAATGATGTTGACATCAAGGCTCTGTGGGGGCCATATCATCAATTCCAGGACTCCTTGTTCTTCTTTATACTAAAGATAGTTCTTAATGTATGTTTGGGTAGTTGACCTTCTGCAGAATAAATTTGGAGGCAATCAGACGCCTCCCTGATGGTACTGCATGATGGATAAGTCATTAAAAACTATCATTATTATTATTATCCTGTCATTACGAACTATCTCCAGCATAAAGAAGAACAAGGAGTCCTGGAAGTAATGATTTGGCCCCCACAAAGCCCTGATCTCAATCAAAATCCCAATGATCAAAATACCAACAACAATTGGCCAACGGTCAAAATCCCGACACGGTCAAAACACAGACATTTAAAATGTCGACAGGTCGAAAAGTCGACAAACATTTTACTTTTTGTGTGCATGTCAACATAGGTCGACATGAACACCATATAAGTGTACCGCGTCCTCACGCATGGCTTGCCATGCTTCAAGCACGGTGTCCTGTCTGGCAGTCCTAATCCTGTCTGGATCCTGTTTGCTTAGCTTCAGGTGTAGTCTGGATTCTTCCACACAGCATTTATTCTTTGTCTGGTCTTTCTCTTTGGTGTATCTGCTATAGTCCATTATCATTGTTATTTACATTTAGCTACTTCATACATTATCACCACATTTACCCTTCATCACCATAGCTCCTTGCATAACAGCATCTCTTGCATACCTCTTAGTTCCTGTACTTAGTCTCCTGTCCTCTGACCCAAACTTGGTCTCAGTCTTATCTTTCTTTCCCTGTCTTTTCTGCCAACTGATAACTCTGGTCGTCTCGGGGGTAAACTTGTACTGTCACCAGTGGCTTAAGTCCTGGTGGGCATCCCAGTACCGGTAGACATATAAAGTCTTATGGAAAAAGTGGCTCTTATAGGCATGAAGACCTGCTGAGTGTTACTCTGTGAGTCTTACACCCAGGCGTCTGGGGTTATCGTCAGAAGATCAACTACGTGTCAAGCTCGTCACCATTCTTCGTGTCAAGAATCTATTAATCACCTCTGCAACACTCCATCCAGATATATTCCCCAGATCATGACAATGGGCTAAATGTTGTAATAATTTTTGTGCATGCAAGGCATACACTTGCGACCAGCTTGTGTGTAACTCTCAGTCAACCCATATGTATGCCATTGCAGACAGAAGTTACATCACATAGAAGGTTAACAATACCTGTGAGTCACTAGATTCCGACTGTGAATGTTGACTTTCTGGCGTGTTTGAAGAGCTGTTACTGACGCTACAAGACAATAAAATGTGTTAGTACTCAAGTGTAGACTATACATCAAGAAGTGCAGAGGTCATTGGTCTGCAAGGCTTCTAATACATAATTTATGCAGTGGTCCTTTATAAAGTAACTGGTGCAAAATAAAAAGGTGTTGCTGCCCCCAGTATGCAATCATATATGTCCTTCTTCTAGTGCAGTTTAAAATACAACAGCACAATGATTATTTCCTTGCACCAGTTTAAAAAAAAATAAGAATTTACTTACCGATAATTCTATTTCTCGGAGTCCGTAGTGGATGCTGGGGTTCCTGAAAGGACCATGGGGAATAGCGGCTCCGCAGGAGACAGGGCACAAAAAAGTAAAGCTTTACTAGGTCAGGTGGTGTGCACTGGCTCCTCCCCCCATGACCCTCCTCCAGACTCCAGTTAGGTACTGTGCCCGGACGAGCATACACAATAAGGGAGGCATTTTGAATCCCGGGTAAGACTCATACCAGCCACACCAATCACACCGTACAACTTGTGATCTAAACCCAGTTAACAGTATGACAACAGAAAGGGCCTCTTAAAGATGGCTCCTTAACAATAACCCGAATTAGTTAACAATAACTATGTACAAGTATTGCAGATAATCCGCACTTGGGATGGGCGCCCAGCATCCACTACGGACTCCGAGAAATAGAATTATCGGTAAGTAAATTCTTATTTTCTCTATCGTCCTAAGTGGATGCTGGGGTTCCTGAAAGGACCATGGGGATTATACCAAAGCTCCCAAACGGGCGGGAGAGTGCGGATGACTCTGCAGCACCGAATGAGAGAACTCCAGGTCCTCCTTTGCCAGGGTATCAAATTTGTAAAATTTTACAAACGTGTTCTCCCCCGACCACGTAGCTGCTCGGCAGAGTTGTAATGCCGAGACCCCTCGGGCAGCCGCCCAAGATGAGCCCACCTTCCTTGTGGAGTGGGCTTTTACAGTTTTAGGCTGTGGCAGGCCTGCCACAGAATGTGCAAGTTGAATTGTGTTACAAATCCAACGAGCAATCGACTGCTTAGAAGCAGGTGCGCCCAACTTGTTGGGTGCATACAATATAAACAGCGAGTCAGATTTTCTGACTCCAGCCGTCCTTGCAATGTATATTTTTAAGGCTCTGACAACGTCCAACAACTTGGAGTCCTCCAAGTCGCTAGTGGCCGCAGGCACCACAATAGGTTGGTTCAGATGAAATGCTGATACCACTTTAGGGAGAAAATGCGGACGAGTCCGCAGTTCTGCCCTATCCGAATGGAAGATTAGATAAGGACTTTTATAAGATAAAGCCGCCAATTCAGATACTCTCCTGGCAGAGGCCAGGGCTAGTAACATAGTCACTTTCAATGTGAGATATTTCAAATCCACCTTTTTCAATGGTTCAAACCAATGGGATTTGAGGAAATCTAAAACTACATTTAGATCCCACGGTGCCACCGGAGGCACCACAGGAGGCTGTATATGCAGTACTCCCTTGACAAAAGTCTGGACCTCAGGGACAGAGGCCAATTCTTTTTGGAAGAATATTGACAGGGCCGAAATTTGAACCTTAATGGATCCCAATTTGAGACCCATAGATAATCCTGATTGCAGGAAATGTAGGAAACGACCCAGTTGGAATTCCTCCGTCGGAACCTTCCGATCCTCGCACCACGCTACATATTTTCGCCAAATGCGGTGATAATGTTTCACGGTGACTTCCTTCCGTGCCTTAATCAAGGTAGGAATGACTTCTTCTGGAATGCCTTTCCCTTTTAGGATCTGGCGTTCAACCGCCATGCCGTCAAACGCAGCCGCGGTAAGTCTTGAAAAAGACAGGGACCCTGCTGTAGCAGGTCCCTTCTCAGAGGTAGAGGCCACGGTTCGTCCGTGAGCATCTCTTGAAGTTCCGGATACCAAGTCCTTCTCGGCCAATCCGGAACCACTAGTATTGTTCTTACTCTTCTTTGCCGTATGATCTTCAATACCTTTGGTATGAGCGGCAGAGGAGGAAACACATACACTGACTGGTACACCCAAGGAGTTACCAGTGCGTCCACAGCTATTGCCTGTGGATCTCTTGACCTGGCGCAATATTTGTCCAGTTTCTTGTTGAGGCGAGACGCCATCATGTCTACAATTGGTCTTTCCCAACGGTCTATTAACATGTTGAAGACTTCTGGATGTAGACCCCACTCTCCCGGATGAAGATCGTGTCTGCTGAGGAAGTCTGCTTCCCAGTTGTCCACGCCCGGGATGAACACTGCTGACAGTGCTATCACGTGATTCTCCGCCCAGCGAAGAATCTTGGCAGCTTCTGCCATTGCACTCCTGCTTCTTGTGCCGCCCTGCCTGTTTACATGGGCGACCGCCGTGATGTTGTCCGACTGAATCAACACCGGCTTTCCTTGCAGGAGAAGTTCCGCCTGGCTTAGAGCATTGTAGATTGCTCTTAGTTCCAGAATGTTTATGTGAAGAGACTTTTCCAGACTCGTCCATACTCCCTGGAAGTTTCTTCCTTGTGTGACTGCTCCCCAGCCTCTCAGGCTGGCGTCCGTGGTCACCAGGATCCAATCCTGAATGCCGAATCTGCGGCCTTCTAATAGGTGAGCCTTCTGCAACCACCACAGAAGTGACACCCTTGTCTTTGGTGACAGGGTTATTCGCAGGTGCATCTGCAGATGCGACCCTGACCATTTGTCCAACAGATCCCTTTGGAATATTCTTGCATGGAATCTGCCGAATGGAATTGCTTCGTAAGAAGCCACCATTTTTCCCAGGACTCTTGTGCATTGATGTACTGACACTTTTCCTGGTTTTAGGAGGTTCCTGACCAGATCGGATAACTCCTTGGCTTTTTCCTCTGGAAGGAAAACCTTTTTCTGAACCGTGTCCAGAATCATTCCTAGGAACAGCAGACGAGTTGTCGGGATTAAATGGGATTTTGGAATATTCAGAATCCACCCGTGTTGTCTTAGCACCTCTTGAGATAGTGCTAAAGCTGTCTCCAGCTGTTCTCTGGACCTTGCCCTTATTAGGAGATCGTCCAAGTATGGGATAACTAATACGCCTTTTCTTCGAAGAAGAATCATCATCTCGGCCATTACCTTGGTAAAGACCCGAGGCGCCGTGGACAATCCGAACGGCAGCGTCTGAAACTGATAGTGACAGTTTTGAACAATGAACCTGAGGTACCCCTGGTGTGCGGGGTAAATCGGAACGTGTAGATACGCATCCTTGATGTCCAAGGATACCATAAAGTCCCCTTCTTCCAGGTTCGCTATCACTGCTCTGAGTGACTCCATCTTGAACTTGAACTTTTTTATGTAGAGGTTCAAGGACTTCAGATTTAGAATAGGCCTTACCGAGCCATCCGGCTTCGGTACCACAAATAGAGTGGAATAATACCCCTTTCCTTGTTGTAATAGGGGTACTTTGACTATCACCTGCTGAGCGTACAGCTTGTGAATGGCTTCCAACACCCTCTCCCTTTCGGAAGAGACGGTTGGTAAGGCAGACTTCAGGAAACGATGAGGAGGATCCGTCTCTAATTCCAACCTGTACCCCTGAGATATTATCTGCAGGATCCAGGGGTCTACCTGCGAGTGAGCCCACTGCGCGCTGTAATTTTTGAGACGGCCCCCCACTGTCCCCGAGTCCGCTTGAGAGGCCCCAGCGTCATGCTGAGGTTTTTGCAGGAGCCGGGGAGGGCTTCTGTTCCTGGGAAGGAGCTGCCTGTTGGTGTCTCTTCCCTCTTCCTCTGCCTCGTGGCAGGTACGACAAGCCCTTTGCTCTCTTATTTTTGTAGGAGCGAAAAGGCTGCGGTTGAAAGGTCGGTGCCTTTCTCTGTTGGGGAGTGACTTGAGGTAAAAAAGTGGATTTCCCGGCAGTAGCCGTGGCCACCAAGTCTGATAGACCAACTCCAAATAACTCCTCCCCTTTATACGGCAAAACCTCCATGTGACGTTTTGAATCCGCATCGCCTGTCCACTGTCGTGTCCATAAGGCTCTTCTGGCTGAAATGGACATAGCACTCACCCGAGATGCCAGTGTGCAAATATCCCTCTGTGCATCACGCATATAGATAAATGCATCCTTTATTTGTTCTAACGACAGTAAAACATTGTCCCTATCTAGGGTATCAATATTTTCAATCAGGGATTCTGACCAAACTACTCCAGCACTGCACATCCAGGCAGTTGCTATAGCTGGTCGTAGTATAACACCTGCATGTGTGTATATATTCTTTTGAATAACTTCCATCTTTCTATCTGATGGATCCTTAAGTGCGGCCGTCTCAGGAGAGGGTAACGCCACTTGTTTGGATAAGCGTGTGAGCGCCTTGTCCACCTTAGGGGGTGTTTCCCAGCGCGCCCTAACCTCTGGCGGGAAAGGGTATAATGCCAATAACTTTTTTGAAATTATCAACTTTTTATCAGGAGCAACCCACGCTTCATCACACACGTCATTTAATTCTTCTGATTCAGGAAAAACTGTTTGTAGTTTTTTCACACCATACATAATACCCTGTTTTACGGTATCTGTAGTATCAGCTAAATGTAACGTCTCCTTCATTGCCAAAATCATATAACGTGTGGCCCTACTGGAAAATACGTTTGAATTTCTACCGTCGTCACTGGAATCAGTGCCCGTGTCTGGGTCTGTGTCGACCGACTGAGGCAAAGGGCGTTTTACAGCCCCTGACGGTGTTTGAGGCGCCTGGACAGGCATTAATTGATTGTCCGGCCGCCTCATGTCCTCAACTGACTGTTTAAGGGAAGATAAACCATCACGTAATTCCACAAATAAAGGCATCCATTCTGGTGTCGACCCCCTGGGGGGTGACATCTGCATATTTGGCAATTGCTCCGCCTCCACACCAATATCGTCCTCATACATGTCGACACCACGTACCGACACACACCGCAAACTCACAGGGAATGCTCTAATGAAGACAGGACCCACTAGCCCTTTTGGGGAGACAGAGGGAGAGTCTGCCAGCACACACCACAAAGCGCTATATATACAAGGGATATCCTTATATTAAGTGCTCCCTTATAGCTGCTTTAATATATATATATATATAGCCATTAATGTGCCCCCCCTCTCTGTTTTACCCTGTTTCTGTAGTGCAGTGCAGGGGAGAGACCTGGGAGCCGTTCTGACCAGCGGAGCTGTGACAGAAAATGGCGCCGTGTGCTGAGGAGATAGGCCCCGCCCCTTTTTCGGCGGGTTCTTCTCCCGCTATTTTTCCAGTCAGGCAGGGGTTAAATATCTCCATATAGCCCCTATGGGCTATATGTGAGGTATTTTTAGCCTTGTATAAGGTTTATATTTGCCTCTCAGAGCGCCCCCCCCCAGCGCTCTGCACCCTCAGTGACTGCCCAGTGAAGTGTGCTGAGAGGAAAATGGCGCACAGCTGCAGTGCTGTGCGCTACCTTATGAAGACTGAGGAGTCTTCAGCCGCCGGTTTCCGGACCTCTTCACGCTTCAGCATCTGCAAGGGGGTCGGCGGCGCGGCTCCGGGACCGGACTCCACGGCTGGGCCTGTGTTCGATCCCTCTGGAGCTAATGGTGTCCAGTAGCCAAGCAGCAAATCCACTCTGCATGCAGGTGAGTTTACTACTTTCCCCCTAAGTCCCACGTTGCAGTGATCCTGTTGCCAGCAGGACTCACTGTAAAGAAAAAAACCTAAACTAAACTTTCTCTAAGCAGCTCTTTAGGAGAGCCACCTAGATTGCACCCTTCTCGTTCGGGCACAAAATCTAACTGGAGTCTGGAGGAGGGTCATGGGGGGAGGAGCCAGTGCACACCACCTGACCTAGTAAAGCTTTACTTTTTTGTGCCCTGTCTCCTGCGGAGCCGCTATTCCCCATGGTCCTTTCAGGAACCCCAGCATCCACTTAGGACGATAGAGAAAATAAGATTTAGGTTTTTACCTGCTAAATATTTTTCTTCGAGTCCATAGAGGGCACAGGGATAAACGCTGGGTATAGGAAGGCTGATTCCAGGCACCAAAGAGTTACAGAACTCTTCCCAGCAGCCCTCAGTCCTCCTCTCTCCTATACCCTGTCCGCTGACCACGGCCCGCCAGTTTTTAGTTAGCAAGACCCCGGCAGGAGCGAAGAAAGGAGGAAGGAAGACTATCACACAGACAGAGCCATACACAGGCATCAACTGTACACACTCTCTAACAGAGGAACAATGTCAAGCAAGACAGGTACATGAAGGGAGGGCGCCCTGTGCCCGCTATGGACTCAAAGAAAAAGATTTACCCAGGTAAGAACATACTGTAAATCTTATTTTCGTCGTCGTCCACAATGGGGCACAGGGATAAATGCTGGAAAGTCCAAGAGCTGTCCACTCAGGGGCGGGAACGCTCCTGGACTGCGCCGAGAACACAACGACCAAAGGAGGCGTCCTGGGACGGTAGACCACCTTCGGCATGTGGCCTAACCGGGTTCGCAGGACCACACAATCTGAATGGAACACCAGGAAAGGGGGAGCGCCAGGATAAGGCGCTGAGGTCAGAAACACTAATTGATTTCTTAAAGTGCCAGGCTCCAATGGACCCGATCTATACCCCATGGTACTAAGCACATTCCCAGTATACACTAGGACGTTAGAGAAACAAACCCTGCTGTGCCTTCTTAACTACATTTTGAGTGTGAACACTCCAGGACAGGCCCTTTGTAATATTAATGCCTAAAAATGTAGAGGAATCCACCACCTGCACAATCTGCCTGTTCAGGACTAAAGGGCAATGGTCCTGCTTATTCCATTTCCTAAAAATCTACTATAATGTCTTTAGTTTTCACATTCAAGATCAAATGACTGTAGTAGCTCCAATTTTCCAAACTAAAAACCCTTCTGTGTAAGTGCAGAAGAAATTTCCTCCTTCTTTTGTCCCTAACACCATTGACGATTTTACATCCCAGGATGCTGTGCGAACGGCATTCTAGAGCGCATTTGCCCTATAGTAAAGTTTGCACCTGAATTTAACTTTACTATAGGGCACATGCGCTCTAGTATAATGTTCACACTATTGCTGAACCAAGTCTGCTGTGATCTGCATGAGGGGGAGGAGGATTAATGACAGGTGAGGATCTATGCCAACTGGGGCAATCTATGAATACTGGGGGTTGGAGTTTCATTTGACAAAGGAAGTTACTGGCACTAGATAAGGGCGAAGGGGATTAAATGGATGTGGAGTTTACCAACACTGGGAAGGAAGAAGTTATAGACACTGGGTAGGGAAATGCCACATGGGAATCTACTAACACTGCGGTGGTGGGGGTAATGCCTCTGGAGGATCTATTGCCACTGGGGGTGGAGGGTAATGTTACAATGTAGACCTATGGGATTGGGGGTAACGGGGTAATTAAATGTAGTTAAAAAATTTATAAAAAACAAAGCAATTTTTTTTTTTTTTTTTTTAAGTAAAAGTAAATACTTTAAGAAAAGAGAGACTCAAGGAAACAAAACCTACCTTTGTGGTCTCTTTGGTGCAGCTGGGATCCCACTATCTGAAGAGCGAAATATTATCTAAGTCAAAGCAGAACAAGTTATTTTAAATATTCAGACGGTTTATTTATTCAAAAACACGTATGTGGCTGCATCTAGCACATTTTATCCAACTGCGCTGTAGCGAAATTGGCGGACAGATCTCATCCCTTTCTCTCCATATGTAAAATGGGAGTTTCTGGGTATCAAGTGGACATACACACGAAAGAGTTTTAGGGAAGTGTCATGATGTGTAGCCAGTGCTACACCATAGTCGTGCATACACAGAATGGCTGTCTATGTCAGACAGATCTTTTTGCATGGGGTTGGTGAAAGTGAAAGATGATGCACTAGCAAACAGAAAACACTGGACCATTGCAATGCGTATGCTGTAGGATTTACATACAATACTGTGCAAATGTCTGGTGTGGAAAAAATGCTGCAATGTAAGAATGCTCTAAAAAATAGAAGTGTTAATAGTTTATTAACCACAGATATTCTGTGGGGTTGGGTTTGAAATACTGGCGGTTGAGATGCCGCGGTCTGGACAGTGAGAATTCCAACAAGGAGAAGGTAAGTTCCGTCGAAAACTGCAAGTGTACCTAGAAGAATTGATGCTGTTTTGAACAGAAAGGGTGGTCACACCAAATATTAATTTGATTTAGATTTCTCTTCTGTTCATTCCCCCTGCAGGCTAACCCTAACCCTCCCCGATGGTGCCTAAACCTAACTCCCCCCCTTCCTGCAGCCTAACCCTCCCGGGGCTGCCTAAATCTAAGCCGCACTTCCCACAGCCTAAACCTAACCCCCCTCCCCGCAGTTAAAAGGGGCGTAGTATAATAGGTATTAACCTCTCAGGCAGTATCTCGCTCAGGATTACAGGTGTCGGGATGGTGTCTCTGGGATTGTGATTCCAGTCAGGATGCCGGTGCCAGCATTCCGGTGTCGGTATTTTGACTGCTGGGATCCTGACCGGATCCCCTTCTGTGGATGTAGGCTTGCTCAAATCCTTCTGTCTCTTCATGTAATCCCAGACAGACTCAATGATGTTGACATCAAGGCTCTGTGGGGGCCATATCATCAATTCCAGGACTCCTTGTTCTTCTTTATACTAAAGATAGTTCTTAATGTATGTTTGGGTAGTTGACCTTCTGCAGAATAAATTTGGAGGCAATCAGACGCCTCCCTGATGGTACTGCATGATGGATAAGTCATTAAAAACTATCATTATTATTATTATCCTGTCATTACGAACTATCTCCAGCATAAAGAAGAACAAGGAGTCCTGGAAGTAATGATTTGGCCCCCACAAAGCCCTGATCTCAATCAAAATCCCAATGATCAAAATACCAACAACAATCGGCCAACGGTCAAAATCCCGACACGGTCAAAACACAGACATTTAAAATGTCGACAGGTCGAAAAGTCGACACACATTTTACTTTTTGTGTGCATGTCAACATAGGTCGACATGAACACCATATAAGTGTACCACGTCCTCACGCATGGCTTGCCATGCTTCAAGCACGGTGTCCTGTCTGGCAGTCCTAATCCTGTCTGGATCCTGTTTGCTTAGCTTCAGGTGTAGTCTGGATTCTTCCACACAGCATTTATTCTTTGTCTTGTCTTTCTCTTTGGTGTATCTGCTATAGTCCATTATCATTGTTATTTACATTTAGCTACTTCATACATTATCACCACATTTACCCTTCATCACCATAGCTCCTTGCATAACAGCATCTCTTGCATACCTCTTAGTTCCTGTACTTAGTCTCCTGTCCTCTGACCCAAACTTGGTCTCAGTCTTATCTTTCTTTCCCTGTCTTTTCTGCCGACTGATAACTCTGGTCGTCTCGGGGGTAAACTTGTACTGTCACCAGTGGCTTAAGTCCTGGTGGGCATCCCAGTACCGGTAGACATATAAAGTCTTATGGAAAAAGTGGCTCTTATAGGCATGAAGACCTGCTGGGTGTTACTCTGAGTCTTACACCCAGGCGTCTGGGGTTATCGTCAGAAGATCAACTACGTGTCAAGCTCGTCACCATTCTTCGTGTCAAGAATCTATTAATCACCTCTGCAACACTCCATCCAGATATATTCCCCAGATCATGACAATAGGCTAAATGTTGTAATAATTTTTGTGCATGCAAGGCATACACTTGCGACCAGCTTGTGTGTAACTCTCAGTCAACCCATATGTATGCCAATGCAGACAGAAGTTACATCACATAGAAGGTTAACAATACCTGTGAGTCACTAGATTCCGACTGTGAATGTTGACTTTCTGGCGTGTTTGAAGAGCTGTTACTGACGCTACAAGACAATAAAATGTGTTAGTACTCAAGTGTAGACTATACATCAAGAAGTGCAGAGGTCATTGGTCTGCAAGGCTTCTAATACATAATTTATGCAGTGGTCCTTTATAAAGTAACTGGTGCAAAATAAAAAGGTGTTGCTGCCCTCAGTATGCAATCATATATGTCCTTCTTCTAGTGCAGTTTAAAATGCAACAGCACAATGATTATTTCCTTGCACCAGTTTCAAAAAAAATAAGATTTAGGTTTTTACCTGGTAAATATTTTTCTTCGAGTCCATAGAGGGCACAGGGATAAACGCTGGGTATAGGAAGGCTGATTCCAGGCACCAAAGAGTTACAGAACTCTTCCCAGCAGCCCTCAGTCCTCCTCTCTCCTATACCCTGTCCGCTGACCACGGCCCGCCAGTTTTTAGTTAGCAAGACCCCGGCAGGAGCGAAGAAAGGAGGAAGGAAGACTATCACACAGACAGAGCCATACACAGGCATCAACTGTACACACTCTCTAACAGAGGAACAATGTCAAGCAAGACAGGTGCATGAAGGGAGGGGCGCCCTGTGCCCGCTATGGACTCAAAGAAAAAGATTTACCCAGGTAAGAACATATTGTAAATCTTATTTTCTTCGTCGTCCACAATGGGGCACAGGGATAAATGCTGGAACGTCCAAAAGCTGTCCACTCAGGGGCGGGAACGCTCCTGGACTGCGCCGAGAACACAACGACCAAAGGAGGCGTCCTGGGACGGTAGACCACCTTCGGCAGGTGACCTAACCGGGTTCGCAGGACCACACAATCTGAATGGAACACCAGGAAAGGGGGAGCGCCAGGATAAGGCGCTGAGGTCAGAAACACGGCAAGCATAGGAAATGACCAGAAGAAATACCATTTTCCACGTGAGACATTTATGCTCGACCTTGTCCAGAGGTTCAAACAGCGCAGCCTGAAGGATCCGAAGGACCAACGACAAGGCCCACGGAGCAAACGGGGGCACAAATGGAGAGTGTAGATGGAGTACACGTCCGGCAGGTGAGAGTCAACCGACGTTGGAAGAGGACAGAAAGGGCAGAAACTTGGACCTTGAGGGAGGAAAGGCTAAGGCCCAGTTCAAGCCCCGACTGGAGAAGTGCTAACAGCCATGAAAGGCGGAAAGACCGCAGGCTAAACTGCCGCTGGGAACACCAAGAGAAGAAAGCCTTCCAGACTCTGTGATAAACTCAGGATGAAGATGGTTTCCTAGCTCGAAGCATGGTCGAGATAAACTTCCGAGAAAAGCCTTTCTTTCTCAGGACGGATACCTCAAGAGCCACGCCATCGATGCCAATCAGTCGAGATCCGCATGTAGACACGGGGCCTGGGACAGAAGATCCGGCCACCGCGGAAGACGGAGCGGGAAGTCGATGGAGAAACTCTGCTGCTCTGTGTACCAACCGCGACATGGCCAATCTGATGCAATGAGAATCATAGTGCCCCCTCCAGCTTCAACTTGCGAAGTACGCACAGCAGCATTGAGATTGGAGGAAAGACATATACCAGTGAAAACTCCCATGGAACTGTTAAGGCGTCCACCAAGAAGGCTGCCAGATCTCTTGTGCGAGCGCAGAACCTTGGTGATTGTGCAGAGACGCCATCATGTCGATGTCTGGAAGTCCCCAACGACGAACCAGCAACTGAAAGACCTCCGGATGGAGGACTCATTCTCCGGAATGCATGTCCTGGTGACTTAGGAAGTTCGCCTCCCAGTTGAGGACCCCCGGTATGAATATAGCCGACAGCTCGGGAAGATGCCGCTCCGCCCAATAAAAGATGTGCGTTGCATCTCGTATTGCCCCGCGACTGCGGGTGCCGCCCTGCCGATTTATGTAAGCGACTGCGGTCGCGTTGTCAGATTGAATTTTGACTGGTCGACCTTGAAGGAGAGCTAGCGCTGCTCGGAAGGCTCTGTATATAGCCCTGAGCTCCAGGACATTGATGAGAAGCTTGCTTTCCTGGGCAGAACTTGGAATGTATACTGGTCGGAGAGTGCACCCCATCATCGCAGGCTGGCATTCGTGGTGAGTAGGATCCAGTCCTGGATCCAAAGGGGGCGACCCTGATCCAGGGTGGACAGAAGAAGCCACCACAAAAGGGAGTACCGCACATCTCTGGACAGGACAATGGACTGTCCTGCGATATGCAGGTGGGATCCATTCCATTTGGCTAACACTTCCAACTGAAGAGGTCGCGAATAAAACTGTGCGTACTCCGCCATGTCGAAAGTGGCCACCATGGACCCCAGGATGCGCATACATGCCTGTATGGACACGCTGTGGTGAAGAAGAAAACGATGAATCTTGAATTGAAGAGTTTGAATTTTATCCTCTAGGAGGAAGATGCGTTGGAGCCGCAAATTGAGCAGTGCTCCCAAATGTATAATCTCCTGCGAAGGCACCAAGGATAATTTGCGCCAATTTATATTCCAGCCGTGAGATTGTAGAAGATTCACTGTAAGCTGAATATGCTGAAGTAGTACCTCCCGAGACTGGGCCATGAGGAGCAGGTCGTCCAAATAAGGAAGGATCCATACACCCCTGCGACTTTAGTAAAAACACGAGGTACCGTTGACAAACCGAACGGCAACGCCTGAAATTGGTAATGGTCCTGTTGAATGGCAAACCTGAGGAATCGCCGATGACTGGCCCAAATTGGAATATGCAAATAGGCATCCTGAATGTCCAGTGATGCCAGAAAGTCCCCCTGCTCCAAGGCAAGGATAATCTTGTGGAGGGACTCCATGCAGAACTTGGGAATTCGCAGAGCCTTGTTCAACGACTTCAAATTGAGTATAGGGCGGAAAGAGCCATCCGGCTTGCGCACCAGAAACAGTGTTGAATAAAATCCTTGTCCTCTCTGGGACTGAGGAACTGGGATAATCACATTGGAACGAACAGATTACTGAAGAGCTTCTGCTTTGCCCAGATCCGTAGGGAGACCTGTGGAAAAGCACCTGAGACGAGGACGCTTCCGAAAGGATATAGCGTACCCCTGAGAAACAATGTGCCTGACCCATATGTCCAACGTGGTGTCCAGCCATAACGAGGCAAACCGCAGAAGTCGGCCTCCCACCCTGGGGTCCCCAACAGGGAGGCCCACACCGTCACTCGGCAGGCTTCTCAGTCTGCTTGGGAGCTGGGCGTCTGGTGGCCCATGGCTGTTTAGTGCGGGGCTTGGCTCCCTTGGATGGTGCCTGGTACCGTGAGGAAGCCTGACCCTTAGCTCCTCCCTGTGGGCGAAAGGAACGAAATGTAGTTCTGGCCTTGGAAAGAGCTGCTGAAGGAAGGAAGGCGGTCTTGGCTTCCGCTAAAGTTGTGACAATCTTGTCCAGACCCTGCCCAAAGAGAGTATCTCCAGAAAAGGGAAGAGCCTCCAGAGCATTTTTTGAGTTGGCATCAGCACGCCAGGACCGGAGCCAGAGCACCCGACTATAGTTGCTGCCAATACCTTGGAGGTTAGAACCCTGGTATCCACAGTTGCATCCCCCAAACAGGTGCTAGCCTGTTTAATATTGAGCAAGTGGGTGAGCAATTCCAGTCTGCTAGTACCAGACAAAAGTCCTTATTCCAACAGTTCTGTCCAGCTATCGATGGCCTTGGCAACCCAGGCTGAGGCCAGGGCAAGACAAGCCACCGCCCCAGCATGCGAGTAAGCCGTTCTCAGGAAAGCTTCCAAATTCCGATCCATAGAGTCATTTAGGGAAGACGTGTCCGGAATGGGAAGGATTGAAGATCTCACCAGTCTGCCACATGGGCTTCCACCGGAGGAGGAGTTTCCCACTTAGCACGCGCTTTAGGAGGTAGTGGGTAAAAGGAAGCCATGTGCTTAGGCACATGAAAGCGTTTGGAAGTCTCAGCAAACTCTAAGAGATCTTCTAATTGAGCGGAGCAAGGAAACTGGGTTGACTCTTTTTTCTGCCATTTAAACAATGGCACCATATCCTTAGGAACTGGATCAGAGTCTTCAATTTGAAGTACTGACCTGACAGCTCGAACCAAAGCATCAACATCGGTCAGAGACATAGACTCTTCCGTAACCCAAAGAAGACTCCTGGTCGGAATTCGCCGACCCAGTGTCCTCCAGGTCCGACACCGACTCAGGGTCTGACTGGGCCAGTGAAGTAGAACTATCACTGGCCGGTAACCTACGCCTAGCAGGCCTGTCTCTTTCTAAGAGTTGTTGAACAGAAGCTGACATCTGTGCTAAGCCCTGTACCGACTGCGTAAAAGACTGGCTCAATCTGAGGCATCTGAGGTTGGAAAGAAGTGGCCCCCCCCCTGCAGGGGCCCAGCTGGCCACATCTGGAAGAGGAGCAGGAGGCGGAGCCGGCAGGCGATCAAGTAGCTGAGACATTACCTGTGTCAACGTCGACGACCAAACCAGTTCAGGAGAGGGTGTCAGCTGTACCGGTGTCACATTCTTAGATGACGTGAAGCAGCGGACGCATAAGCCATCATTATCTGGGTCCTGTGGAGAAATAATAGTGACACCGACCCTGCAAGTACGAGGGTCTGGAGGAGTGACCTCCCTGTTAGCCTTGTTTCTAGCAGACATGTTAGCAAAATACAAGGCAGTCACCACACTGAAAATAAAATAAGAGTAGAATACCAACATTGCAAATGAGGAAACCAACTTTCCCTATATTAATGGGGTAAGGTATATAACAATAGAATGTCAATGCAATAGATCAGTGTTTTTCAACCACTATGCCGTGGCACATTAGTGTGCCCTGAGCAGTCTCCAGGTGTACCACCATAGAAGCACAGCCAGGCCAGTCAGTGTTTTGCCGCTACTGAGGCCCTGGAATGATCAATACTGGTGGGTTTCGTGGTTGCAGAGCCAGTTCTAATTTTGAGCCCAGGCAGTGTTGGGCTTTTCTGGCTTTCTCAGATGTGGCTCAGGCGTTACCTATGGAGAAGCTGCTACATTACATCCTAGAACACGCAACCACACCATGCATCACCATTATATTTGAATGTGCCTTGGCAATATTTAAATCTTGTTCAGTGTGCCGCAAGTTGTAAAAGGTTGAAAATCTCTGCAATAGATTGTTCCTATTAGTGAGTGGCAGAGTCTTACAGACACTCTACACTCAATGCACAGCAGAAAACCAGGGTGTGGAGGCAATAAATTATACTTAGCAATTATACTTCGAAGTAGCAGGAAGGAGAAGGCGAAGAACCAGGCTGCAGGAGCGAGGAACTGGAGAGAGAAGAGCTGAGGGAACCTCTCCTTCTCAAACTGGGTCAGCAATGTGCCTAAAATGGCTGCCCAGAATCTTGAGGGAGGGGAACTGAGAAGGAGGAGGATACAGCCCCCAGGCAGGCAGAATACATTGTAAATGCGAGCCCCGGGTGGAGGGGGGGGGAGGAGGGCTACAGGCATGGACTCCCTCCTTCTATGGCGACAGGACCCCAGGGGACGCAGATACTGTGCCTGAGCTAATGCTCAGAAAAATCCATTCTGTAAACTGGGAGCTAAGTTCCTAGCTCCTGCCGTTCACCAAAGAAAAAAAACTGGCGGGTCGTGGTCATCGGGCGGGGTATAGGAGAGAGGAGGACTGAGGGCTGCTGGGAAGAGTTCTGTAACTCTTTGGTGCCCGGACTCAGTCCTCAGCCTTCCTATACCCAGTGTTTATCCCTGTGCCCCCTAGTGGACGACGAAGAAATGTCTGTATGTTGCATGAGTCAATGGGGGTAATTCCAAGTTGATCGCAGCAGGAATTTTGTTAGCAGTTGGGTGTGGGTGTGGTGTGTGGTGTGTGGTGTGTTCAATCTGCAATCTAATTTGCAGTGTAAAAATAAAGCAGCAGGCATTTACCCTGCACAGAAATAAAATAACCCACCCAAATCTAATGGGCCCTACACACTTGGCGATATTCTGAAAGATATGAACGATCTCGTTCATAAATGAACGAGAACTCGTTCATATCTTTCAGTGTGGAGACTTAAGCGATGAACGATGCGCGTCCCCGCGCTCGTTCATCGCTGGTCTCCCGTCGGCTGTGCATGCAGGCCAATATGGACGATCTCGTCCATATTTGCCTGCACTTCAATGCAGCCGGGTGACGGGGGGAGTGAAGAAACTTCACTCCCCCCGTCACTGCCCCCCCGCCGCCGGGTCGCTCGTCGGCCGTATCGGCCGTCGGGCACCTCGGCGGCACATCGCCAAGTGAGTAGGGCCCATAACTCTTTCTGCACGTTATATCTGCCTCCCCTGCAGTGCACATGGTTTTTCCTAACTGCTAACAAAATTCCTGCTGCGATCAACTTGGAATTACGCCCAATAGGCGTTATTGTCGTTAGGAACATTCTGTTATGTATTGCTTTTAGACACATGACAATAACACGCCATTGCCAATAATAATACCATCTGCCTTATATAACTCCTTTATGGTCAAATAAGTGACCCTTTGAGCTGGTAAGTGCAGATTGTGACAATGGAATTTTGTCAGTGTTTAAGATCCGACACAGTTTGAATGTATGAGAGGCATAGGGGTAGATTGCACTCTCCAGATGAAAATAAAACAGACATTAATTTGCATGCACATTTCCAGGAAGGCGATAATTAGCCTTTTACAGGAGATGACTGTGAAATCTCATCCATTAGGCCATAAAAGGCTAATTAGCTCTGCACTATTATCAAAGGGGACTACGGAAAGACCATTCTCGCAGGAGCTCCCACAGCTTTCATCTGGCTCTGGAAACGGACGTGCTCATGCGCAGTATCAAATTCTCTGGAGGGCTCTTTTGAAAAAGTGGTAACTCCTCCAATGAACTCGGGATGTAACTAGCAGGGACAGCGGTTATCGCCATCACAGTCCCTGTAAGTTACATTTTGTACATACAGATGTGTCTCATACACTATTGCCGCAGCCGTGCCAAACAGCCCTTCTCAGCAACCAGATCCTGTGTGACTCGGCACGTGCCGTGCGTCTTTGTTGACAAAGTCATCTGATATACGTACATCTGTGTGCGAAGAAGTCTGAATCGATATATAACGTGCTGTGATGCAGCGTCCATAGCATTTTATCATGCCAAGTTCCATTGCGCTTCATCTGTGATTATGTATATATTTGAAACTAATTCCTGTGTGGTTAAAGTCACAGCCCAGCGCCTATAGTACACTGTGGGCCTAATTCAAGGTTAATTGCAAAACAACATTTTCCTCTAATGGGCAAAACCATGTGCACTGCAGGTGGGGCAGATATAACATGTGCAGAGAGAGTTAGATTTGGGTGGTGTGTGTTAAAACTGAAATCTAAATTGCAGTGTAAAAATAAAGCAGCCAGTATTTACCCTGCACAGAAACAAAATAACCCACCCAAATCTAACTCTCTCTGCACATGTTATATCGGCCCCACCTGCAGTGCACATGGTTTTGCCCATTAGAGGAAAATGTTGGTTTGCAATTAACCTTGAATTAGGCCCACAGTGTACTATGGGGGTAATTCTGAGTTGATCGCAGCAGGAATTTTGTTAGCAGTTGGGCAAAACCATGTGCACTGCAGGGGGGGCAGATATAACGTGTGCAGAGAGAGTTAGATTTGGGTGTGGTGTGTTCAATCTGCAATCTAAATTGCAGCGTAAAAATAAAGCAGTCAGTATTTACCCTGCACAGAAACAAAATAACCCACCCAAATCTAACTCTCTCTGCACATGTTGACACCCAGAAACGCCAACTTCATGTCAATCACTCTGCGGCCAGCAGTGCGACTGAAATGCTTTGTTAGACCTTGTGTGATACTACTGCGGTCATTGCAATTGTACGTCATGCGTGCGCATTGCGCCGCATGCGCAGAACTGCTGATTTTTAGCCTGATCGCTGCGCTGCGAACAAATTCATCTAGCGATCAACTCGGAATGACCCCCATTGTGTGTTAATGCACTGCGCATGCTTCATAACAAAGTGTACAAAACTAGGGGTGATGCATTGCCACTTGCAAGGAGCAGTCAGAACTGGGCTGTAATGGAACATTCTCATGTAGGTAGAACGGACGTGTCAATGGAATGGTGGGCATTCCCGTGATTATGCAATAGTGCTGCTACTGTGTAGGGACAATGCTGGCGGCTATGAAACCAAGTGTACACATAGGTCCGACTGCAGAGATGTGTGCAAATCTGAATGCCATTGAAGACCCGTTAATTATGTACATGCCTGTAATGCATGCAGCAGTGGACACATGCATCTGCATTTAGTTCTGTGCATGTAAAGCGGTCATGCATTCAAATTGCACCATCCCCAATGGGCAGTGTTTTTTAAATAAATAATATTTTCTGACAAAATTTCATTTCCATTGAAAATGTTGCATATTTTTTTAAAAATCCTTTCAACCATGTATTGTAAACGAGAAAACGAAATCACCTTCCAGATTCAGAAGTATTTCCTTTTTCTTCCACATCAGTATCGTCTAGACCGGGGATCTGCCGTAGCTGTGTAAAGCAATGTTACATGTTAGAAGCGCTCCGATTGTGTTGTTTTGTATCATTGTGAAACTCAGAGCTCTGTGCAGTGTGTGACACTGCATAGAAAGCGGAGTCAGTGTGTCCTATAGAACACTCCAGATGACTAACTTACCTTTATGTTGATTATCGTTATGATTTTGTGAATAATTATTTCATTGTGTATTTATCTATTATATGCATTCCACAAAGCAGCTGGGAGAATAACTGCCTCTGTACCGACTAAATAACATTGTGGGAGAGTAGGACTTTTACCCCTCCACAATGTCTTTATGCTTCCACTTTAAAGTTTTTATGCTCGGTCAATTGCTGTATATAATTCTTTATATTTTGAATCTCTTTATTGTACAACAAAATTCAAACAACTGCAACATATAAAGACATATTTGTACAGATTTTCAAATTCATTGTCACTCACACTAAAGAAGATGTAAGATTTAAGAAACCTTAAACATTCACTAACAATTCAAGGAGAACAAATGATTCACTTAAAACTTAGGGCCTGATGGAGAGTTGGACGCAAACCCAATTTGTTTTGCAGTTGAGATATTGGGGGTCATTCCAAATTGATAGCTAGCTGAAAATGTTCGCTGCGCAGCGATGATGCAAAAAAAAGGCACTTCTGCGCATGCGTATGCAGCGCAATGCGCACGCACGACGTACTTTCACAACGGCCGAACTAGTTTCACACAAGGTCTAGCGAAGCTTTTCAGTCGCACTGCTGGCCGCAGAGTGATTGACATGAAGAGGGCGTTTCTGGGTGTCAACTGACCGTTTTCAGGGAGTGTTCGAAAAAACGCAGGCGTGCAAGGAAAAACACAGGCGTGGCTGGGCGAACGCAGGGCGTGTTCGTGACATCAAAACAAGAACTGAACAGTCTGAAGTGATCACAAGCTAGGAGTAGGCCTGGAGCTACTCTGAAACTGCACAATTTTTTTTGTAGTCGCTGTGCGATCCTTTCGTTCGCACTTCTGCTAAGCTAAGATACACTCCCAGAGGGTGGCGGCTTAGCGTTTGCACGGCTGCTAAAAACAGCTAGTGAGCGATCAACTCGGAATGACCCCCATTATCCGCAGCATGCACCAACACTTAAGTTGCAATGCGCATGTGGCGTGAAAGTCTTACGACGACAGTCACAGTAAGGATTTATTCGCAAAGTGATTGACAGTTTCTTGGACTTTTTGGGGAGAGGTACTGGGGATGGGTAGCAAATATGAAGGCATGTTGGGACAATTTTGTGGGTGTGTGCAACTACGAGTGCAATCCAGTACGCAGCGGCAATGTCTCTGGCATCTTCCTTCCTGCAGCCATACTGCAACACCATAGGTGGTTACTCAGATCTTCTCTAATCAACAGATCTGCAACAAATGCTGTGGTGGGCACCTCAATGTAAATCCAGGTGACAGAGACATTTGCATACATCTCCGAATCAGGCATCCTAGTCTATTAAGTCATATATGAGTAAGAGATAAGGGTTAAATGTATAAAAGCATGGAGAGCGATAAAGTTCCAACCAATTAGCTTCTGTCATTTTACGAACACAGCCTGTGACATGGCAGTTAGTAGCTGATTGGTTAGCACTTATCTCTCTCCATTTTATCTCTTTCCAAGTTTTGATAAATCTCGTCCTAGATCTCAACTATACAGGAATACGTCTGATCAGGACTGTAACTAGAGGTGTGCGAGTGGTGCTGCCGCACTGTGCGCTCGCACACCTCTAGTTACAGTCCTGTAATTACTAGTCTAGTTACCATCACTGCCCCACAGTCCCTGCATTTGGCTAGCAGGGTTACTAGAACAGCACCCTGCAGCCAGGATCTGTGCTGCAGCGCCGGCCAGAGCGTCTTTCAGATGCTCCAGGCAGGCACCCTGCAGTCTCTTTGGCTCCCTGGAGTGCCCTTAGGACTCTGGGCAGTGGCAATTCCCCCTTCTGCTGCAATTGGTCAGGTGTGTGGCCAGTACATGGCAGGTTGCTCTGCGTCTGATCACAACTAAAGCCCACAAAATGTTTTTTTTAGGCCTTGCACGTTGTTGGTCTATTTTAGAAGAAAATAGATGTCATATCCAGCGCTGGAGGAACACACAGAAACAACAGGGGCTGCCAACTATGCCCCCAATTTGCATAGTGTACCTTGACTTAGCTCTGGAGGCCATTCTATTTATGTCACCTACACAAACTGTGACTATACCACCAACGGTACAACAATTAGCAAATGTGTTACAGGTGAAAGGTAAAAGAAATATACCTCCTGATTGTTAGGATCTTCATTCTTAAGCACTTTTAATGCCAACTGTGCAGCTTTCTTTTTTGCTTCTTTCTTGTTCTTTCCTTTAGCTTCAGGAAACTTCCTGTCATTAATCCAAGCGCTACAGAAAAATCTGCAATATAAGAACATTTCCATTTAGTCTACAGAAATCAGAACAGGTCGCTAACGAACTGGGCAGAGAAGATAGAGCTGGATTATCGAGTAAGCAGTGCAAATGGCCTCCAACAGCCTACCGCAAGGGTATTCAACATGCAGCCTTCTAGCTGCTGTAGAACCAAACACCCCAGCATGTCCTACCACAGTTTTAATATGCCCCAATAACAAAACTGTGGCAGGGCATGTTGGGACGTGTAGTACCACAGCAGCTGGGGGGGGGACGCATGCTGAATACCCCTATCCTAGAGGACCCTAGGAGGTCTGCCTGCTAAATGCCACCCATAGCAGTTAAAAAGGAGAGTTATGGTAAACTTACCATGGTTAACTCTCTTTCTGCGAGGTACACTGGGTTCCACAGGGAAAACATCGTGGGTGTAGAGCGGGATCTTGATCCAGAGGCACCATCAGGCAAAGCGATGACTGTCCCAGGATGCATTAGGGCCTCCTCTATAACCCCACCTCCAGGCACTGAGAGCTCAGTTTCATTAACCAGTCCAATGAAGGAGCAGGTAAAAGAGAAGGTAGATGTTAGTCACATAGAACCACAATCTCACGACAGGAGAGGGTACCAGCGGCTAATGCCATACAACCCAAAGAAGCTAGGTGCGTCAGGGTGGGCACCATGTGGAACCCAGTGTACCTCAAAGAAAGAGAGTTAACCATGTTAAGTCTACCATAACTCTCCTTTTCTGCAGCGGGGTACACTGTGTTCCACAGGGAAAACATCGGATGTCCTAAAGCAGTTCCTCAAGGGAGGGGACGCACCCTAGTGGGTAAGAGAACCCGGCGTCCAAAGGAAGCATCCTGGGAGGCGGAAGTATCAAAGGCATAGAACCTAATGAATGTGTTCACTGAGGACCACGTAGCCGCCTTGCACAATTGTTCTGGAGACGCGCCACGGCAGGCCGCCCAAGAAGGTCCAAGAAGGGCTTTAACTGCAGCAGGACCTGGGAGTCCAGCCTGCACATAGGCTTGTGCAATCACCATTCTAATCCATCTGGCCAAGGTTTGCTTATTCGCAGGCCAGCCCCGTTTGTGAAAACCAAACAGTACAAAAAGGGAGTCTGACCTCCTAATGGAGGCAGTCCTCTCCACATCGACACGGAGAGCCCTATCCACATCCAAAGAACGTTCTTTGGGAGACAAATCCGAAAGAGACAAAGGCCAATCTCTTGGTTAAGGTGAAAAGATGACACCACCTTAGGCACTGAGAGCTCAGTTTCATTAACCAGTCCAATGAAGGAGCAGGTAAAAGAGAAGGTAGATGTTAGTCACATAGAACCACAATCTCACGACAGGAGAGGGTACCAGCGGCTAATGCCATACAACCCAAAGAAGCTAGGTGCGTCAGGGTGGGCACCATGTGGAACCCAGTGTACCTCAAAGAAAGAGAGTTAACCATGTTAAGTCTACCATAACTCTCCTTTTCTGCAGCGGGGTACACTGTGTTCCACAGGGAAAACATCGGATGTCCTAAAGCAGTTCCTCAAGGGAGGGGACGCACCCTAGTGGGTAGAACCGCCCGGTCCCAGTGGAATATGAGAAAGGGTGGACAGGACAAAGCACCTAAGTCCAACACCTGTCTTGCAGAGGCAATGGCCAGCAAGAACAGGACCTTGGCTATGAGCCACTTCAGGTCTACATGGAGGTTCAAATGGAGACTCTTGCAGAGCATTCAGCACAACAGACAAAGGAGCCACAGGAAGGCTGAATCCGAATAACGCCCCGAGTGAACGTCTGAACATCAGGTATAGAGGCAATTTTTCTCTGAAGTTGCTTACTGGGCTTGTAAGCAACTCACCGTCAATTGTAGATGACTGAGGATGACATTGTGGGAACTCGCCAGAATCAGCAGGTGGTCCAAGTACGGCAGGATTCTGCCTCCCTGGCGATGGAGGTGCACCGTCATCATGGCCATAAGCTTGGTGAAGATCCGAGGAGCCGTGGCCAGTCCGAACGGCAGAGCCTGGAATTGCTAGTGACTGTCACCAATAACAAACCGCAGGAACTGCTGATGCGATATGGCAATAGGAATATGCAGATAAGCATCCTGTACATACAGGGATACCATGTAATCTCCGGATTCCAATCGCCAGCACAATAGAGCGCAACGTTTCCATGCAAAACTTGGCTACCCTCATAAATTTGTTCAGTGACTTGAGGTTGAGTATAGGCCAAAAAGACCCATTGGGTTTCTGCACCAGAAACAGGGTCGAATAATAACCTCTGCCATGCTGGGGCTGAGGTACTGGCACAACCACTCCTGTACTCAGGAGGGAACCTACCACCGTTTGTAGAGTCTGCGCCTTCAACGGATTTAAATGGAGTACCGTAGTGCAGAACTGGTGAGGGGGACGTCTCTTGAATGAGACAGCGTACCCGTGAGAGACAACTTCCAGTACCCAAGCGTCTGAACTGGTCTTTAAAACAGACCTGGGCGAACTGTAGAAGTCAGCCTCCAACCCTGGGGTCCCCCAAGGGGTAAGCCCGCCCCATCATGTAGCAGGCTTATCTTGTTTCGAAGCAGGCTGCCAGGCTGCCCAGGACTGTTTTGTCGTGGGCTTGGTGGTCTTGGGAGCACGAGATTGTCTGGGGTAAGACTGACCCTTAGCTTTCCCTTGAGGTCGAAAGGAACGAAAAGTGGTAGTCTTCGCCTTCTAAATAGAAGAATTAGTAGGATGAAGAAAAGTAGTCTTAGCAGTTGCTAATTCAGACATTTTAATCAGGTCCTCTCCAAATAAAATGTCCCCAGTAAAGGGGAGTACCTCCAAGGTCTTCTTGGAGTCCAAATCCACTTTACACAACCTTAACCACAGCATGCGGCGAGCCAGGACAGACGTGGATTACGCTTTGGCTGCCAGTACCCCCACCTCAGAGGACACCTCCTGAATGTAATAGGCGGCAGAGCACATGTGAGACAGGTATATATATATATATATACACACACACACACACACACACACACACACACACACACGTGGCGAGCGCAAATGAGACCCTTGCGGGCTCGCTGCGCTCGCCACGCTGCAGGCACAGTGGCGCTACGCACGCCGCGCTACGCTATTTATTCTCCTTCCAGGGGGGTCCCCACGAGGGAGAAATACTGTCGGTATGCCGGCGCCGGTATACTGTGCACCGGGATCCCGACAGTCGGCAACATGAAGACCACCCATATATATATATATATATATATATATATATATATAGAACATATATAACACAGCGCGGTCCTAGACCGGAGGTATATATCCGAATACTGGTACAATATATTCTGGAACAGGTACACTCTTTCTTAACTAACGCTGTCTGTAATAAGACATGTAGAATACTCAAGTGTCTGTAAAGTCTCAGCGCTGTGTACAGGCAGCTTTACAGGGGAGACCAGCAGCAGCAGCTATGCTCAGAAGATGGTGCCCAGCGTCTCTGTCAAGTGTGAGGCAGCTCCAGGACGGGAAATCTGTAAGGAGATGGCGTCCTGGGCCAGGGGAGGGCCTACAGGTCAAGCGCCGACTTCCCTATGCTGGGCCTCACCGCCGGTACTATGGAGCCTTACCAATAGAGGTGCTAGTACACCCGACCTGTGCTCCTATGCCCTGGCGGATATAGTGGGGTCCCTGCTCGGGGAACAGTGTCCACGCCAGCGTCGCAGTCCGTATCCCTAGACTGTGACTAGGAACACGATTTAGTGGCAGGTCCCACCGGGGGGGCCCTCTTACCTCCTCCCTTCGTAGCGGCCACGCGAAGCAGGAGAGCGTCTGCGACCGTGTGCGTAAACCGTCTCCACCGCAAGTACCCAGGATCTGAGCCGCAGGAGTATGCAACGCCGCTTGGGAAGTGATGGAGATGCAGCACTGAATGTCACCCTGACATAACAGTGCTGCGGCCATTGAAGTCTTCTAAGCCCAGTGCAGACCGCCTGTTAGGTGACCTGCTGCCTGCAGGCACTACTCGAAACTGAGCTCACAGGGCCTGGAAGCGGGGTCATAGAGATGGCCCCAATGCATCCTGGGACAGTGAAAGCTTTGCCTGATGGTGCCTCTGGACGAAGATCCGGCTCTACACCCCCCTTGTTTTTCCTGTGGAACACAGTGTACCCTCCTGCAAAAATCCTTTTCTTAAATTTACAATATCATTAAAGCAGATTTCACTCAGGGGGCTATAGAAAATGCACAGCCGGTTTGACTCTTGAAGACTAAAGGAATTGGAGAGTATGGAAAGGAGGTCCTTCATCCGGAGCTGTCCCTCTAGTGACTGAGCAGCTGTCACTCCCTTATGGGAAGCGGAGCATCAGGAATCACATGATTGAGGCCGAGTGTACGGGTAGCGGCTCTTTCCCCTACTGATAAATCCCCTTCCAATATCAGGTGACACCAGAAGCTTCAAATACTACTGTTTCAGGTGCAAAATTATACTATGTCCAATTGTCTCATCTTATTTAATACTAGCGATTGGGGTATATGTAATGTGAGTTGCAGGCAGTAACCTAACCTCGTTTTGCCTCTTAAAAATTTTGTACTTTAAATCTATTGGCGAAATTGCCAATATCTCATGGCTGCCTTTGGGGGCTAATGTTCTGCTGCAAGTTTCAATCCTGGGAGGAACACATTTCTAATAAACAAGCAGATATAGGGCCTAATTTAAACCTGATCGCAGCAGCAAATTTGTTCTCTAATGGGCAAAACCATGCGGGTAATTCTGAGTTGATCGCAGCAGCAAGTTTGTTAGCAATTGGGCAAAACCATGTGCACTGCAGGGGGGGGTGTGGATGTAACACGTGCAGGGAGAGTTAGATTTGGGTGGGTTATATTGTTTCTGTGCAGGGTAAATACTGGCTGCTTTATTTTTACACTGCAATTTAGATTTCAGTTTGAACACACCCCACCCAAATCTAACTCTCTCTGCACATGTTATATCTCATCCCCCCCCCCCAGCAGTGCACATGGTTTTGCCCAACTGCTAACAAATTTGCTGCTGCGATCAACTCAGAATTAGGCCCCATGGGGGTAATTCTCAGTTGATCGCAGCAGGAACTTTGTTAGCAATTGGGCAAAACCATGTGCACTGCAGGGGAGGCAGATATAAAATTTGCAGAGAGAGTTAGATTTGGGTGTGTTGAGTTCAATCTGCAATCTAAATTGCAGTGTAAAAATAAAGCAGCCAGTATTTACCCTGCACAGAAACAAAATAACCCACCCAAATCTAACTCTCTCTGCACGTTATATCTGCCCCCCCTGCAGTGCACATGGTTTTGCCCAATTGCTAAAAAATGTCCTGCTGCGATCAACTTGGAATTACCCCCCATGTGCATTGCAGGGGAGGCAGATATAACATGTGCAGAGAGAGTTAGATTTGGGTGGGGTGTGTTCAAACTGAAATCTAAATTGCAGTGTAAAAATAAAGCAGCCAGTAAACTATTTACCCTGCACAGAAACAATATA
Organism: Pseudophryne corroboree; assembly: GCF_028390025.1. Taxonomy (NCBI): domain Eukaryota; kingdom Metazoa; phylum Chordata; class Amphibia; order Anura; family Myobatrachidae; genus Pseudophryne; species Pseudophryne corroboree. The sequence goes on from NC_086447.1 coordinate 714,548,119, forward strand.
ACCCACCCAAATCTAACTCTCTCTGCATGTTATATCTGCCTGCGCCCCCCCCCCCCCCCGCAGTGCACATTGTTTTGCCCATTAGAGAACACACTTGCTGCTGTGATCAGGTCTGAATTAGGACCATTGCCTGACAGCTTAGTTGGCCCTTTGCAGAAAATCAATGTTGTCCCCTCATCTCACATGATGGACATTTAAGGTGGACCGGGACATAGTGGTGTGAAAGTCTGTCTAGTCCTGTCAGACTTACCACAGTTTTCTCCATAGTAGCCAATCGGATTCTAGCTATCAATTTATAGAAATCACTACATAAATGATTGCTAGAATCCGATTGGCTGCTAAAGGTAATACCTCCATTTTAAAAGGATTGATAAATGTCCCCCCTAATTATGTATTGGTGCCCCTTCCTACGACTGCTCTGTATACTATGTGCAACTATTCTGAATGGCTTGATCATCTGCACTTGTGAATTTGAAGATAGATGGTAAAGAGAGGAGCTATTTACTTTATAAGATTACAATATGAACATATTAAATCAAATCAGTGCATTTATTCTGAATCATGCCTTTCATTCAAATTAAAACACATAGGTTAAACTGGATAATCCTTCCTTGCATTAATAACGCTGTGGTGGACCCAGTATTATCTCGGTCATTGTTATTTAGAGAAAAGAGAACAGTTTATTCTCACATATGGTAAAAACATATTATGACAAATGAATAGTAAAGTGTGGTTATTAATAACCATGGTGATTGGGTCAGGAAGCCATCATTGTTAGGATTGTTTGCCGTCACTAGAAGGCAGTTTCAAGTTATACTCTTAATGGATGGTCTCAAATACCAATTGCTCCTTAAACTGAATATGTAATGGTCGCTCAGACAAGCAAGTTTTCACAAATGTGGTAATGAATCATTCCTTATATAATCACCAATAGCAGACAAGGTTTCCAATCAGGGTTGGCTGGTTTAAACCATTTTTTTTTTTTTTTTTTTTAAACAACCTGGTTTTATATTATCCTGTGACTAGGGGCATGGCACCGTGACTTCTTCAAAAAAGTCTATTATACTAAAAAAGTAAGAGTTATGGTAGACTTACCATTGTTAACTCTCTTTCTGCGAAGTACATAGTTTCAACAGGGAAACATCGGGGGTGTAGAGATGGATCTGGTCCAGGCACCAACAGGTTAAAGCTTTAGCTGTCCCAGGATGCATTGGGGCCATCCTCTATAACCCCGCCTCCAGGCGCCGTGAGCTCAGTTTGGTTAACCAGTCCAATGCAGTAAGCAGGAAAGAGAGAAGGAAGACAAGAACACATTCTCACAACAGGAGAAAGTAACCAGAGGCCAATGCCGTACAAACCCAAAGAAGTCAGGTACGTCAGGGTGGGCGCCCTGTGGAACCTTTGTACTTCGCAGAAAGGAAGTTAACAATGTTAAGTCTACCATAACTCTTACTTTCTGCAGCAGGGTACATAGGTTTCCACAGGGTAACATCGGGAATGTCCTACAGCAGTATCTCAAGGGAGGGGATGCGCCTGAGCGGATATGAGAATCCGGCGTCCAAAGAAATCATCCTGGGAGGCGAAGGTATCAAAGGCATAGAACCTAAGAAACGTGTACACTGAGGACCAAGTAGCCCCTTGCACAATTATTCTGCGGACAACCCCACGGCTTGCCGCGCACGAAGTTCCAACAGACCGAGTAGAATGGGTCTTAATTGAAGCTGGAACTGGAAGACCAGCTTGAGAATAAGCATATGTAATCACCAGTCTAATCCAGCTGGCCAGTGTCTGCTTATTAGCGGGCCAGCCACGTTTGTGAAATCGAAACAGGACAAAGAGGGCATCAGACCGTCTAATGGAGGCAATACGGTCCACAGACACGTAGAGCCCTAACCACATCCAGAGAACGATCTTTAGCCGACAAGTCTGAAGAGATCAAGGGGCACATTACGAGTTGATCGCACGTAGCAACTTTTTGCTGCCCGTGCGATCAACTCGACGACGCCTATGGGGGAGGGCTTTTTTGCATAGCAAGGTTGCGAACGCTTGTGCAGCCATGCTATGCAAAAAAACGGTGAGTTGCCGCCCCAGAACGCCTACCTGCTGTCAATCGCGCCAGCGATCGCTTTCTTCGTTCTTCTGGTCGTTGCCCGGCGAGCAGGCGCAGCCCTGACAACCAGCAGCATGCGAACAGGTCGGAATGACCCCCCAAGGCCGGAACTACAATCTCTTGGTTAAGGTGAATAGATGAAACCACTTTTAGGTACGTAACCAGATCTAGTTCGGAGAACTGCCCTATCACAGTGAAAAATCAAAAAGTGTGGATGACAGGACAATGTGCCCAAGTCCGAAACCCTCCTTACAGAGGCAATAGCCAGCAAGGAAAAGACCTTGGTCATGAGCCATTTGAGGTCCAATGATTCAAGGGGCTCGAATGGAGACTCTTGAAGGGCTTTCAATACAATAGATAGGTCTAATGGAGCCATTGGAGGGACCTAGGGAGGCTGAATACGTACAACGCCCTGAATGAACATGTGTACATCAGCTATGGGGGCAATCCTGCGCTGGAACCATACCAACAGAAATGTTTACCTTGGGAGAGACAAGACGAAGGCTCAAATCTAAACCTCTTTGTTAGAAAGCTAGATTCTGGAAGTTCTGAACTTAGCGGCATCATAATTCTTAGCAGCACACCAAGTGACGTAAGAATGTCACCCTCTATCAAATGCGGGCACAGGTCGGATTGTGGGCCTTCAGCAGAGTCTGAATCCGCCCCAGAAAAACTTTTAGTCCTTAGGAGTGATACTTCAAGAGCCACGCCGTCAAAACTAGTCTGACCTGGTCTGGATAAAGACAAGGGCCCTGCTGTAGAAGGTCTTGTCTCTGAGGAAGTAGAAGGGGACACTGTGCCGAGAGGCCCTGGAGAACTGAGAACCATTGTCGCCTGGGCCATGCTAGAGCAATTAGAATGAGAATTCATCCTTCTTGTTTGAACTTCCGAAGAACCCTGGGCAGAAGTGACACCGGAGGGAATATGAAAAGCAGACGAAAATTCCATGGGACTGACAATGCATCCACAAACACTGCCTGAGGGTCCCTGGTTCATGATCCGAAGACCTGAACCTTATGGTTGTGTCAAGACGTCATTAGATCCATGTCCAGTAGACCCCATCTGTTTACCATTGGCTGGAAGACTTCTGGATTAAGACCCAATTCTCCAGAGTGAATGTCCTGGCAACTGAGAAAATGCGATTTCCAGTTTATGATGCCTTGAATGAAAACTGCTGATATGGCCGGTAGATGGCGTTCTACCCACCGAAGGATCGTGGACACCTCCATCATTGCCATGCGGCTTCTGGTGCCGCCCTGATGGTCGATGCAGGCCACCGTGGTGGCATTGTCCGATTGTACCTGAAAAGGCCTGTTCTGTACTAGAGGAAGAGCCAGAGACAGTGCCTTGAACACTGCTCTCAACTACAGAACATTCCTGGGAAGTAGGGATTCTTATCTGATCCAACGTCCCTCAAATGAGTGTTGCTCTCTCACCGCTCCTCAGCGCCGAAGACTGGCGTCCATTGTCATTAGGACCCCGTTGGGGATCCAGAAGGGATGACCCATGCTCAGTTGCTGGTCCTGTAGCCACCAAGTCAGCGACAAGTGAACCTCCGGAGTCAAGGAGATCATTTGAGATCTGATCCGATGAGGTAGGCCGTTACACTTTGATAGTATCAAACTTTGTAGAGAGCAGGAATGAAACTGAGCGTACTCTATCGTGTCGAAAGACGACACCATCAGACCAAGCACTTGCATCGCTGAGTGTATAGACACTCTGGGGCGACAAAGGAAGTGACAGATACTGTCCTGAATTTTTAGGACTTTGTCTGGGATAGAAATGGTCTTTGACTGTGAGTGTCCAGGAGCGCCCCTAGGTGTACCATGCTCTGAGATGGAACCAGGGAGGACTTTTTCCAATTTATCAGCTAACCGTGGGACTGAAGGAAAGTTACCAACAGTTGGAGATGACTGAGGAGAACTTCCTGTGAATTTGCCAAGATCAGAAGATAATCTAGGTACGGTAGGATTCTTATCTCCTGGCGACGGAAGTAAGCCGTCATAACGGACATGACCTTCGTAAAGATGCGAGGAGCCGTAGCCAGTCCAAACGGCAGAGCCTGGAAGTGATAATGAAGGTTGCCAATAACAAACCACAGGAACTGAACTGCTGATGCGAATTGGCAATAGGAAAATGCAGATTTGCAGCCTGTATATCCAGGGATATTATATAGTCGCCGGGTTCCACAGTCAAAACTATATAGCGCAAGGTTTCCATGCAAAAGTAGGCTACTCTCACAAACTTGTTCAAATTGAGGTTAAGTACAGGCCGGTGTGACCTGTTGGGTTTCGGAACCAGGAACAGGGTGAGTAAATAGGAATTTAATACCTACTGGTAATTCCTTTTCTCGTAGTCCGTAGTGGATACTGGGACTGGCACTTTAAGAAATCATTAGTGTGTGCTGGCTTCTCCCCTCTATGCCCCTCCTAGCAGACTCAGTCTAGGAAAATTGTGCCAGAGGAGACCGACATACATTGAGAGAATGATATAAACACAAAAAAGCGGTGAAGTAATGAACCAACACACAACAACAATAAGATAGCAGAGCTAACCAGAACAGAGGAGAGCAACGCTAACTATAATGAAGGATAGCAACACTAACCAAACATGAAACAGGGACAGCAACCCAACCAAGAACACTTACAACCATTTAAGCAGGAATACGAAGCAATGAGGTGGGCGCCCATTATCCACTATGGACTACGAGAAAATTCCTATTTTCTCTAACGTCCTAGTGGATACTGGGAATGTACTTTAGTACCATGGGGACGTCCCAAAGCTCCCAGATCAGGTGGGAGAGTGCTGAGACCCCTGTAAAACCGCCTGACCAAACTGAAGGTCATCTCTAGCCAGGGTGTCGAACCTGTAGAATTTTACAAACGTGTTTGAACCAGACCAAGTCGCTGCCCGGCACAACTGTAAGGCCGAGACACCCCGGGCAGCCGCCAAAGGAAGAACCCACCGATCTAGTGGAGTGGGCATGGATAGAGCATGGCAATGGTAATGCTGCTGAAGCATAGGCTTGTTGGATGGTCAACCTGAGCCAACGAGCAATAGACTGCTTAGAAGCAGGACGACCAATTTTGGTAGAGTCATAAAGGACAAAAAGGGAGTAAGACTTCCTGTGACGAGCTGTCCTCTTGACGTAAATTCTCAAAGCCCTCACAATGTCCAAGGACTTTGGAGCAACCGATGTGTCAGACAGTTGATCAATGTGAAAAGCAGATACCACTTTCGACAAAAACTGCGGGCGAGTCCTGAGCTCCGCCCTATCCTCGTGAAATATCAAATATGGGCTCTTACAGGATAAGGCCCCACATTCTGACACAGGTCTTGCAGAGGCTAAAGCCAGCAACGTGACTGTCTTCCACGTTAGATATTTCAAGTCTACCCTGTGTAACGGTTCAAACCAGCACGATTGTAGAAAAGTCAAGACCACGTTGAGATCCCACAGAGCTGTGGGAGGGACAAAGTGTGGCTGAAAGTGAAGAACACCCTTAAGGAAAGTCTATACTTCTGGGAGTACTGCTAATTGTTTCGGGAAGAAAATATAGAGGGCCGAAATCTGAACTTTGATGAAGCCTAACTGTAGGCCCTTATCCACACCTGCATTGTAAATTGCCCTGAGTTCCAGGATATTTATGAGGAGAGCAGATTCCTGACTCGACCACTTCCCTTGGAACTGGGCACACTGGGTCACAGCACCCCAACAACTGAGACTGACATCCGTTGTCAGTAGGGTCAAGGACTGGGTGCCGAAAGACCGACCCTCCACAAGGTAAGAGAGTTGTAGCCAACATAACAGGGAGATCCGTGCTCTTGGCAAGAGAGTTATACTCTGGAGTATGTGTAGGTGAGAACTTGACCACTTGTCCAGCAGATCCAGCTGGAACGGATGCGCATGAAACCTGCCATACTGTATTGCCTCGTAGGAGGCTACCATCTTGCCCAGCAATCAAATGCAAAGATGAATCGATATTCTGCGGGGTCTGAGCACCGAGCGGATCATAGCCTGGATAGTCAAGGCCTTGTCCATCGGAAGGAATACCTTCTGAGATACCGTGTCCAGGATCATTCCTAGGAACTGAATTCTCTGAGACGGTTCCAGGTGAGACTTCTGGAAATTTACGATCCACCCGTGGTGCGTAAGCAGGCGAGTTTTCATGTCGATGCTGAGTAGCAGCTGTTCCCTGGACACCGCCTTTATCAGGAGATCGTCCAAGCATGGGACTATGTTGACTCACATCTTGCACAATTGTAGCATCATCTCCGCCATGGCTTTTGTGAATACCCTTGGAGCTGTGGAGAGGCCGAAGGCTAAGTTCTGTAACTGGAAGTATTGATCCAGTACGGCAAACCGAAGGTACACCTGATGGGGCGGCCATATCGGGATATGAAGGTATGCATTCTTGATATCCAAAGATACCGGGAACTCCCCTTCCTCCAGACCAGAGATCACTGCCCTTAGGGATTCCATCTTGAGTTTGAACACACGAAGATACGGGTTCAGGTATTTGAGCTTCAAGATCGGCCGTGCCGAGCCGTCCGGCTTCGGAACCACAAAGACACTTGAGTAAAATCACTTTGTTTGCAGCGGATGAGGTACTGGAACAATAACTCCTGTGGAGAGCAGTTTTTTATTTGCTTTTTGCAAGGTAACTTTTGCTACAGATGAAGCTGGTATGGCCGACTTGAAGAATCTGAGACGAGGTAGTTCCTGAAATGCCAACTGGTATCCTTGGGATACGAGTTTCCTCACCCAAGGATCCCAGCAGGACTTTGCCCACACATGGGCGAAGTGCTGAAGGCGAGCACCTACCTGGAAGTCGCCTTGCTGCTGGGGCCAACCGTCATGCAGAAGGCTTCGTGGATGAGGAATTCCTGGTCCAGAATTCCAGCAGCTGCTGGTTTACAGGACTTACCGCAAGTTCCTCTTGCAGCATTGGACACACCTCTGGCTCTGCCTCTGAATTTCTCCACACGAAAGGACTGCAGAGAGGGCCCAGGGTAGGGATATCTAGCAGGAGGAGCAGCAGACGGCAGGTAGGTAGACTTACCTGCCGTCACCTGAGATATCCACTTGTTTAGCTCTTATACTGTGCGCCAGTGTGGGTCTCCGGCGGACACCGCAGCTCAAGGCCCGTGACCGCCGCGCCCTAATGCCGCCATTTGCACTGGGGACCCGCTAACCGGGACCCCGGTGTAGTACTCACCGCACCGCTTCTATTCGGCATCTGTTAGGGGTGGCGGCATGTTGCCGGCGTGGGCTCACACCCTGGGGCATGAGAAACAGCGCCTCAGGAGCTCAGTGTCCTCTCAGTGGGGATACGAACCATTAACTCTCTATTAAGTTGGTTCGGTCCCCCCCCCCTAAGTCCCTCGACACAGGCAGACTGGTTGCCAACCAGTGCTGCCTGAAAATAATAAACCAACATAAATTCTGAAGAAAACGCTCTGGAGAATGCACCCGGCTCCTTGGCACATTTTTCTAAACTGAGTCTGCTAGGAGGGGCATAGAGGGGAGGAGCCAGCACACACTAATGATTTCTTAAAGTGCATTCCCAGTATCCACTAGGACATTAGAGAAATAACCTCTGCCCCTTTGGGACTGAGCAACTGGCACAATCACTACTGCGTAAAGGAGAGAAATTACCAGAGTTTGCACCTTCAGCGGGTCCGATGGAAGGCCCGTGGTGAAGTACTGGTGAGGGGGACGTTCTTTGAATGAGACAGTGTATCCATGAGAGACAATCTAGCACCCAAGCGTCCGAAGTGGTTGTGTGCCAAACCTTGGCGAAGTGCAGAAGCCGGCCTCCCACCCTGGGATCTCCCAGGGGGAAGCCCGTCCCGTCAGGCTGCAGGCTTGTCAGTGTGTGAGGTAGGCTGTCGGGCCGCCCAGGACTGTTTAGCCTTGGAGCTTTGGAATTGCAAGACTGTCTAGGGTATGACTGACATTTTCTTTTCCTTGAAGCCGAAAGGAGCGAAAAGTGGTGCTTTTAGCCTTCTGAGAAGGTGGGGAGAAAAGCTGTCTTGGAAGCCGCCAAGTCAGACACTATTTTATTTCATTCTTCCCAAAACAGAATGTCCCCAGTGTGTTTGGCTTCCTCAGAGATATCCTCAGGTAGCTCCTCCTCTAGTGCCTGAACCCAGGCGTCTATAGCTTTTGCAGCCCAAGAAGCAGCTATAATGGGTCTATAAACAGCTACTGTAAGGAAGTAAATAGATTTCAGGCAAGCCTCAATACGTTTATCTGTCTGTTCCCTCAGAGAGGTGATCATAATAACAGGCAGAGTGGATGACACCACGAGGCGGGTGACATGAAAATCCACCGGCGGTGAATTTTCCAATTTGTTACACAGCTCTGCAGGTAGAGGATAACGAGCTAAAGCACTTTCTCTGACGTCCTAGTGGATGCTGGGAACTCCATAAGGACCATGGGGAATAGACGGGCTCCGCAGGAGACTGGGCACTCTAAAGAAAAGATTAGGTACTATCTGGTGTGCACTGGCTCCTCCCTCTATGCCCCTCCTCCAGACCTCAGTTAGAATCTGTGCCCGGCCAGAGCTGGGTGCTCCTAGTGGGCTCTCCTCAGCTTACTAGTAAAGAAAGTATTTATTAGGTTTTTGATTTTCAGTGAGCTTCTGCTGGCAACAGACTCACTGCTACGTGAGACTAAGGGGAGAGTTGCAAACCTACCTGCTTGCAGCTAGCTTGTGCTTCTTAGGCTACTGGACACCATTAGCTCCAGAGGGTTCGAACACAGGCACCTGTCCTCGATCGTCCGTTCCCGGAGCCGCGCCGCCGTCCCCCTCGCAGAGCCAGAAGAACAGAAGCTGGAAGACGACGAAATCGGCGGCAGAAGACTCCTGTCTTCATTTAAGGTAGCGCACAGCACCGCAGCTGTGCGCCATTGCTCCCAGCACACTTACACACTCCGGTCACTGTAGGGTGCAGGGCGCTGGGGGTGGGGGGGGGGGGGGGCGCCCTGGGCAGCAATTGAAGTACCTTTTGGCAATAAAAATACATATATACAGTCTGGCACTGTATATATGTAAAAACCCCCGCCATTTTTTTACACAGAAAGCGGGACAGAAGCCCGCCACTGAGGGGGCGGGGCCTTCTTCCTCAGCACACCAGCGCCATTTTCTCTTCACAGCTCCGCTGGAAGCAGCTTCCCAGGCTCTCCCCTGCAGTATCCAGGTACAAGAAGGGTAAAAAAGAGAGGGGGGGCACATAAATTTAAGCGCAAATAAAACATATAAGGCAGCTATTGGGTAATCACTTATTATAAGTGAAAATCCCTGTGTTATATAGCGCTGTGGTGTGTGCTGGCATACTCGCTCTCTTTCTCCCCAAAGGACATTGTGGGGTCCTCTCCTCAGTCTGAGCATTCCCTGTGTGTGTGCGGTGTGTCGGTACGGCTGTGTCGACATGTTTGATGAGGAGGGTTACGTGGAGGCGTAGCAAGGGTAGATAAGTGTGGTGTCGCCCCCGTCAGGGCCGACACCTGATTGGATGGATATGTGGAAGGTCTTAAACGACAATGTAAGCTCCTTACATAAAAGGTTTGATGACGCTGCGGGCCTTGGGACAGCCGGGGTCTCAGCCCGCGCCTGCACAGGCGACTCAGAAACCGTCAGGGGCTCATAAACGCCCTCCATCTCAGATGGTTGACACAGATGTCGACACGGAGTCCGACTCCAGTGTCGACGATGATGAGGCACATTTACAGTCTAAAATGACCAAGGCCATCCGATACATGATTATTGCAATGAAAGATGTATTACACATTTCTGAGTTAACCCTGTTAATACCAAGAGGGTTTATATGTTTGGGGAGAAAAAGCAGCCAGTGACTTTTCCCCCATCTGATGAATTAAATGAATTATGTGAAGAAGCGTGGAGTTCCCCTGATAAGAAACTAGTGATTTCTAAGAGGTTACTGATGGCGTACCCTCTCCCGCCAACGGACAGGTTAGGTTGGGAAACATCCCCTAGGGTGGACAAGGCGCTGACACGCTTATCTAAAAAGGTGGCCCTGCCGTCTCAGGATACGGCCACCCTAAAGGAGCCTGCGGATAGAAAGCAGGAAGCTATCCTGAAGTCAGTGTATACACACTCTGGTACTCTACTGAGACCTGCTATTGCTTCAGCCTGGATGTGTAGTGCTGTAGCAGCATGGACAGATACTCTGTCAGACGACAGATTCCCTCGTCAGGGATACTGTTTTGCTAACCCTGGGCCATATAAAAGACGTCGTCTTATAGATGCGGGATGCTCAGAGGGACATTTGCCTGCTGGGCTCTAGAATTAATGCTATGTCCATTTCTGCCAGGAGGGTCTTATGGACTCGGCAATGGACAGGAGATGCTGATTCTAAAAAACACATGGAGGTTTTGCCTTATAAGGGTGAGGAATTGTTTGGGGACGGTCTATCGGACCTCGTGTCCACAGCGATAGCTGGAAAGTCGACTTTCTTGGCTCAGGTTTCCTCACAGCCTAAGAAAGCACCATATTATCAAATGCAGTCCTTTTGTTCTCAGAAAGGCAAGAGGGTCAGGGGCGCATCCTTTCTTGCCTGAGGCAGGGGTAGAGGTAAGAAGCTGCACCATGCAGCCAGTTCCCAGGAACAAAAGTCCTCCCCTGCTTCCACTAAGTCCACCGCATGACGTTGGGGCTCCACAGGTGGAGCCAGGTGCGGTGGGGGCGCGTCTCCAAAACTTCAGCAACCAGTGGGTTCGCTCACAGGTGGATCTCTGGGCTGTACAAATTGTATCTCAGGGATACAAGCTGGAATTCGAAGCGACTCCCCCCCGCCGTTACCTCAAATCAGCCATGCCAGCTTCCGCCATGGAAAGGGAGGTAGTACTGGCGGCAATTCACAAGCTGTACCTCCAGCAAGTGATTATCAGGGTCCCCCTCCTTCAACAGGGAAGGGGTTACTATTCCACAATGTTTGTGGTACCGAAACCGGACGGTTCGGTGAGACCCATTCTGAATTTAAAATCCTTGAACACTTATATAAAGAAATTCAAGTTCAAAATGGAATCGCTCAGAGCGGTTATTGCAAGCCTGGAACAGGGGGATTTTATGGTGTCGCTGGACATCAAGGATGCTTACTTGCATGTCCCCATTTACCCACTTCACCAGGAGTACCTCAGGTTTGTGGTACAGGACTGTCATTACCAGTTCCAGACGTTGCCGTTTGGCCTGTCCACGGCACCGAGGATATTTACCAAGGTAATGGCCGAAATGATGATACTCCTTCGGAAGAAGGGAGTTATAGTTATCCCGTACTTGGACGATCTCCTCATAAAGGCGAGGTCCAGAGAGCAGTTGTTGATCAGCGTAGCACTCTCTCAGGAAGTGTTGCAACAGCACGGCTGGATTCTGAATGTTCCAAAGTCGCAGCTGATTCCTACGACGCGTCTGCTTTTCCTGGGCATGATTCTGGACACAGAACAGAAGAAGGTGTTTCTCCCGGTGGAGAAGGCCCAGGAATTAGCATCTCTGGTCAGGGACCTCCTGAAACCAAAACAGGTATCGGTGCATCACTGCACGCGAGTCCTGGGAAAGATGGTGGCTTCATACGAAGCCATTCCCTTCGGCAGGTTCCATGCAAGGATCTTTCAGTGGGATCTGTTGGACAAGTGGTCCGGATCGCATCTCCAGATGCATCGGCTGATCACCCTGTCCACAAGGGCCAGGGTGTCTCTTCTGTGGTGGCTGCAGAGTGCTCACCTTCTCGAGGGCCGCAGGTTCAGCATACAGGACTGGGTCCTGGTGACCACGGATGCAAGCCTCCGAGGATGGGGGGCAGTCACTCAGGGAAGAAACTTCCAAGGGCTGTGGTCAAGTCTGGAGACTTCTCTACACATAAATATATTGGAACTAAGGGCCATTTACAACGGGCCCCTGCTTCGAAATCGGCCAGTGCTGATTCAGTCAGACAACATCACGGCGGTCGCCCATGTAAACCGCCAGGGCGGCACAAGAAGCAGGATGGCAATGGCGGAAGCCACAAAGATTCTTCGGTGGGCGAAGAATCACGTGCAAGCACTGTCAGCAGTGTTCATTCCGGGAGTGGACAACTGGGAAGCAGACTTCCTCAGCAGACACGACCTCCACCCGGGAGAGTGGGGACTTCATCAAGAAGTCTTCACACAGATTGCAAAGCGATGGGAACTGCCACAGGTGGACATGATGGCGTCCCGCCTCAACAAAAAGCTAAAAAGATATTGCGCCAGGTCACGGGACCCTCAGGCGATAGCTGTGGACGCCCTAGTGACACCGTGGGTGTACCAGACGGTATATGTGTTTCCTCCTCTTCCTCTCATACCCAAGGTACTGAGAATTGTAAGAAAGAGAGGAATAAGAACAATACTCATTGTTCCGGATTGGCCAAGAAGGACTTGGTACCCGGAACTGCAAGAAATGATCTCAGAGGACCCATGGCCTCTGCCTCTCAGACAGGACCTGCTGCAACAAGGACCCTGTCTGTTCCAAGACTTACCGCGGCTGCGTTTGACGGCATGGCGGTTGAACGCCGGATCCTAAAGGAAAAAGGCATGCCGGAAGAAGTCATTCCTACTTTGATTAAAGCAAGGAAGGAAGTAACCGTGCAACATTATCACCGAATTTGGCGAAAATATGTTGCGTGGTGCGAAGATCGGAGTGCTCCGACGGAGGAATTTCAACTGGGTCGATTCCTACATTTCCTGCAATCAGGATTGTCTATGGGTCTCAAATTGGGATCTATTAAGGTTCAAATTTCGGCCCTGTCGATTTTCTTTCAAAAAGAATTGGCTTCAGTCCCTGAAGTCCAGACCTTTGTTAAGGGAGTGCTGCATATACAGCCTCCTGTGGTGCCTCCAGTGGCACCGTGGGATCTCAATGTGGTTTTGGACTTTCTAAAATCTCATTGGTTTGAACCACTAAAGAAGGTGGATTTGAAATATCTCACATGGAAAGTGACCATGCTTCTAGCCCTGGCTTCGGCCAGGAGAGTGTCAGAACTGGCAGCTTTATCTTACAAAAGCCCATATCTGATTTTCCATTCGGACAGGGCAGAACTGCGGACTCGTCCGCATTTTCTCCCTAAGGTGGTGTCAGCATTTCATCTGAACCAGCCTATTGTAGTGCCTGCGGCTACAAGTGACTTGGAGGACTCCAAGTTACTGGACGTTGTCAGAGCATTAAAAATATATATTGCAAGGACAGCTGGAGTCAGAAAATCTGACTCGTTGTTTATATTGTATGCACCCAACAAGATGGGTGCTCCTGCGTCTAAGCAGACGATTGCTCGTTGGATCTGTAGCACAATCCAACTTGCACATTCTGTGGCAGGCCTGCCACAGCCTAAATCTGTAAAGGCCCACTCCACAAGGAAGGTGGGCTCATCTTGGGCGGCTGCCCGAGGGGTCTCGGCATTACAACTTTGCCGAGCAGCTACGTGGTCAGGGGAGAACACGTTTGTAAAATTTTACAAATTTGATACTCTGGCTAAGGAGGACCTGGAGTTCTCTCATTCGGTGCTGCAGAGTCATCCGCACTCTCCCGCCCGTTTGGGAGCTTTGGTATAATCCCCATGGTCCTTTCAGGAACCCCAGCATCCACTAGGACGATAGAGAAAATAAGATTTTACTTACCGATAAATCTATTTCTCGGAGTCCGTAGTGGATGCTGGGCGCCCATCCCAAGTGCGGATTATCTGCAATAATTGTACATAGTTATTGTTAACTAATTCGGGTTATTGTTGAAGGAAGCCATCTTTCAGAGGCTCCGCTGTTATCATACTGTTAACTGGGTTTAGATCACAAGTTGTACGGTGTGATTGGTGTGGCTGGTATGAGTTTTACCCGGGATTCAAAATCCTCCCTTATTGTGTACGCTCGTCCGGGCACAGTACCTGGCTGGAGTCTGGAGGAGGGTCGTGGGGGGAGGAGCCAGTGCACACCACCTGATCTGGAAAAGCTTTACTTTTTGTGCCCTGTCTCCTGCGGAGCCGCTATTCCCCATGGTCCTTTCAGGAACCCCAGCATCCACTAGGACGATAGAGAAAAAGGCATTCTGGATGAAGTTATTCCTACGCTGATAAAGGCTAGGAAGGACGTGACAGCAAAGCATTATCACCGTATATGGCAAAAATATGTTGCTTGGTGTGAGGCCAGGTCGGCCCCTACAGAGGAATTCCAGCTGGGTCGATTCCTGCACTTCCTACAGTCAGGGGTGACTATGGGCCTAAAATTGGGGTCCATAAAGGTCCAGATTTCGGCCCTATCCATTCTCTTTCAAAAAGAACTGGCTTCACTGCCTGAGGTTCAGACATTTGTTAAGGGAGTGCTGCATATTCAGCCCCCTTTTGTGCCACCAGTGGCACCCTGGGATCTTAACGTTGTGTTGGATTTCCTGAAATCCCACTGGTTTGAGCCACTTAAGACCGTGGAACTAAAGTATCTCACGTGGAAAGTGGTCATGCTGTTGGCCTTAGCATCGGCTAGGCGTGTGTCGGAATTGGCGGCTTTGTCATGTAAAAGCCCATATCTGATCTTCCATATGGACAGGGCAGAATTGAGGACACATCCCCAATTTCTCCCAAAGGTGGTATCATTGTTTCATTTGAACCAACCTATTGTGGTGCCTGCGGCTACTCGGGACTTGGAGGACTCCAAGTTGCTGAACGTAGTCAGGGCTTTGAAAATATATGTTTCCAGAACGGCTGGAGTCAGGAAGACTGACTCGCTGTTTATCCTGCATGCACCCAACAAGCTGGGTGCTCCTGCTTCAAAGCAAACTATTGCGCGCTGGATCTGTAGCACGATTCAGCTGGCTCATTCTGCGGCTGGATTGCCGCATCCAAAATCAGTAAAAGCCCATTCCACAAGGAAGGTGGGCTCTTCTTGGGCAGCTGCCCGAGGGGTCTCGGCTTTACAGCTTTGCCGAGCGGCTACTTGGTTGGGTTCAAACACCTTTGCAAAGTTCTACAAGTTTGATACCCTGGCTGAGGAGGACCTTGTGTTTGCTCATTCGGTGCTGCAGAGTCATCCGCACTCTCCCACCGGTTTGGGAACTTTGGTATAATCCCCATGGTCCTTACGGAGTTCCCAGCATCCACTAGGACGTCAGAGAAAATAAGAATTTACTCACCGGTAATTCTATTTCTCGTAGTCCGTAGTGGATGCTGGGCGCCCGTCCCAAATGCGGACTCTCTGCAATACGTGTATATAGTTATTACTTAAATAAGGGTTATTGTTATGAGCCATCCGTTGAGTGAGGCTCAGTTGTTGTTCATACTGTTAACTGGGTAAGGTTATCACAAGTTGTACGGTGTGATTGGTGTGGCTGGTATGAGTCTTACCCTGGATTCCAAAAATCCTTTCCTTGTAATGTCAGCTCTTCCGGGCACAGTTTCCCTAACTGAGGTCTGGAGGAGGGGCATAGAGGGAGGAGCCAGTGCACACCAGATAGTACCTAATCTTTTCTTTAGAGTGCCCAGTCTCCTGCGGAGCCAGTCTATTCCCCATGGTCCTTACGGAGTTCCCAGCATCCACTACGGACTACGAGAAATAGAATTACCGGTGAGTAAATTATTATTTTTAGTAGCAGGGAACTTCTTGCACGGGGTAGTCCAGGGTTCCCGTCCGATGTCCAATAAATGATCAGAATGGAGTAAGTCAGCTTTTTAAACTTATCAGTATTTTTTGCCTCTGTAGATTCCTCCTCCTCAGAGAGTTGGAGAATATGCTTGATAGCATAAACAAGGGCAGGGACATCGACTAACATATAGTAGGAGTCTCCTCATCAGCAGCACAGGAGTCTGTGTCAGATTGAGCTGTATGCTCCCCTTCCTCTTCAGATGAGATTGTGGATTGTGAGGAAGAAGTAGCCCGCTTAGAGCAACTAGTGACACTATTGTGTCCTAAGAGAGCCTTTTGTCTAGTCAGTGACTGATTTAGTTGTTGCATCTGATTAGACAAATTATTCGCCCACGGCGGATTCACCATAGGGACCATTTGAGGAGGTAGTGCCACAGGCGGACCCAAAGGGGGCGTAAGGCGTTCTACCAGAGTACCCAAAAATGATGACAATGGGGCTCCTGAGCAAGGGCAGACTGGGAGGTGTATAAAAACAGTACAGAGAACGTCATGTAACCTGTCCTCCTCAGACACGGTGGAGCACACTCTGCATGACATTAACACAGGGGCTTCCGCCTGTTTGCGGCCCTTTTTGTTAGACATTATATTATTGGAAACAAAGTGGACTTACACAGTACGATAAATGCAAACAGTACACATATATAATATACTTATATATGCATATAGATAATACCTGTGTTTCTGTTATTCTTAACCCAAACGTACCTCAGCCCAGGGTATATAATAATAGGGAGATATATCCGAGATACACTGAAAGTGAAACCAGACAGCAGGTAAAGGCACTCAGTCACCACAATACAGAAATTATATAACATTAATACTGCAATGGACCTTTATATCACAACACAGCACTGAGACTGGAGGATATAGCAGAAAACTCGTACAAATTAAATGCAGGGAACACTATTCTCAACTATCGCTGTCTTATGAGACAGGTAGGATACTGAAATTTATGTAAAAAACAAGCCTGTTCTGTTCAGGTATTTTTACAGGGAAACATTGTCCAGCGTTCCCAGAGAACCGCTGCTGCTATGCTGTAAGATGGCTGCCCGGGTCTCTGTGAGGGAAGAGGGAGAGTGAGGCAGCTCAAGGGTGGGAAATCTGCAGTAGATGGTGCCCAGAGCTGGGGAGGGGCTACAGGTCAAGCGCCTTCTCCCCTATGTAGGTCTTCCACCCCAGGTACTACAGGGCCTTATTAAATTGGGTGATAATACACCTAAACCTGTGCCCTTATGCCCTGGTGGCCTAGTGGGGTCCCTGCTCAGTGACCGTGTCAACACCAGCGCCATGGTCAGTCTCCCCAGACCTTGGCAGATCCCAATTTAAACGGCGGGTCCCGCTAGGAACCCTTTTACCTGCCCCCCGGTTGCAGGCACGCAATCCAAGGAAGCGTTCCACAGTTGTGCCTATAGCCATGGACGTACCCGCCGCAAGTAGCTGGGCAAGCCAGCGGGAGTATGCAGTGCCGCTTGGGGGGCGATGGAGCTGCAGCGCTGAAGTCACCCTGACTTACAGCGCTGCAAGCTCTGAGAGAAAAAAGTCAATTTCAATAAAAAATAAAAAGCTTTCAGGGCTGCCAGCGCAGCCCCCCGTTTAGTGACCTGCTCTGCAGGGACCAAGTTAAAAATTGAGTTCACAGTGCCTGGAGGCGGGGTTATAGACGAGGGCCCCAATGCATCCTGGGACAGCTAAACCTTTAACTGTTGGTGCCTGGATCCAGATCCATCTTTATACCCCGATGTTTTCCTGTGGAAACCTATGTACCCTGCTGCAGAAAACTGCATTAATATACATTTGCAATATGAGCACATTATTCAACTACTCAATACATATAAGTAAATAGGAAAAACATTACTGCATTACCTTAAACCGGACATTTATATATTCAGACGCTCAGCGAATAACAGAGCAGTAAATGTTCACAACGCTCATTTGCATCAGGCACCTACTCGCTACTCGTACCGCCAAGGGTAGGTAGGAACTCAGTGCTGTATCACCTGACACAGGGAGACTTAAAC
Organism: Pseudophryne corroboree; assembly: GCF_028390025.1. NCBI lineage: Eukaryota > Metazoa > Chordata > Amphibia > Anura > Myobatrachidae > Pseudophryne > Pseudophryne corroboree. The sequence continues at coordinate 714,565,904 of NC_086447.1, forward strand.
CCCGCTTCCGTATGTGACCATGCCGAAAACCAACGGATGAGCTACTCAGACGTACCAGTGTACCTAGCCGCTCATGCGACACTGACCTGTATAATATGTTATGCGTCTCAGAAGGAAGCGGAAATAGCAGTTAATGGTGGGAGACTCGGCGGAACTGGGGTGGAGGGACGACCAGGGGAGCGTCTTACTTCCCACTGCTGACATCAACCTCAGGGATCGCAATCTCAACTGTACCCCGGAACCTATGATCCCTGAGGCCTAGCGCTAGTGCTCCCAAGGTGGCAGCCGCGTCAGTGCCTGTCCGGTAGTCTCCCCCCGTAAACAGTAAGGGTGCGGTATATGAGTCTTAAACCGCTAAGCGGTAACAGGCGCCTTACCTACTCCCCGTTCTCCGGCCGCAGCCTGGGATCGTCAGTACGGACTTGCTAGTACATCCAGTCTGGTGCCTGCCAAAACAGCGGTGTACTCGGAGGTAACAGTTGGTGCGACCCGGCAGAGGGTTGGCTGCTGGGTCTCCAAAAGCCCGGTGCTGGTTGTTATAGTACAGGGATGTCATTTTTTCCCCCTGTATTTTAGCAACCAGGACCGGCTCAAAGAGCCATGGGCTGGTCACGTTTTGGGGAATAAATGCACGTCTTTTTTTTTACTTTTTTTGACTGTTTAAACACTTCTATGGACAGAAGCGTGCACGTATCTCACTGATCTGTACATGCTTCTGTCAAACTCGCCAGCCACAAGCTGGTCTATTTTTAGAGCAGATTTTGGTAATGTTTTAGGTGAGAGTTGTAAACTCGCATCCTATTACATTGCCCGAATTGTATGTTGGCAGAACATCTGGATTCAAGTTTTGCCATTGCGAGTTTTAAGATTGCAGGAAACATGTGAGTTTGTATGTTCCCGCACCCCATTTCATTTGCGAGCAAGTCAAGACGTATGAGAGTAGTGATAAACTTTTGACCAAATCGCATCCCATTACATTTGGCCTTAGATCTCTTCTATTTAGAGACTTCTCTAACTGGAATAATTTCCTTTCTATCTGCTGTAGATATCTCTTTCTTTAAACTTCTATTAACCTAAGAAATTTAGCGAAAATGTATATATTGTATTATTCTTGGACCCCATTGTTAGCATTCAATTGCTTTGACTAAAATATGTTTGATTTGCATGAACTTAATAATTGTACATAAACAATTGTTTTTAAAATTTTAGTATACTTATTCTGTAGCACTTACATGGCAACTAAACTCATTGAGGCTGATTCTAAGTCGCATGCAGCAGTTTGCGGTCGCATGGCTGTTTCTTTAGGCAGATGCCACTAGAAGCCCATCCCTGGTGAGCAGCTGTGTGTCTTAGCGTGCAAAGACTGAAATGCCCACTTTGAGCATCTTAATAATGCTTGTATAGATGCAAACATCGGTTGCACCACTGAAACTCGCACCAGCCCCATGCTAAGTGCAGATTTTCTGTCAAAGTATGGACTCCAATGTCAGTGATTATGCACAACCACTACAGCGTCACACCCACAACACTTCCATAACATGCCCATAGCACGGACCATCTTCATGTGTACGCTTAACTACCTCCCAGGAATGCACTATACATTTTAAGAATATTTTGGAAACTGCATCTCCTCGTGCAACTGCAGCTCTGTGCATACAGGCTCTGGACGCATGTGTAGTGTAACTGCAGCTCTGTGCATACAGGCTCTGGACGTATGCGCAGTGTAACTGCAGCTCTGTGCGTACAGGCTCTGGACGCATGTGTAGTGTAACTGCAGCTCTGTGCATACAGGCTCTGGACGCATGTGTAGTGTAACTGCAGCTCTGTGCGTACAGGCTCTGGACGCATGCGCAGTGTAACTGCAGCTCTGTGCATACAGGCTCTGGACGCATGCGCAGTGTAACTGCAGCTCTGTGCATACAGGCTCTGGACGCATGTGCAGTGTAACTGCAGCTCTGTGCATACAGGCTCTGGACGCATGTGCAGTGTAACTGCAGCTCTGTGCGTACAGGCTCTGGACGCATGCGCAGTGTAACTGCAGCTCTGTGTGTACAGGCTCTGGACGCATGTGCAGTGTAACTGCAGCTCTGTGCGTACAGGCTCTGGACGGATGCGCAGTGTAACTGCAGCTCTGTGCGTACAGGCTCTGGACGCATGCGCAGTGTAACTGCAGCTCTGTGTGTACAGGCTCTGGACGCATGTGCAGTGTAACTGCAGCTCTGTGCATACAGGCTCTGGACGTATGCGCAGTGTAACTGCAGCTCTGTGCATACAGGCTCTGGACGCATGCGCAGTGTAACTGCAGCTCTGTGCATACAGGCTCTGGACGCATGTGTAGTGTAACTGCAGCTCTGTGCATACAGGCTCTGGACGCATGCGCAGTGTAACTGCAGCTCTGTGCGTACAGGCTCTGGACGCATGCGCAGTGTAACTGCAGCTCTGTGCGTACAGGCTCTGGACGCATGTGTAGTGTAACTGCAGCTCTATGCGTACAGGCTCTGGACGCATGCGCAGTGTAACTGCAGCTCTGTGCATACAGGCTCTGGACGCATGTGTAGTATAACTGCAGCTCTGTGCATACAGGCTCTGGACGCATGTGCAGTGTAACTGCAGCTCTGTGCGTACAGGCTCTGGACGCATGCACAGTGTAACTGCAGCTCTGTGTGTACAGGCTCTGGACGCATGTGCAGTGTAACTGCAGCTCTGTGCGTACAGGCTCTGGACGCATGTGCAGTGTAACTGCAGCTCTGTGTGTACAGGCTCTGGACGCATGTGCAGTGTAACTGCAGCTCTGTGCATACAGGCTCTGGACGTATGTGCAGTGTAACTGCAGCTCTGTGCATACAGGTTCTGGACGCATGTGCAGTGTAACTGCAGCTCTGTGTGTACAGGCTCTGGAGGCATGCGCAGTGTAACTGCAGCTCTGTGCGTACAGGCTCTGGACGCATGCGCAGTGTAACTGCAGCTCTGTGTGTACAGGCTCTGGACGCATGCAACTTCAGCAGTGTTCAACATCCACAGTGCGCCTGACTCAGAAGCAGCCCCATTATCTGAAGGTTCTTGTAAAAGGAAGAGACAGACGCAAAAAAAGTAGTTGGTTGTAAACGTATCTACTACAGGATAGCGCACTCTACACCTAAAGGTATCTCAGTATCACCCCGATTGTATGCAAAATATTTTTAACAGAAAGTTTTGTTCACAAACAGAATAATCTAAACCTGATAAACTAAATATTCTGAGCATTTGAGGAATATAGATCACTGAATTATGATCATTCAGCCTGCATATAAACAGTGAGACAACAGTTTCAAGTACTGAAAAATTTTCAATTAAGGTCTACTGTGTATCACACACTTATTGATGTAAGGGTTCATCAAATATAAGTGCATCCTAGGGAAAAAAAACATTATTGCGCATGTGTGATCTGGTAAGATCCCAGATCCATCCAATTTGGTGATTAGAAACATTTCTGCTGTGATGTCAACACTGCTAAAACAGGCAACATGTTGACAGCCTTAAAATGTCGACATCTGAAATCCTGACATTCTAAGAGGGATAGGGTTTGGTTGCTGTGGGGGTGCTTAAGGTTAGGCAACAGGTGGAGGGTTAGGAATAAAGGAACAATACTTCTCAGAACTGCCGCTTCGCCGTATGTCTCCACCAGAACTGCTCCACATGTTACCACCGGGAGCCAGAAGCCGTGACTGGAGACATTGCTGCCCCCGAGAGCAGGTAAGTTACAGCTAGATCACCAGGGACTGCCTGTTTACATTCTGGGTCCACATGGCGAATGTGGACCTTACACATACCACATCCATTAGTAAAATTCATCTATGTATCTGAAATCTCACTTACTCAGGAATATGTTGGGGTCCTGTGCGATGATCAACAAATTTGTAATCCGTGCATTCATTTTTTTGGCAATATTCATTGAATTTTCCAACATAATTTGGGTCACACTACAACAGAGAACAATAGCATTACGCTCCTCCCAGCAGTTCCAATACTTACTAAAATAAATTATTGTAATTTGCACATAGGTATAAAAATCTCATTTGCTAGACTGGTCCAAAACTACTGAAAATTACTTGTACTATAAAAGACTCACAATTTTGTTTTTCTATGAGAGACTATTAAGACGTCATTCCCCTTTTAGGCCTGTTTGGTCAGAAAATGTACAGCTTGTCTGACCAGTCATCCTCTGTGTATGTACCAATAACTAGTCAACAAGCTGTGCTTACTAAAATGTTTTGACTTTTAAAACTTAATGCACAACGACAAAACACAATGAGAAACAAGGTGCAATCCCCATAATTAACCATTTTACCTGTTTGTATGGTAAACTAAATTAAACCACAGTCATATCATAATATTTTATAATTTGTTATCATTATAATTCATATTGTAAAGCTTTGTGGATGAAGACTGCTGCTAGTCTATTTATGTGATTGTCCTCTGACTACACTACCAGATTGCAGTGAAACTTGGGGGGACATTTACTAAGCAGTGATAGGAGCGGAGAAGTGTGCCAGTGGAGAAGTTGCCCCATCAACCAATCAGCAGCTCTGTATAATTTTATAGTATACAAATTATAGATGTTACTTCAGTGCTGATTGGTTGCCATGGGCAACTTCACCACTGGCTCACTTCTCCGCTCTTATCACTGCGTAGTAAATGTTCCCCTTGGGTCACCTATGGCTGTGTCCACAAGAAAGGACAATTCTTTGCATTACTTGCTGGTCTAGACACATCCAGTATCTGTACATACAATATTTAGGTAAGCAGCTCTTCCTGTGTCTTATCTACTTGACATCATAATTGCTGCAAAATAAAAATACTCTTAATACCGGTGACTCCAGGCTTTGGCTAAAAGGCAAAATCTTTTCTTTTTTTTTTGTAAGGACTTAAAATACACAGCGGTTTTGTATGTGCTGAGCAGTTACTCTTTAATATATATCGTCTTTGGGCCAGATGCATCATCGCTTGGAAAGTGATAAAATGGAGAGTGAAAAAGTACCAGCCAATCAGCTCCTAACTGCCATTTTTCAAACACAGCCTGTGACATGGTAGTTAGGAACTGATTGGCTGGTACTTTTTCACTCTCCATTTTATCACTTTCCAAGCGATGATGCATCTAGCCATTTATCTGTATAATTATAGCAGCACCTTTTTTGTGTTTTATCTCTAATTTTATTGCTATTTTTTTATTTATTCTGGCATATTAAGTTAGATTTTTTTCTAAAGAAGAACAAAGGCCATTGTATCAAGTATTTCTGAAGACAATATAAATACAAAGGTAAAAAAAAAAATAGAAGCGCAAAACTAAAATGATTTAAAATAAAAACAAATACCTCAATTTCATTTGCAGCGCCATTAACTTGTGACGGACTTTGTGTAGAACTGTAGAAAAAAAAAAAAAGAGCACAGAAGTACAGTAATAGCAAATGCTCATCGTAAATAAAGTTTATTGGAATCCTATCTCAATAAAATTAACCTTGTATACAGTGATGTAAGTGTTGCCATAACAGGGTGCGGGGGAGCCTGAAGCTTTCATGCACTTGTCAGTGGCACCAGATAAACCACTCCATGCACCACAATCTAAGAGGTTGCACAGTGAAGCCCCGAACAGAGGTCTACCTGCTGAATATACCCTGCATTGTGAGCGAGACAGATTACAGATTCTTATCCAACTAGTTTTATTTGTAAAGTGAAAGCAAAGCAAAGATCAAGCATGATTTCTTAAACAGCGACACAGCCTAGCAATATAAAAACATAACCAAAAGCAATATCCAAAGTACCTTGTATTTGTTACAAGAGGAGTGGTGGGTGGTGAGGCAATTTGTACAGGTGGCGGGGCCTGAAAAATGAAGACAAGAAATGACTAGGAGGTTCTAACCAACATGAATACATACACTGGGGGTTATTCAGGTTTGCAAACCAAAAAGCTTTCTTTTCTGTGGAACAGAGAAGCTAAATGAGGCTATTGGCCCATGAGCACTTTATGCTTGATGTACATATGTACATTGGTTTTCATGCATCTCCTATGTTTGTGGGACTGTGCAGGATCCGCTCTGCACAACTGCAGAATGGGTTCTGCGTCCTTGCATGCAGTGTCCGCTAAGTCACAGATGTTTGTCCCCCCATTTTGCAGGCGTGCCAAGGCCTGGGTCTGCATCTTCCGAAACAAATTTCCTGGCCTCAGCAGCACGAACAGCTGGACAACCATTGCAGCTGCTACCGCACTGCGTCCATCTCTGAATCACCCACATAGTCTGCAAAAAATAGGATTTTGGTACTTACCAGGTAAATCCTTTTCTTTGAATCCATAGGGGGCACTGGAGTACTCTTGGGATATGGACGGGCGTGGCCGAACAAGGGCACTGAATATTTAAATTTAGGACCCTCCCCCCCCTCCATATCCCCGAGTACCTCAGTGTACTCTCTCAGTGTTTTTTACTGAGCGAACAGGAACGATATAGAGAGGTTGACAATGGAGAATACCTATAACATAACGGACAACAACAATGTTGACCCATAACCTTACTGTCAACTAAACAGTTGACACCATAACCGATAGAACTTTATAATTTGAACCAATTGGTGAAAATGTGTTACCATAAGCTCCTCTGAGCTTAATATCAATCAAGTAAAACTTGTTACCCTAAGCTCCCTTGAGCTTAAAACAACCCAGGTAAAACAGCTCTGGGTGGGCGTCCAGTGCCCCCTATGGATTCAAAGAAAAGGATTTACCTGGTAAGTACCAAAATCCTATTTTCTTTATCATCCACTAGGGGTCACTGGAGTACTCTTGGGACGTACCAAAGCTTCCCTCGTGGGCGGGAGAGCTGTTTGATACTTGTAACAGTAGGCAGCCCAAAGCTAGATGCTGATGGCGCCACCATTCATAACGTGTAAACGTGCACAAACGTGCCGCGTCGTAGACGCTCCACGACCCGCTGGGTCTGACATTCCCACAGAACCTGTGGGATGAGCTATTACTGACGTAGGCGATTGTAACTTAGCCTTAAAGTAAGCCTGACTTGTAGACATTATTATCCAACTGGATAATATCTGCTGAGAAACTGGCTAAGCCCAGTTGGCAGCATCATAGAGAACAAACAACGTATCCGTATCACCTACTGTAGACGTTCGGGACATATATAAAACGCGTAATGCGTGTACCACACTCAGAATTCTAGAATGTGCTTTCCACACAGGAAGCACTATTGGTGTGAAGAATACGAAAGCGGAATTAGTCCGAAGATCTGCTTTGTCATGAGAAAACTCAAATACGGTGGCTTAGAATACAAGGCACCCAAATATGAAAACAAAACCCTTGCCGAAGCCAAGGCTAGAAGACAAATGTTTTCCAAAGTGATAAACTTAATTCCCCTTTGTTGTAAGGGTTCAAATATGAAAACTGTAAGAAATCTGAACCCAACCTCAAGCCACCTGGCGCTATAGGTTGGATAAATAGAGTCTGAACTTTGATGACACCTTGTAGAAAGGTGTGTACAGACGCAATAGAGACGCAATAGAGGCAAACATCTTTGAAAATAAGTTTACCATACAGATACCTGCACACTCAGTGCAGATAAACGCAGTTTTCCATCCCACCCCGTTTACCAGAATAATACGGGTAACGTGAAGGATGATGTTGGAAACTTCCGAGCTTTACCACGTATGTACGCATACGAAAGTTTGTAATAATGAGCTGCCTTAAGCGGCTCGTAACATGGTTGGTATAACCGTTACTGTAATGCTCTATTTCTTACGAGGGCGGTATGACCTCTCACCGCGTCAACCGCAGCTACGGTACATAGGTAATAGGTACATATGAATTATGGGTAAAAGAACGTTCCCTGATGTAACAGGTCGGACGTATTATGAGCGCCAAGATCGTGTGCAAGTATTCCTTGGATATTTGAGAAGCAAACTCTCGGAACCCATGAGAGATCACTAGTATGACTGTGACGTGTTACGATCCGTTTTGGCAACGGAGAGAGAGAGAGAGAGAGAGCAGCGGAAAAAACTGGTGGAGTTAGATACACGATGCTGAATCACCACATGAATGCGAGAGACTCCACCGCCACTGCCCCCGTTACACATACTAAGCTTTTGTAATTGTGGCGAGATGCCATTATGTATACCTGAGGGTAACCTTCTTCTGTGGACTCACATAGGAAACACCTGTGGATTTAATGTCCAGATTTCAGGATCTAAATCCTGACGAGTGAGATCATCTGTGTGACAGATGTCCCCTCACGGAATGAACGTAGTTGACATTCTCACATAATGGTGTTCTGAGCAATTGAGGATTTGAGTTACTTGCCGCATTGCCATGCGGCTTCTTGGTTCTCCCTGGTTATTGTGTATGCAACTGCCGTTGCCTTGTCTGACTGCCCCTGGTCAGACTGAAAACGAAGCATGTATTGCATTGTAAAATGCACGGAGTTCCAGGACATTTATCGACAGCAATCTGTCGTGATCCGTTTTAGAACCTTTGTCGCTGATCTTGTTTAACTACAAATCCTGACCCTCTGCGACTCTCGTCCAGAGTATATACACCCTTGTCCCTCTGTGGGAAACGCGAGTGAAGGGGCGAACTAAATTGAAAACACATCTTTATTCTTAATAGGTGAATACACCAATGTACCGCTAGTGTGCGTGTTTTGCACTAATTACTAGATGTACATTTGTTCTTGCTGGTGTAGTAAGTAAAAGTCTTTGATTTACCGTATTTATAATCTTACCTAGGCATTGACATCGTTTAGACGGAATTAGATGCGATTGTTTTCGAACTTGATCTGCTACCGCAGTATACCTTAGTAGCGCAAGTTAGAGGAACTCTGTTGAGACAGAGTTCTTATGAGCAGATCATCTAAGGTAGAGAAACTCTGTTGAGACAGAGTCCTTATGTGAGATGAGCTATCATCCCCAACATAACTTTGGTAAATACCCGAGGCGATAAGCAACGGTAGACCTGAAATGGATAATGGTTGTGGCGATTTGCAAACGCTAGAACCTGTGAAGATCAAACCGGAATGGGTAAATACGCCTTGTGAAGATCAAGTGCCATTATGCAACTTTGTGCTCCAATAAACAAATACTAACCGCAGAAAATTCATTTTCCCACTGCAGTAAGTGACCTGCTGATTGAGATTGCGACAGAGCCGTCTGGTTTTGCTCAAACAGAGGGAATATGTAACCCTGACTCTGTTGGTATACTACTGCTTGGCTTATAAAGACAGCTGAAACCCAGCAGAGACTAAATGGCAACCTGCCAAACCGGTCGACAGAGCCAGTATTGTCCTTTAATCTGTAAATAGCTGAGACATCCATGAATTGAAGTCTGGAAACCCCTCAAAAGTAACATGTAAAGACGCGCTTCCACAATTGGAAAAGAGGCCATCAAACCCCTGGCTTGCTGACTGTAGCGTCCTGACGTTACAAGGCGTGACTGTTTTGTACAACCGCCTTTGAAAAAACTGAAGTCTAAAGGGATTAAACGCCGGTACCAGTATTCCGTTTTGATACTGGATGCGGTAATGGCTGAATATCAAATTTAGGACCAAACAAGCTCTGTCCTAGTCGTGCTGAACTAGCTACGATGAAAAACAGGCGTTAGTAGAAGCTTTACAGATATACTCTGCAGCTTCTTTTAACAGTGATCTCATAGCTTCCATACCTAGAGACTAATGACCCAAATGTATCTTGGGACTTTATAGTGTTTAACACAGACGCATTTGCCAATGGCGGATCGCGTTATTTTGAAACCGATTAAATAGTGATCAAAGTCCACTAATTTTTTTCTATAAAAACAAATGGAGACCTTGACTCACTGGTTTTTAGCAATGTATGTTGTCAAAAACCCCGCACTATATAAGTGCTGGTGTAATGCACCCTTCTCACTTGTAGTTATTGTGTGAGATCTGCATTAACCCTGGTACCCAAAGGAACTTGGCCCTTTGAAAAGACTATCTTTAGTTATAGTAGGCGGAGTACTTCCGAGACTCCGATGTTACCGCTGTTTTAATTTGAATTGCCAATGCTTAACATAGGACCGTTAAAATTATTTTTAGTCTGCGCTAGAGCCTTACTAGCTATGCAGACTGACACCACAATAGGCAACAGACAACACTTGCACTACTTATTGAAGTTCTTATGTGTCATATATATATTTTTGTTGCTGAAAAGCATATTAAGGCCAGCTGTAGCCAGGCATCAAAAATTTATATGAAACTCATGGTTATTTCTCTCTACGGACATCTTTAGCAACAGGCGAAAGATTTATTAGATCTGAAGAGAAACCAGAGTATTCTTTATGTGAAAAGCAGTTCACATGTGCAATCCGAACTAAATTCCCACTAACACCCCTTTGCCTCTGGTGGCTTAGAGATGTAGGGCAGGAATGTTCTAGAATTATGTGAAACCTGAACAAAAATTCCCACTAACACCCCTGCGCCCCCTTGTGGAGCAGAGGTGTATGGCCGGAATGTTCTGGAATTATAAACTGGAAGAAACTGTAATGATTAAAAATGGCCCCCATGCCATGCATACACTGAAAAGCACAGGACCTGCTGCAGTGTTAATATATATAGACTTAATAGCCTATTATACAGGTAATATAGGCTTAATAGCCTATTAAAGTGTGATAATCACATTCCAGTTAATAGAACACTTATTACATTATATGGCAGCCTACAGAAAAACAGGAAGCATGCCATTCATACAATTAGAAACATATTTTAGGACATGATCTGTTAATACTATGTCTTATTAACCCATGCAGCCTTGGTGCTGCTGCTATGGGTATTTACTCCCCCTCACCCCCGGTAGTCTCCCCCATGTTACCTGCAGCGGACGGGAGCGGGTGCAGGGAGAGCAGGGGAGCGCTGTGTATAGCGCCGGGGAGCCGTCCGGACGAGCGGGCGGCGCCTTCATACATCAGTGTGCGGTGTCAGCGCTGGAAGAGCGGCCGGCGTCTGTGAGTGACGTGCGGCCGCTCTGTGCATCTTAGAAAGCGGGAACTTAGTTCTGGCTCGGGCGGCGCCTGTCCTACCTCGGTGCCGGGTAATCAGCGCTGTGAGAGCGGCCGGCGTCTCTGAGTGACGTGCGGCCGCTCTGAGCTTCTAGCGTAGTTAAACGGGGCATATCAGCGGCGGCTTCAGCGGCGGCAAACACCCACACAGCAGGGCGGCAGCGTGAGCTGACCGCCCAGACACCCCACCATACCTTGCCGCACCTCCTGTAAGCTCCGTCCAGCATGTGACGGGGCTTTCATCCTGGCTGTGACGGAGCTTTCTGTCAGCTCCGTCCAGTGTCAGACCTTGTGACTTCCATAGCGGCTGGGCATAGTGCGTATGAGCTCCCCCTGCTGTGCAGCCGGACGGAGCTCCGTATGAGCAGGAGGCATTAACCCCTACATAGCGGGGCGGCAGCCTGCGCTGACCGCCCCGTTTCCCCAGCCTACCTTTCTGATCATGGCTGTGACGACTGCCATTCTGTAACTCCTGGCTGTGACGGGGCTTTTTCTGTGTAAGCTCCGTCCAGCTTCAGTGGTGTGACTCATGGCTGCAACGGGGCTTCTTTGTGTAAGCTCCTGTCAGCTCTGTAGTCTTGGCTGTGACGTCTATCTCCGTCCAGCTCCAGTCAGCTTCCAGTAATCTATGGCTGCGACGGCTTCTTTTGTGCAAGCCCGTCCAGCTTCCTAGTCCTGGCTGCTCTTTGTAGAAGCAGTGGGCTGTCTGTGGCTGTGAGGGTGCTCTTCGTGAGGACCGACACGCCATGCTGTCTGTGGCTGTGAGGGTGCTCTTTGTGAGGACCGACACGCCATGCGCTGCCCGTGCAGCGGCACTATCCCGGACCCATGTTTTTCCAGAAACTGGGAAGGGATGTGCTAAGTTGTAAAAATAAAAATTAAAAATAAAAATTAAAAATCCAAGTGTGGCTATACCACAAGCCTTGTTCGTGCTGTGAGCACCGAAAAAACACTGAGAGAGTACACTGAGGTACTCGGGGATATGGAGGGGGGGGAGGGTCCTAAATTTAAATATTCAGTGCCCTTGTTCGGCCACGCCCGTCCATATCCCAAGAGTACTCCAGTGACCCCTAGTGGATGATAAAGAAATGGGCTTTGTTTGAGCAGAAAAATCTGTCCACGTTTACAACTACAGTAGGTGTAACTTGTACAAGTCACCTACACTTGGAGTGGTGGATAACAGTTAAGCAAGTGCAAGTGTAGTAGAGTACAGTAGTCATGATCACCACATAGCTACATGGATTTTGGCCTCCAAATTAATGGACTAAAACTATAATCCACATACTTTCTTAGCATTAAAGCCACATTTTGTTCCAACAATTGCAGGGTTAGATGTTTATGTTGTTTAACTTTAGCAATTAAAAATGTTTTCAAACTTTATTCTTTTGAATCAACCAGACACTGGTAAAAATAAGATTTAACTTACCGGTAAATCTATTTCTCGTAGTCCGTAGAGGATGCTGGGACTCCGTAAGGACCATGGGGAATAGACTGGCTCCGCAGGAGATAGGGCACTTTAAGAAAGCTTTGGACTCTGGGTGTGCACTGGCTCCTCCCTCTATGCCCCTCCTCCAGACCTCAGTTAGGGAAACTGTGCCCAGAGGAGATGGACAGTACGAGGAAGGATTTTTGTAAATCTAAGGGCGAGATCCATACCAGCCACACCAATCACACGTATAACTTGTGATAAACTACCCAGTTAACAGTATGAACAACAACATAGCCACGGTTCAACCGATAAACTATAACATAACCCTTATGTAAGCAATAACTATATACAAGTATTGCAGAAGAAGTCCGCACTTGGGACGGGCGCCCAGCATCCTCTACGGACTACGAGAAATAGATTTACTGGTAAGTAAAATCTTATTTTCTCTAACGTCCTTGAGGATGCTGGGACTCCGTAAGGACCATGGGGATTATACCAAAGCTCCCAAATGGGCGGGAGAGTGCGGATGACTCTGCAGCACCGATTGAGCAAACAGGAGGTCCTCCTCAGCCAGGGTATCAAACTTATAGAACTTTGCAAAGGTGTTAGACCCCGACCAAGTAGCTGCTCGGCACAACTGTAATGCCGAGACCCCTCAGGCAGCCGCCCAAGAAGAGCCCACTTTCCTAGTGGAATGGGCCTTAACCGATTTCGGTAACGGCAATCCTGCCGTAGAATGCGCCTGCTGAATCGTGTTACAGATCCAGCGAGCAATAGTCTGCTATGAAGCAGGAGTGCCAACCTTGTTGGCCGCACACAGAACAAACAGAGCTTCAGTCTTCCTGATTCTAGCCGTTCTGGTCACATAAATCTTCAAAGCCCTGACCACATCCAGGGACTCGGAATCCTCCAAGTCCCGTGTAGCCACAGGCACGACAATAGGTTGGTTCATATGAAAAGATGAGACCACCTTTGGCAGAAATTGAGGACGAGTCCTCAACTCTGCCCTATCCACGTGAAAAACCAAGTATGGGCTTTTATGTGATAAAGCCGCCAATTCTGAAACACGTCTAGCCGAAGCTAATGCCAACAACATGACCACTTTCCACGTGAGGTATTTCAACTCCACAGTTTTGAGTGGTTCAAACCAAGGTGACTTGAGGAAACGTAACACCACGTTAAGATCCCAAGGTGCCACCGGAGGCACAAAGGGAGGCTGAATATGCAGCACCTCCTTCACAAAAGTCTGTACTTCAGGAAGAGAGGCTAATTCTCTTTGAAAGAAAATGGATAAGGCCGAAATTTGGACCTTTATGGACCCTAATTTTAGGCCCAAAGGCACTCCTGTTTGAAGGAAGTGAAGCAGACGGCCCAAATGGAACTCCTCCGTAGGAGCAGCTCTGGCCTCACACCAAGAAACATATTTCCGCCAAATACGGCGATAATGTTTTAACGTCACGTCTTTCCTAGCCTTGATCAGGGTAGGAATGACTTCCTCCGGAATTCCTTTTTCCGCTAGGATCCGGCGTTCAACCGCCATGCCGTCAAACGCAGCCGCGGTAAGTCTTGGAACAGACAGGGCCCCTGCCGCAGCAGGTTCTGCCTTAGAGGAAGAGGCCACGGATCTTCTGTGAGCAACTCTTGCAGCTCCGGATACCAAGTCCTCCGTGGTCAATCTGGAACAATGAGGATTGTTCTGACCCTGCTCATTCTTATTATTCTCAACACTTTGGGTATGAGAGGAAGCGGAGGAAACGCATAGACCGATCTGAACACCCAAGGTGTCACCAGAGCGTCTACCGCTACCGCCTGAGGGTCCCTTGACCTGGCGCAATACCGCTTTAGCTTTTTGTTGAGACGGGATGCCATCATGTCGATTTAAACCAGTCCCCATCGATCCGTGATCTGTGCGAAGACTTCTTGATGAAGTCCCCACTCTCCCGGATGCAGGTCGTGCCTGCTGAGGAAGTCCGCCTCCCAGTTGTCCACCCCCGGGATGAACACTGCTGATAGTGCGCTTACATGGCCTTCCGCCCAGCGTAGAAGCCTGGTCGCTTCTGCCATGGCCACTCTGCTCCTTGTTCCGCCTTGCCGGTTTATATGAGCCACTACCGTGACGTTGTCCGACTGAATCAGAACCGGTTTTCTCCGAAGCAATTCCTCCGCTTGGCACAGGGCGTTGTATATGGCCCTCAACTCCAGGACGTTGATGTGGAGACAAGTCTCTAGGTTTGACCAGAGACCTTGGAAATTTCTTCCCAGTGTTACTGCTCCCCAGCCGCGGAGGCTTGCGTCCGTGGTCACCAGGACCCAGTCCTGAATGCCGAACCTGAGACCCTCTATCAGGTGAGCACTGTTCAGCCACCACAGGAGAGATACCCTGGTCCTGGGAGACAGGGTGATCCTTTGATGCATTCGTAAATGGGACCCGGACCACTTGTCCAAGAGGTCCCATTGAAAGGTCCTCGCATGGAACCTGCCGAAAAGGATGGCCTCGTATGAAGCCACCATCTTCCCCAGGACCCGCGTGCAATGATGCACTGAAACCTTTTTTGGTTGTAAGAGGTTCCTGACCATGGCTATGAGCTCCTGAACCTTTTCGATCGGAAGAAAAACCTTTTTCTGGTCTGTGTCTAGAATCAGGCCCAAAAAGGTCAGACGCGTTGTAGGGACTAGCTGGGACTTCGGTATATTGACAATCCAGCCGTGTATCTGCAACGTCTTCATGGACAGAGACACACTGTCCAGCAACTTCTCCCGAGATCTCGCCTTTATGAGGAGATCGTCCAAGTATGGGATAATTGTGACCCCCTGCCTGCGCAGGAGCACCATTATTTCCGCCATTACCTTGGTGAAAATCCTCGGGCCGTGGAAAGCCCAAACGGCAACGTCTGAAATTGGTAGTGACAGTCCTGCACTGCAAATCTCAGGAACGCCTGATGAGGGGGGAATATCGGAACATGAAGGTATGCATCCTTTATGTCCAGGGACACCATCCAATCCCCCCCTCCAGGCTGGCGATGACCGCCCTGAGTGATTTCATCTTGAACTTGAACCTCTTCAAGTACAGGTTCAGAGATTTTAGGTTTAAAATGGGTCTGACCGAACCGTCCGGTTTCGGAACCACAAACAGGGTCGAGTAATATCCCTCTCCTTGCTGGAGGTGAGGAACTGTAACAATCACCTGTTGAATATACAATTTTTGGATTGCCGCCAACACTAGCTCTCTCTCTGACCGGGAAGCCGGCAGAGCCGATTTGAAAAACCGGCGAGGAGGCAAGTCTTCGAATTCCAGCCTGTATCCCTGAGAAACAATCTCTAATGCCCAGGGATCCACCTGCGAGTGAACCCAGACGTGGCTGAAAAACCGAAGACGAGCCCCCACTAGATCTGCCTTTCCCCGGGAAGCCCCAGCGTCATGCGGTGGACTTTGCAGAGGCAGGGGAGGACTTTTGCTCTTGGGAACTAGCTGTGTGCAGCTTCTTTCCCCTACCTTTCCCTCTGGCAACAAAGGACGATCCCCGTACCTTTTTGTTTTTATTGGAACGAAAGGACTGCATTTGATAATGAGGTGCCTTTTTTGTATGCTGCGGGGGGACATAAGGTAAGAAATTCAACTTACCAGCCGTAGCCGTAGAGACAAGGTCCGAGAGGCCGTCTCCAAACAACGCCTCCCCTTTGTAAAGCAAGGACTCCATATGCCGCTTTGAATCGGCATCTCCCGTCCACTGTCGGGTCCACAAGAGCCGCCTAGCAGAAATAGACATAGCATTTATTCTGGAGCTTAATAAACAAATGTCTCTCTGAGCATCTCTCATATACAAGGCAGCATCTCTGATATGCTCTATGGTCATTTGAATAGCATCCCTATCTAAGGTGTCAATCTCCGTAGATAAGGAATCTGCCCATGCCACAACCGCACTACAAACCCAGGCAGACGCCATAGCCGGTCTAGCAATAGTACCTGAATGAGTGTAAATGTGCGTCAAGGTAATTTCCTGCCTGCGGTCAGCAGGTTCCTTGAGGGAAGCCGTATCCTGAGAAGGCAGTGCCACCTTTTTGGACAAGCGTGTCAGCGCCTTGTCTACTTTAGGCGAAGATTCCCAGCGTATCCTATCAGTTTGTGGAAAAGGATACGCCATAAGAATCCTTTTGGGAACTTGTGGTCTCCTATCCGGAGATTCCCAAGCCTTTTCGCACAATTCACTTAGTTCAAATGAGGATGGTAAGGTGACTTCAGGCTTTTTCCCTTTATACATGTGTACCCTCGTGTCAGGGACCGGGGGTTCTTCAGTAATATGCAAAACCTCTTTAATGGCAATAATCATGTACCGAATACCTTTTGCCACCTTCGGCTGTAATTTTGCATCTTCATAGTCGACACTAGAGTCAGTATCTGTGTCGGTATCTGTGTCATCGATCTGGGAAATGGTGCGCTTCTGAGACCCCGAAGGGCCTGGCGCCACAGGGACAGGCATGGACTGGCTACCTGACTGATCCCTAGCTTCTGCCTTGTCTAACCTTTTATGCAATAGATTAACATTTGCATTCAAGACATTCAGCATATCCACCCATTCCGGTGTCGGCGTTGCCGACGGCGACATGACATTCAAGCACTCCCCCTCCACATTAAGCGAGCCTTCCTCGTCAAACATGTCGACACACGCGTACCGACACACTTCACACACACAGGGAACCCCTTTCCTGAAGACAGTATCCCTGTCAAGGCCCTTTGGAGAGACAGAGAGAGAGTATGCCAGCACACACCCCAGCGCAATGATCCTGAAGACCAACACAAAATGTTTTTCCCCAGCAGCGCTGTATAATATGTTATCCGCCAATTATGTGCCCCCCTCTTTTAAACACCCCTTCACAGTGTGTAAGCAGGGGAGAGTCCGGGGAGCTACCTCTCAGCGGTGCTGTGGAGAGAAAATGGCGCTGGTGAGTGCTGAGGGAGAAGCCCCGCCCCCTCGGCGGCGGGCTTCTGTCCCGCTCAAACTTACAAAAATATGGCGGGGGCTCTTTTATATACATGTACAGTGCCCACCTGTACATGTATATTGTCTTTTGCCATAAGAGGTGTTTATATTGCTGCCCAGGGCGCCCCCCCCTGCGCCCTGCACCCTTACAGTGACCGGAGTGTGTGAGGTGTATGGGAGCAATGACGCACAGCTGCAGTGCTGTGCGTTACCTCCGTGAAGCTGAAGGCTTCTGCCGCCCGACGACTTCTGTCTTCTGTTCTTCTAGCTCTGTGAGGAGAACGGCGGCGCTGCTCCGGGGGTGGACGCCCAGTAAGAACCTGCGTTCACCCCCTCTGGAGCTAATGGTGTCCAGTAGCCGAGGAAGCAGAGCCTATCTTAGACAAGAAGGTCTGCTCCTCTCTCCTCAGTCCCTCGATGCAGGGAGCCTGTTGCCAGCAGTGCTTCCCTGTGAAAAAGTAGAAAAAGTAGAGAAAAATTCCAAAAAAAATGCTTTTAGGCAGAGAACTCAGGAGAGCTCTCTTCAGTGCACCCATCTTGTTCTGGGCACAGTGTAAAACTGAGGTCTGGAGGAGGGGCATAGAGGGAGGAGCCAGTGCACACCCCGAGTCCAAAGCTTTCTTAAAGTGCCCTATCTCCTGCGGACCCCGTCTATTCCCCATGGTCCTTACGGAGTCCCAGCATCCTCAAGGACGTTAGAGAAAATAAGAATTTACTTACCGATAATTCTATTTCTCGTAGTCCGTAGTGGATGCTGGGGACTCCGTCAGGACCATGGGGAATAGCGGCTCCGCAGGAGACAGGGCACAAAAATAAAGCTTTAGGATCAGGTGGTGTGTACTGGCTCCTCCCCCTATGACCCTCCTCCAAGCCTCAGTTAGGACACTGTGCCCGGACGAGCGTACACAATAAGGAAGGATATTGAACCCCGGGTAAGACTCATACCAGCCACACCAATCACACCGTATAACTTGTGATCTGAACCCAGTTAACAGTATGACAAACGTAGGAGCATCTGAACAGACGGCTCACAACAAATAACAACCCGATTTTTTTGTAACAATAACTATGTACAAGTATTGCAGACAATCCGCACTTGGGATGGGCGCCCAGCATCCACTACGGACTACGAGAAATAGAATTATCGGTAAGTAAATTCTTATTTTCTCTAACGTCCTAAGTGGATGCTGGGGACTCCGTCAGGACCATGGGGATTATACCAAAGCTCCCAAACGGGCGGGAGAGTGCGGATGACTCTGCAGCACCGAATGAGAGAACTCAAGGTCCTCCTCAGCCAGGGTATCAAATTTGTAGAATTTAGCAAACGTATTTGCCCCTGACCAAGTAGCAGCTCGGCAGAGTTGTAATGCCGAGACTCCCCGGGCAGCCGCCCAGGATGAGCCCACTTTCCTTGTGGAATGGGCCTTGACAGATTTAGGTTGTGGCAAGCCTGCCACAGAATGTGCAAGTTGAATTGTGATACAAATCCAACGAGCAATCGTCTGCTTAGAAGCAGGAGCACCCATCTTGTTGGGTGCATACAATATAAGCAGTGAGTCAGACTTTCTGACTCCCGCCGTTCTTGAAATATATATTTTCAATGCCCGGACCACGTCCAACAACTTGGAATCCTCCAACTCGTTAGTAGCCGCAGGCACCACAATAGGCTGGTTCAGGTGAAACGCTGACACCACCTTAGGCAGAAAATGAGGACGCGTCCGCAGTTCTGCCCTGTCCGTATGGAAAATCAGATATGGGCTCTTATATGATAAAGCCGCCAATTCTGATACTCTCCTGGCTGAAGCCAGGGCCAGTAGCATGGTTACTTTCCATGTGAGATACTTCAGCTCCACCGATTTGAGCGGCTCAAACCAATGGGATTTGAGAAAATCCAAGACTACATTAAGATCCCACGGTGCCACTGGGGGCACAACCGGGGGCTGTATATGTAGTACTCCTTTTACAAAGGTCTGGACTTCAGGAACTGAAGCCAATTCTTTCTGGAAGAAAATCGACAGGGCCGAAATTTGAACCTTAATGGACCCCAATTTTAGGCCCATAGACAATCCTGTTTGCAGGAAATGTAGGAATCGACCCAGTTGAAATTCCTCCGTGGGGGCCTTCCTGGCCTCACACCACGCAACATATTTTCTCCAAATGCGGTGATAATGTTGTGCAGTCACCTCCTTCCTGGCTTTTACCAGTGTAGGAATGACCTCTTCCGGAATGCCTTTTTCCTTTAGAATTCGGCGTTCAACCGCCATGCCGTCAAACGCAGCCGCGGTAAGTCTTGGAATAGACACGGTCCCTGCTGAAGCAGGTCCCGTCTTAGAGGTAGAGGCCACGGATCCTCCGTGAGCATCTCTTGAAGTTCCGGGTACCAAGTTCTTCTTGGCCAATCCGGAGCCACTAGTATCGTTCTTACTCCCTTCTGCCGTATAATTCTCAGTACTTTTGGTATGAGAGGCAGAGGAGGGAACACATACACTGACTGGAACACCCACGGTGTTACCAGAGCGTCCACAGCTATTGCCTGAGGATCTCTTGACCTGGCGCAATACCTGTCCAGTTTTTTGTTGAGGCGGGACGCCATCATATCCACCATTGGTTTTTCCCAACGGTTCACAATCATGTGGAAGACTTCTGGATGAAGTCCCCACTCTCCCGGGTGTAGATCGTGTCTGCTGAGGAAGTCTGCTTCCTAGTTGTCCACTCCCGGAATGAATACTGCTGACAGTGCTATCACATGATCTTCCGCCCAGCGAAGAATCCTTGCAGCTTCTGCCATTGCTGTCCTGCTTCTTGTGCCGCCCTGTCTGTTTACGTGGGCGACTGCCGTGATGTTGTCCGACTGGATCAACACCGGCTGACCCTGAAGCAGGGGTTTTGCCAGACTTAGAGCATTGTAAATCGCTCTTAGCTCCAGTATATTTATGTGAAGAGACATCTCCAGGCTTGACCATACTCCCTGGAAGTTTCTTCCTTGTGTGACCGCTCCCCAGCCTCTCAAGACTGGCATCCGTGGTCACCAGGACCCAGTCCTGTATGCCGAATCTGCGGCCCTCTAACAGATGAGCACTCTGCAACCACCACAGAAGAGACACCCTTGTCCGTGGCGATAAGGTTATCCGCTGATGCATCTGCAGATGCGATCCAGGCCATTTGTCCAGCAGATCCCACTGAAAAGTTCGTGCATGGAATCTGCCGAATGGAATCGCTTCGTAAGAAGCCACCATCTTTCCCAGGACTCTTGTGCATTGATGTACAGACACTGTCTCTGGTTTTAGGAGGTTCCTGACAAGTTCGGATAACTCCCTTGCTTTCTCCTCCGGAAGAAACACCTTTTTCTGAACCGTGTCCAGAATCATTCCCAGGAACAGCAGACGTGTTGTCGGGGTCAACTGAGATTTTGGAAAATTCAGAATCCACCCGTGTTGTTGCAGCACTACTTGGGTTAGTGCTACTCCGTCCTCCAGCTGTTCTCTGGACCTTGCCCTTATCAGGAGATCGTCCAAGTAAGGGATAATTAATACGCCTCTTCTTCGCAGAAGAATCATCATTTCGGCCATTACCTTGGTAAAGACCCGAGGTGCCGTGGACAATCCAAACGGCAGCGTCTGAAACTGATAATGACAGTTTTGCACCACGAACCTGAGGTACCCTTGATGTGAAGGGCAAATTGGGACATGCAGGTAAGCATCCTTTATGTCCAGGGACACCATAAAGTCCCCTTCTTCCAGATTCGCTATCACTGCTCTGAGTGACTCCATCTTGAACTTGAATTTTTGTATGTACAGGTTCAAAGATTTCAGATTTAGAATAGGTCTTACCGAGCCGTCCGGCTTCGGTACCACAAATAGCGTGGAGTAATACCCCTTTCCCTGTTGTAGGAGGGGTACCTTGACTATCACCTGCTGAGCAAACAGCTTGTGAATGGCTTCCAATACCGTCGCCCTGTCTGAGGGAGACGTTGGCAAAGCAGACTTTAGGAACCGGCGAGGGGGAGACTTCTCGAATTCCAACCTGTAACCCTGAGATACTACCTGCAGAATCCAGGGGTCCACCTGTGAGCAAGCCCACTGTGCGCTGAAATTCTTGAGTCGACCCCCCACCGTTCCTGAGTCCGCTTGTAAGGCCCCAGCGTCATGCTGAGGGCTTTGCAGAACCCTGGGAGGGCTTCTGTTCCTGGGCAGGGGCTGCTTGCTGCCCTCTCTTACCCCTTCCTCTGCCCCTAGGCAGATATGACTGTCCTTTTGTCCGCTTGTTCTTATAGGACCGAAAGGACTGCGGTTGAAAAGACGGTGTCTTTTTCTGTTGGGAGGGGGTCTGAGGTAAAAAGGTGGATTTTCCGGCAGTTGCCGTGGCCACCAGATCCGATAGACCGACGCCAAATAATTCCTCCCCTTTATACGGCAATACTTCCATATGTCGTTTGGAATCCGCATCACCTGACCACTGTCGCGTCCATAAACTCCTTCTGGCAGATATGGACATCGCATTTACTCTCGATGCCAGAGTGCAAATATCTCTCTGCGCATCTCGCATATAAAGGAAAGCATCCTTTAATTGCTCTATAGTCAATAAAATACTGTCCCTATCCAGGGTATCAATATTTTCAGTCAGGGAATCCAACCAGACGACCCCAGCACTGCACATCCAGGCTGAGGCGATGGCCGGTCGCAGTATAACACCAGTATGTGTGTATATACTTTTTAGGGTAGTTTCCAGTCTCCTATCTGCTGGATCCTTGAGGGCGGCCGTATCCGGAGACGGTAACGCCACTTGTTTTGATAAGCGTGTGAGCGCCTTATCCACCCTAGGGGGTGTTTCCCAGCGCGCCCTAACCTCTGGCGGGAAAGGGTATAATGCTAATAACTTTTTTGAAATTAGCATTTTTCTATCTGGGTTAAACCACGCTTCATCACATACATCATTTAATTCCTCTGATTCAGGAAAAACTACAGGTAGTTTTTTCACCCCCCACATAATACCCCTTTTTGTGGTACTTGCAGCATCAGAGATATGCAAAGCCTCCTTCATTGCCGTGATCATATAACGTGTGGCCCTACTTGAAAATACGTTTGTTTCATCACCGTCGACACTAGATTCAGTGTCTGTGTCTGGGTCTGTGTCGACCGACTGAGGTAAAGGGCGCTTTACAGCCCCTGACGGTGTCTGAGACGCCTGGGCAGGTACTAACTGGTTTGCCGGCCGTCTCATGTCGTCAACTGATTTTTGTAATGTGCTGACATTATCACGTAATTCCATAAACAAAGCCATCCATTCCGGTGTCGACTCCCTGGGGGGTGACATCACCATTATCGGCAATTGCTCTGCCTCCACGCCAACATCGTCCTCATACATGTCGACACACACGTACCGACACACAGCAGACACACAGGGAATGCTCTTATCGAAGACAGGACCCCACTAGCCCTTTGGGGAGACAGAGGGAGAGTTTGCCAGCACACACCCAAGCGCCATAATATATATGGGAACAACCTTATATAAGTGTTGTTCCTTATAGCAGCTTAAATATATCCAGTATATCGCCAAAAAATGCCCCCCCTCTCTGTTTTACCCTGTTTCTGTAGTGCAGTGCAGGGGAGAGTCCTGGGAGCCTTCCTCACAGCGGAGCTGAGCAGGAAAATGGCGCTGTGTGCTGAGGAGAATAAGCCCCGCCCCCTATTTCGGCGGGCTTTCCTCCCGTGGATTTAGATAATTGGCATGGGTTAAATACATACATATAGCCTTAATGGCTATATGTGATGTATTCTTTTGCCTTAAGGTAATAAAATATTGCTGCCCAGGGCGCCCCCAGCAGCGCCCTGCACCCTCCGTGACCGCTTGGTGTGAAGTGTGTGACAACAATGGCGCACAGCTGCAGTGCTGTGCGCTACCTTCATGAAAACTGAAGAGCCTTCTGCCGCCTGTTTCCGGACCTTCAATCTTCAGCATCTGTAAGGGGGGTCGGCGGCGCGGCTCCGGGACGAACCCCAGGGTGAGACCTGTGTTCCGACTCCCTTTGGAGCTAATGGTGTCCAGTAGCCTAAGAATCCAATCCATCCTGCACGCAGGTGAGTTGAAATTCTCTCCCCTAAGTCCCTCGATGCAGTGAGCCTGTTGCCAGCAGGACTCACTGAAAATAAAAAACCTAAAAAACTTTTTCTAAGCAGCTCTTTAAGAGAGCCACCTAGATTGCACCCTGCTCGGACGGGCACAAAAACCTAACTGAGGCTTGGAGGAGGGTCATAGGGGGAGGAGCCAGTACACACCACCTGATCCTAAAGCTTTATTTTTGTGCCCTGTCTCCTGCGGAGCCGCTATTCCCCATGGTCCTGACGGAGTCCCCAGCATCCACTTAGGACGTTAGAGAAACATATGTTAACATACAATACACGAGCAGGGCCCTCTTCCCTCATGTGCTTATCCTTTCTTACTTTAATAATCTTCAACTGCATCAACTCCAGCAGTCTTCTGCCACCTGATACTTATTCCAGTGTCATCTGCTGATGTAACTATGTTTATTTACCCTGTACTTGTCCTATACTGTTATCAACTGTAAGTTGCTGTTTTCCTGTTTGATTATTTATGTACTCTGTAATTGGGCGCTGCAGAACCCTTGTGGCGCCATATAAATAAAGGATAATAATAATAATAATAATAATAATAATAATACCATAGGCTGGTGTAAGAGTCACAGGTTCTGACCTTAGGGATGCTGTTTCAGAAATTACCTGGACTTCAAGGAATCCTGATCATTTCTTTTATACAGAAAACCATTGATCATGTCACTGTACTTTCCTGCCTATTATTAGGGTCCTATTGTGATGCATGTGGGTAGAGGTACCTACAACAAAGCCTTCTTGATGTGCCTAATTATCACCCGGGTATTCTCCCTCCCATCATCCCCTTCCAGAACATTTGTGTGTAGCCATGAACATCACAGTGAGTACCCCTGGAGGTACCCTTACCAGAGGTTAAGAACCACTGATCTAGATAATTTTTTTAACTGACCTTGCATATGGGACCTGGGAAGCATAAAAGAATGCATCACAGACATCCCCACAGCTCTGTGCCTCTATGGATACCTCTGATTAGAGACATAAGTCAGGTCTGGTGAGCAGCATTAATGCACATACGTATATTTGGTAAAATCTATGACTCTGCTGACTACAAATTTCTTACAGGCTGCTAATTACTGAGGCAGCTAAAGTATGTAGGGATCTCTACCCCATGCATCACAGCTGGACCCTGAAAACAGGCAGAATATGGTGACATGATCACTTGTACTTACCGCATAAAATTAATTCTCTGAATTTAGCAAAACCCAGGTCATTTCTGACACAGGGACCCTAATGTCACAACGGTGACTATGACACCAGCCTATGAATTAGCATGTTAGTATGTTTTATCAGTTTTTAGTTGATTCAAAATAATAAAAGTTGTAACAAAAATTGTACTGCTTTGTTCAATTTGAATGTTATTGTATTGACTATATTTGATGCTTCAATAAAGAAAATTATTATTAAAAAAAAGCATGTTAAAAAGCTGTAATCATTAAATAAGAAAAATAGATAGTCAATCCCTGTAATTGTTAGAGATAACAGTTAGAAGATTGAACATTGACTGTGCTGCTAATGGTCTCTGGACAGAATAAACCTCAGCATGATGAAGGTCTTCCATATAACTAACGGTGGGGTCCTAGGAGCACAAATGTTTTTAGTCACTGGTAACGTAGACTAATGAGGCCCTAAGTAACCCCAAAGAAATATGGTTTGGTCATTTGGATCCAATGTCCATCTTAATGGACAATGATTTGTTAGCATTGTAGCTCGTAAAGCAAAACATTGCGATTCGTTCTAATTCAATATTTTGATACTCTAGCAACTCCAATTACTGTTCGCATAACGATTCTGCAGAAATTTGACTGATAAATTATGTCGATTTACTTGTAAAGTGGGATAATCACCTCGTGGCGATCTTTCTGGGAGAAGCCATCTTTCAAACTCGCAGCGACTGGCGCTGCCACCTGCTGGAAAATGTTCACAGTATTTTCGTACACATTAGAATGTGAATGGCAACTGTCATCACAACACACTCTACGCAATGCATTTTTATAATGTACCATTTAAATGGACAAGGGGTCATAAAGGGGTTAACATAGGTTAAAAATTAGATTTATGGTAAGAACTTACCGTTGTTAAATCTCTTTCTGCAAGGTACACTGGGCTCCACAAGGAATAACATCGGGGTGTAGAGTAGGATCTTGATCCGAGGCACCAACAGGCTCAAAGTTTTGACTGTTCCCAAGATGCATAGCGCCGCCTCCTCTATAACCCCGCCTCGGTGCACAGGAGCTCAGTTTTCGTTAACCAGTCCAATGCAGTTGCAGGTAAAAAAGACGACAATCGTTGGTAGCCACACACACCACACACTCACGACAGGAGAGGGTGTCAGCGGCTAATGCCATACCAACCCAAAGAAGCTAAGTGCGCCAGGGTGGCTGCCTTGTGGAACCCAGTGTACCTCGCAGAAAGAGATTTAACAACGGTAAGTTCTTACCATGACTCTCCTTTTCTGCTGCGGGGTACACTGGACTCCACAAGGAATAACATCGGGGATGTCCTAAAGCAGTTCCTTATGGGAGGGGATGCACTGTAGCGGGCTCAAGAACCCGGCGTCCAAAGGAAGCATCCTGGGAGGCGGAAGTATCGAAGGTATAGAACCTTATGAACGTGTTCACTGAAGACCACGTAGCCGCCTTGCACAATTGTTCAAGGGTCGCACCACGGCGGGCCGCCCATGAAGGTCCAACCGACCAAGTAGAATGGGCTTTGATGGTAGCAGGAGCTGGAAGACCAGCCTGTACATAAGCATGTGCAATCACCATTGAAATCCATCTGGCCAAGGTCAGCTTGTTAGCAGGCCAGCCACGTTTGTGAAAACCAAACAGTACAAAAAGAGAATCCGACTTCCTAAAGGATGCAGTTCTCTTCACATAGATTCGGAGAGCCCATACCACATCCAAAGACCGCACTTTAGAGAAAAACTTGGGAGAACTAAAGGCCGGAACCACAATCTCCTGGTTAAGTTGGAAGGAAGATACCACCTTAGGCAAATAACCATGGCCCTGCGTTCTAAGAACCGCCCGGTCACGGTGAAAAATCAGATAGGGGGACTTACAGGATAATGCACCTAAGTCCAAGACCCTTCTAGCCAGCAAAAATAAAACCTTAAGGGAAAGCCACTTAAGGTCAGCAGATGCAAGAGGTTCAAACGTATACACTTGCAAGGCCTCCAGAACCACCGACAAATCCCACATAAGGAGGCTGAATCCGTAACACCCCCTGAGTGAATGTATGAACATCAGGCAGGGTAGCAATCTTTCTCTGAAACCATACCGACAAGGCAGAAATGTGAACCTTGAGGGAGGCCAGACGAAGAGCTAAGTCCAGGCCCAGTTGTAGGAAGATCAAAAGTTTGGCTGTACTAAACTTGTAAATGTCATGGTTATTAGACACGCACCAAGTAAAGTAAGAATTCCAGACCCTATGGTAAATCCGAACAGAAGCTGGCTTATGGGCCTTCAACATAGTCTGAATGACCGCCTCAGAAAAAAACCTTGGCCTCAAGACGGAAGCTTCAAGAGCCACGGCGTCAAAGCCAGTCGGGTCAAATCCTGGTAAACACAAGGGCCCTGAACGAGGAGGTCTGGTCGTTGTGAAAGTAGAAGGGGAAGATCTAACGAGAGGCCCTGTAGATCGGAGAACCAGTGCCATCTGGGCCACGCTGGAGCTATCCGAAGTAGTATTCCTCCTTCTTGCTTGAACTTCCATAGTACTCTGGGCAGGAGTGACACCGGAGGGAACACGTATGGCAGCTGAAAGTTCCATGGAATTGCCAGTGCGTCCACGAACGCTGCTTGAGGATCCCTTGTCCTTGCTCCGAAGACCGGAACCTTGTGATTGTGTCGAGACGCCATCAGGTCCACATCTGGTAGGCCCCACCTGTCCACTAGGAGTTGAAACACTTCTGGATGGAGGCTCCATTCTCTGGCGTGCACGTCCTGATGACTGAGAAAGTCCGCTTCCCAGTTTAGGACCCCCGGAATGAACACTGCCGATATGGCTGGCAGATGGCTTTCTGCCCCCACTGAAGAATCCATGATACTTCCCTTATTGCCATGCGGCTTCGAGTGCGGCCTTGATGATTGATGTATGCCACCGTGGTGGCGTTGTCCGACTGTACCTGAACAGGTTTGTTCTGTATCAAATGCTGGGCCAAGTTCAGTGCATTGAACACTGCCCGCAGTTCCAGAATGTTTATCGGGAGGAGACTCCTCCTTGGTCCACCGACCCTGAAGGGAGTGTTGCTCCAACACCGCGCCCCAACCCCTCAGACTGGCATCCATCGTCAGTAGGACCCAGTTGGAGATCCAGAAGGGACGACCCCTGCTCAATCGTTGGTCCTGAAGCCACCAGCTCAGCGACAGACGGACTTCCGGAGACAAGATCATCCGAGATCTGATCCGGTGAGGCAGGCCGTCCCACTTAGCCAGAATCAACCTCTGAAGAGGGCGGGAATGGAACCGAGCGTACTCCACCATGTCGAAGGCCGACACCATGAGACCTAGTACTTGCATTGCCGAATGTATCGACGCTTGCGGACGAAGGAGGACGCATCGAATCTTATCTTGACCTTCTCCTGAGACAAGAACAACCGCTGGTTGCGAGTGCCCAACAATGCCCCCAGGTGCACCATGCTCTGAGCAGGGACCAGGGAAGATTTCTTCCAGTTGATGAGCCACCCGTGAGTTTGCATAAACTGGATCGTCACATCCAAATGACGTAGGAGGAAATCCAGGGAGTTCGCCAGAATCAGTAAGTCGTCTAGATACGGGAGGATCCTGATCCCCTGACGGTGTAGCACAGCAGTCATTACCGCCATGACTTTGGTGAATACCCGCGGAGCCGTGGTCAAACCAAAGGGTAACGCCCGAAATTGGTAATGAAGGTTGCCAACCGCAAACCTCAGGTACTGCTGATGTGACATTGCAATAGGAATATGCAGGTAGGCATCCTGTATGTCCAGTGAGACCATATAGTCCCCAGGCTCCAAGGCCAGAACAATAGAGCGTAGAGTTTCCATACGAAACTTTGAGACCCTCACAAACTTGTTCAAAGACTTGAGACTGAGAATGGGCCGCGAGGACCCGTTCAGTTTCGGGACTAGAAACAGCGGTGAATAGTACCCCTTTCCTCTCTGAGCCAGAGGCACCTGTACTACCACTCCTATGTACAGGAGGGACTGTACCACCGAATGAAGAGATTTTGCCTTCAACGGAGCCGGAGGGACGTCTGTCAGGCAAAAGCGATGAGGGGGACGTTTCTTGAAGGATACAGCACTCGAGTGACGACTTCCCGTACCCAGGCATCTGAAGTGGTCTTCAACCATTCCTGGGCAAACCCTAGAAGTCGGCCCCCCACCCTGGGATCCGCCAGAAAGAGGCCCGCCCCGTCATGCGGCAGGCTCATCTATTTTGGAAGCCAGATGACGGGCAGTCCAGGCCCGCTTGGGTCTGGGCTTAGCAGGTTTGGAAGTACGAGCTTGTTTTGGGTACGTCTGACCTTTTGCCTTTCCTGGAGGACGAAAGAGGCAAGAGAAAGTACTTTTAGCCTTCGGTGCCGTACTCGGTAGGCAAGCTGTTTTAGCAGATGCCAAGTCAGCCACAATCTTATTGAGGTCTTCCTCGAAAAGAATGTCTCCCTTCAAAGGGAGCACCTCCAGGGTTTTCTTAGAATCCATAGACCAGGATCTCAACCAAAGGATACGTCGAGCCAAGATGGACATAGTAGCAGCCTTGGCCGCCAGCACCCCGGCATCGAAAGCCGCCTTCTTAAGATAATGAGAAGCCGTGGTAATATATGCGAGATATTGTCTAGTATGATCAGAAGCGTTGGAAGGTAGCTCCGCCTCCAACTCCTGAGCCCATGCTTCAACAGCTTCAGCAGCCCATGTCGCTGCAATGGTTGGTCTATGCACAGCCCCTGTTAGGGTGTAAACCACCTTTAAACAACCCTCCACACGTCTATCCGTCGGTTCCTTCAGAGAGGTGACGGTAGTCACTGGCAGAGCTGAGGAAACTACCAATCTTGCCACCTGGGAATCTACAGGCGGAGGAGTTTCCCAATTTTTACTTAGCTCCGCAGAGAGAGGATAGCGAGCCAACATTTTCTTGTGCGGCGTGAACTTTGTTCCTGGTTTTCCCAGGATACCTGACGTATGTCAGCCAAGTGCTGAGAATGAGGTAAAACTTGTTTAACCACTTTCTTACGTTTAAATCTGTCCGGATTTTTAGAAACAACATCAGGCTCTGGTTCATCAGAAACTTGAAGAATCAGCCTGATAGCCTCAATCAAATCAGGGACATCCACCTGTGACCATCCTTCCCCATCTGAAGCATCAGAGTCAGTGTCTGTGGGGTCAGTGTATGCGCCATCCTCATCAGAGGTGGTGTCTGGAACAGTGGTGGATTGTGAGGAAATAGCGGCCCGTTTAGAAGACGTCTTAGTCTTAGGTGGGAGAGATTTAGACTTCTTTTTAGTCAGTGATTGGTTCAAGTGCTGTAACTGAGAAGGGATCTGATCTGCCCATGGCATATTGACTGCAGGGACCATAAACTGCTTTACTGGCATAGGAGGTCCCACAGGGGGCGTAAGTTTAGTTACTAGCGTATTTAATAACGTGGAGAAGGTAGCCCAGGGCGGGTCATTTTGGACCCCCGTTGCTACAAACCCACTGGAAGGTAAAGAACCCCCAGAACCTGAACTCACTGCTGCCATTTTTTCCTCAAATGTGTCTGCAGCGTCATCTTAACCCAATGTGGGATCAGTCCCAGTCCCGTTGCCCCTTGTAGCCGACATAATAATAAGCTCAGTATCAGGCAACCTAGTACAATATTAGCAGCACTATATCTAGCAAGAACTCCCAGTATAGTGTATCAGCACATACCAGGAATCCAAGAGATATATGGCGACTAGAAATCACAGAGAAAAATACACAGTAGGTATATCTTGTGAAACACCTATATCTACTAATAAACCTGATGCACTGAGCCCCCTCAGGTTACAGAATATAGGGGTAGCAGGCTGAGTGAAATACACAAAATGGCAGACACTCAGCAGCTACATGCACACACACAGAAAGTCACAATGTACAATGCGGAAGTTATATTACAATAAGACTGCACTGGACTAGCAATGCAAAGTAATACTCTGCAGAGCTATATATATATATATATATATATATATATATATATATATAGCAAAACACAGTAAACACTGGATGTATATCACAGGGTATGTGTACTACCCAACCCTGACTGTATGCACTTTTTCTTAACTAACACTGTCCACTGACAGGTAGGATACTTAAGTGTCCTGTAAAATGCACAGCGCTAATGTGCAGGCGGCTTTACAGAGGAGGATTTGCCCAAGCAGTCCCAGGAACAGCGCAGCTCCGTGAAATAGCGGCTGACAGGGAGTGAGGGAGAGAGATATGCAGCTCCAGGGCGGGAACATTTACCCAAATGGTGCCCTGGGACTGGGGGAGGGGCTACAGGTCAAAGCCTTATCCCGCTTGCTGGCTTCCCCACCGGGCGCTGCTGGCTGTAATCAAATGGTTTGTGAAGAAAACAGACCTGTGCCCAGTGTCCTGGTGGCTAGTGGAGCATCTGCCCCTTACAGGTGTCCACGCCAGCGCGCGTGCGGCCCGCCTCCCACCGGCCGCGACGGACCGCGATTACCCCTTACCTCCCCTTGTATGCGGCCACCCGATCCCTGAGCACAGCGGTGAGTGTGTGTCTGACTGAGAAGAACACCGGAGCCTCCGCTGTAGTTACCCGGCAACCAGGGCGCGGGAGTAAACAGCGCTGCTGGGGGGTGATGGAGCTGCAGCAAGGGATGTCGCCGACATCTAGTCACTGCTGCAGCCCTTGAAGTCTTTCTTTTCTTCTGAAATAAGCTTTTCTTAGGGCTGCAGGAGCAGCCCCCCTGTTGACTGACTGCTTACTGCAAGGCACCAACTACAAAACTGAGCTCTTGTGCACTGAGCTCCTGTGCACGGAGGCAGGGTTATAAAGGAGGCGGCGCTATGCATCTTGCGAACAGTCAAAGCTTTGAGCCTGTTGGTGCCTCAGATCAAGTTCCTACTCTACACCCCAATGTTATTCCTTGTGGAGCCCAGTGTACCCCGCAGCAGGAATATATATATGTAGGTTTGTTCCAGGAACTCACCACTTCATGGTGTGCCAGATCTCGATTTCGTATGGCTAGAAAAGCCATTCTGGATGCAAGGTTTGCAGCTGTCCTTTTCTGTTTGTCTACTCCTTCTCCGAGTTGCTCACCATTGACAAATACCTGAAAAACAAATCTAAAGAAGACTTCATATAGATTGTACCACATCAGAATGCTCCACAAGATTTGTCTGCATTAAAATTGATCGCTCATGGGACAGTCCAATCATTTGGCTTAACTGATAAGAGGCTGGACCTAGAAAATGAAGAGAAGTATTCGTAGCTGGGGAACACACTTTCAGGAGTGACCTGTACTTACAATATAACTTTTATTCATATGACGTATTAAAACAGGAAATTATAAATCCCTAGGGGGTCTATTCATACAGAAAACGAAAACAGAATTGCTACTTATCACTCACTATACATCACATCGCTTCGATGCGATGTATAGCTGTATTAACTAGCAATTCATGTATGCTCACCCTTCCGACGATGCGCTGCGGTGTCTGGGGCTCCTGCGGTGAGGTCATCTCCAGCGGCCCCTCCCTGCGATGCGTGGACTCCAGCGGCGGGTCCCTTTGCGCATGCGCAGCTTGTTGACCTCCCGGCAGGCAGCAGTGGTTGCTGGGAGGTCGGGGGCGGAGCCAGAGCAAGGTGCCGAGCAGCGATCAGGGAAGCATTGAGCTTCCCTGACGTCTCCGCACTACAGTTCAGGTTACGCCACCCTGAGATGGCGAACCTGAACTACATGGAGAAGCGGAAAGCAGAGCTTTCCGCACCTTCATGAATCGCACTCACCATACAAAGGTATGGTGAATCGATTCAGGCACAGAGCGGGGGTACCGCTGGAGACTTCTCCACGGTAACCGGCTCTATGAATTGCAGTAGGCAGAGAAAAGCCCTGTTTAACGCTAAACAGGGCTTTTCACTGCTGCATGAATAGACCCCTAAGTGATGTATACTATGTTAAGTGCTAAATGTGATTGGAAGAAGGGGGAGGGAAGCATCTACACAGGAAGGTATCTCTCTGTATAGGACAGGGCTCACTAGAACAGAAAGTATGATGGACACAGTGCTCACACAACTGAACACACCGCACAGACAGAAATAACCATCTGTCATGAATAACAGACTGTAGGAAAATTACCACTACAGGCACCATCTTATCAATCAATTTATCAATGTTAACACTCCCCTCATCTCCCTGCCCCTTGTCCTTTGCATGTCACCACATTTATTCAATTGCGCAAGCTTACCACTGTACAGGGGATCATGGCAGGGGAAGCAGTTAGCTACCCAACGAACGGGATCACAGCAGTCAACATACAGACGCCAGTATCCCGATGGAGAACAGAAACCCGGCATTACTATACCAACACCAAACGAGATGCCGGAATCAAAATACCGACAGCCGGCATCCGGATCGTCCTCGGAGCGAGACGCACTGCCGTCCTGCAGCAGGAGAGGAGGTTAGGTTTAGGCTACAGAAGGGGGTTAGGGTTAGGCACCGGGAAGGGAGGGTTAGTGTTAGGCACTTAGAGGGGGAGGTTAGGGTTAGGCACCAAGCAGGGAGGGCTAGGTTTAGGCAGCGGGGAAGGGAGGGTTAGGGTTAGGCACCAAGTGGGGAGGGCTAGGGTTAGGCACCCACAAGAGAGGGTTAGGGTATGGAAAAGGTGAGGGTTAGGGGGCTTCCTGGGGGAACTATCAGGATTTTGATGGACAGGATGCTGCTGTCGGTATACTGACCGCCGGCATCTCATCCATCGGCAAATCATACTGATCCGCATGGCAGATAGCAAAGTATTATGGTCTTTTGAAGTAACTTCCTCTCTGCGCTGTAGGTTGCGTTCTCACAAATACATGATATGACAATTTAATGTATACATTAAATAAAAACATAAAAAGCACACATTGTGAAATAAAGTAAATGATCAGTCCACCCTTATGTGAACTTGGGGAGAGGGACCTGGAATCATCAGGGTGAACTCATTTACTTTATTTACTATGCAGATTTTTTTTGTTTTTGTTTTATGTATACATTGAAATGTCATCACAGCTTCATGATCATTCACAAGGGGTAGGGAGTCACCTACAGAGTCTCATTATAGATACGGCGCTCGTGCTCAGTTATTTCCATCTATTATGTCCAATTTTGAGGTAGCAAAGCTTGAAATATGACAGGGACAAGAATTCTGTTTATAACTGATCCCCAATTAGAGTAATGTCATTATGCTGTAGGAGATTGGAAGAAGGGGAGGGTAGCATCAACATAGGAAGGTATCAACCAACTCCTGTGTTTCTATGTCAGTAGCTTCTCTGTACCTTGGGTCATGAGATGGTCCTGTTGTCGAGGCTTCTTCAAACCTATAATGCAGCCCTAGCTTTAGACAGAGGGCTATAAGTTGGCCTTTAAAATTTTCTCCCATCTTGTAGATCACTTAAGAACACTGGAAGAAAAAAAAAACACCACATTTGTTTATATACACACATTATCAGGGTTCCTGTATGAATGGTCAACCATGTTAAGGTCGACCACTATTGGTCAACATGGCCTAATAGGCGACACATGAAAATGGTCGATATGGGACAGGTCGACACGTGAAAAGGTCGACATGGATTTTTAACTGTTTTTGGTGTCATTTTTTCCGTAACATGACCAGGAACCACAATTAGTGTACCGCGCACCCTTGCATAGCTCGCGCTGCGGGCAGGTTACCATTCCCAATCGTAGTCCAAGTGGATAGTAAAGTATGAAAAAGTTCAAAATCTATTTTTTTTTTTTTTTTTTTTAAACCATGTTGACCTTTTCATGTGTTGATCTGTCCTGTGTCGACCATTTTCATGCATCGACCAATAGTGGTCGACCTAATGACTGTTGACCTTAACACAGTCGACCATCCAAACTGTCAAAGTCAAATTGCATATT
This sequence comes from Pseudophryne corroboree, assembly GCF_028390025.1. Classification (NCBI taxonomy): domain Eukaryota; kingdom Metazoa; phylum Chordata; class Amphibia; order Anura; family Myobatrachidae; genus Pseudophryne; species Pseudophryne corroboree. Next base: position 714,600,578 of record NC_086447.1, read on the forward strand.
TCGATATTTAGAATACGCTATGGCATCTGTTAATGGATGCATCTACGATGCATGCGTCGATACGATAGGGTGCAAATGACCATAACACCAAGCTACTGTGCGCACTACGGTAGATGATGCATTTGTTAATAAATATCATACTGTGACAAAAATAGCAAATAATTCTTACACACACTTAAATGTAGTATCTCCAGGAATACAAATCAAATAGTGTCTTAAACATATCAGATTGCTTAAACAGCCATTGTGAACCTACAACGTAGTGTTCTTTACTCATAGACTTTTGTTCTGTTGGAAAGTTAAATACCTTATGTGTGCCTTACTATAAGCACAAACAATTGTTGTGTGTCGCGTCAATAGATCCTGGACTGTCATTGTTACACTATAGGTCAGAACAAACAAGAAGCCAGATACGATACAATAGCAAGGACATGCAGATTCTTGATTGTGTGCTTAACACAGATTCATGCACTTCAGAATCCTGTGTATTTATATTCAATAAAATACAGACCAGATATTGATACTGTAATTAAGAGTGATATGTCATAGGTATTATGTATACTGGTTTTATGATTTACACAGCACTGACCTGTCCCCTACACAATGAGTTATACATAGCCTTTACACAACTGGTTAACTGTGTATATTTATATATAAATATAAAAGGTATTGTTCCATTAAATATCAAGGACACTGCATAAGGATACCGTGTGTGAGATCAAATTGTTCAGGGTCACATAAGTAATAATTCGGTGGTTGCGAGGATATTGTCACATATTGCGGCAACAAGTTATTAGCAATACCGGATTCACGTATATTACTGTATGATAATGTGGTGGGTTTGACTGGTCATGGGGCGGGAACTCGGATATAAACAACGGTAATCACATCTCAGGACTTAGTCATCGCCCACCGTTTGAGCCGACCAATGATCCCCAGTGTCCTGGATATGTCCCACCCCTGGACCAACAGCAGAAGACCCAGCCTCAGACATGTACCTTCTCCAATACACAGTATATAAGTATTTTACCTTACCCAGGAATTCAGTAGTTGCTGAGAGGAAGACATGCTGAGTATATCTAGCAAGGACTGTCCTATGGGATAAGGGTGATGTGTACTGGCTGTAACTCTTATGTAACTGTAACTCTGTACCACTTACTTAGGCTTTTATGTTATACTGAATGATACACTGTACATATGTTATTTTGTATGCATACCTTTTCATATCAAATAGATAGATAGATAGATAGATAGATAGATAGATAGATAGATAGATAGATAGATAGATAGATAGATAGATAGATAGATATATCTATGTGTTGGACCTCAGTATACCATGTGTGTGACTACTTGCTTTCTCTTAAAGGACATAGTGCCGCAACATTTAGCGCACTATTATCGTATATGGTAATAAGACGCAACTTGCGTCCGCAGTATAGAATATCACTGGTATGTAAATGTTTATTTGAAATAATGGAACTTCACAAAATGGATACCCATTATCAGATCTATTTAACTTAATTCAACAAATTTTAAATTTTCTAATTGATGGGTTAACAATGATACATATATTTCTGTGTATATATAGAAATGTAATAAGTATACAATATATAAGTTTCAGTAGTGTTTCTAAGGGCGGGCAAGCAGGGTTGTTGCCTGGGTAATGTGGCTGCAGTAACCCTACTATCTAACCTTACGGCTCTAGCCCACTCCATGTTTGCAAATGCATCGGCCATATTTATAAACTGTGCTGCTGTTGTTCCCTCCCACTCTCCCAGAACGATGGAGCTGGTTGCTGACGCGCATGGCATTCTGGGAGTGGCCGCAGGAGAGAGGATGGAGGAGCACCAGCATTGCATCTCGGCATTGGGCATGGCTTAAACAGCCTGTCTTATTGATCTGCCAGATAATCGTGAATGCCCAGCTTTAGGGTCTATTCATAGAGCAGGGAAAATAGGATTTTAATTACCTACCAGTAAATCCATTTCTCGTAGTCCATAAGGGATATTGGGGAATCTAGTATGATGGGGTATAGACGGGGTCCAAAGGAGCCGGTGCACTTTAAATTTCTTCACTGGGTGTGCAGGCTTCTCCCCTCTATGCCCCCTCCCCACAGGCAGTTATAGGTAAAAACGTGCCTGAAGGAGAAAGGACATATATGAGTGAAGAAAACATGACAACAAAGAGTGGTAAGAATTTTCTCTATCGTCCTAAGTGGATGCTGGGGTTCCTGAAAGGACCATGGGGAATAGCGGCTCCGCAGGAGACAGGGCACAAAAGTAAAGCTTTTACAGGTCAGGTGGTGTGTACTGGCTCCTCCCCCTATGACCCTCCTCCAGACTCCAGTTAGATTTTTGTGCCCGGCCGAGAAGGGTGCAATTCTAGGTGGCTCTCATAAAGAGCTGCTTAGAGAGTTTAGCTTAGGTTTTTTATTTTACAGTGATTCCTGCTGGCAACAGGATCACTGCAACGAGGGACAGAGGGGAGAAGAAGTGAACTCACCTGCGTGCAGGATGGATTGGCTTCTTGGCTACTGGACATGAAGCTCCAGAGGGACGATCACAGGTACAGCCTGGATGGTCACCGGAGCCACGCCGCCGGCCCCCTCACAGATGCTGAAGCAAGAAGAGGTCCAGAATCGGCGGCTGAAGACTCCTGCAGTCTTCTTAAGGTAGCGCACAGCACTGCAGCTGTGCGCCATTTTCCTCTCAGCACACTTCACACGGCAGTCACTGAGGGTGCAGGGCGCTGGGGGGGGGGCGCCCTGGGAGGCAAATGAAAACCTTTAAAAAGGCTAAAAATACCTCACATATAGCCCCAGAGGCTATATGGAGATATTTACCCCTGCCTAAATGTACTAAATAGCGGGAGACGAGCCCGCCGAAAAAGGGGCGGGGCCTATCTCCTCAGCACACGGCGCCATTTTCTGTCACAGCTCCGCTGGTCAGGAAGGCTCCCAGGTCTCTCCCCTGCACTGCACTACAGAAACAGGGTATAACAGAGAGGGGGGGCAAAATAAATGGCAATATATTAATATAAAAGCAGCTATAAGGGAGCACTTAATCATAAGGCTATCCCTGTCATATATAGCGCTTTTTGGTGTGTGCTGGCAGACTCTCCCTCTGTCTCCCCAAAGGGCTAGTGGGTCCTGTCTTCGTATAGAGCATTCCCTGTGTGTCTGCTGTGTGTCGGTACGTGTGTGTCGACATGTATGAGGACGTTATTGGTGTGGAGGCGGAGCAATTGCCAAATATGAGGATGTCACCTCCTAGGGGGTCGACACCAGAATGGATGCCTTTATTTGTGGAATTACGGGATAGCGTCAACTCGCTTAAGCAGTCGTTTGCCGACATGAGGCGGCCGGACACTCAATTAGTGCCTGTCCAGGCGCCTCAAACACCGTCAGGGGCTGTAAAACGCCCCTTGCCTCAGTCGGTCGACACAGACCCAGACACAGGCACTGATTCCGGTGGTGAAGGTGACGAATCAACCGTATTTTCCAGTAGGGCCACACGTTATATGATTTTGGCAATAAAGGAGATGTTACATTTAGCTGATACTACAGGTACCACTAAACAGGGTATTATGTGGGGTGTGAAAAAACTACCAGTAGTTTTTACCGAATCAGAAGAATTAAATGACGTGTGTGATGAAGCGTGGGGTGCCCCGATAAAAAACTGCTAATTTCAAAGAAGTTATTGGCTTTATACCCTTTCCCGCCAGAGGTTAGGGAGCGCTGGGAAACACCTCCTAGGGTGGACAAAGCGCTAACACGCTTATCAAAACAAGTGGCGTTACCCTCTCCTGAGACGGCCGCACTTAAAGATCCATCAGATAGGAGGATGGAAAATATCCAAAAAGGTATATACACACATGCAGGTGTTATACTACGACCAGCTATTGCGACTGCCTGGATGTGCAGTGCTGGGGTAGTTTGGTCAGAGTCCCTGATCGAAAATATTGATACCCTGGACAGGGACAATATTTTACTGTCGTTAGAACAAATAAAGGATGCATTTCTTTATATGCGTGATGCACAGAGAGATATCTGCACACTGGCATCACGGGTAAGTGCTATGTCCATTTCGGCCAGAAGAGCTTTATGGACACGACAGTGGACAGGCGATGCGTAGAGGAGTTATTTGGGGTCGGTCTATCGGATTTGGTGGCCACGGCTACGGCCGGGAAATCCACCTTTCTACCTCAAGTCACTCCCCAACAGAAAAAGGCACCGACCTTTCAACCGCAGCCCTTTCGTTCCTTTAAAAATAAGAGCGCAAAAGGCTATTCATATCTGCCACGAGGCAGAGGACGAGGGAAGAGACAGCAACAGGCAGCTCCTTCCCAGGAACAGAAGCCCTCCCCGGCTTCTACAAAAGCCTCAGCATGACGCTGGGGCTTCGCAAGCGGACTCGGGGGCGGTAGGCGGTCGTCTCAAGAATTACAGCGCGCAGTGGGCTCACTCGCAGGTAAATCCCTGGATCCTGCAGATAATATCTCAGGGGTACAGGTTGAAATTAGAGACAGAGCCACCTCGCCGTTTCCTGAAGTCTGCTTTACCAACGTCCCCCTCAGAAAGGGAGACGGTTTTGGAAGCCATTCACAAGCTGTATTCTCAGCAGGTGATAGTCAAGGTACCTCTTCTACAACAAGGGAAGGGGTATTATTCCACTCTTTTTGTGGTACCGAAGCCGGATGGCTCGGTAAGGCCTATTCTAAATCTGAAGTCCTTGAACCTGTACATAAAGAAGTTCAAGTTCAAGATGGAGTCACTCAGAGCAGTGATAGCGAACCTGGAAGAAGGGGACTTTATGGTATCCTTGGACATCAAGGATGCGTATCTCCACGTTCCAATTACCCCTCACACCAGGGGTACCTCAGGTTCGTTGTACAAAACTGTCACTATCAGTTTCAGACGCTGCCGTTTGGTTTGTCCACGGCACCTCGGGTCTTTACAAAGGTAATGGCCGAGATAATATTTCTTCTTCGAAGAAAAGGCGTATTAATTATCCCATACTTGGACGATCCCCTAATAAGGGCAAGGTCCAGAGAACAGCTAGAGATGGGTTTAGCACTATCTCAAGAGGTGCTAAAGCAGCACGGATGGATTCTGAATATTCCAAAATCCCAATTAATGCCGACAACTCGTCTGCTGTTCCTGGGGATGATTCTGGACACAGTTCAGAAAAAGGTTTTTCTTCCCGAAGAAAAAGCCAAGGAGTTATCTGACCTGGTCAGGAACCTCCTAAAACCAGGAAAGGTGTCTGTACATCAATGCACAAGAGTCCTGGGAAAAAATGGTAGCTTCTTACGAAGCAATCCCTTTCGGCAGATTCCATGCAAAGGGATCTGTTGGACAAATGGTCAGGGTCGCATCTTCAGATGCACCTGCGGATAACCCTGTCGCCGAGGACAAGGGTATCCCTTCTGTGGTGGTTGCAGGAGGCTCATCTATTGGAGGGCCGCAGATTCGGCATGCAGGATTGGATCCTGGTGACCACGGATGCCAGCCTGAGAGGCTGGGGAGCAGTCACACAGGGAAGAAATTTCCAGGGAGTGTGGTCGAGCCTGAAAAAGTCTCTTCACATAAGCATTCTGGAACTAAGAGCAATCTACAATGCTCTAAGCCAGGCGGAACCTCTGCTTCAAGGAAGACCGGTGTTGATCCAGTCGGACAACATCACGGCAGTCGCCCATGTAAACAGACAGGGCGGCACAAGAAGCAGGAGGGCAATGGCAGAAGCTGCCAGGATCCTTCGCTGGGCGGAGAATCACGTGATAGCACTGTCAGCAGTATTCATCCCGGGCGTGGACAACTGGGAAGCAGACTTCCTCAGCAGACACGACCTTCACCCGGGAGAGTGGGGACTTCATCCAGAAGTTTTCCACATGCTATTAAACCGTTGGGTAAAACCAATGGTGGACATGATGGCGTCTCGCCTCAACAAAACACTGGACAGGTATTGCGCCAGGTCAAGAGATCCGCAGGCAATAGCTGTGGACGCGCTGGTAACACCTTGGGTGTACCAGTCGGTATATGTGTTTCCTCCTCTGCCTCTCATACCAAAGGTATTGAGGATTATACGGCAAAGAGGAGTAAGACTAGTGGCTCCGGATTGGCCAAGAAGGACTTGGTACCCGGAACTTCAAGAGATGGTCACGGACGATCCGTGGCCTCTACTTCTGAGAAGGGACCTGCTTCAGCAGGGTCCTTGTCTTTTTCAAGACTTACCGCGGCTGCGTTTGACGGCATGGCGTTTGAATGCCAGATCCTAAAAGGAAAAGGCATTCCAGAAGAAGTCATTCCTACCTTGATAAAGGCAAGGAAGGAAGTCACCGCGAAGCATTATCGCCGTATTTGGCGAAAATATGTTGCGTGGTGCGAGCAGCGGAGTGCTCCGATGGAGGAATTTCAACTGGGTCGTTTTCCTACATTTCCTGCAATCAGGATTGTCTATGGGTCTCAAATTGGGATCTATTAAGGTTCAAATTTCGGCCCTATCAATATTCTTCCAAAAAGAATTGGCCTCAGTCCCTGAGGTCCAGATTTTTATCAAAGGAGTACTGCATATACAGCCTCCTGTGGTGCCTAAGGTGGCACCGTGGGATCTAAATGTAGTTTTAGATTTCCTCAAATCCAATTGGTTTGAACCACTAAAGAATGTGGATTTGAAATATCTCACATGGAAAGTGACTATGTTACTGGCCCTGGCTTCGGCCGGGAGAGTATCTGAACTGGCGGCTTTGTTTTATAAAAGCCCTTATTTAATTTTCCATTCGACATAGGGCAGAGCTGCGGACGCGTCCGCATTTTCTCCCTAAGGTGGTATCAGCGTTTCACCTGAACCAGCCTATTGTAGTGCCTGCGGCTACAGACGACTTGAAGGACTCCAAGTTGTTGGACGTTGTCAGAGCCTTAAAAATATACATTTAAAGGACGGCTGGAGTCAGAAAATCTGACTCGCTGTTTATACTGTATGCACCCAACAAGTTGGGTGCACCTGCTTCTAAGCAGTCGATTGCTCGTTGGATTTGTAACAAAATTCAACTTGTACATTCTGTGGCAGGCCTGCCACAGCCTAAATCTGTTAAGGCCCATTCCGCAAGGAAGGTGGGCTCATCTTGGGCGGCTGCCCGAGGGGTCTCGGCATTACAACTCTGCCGAGCAGCTACGTGGTCAGGGGAGAACACGTTTGTAAATTTTTACAAATTTGATACCCTGGCAAAGGAGGACCTGGAGTTCTCTCATTCGGTGCTGCAGAGTCATCCGCACTCTCCCGCCCGTTTGGGAGCTTTGGTATAATCCCCATGGTCCTTTCAGGAACCCCAGCATCCACTTAGGACGATAGAGAAAATAAGAATTTACTTACCGATAATTCTATTTCTCGGAGTCCGTAGTGGATGCTGGGCGCCCATCCCAAGTGCGGATTATCTGCAATACTTGTACATAGTTATTGTTAACTAATTCGGGTTATTGTTTAGGAAGCCATCTTTCAGAGGCTCCTCTGTTATCATACTGTTAACTGGGTTTAGATCACAAGTTGTACGGTGTGATTGGTGTGGCTGGTATGAGTCTTACCCGGGATTCAAAATCCTCCCTTATTGTGTACGCTCGTCCGGGCACAGTACCTAACTGGAGTCTGGAGGAGGGTCATAGGGGGAGGAGCCAGTACACCACCTGACCTGTAAAAGCTTTACTTTTGTGCCCTGTCTCCTGCGGAGCCGCTATTCCCCATGGTCCTTTCAGGAACCCCAGCATCCACTACGGACTCCGAGAAATAGAATTATCGGTAAGTAAATTCTTATTATAAACCAGCACACCACTAACATACAACGTTGTTTCAACGGCTGGAAACAACAACAGCAACAGCTGAACAGGTAACCACATAAAAGAGAACCTGCAGAAAAGTCAATGCACTGAGGCATGAGTCCAATATGCCTTATGGACTACGAGAAAAGAATTTACCGGTAAGTAATTCAAATCCTATTTTCTCTAGCATCCATAAGGGATATTGGGGAATCTAGTATGATGGGGACATCCCAAAGCTTCCAAAACGGGCGAGAAAGTGCGGAGACTGCTGCAGCACCACCTGCCCAAACAGGGTATCCTCTTTGGCCAGGGTATCAAATTTGTAGAACTTCACAAAGGTGTTCTTCCCCGACCAGGAAGCAGCTCGGCATTTTTGCAAGACCGAGACTCCATGGGCAGCCGCCCAGGAAGGGCCCACGGATCTTGTAGAGTGTGCCTTCAGAGACTTAGGAACAGGTAAGGCTGCTGACACATAGGCCTGTTGGATAGTAAGCCTAATCCAACGAGCAATGGACTGCTTCGAAGCAGGACCTTTTTTCTGCGCATCATAAAGCACGAACAAGGAATCCGTCTTTCTGATCCAGGCTGTACGCTTGACATAGATTTTATAGGGCACGCACAGCATCCAATGTCTCCGGAGGAGCAGAAGTATCAGAACTGGACTGAACCACAATAGGTTGATTCAGGTGAAACGCAGAAACAACCTTCGGCAGGAACTGCTGTCTAGTCCGGAGCTCCGCTCTGTCCTCGTAAAAGACCAAGTACGGACTTTTACACGATAAGGCCCCCAATTCTGAGACACGTCGAGCAGAAGCCCGGGCCAGTAACATCACCGTCTTCCAGATGAGGTGCTTGTCTTCTACCATCATCAGAGGTTCAAACCAGGAGGGCTGCAAAAATTCCAACACTACATTCAAATCCTAGGGTGCCGTAGGCGGCACAAAAGGAGGCTGTATGTGGAGAAACCCCTGCAAGAAGGTCTGAACTTACCGCAACACTGCTAATTTCTTCTAGAAGAAAATGGAGAGAGCTGAAATCTGGACCTTAATGGAAGCCAGACGTAAGCCCTTATCCACACCAGCCTGCAGGAAACGTAAAACGTCCCAAGTGGAACTCCACAGGCAGATACGTGCATTCCTCGCACCAAGAGACAAATCTTCTCCAGATATGATGAAAGTGTTTTGACGTCACAGGTTTCCTGGCCTGAACCATGGTAGCAATAATCTTTTTGGAAAGGCCCTTGTGAGCTAGGATGTTCCGCTCAACTTCCATGCCGTCAAACGAAGTCGCCGTAAGTCCAGGTAGACGAACGGTCCATCTTGAAGATCTCTTCTGAGAGGTAGAGGCCAAGGGTCTTCTACGGACATGTCAGAAGATCCGCGTACCACGTCCTCCGAGGTCAATCCGGGGCAATCAGAATTACCTGGACTTACTGATTTCTGATGCGCTTTAGCACCCTTGGGAGCAATGGAATCGGAGGAAACAGGTAGACCAGCTGGAAAGGCCAAGGCGACGTCAGTGCATCTACTGCCATCGCATGAGGGTCCCTGGTTCGTGAGCAAAACCAGTGAAGCTTCTTGTTGAGACGAGAAGCTATCATGTCTATCTGTGGGCAGCCCCACCGGTGGATGATCTGCTGGAACACCTGCTGGTGGAGATCCCACTCCCCCGGGTGGAGATTGTGACGACATAGGAAGTCCGCTTCCCAAGTTGTCTACTCCCGGAATAAAGATTGCAGACATGGCTCTTGCATTTCTTTCTACCCAGAGGAGTATCTTTGACACCTCTTGCATGCAGGCTCTGCTTTTTGTTCCACCTTGCCGATTGACGTACGCCACTGCTGTGGCGTTGTCCGACTGTACTTGGATCGCGTGATCCCTGGGCAGAGGAGAGGCCTGAAGCAGAGCATTGTAGATCACCTGAAGTTCTAGAATGTTGATCGGAAGAAGGCTTTCGTGGGCTGACCAACTGCCCTGGAACTGCGCCCCTTGGGTGACAGCTCCCCATCCCCTTAGACCCGCATCCGTCGTGAGGGGGGTCCAATCCTGAATTCCGAAACTCCAGCCCTCCAGTAGAATGGAGGACTGCAGCCACCACAGGAGGGAAATCCTGGCCTGAGGCGACAGCCTTATCATCCGGTGCATCTGAAGAAGATATGATCATCTAGACCATTTGCTCAGGAGATCCAGATGAAAAGTCCTGGCATGGAACCTCCCATATTGGCTTTCCCAACAAATTTATGCAAAGATGGATGGACACTCGAGTAGGTCGGAGCACCATGCGGACCATCTCCTGAAGTGTTCTCGCCTTGTCCTCTGGTAGGAACACCTTCTGGGCCACAGTATCCAACTAGGCAAGGGGCTATACTGGACCTAGTACTAACTAATAATGAGGAAATAACAACAAATACTAAAGTAGGGGAGACCCTAGGAAATAGCGGTCACAATATGATCACATTCGATATCAGCTTCCAAAAACAACAATATAAGGGTTTAACTCAGACTTTTAACTTTAGGAAAGCTAATTTCACATTGCTGAAACAAGCAATGAAGGAGATCAACTGGAAAATTGTATTTCATGTTAAGAATACTGCTGAAATGTGGGACGTTTTTACAACTGTGCTCAATAAGTACACTAATTTATATATTCCCAAAGTCAACAAAAACAGAAGTAGGAAATTCAAACCGATGTGGCTTAATAAGAAGGTCAAGGAGCAAATGGATAAAAAGAGACGTGCTTTCAAAGCATTTAAGTCTGACGGAATGGTGGAATCATTCCAGTTCTACAAGGAATGTATCAAAAATGCAAAAAAGCAATCAGAGCAGCTACAAAAAATGCAAAAAAGCAATCAGAGCAGCTGAAATAGAAATCGAAAAACAAATCGCAAAGGAGAGTAAAACAAACCCCCAAAAACGAGATTTATGGTAAGAATTTACCGTTAAATCTCTTTCTGCGAGGTACACAGGGCTCCACAGGGAATGTCATTGGGGTGTAGAGTAGAATCTTGATCCGAGGCACCAACAGGCTCAAAGCTTTTACTGTTCCCAGAATGCCTAGTGCCGCCTCCTCTATAACCCCGCCTCCATGCACAGGAGCTCAGTTTTTGTTAACCAGTCCAATGCAGTAGCCACAAACACCACACACACACACGACAGGAGAGTGTGTCAGCGGCTAATGCCATACCAACCCAAAGAAGCTAAATGCGCCAGGGTGGGCGCCCTGTGGAGCCCAGTGTACCTCGCAGAAAGATTTAACAACTGTAAGTTCTTACCATAAACCTCGTTTTCTGCTGCGGGGTACACTGGGCTCCACAGGGAATGACATTGGGGATGTCCTAAAGCAGTTCCTTAAGGGAGGGGACGCACTGTAGCGGGCACAAGAACCCGGCGTCCAAAGGAAGCATCCTGGGAGGCGGAAGTATCTAAGGCAGGCCTGGCCAACCTGTGGCTCTCCAGCTGTTGTAAAACTACAAGTCCCATCATGCTTTGCCACAGTTTTGCCGTTAGTGACTGATAAAACTGTGGCAGGGCATGCTGGTACATGTAGTTTCACAACATCTGGAGAGCCACAGGTTGGCCAGGTCTGATCTAAGGCATAGAACCTTATGAACGTGTTCACTGAGGACCATGTAGCTGCCTTGCACAATTGTTCAAGGGTCGTACCACGGCGGGGCGCCCAAGAAGGTCCAACCGACCGAGTAGAATGGGCCTTCATGGTAGCAGGAGCTGGAAGGACAGCCTGTACATAAGCATGTGCAATCACCATTCTAATCCATCTGGCCAGGGTCTGCTTATGAGCAGGCCAGCCACTTTTGTGAAAACCAAACAGAACAAAGAGAGAATCCGACTTCCTGATGGAGGCAGTTCTCTTCACGTATATACGGAAAGCCCGTACCACCTGATTAAGGTGGAAAGAAGACACCACCTTAGGTAAATACCTGGGACATGGTCTAAGAACCGCCCAATCATGGTGAAAAATCAGATATGGTGACCTACAAGACAAGGCACCCAAATCCGACACCCGTCTAGCAGAGGCAAAAGCCAGCGGAAACAATACCTTAAAAAAAGAGCCACTTAAGGTCTGCAGATTCAAGAGGCTCAAACGGAGACCCTTGCAACGCCTCCAAAACCATCGACATGTCCCAAGGGGCCACAGGCGGGATATAGGAAGGTTGAATCCGCAACACACCCTGAGTGAACGTATGCACATCAGGTAAAGTCGCAATTTTTCACTGGAACCAAATCGACAAGACATAAATAAGAACCTTGATGGAGGCCAGACGAAGGCCCAAGTCTCGGCCCTGTTGTAGAAATGCCAAAAGCTTGGCCGTACTAAACTTGTAAGCGTCATGATTGTTAGATGCGCCCAAGCAAAATTAGAATTCCAGACCGTATGGTAAATCTGAGCAAAAGACGGTTTCCGGGCCTTCAACATGGTTTGAATGACCGCCTCAGAAAATCCTTTGGCCCTCAAGACGTAAGCTTCAAGAGCCAAGCCGTCAAAGCCAATCGGGCTAAATCCTGATATACACAGGGGCCCTGAACGAGGAGATCTGGGCGCTGCGGAAGTAGAAGGGGACGCTCTATCGAGAGACCCTGAAGGACTGACAACCAGTGCCGTCTGGGCCACGCTGGAGCGATCAGAAGTAGGATTCCTCCTTCTTGCTTGAACTTCCTTATTACTGTGGGCAGAAGTGACACCGGAGGGAACATGTATGGCAGCCGAAAGTTCCATGGAATTGCCAGTGCATCCACGAACGCTGCTCGAGGATCCCTTGTCCTTGTTCCGAAGATCGGAACCTTGTGATTGTGTCAAGACGTCATCAGGTCCACATCTGGAAGGCCCCACCTGTCCACGAGTTGACGGCGTGTACGTCTTGACGACTGAGAAAATCCGTTTCCCAGTTAGAACCCCCGGAATGAACACTGCTGATATGGCTGGCAGATGGCGTTCTGCCCACCGAAGAATCCGTGATACCTCCCTCATTGCCATGCGGCTTCGAGTGCCGCCTTGATGATTTATGTACGCCACGGTGGTGGTGTTGTCCGACTGTACATGAACAGGTCTGTTCTGTATCAACCGCTGGGCCAAGTTCAATGAGTTGAACACCGCCCGCAATTCCAGAATGTTTATCGGGAGGAGAGACTCCTCCTTGGTCCATCGACCCTGAAGGGAGTGTTGCTCCAACACCGCGCCCCAACCCCTCAGACTGGCATCCGTCGTCAGAAGGACCCAGTTGGAGATCCAGAAGGGACGACCCCTGCTCAATCGTTGGTCCTGAAGCCACCAGCACAGTGATAGACGGACCTCCAGAGACAATGAGATCATTTGAGACCTGTATGTATACATCCTGTATGTCCAGTGAGACCATATAGTCTCCAGGCTCCAAGGCCAGAACAATACAGCGCAGAGTTTCCATACGAAACTTGGAGACCTTCACAAACTTGTTCAAGGACTTGAGATTGAGAATGGGCCGGGAAGACCCATTTGGTTTCGGGACTAGGAGCAGCGGTGAATAGAACCCCTTGCCTCTCTGAGCCAGAGGCACCTGTACTACCACTCCTGTGTCCAGGAGGGACTGTACCACCGAATGAAGAGTCTTTGCCTTCACCTGATCCGAAGGGACGTCCTTCAGGCAAAATCGATGAGGGGGACGATTCTAGAAGGATATGGCGTAACCTCGAGTGACGACTTCCCGTACCCAGGCATCGGAAGTGGTCTTTAACCATTCCTGGTTAAACCCTAGAAGTCTGCCCCCCACATCATACGGCAGGCTTGTCAGTTTTGGAAGCAGGCTGACGGGCAAACCAGGCCCGTTTGGGTTTGGGCTTATTGGGTTTGGAAGTGCGAACCTGTTTTGGATACGCCTGACCTTTTGCTTTCCCTGAAGAACGAAAGGAGCGAGAGAAAGTACTCTTAGCCTTCGGCACCGAAGGAGCAGTACTAGGAAGACATGCTGTTTTAGCAGACGCTAAGTCAGCCAATATCTTGTCAAGGTTTTCTCTGAAAAGAATGTCTCCTTTGAAGGGGAGTACCTCCAGGGTTTTCTTAGAGATCATGTCCACAGACCAGGACTGTAACCATAGAATTCGGCGAGCCAAAATGGACGTAGTAGAAGCCTTGGCCACCAGAATACCGGCATCAGAAGCCGCCTCTTGTTTTCTCCAATCTCCATTTGTTGTACATAATTTTGTTATAGTTATGCTACATTGGACACTCGCCACAGGTTACTATTCCAAATAGTTTGTGACGTGGATCCAGTGAATTATGGGAAAGTTCCTCTTGACGAAGGCAAACTAGATGCTACACTAAACAAAAAGTCTGCTACTTTACTTTTTATTGGTCGCTGGGACTGGCTCTTATTGGGGCCCCGTCTCGGCAACTCAGAAATTATGCTTTTTTTTTTAAATATATGTTTATTGAAATTTTTAAACAGCGTACAATGGAGAAGAAAATGTGTATACATAGTACATCAAGCGTAGAAATAATAAGATTTTACTCACCGGTAAATCTATTTCTCGTAGTCCGTAGTGGATGCTGGGGACTCCGTAAGGACCATGGGGAATAGCGGCTCCGCAGGAAACTGGGCACAGCTAAGAAAGATTTAGGACTACCTGGTGTGCACTGGCTCCTCCCACTATGACCCTCCTCCAGACTTCAGTAAGGATACTGTGCCCGGAAGAGCTGACACAATAAGGAAGGATTTTGAATCCCGGGTAAGACTCATACCAGCCACACCAATCACACCGTATAACTCGTGATAATATACCCAGTTAACAGTATGAACACAACAGAGCCTCTCAAAGGATGGCGCAACAATAACCCTTGTAGTTAACAATAACTATATACAAGTATTGCAGACAATCCGCACTTGGGATGGGCGCCCAGCATCCACTACGGACTACGAGAAAATAAGAATTTACTCACCGGTAATTCTATTTCATGTAGTCCGTAGTGGATGCTGGGGACTCCGTAAGGACCATGGGGAATAGCGGCTCCGCAGGAAACTGGGCACAGCTAAGAAAGATTTAGGACTACCTGGTGTGCACTGGCTCCTCCCACTATGATCCTCCTCCAGACTTCAGTAAGGATACTGTGCCCGGAAGAGCTGACACAATAAGGAAGGATTTTGAATCCCGGGTAAGACTCATACCAGCCACACCAATCACACCGTATAACTCGTGATAATATACCCAGTTAACAGTATGAACACAACAGAGCCTCTCAAAGGATGGCGCAACAATAACCCTTGTAGTTAACAATAACTATATACAAGTATTGCAGACAATCCGCACTTGGGATGGGCGCCCAGCATCCACTACGGACTACGAGAAATAGAATTACCGGTGAGTAAATTCTTATTTCCTCTGACGTCCTAGTGGATGCTGGGAACTCCGTAAGGACCATGGGGATTATACCAAAGCTCCCAAACGGGCGGGAGAGTGCGGATGACTCTGCAGCACCGAATGAGAGAACTCCAGGTCCTCCTCAGCCAGGGTATCAAATTTGTAGAATTTTGCAAACGTGTTTGCCCTTGACCAAGTAGCTGCTCGGCAAAGTTGTAAAGCCGAGACCCCTCGGGCAGCCGCCCAAGATGAGCCCACCTTCCTTGTGGAATGGGCATTTACAGATTTTGTCTGTGGTATGCCTGCCACAGAATGTGCAAGCTGAATTGTACTACAAATCCAGCGAGCAATAGACTGCTTAGAAGCAGGAGCACCCAGCTTGTTGGGTGCATACAGGATAAACAGCGAGTCAGATTTTCTGACTCCAGCCGTCCTGGAAACATATATTTTCAGGGCCCCGACAACGTCTAGCAACTTGGAGTCCTCCAATTCACTAGTAGCCGCCGGCACCACAATAGGCTGGTTCAGGTGAAACGCTGACACCACCTTAGGGAGAAATTGGGGACGAGTCCTCAACTCTGCCCTATCCATATGGAAAATCAGATAAGGGCTTTTACATGATAAAGCCACCAATTCTGACACTCGCCTGGCTGAAGCCAAGGCTAATAACATGACCACTTTCCACGTGAGATATTTCAGATCCACGGTTTTTAGTGGCTCAAACCAATGTGATTTTAAGAAACTCAACATCACGTTGAGATCCCAAGGTGCCACAGGAGGCACAAACGGGAGCTGAATATGCAGCACTCCTTTTACAAAAGTCTGAACTTCAGGTACTGAAGCTAGTTCTTTTTGAAAGAAAATCGACAGAGCCGAGATCTGTACTTTAATGGAGCCTAGTTTTAGGCCCATATCCACTCCTGCTTGCAGGAAATGCAGAAATCGACCTAGTTGAAATTCCTCTGTTGGGGCCTTATTGGCCTCGCACCATGCAACATATTTTCGCCATATGCGGTGATAATGCGTTGCCGTAACATCTTTCCTGGCCTTAATAAGCGTAGGAATGACTTCTTCCGGAATACCCTTTTCCTTTAGGATCCGGTGTTCAACCGCCATGCCGTCAAACGCAGCCGCGGTAAGTCTTGGAACAGACAGGGCCCCTGCTGTATCAGGTCCTGTCTGAGCGGTAGAGGCCACGGGTCCTCTGAGAGCATCTCTTGAAGTTCCGGGTACCACGCTCGTCTTGGCCAATCCGGAACCACGAGAATTGTGTTTACTCCTCGCTTTCTTATTATTCTCAATACCTTTGGAATGAGAGGCAGAGGAGGGAACACATAAACCGACTGGTACACCCACGGTGTCACTAGAGCGTCCATAGCTATCGCCTGAGGGTCCCTTGACCTGGCGCAATATCTTTTTAACTTTTTGTTGAGACGGGACGCCATCATGTCCACCTGTGGTTTTTCCCAACGGTTTACCAGCATCTGGAAGACTTCTGGGTGAAGTCCCCACTCTCCCGGGTGGAGGTCGTGTCTGCTGAGGAAGTCTGCCTCCCAGTTGTCCACTCCCGGAATGAACACTGCTGACAGTGCTAGTACATGATTCTCCGCCCATCGGAGAATTCTTGTGGCCTCTGCCATCGCCATCCTGCTTCTTGTGCCGCCCTGTCGATTTACATGGGCGACTGCCGTGATGTTGTCTGACTGGATCAGCACCGGCTGGTGTAGGAGCAGGGCTTTTGCTCGACTTAGGGCAACCAGATGGCCCTTAGTTCCAGAATATTTATGTGAAGGGAAGTCTCCTGACTCGACCATAGTCCTTGGAAGTTTCTTCCCTGTATGACTGCCCCCCAGCCTCGAAGGCTGGCATCCGTGGTCACCAGGACCCAGTCCTGTATTCCGAACCTGCGGCCCTCTAGAAGATGGGCACTCTGCAGCCACCACAGTAGAGACACCCTGGTTCTTGGAGACAGGGTTATTAAGCGATGCATCTGAAGATGCGATCCGGACCACTGGTCCAACAGGTCCCACTGAAAGATTCTGGCATGGAACCTGCCGAAGGGAATTGCTTCGTAAGAAGCCACCATCTTTCCCAGAACCCGTGTGCAGCGATGCACTGATACCTGTTTTGGTTTCAGGAGGTCTCTGACTAGAGATGACAACTCCCTGGCTTTCTCCTCCGGGAGAAACACTTTCTTCTGGACTGTATCCAGAATCATACCCAGGAACAGTAGCCGTGTCGTCGGAACCAGCTGTGACTTTGGGATATTCAGAATCCAGCCGTGCTGGTGCAGCACCTCCTGAGATAGTGCTACTCCCACCAACAACTGTTCCTTGGACCTCGCTTTTATTAGGAGATCGTCCAAGTACGGGATAATTAAAACTCCCTTCCTTCGAAGGAGTATCATCATTTCCGCCATAACCTTGGTAAATACCCTCTGTGCCGTGGACAGTCCAAACGGCAGCGTCTGGAATTGGTAATGGCAATCCTGTACCACAAATCTGAGGTACTCCTGGTGAGGATGGTAAATGGGGACATGCAAGTAAGCATCCTTGATGTCCAGGGATACCATGTAATCCCCCTCGTCCAGGCTTGCAATAACCGCCCTGAGCGATTCCATCTTGAACTTGAATTTCTTTATGTACGTGTTCAAGGATTTCAAATTTAGAATGGGTCTCACCGAACCGTCCGGTTTCGGTACCACAAATAGTGTGGAATAATAACCCCGGCCTTGTTGAAGTAGGGGTACCTTGATTATCACCTGCTGGGAATACAGCTTGTGAATTGCCGCTAGCACCGCCTCCCTGTCTGAGGGAGCAATCGGCAAGGCAGATTTTAGGAACCGGTGGGGTGGGGACGCCTCGAATTCCAGCTTGTACCCCTGAGATACTATTTGCAGGATCCAGGGATCCACCTGTGAGCGAACCCACTGATCGCTGAAATTTTTGAGGCGACCCCCCACCGTACCTGGCTCCGCCTGTGAAGCCCCACCGTCATGCGGCGGACTTGGAAGAAGAAGCGGGGGAGGACTTTTGCTCCTGGGAACCTGCTGTTTGTTGCAGCCTTTTTCCCCTACCTCTGCCTCTGGACAGAAAGGACCCGCCTTTTCCACGCCTGTTTTTCTGGGTCCGAAAGGACTGAACCTGATAAAACGGCGCCTTCTTAGGCTGTGAGGGGACATGGGGTAAAAATGCTGACTTCCCAGACGTTGCTGTGGAAACTAGGTCCGAGAGACCATCCCCAAATAATTCCTCACCCTTATATGGTAACACTTCCATGTGCTTTTTTGAATCCGCATCTCCTGTCCACTGGCGAGTCCATAAGCCTCTCCTAGCAGAAATGGACAATGCACTTACTTTAGATGCCAGTCGGCAGATTTCCCTTTGTGCATCTCTCATATATAAGACTGAGTCTTTTATATGGTCTATGGTTAACAGGATCGTGTCTCTGTCTAATGTGTCAATATTTTCTGACAGTTTATCTGACCACGCAGCGGCAGCACTGCACATCCAAGCTGACGCAATAGCTGGCCTAAGTATAATGCCTGTGTGTGTATATACAGACTTCAGGATCGCCTCCTGCTTTCTATCAGCAGGTTCCTTGAGGGCGGCCGTATCCGGAGACAGTAGTGCCACCTTTTTAGACAAACGTGTGAGCGCTTTATCCACTCTAGGGGGTGTTTCCCAACGTGACCTATCCTCTGGCGGGAAAGGGAACGCCATTAGTACCTTCTTAGGAATTACCAATTTTTTATCAGGGAAAGCCCACGCTTCTTCACACACTTCATTTAATTCATCTGATGGGGGAAAAACTACGGGTAGTTTTTTCTCTCCAAACATAATACCCTTTTTAGTGGTACCTGTAGTTATATCAGAAATGTGTAACACCTCTTTCATTGCCTCAATCATGCAGTGAATGGCCTTAGTGGGCATCAGGTTAGACTCATCGTCGTCGACACTGGTGTCAGTATCAGTGTCGACATCTGGGTCTGCTTGAGGTAGCGGGCGTTTTAGAGCCCCTGACGACCCATGCGACGCCTGGGCAGGCACGAGCTGAGAAGTCGGCTGTCCCACATTTGGCATGTCGTCGATTTTCTTATATAAGGAGTCTATACGTGCACTCATTACTTTCCATAAGCCCATCCACTCAGGTGTCTGCCCCGCAGGGGGTGACATCCCTTCTAAAGGCATCTGCTCCGCCTCCACATCATTATCCTCATCAAACATGTCGACACAGCTGTACCGACACACCGCACACACACAAGGAATGCTCCGAATGAGGACAGGACCCACAAAAGCCCTTTGGGGGGACAGAGTGAGAGTATGCCAGCACACACCAGAGCGCTATATAATGCAGGGACTAACTGACTTATGTCCCCTATAGCTGCTTTTTCTATATAATATATATACTGCGCCTAAATTTAGTGCCCCCCCTCTCTGTTTTTACCCTGTTCTGTAGTGTAGACTGCAGGGGAGAGCCAGGGAGCTTCCTTCCAGCGGATCTGTGAAGGAGAAATGGCGCCAGTGTGCTGCAGGAGATAGCTCCGCCCCTTTTCCGCGGACTATTCTCCCGCTTTTTTCCATATTCTGGCAGGGGTATTTTCCACATATATAGCCTCTGGGACTATATATTGTGGAGTTTTTGCCAGCCAAGGTGTTATTATTGCTTCTCAGGGCGCCCCCCCCCCCAGCGCCCTGCACCCTCAGTGACCGGAGTATGAAGTGTGTATGAGGAGCAATGGCGCACAGCTGCAGTGCTGTGCGCTACCTTGGTGAAGACTGATGTCTTCTGCCGCCGTTTTTCCGGACCTCTTCTTGCTTCTGGCTCTGTAAGGGGGACGGCGGCGCGGCTCCGGGACCGAACACCAAGGACTGGGCCTGCGGTCGATCCCTCTGGAGCTAATGGTGTCCAGTAGCCTAAGAAGCCCAATCCGGCTGCAAGCAGGCGAGTTCGCTTCTTCTCCCCTTAGTCCCTCGCTGCAGTGAGCTTGTTGCCAGCAGGTGTCACTGAAAATAAAAAACCTAAACTATACTTTCTTTCTAAGGGCTCAGGAGAGCCCCTAGTGTGCATCCAACCTCGGCCGGGCACAAAATCTAACTGAGGCTTGGAGGAGGGTCATGGTGGGAGGAGCCAGTGCACACCAGGTAGTGATAAATCTTTCTAGAGTGCCCAGCCTCCTTCGGAGCCCGCTATTCCCCATGGTCCTTACGGAGTTCCCAGAATCCACTAGGACGTCAGAGAAATAGATTTACCGGTGAGTAAAATCTTATTTTCTCTGACGTCCTAGTGGATGCTGGGAACTCCGTAAGGACCATGGGGATTATACCAAAGCTCCCAAACGGGCGGGAGAGTGCGGATGACTCTGCAGCACCGAATGAGAGAACTCAAGGTCCTCCTCAGCCAGGGTATCAAATTTGTAGAATTTTGCAAACGTGTTTGCCCCTGACCAAGTAGCAGCTCGGCAAAGTTGTAAAGCCGAGACCCCTCGGGCAGCCGCCCAAGAAGAGCCCACTTTCCTCGTGGAATGGGCTTTTACAGATTTAGGCTGCGGCAGGCCAGCCACCGAATGCGCAAGCTGAATTGTGCTACAAATCCAGCGAGCAATAGTCTGCTTTGAAGCAGGAGCACCCATCTTGTTTGGTGCATACAGGATAAATAGCGAGTCAGTCTTCCTGACTCCAGCCGTCCTGGAAACATAAATTTTCAAGGCCCTGACTACGTCCAGTAACTTGGAGTCCTCCAAGTCCCTAGTAGCCGCAGGCACCACGATAGGTTGGTTCAAGTGAAAAGCTGATACCACCTTAGGAAGAAACTGGGGACGAGTCCTCAATGCTGCCCTATCCATATGGAAAATCAAATAGGGGCTTTTACATGACAAAGCCGCCAATTCTGACACACGCCTTGCCGAAGCCAAGGCCAAAAGCATGACCACTTTCCACGTGAGATATTTTAAATCCACGGTTTTGAGTGGCTCAAACCAATGTGACTTTAGGAAACCCAACACCACGTTGAGGTCCCACGGTGCCACTGGAGGCACAAAAGGAGGCTGAATATGCAGCACTCCCTTGACAAATGTCTGAACTTCAGGCAGTGAAGCCAGTTCTTTTTGGAAGAAAATCGACAGAGCCGAAATCTGGACCTTAATGGAACCCAGTTTTAGGCCCATAGTCACCCCTGACTGTAGGAAGTGCAGAAATCGACCTAGCTGGAATTCCTCCGTTGGGGCCTTCCTGGCCTCACACCACGCAACATATTTTCGCCATATGCGGTGATAATGTTGTACGGTTACATCTTTTCTAGCTTTAATAAGCGTAGGAATGACTTCCTCCGGAATACCCTTTTCTTTTAGGATCCGGTGTTCAACCGCCATGCCGTTCAACGCAGTCGCGGTAAGTCTTGGAACAGACAGGGCCCCTGCAGCAGCAGGTCCCGTCTGAGCAGCAGAGGCCATGGGTCCTCTGAGATTAATTCTTGAAGTTCCGGGTACCAAGACCTTCTTGGCCAATCTGGAACAATGAGAATAGTTCTTACTCCTCTTTTCTTTATTATCCTCAGTACCTTGGGTATGAGAGGAAGAGGAGGGAACACATAAACCGACCGGTACACCCACGGTGTCACTAGAGCGTCCACAGCTATCGCCTGAAGGTCTCTTGACCTGGCGCAATATTTTTCTAGCTTTTTGTTTAAGCGGGACGCCATCATGTCCACCTGTGGCTTTTCCCAACGGTTTACAATCAGTTGGAAGACTTCTGGATGAAGTCCCCACTCTCCCGGGTGGAGGTCGTCCCAGTTGTCCACTCCCGGAATGAACACTGCTGACAGTGCTAACACGTGATTTTCCGCCCATCGGAGAATCCTTGTGGCTTCTGCCATCGCCGTCCTGCTTCTTGTGCCGCCCTGCCGATTAACATGGGCGACTGCCGTGATGTTGTCTGACTGGATCAGAACCGGCTGGTTTTGAAGCAGGGGCTTTGCTTGACTTAGGGCATCGTAAATGGCCCTCAATTCCAGAACATTTATGTGTAGGGAAGTCTCCTGACTTGATTAAAGTCCTTGGAAGTTTCTTCCCCGTGTGACTGCACCCCAGCCCCGAAGGCTGGCATCCGTGGTCACCAGGACCCAGTCCTATATGCCGAATCTGCGGCCCTCTCTGAGATGAGCACTCTGCAGCCACCACAGCAGAGACACCCTGGTCCTTGGAGACAGGGTTATCAACCGATGCATTTGAAGATGCGATCCGGACCATTGGTCCAACAGGTCCCACTGAAAGGTTCTGGCATGGAACCTGCCGAATGGAATCGCTTCGTAGGAAGCTACCATCTTTCCCAGGACTCGCGTGCAATGATGCACCGACACCTGTTTTGGTTTCAGGAGGCCTCTCACTAGAGATGACAGCTCCTTGGCTTTTGTCCTCTGGGAGAAACTTCGAAGGAGTATCATCATTTCGGCCATTACCTTGGTAAATACCCTCGGTGCCGTGGACAGGCCGAACGGCAACGTTTGGAATTGGTAATGACAATCCTGTACCACAAATCTGAGGTACTCCTGGTGAGGATGGTAAATGGGGACATGCAGGTAAGCATCCTTGATGTCCAGAGATACCATGTAATCTCCCTCTTCCAGGCTTGCAATAACCGCCCTGAGCGATTCCATCTTGAACTTGAATTTTCTTAAATATGTGTTCAAGGATTTCAAATTTAAAATGGGTCTCACCGAACCGTCCGGTTTCGGTACCACAAACATTGTGGAATAGTAACCCCATCCTTGTTGAAGTAGGGGCACCTTGACTATCACCTGCTGGGAATACAGCTTGTGAATTGCCTCTAACACAGCCTCCCTTTCTGAAGGAGTCGTTGGTAAGGCAGATTTGAGGAAACGGCGGGGGGGGGGGGGGGGGGATGTCTCGAATTCCAGCCTGTACCGCTGAGATACCACTTGAAGGATCCAGGGATCTACCTGTGAGCGAGCCCACTGATTGCTGAAGTTTTTGAGACGGCCCCCCACCGTACCTGGCTCCGCCTGCTGAGCCCCAGCGTCATGCGGCGGACTTAGCAGAAGAAGCGGGGGAGGACTTTTGTTCCTGGGAAGTGGCTGTATGCTGCAGCTTTTTTCCCCTACCTCTGCCTCTGGGCAGAAAGGACGCGCCTCTACCCCGTCTGCTCTTTTGGGGGCGAAAGGACTGCACCTGATAATACGGTGCTCTCTTTGGTTGTGAGGGGACATGTGGCAAAAATGCTGACTTCCCAGCTGTTGCTGTGGACACTAAGTCTGAAAGACCATCCCCGAACAACTCCTCACCCTTATAAGGCAAAACTTCCATGTGCCTTTTAGAATCTGCATCACCTGTCCACTGCCGGGTCCATAACCCTCTCCTGGCACAAATGGACAGTGCACTTATTTTTGATGCCAGCCGGCAAATATCCCTCTGTGCATCTCTTATGTAAAAGACAGCGTCTTTAATATGCTCTACGTTTAGCAATATAGTGTCCCTGTCTAGGGTGTCAATGTTTTCTGACAGGGAGTCTGACCATGCAGCTGCAGCACTGCACATCCATGCTGAGGCAATAGCTGGTCTCAGTATAATACCAGTGTGTGTATATATAGCTTTCTGGAGAGCCTCCTGCTTTCTGTCAGCAGGTTCCTTTAGGGCGGCCGTATCCTGGGACGGCAGTGCCACCTTTTTTGATAAGCGCGTAAGTGCTTTATCCACCCTAGGGGGTGTTTCCCAACGTGACCTATCCTCTGGCGGGAAAGGGTACGCCATTAGTAATTTTTTTGAAATTACCAATTTTTTTATCGGGGGAAGCCCACGCTAGTTCACACACTTCATTCAATTCTTCAGAAGGGGGAAAAACTACTGGTAGTTTTTTTTCTCCCCAAACATAATACCCTTTTTTGTGGTACCTGGGGTCACCTCAGAAATGTGTAAAACATTTTTCATTGCCTCAATCATATAACGAGTGGCCCTATTGGACATTACATTAGTCTCTTCGTCGTCGACACTGGTATCAGTATCCGTGTCGACATCTGTGTCTGCCATCTGAGGTAGCGGGCGTTTTAGAGCCCCTGATGACTTTTGAGACGTCTGGGCAGGCACGGGCTGAGAAGCCGGCTGCCCCGCATTTGGCATGTCGTCAAATTTTTTATGTAAGGAGTCGACACTTTCGCGTAATTCCTTCCACAAGTCCATCCACTCCGGTGTCTGCCCCGCAGGGGGTGACAACACATTTATAGGCACCTGCTCCTCCTCCACATAAGTCTCCTCATCAAACATGTCGACACAGCCGTACCGACACACCGCACACACACAGGGAATGCTCTGACAGAAGACAGGACCCCACAAAGCCCTATGGGGAGACAGAGAGAGAGTATGCCAGCACACACCAGAGCGCTATATAAATCAGGGATTAACTAAATTATATCCCCTTATAGCTGCTATATGTATATTGCGCCTAAATTTAGTGCCCCCCCTCTCTTTTTTACCCTTTTCTGTAGTGTAGACTGCAGGGGAGAGCCAGGGAGCTTCCTTCCAGCGGAGCTGTGAGGGAGAAATGGTGCCAGTGTGCTGAGGGAGATAGCTCCGCCCCTTTTTCGGCTGACTTTTCTCCCGCTTTTTTATGGATTCTGGCAGGGGTATTTATCACATATATAGCCTCTGGGGCTATATATTGTGATATATTTGCCAGCCAAGGTGTATTTATTGCTTCTCAGGGCCCCCCCCCCCAGCGCCCTGCACCCTCAGTGACCGGAGTGTGAAGTGTGTATGAGGAGCAATGGCGCACAGCTGCAGTGCTGTGCGCTACCTTGGTGAAGACTGATGTCTTCTGCCGCCGATTTTCCGGATTCTTCTTGCTTCTGGCTCTGTAAGGGGGCCGGCGGCGCGGCTCCGGGACCGAACACCAATGGCCGGTTCCATGCGGTCGATCCCTCTGGAGCTAATGGTGTCCAGTAGCCTAAGAAGCCCAAGCTACCACCAGTTAGGTAGGTTCGCTTCTTCTTCCCTTAGTCCCTCGCTGCAGTGAGTCTGTTGCCAGCAGATCTCACTGTAAAATAAAAAACCTAAAATATACTTTCTCTCTAGGAGCTCAGGAGAGCCCCTAGTGTGCATCCAGTTCAGCCGGGCACAGGATTCTAACTGAAGTCTGGAGGAGGGTCATAGTGGGAGGAGCCAGTGCACACCAGGTAGTCCTAAATCTTTCTTAGCTGTGCCCAGTCTCCTGCGGAGCCGCTATTCCCCATGGTCCTTACGGAGTCCCCAGCATCCACTAGGACATCAGAGAAATACATTGTACAATCACGTGTCACAAACAGGATGTCTACAATGTAGAAAGCCAACACAAGAAGCAAAACTATACATTGAGTATGCTTTCAAATTGTATCAACAGATATAGACACTTAAAAGATGTGTGTAGTATCACAGAGGACGTAAAATTATCAAATAAATATTATGTCCAATGATCAATATCGTCAATGTCGAGTATTGCGAAATGGTAACAGAAGGGAACACACAACCAGATGGTATAACAAAATTAATGCTATTTCTGAAACAGAGGAGAATGTAAAGAGGAGGGGTATGGGTCGTTGGGTCGACACAACTTAGATTGACAGTCATTAGGTCGACAGGGGCACAAGGTCGACTTGGTCATTAGGTCGACAGTTCAAAAGGTCGACATGAGGGTTTTTTTTAGGGGTTTTTGTCTCGTTTTCTTCGTAAAGTGACGGGGAACCCAATTAGTGCACCATGTCCCCTCGCATGGCTCGCCATGCTTCGGGCAAGGTGCCGAGCGCAGGTTACTATAATCAATCGTGGTCCACGTGGATCGTAAAGTATGAAAAAGTCCAAAAAATGAAAAAAAGTTAAAAACTCATGTCGACCTTTTGAACTGTCGACCTAGTACATGTCAACTTAATGCAAGACGACCAATACTGGTCGACCTAATGACTGTCAACCTAACGACCGTATCCTAAGAGGAGGAAGGGGGAAGGAATACAGAATGGAACCAGAAATTACCACATCAAAGCAGGTGGCTACTTTATGCATCAAGTTCAAATATAGCAGAAATTATACTCTCACGTGAAAATAAAGATTCCTTATTGCTGTGAATTGAGGCTATAAGGAATCTTTAAATTTTTGGCTAGGACAACAAATATGAATAAATATGCCTCTAAAATTTTCAGGAATATTTTATGTATAATGGAGTCTTAGGGGGGAGATTCAAATGTTTGAAAAAATAAGATTTTACTTACCGATAAATCTATTTCTCATAGTCCGTAGTGGATGCTGGAGACTCCGTCAGGACCATGGAGACAGGGCACAAAAGCAAGCTTTTAGGATCACATGGTGTGTACTGGCTCCTCCCCCTATGACCCTCCTCCAAGCCTCAGTTAGGTACCGTGCCCGGACGAGCGTACACAATAAGGAAGGATCTTGAATCCCGGGTAAGACTCATACCAGCCACACCAATCACACCGTACAACTTGTGATTTGAACCCAGTTAACAGTATGATAACAATGGAGTAGCCTCTAAAAAAGATGGCTCACAACAATAATAACCCGATTTTTTTGTAACAATAACTATGTACAAGTAATGCAGACAATCCGCACTTGGGATGGGCGCCCAGCATCCACTACGGACTATGAGAAATAGATTTATCGGTAAGTAAAATCTTATTTTCTCTAACGTCCTAGTGGATGCTGGAGACTCCGTCAGGACCATGGGGATTATACCAAAGCTCCCAAACGGGCGGGAGAGTGCGGATGACTCTGCAGCACCGAATGAGAGAACTCCAGGTCCTCCTCAGCCAGGGTATCAAATTTGTAGAATTTAGCAAACGTGTTTGCCCCTGACCAAGTAGCTGCTCGGCAAAGTTGTAAAGCCGAGACCCCTCGGGCAGCCGCCCAAGATGAGCCCACCTTCCTTGTGGAATGGGCATTTACAGATTTTGGCTGTGGCAGGCCTGCCACAGAATGTGCAAGCTGAATTGTACTACAAATCCAACGAGCAATAGTCTGCTTAGAAGCAGGAGCACCCAGCTTTTTGGGTGCCTACAATATAAACAGCAAGTCAGACTTTCTGACTCCAGCCGTCCTGGAATTATATTATATATATATATATATATATATATATATATATATATATATATATATATATATATATATATATATATATATATATATATATATATATATTTTCAGGGCCCTGACAACGTCTAGCAACTTGGAGTCCTCCAAGTCCCTAGTAGCCGCAGGCACCACAATAGGTTGTTTCAGGTGAAACGCTGACACCACCTCAGGAAGAAACTGGGGACGAGTCCGCAGTTCTGCCATGTCCGAATGGAAAAACAAATATGGGCTTTTGTAAGACAAAGCCGCCAATTTTGACAATCGCCTGGCCGAGGCCAGGGCCAACAGCATGGTCACTTTCCATGTGAGATATTTCAAATCCACAGATTTGAGTGGTTCAAACCAATATGATTTGAGGAATCCCAACACTACGTTGAGATCCCACGGTGCCACTGGAGGCACACAAGGGCTGTATATGCAATACTCCCTTGACAAACGTCTGGACTTCAGGAACTGAAGCCAATTCTTTCTGGAAGAAAATCTATAGGGCCGAAACTTGAACCTTAATGGACCCCAATTTGAGGCTCATAGACACTCCTGTTTGCAGGAAGTGCAGAAATCGACCTAGTTGAAATTTTTTCGTGGGGCCCTCCTGGCCTCACCCACGCAACATATTTTTACCACATGTGGTGATAACGTTGTGCGGTCACCTCCTTCCTGGCTTTGACCAGGGTAGGTATGACCTCTTCCGGAATGCCTTTTCCCTTAGGATCCGGCGTTCAAACCGCCATGCCGTCAAACGCAGTCGCGGTAAGTCTTGGAACAGACAAGGTCCCTGCTGGAGCAGGTCCTTTCTTAAAGGCCGATGCCACGGTTCCTCTTGGAACAGACATGGTACTTGCTGAAAGCAAATCCCTTCTTAGCTCCCGAGGCCATTAGTCCTCTGTGAGCATCTCTTGAAGTTCCGGTTACCAAGTCCCTCTTGGCCAATCCGGAGCCACGAGTATAGTTCTTACTCCTCTATGTCTTATAATTCTCAATACCTTGGTTATGAGAAGCAGAGAAGGGAACACATACACCGACTGTTACACCCACGGTGTTACCAGGACGTCCACAGCTATCGCCTGAAGGTCTCGTGACTTGGCGCAATACCTGTCCCATTTTTTTGTTCGGGCGGGACGCCATCATGTCCACCTTTGGTCTTTCCCAACGGTTCACAATCATGCGGAAAACTTCCCGATGAAGTTCCCACTCTCCCGGGTGGAGGTCGTGCCTGCTGAGGAAGTCTGCTTCCCAGTCGTCCACTCCCGGAATGAACACTGCTGACAGTGCTATCACATGATTTTCCGCCTAGCGAAAAATCCTTGCAGTTTTGCCACTGCCCTCCTGCTTCTTGTGCCGCCCTTTCTGTTTACGTGGGCGACTGCCGTGATGTTATCCCACTGGATCAATACCGGCTGACCTTGAAGCAGAGGTCTTGCTAAACTTAGAGCATTATAAATTTGCTCTTAGCTCCAGTATATTTATGTGGAGAGAATTCTCCAGACTTGATCACACTCCTTGTGTGACTGCTCCCCAGCCTCTCAGGCTGGCCTCCGTGGTCACGAGCATCCAATCCTGAATGCCGAATCTGCGGCCCTCTAGAAGATGAGCACTCTGTAATCACCACAGGAGAGACACCCTTGTCCTTGGATATAGGGTTATCCGCTGATGCATCTGAAGATGCGATCCGGACCATTTGTCCAGCAGATCCCACTGAAGAGTTCTTGCGTGAAATCTGCCGAATGGAAGCGCTTCGTAATAAGCCACTATTTTTACCAGGACTCTTGTGCAATGATGCACTGACACTTTTCCTGGTTTTAGGAGGATCCCGATTAGCTCGGATAACTCCCTGGCTTTCTCCTCTGGGAGAAACACCTTTTCCTGGACTGTGTCCAGAATCATCCCTAGGACCAGCAGACGTGTCGTCGGAACAACTGCGGTTTTGGAATATTTAGAATCCACCCGTGCTGTCGTAGAACTACTTGAGATAGTGCTACTCCGACCTCCAACTGTTCTCTGGACCTTGTTCTTATCAGGAGGTCGTCCATTTTCTTTGAAGACGAATCCTCCTTTCGGTCATTACCTTGGTAAGGACCCGGGGTGCCTTGGACAATCCAACGGCATCGTCTTGAAACTGATAGTGACAGTTCTGTACCACGAACCTGAGGTACCCTTGGTGAGAAAAGGCAAATTTTGGGACATGGAGGTAAGCATCCCTGATGTCCCGGGACACCATATAGTCCCCTTGTTCTTTGCTATCACTGCTCTGAGTGACTCCATCTGGATTTGAACCCTTGTAAGTGTTCAAATTTTTCAGATTTAGAATAGGTCTCACTTAGCCTTCAGTACCACCATATAGTGTGGAGTAATACCCCTTTCCTTGTTGTCGGAGGGGTAAATTTATTATCACCTGCTGGGAATACAGCTTGTGAATTGTTTTCAATACTGCCTCCCTGTCGGAGGGAGACATTGGTACAGCAGACTACAGGAACCTGCGAGGGGGGAAACCTCTCGACATTCCAATCTGTACCCCTTGGATACTACATGTAGGATCCAGGGGTCCTGTACGGTCCCAGCGTCATGCTGAGAACTTGGTAGAAGCGGTGGAGGGCTTCTGTTCCTGGGAATGGGCTGCCTGCTGCAGTCTTCTTCCCTTTCCTCTATCCCTGGGCAGATATGACTCTTATAGGGACGAAAGGACTGAGGCTGAAAAGACGGTGTCTTTTTCTGCAGAGATGTGACTTAGGGTAAAAAACGGTGGATTTTCCAGCAGTTGCCCTGGCCACCAGTTCCCATGGACCGACCCCAAATAACTCCTCCCCTTTATACGGCAATACATCTTTGTGCCGTTTGGAATCTGCATCACCTGACCACTGTCGTGTCCATAAACATCTTCTTGCAGATATGGACATCGCATTTACTCTTGATGCCAGAGTGCAAATATCCCTCTGCGCATCTCGCATATATAGAAATGCATCCTTTAAATGCTCTATAGTCAATAAAATACTGTCCCTGTCAAAGGTATCAATATTTTTAGTCAGGGAATCCGACCAAGCCACCTCAGCTCTGCACATCCAGGCTGAGGCGATCGCTGGTCGCAGTATAACACCAGCATGTGTGTGTATACTTTTTAGGATATTTTTCAGCCTCCTATCAGCTGGCTCCTTAAGTACGGCCCTATCCGTAGATGGTACCGTCACTTGTTCTGATAAGCGTGTGAGCGCCTTATCCACCCTGAGGGGTGTTTCCCACCGCGCCTTAACTTCTGGCGGGAAAGGGTATACCGCCAATAATTTTCTATCGGGGGAAACCCACGCATCATCACACACTTCATTTAATTTATCTGATTCAGGAAAAACTACAGGTAGTTTTTTCACCTCACACATAATACCCTTTTTTGTGGTACTTGGAGTATCAGAAATATGTAACACCTCCTTCATTGCCCTTAACGTGTGGCCCTAAAAGAAAATACGTTTGTTTCTTCACCGTCGACACTGAAATCAGTGTCCGTGTCTGGGTCTGTGTCGACCGACTGAGGTAAATGGGCATTTTACAGCCCCTGACGGTGTTTGAGACGCCTGGACAGATACTAATTTGTTCGCCGGCCCTCTCATGTCGTCAACCGGCTTGCAGCGTGTTGACATTGTCACGTAATTTCCATAAATAAGCCATCCATTCCGGTGTCGACTCCCTAGAGAGTGACATCACCATTACAGGCAATTTGCTCCGCCTCCTCACCAATATTTTCCTCATACATGTCGACACACACGTACCGACATACAACACACACATAGGGAATGCTCTGATAGAGGACAGGACCCACTAGCCCTTTGGGGAGACAGAGGGAGAGTTTGCCAGCACACACCAAAACGCTATAATTATCCAGGGACAACCTTTATATAAGTGTTCCTCCCTTATAGCATTTTAATATATATACATATCGCCAAATCAGTGCCCCCCCTCTCTGTTTTAACCCTGTTTCTGTAGTGCAGTGCAGGGGAGAGCATGGGAGCCTTCCCACCAGCCTTTCTGTGAGGGAAAATGGCGCTGTGTGCTGAGGAGAATAGGCCCCGCCCCCTTTTCGGCGGGCTTCTTCTCCGGAGTTTTAGATATCTGGCAGGGGTTAAATACATCCATATAGCCTCAAGGGCTATATGTGATGTATTTTTCGCCATACAGGTATTATACATTGCTGCCCAGGGCGCCCCCCCCAGCGCCCTGCACCCTCCGTGACCGCTGTGTGAAGTGTGCTGACAACAATGGCGCACAGCTGCAGTGCTGTGCGCTACCTGATGAAGACTGAGAGTCTTCTGCCGCCTGGTTCCGGACCTCTTCATCTTCAGCGTCTGCAAAGGGGGTCGGCGGCGCGGCTCCGGGACGAACCCCAGGGCGAGCCCTGTGTTCCGACTCCCTCTGGAGCTATGTCCAGTAGCCTAAGAATCCAATCCATCCTGCACGCAGGTGAGTTGAAAATCTCTCCCCTAAGTCCCTCGATGCAGTGAGCCTGTTGCCAGCAGGACTCACTGAAAATAAAGAACCTAAAAACTTTTTCTAAGTAACTCTTTAAGAGAGCCACCTAGATTGCACCCTTCTCGGCCGGGCACAAAAACCTAACTGAGGCTTGGAGGAGGGTCATAGGGGGAGGAGCCAGTACACACCATGTGATCCTAAAAGCTTGCTTTTGTGCCCTGTCTCCTGCGGAGCCGCTATTCCCCATGGTCCTGACGGAGTCTCCAGCATCCACTAGGACGTTAGAGAAATCAGTTGGGAGTCTTTTTCCTATCTAATTGACAGGGAAAAACAGACACCCAACCGACTTTTCAAACATTTGAATCTCCCCCTTAATGTCAGTCTCGTAGCAGCTGCCCAGCTACTGTGAAAGAACGAGAACACAGCCAGTATACAGATACTACCTACCTGCCATATCCCAGCCTCTAGACCAGTCTGCACAATGACCCACCGCACTCCTGCTTATTAATGTGCACGGCTCTACAATGTGCTATAGCGATGTCTGCTTATCTGGGGCTCACAAACACTGGGATGCAGGAAGCAGCACTAATGTGGCTTATCGGCGATAATGTGGGGGAACTGACCACGGCCCACCCCGGTAACACCGCTATACAATGCTTTCATGGGAACGTGTACTGAGCGCATGACTACAGTGTGAATGCATTAATACCATAGCGAACAGCAAACATACCGGCCCCGTGTGATCCCAGAGGTGCTGTATCAGTGTCCTCCCAGCAATGCAGCCAGCAGCCCGGACACCTGCTCTATCAGCTGCTGCCGTTGGGAAGGAGACAGCAGAGGCGGGCAGGGCGGTGGGGGGAGATAAGGGAGGCCGGGAATCGAGTAACTACTGTATTTCGACGAGGGCCGACAGAAGTGACAGCTGCACTTTCAGTTTCGTTTCTCCCTGAAGTTCTAATGAAATTTAAACACACCCACACCGCCCCCACCCACTCACCCAGCTCTATGTATTCCCCTCACATCACATGCGCGTTATAAGGGGCCACTGCTACAAACTTAATGTATGATGGAGTAACCTCCATATCTGCCGCTGTCCCCCTCTTTCTGAAAGCAGCAGTGGGGCAAGACTGCAAGTAGAAAAAAATTATTCATGGTACTGTATGCACGAGCCAAAGAAAGGGTTCGGCCACATGCCACACAGGGCGTGGCCAATCAAAATGGGGGCGTGATTATGGATGGCCATTGGTGGGTTATCCATCGAAGGTACCATCGGTGGATAACTTCGATGGTTGGAAACCATTGATAGTTTTGCCCATCTATGGTCACCATTACATTAGGGTTGTTTCTAAATCCAAGTTGGGTAAGGGACCTCTGACGTCATCAGGGGAGGAGCCATGTCACCAGGGGGAGGAGTCACACCACAAAAAGGGTACCCGAAATGTACCATCGCCACCAGGTTACTAAAGGTAGCAGTTTGTGGCGTGGATAGTGGAAGAACTGTCCCGCTGGCCTAGCTCCTCCCCCTGGTCACGTGGCTCCTCCCTCCAACGTCATAGGTCCTTTAGGCCACTTGATTCTAGCATTTACAATTACACTAGTATTGAAATAGACGCGGGCCAATCAGAGCCCGAGGGCGTGGCTTCGCAGGTTCAGGGGGTGGAGCCTGACACCCTAGAGAAAAATAAATAAATATTTGATAGCTCTTTATCATCAATGGTAGCAGGGCCGTAACTAGGGGGGGGGGGGGGGTGCTAAGGGGGCCTGCGCCCCGGGTTTTTGTTTTGTTTTTTACCGGCAGTGTTGTGCTGCTCCAGTGAGACAGCAGACGGCTCCCGGGGCAGTGTCTCTGACCCACCTGTCTGGCTGCAGCTGCCTCCGATGCTGTGCAGGTGAGCTTCAGTACCTAGGATCTCTCCTATGTTGGCTACTGTCTTAAACTCTCGTCTTTGCCATGCAGTGCTTCGGCTAGTGTGCGGTGCACTATACAAGCTATAGAAGCGAGCTGTTGGTGCTGTGTTTTTCAGCAGGCTATGATTCCGGCTGCCTGCCCAGCACCAACCAATAACAAGCTGCAGGCTTCACCACACTGCCCCAGGCTTATGCTTGCTAACAGGTGCAGTCACCGATGTTACAGAAATCAAAGGTTCACTTTGCTAGCTATCTACTTGACAGTGGAAACTTAGAGCCTGGACAACCTCCAACTCTCACCGAGTATCACTACAGCAGCTTTGTGGTGAGTTTAAAGACAGACATTAATATCGGCATTGTGCTCCCAGGTAGCAGTATCAACCTCCGCTTTGCCTCCCAGATGGGGGGATTTGGTGTAGTATATAGAGTATGTAGTGTAGTATATAGGGGCATGTAGTGTAGTGATGTAGTTCAGCGTATAGGGGATGTAGTATATCGATATAGTGCAGTGGATAGGGGAATGTAGAGCAGTGATGAAGTGTTATGATATAGTGCAGTGATATAGTGCAATGTATGGGGACACATAAGGGAGCATGTAGTGGGGCATGTGACGCATAGGACATTTGAGGCACATAGGGGAATATTGTCCAGTAGTATCCCCCTTTTTTTCTTCTTCAAAATTTTTCATAATCTAAGTATTTTAGTCTGACAAGGGGTTTTTTTTTTTTTTTTTTGGGGGGGGGGGGGGGGTGTTTGTTTTGGGGGCGGGCGCCAAATTACTGCCTTGCCCCGGGTGACGAAAATCCTAGTTTCGTCCCTGATGGTAGGAAACCATCTATTTCTCCCCCATTGATGGTAAGTAGTTACCATCGGACATAAACCATCGAGGATTTCAAATCATCGATGGTCGATGACCATCCCTAGGCATGATACATATGTGGGGGTCAGATACACACATACCTCCCAACATGACCCTCTCAAGAAGGGACACAATGCTCTTCTTTTGGACTTTTCTCTTAATTTATGATTGCTGGCACATATTTTGAACAGGTTGATGGATAAGAAAGGTGTTTCACCACAGGCAGGGCCGTAACTATGTATGTGCACTGACCACAGCGTATAGGCTCTGCAGGCGCAACCGTACACTCTCTCCACCCCCCGCCGCAGCCTCCCACGTAAACCAGCCATGGCGTCCAGCACTGGCGATCGCTCTAATGTGTCTGCTGCCGCTCACCCTCTTGCCCGCAGCTGGCCTGTCCCTTTTAAGCAGCTCAGCGGTCAGCTTTGCCTGTGTAATATGTAGAGCTCCAGAGCTCTGCCTTGAACTCGGCGGCGGCGCACATGTGACTGTAGGAGCCGGAGGAAGAGTCCAGCCAGGAGCGAACCGAGTTCAAGGCAGTGTGGAGCCGGAGGAAGAGTCCAGGAAGGAGCGGACCAAGTTCAAGGCAGCATGGGGAGAGTCACTGAGGCGGGGGGAGAGGTTACAAATGGCAGCGGGAACACACACTTGGCTCAGCGGAACCTCACTCGTGATGTCACAGTAACATAGTATCTAAGGTTGAAAAAAGACAATTTGTCCATCAAGTTCAACCTATTTGTGGTCTCCTATGCAGTATTAATTTTGGACTAATTTTGTCTGATACTGATGTCAGCCTTCGTGTTTTCTGTTTTTTTTTTCTAACTATAGTGCGTGACTACGCACTATAACCCTGGATACCCTTATCCATTAGGAATTTATCTAACACATTCTTATAGGTGTTGACTGAGTCCGCCGTTACTACTCTCTCAGACAGGGAATTCCAAACACATATTGTCCTTACTGTGAAAAAAACTGTTCTTCGCTTTGTTTGGAATCTCCTCTCCTCTAACCTAAGAGAGTGACCACGTGTCCTCTGTGCTGATCTTACCAAAAACAGGTCCCACACAAGATCTGTGTATTGCCCCTTTATATTTTTGTAAATGTTGATCATGTCACCTCTTAGTCTCCACTTTTCCAGTGTAAACATACCAAGCCTTTCCTCATATTCCAGCGCCTCCATGCCCTTGATTAGTTTGGTCGCCGGCCTCTGCACCTTTTCTAGCTCCAGGATATGCTTTTTGTAGTATGGTGCCCAAAATTGTACACAGTATTCAAGATGTGGCCTCACTAGTGATTTATATAATGGGAGTATAACACTCTCGTCCCTTGCATCAATTCCCTGTTTTATGCATGCGAATATCTTATTAGCCTTCTTTGCTGCAATCCTACTTTGGGTACTGCTGCTTAGTTTGCTATCTATGTGAACACCTAAGTCTTTTTCTAGTACATAATCCCCTAATATTACCCCATTTAGTATGTAGGTGTTATTTTTGTTCTTGCTGCCACAGTGCATTACCTTACACTTGGCTGTATTGAAGCTCAATCTCCATTTTGCTGCCCATGCTTCTAGTTTAACTGATGGTGTGTACACACGGTGAGATCCTTGCTATGGCCGATTTTAACTTTGCGATTTCCCCTGAACTCCCCGGAGCCCAGCACCACCGATTTGGACTAACTTTTCTTGAGATATGGATATGTGTGCTTACGATTTTGGCTTATGTGAGATTTTGGCTTATGTGAGATGAACTAGATAGTACACCGATCTAGCAAGGATTGACTTGCCTGCACAGTCTATCTTTTCTTGCGATACCGACCTGGCGGGACCGCGCATCGGGATCGCAAGTGGCATAACACCTTGCGATTTGCACTAACTTTTCTTGCGATTTTGACTATATAGTCAAAATCGGGAAAAAAAATCTCACCGTGTGTACACACCATGAGTTGTTCTGAAGAGACTCAGCATCCCCCTCCGTATTTCTTACACAATTTGGTATTGTCTGCAAAAATTGACACCATGCTCTCTAGACCTACTGTTAGGTCATTAATGAAAATGTTGAACAATAGTGGCCCAAGTACAGACCCTTGTGGAACACCACTTAGCATTTCAGTCCAATTTGAAAATGATCCATTTTCCACAACGCGCTATTCCCTATTATCTAACCAATTTCTGACCCACGTGCATATTGTGCTCCCTAGCCCTATTTCTTGTAGCTTATAGATAAGTCGCATGTGTGGTACTGTGTCGAAAGCTTTGGCAAAGTCTACAAAGATTACATCTTTTTACCCTGATCAAGGTTCGCACTAACCATGATCAAGGTTCTCCTTACCCTGATCAAGGTTCGCATTAACTGTTTCATAAAAGCCAAGTAAATTGGTTTGATTCTTTACAAATCCATGTTGGTTCTTATTAATGACCTTATTGGCTTCATGGAACTTCTGAATACTATCCCTTAGTATAACTTCAAATACTTTCTCCACTATAGATGTAAGACTAAATGGTCTATAATTACCCGGTTCAGCTTTACTTCCCTTTTTGAATATCGGCACTACTTCCGCTATACACCAGTCTTTGGGAACCATACCTGATATAACTGAATCTTTGAAGATCAAAAATAGCAGTCTTGCTAGTTCAGAGTGAAGCTCCATGAGAACCCTTGGGTGAATTCCATCGGAACCAGGTGACTTATTAATCTTTAGATACAAGACAATAAATACGCAAGTGCGCAGCCAACAGCAGCAGGTATGAGGAAGGTCAATTCCTCAAATAAAAACTAAACAGTAAAAAGAAGTATATACCAGCGATGGCTGAACAAATTAGTAGAAAGATGGTTTGCTTCATGTAAAATTAAAAAAACAATTTATTAACATGTTTTGTGTAAAACAGTTAAAAATAAACAAATTCCTATTACCACTAGGTGGCAGTATAGATTGAGATTGTCTTATCTGGATAAACTGATTAAATGATTTGTCACTCTCATGTATTAACAATGTCAATTACTTAGGGCTAGAACAGCCTCCCAAGATGCATTCCCTGTATTATGTAGATAGTTACCGGATGCACATAACGATGGGCATCAGCATTAGGATAAGTCCATTTAAAGCTGCAGATGTGGATCAGACCGGTTTGGTGGAAATTGTCCAGTGATGAGAGAAAAGTCTAATTATTGCCGGAGGATGACAGGAATCTCGAGGGTTAGTTCAGAGAGTGAAGTCCAGATAAATATGGCATAAGCTCAACGCGTTTCACTGGTATAAGTATAATCCAGCTTCCTCAGGAGCTTTTTTAATCGGTCACAGACTACCTCCTCACTTAAATAAGCACTTAG
Organism: Pseudophryne corroboree; assembly: GCF_028390025.1. Taxonomy (NCBI): domain Eukaryota; kingdom Metazoa; phylum Chordata; class Amphibia; order Anura; family Myobatrachidae; genus Pseudophryne; species Pseudophryne corroboree. The sequence continues at coordinate 714,638,403 of NC_086447.1, forward strand.
CAGTGGGACATTGTCTTCGTTGAGATTGTGTGTTTGTCCCTGTATTTGGTCCTCTCTTGTAAATACCATTGAAAAAAACTCATTTAGTTTGTCCGCTATGTCATTATAATTTTTGATTAAAACTCCCAACTTGTCTTTTAAAGGGCCTATAGCCTCCTTCTTTAATCTCTTAATGTTTATGTATTTTTTTTTTTAAATTGGGATTTGCTTTGCTTTTTTTTGCTACTAGTTTTTCCGTTTCTACTTTAGCCTCCCTTATTTCTTTTTTGCATATTTTGTTACAATCCTTATAGTGCTGAAATGACTCAGCATTCCCGTCAGATTTGTATTATTTGAATGCTCGCCTTTTATTGCCCATTAGCTCCTTTATCTTTTTGATAAACCACATTGGATTGGGATTTGTAGTCCTTTTTTTGCTACTTGTGGGAATAAATTTGAGCGTATTTTTAACTAGCAGTGATTTTAATATATCCCATTTTTCCGTAGTATTTTTTTCTTGAAACAGAATTTCCCATTCAATGTCCCTATAGGCTTCCCTCATCATGTCAAAGTTGGCTTTGCTGAAGTTTAGAGTCCTAGCTGAGCCAGTATAGGACTGCTTATGTAAACTGATATTGAATATGACCATATTGTGGTCGCTGTTTCCCATGGGTTCCCCTACTATCATATTTGATATCAGTTCCCCATTGTTAGTTAATACCAGGTCTAAGATTGCATTGTACCTAGTTGGTTCCTCTATTAATTGAACTAAGAAGTTATAATTTAGTGTGTTTAAAAACATATTACCCCCTGCAGTATTACATGAATAATTTTACCAATTTATCTCTGGCTAGTTAAAGTCTCCCATCATTACTATGCCTCCTACTCCTGCTGCCCTTTCAATTTGCTTAACAATTGCGCATCAGACACCTTAATATCAGGCGGCCTGTAGCATAACCCCAGATTTTTTTTATTCCTTTAGCCCCGCATGCAATTTCTACCCATAACGTTTCAACAGTATTTTCAGTCTCCTCTTGAATATCTTCCCGTATATCGGGTTTTAAAAATGGCTTTACGTAAAGACATACCCCTCCACCCCGTTTATTTAATCTGTCCCTCCTGAACAGCGTATAACCCTCCAGATTGACTGTCCAATCATGAGATTCGTCCCACCAAGTTTCAGTAATGCCTATAATATCATACTGTTTACTTGCTGCAAGGATTTCTAGTTCCCCCTTTTTCAGGTAAGGCTTGTAGCGTTTACATACATACAATTAAGTATTTCCCCTTGTGCTAGGGACATCATACTCTTTATGCAGCATTAATGACCTTTAATCGTCGTTAGTTAGTGTTTTGTTAATACCTTTTTTAAAACCCATGTTAATACCCTTGCCGGCTGCTCTTTCCCTCCCCCCTACTCCTCCCCCATTTCGTTCACTGCCGCCATCCCCACTATTCTCACTGCATGACCCGTAGTTTCTAGCTAAACCCACCCACCAGGCACCTAGTTTAAAAACTCCAGCCTTCTAACCATCCTTCCCCCCAGAACTGCTGCCCCCTCCTCATTCAGGTGCAATCCATCGCGACAAAAAAGATGGCGCCTCACTGAGAAGTCCACCCAGTGTTCCAGGAACACAAACCCCTCTTTTCTACACCAATCTCTAAGCCACACATTTACCTCCCTAATCTCCCTCTGCCTCTTTAGGCTAGCGCGTGGCACAGGTAATATTTCAGAGAATATTACCTTATTTGTCCTTGCTTATAGTTTCTGGCCTAAGTCCCTTCTCTCCTCTGTCCCTTACAAACTTGAACCTTTAATAACGCAGCACCAACTGGGGAAAGAGAGGCTAGAGAGACTTGCTGACAACAGCGGGCACTGGGGAGATGCCATTCAGTGTAACCCTTATAACCTTACTGGTGCCTATCGGCAGTAACAGCCACGGATTCAGATCAGCACAGTACAAAGAAGTAGTAGCCTGGGGGAAGGAATGCTCAGTGTAATACTAAATAGACTTAGACAGTATTATAGTGAGATCTCACAAACTTAGCCAGAAATCTCACTTCTCCTACTCTGCTTTCACTCACTTGCTTGACCCTTCAGGAACGGAGTTGTAATGCTGCTGTTTACATACTGGCAGAGCCGGATTAAGGGGGGGGTCCCGGGGATACGTAACCCGGGCCCCCCTTTCTAAAAGGGGCCCCCTTCCGCAGAACGGATCGCTTTTACCGATCCGCTCTGTGGTGCTGCTGCGCTCCCGGCTCCCCGCAGCGGCGCTGCATAGCAGAGAGTAGAGGACAGCTGAGCGACGGCTCAGCTGTCCAATAGCGGTTGAAGCAGCAGCCTGCGGCTCAGTCATTGGCTGGGCGTGCAGGCTGCAGAGGGGAGGAAGGAAGAAGAGCCCGAACCCTGGCAGCATGTGGAGCCAGCCCAGCAGAGGAAGCCTGGTGCCCTTAACGGAGACTAGAGGCAGAGCGGATCGAGCTCTCGATCTCCTCTGTCTCAGCAGACACTGACAGCAGCCTGAGCAAAGTAAGGCTGACTATCTTTCATTGTTTTTTCCCTGCCGCTGAAAATGAAAAAAATGTAGGCTCTGGGTTATATATATAGTATATATATATATATATATATATATAGTGTACACTCTAGGCTGTTTTAGCAGGGTGCCGCGCCCTGCCCGATTTTATTAAGGCAAAACCCGCCCTGCCCTTTCTGCGGCGCCCTGCTAAACAGCCTGCCCACTTCCTGCTCTCCCAGCGTGTATAGATGCCGCGCGCATGCGCACAGCATCCATTCACGCTACGGGAGTGCGCTTGGGGGAAGCCGAGCACCTCCGTAGGTGCTAGGCACGCCCCCTTTAGTGACGCTGCCGGCCGCCCACGCCCCCTTTTGTGACACCGCCAGCCGCCCACGCCCCCTTTAGTGACGCCGCCAGCCGCGCACGCCCTCTTTAGAGACACCGCCAGCGCGTGCACTAGTGTCCCCACAGACCGGCGCCCTGCCCTAAAGAATTCCTACGGGGAACACTATATATATATATATATATATATATATATAATATGCATGTATATGTATACATATATATGGCATGGAGGCCCCATCATGAGGACACTGTGTGTTCTGATGACGGGGACACTGTGCCCTCGAAATGTTGATGATTACTTAAAATGCACCACTGTTTTATACAAGTCTGAAGAGTGCCGCATTTACAGAAGTTTGTTTTACATATATATTTATTTATTTATTTATTTATTTCTTCGTTGAAAAAATGCCGGCACTCCAATGGTAAATGTTTTTACTTGTTCCAGTGCCCTCCCGGGTCATCCAAACATTATATATATATATATATATATATAATTAATCTACTTCCTCTTTAGTAAGGGCCCCACAGTCTGAAGTGCCCCGGGCCCCCCATAGCCTTAATCCGACTCTGCATACTGGCCCTCATTCCGAGTTGATCGCTCTCTAGCTACTTTTAGCAGCCGTGCAAACGCATTGTCGTCGCACACGGGGGGTGTATTTTCGCTTTGCAAGTGTGTGATCACATGTGCAGCCGAGCGACACAAACACATCTTGTGCAAAACAAGACCAGCCCTGTAGTTACTTATCCTGTGCGATGATTCTAGCAACAGAGGTCCCAGAATTGACGTTAGATACCTGCCCTGCAAACGCCTGATCACGCCTGCGTTTTCCCTATCACTCCCAGAAAACGGTCAGTTGACACCCATAAACGCCCTCTTCCTGTCAATCTTCTTGCGATCGGCTGTACGAATGGATTTGTTGCTAGAAGCATTGCACAGCAACAATGCTGTTTGTACACGTGCGATGCACGTGCACATTGCGGTGCATACGCATGCCCAGTTTTGCCATTTTTTTACCTGATCGCTGCGCTGCGAAAATCGACAGCGATCAACTCGGAATGACCCCCACTGTGTCTAACATGCTTTTGCCTGTTTGATGATACACTAAAAAACTGAACTGCAATTCCTCCTCCTTGCTGTGAATAATCACCCCTCATTGCAAACAATCTCTATCCTAAATGTATGTTCATATCTCACCCTGTAATCTGCCTACTGCAATCCGAATCTCTGCCAACAATCTCTATCCTAAATGCATGTTCATATCTCACCCTGTAATCTGCCTACTACAATCCGAATCTCTGCCAACAATCTCTATCCTAAATGCATGTTCATATCTCACCCTGTAATCTGCCTACTGCAATCCGAATCTCTGCCAACAATCTCTATCCTAAATGTATGTTCATATCTTACCCTGTAATCTGCCTACTGCAATCCGAATCTCTGCCAACAATCTCTATCCTAAATGTATGTTCATATCTCACCCTGTAATCTGCCTACTGCAATCCGAATCTCTGCCAACAATCTCTATCCTAAATGTATGTTCATATCTCACCCTGTAATCTGCCTACTGCAATCCGAATCTCTGCCAACAATCTCTATCCTAAATGTATGTTCATATCTCACCCTGTAATCTGCCTACTGCAATCCGAATCTCTGCAAACAATCTCTATCCTAAATGAACACTATGGGGGGTATTCAATAGCTGCCGGAAGCTGCCGTCTTGCAGGAAAGACGGCAGCTTCCGAATGAAATAGGTCGGAAGGGGTTCTGACCTATTCAATAGGGGCTGATTTTTTCCGACAATTCGGGAATTTCTGACTTGTCGGAAAACACGTGGATCGGTGGAATAGCCGCCGATCCACTGGCTTCTGTCGGAAATGGGGCCAAATATGACAGTCGGATTAAGGTGAGAAGACAAGCGGTACTGCAGGTGGCTGGGGGGAGCTGAGATCGACGGCCGGCGTGGGGAGCTGGCTGCATGGGGACATGTCTGCGGCGGTGGAGGGAGGCGCTGCAGGGAGAGAGGTGCCTGGCTGCACCTCTCTCCCTGCAGTGCCTCCCCCCACCGCCGCAGACATGTTCCCCCACAGCCAGCTCCTCCCGCCGTCCGCCGATCTGTGCTCTCCACGCCGCCTGCAGGCACATCTCTCCCTGCAGCCAGCTCCTCCTGCCGCCACCGATCTCTGCTCCCCCCACTGCCCAGCTTACCCCCACCGCCGTCCCGCTCTCGCCCGCCGCCATCTGCGCACCTGGCCGCTGCTGTCAGCGCATTTGTAGCCGCTGACAGCAGCGGCAGGACGGGTCCCTGTGTACGGCCAAATCCGACAGTCGGATTTGGCGTCCATTGAGTAGGGGTTGTCGGATCCATTCTGACAACTGCATGTCGGAATTTATCCGACTCTTATTGAATATACCCCTATGCAAACAATGTTTTAGATACATTTGTGATTTCAGGATTTGTTTGCAATTTAAAATACCTGTGTTTGAAATTTTGGTCAGTGACGCATAATTAATGAAGGCATACTGGGCTGGTGTTTGCATAGTCAAACACTGTGCAATTTAACACCTTCGATTAGTGGAACATTTGCCTCAGCTGTAGCTGTGTTAATTTGCCATAGTATATCTGTAGCTTCAACCATGCACAGATGTGCGTTCCAATACTCAAAGCGTTCCTATCTCTAAGCGTTTTGACAATGAACAGTTAAAAAACAGTTGAACAAACATTGAACAACATCAAGAAAGAATTCATGAACATTATGTGGACTCCCCAAACCTCAACAATAAAATCACCAGGACCAGGCCTACTAACCCTCTGGCACAGAATATCAGTAATGTCTTACAGGCCTATCCCTCAAGGTGAGCAGGGAGCACATTTTTACTGCATACTTCCACCCCACCGTATGGTATTCCTGTGAGGTGTACACCTTGCCAGTGCACCCTAAATGGGGGCCTCTGATGGTTACTCTGTGGGCAGGATGTGCCTCACGTGGACTGTTCATACAGATTATATCATATGACTACACAAGTGCCCGTTTTCCCAAGTATGCATTAGGCCCGTGTTTGGCTTACCTCCCACAGTGTATCCTTCGAAGTGCACCCAACATGGCTGCTTCATCTGTTACACTTGTGGATGAGATGAAAATACATAGACCTGATAGTTTTGTTGGTACCATACTCTGAACGTTAGGACGCTGCAATCACCCCCTTTTTGTGGCATCTCTTCTAAGGGTGGACTATTCCACCCAGGGTAATCCTACGCAGTGCGCCCAAGATGGCTGCCTCACCTGGTACCCTGTGAGGGTGGAATACACTACCCATGGAAGTTATTATCCAAAACGCCTACACCAATCCTGCATTATGATCACTCTATGTGTTCTAGGTTTTAAGTTTTATGTCTGTGTGGCCTGTGTATTGCTGTATTAATCTTCTGTATTATGTTTATTGTTTTGATGTCTGTAAAGCACCTTGAGTCCTGTTTGGAGAAAGAGCGCTATATAAATTAAATTATTATTATTATTATTATTTGGCATGGAAAAAAGCTGTGTCCACTGCATCGTAGCACTTCATATACAGATATACAGGTGTCGCATATCAGATTAATCAGTGCAGTCTCCTGGCTCATCCTAGTCACATTGCATTGCGACTAGAATGCTATTAGGGTAAAACAAGGTGTGAAAAAGACACCCGGGGCTAACAGAGTCAGCAGTCTGCCGGCATATCCCTGTAAAAGTACCTGCTGACTATACTTACTCCAAATTCAGTAGACGTGAGGGGCAAACCCGCTTTCACCATTTGTGTTTGTAAGGGACAGATCATGTCAGACTAACTTAATTAGCTTCTACGAGGAAGTGAGCAAGAATCTTGACCATGGAAAAGCAGTGGATGTGATGTATTTAGATTTTGCAAAAGCCTTCAATACAGTGCCTCATAGGAGGCTGATCATCAAATTAAGGGACCTTGGCCTAGGAAATACTATTTGCACATGGATAAGTAATTGGCTGGATAATAGAGTACAACGAGTAGTGGGCAATGGGATGTTCTCCAGCTGGGCACCAGTAGTCAGCAGAATACTGCAAGGGTCTGTACTTGGCCCGCTACTGTTCAATATATTTATCAATTATCTAAGTATAGGCCTGGTAAGCACAGTGTCAATCTTTGCAGATGACACTATACTGTGTAAGGAAATTAATTCAGAAAGCGATGTGGAGTCTCTACAGAATGACTTACCGTATATACTCGAGTATAAGTCGACCCGAATATAAGCCGAGGCACCTAATTCTACCACAAAAACCTGGGAAAACTTATTGACTCGAGTATAAGCCTAGGGTGGGAAATGCAGCTCTAGCCGTACACAGCCCTCAGTGCCAGATATGCCCTCATACTGCCAGATATGCCCCCACCGTGCCAGATATGCCCCCACACTGCCAGATATGCCCCCACACTGCCAGATATGCCCCCACAGTGCCTGATGTGCCAGATATGCCCTCATGCTGCCACATATGTCCCTCATGCTGCCACATATGACCCTCATGCTGCCACATATGCCCCTCATGCTGCCACATATGCCCCCTCATGCTGCCACATATGTCCCCTCATGCTGCCACATATGCCCCCTCATGCTGCCAGATATGCCCCCTCATGATGCCACATATGCCCCCTCATGCTGCCAGATATGTCCCCTCATGCTGCCAGATATGTCCCCTCATGCTGCCAGATACGTCCCCTCATGCTGCCACATATACCCCCTCATGCTGCCAGATATGCTCCCTCCCTAAGTGCCAGGTATGCCCCACAGTGTTGTTACTTACCCCTCCGTCGATCCCGCGCTGTCTTCTGGAGGGACACGAAGCGCACAGCACGCGCCTCTCCTGTGTCCCTCCTGCATCTTCGGCGGCCGCGGCAGGTCTATTAAAGGAAGTGCCGGTTCGTGATCAGAGGTCACGAACGGGTACTTCCTGTAATAGAACCGCCGCTGCTGCCGCCGGAGATGCAGGAGGGACACAGGAGAGCCGCGCGCTGTGCGCTTCGTGTCCCTCCTTCACACTGCTCTGCCTCTGCCTGTCACTGACTCGAGTATAAGCCGAGGTGGCTTTTTCAGCACAAAAAAAAAGTGCTGAAAAAGTCGGCTTATACTCGAGTATATACGGTATTTAAACTTGACACCTGGGCATCTAAATGGAGAATGAGGTTCAATATAGAAAAATGCAAAGTTATGCATTTTGGCACAAAAAACACACTTGCATCCTACACTCTAAATGGGGAAAATAACAAGATTTATGGTAAGAATTTACCGTTGTTAAATCTCTTTTTGCGAGGTACACTGGGCTCCACAGGGAATGACATTGGGGTGTAGAGTAGGCTCTTGATCCAAGGCACCAACAGGCTCAAAGCTTTGACCTTCTTCCCAGAATGCCTAGCGCCGCCTCCTCTATAACCCTGCCTCCGTGCACAGGAACTCAGTTTTTGTTAACCAGTCCAATGCAGTAGCAGGCAAAAGAGACGACAACTGTTAGTTGTGTCAAAGTCGAAAAATATTGTAATGCATATGCCCTGTACTAACCCCATGCACATGCCCGCTGCGCATGCACTCAGTCCGCCGTGCGTGCACATATCCGCAATTTGCGTAGGATCACTCCTGCGATCATGCGTGTGGCATGGGTATTTACGGCGGAGTTTGTGAGCGCGTAGAGGGTTATTAGAACATTACATATTTAACCCAAATAGTGCATTTTGTACCTATAGCTCCCCTGCACCACATCAGCGAGTATTAATAGTTTAAACAGTTCCAGGACTAAGGGATTCGCCTTTGCATGATAGGAAGGGTCAGATAAAGGTTGGAAGGTGATGTCTAGTATCCAGCTGTAGGGTATTTTAAGGGTAACATTCCGGTATTGGTTAGAGAAAGATCGCATGTTCCAGCGTATAGTTATGTGCAAAAGTAGAATATAGATATTAACTGTATTTACTGTATATTATGTATGCGGCGGGAATCCAGTGGATACCACCCACCAGAGCAGTTGGGGAAAGACATCGCCCATCTTTTCAAATCAACCTATGACCTCTCCTGTAATGAAAAGACACATCTCTGTATCCAATGGACAATGAGATTACAGTGACCATTGTATTGCGTATGTAAATTGTGTATAAAAAGCCCGTTGTTGCCTGGCCGGTCAGAAGACTCTGAACGCTATCTATGTGACGAGCGGAGGACCGGCCGGGTTGCGCTTGCGAACATTCTCACGTATGTACATTCTCTGTAGCCATTATTCTGTTTAGATTTATCTTGTTAGCCTGTAGAGTATGATTTGTACTGTTTTACCTTTTGAAATAATCCACGGTGGCCTTAGAACCCTGTGGTTTCAACTACAAATCGGTGTTGTGTCTTCACTTTCCTGCAAGGGTTAAAAGTATATTTATCTGTATAAGGTTTATAAGTCTTGATAAGGTGTACGCACTGCGGGTACTTTATACCGTCAGCGCTACTTAAGGTTTAAGGTATAACATCGTTGCAGTACTTTGCTGTTAAGGGTTTAAAGTGTAATGATATCATTGCATTGTATCACTAACAAGGTGTAAAGGTTATCAAGAGTGTGTGCGTGCGCTGTGCGTACTCTGTACACTCAGCGCGGCGTGTGTACGCCAAGTACGTACCACGTACGGGACTTTGTACGCAAATAGCGTACAAAGTGCGTAGCACATGTATTCAGTCTAGCGGCCATAGCGGCTCCTCGGTAAAAGTGTATCTAGGAGAAAGTGTCAGCGGCTAATGCCATACCAACCCAAAGAAGCTAAGTGCGCCAGGGTGGGCGCCCTGTGGAGCCCAATGTACCTCGCAGAAACAGATTTAACAACGGTAAGTTCTTACCATAAATCTCGTTTTCTGCTGCGGGGTACACTGGGCTCCACAGGGAATGACATTGGGGATGTCCTAAAGCAGTTCCTTATGGGAGGGGACGCACTGTAGTGGGCACAAGAACCTGGCGTCCAAAGGAAGCATCCTGGGAGGCGGAAGTATCGAAGGCATAGAACCATATGAACGTGTTCACTGAGGATCACGTAGCCACCTTGCACAATTGTTCAAGGATCGCACCACGGCGGGTCGCCCAAGAAGTAGAGATGAGCGGGTTCGGTTCCTCGGAATCCGAACCCCCCCGAACTTCAGCCTTTTTACACGGATCCGAGGCAGACTCGGATCTTCCCGCCTTGCTCGGCTAACCCGAGCGCGCCCGAACGTCATCATCCCGCTGTCGGATTCTCGCGAGGCTCGTATTCTATCGCGAGACTCGGATTCTATATAAGGAGCCGCGCGTCGCCGCCATTTTCACACGTGCATTGAGATTGATAGGGAGAGGACGTGGCTGGCGTCCTCTCCGTTTATAGAGAAGAGAGTAGAGAGTTAGAGACACTATTTACTAATTTTGGGGAGCATATTAGGACTGGAGTACTACTACTTGCTGATAGTGTGACCAGTGACCATTGACCACCAGTTTAATTAATCCGTTCTCTGCCTGAAAAAAAATGATACACAGTGTGACACAGTCACATACCATATCTGTGCTCAGCCCAGTGTGCTGCATCATATGTAATACTGTATATCATTATCTGACTGTGCTGAGTGCTCACTGCTCACACAGCTTAATTGTGGGGGAGACTGGGGAGCAGTTAGAGCAGGAGTACATAAATAATATATTTTAAGTACAGTGCACACTTTTGCTGCCAGAGTGCCACACTGCCAGTGTGACTGACCAGTGACCACCAGTATATTGTGATTGTCTGCTTAGGACGGAGTACTACTTGCTGATAGTGTGACCAGTGACCAGTGACCACCACCAGTTTAATTAATCCGTTCTCTGCCTGAAAAAAAACGATACACAGTGTGACACAGTCACATACCATATCTGTGCTCAGCCCAGTGTGCTGCATCATATGTAATACTGTATATCATTATCTGACTGTGCTGAGTGCTCACTGCTCACACAGCTTAATTGTGGGGGAGACTGGGGAGCAGTTAGAGCAGGAGTACATAAATAATATATTTTAAGTACAGTGCACACTTTTGCTGCCAGAGTGCCACACTGCCAGTGTGACTGACCAGTGACCACACTGACCACCAGTATATTGTGATTGTCTGCTTAGGACGGAGTACTACTTGCTGATAGTGTGACCAGTGACCACCACCAGTTTAATTAATCCGTTCTCTGCCTGAAAAAAAACGATACACAGTGTGACACAGTCACATACCATATCTGTGCTCAGCCCAGTGTGCTGCATCATATGTAATACTGTATATCATTATCTGACTGTGCTGAGTGCTCACTGCTCACACAGCTTAATTGTGGGGGAGACTGGGGAGCAGTTATAGCAGGAGTACATATTTTAAGTACAGTGCACACTTTTGCTGCCAGAGTGCCACTGCCAGTGTGACTGACCAGTGACCACTGACCACCAGTATATTGTGATTGTCTGCTGACCACCAGTATATTGTGATTGTCTGCCTGAAAAAGTTAAACACTCGTCGTGTGGTGTTTTTATAAACGCATTCTGCAGACAGTGTCCAGCAGGTCCGTCATTACATAATATATACCTGTCCGGCTGCAGTACTAGTGTGATATATATATATTTTAATTTTATCTCATTATCATCCAGTCTATATTAGCAGCAGACACAGTACGGTAGTCCACGGCTGTAGCTACCTCTGTGTCGGCAGTCGCTCGTCCATCCATAATTGTATACCACCTACCCGTGGTTTTTTTTTCTTCTTCTATCTTCTTGATACTAGTAGCTTACTTTAGGAGTCTGCAGTGCTGACAGACAGTGTCCAGCAGGTCCGTCATTACATAATATATACCTGTCCGGCTGCAGTACTAGTGTGATATATATATATATTTTAATTTTATCTCATTATCATCCAGTCTATATTAGCAGCAGACACAGTACGGTAGTCCACGGCTGTAGCTACCTCTGTGTCGGCAGTCGCTCGTCCATCCATAATTGTATACCACCTACCCGTGGTTTTTTTTTTTCTATCTTCTTGATACTAGTAGCTTACTTTAGGAGTCTGCAGTGCTGACAGACAGTGTCCAGCAGGCCCGTCATTACATAATATATACCTGTCCGGCTGCAGTACTAGTGTGATATATATATATATTTTAATTTTATCTCATTATCATCCAGTCTATATTAGCAGCAGACACAGTACGGTAGTCCACGGCTGTAGCTACCTCTGTGTCGGCAGTCGCTCATCCATCCATAATTGTATACCACCTACCCGTGGTTTTTTTTTTTCTATCTTCTTGATACTAGTAGCTTACTTTAGGAGTCTGCAGTGCTGACAGACAGTGTCCAGCAGGCCCGTCATTACATAATATATACCTGTCCGGCTGCAGTACTAGTGTGATATATATATATATTTTAATTTTATCTCATTATCATCCAGTCTATATTAGCAGCAGACACAGTACGGTAGTCCACGGCTGTAGCTACCTCTGTGTCGGCAGTCGCTCGTCATCCATAAGTATACTAGTATCCATCCATCTCCATTGTTTACCTGATGTGCCTTTTAGTTGTGCCTATTAAAATATGGAGAACAAAAAAAATGTTGAGGTTCCAAAAATAGGGAAAGATCAAGATCGACTTCCACCTCGTGCTGAAGCTGCTGCCACTAGTCATGGCCGAGACGATGAAATGCCAGCAACGTCGTCTGCCAAGGCCGATGCCCAATGTCATAGTACAGAGCATGTAAAATCCAAAACACCAAATATCAGTAAAAAAAGGACTCAAAAATCTAAAATAAAATTGTCGGAGGAGAAGCGTAAACTTGCCAATATGCCATTTACCACACGGAGTGGCAAGGAACGGCTGAGGCCCTGGCCTATGTTCATGGCTAGTGGTTCAGCTTCACATGAGGATGGAAGCACTCAGCCTCTCGCTAGAAAAATGAAAAGACTCAAGCTGGCAAAAGCACAGCAAAGAACTGTGCGTTCTTCGAAATCACAAATCCACAAGGAGAGTCCAATTGTGTTGTTTGCGATGCCTGACCTTCCCAACACTGGACGTGAAGAGCATGCGCCTTCCACCATTTGCACGCCCCCTGCAAGTGCTGGAAGGAGCACCCGCGGTCCAGTTCCTGATAGTCAGATTGAAGATGTCAGTGTTGAAGTACACCAGGATGAGGAGGATATGGGTGTTGCTGGCGCTGGGGAGGAAATTGACCAGGAGGATTCTGATGGTGAGGTGGTTTGTTTAAGTCAGGCACCCGGGGAGACACCTGTTGTCCGTGGGAGGAATAGGGCCATTGACATGCCTGGTGAAAATACCAAAAAAATCAGCTCTTCGGTGTGGAAGTATTTCAACAGAAATGCGGACAAAATTGGTCAAGCCGTGTGTTGCCTTTGTCAAGCTGTAATAAGTAGGGGTAAGGACGTTAACCACCTCGGAACATCCTCCCTTATACGTCACCTGCAGCGCATTCATCATAAGTCAGTGACAAGTTCAAAAACTTTGGGCGACAGCGGAAGCAGTCCACTGACCAGTAAATCCCTTCCTCTTGTAACCAAGCTCACGCAAACCACCCCACCAACTCCCTCAGTGTCAATTTCCTCCTTCCCCAGGAATGCCAATAGTCCTGCAGGCCATGTCACTGGCAATTATGACGAGTCCTCTCCTGCCTGGGATTCCTCCGATGCATCCTTGCGTGTAACGCCTACTGCTGCTGGCGCTGCTGTTGTTGCTGCTGGGAGTCGATGGTCATCCCAGAGGGGAAGTCGTACTCGTAAGCCCACTTTTACTACTTCCAGTAAGCAATTGACTGTCCAACAGTCCTTTGCGAGGAAGATGAAATATCACAGCATTCATCCTGCTGCAAAGCGGATAACTGAGGCCTTGGCATCCTGGGCGGTGAGAAACGTGGTTCCGGTATCCATCATTACTGCAGAGGCAACTAGAGACTTGTTGGAGGTACTGTGTCCCCGGTACCAAATACCATCTAGGTTCCATTTCTCTAGGCAGGCGATACCGAAAATGTACACAGACCTCAGAAAAAGACTCACCAGTGTCCTAAAAAATGCAGTTGTACCCAATGTCCACTTAACCACGGACATGTGGACAAGTGGAGCAGGGAAGGCTCAGGACTATATGACTGTGACAGCCCACTGGGTAGATGTATGGACTCCCGCCGCAAGAACAGCAGCGGCGGCACCAGTAGCAGCATCTCGCAAACGCCAACTCTTTCCTAGGCAGGCTACGCTTTGTATCACCACTTTCCAGAATACGCACACAGCTAAAAACCTCTTACGGCAACTGAGGAAGATCATCGCGGAATGGCTTACCCCAACTGGACTCTCCTGTGGATTTGTGGCATCGGACAACGCCAGCAATATTGTGTGTGCATTAAATATGGGCAAATTCCAGCACGTCCCATGTTTTGCACATACCTTGAATTTGGTGGTGCAGAATTATTTAAAAAACGAGAGGGGCGTGCAAGAGATGCTGTCGGTGGCCAGAAGAATTGCGGGACACTTTCGGCGTACAGGCACCACGTACAGAAGACTGGAGCACCACCAAAAACGCCTGAACCTGCCCTGCCATCATCTGAAGCAAGAAGTGGTAACGAGGTGGAATTCAACCCTCTATATGCTTCAGAGGTTGGAGGAGCAGCAAAAGGCCATTCAAGCCTATACAACTGAGCACGATATAGGAGGTGGAATGCACCTGTCTCAAGCGCAGTGGAGAATGATTTCAACGTTGTGCAAGGTTCTGCAACCTTTTGAACTTGCCACACGTGAAGTCAGTTCAGACACTGCCAGCCTGAGTCAGGTCATTCCCCTCATCAGGCTTTTGCAGAAGAAGCTGGAGACATTGAAGGAGGAGCTAACACAGAGCGATTCCGCTAGGCATGTGGGACTTGTGGATGGAGCCCTTAATTCGCTTAACAAGGATTCACGGGTGGTCAATCTGTTGAAATCAGAGCACTACATTTTGGCCACCGTGCTCGATCCTAGATTTAAAACCTACCTTGGATCTCTCTTTCCGGCAGACACAAGTCTGCTGGGGTTCAAAGAACTGCTGGTGACAAAATTGTCAAGTCAAGCGGAACGCGACCTGTCAACATCTCCTCCTTCACATTCTCCCGCAACTGGGGGTGCGAGGAAAAGGCTCATAATTCCGAGCCCACCCGCTGGCGGCGATGCAGGGCAGTCTGGAGCGACTGCTGATGCTGACATCTGGTCCGGACTGAAGGACCTGACAACGATTACGGACATGTCGTCTACTGTCACTGCATATGATTCTCTCCCCATTGAAAGAATGGTGGAGGATTATATGAGTGACCGCATCCAAGTAGGCATGTCAGACAGTCCGTACTTATACTGGCAGGAAAAAGAGGCAATTTGGAGGCCCTTGCACAAACTGGCTTTATTCTACCTAAGTTGCCCTCCCACAAGTGTGTACTCCGAAAGAGTGTTTAGTGCCGCCGCTCACCTTGTCAGCAATCGGCGTACGAGGTTACATCCAGAAAATGTGGAGAAGATGATGTTCATTAAAATGAATTATAATCAATTCCTCCGTGGAGACATTGACCAGCAGCAATTGCCTCCACAAAGTAGTACACAGGGAGCTGAGATGGTGGATTCCAGTGGGGACGAATTGATAATCTGTGAGGAGGAGGATGTACACAGTGATATATCGGAGGATGATGATGAGGTGGACATCTTGCCTCTGTAGAGCCAGTTTGTGCAAGGAGAGATTAATTGCTTCTTTTTTGGTGGGGGTCCAAACCAACCCGTCATTTCAGTCACAGTCGTGTGGCAGACCCTGTCACTGAAATGATGGGTTGGTTAAAGTGTGCATGTCCTGTTTATACAACATAAGGGTGGGTGGGAGGGCCCAAGGACAATTCCATCTTGCACCTCTTTTTTCTTTCATTTTTCTTTGCGTCATGTGCTGTTTGGGGGGTGTTTTTTGGAAGGGCCATCCTGCATGACACTGCAGTGCCACTCCTAGATGGGCCAGGTGTTTGTGTCGGCCACTAGGGTCGCTTAGCTTACTCACACAGCTACCTCATTGCGCCTCTTTTTTTCTTTGCGTCATGTGCTGTTTGGGGAGTGTTTTTTGGAAGGGCCATCCTGCGTGACACTGCAGTGCCACTCCTAGATGGGCCAGGTGTTTGTGTCGGCCACTTGGGTCGCTTAGCTTAGCCATCCAGCGACCTCGGTGCAAATTTTAGGACTAAAAATAATATTGTGAGGTGTTCAGAATAGACTGAAAATGAGTGGAAATTATGGTTATTGAGGTTAATAATACTTTGGGATCAAAATGACCCCCAAATTCTATGATTTAAGCTGTTTTTTAGGGTTTTTTGAAAAAAAGACCCGAATCCAAAACACACCCGAATCCGACAAAAAAAAATCGTTGAGGTTTTGCCAAAACGCGTTCGAAGCCAAAACACGGCCGCGGAACCGAACCCAAAACCAAAACACAAAACCCGAAAAATTTCCGGTGCTCATCACTACCAAGAAGGTCCAACTGACCGAGTAGAGTGGGCCTTTATGGTAGCAGGAGCTGGAAGGACAGCCTGTACATAAGCATGTGCAATCACCATTCTAATCCTTCTGGCCAGGGTCTGCTTGTGAGCAGGCCAGCCACATTTGTGAAAACCAAACAATACAAAGAGAGAATCCGACTTCCTGATAGAGGCAGTTCTCTTCACGTAGATATGGAGAGCCCGTACCACAAGCAAAGACCGCTCTTTGGAAGACAAATCAGGAGAGGCAAAGGCCGGAACCACGATCTCCTGATTAAGGTGGAAAGAAGACACCAAAAAAACAAATAACTGCTTGTAAAAGCGCCTATGTAATAGACTAGATAATAAAAGGAAATTCCCCTGATAGAATGCGCGGCCGTAAACACTAAGTGGGTGTCAGATAAAGGATAATAAAACAAAAGAAACGGCTGCGCAATGTACCAGACCGGGCGTCCCCGGTTTTTTGTCCTGCGTTGCCCACTAGTGCTGTGCAGCAAGGAGATGAGGGGAACCGCCGGGCTGGTGGAGCGGGTGAGAGCCGCGTGCTGGTGTGAGCGGCTTTGCGGAGATCAGAGAAGCGGTACACAGGTCCGTTGGTTCACGGCAAGTTGCTTCAGATGTGGGTACCTGGATCAAGGTGTGTAGGAGAGGCGGAGTCAACGCAGGACAAAAAAACGGGGACGCCCGATCTCGGACCAGCCCACAGGAGAGGTATTTATTCCACCGATCCAGCACTGTGACGGGAATTTTGTGCTTTACCTGGGACCGCTCTGTTAATTAATATTCACAAGCGCCACCAAAAGTGATAATCCATGTGAGTGACTGCGGACTTTCAGCAAGCTAATTTATACAAGCTGCCTCAATTCACCACGACATCTACCATATCTGTACCTATCAAGGTGTACCTAACAACATAACATAATTTATATATTACCATCTAATATATTTAACTGTTATTGTAATAGTTTGTTTTTATTTAGTGCTTATGGTTAATAAATTAATTATTTTTTTAACGTCGGCTCTCATTCTTTCCCTGGTACATTGCGCAGCCGTTTCTTTTGTTTTATTAGGAAAGAAGACACCACCTTAGGTAAATACCCGGGACGTATTCTAAGAACCGCCTGATCACGGTGAAAAATCAGATATGTTGACATACAAGACAAGGCACCCAAATCCGACACTCGTCTAGCAGAGGCAATATCCAGCAGAAACAATACCTTAAGAGAAAGCCACTTAAGGTCCGCACATTCAAGAGGCTCAAACGGAGACCCTTGCAACGCCTCCAGAACCACCGACAAGTCCCAAGGGGCCACAGGCGGGACGTAGGGAGGTTGAATCCGCAAAACACTCTGAGTAAACGTATGTACATTGTTAGGCGCGGCGGTCTTTGTCCGTGCTCTGACCGAGCAGCGGTCACGGGCGCCACGCCTCTCGCTCTGTCTGCTTCCGCACAGCGCCTAGCAACGCCGGGACGCCGTATGCGCGATAGCCGCCGGGTCCCTGGCAACGCTAGGACGCCGTGCGCCCAGGGCCGCCGGGTCCATGGCAACGGGTACGCCACATGCGGACCGCGTTCCCCGTTGCCATGAGAGTACTCACACCTGTTCTCCCCTGGTCGTGCAGCAAGGCAGCTGCACGACATTCATCAATCAGGCTCTGCACTGCCATTGGAGGGTTCCCTGTTATATGCAACCTCAGTGCCTCAGTGTCCTTAGGCCTTTTGTATGATGACCCTGATAGAGAAGCATCAGCTGAGAGCCACCTGCGTGCACTTCAGCAAGGGAAAAATCCAGCAGAGGCGTATTGTACCGAGTTTCGCCGTTGGTCGAACGACTGTGGCTGGAATGACCCGGTCCTGCGCAGTCAGTTTCGCCTCGGTTTGTCTGAAGTTATTAAAGACAGTCTCCTTCAGTACCCCGCTCCTGAGACTCTAGACAAACTCATGGAGCTCGCTATTAAAATTGATCGTCGTCTCCGAGAGCGGAGGGCTGAAGGAGGAGCTACTTTTAGGCCTAGTCCATGTGTATATACTTTTCCTGAGGACATCGAGGAGCCCATGCAAATGGGTCTCTCCCGGCTGTCCCCAGAGGAAAGAACCAGAAGGCTAAATTCTGGTCTTTGTTTGTATTGTGGTGGCAAGGGACATATCGCACGTAATTGCCCGAATAAGCAGGGAAACGCTCTGACCAAGTGAGTAGTGAGGGGGTTCACTTGGGTCTGCAGTTAATCTCCTCAAATGATTCCTTATTAGTTCCTGTAAAAATTTCTTTTGGTAGCCTCACTTCGTTGGTGTCGGCCTTCGTCGACAGTGGAGCTGCAGGAAATTTCATGGATCTTAGTTGGGCTCAGGCTTTAGGCGTTCCACAGATACCTTTGGATAAACGTATCACCATGCACGGCTTGGATGGTGGTCCGCTTTCTAATGGGGTTATCACTCACTGCACACCTCCAGTACAACTGACAGTGGGGGTCCTACATTCAGAGAAAATCGAATTTTACCTTACCCATTGTCCGGCTGTCCCCGTAGTTTTGGGTCACCCCTGGCTTGCCTTTCATAATCCCACCATAGATTTCCCAATGGGGTCCCTTTTGTGTTAAGGAGTGTATTTCCTGTCCAGTCCGGGTTGCGGCAGTCACCCCAGAACTTATTCCTTTGGAATATCAGGACTTTGCCGATGTTTTCTCCAAGGGTAATGCGGATGTACTGCCTCCCCATCGGTCCTATGACTGCGATTTAGTTCCCGGTGCCTCTTTACCTAAGGGGAGATTATATGCCCTGTCCGGGCCGGAAACCACGGCAATGAATGATTATATTCAGGAGAGCCTGAAAAAAAGGCTTCATTAGGCCCTCGAAATCTCCATTAAGTGCAGGGTTCTTTTTTGTTGAGAAAAAAGATGGGTCGCTCAGACCATGTATTGATTTTCGGGCTCTGAATAAAATTTCTGTTAAAAACACCTACCCCTTGCCATTGATTTCAGTACTGTTTGATCAGCTCCGGTCTGCCGTTATCTTCTCTAAGATCTATCTTAGGAGGGGCTTACAATCTCATCCGAATAAAATCTGGGGATGAGTGGAAGACGGCTTTCAGCACACAGTCAGGTCATTATGAATACCTGGTGATGCCGTTTGGGCTGTCAGATGCTCCTGCGGTGTTTCAAGATCTCATTAATGACGTCCTTCGTGACTTTCTAGGAAAGTTCGTAGTCGTTTATTTAGACGACATTTTGATTTACTCTGAGTCTGTTGAACAACATATTACCCATGTGCGACTGGTCCTTCAAAAATTACGGGAGAATCATTTATACGCCAAACTGGAGAAATGTGATTTCCACATCACAGAAGTGTCCTTCCTGGGGTATATTATTTCTCCTAAGGGGTTTTTCATGGAACCAAAGAAACTCCAGGCCATCCTAAATTGGGCACAACCCACGAACTTAAAAGCAATTCAGCGCTTTTTAGGGTTTGCAAATTATTCTAGGCGTTTTATTCATACCTTCTCTGATTTGGTCACTCCTATAATAGCACTGACTAAAAAAGGAGCGGACCCTTCCAATTGGTCGCCTGAAGCTGAGTCTGCCTTTCTGGCCTTGAAGCAGGCCTTTGTCTTAGCTCCTGTTCTCAGGCACCCTAACCCGGAGCTCCCCTTTATTGTCGAGGTAAATGCCTCAGAGGTTGGAGTGGGGGCTATCCTTTCTCAGGAAGACCCGGAGTCTCAGGAATTACACCCTTGTGCCTTCATGTCCAGGAAATTCTCCTCCGCAGAATCCAACTATGATGTTGGTAATCGAGAATTGTTGGCAGTTAAATGGGCTTTCGAGGAGTGGGGGCATTGGCTGGAAGGAGCGAGGCATACCATTACAGTGTTTTCTGACCACAAGAACCTGCAGTATATTGAGTCAGCTAAACGGCTTAATGCTCGACAGGCACGTTGGGCGCTGTTTTTTACTCGTTTCAGGTTTATTATCACCTTCAGGCCTGGTTCCAAGAATACGAAAGCTGATGCCTTGTCACGTTGTTTTCTTCCGGTTCACAATAACCATCCGGCAACTACCCCCATAGTTCCATCGTCTGTCATCCGAGCAGGCCTCACACAGGATTTATTTGCACAGCTAGTCCAGCTTCAGCAGCAGGCTCCCAAAGTTACTCCTGCGGACCGTCTCTTCGTCCCTGAATTTCTGAGAGGCACTGTTCTAGCTGAGTTTCATGATAACAAAGTTTCCGGTCATCCGGGTGTTACTAAAACCTTGGAATTAATTTCTCGCTCGGTGTGGTGGCCTAATCTTTCCAAGGACATAAGGGAATTTGTCCTTTCTTGTCAGGTCTGCGCTCAGCACAAGATATCTTGATCGTTTCCAGTCGGGCAACTCATGCCTTTAGCCATCCCTCTTAGGCCATGGTCACACATTTCCATGGATTTTGTGGTGGACCTTCCTCTTTCATCTGGATTCCGGGTCATTTGGGTGGTGGTAGACCGTTTTAGTAAGATGGCCCACTCAATTTCTCTTCCCCGATTACCCTCCGCTCAAGTTTTGGCAGTTTTGTTTCTCCGCCATGTCTTCAGGCTCCATGGTTTACCCATGGATATTGTCTCTGACCGGGGACCACAATTTATTGCCCGTTTCTGGAAACGTTTTTGTACCTCATTAAATATGAAGCTCTCTTTAACATCTGGATACCATCCACAGTCTAACAGACAAACTGAACGTGTTAATCAGTCATTAAAGCAGTATTTACGGCTGTATTCGGCCAAACTTCAGAATGATTGGTCTGAATTTCTTCCTTTGGCCGAGTTTGCCTATAATAACTGGGCTTTCATCCTAGAGCCAATTCCTTTTATCCTCATTTTCCAGGCTCTTCGTTGACCGTAACTTCCCGCCTCAGAATAATTTGGAAAAAGGTGCACCTTGCCCTGAAGAAGGCTGTCTTCCGAGAGAATTTTTTTTCGGATAGGTTCCGACGCCCATGCACTCTTAAGGTGGGAGATAAGGTGTGGTTGTCAACCCGTAACATCAAGCTCCGACAACCCTCGGCTAGATTGGGACCCAAATTTATTGGACCGTTTCTTATTGTCAAGAAAGTCAATCCAGTGGCTTTCCGGCTGCGGTTGACTAAATCACTTAAAGTTGGCAACACTTTCCACTGCTCTCTTTTGAAGAAATATATTGTTTCCAGGAGGTTCCCCCGGAAGATTTCCCAGGGTAGACTTCCGGTGGATGTTCAGGGTCAACAAGAGTTGCTGGTGGAGAAGGTTTTAGATTCTAAGCTTTCTCGTGGCCAGCTTTATTTTTTGGTCCACTGGAAAGGCTATGGCCCGGAAGAAAGGTCTTGGGTGTTGGATAAGGATTTACATGCTCCTAAACTTAAGAAGATATTCTTTCAGGAGTTTCCTCAGAAACCCGGCTCTAGGGGTTCTTTAACCCCTCCTCAAGGGGGGGGGGGTACTGTTAAGCGCGGCGGTCTTTGTCCGTGCTCTGACCGAGCAGCGGTCACGGCCGCCGCGCCTCTCACTCTGTCTGCTTCCGCACGGCGCCTAGCAATGCCGGAACGCCGTGCGCGCGATAGCCGCCGGGTCCCTGGCAATGCTAGGACGCCGTGCGCCCAGAGCCGCCGGGTCCATGGCAACGGGGACGCCACATGCGGACCGCGTTCCCCGTTGCCATGAGAGTACTCACACCTGTTCTCCCCTGGTCGTGCAGCAAGGCAGCTGCACGACATTCATCAATCAGGCTATGCACTGCCATTGGAGGGTTCCCTGTTATATGCATCCTCAGTGCCGCACACAAACGCCGGTGATAGCTTCCTGCATGCTGTTCCTGCCTGGTAACGTCTGTTCCTGATTTGGCTGTATCTGGTCGATCCTGCTCCCTGGGATCCCGAGTCCTGGAGTTCTGAAGCCAGTCCTGGGAATCCTTCCTGTCCAAAACGAACCTGTTGCAGTCATCCGAGGGTTCTCGTTATTTGGGGTTCTCTCCCGGTTTCGTGAGTAGCGGCTTCTGCCGCGAGTTGCGGCCTAGGCCGCCTTTACTTTGTATTTCTTTTGAGTTGGAGGTTTTTGCGGAGGTTTCCGCTTTTCACTGTCCTCCCAGGAACTCGGCGGTGCCGTGTAGGGGAACGGACAGTGGTATCATTTGTTGTCCTTTTTCCTTGGCGGCGTGCCGCACATACCTTTAGTTTTAGGGTAGTTAGTAGCCCCTAGCTTCTGTTTGTTTTAGTTAGAGGTCCCCTTGTTATTACCCTGTCTCGGTTCACGCTTTGTCTCTCTCTAAGACCTGGGGGCATCGGAGTTGGGCAGACCTAATCCGCCCTTCAAACGCGGCTGCCGTGGGCCCAAGAAACCATAGTCGTTCAGGCGTGAGTCGACCACACAGGTAAGACAACGGAGGTAGGGTGCTAGGGGCTATTCCCGTACCTCTCCTTAGTTCAGCGTCACGTTCTGGTGCTCTGAACTCGCATCACTACATCTCTCCAGTTCTGAGCATCAGGAACGTAACATACATCAGGTAAAGTCACAATTTTTCTCTGGAACCAAACCGACAAGGCAGAAATATGTACCTTGATGGAGGCCAGACGAAGGCCCAAGTCCAGGCCCTGTTGTAGAAAGGCCAAAAGTTTGGCCGTACTAAACTTGTAAGCGTCATGATTGTTAGATGCGCACCAAGCAAAGTAAGAATTCCAGACCCAATGGTAAATCCGAGCAGAAGCCAGTGTCCGGGCCTTCAACATGGTTTGAATGACTGCCTCAGAAATTCCTTTGGACCTCAAGACGGAAGCTTCAAGAGCCACGCCGTCAAAGCCAACCGGGCTAAATCCTGATATACACAGGGGCCCTGAACGAGAAGATCTGGGCGCTGTGGAAGTAGAAGGGGATGCTCTATCGAGAGACCCTGAAGGTATGAGAACCAATGACGTCTGGGCCACGCGGGAGCGATCAGAAGTAGGATTCCTTCTTCTTGCTTGAACTTCCTTATTACTCTGGGCAGGAGTTACACCGGAGGGAACACGTATGGCAGCTGAAAGTTCCATGGAATTGCCAGTGCATCCACGAACGCTGCTTGAGGATCCCTTGTTCTTGCTCCGAAGGCCAGAACCTTGTGATTGTGTTGAGACGCCATCAGGTCCACATCTGGAAGGCCCCCCAGTCCACGAGGAGTTGAAACACCCCTGGATGGAGGCTCCACTCTCCGGCGTGTACGTCCTGATGACTGAGAAAGTCCGCTTTCCAGTTTAGGACCCCCGGAATGAATACTGCCGATATGGCTGGCAGATGGCGTTCCGCCCACTGAAGAATCCATGATACTTCCCTCATTGCCATGAAGCTTCGAATGCTGCCTTGATGATTGCTGTAAGCCACCGTGGTGGCGGTGTCCGACTGTTCTTGAACAGGTCTGCCCTGTATTAAATGCTGGGCCAAGTTCAATGAGTTGAACACCGCCCGCAATTCCAGAATGTTTATCGGGAGGAGAGACTCCTCCTTGGTCCACTGACCCTGAACGGAATGTTGCTCCAACACAGCGCCCCAACCTCTCAGACTGGCATCCGTAGTCAGAAGGACCCAGATGGAGATCCAGAAGGGTCGACCCCTGCTCAATCATTGGTCCTGAAGCCACCAGCTCAGTGACAGACGGACCTCTGGAGACAATGAGATCATTTGAGACCTTTCCGGTGAGGCAGGCCGTCCCATTTGGCAAGAATCAGCTTCTGCAGAGGGCGGGAATGGAATTGAGCGTACTCCACCATGTCGAAAGCCGACACCATGAGACCTAGCACTTGCATTGCCGAATGTAGCGACACTTGCGGATGAGATAGGAAGCATCGAATTCTGTCCTGAAGCTTCAGGACTTTCCCCTGAGACAAGAACAACCGCTGGTTGTGAGTGTCCAATAACGCCCCCAGGTGCACCATGCTCTGAGCAGGGACCAGGGAAGATTTCTTCCAGTTGATGAGCCACCCGTGGGCTTGCAGAAACTGGATGGTAAGATCCAGATGGCGTAGGAGAACTTCTGGGGAATTTGCCAGGATCAACAAGTCGTCCAAGTATGGTAGGGTCCTGACCCCTTGACGGTGGAGTTTCGGCGTCATTACTGCCATGACCTTGGTGAAGACTCGCGGAGCCGTGGTCAAACCAAAAGGTAATGCCCAAAATTGGTAATGGAGGTTGCCAACCACAAACCTCAGGTATTGAGCGATGGGAATATGCAGGTAAGCATCCTGTACGTCCAGGGAGACCATATAATCCCCAGGTTCCAATGCCAGAACAATAGAGCGAAGAGTTTCATATGAAACTTGGAGACCCTCACAAATTTGTTCAAGGACTTGAGGTTGAGAATGGGCCGGGAGGACCCATTCGGTTTTGGGACTAGGAACAGCGGTGAATAGTACCCTTTGCCTCTCTGAATTAGAGGCACCTGTACTACCACTCCTGTGTCCAGGAGGGACTGTATCACCGAATGAAGAGTTTTTGCCTTCAACTGATCCGAAGGGACGTCTGTCAGGCAAAATCGATGAGGGGGACGATTTTTGAAGGATACGGCGTAACCTCGAGTGACGGCTTCCCGTACCCAGGCATTGGAAGTGGTCTTCAACCATTCCTTGGTATACCCTACAAGTTGGCCCCCCACTCTGGGATCCCCAAGAGGGAGGCCCACCCTGTCATGCGGCAGGCTTGTCAGTCTTGGAAGCAAGAGGAAGAGAGAAAAAAGGCTGTATTATCGGTGCACATGAAGAGGAGTGATCTGATTGTCACATCCACTTAAAATTTAACTTTTATTATTGTTTCCATAAAAATAATGTGAAATAACATACACAAACTATGAGTTTAGGCGAAACATAGAGGTTAAAATTGTTGACATAGACAAAACATACAAAGGTGCAATAAAAGTTAATAAATGTGAATAAAGATTAAAAATGTGTGTCCACGTGTTTGTTCTAATGTCCAAATGTGTATAATGTTTTTCATACGTTGAGCCAGTAGTCCCTTATTAATTTATTCATCCACAATTTGTCTCCCAACGTTGATCTAAATATTCAATAATAGATAGTAGTATTGTGGGAGCTTTGGACTTATATCTTATACATTCTAATGGGACATTCACACATTATTAATGTATGTGAACATTATAATTATGTAGTGGAAAAGATATTGGAGAGTATAGGCACTGGTAATGGCAGTATAATACTAGATATAAATTCTGTATGAGTTAATTAGGTTTAGACCAGATATGGTGAGACAATTACTATTGCATCCAATTTAAATGGAGGATGCTCTAGCCACCATTGATTTGTCAAGTGCACTGTTTACAATATTCCTATAATCATGCTAATTACATTGGAAAGTGATCTTATAATGAATGTAGTGAGAGTTGTTTTTTATATAAAATATGAGTTCCCAATAGTCCACTATGAATACGCAATACACCTCCAAGGATAAAGAACTTCAATGAAGGCGATGCACTAGATCTAGTTCCAATATGTAATACACCTTGGGGGGTATATATCTCCCTCAGTTTTCAGTGTCAACACAAATTGAGTATGTGACAGTTATAACATTCCGGAGTTCACAGTGTTATTGTCCTTAGAAGAAAAGCACCTTCATTATTTAGGACTAGTGACACCCTCCCAAATGATCACATTTAGGTCTGTGTATATCAATGGATCAATAGGTAATACACCAATCTTTAGATCCAATTCTGATAGATAATACACTTCAGCTTAGATAAGGAGAGTGCCTGGCTGGGCACGATATCTATATAAGAGTCTTGCAATTTTGTGATTGGTTGAAGAGGTCAATTGTTGCTAGGCAGATCAGAGTTTTGAGTGAGTGGTAATTGGTTAGGGCCAGCCTATCGGTGAGTGTAGGGGAGGTGTTTAGTGCATTAAGGGTAGAAACTTCCAGAGTTGCTTCCTCTTGTCGGCTGGAAGGATAAGTGAAGGCTGTATTATAATCTGCCTGTCTCTTTCTTTCTTTCCTTCAGTTTTCTGCCTTATTCTCTATTTTTCCCCTTAGCACCTTTTCTTCTATTCTATCTATTCACCTAGCCTTATTCTTATTTTCTATCCTGCTGCCTATTTTGCCCCTGTGTTACACTGCCCGGCTCCCGTGTGCTTCCCCACCCTGCCATTATGCCCAGGCCTAAGCGTGCAGCACCCGTCCCCAAAGGCTGGCGGATGCTGCTCCCGCATCGGGTGCCGCGCGCCTCCGCCGCCCTGCTGCTATCCCCGCTGGTCAGGCTCCCAGCTCAGGAGCGGGAGGCGCGACGGTGACCGTTCCGTCAGTGCCTCCCGTCTCTGCGCGCAATGCAGCGCCTGGCGGCTCCGTGCGTCCCGCTTCCAGCGGGTCGGGCACGGCGGCCGTCAGCGCTGGGCGGCCGCTGTCTCGGGCCGGGGATTCGGCACCCCCGGCCGCGAGTGTCACGGGGGCTGTAGCGCCGAACGGCCGCGTCTCTCCCGCTATCAGCGGGTATGGGGCGGCGGGCGCCGGCGCTGCTGTGGGCGGCATGCGCGGCGGGGATTCGGCACCCCCAGCCACGCTGGTTTCTTATACAAGGGAGGTTGCGGGCGCGGCTACCCTGGGGCATAGTGGGCCCCCGTGGTTCCCGCGCCCGGTGCTTTTGGGGCCCCTGACGCACCCCTGGCTGCTGGTGGCCATCACAGAGCCCCAGTGGCCGGGGGGGTCAGCGGGCATTTTGAGGAGGTTAATAGTTACAGTGAGACCCTCCTAGGTCAGGCTCGCCCCCTGGCGGCCATTTTAGTGCCTGGCTGCACATCCCATGGCCCTCAGCAAGCTGCTGGTAGCATGCTGGGTGGGGAGGTGCAGCCATCTGCTGGACACTTGGAGGTGCTGCGGGCCTTTTCTGTACAAGGCTCCGCAGCAGCCTCTGTGTCTTTACCAGGCCAGCATTCCGTTACGGATTTTCAGTCCGTGGCGGGGGGTAGCTTTGCTACAAGCACCCTTGGCTTGCCGGCATTCTCCTCCCCCAGCGGTGCGGGCCTACCTTACTTGCAATTCCCATTTCCCCCGGTAGTTTCGCAAAGTTTCTCTCCACTAGTTTCCACTCCGCAGGTGGTCCAGTCAGTCTGGTCCTCCGGGATGGGGCAAGCTTTCGGCCACCCACCTAATGTTCCTTCTTTTGCGGGAGGGTTTCACTCCACTTCACTTCCGGCACCAGCTTTCCATCAGTTCCCATACTGTCAACCGCCTTATCCCCCGGCACAGCCGGGGCCTTACGGGTATCCTTGGTAGGGCGGTTTTGGGTCCCCAGGTGTTCGCTTCCCCAGCGTTAGCCAAGCAGCTACGGTGCCTCTGTACCTTCCCCCAGCCCACGCGCCGCCGGCTCAGGTGGCACCGCCTGTGTCAGTTACACCGTTGCATTTGGTGGCACCGGACGGGGAAGCGCAGCGCCCCCTCCCCGGTTCATCTGTTGGTTTGGCTGAGGGGCCGGGTAACTTAATTCTGCTTGTTTCTGTTCCCGAGGTTAGTGCAGACAGCTCTGCAGCCCCTCAGGCTGCTCTGGTGCAGGACGGATCCGGGAGGCGCGGTGATGCGGACACATCTCCAGCAGATGCCGGTTCTTCAGTTCTGGGTCTCTCGCAGGCGACTGAGATGGCCGACGTCCCTGGCCCTTCCGGTTCTGGTGAGTATGATGTTGCAGCTGATTCATCTGTTGTATCTTCATCTGAATCCTCTGCTAGCAGCGAGGGGTCCGATTCCCCCAAACGCCCGCGCAAGCTCGCTAAATTAGTTGCGCGAGGTCGCCAAGGTGGTAGGCAAGGACAAGGTGCCGAAAAAGGCGGCAGCTCCTGATGAGCCGCCGTTGTTTTCGGAGATGGTGCGCTGCGCCAACACGGCTGTTACTCGGGGCTTACGGAAGAGGATGAAGGAGAAAATAGTTAAAGGGAAATTTGTCGACCTTTTCACCCTCACAGACGACATGAGGAAGGATTTCGATAAGGCTAAGAAGGCGGGGGGTATCGGTGAAAACGCTTTCCGGAGCTTTCATCATTGGTTGAGAGGTTTCTTGGTCTTTTCTGCCGTTAAAAACCCGCCCTGCCGAACATCTTAATGTGGTGAAATACATGTTTTTGATTAATGAGATGTTCTTAAAGTACAAAGGTTCCGTTTGGAGGGATTATGATGAAAAATTCCGTAAGAATCAGGATGGCAATCCGACGTTACCTTTGGGCTTTAAGGATGTCGAGGTTTGGATGGAGGTTTCCAACCAAGGGAGCAGTGCGGTTGAGGGGCAGACCAAGAGGAAGTTTTCGGGGGGTAAGAATGTCCCTGGTACGGCGGCAAAGGGCAAGTGTTTTGCGTTTAACGACTCTAAATGCACTAGGGGTGTAGGCTGTCGTTTTCGTCACTCCTGCCGCATCTGTGGAGCCAATCACCCTGCCAAGGATTGTAAGTCCAGAGGCGGGGTTAAGCAGGCCGACCAGGGTGCCGCTGGCGGCAGTGCGAAGTAAGGCACCCTCACCCATAGTTGTACCTGAGTTGGCTAAATGGTTGCACCGTTACCCCAGGAAGGCGGATGCTGAGTTCTTGTTAGCTGGTTTAAGTTGCTGTTTTCGTTTGCCCATTTCGGAATCAGTTTATGTTGTGTCTCGCAGGAATTTGAAGTCGGCAACGGAGTTCCCTCATGTGGTCAGGCAGAAGGTGGAGGCGGAGGTGAAGTTAGGTCGCATGTGCAGCCCTTTCATATGTGAGCCTTTGACTGGGTTATGCGTATCTTCCTTGGGGGTGGTTCCCAAGAAGGCGCCGGGTAAATTCCGCTTGATCCAGCATTTGTCCTACCCGCATGGGGGCTCCGTTAACGACGCCATTCCTGAGGAGTTTTGCACAGTCAGGTATCAGTTGTTTGATGAGGCCCTGGAGTTGATCCGGGGTTTTGGGCAGGCAGCACTGTTGGCCAAGTTAGATGTTGAATCCGCATTTCGCCTTCTTCCCCTTCACCCCGACTCTTTCAAGTTCATGGGTTTTCGGTTAGGCGGTTTCTTATATGTTGACAAATGTTTGCCGATGGGTTGTTCTGTCTCTTGCGCCTACTTCGAGAAATTTAGCTCGTTCCTGCATTGGTGCATTTCTGCTGGAACGGGGCACGTTGGCATCGCCCACTATCTCGATGACTTTCTTTTTGTAGGCCCAGGAGGCAGCATCATTTGCCAGGAGCTCCTTTTTTCGGCGTCCGCCTTGTTCAGGGTTCTGGGAGTGCCTGTTGCCCACGATAAGACAGAGGTAACCCACGTGTTGCCTTTCTTACCTGGGCATCGAGGTTGACACTAGCGCAGGTTGTTGTCGCATTCCGGCCGACAAGGTGAGGAAGCTTTTAGGACAGATCGAGGACTGCTTGAGTAAGCGTAGAGTTAGACTTCGTCAGGTGCAGTCCCTGCTAGGCT
The DNA here is from genome assembly GCF_028390025.1 of Pseudophryne corroboree. Lineage (NCBI taxonomy): Eukaryota > Metazoa > Chordata > Amphibia > Anura > Myobatrachidae > Pseudophryne > Pseudophryne corroboree. Next base: position 714,668,150 of record NC_086447.1, read on the forward strand.
CCTTTAATTTTGCTTGCCGGGTCATTCCTATGGGGAGGGTTTTTTGCCGCAAGCTTGAGAGGGCCACGGCTGGAGTGACTGGGCCACATCACACCATTCGTCTGTCTCGGGAAATTAAGGACGACCTTAGAACTTGGTCGACCTTTTTGGCAACTTTTAATTCAGAGTTGTTGTGGCCTCTCCGGCCCGTCGATAATTCTTCCCTGGAGCTGTTTACAGATGCTGCAGGTTCTATGGGTTTTGGTGCTTTTTTCCAAGGCGAGTGGTGTGTTTCGGCCTGGCCCCAGTCTTGGGTATCTCGTAGTTTTACTGCTAACCTACTTTTATTGGAACTGTTTCTGATAGCTGTGGCAGTGGAGTTTTGGGCCCCTAAGTTGGCGAACCGGACGATTGTCTTTAGGTGCGGCAATTTGGGGGGGGGGGGTGCAGGCGGTGAACAATCAACGTGCATCATCGCCGCAGGCTTTGCGGCTGTTGAGATTTTTGGTGTTACAATGTCTCCGTTTTAACATCAATTTCACGGCGAAGCACGTGCCTGGGGTCAAGAACGGCATCGCGGATGCGCTGTCGCGTTTCGATTTTGCCAGGTTTCGCAGGTTGGCCCCCGGGGCGGAGGCCCTAGGATTGACTTGTCCAACTTCTGTCTGGCAGATTATAGAACTGGCGTAGCTTGCTTGGCGCTGAACTCATTGGCCCCTTCGACCCGTCGGGCATACGCTGCGGCTTGGCGTGAGTGGCAGGCGCATCAGGTTAGGTGTGGGGCCGCGGGTAAGTCGGAGGAGGATGTTTTGTTGGCCTTTGTTTGGGAGTGTTACCAGAGTGGTAGGTCCAAGGCGTCCATGTGCGCGGTGTTGGCGGGGATTTCGTTCCATGCTCGGTTGCAGCAGGGGACGGACCCCACCAGGTCTCTTTCTTTATCCAAGGCGCTCAGGGGTTGGGCGAGATTAAGTCCGTCCCAGCCGGATACGCGCAGACCTATTGACACGCAGTTGTTGCGCGAGCTCATGGCGATTCTGCCGGCGGTGACTGATTCTGCGTTTGAGGCGTCCCTTTTCCGTACAGCCTTTTCATTTGCGTTTTTTGGGGCCTTTTGAGTTGGCGAGCTGGTGGCCGCTAATAAACGGTCCACTGATACAGGCATGCTTTTCAGGGACCTGGTGCTCAAGGAAGGTGTCATCATGTTTTGGTTGCCCCGTTCCAAGACCGACCAGCTGGGTCGAGGACGCTGGGTGACTTTGAAGGCTAAGGAGGATGACGAATTATGCCCTGTACTGCTTGCAAAAATTTATTTACCTTTACGGCCTAAATGTGGTGCTCAAGTACTACTGCACGGGGATGCATTGCCTCTCACTCAGTTTCAGTTTGCCGCGGTGTTGAAGCGCTGTTTGGTCGCCCTGGGGCTTAATAGCGCTGAATATGGGACGCATTCCTTCTGCATCGGTGCGGCAACTTGCGCTGCGGCACACGGACTTCCGTCAGCCATTCAGGAAATGGGACATTGGAAGTCAGCGCCGTTTAAGTCTTATATTAGATTGGATAAGGTTTAATGTTGCGCTACTTGCGCTAACCCAAAAACGTTGTTTACCTGCCAATTTTGGAATGGTTAGCGTTCCACAATTGGAGCTGTGAAGGAATTTTTTACATTTTTCCTCCGAGGGGGCCTAATTACAATTGGCTGACACTCCAGGTCCACGGGAGGTTTTTAAGTTTACTCCTTCACTTGGGTTTTATGTTACTAACTGTTCGGTTCGGTCTAACGGTTCTAATTACCCGTTTTATGTGCACGGCCTGACAGCTAGGTTACTTTTTCTTTTACAGTGTCCACTGATTCCACCGAACAGATTAGGGTAGTTGGCCATTCTTATGTGTTTTGGGCCGAGCGTCATCCCCTTGCTGATAGGTCGTCTGAGTTGTTAGGTGGTCGCAGAGTGCGATGGTTAGGTGTGAGAGGTCTCAGATGGTCTGGACTCTTGGAGCTGTTGTTTCAGCACGAGCAGCGTTGGGGGCGTCCCCAATGGTTGCTGCTGCACCTGGGCGGTAACGATGTAGGTCACCTAAAAGGTATAGATCTTATCCTTCGGATTCAGGAGGATTTGGGGGAACTTAGCTTGCTTTGGCCTGGTGTACGCTTGGTTTGGTCTGACATTATTCCTAGGTTTGTCTGGAGGGGATCCCGGAACGTCACAGCGCTTGACAGGGCTAGGAAGAAGATTAACTTTGCTGTCTCGAAGTTCGTGTTGACTACTGGTGGTTTGGCTGTTAGACATCCGCTATTGGTGCTCCAGAGACCCTTTTATTTTAGGAAGGATGGTGTGCATCTCTCCCATCTTGGGATTGGAGTTTTTCTGAGGGCGCTGTTTTCTTGTCTGGATTAGTTTGTTATCTTTGTAGGTAGGGATAGGATTTGTTTTGATAGGTATTTTGTTCTTTTAGTTGGATTTCATTTCGTATTGGGTTGGCGGGCTGCGTTTCTCTGAAACTGGCAGTGGCGGGAAGGCGCTACTGGCCAGCGGTCACTTGTAGCATAAGTGGTGTTGTGGGGCACTTACCCCTTTTGAAGGACGGCGAGTGTGTCCTGCCCTTGTGGGGGGGCGAGGGGCGCTTCCTTGGGGAGCGTCCTCACTCTGCTATAGGAAGGGGTGGTGAGACCTTCGCAACACAGGTTATGCTGATATATATAGATGGGGCGTTTCAGTCGCACCCATGACAGTTGGGGCGTTTAGTCGCCGCCATTTTGTAAGATCATGACTAGAGCTCGTTAGTGGTAGCGTCTTCCTGGCCACCCACTACGAGTGAGGTCATTCCAATTAATAAATTCAATGACCATTTAATCCAACCCAGTTGTGTCCGTGTCGTTATTTTTAGTTGATAAGCTAGCTTAAAGTGTATAGTTAATGTCAAGCACAATAAATGAATAGACGCCTTAGATAAGGAGAGTGCCTGGCTGGGCACGATATCTATATAAGAGTCTTGCAATTTTGTGATTGGTTGAAGAGGTCAATTGTTGCTAGGCAGATCAGAGTTTTGAGTGAGTGGTAATTGGTTAGGGCCAGCCTATCGGTGAGTGTAGGGGAGGTGTTTAGTGCATTAAGGGTAGAAACTTCCAGAGTTGCTTCCTCTTGTCGTCTGGAAGCCCATCCACCCACCCTATTGGCTCTCTAATTTGGCCCTCTTCAATTTGGCTTACTATTATCTTTCTTTCAGACTTAGTGGGCTGGAAGGCGCTACTGGCCAGCGGTCACTTGTAGCATAAGTGGTGTTGTGGGGCACTTACCCCTTTTGAAGGACGGCGAGTGTGTCCTGCCCTTGTGGGGGGGTGAGGGGCGCTTCCTTGGGGAGCGTCCTCAATCTGCTATAGGAAGGGATGGTGAGACCTTCGCAACACAGGTTATGCTGATATATATAGATGGGGCGTTTCAGTCGCACCCATGACAGTTGGGGCGTTTAGTCGCCGCCATTTTGTAAGATCGTGACTAGAGCTCGTTAGTGGTAGCGTCTTCCTGGCCACCCACTACGAGTGAGGTCATTCCAATTAATAAATTCAATGACCATTTAATCCAACGCAGTTGTGTCCGTGTCGTTATTTTTAGTTGATAAGCTAGCTTAAAGTGTATAGTTAATGTCAAGCACAATAAATGAATAGACACCTTATGTATATTAATACCTCAAAATAGGTGTGTTACTAGATCAATAACTCATGCTTCGCCCTTAAATATCCAAAATGTATTATTATAGGAGAGAGTTTTATTTGTACTGCATTTGTACAGATAGTATAAATGTAGATATAGATTTTATTATTATGGCTCACAAATAACACATGGCAGCTATGTATTCATTGAATAATTTTAGGTGTTGATGTTGAAACATTTGTTGCGTCTGTGTCGGCTAAATTATATCACATATATCTCACAGCATTCATAAACTTATCATGTGAGTGCACTGTGCTTCTGTGTTAGGTTAATATTGTTGCCATCTATTTCCTACATGTAATCAAGAGGATTGGCAACTATACCGTCTGTGCATTCACTTAGATAGTGTTAAGAGTTACTATTGAAACATTTGTTGCACTTGTGTCTACTCAATTGTATCACAGATGCCTCACAACATTCATAGGCTTATCATGTTAATACACAGTGCATCTATATTGTGCTGTTGCCATCTGTTTGCTACATATTATCAAAGAGTTTAGCAGCCAATATAGTGCTGTTTAATCATCCTGTCACTATATTGCTGTTTACTCAAACTGGTCTAATCCTCTGCCTTCTAAGGACAATAACACTGTGAACACCGGAATGTTATAACTGTCACATACTCAATTTGTGTTGGTAAGTAAAAGCGAAGACGTAGTGTTAGGACACGACCTGACCATTCATACACCACATGCAGTATCAGCCTTGCTGAACTCCGCCCAAACCAGACATGTCTCATCCGTTTGGTTTACAAAGTGGGAACTGTCACTGATGGCCCCTGTAAACATCACCATAAAGAGGTGCAGCACACTAAATCCTACAACTTACTTGCCGAGTGTGCCTGGTCATGCACAAAAGGTGGAGCATGAGAATGATGATGGTGAAGGAGGATTTAGCGCAGACACTGATATGCATGATTGTATGGAATAACTGAACCAGACTTTCACTGCGAGACCTGACATCAGTGACAACTCACTAGAAGGCGTAGACTTTCCCTTCTACACTGATGGTAGTTGCCACAGACAGACGGAATCGGGAGACCTGTGCACCGGATACGCAGTTGTAGATGACGAAGGTATCATAGAAGCTGAACCCCTTGGTCCACCTCACTCAGCACAAGTCGCTGAGCTGGTAGCACTGACAAGAGCATGTGAGTTGGCAAGTCTAGGTATGCCTATGGAGTGGTGCATGATTTTGGAGCCCTGTAGCGCCTCAGAAATTTCATGACGGCAGCTGGCACACCTGTAGCGCATGCGTCATACATCAAGAGGCTTCTGACAGCCATACAGGAACCGAACAGAGTGGCTGTTATCAAGTGTAAAGCACACACTTACAACCAAGACCCAATTTCACTTGGTAACAGCCGGGCAGACGAAGCTGCAAAATCAGCAGCAAGCACCATCATACAAACTAACATCACACAACTGATGACATTTAAGATGGTAAACATGCAACAGTTAATTGAAATGCTAAATTTGTGTTCCCTACAAGAGAAGGCAGTCTGGAAGGCGAAGGGATATGGTCAGGAGTCCTCAGGACTTTGGACAGATAACACGATAAGCCAGTGGCACCCAGGGCATATCTCCCAAGCCAAGCTGAGGCGGCACACGGTCTGACTCATCTGGGTAAGGAAGATATGTGCAAATTGGTAAGAGCTTACTGGAGGGCACCAGGGTTCTCTTCTCATGCAGGTAAGAAAGCAATGACATGTCTTACTTGCTTGAGGAAGAATATTGGTAAGACAATACCAACGGAGCCATCCCATATCCCTTCTGGGTGTGGATCATTAGATAGACAGTGTCTAGGTCGACAATGTTTAGGTCGACCACTATAGGTTGACAGTCACTAGGTCAACAGGGTCAGAAGGTCGACATGTTCTAGGTCGACAGGTCAAAAGGTCGACATGAGTTTTTTATGTTTTTTTGGTGTTGTTTTCTTCGTAGAGTGACCGGGAACCCCAATTAGTGCACCGTGTCCCCTCGCAGCTTTGGACAAGGTGCCTCGCTCCGCTACCGCTTCGTTCATCACAGATTACCGTTCCAATCGTAGTCCACGTGGATCGTTAAGTACGAAAAAGTAAAAATAATAATAATTTTTTAAACAAACCTCATGTCGACCTTTTGACCTTTTTACCTAGAACATGTGGACCTTCTGATCCTGTGGACCTTCTAACCCTATTGACTATCAACCTATAGTGGTCGACCAAAACATTGTCGACCTAGACACTGTCGATCTTCAGACCGGATCCCATCCCTCCTACAGACGGACCTTTCCAGGTAATACAAATCGACATCATACAGTTACCACCCTGTAGGAATTTAAAGTATGTTTTATTATGTACCAATGTCTTTTCAAACTGGGTAGAAGCATTCCCCGCTGCCACAAATACTGCCGTGTTCACTGCAAAGAAAATTGTGCAGGAATTTGTGTGTAGATATGGTAACCCTAGAATGATTGAAAGTGATAGGGGTTCCCATTTTACAGGTGAAGTCTTTCAGGTCATGTGCAAACTGATGGGTATTAATAGTAAGCTGCATACTCCATACCGGCCACAGGCCAGTGCGAAGGTGGAGAGAATGAACAGCACTATTAAGAACAAAGCTGAGGAAAGTGATAGCTGAAACTGGACTGTTGTGGCCAGAAGCACTGCCACGAGTGTTGTACAGCATCAGAACCACTCCCAGGTCAAAGCATTAACTTATCACTCTTCGAAGTTCTTTTTGGATGACAACCTCATGTAATGATAGACTGTAAATGCTGATTAACATACAGGACAGAAAAAGCAATACCCTTTACACTGAAATTCGAGCAGCTGTGGCTGCTAGATGTAGTCATTAACCTACGTACTTTTTACACAGTTAGTGTACAAAGGTCCGTATCGTGTACGCACTTTGCATACACACGCCGCAACGGACGTACAAAGTACACGCAGTGCATACACACACACACAACGACACACTGAGAGCACAATGCAGCTACACATGTGTCTGAAATACACTTTAAACCTTAGCAGGAAGGAGACACGACACCAATTGTATTTAAGATGTTGGGATCCGACCCACCAACATATAATTGCAGAAAGGGGGTTACAACAGATATACAATTACAATAAGAGAAAAGAGGCTACAATACAATGGTACATACGTTTTGGTTTCACCAGCGCCACATGGTCCGGTGCTCAGATCAATCAACCCAGATGACCTTCAGAGAGAGAGAGTGACCGGCTAGGCAGCTTTGGCTTTTATACAGTTGGTAAAAACACAATACAATGGAAACTGTAACCTCTTCATCCATAGGTCAAAGGACTGGTCATTTACAGTACAGGAGGGGTCATAGGTTGGTTTGAATAGGTGGGCGATGTCTGTTCCAGGTGTGCTTTCAGTTGGTCTCCACTGGGTTCCCGCTGAATATCAGAGTACAGTAAATACAGTATAATAGTAATATTCTGTTCCTGCTCATAATTATGCGCAGGAGCGTGCTATCTTCTGCAAACTGCTACCGGAATGTTGTTCTTAAAATACCCTACAGCTGGATACCAGACACCACCTCATAACCTAATGCTGTCCCCTCATATCCTGTAAAGGTGAATCTCTTTGTTGTTGTACCATTTAAACAAGTATAAATTGCTGGTGTGGTGCATGTGGGCTATGTGTTCATTGTGCACTATGTGGATTAAATATGTGATATGTCTTTGTGGCTTTTCCATGCGAGTATAAATGCTACCGTAATTACTCATACCACACGCTAATACGCAGGACCGCGTAAGCGGTCATACACAACTTGTGGATATGTGCACGCACGGCAGAACAAGTACACGCATGGAGGCCATCTGTGTGGAGTTTGTACATGATGTGTGTACTGTAATATTTTCTGACTTCGACACCACTCATTAGTGGGTACGGTCTTGAACCAAACAGAATGCTGGGTGTGCTCACAGGTACCTCAAGGACAGAGTAAAACAGGATTGGTGCCATACCCTTTAACAGTAGATGAGGTACTCAAATTATGGGGGGGGTCGACCGGTGGACAAGAAATTCAACATATCTAGGCCCCCTAGCTTGAAGTTCCACCAGTACCACGTAGATAGGTCACTGTTGTGCTTTAACATGTCCAATTTCCGGAAACCAGGAAATTGGGAAGTGACATGGAATAACCAGACAATGACCTTTTCACATAGAGCTGATAAAGTGCCTATCGACTCTGAACTTGTACGTAAGATAGCCACAAGTGGGAAGTACTTTCGATATTGGTATACACGTGGGATCAAAACCATGTGGGCTGGAAAAGTGTTGCAGAGGTATTGTGCCCACATCATCCAACCCGATACTTGTACTGAGCAAATGAGAGAACTGGGGACCGGTTTCTTTATAAGGAAAATATGTGATATGGTTTTGTTGCATTTTGTCCCTTATGTTCTTCCAGATGATGCCTACTTCATATGTGGAAGGAAAGTGTACAAGTGGCTTACTCCGAGCTCTGAAGGGTTGTGTTATATTGGGAGAGTACTACCAGAGGTTATGACCATCGCACATGACAAAATGAAAGATTTTCACTGCAACACTCATACTCCTTATACTCATACACATTATGAACACATTGTCAAGAGACACCTCATAGATAGGACAGAGCCCGCAGCCTCTGATTTGATCCATGAATCTACCGGGATTCAAATTCTTCTTGCATTAGACATCACCCATACTGCCAGAGGAATTATAAATTATAGGTACATCCATCCACTGGCAAACTTGAGAGATAATATCACTGAGATGTATGATGACACCTTCAGGTATACGTGTAGGGAGTTACAAGCCTACAAGAAAGAGCTGGTCCAGCATAGAATGGTCCTGAATGATGTCAAGGCTGTGACAGGTGGGTACTGTGTTACTCTGGCAACTCAATATGGTGTGAAGTGCTGTACCTATATTACGAATAGAACGGAAGACCCAACGGAGATCATCGATCAAAAGATGGATGAGATCTTGCAGTTGAAGTGGGAGTTCAGACAGAAGCACAACCTTACCTTGACGGCTGTGGGTAATGAATTGACCGGCTGGGACTCATGGTTGAACCCACTCAAATGGTTTTCAGGGTTAGGAGAGTGGGCGCAAAGTGTAATTGCAAGTGTGGGAAAGTTTCTCCTCTGTTTCCTGGGTGTCGTCATAATTATTGGTCTGATATTCAAATGTGATCGAATTTTGATGCGGCACAAACATAGGACAAATTTGATGAGTCTAAGGAGCGAGGGCATTGTAACAGCGGCAGATTTGATTTATGACTTATCTGTAGAAACAGTGTTGTGATAAGGATTGTAAATGAATTTCATGGCCTGCTTCTTTCACCATTTTTCTGTTTTCCCCTCTACCCAGAAACATCCAACCGGAAAAGACTTCAATAATACCCAAATTTATGTAAATGTATTTTTATGTGTCTTACCCTCATCTCTGCAAACTTCAGTGATGACACACATAGTCGATAAATGTTATCCACACATAATAGCATACACATACGTCTCCCCCCACATGTATCATCAGATAAATGTGCTCCCCATGTGTTGGCATAAGAAGCCGGAAAGGTGAGGGGTAATGGCCTTTGCCTAGAAAGAGCTCGGTAGTGTTTGTTTGCCCATGTACAGACCCTTAATATGGGATGAGAAGGATTTAATGTATACTTTGCAGTACCTCGAAGCTTACTTAGAAGATATACGGCATGATGATACATGCCCCTCAGACATTAATTCATACATACATGCTTTTTTCCTATCCCACTAGGCTATACATTTCCCACCTACAAATCTCCCCCAGTCACTCGAACTTTGTATATAATAATAAGTGTGGCAGTTATTGTTTACTGCCAAAGGGTGGACTGTTGAAGTAAAAAATATTATAGCCACATGCATCACGTTCAAACACCACACAGAGTGGCCTCCGTGCGTGTGCTTGTTCTGCCGTGCATGTTCATGCCCGCATGTTGCGTATATTGGCTCACGAAGTCCTGTGTGTTAACGCATGGTATGAGTAAATACGGTAGCACACGCATTCGCATGGAAAAGCCACAAAGACATATCTGATATTTAATCCACATAGTGCATAATTTACACATAGCCTACATGCACCACACCAGCAAGTTACATTTGCTTCAGAGGTATAACAACAGAGGGATTCAACTTTACAGGATATGAGGGGACAGAATTAGGTTAGGAGGTGGTGTTTTGTATCCAGCTGTACAGTATTTCAAGGACAATATTCCGATGGCAGTTTGCAGAATGTAGCACGCTCCTGCGCGAGTACAATATTAATATTACACTGTATTTACTGTACCCTTAATATTTGGCGGGAACCCAGTGGCGGACATCTGCAAGTGCACCTGGACCAGGCATCGCCCACCTATTCAAACCGACCTGTGACCCCTTATGCACTGTAAATGACCAGCCCTTTGACCTATAGGTGAAATGATTACAGTTTCCTTTGTTTCATGCTTTGGACTATTGTATAAAAGCCAAGCCTCCTGACCGGTCTCAGGCTATTCTCTGAAGGTCATCTTTCCAGATTGACTGAGGACCAGATCCGGGAGGCGCAGGCGAACAAACGTATGTATCATTGGTTGTAGCTTTTCTCTTGTGTTATTGTATTTCTGTTGTACCCCCTTTTAAGTAAATATTTGTTGCTGCATTGGACCACAACATTACATATACAATTGGTGTCGCATTCCTTTACTGTTAGGGGTTATAAAGTGTATTCCACCGCACGTGTAGCTACTTTGTGCTTACAGCGTGACGGCATACTTACGCAACGTGTACGCATTTCATAGGGGTTTCACACACACGCTTAGCGGTCGCAGCGGCCTGAACATTTGTGTATTTAAGGTATTGCTTTTTCTTCCTGTAAGTTAAATGAACTTAACAATACAATAGCTAAAGATATGCAGATTCCTGAATGTGTGCTTAACACACATTCATGAACATCAGAATCCTGTGTGTTTCTTGTTGATCTAAGCCAGGCGACCATGACGTAATATTCAATTTAAACCAGATATTGATACTTGAATTAATAGTGATATGTCATATGTAATATGTAGTCTGGCTTTATGGTTTACACAGTACTGACCTGTCCCCTACACAATGAGTCACACACATATATATATATATATATATATATTTATAAATATATATATATATATATATTTATAATGTGTGTGTGACTCATTATATTTATCTATGTATATATATATATATATATATATATATACATATATATATATGTGACTCATGTGTGTGACTCATATATATAGGCATTGTTTCATTAGATATCCAGCCATACGTGTAGTACAGAGACGGAACTGCATAAGGACACTGTGTGTGGGATCGAATTGTTCAGGGTCACATAAGTAATAATCCGGGGGTTGCGTAGATATTGGGGGTCATTCCGAGCTGATCGCTCGCTAGCAGTTTTTAGCAGCCATGCAAACGCATTGTCGCCGCCCACCGGGGAGTGTATTTCACTTTGCAGAAGTGTGAACGCTTGTGCAGCAGAGCGCCTGCAAAAACATTTTGTGCAAAACAAGACCAGCCCTGTAGTTACTTATCCTGTGCGTTGATTCTGACGACGGAGGGATGGCTTTTGACCTCACACACCCGCCGAGCGAACGCCTAGCCACGCCTGCGTTTTCCCCGACATGCCTGCGTTTTTCTAAGCACTCCCTGAAAACGGTCAGTTGACACCCAGAAACGCCCTCTTTCTGTCAATCACCTTGCGGCCGTCTGTGCGTTTGGAAACGTCGCTAGAACCAGTGCAAAACCACAATGGACTTTGTACCCGTATGACGCGCGTGCGCACTGCGGACCATACGCATGCACAGATTAGCCGTTTTTTACACTGATCACTGCGCAGCGAACAACGGCAGCTAGAGATCAACCCGGAATGACCCCCATTGTCACATATTGCAGCAACATGTTATTAGCGATACCGGATTCATGTATATTCCTGTATGATACTGTGGTCAGTTTGAACTGGTCTTTGGGCAGGAGCTCAGAGGTAAACAACTGTAACCACATCACAAGATTAGACATCGCCCAGTGTTCGAGCTGACCAATGACCCACGGTGTACTGAATATGTCCCACCCCTAGACCAATGGAAGAAGATCTTACATTCCCCATTGTACTGTTTTTAGAACATTGTCTAAAAGGACATGCACCTGGCCCAGGTTTCAGTAACCTTTTCTCAGAGGTCATCTTGCTAGATGACTAAGGCCTGGAATCCAGTGGTGCAGCGTATATATTTGGTCTGTTACCTGTAAGCCCTTATTGGTGTGTTATACTGTACTTGCAATTCTCTGCATATTTGTGTTTATTGTTTGATCAATTGTTACTGCATTCTGTACCTGTCTTTCCCTTTTCTCTTTATTAAATGTTTTGCGGGTTGGAGCACAGTACACTTGTAACGTATTCATTTAAGGTATAGTGGCGCACTAATCCTCATCAGAGTTGCGTCTGGTTACATTAACAATTGCAATGGTTTTTAAATTTTAATAACTTTTACAGTTATCGCCGGGGTCTCCCCTGTCGCAACTACCCCATTCTGCAAACAGCCCTCCCCCCGGGGATTTATACTTACCAGTCCCTGGAGCCAGTGTCTGCTGCCAGGCAACAGATCCTGCTTTTGTGCTGTGACCACCAGAGCTGTAAAGTGAGCTGCCGCTTTTCAGTGGCACTTTACAGCCTTGGGGGTCACAGCGCAGCACACGGAGGACCCGGTGCCCTGCGGCGATCACCTGAGCACCGATACCCGGCTGATCACCGAAAGCCCGGTCCCGCACAGCTTTCTCTGATGGAGGGCAGAGAAAGCTGTGCAAAAGGCTGCTTATCGCAGATCTGCGCTGTGATTATGTCAGCTGAAGCTGGCGTTATTATCACCGGGCACACTGCAGTGTTTTTTCATATTGTTTTTTCTGCAACGGGGCACACTGGGGTTCCACAGGGATAACATTGGGGTGTAGAGTTGGATCTTGATCCGAGGCACCAACAGGCTAAAAGCTTTGACTGTTCCCAGAATGCATAGCGCAGCTTCCTCTATAACCCTGCCTCCATACACAGGAGCTCAGTTTGTAAGTTGGTGCCTGCAGTGCAGGCATCTAACAGGGAGGGCTGAGCTGAGCAGCCCTGAAAAGAGCTTTTATGAAGATAGAAGACTTCAAGGGCCGCAGCATAGGCACTTAAAAGTGCTATATGTCATTTTGACATATGCTGCGGCTCCCTCACCTCCCCTGGCGGCGCTGTATACTCCCGAGCCCTGGTTGCCGGGTACTTACAGCAGAGGGTTCTGGTTCTTTATCTAGGGCACACACACCAGCCGCTACTCTCCAGGATCTCGTGGCTGCATCAAGGGAGGAGGTAAGAGGGTCCCCCAGGTGGGACCCGTTGGAAATCGCAATCTGGCGCGGTCTTTAGGAGATGGACTGCGCACGCTGGCATGGACACTGTGGCCGTACAGGGACCCACTAGACCACCAGGGCGAGGGCACAGGTCGGATTCACTAAAAATCTGTTTTACTAAGGTCCACAGTACCCGGTGGTGAAGTCCAGCAAGGGGATAAGGCGCTGACCTGTAGCACCTCCCCCAGCCCCAGGCGCCATTTACTGCTAATGTTCCCACCCTGGAGCTGCTTCTCTCTGTCTCCCTCACTCCCTGTCAGCGTTTGGGCGCCAATACACACATGCTGAGCTGATTTTGGGACTGCTGGGCAATGTCTCCTCTATAAAGCTGCCTGCATCATCAGCGCTGTGCATTTACAGAACACTTAAGTATTCTACATGTCTTTAGACAGCGTTAGTTAAGAACAAGTGCATAGATTCAGGGTTATTTAGTACAAGTACCCTGTGATATACATCCAGTCTTTACTGTGCATTGTTATATCTCTATATCTACATAGCTTTACTTAGTAGTGCAGTTACAGTACTTAGTATTTCTAGTCAAGTGCAGTTTTATTATTGTTTGTAATATTTTCTGCATTGTACATGTGACAGTGTGTGTGCCAATAGCTGCTGTGTGATTTCCATTCCTTGTATCTCACATATACTGCTATCCCTATATTCTGTACCCTAAGGGGGGCTAAGTGCTTCAGGGTTTTTCATATAATATATTGTTTCACAGGATATACACCTATGGTATTTTTCTCTGTGTTTTACAGTCACCATATACCTCTTAAATCCTCTGTGTGTGCTGTAATTGCAGCCACACTATATAGGGGGATTTTTGTCAGGTACCTTGTCTGCTTATATTGTACTTTTTTTCCTACGGTAACACTTTCATATCATGTCAGCTACACAGGGTGATGATTCTATGTATGACCCTGCACAATGCAGTGCTAATACCATAGAAGTCTCTAAGGAAAATATTGCAGCTGAGGGTTCAGGTACTGGGGGTTTTACATGGTGATTACATCTGCATGAGATGTGTGTGAACGGTTGCCCTGGAAGCCCAGGTAACTGATCTAGAGCAAACCGTTACATGGCTGAGGGAGATCCACAATCTCGAGCAAGGCTTAGATAGAACAGTGGAGGAGTTGCGGGAGGGGTCACCGGTAGATGAGGATGACCAGACAGCTAGCTGCGTCACAGTTAGAAGGAAGAAAAAGAGGGGGTGACTCAACATCTCTGAACTACCAAACCCAAATAAATTTGCCCAATTGGACGAGGATTCGGTGGATGGTAGTGAGGAAATGACGGTGCTGGAGGAGATTGTTCCGTCTAGTAACCAGAGGAGCGGTCCATCTGGTGCAGTTGGGAAAAAAGATAGGAACCTAGTCAGATTGTGATGGTAGGGGATTCCATTATCAGGAAGACAGATAGGGCAATCTGCTACCAGGACCGCTGGACAGTCTGCTGTCTCCCGGGTGCTGGGGTGCGGCATATCGCAGACCGAGTAGACAGATTTTTGGGAGGAGCTGGGAATGACCCGGCGGTCTTGGTGCACGTTGGCACCAACGACAAAGTTAGTGAAAGGCAGGATGTCCTTAAGAAAGACTATAGGGAATTAGGTAAGAAACTTAAGGTAATATTCTCCAAAATATTATCCGTGCCACGCGCTAGCACAGGGAGGCAGAGGGAGATTAGGGAGGTAAATGTGTGGCTTAGGGATTGGTGAAAGAAAGATGGGTTTGTGTTCCTGGAACACTGGGCGGACTTCTCAGTCAGGCGCTATCTTTTTTGTCATGATGGATAGCACCTGAATGAGAGGGGGCAGCGATGGCTGGGGGGAGGGTTTAGCAAGAAACTACGAGTCATTCAGTGAGAATAGCAGGGATGGCGTTAGTGAACAAAATGGGGAAGGAGAAGGGGGGAGGGAAAAAGCAGCAGTCAAGGGTAGAAACATGGGTGTTAAAAAAGGTTTTAGCGTAACACTAACTAACGATGATTGCAGGTCATCATTGCTGCATAAAGAGAATGATGTCCCTAGCACAAGGGTAAATACTTATCTCAATTGTATGTATGTAAACACTAGAAGCCTTACAGGTAAAAAGGGGAAACTAGAAATCCTTGCAGCAAGCAAACAGTATGATATATTATAGGCATTACTGAAACCTGGTGGGACGAATCTCACGACTGGACAGTCAATCTAGAAGGTTATACGCTGTTCAGGAGAGGCAGACTAAGTAAATGGGGTGGAGGGGTATGTCTTTACGTAAAGCCATTTTTAAAACCTGATATATGGGAAGATATTCAAGAGGGGACTGAAAATACTGTTGAGACATGGGTAGAAATTGCATGCGGAAATAAAGAAATAAAACAAGTTAGTATTCGAGTTATGCTACAGGCCGCCTGGTATTAATGTGTCTGATGAGGAATTGTTACTGAAATAAATTGAAAGAGCAGCAGGAGTAGGAAACGTAGTGATGGGAGATTTTAACTATCCAGAGATAAATTGGAAAAACGATTCATGTGATACTGCTAGGGGTAATATGTTTTTAAACACGCTAAATGATTACTTAGTTCAATTAAACCTGGTATTAACAGGACTTCCGGGGGCGGAGCCAACAAGCATGGCTGCTTTTTAATACAGCTCTCAGAGCTGGTATATGATCCTCTGCTCTAAACGAATATTTTGGCACTAATACAACATAGCCTTGCTGCCTGCATCGTAAGGAATGCTAAAATATCGCTATTGTGGGGGTGGAGTGCTGATTGCCCCGTAGTCAGGCCATTGGCTGTGATGGCCAGCATGACTGCCAACATGGCGTTGGCGCGAATTGGAGGACGGCTGTGAGGTGGGACATCTCCGACCTGGGGACGCCGAGGGCTGCCTGTCATTGCCTGGAGACAAAGCCCTCCTTTCTTATAGCCCCTACCACCCTGGGACAAGACCCTGCTACGAGCGGCGGCTACTGGTATTGGGACGGCAGCGGAAGACTACAGCTAATCCAGCCGGGCGCCGCATACCTGACCGGAGACGGCTTTGTTGGAGTGACAGCCACCTGACCGCTGTTGTATGGGACCACGCTCGCAGGCCTGCGGGTGCCGGGGAATGTGCTCTGCCTATAGAGAGAGACACCGCGAGTCCCCTCCGACGAACGAGCATCCGCTTACCCGCCTGACCCAGCCCAGACCGCTTGAAGGAATCCGGAGACCGCGGGGACCTGGGAGTGCTACAGAGCGGCTGAAAGTCTGGGTGGCCACTTGCAGGACTCTGGCCTCCGCAGGGAATACGTCCCCTGACTCGGTGACCATCAAGAGAGGCAGCGGGGGCAGGGTGCCTGAAACGCTGTCACTAGTCTCGACACGCCGCATCCCTACAATCCTTGTCTCCACTAACTCAGCCGTCCTATCCCTGCCTCTATCCTCACTCTCCCCCAGGTACTAACTTTGTTTGTGTTCTCATGCCTTCTTTCCATTAATACCCTATCAATTGCCTACACTCTCTTCCTATGCTCTTACCCATTCCCCCCTATTGTGTCTCCCGTGCCCCCCCTCACTAACTCTCCTCACCCATTCCATGGCCCTTCTTGCTTTTGCTTTTTCTTCTAATCTCTCTGTGACCCTCAATTAACTGGGATCTTATTGTGACC
This sequence comes from Pseudophryne corroboree, assembly GCF_028390025.1. NCBI lineage: Eukaryota > Metazoa > Chordata > Amphibia > Anura > Myobatrachidae > Pseudophryne > Pseudophryne corroboree. The sequence goes on from NC_086447.1 coordinate 714,684,895, forward strand.
AAGGGACTGTCACTTCAAACGCCTGTGTCCACAGGGTATTGCAAGGTGGACTACATTGGGTTGCTTTATTAACGGTTCATAACCAGATCCTGGTGTTTTTCATTGGGGGTAATTCCAAGTTGATCGCAGCAGGAAATTTTTTAGCAGTTGGACAAAACCATGTGCACTGCAGGGGAGGCAGATATAACATTTGCAGAGAAAGTTAGATTTGGGTGGGTTATTTTATTTCTGTGCAGGGTAAATACTGGGTGCTTTATTTTTACACTGCAAATTAGATTGCAGATTGAACATACCACAACCAAATCTAACTCTCTCTGCACATGTTATATCTGCCTCCCCTGCAGTGCACATGGTTTTGCCCAATTGCTAACAGAATTCCTGCTGCGATCAACTTGGAATTACCCCCATCATTCAACCAGGCACATCTACCACGCGGACAGACCGCCCGGAGCATTGGGAGCATTTTACGTGCTCCTTTAAGTTGGACAACTACTGAGTCTCCTTTTTCTACGGAACTTACTCACTTTACAGTAACTTTTCTTAGTGGTTTCTCAATCTATGGGGTTTATTTACAAAAAATCTGAGTTTGTCCGATTTGTGTTTTTTTTTCAAAGTGGCAACACCGGAATGTACTAAGCACAAATCTCGGCAGTGTTTGGGCTATTCGTAATGGTTTTGACGGCAAAGTTCAGAAATACGAATGAATAGACCATCAATCAAACGCGGCTGTTTGTTCATACAACACGGGAATGTACTATTCATTCGTATTTGGGTGTTAGTCTCTGAATGCTCAATTGCGGTCGTATTTTTTTGCGATTCGTTAAAAAAAGCAGCAAAAAAATAGACCTGCTTTTTTCAGGCGTGTTTACATGTGTTGCTACTTACAAATCATTCACACCTGAATTAGGATGCCTATAAAAGGATCTTAGGCCCATTTCAAACAACCTACACTCCGAAATGGCTAACAAAACTCCTCACCAAACCAGCTACTCACCAACCTCCACAGCACAACCTCCCTCCTCACCACTGACTAAACCCACGAGGTGCGAACGGTTTGGGGTGTATTTATATGGTTGCGCACAGACACTCCTACATCTGAAACACAACCAATCACGAACGTGGATGAAAATCGAAACTAAAAGTAAAAATGCGGCCCTGGTTGGTAAATAATCCTGCCGCGTTTAACATTGAAAATAATCAAGTAAAAACAACAAAAATACGAACGCAAACGTCAATGACGGCCGTAAATGGCCGGAAAAAATACGACTGCCATCGACATCGGATAACACAAAAACAAATAACTCGACAGCTTCCTAAATTAGCGTAAATAGATTCAAAAAGTTGCATGAAAATGCACCCGATAAAAAATTAGTTTAAACTCTACACAAACCGGCTCAAACACGAATATTAGTAAATAAACCCCTATGTTTTCTCTAAATTAGAAACCAAGGGATATTGGGGTAAATTTACTAAGCTCCCGATTTTGACCGAGATGCCGTTTTTTCATCAAAGTGTCATCTCGGTAATTTACTAAGCACTAATCACGGCAGTGATGAGGGCATTCGTATTTTTTTGCAAGTTCAGGTAAAAAATTACGAATGAATACACCATCGGTCAAAACGCGGCTGTTTAAGTATGAATCTCGGTCATTTACTAAGAAGTGCAAAGCAAAAAAAGAACAAACACTGCCGTGAAAAATTACAACTCGTAAAAAAGTGCTAAAAAAAAACAGACCTGCTTTTTTTATTCGTGATTGGATAGGCATGCACGGATCCATGAGATCCGTGCATGTATATCAGTGGGAAGGGGTGGGAAAGTGATTATTTTTTCAAAAAAAATTGCGTGGGGTCCCCCCTCCTAAGCATAACCAGCCTCGGGCTCTTTGAGCCGATCCTGGTTGCAGAAATATGGGGAAAAAAATGACAGGGGTTCCCCCATATTTAAGCAACCAGCATCGGGCTCTGCGCCTGGTCCTGGTCCCAAAAATACGGGGGACAAAAAGAGTAGGGGTCCCCCGTATTTTTAAAACCAGCACCGGGCTCCACTAGCTGGACAGATAATGCCACAGCCGGGGGTCACTTTTATATAGTGCCCTGCGGCCGTGGCATCAAAAATCCAACTAGTCACCCCTGGCCGGGGTACCCTGGGGGAGTGGGGACCCCTTCAATCAAGGGGTCCCCCCCCCCCAGCCACCCAAGGGCCAGGGGTGAAGCCCGAGGCTGTCCCCCCCCATCCAATGGGCTGCGGATGGGGAGGCTGATAGCCTTTGTTGTAAAAGAAAAGATATTGTTTTTAGTAGCAGTACTACAAGGCCCAGCAAGCCTCCCCCGCATGCTGGTACTTGGAGAACCACAAGTACCAGCATGCGACGGAAAAACGGGCCCGCTGGTACCTGTAGTACTACTACTAAAAAAATACCCAAAAAAAGACAAGACACACACACCGTGAAAGTATAATTTTATTACATACATACACACATACATACATACTTACCTTAAGTTCCCACGCAGGTCGGTCCTCTTCTCCAGTAGAATCCAAGGGGTACCTGTTGAAGAAATTATACTCACGAGATCCAGGGGTCCAGGCTCCTCGGGAAATCCAGGGGTAATCCACGTACTTGACAAAAAAAAACAAAACGGTGTCCCGACCACGAACTGAAAGGGGACCCATGTTTGCACATGGGTCACCTTTCCACGAATGCCAGAAAGCCACTTTGACTTCTGTCTAAGTGGGTTTCTTCAGCCAATCAGGGAGTGCCACGTTGTAGCACTCTCCTGATCAGCTGTGTGCTCCTGTCCTCACTGACAGGCGGCACACGGCAGTGTTACAATGTAGCGCCTATGCGCTCCATTGTAACCAATGATGGGAACTTTCTGCCCTGCGGTTGACCTAAAGTGACGTCACCGCTGAGCTGAAAGTTCCCATCATTGGTTACAATGTAGCGCATAGGCGCTACATTGTAACACTGCCGTGTGCTGCCTGTCAGTGAGGACAGGACCACACAGCTGATCAGGAGAGTGCTACAACGTGGCACTCCCTGATTGGCTGAAGAAACCCACTTAGACAGAAGTCAAAGTGGCTTTCTGGCATTCGTGGAAAGGTGACCCATGTGCAAACATGGGTCCCCTTTCAGTTCGTGGTCGGGACACCGTTTTGTTTTTTTTGTCAAGTACGTGGATTACCCCTGGATTTCCCGAGGAGCCTGGACCCCTGGATCTCGTGAGTATAATTTCTTCAACAGGTACCCCTTGGATTCTACTGGAGAAGAGGACCGACCTGCGTGGGAACTTAAGGTAAGTATGTATGTATGTGTGTATGTATGTAATAAAATTATACTTTCACGGTGTGTGTGTCTTGTCTTTTTTTGGGTATTTTTTTAGTAGTAGTACTACAGGTACCAGCGGGCCCGTTTTTCCGTCGCATGCTGGTACTTGTGGTTCTCCAAGTACCAGCATGCGGGGGAGGCTTGCTGGGCCTTGTAGTACTGCTACTAAAAACAATATCTTTTCTTTTACAACAAAGGCTATCAGCCTCCCCATCCGCAGCCCATTGGATGGGGGGGACAGCCTCGGGCTTCACCCCTGGCCCTTGGGTGGCTGGGGGGGGGGACCCCTTGATTGAAGGGGTCCCCACTCCCCCAGGGTACCCCGGCCAGGGGTGACTAGTTGGATTTTTGATGCCACGGCCGCAGGGCACTATATAAAAGTGACCCCCGGCTGTGGCATTATCTGTCCAGCTAGTGGAGCCCGGTGCTGGTTTTAAAAATACGGGGGACCCCTACTCTTTTTGTCCCCCGTATTTTTGGGACCAGGACCAGGCGCAGAGCCCGATGCTGGTTGCTTAAATATGGGGGAACCCCTGTCATTTTTTTCCCCATATTTCTGCAACCAGGATCGGCTCAAAGAGCCCGAGGCTGGTTATGCTTAGGAGGGGGGACCCCACGCATTTTTTTTTGGGATTTTACATTGTTTAATTAAAAAAAAAAAAAAATAAGAACCCCAGCACGGATCACACAGATCCGGCCGAGATTGATTGTAAAAAAAGTCGGCAGTGTTTTGCTAATCACTGCCGTAAAAATAGGTAAAAAACCACGAATGACATCGACATCGGAAGAAAAGAAAAACCCGAATACGACAGCTTAGTAAATCCATCGTAATCAATTCAAAAAGTTGCAGTTTTACACTGTCGATGTCATTCGTGATTGAACTTTGACCTTTTTTCGGAAATTACGAATCTTAGTAAATTTACCCCATTGACTCCAGTGACTGCATTGCCACCTTGTGGTCAGATTGGTGCTAATTTTCTGTTAGCATTTTATTTAGCCACTGACTGTTCTCCTCTTGGCACAAATACCTATTATAGGCATTGCTGCATAGTGTTCCTACTCTGAGGTTTACGGTCCCTAGGGGGCGGTGTATCTGTGTGGTTTTTTTTAAATATGTTGGCTTTCCAACTATATTTTATTTCTTAGTGTACACTTCAATAAGACTATAACATATCTTCAGGGGGTCATCCAGTTAATTGTGTATGTGTACTTGTCCTGCATTTCTTCTCGTGGTTACTCTTTACCTTGAGAGACGAGTGTCCTCCTCTCACCTGCCCGCGGGTGCGTGTCCCATATTGATATATACCCCCTTTTTTTCCCCCTCTTTCTCTCCTTGTTGGGTGTTTGATTTTCGACCAAATGTTGTCCCTCACGAATTAACCGCCAATGTCACTGTTATTTTATTTTCAGAGTGTGGGGTTTTAGTGAGATCTACTTGATGGTGTGTTGAACTACCCATGGCCCTAGCACTGTTCTGGTGAGCAGTGGTTTGCCCCTTTTCTATTTCAAATTCTACACAGGGTACCGTTCACTGAAGAATCGATATTTCATGTGAAATGTAGGTGTTAGGATAAACTTCAAGGTCCAACCCGCACTTTAGTAAGACTATAACACGTTTTCAGGGGGTCACCTAATTGTTTGCGCATGTGTGCTTGTCATACCTCTCTTCTCTATATTGGTCCATAGTGTTATGGACACATTTTTGGAAAAACATCAGAATTCCTCAGCAGACATTTATTTTATTTATTTATTAGCAGTTTCTTATATAGCGCAGCATATTCCGTTGCGCTTTACAATTAGAACAACAATTACAGAACAAAACTGGGTAAAGACAGACAGACAGACAGAGGTAGGAAGGCCCTGCTCGCGAGCTTACAATCTATAGGGAAATAGGCATTGATACACAAGGATAGATGCTACTTGTCACATAATGGTTCCCCAGGTTGCTAGGTTCTTAATGGGTTGTATATGATATGATCACCCAGCAATGTTGGAAGACAAAATGTGAGTTTATGTGGACTGTACAGAGGGGATGTAACTTGATAGGGAAGCTGTGAAGGTTATGTGTGTGGGTCAGAAATTTGGTAGGCTTGTCTGAAGAGATGAGTTTTCAGAGAACGTTTAAAGGTTTGGAGACTAGAGGAGAGTCTTATTGTGCGTGGGAGTGCATTCCACAGAGTGGGTGAAGCCCGGGTAAAGTCCTGTAATTTTGAGTGGGAACAGGTAATACATGTGGATGAGAGACGCAGATCTTGTGCAGAGCGGAGAGGTCTGGTAGGGAGATATTTTGAGATGAGTGAGGAGATGTATGATGGTGCAGTTTGGTTAATAGCCTTGTATGTAAGTAAAAGTATTTTATATTTGACACGGTAGAATACCGGTAACCAATGGAGGGACTGACAGAGCGGATCAGCAGATGAAGAACGTCTGGCGTCATGCCTACTTCTAATGCGAAATCAACTTACAAACGCCAGACTGCCCAAAAGGTGAATGCGTCCCATCCCCTAACCCCTCCGTCTCCATCATCTGGAGGGGAGGAGTCTGCTTCCCAGTCATATCCTCGCAATCTAACATTTCTGTCACATGCTGAAAATGCCAAAGAAGTCATTAATATGTTAATGCCTCTCATAGACAAGAAGTTTGAGGACTTGCATGCTAGGCTGGATACATCTTTAGACTTGACACTTTGGAACAGAGAACCAGTGACGCCGACGACTCAGTTCATGTTTTGCAACAGGAACTCACAGCTAAGTCGTAAACCATCCACGCAATGATGGAGAAACTTGATGATTTAGAAAATAGAAATATAAGATGTAATTTGCGCTTTATAGGCATACCTGAGTCAGTTTCGGACACACAATTGCAGGCATATGTCAGCACTCTTATTCCGGTGGCACTGGGATTCCCAGATACTGATATCCCGCTGCCGGTGGAGAGGGCGCACAGGTTAGGTGCGCAACGCAGAGATAGGGGTGTCCAACCCAGGCCATCTATTGCCAAATTCCTCGATTATAGAGACAAAGAGAAATTATTACAGGCATATCGCGCTGCCCCCGAACTTAGGGTAGAGGGCCAAAAAAAAATAGTGTTCCAGGACTTTTCAGTTATGGTCTCTCAAAAACGCAAGGCCTTTTCGGAGGTATGTAAGTTCTTGGTAAACAAAAAGATAAAATTTGCGCTGCTTTACCCGGCCAAATTGAGGGTTATTGAAAATGGCCTTACTCAGTTATTTACTGACCCTCACCAGGCGAAATCACATTTCTTAAGAAATGGCCCTCCTCCACCAGCCAGCTCTAACGCTAGTAATGAAAATTGATTTTATGGGTTTTCTTTGACCTACGGGAATGTTGCAAAATGAAGGGTCTGAGTGCCTTTTGGCACCCTACTCCGGGAAGCCTACCCTCACCTTTATCACCAGCAATGATACTGATGTGTTTAATAGAGGGGTCCCTGGGAGGTGTCCGACTGTGCCACCAGACCCCTGTTAATGAGTCTTCTTATACTGCTAAGTCACAATATATGACCTTGACTGTTTATATTTTCTGTTTTTTTTTTCTTTACCTTGAAATGATGATACTCAGTTGTGCAAAGCATTGATATGGTTCTTGTTATTTGTGTTATGGTTTTTTACAAACCGGAGCATCCCCTCCGATGAAGTTGGGAATCCTCAGTTATTTGTTTTGGGTCTGTTGGTTGGCCCAGATTCAACTGTTTATATACAAAATGTTAATGTATTGCTTCGACTTCAATTTCAAACTGAACTGACCTGCTTTGTTTGTATGTCAGGGACAAAGAGATGTGTGGCGGGAGGAGGCTGGGGCTCGAGTCTCATTGTATTTAGGGCCCGTCCGGTACCCTTCCTGGAAGTAGGGAAGCTATTCCTTGTGACCACGGGATGGGGGTTGTGTTGGTACTATTTCTCTCCTATTTCCTTTACTGATGGCGGATGACTCCAATGACGTCCCTAGTGTTAGGGATAACTCCCATTGCTCCATACTGTCCTGGAACGTGGGGGGACTGAACACCCCGATTAAAAGGAAAAAAATCCTCACCCAACCCTCTATAGCCTTTTTGCAGGAAACTCATTGGAGACTGGGTGATGACTCTACTTTATGTGCTCCCTGGATAGCGGAGTGTATGCAGGCCTCTTACTCTTCCAAGTCTAGAGGGGTGGCTATTGTATTCCACAGACACCTGAGATATGAAATCTTGCACTCAATAGCTGATCCTGAGGGTCACTATTTAATACTGGATACTCTAATCGAGGGTAAAAAATTTACGCTAGTAAACTTATACGCACCTAATGTGGCAACTGGAGAGTTTTTGCGCCGGCTCACTAAGGTCTCGGCTAGCAGGGTTATCTACACCCTAGTGGTGGGTGGGGATTTTAACACAGTAGACGATCCTGCCTTAGATAAATCTTCCCACGTCGTGAGGCCGTCCTCCCCATGCTGGAAATATATACAGGAAATGAAAGACACTTTGCACTTAAGTGATCCGTGGCACCTATTACATCAGACTGACAGATCCTATAGCCATTTGTCCAGGGTGCATGGTTCATTGTCACGGATAGACTACATATTGTTAGCGGACCACTTTTTGGACCAGACCAAAAACGCTACGTTAGACGACATAATTATCTCAGATCATGCACCGGTAGGTTTGGAGATATATGCTGGCTCCCGTGTGGGTGTGGACTGCCTTTGGCGTTTCCAGGACTACCTGTCCACCTCGGAAGATTTCAAGAAATTTCTACTGCACTCTTGGAATAATTTTGTGGACGATAACATAGAGCATTGGAATAACTCGGTGCTGTTTTGGGAGACGTCAAAGGCAGTGTTACGAGGTCATATAATTGGGTACGTAGCAAATAAGAGGAAAGACAACACAAAACAGTATCATGAATTACACGCAGATTTGTAATGCTTACAAATCTAGTCCTTCTGAGAATCTTTTGGAAATATATTTACTAGAGATGAGCGGGTTCGGTTTCACTGAATCCGAACCCGCCCGAACTTCATGGTTTTTTTCACGGGTCCGAGCAGACTCGGATCCTCCCGCCTTGCTCGGTTAACCCGAGCGCGCCCGAACGTCATCATGACGCTGTCGGATTCTCGCGAGACTCGGATTCTATATAAGGAGCTGCGCGTCGCCGCCATTTTCACACGTGCATTGAGATTGATAGGGAGAGGACGTGGCTGGCGTCCTCTCCATTTAGATTAGAAGAGAGAGAGAGAGAGAGAGATTGACCTGATTTACTGGAGCTTAGGAGTACTGTAGAAGTGTAGAGAGTGCAGAGTTTACTAGTGACTGACCACAGTGACCACCAGACAGTGCAGTTTTGTTTTATTTAATATATCCGTTCTCTGCCTGAAAAAAACGATACACACAGTGACTCAGTCACATACCATATCTGTGTGCACTGCTCAGCCCAGTGTGCTGCATCATCTATGTATATATATCTGACTGTGCTCAGCTCACACAGCTTATAATTGTGGGGGAGACTGGGGAGCACTGCAGTGCCAGTTATAGGTTATAGCAGGAGCCAGGAGTACATATTATATTAAAATTAAACAGTGCACACTTTTGCTGCAGGAGTGCCACTGCCAGTGTGACTGACCAGTGACCTGACCACACTGACCACCAGTATAGTTAGTAGTATACTATATTGTGATTGCCTGAAAAAGTTAAACACTCGTCGTGTGACTTCACTTGTGTGGTGTTTTTTTTTTTATTCTATAAAAAACTCATTCTGCTGACAGACAGTGTCCAGCAGGTCCGTCATTATATAATATATACCTGTCCGGCTGCAGTAGTGATATATATATATTTTTTATATCATTATTTATCATCCAGTCGCAGCAGACACAGTACGGTAGTTCACGGCTGTAGCTACCTCTGTGTCGGCACTCGGCAGTCCGTCCATAATTGTATACCACCTACCCGTGGTTTTTTTTTCTTTCTTCTTTATACATACATACTACTACATCTCTTTATCAACCAGTCTATATTAGCAGCAGACACAGTACAGTACGGTAGTCCACGGCTGTAGCTACCTCTGTGTCGGCACTCGGCAGTCCGTCCATAATTGTATACCACCTACCCGTGGGTTTTTTTTCTTTCTTCTTTATACATACATACTACTACATCTCTTTATCAACCAGTCTATATTAGCAGCAGACACAGTACAGTACGGTAGTTCACGGCTGTAGCTACCTCTGTGTCGGCACTCGGCAGTCCGTCCATAATTGTATACCACCTACCCGTGGTTTTTTTTTCTTTCTTCTTTATACATACATACTACTACATCTCTTTATCAACCAGTCTATATTAGCAGCAGACACAGTACAGTACGGTAGTCCACGGCTGTAGCTACCTCTGTGTCGGCACTCGGCAGTCCGTCCATAATTGTATACCACCTACCCGTGGTTTTTTTTTCTTTCTTCTTTATACATACATACTACTACATCTCTTTTTCAACCAGTCTATATTAGCAGCAGACACAGTACAGTACGGTAGTTCACGGCTGTAGCTACCTCTGTGTCGGCACTCGGCAGTCCGTCCATAATTGTATACCACCTACCCGTGGTTTTTTTTTCTTTCTTCTTTATACATACATACTACTACATCTCTTTATCAGCCAGTCTATATTAGCAGCAGACACAGTACAGTACGGTAGTCCACGGCTGTAGCTACCTCTGTGTCGGCACTCGGCAGTCCGTCCATAATTGTATACTAGTATCCATCCATCTCCATTGTTTACCTGAGGTGCCTTTTAGTTGTGCCTATTAAAATATGGAGAACAAAAATGTTGAGGTTCCAAAATTAGGGAAAGATCAAGATCCACTTCCACCTCGTGCTGAAGCTGCTGCCACTAGTCATGGCCGAGACGATGAAATGCCAGCAACGTCGTCTGCCAAGGCCGATGCCCAATGTCATAGTACAGAGCATGTCAAATCCAAAACACCAAATATCAGTAAAAAAAGGACTCCAAAACCTAAAATAAAATTGTCGGAGGAGAAGCGTAAACTTGCCAATATGCCATTTACCACACGGAGTGGCAAGGAACGGCTGAGGCCCTGGCCTATGTTCATGGCTAGTGGTTCAGCTTCACATGAGGATGGAGGCACTCAGCCTCTCGCTAGAAAAATGAAAAGACTCAAGCTGGCAAAAGCAGTAGCACCGCAAAGAACTGTGCGTTCTTCGAAATCCCAAATCCACAAGGAGAGTCCAATTGTGTCGGTTGCGATGCCTGACCTTCCCAACACTGGACGTGAAGAGCATGCGCCTTCCACCATTTGCACGCCCCCTGCAAGTGCTGGAAGGAGCACCCGCAGTCCAGTTCCTGATAGTCAGATTGAAGATGTCAGTGTTGAAGTACACCAGGATGAGGAGGATATGGGTGTTGCTGGCGCTGGGGAGGAAATTGACCAGGAGGATTCTGATGGTGAGGTGGTTTGTTTAAGTCAGGCACCCGGGGAGACACCTGTTGTCCGTGGGAGGAATATGGCCGTTGACATGCCTGGTGAAAATACCAAAAAAATCAGCTCTTCGGTGTGGAGGTATTTCAACAGAAATGCGGACAACAGGTGTCAAGCCGTGTGTTCCCTTTGTCAAGCTGTAATAAGTAGGGGGAAGGACGTTAACCACCTCGGAACATCCTCCCTTATACGTCACCTGCAGCGCATTCATAATAAGTCAGTGACAAGTTCAAAAACTTTGGGTGACAGCGGAAGCAGTCCACTGACCAGTAAATCCCTTCCTCTTGTAACCAAGCTCACGCAAACCACCCCACCAACTCCCTCAGTGTCAATTTCCTCCTTCCCCAGGAATGCCAATAGTCCTGCAGGCCATGTCACTGGCAATTCTGATGATTCCTCTCCTGCCTGGGATTCCTCCGATGCATCCTTGCGTGTAACGCCTACTGCTGCTGGCGCTGCTGTTGTTGCTGCTGGGAGTCGATGGTCATCCCAGAGGGGAAGTCGTAAGACCACTTTTACTACTTCCACCAAGCAATTGACTGTCCAACAGTCCTTTGCGAGGAAGATGAAATATCACAGCAGTCATCCTACTGCAAAGCGGATAACTGAGGCCTTGGCATCCTGGGTGGTGAGAAACGTGGTTCCGGTATCCATCATTACTGCAGAGCCAACTAGAGACTTGTTGGAGGTACTGTGTCCCCGGTACCAAATACCATCTAGGTTCCATTTCTCTAGGCAGGCGATACCGAAAATGTACACAGACCTCAGAAAAAGAGTCACCAGTGTCCTAAAAAATGCAGCTGTACCCAATGTCCACTTAACCACGGACATGTGGACAAGTGGAGCAGGGCAGGGTCAGGACTATATGACTGTGACAGCCCACTGGGTAGATGTATGGACTCCCGCCGCAAGAACAGCAGCGGCGGCACCAGTAGCAGCATCTCGCAAACGCCAACTCTTTCCTAGGCAGGCTACGCTTTGTATCACCGCTTTCCAGAATACGCACACAGCTGAAAACCTCTTACGGCAACTGAGGAAGATCATCGCGGAATGGCTTACCCCAATTGGACTCTCCTGTGGATTTGTGGCATCGGACAACGCCAGCAATATTGTGTGTGCATTAAATATGGGCAAATTCCAGCACGTCCCATGTTTTGCACATACCTTGAATTTGGTGGTGCAGAATTATTTAAAAAACGACAGGGGCGTGCAAGAGATGCTGTCGGTGGCCAGAAGAATTGCGGGACACTTTCGGCGTACAGGCACCACGTACAGAAGACTGGAGCACCACCAAAAACTACTGAACCTGCCCTGCCATCATCTGAAGCAAGAAGTGGTAACGAGGTGGAATTCAACCCTCTATATGCTTCAGAGGTTGGAGGAGCAGCAAAAGGCCATTCAAGCCTATACAATTGAGCACGATATAGGAGGTGGAATGCACCTGTCTCAAGCGCAGTGGAGAATGATTTCAACGTTGTGCAAGGTTCTGCTGCCCTTTGAACTTGCCACACGTGAAGTCAGTTCAGACACTGCCAGCCTGAGTCAGGTCATTCCCCTCATCAGGCTTTTGCAGAAGAAGCTGGAGACATTGAAGGAGGAGCTAACACGGAGCGATTCCGCTAGGCATGTGGGACTTGTGGATGGAGCCCTTAATTCGCTTAACAAGGATTCACGGGTGGTCAATCTGTTGAAATCAGAGCACTACATTTTGGCCACCATGCTCGATCCTAGATTTAAAGCCTACCTTGGATCTCTCTTTCCCGCAGACACAAGTCTGCTGGGGTTGAAAGACCTGCTGGTGAGAAAATTGTCAAGTCAAGCGGAACGCGACCTGTCAACATCTCCTCCTTCACATTCTCCCGCAACTGGGGGTGCGAGGAAAAGGCTCAGAATTCCGAGCCCACCCGCTGGCGGTGATGCAGGGCAGTCTGGAGCGACTGCTGATGCTGACATCTGGTCCGGACTGAAGGACCTGACAACGATTACGGACATGTCGTCTACTGTCACTGCATATGATTCTCTCCCCATTGAAAGAATGGTGGAGGATTATATGAGTGACCGCATCCAAGTAGGCACGTCACACAGTCCATACTTATACTGGCAGGAAAAAGAGGCAATTTGGAGGCCCTTGCACAAACTGGCTTTATTCTACCTAAGTTGCCCTCCCACAAGTGTGTACTCCGAAAGAGTGTTTAGTGCCGCCGCTCACCTTGTCAGCAATCGGCGTACGAGGTTACATCCAGAAAATGTGGAGAAGATGATGTTCATTAAAATGAATTATAATCAATTCCTCCGCGGAGACATTGACCAGCAGCAATTGCCTCCACAAAGTACACAGGGAGCTGAGATGGTGGATTCCAGTGGGGACGAATTGATAATCTGTGAGGAGGGGGATGTACACGGTGATATATCGGAGGATGATGATGAGGTGGACATCTTGCCTCTGTAGAGCCAGTTTGTGCAAGGAGAGATTAATTGCTTCTTTTTTGGGGGGGGTCCAAACCAACCCGTCATATCAGTCACAGTCGTGTGGCAGACCCTGTCACTGAAATGATGGGTTGGTTAAAGTGTGCATGTCCTGTTTTGTTTATACAACATAAGGGTGGGTGGGAGGGCCCAAGGACAATTCCATCTTGCACCTCTTTTTTCTTTTATTTTTCTTTGCGTCATGTGCTGTTTGGGGAGGGTTTTTTGGAAGGGACATCCTGCGTGACACTGCAGTGCCACTCCTAAATGGGCCCGGTGTTTGTGTCGGCCACTAGGGTCGCTAATCTTACTCACACAGCTACCTCATTGCGCCTCTTTTTTTCTTTGCGTCATGTGCTGTTTGGGGAGGGTTTTTTGGAAGGGACATCCTGCGTGACACTGCAGTGCCACTCCTAGATGGGCCCGGTGTTTGTGTCGGCCACTAGGGTCGCTAATCTTACTCACACAGCTACCTCATTGCGCCTCTTTTTTTCTTTGCGTCATGTGCTGTTTGGGGAGGGTTTTTTGGAAGGGACATCCTGCGTGACACTGCAGTGCCACTCCTAAATGGGCCCGGTGTTTGTGTCGGCCACTACGGTCGCTAATCTTACTCACACAGCTACCTCATTGCGCCTCTTTTTTTCTTTGCGTCATGTGCTGTTTGGGGAGGGTTTTTTGGAAGGGACATCCTACGTGACACTGCAGTGCCACTCCTAGATGGGCCCGGTGTTTGTGTCGGCCACTAGGGTCGCTAATCTTACTCACACAGCTACCTCATTGCGCCTCTTTTTTTCTTTGCGTCATGTGCTGTTTGGGGAGGGTTTTTTGGAAGGGACATCCTGCGTGACACTGCAGTGCCACTCCTAAATGGGCCCGGTGTTTGTGTCGGCCACTAGGGTCGCTAATCTTACTCACACAGCTACCTCATTGCGCCTCTTTTTTTCTTTGCGTCATGTGCTGTTTGGGGAGGGTTTTTTGGAAGGGACATCCTGCGTGACACTGCAGTGCCACTCCTAGATGGGCCAGGTGTTTGTGTCGGCCACTAGGGTCGCTTAGCTTAGTCATCCAGCGACCTCGGTGCAAATTTTAGGACTAAAAATAATATTGTGAGGTGTGAGGTATTCAGAATAGACTGAAAATTAGTGGAAATTATGGTTTTTGAGGTTAATAATAATATGGGATCAAAATGACCCCCAAATTCTATGATTTAAGCTGTTTTTTAGGTTTTTTTGAAAAAAACACCCGAATCCAAAACACACCCGAATCCGACAAAAAAAATTCGGTGAGGTTTTGCCAAAACGCGGTCGAACCCAAAACACGGCCGCGGAACCGAACCCAAAACACAAAACCCGAAAAATTTCAGGCGCTCATCACTAATATTTACGTGACAAAAAATTACTTGATGCCTTTTTAACAGCTCAGGCACAACAACGTTTAGATTTCACTAAATTTCGTTACTACAAATGGGGAAATAGAACTGGGAAGTTGTTGGCCACTATGTCCAAAGCAAGGAAGAAACGTTCCTTTATTGCGGGCCTGAGGGACAATGCCCAGAATAAAACCTACACTAAAACAGTTGATATTTTAGCACATCTCAGTGACTTTTACACTGAACTCTGTAATCCTATATCCCCACAAAGGGATTTTATGTCTATGGCAAATCTGCCTACACTTAGCTCAGAACAACAAGAAACATTGGTTCGGGACATTCGCGAAGAGGAAATTAGAGCGGTCATAACGTCATTGCAACCGAATAAATCTCTGGGGCCTGATGGGTTCACTGGGACTTACTACAAATTATTACAACAAGAGCTAATGCCGACACTATTGGAACTTTATAACAAAATTTATCGGGAACATCCCACTTATCCGACATTCTCCCAGGCGTTCACTACGCTAATCCCTAAACCTGACAAGGATCCACTGTCAGCGGATTCATATAGACCCATTTCCCTCTTGAACTCTGATTTTAAAATTTTCATGAATATCATAGCGAATAGATTACAGTTGATCCCTGACTCACTGATGGACTATCAGTATGGATTCGTGCGAGACCACCAATCGGTCAAGGCCATTCGTACAGCAATAGCGGCAACGGTGGCATCTAGAAATACCCCTAATTCGGAACATATGCTTTTAAGCCTAGACACGCACAAAGCCTTTGACATCGTGTCATGGCATCACCTATTTTGTGTATTACACTACAGAGGATTTAATGAAAATTTTGTAGGTGTTATTAAGTATCTCTACACTGATCCGACGACCTCATTGCTGGTTAATGGCATACGGGGTCCCCGAATTACTATGCAAAGAGGTACAAAACAGGGCTGCCCCCTGTCTCCCCTTCTTTTTAATTTATCCATAGACCCCCTCTTCCGAATATTACAAAACTTGCTGATTTGTCAGGGTATCCCAATTGGGGATAAAGAGGTAAAACTGTCAGCATTCGCTGACGATGTGCTAGTGTATATTGGGAACCCTAAAGATTCACTACAGGATGTTTTGGATTTATTGGACAAATTTGGAAAAATTTCGGGCTTCCAAGTTAATCTTTCTAAATCTATAGGGCTCTATTTAAAACATGGGGTAAAACGCCCAGGATGGGGGAGACAGATACCTATAAACTGGGCTAACACGTATATAACATATTTGGGCATTAAACTTCCGAAATATCCCTCAGATCTATATAGGTTGAATGTAAAAGAGGCGATAGCCTTCATGACGAAAGAACTGGAAGGATGGAATCATTTAATGCTCTCGTATTTAGGGAGGGCCAACTTGATAAAAATGTGCACGTTTCCACGATTATTATATATTTTACAGTCACTTCCCGTATTACTCAGTAGATCTGATCTAACACACATAACTAAATTATTTTGGCAATTTATATGGCAGGGAAAGAGGCCTCGTATTGCCATGCATAAGCTGCAACAACCAAAAGCTAACGGTGGTATTAATTTCCCAAACATATTATTCTACAACCAAGCATCTTTATTGAGATTTCTGAAAGACTGGTTAAACGATAAAGACACATATGTGAACACACACCTTGAGGCACAATTCATAAAATCTAAGAGTTTGACAAACTTCCTCCACTGTATCGAAGTGGACTGCGATCAGGATTTGAAGGATAACCCCCTTCTGTGGTCGGTCTATCGCCTTTGGCACTCCTTGAGACGTTCCGGAAACTTGGGGGGCCACAAATCCTTGTATTTGCAGTTTCTAGGTAATCCTGACTTCCAGCATGGGGAGGCGGGATTCCCCTTTACGATTAAAACACCAAAAAAAGAAAGTATTAGCGCTTGTAGGTCACAAATGAGAAGATAGGTCACAATGAATCACAATTTAATAAAACATGTTAAAAACTGCGTGCTAAGGACATATAAATGAAAAAACAATAATACATAAAGTGAGTAGTGCTCCTCCCGATTGTAAGGCTTTTATGGAAGAAAAGTTCAGAAAACCTGTTCCGATAATTAGTCCCCTTGGACTCTGAGAGCCCATGCAAATCACAACTGTGAATAATAGTTACCACCAGCGTCTCTCAAGGTTTTTAAGTGGAACTGCGTCCACATGTGGCTTTTCCTCGATTAGTGATGAAATGGAGCTTCCACGGTGTGAAAGGAACTCTCTTTATAAAAAGTCCAAATGCTGTTACTTGGTGGGGACTTGGTCCAGGTGAAGGTCTACCAGTAGACAAGGAGTGGGCACAAAGCGTCAGGACTCACCAACCCTTTACAATGTTTCATAACGAGGGCCTGAGGGACGTAGGACAAATGGTTGATAATGAACACGGGAAACCGCTCACCTTTACTCAGTCACAGGAATTATTTCCATTCCTACTCGATTACCCATTGGCATTTCTGCAGTTGCAACATTATACCAGTTCGGTGCTTAAAACCTTATTAAAGGCGGACTTGAATAATGAACTAGATACCCTTTTACGAACCCCACCAGCAGCAAAGAAAGCCCTATCTATACATTACAAAAAATTAATCGCCCAGCTAGATCACTCTCAATCAGATTCAGGAATACAAAAATGGCTGTCAGACTTTCCTGAGCTGACATGTGAAATACTGTTGAGAAGTTTGCTACTTTCTTGCAAACTATTGCCCTCGGCACAATACCAGGAGATGTTTTATAATATAGTTCACAGAGCTTATTTTTGCCCATATAGACAATATAGGGCGGGTATGGCTGATTCGGACAAATGTCTGAAATGTCATACACCTAAGGCGGACTTGTTACATTGTTTCTGGTTGTGCCCACTACTCCGCCGCTTTTGGCTTCAGGTACGACAATATGCTATGGAACATTTGATAAATTTCATCCCTTTTACAGCAGAATGGGTGATATTTGGAATAATCCCGGCTAGGCAAAGAATAACAAAGGGGTGTAAGAGGTTGCTGCTGGCGATCAGTGCAGCTGCACGTAAGGCGATCCTACAATCCTGGATACATAGGGACCCCCCTACTTTATCTCTGTTCAAAGGGAAACTGCATCATATATTTCAAATGCACTGGATAGAAACATCTTTACAAAAAGACAAATTGGTAGGGCAAATGTTTGAGTCCTGGGAAAGCTATATAGCTACCCTTCCGGTAGATTTCCAAACTAGAATTCGGAATTCTCTGAAAAATACTGAATGGTTTGAGACACGAATGGCAATTGGGGATCCTCCCATAGTACTAGCAGACTAAGTGTTGGGGATGCCGTGGAGCCCCAGCCTCCTCATATCTCTACAACAGATAGGCAGGCCGGTCGTTTAGCATATAATTTGTTTTGCACTTTCTTTTAAATTATGTTTATGGGACTATGCAATGTATATGAGGCTGTTATTTAAAGAAATTCTTATGTTCCCATTTCATCGTTTTATGTCACTATTTGTATGTTCTTGTTTCTTTTTTTTTTTACGTGAACTGTTTTTATTGCGACAATAGACAAACAAGTTGTACAACAAATTTCTGACAAAAGGAGACAAAATCTCTGCAGGTCAAATATAGCAATACATCACAACTTAGTCTCCTAAAATATAGAAAGGCGTCGTCCATTTTCAATCTTAAGCAAATATATAAAGATAAAATTATGATAAGACAGTGGAAGAGAAAAGACTAAGAAGAAAGAAAAAGGAAAGAAAAGAATAGAGGGGGGAGAGAGAGGGTAGAGATGCAAAAATTAGGAGTAGATAAGCTTATTCTAGATGAGCGAATGGGCCGCATAGTAAATTAAAGGAGGGGTAAAACCGCTGGATGGTCTGAAATGTGGTGGGAACTTATCAGAGTTATTAGAGGGGAGAACTTTAAATAGACATGTAAGTCCCAGTGGTGCAAGTGGGCGGGTACGGGTGGGTACGGCGTACCCGTAAGAATTTAGCCGTGGGTACGCCGTACCCACACCGACGGGCCGCCGCTCCTCGCACCGCCGCTGATGTGAGGGAAGGAGAGCGCAGCCTGTGCCTCTCCTTCCCCTCAGTCTCCGGCGGGTGTCATAGTTTAATTCAGCGCCGATCCGTGAGCCAATCAGAGCTCGCGGTGCGAGCTCTGATTGGCTCACGGATCGGCGCTGAATTAAACTGCGAGACACCCGCCGGAGACTGAGGGGAAGGAGAGGCACAGGCTGCGCTCTCCTTCCCTCACACAGGACGGCAGCGGGCAGCGGTGAGCAGGGAATTGGGGGGGGGGAGAGATATCTGGCACTGGGGGGGGCGTTTCTATCTGGCACTGGGGGATATCTGGCACTGGGGGGCATATATACCTGGCACTGGGGGATATCTGGCACTGGGGGGGCATTTCTATCTGGCACTGGGGGATATCTGGCACTGGGGGGGCATTTCTATCTGGCTCTGGGGGATATCTGGCACTGGGGGGCATATATACCTGGCATTGGGGGATATCTGGCACTGGGGGGGCATATATACCTGGCACTGGGGGATATCTGGCACAGGGGGGCATGTATACCTGGCATATATACCTGGGGGGCATATATACCTGGCACTGGGGGATATCTGGCACTGGGGGGGCATTTCTATCTGGCACTGGGGGATATCTGGCACTGGGGGGGCATTTCTATCTGGCACTGGGGGATATCTGGCACTGGGGGGCATATATACCTGGCACTGGGGGATATCTGGCATTGGGGGGGCATATATACCTGGCACTGGGGGATATCTGGCACAGGGGGGCATGTATACCTGGCACTGGGGGTTATCTGGCACAGGGGGGCATGTATACCTGGCACTGGGGGATATCTGGCACTGGGGGATATCTGGCACAGGGGGGCATGTATACCTGGCACTGGGGGATATCTGGCACTGGGGGGGCATGTATACCTGGCACTGGGGGATATCTGGCACTGGGGGCATATCTGGCACTGTAGGGGCATTTCTGTATCTGGCACGGGGGGCAATGTATATCTGACACAGTGGGAGCATTTGTGTATCTGGCACTGTGGGGCAATGTGTATCTGGCACTGTGGGGCAATGTATATCTGGCACTGTGGGGCAACGTGTATCTGACACTGCGAGGCAATGTGTATCTGGCACTCTGGGGGCATTTCTGTATCTGGCACTGTGGGGCAATGTGTATCTGGCACTGTTAGTCAATGTGTATCTGGCACTGTGGGGCAATGTTTATCTGGCACTGTGGGGCAACGTGTATCTGGCACTATTGGGGTCATACGTGTATCTGCCCCTCCCCCATATGTGTATCACGCCCCCATTTTAATTGGCCACGCCCCATGTGGCATTTGGCCACACCCATTTTTTTTGCACGCGCGCCTTTGGCGCGCGCACACAGTACCCATAAGACATTTTTTCTACTTGCACCACTGGTAAGTCCGATATGCAGGTGACCCCTTGAAATCATACCAGGGAAACCAAGTGGCTGTAAAGTTAATGGATCTTCCCAATGAGAAGGAGATAAGGTCCTCCATATCTAAAAAGTAATCAATCCTGTTAAATCATTGTTTGAAGGGGGGGGGGGTTGACCTCCAAAGGTATCTCGGTAGTGAGCTCTTATAGGTGTGGGCACCCACCCAGAGCCGGATTAAGGCTATGGGGGGCCCGGGGCACTTCAGAGTGTGGGGCCCTTACTAATGAGGAAGTAGATTAAATATATATATATATATATATATATATATAGATAGATAGATAGATAGATAGATAGAGATATATATATATATCTATCTATCTATCTATATATATATATATATAAATAACCCAGAGCCTACATTTTTTTCATTTTCAGCAGCAGGGAAAAAACAATGAAAGATAGTCAGCCTTACTTGCTCAGGCTGCTGTCAGTGTCTGCTGAGATAGAAGAGTTTGACAGCTCGATCCTCTCTGCCTCTAGTCTCCGTTAAGGGCTCCAGGCTTCCTGTGCTGGGCTGGCTCCACATGTTGCCAGGGTTCGGGTTCTTCTTCCTTCCTCCCCTCTGCAGCCTGCGCGCCCAGCCAATGACTGAGCCGCAGGCTGCTGCTTAAACCGCTATTGGACAGCTGAGCCGTCGCCCAGCTGTCCTCTACTCTCTGCTATGCAGTGCCGCTGCGGGGAGCCGGGAGCGCAGCAGCACCACAGAGCGGATCGGTAAAAGCGATCCGTTCTGTGGAAGGGGGCCCCTTTTAGAAAGGGGGGCCCGGGGTACGTATCCCCGGGACCCCCCCTTAATCCGGCTCTGCACCCACCGAAGTGAGGTTGAGGAGCCAAAACTCCGAGTCTTTAGGAACCGCCTCTCCCATTATCAATTCAGAACATTTAAATACTTCCATCCAAAAGGAAACTATGAGAGGGCATTCCCACCATATATGCAAAAAGCTCCCCGGGGCTCCCTTAGATCGCCAGCAAAGGTTCGAGAGAGTAGGAAACATCTTGTTGAGCACTAAAGGGGTCCTATACCATCTATACACAAGTTTATAAAGAGTTTCCATCGTAGATAAGCATAAAGAGCTAGCCTGGGTATTACAGAATATAGATTCCCAATTAGATTGTAACACCATTTTCGGCATTTCCCTCTCCCAAGAACTCATGAAAGTAGGGAGTTGCGGGAAGAGATCTTCTATGATAAGCACATAGATTTGGGATATGGTGTGTGTGGGAGGTCGTGAGGAAACGCATCATTTTTCAAAAGCGGTAAAATTTCTAGTTATGTCAGAGAGATTCTTGGAAGATGTTAAAAAATGGTGAACCTGAAGAAATTTCCAAAAATCGGGATTTGGTATATTCCAAAGAGATTGAATATCTGAAAATGAGCGCACCCTGCCTGAACTCACCAGCTGACCGACTCTGAAAAGCCCAACCCCCACCCATAAGGTGAAGGCCGTTCCTTGAAGACCCGGAATAAATTCTGAATTAAAAAGAAAGGAAGTTAAGGGTGACCATTTGGAGGATATGTGGCCTCTCAGCCTAAGCATGTTCCATAATTTGAGCGTGGGGGAAACTGTGGGGTGGGAGACCTTCGGGAGGTCAGGAAGCCACGGCGTGATATCAATATAGTGTGGTAGACATCCCTCTTCCAGAAGTACCCATTGTTTACAATCTTTTGCTTGTGTCCATTCTAGAATTCTATTTAAATGTACAGCATGGAAGTAGCTGGGGATGTGTGGTAGCTGCTGATGTTTTCTCCGGGATAGTATGTCATGTTTAAATCTAGGTGTGCTGCTGCCCCAAACAAATGCTCGGATTAGACTCTGAATATCTTGAAACCATCGAGGGGGGATATGAATGGGGAGGGTTTGGAGAAAAAACAATATCCTAGGTAAGGCATTCTTTTGACTACATTAATTCTACCAAACCAGGATAATCGTAATCTCCTCCACTTTTGGAAGTCTATGCGAAGCGTTTTCAATAAAGGGTTAAAGTTTAGAGGGAATATTTTAGACAGGTCGTTGGAAAGCATAACCCCTAAGTATTTCAACTTATGGTCATGCCAAGTGAAAGGGAAGGAGCTTTTCAAACCCGCAATCACATTAGGAGAAGTAGTCAGGTTCAGTGCAATGGATTTGGAATAATTTATCTTAAAATTAGAAAGGGCTCCGAACCTATCAAATTCCAACATCAGGTTGGGGAGTGAGGTGACCGGGTTTTAGATTAAAGTGAGTAAATCATCAGCATACAGGGCCAATTTGTATTCATTCCCCCTCACTAGCAGACCAGAAATATTTTGATTAGCCCTTATACTTCTAGCTAAAGCTTCCATACACAAAACAAAAAGTAGCGGGGATAGTGGGCATCCCTGTCGTCTGCCGTTTGAGATAGTGAAGGGGTCTGATAAGGAGCCATTGATTTTAATTCTGGCAAAAGGGGTAGTGTAGAGGGACAGAATTCTGTGGAGACAGGTGTTGCCTAGCTCTAGATGTTTCAAAATACCAAACAGAAAGTCCCAGTCCACCCTATCGAATGCTTTTTCAGCATCAGTCGATAATATGATTGAGGGGGACGTGGATTGGTTGGCATAGTGGATCATACTAAGTACCTTAGACATGTTATCTCTGGCCTCACAGCCTAAGACAAAACCAGCCTGATCCCCATGAATCAAATCCGGCAGCAAAAGCTTAAGACGATTTGCTACTAGTTTAGCTAAAAGTTTTCTATCTATGTTCAGCAGCGAAATCGGCCGGTAGCTAGAACAGAGGTTCTTGTTTCTTAACGGTGCAACCGTCTCTGTACCATGAAGCAATGTTTTAATAAAAAAAAGTTATACCTTAAAAAAAAAAAAAAAACTAGTATTAACAAACAATGGGGATTTAGTATCAAATATTATAGTAGGGGAGCCCATAGGAAACAGCGACCACAATATAGTCACACTCAATATCATTTTTCACAATCAGTCCTATACTGGCTCAACTAGGAATCTAAACTTTAGAGAAGCCAACTTTGACATGCTGAGGGAAGCTTTTAGGGACATTGAATGGGAAATTATGTTTCAAGAAAAAAATACTACAGAGAAATGGGATGTAATAAAATCACTGCTAGTTAAAAATACTTAAAAATGTATTCCCACGAGCAGCAAAAGAAGGAATAAAACCCCCAAACCAATGTGGCTTAACAAAAAGATAAAGGAACTAATGGGCAAAAAAAGTCGAGCATTCAAAAAATACAAATCTGAAGGGAATGCGGAGTCATTTCAGCACTATAAGTATTGTAACAAAATATGCAAAAAAGAAATAAGAGCGGCTTAAGTAGAAACTGAAAACTAGTAGCAAAGGAAAGCAAAACAAATCCCCCCCAAAAATTAAATACATCAACAGCAAGAGATTAAAGAAGGAGAGAATAGGCCCTTTAAAAGACAAGTCGGGAGTCTTAAGCAAAAATGATAATGACATAGCGAACAAACTAAATGAGTTTTTTTCAACGGTATTTACCAGAGGACCAAATGCAGGGTCTAACACACAATCTCAATGAAGATAATGTCCCACTGCTAAGTGCTTATTTAAGTGAGGAGGTGGTCTGTGACCAATTAAAATTTAAAGATTAATAAGTCACCTGGTCCCAATGGAATTCACCCAAGGGTTCTTATGGAGCTTCACTCCGAACTTGCAAGACCACTATTTTTGATCTTCAAAGATTCAGTTCTATCAAGTATGGCTCCCAAGGACTGGCATATAGCGGAGGTAGTACCAATATTCAAAAAGGGAAGTAAAGCTGAACCTGGTAACTATAGACCAGTAAGTCTTACATCTATAGTGGGGAAAGTATTGGAAGGTATTCTAAGGGATCGTATTCAGAAGTTCCTTGAAGCCAATAAGGTCATTATAAGAAACCAACATGGTTTTGTTAAGGACAGATTATGTCAAACCAACTTACTTGCTTTTATGAAATAGTAAGTGCAAACCTTGATCAGGGTAAGGAGGTGGATGCAATTTTTTTAGACTTTGCCAAAGCTTTCGACACAGTACCTCACATGCGACTTTTCTATAAGCTACAAGAAATAGGGCTAGGGAGCACAATATGCCCTTGGGTCAGAATACTTCAGAGAGTCAGCATGAGGGTGTACTTCAGGTTGTGCGCAGGAATGCCGAAGCCTTTAGTCAGCACCCATCAGACTTCGGGAAGGCTAAGGGAGTCCACCACCACATCCTACTGGAACTAATCATCCAGTTAAAGAGAGACATAGGCCTCTACCACCAGCTATGTATCTACCAGAGAGAAACATGATTCATGAGATGAAAGAAGCCATTGTGATACGTGAAAGCCATAGTCACGTGAAAGCCATACTCTAGGGGCAGCACCATTAGTGATTGTGTGAAAGATGTCAGCCTCAGATTCTGCATCGACTATCGGAAACTTAACGCGGTGACGCAGAAAGATGCTTATCCACTGCCCCGGATAGAGGAATCAATGACAGCTCTAAAGACAGCTCAGTACTTCTCCACTCTTGACCTGACGAGCGGATACTGGGAAATCTCAATGGCCCCAGAAGACAGGGAAAATACCGCATTCACGACCCCCATGGGTCTGTTGTAGTTTGACCGCATGCCATTCAGGCTTTGCAATGCTCCTGCCACCTTCCAACGAGTTATAGAGCACTGTTTGGGACACAGGAACTTCGAGATGGTTCTGTTGTATCTTGACGATGTCATCATATTCTCGAAGTCCTACAATGAGCACTTGAAACATCTGGAGGAAGTTTTCATCCAATTGACCAAATGTGGTCTAAAGTTAAAGCCATTCAAGTGCCATCTTCTGAAACTGAGTGTGCAATATCTGGACCACATTGTTAGCTCTGAAGGGGTGAAGCCTGACTCCGAGAAGATACGGGTGGGGCGGGACTGGCGTGTACCCCGTACAGTGAAAGACGGCTTTGTTGGGTATTACTGATGCTTTATTCAGCTACTACGTGGCAAGTCAGGTCAAGAGAGGCAGAGTACTGCCCTGGTCGCATGGGCAGAGGAGCAACAGAATGCTTTTGAAAGTTTGAAGTCGTCACTAACAGAAGCCCCACTTCTTGCATATCCGGACTATGAGTAAACTTTCCAGGTATACACGGATGCCAGCCACCACGGACTGGGAGCTGTCCTCTCCCAAATACAAGACGGATGTGAAAGAATCATAGCGTATGCCAGTCAAGGTCTGAGGAAAACTAAGAGAAATAACGAAAATTACAGTACCTTTAAGCTGGAGCTCCTTGCTCTCATCTGGGTCGTCACCGAAAAGTTTAAGAATTATTTGACAGCCACACCCTTCGTGATCGTCACGGACAAAAATCCACTGGCGAATTTGTCCTCCGCCCATCTTGGAGTGCTAGAGTAGCGATGGGTGGCATGTCTTGCCAACTTCAGCTATACAGTGTCTTACCAGAGTGGCAAGTCCAATGGAAATGCCAACACCTTGTCTCACCTTCCATCCACCGATGTCATAACGGAAGAAAGGGATTGGTCTGAAAATATCGAGACCCCTGTGTTCAAGTCTCCCAGGGAAAAAAAGCTGGTAGTTACTTCAGACCCTGTTACCGCCACTGCAAACCTTACACCTGATGATGCTCCATCTGACAATCTTGAGTTTGACTGGAAGAAAGTGCAGAAAGCGAGTCCTGTATTACAAGACTTAATAGGCCTCATTCACAGCAAGAATCATCTTACCAAGTCCAAGAGAGCTGCTGCTGATCCTGAACTGATCAAACTGTTGCGCCACCGAGACCGAATCAGCCTCCGACAGGGCCTTGTCATCCGCACCAGCCTTGATCCCGTTACCCACCAGCCCATCTCTCAAATTGTTGTACCTAGACAGCAAGTAGACATGTTACTTACTGCCTACCACAGCCAGTCAGGACATTTTGGGACCCAGAAGATGGAGGCAATACTTCGACAGAGATTTTTTGGATCGGGATGAGATTTGATATCGACAAGTGGTGTCATAATTGCAGTATATGTTATCTGAAAACACCAGCTGACTCGTCCCAGAAGGATCCTCTACATCTAATACATAGTTCCCGTCCACTCGAACTTGTTGCGTTAGATCATGTGAAACTTGAGAATAGCTCCGCTGGGTTCCAGTATGCTCTGACTGTTAGGTTCCTGGTGCTCAGAACAAGGGAGATGTTATGAAGTGAGTCCAGAGCACCAGGACGTAATGCTGGGAAAGGGGAATGGAAAGGGAATAGCCCCTGGCACCCTATCTACGTTGTCTCGCCCGTGCTGTCAGTACACTCTTGCGAGACTATGGTTGCTTGAGCCCATGGCAGCCGCGTTTGAAGGGCGGATTACGTCTGCCCAACTTCGATGCCCCCTCAGGTCTTAATGAGAGACAAAGAGTGTACCGAGACAGGGTGATAACAAGGGGCCCTCTAACTGAAACAACCAAAGCCAGGGGCTACTAACTAGCCTAAAACTAAATGTATGTGCGGCTTGCTGCCAAAGGAAAAGAACAACAAAGGAAATGCTGACCACACGCCGACACAATACTTTTGTGTCCCGGCGGTGACAGCATAAGCAGAACCCTCTGCAAAACACCAGTGACAGAAATAATAACGGAAAACAGCGGCCTAGGCCGACGGACGCAGCAGAGCCGCTACTCACGGAACCGGTACGAATACTGGCAAACGGACAGGAACTCCCAATGCTGCTGACACAGACTCTCAGAACTGGAGGACAGGCAGAATCCCAAACGACAGACCGGTGGACACCAAGAAGCCAGAAACTTGACCAGGCACAGGCAAAGGCACTGGACCTCAGGACAGGAACGCCTCACGGCAGGACACGGGATCAGACACAGGAATCGACAC
Source organism: Pseudophryne corroboree (assembly GCF_028390025.1). NCBI lineage: Eukaryota > Metazoa > Chordata > Amphibia > Anura > Myobatrachidae > Pseudophryne > Pseudophryne corroboree. Next base: position 714,711,883 of record NC_086447.1, read on the forward strand.
AGGGACTGACACAGGAATCGACACAGGAAGCAGCTCGACTGACACTGCTACACAGGAGCTCAGGAACTAGCAGGAACCAAGCTCAGAACTCAAGCAGACTGGAAACCTAGAAATATCACCAGCGTCTGTGAATAGCACTGAGCCAGCATATAACAGAGAGGCCTAATTAATAATCTCATGCAGCTGCCCTGTTGCATGACTCCAAACTGACAAGATGCAATTAGCAGCCAGGTGAGGCTGAACACATGGGAACAAGCTGCAATTACACAGACTCACCAGCGGCAGCAACCAAGAATACTCTTAAACAGAGCAACGGGAAATCCTGGCCTGCGAAACAACTTATAAACATAAAGTAGGAATGAACCACTACCTGTGGTTCATAACAGTATCCCCTCCTTAAGGGTGAGTTCCGAGCACCCCATGACACCCACGGGGAACATGAACAGAAGAATAACATAAAATACCTAACTGACATGCAAAACAGGAATGAGCCACAGCCGTGGCTCATAACAGTACCCCCCCCCCTTGAGGAGGGGTCAAAGGACCCCAAAATACAGACTATCCAAAACAAGGGATACAAAAAAAAACCTGACACACTGGTCTAACAGACACGAAAACAGAAACAAGCTGCAACCACAGCTTGTAACAGTGCCCTCCCCCTGACGGTGGCCACTGGACACAAGATAAGGAAAAAAAAACTTTTTTTTTTTTTTTATATCAAGGCAAGAGTCAAAAATTATTTATTTTTCTTCTTCTTCTTTTTACAAAGCTCTTTAGGTCTGACCAAGGTAATTCCCCAAACATTGTCTGAACTGATGGTACCACCCAGCAAGGCTGCGTTCAAATCAGAGACAGGTTTCTTACCCTTGGGAGCTGAACTTTCTGGCAAAGTACTATTATTAGAAGAAGAAGAAGTCAGAAAAGCACATCCTGCAGTCAAAACAACGGGCTGGGACTCTTGTGCCGAGTTTACAGTATTTGGTGGACTCTCAGCAGACAAGACGGGTGACTTAGAGGAACCTGAACCAATTTCTTTGGAACCATATCTTTTTTTTTTTATTTAATATTTTTATTGAAGATAAGTCGAATATGCTGGTACAAAACAAACAGGAGATGATGACTCCAAATGACATATTCAAAATCACATACACGTTATCCCGTGGGGAATAACCAAGTGTAATATCAACAGGGAAGTACATCATCCATACCATATATATATCGACAACAATTTTTCTGTGATTGAACGAAAAGTAAAGAGAAGGATAGAAGGAGAGAGGAAGAGAATAAGAGAGAGAGGAAGAAAGGGGAAGGGGGAATGGGAGAGTGGGGGATCATCATAGTAACATACGAGGTAAGGTCATGTCATGGGAGGTAGTACCCCCTGACTGCACTCTTTACCAACTTTACAACTGTAGACAGTATAATACCTCGTTTACTTATTGAGGTCCATTTGTCGGGGGGTATCACACTCCGGCAGTTGAGGGCATAGTATAGGTGAACCAAGGATCCCATATCCTCCTATATTTCTCTGACCTGTCCCGTAAGGAGGCCGTGATTTTCTCCATCATGGAAATATGCCATATTTTAGCTATCAGCATGCTCCAAGGGGGGGGAGTGTTTTTTTTTCAATTTTTAGCTATGACACATCTGGCGGCGTGTAGAATTTGAAGTACCAGACTGCTCGCCTGGGTGTCTAAGTTGGACAAAGGTAGGCCCAGGAGGGCCGACCAAGGGCCCAAAGTTACTTGCGAGTGGAAAATGGAGCCAATGAGGGTTTCCACCTGGGCCCAGAACGTGCATATTTTGGGGCAGGACCACCAGATGTGCTTAAAGTCTCCAGTCTGGCCGCACCCGCGCCAACATAATGGGGATGACCCGGGAAAAATCTTATGCAGTGTTGCAGGGACCCGATACCATCTAGTATATACTTTATAGGAATTTTCCTTCACTAAGGAGGAAATTGAGGACTGGGCTACATTTTGCCTGATGATTTCCCATGAGTCCTCTGCAGGGGGTGGGCCAAGGTCCTGTTCCCATTTACGTTCATGGGGAAGTATGTTCGCTGCTTTCAGAGAGCGTAGTAAACCATAAAGTATGGAAATAATACCCTGTCGCATGGGAGAATAAATACACAAACGCTCCAGGGGGGTGAGTTGACGTATAACTTGGGATTTTGGAAGGGAGCTCAAAAAAGAACGAATTTGTAAGTACTCATAAAATACAGGTTGAGGGATATCATATTTGTCTCGTAGAGAATGAAGGGAGCGCCAGGTGGAACCTTCTATGAAATCAAACACCAGTCCCGGGCGCGGGCTCAGGTGGAACCACGGGTGGGACCGTAAGGTGGAACCAGGGGGGAAATCCTGGTTATCCCAAATGGAGGTGATGGGCGAAGGGAAAGAGGACAGACCATAATGCCGAATGCAGAAACACCACAGGGAGCAGGTGAATTTAGTGGGAGGGGGACACGCTTGCATTGTCCGTATTGATTTGGTCGGCGTAAGTAGGGAAACCAAAGTGGAGACCCCAGCCGCCAGACGTTCGATACGAATCCAGGGTAGGTGGGGCATTGGGGAGAACCAGGCGACTGCCTGGCTCAGGTGGGTTGCATGGTAATATTTACGAATGTCCGGTAAACCTCTGCCTCCCGCTAGTGGGTCACGTACTAGAGTAGAGGTCCTAATTCTAGGAGGCTTACCAGACCATATAAATTTTAAGAAGAGTCTCTGCATTCGGCAAAGAGCCTCAGCGGGGATGCGTACTGGAATTGTTTGGATCAGATATAAGAGCCTGGGTAGGATGTTCATCTTTACTGAGACTATCCGTCCAAACCAGGCTATAATCTGCTTGTTCCATGTCTGGAGGTCCGACTCTATACACTTAAATAAGGCTGGGAAATTCTCAGAGTATAGAGAGTCGTAGGAGTTCGTGATGAACACGCCTAAGTATTTAATTCTCTTGGAGCGCCAAGCAAAATTAAAGTTAACAGCTAGGAGAGACCTGGTATCCTCACTAAGATGCAAGGGGAGGGCCTCCGATTTGGAATAATTAATACGATATCCTGAATAATGAGAGTATGACGATAGGGTTTTAAATAGGTTGGGGATAGAAATGTTGGGGGAAGACAGAGTTAATAGGACGTCGTCTGCGAATAATGACAATTTGAACTCCTCGTCGCCGACAGTGATACCCTTAATATCGGGATTAGCCCTAACCATACATGCCAGGGGTTCGATGGTCATAGCAAAAATTAACGGAGACAAGGGACACCCCTGACGTGTACCGTTATTGATATGGAAGAGGTGCGAGTCTTTACCATTAACCCGAACCCTGGCAGAGGGGTTAGAATAGAGTGCCTGAATACCCTGAAGTAGGCTTCCCCCCAGGCCGAACCTACGCAAAGTGGCGAACATGAAGGGCCAGAGTATTTTATCAAAAGCCTTCTCTGCATCAAGCGAGAGAAGGACAGAGGGCAATTTAGCTTTGTTAATCAAATGGACCAAGTCAATGGTTCTGCGGGTGTTATCCCTAGCTTGTCGGCCTGGGATGAAGCCCACCTGGTCAGCATGAATCAAGTGCGGGAGAACTGAATTTAGTCTCAAGGCAAGAATTTTGGCAAAGATTTTAATGTCGTTGTTTAGTAAAGAGATGGGGCGGTAACTAGCACAGGAGTTGGGATCCTTCCCAGGTTTATGAATTAAAACTATCCGAGCCTCTAGTGTCCGGGACGACAATGGGTTACCTCTAAGAAATCCATTAAAGAGCCTACAGAGATGGGGTAATAGGATCCCTTTAAATTTCTTGTAATACATAATTGACATCCCGTCAGGGCCAGGGGCTTTACCAGATTTCTGAGTTTTGAGTGCATTATCTAATTCCTCTACAGTTATATCTGAGCCTAACTGAGAGACTGTCGCTTTGCTCAGTGATGGTAGGTTACACTTATCTAAAAGGGATTCGATCCCCTCATTAAACCTCAGTGAAGAAGATGAAGGGGTCGCTTCCGAGTTATATAATAGCTTATAAAATTCCTCAAATTCACCCAGAATGCGATCAGGGTCATGAGTTAGTGTTCCCTGTTTGGTGCGAATAGATAAGATATTTTTTGAGGAGATTTGAGCCCTCAATTTCCTAGCCAGAATTTTATCTGCTTTATCCCCTTTTTCATAATAAATCTGGTTAAGGCGTCTAAGACATTGTTCAGTCTTATGAGATAACAGCATATTGAGTTCACCCCTAATTTTAATTAGCTTGTCAAAATCTGCCGGGTTTAGAGAAGATTTGTGAACCTCCTCCAGATGGTGGAGTTGATCAGTCAGCTCCACGATCTTTTGGGAGCGTTGTTTAGTGAGCCTGGCCGTGATCTGAATAAAGTGGCCTCTAAGGACCGCTTTATGCGCCTCCCACAAGGTCATGTCCGATATACCAGGGGTTTGGTTCTCATTAAAATAATCATTTAATGCCTGAGTAATTTGCTGCGGCACATCGGACTGTTGAAGAAGGGCATCATTAAGGGACCAAGAGGGGGGAGAAAGGGTGCGAGTCAGCCCAGACAGGGATAGGGAAATCGGGGCGTGATCGGACCATGTAATTGGATGAATACAGCACTTCTGGATACGAGAGGTGAGGTCTCTACCCACCATAATCATATCAATTCTAGTGTATAGATTATGCACTGGGGAGAAGAATGTGTAATCTTTAACTAAAGGGTCGACAACCCTCCAGGAATCGAATAGTGATTTTTAAGTAGGGACTGCAGGGCTCTGGAGTTGCGGGTATGTGTATTGGACTGGGATGTCGGTAGGGGGCTAGAACGATCAAGACTATGATGGAGTATAGTATTGAAATCTCCTGCCATTAAAATATCGCCTTTCCTATACTGAGCAATTTTGGAGTCTAAGGAGGCAAATAAAGAGGCTTGATTCACATTAGGGGCATAAATATTGACCAAGGTGATGGGGACATTATTAAGCTTGCCTACTATTATGAGAAATCTTCCGCGTTTGTCCCTAACGATTTTTTCTGATTCTAAGTGTAAATGGGCGGGGATCAATATGGCCACCCCTCTTTTCTTCTGGGAGCGGTCACAGGCATGTATGGCGACAGGATGGCGTCTAGAACGCAGTTCAGGGTGGGAAGTACCTTTGAAATGCGTCTCCTGGAGGAATACCAGATCTCCCCTCATCTGTTTCAAAAAAAGAAATAATTTGGTCCTCTTTTGGGGACTATTGAGACCCTTCACATTATAGGATATTACGTTAACAGACATGACAGTACAGGTGGGAGTAAAACTCCAATGGCTCTAAGAGCCCATAGATGATCTCCCTGGGGAACGAGGGGAAGAAGAAGAGTGAGCAATAGAGAAAGAAAAGGAAAAAAGGAAGATAGAAACATAAAGAACAATGTAAAATGAAATAAAATGAACATGTGTAACGCACCGAGCCAATGACCCATTGTACAGATCGTACGGGTCCGAATGTTTGAGCTCCCGTATGGGGTATTAAGGGAGAGGAGTTCTCCCCTATGCTCAAAACTGATTATAATGGCTCGATGGGGGGTATGGCCCCGAGTATCAAGGGGCCCACCAAGCAATCAAGTGGGGGGGGGGGGGAGGGGGGGGGCGACCCAAGGGGACATAACATTAGATAGCCAAAGAGAACTAATTTTAAGTCTTATGGGCAAATAGAGCATATAATCAGTGAGATGAACATAGTAGAAAAAAGGAGCCCGTAAACCCCTTAACTAATATGCACAACAATATAAATGACATGTAATAACCCGTCAGTGCAGCTGTGAAGAGATGATCACGGAGGGTCATTTCTCGTTGAGGTTTTTGCCGGGACTGTCAGCCACAGGCGTCGAGGTGCTCGCTGCGGGAGGGGTGAGACTGGTGTGCGTTGAAGAGCAGGTGCATCTCGTGGGGAGTCAGGTTTATCGGACTCCGGGGGAGAAAGGTTAAGTTTCAAAAGAAGCCGGTGAGCCTCCTCCTTAGAGCGTGCTAGCAGTCTCTTCCCATCTAGTTGTACGATGAGGGCAAAAGGGTAACCCCATCTGTAGCGGATTTGATTGTCCCTGAGGATTTGGGTGTACTCCCGCAAGTCGAAGCGTCTCTTAAGAGTGGTAGGGGATAAGTCCTGAAACACCATTAGCTTATGCGAATCGAACAGACAAAGGTCTCTATTCCGTGCCACTGTTAGAATTTTTTCTTTGGTTTTGAAATAGTGACATCGGAGAACTACGTCTCTTGGGGGAGACGAAGTTGAGGGTTTTTGGCGCAAGGACCGGTGAGCCCTGTCCAGGAGGAATTGTTCGCGTGGGACGTCCGGGAGCAGTTGTTGGAAGAATCTGAGGAGGAAATCTTCCAGTTGTGTTGGTTCCACCGATTCCGGAATGTATTTAATACGCAAGTTATTACGTCGAGCGCGATTATCTGCGTCTTCCTGTTGGTCTTGGAGCAGATAGATATCTTCCTGCATAACGTGGACTGAGTGTTCCAGTTCCTGCTGGAATGAGATGACTTCGTCAATTTTCTGTTCAACGTCATTAGTGCGGGTTCCAAGATCAGATATCTCTGCCTTAAGCCCGGAGATGGCTTTATGGATCTCTGAATGAAAAGCCTGTTTCAGCGATTTCATCTCCGCCAGGATGGAGGAAATGCAATCTTTCATGGAAGGGTCTGGGGCAGATGAGTCTTCCACAGAATCTGAAACCGGGGCGGGAGTAGGGACGGCCGGTAATTTGGTGGAACTAGATTTCATCTTAGAAATAAATGAAGAGATTTCCGCAGAAGACGTCGTTTTCTTGGACTTGGATTTGGACTTAGGCATGGTGTGTGACAGTCCCGGAACTAAAAGAGGTCACAGGGCCGAGCTTAGTAATAGCATAAGTAGTTAGCGATCCATCATGAAGCAGAAGTGGGGAATTCACATGAAGAAGACCCCCAGGGTCGCTCCCACAGGCCTTCAGCAGCACATTTCCTTGCTAGGTAGTATCATAGAAGACTGGAGTGTAATGGAGATGTAGTCGCCGACAGAGGCCAGGAGGTGGCGCCCTCGGGCTTTGTAGAATGTAATACAGAGAAATCCAGCACAGTGAGGTAATATCAGAAAACTTCAGTAGGTTATAAGAAAGTTTACTGCTGGGGGGGGCATTAGATCATATATAGAGCCCCTGTGGTGCGAGAAGATGGCATCCTGTTCTGGGCACAACTTGGCTGAAGCAGGGGGGGGGGAGGGCAGACGCCAGTATCCGTGAGAATAGATGAATAAGGCGCCCCAGCGACCAGGTGAGGACCGCGGGTCGAGGGCCACTCGACAGGTCAAATCGGAGGAGGGTCGAGGGTTGTAGGGGCCCCACCGCCAGGCGCCAGTGACGAGGCAGCAGGTGTAGGTGCTGTGGTGCTGCGCTGCCGCGTTCCCCTCCGGCGTTCAGCACGGAGTGTCCCGCAGCAGCCTCCAGCTGGCGTCGAGTGCGGATAACGGTGGGGGAGATGGTGTGTTGGGGGAGCAGCTCACCTCAGGGTGTAATGAAGGCCGCAGAGTCCCTGGACCGCCGCTCTGCCTCAGGGTCCGAAAACCAAAATGGCAGCCGCTCCCGGAGCTCCGGGTCCCCGGCGTCTGTGCACCGGCCGATTCCCCTTCTCCTCCGCCACCTCTGATGCAGCGTCAGTCTGGGGAAGCGTGTGTCAGCTCCCAGGGGATCCACTTCAGGGCGCTGGATAACACTGTGGGGCTGGGGCAGAGGCTCCGTACGGTCCGCCGCTGGACCATCCAAAATTTAGGCCCCGGCTTCGGAGTGGTGGGTAGGCCGCAACCCGCAGGAGCCGGTAAACCGGCTCCCCGATTCCGCAACACTATCCCACCACCGCTGAGTGTTCCCTCCGTCAGGGGGAGCAAGTTTGGAGAGGAACTTCTGAGGCAGAAAGTAGTTTTTGAGGGTAAATCACCTCAGTTTCAGCAGAGCTCTGAACATGTGCTGCCTATCGATTCAGCCTCCAGGCCACGCCCCGGAACCATATCTTTTAATAATTGCATCACTGAATGCTGGGGGATCCTGAAGAATGGGATCTTCAGCTTTCATTAGGCTGGTCGCCCACTCAAAAGGCTCTCCTCTAAAAGAATAAATCAGATAAAGCACAAGGTTCTCTGAAGTGATGCCCAGAAATGGTCTAGACAACATAATAATGTAATAGTGTTTGTAAAGCGCCAGAAATTGGGCTAAGTCCCCATCAAAGATTATGGATGTTGAGATATCAGAGTCAGGATCTGTTTCCTTCCCATCTGACTGACTGGAGTGCTTTGCTAGGACCTGGTCACTATTGACCTTACTCGAGGCTGAGACTCTCTGAACCCCACCCGGGGCAGTGACTTTCTGAACCCCACCCGGGGCAGTGACTTTCTGAACCCCACCCGGGGCAGTGACTTTCGGGAACCCCGCTGGGGCAGTGGCCTGCGGGAACCCCGCTGGGGCAGTGGCCTCCGGGAACCCCGCTGGGGCAGTGGCCTCCAGGAACCCCGCTGGGGCAGTGGCCTCCAGGAACCCCGCTGGGGCAGTGGCCTCCGGGAACCCCGCTGGGGTCAGCACCTCGGATTCTTTTACTGGGACCGAGCCGTCGGCCTCCCCCACTGGGACCGAGCCATCGGCCTCCCTCTCTGAGTCGATAATTATCGAAACTTCTCCCGGGACTATGACTTCCGGGATTTTTGCTGAAGCTATAACCTTCAGCACCTCCACTAATGCTACGCCTCTTAAGTTCTTTCCAGGGGAAGCGACCTCTAGACCCTTCTTAGAGGCTGCGTCTCTCGAGACCTCACTTGGGGATATTACTTCAAATATCCCTTCTGGGGTTTTGCTTCTCGAGTTTTCTTCTAGCACTATGGTTTTAGATACCCTTTCTGGGGTTGCGCTTTTCAAGTCCCTACCTGGGGTAACAGCTTCTGAGATCTCTTCTGGTATGGACACCTGAACTATAATATTAGATGTCCCTCTATAAGCTAGGGCATCGGGTATCGCTCCAGCACTCTGGGCATCGGGTACCGCTCCAGCACTCTGGGCATCGGGTACCGCTCCAGCACTCTGGGCATCGGGTACCGCACCAAGATCCTGAGCATCGGGCACCACTCCAAGACCCTGGGCAACGGGCACCACTCCAGGACCCTGGGCAACGGGCACCACTCCAGGACCCTGGGCAACGGGCACCACTCCAGGACCCTGGGCAACGGGCACCACTCCAGGACCCTGGGCATCGGGCACCATTCTAGGAACCTGGGCATCGGGCACCACTCCAGGGGCTTGCAACTCTGCTTCAACAGGAACCTCAAGAGAGGAGAGAAACATTCTCTTTTGATTCCTGAATCTATAATGGGGCTCCCTTGCCCAAGGACCCCAATTATAGGACAGAGAGCTTTTTAGTGTAGGTTGTGTGACAAGTACCTCTGCCACAGTAGAGACAGGAGTAGGTCTTGTATCCTGACTCAACTTGGCCAGAGGGCAAGACTCGTCACCACACTTTGGCTTGCGCAACTCACAGGTCTGCAGATAGTGGCCTAAACCCCCACAATATAGGCATAAGTTTAAGTTTCTGTGACGCAGACGCTCCTCTTCTGAGAGCCTGGGCCGCAGAAAACTTTTAAACCTTTTCTCTTCAATTAAACCAGAGGATTCTCTTGTCACCATACTGTGAACAAGAGTCTCTTTAGAGATAGATGTACTCTCAACGACTTCTGGCAAGATGAGCAAGATTTTAGTCAGAAGGTTTTGCAGTTGCTTTAGGGATTGCTGCAAAACTTCTAGTCGCTCTGGTCTCAAAGCACTGAAAGCAGAGTTCAGGGCTGAGAGAGATGCCTGCAGGGCTTGCATAGTAGACATAGGAGGATTTAAAACTAGACAAGACAAGACAAGGCAAGGCTAGACAAGGCAAGACTGTTTTTTTTTTTTTTAAACACCGGACTGGATTTTTTTTAAAACACCGGACTGGATTCTAAACACCGGACTGGATTCTAAACACCGGACTGGATTCTTAACACCGGACTGGATTCTTAACACCGGACTGGATTCCTAACACCGGACTGAATTCTTAACACCGGACTGGATTCTAGACTAGACACTGGACTGGGCCAAAAAAGAAAAAAAAAGTTTTATTTCTTTTTTGTGGTTGGGCTGGTGATAATGTTAGGTTCCTGGTGCTCAGAACAAGGGAGATGTTATGAAGTGAGTCCAGAGCACCAGGACGTAATGCTGGGAAAGGGGAATGGAAAGGGAATAGCCCCTGGCGCCCTATCTCCATTGTCTCGCCCGTGCTGTCAGTACACTCTTGCGAGACTATGGTTGCTTGAGCCCATGGCAGCCACGTTTGAAGGGCAGATTACGTCTGCCCAACTTCGATGCCCCCTCAGGTCTTAATGAGAGACAAAGAGTGTACCGAGACAGGGTGATAACAAGGGGCCCTCTAACTGAAACAACCAAAGCCAGGGGCTACTAACTAGCCTAAAACTAAATGTATGTGCGGCTTGCAGCCAAAGGAAAAGAACAACAAAGGAAATGCTGACCACACGCCGACACAATACTTTTGTGTCCCGACGGTGACAGCATAAGCAGAACCCTCTGCAAAACACCAGTGACAGAAATAATAACGGAAAACAGCGGCCTAGGCCTACGGACGCGGCAGAGCCGCTACTCACGGAACCGGTACGAATACTGGCAAACGGACAGGAACTCCCAATGCTGCTGACACAGACTCTCAGAACTGGAGGACAGGCAGAATCCCAAACGACAGACCGGTGGACACCAAGAAGCCAGAAACTTGACCAGGCACAGGCAAAGGCACTGGACCTCAGGAAAGGAACGCCTCACGGCAGGACATGGGATCAGACACAGGAATCGACACAGGGACTGACACAGGAATCGACACAGGAAGCAGCTCGACTGACACTGCTACACAGGAGCTCAGGAACTAGCAGGAACCAAGCTCAGAACTCAAGCAGACTGGAAACCTAGAAATATCACCAGCGTCTGTGAATAGCACTGAGCCAGCATATAACAGAGAGGCCTAATTAATAATCTCATGCAGCTGCCCTGTTGCATGACTCCAAACTGACAAGATGCAATTAGCAGCTAGGTGAGGCTGAACACATGGGAACAAGCTGCAATTACACAGACTCACCAGCGGCAGCAACCAAGAGTACTCTTAAACAGAGCAACGGGAAATCCTGGCCTGCAAAACAACTTATAAACATAAAATAGGAATGAACCACTACCTGTGGTTCATAACAGTATCCCCTCCTTAAGGGTGAGTTCCGAGCACCCCATGACACCCACGGGGAACATGAACAGAAGAATAACATAAAATACCTAACTGACATGCAAAACAGGAATGAGCCACAGCCGTGGCTCATAACACTGACCATTACAGATCACTAGAGCAAATTCTTGGTGATGGTACTAGCATGTGACTTGACAGCAAAAACAATGGCTGGACTGTTCCTCGAGCATGTCGTACGTCCTTACGTCTATCCTGACAAAGTTCTCATCGACCAAGGCCCTGCGTTCGAGTCCCAGTTGTTCCAAGAACTCTGTTCCCTCTATGGTTGCAGGATACTGCGGACTATGGCCTATCACCCGCAGGGAAATGGCCTTTGTGAGAGAGCTAACCAGATTGAAATTGGAATGCTCCGAAGCCTCTCAGCAGAGAAACGTACCCAGTGGCCTAACCTTCTTCCTGAACTGACCTACCTTTATAACAATACGGAGCATTGCTCCATGGGATTCACCCCCTTTTACTTAATGTTTGGGAGAAAGGGCAAACTCCTGAAGGACTTAGAGCTGACACCATGCGGACTGACTGGGTGCACGAACATCAGCATCGGATAGAAACTGCTCGGCAACTAGTTGAACAACGAATGGAAACAGTGCATCACCGCCAGGAGGGACTTGGAGCTCCCTCCTGTGGCGATTTCTTAAATCACACCCTTTCTTCAGACTTGCTTGTATTATAACAAATCTTCCTTTTTAATGGGGAGCTGTCGTTGCCATGTGAGTACGTGTTTCAATATCAGGAGAAGCTGTCTCCTTCACCTAATATGTCCGGCCTTCTCGAGGAGTAATGGCTGACGCCTTCTGACACACTCACTCCGTAATGTGACCACAGCCTTGTCCTAAAACCCTACCGCCCTTTTGACAAGACCTGATTCTGCTGTACTGCTACATCATTATGCTCTAACTCCGTGACTATGCTATTCGATGCCTTATGCTATGATTGAGCCCGATGTCCGTCCCCAGTTAGATATCGAGTTGGGTTTGTTCAATACTCGTCTGTATATGTGAGTGATGGATCCAGCAGAGCTGATTTTGTGAGCCTTATTTAATCATAGTTACATAGTTGTTGAGGTTGAAAAAAGACAAATGTCCATCGAGTTCAACCTATTGTATATTACATTATTTTATTTTATTTATTTTTTTAAATATTAATTAAATGCTGTATCCCTGGATATTTTTTTCAGCTAGGAATTTATCTGATCCATTTTTAAACTAATTGATTGTGTCCACCATTACTACCTTTTCTGGGAGAGAATTACAAATACTTACTGCTCTTACTGTGAAGAATCCTTTTCTCCGATGGGTATGGAATTTTTTCTCCTCTAACCTCAGTGGGTGTCCTTGTGTCCTATGTAGTGTTTTTTTGGTAAACAAATCGTTTGATAGATCCTTGTATTGTCCCTTAATGTATTTATAAATATTAATGATGTCCCCTCTCAGTTGCCTCTTTTCCAATGTGAACATATCAAGCCTTTTTAGTCTTTCCTCATAGTCCAATGCCTCTAACCCCTTAACCAGTTTGGTGGCTCGCCTCTGAACCCTTTCGAGTTCCAAGATATCTTTTTTATAGTATGGTGCCCAAAACTGTACTCAATATTCCAGGTGTGTTCGCACCAATGATTTATACAGTGGCAGGATTACACTCTCATCCCATCACTCCATACCCTGTTTTATGCATGATAACACCTTATTAGCCTTTGCTGCTGCATTTTGACATTGCAAACTGCTACCAAGTTTATTATCGATGAGCACACCAAGATCCTTTTCAACTACAGTTATCGCTACATTTCCCCAATTTATTTTATAGGCTGCCTGATTGTTCTTAGTCCCAAGGTGCATAACTTTACATTTGTCTGTCCAGGCCTCCAGTCTAGTTAAGTAATTCTGTAGGGACTCAACATCCTTGTCTGAGTTAATTATTCTACATAATTTAGTGTCATCCTCACCTAGGTCATTAATGAATATATTAAACAGCAATGGCCCGAGTACTGAGCCCTGCGGTATTCCACTGAGTACTGAAGCACATTCAGAGTACATCCCATTAACCCCCACTCGCTGTTCCCTATTAAACAGCCAATTACTCACCCAAGTACAGATAGTATTTCCCACCCCAAGCTCTCTTAGTTTGAAGATTAGTCTCCTGTGTGGAACTTTGTCAAAAGCCTTAGAGAAATCTAATAAGATCACATCCACTGCTTGACCCTTATCAATATTATCGATCACTTTCTCGTAGAAGCTTATTAAGTTAGTTTGACATGACCTGTCCTTCACAAATCCATGTTGATTCCTAGTAATAACATTGGAGATATCCAAGTACTCTAGAATGCTATCCCATGGTGCCTCCTACCGCTGATTTCGAGCCTACCGACTAGCTACAGGCATTAGTACCCAACATTAGCAACTGTCCTTTTGGCTTCCTTTCTCGAGGTCAATAGCTGCTTTTTCATGAGTTGCAGAAAATGCAAGGGAGTAAAGACCTCTACCCACCTGACCGCAGTTCCCCCCTTCTCCGATCTAAGGTGATATCTTAGTTTCCAGAAAGACTCAGACATGTCGGCCCCGTCGACACCCACCTCTCCCGTTCACTCAGTGGTGTCTGAAACACCCGCTGCAGCCAGAGCTCTAATGTCTGCTTCAGACCTCGACGGATGGCAGGACATGCAGAAAGTTCTTAGGCTCCTACAGTCCCTGCCCACTAAGGCATACTTAACATCTTTGGAGGGAAAACTTCGGGATGTGGTACACTCTGAGGTATCTGCACTTCGATCTGAATTGACACAGCTAGGCTCTCGTATTGACACTCTAGAAACCAATGGAGAGGAATCCAATGCTTTGGACGAGATCCAGAACCTACACGACCACCTAGACGACATGGATAATAGGAGGCGTCTGAATAATCTGCGGGTGAGGGGCATTCCTGAAGACGTCCCGCAACAGAGCATCCCAGACGTACTTAACAAAATCTTCAGTGAAGTCTTAGAAAATGACCCGAACGACTCCATTGTTTTTGACAGGGCTCACAGGGCTTTGCGTACTAGAGGCATGCAGTGCGAGTGGCCACGAAATATAATCTGCCGCCTCCACTACTTTAGCCACAAGGACGAAATTCTTCGGAAACTCCGGAACTCAGGGTACTTGGACTTCAACGGCCCATCCAAGTTTTTCAAGATCTTTCATGGCATACCCTACAGTCCAAGCATCACTTGAAGCCCTTAACGGATGCTCTACGCAAGCATAATATTAAATAAAGATGGGGATTCCCATTCAGTCTTACAGCAACCAATGAAGGTCGTTTGGCCACAATCCGGGTTCCTGAAGATGTCACGTCTTACTGCTCTGCACTTTCTATTGAACCTGTTCGGATCCCTGACTGGCAATCCATGCGCTCAAAGATTCCCCCCCCCAACCCCCACAGGTCAAATCACCTTTCCACACAGCCAGTTCACCTTTACCATCACAGAAACGGAACCGCTCCTTCCCATCCTCTTCATCATCCTCACCGGCTGTGAATACGTGAGTCTTTTGCTCCTTCCTTTGCTTCTTCTATCAGCCTCAAGGTATGTATTGGTCCAAGATCTTATGGGTCTCCTCATTGAATACCAGTTGGGAAGGACATTATCCTACCATTGGACTTGCTCTTGTGAGTAATAGACGATTGCTCAGCCCAATGTCCTACATGTTATACTATTTTGTCTGTTAGCCGTTTTCTCTCTTAAAGCGTTTTAGCTGTACAGCTCTTGCTTACTTTAACAACTGATTATTATACATCGGTCTTCATTGTTCTATGTTAGCTAGGGTTACCTAGTTTTATCACTATATTGTCATGTTACATTTGCAATACTGTGGTCAGTGATTTTTCTGCTCTTTCTTTTCTTTTTATATTTTTGTCGTTACTATTGCCCAGCCTCCACTCTTTTGGATAGATTTACCTTAGAAAATGTGAGGTCTCCTATACTATATTTTATTTTTACGGTTTGTGTTGGAGGGTAGATCCATTCCTCCCTTGTTGCCCCATCTGCACTGCAATTGTTGGTCCCAGACTGTGCAGTGTAAACTTTTTTTACACTGCTCGACTCCCCGTGAGCGGTGTTTTACTTCTACTATGGTTTGTTTCTCAATTGTATTGTTATTCAATGTCTTCATGTCTTGATGCTCTTTTTGTGTCTTTTCTTCTTTTTTTCCTCTCTTTTTCTGGTTCTCTCCTCCCCACCCGACTTACCTGAGTTCAACAGGGCTCGTCCTCTTTCTAACGCGGCTTCAACTTTTACGAGGCTAGGCCTACTATCGTTTCTGGTGTTTTGTGAATGGCTTTTCTAAAGGTAATTTCTATTAATGCTCAGGGACTCAATATTCCTGAGAGACGGTTGTGAGCCCTACGAGAATTCAAGGCTGAGAAGGATGATGTCGTATTTGTGCAGGAAACCCATTTTAAGGATGGGGTGGCCCCTTCTCTTAGGAATAGGGACTTTCCCGTAGGCCATTTTTCTAACAATGCTGAAGGTAAAACTCTAGGCGTAGCGATCTTGTACGCTAAACATGTCGCCCTCGCTGATGTTATATGTCGCCATCTTATACCTGGCAGGGCTCTACTCAAATTGTACTGTTTCCAACACAGCTCTCACTTTTCTTAATGTCTATCCAAAATGGCATCCAACAAGGTACTTAATCTGGCCCTACCTTATATTGATGGGGATTTTGCTTTTTGGTGGGGATTTAAATTGGTCTATGGACCCTTGTTTGGATCCCTCTAGCCCCTCCCCTCGATTTTCAGATAAACTCCATCGTAGGGTTTGGAAAAGTCTCCACAATTTCCAACTCATTGACGTCTGGCGAGTCCAACACCCCTCAACGCGCGATTACACCTTTTATTCGCACCCATACAACACTTACACTAGGCTCGATTACTTGTTTATCTCTCATAGATTTTTACATTTGGCTGAGGCTTCAGTTGTGGGCAATATATCCTGGACAGACCATGCACCTGTCTCTAAAGGTTCGGCTGTCTCCTTCACATCCAAATTCTTTCACGTGGAGACTGAGCGACTGGATCCTCCAGGATCCTTATTGTCAACAACAGATTAGAGAGGCGAGAACTGAATACATTTCTACCAATGACACTGCCGAAATCTCTAAAGTGGTAGTTTGGGAGGCCCACAAATGCGTAATAAGGGGTAAACTCACACAGCTGGATGCTCGCATGAAAAGCAACGTACGGCGGCACGAGAAGCCTTAATTCAGAAAAATCAGTCGTTGGAGCTTCTTCATAAATCTGCTCAGTCAGATGACGTCCTTCAATCTCTTTTACAGGCTTGGTGGGAATTGGACTTGCTTATATCAAACAAAATAAAACTAGATGCAAGTAAATGTCGTAGTCGCTACTTTCTATTGGGAAATAAACCCGGGAAACTGCTGGCGCATGCTTTGCAGGCTCAGCGGGCAGCATCTTTTATACCTAAAATTATATCGCAGAATGGGACTACCCGGAACACCACGACAGAGATAGCGGCAGCCTTTCAGCTTTTTTACACTCAGCTTTATAATTTGCGGGGCCCTGATGAGAATAGGTCCGATATGACCCAGAAAGCCTCCATCTCCGAGTTCTTAAGGGAGGTCAATTTTCCAACACTTACGTCAGAGGAGGTCGAGGTACTAGAGGGCCCTTTTACCATTTTAGAGCTTGAAGAAGCTATTAAAACTACCCCTAATGGTAGGAACCCGGGTCCCGATGGCTTTTCCTTAGTCTACTATAAGATGTTTGGAGATGTTTTGTCACCATTGATGCTCAGAGCCTTCAATCAGGTTTTGGACCAGAATCCTTTCTCTCCGCAGTCTTTGCACACATTTCGGTTATTCCCAAGGAGGGTAAGGACCCGGCCCAGTGCTCCAGTTACAGACCCATTTCCCTGTTGAACATCAACTTGAAGCTCTTTGCTAAATTGATGGTGAACTGCTTGAAGTCTTTTCTCCCAAATTTAATTCACACAGACCAGGTGGGGTTTGTCCCAGGTCGAGAGGCCAGGGATAATACTACTAAAGTTCTGGACTTAATTCATTTTGCCTCAACTTGCAAATCCCCCTCTATCCTATTCTCAACAGATGCGGAAAAGGCATTTGATAGGGTGGACTGGGATTTTTTATTGGGAGTACTGGAGCATCTGGGCTTAGGGCAGGTGGGCTTCCAAAGAATTTGGGCTCTGTACTCTAGGCCTTCAGCTCATGTACGCATTTATGGTGAGCTGTTGGACTCGTTCCAGATTCGGAATGGCACTCAGCAGGGCTGCCCCTTGTCGCCTCTTATTTTTGTGCTGTGTATGGAGGCCCTGTCGAGAGCTATCCGTCGGGATGTTAACATCTCCGGGCTGCAAGTGGGAGATAGAGAATGTAAGCTCGCCCTGTTCGCAGATGATCTTCTCGCAGTAGTATCCAATCCCCTAACCTCTATACCTAACCTCCTTAAGGAATTTACATGATTCGGAACCCTCTCAAATTTCAAAGTAAATCTTACTAAGGCCACAGCTATGAACCTCACTCTAGACCAGATGAGTCTGCAGGTTTTCCAAACTATTTCAACCTTTGCGTGGCACCCCTCACAACTTAAATATTTAGGAGTGTATACATAAGTATACTCCTAGTTCATTTCCTAAGTATTTACTGTTTTTTTCTGGGGTTTTTTTTTTTTTTTTGTCTGTTATATTGTGTCTGCCTAGGCCGGGGCCCTTTCCTCTCCTGGGGTGTCCTCATCCCCCCTGGCTGGGACACAGAGAGGCCCTATCTCACCTTACACGTTTACTTTAAAGTTTCCGACTGTGGGTGTAGCCTAATATGGCCTCTGTTGCCTCCCCATAACCTCATATAGCTAGAGACTCAAGTACTACCCTATTGCGTCTTGTCTCCTGGAACGTAGAGGGGCTTAACCACCCTGTCAAAAGGTGTGATATCTCACTTGAAACGTATGACCCCTCATATTGCATTTCTTCAGGAGATGCACTGGCTAGATGACCCTAGAAATTCCCTATGTGTCCCTTGGATAGGAGAATGTATTTCAGCCCCGTACAATTCTAAGTCTCGAGGAGTAGCTATCCTCTTCCACTCCAACCTACAATACTCAATTCGTAGAAAGTTTCTTGATCCCGAAGGCAGATTCATATTACAGATTCATATTGCTAGATGGATTTATTGACAACACTGTCTATACTCTTCTTAATGTATATTCGCCTAATGTCTCCCCTGATTCTTTCTTTGCAGCTCTTTTAATGACACTCCTTACATGGGGTGGCCAAAATCTGATTATAGGCGGGGACTTCAACCTGGTGATCCATGGACAGATCCCAAGTGAGCACTCGCACTGCTACTCCTCTCTGTCATCCGCTGTCTTCTTTTTGCACACAACTCGAACTACTTGACCCATGGTGCATATTCCGCCCTACCCAGAAAGACTTTTCTTTCTATTCTCACCCTCACTCGTCTCACTCTCGCATTGATTAAATTTTTACTTCTACATGCCTCTTTCCTAAGGTTACTCACACGTCAATTGCGGAGATCATCATTTCTGACCACGCCCCTGTATCTTTACACATTCAATTAACTTTACCTCATCATTTTTCCCCATGCTGGCGCTTCCCCGCGTACCTATGCCAATCCACTGACTTCCTTCCTTACCTCAAACAATCCTGGCTTAATTACACTTTAGATAACAGTGCCCAGAGTCTGGACTCACTGCTATTTTGGGGTGCTGCAAAGGCGGTTCTTACGGGGCACGTTATGTCTTACACTCACTCCAAAAGGAAAAAAATGCTCACAATTACAGACACTGAGTGTGATCAGGGCCGGTTCCAGGGCTTCTGGCGCCCCGGGCGGCATTAGGGGGCGTGGCTTCGTACAGGGGGCATGGTCATTTACGCCCCCCTGTACAGACTGAAATGATGTGCGGTGCGCGATGACGTCATCGCGCACCGCACAGCAAAGGTCCTCTCTACGAAGGGAAACTAGACGCGTAGCGTCTAGTTCCCTTCGTGGAGAGGACCTTTGCTGTGCCCGATGACGTCATCGCGCACCACACAGTAAAGGACCTCTCCACGAAGGGAAACTAGATGCGTACGCATCTAGTTTCCCTTCCCAGTGGCAGCGGGGGGGGGGGGGGGGGGGGCAGCGGCCAGCGGCAGGCACACAGCGGCAGCGGATCTTGCCCCCTGCGCCCTCCGGAAGGCAGCGCCCCGGGCAAAAGTCCTGCTTGCCCGTGGCAAGATCCGCTACTGAGTGTGATACTCACCTCCTCTTATCGGAGATATAAACAACATGACACCCCTGCCCATAAGGAAGCTTATCTTTCAGCAAAACTCATTTACAACACTTTCCTCACTGAACGAGCTCAACTTTCTTATGATTACCAGCGGAATAAGTTCCATAGATGGGGCAACAAATCGTGCACATTTTTGGCTAATTTGGTCATGGGACACAAATCCCGTACGTGGGTTAATGCCATCAATATTTCAGGGAAACTGGTCTCAGAGCCCAATTCTATCTGTACCGAATTCATGCGCTTCTATCGCTCCCTATATACTAAAGGCCCTGATGATATCGATGCCAGACGCTCTTTTCTTGAAGTGGCTGATCTCCCTATCCTCTCCCAAGAGGAGAGGGACATATTGGAAAGCCCAATTACAACTGAAGAAGTTATTGACACTATTAAAAGCCTGCCGAATAATAAGAGCCCTGGCCCCGATGGCTTTAGCGCGGAATTTTATAAAATGCTTTGGGACGACTTAGCTCCTACTCTTACGTCCCTCTATAATAATATCCTCACCTCCAAACAAACCCCAATTAGGTTTAATGAAGCTAAGATAATTGTTATAGCGAAACCTGGTAAAGACCCTTCCCTCACTAGTTCCTATAGGCCAATATCCCTCATAATCAAGACTTTAAAGTTCTGACCAAATTAATGGCTAACCGCCTGCAATTATGTCTCTCTCACATTATATCACCTGCCCAGTTGGGCTTCATTAAACATAGACAGTCGGTGCAAGGTATTAGGGCTGCTCTGGACACCATCACCTACTCTCACTCTCATAACCTTGTCCATAACATTCTAACCAATCTTGATGCGGAAAAGGCCTTTGATAAGGTCGCCTGGCCTCACCTTGATAGAGTCCTACGCTATCAACACTTTGGGGAGAAGTTTTGTGGCCTTGTCAGCTCCCTCTATACCGTCGCTACTGCGCAGGTGATGGTTAATAATATCTCCTCAACTCCCTTTACCCTTGAAAGGGGGACTAGGCAGGGCTGTCCTCTTTCCCCCCTCCTTTTCAATTTAGCTTTAGAACCCTTTATATGCTATATTATCAATCTGTCTAGTTTCAAGGGTATTAAAATTGGCACTCAGGAATTGAAAATCATAGCATTTGCAGATTATATTCTTCTCCTCACCTCTAACCCTAAACAGTCTGTTCTAGCGCTACAGGAAGCTATAGCGTACTTCTCTTCCTTTGCGGGTTTTTCCATTAACTATGACAAATGAGAGGCTTTAGCCATATTTCGGCAAGCCACTATAGGATGGGACACCCCTTTTCCGTTCCGATGGGCTCCTACTCACCTCACTTATCTTGGTGTTTTATTACCTTCGGATCCCACCCTCCTCTACTCCTACAAAGTTCACCCTATTCTCACTAAAATTCAAACTGAACTCGGTCTCTGGCAAAACTTTCCTCTCAATCTCCTAGGTCGATGTAATCTTGTTAAGATGGCCATCTTCCCAAAATTGCTCTATGTCCTCCAAATGGTCCCTGTCCTGCTCACGAAAACTGATTTATCCCTCCTTAACTCGTGCATCTCTAAGTTCATCTGGTCCAATAAGCGGCCTCGAATAAGCCTTCTTAAATTATCCCAGACAGTACATAATGGAGGACTAAATTTGCCTGACATAGAGCAATACAATAGGGCCTGTCTTCTCCGTTTTGGATGAACTGGCTTAGAGACACAAACGTTTTTACTGATTCATTGTTGGATTCCCAACTTTGCGACTCTCTGTCCCTCAGCTACCTCCTACATACCAATAACACTACTCTGAAACTACCTCACTTCGACAATATACTTCTGACGTCCACTATCCTAGCGTGGAGAAGGTCTAGGAAGTCATTAAATCTACATTACTTTCACTCATTGTTTGTTCCTTTCACAGGTAATTTGGATTTCCAAAATAGTCGGGCCTCCTTCCCTTTCAATATTTGGCGTGCCGCGGGGATCACACACATTTGCAATCTTTTCAATTCTCTGAATAAGCCGCTTACTTTCACTGAAGCCATAGATAAATATAACATTATCCCCCTTCACGAATTCTATTATTTCCAGGCCTCCCACTATCTACATTCGGTTCTATCACAACTATATAAGCCAGACTTTCTTAACCCTTTAGACATGCTTTTACACTCTTGCACGTACTCCATCTCGAGAATTTATGCCTGAATACGCACAGACATCATACCCACTTTTGACCTTGCTCAACTACAAAAATGGTCCTCTCAGATCCCTTCTATGTCCCCGGATGCAGTGATGGACAGTTTTACAAAATCTCTGAAGCTTATTCCAGCAAGTATTTATCAGGAAATGTCGTACAAGATTTTGCACAGGGCTTACATACTGTATCTCCAAATCGGAGTCATCTAATGGTCCTTTCTGACTCGGCGGCATGCATTAAGTTCTCTGCACCAGTAGCTGATATTATGCACTGCTTCTGGCACTGCTCCCACATACAAACATTATGGAGTGAGCTACAGACATATAGTTCCTCTGAATTAGGTATAAACTTCCAATGTACTGCCTCTTGGGCGGTCTTTGGACATCTACTTGACCAGCCAAACATTCCTTCTCAAGATAAAAAACTAGTGATACTTCTTTCAGCCGTGGGAAGGAAATCCATACTTCAGCAATGGATACATGACACCCTTCCCACCTCACCCATGGCTACCTCTAGATTACTATTTCTATTTACAATGGACTGGCTAGAGACGTCTCTTAACAAGGAGATTCTGACTCCCGCATTATTTCAATGCTGGGGAAAGTTTATCCATAAGTTACCCACTTCTACAAAACTTGCTATCCAACAAAGCTTTCATTGTACTACATGGTACTGTCACCAACTCTTTAATCATAGACCTCCTGCCTCCCTCTCATAAATTTCCACTACCTTATGCTTTCTTCCTTCCTTTCTCTTCTTCTTCCTTCTCCTCTTGTTCTTCTCCATTCCCTCCTTATATCTTCTTAGAACTCCATCTTCTACATTTATTCTTGCTTTGATGATTTCTCCATGGATGGGTTGACGGTCCCCTGACCTTGGCAGGCACTGTTTTTTTCTATTTGTTTATTGTTTATGTTATGCGTCCCCCACATAGATGGACGCCTCTATATGTTCAAATTCCTATTATTATATCAGACCTATTACCGACCTTTAGAAGTTTATTTTTTATTTTATTCCTTTTATTATGCTCTACAATGGTCTACTTTCTAATATCTGTGTTTTATGTTAGAAAATGGAAAATTTGGGCTATAATTCAAGACTATGCCATCACTGTTTCATATTTGTTTGACAGTATGCTTCTTCTCTACTATATACGGCTATGTCTTCTCTCTTTATACTGCATATTACTGTTTGTTCTAAACCTCAATAAAATATATTTTGGAAACATTTCTTGGATATCGTGGGCAATGTTTATATATGGTACTATATAATTCTAATAACGTAGGAGTAACATCCAGTTGCAAAATTTTTAAATATTCGCCTGAAAAGCCGACTGGCCCAGGAGTCTTACATGTTTTAAGAGATGACATTGCAACGTATATCTCTTGATCAGAAATTTCTGCATCCAGAAATTTACGCTGATCCGTCGTGAGACAAGGTAAGTTAGCTTTCCTAAGTAATTCGTCCATTAATGGCTGGTCTGATGGTGGAGCCGAATAAAGATCAGAATAAAATTTATGAAAAACAGAAGAGATGTCAGAAGTATTAGTCAAACACGAGAGTCGATCGCTCATTTTTATAGAGACAATATGATTTTTATGGCGCCAGGTCTTAGTCAAAGAGGCTAAGAGATGGCCTGTTCGACTACCCCATCTGTAGTAACAATTTTTTGTATAGTCAAGTCGCAATTGAGCTTGAGAGAGGAGAAAGTAATTGAGTAGACTCTTAGCTTAGGTATACAGTGTAAAATTACTCGCAGGAGTCAGATATATATTCTGAGAATCTTACTTGTACTGTTTCAGATAGAGTATTATATTGCTCCTTGAGAATTGTGTTACGATTGGCTATGTAGGATATAATGTGTCCCCGCATTACTGTCTTAGAAGCTTCCCAGAACAAAATTGGGTCTCGCCAATGTTCAATTTTATTGTCGACGTAGTCAAAACCAATGTTTTTTAAGGTAAGATTTAAATTCATCAGACTGAAATAAGTATGAGGGGAATCTCCAAGTTTTATGTAGGGGCCCAATCGGTGATTGACGTATAGATAGGGTAATGGGTGAATGGTTAGAGATGATTAGATCACCTATATCAGCCGATGATACTGTCTGGACTAACGTGTCAGATACCAAGAAATAGTCTATGCATGAGAATGAGCGATGGACTCCAGAATAAAAGGTAAAGGATTTATCAGATGGATGAAATAACCTTCACACATCAGCCAAATGATTTTGTATCATAAAATTATTTAAAATAGCCCAAGTTCGGTAGTACGGGTTAGGTGGGATAGGGGATTTATCTAAGACTGGGTCCTTAATAGCATTAAAATCACCTCCTAGTATAAGTGGGAAGGTAACACGATGAGCTAACATTTTAAAGAGATATTGTTGAGAAAGTCTGATACTTGGTTATTAGGGGCATACACGTTCAGGAGAGTATAAGGCGTGTCTCTGATCTTAATGTCAACCAAAACAAATCTACCTTCTGGATCAACAACAGTATCCAAGATTGTGTAGTAGAGGCATCAAGCAATAAGAATGGCCACTCCTCTAGATTTGCATATATATGGAGCCGAGATACATTCAGAGAACCATGAGGCACGGAGAGAGGAGCCATCCCCAGCTTTCCAGTGAGTTTCCTGTAAAAACATAATATCGTTATCAGTGGTGCAAGTAGAAATATTTTCTTAGTGGTACTGAGTGCAGAAAAATGGGCGGGGGCGTGTGTTATGAGGGGGCGTGGCCACATACTGCTAGTGGGAGTGGCTACATGACACTTGCGGCGTGGCCACACGACAGCCATTTTTTTTTTAATCCTGAGGCAAGGCTAAACATATATAGAAATGCCTCCAGTATAATAGAATTACATAGTGATACCTCCAGTATAATAGAAATATATAGTAATGCCCCCAATTTAATAACAATATATAGTAATGCCTCCATTATAACAGGATAATACAGCCACTGTCGCACTCCCAGTAACCCTGACAAAGTGGGAGGAGCCGTCATGCTGCCAAGCACCATGGTCTTGTTGCTTTGTGGCACATTATAATTGTGGTGATGGTAAAGTGTGTGGCAGGTGGTACTGAGTACCCGCTGCCAAATTCTTATGGGTACTCCGTACCAGAGCGTACCCGCATACTTGCACCACTGATCGTTATATAAACGTTTTAGATGAGTAAGGATTTTACAATGTTTAATATGAGTATTGAGACCCCCAGTATTCCAGGATAGGAACTTAAGAGAATTTGGTGGTGAGGAAAATGGATGGGTAACTTGACGACATGCCATTATCTCACACCAGTTTTTAGATAGATAGCATTGAATGGAAAAAAATTAGTAAGGTGAGATCACCCCCATCCCAGCGAGTGAGGGACAACCCCCTGGACAAAGCACCCAGCACTGACACAGACATAAGGAAAATATTCAGTAATACAATACAGTACAGACAAAAAACAGTGGAAAAAGAATGACGTTTCAACGTCACTTTTCTAAATTTTCCAACCAAAAGGACATGGCAGACTCTGACTGGAGAGTCAGAGAGTCGGCCAGGCAAATCTTAAATATAAATAAGAAATACGAAACAATCAAGAGAAAATTAACCATTGTGTTAATACAAGATCGGTAAGTATTCTCTCTTCTCCATATTATAGTAATGTAAATAAAGGAGGGTAAAGTACCATCATAACACAGAAAAATATATATATAAAAAAAAAAAAATATATATATATATATATATATAAGGGCAGGCCCTTCAAATATTCCCATCTATTTATAAGAGATATCATATTTAGCAGATCAGTTAATCATTATACATTTGCGGCATTATCAACGATTAGGGGAACGTGTTGTAGGTGACATTGACTTTCCAGAGGAAGTAAGACAGAGGCAAAAAGTGTTTTTGCGCATCTTCCGGATCATCAAAAATTAGAGTGCGACCATTGTCAGAAACCTGCAGTTTAGCTGGGAGTCTGCAAGGAATTTGCAAACGGTAGAAAATGATCTGCGCTTCTGTGCAACCGCAGCTGAAAAATCTTAAAAAATAAGTATGCGGGTAACGTCAATAATCTGTTGATCCATTTTCCTGTCCCATTTCTTTAGTTCTGAAATAAAAATAATGTGCAATCACTGGTCTAGGGCGAGAGTTAGCACTTTGCCTCTCCACTCCAACCCTATGCACTCTCTCCACTTGGGGAAACTCCACCGATTCAGGAATAGCTAAGGCCAGTGCTAGTTTAGAAGTAATATAATCACTTAGGGAGGTAGATTTAACCGCATCTGGAATCCCAATGAAACCCAGTTATCCAGGTCATCTAATTTATCTTGTAGCTCTCGAATCATCGGTACAGATGAGTCGGTAGTGGATTGCATAGACAACATTGAGTCTTCGATATCACTGACTCGTTGTTCAAGGTCGGCTATCCTAGAAGTATTAGAGGCGACCTCTTTGATAGTAGATTGAAACAATATTTTAAATTCATCTAGCTTTTTGTAATATGTGGCATGAGAACTAATAAGATCTCCTTTGCAGTTTGAGACAAATGGGTAGTAGGGTCAGACTGGCTTAGAGGTTGACTATCCTCATTTGCAGCAGAGGTGAATTGTGTCAGTGGTGGGGAAACATTTCCCTGTTTATTCTTACCATGTGCCATATTGTCACTGGCAGGAGAGGCAATTGATGAACAAATAGACGCAGATGAGATTAAAAATGTATCCATCAAATGCGGGGGGACAAGGGTTATTATTACAAGTGAGAGAGCTAGAGCAGGTTTCACAGGAAACCATCACCTATTAAACAGTAATGATGGTAAGGGATAAGAAAATAAAAGAGGAATTCTCCTCCTTTTTTTCTTTCACATTATAGAAGAAATTTAACACCCCATAAATGGTATGATGAAATCAAATGGAACCAGAGAGAAACGGAGTAGTCAAAAATTTAACTACATTGTTACCTTTTGTATGGGGGTGGGCGGGGGGGTGGGGGGGGGGGGGTGGAATCCCTAAAACACAGTAATAATAAATGACAATGGCCCTCATTCCGAGTTGATCGGTCGCAAGGCGAATTTAGCAGAGTTACACACGCTAAGCCGCCGCCTACTGGGAGTGAATCTTAGCTTCTTAAAATTGCGACCGATGTATTCGCAATATTGCGATTACTAACTACTTAGCAGTTTCAGAGTAGCTTCAGACTTACTCTGCCTGTGCGATCATTTCAGTGCTTGTCGTTCCTGGTTGACGTCACAAACACACCCAGCGTTCGCCCAGGCACTCCCACCGTTTCCCCGGCCACTCCTGCGTTTTTTCCGGAAACGGTAGCGTTTTCAGCCACACGCCCCTGAAACGCCGTGTTTCCGCCCAGTAACACCCATTTCCTGTCAATCACATTACGATCGCCGGAGCGATGAAAAAGCCGTGAGTAAAATTACTTTCTTCATAGTAAAGTTACTTGGCGCAGTCGCAGTGCGAACATTGCGCATGCGTACTAAGCGGATTTTCACTGCGATGCGATGAAAAATACCGAGCGAACAACTCGGAATGAGGGCCAATATTTGTGAGCCTTAGTTATTATTCAGTTTCGCCAGTAGATGGCAGCATAAGCTCGCCTATGTCAAAGAATCTGGGTACACACAACTATATCGGGAAGAGTGGAACACAATCTCCTATATATTTGCCTTAATCTGTGACTCTGTGCTCGTAACGCTGGGCGGAGTCACAGAGCTGGGCGGAGTCAACTGCATCTGCTGCAGGGAGCTACTCCATACCCAGCGCCAGCAGCAGTCAGGTGCAAGACCCTACCTTACAGTATAGGAGGTGAGGATGGCCACTAGCTGCCGGCTGCTGTGCCTGTCCTCTCCCCCCCCCCCCCCCCAATCACCTGTGACAGCGGGCTGTGTGCTGTACAGCGCGGGTCCCGAAAAGGGGGCGGAGCTACGGCATCATGAGGGGGCGGAGCTACATGGAATAGAGGGGCGGAGCTACACGGGACCAGACAGCTGCACAGTGGTGGAATCAGCATTGCAGTGACGGCCAGCCAGACTTGGTAAGTGGAGGGTGAGAGAGAAATGTGTGTGCGGGTGTGTATATAGTGGGTGTGTGTGTGTGTGTGTGTGTGTGTGTGTGTGTGTGTGTATGTGTATAGTGGGGTGTGTGTGTGTGTGGGTGGGTGGGTGTGTGTGTGTGTATATATGGTGGGGTGTGTGTGTTTGTATATATGTGTGAATTGTGTGTGTGTGAGGTATGTCTGTGTGTGCGCACTTTATGGACGCCACTGCTGGGGGGGCCATTACATGCAAGGACGCTACTAATATAGGGGGGGCATTCAGGGGCGGATCCAGAAGAAAATGACAGGGGGGGCACCATGGAAGGGGCAAGTACATTTGCGTGCGACTGCAGCGCATGCACTCCCAGAAAAGGGGTGTCCCCCCACTACAAGGGGTGTGGCCTCACAGGACAGGGAGAGTGTGTGAGAGAGAGCGATTTGCAGTAGGTGACAGGGAGAGTGACTGTCAGTTGGTGACAGCTAGTGGTTGATGGAGAGTGACTGGCAGTGGGAGAGAGGGTGAGTGGGAGAATGTGACTGGGTATAGAGTGACTAGCAGTGGATGCCTGGGAGACTGGCAGTGGGTGACACGGAGACTGGCAGTGGGTGACAGGGAGAGGATGACTGGCAGTAGGTGACAGAGAGAGGGTGACATATAAGTCAGTGTGATGTGGGCCCCTATGACACACATATAAGTGGGGAGGGAAAGGGGCACAGGTTGCAAAAAAAAAAAAAAGTTTTCATTTTTTTTTTATACAAAAAAATGTGTATTGTCATCTTGCATAATATACCACATACACATAAAAAGGGGGAGAGACAGGGTGGGGGAGGGTGCTGAGGGGAAGAGAAAGGGAGGGGGAGGGTGCTGAGGGGGAGAGACAGGGAGGGTGAGGATGCTGAGGGGGAGAGACAGGGAGGGTGAGGGTGCTGAGGGGAGAGACAGGGTGGGTGAGGGTGCTGAGGGGGAGAGACAGGGAGGGTGAGGGTGCTGAGGGGGAGAGACAGGGAGGGTGAGGGTGCTGAGGGGGAGAGAAAGGGAGGGTGAGGATGCTGAGGGGGAGAGACAGGGAGGGTGAGGATGCTGAGGGGGAGAGACAGGGAGGGTGAGGATGCTGAGGGGGAGAGACAGGGAGGGTGAGGGTGCTGAGGGGGAGAGACAGGGAGGATGAGGGTGCTGAGGGGTGAGACAGGGAGGGTGAGGGTGCTGAGGGGGAGAGACAGGGAGGGTGAGGGTGCTGAGGGGGAGAGACAGGGAGGGTGAGGGGTGAGACAGGGAGGGTGAGGGTGCTGAGGGGGAGAGACAGGGAGGGTGAGGGTGCTGAGGGGGAGAGACAGGAAGGGTGAGGATGCTGAGGGGGAGAGACAGGGAGGGTGAGGGTGCTGAGGGGTGAGACAGGGAGGGTGAGGGTGCTGAGGGGTAGAGACAGGGAGGGTGAGGGTGCTGAGGGGGAGAGACAGGGAAGGTGAGGATGCTGAGGTGGAGAGACAGGGAGGATGAGGGTGCTGAGGGGTGAGACAGGGAGGGTGAGGGTGCTGAGGGGGAGAGACAGGGAGGGTGAGGGTGCTGAGGGGAGAGACAGGGTGGGTGAGGGTGCTGAGGGGGAGAGACAGGGAGGGTGAGGATGCTGAGGGGGAGAGACAGGGAGGGTGAGGGTGCTGAGGGGGAGATACAGGAACATAACTTTGTGTCAGGAAAGAAACAATGAAGGATTCCCTGACAAACTTGCAGCCCCCCCTCCCCTCCCACATTTACTTAGCAAATACCTTGTGGCTTTGCCCCACTGGCTGGCATCCTAGGACAGGAGTGAGCGTTTGTGACTCCAGTCCTAACGGTGCTCATAAACAGCAGGCACAGGAGGAGAGAGCGGCAGCGTGCGGCGCGGTACAGGAGGAGAGAGCGGCAGCGCACAGTGTGACGTGACGTGTTCACACCGTGTGTGGGTGCCGGGTTGCATTGGTTACGAGGCAGGAGGAGGTGCAGTGCAGCGCTGGCGGCTGACCGTGTGAATACGACGGCAGTCGGTCGGGAGCACAGCACTACGCCACGGGTCGGTAATAGAAATCCGATCCGTGGCGGGTGGCAGGGCTCCCTTTCAGATGGGGGTTCGGTGTACTTACCCTCAGAGCCCCCCTTCCGTAATCCGGCTCTGACCGCCGGGACGCTTGCGCTGGAACTCGTGCCCTAGTGCCCGCTGGCTCTATTACGGGGAGATTGCAGCAGAGCTGAGGCCAATTAAAAAAAAAGTAAAACACTGCCACAAATGACAGGGGGGGCACGGGCCCGAGTGCCCCCCCCCTGGATCCGCCACTGGGGGCATTACGTATAAGGACGCTACTACTATAGGGGGGGCATTACGTATAAGGACGCTACTACTATAGGGGGGCATTACGTATAAGGACGCTACTACTATGGGGGGGCATTACATATAAGGACGCTACTACTATAGGGGGGGCATTACGTATAAGGACGCTACTACTATGGGGGGGCATTACGTATAAGGACGCTACTACTATAGGGGGACATTACGTATAAGGAGGCTACTAATACTGGGGGGCATTACATATAAGGACGCTACTACTGGGGGGGGGCATTATGTATAAGGACTCTATTACTTCTGGGGGGCATTATGTATAAGGACGGTGCTACTACTACTGGGAGGGCATTACATGTAAGGATGCTACTACTACTGGGGGGGCATTATGTATAAGGACGGTACTACTACTGGGGGCACATTATGTATAAGGATGCTACTACTACAGGGGTGGCATTACGTATAAGGACGCTACTATTACTGTTGGGGGGCATCTCCTATATATTTGTCTAAATCTGTGACTCTGTGCCCGCAACGCTGGGTGGAGTCACAGTGGTGGGCGGAGTCAGCAAGTCTCTGCTCCTGCTGTCCATGTCTCTCTCTCCCCTCCCCCCACCCATCAGCAGCTCTGATTCCCCGGCAGCGGCGCCGGCCCAACAACAACGGCTGATGCCGCCCCCGGCATAGACATTAGGAGGGACGGGTGGCGCAGGAGAAGGCTCTCATAGCCCTCCCTGCGCCGTGTACACAGACCCGCCGCCTCCTCCGCACACATCCCGCTGTCAGCTCTCCTGCTGTGACAGGAGGCGAGTGCTGCAGTGACGTCATCTCCTGCAGCACTCTCCTCCTGTCACACAGCCGGCACACACACTCCAGTCTCCGGGGGCTGCCAGCATCTACAGGCAAGCTGGAAACACCCCCGGAGCGAGAGAGAACAGACCGCAAGGCCACGCCCCTTTCACAGAAGGCCACGCCCCCTTTTCGGCCTCTGGACACTGTACTGTTTACCAGCCTGCAGCAGCCGCCCACAGCCCCAACGGTGAGTCCCTCCGGCCATCCTACCCACTGTATCTATGTCTGGTCACCACTTTACACAAGTCTCCTCTTCTGGTGCCCTCCCCCTCCACTACTTTACCCCTCTCTTCATCAGCTTCCTCACTGGGGACCCTCCCTGCCGACCCGCGTCTCTATATCCCCTCCCTACCACCCCGCGTCTCTCTATCCCCTCCCTACCGCCCCGCGTCTCTCTATCCCCTCCCTACCGCCCCGCGTCTCTCTATCCCCTCCCTACCGCCCCGCGTCTCTCTATCCCCTCCCTACCGCCCCGCGTCTCTCTATCCCCTCCTCCCTATGCCTCTGTATCCCCTCCCTACCGCCCGCGTCTCAGTATCCCCTCCCTACCGCTCTGCGTCTCTGCATCACCTCCCTACCGCCCCGTGTCTCTGTATCCCCTCCTACCGCCCCGCGTCTCTGTATCCCCTCCCTACCGCCCCGCGTCTCTCTATCCCCTCCCAGCCGCCCCGCCTCTCTGTATCTCCTCCCTATCGCCCCGGGTCTCTCTATCCCCTCCCTACCGCCCCGCGTCTCTCTATCCCCTCCCTGCCGACCCGCGTCTCTCTATCCCCTCCATACCGCCCCGCGTCTTTCTATCCCCTCCCTACCGCCCCGCATCTCTATATATCGCCTCCCTACCGCCCTGCGTCTCTCTATCCCCTCCCTACGGCCCTGCGTCTCTCTATCCCCTCCCTGCCGCCCTGCGTCTCTCTATCCCCTCTATCCACTCATACAAATATTGAACCGCAGCAAGGCGTGCAGGGGTTAAGGGGGCGTAGCCCCTTTCGACGGTGTGAAGAGCGCCCGTAGGGCGCGAAGAAGCACCTAGTACTAAAATATAAATGAAACTGAGTAGTTGTTCAATAATACCAGCAGATGGCGGTGTAAGCTCACCTATATTGAATGGATTGGAACACAGTAGTAATAAGTGACATTAACAGTATATATGATTTTAGGCAATTATTCAATTTTACCAGTAGGTGGCAGCAGAAGCTCACCTATGTCAAAAGGACTGTGAAGTACTATATGATTTACTAGTGGGTGGCAGCAAAAGCTCACCTATAGCAGATAAATTATAATAGATCAGACCATACAGTACAAGAAGAATGTAGTAGAGGTTAGCTACCTAACAAACATAAGTAACAATATACGTGATTCCAAATAGATATGTGGTATTACCATTAGGTGGCAGCATAAGTCCACTTGTGTCGGAGAAATTTGAACACAACTGTTAGTCAGCAATATCAGTAGGTGGCAGTGCACCCCCACCTATATTGGTTGGATTGGAGCACAACACAAATAAATGACAGTATAACAGTTGTTCAGTATTACCAGCAGATGGCGGTATAGGCTCACCAGTATTGGATAAACTGGGACACAGTAATAATAGATAACTGTGACTGTGTGATTTCAAACAATTTTATAGTAGTACCAGCAGGTGGCAGCGTAAGCTCACCTATAGCAGATAAACTATAGCAGGCAAAACAGTACAATAAGAATAAAATAGAAGTCAACTATGTAAGTTTGTTTGTTGAAGCATGAAGAAAATTATATATATATATATATATATATATATATATACAGTCTGCAAAAAGTCCGGCACTCACTGTTACTTGATATACTGTCCCCGTTGCCTTCCGTGAAGTACAGCTCACACTGTTAATGTAACAAGGGTTGGGAACGGCGGCACTCAGGAATAAAGACACAACCACAGCCAGCAGTTTTCAGCCAACGTTTCAAAGCATGTGCTTTTTCGTTATTGCCCTGACGAAAAAGCACATGCTTTGAAACGTTGGCTGAAAACTGCTGGCTGTGGTTGTGTCTTTATTCCTGAGTGCCGCCGTCCCCAACCCTTGTTATATATATATATATATATATATATATATATATATATTATAGAGTTCTAGTCCGCGCACACTGTGGTATATCCAGAGTTTATTTGGTTAACACATGTAGTGCCTGCTCATCCACTCCTGCCAGGAGCCACGGGTTTCTAGATAATGTCAAAAATAAGGAGAGCGCATAAATGAATAATAATAAAAAGTAACAATTTTTAAATAAAAAAAAGGAGCTGACGAAGTCCCTAAGTGACGAAACGCGTTGGGCGTGGCTTACATTTGCAGACGAGACTTGTCTTCCGCCTGATACAGAGCAGACGGTATCTCCGTGAATAATACCCCGCTGACCGAAGGATTATCCCGTGGCGGCAGTTATCGGAGAGAGTGGCTAAGTGCATTAACCTTAACCTACATGTACGTGGATATTTACATGAGTAAATTGTTACTTTTTATTATTATTCATTGGTGCGCTCTCCTTATTGTTGACATTATATATATATTTATATATATATATATATATATATATATAGATATATATATATACACACAATGCAGTCCCTTGGTAAGGATCAACCAGTTATCTCCCCCAATCAGGGACCAGGCGGCACTTCACGGATTTTTTAAAAAGCAGCTTTTATAAATCAAAGTGCAATCAGTACATCAAAATGAGCATAATACCGACGTTTCAACGCCTTACAGGCGTTTTTTTCAAGGTGCTCAAAACTGTGAAAAGAACAAAAACAAACAAACTGACAACCACCAGTGTACTTACCTAAATAGACTCCACGTGTAAGGTCTCCCTCCATCTGCTTCCGGACGCCGGCGGTGTGCGGTGTGCGCGCTCCGGGGCTCCATCAACGGCTTCCACTGATGACGTTGCGTCGTTGCTAAGCAACCGGACGCGGCCGTCGCTCCAACCGCGGCTCCCGGCAGCTATTATGAAGGAGACAGAAGGGAATAAATATATAGTGAATCAGGCTCCAAAAGAAGCGTGCAGATAGTCAATAATAGACATTAAAAAGATTAAAAACAAGTACACCCAGGAGAATTCATGTAAATACAACGCAGCAGTGTAGGACAACACCATCAAGCCTGTCACAATCACTATAGCAATATATAAGAGACCATCACCTCCCCTCACCCCTACTTGTGATACAAAAGGGGACAAGATCAGTACACCCATCACCCCACAGGAGTGAGGTGCTATAGGATTAGCACAATAACAGCACATTGATATTAATAACAAATATATGAAATGCATAGATAAAGCAAATAAATAGCAAAAGTCAAAATCTACTCAATAAAATAAGAATTTACTCACCGGTAATTCTATTTCTCGTAGTCCGTAGTGGATGCTGGGTACTCCGTAAGGACCATGGGGTATAGACGGGCTCCGCAGGAGACTGGGCACTCTTAAAAGAAAGATTAGGTACTATATCTGGTGTGCACTGGCTCCTCCCTCTATGCCCCTCCTCCAGACCTCAGTTAGGGAAACTGTGCCCGGAAGAGCTGACATAACTAGGAAAGGATTTGGAATCCAGGGTAAGACTCATACCAGCCACACCAATCACACTGTACAACTCGTGATAACTATACCCAGTTAACAGTATGAACAATAACTGAGCCTCTCTCAACAGATGGCTCATACAATAACCCTTTAGTTAAGCAATAACTATATACATGTATTGCAGAGAGTCCGCACTTGGGACGGGCTCCCAGCATCCACTACGGACTACGAGAAATAGAATTACCGGTGAGTAAATTCTTATTTTCTCTGACGTCCTAGTGGATGCTGGGTACTCCGTAAGGACCATGGGGATTATACCAAAGCTCCCAAACGGGCGGGAGAGTGCGGATGATTCTGCAGCACCGAATGAGCAAACTCAAGGTCCTCCTCAGCCAGGGTATCAAACTTGTAGAATTTTGCAAAAGTGTTTGAACCCGACCAAGTAGCAGCTCGGCAAAGTTGTAAAGCCGAGACCCCTCGGGCAGCCGCCCAAGAAGAGCCCACCTTCCTCGTGGAATGGGATTTTACTGATTTAGGATGTGGCAGTCCAGCCGCAGAATGTGCAAGCTGAATGGTGCTACAGATCCAGCGAGCAATAGTCTGCTTTGAAGCAGGAGCACCCAGCTTGTTGGGTGCATGCAGGATAAATAGCGAGTCAGTTTTTCTGACTCTAGCCGTCCTGGAAACATAAAGTTTCAGGGCCCGGACTACGTCCAGCAACTTGGAATCCTCCAAGTCCCTAGTAGCCACAGGCACCACAATAGGTTGGTTCAAATGAAACGATGATACCACCTTAGGGAGAAATTGGGGACGAGTCCTCCATTCTGCCCTTTCCATATGGAAGATCAGATATGGGCTTTTACATGACAAAGCCGCCAATTCTGACACACGCCTAGTCCAAGCTAAGGCCAAAAGCATGACCACTTTCCACGTGAGATATTTTAGCTCCACGGTCTTAAGTGGCTCAAACCAGTGGGATTTTAGGAATCCAACACACGTTAAGATCCCAAGGTGCCACTGGAGGCACAAAAGGGGCTGAATATGCAGCACCCCTGTAACAACGTCCGAACTTCAGGCAGTGAAGCCAGTTCTTTTTGAGAGAAAAAGGGATAGGGCCGAAATCTTGGCCTTTATGGATCCTAATTTTAGGCCCATAGTCACTCCTGACTGTAGGAAGTGCAGGAATCGACCCCCCTGGAATTCCTCTGTAGGGCCTTCCCGGCCACACACCAAGCAACCTATTTTCGCCATATACAGTGAAAAAGTCTTGCTGTCACGTCTTTCCTAGCCTTTATCAGCGTAGGAATAACTGCATCCGGAATGCCCTTTTCCGCTAGGATCCGGCGTTCAACCGCCATGCCGTCCAACGCAGCCGCAGTAAGTCTTGGATCAGACAGGGTCCCTGTTGCAACATGTCCTGACTGAGAGGCAGAGGCCATGGGTCCTCTGAGAGCATTTCTTGCAGTTCCGGGTACCGAGTCCTTCTTGGCCAATCTGGAGCAAAGAATATTGTTCACACTCCTCCGTTTATTACAATTCTCAGCCCTTGGGTCTGAGAGGAAGAGGAGGGAATATATAGACCGACTGGAACACCCACGGTGTTACTAGTGCGACCACAGCTATCGCCTGAGAGTCCCTTGACCCAGCGTAAAACCATTTTTATCTTTTTATTAAGGTGGGACGCCATGTAGTCCACCTGAGGCAGTTTCCATCAATTTGCAAAACTGCGTGAAGACTTCCTGATGAAGTCACCACTTTCCCGGGTGGAGGTCGTGTCCACTCCCGGAATGAACACTGCTGACAGTGCGCTTACTTGATTCTCCGCCCAGCGAAGAATTCTGGTGGCTTCTACCCTCGCCACCCTGCTCCTTGTGCCGCCCTGGCGGTTTACATGAGCCCCTGCGGTCTGACTGGATCAGAACCGGTTGGTCGCGAAGCAGGAACTCCGCTTGACTTCATCCGTGGTCACCTGGACCCAGTCCTGAATGCCGAATCTGCGGCCCTCGAGAAGGTGAGCACTCCGCAGCCACCACAGGAGAGACACCCTGGCCCTGGGGGATAGGGGGATTAACCGATGCATCTGAAGATGTGATCCGGACCACTTGTCCATTAAGTTCCATTGTCCTTGCATGGAACCAGCCGAAGGGGATGGCCTCATATGATGCCATCATCCTTCCCAGGACTCGAGTGCAGTGATGCACTGACACCTGTTTTGGTTTTCAATGGATTCCTGACCAGTGTCATGAGTCTATGTGTCTCTCTATTGGGAGATAAACCCTCTTCTGGTCTGTGTCTAGGATCATGCCTAGGCGAGGCAGATGAGCTGTAGGAACCAACTGCGACTTTGGAATATATAGAATCCAGTCGTGTTGCCGTTTCACTTCCAGAGAAGGTGATACGCTGTCCAGCAACTGCTCTCTTGATCTCGCTTTTATGAGGAGATCATCCAAGTATGTGATAATAGTGACACCTTGCTTCCGCAGGAGCACCATCATATCCGCCATTACCTTGGTGAAATTGGTAATGACAATCCCGTACCGCAATTCTGAGGTACGCCTGATGAGGTGGATAAATGGGGACACGAAGGTATGCATCCCTTATGTCCCGATTCATTTCAGGCATGCAATGACCGCTCTTAGCGATTCCATCTTGAACCTGAACCTTTTCAGGTATATGTTCAGGGATTTTAATTCAATATGGGTCTAACCGAACCGTCTGTTTTCGGGATTATAACATGGTCGAATAATAACACCCTCTTGTTGAAGGAGGGGACCCTTGACCACCACCTGTTGAAGATACAATTTACGAATTGCAGTTAACACTGGCTCCCTCTCTTGGGGGGAAGCCCGCCGGGTCCTCGGTGAGGGGGCATCTTCTCACAGTCCAGCCTGTATCCCTGCGATACAATTTCTATTGCCCAGGGATCTAACAGGGAGTGAACCCACTTGTGGCTGAACTTACGAAGGCGTGTCCCCACCGGGCCTAGCTCCGCCTGTGGAGCCCCAGCGACATGCGGTGGATTTTTGTAGAGGCCGGGGAGGACTTCTGTTCCTGGGGACTAGCTGTGTTGTACAGCTTCTTTCCTCTGCCCCCGGCTCTGACAAGAAAGGACGCACCTCAGACTTTCTTGTTTCTTTATTCGAAAAGCTGCATTTAATAATGTTGTGCTTTCCTAGGCTGTGCAGGAATATAAGGCAAAATATCAGAATTACCAGCTATAACTGTGGAGACCAGGCCCGAGAACCTTTCTCCACACAATCCTCAGCCTTCCATATGCCTCTTAAGTCGGCATCATCTGTCCAATGTATATTCTACAGGACACGTCAAGCAGAAATCGACATAGCTTTTGTCTCTAGGACCCAGTATACTCATGTCCCTTTGGGCATGCTTTATAATTATATATCTATCACTTAAGACAGCATCTTAAAATATTTATATGCATACTAGGGTCTCAATCTCTGCTGATAAGGTACCTGTCCACGCTGCCACAGCGCTATAAACCCATGCCGACACAATCGCCGGTCTGGGTAGTATACTAGAATGTGCACGCTATCTGCAGGATCCCTGAGAATAGCTAGTGGAAACAGGACACCCAAGGGGAAGATTCTCAACACAACCTGGCCCTAGTGGGGAAAGGATACAGCCTGAGAATTCTCTTGTGGGAAGCTGCCGTCTCTTGTCTGGAGATTCCCGCTCTTTTTCCTCATGAGAGGAGGGAAATTTACCTCAGCATTCTTCCCCTTAACATGTGTACTCTCGTGTCAGGGACAGATGAGTCATCAGTGATATGCAAATCATCTTTTATTCCAATAATCATATATTGAATATCTTTTAGCCCTCTTGGCTGTAACTTTGCATTATCGTAGTCGACAGTGGAGTTAAACTCCGTGTCGATACTTTGTTATTTTGGATAGTGAACATAGCGAGACTCTGAAGGACTCTGTGACATAGGGACAGACCAGGGTAGATTTCCTTTCTGTTCCCTAACCTTTTGTGCAATAATTTTACCTCAGCACTTACACATATCCAAACAGGTGTCGGCGTTGTCGACGGAGACACCCTCCCACACACATATCCGCTCTATCACCTCCTTAGAGGAGCCTTTTACCTCAGACATGTCGACACACGCGTACCGACATACCACACACACAGGGGATGCTCTATTTGAAGACAGTTCCCCCACCAGGCCCTTTGGAGAGACAGAGAGAGAGTATGCCAGCACACACCACAGCGCTATATAATACAGGGATGTACACTATACTGAGTGATTTTTCCCCTATAGCAGCTTATATACACAGTTTTGCGCCTAAATTTATGTGCCCCCCCCTCTCTTTTTTACCCTTTGTGTACCAGGATACTGCAGGGGAGAGCCTGGGGAGCTTCCTTCCAGCTGAGCTGTGAAAAGAAAATGGCGCCGGTGTGCTGAGGAAGAAGGCCCGGCCCCCTCAGCGGCGGGCTTCTGTCCTTTTATGTACTTTAATGGCGGGGGTTAATGCACATATACAGTTTATCAGACTGTATTATGTGCTTTTCGCCAAGTAAGGTAATCTAATTGCTGCCCAGGGCGCCCCCCCCCAGCGCCCTGCACCCATCAGTGACCGGAGTGTGTGGTGTGCTAAGGGAGCAATGGCGCACAGCTGCAGTGCTGTGCGCTACCTTAATGAAGACCGGAGTCTTCAGCCGCCGATTTCCAGGACGTTCTTCTTGCTTCTGGCTCTGCAAGGGGAACGGCGGCGCGGCTCTCCGGGACCGGACGACCGAGGACTGGGCCTGTGTTCGATCCCTCTGGAGCTAATGGTGTCCAGTAGCCTTAGAAGCCCAAGCTAGCTGCAAGCAGGTAGGTTTGCTTCTCTCCCCTCAGTCCCACGTAGCAGTGAGTCTGTTGCCAGCAGATCTCACTGAAAATAAAAAACCTAACAAATACTTTCTTTTCTAGGAAGCTCAGGAGAGCCCCTAGGGTGCATCCAGCTCTGGCCGGGCACAGATACTAACTGAGGTCTGGAGGAGGGGCATAGAGGGAGGAGCCAGTGCACACCAGATATAGTACCTAATCTTTCTTTTAAGAGTGCCCAGTCTCCTGCGGAGCCCGTCTATACCCCATGGTCCTTACGGAGTACCCAGCATCCACTAGGACGTCAGAGAAACCTAACCGGATTCAGGTGGCCCATTCAAACGTATAATTAATCAATAAAGCATAGTCATAGGAAGACATTCCATGGCATTTGTTCATTCAAGCCACTCGGCGTAAGAGAGTTCAATCTATAGATCCATCTGGCTTCTTTTTGTGCCAGGACCTTTGCTCTGTCACCCCCTAGTGGTAAGACCAGGACGTGATCCAAAATTTTATATTTCAAATCAGATAGATTATGTTGGGCCATTTCAAAGTGGCGTGCCACTGGTTGGTCGCTCTTTTTTCCTCCCTCAATAGCCCCCCTTATTGCAGAGCGATGTAATGCCATACGTTCTCTGAATGTCCTGATTGTCTGTCCAACATAGATCAATCCGCATGGGCAGAAGATTGCGTAGATAACAAATTGAGTTGTACATGTCACATAGTGTTGTATCCGATGTGAAATATGAGTACTTGGATGCACAAATACAGGACCCGTTTCCATATAGCAACATGTCTCACAAGGTAGACATTTGAAGCATCCCTTTGTGTTAATGGTTGTCCGTTTAGGAGTCACGTCAGTTTTTACCAACAGGTCACAAAGATTTTTGCCCCTCTTGTAACTTGGCATAATGGTTTTATTTTTAAAGCATGCAAGATTCCTATCAGAGGTGACAATGGGCCATAGGGCCTTTGTTGCTCTAGGTAGCACACCACTGGCCGTGGAGAATTCTGTAACCAGTGGGATTTTGTTGGCCGTCTGTTTTAGATAGTGATGAGCGGATTCGGTTTTACTCGGTTTTACTCGGTTCTCAAAACGGCATATTATTGGCTCACGGATGTCACGTGTTTTGGATAGCCAATAAGATGCCGTTTTGAGAACCGAGTAAAACCGAGTAAAACCGAACCTCGCTCATCACTAGTTTTAGACAGGGTCTTAAAAGTTGTTCCCTAGGAATCTTCATCACTTCATCCTTTAGCCCCAGCAACGTCTTTCTGTCATAGCCCCGTACGAGAAGATTCCTAGGGTACTGATCCTGTCCCCTTTTGTATCACGAGTAGGGGTGAGGGGAGGTGATGGTCTCTTATATATTGCTATAGTGATTGTGACAGGCTTGATGGTGTTGTCCTACACTGCTGCGTTGTATTTACATGAATTCTCCTGGGTGTACTTGTTTTTAATCTTTTTAATGTCTATTATTGACTATCTGCACGCTTCTTTTGGAGCCTGATTCACTATATATTTATTCCCTTCTGTCTCCTTCATAATAGCTTCCGGGAGCCGCGGTTGGAGCGACGGCCGCGTCCGGTTGCTTAGCAACGACGCGACGTCATCAGTGGAAGCCGTTGACGGAGCCCCGGAGCGCGCGCACCGCACACCGCCGGCGTCCGGAAGCAGATGGAGGGAGACCTTACACGTGGAGTCTATTTAGGTAAGTACACTGGTGGTTGTCAGTTTGTTTTGTTTTGTTCTTTTCACAGTTTTGAGCACCTTGAAAAAAACGCCTGTAAGGCGTTGAAACGTCGGTATTATGCTCATTTTGATGTACTGATTGCACTTTAATTTATAAAAGCTGCTTTTTCAAAAATCCGTGGAGTGCCGCCTGGTCCCTGATTGGGGGAGATAACTGGTTGATCCTTACCAAGGGACTGCATTGTGTGTATTCTAATAGGATGGCACCCCGGTGGCTGCTGTAATAGTGAGTGCCTACTAGTGATGAGCGAGGTTCGGTTTTACTCGGTTTTACTCGGTTCTCAAAACGGCATCTTATTGGCTATCCAAAACACGTGACATCCGTGAGCCAATA
Source organism: Pseudophryne corroboree (assembly GCF_028390025.1). Classification (NCBI taxonomy): domain Eukaryota; kingdom Metazoa; phylum Chordata; class Amphibia; order Anura; family Myobatrachidae; genus Pseudophryne; species Pseudophryne corroboree. The sequence goes on from NC_086447.1 coordinate 714,753,312, forward strand.
AGATGCCGTTTTGAGAACCGAGTAAAACCGAGTAAAACCGAGTAAAACCGAATCCGCTCATCACTAGTGCCTACTACCCTCTTCTTGTTTTATATATATATATATATATATATATATATATATATAGGTAGGTAGGTACAGATATATAAAAGTACAGGTAAGGAACAATCTAATGATCCAGTACCTTTAACTCTTGATAAGCAATACACAATGGTGGTCATTCCGAGTTGTTCGCTCGCTAGCTGCTTTTAGCAGCCATGCAAACGCTAAGCCGCCGCCCTTTGGGAGTGTATTTTAGCTTAGCAGAAGTGCGAACGAAAGGATCGCAGAGCGGCTACAAAATAATTTTGTGCAGTTTCAGAGTAGCTCCAGATCTACTCAGCGCTTGCGATCACTTCAGACTATTCAGTTCCTGCTTTGACGCCACGAACACGACCTGCTTTCGGACAGCCATGCCTACGTTTCCCCAGCCACGCCTGTGTTTTTATCTGGCACGCCTGCGTTTTTCCGCTCACTCCCTGAAGACGGTCCGTTGACAACCAGAAACGCCCGCTTCCTGTCAAGCAATCTGCGGCCAGCAGTGCGACTGAAAAGCTTTGCTAGACCTTGTGTGAAACTACATCATTCGTTGTAATAGTACGACGCGCGGAATATGCATGCGCAGAAGTGCTTTTTTTTGCCTGTTCGCTGCGCTGTGACCGAAATCTGCTAGCGAACAACTCAGAATGACTCCCAATGTGTAAATACATGAGAGAAAGCAAGTCAATTACTCAGGTGAAATATTTGCAGTCTTGACAATTGGCTAGACTTAAAAAAATTAGCACTCTGAGCTTCAATGTGGGAGCAACGTGGATAAAGAGAGGGGTAAATAAAGAAAGACTAGAAACAGTAGGATAGGTAAAATAAATAAATAAAAAAAGAGGGAAGATAGGTGAAGGGGAAAGGGAGAGAGACACAAAAGGGGGGTAAGAATCAAGTTAGGGATCAAAGATAAGAGTCAAAGCAAGATAAATTAGTAGTGGAAGACAAACCAAGTTAGTATGGGGATGGAGAGCTGTAGCCTGTCTCAGCACCAGCAGCCGTTCCGACCTCCACTGGAGATCCCAAGGGTAGATCAGGTGCAAGAAGAGAAGCTTCTGGGAAGGAGCAGTGGATTCCAAAAGTCACCCCAGGTAGACGGACTACTGGGGGGCAGCGGGCTCCAAATGATTCTCACAGGGAAGTAGAAGGTCTCATGCAAGTGTCACAGGGCAGCGGGACCTCCAGGATACGGACGGCACCAAGCCGTCAGGGGCAAACAGCAGAGCAGAGGCAGCACTCCCGCAGATCTCAACCAGCCGCATCCCCGCGCTCAGGGCCCCCAATCCGGTGTCACAGGAAGCCAAGCGGGACTTCTCCAGCAGTCGCGGGATCACTCACACCCGATCAAAGTTCCCACAGCGACGCCATGCAGGGCAGACAGTGGTAAGTCAGGGGAGTCTCAGCAGCGACTATAAGACCGGATCATCTCTATCTGCAGAGGCAGGCAAGCGGAGCTTCCGTAGCGAGTGCACAAGCAGCCACCGGGGTGAACTAGAGGTGATAGACCTGGGACACCACCACCCCTTAGCTGTGGAGATGGACAAGCGGGGTCCACGTGACAGGTACAGTCAGTTGCTGCTAGTCAGGGCCCCCAGCAGCTGGAACTCCCAAGTCAGTCGGCGGCAAACCAGGGGCACTGTAAGAATAATCTCGGGAGGTATTCCCCTGTGTCAGTCAGTAATCTAAGAGATGTGGGCAGGGTACAGTAGCCTCAGAGCAGGTTTAAGGAAAGACTATCCAGGGCAGTGTTAGCAGCATGCACGGCCTCTCAACATGTGGTGGCCTGGACCTGAGCCAGACTCCGGTGAACGGGGCTATCACCTTGTCCACCCACCTTTATCATATACCGATGGACTCCTTAGGTTGTCAGGATCAAAAAGTTTAGCGGCAATGTTAGGGCTAGATTAGAATGGATGGCAGTGGATAGAGCTTGATTTAAGCAGAGCTCATCTAAAACGTAGCCATCTTGGATGCGCCACCCACCGGAAGTCTCTCTACTGTAATTGTATCTCTTGCCATTACTCTATTGTGAATTGCACTTTGGTGATCATTCCGAGTTGTTCACTCGTTGCCGTTTTTCGCAACGGAGCGATTAGGTGGAAAATGCGCATGCGCATGCGTTCAGTAATTTAACACAAAACTTTGGAGATTTGCACAAGCTCAAGCGACGTTTTTTCATCGCTCGAGTGATCGTAGTGTGATTGAGAGGAAGTGGGTGTTTCTGGGAGGTAACTGGCCGTTTTCAGGAAGTGTGCTAAAAAATGCAGGCGTGCTAGGTAAAAACGCAGGAGTGGCTGGCCGAACGCAGGGCGTGTGTGTGACGTCAAACTAGGAACTAAACGGACTGAGGTGATCGCAATCTAGGAGTAGGTCTGGAGCTACTCAGAAACTGCAAGGAATTATTTAGTAGCAATTCTGCTAATCTTTCGTTCGCTATTCTGCTAAGCTAAAATACACTCCCAGAGGGCGGCGGCCTAGCGTTTGCAATGCTGCTAAAAGAAGATAGCGAGCGAACAACTCGGAATGAGGGCCCTTGTCTTTTAATCTATTAACCCCACAGCGGTCACCAGTTACATTCCTGTATAATAAACCATTATGTCACCGTCCTAACGTGTAGTGACTATTGTATTGGGTCCTCTGGGGTTGGGGTTTCTTTTCCCTCTGCCTAGGGTTCTAGCAGCGAGATCCAGTTGAAGAGGTGATCCCGGGCGAAGAATCCAGGTACGTCAACTGACACCGGCACCTGCAACCACATTCCCACAGTACTTACCTGTTACACTTTGCCCAGAGCGCATTTGCCCTGTCGGGGCACCTTCTACAGCTGGTGTAACCAACCCTGGTCCTCGAGAGCTACCAACAGTTCACGTTTTCCAGGTCTCCTCACAAAATCACAACTGTGGATCTTTTAAAATGTGTCAGTTAGTAATGACTACACCTGTGCACCTGCTAGGTGAGCTGGAAAATGTGAACTGTTGGTAGCTCTCGAGGACCAGGGTTAGCTGCCACTGTTCTACAGTCACCTCAACTGGCCGCCTATTCCCTCATGTGGTCCGCTGATGGACGCCCTTACCGCTCCCAGTCCGCTGTGCGCTCTGTCTGCACTAGAGCATCCGATGTTTAGCACCCTCAGACCCAAGCTCTCTCAGGGCAGGAGCAGCAGCAGCCTCTGTCCACTCAGATTGCAACATCAGCAAGAGTGACGGCTGGCTGCAGCAATCCCACGCTTTCTCCCTTTCTCTCTTTGCATGATGGACGTCGGGGGGGTGTGGGGGGGGGAGGGGACGGGGACGACACAGCTGCTACTACTGCCGGCCGCGATACCTCAGGATTCCTCTCCCCAGTATGTTCCACCCCGTACGTCTCCTGCATTTTCTGAGAAGGGACTGGAGTACAGGTGCCAATCCCCGGCAGAAGAATTGTAAGTAGCAGCTTATCTGCCAACCAGTGATGAACGAACACACAATGTGTGATGGGCTCTACCTGGTGTAATGTGTGACAGGTGCTCTATCTGGCGTAATGTGTGACAGAGGCTCTACCTGGCATAATGTGTGACGGGCGCTACCTTGTGTAAGTGTGTGTAAGTAGCACAACTTTGCAGCGTAATTTGAATAATGGAGACTACTGTGCAGTGTAATATGAATTGATATTATTTTGTGGCCATGACCCTTCCCCATGAAGCCACTCCCCTATATTTTTGGTGCGCACCAGCGGTGGGCTCTGTCCCAATTTTTAATTTAGGGGCGGGGGGGGGGGGGGTGGGGCACCAATGTTGTTTCTTGCACACAGTGCTACAATGTCTAGTTACAGCACTGACCACAGGGAAGTCCAGGAGCAGGGGTTGGGTGCAGGATCTCGGAGTCAGAATGCTGAATCCGGGATCGCGACCACCAGAATGTCGGCATGGGGCAAGCGCAACGAAGCCCCTTGCAGGCTCGGTGGCTCACTACGCTTGCCACAGGTTCTGTTCCCACTCCATGGGTGTTGTGGACATCAGGAGTGGGAATAGCTGTGGCAGCGCTGCCGGGATTCTGGCTGTCGGGATCCTGGTGTCGATATTCTGTCTCCGGGATCCTGACTACATCCCCAGGAGCAGAGCCTTCTGTCCCTCCTGGAGAGGGTCATGTTGGGAGGTATGTACACAAATGACCCCAATAGTGCAGTGCCAGATACACATATGCCCCCTCAGCCATTTCTATAATGGGTGCAATGTGTACGGCGCACACCGGCCCCTGGGTCCAGGAGGGGCCCACACTGCACCCATTAATAATACTTACCTTTCCGAAGTCCAGCGCCGAGTGCAGCAGTCGCGGTGAAAATCACAGCCAAAATGGCTGTCACACATGCGCAGTAGTGATTTTGGTCTCCGGAACATGGCGAGTGACATTTTTCGGAGACCCGCGCATGCGCAGTAGACTCCGGCACTGCAACGTACAGAGGAGGGGGCTCACCTAGAGGTGCACACGCATTCCTCCCAACTTTTAGTATCAGTCAATCAGGATCTTGTGCGCGGTGAAGCCGCACCTGCCCAAAAAGAGGGTGTGATCTCAGGAAAAGGGAGCATGGTTTCGCCTCCATTTTCATCACAGTGAGGGCACGGCCAGCACTATGTGAGCTGCTCACATGCCCCCAGTCCCTCTGTCTGCTGTAATTAGGTGGAGCAGCAGGTGACAGGAGCCTCCCAACTGCCCCCTAACTGTGGGACACTACAACCCGCGGGTGGACAGCGGGACAGTTCCAAAAAAAGAGACTGTCCCACGAAAATTAGGACAGTTGGGAGTATGCACACGGGCCTCCTCCTGTTAAAATGCCTCTGTATGCCCCCAATAATGCCAGAAACACATATGCCCCCAATAGTGCAGTGCCAGATACACATATGCCCCCAATAGTGCCAGATACAGATATACCACCCACAGTGCCAGATACACATATGCCCCCCAGTGCCAGATATGCTCCCACAGTGCCAAATACACAAATGCCCCTAGTGTCAGATATGCCCCCAGTGCCAGATACACATATGCTCTCACAGTACCAGATATACACATATGCCTCCACAGTACCAGATATATCCCCAGTGCCAGTTACACATATGCCCCCCACAGTGCAAGATATGCCCCCACAGTGCCAGATATACACATATGCCCCCAGTAGTGCCATTGCTGCTCATCGCGCTGCCTCCCACTGGGATCTCCTGCCGCTGCTGTTTCCGCAGGGAGGAGAGGCAGTATGGGCCACTCCTGCCCCACAGTGCCTCATCCGGTCTCCGGCGTGTATCTCAAATCAGGCGCCAGTTCATGAGCTAATCAAAGCTTGTGGTCCGGCAGCCAAACAGGAGCCGCCGCTGCCAATCCGCGAGCTCCGATTGGCTAACGAATTGGCACCTGATTTGAGATATACATCACCGGAGACTGGACTGGGCAATGAGGGGCAGGAGTGGCGCGCACTGCACTCTTCTCTCCGCAGCTCCCTATCTGCTGCTACGGTGGCAGTGGCCGAATTATATGCCAAGGGGAGGAAGGTGACAGGGGCTATTGGTACAGCTATCCAGCAGGTAGGGGCAGGGGTCATCCACAGGCCCTTAGATTCCTGGGACCTGACACTGATGCAATGTAGTGGGACTCTGAAGTGTGGGAATGGACGGGCTGGATTTCAAGGCCCCCGACCAAGGGCCCTAGGCAGGTGCCTAGGTTGCCTTGTAGTAAATCTGTCCCTGACCGCAAGTGCAGTCGGATTTACCAATCTCCAGAATGTGATGCAATCTGCAGATGGCAGTAGCCTACAGCTGCGATATTGCAAATTTCAGGATCCCCTCCCCGTCTGCCCTCGATGACGCGTGGGCCTAGATGGCGGCCATGCATGCACATTGGCTACGTGGAACCCAAACCAGGAAACAGGGTGAGAGTATTACGTTATCGCTCTGCTTCCAGCTCTTCGCCAGGGCAGGCTCTTATCTTATCGAAGCCATCTCATAGGAAGAGAAATATCGGAAACTTGCAAAATAGCCCTTTATTAAAAGGAATTAAAGATTCACAGTAAATAACACTGACCAAACATTTTATTAGTTTTTATTAACACATTCTGTCTCTTTATCACACTATATTTTAATATTTCACCACTAATAATTTTAATGCATATCAATAAAATTTAAAAAGTTTTTAATAATTCAATTGGTTCCAGTGTGCCAGGGCCGTTTCTAGCCAATTTGGCTCCCAGTGCGAGATTTAAAAATGCCCCCCCCATTCACATAAGAAAAAATGCGCCCCCCATAGATATAAAGAGGAAAAGGGGGCGTGACCTCGTTAAAATGGGCGTGGATTTGTTAAGATGGGTGTGGCCTCATCTGATCTCATCATCACGGCCACCACGCGATAAAAAAAAAAAAGTCCTCATTTTACACATTACAGCAGGCACGCGACCCCATTTTACACAGCACGGCAGGCAAGTGTCCCCATTTTACACAGCACGGTAGGCAAGTGTCCCCATTTTACACAGCACGGTAGGCAAGTGTCCCCATTTTACACATTGCGGCAGGCACGTGCCCCCATTTTACACATTGCGGCAGGAAAGTGTCCCCATTTTACACATTGCGGCAGGCACGTGCCTCCATTTTACACAGTACCGCAGGCACATGCCTCCATTTTACACATTGCGGCAGGCAAGTGTTCACATTTTACACATTGCGGCAGGAAAGTGTCCCCATTTTACACATTCCGGCAGGCAAGTGTCCCCATTTTGCACATTGCGGCAGGCAAGTGTCCCTATTTTACACAGTACGGCAGGTGGTGGTGGGGGGGGGGGGAGAGAGAGAGGGAGAGGGGCTGACTTACATTTGAAGCGGTACTTCCCGCTCTTGAGCCGCCTCTCCCTCGTCTGCGCAGCGCTGGCCGTCTTGGCTCCCCCTTCTCCCTCCTACCGAGTGCCCAGCTCGGGGGGCGGGGTTTCGCGGAATGACGCGATTGCGTCGTGGGAGGAGAGGGGAGGGGGGTCTGAAAGTGCTCAGGAAGTGCCGCGGCGGGCGCCCCGTGCAGTTGCACGGCTCGCCCGCCGCAAGAAACAGCACTGCAGTGTGCATCCAGGAAAATGTTTCCTTTGTTTTTCGTCTTCTTTGTTAAAATGCCAGGCTCTTATCTTATCGAAGTCATCTCATGGCAAGAGAAATATGGGAAACTTGCATGAAAATATTCATTTTCACAATGTGAATTTAGACCAAAAAGATTTATAACATTCATATTTATAATGTGGATTGTTATAATTATGCCCTTAAGTTTTTTTTTTAAGTTTTCTATTTTTTAATAAAAAAAAAAAACCTATGTGGTATGAACCAGGGTACCCAGACCCTCCTAATATGTGTAATGTGTCTAGGTAAATCAAAACTTCTCACATAGCACCGTAGAACAGTGTCCTTGGAAATTTCCTATCGCCACTACCTGCATCTATGTTGTTGCAGTTCTCATTAGACTCATTGCCAGGACGAGAATCGGTCACCATACCGCTAGTCGGGATCCCGGACGTTGCAATGCCTACGCCGGAATCCCGACTAGTGAGGAAATATTGATACCGGAATCCCAGCGCCACAGGATTTCTTCCCTCTATGGGTGTCCACGACACCCACAGAGGGAGAATAAATCCTGTGACGAGCACAGCGAGCTGCCATGCCTGCAGCATGGCGAGCGCAGCAAAAGACTTGCTAGCGCTAATCCCACTTCCGACATACTGGTGGTTGGGATCCCGCTGTCGGTATACTGACAGCCAAGATCCCGCCTACTGACTTTACATACCGATCCTGCCACAACAGCTGCTCCAAAAATCTCCTTTTCCAGCCAATGTTAAAAGTTTTACTTCTGCTTCTGATAAAAGTTTAGACTGGTGTGATATCCTCCACATGCAGACCCTTGGCTCACACATACACAGTAGCGGATCTTGCTAAGGGCACACGAGATTTTTGCCTGGGGCGCCGCCTTTTGGAGGGCGTCGGCGCCATCCGAAGGGCACCGCGCCATGGCAAGATCCGCTACTGTTGGTCAGTGCCCCCCGGTGCTGTGCGGCACTGTGAAGGAAGCTAGATGGGTAGACGCTACCCGTCTAGTTTCCCTTCGTGTAGAGGACCTTTGCTGTGCGGTGCGCAATGATGTCATCGCACAACATTGTGGGACTGGCACATAGATGCTAGGGGTCATAATTGACCTCTAGTGTCTATGCTGTGCTATGGGAGAGACGTCATGATGTATCTCCTATAGATCCGAGGAGCAGCGCGGCGGCGGTCAGTAGCGGTCGGGAATCAGGAGCGGGGATAGTAAGTATCAATTTATTTATTTTATTTTAAGTGGCGCTACTCTACAGGGGGCACAACTCTGCAGGGGGCACAACTCTACAGGGGGCGTAACTGACCACGCCCCTGTATGAAGCCACGCCCCTTTTTTGCCCAGGGCGCCACAAAGGCTAGAACCGGCCCTACACATACACAATGAGGTTCATTCAGGTGTGGTTATTTTTGCTGCTGCTATCTTTTGCCGTACACATCTGCGATTATATGCTAATATGGACAGAATCTAATTGCTGATACATCGGTACCAAGGTCGCATATCAGGTCATGTGGCAGAGTCTGAGTACCTGAGCTGCCCTCCAGTGACACAGAGAGCTCTCCAGTAGCAAGTAAGATCGCAACTGTTAATTTATGCACACGCAGAAACGAAGCCTGAACAGCCATGACGCGCCTGCATTTACCCAACCTCTCCCCGTTCCCACCCCAAATGCTGTCTTCCCAGTGGCGTAAGTTTGCCCCAGTTGCCCGGAGGCAAGATAAATGTTGGTGCCCCTTCCCCCCTAATTGCCTGTGGACATCTGTGAATCTTCATTATTTGGGCGATGAAGATCTGTGAATGCCACCATTTCTATGCATACAGTATATATTATATATGTTTTTTTACAGTTTATATAGCCCCCAGTACAGCTGTAAGGCCATAGGCAACCTTAACCCTACCATTGAATAACCACACTAGTACCTGACACATTTTGAAACAGTGTTTCGCCTATTTGAAAAAAACAGTTACACAAACCTCTTTTATTTACAAACGCGCGCACACACACATCTCTTTTATTTAAAAACGCACACACACACACTTCTTATTTAAAAATGCACACACACAACCCCTCTTATTTACAAATGCACACACACACACCTCTTATTTACAACCCCCCCACACCCCCCTTTTATTTACAAAAGCACACACTCCTCTTTTATTTACAAACGCACACACACACCTCTTATTTAGAAATGGCCACACCCCCTCTTTTATTTACAAGCGCGCACACACACCTCTTTTATTTACAAATGCACACCTCTTATTTACAAACGCACACACACCCCTTTTATTTACAAATGCACACCTCTTTTTTTTTTTACAAACTTACACACACCCCTTTTATTTACAAATGCACACACACACACATACACACACCTGTTTAAAAAACACACACACACACACACACACACACACACACACACACACACACCTTTTGTTTAAAAATGCACACACACCTCTTTCACTTAAAGCACAAACACAGGCTGCTGCCAAGATTTATTAAAGATGCCCCCTGGCACCCCTCACACAGTACAGCTTGAAGCAGGTGCTCCCTACCTGTAGTTATTGGAGCTGAGGAGAGTGCTTCACCCGGTCAGCTCTCAAAAAAGCCTGGGAAGAGCCTGCATGCTGCAGCTTCCCCTAGATTCAGCTTCTTGCAAGCTGTCCCTGTGAATACCAAGAGGTAGCTGTCGTGTCACTGACACAGCTCCACCGTCTCAAAAAAGCAAGCACCCTCCCGCCCTGCCCATACTGTGGACAATGCATCACCATAGGTGTGTATAACACATTTTATTAGGGGGTGCACTGTCAAAGGGGTGTATCTAGCACCACCTATTCAGCATCTAGCACCACATATTGGCATTCCATATGTACCTTACCTACAGTATTTGGTGGTTCCTCACAATGGGGAACCTCTGAAGAAATTTATTCTCCCTGGACAGACAGCGTCTTCAGTCGGTAGTCACTATTTATGTAGGAGATCACATGATCCGGAAGATGCCTGTTAGTGTAGGAATATAACCAATGTCATTATCATACAAGAGGTTCAACCAGACTTGTGTTACCGGGATGCGGTCAACATCCCGCCGGACGGAATCCCAGCGGTCAGAATACCGACACCGAAATTCCGACCGGCACAATCCCAACATATTCTCCCTCCATGGGTGTCCACGACACCCATAGAGGGAGAATAAATTAGTGTGCTGAGCCTAGCGAGGCACCGTGCCAACTGCGAGCCCGCAAGGGGCTGCGTTACGCTCGCTCCCATCGGGATTGTGCTGGTCGGGATTCCGACTGCCAGGATCCCGTCCAGCGGGATTTCGTACTGATCCCGTGTTACCTCCTGTCCTGTGTCTCTAAGCCACACCATCATCTCCCCCAACATCTCTCAGCCACATTATCATCTCCCCCCGCATTTCTCAGCCACATTATCATCTCCCCCTGTGTATCTCAGCCACACCATCATGTCCCCTCGCGTATCTCAGCCATACCGTCATCTCTGTCCTGCATCTTTCAGCCACACCATCATCTCTGACCTGCGTCTCTCAGCCACACCATTATCTCCATCCTGCGTTTCTCAGCCACACCATCATCTCCGTCCTGCATCTCTCAGCCATTACATCATCTCTTCTCTTCACTCACTCCCCAATTCTAACAGCACGCCATCTCTGCCCTCATGCCAGCCTCCTCTCATACTCCTGATGCCAACAGCATTCAGCATACTCCTGTCAGCCTCCTCTCCCTTCATGCACCCCATATCAGCCTCCTCACCCCATCACTCCCCTTAAACCAGCAGCATCCTCCTTTCACCCCATGTCAGCCTCCTCTCTTAATTCCAGCCTCCATCTCACCCACCCCTCATATCAGCCTCCTGACCCACTCCCCTTAAGCCAGCCTGAGCCTCCTCACCCACTCCCCTCATTCCGCAGCATTCAGTCTCCCCTCCTATTCCCCTCATGCCATCAGCATCCTCTCCCTTCATGCCAGTCTTCTTCCTCATTTCATGCACCCCTAATATCAGCCTCACCCACTCCCCTTAAGCCAGCATCCTCCCCCTCATGCCAACATTTTCCTCCTGCCCTCCTATCAGTCCAGAGAGAAGACACCCTTATGTGAGGTGATCAGGGAAAGTGTTACTCTCTGGAGTTTTAGATCAAGTTTCTTACCGCTGCGGTATATGTTCTTGCAGGCACTGAGGTCCGCTCATGCTGTTTCTACACATTGCTTTTGGCTGACGCAGCGGCCCACTTACAGCAGCATGCTGTTACCCAGGTGTGATGTTGCACACCGCTCTCAACAGCTTGCCGGTGTCTCAGTATGTCACTCTCTGCAGTGCTCTGCTCTGTCTACTCAGCTCCCTGATGCTTTGGGTCCCCACCAAAGTTCCCTGCAAAACCCAGACATAGGCGCAGCTATGTTGGATTCAGTCAGCTGACTCTCCACAGCCAATCCGGATGCAGTAACTAATGAGCATTGACTCACTGCTATAAAGGGGACTTCCTGTCAACCCCAAATCGCCAGTACAATGTCGCTTCTCCTAAAGTTACAGCTCTGTGCTGAGCTCCCTGATACTCTGTGTCAGTAGAATTTCAGTCCACTCAATTCCAGTTCCAGTCTGGTTCTGATTATCTCACCTCTACTGCAGCTCTCCAGCTCCAGTGTGGTTCTACAGAGACTCTATCCTGATATCACTATTCCGGTTCCAGTCTGGTCAGCATTCCGGTTCCAGTTCTAACACAGCTATGTGCAGCTTCTGCCTGATTGTCTGCTCAGTCAACTCAGCCTACATTATCTCTGGGATAGTCAAGCTAACCACAGTTCCTGTCTAATAACGTTTAAAACTCTTTGCACTGTTCTCACTTTTACTAGAACACCAACGAGCCTTTATAACCCACTGCCAGCAGCTCCAACTGCCTCCATTAGTTTCCAAACTCTATGAATAGGAGCTGGATCAAGCCTCCCCGCTTCCTCCACGCTCCATCTGTACCAGCTCTGCCCACACACGCCTACCCAAATGACATCTCAGGTTTCATCACATAAAATCAGCAAGTTGTAGTATCACAGTATTATATACAATTTCAGTCTAGCCTGGAAAATAATGAACCATAAAGGGAAAAGTCAGAAGACTTCCTGCTCCACCTCCAAGATGTGAGGCTGCACTCCAGAGCTGCTCTGCTGCCACTCGCTCTAAATAGCATTTCAAGGCTGTTTTACAGCCTCCAATATGGCCCCGGGACCCCCCTGAACACCCCCAAGAGATGCTACCTTGCATGGAGAGATATTTTTCTCCCTTGATGCCCGGGAAAAAGAACAAACAGAAGTCCCAGCAAGGTGACCAGAAATCCAAGATGGCACCAGACACTGCAGGCACTGCTGATGAGGCTGAATCTGCTCCTTCCTCTCCTCACCAAACACCTCAGGTGAGCAGAAACACCACTAGTCATTCCCCAAATTGAGTTATTCCTTCCCCAGACACACCAGTTACATATGGGGATATGATAGTGGCAATCAGAGAGGCTATAGGTCCCTTGCTGCAACAACAAACAGCCAGCATTACAGAGCAGTTGAACCAGCTAACACAGAAAGTGAAAGTAAATGCACTCAAGGTGATCCAAGTTAAACAGGACTGCATTCAATCTCAAATATTAAACAAATTAGAGGACCTTGACAACAGATCGAGGAGACAGAATTTGAGGGTGGTGAGGCTCCTCGAATCTCTTAAAGGGCCGGCATTAGGGAGGCCAATCCCGGGCCGTTTTTTCAATCCCGGGATTCGGGATTGATAAAAACGGTCAATCCCGGGATTGCAGTAGGGACCAGTGAAGGTTGTAGGGAGCAGCGCTGGAGGGAGGGTGTAGGTAGTGGTGCGGGAGGTAGGGAGGGTGTAGGTAGTTGTGCGAAAGGTAGGGAGGGTGTAGGTAGCGGTGCGGGAGGTAGGGAGGGGGTAGGTAGCAGTGCGGGAGGGTGGGTGTAGGTAGTGGTGCGGGAGGATGTAGGTAGCGGCGCGGAAGGGTTGGTAGCGGCGCGAGAGGGAGGGTGGGTGTAAGTAATGACACTTACTATTAGGCGGGCGGCCGCCATGGACTCACTGAACGCGGGAGCATTTCAAATGAAGCGCCGGCCGCCAGCCAACCAGAGCTGGCAGACCGGCAGCCAATCAGGGAAGCGGTCGCAGCAGTGGCTCCTGATTGGCTGCCGCTGCTGCGGCAGCTTCCCTGATTGGCTGCCGAGCCGCCAGCTCTGAATGGCTGGCAGCCAGCGCTACATTTGAAGTGCTCCCGCGTTCAGTGAGTCCTTGGCTGCCGCGGCCGCCCGCCTAATAGTAAGTGTCATTACTTACACCCACCCTCCCGGCATTTTTAGGCCCAAATCCCGGGATCCCGCCGATCCCGATCCCGGGTTTGGCCTCCCTAGCCGGCGTTGCTGGACTTTCTCAAAAATTCACTTCCCAGCTTATTGCCAATTACAGACTACTTCTCAGACCTCGTAATAGAACGAGCACACAGAGTGGGACCGCTACGCACCCACCCTGGAGCAAGACCACGTGTAGTTCTTTTTAGATGTCTGAATTTCCTGCATAAGGAGGCGTTCTGGAGAGCATCGAGAAAATGTCGTGACCTTGTTTGGGAAGGGAACAAGATATTTCTGTTCCAACATTACTCTGCTGAACTGACTAAAGCACGCAAAGATTTCTCACCGCTGTGCTCACAGCTAGTTCAAAGGAGAAGAAAGCTTGCTCTATTATACCCTGCTCGCCTCCGGATATTTGATGGGAACAGTTATGTTGACTTTACTAATGCTGATGCTTCTACCTACCTAGAGGAGGAAGAAGATGCTCGCCCATCACGTAATACAGGGGGTCATTCCGAGTTGATCGTAGCTGTGCTAGATTTAGCACAGCTACGATCGTAAACTCAGACATGCGGGGGGACGCCCAGCACAGGGCTAGTCCGCCCCGCATGTCAGTGCGCCCCCCCCCCCCGCACAAATACAAAAGCATCGCACATAGGCGATGCCTTTGTATCTGTGGAGTAACTCCCGGACAGCGCAGCTCCTGCGGCTGGCCGGGAGTTGTCTGTCGCAGCCACCACGCCATGCCCCCCCAACGGTCCGGCCACGCCTGCATTGGCCGAACCGCGCCTACTAAACGGCGGCTTAACGCCACCGTTCAGCCCCCTCCCGCCCAGCGACCGCCTCTGTCTCAGAGGCCATCGCTGGGCGCCGACGACTGCCATGATCGCTGCACTGTGACATACAGGAGCAAGCGATCGGGTCGGAATGACCCCCACAGACCCAAGCTGAATTTTGATTGCTCACATACAGTAATATATGTTTTTCCTTTTTCATATTTTTTGCAGCTATGCATTCCTACACTGTTCACAGCTCTTTCTTGCTGTCGCTGTCAACGGTATTACACTTATCCCTCAAAGATATATGCTGTTATATAATATGATTAGTTAGTAATGTGTTTATTTGTGCTCACTAGATGCATATTTATATTCGGTTTCATCATACACGTTATACTTTTGTTTCTATTGCTGCTCAAGGATCTTCTTTAAAGTTATTCCTGACATACCTTTATTACTGAATTACAATGTTTAGATTTTTGGGCGTTAGTGGCTAGGAGCAAGTCTCCTAATGTACTGGACATTTACCTGTGTTCGATTCTGAGCTTGAAGCTCCTTCTGGAAGTTCATTGTATTTCTACTGCCACCCTGTGTTTCCCCCCCCCCCCCTCTTTATTATTTCTTATGGTTTCTTTCTTTTTACTTTCCTGTTATATCTTCCGTGTTTTTTCCCTCATGTTCCCCCCCCCCCCCCTCCCAACTGCACATGGGCACCATTACGTCGTTACTCTATATATTATGCTGATGCTCCTGTTTTTGACATTTGTATTTTTCTCGTGTGATATAGAATGGCCTGTTGGAAGATAGGATCCTGGAATATAGGAGGTGTTCTCATTTATGCTAACAAAATGAAATTAGATATGTTTTTCCTTCAAGAAACGCATTTGATACCATCAGAAATGTTAAAACTAAACACTTTAAGATGGAAGGTGTTAGCATCTGCCTCGTTTAATTCAAAGGCAAGAGGGATGGTTATTTTGGTAAAACAGCACTTAGATATAGAGTTAATCTCCTTTACCGCTGACCCGGATGGTCGCATACTTATATGGGAAGTTTTAATGGCCATATTCAAGTTGACTCTTTGTAATATATATGCCCCTAACATATATTCCAGGTCCTTCTTCCAGACATTATTAGCCAAACTTTTACCGAAAGTGGACACCCCACTGATTATTTGTGGGGACTTTAATTTGATCTCGTCTACCCAGTTAGATAAACAAAGGCCTTCAGTAGGCAGACGTAAACCCCCGAAAATAGGGGTGCCTTATTTCTCCAAACGACTACAACTAGTAGATATTTGGAGGTTACACAACCCTACACAAAAGGAATTCTCTTGCCTATCTGCGGCGACTGGTCTGATGTCCCGAATTGACTATGTCTTATGTTCTCATACTTTGATCAATAAAATACCTCATATCCAAAGGGAACCTAGCAGCCTCTCAGACCACACACTGATTTTGTTTGAAGTACATACAAATATTGAACAAAGCCCTTTTAGATCGTGGAAATTTCCCACGGCTCTTTCTAATTCACTAAAATTTAGAGAAAAATTGGAAGACGCCTGGGAGTCATATAGATTGAACAACCTTCCATTCACATCAGATAATCCTGTATTATTTTGGCAGGCGCCCAAGGCCATAATCCAAGGTACCATTATTTCTTATGAGTCATCAGCTAGGAAATCTCTGAGGGATGATCATGTCAAGGCCCAACAAGCCTTGACGGATGCGTTTCAAACATATAAATCCCACCCTAATTCAACTACTAAGAAAATATATTTTGTAGCTAAATCACATTATGATGGCATGTTTATTAAGATGGAAGAATGATTTTCGATTAAAAAAGACCATAGATTCTACAAATATGGCAACACAAGTGGTAAACTTTTATCTACCACTTTAAAAGGACAAATCCGCCGATGGTGGTTAAACCATTAGCTAAGCCTGATGGTACCTTCACAACTAACAATGCACAGATAGCTGATATTATGACTAAATTCTACGCCTCGTTGTACTCACAACCGCCCGCCTCTCCTGCAGCTGAAGTTCCCTCGAATCCCGGAACAATTAGCAGAATCCCTTATAGGCCCTATCACTGAGGAAGAAGTATCTTGTGCTATTAAACATTTAAAAAATAGCAAAGCACCAGGCCCTGACGGGTATACTGCAGAATATTATAAGATACGATACTAGCACCCAGAATTGTCCCTCAATTAACGCTATTTTATAACTAACTTTTGACATTAGAAAAGGTCCCGGATCATTTTAATTCAGCCACTATAAAAATCATCCCCAAAAAAGGTAGAGATCTGACAGATCCGGGCTCCTATCGCCCAATATCACTTTTAAATGCCAATTATAAAATGCTTACTAAAATTTTTGCAGAAAGGGTAAAATATATCGTCCCGCATATAATTCATAAAGATCAGACAGGGTTTATAATTGTCTGGAACGCGACAGTAAACATCAGAAGAGTATTGGCAGCTATTTCAGATGCACAGAACTCTACCAAGAAGACACCATAAGCTATCCTTGCCCTAGATGCTGAAAAGCCATTTGATAGAATACAATGGGACCATCTGTATCTATCGCTTCGGAAATTTGGTTTCCCTGACAGATTCGTTAATATTCTGAACCTGTTATATTCCTATTCAAATTCTAAGATTCTATGTAATGGCTATCTTTCTGACTCTTTTCAAATTTATAAGGGGACGAGACAAGGATATCCACTCTCACCGTTACTCTTTGCAGTAGCCCTAGAACCACTTGCAATAGTCCTCAGACAATCGCCCCTATATCAAGGAATCATGGTAGGAGGAGTAGACTTGCGTCTTTCTCTATTCGCTGATGACATGTTATTGTTTATGTCACACCCCAATTATTCTTTACCCATTATCTTTGATATATTAACACAGTTTGGCTCTTTTTCTAGATATAAAATAAACATAAATAAATCAGAAATGTTGCAGTTGGGCACCGACACATCATATGACATGTCATCAGCATTACTCAAGGAAATTAAAGTGGTGAAATCCAAATGTAAATATTTAGGAATTTATATTCCGAGCCATTTATCTCACCTATACTCATATCATTTTACTCCACTGATAAACTCAATTATCACTTTATTAGAGAGTTGAAATGCGTTACCTTTGTCCTAATGGGAAGGATAGCAGTATTGAAATCTGTAATTTTTCTGAAGCTATTTTATACGATGCAGATGCTCCCAATTTCTATCTCTACCCAGGATATTAAAAAAATTATACAGAGAATTTCAAAAATTCATCTGGAAAAATGGACGCCCTAGAATTTCCAGAGCCAAATTACACATGTTGCGCTCGGATGACGGCCTTGGACTTCCAGACCTACTGAAATTCACATATTCTATATTTTTCCATTATATTGCAGATTGGCTACTGGAAAGGGATACCTACTCTGTGTATGCCTTAGATTGTGCTACTTGTACCCCGTTCTCCCCAGGTGCCTTGCTAAATATCCCGAAAAAGCTTCTCCCACCTTCTGTACTTAATATTTTCTTTAGAGACACCTACCATACTTGGTTGGCCCTTAATAAACTGTTCAAGAGAAACCCTTGCCGCACTGACGTGATCCCGCTTTGGGGTAACCCTTTGTTTAAACCAGGGCTAGAAAATCTAACTTACCTTAGATTGAAGACAAAGGGCATCAGAAACACTGCTGACGTTTTTGACCCTGGAGGCAAGATTCTTTCTTTTTCTGAATTGCAAACTAAATATAATCTTAGTAATCACCATTTCTTTGCATACCTTCAGATTAAGCACTACATGGAGTCGCTTCCTAATGCCTTGTCTTCTCCTGAAGAAGACGATGTTCTGATGTCTTTGTTGTCTTTCATTAAACAAATTAAATATAAAACTAGATACCTTTATCAAGATTTAGTCAAATTGAACTCCTCCAACCTGTGGACTCATGTCGCTGTGTTATGGAAGAATGATGTTCCTTCCTTAAATAATGAACCAATATTGTTTAAAAACCATGAGACTGCTTTCTTTACAAGAAACCCATATAAAATTCATCCATAGAGCTTACATTTTGCAGGCTCAACACAAACACTTTGTACACGCCGAAACAGGGCAATGCCCTAAGTGCAAGGCCTCATCGGCTGCCTTCTTTCATAATGTGTGGTCTTGTGGAACAATTAAAAAGTTTTGGAACAAAATTATTTAATATATTAATACCACATTTAGTTTAAAAGTGTCATTAGATCCTGCAGCATTGGTGTTTGCTAAATTGGACTCTAGGTGCTGATACCACCAGGCTCAGCCCTTTCTTAATTGTACTGGTCACTATTGCCAAAAAAGTAATATGGACACAGTGGATACACCGTTCATCACCCAGATTAGATATGGACCACCGCATGCTTCTTAAAACCATGTATTTAGACAGATACTCCACGCTCCCTAATGTTGAAAAAGGTATTATAACCTTTCACCGTAAATGGGGCTCCTTTATTGATTCACTGCCAGATGATACCAAAGAACAGATTTTTAAAATATTTGAAAATACGGAATATTTATATCGCAAAATACAGGAAACATTGTAGCTGTGGTTTCCAGGGAGAATTGTAGAAACCAGACACACCATTCTCCAACTTGCTACCACTTGTTAAACTATAACAGTCTAAATGCATTTCTTTAACATATTGTCTAACTACTTTAATAACCACTCTAATGCATTATCATACCTCCCAACATTAAAGTAGAGGAAGGAGGGACATCTTGGCGCGCGTAGCGCGCCCGCAAAAGGGTGTGGCCTGTGTATAGGGGGCGTGGCTTCGCGGGAGGGCCCGCGATCGCCAGCCACGCCCCCGTTTTCATCACTGAGGGGGCATGGCCAGCGCTCTGTGAGCTGCTGGCATGCCCCCTCTCCCTCTAACTCACTGGAATAGACGCTGTGCGCATGCGCACAGCGTCTATTCATCGCTGCTCTGCTCTCAACTGAGCAGAGCAGTGAGTGATCAGGGGCCTCCTAACTGCCCCCCCCCCCCACCGCGGGACACTGCGGCCCGCGGGAGGGACAGCGGGACAGACCCAAAAAAACGGGACTGTCCCGCGAAAATCGGGACAGTTGGGAGGTATGCATTATGCAAATATGACACCTATGTGCAAAACATTTCCCCCTCATCCCCTCCTTCTGTGTTTATCCTTGTTGTCTGTATTTTCTTTTCCCACTTTCTTTTAATGTGATAACTTAGTTGATACTTTACATTACTGCATACTGTTCTTTTATCGATACGTACATTGGCCCTCATTCCGAGTTGATCGGTCGCAAGGCGAATTTAGCAGAGTTACACACGCTAAGCCGCCGCCTACTGGGAGTGAATCTTAGCTTCTTAAAATTGCGACCGATGTATTCGCAATATTGCGATTACTAACTACTTAGCAGTTTCAGAGTAGCTCCAGACTTACTCTGCCTGTGCGATCAGTTCAGTGCTTGTCGTTCCTGGTTGACGTCACAAACACACCCAGCGTTCGCCCAGGCACTCCCACCGTTTCTCCGGCCACTCCTGCGTTTTTTCCGGAAACGGTAGCGTTTTCAGCCACACGCCCCTGAAACGCCGTGTTTCCGCCCAGTAACACCCATTTCCTGTCAATCACATTACGATCGCCGGAGCGAAGAAAAAGCCGTGAGTAAAAATACTTTCTTCATAGTAAAGTTACTTGGCGCAGTCGCAGTGCGAACTTTGCGCATGCGTACTAAGCGGATTTTCACTGCGATGCGATGAAAAAGAACGAGCGAACAACTCGGAATGAGGGCCATTGTATTTTTGCCTATTCCTATATATTCCTTTGCCAATTATTCCTACTCTTTCAACACACTTGTAGTATTAATGGAGATGCTGATTTTGTGATTATATCATACCTGGACGAACTTTGGACCGGAGCTGCAGATCCCTATTGATATTCTATGTGAACATTAAGTAATGGGATTGTGTCTCAATCTCTGACTTTATATATCATTTTTGTCAACTCTTTTTTTTTTTTTTCTCCACTTATCCACTCAATGACTTTACATTGTAATGATTTTATTGTAGGCAACTTACAACATTTATTGCGTTTTAATATTGAGTATACTTTTTGTAAAAATAGGATTTTAATACCAACCGGTAAATCCTTTTCTCTTAGTCTATAGAGGATGCTGGGGACACCAAAAGAACCATGGGGTATAGACGGGATCCGCAGGAGACATGGGCACTTTAAGACTTTGAAAAAGGGGTGTGCACTGGCTCCTCCCTCTATGCCCCTCCTCCAGACTCCAGTTATAGGAACTGTGCCCAGGGAGACGGACAAAGTTTGAGGAAAAGATTTATTGTTAACTAAGGTGATATTCATACCAGTACACACCACAAACACGCCGCACAACGTGGCATTCAACAGAAACCAAGCCAACGGCATGAACCAATGTCAGCAACAGGCTGATCATAAACATAACACAACATGCGTGTAACCAGAATTAATAACTGCAGATTCAGTACGCACTGGGACGGGCGCCCAGCATCCTCTACGGACTAAGAGAAAAGGATTTACCGGTAGGTATTAAAATCTTATTTTCTCATACGTCCTAGAGGATGCTGGGGACACCAAAAGAACCATGGGGTTATACCAAAGCTCTAGAACGGGCGGGAGAGTGCGGATGACTCTCCAGCACCGATCGACCAAAATTTAGGTCGTCATCGGCCAGGGTATCAAACTTGTAAAACTTCGCAAAAGCGTTCGAACCCGACCAAGTAGCAGCTCGGCAAAGTTGTAATGCCGAGACCCCTCGGGAAGCCGCCCAAGAAGAGCCCACCTTCCTAGTAGAATGGGCCTTCACCGATTCCGGTAAGGATAATCTGGCCGTGGAATGAGCATGCTGAATCGTGTTACAGATCCAGCGTGCAATCGTTTGTTTGGAAGCCGGACACCCAATCTTGGTGGGAGCATACAGGACAAACAGAGCTTCTGTTTTCCTAACCCGAGCCGTCCTGGCGACATAGACTTTCAGCGCTCTGACCACATCCAAAGATTTCGACTCAACAAAAGCGTCAGTAGCCACTGGTACCACAATAGGCTGGTTCATGTGGAAAGATTAAACCACCTTCGGCAGAAATTGCTGCAGAGTCCTCAATTCTGCTCTATCTTCATGAAAGATTAAATAAGGGCTCTTGTGAGACAAGGCCGCTAACTCAGACCCGCGCCTTGCGGACGCCAAAGCCAACAGGGTGACCACTTTCCAAGTGAGAAACTTCAACTCCACCGTCTGTAAAGGCTCAAACCAATGCGACTGAAGGGACTGCAACACCACGTTAAGATCCCATGGTGCCACAGGAGGCACAAATGGAGGTTGGATGTGCAACACACCCTTCACGAAAGTTTGAACTTCTGTAAGGGAGGCCAATTGCTTTTGAAAGAAAACCGATAAGGCTCAAATTTGAACCTTAATTGAGCCCAACTTCAGGCCTGCCTCTATACCTGCTTGTAGAAAATGGAGAAAACGTCCTAGCTGAAACTCTTCCGCAGGAGCCTTCTTGGATTCACACCAAGATACATACTTCCTCCAAATGCGGTGGTAATGTTTAGACGTTACTCCCTTCCTGGCCTGAAGAAGTGTGGGAATGACTTCACTGGGAATACCCTTCCGTGCTAAGATCTGGCGTTCAACCGCCATGCCGTCAAACGTAGCCACGGTAAGTCTTGGTATACGCACGGCACATGCAGTAACAGGTCCTCGCGCAGAGGAAGAGGCCAGGGATCTCCTATGAGTAATTCCTGAAGATCTGGATACCAAGTCCTCCATGGCCAGCCTGGGACAATGAGGATTGCTCGAACCTTTGTTCTTCTTATGATCTTTAGAACTTTTGGAATGAGAGGAAGTGGAGGGAACACATACACCGACGGAAACACCCACGGTGTCACCAGTGCATCCACTGCTATTGCTTGAGGGTCCCTGGACCTGGAACAATATCTCTGAAGCTTTTTGTTGAGGCGCGACGCCATCATGTCTATGTGAGGAATTCCCCAACGACTTGTGACTTCCGTGAAGACCTCTTGATGGAGGTTCCATTCTCCTGGATGGAGATCGTGTCGGCTGAGAAAGTATGCTTCCCAGTTGTCCACTCCTGGAATGAAGATCGCTGACAGCACTCTTGAATGCTTCTCTGCCCAGGGGAGAACCCTTTGTGACTTCTGCCATTACCGCTATGCTTTTTGTTCCGCCTTGGCGGTTTATGTACGCTACTGCTGTCACATTGTCCGATTGGATCAGCACGGGCAGATTTCGAAGAAGATGTTCCGCCTGCACAAGGCCGTTGTAATGGCCCTTAACTCCAGAACGTTTATGTGGAGACAAGATTCCTGGCTTGACCATCTTCCTTGAAAGTTTACTCCTTGCGTGACTGCACCCCATCCTCAATGACTTGCATCCGTGGTCATTAGGATCCAGTCCTGGATTCCGAACCTGCGCCCCTCCAGGAGATGAGAGCTGTGCAGCCACCACAGGAGCGATATTCTGGTCTTTGAAGACAGGACTATCTTCCGGTGCATGTGTAGGTGGGATCCGGACCACTTGTCCAACAGGTTCCACTGAAATACTCTGGCATGGAATCTGCCAAACTGAATGGCCTCGTAGGTCGCCACCATCTTTTCCAGCAACCGAGTGCACTGATGGATTAACACTCTTGGAGGTTTCAGAATTCGTTTGACCAGGCTCTGAAGTTCCTGAGCCTTTTCCACCTGAAGAAAAATTCTCTGTAGTTCTGTGTCCAGTATCATCCCTAAAAATGACAACCTCGTTGCCGGAATCAACTGTGATTTTGGCAAGTTCAGGAGCCAACCGTGTTGTTGAAGAACTGTCAGAGACATGGCCACGTTTTTCAACAACTGGTCCCTGGATCTCGCATTTATCAGGAGATCGTCCAAGTACGGGATAATTTTGACTCCTTGCTTGCGAAGTAGAACCATCATTTCCGCCATTACCTTGGTGAAAATCCTCGGAGACCGTGGACAGACCAAACGGCAACGTCTGAAATTGGTAATGACAATCCTGAATCGCAAACCTCAGGTAAGCCTGATGTGGAGGATAAAATAAGATTTTACTTACCGATAAATCTATTTCTCGTAGTCCGTAGTGGATGCTGGGGACTCCGTCAGGACCATGGGGAATAGCGGCTCCGCAGGAGACAGGGCACAAAAGTAAAAGCTTTAGGATCAGGTGGTGTGCACTGGCTCCTCCCCCTATGACCCTCCTCCAAGCCTCAGTTAGGATACTGTGCCCGGACGAGCGTACACAATAAGGAAGGATTTTGAATCCCGGGTAAGACTCATACCAGCCACACCAATCACACTGTACAACCTGTGATCTGAACCCAGTTAACAGCATGATAACAGCGGAGCCTCTGAAAAGATGGCTCACAACAATAATAACCCGATTTTTGTAACAATAACTATGTACAAGTATTGCAGACAATCCGCACTTGGGATGGGCGCCCAGCATCCACTACGGACTACGAGAAATAGATTTATCGGTAAGTAAAATCTTATTTTCTCTGACGTCCTAGTGGATGCTGGGGACTCCGTCAGGACCATGGGGATTATACCAAAGCTCCCAAACGGGCGGGAGAGTGCGGATGACTCTGCAGCACCGAATGAGAGAACTCCAGGTCCTCTTTAGCCAGGGTATCAAATTTGTAGAATTTTACAAACGTGTTCTCCCCCGACCACGTAGCTGCTCGGCAGAGTTGTAATGCCGAGACCCCTCGGGCAGCCGCCCAGGATGAGCCCACCTTCCTTGTGGAATGGGCCTTGACAGATTTAGGCTGTGGCAGGCCTGCCACAGAAAGTGTAAGTTGAAATGTGCTACAAATCCAACGAGCAATCGTCTGCTTAGAAGCAAGAGCACCCAGTTTGTTGGGTGCATACAGGATAACAGCGAGTCAGTTTTCCTGACTCCAGCCGTCCTGGAAACCCTTATTTTCAGGGGCCTGACAACATCTAGCAACTTGGAGTCCTCCAAGTCCCTAGTAGCCGCAGGTACCACAATAAGCTGGTTCAGGTGAAACGCTGACACCACCTTAGGAAGAAACTGGGGACGAGTCCGCAGCTCTGCCCTGTCCGAATGGACAATCAGATATGGCTTTTGTGAGACAAAGCCGCCAATTCTGACACTCGCCTGGCCGAGGCCAGGGCTAACAGCATGGTCACTTTTCATGTGAGATATTTCAAATCCACAGATTTGAGCGGTTTAAAATGTGATTTGAGGAATCCCAGAACTACGTTGAGATCCCACAGTGCCACTGGAGGCACAAAAAGGGGGTTGTATATGCAATACTCCCTTGACAAACCTCTGGACTTCAGGAACTGAAGCCAATTCTTTCTGGAAGAAAATTGACAGGGCCGAAACTTGAACCTTAATGGACCCCAATTTGAGGCCCATAGACACTCCTGTTTGCAGGAAATGCAGGAATCGACCGAGTTGAAATTTCTTCGTGGGGCCTTCCTGGCCTCACACCACGCAACATATTTTCGCCACATGTGGTGATAATGTTTTGCGGTCACCTCCTTCCTGGCTTTGACCAGGGTAGGAATGACCTCTTCCGGAATGCCTTTTTCCCTTAGGATCTGGCGTTCCACCGCCATGCCGTCAAACGCAGCCGCGGTAAGTCTTGGAACAGACCTGGTACTTGCTGAAGCAAGTCCCTTCTTAGCGGCAGAGGCCATGAGTCCTCTGTGAGCATTTCTTGAAGTTCCGGGTGCCACTTCCTTCTTGGCCAATCCGGAGCCACGAGTATAGTTCTTACTCCTCTACGTCTTATAATTCTCAGTACCTTGGTTATGAGAAGCAGAGGAGGGAACACATACACCAACTGGTACACCCACGGTGTTACCAGAACGTCCACAGATATTGCTTGAGGGTCTCTTGACCTGGCGCAATACCTGTCCAGTTTTTTGTTCAGGCGGGACGCCATCATGTCCACCTTTGGTCTTTCCCAACGGTTCACAATCATGTGGAATACTTCCCGATGAAGTCCCCACTCTCCCGGGTGGAGGTCGTGCCTGCTGAGGAAGTCTGCTTCCCAGTTGTCCACTCCCGGAATGAACACTGCTGACAGTGTTATCACATGATTTTTCGCCCAGCGAAGAATCCTTGCAGTTTCTGCCATTGCCCTCCTGCTTCTTGTGCCGCCCTGTCTGTTTACGTGGGCGACTGCCGTGATGTTGTCCCACTGGATCAATACCGGCTGACCTTGAAGCAGAGGTCTTGCTAAGCTTAGAACATTGTAAATTGCCCTTAGCTCCGGTATATTTATGTGGAGAGAAGTCTCCAGACTTGATCACACTCCCTGGAATTTTTTTTCCCTGTGTGACTGCTCCCCAGCCTCTCAGGCTGGCATCCGTGGTCACCAGGACCCAGTCCTGAATGCCGAATCTGCGGCCCTTTAGTAGATGAGCACTCTGCAGCCACCGCAGAAGAAACACCCTTGTCCTTGGAGACAGGGTTATCCGCTGATGCATCTGAAGATGCGATCCGGACCATTTTTCCAGCAGATCCCACTGAAAAGTTCTTGCGTGAAATCTACCGAATGGAATCGCTTCGTAAGAAGCCACCATTTTTCCCAGGACCCTTGTGCAATGATGCACTGACACTTTTCCTGGTTTTAGGAGGTTCCTGACTAGCTCGGATAACTCCCTGGCTTTCTTCTCCGGGAGAAACACCTTTTTCTGGACTGTGTCCAGAATCATCCCTAGGAACAGCAGACGTGTCGTCGGAAACAGCTGCGGTTTTGGAATATTTAGAATCCACCCGTGCTGTCGTAGAACTACTTGAGATAGTGCTACTCCGACCTCCAACTGTTCTCTGGACCTTGCCCCTATCAGGAGATGGTCCATTTTCTTTGAAGAAGAATCATCATTTCGGCCATTACCTTGGTAAGGACCCGGGGTGCCGTGGACAATCCAACCCGCAGCGTCTGAAACTGATAGTGACAGTTCTGTACCACGAACCTGAGGTACCCTTGGTGAGAAGGGCAAATTGGGACATGGAGGTAAGCATCCCTGATGTCCCGGGACACCATATAGTCCCCTTCTTCCTGGTTCGCTATCACTGCTCTGAGTGACTCCATCTTGATTTGAACCTTTGTATGTAAGTGTTCAACTATTTCAGATTTAGAATAGGTCTCACCGAGCCGTCTGGCTTCAGTACCACAATATAGTGTGGAATAATACCCCTTTCCTTGTTGTAGGAGGGGTACTTTGATTATCACCTGCTGGGAATACAGCTTGTGAATTGTTTCCACTACTGCCTCCCTGTCGGAGGGAGACGTTGGTAAAGCAGACTTCAGGAACCTGCGAGGGGGAGACGTCTCGAATTTCCAATCTGTACCCCTGGGATACTACTTGTAGGATCCAGGGGTCCACTTGCGAGTGAGCCCACTGCGTGCTGAAACTCTTGAGACGACCCCCCCCACCGCACCCGAGTCCGCTTGTACGGCCCCAGCGTCATGCTGAGGACTTGGCAGAAGCGGTGGAGGGCTTCTGTTTCTGGGAATGGGCTGCCTGCTGCAGTCTTCTTCCCTTTCCTCTATCCCATGGCAGATATGACTGGCCTTTTGCCCGCTTGCCCTTATGGGGACGAAAGGACTGAGGCTGAAAAGACGTTGTCTTTTTCTCCTTTATACGGCAATACTTCCATGTGCCGTTTGGAATCTGCATCACCTGACCACTGTCGTGTCCATAAACAACTTCTGGCAGATATGGACATCGCACTTACTCTTGATGCCAGAGTGCAAATATCCCTCTGTGCATCTCGCATATATAGAAATGCATCCTTTAAATGCTCTATAGTCAATAAAATACTGTCCCTGTCAAGGGTATCAATATTTTCAGTCAGGGAATCCGACCAAGCCACCCCAGCGCTGCACATCCAGGCTGAGGCGATCGCTGGTCGCTGTATAACACCAGTATGTGTGTATATACTTTTTAGGATATTTTCCAGCCTCCTATCAGCTGGCTCCTTGAGGGCGGCCCTATCTGGAGACGGTACCGCCACTTGTTTTGATAAGCGTGTGAGCGCCTTATCCACCCTAAGGGGTGTTTCCCAACGCGCCCTAACTTCTGGCGGGAAAGGGTATACCGCCAATAATTTTCTATCGGGGGAAACCCACGCATCATCACACACTTCATTTAATTTATCTGATTCAGGAAAAACTACAGGTAGTTTTTTCACACTCCACATAATACCCTTTTTTGTGGTACTTGTAGTATCAGAAATATGTAACACCTCCTTCATTGCCCTTAACAAGTAACGTGTGGCCCTAAAGGAAAATACGTTTGTTTCTTCACCGTCGACACTGGAGTCAGTGTCCGTGTCTGTGTCGACCGACTGAGGTAAAAGGACGTTTTAACGCCCCTGACGGTGTTTGAGACGCCTGGACAGGTACTAATTGGTTTGCCGGCCGTCTCATGTCGTCAACCGACCTTGCAGCGTGTTGACATTATCACGTAATTCCTTAAATAAGCCATCCATTCCGGTGTCGACTCCCTAGAGAGTGACATCACCATTACAGGCAATTGCTCCGCCTCCTCACCAACATCGTCCTCATACATGTCGACACACACGTACCGACACACAGCACACACACAGGGAATGCTCTGATAGAGGACAGGACCCCACTAGCCCTTTGGGGAGACAGAGGGAGAGTTTGCCAGCACACACCAAAAACGCTATAATTATACAGGGACAACCTTTATATAAGTGTTTTTCCCTTATAGCATTTTAATATATATAGTCATATCGCCAAATAAGTGCCCCCCCTCTCTGTTTTAACCCTGTTTCTGTAGTGCAGTGCAGGGGAGAGCCTGGGAGCCTTCCCACCAGCATTTCTGTGAGGGAAAATGGCGCTGTGTGCTGAGGAGAATAGGCCCCGCCCCCTTTTCGGCGGGCTTCTTCTCCCGTTTTTCTGAGACCTGGCAGGGGTTAAATACATCCATATAGCCCCCAGGGGCTATATGTGATGTATTTTTAGCCAGAATAAGGTACTATCATTGCTGCCCAGGGCGCCCCCCCCAGCGCCCTGCACCCTCAGTGACCGTTGCTATGAAGTGTGCTGACAACAATGGCGCACAGCTGCAGTGCTGTGCGCTACCTTATGAAGACTGAAAAGTCTTCTGCCGCCGGTTTCTGGACCTCTTCACTTTTCGGCATCTGCAAGGGGGTCGGCGGCGCGGCTCCGGGACGAACCCCAGGGTGAGACCTGTGTTCCGACTCCCTCTGGAGCTAATGGTGTCCAGTAGCCTAAGAAGCCAATCCATCCTGCACGCAGGTGAGTTCACTTCTCTCCCCTAAGTCCCTCGATGCAGTGAGCCTGTTGCCAGCAGGACTCACTGAAAATAAAAAACCTAACAAAACTTTTACTCTAAGCAGCTCTTTAGGAGAGCCACCTAGATTGCACCCTTCTCGGCCGGGCACAAAAATCTAACTGAGGCTTGGAGGAGGGTCATAGGGGGAGGAGCCAGTGCACACCACCTGATCCTAAAGCTTTTACTTTTGTGCCCTGTCTCCTGCGGAGCCGCTATTCCCCATGGTCCTGACGGAGTCCCCAGCATCCACTAGGACGTCAGAGAAATTGGGATATGTAAGTAGGCATCTTTTATGTCCACCGACACCATAAAATCCCCTTCCTCCAGACTGGAGATCACTGCTCGTAGAGACTCCACTTTGAATTTGAATTTTTTTAGGTAGAAATTGAGGGATTTCAGGTTCAGGATTAGGCTGACCGAGCCATCCGGCTTTGGAACCACAAAAAGACTTGAATAAAAGCCTTCTCCTTGTTGTGACCGGGGAACCCTGACGACAACCTGATTTTGACACAACTTTTGTATGGCGTTGCAAATCACCTCCCTGTCCGGAAGAGAAACTGGCAAGGCCGATTTTAAAAATCGGTGAGGGGGGACGTCTTGAAACTCCAGTTTATACCCTTGGGATATTATTTGTAAAACCCATGGGTCCAGGTCTGAACGAACCCATAACTGACTGAAGAGTTTGAGACGTGCCCCCACCGGTGCGGACTCCCGCATAGGAGCCCCAACGTCATGCGGTGGAATTCGCAGAAACCTGGGAGGACTTCTGCTCCTGGGAGCCTGACAAGGCTGGTGACCGCTTACCTCTTCTCCTTCCTCTAGTAGCAAGGAAGGAAGAACCTCGGCCCTTTCTGTATTTATTGGGCCGAAAGGACTGCATCTGATAGTGGTGCGTCTTCTTTTGTTGTGGAAGAACATAAGGCAAAAAGGATGACTTACCCGCAGTAGCTGTAGATACCAAATCATCAAGGCCGTCACCAAATAATGCCTTACCTTTATATGGTAGAGACTCCATACTTTTCTTGGAATCAGCATTCCATTGGTGAATCCACAACGCTCGTCTAGCTAAGACAGCCATGGCATCGGCCTTTGATCCCAAAAGGCCAATATCCCTCGCAGCTTCCTTTGGGTAAACTGCCGCGTCCTTGATATAACCCAGCATCAAGAGGATGTTATCCCTGTCTAGGGTATCTATGTCAGATGACAAGTTATCTGCCCACTTTTCAATAGCACTACTCACCCACGCCGAGGCAATGACCGGTCTGAGTAGTGTCCCTGTGGTCGTATAAATGGATTGTAACGTAGCCTCCTGCTTACGGTCTGCAGGGTCTTTAAGGGCTGCCGTGTCCGGTGACGGAAGAGCCACTTTTTTAGATAGGGCCTTGTCCACAATGGGGGGTGACTCCCATTTTTCCCTATCCCCCGTGGGAAATGGATAAGCTACCGGAATCCTTTTGGGAATCTGAAATCTTCTGTCAGGAGTTTCCCAGACTTTATCAAATAAAGCATTCAGTTCATGAGAGGGAGGAAACATTATTTCAGGTTTCTTTTCCTTATACATACAGACCCTTTTATCAGGGACAGCCGGGTCCTCCGTAATATCATATCATGTACGTAATGCTCTTTGCCAATTTAGGATCTAATCTGGCATCACTATAGTCGACACTGGAATCAGAGTCCGTGTCGGTATCAGTGTCTACCAACTGGTTAAACGTACGCTTCTTTGACCCCGAGGGGACCTGAACTTGTAATAACATATCTTCCATAGATTTCTTCCAAGTATGGGTCTGAGACTCAGACTTGTCCAATCTTTTACTAATACGAGCCACATTAGCATTCAATACATGGTCACCCCCACTGCCTTTTGCGTCTCTACTACAGTCTCCTCCTGTGAAGAGCACTCAGCCTCAGACATGCCGACACACGTGTCCACTCACAGACACACTGGGCTTATAGGGGACAGACCCACAGAGAAGCCTGCCAGAGAGACACAGAGGGAATTTGCCAGCTCACACCCCAGCGCCTAATAAATGGGTCAGTAGCGTTAATTAAAATGCCCCAGACCTGTAGCGCTATTTATATTATATAATAATGCACCAAATAACCTGGTCCCCCCCCCCCCCCCCTGTTTTGCACCGATACTTGGTCAGCAGTGTGAGGAAGGATCAGCGTCTCTGCAGCCAGCGAATAGGAAATGGCACAGAGTGAGCTGTGGGGACGAAGCTCCGCCCCCGTAATGGCACGCTACCGTCCCGCTCTTTTAATAATATATACTGGCGGGGCAGTGTCTAGCACTAATGTCCCCTTGCCAGCCTTTTTGTTGAGGTATCCTAAGCTGCCCAGGGCGCCCCCCCCCCCCCCTCCCGCACCCAGATAGTGCTGTGTGTATGAGCGGGAGCCTGGCGCGCAGCGTCCGACCGCTGTGCGGTATCTCAGGGAAATGCCGTCACTGAAGTCTTCTTTCTTCTTCTACTCACCTGTCTTCTGACTTCTGGCTCAGTAAGGGGGGTGACGGCCGGCTGTGGGAGCGAGCATCTGAGCGTACCCAGCGATCAAACCCTCAGGAGCTAATGGTGTCCTGTAGCCAGAAGCAGAGCCCTGGAACTCACTAGAAGTGGGTCATACTTCTCTCCCATTAGTTCCACAAAGCAGGGAGGTTGTTGCCAGCAGCCTCCCTGAAAAAAAAACCTAACAAAAAAGTATTTCAAGAGAAACTCAGTAGAGCTCCCCTGTAGTGCATCCAGTCTCACTGGGCACAATTCTAAAACTGGAGTCTGGAGGAGGGGCATAGAGGGAGGAGCCAGCACACACCTCTTTTTCAAAGTCTTAAAGTGCCCATGTCTCCTGCGGATCCCGTCTATACCCCATGGTTCTTTTGGTGTCCCCAGCATCCTCTAGGACGTATGAGAAAATAAAAAAAATAAGAATTTACTTACCGATAATTCTATTTCTCATAGTCCGTAGTGGATGCTGGGGACTCCGTAAGGACCATGGGGAATAGCGGCTCCGCAGGAGACTGGGCACATCTAAAGAAAGCTTTAGGACTATCTGGTGAGCACTGGCTCCTCCCCCTATGACCCTCCTCCAAGCCTCAGTTAGGATACTGTGCCCGGACGAGCGTACACAATAAGGAAGGATTTTGAATCCCGGGTAAGACTCATACCAGCCACACCAATCACACCGTATAACCTGTGATCTGAACCCAGTTAACAGCATGATAACAGAGGAGCCTCTGAAAGATGGCTCACAACAATAATAACCCGATTTTTGTAACAATAACTATGTACAAGTATTGCAGACAATCCGCACTTGGGATGTGCGCCCAGCATCCACTACGGACTATGAGAAATAGAATTATCGGTAAGTAAATTCTTATTTTCTCTAACGTCCTAAGTGGATGCTGGGGACTCCGTAAGGACCATGGGGATTATACCAAAGCTCCCAAACGGGCGGGAGAGTGCGGATGACTCTGCAGCACCAAATGAGAGAACTCCAGGTCCTCCTCAGCCAGGATATCAATTTTGTAGAATTTTACAAACGTATTTGCTCCTGACCAAGTAGCTGCTCGGCAAAGTTGTAAAGCCGAGACCCCTCGGGCAGCCGCCCAAGATGAGCCCACCTTCCTTGTGGAGTGGGCATTTACAGATTTTTGGCTGTGGCAGGCCTGCCACAGAATGTGCAAGCTGAATTGTACTACAAATCCAACGAGCAATAGTCTGCTTAGAAGCAGGAGCACCCAGCTTGTTGGGTGCATACAGGATAAACAGCGAGTCAGATTTCCTGACTCCAGCCCTCCTGGAAACATATATTTTCAGGGCCCTGACAACGTCTAGCAACTTGGAGTCCTCCAAGTCCCTAGTAGCCGCAGGCACCACAAATAGGTTGGTTCAGGTGAAACGCTTAAACCACCTTAGGGAGAAACTGAGGACGAGTCCTCAATTCCGCCCTGTCCGAATGGAACATCAGATAAGGGCTATTTCAGGATAAAGCCGCCAATTCTGACACGCGCCTGGCCCAGGCCAGGGCCAACAGCATGACCACTTTCCATGTGAGATATTTTAACTCCACAGATTTAAGTGGTTCAAACCAATGTGACTTTTGGAACCCAAAACTACATTGAGATCCCAAAGTGCCACTGGAGGCACAAAAGGAGGCTGTATATGCAGTACCCCTTTTACAAACGTCTGAACTTCAGGGACTGAAGCTAGTTCTTTTTGGAAGAAAATTGACAGGGCCGAAATTTGAACCTTAATGGACCCCAATTTCAGGCCCATAGACACTCCTGTTTGCAGGAAATGTAGGAATCGACCCAGTTGAATTTCCACCGTCGGGCCTTACTGGCCTCGCACCACGCAACATATTTTCGCCAATTGCGGTGATAATGTTTTTGCGGTTACATCCTTCCTGGCTTTGATCAGGATAGGGATGACTTCATCCGGAATGCCTTTTTTCCTTCAGGATCCGGCGTTCAACCGCCATGCCGTCAAACGCAGCCGCGGTAAGTCTTGGAACAGACAGGGTCCTTGCTGGAGCAGGTCCCTTCTTAGAGGTACAGGCCACGGATCCTCCGTGAGCATCTCTTGAAGTTCCGGTTACCAAGTCCTTCTTGGCCAATCCGGAGCCACGAATATAGTGCTTACTCCTCTCCATCTTATCAATCTCAGTATCTTGGGTATGAGAGGCAGAGGAGGGAACACATACCCTGACTGGTACACCCACGGTGTTACCAGAGCGTCTACAGCTATTGCCTGAGGGTCCCTGGACCTGGCGCAATACCTGTCGAGTTTTTCCCAACGGTTTATAATCATGTGGAAGACTTCTGGGTGAAGTCCCCACTCTCCCGGGTGGAGGTCGTGCTGAGGAAGTCTGCTTCCCAGTTGTCCACTCCCGGAATGAATACTGCTGACAGTGCTATCACATGATTTTCCGCCCAGCGAAGAATCCTTGCAGCTTCTGCCATTGCCCTCCTGCTTCTTGTGCCACCCTGTCTGTTTACGTGGGTGACTGCCGTGATGTTGTCCGACTGGATCAACACCGGCTGACCTTGAAGCAGAGGTCTTGCTAAGCTTAGAGCATTGTAAATGTCCCTTAGCTTCAGGATATTTATGTGAAGTGATGTCTCCAGGCTTGACCATAAGTCCTGGATATTCCTTCCCTGTGTGACTGCTCCCCAGCCTCGCAGGCTGGCATCCGTGGTTACCAGGACCCAGTCCTGAATGCCGAATCTGCGGCCCTCTAGAAGATGAGCACTCTGCAACCACCACAGGAGGGACCCCTTGTCCTTGGTGACAGGGTTATCCGCTGATGCATCTGAAGATGCGACCCGGACCATTTGTCCAGCAGGTCCCACTGGAAAGTTCTTGCGTGGAATCTGCCGAATGGGATTGCTTCGTAGGAAGCCACCATTTTACCCAGAACCCTTGTGCATTGATGCACTGAGACTTGGCTCGGTTTTAGGAGGTTCCTGACTAGCTCGGATAACTCCCTGGCTTTCTCCTCCGGGAGAAACACCTTTTTCTGGACTGTGTCCAGGATCATCCCTAGGAACAGAAGACAAGTCGTCGGAACCAGCTGCGATTTTGGAATATTGAGAATCCAACCGTGCTGCAGCAACACTACCTGAGATAGTGCTACACCGACCTCCAACTGTTCCCTGGATCTTACCCTTATCAGGGAATTGTCCAAGTAAGGGATAACTAAAATTCCCTTCCTTTGAAGGAATATCATCATTTCGGCCATTACCTTGGTAAAGACCCGGGGTGCCGTGGACCCTCCATACGGCAGCGTCTGAACTGATAGTGACAGTTCTGTACCATAAACCTGAGGTACCCTTGGTGAGAAGGGTAAATTTTGACATGAAGGTAAGCATCCTTGATGTCCCGAGACATCATGTAGTCCCCTTCTTCCAGGTTCGCAATCACTGCTCTGAGTGACTCAATCTTGAATTTGAACCTCTGTATGTAAGTGTTCAAAGATTTTAGATTTAGAATCGGTCTCACCGAGCCGTCCGGCTTCGGTACCACAACAGTGTGGAATAATACCCCGTTCCCTGTTGCAGGAGGGGTATCTTGATTATCACCTGCTGGGAATACAGCTTGTGAATGGCTTCCAAAACTGTCTCCCTGTCAGAAGGAAACATCGGTAAAGCCGACTTTAGGAAACGGCGAGGGGGAGACGTCTCGAATTCTAATTTGTACCCCTGAGATATCACCTGAAGGATCCAGGGGTCTACTTGCGAGTGAGCCCACTGCGCGCTGAAATTCATTGAGACGGGCCCCCCACCGTGCCTGATTCTGCTTGTAAAGCCCCAGCGTATACTGAGGGCTTGGCAGAGGCGGGAGAGGGTTTCTGTTCCTGGGAACTGGCTGATTTCTGCAGCCTTTTTCCTCTCCCTCTGTCACGGGGCAGAAATGAGGAACCTTTTGCCCGCTTATCCACGAAAAGACTGCGCCTGATAATACGGCGTCTTCTCATGTTGAGAGGCGACCTGGGGTACAAACGTGGATTTCCCAGCTGTTGCCGTGGCCACCAGGTCTGAAAGACCGACCCCAAATAACTCCTCCCCTTAATAAGGCAATACTTCCAAATGCCGTTTGGAATACGCATCACCTGACCACTGACGTGTCCATAACCCTCTACTGGTAGAAATGGACAACGCACTTAGACTTGATGCCAGTCGGCAAATATTCCGCTGTGCATCACGCATATATAGAAATGCATCTTTCAAATGTTCTATAGGCAAAAATATACTGTCCCTATCTAGGGTATCAATATTTTCAGTCAGGGAATCCGACCACGCCAACCCAGCACTGCACATCCAGGCTGAGGCGATTGCTGGTCGCAGTATAACACCAGTATGTGTGTAAATACATTTTAGGATACCCTCCTGCTTTCTATCAGCAGGATCCTTAAGGGCGGCCATCTCAGGAGAGGATAGAGCCCTTACAAGCGTGTGAGCGCTTTATCCACCCTAGGGGGTGTTTCCCAACGCACCCTAACCTTTGGCGGGAAAGGATATAATGCCAATAACATTTTAGAAATTATCAGTTGTTATCGGGGGAAACCCACGCATCATCACACACCTCATTTAATTTCTCAGATTCAGGAAAACTACAGGTAGTTTTTCCTCACCGAACATAATACCCCTTTTTGGTGGTACTCGTATTATCAGAAATGTGTAAAACATTTTTCATTGCCTCAATCATGTAACGTGTGGCCCTACTGGAAGTCACATTTGTCTCTTCACCGTCGACACTGGAGTCAGTATCCGTGTCGGCGTCTATATCTGCCATCTGAGGTAACGGGCGCTTTAGAGCCCCTGACGGCCTATGAGACGTCTGGACAGGCACAAGCTGAGTAGCCGGCTGTCTCATGTCAACCACTGTCTTTATACAGAGCTGACACTGTCACGTAATTTCTTCCAACAGTTCATCCACTCAGGTGTCGACCCCCTAGGGGGTGACATCACTATTACAGGCAATCTGCTCCGTCTCCACATCATTTTTCTCCTCATACATGTCGACGCAAAAGTACCGACATACAGCACACACACAGGGAATGCTCTGATAGAGGACAGGACCCCACTAGCCCTTTGGGGAGACAGAGGGAGAGTTTGCCAGCACACACCAGAGCGCTATATATATATATATACAGGGATAACCTTATATAAGTGTTTTTCCCCTTATAGCTGCTGTATAGTTAATACTGCGCCTAATTTGTGCCCCCCTCTCTTTTTTAACCCTTTCTGTAGTGTAGTGACTGCAGGGGGGAGCCAGGGAGCTTCCCTCCAACGGAGGTGTGAGGGAAAATGGCGCCAGTGTGCTGAGGAGATAGGCTCCGCCCCCTTATCGGCGGCCTTATCTCCCGTTTTTTTATGTATTTTGGCAGGGGTTAAATGCATCCATATAGCCCAGGAGCTATATGTGATGCATTTTTTTGCCATCTAAGGTGTTTATTATTGCGTCTCAGGGCGCCCCCCCCAGCGCCCTGCACCCTCAGTGACCGGAGTGTGAAGTGTGCTGAGAGCAATGGCGCACAGCTGCAGTGCTGTGCGCTACCTTGTTGAAGACAGGACGTCTTCTGCCGCCGATTTTCCGGACCTCTTCTGCCTTCTGGCTCTGTAAGGGGGCCGGCGGCGCGGCTCTGGGACCCATCCAAGCTGGGCCTGTGATCGTCCCTCTGGAGCTAATGTCCAGTAGCCTAAGAAGCCCAATCCACTCTGCACGCAGGTGAGTTCGCTTCTTCTCCCCTTAGTCCCTCGATGCAGTGAGCCTGTTGCCAGCAGGTCTCACTGAAAATAAAAAACCTAAACTAAAACTTTCACTAAGAAGCTCAGGAGAGCCCCTAGTGTGCACCCTTCTCGTTCGGGCACAGAGATCTAACTGAGGCTTGGAGGAGGGTCATAGGGGGAGGAGCCAGTGCACACCAGATAGTCCTAAAGCTTTCTTTAGATGTGCCCAGTCTCCTGCGGAGCCGCTATTCCCCATGGTCCTTACGGAGTCCCCAGCATCCACTTAGGACGTTAGAGAAAAAACAATAAAAAGATTAAAAAAAAAGGGAAAAGTCCTTTAAAACTGTTATATTGCTGCAGAAGTACTTGGAGAGGAAACATGATGTAACATGATGTAAATATGTATAAATCACACTCTGTAATGCATTTTTACATAAAATAAAGAACTGGGACAAATTGACAGTCTGGATAGTTTTCACTTTATTGTAAGGCACATATACATACTGTATGTATAACAAATGAAACATGACACATAAAATACTTAAAAGAAGCAAAGATCTGCAAAAAATACATAGAGAAAAACTAAAACTGCTAAACCCATGGGAGTAATTCACCTATTGGGAAGACAGATAAGACTCACAATACACTACACTGTGGGAGCTGATTCCGAGTCGCACGGTTCTTTAGTCACATACGCAGATGTTGAAGTTTTGCACACAGCGCATGTACAGATGCAAATTTACCCATCTTTGTGTATGTTCGTCCTATTCTGAGTTGGATACAACTTGGCCTATTTTCTGTGAAACAGGGCGTTTCGGGGTGTGAACTGGGTGGTGACAGTGTGATCACCTGTAACCACCCTGACTTATGGGCGTGTCAGGGATGTGTCCTGGGCGTGTACCAAAAGCTCCCTGTGATTCCCAATCCTGCGTATGTGGTAGGGAAGCCTGTTCTGCTGGATCTCTTGCACCTAGCATGGGGCTGGTGTGAGTGCAGATAACGATGTCAGCTGGCGTACAATCAGTGGGAGAATTGGTTTTCCCCTTGCACATCCATGAACCCCAGCATTAGTGGATCGGATACTCCCATTTTAATAAGGTAGTGACTCAGGCTTCCACCCCTGCCCAAAATTAGTCACTTTGTGTGTGACTCAGATATCTGCCCGCTAATCTCTTGTTTATAGTAGGTAAATCAGCGCTCATCAGTTTGCATGTACAATTACATTGAGTAAACACTTATACACACCCATATTTATATAGAATTTACATACATTGTGTACCATGGGAGCAGAACAAGAAAAAGTTTGTTCTCCCCACTCCCTGAAGCAGCTGTTACATGGGGGTTCCAATGTATAGACAGACAATGTCTAGGTCGACAGTCATTACGTCAACCCCATATAGTCAACATTGAGAAAAGGTCGACATGCATTAAGTCGATGCTGACAAAAGGTCGGCATGTACAAAATGTAAACATATTCAAATTGTCGACATGGCAATGGCAATTTTTTGTCTACACAACTTCAGGTTTTTTTTTTTACACCCTTTTCATTCTTTACCATCCACGTGGACTACAATTAGGAATAGTAACCTTGTCCGCAGCATGCCTGTCGACCTTTTGTCAGTGTCAACCTAATGCATGTCGACCATATGGGGTATGGCTAATGACTGCCGACCTAGACATTGCAGATCTCTTATATAACATCTGTTACATGGGACATGGACATGAACAACAGTAATAGAACAGTGGGACACAGATATCAAGCTCTTCAGATATAATTAATTTTTCCCTATTTATCAATAGCTACCATCGGCAGAGGTATGCCTGGGGCTAGCCATCTCTGATGATTACGTCCAGTTTTTATTGATTAATTCTGACTCATTTACACATTTTTTTTCTATACGGTATAGAACTGGGAGCCCAGGTGTCCAGTGCATTGTGAGTGCGAGACTCAGGACTGGCCAGCACAGCGGTCTTTTCTCACCTCTGCCAGGCAGTACGTCCCGGAAGCTGAGCATCACTCTGCTGCAGCAGCAAAGCACTTAAGCTGGCTCCATGAGCGATATTGCCTAGTGTTTTCCTTGCCCTCCCAGGCGGCCGATATGGTGCATACACACTGAACGATATCACCAACGCCGAACATGCAGTTTTGAGCGACAGACAAAATTGAGCTGCATGCACAGACCACATTAATATCGTTAACGACCAGTGGGGGCGCTTTGTTAACAATATAGTGAGTACACACTGGGCGCAAATACAACAATGTCACTCAAAAGGGTGAAAATGAGCGATATCGTTTAAAATATTGTATAGTGTGTACCCAGCTTTAGGTGAACTGCCTAAAATGTTTTTTTTCTATATTATCAAGATAAGCAGCAATTGAAAAATCGTTATTTTTGCGCATACTGTATTGCCTCACAGTACTGGAAATATGACTGTGGCAATCAACCGTATCTATTTTTTAATTAGTTACAAATAATTTGTGATGATAATAATAATAATAGTACAAACGATCCCTAAAAAATGATTTCACAAAAAATATTAATATTTACGTTTTCTAATTTGAATATGTATGCATTCAGGAATTGTAGCCATGTGGCATGGCTAGACATCAGCTCATGCAGTCGTATATGGTTTCATGATTATCAGATTTATCCACTTGATCAATTCCAAAAATGAACGAATTGCAAAGTATTACTGTAAAACTAGTGAATCTGTCATCAATGCATGACTTGCTAGTAAACTCCACAGCTGACAAATCCCATCCCAGTGGGAAAAACATAATTTCAGTTCATGCAAGAACACTACTTCAGATAAATGAAAGTTGATGGGCATCAAGTAATGGCAACTGCACCGAAGATGCAACATTTCTACACACGAGTATACAGTGAAGAGGGAATCCAAGCATTCTCTAATATACGACAAAAGCTATACCTCAATATGGAAAAAATGATAATGAATATTGTTCTAGAAGAGCACTGACAGGGCTGATTGTAAGCAGAGTTTCCAGCAAAGTCTTAACGCCAGCTCTGCATGAGAAGAACCAAAGACTGGATGTGAGTTTTATAATTTAGGTAATGTGATTGGAAAATCTTCATACAACCATATTTAACATTACTGTATTACCACCTGTAGTGTAGTGAGCACCCTGTAGGCAGTTTCTTCCCTAAGAATTGTTACCAACGAGACATCAGTCTCACCTTTGTATTTTGCCAATACAAATGACAACTTTTGGGTTGATTCAGAGCCGCATGCAAGTTGGCCACACACTGCGTGCTTGAATAAAATGAGGATATTCACCATCAGGGTGTATTTGCCACAAACCCTATAACTGGTGCAAGAGATTCGTATGAAATGATACTAATCTCAGTGTATACAATCTCGGAAGAGCCTGCAACTGAGTCTACATGCCCATGTCACCTCCAGTTACACCAGTTCAGCCACAAGTGAATATGTGGCGGAGATGTCCTTTAGATAGTAAGCTCTAACCAGCAGGGCTCTTGCCCCATGTGCTTTTCCTTCCTTCACATATACCATCATCTCCACCCCACTGCCTACAATGGCCCATAGGCCTTGGGTCCTGCCGCCCTGCTGCTTATTTGCTGATGCAACAATGTTTATAAACCTTCTCTACGTCCTGTAATGTGCTGTACTACAAGTCACTTTTTCTTGTTTTGTTCATACTATTTTTATTTTATGTACTTTGTAAGGCGCTGCAGACCCCTTTTAGCGCCATATAAAGGATAATACAGGTTGAGTATCCCATATCCAAATATTCCGAAATACGGAATATTCCGAAATACGGACTTTTTTGAGTGAGATTGAAATAGTGAAACCTTTGTTTTTTGATGGCTCAATGTACACAAACTTTGTTTAATACACAAAGTTATTAAAAATATTGTATTAAATGACCTTTAGGCTGTGTGTATAAGGTGTATATGAAACATAAATTAATTGTGTGAATGTAGACACACTTTGTTTAATGCACAAAGTTATAAAAAATATTGGCTAAAATGACCTTCAGGCTGTGTGTATAAGGTGTATATGTAACATAAATGCATTCTGTGCTTATATTTAGGTCCCATCTCCATGATATCTCTTTATGGTATGCAATTATTCCAAAATACAGAAAAATCCGATATCCAAAATACCTCTGGTCCCAAGCATTTTGGATAAGGGATACTCAACCTGTAATAATAACAATAACAATAATAATAATAATAATAAAGATGCATAGTAACATAGTTAATGAGGTTGAAAAAAGGCAATTTGCCCATCAAGTTCAACCTGTATTATGATTCTTACCCCACTCTATTTAGCTAATGCATACTATAATGCCCCAGCTGAAATTGTTTTAAGAATAATTAACAACTATAATTAGAGCTCTCCCTAAAATATAATTATTTGATGCTATATCCTTGGATATCTTTTTCAGTTAGAAATTAATTTAAACCATTTTTAAAATAAGAATTTACTTACCGATAATTCTATTTCTCATAGTCCGTAGTGGATGCTGGGACTCCGTCAGGACCATGGGGAATAGCGGGCTCCGCAGGAGACAGGGCACATCTAAATAAAGCTTTTAGGATCACATGGTGCGTACTGGCTCCTCCCCCTATGACCCTCCTCCAAGCCTCAGTTAGGTACTGTGCCCGGACGAGCGTACACAATAAGGAAGGATCTTGAATCCCGGGTAAGACTCATACCAGCCACACCAATCACACCGTACAACTTGTGATCTGAACCCAGTTAACAGTATGATAACAAAAAACGAAGTAGCCTCTGAAAAGATGGCTCACAACAATAGTAATAACCCGATCTTTGTAACAATAACTATGTACAAGTATTGCAGACAATCCGCACTTGGGATGGGCGCCCAGCATCCACTACGGACTATGAGAAATAGAATTATCGGTAAGTAAATTCTTATTTTCTCTAACGTCCTAGTGGATGCTGGGACTCCGTCAGGACCATGGGGATTATACCAAAGCTCCCAAACGGGCGGGAGAGTGCGGATGACTCTGCAGCACCGAATGAGAGAACTCCAGGTCCTCCTTAGCCAGAGTATCAAATTTGTAAAATTTTACAAACGTGTTCTCCCCTGACCACGTAGCTGCTCGGCAAAGTTGTAATGCCGAGACCCCTCGGGCAGCCGCCCAAGATGAGCCCACTTTCCTTGTGGAGTGGGCCTTTACAGATTTAGGCTGTGGCAGGCCTGCCACAGAATGTGCAAGTTGGATTGTACTGCAGATCCAACGTGCAATCGTCTGTTTAGACGCAGGAGCACCCATCTTGTTGGGTGCATACAATATAAACAACGAGTCAGATTTTCTGACTCCAGCTGTCCTTGAAATATATATTTTTAATGCTCTGAAAACGTCCAGTAACTTGGAGTCCTCCAAGTCGCTAGTAGCCGCAGGCACCACAATAGGCTGGTTCAAGTGAAAAGCCGAAACCACCTTAGGGAGAAAATGAGGACGTGTCCGCAGTTCTGCCCTGTCCGAATGGAAAATCAGATATGGGCTTTTGTATGATAAAGCCGCCAACTCTGAAACTCTCCTGGCTGAAGCCAGGGCCAATAGCATGGTTACCTTCCATGTAAGGTATTTTAAATCTACCGATTTTAGAGGCTCAAACCAATGAGATTTGAGAAAATTCAAAACTACGTTCAAATCCCACGGTGCCACTGGAGGCACTATTGGGGGTTGTATATGTAGTACACCTTTGACAAAAGTTTGTACTTCAGGCACTGATGCCAATTCCTTCTGGAAGAAGATTGATAAGGCCGAAATTTGAACTTTAATGGACCCCAATTTTAGGCCCATAGACAATCCTGCTTGCAGGAAATGTAAGAATCGACCCAATTGAAATTCTTCCGTTGGAGCCTTCTTGGCCTCACACCACGCAACATATTTCCGCCAAATGCGGTGATAATGTTGTACAGTCACTTCCTTCCTAGCCTTAATCAAGGTAGGAATAACTTCCTCTGGAATGCCCTTTTCTTTTAGAATCCGGCGTTCAACCGCCATGCCGTCAAACGCAGACGCGGTAAGTCTTGGAACATACAAGGTCCCTGCTGAAGCAGATCCCTTCTTAGAGGTAGAAGCCACGGATCCTCCGTGAGCATCTCTTGAAGTTCCGGATACCAAGTTCTTCTTGGCCAGTCCGGAGCCACCAGTATTGTTCTTACTCCTCTTTTCCGTATAATTCTCAGTACCTTTGGTATGAGAGGCAGAGGAGGGAACACATACACTGACTGGTACACCCACGGTGTTACCAGAGCGTCCACAGCTATTGCCTGAGGGTCTCTTGACCTGGCGCAATATCTGTCCAATTTTTTGTTGCGGCGAGACGCCATCATGTCCACCTTTGGTTTTTCCCAACGGTTCACAATCATGTGGAAGACTTCTGGATGAAGTCCCCACTCTCCCGGGTGAAGGTCGTGTCTGCTGAGGAAGTCTGCTTCCCAGTTGTCCACTCCCGGGATGAACACTGCTGACAGTGCTATGACATGATTCTCCGCCCAGCGCAGAATCCTTGCAGCTTCTGTCATTGCTCTTCTGCTTCTCGTGCCGCCTTGTCGGTT
Source organism: Pseudophryne corroboree (assembly GCF_028390025.1). Lineage (NCBI taxonomy): Eukaryota > Metazoa > Chordata > Amphibia > Anura > Myobatrachidae > Pseudophryne > Pseudophryne corroboree. The sequence goes on from NC_086447.1 coordinate 714,796,783, forward strand.
TACGTGGGCGACTGCCGTGATGTTGTCCGACTGGATCAACACCGGCTGACCCTGAAGCAGCGATTTTGCCAGGCTTAGAGCATTGTAGATCGCTCTTAGCTCCAGTATATTTATGTGAAGGGACGTCTCCAGGTTTGACCACACGCCCTGGAAGTTTCTTCCCTGTGTGACTGCTCCCCAGCCTCGTAGGCTGGCATCCGTAGTCACCAGGACCCAGTCCTGTATGCCGAATCTGCGGCCCTCTAACAGATGGGCACTCTGCAACCACCACAGGAGAGACAACCTTGTTCTTGGTGACAGTGTTATCCGCTGATGCATGTGCAGATGCGATCCGGACCATTTGTCCAGCAGATCCCACTGAAATGTCCGTGCATGGAATCTGCCGAATGGAATCGCTTCGTAGGAAGCCACCATCTTTCCCAGGACTCTTGTGCATTGATGTACTGACACAGTTCCTGGTTTTAGGAGGTTCCTGACAAGTTCGGATAACTCCCTTGCTTTCTCCTCCGGGAGAAACACCTTTTTCTGAACCGTGTCCAGAATCATTCCCAGGAACAGCAGACGAGTTGTCGGGGTCAATTGAGATTTTGGAAGATTCATAATCCACCCGTGTTGCTGAAGCACTACCTGGGTTAGTGCTACACCGACTTCCAGCTGTTCTCTGGACTTTGCCCTTATCAGGAGATCGTCCAAGTAAGGGATAATTAATACGCCTTTTCTTCGTAGAAGAACCATCATTTCGGTCATTACCTTGGTAAAGACCCGAGGGGCCGTGGACAAACCAAACGGCAGCGTTTGAAACTGATAATGACAGTCTTGTATCACGAACCTGAGATACCCTTGGTGTGAGGGGTAAATTGGGACATGCAGATAAGCATCTTTTATGTCCAGGGACACCATGAAGTCCCCTTCTTCCAGATTCGCTATCACTGCTCTGAGTGACTCCATCTTGAACTTGAATTTCTGTATGTACAGGTTCAAGGATTTCAGGTTTAGAATAGGTCTTACCGAACCGTCCGGCTTCGGTACCACAAATAGTGTGGAATAATACCCCTTCCCCTGTTGTAGGAGGGGTACCTTGACTATCACCTGCTGAGAATACAGCTTGTGAATGGCTTCCAAAACCGACGTCCTTTCTGAGGGAGACGTTGGTAAAGCAGACTTTAGGAACCGGCGAGGGGGAGACCTTTCGAACTCCAACATGTAACCCTGAGATATTATCTGCAGGATCCACGGGTCCACTTGTGAGCGAGCCCACTGATTGCTGAAAATCTTGAGTCGACCCCCCACCGCTCCTGAGTCCGCTTGTAAAGCCCCAGCGTCATGCTGATGGCTTTGTAGAACCCGGGGCGGGTTTCTGGTCCTGGGCAGGGGCTGCTTGCTGCCCTCTCTTACCCTTTCCTCTGCCTCGCGGCAGATAAGACTGTCCTTTTGGTCGCTTGTTTTTATAGGAGCGAAAGGACTGCGGCTGAAAAGACGGTGTCTTTTTCTGTTGGGAGGGGGTCTGAGGTAAAAAAGTGGATTTGCCGGCAGTTGCCGTGGCCACCAGGTCCGAAAGACCGACCCCAAATAATTCCTCTCCTTTATATGGCAATACTTCCATATGCCTTTTGGAATCCGCATCACCTGACCACTGTCGCGTCCATAAACTTCTTCTGGCAGATATGGACATCGCGCTTACTCTTGATGCTAGAGTACAAATATCTCTCTGAGCATCTCGCATATAAAGAAAAGCATCCTTTAATTGCTCTAGAGTCAATAAAATACTGTCCCTATCCAGGGTATCAATATTTTCAGTCAGAGAATCCAACCACACTACCCCAGCACTGCACATCCAGGCTGAGGCTATTGCCGGTCGCAGTATAACACCAGTATGTGTGTATATACTCTTCAGTGTAGTTTCCAGCCTCCTATCTGCTGGATCCTTGAGGGCGGCCGTATCAGGAGACGGCAACGCCACTTGCTTTGATAAACGTGTGAGCGCCTTATCCACCCTAGGGGGTGTTTCCCAGCGCGCCCTAACCTCTGGTGGGAAAGGGTATAATGCCAATAACTTCTTGGAAATTAGCAGTTTTCTATCTGGGTTAACCCACGCTTCGTCACACACGTCATTCAATTCCTCTGATTCTGGAAAAGCTACAGGTAGTTTTTTCACCCCCCACATAATACCCCTTTTTGAGGTGCCTCCTTCATTGCCGTGATCATATAACGTGTGGCCCTATTGGAAAATACGTTTGTTTCTTCACCGTCGACACTAGATTCATCTGTGTCGGTACCCGTGTCGACTGACTGAGGTAAGGGACGTTTTACAGCCCCTGACGGTGTCTGAGACGCCTGAGCCGGTACTAACTGGTTTTCCGGCCGTCTCATTTCGTCAACTGACTTTTGTAATGTGCTAACATTATCACGTAATTCCATAACTAAAGCCATCCATTCCGGTGTCGACTCCCTAGGGGGTGACATCACCATTACCGGCAATTGCTCTGCCTCCACACCAACATCGTCCTCATACATGTCGACACACACGTACCGACACACAGCCACACAGGGAATGCTCTAATCGAAGACAGGACCCTCTTAGCCCTTTGGGGAGACAGAGGGAGAGTTTGCCAGCACACACCAAAAACGCTATAAATGTATATAAACAACCCTAGAAGGTGTTGTTTTTGATATAAGCGCTTTTAATATATCAATATCGCCAAATTATGCCCCCCTTCTCTTTGTTACCCTGTTTCTGTAGTGCAGTGCAGGGGAGAGTCCTGGGAGCCTTCCTCACCAGCGGAGCTGAGCAGGAAAATGGCGCTGAGTGCTGAGGAGAATAAGCTCCGCCCCTTTTTCGGCGGGCCTTTCTCCCGGGTTTTAAGAAAACTGGCCTGGGTTAAATACATACATATAGCCTTAATGGCTATATGTGATGTATTTATTTTGCCACTAAAGGTATTTAATATTGCTGCCCAGGGCGCCCCCAGCAGCGCCCTGCACCCTCCGTGACTGAATCAGTGAGACGTGTAGCAACAATGGCGCACAGCTGCAGTGCTGTGCGCTACCTTCATGAAGACTGAGGAGTCTTCTGCCGCCTGCTTTCCGGACCTCCGTCTTCAGCGTCTGTAAGGGGGATCGGCGGCGCGGCTCCGGGACGAACCCCAGGAGGACCTGTGTTCCGACTCCCTCTGGAGCTAAGTGTCCAGTAGCCTAAGACTCCAATCCATCCTGCACGCAGGTGAGTTGGAAATCTCTCCCCTAAGTCCCTCGATGCAGTGATCCTGTTGCCAGCAGGACTCACTGAGATTTAAACCTAAAAAAACTTTGTCTAAGCAGCTCTTTAGGAGAGCCACCTAGATTGCACCCTTCTCGGACGGGCACAAAAACCTAACTGAGGCTTGGAGGAGGGTCATAGGGGGAGGAGCCAGTACGCACCATGTGATCCTAAAAGCTTTATTTAGATGTGCCCTGTCTCCTGCGGAGCCCGCTATTCCCCATGGTCCTGACGGAGTCCCAGCATCCACTAGGACGTTAGAGAAATGTATTTACCGAGTACACCATTACTACCTTCTCTGGCAGAGAGTTCCAAATCCTTATGGTCCTTACTATGAAGAACCCATTCCTACATTGGGTACAACATTTTCTCTCCTCTAACCTCAGAGGGTGATCGCGTGTCCTGTGCAGTGTTCTCTCAATAAACAAATCTCCTGATAGCTCCTTGTAAAGCCCCTTTATATATCTGAAGATATTAATAATGTCTCCTCTTAGACGCCTCTTTCTAGTGTAAACATATTCAGCCTAGTAAGCCTTTCATCATAAGTCAGTGTCTCTAACCCCTTAACCAATTTTGTAGCTCACCTCTGAACTCTTTCGGTGCGGTGCCCAGAACTGTACACAATATTCCAGGTGCGGCTGTACCAATGATTTGTACAGTGGCAGGATTACACTCTCATCCGTTGTCTCAATTCCCTGTTTTATGCACGCTAACACCTTATTTGCCTTCCTTGCTGCACTTAGTCATTGTGTGCTGCTACTAAGCCTATTATCAATGAGCACCCCCAAATCTTTTTCAGCTACCGTTTCCCCTAGTTTTTCCCTATTTAATTTATAGGTTGTATGTTTATATTTTCTCCCAAAGTGCATAACTTTGCATTTTTCTATATTGAACCTCATTCTGAGTTTGTAGACTCAACATCTTTTTCCGAATTAATTACCCTACACAGTTAGTATCATCTGCAATAAGACTCTGAATCGCCAGTAGTTGCATATGCACAGCTAGAAAGCATGTTCAGTGCGACTAATAGCAAAATCCATTACCAATACGGATATACGTGCCACTCTGAATCTGTTTCTAAGACAAAGTACTATTAAATGATAAGAGATCTCTGTACTGATATCCTTGGTTGTATGATACATACTTTCCTGCTTTTGAAAAAGCATTTTAGTGAGACTGTGAAAGCAACAATTATGCAAGCGCAGCCCTGAAGGAGACAAGTAGTGGTCTGCCTGAGAGGCGTGTCATAAAATTATTGGCCAACTGGAAATGAGGAGTCTACTACGGTATGCCGGCGCTGGTATACCGGCAGCGGGGCAAGCGCAAAAGAGCCCCTTGCGGGCTAGCTGCGCTTGCCACGTTGCGGGCACAGTGGCTACGCGCGACACACTATTTATTCTCCCACCAGGGGTGTCGTGGACACCCCAAGAAGGAAAATAGTTGTCGGTATGCCGGCTGTCGGAATTCCGGCGCTGGTATGCTGAGAGCCGGGATCCCGACAGTCAGCATATCAAGTGCCACCCGGAAATGAGCAGGAAGCAGAAACAAAGTTCAGTATATATAAACGATATATACCAATGTCAAAGAACACATAATGTTAATCATGTTTTTCTATTTAGTTATTGCACATAACTAGGTTCCTGTATAGGAAGCAGCTAATGAGCGACATTATGGGATAGTGTATGCAGAACGTAATGTGCACATGGAATTTACTCCAGACCTGAGGGGCACTGAGAGGTTCTCAGCATCTGTTTCCTCACACACCTCTCCATAAAAAGAAATATTACAGATTTAAGATTTTAGATTTGAAAAGTTCCCACATAAGTTAAAAAAAATAAAATAAATTAAAGGCTCAGCATGTTTTCATATCAAGGCTCTTGTTTCTTTGAAAATATATTTGTATGTCATTAGCCGAGGGTCTTTTCTTAGGGTCAGGTGTCAGCATTTTCCTGATCTCGCATTCCTGTAAAGACATAACATTTATAAAAGGTGATTATGGGACGGAAACACATGGGGAAGGAGACGCGGTGAAACATTAGTATGGATATACCTCAATGGGGTTGTCCTCTACAAACGTCTGGGGCAATTCACCTCTCCGGATATTCAGCCATTCCTAACAATAAACGGGAAAATACATGAGGATTGCAAAATTTGCGAATCGCGATCTGGACGATTATTCAATGACTGCACATGTGCAGTGTTCACATTGCGCACGCGTGAGTAAAAATAGAGATAGAAATTGCATACACATCGTGATCGCAATGCAGCCGCTGTTTGACTGACAGGAAGCCGGCATTTCTGGGTGGAAACCTGACGTTTTCTGGGTGTGTCTGAAAAAACGCAGGCGTGCCCAGACGTTTTTAAGGCGGGTCTCTGACGTCAGCGATGACTACTTCCAGCCTCTTGTGTCGCAAGAATTGTGGACAAGCTTGCCTGGCGCAGATAGGAAAAATCTTCGATGTTCCGGTAATTGCGGCAACTATATGATCGCAACAACTGCTTCTTAGCAGAAACTGCAATCCTTACTGAATAAGGTCCTTAGTGTATGAGAATGTTCTAGGTTTGGATTAAGTTAGTTTAATGACATGTTTTAGCAAAAGAATAATCGAACTTTAATAGCCCATCCTTCTGTCTCTTTAGGACCATTTCCTTAATTATCTACAGTATATGTTTTACTTTGTTCTACTAAAATACTGATTATTAGCGCCTTAAATGTGATCAAAGTAAGTGGACATAATGAATGAGAACTGTAAATCTTAATGTGTTCAATAAATTTATGTACTTGTCACATGTAAAAAGTTATAATATATGGATTTATACATTTTTACGGCACAAAAGACAACCCATTGATAGGAATGGCAGCCATCCAAACACTGCCACCACAAGGGATAATCATATTGGGCGTGCCTCTTAAATTCTCTGTGATTATACACTAAATCAGAGACACATCCCTAAATGTCCAGTCCCCACCACTTGAACTATGGGGGTCATTCCGAGTTGTTCGCTCGTTATTTTTTTCTCGCAACGGAGCGATTAGTCGCTAATGCGCATGCGCAATGTCCGCACTGCGACAAGTAAATTTGCTATGCAGTTAGGAATTTTACTCACGACATTACGAGGTTTTTTCTTCGTTCTGGTGATCGGAGTGTGATTGACAGGAAGTGGGTGTTTCTGGGCGGAAACAGGCCGTTTCATGGGAGTGTGTGAAAAAACGCTACCGTTTCTGGGAAAAACGCGGGAGTGGCTGGAGAAACGGAGGAGTGTCTGGGCGAACGCTGGGTGTGTTTGTGACGTGAAACCAGGAACGACAAGCACTGGACTGATCGCAGATGCCGAGTAAGTCTGGAGCTACTCAGAAACTGCTAAGAAGTGTCTATTCGCAATTCTGCTAATCTTTCGTTCGCAATTTTGATATGCTAAGATTCACTCCCAGTAGGCGGCGGCTTAGCGTGTGCAAAGCTGCTAAAAGCAGCTTGCGAGCGAACAACTCGGAATGACCCCCTATGTTAGAGAACCAGAACCTGCAGTACAAGACCATGCCTGGACTATCAGAATCAGCTAAATACTGTGGGCACACCTGCATTTAGGAACACACAGATTCTTCCATGAAAGGAGGCAAAACTTTGCTCCTCTCCAGCCGCTGCCATCTCCATGTTCTAAGCTTGAGAATTCCTGTACAAATGGCCAGACACATCCCAAACAAACCCATTTTGTACATAGGAAATGATCTTTTATGAACAGTAACTGCTAAAGGTAATCAGAGCTTTATTAGACATGACAAGAAAAATACACATAAAGTTTAGCATAGCTCCACACAAATCCAAAATCAACACCAACACATCCTGTTAGGCAGGCTGATTTGCACATATCGTCATGAGTTTTTGGTAACAAAGCAGAGGTTCTATGCTTTAAATGGGTGACTTTAAGAGCTATTATGTGAGCACCAGAACTTCTGTGGGGGTACTCAGTAGTATGCAGTACAGACACTTTTTCTTGGTCTAATTTTTTAATTCTTAGAACCAGTTCCAAAACCAGGAAGAAATCTGTGAAATCATTACAGAAATGATTATAACAGGTATCTGCGCATATATCCAGAGTAAGGAGGCTACTATAAATCTTCTATCAACTTGTAACTTTAAGGGAGTATCGGCCACTTTCCTTATCGAAAAAAATAGTAATTCGGACACCTTGGAAGTTAAAAGTAACTCCCCTGCACATAACACTTGGGGGGTCATTCCGAGTTGATTGCTCGCTAGCTGTTTTTAGCAGCCATGCAATCGCATAGTCGCCGCCCACAGGGGAGTGTATTTACGCTTTGCAAGTGTGTGAACACCTGTGCAGCCGAGCGCTGCAAAAACATTTTGTGCAGTTTCTGAGTAGGTCTGAACTTACTCAGCCCTTGCGATCACTTCAGCCTTTCTGGTCCCGGAATTGACGTCAGACACCCGCCCTGCAAACGCTTGGACACGCCTGCGTTTTTCCAAACACTCCCTGAAAACAGTCAGTTGACACCCATAAACGCCTTCTTCCTGTCAATCTCCTTGCGATCGCCCGTGCGAATGTATTCTTCGTTAAATCCATCGCACAGCAATGATCCGCTCTGTACCAGTACGACGCGCCTGCGCATTGCAGTGCATAGGCATGCGCAGTAGTGACCTGATCGCTGCGCTGCGAAAAACGTCAGGGTGCGATCAGGTCGGAATGATCCCCTTAAACTGCTAATTGCATTTCAAAGTAAAATAAAAGTGTAATTATTTTGTGATCTTTGTATATTCACCATAAGGCTGCAGAGTGAGTTGTATGGGCATAGCTATAATGGGTGCCATTGCTATAGGGCCCAGAGACTTAGGCGTCCCACCTCTGGGGTCTGACTAAACTGCACCCAAGTCATAACGTTGTCTACCAGGTTCCCGGAAATGCCCACTAAGCACTGTGTGGCATGCTGTGAACTGAGGGCACTGTGTTGGAGTGTGTACCGGCAGCAGTACAATAAGGAATATTGTTAACTTTGGCCACTACAATGTGACATAATACGTACTTGGGGCACTGTGTGGTACAATGTGAACTAGGGCATTACTATGGGGTATAACATTAACTAGGGCACTACTATAGTGCATAGGGGCAGATTGGCCATAGGGCTCACCAGGAAGATTCCTGGTAGGCTGATATGCCTGTGGGGCTTGTTTTGTGTGTTGTCATGTGGCCCCACCCCCACATGACAGGCAGCCCACAGCACTCAGTACACTGCATCCAGTGATGCTGCCAAGGCTGCGCGATATGTTAAACCTCATGTACTGCCCATGTCAGGCCACTTTTACATAATTTTACAGGGCTACTTAAGTTTCCAATCTTCCCCTGTTCTCAGACACAACTGCAGAAAAAGACGCAAGGGAGGCCGCAATTGTGTACTATCAGGCCCTACGATGAGGGATCCCGCTCCCCTAAACAGGCCTCACACCCATTAGGGCTGCTTCCATAAATTTCCTGGGCTGGTTTTCCATCCCAATCCGCCCCTGATGGAGCATAAAATGAACTGCTGTGGTGCAAGGAGTCTCTATAGAAGGGGGAAGGGGCCCCTTCAAAATATTGCTGTGGGGCCCACAAAGTTCTGTCTACGCCTCTGGTGAGTTGTTTTACTAAATGGGCAATAGGGCATATACACTGAGGCAGCCAGGACAGATGGCACACAAAGAGAAACACCTTACTAATGGAGCCTGAGCAAAAGAGAGGCTAGAGGAGCTAACATTAATATTGCCCAGGTCCTAAAGCAGGCATGTCAGACTCAAAATCCCAATTTTTGTGGACCACACAAGGTTTAAGTCTTGACTGGGCCGCAAGAAGAAGAAAAAGTCTTACATTCAATTTTAAAAGATTACAAAAACCAACAATAAAATAATAGGATTTTAATTACCTACCGGTAAACCCTTTTCTCGTAGGATGCTGGGCGCCCGCCCAACGTTTCGTTTTCCTGCAGAGGTTATTTGGTTCAGTACAACTTTGTTCTTGGTTAAATACTGCATTGTTAGTTGGTAAGTAATGTTTCAGCGGTTGCTGAGTTTCAGGCTAGTTAGCTTGGTTTGCTTGGTATGTGTGAGCTGATATGAATCTCGCCACTATATGTGTATAATCCTTCTCTCGAAGATGTCCGTCTCCTCGGGCACAGTTTCTAGACTGAGTCTAGTAGGAGGGGCATAGAGGGAGGAGCCAACCCACACTCTTAAACTCTTAAAGTGCCAATGGCTCCTGGTGAACCCGTCTATACCCCATGGTACTAAAGTGGACTCCAGCATCCTCTACAGAGTACGAGAAAAGGATTTACCGGTAGGTAATTAAAATCCTATTTTCTTCCTGATACTTGGCATCTCTTATTTCTCTTACGTCCTAGAGGATGCTGGGATCCACTTTAGTACCATGGGGATGTAACAAAGCTCCCAGAACGGGAGGGAGAGCGCGGAGGCTCATGCAGAACTGCTTGACTAAACTGTAGGTCTGCAGAGGCCAAAGTATCGAACTTGTAAAACTTAGCAAACGTTTTCGACCCAGACCAAGTAGCCACTCGGCAAAGCTGCAAAGCAGAGACTCCCCTGGCAGCCGCCCAGGAAGAGCCCATCTTACGAGTAGAGTGGGCCTTAACAGATTTCGGACACGGCAATCCTGCCGTAGAATATGTATGCTAGATAGTGAACCTGATCCAGCGAGAAATTGTCTGCTTAGAAGCAGGACACCCCATTTTCTTGGGGTCATACAGCACAAATAGAGAGTCCGATTTTCTGGGATGAGCCGTCCTCTTCACATAGATCTTCAAAGCCCTCGCAACATCCAAGGACTTTGATGTAATTGAGGAGTCAGTAGCCACTGGCACAATAGGTTGGTTGATATGGAAAGCCGACACAACCTTTGGAAGGAACTGCTGACGCGTCCTGAGCTCCTCTATCTTCATGGAAGATTAAGTAGGGGCTGTTACAGGACAAAGCCCCCAATTCCGACACTCGTTGAGCCGAGGCCAAAGCCAAGGACAACAAAGTGACAGCCTTCCATGTGAGAAACTTGGCCTCAGCCTCCTGTAAAGGCTCCAACCAATCCTATTGCAGGAAATGCAATACCACGTTAAGATCCCAGGGTGCCGTCGACGCCACAAAGGGAGGCTGGATGTGCAGAACCCCTTTCAAAAAGGTCTGAACCTCATGGAGGTCAGGCAATTGTTTCTGGAAGAAAATGGACAAAGCCAAAATTTGGACCTTTATGGATCCCAAACGCAGGCTCATATCCACACCTGCTTGCAGGAAAAGGAGAAACCGTCCAAGTTGAAACTCCACCGTAGGAAATTTCTTGGATTCACACCAAGACACATTTTTTCCAAATACGATGGTAATGTTTAGACATTACTCCTTTCCTAGCCTGTATCAGGGTAGGAATAACCTTGCTCGGAATACCCTTTTGGGCTAAGATCTGGCTTTCAACCGCCATGCTGTCAAACGTAGTCGCGGTAAGTCTTGATAAGCGAATGGCCCCTGTTGCAGAAGGTTCTCGCGAAGAGGAAGGGGCCTCATATCCTCCAGCAGTAAGTCCAGAAGATCCGCTTACCAAGCTCGCCTTGGCCAGTCCGGAGCAATGAGAATTGCCTGAAATCTTGTTCTCTTTATGAGTTTTAGAATTCTTGGAATGAGTGGAAGTGGAGAGAACACATATACACTGACTTGAATACCCACGGAGTTACTAGGGCATCCACTGCCACTGCTTGTGGGTCTCTCGACCTGGAACAGTACCTCCGAAGTTTCTTGTTGAGACGTGAGGCCATCATGTCTATGTGAGGCACGCCCCAACGACTGGTCACGTCTGTGAATACTTCCAGATGGAGGCCCCATTCTCCTGGATGGAGACCGTGTCTGCTGAGGAAGTCCGCTTCCCAGTTGTCCACTCCTGGAAGGAAGATCGCTGACAGCGCAAACGTGTGCCTTTCCGCCCAGAGGAGGATTCTTGTCACCTCTGACATTGCAGCTCTGCTTTTTGTTCCTCCCTGTCGGTTTATGTAGGCCACCGCCGTTACATTGTCCAACTGTACTTGAATGGCCCGATCTTGTATAAGATGTGCCGCATGGAGAAGACCATTGTTCACGGCTCTGAGTGAATGTTTATTTGAAGAATGGCTTCCAGGTTTGACCATCTTCCTTGGAAGGTTTCCCCCTGGGTGACCGCTCCCCAACCTCTGAGACTTGCATCCGTGGTTAAAAGGATCCAGTTCTGAATTACGAACCTGCGGCCCTCCAGAAGGTGAGCCATCTGCAGCCACCAGAGGAGCGAAATCCTTGCCTTCGGTGAGAGACGTATCCTCTTGTGCATGTGCAGATGAGATCCCAACCATTTGTCTAGGAGATCCAGTTGGAAGGGTCGAGCATGGAATCTTCCGTATGGTAGAGCCTTGTAGGAGGCAACCATCTTTCCCAGAAGGCGACTGCACTGGTGAACCGATACCCGGGCAGGCTTCAAGACATCCCGGACCATTGATTGTATCACCAACGCTTTCTCCACCGGTAGCAACACCCTCTGCACTTCCGTGTTGAGGATCATTCCCAGGAAAGACAATCTCCTTGTCGGTTCCAAGTGTGACTTTGGAAGGTTCAGGATCCAACCATGATCACTGAGCAGTCGAGTCATGAGTGCAATGGACTGCAACAACTTCTCCCTGGACACTGCCTTTATCAGCAGATCGTCCAGGTATGGAATTATGTTCACTCCCTGTCTTCGTAGGAGAACCATCATCTCTGCCATCACTTTGGTGAACACCCTTGGTGCCGTGGAGAGGCCGAATGGCAGTGCATGGAACTGATAGTGACAGTCTAACAGTGCGAATCGGAGATAAGTCTGATGCAGTGGCCAAATTGGAATGTGGAGTTATGCATCCTTGATATCCAGGGATACCAGGAACTCCCCCCTCCTCCAGAACTGTGATCACCGCTCTCAAAGACTCCATTTTGAATTTGAACTCCCTCAGATAGGGGTTCAACACTTTCAAATTCAAAATCGCCCTGACCGAACCATCCGGTTTCGGAACCACGAAAAGGTTTGAATAGTAACCCTTGTTTTGCATCTGAGGTGGAACTATGACAATGACCTTTGACTTCTCCAATTTTAGGATTGCTTCCTATAGGACAGCCCTGTCTGCCAGTAAAGCTGGTAAGCCTGATTTGAAGAATCAGTGAGGCGGGAGTTCTTGAAACTCCAGCCTGTATCCCTGGGACACAATATCCTGCAACCAGGGGTCCGGGCCGGATGACACTCACACGTGGCTGAACCGTCTGAGCCTCGCCCCCACCAGCCCTTCCTCCAGGCCATGCGGTCCACCGTCATGCTGAGGATTTTGATGTTCCAGAAGCAGGCTTCTGGTCTTGGGATCCTGCAGTAGCAGGTTTTTTTGATTTTGCACGACCTCCTCTAAAGAAGGTGTTAGAAGGTTTGCCCTTTTTTGTTTTTGCTGTCCGAAAGGACTGTGATGGCAATAAAGAAAAAGGTTTCTTCGTAGCAGGTGCAGCTGAGGGAAGAAAAGGTGACTTACCCGCAGTTGCCGTGGAAATCCACGCATCCAACGCTTCCCCAAATAGAGCCTGACCTGTGTATGGTAGGTTCTCCACACCTCTCCTGGATTCCACGTCGGCAGACCATTGGCATAGCCAGAGTCCTCTGTGAGCCGGGGCAGACATGGAAGATATCCCTGAACCCAGGTCTTTCATGGATTCGACCATAAATCCTGCAGAATCCTGTATGTTACGTAGAAACAATTCAACGTCACTTTTATCCATTGAATCCAATTCCTCTAGCAACGTGCCTGACCACTTTACTATAGCTTTAGAGATCCATGCACAGGCAATAGTAGTTTGCAATATCGCCCCTGAAGCCATGTATATGGATTTGAGCGTAGTGTCAATTTTGCGATCAGCCGGTTCTTTTAACGCGGTAGATCCCGGGACAGGTAAAAACCACCTTCTTTGATAGTCTGGAAACAGATGCGTCAACTATGGGTGGGTTTTCCCATTTTTTTCTATCCTTCTCAGGAAAGGGAAAAGCAACTAGAACCTTTCTGGGGATCTGGAATTTTTTCTCTGGGTTTTCCCAGGATTTTTCAAATATAGCGTTTAATTCTTTAGACGCAGGGAAGGTTAGCAAGGCTCTTTTATTATCCGTGAAGTAAGCCTCCTCAACCTGTTCAGGTGTTGCGTCAGTAATATTCAACACATCTCTAATGGCTTCAATCATCAACTGCACCCCTTTTGCAAGGGATGCCGCTCCCCTCAGCACATCCCCCTCACCGCCTGCCGTGTCAGAATTGGTATCCGTGTCACCTTGCATAATCTTGGCAAGAGCACGTTTTTGAGAGTGTATGCCAGGGGGCCCTGGAGGAACAGAACTGGACCATACAGCCATAGAGTTTTGTAAAACCTGATTTGCTGTCTCAGTTTGCGCTACCCTAGTAGAAATCTGAGAGAGCATACCCTCAAGAGAGGCTAACCACTCAGGCTCCTTAGCAGGAATCTGTGCTAAACCAGTGCAATCCTGATTACATGGAATGGGGTCATCCTGAGAGGACATATCCTCTGCAGGATAGGACACCGAGGCCCTCATTCTGAGTTGTTCGCTCGCTAGCTGTTTTTAGCAGCAGTGCAAACGCTAAGCTGCCGCCCACTGGGAGTGTATCTTAGCTTAGCAGAAGTGCGAACGAAGGGATCACAGCGCTGCTACAAAAAAAGATTGTACAGTTTCATAGTAGCTGCAGACCTACTCCTACCTTGCGAACACTTCAGACTATTTAGTTCCTGTTTTGACGTCACAAACACGCCCTGTGTTCGGCCAGCCACTCCCCCGTTTCCCCAGCCACTCCTGCGTTTTTATCTGGCACACCTGCGTTTTTCAGCACACTCCCTGAAAACGGTCAGTTACCACCTAGAAACACCCACTTCCTGTCAATCACTCAACGATCAGCAGTGCGACTGAAGAGCGTCGCTAGAGCTTGTGTAAAACTGCACCGGCTTTTGTGAAATACATCGCGCGTGCGCAGTGCGCACCATACGCATGCGCAGAAGTGCCGATTTTTAGCCTGAACGCTGCGCTGCGAACAACGGCAGCTAGCTATCAACTCGGAATGACCCCCAGAGTCCCTAGACATGGCCAGTTGGAGACAACAAACACTCCACACACACACACACACACACACACACACACGGAAAAGGCAGACAGAGTTTCCCCTCAAGAATTCCACAGAGATTGGAGCCAACCCACACACGGCGCTTTTTAGATATAGGAAAACCACTATCCAGTGCTTACTGTGCACCTTAATAGGTTATACAGAATATACACCGCCCCCCCGAGCTCCCCCCCCCCCCCCCCTTCTACAACCCCCTGGTACCGTATGAGATAGCTGGAGTTGATGAGGAGGAACAGCTCTCCCTGGCAGCGTCTCTGCATGCAGGAAAAATGGCGCTGAACGCTGCTGGGTCCGCTCTGAGGAGAAGCTCCACCCCCCTTCCTTGGCGCTGCTTCCCGCTCTCTTGTTCTTTATACTGGCCTGAGGAATATCTGCTGGCAGTGATCTGGGGTCCCTGACAGATTTCTAACCAGTGTAGGGTGTAGGCGCTGACTCAGGGCGCCCCTCACAGCGCTGCACAATGTACCGCTGAGCCCCGGAGCACAGTTAGTACTGCGCTCCTACCCTGTTGCCGCCATCTTCACACCGACTCCCCACTTGCCAGGGGACCGGTGACTCACTCGCCACTGAAGTCTTCTGGCGCTGTAAGAGGGTGCTGCGGGGGTGAGCGATCACCTGTGGCGGCGAACGTTCATTCCCCTCAGGAGTTCAGTGTCCTATCAGCGGAGATAGTGGCTCAGACCCCTTAGGGCAGACACTACTCCCCCCCTTAGTCCCACAAAGCAGGGAAACTGTTGCCAGCAGCCTCCCTGTGCCTAAACTCTATTAAAATAAAAAAAACAGAGAAACTCCTATGGAGCTCCCCTAGCTGTGACCGGCTCCTACGGGCACATTTTCTAAACTGAGTCTGGTAGGAGGGGCATAGAGGGAGGAGCCAGCCCCACTCTCAAACTCTTAAAGTGCCAATGGCTCCTGGTGGACCCGTCTATACCCCATGGTACTAAAGTGGACCCCAGCATCCTCTAGGACGTAAGAGAAAACAACTTTAATAGTGCGAGCTGGGTTATTCCCCTTCATATATTACTGTGCGGACCCCTCTCCTGTATAATACATGTCAGTGTGAGTTATTAAAAGGTGTCACTTCCAGCCCCTCCTCTCTCCCTCCAGGTGCCCTCTGGTATCCCCTCTTGTTCCTTATGTTCCCTCCAGCCACAAGCCCTCTGTGCCTCCTGTACCTGCGATTCCAATTTACTTTCTTCATTGAGAGACATTTTTCCATCCAAATTCCAGAAGAATCCTGCTGCAATAAGGGCAGCTGGGTACACAGGGCAGTCGGGCACACACACATACAGGGCATGATGGCTTCAGTGCTAATGGCGCTGAGCAGATGGGATGTGACGGAGCAGAGCTTTGCAAAGCTGGGCATGTGCAGCAGCTCCCGCCATGGACATTTCCCCATCTCTATCACTATCTTCTTGCACATGTGCAGATCACGACCATTGTGGCAACAGCAACTCATCCGGTGGTGGCGGGCAGAATTCCATTGCTTTTAAAAAGTAAACTTGGGCTGCAAAAGTATGCATTGTGGGCGCGGCCCGTCTGTCCTAAAGCAAGAGGCGTTCGGAACCAGAAATGTTATATATTCTTAATGTCTTAAACTAGTAATTTGAGACGCTTTACCGAAGTCATGTTCTCCGCTTGACTTCACTGCAAAACCAGAATCTGAGCATGGGGAAATACTGGGGGATATTTCTGTAAATGATTATCCCATAGCAATTACGCATATCTATTCAATTGGTAAAATGCATTAGGAAAATATACATAAGGGGCAATCCTGTTTCCCGCCAAGGGTGCAAGTTGCCGTTGCAGTGTTGTGTTATTGCCAACAACGCCACCTCAAATACACTCCTTGAGGCACCTTCTCGTGGGTAATTGGATTCCATAAAAAATTTTTTGCCAGCGCACCAATATGAACATTTAGCCCTTTTGCTGTTGATACAAGTGAGCCAGTAATTTGCAGGTTTCCAAGCGGAGATGGGGGACATTTGATAGTAATGGGCAGCAACAATATTCACATGAATGTAAATAACAGAACAATGCAACAGTGCATAATGAAGTGTGGCTGTAAAAAGAATCACAAATTCTGGCACTCACTGTACGGTCGTGTCCACTGCCAAATATCCACAGAAGTTCGAGTAATATTAATCCTAAAGCATAAATGTCAACTTCAGCTTCATATATTTCTTCTTTCTGGTAAAAAAAAACCAAAACAGTTAAATAAAATTAGTAGGCACACACATGTTGAACTGCTAGCATAGGCAACACATCAGACAGAAAACAACTTGATGCATATTTTCCTTTACATCAATAGTTCGGTAAAAAAAAATAATCTGCTATCACATTGAGGGCTCTATACGCACCTGTCCAGCGACGTGCGGCAGTATCTGCCTCCTTGGCAGTGTCCTCTTCTGGACTGTAGGCTGCCTAGCACTGCTGGCGAAGGGTTAATGTGTAGTGCACATGGACTGCAAACATTTGTGCATGTGCATAGCTAGTTAGCCCGATGGGGATAGAGAAGGTATAGGTAACGCCACATCAAGATGGGGTTATCTAGCGGAAATAAGCTAGGCTTTTTGCCAGAAATTAGTGTCAGAGATGCTTGATACATTCTTGTTTGTCCTTCAAGTACATTCTGGACAAGTTACTCACTTACCTAGGGAATAGGTAGTTTGCCGATTTACATGCTGTCAACATAAATATGTCAACAGCATATCAACGATACCATACCTACTGTATGTCCAGAAGATTTCTAGTGGTTCTTAAACTCAATTAAGTATCTGGAAGCTCTGTCTGCTCTTAAATGGTTCCTCTTTTCTGAATGAACTTACATGAGTCACATAAATCAGATAGCTGGTTTACATCTTTAAAAATGTCTTTATTTCAAATCTTTAAACATTTATTAATTTTAATGCTTAATATCTTATCTGTAATTTGGTAACGACTGTATATGATGCACCGGGTACATATTTGAAAACTAGGTGATGCTCAATGTAATTATGGTGCCCATACACTAGGACGATATTGACGCATCGGGCCAACGTATCGTGAGTAAGTGGACCACACTGACTAAGTGGTCACCTTACGATTACGATCTGATGCGCGCTTCCGGGGCTCGTAAGTAGGGTTTTCAGATCTTACCTGCAGCATGTAAGATATGGCTCGGTCACTTACGATGAGAAGTCTTAGGGCCAGATGCATCATCGCTTGGAAAGTGATAAAATGGAGAGTGAAAATGCACCAGCCAATCAGCTCCTGCCATTTTTCAAACACAGCCTGTGACATGGCAGTTAGGAGCGGATTGGCTGGTACTTTTTCACTCTCCATTTTATCACTTTCCAAGCGATGATGCATCTAGCCGTTAATGTTAGATCTCCTGCGATCTATCATTAGCACATCGTGAGCGAGGTGACCTGGACTCACGATATTGAGACGGAGCGCATGCGATACCTCATCCTAGTGTATGGGGGCCATTATTTTTACTATTATTTTAAGTAAATTAAGAATGTAGTTTTAGATTTTTAATGGCTTAATGTTCCCGAGTGCAGCTCTAGGTTACTGCACATCAGTCAGTCATGTAAGATGCTACTCCGTTTTTTTCAGCTAGCAACACACAGACAATAACAGCTTCTATTTTCTGCAATGTGCCCTGGACATTTTCAATGGAGCTCCCGGACACTGGATCTGAATTGGGTTGCTAGGAAAAACTCATTGACTAACGTCAATGAGGATTCCCTGTATGGTGTCCATGTATTTTTAGGGGAGATGAAATCATTAATTCCCCTAATTTGCACCTTGTTTAAAAACAGTAGTTTAATATAGTGAATGCGAGCTGGAATAATAGCTGACATTAGGGGATGCGGTCAAGATCCGCCGGACGAAATTCCGGCGGTCAGGATACCGACACCGGAATCCCGACCAGCACAATCCCGACATATACACGACACCCACAGAGGGAAAATAAATTAGTGTGCCGAGCTTAACGAGGCACCGTGCCCGCAAGGGGCTGCGTTGCGCTCATCTCCCTGTCGGGATTGTGCCGGTCGGGATTCCGACCGCCGGGATTTTGTACTGATCCCGACATTAGCCCATTACAGGTTGAGTATCCCTTATCCAAAATGCTTGGGACCAGACGTATTTTGGATATGGGATTTTTCCGTATTTTGGAATAATTGCATACCATAATGAGATATCATGGTGATGGGACCTAAATCTAAGTACAGAATGCATTTATGTTACATATACACCTTATACACACAGCCTGAAGGCAATTTTAGTCAATATTTTTTATAACTTTGTGCATTAAGCAAAGTGTGTGTACATTCACACAATTCTTTTGTTTCATATACACCTTATACACACAGTCTGAAGGTCATTTAATACAATATTTTTAATAGCTTTGTGTATTAAACAAAGTTTGTGTACATCGAGCCATCAGAAAACAAAGGTTTCACCATCTCACTCTCATTCAAAAAAGTCTGTATTTCGGAATATTTGGATATGGGATACTCAACCTGTATTAGAAGTGATGTTAATATACGGTAATATATATATAATATGTTAATATATCGAGGTGCGGGAGTGACCTAGCTCAGGCCTTCTTGCACCCAACTGGCTCCTATTATGTATGTTTTAGTAAGAGGAAAGTAACATTTTTTCACTTACTTCAAAATGTAAAACATTTACTCATGCAAATACATTTTTATCCCTTGCTCCCACACATCATGGGTGCTAACAAAAGCTAAAAAGTACTTGGTAGACTATGAATATTATGAAAACTATAATGAATATTATACCTGGTGAAACTAACGTATCCATTTCCCTTCAGAGGCTGCTGAAAAGCACTAACAAGGAGCCTGAGAGAACTATCAAGGTCTGTAAAAGTAAATCTGCATGTAGCTTTCAACATCCACAGAGTAAAGACACCAACAATTTTTGATTGATATAAAAACTAGAGACTACCTTCAGTAGGAAGGATAGACATGTACAAAAATGTCCTATTCCTCCCAAAACATAAGGAAAGAGGGCTGAGGGAACAGGGATGCACTCAAATAACCTCCTAGCTGAAGCAACGGCAGGAGTAAAGCCCCCTTCCAGACAGTATCACCAGTCAGTGTACTATTGCAGCTGCCTGCTGCTTGTCTGGGCCTGTACAGCAGGCAGAGGATGATGCTATCTGTTCCAATCACAGCAGCCAGGCAGGATATTTACTGTTTCTCTGCGCCATACACTTGTATATAATGCGCAATCATTGGGTGGGCAACTGCTTCCAGGTGAGGGAAATCAGGGGAGCCAATGGAAGAAAAATAATAGAAGTCCCTTGTATGACCCTTAAAACAATATTGAGGTACTAATCAGTAACATAAGAACAAAAAGGTAGATAAAAATGGCCTGTATCTAGAGGGAAAAAATTACTTTGTGGAAATAATGTAAACATGAAATAAACAGAGTGCGAAGACAGCTGCACCTTAAACAGATTGAAGGCCAACTCTTTTCAATACTCTCTGAAGTAGAGGATAGAAAATGAATACACAAAAAACCCAGGCACATTCCATGTAATAGATGCGAACAGAGGCTTCCATGCACTCAACTTTGCATCAATCACCATACTGGTAATGCCAGCTTCTGCAGGCTGGGAAGAAAGGATGCCATGACTGGTCGACCGAAAACTCAACAGGATTGGTGTACCAGGACTGTCCGGGAACTAATTAGCTCCTGAACCATGACCCCTACAGCCCAAACTTCCATGGAGGTACATGAACTGAATTTAACTATGAGACAAACAGCATTCACTGGCCCTGATACCATAATGACCTGGTAATTTAAATATTATGTCACCATGTCTATATCTGGCGGTCCCCAAATGTCTAACAGATCACTAAATACATTGGAGGTGAAGTAATCACTTTTTTGATCTAGACTTTGGCATGTCAGGAAGTCCACATCCTTAATGAAGAATGCAAAATGCTTTCTTAATTGTTCATCTGTACATCAATTTTCTAACCCTAACGAAGTTTTATCCAGTTGGTCAGGAGCAGGTAAATGGTCTTGAGCTTCAGGATGTTGGCAAGAAGAATTGGCACCTGAGGTGATGGTAATTAAACAACCTTACTACCCCCTAGGCCTGTGTTGGTCACTCAAACGTTGCTGGCTACAGTCTGTTTTTGCCTTTGCTTTATTGCTACTCCAGCTAGCTTTTGACTACTCTGTTGTTTATTCCCTTTATCTCAGAATGTTTATGATTACTCTGTCTCCAACTACTCTGAACCACAGAGTTTACCGACTACTCTTTGGGCCTTAGTCAGTTTTGTTAGCAAACAAAAAAGCACACTAATGGGCAAAACCATGTTGCACTGCAGGTGGAGTATATGTAACGCTCAGAGAGAGAGTTGGATTTGGGTGAGTTATATTGTTTCTGTGCAGGGCAAATACTGGCTGTTTTATTTTTAAACTGCAAGTTAGATGTCAGTTTAAACACACCCCACCCAAATCTACGGCCAGATGCATCATCTCTTGGAAAGTGATAAAATGGAGAGTGAAAAAGTTTCAGCCAATCAGCTCCTAACTGCCATTTTTCAAACACAGCCTGTGACATTGCAGTGAGGACCTGATTGGCTGGTACTTTTTCACTCACCATTTTATCACTTTCCAAGCGATATGCATCTCTCTGTTCATTTTACATCTGCCCCATCTGCAGTGCAACATGGTTCTACCCATTTGTGTGCTTTTTTTGGTTTGCTAACAAACCTGAATAAGGCCCTTTCTTATTACCATTCCTAAACCTTGCTAGTTTACAATTTGGCTCCTTAGTCCCCTGCCCTGGCCATTGGTTTGTTTCAGTTGGTTGTTTCACACTTGTCTAAGATCTCGGCTTTGTTTAGGACTATCTGTTGTGTTGTTGTTTAGCATCACTGCCAGCACTCGTACAGCAGCATATTCTGCTTAGCTGCATGTGGAGTTATTGTCAAAAGTTTGGACACACCTTCTCATTCAATGGTTTTTATTTATTTTAATTATTTTAGATTAATACTGAAGACAGCAAAACTATGAAAGAACACATGGAATTAGGTTGTCAACAAAAAAGCGTGCCTTGTCAAGAGTAAGTGTTGTAATCCATATTATGGCACGAACCACTCAACTCAGCAAAGAGAAACGACAGTCCATCATTACTTTAAGACATGATCAGTTGATACGGAAAATTTCAAGAGCTTTGAATGTATCCTCAAGTGCAGTTGCAAAAACCATTAAACACTATGATGAAACTGGCTCTCATGAGGAGCGCCCCAGGAAAGAAAGTAACCTCTGCTGCAGAGGATAAGTTCATTAGAGTTACCAGCCTCAGAAACCACTACTTAACAGCACCTCAGATTAGAGCCCACATAAATTCTTCAGAGTTCAAGTAGCAGACAAATCTCAACATCAACTGTTTAGAGGAGACTGTGAATCAGACCTTCGTGATCGAATTACTGCCAAGAAGCCACTACTGAAGATGAACAAGAAGAAGAAGAAGAAGAAGAGAATTGTTTGGGCCAAGAAACACAAGGAATGGACATTAGACCAGTAGAAATCTGTACTTTGGTCTGATGAGTCCAAATTTGAGATTTTTGGTTCCAACCGCTGTGTCTTTGTGAGACGCAGAGAAGGTGAGCGGATGGTTTCTGCATGTGTGGTTCCCACTGTGAAGTATGGAGGAGGAGGTGTGATGGTATTGGAGTGCTTTGCTGGTGACACTGTTGGTGGTTTATTCAAAATTCAAGACACACTTAACCAACATGGCTACCACAGCATTCTGCAGCGCCATGCCATCTCATCTGGTTTGCGCTTACTGGGACCATCATTTGTTTTTCAACAAAACAATGACCCCAAACACACCTCCAGGCTATGTAAGGGCTACTTGACCAAGAAGGAAAGTGATGGAGTCCTGTGTCAGATGACCTGGCCTCCACAATCACCCGACCTAAACCCAATTGAGATGGTTTGGGATGAGTTGGACCGCAGAGTAAAGTAAAAGCAGCCAACAAGTGCTCAGCACCTCTGAGAACCCCTACAAGACTGTTAGAAAACCATTCCAGGAGACTACCTCATGAAGCTGATTGAGAGAATGCCAAGAGTGTGCAAAGCTGTTATCAAAGCAAAAGGGGGCTACTTTGAGGAATCTAAAACAGAAAACATATTTTGATTTAACACTTTTTTGTTTACAACATAATTCCATATGTGTTCTTTCATAGTTTTGATGTCTTCAGTATTAATCTACAATGTACAAAATAATAAAAATAAATAAAATCCATTGAATGAGAAGGTGTGTCCACACTTTTGACTGGCACTATATATATTTATTTTGGACAGTTTCATCTTGTTGTACACTTGTACTACCCACATTATGTACTTGAGACAACAAAGTACTACTATGGGAAAATAGTCTGTCAATGGCGTATCTATAATGGGTAAAGTGTGCATGGTGTAAGTATAAGGTGGTGTCTCGCTGGCCATAGATTGCTGCAGAGTGCAGAGACACAGACCTTATACTTACAGACGGCATCCCGGCGGCAGCTGCGGATAATACAAATTGCCAGACAGCACTGTGGAGCGTGATCTTCCGCTGAGGAGTAAGAACTAAGGACTACATCATTAATACTAACAACAACCACTTACTTGTGGAGAGGACAAAAGTAAAGCTGGCTGGTCTGTGTTATGCACACCAGTGCCTGCAGGAAAGTACTGGTGTCAGGACTGTTATGCACTCCAGTGCCTGCAGGAATGTACTGGTGTTTGAACTGTTATGCAAAACAAATGGACTCACAGACAGACTAGGGAATATGACATAACGTACACAGAAGGTGGTAGGGTAACAAAATACACACAACGTGAACAGAGAAGCCCAGAGGCTAAGGAACTGGGTATCTCCCTTGTATTAGAACTGCTCAGATGTGAAAAGCAAGATGTTGTGTTTTAATACATAGAAAACCCGAAATGCTGTTGCTAAGGGCAACAGCAAAACCCTAAAGGGTTACCAACGGGTGTGGCAGTAAACTCCTTGGTCAGAGATGGAATGATAGACACAAGGAGATTCTCCACAATCCTAATTCTCACTTGCAGTGCACAGGTTCGGTTTACTGCCACTAAACTGACCCCTGACACCTAGCACAGCGAGACAGGATTAGACAGGCAAGTCTTAGAATACAGCCGCAAACTTGCTAAGTTCACAGAGTAGTAACAGAACCCCAGCAAGCTAAACGACTGACTCCAGTCTTACTGCTAGGTCTGGATTGGCAGAGTGTAATACCAAATCCCCAGGCCTATTTGCAGTAAGCAACAAACAAATACAAAGCTACACAGTACTGGCTAACTTTCAGAAACTGACTAACCAACAAAGATTCAGCAGCATCTGCTTACCCTGAAAAGAGGCCTTATAAAGCAGGTGCTGTCCACGCCCCACTCAGACCTCACAGACTGTGAGCACAAAAACCAGCACCGGATCCCCTGCCATGCACAGAGCCTATAACCACTGCACAACAAAAGACCCGAACCGGAGTATCAGCTGCGCTCAGGTTACTCCGCTAGCACTTGTCTCCCGGTTGCCATGACGACGTGGCAGCACAGGGCAGGAGACCCTAACAGTACCCCCCCTCTGACGAGGGGTCAAAGAACCCCTACCACCGGGTTTATCGGGGAACTGCGAGAAGAAAGAGCGTATCAGTCTGGGGGCATGAAGATCACAACTGCGCACCCACGACCGCTCCTCCGGGCCATACCCCTTCCAGTGCACCAAAAATGACAGCCGACCCCGAACCACCTTGGAGTCAAGAATCCTTTCAACAACAAACTCCCTCTGGCCACGTATCAGAAGAGGGGAAGGTCTTCCACTGGAAGAAGGATTACTAATCGCCCGTTTTAAAAGGGAACAATGAAATGTTTTATTGATACCCAAAGAACGGGGCAGATCTAACTGAAATGCCACCGGATTGATAACCCTGGTGATCTTATAAGGGCCGATGAACCGGGGGCCTAACTTATGAGATGGCTGTCTCAACTTCAAATTCTTGGTAGACAACCAGACGAAGTCTCCTAATTTGAAGCTGCAGGGTCTTTTCCGCTTATCAAAAACCCTTTTGGTCACTAATGACACAGACACAAGGGCTTTCTTCACTTTCCGCCAAATACCTCTAAGGACCGAAACCACAGAGGAACCACCAGGCGTGGAGTCCAGGTGGTCAAAAGAATTGGCCTTAGGATGATGCCCATACACACAAAGGAAGGGAGAGATCCCTGTAGCAGAGTGAGCCGCGTTGTTATAGGCAAACTCCGCCATGGACAGATGAGCAACCCAGTCAGTCTGACACTTGGAGACATAACACCTGAGGAACTGCTCCAAGGACTGGTTCACCCTTTCAGTCTGCCCATTAGACTGCGGATGGTAGCCCGATGACAAGCTGACAGAAATCTGGAGATCGGAACAAAATGCCCTCCAGAATTTGGCCACAAACTGGGATCCGCGGTCAGAGACCACATCAAGTGGCAACCCGTGGAGACGCACAACATGCAGCATAAATAATTCAGACAGGCGTCTGGCCGATGGCAGCCCAACCAGTGGAACGAAGTGCGCCATCTTCGAAAACCTGTCAACGACAACCCAGATGGCTGTCATCCCCGAGGATTTGGGCAAGTCCACCACAAAATCCATTGAAATGTGGGTCCATGGCTTAGATGGGATAGAGAGTGGATGTAGTGGGCCAACAGGAACCCCTCTAGGAGTCTTATTTCGGGCACAGATGTCACATGCCCGAACCCACTGATCCACATCCTTAGCCACCGAGGGCCACCACACCGCCCTAGATAGCAACTCCCGAGTTCTGGCAATACCCGGGTGACCTGCAGACTTCTTGGCATGGAATTCCAGGAACACTCGCTGTCTTAACCTAGGAGGCACAAACAAAAGACCTACCGGAAGGTCTGGAGGAGCCTGCTCCTGTGCTCTAAGGACTAATGATAAGAGGTCCTGGGTAATGCCCACTTTAATACATGATGGGGAAACAATGGGCAACGGCTCCTCGGTGGTCTCCTGGATTGGAGCAAAACTCCGCGAGAGCGCATCAGCCTTGATGTTTTTTGACCCAGGGCGATATGTTATCAAAAAATTAAAGCGAGCAAAAAACAAAGCCCATCGTGCCTGCCTGGCATTGAGACGCTTCGCTGACTCTAAATATGCCAGATTCTTATGGTCAGTGAGAATTGAGACCACAAACTTAGCCCCCTCAAGCCAGTGTCTCCACTCCTCGAGTGCATCCTTAATAGCCAACAATTCCCGGTTACCCATGTCATAATTCATCTCGGCAGGCGAAAATTTACGGGAAAAGTAAGCACAGGGATGAAGGCGATTATCTGACACTCCCATCTGAGAAAGCACTGCCCCAATACCCATCTCAGAGGCATCCACCTCCACCACAAAAGGACGCTCTGGATCTGGGTGTCGCAGCACCTTGGCCGAAACAAATGCCCTTTTGAGACGGGCAAAAGCCGCTTTAGCCTCACAAGACCAGTGAGCAACATCCGCCCCTTTCTTAGTGAGTGCCACCAAGGGCGCCACTATAGACGAAAATCCAGCGATAAATCGTCTATAAAAATTCGCAAAGCCCAGGAAACGCTGAAGCGCCTTCAAACTAGTGGGCTGCACCCAATCCAGGACTGCCTGTACCTTGGAACCCTCCATTTGGAAACCTTCTGGGGAGATAATATATCCTAGAAATGCGATTTGCTGAACTTCAAATTCGCACTTCTCCAGCTTCGCCCCAAGCCGGTGGTCTCTGAGTTTCTGGAGGACTAAGCGTACATGCTTCCGATGTTCCTCCAGGGAATGGGAGAAGATTAGGATGTCATCTAAGTATACAACTAAGAATCTATCCAAATATTCCCTGAGCACATCATTCATGAAATCCTGGAAGACTGCCGGGGCATTACAGAGCCCAAAAGGCATCACCAAATATTCATAATGCCCCGAGTGGGTATTAAAGGCAGTCTTCCATTCATCCCCCTCTCTTATTCGGATTAGATTGTACGCACCGCGTAGGTCAATCTTAGAAAAAATGGTGGCAGTACGAAGCTGGTCAAACAAGACCGAAATGAGAGGCAGTGGGTATGAGTTTTTAATCGTGATACGGTTCAATTCCCTGAAGTCGATGCAGGGTCGCAACGAACCGTCCTTTTTACCCACGAAGAAGAACCCCGACCCAACTGGAGACTGTGAAGGTCTGATAAATCCCTTAGCCAAGTTCTCCTGAATGTACTCTGCCATAGCCTGAGTCTCAGGACGTGACAGGGAGTACAACCTGCTCTTGGGAAGCTTAGCATTTGGCAACAAATCAATGGCACAGTCATAGGAGCGATGGGGAGGTAGTACCTCTGCAACTTTTTTGGAGAACACGTCCGCAAAATCTGCATAACACCCTGGCAATCCTGGCAAACTTAGCTGCGAGAACCTGACTGGAAGGCTCAAGCAACTCCTGAAACAATCAGTACTCCAACTAAGAATCTCCCCAGAGACCCAGTCAAATTGAGGATTGTGGGCCCTTAACCAGGGTAACCCCAACACCAATGGGGCAAAAGTACAGACAGTCACATAAAAGGACAATTTTTCAGAGTGTGTGGCTCCAATAAACAAAGAAATCTGGCTAGTGCAAGAGGTAATTTTACCTTGGGATAATGGTTCCCCGTTTAACCCACAAATCTCAATTTCCGATGCCAAGGGTACTAAGGGAACAGAGTGTTTCAGGGCGAATTGGCGGTCCATAAAAACCCCGTCGGCCCCACTGTCCACAAAGGCCTCAGTCTTGACAGTTTGACCGAGGATCTTCAAGGTCACCGGAATGATAAAAGTCTTCTTGGGAAATTCTGACTTCTGGCCTGACAGGATATTTCCCATCACCCTCAGGCCCTGAAGTTTTCCGGTTTTTCTGGGCATGATACTACCACATGACCTTTATTCCCACAGTACAAACACAACCCCTGCTGTCTCCTCCGCATCTTCTCACGCGAGGAGAGGCGGGTAGCCCCAATCTGCATAGGCTCCTCGGAAAATTCCTCAGAGTCTGAGGTTCCCTTGGGAAGGAAGGAAATCTCAGTCTCCCTTTCAAGCCTACGCTCTCTCAGCCGTCTATCCACCCGGATGGATAACTGCATGAGCTGATCCAAGCTATCAGGCAAGGGATGTTGTACCAGTTGGTCCTTTATCTGGTTAGAAAGACCTCTTCGGTACTGGTGTCTCAGGGCTGGGTCATTCCACTGGGTATCATGGGCCAACCTCCGAAACTCCGTACAGTAAACCTCAACTGGCCTTCGCCCTTGCTTAAGGATCGAAATCTGAGCCTCGGCTGAGGCCGTCTTGTCAGGGTCATCATACAACATGCCCAGTGCCGTAAAAAAAGCATCAACACTTTTAAGCGACGGACAGTCAGGCTGCAACCCATATGCCCAGACCTGTGGGTCTCCTTGTAGCAAGGAAATCACTATGCCCACCCGCTGAATCTCCGACCCAGAAGACTGAGGCCTAAGCCGGAAGTATAGCTTGCAGCTCTCCTTGAAACAAAAGAACTGCGAGCGATCTCCAGAAAAACGATCCGGGAGATTTACTTTCGGCTCCTTAACCCCTGCAGGTGCTGCTGCTGCGGGAGCTCCGCCAGCAGCCTGGGAGGTGTGCATTTTAATGGACAAATCATTAAATTTTTGAGTCAGGACCTGCACCTGATCAACCACCTGTTGCAACGTATTTTGAGGGGTATGCTCCATATTCCCACAAAATTTCAACAGGAGTATTGGGCTGCTGAATATGTTATGCACACCAGTGCCTGCAGGAAAGTACTGGTGTCAGGACTGTTATGCACTCCAGTGCCTGCAGGAATGTACTGGTGTTTGAACTGTTATGCAAAACAAATGGACTCACAGACAGACTAGGGAATATGACATAACGTACACAGAAGGTGGTAGGGTAACAAAATACACACAACGTGAACAGAGAAGCCCAGAGGCTAAGGAACTGGGTATCTCCCTTGTATTAGAACTGCTCAGATGTGAAAAGCAAGATGTTGTGTTTTAATACATAGAAAACCCGAAATGCTGTTGCTAAGGGCAACAGCAAAACCCTAAAGGGTTACCAACGGGTGTGGCAGTAAACTCCTTGGTCAGAGATGGAATGATAGACACAAGGAGATTCTCCACAATCCTAATTCTCACTTGCAGTGCACAGGTTCGGTTTACTGCCACTAAACTGACCCCTGACACCTAGCACAGTGAGACAGGATTAGACAGGCAAGTCTTAGAATACAGCCGCAAACTTGCTAAGTTCACAGAGTAGTAACAGAACCCCAGCAAGCTAAACGACTGACTCCAGTCTTACTGCTAGGTCTGGATTGGCAGAGTGTAATACCAAATCCCCAGGCCTATTTGCAGTAAGCAACAAACAAATACAAAGCTACACAGTACTGGCTAACTTTCAGAAACTGACTAACCAACAAAGATTCAGCAGCATCTGCTTACCCTGAAAAGAGGCCTTATAAAGCAGGTGCTGTCCACGCCCCACTCAGACCTCACAGACTGTGAGCACAAAAACCAGCACCGGATCCCCTGCCATGCACAGAGCCTATAACCACTGCACAACAAAAGACCCGAACCGGAGTATCAGCTGCGCTCAGGTTACTCCGCTAGCACTTGTCTCCCGGTTGCCATGACGACGTGGCAGCACAGGGCAGGAGACCCTAACAGTCTGTTAATGGATCTCTTATCCTGCTGACAAATGTGGTGTTTATATGTGTGTGGAACTCTAATCAGCTTCTGTATCTGGAGCCAGCAACCAAGATGCTAGTATTATTAATTTTATGCATGATATTTATAGTTTTAAAACGCTATACCAATTCTATAGTGATTGTTATATATTATTATGCCTATTTCCCTATAGATTGTAAGCTTGCGAGCAGGGCCTTCCTACCGCTATGACTGTTTGTTATTACCCAGTTTTGTTATATCATTGTTATTTCCAATTGTAAAGCGCAACAGAATTTGCTGCGCTATATAAGAAACTGTTAATAATAAATATTATTAGGTAAACTTGTGATTAGTAACTTTAACTCATTGGCAATTGATTGCATAACTGTTTTATAAATGTGTATTTAGAATAAATAAGTTAATTTCCTATCACAGTGATGTGTGTGTCCTGTATTTTTCTGCCATGTCAGACCTGTAATATTTTTATGGACCTTATTTTTATCTTTTCTGATAAATAGTAGTGAAACCAAGGTCACTAGAAACTATTTGAAATGATTACCAAATTAGAAGTAAAATTGACAATAAAGTTGGACTCGAGTGAACTTACATAACTGCAAAGAAATATTTACCTGTTCTGGAGCCATATAGCATGGTGTACCAGTTCCTTGGGTTCGTGTAAGTGCTTTTATCTCCTTTTCCCCAGTCATCTGAGTCACCAATCCAAAATCTCCAATCTTCACCGTCATTTCTTTAGTAAATAATATATTTGCAGGCTGTAACACAAGCATCAGTTTTGTCTATCAGTAAAAACTATCCTAACAACAAAAACAAGTTCTAACAGCATCCTGTTAAGGCAAGTAAAGAGACTGAGGGCCTGATTGGGAGATGGGCGCACTGCCAATATCAGACACTATTGAGCAATGTGTAGCTACTGCACAATCATCTAAGTCACGCCGCAAATGTGTCCTGCCTGTCTGTACAGAGTCGTAATTGTGATTTCAGATGCGCATACGGGGAAGTAAACTACAGATGTTGCAGGTGTTCCTGAAAGAAGACAGGGTGGTGGTAACAAGTGTTCCTGAGAGATGACAGAATGGAGGTAGCAAGTGTTCCTGAGAGATGACAGGGTGAAGGTAGCGGGTGTTCCTGAGAGATGACAGGGTGGTGGTAACGAGTGTTCCTGAGAGATGACAGGGTGGTGGTAACGAGTGTTCCTGAGAGATGACAGAATGGTGGTAGCAACCATTCCTGAGATGACAGGCTGGTGGTAGTAAGTGTTACTGAGATGACAGGGTGGTGGTAGCAGTTGTTCATGAGAGATGACAGGGAGGTGGTAGCAAGTGTTTCTGAGATGACAGGGTGGAGGAAGCTGGTGTTCTTGGGAGAAGACAAGGTGGTGGTAGCGAGTGTTCCTGAGAGATGACAGGGTTGATGTAGTGGGTGTTCCTGAGAGATGACAGGGAGGAGGTAGCGGGTATTCCTGGGAGATGACAGGGAGGAGGTAGCGGGTGTTCCTGGGAGATGACAGGGTGGAGGTAGCGGGTGTTCCTGGGAGATGACAGGGTGGTGGTAGCAAGTGTTTCTGAGAGATGACAGGATGGTGGTAGCAAGTGTTCCAGAGAGATGACAGGCTAGTGGTAGCAGGTGTTCTTGAGAGATGACAGGGTGGTGGTAGCGGTTGCTTCTGAGAGATGATGAGTGGAGGTAGTGGGTGTTCCTGAGAGATGACAGGGAGGTGGTAGCGGGTGTTCCTGAGAGATGACAGGGTGGAGGTAGCGGGTGTTCCTGAGAGATGACAGGGTGGAGGTAGTGGGTGTTCATGAGAGATGACATAGTGGTGGTAGTGGGTGTTCCTGGGAGATGGTAGTGGGTCTTCCTGAGAGATGACAGGGTGGAGGTAGTGGGTGTTCCTGAGAGATGACAGGGTGATGGTAGCAAGTGTTCCTGGGAGGTGGTAGCAAGTCTTCCAGAGAGATTACAGGGAGGTGGTAGGAAGTGTTCCAAAGAGATGACATGGTGGTGGTAGCGGGTGTTCCTGAGAGATGACAGGCTGGTGGTAGCGGATGTTCCTGAGAGATGACAGGGAGGTGGTTGCGAGTGTTCCTGAGAGATGACAGGGTGGGGGAAGCGAGTGTGCATGGGAGATGACAGGGTGGTGGTAGTGGGTGTTCCTGAGATGACAGGGTGGTGGTATTGAGTGTTCCTGAGAGATGACAGGGTGGAGGTAGCAAGTGTCCCTGAGAGATGACAGGGTGGTGGTAGTTAGTGTTCATGAGAGATGACAGGGTGGTGGTAGCGGTTGTTTCTGAGAGATGACAGGGTGGAGGTAACTGATGTTCCTGAGACATGACAGGGTGGAGGTAGCGGGTGTTCCTGAGAGATGACAGGGTGGTGGTAGCGGGTGTTCCTGAGAGATGATAAGGCGGTGGCTTAGCACATGCACACATCTTATGGGCATGTTATGGGACTGCTGTGGGTGTGTCTTTGAATGTGGCTGCATACACAGATGCTCAACCACTCACATAGGAGGCCACACTTAGACCGAGTAGCTGCACATGCCATAATGCTGGTGCAAGTTTTGATGGAGCAACTGATAGTGGCGTCTAAAGCTGCACTAATCCGAACTGCAGCCTTACGAATGCTGAAAGTGGGTGTCTCAATCTTTACACATCTGAACACACAGGGGGGGAATACTATTGTTTTATGGGCACTCATCAGTGCAATTTCATTGTCGTCATCCTCCGCCCTTCGCCCCGTCGGGGGCATGAATGCTGTGTGCCGACCATCAGTACTGGGTTTAGCCGCGTAAAGTGGCTAAACCCATCTGAAGTACTGCTCTGGGCAGCCAAACTTCAAAGTGCTGATTTATCGCACATTTCAGCTTGCCACCTCAGGAGGTTGTGAGCTGAAATGTGTCCCCCCGTGGCTATTCGTGCCCTAAATGAGCAACAATTGAATTGCTCCATACAGCGCCATATAGTGGCAGCTGCAATCGCCCCCACAGATGTCTACCAGGTAAAGGCTTTGTAGTGGCATTTCTTTGTACCCAGAAAAGCAAAATGAAAAAAACATAGACATTTAGAATCAGTCCCTAAGGCCTAATTTACACTTGGCTCAAATTATTTTGAGCATTGTTATTATACATTGCACACAGAATTTGTTGCACTGTGCAGGAGCACAACTTGCGGCAGTATTTTCAGCTATGTATATCTAAATACTTGCAGAGCTTGGATTTAATAGTGACAGATCAGAGGTGTTCACATGAAACTGGAGAATAGTGAGGGCCTGGATCACCCACAGAAGTTACGTCCTTGGTCACCATGGTATACGCTTAGGTCAGTAGAGAAGAGACTGAGGGCCTAATTCAGCGTACGCAGGCTGAAGCCCTGTGCTGTGTGCGCACGCACAGAAGCCACACGGTGTGTGCGTACACAGTCAGTTGCGATGGCATCTCACTTGTGCGATCGCCCAACTGACAGGCAGAGGCAGTGGCAAGGTGGTCGGGGGCGTGTCAGAGGCGTTGGTCGGGTGTGGTCTAAACAACAGAGGCGTGTCCGGACCATTACTGGGGCGGGTCGCTGCATCCAAAAACATGATGGGTAGCCGTCTTCCTTCGCAGCTAGGCTGCGTAGGCAGAGAGCAACTCGGTAGATGTGAAAGCATCGCCGCCGTGCAATGCTTTTGCATGTCCGCGGGGGAAAGGCATAGGGCAAGACCCGCATATCAGAGATTTTGATTGTAGATGTGCGTTTTTTTGCACATCTATGACTAGCACAGGGGTAAGCATATGTTAGACCACAGATTCTCAAACTCGGTCTTCAGGACCCCACATGGTTCATGTTTTGCAGGTCACCTGTAGATTTTTAAAATGTGGTAGTTGATGATACACAGTGCACCTGCTGGGTTACATGGAAAATGTGAACCGTGTGGGGTCCTGAGGGCCGAGTTTGAAAACCACTGTGTTAGACATAGGTTTAGCTTGTACCTCAAACAATGAGCAAGTTTAGGGAGTTGCATTGGATATATTGCGACATCCCAGTGGTGTCACACTAATCCACTGACAAAAAGATACACACGGGAAGATGAACTAAGCCTTGGAGAGCAATAAAATGGAGAGGTAAAGTATCAGCCAATCAGCTCCTAACTGCCATGTGACAGCCTGCGTTTCAAAAATAACAGGAGCTGATTGGTTGGTACTTTATCTCTCTGCACTTTATCACTCTCCAAGGCTTAGTTCATCCCCCACACTGAAGGAGGGTTACATACCTGCAAACATTTTGGTGAACATGCATTTCCCTTCTATAATAACATACCTGTATATGGAATAATTCACTCACTACTGTAATTGAATGGATTTTAGAAGTCACTGAGCAGTTTGGTATCCGGTCTATAGATCTACACTAAAATGGTCTACAGTCAATAGGTCTACCACTAATGGTAGACATGCATTAGGTTGACAGGGTCAAAAGGTCAACATGACAATGGTCGACACATATATGGTAGACAAGTTTTTTTTTTTTAAACTCTATTTTAAACGGTTTCATACTTTACCATCCAAGTGGACTACGATTAGAAATAGTAACCTGCCTGAAGCATGGCGAGCGAAGCATTAATGGAGCTTGTTTGTGGCAGAAAGTGACAAAACACCCAAAAACACCCCAAAAATTGTGTCTACCTTTTTTTTTTGTGTCGACCATATTCATGTCAACATTTTGACCCTGTTGACCTTTTCTACTGTCTACCTATTATATGTCTACCTTTTGACCCTTTCAACCTAATGCATTTCTACCATTAGTGGTAGACCTATTGATTTTAGACCTTTTTAGTGTAAATCTAATACTAATCCACACATTTTTTTTTACTGTATTTATATTACATTTTCATTCATACATACTCACTTTAAGGTCCCTGTGTATAAGTTTGTTGTCATGAATGTATTTTACGCCTTCAATTATCTGTTGAAAAATATCAAGACTTTTGGTCTTGTCAACATGCCTGGACAAGTTCCTCTTCCTGATCCACTTTTTGAGGGAGCCATTCTCACACAGTTCCATTTGTATGAAAAGACAAGTCTCTTTACCGCTGAAGTCACTGCAAGATGCAAAGGCACATACAGTACATTTTATGCATAATGAAATGCAATTAATTACAATGTAAAGCATGTAGGCAGCAGTAATAATAAGATTTATGTTCTTACCTGGGTAAATCTTTTTCTTCAAGTCCATAGGGGCAACAAGGAGAGACGCTGGGTATAGGCTGGATAAGGACTGAGTCCGGGCACCAAAGAGTTACAGAACTATTCCCAGCAGCACTCAGTCCTCCTTTCTCCTATACCCCGCCCCCTGACCGAGGCCCGTCAGTTTGTAGTTAGCAAGAGCAAGGTAAAGAGGAGGAAAGACCATCACACAGACAGAGCCACACACTGTAGTCAACT
The DNA here is from genome assembly GCF_028390025.1 of Pseudophryne corroboree. NCBI lineage: Eukaryota > Metazoa > Chordata > Amphibia > Anura > Myobatrachidae > Pseudophryne > Pseudophryne corroboree. The sequence continues at coordinate 714,831,418 of NC_086447.1, forward strand.
GAACAAACAGACCACGTGGCCGCCTTGCACAGCTGTTCAGCTACTCGGCGAGCAGCCCAAGGGGGACCAACAGAACGAGTGGAATGGGCAGTAACCCCCACAGGGATCGGAAGATTGGCAGCTGTATAGGCATGCTGGATAGTCAAACGGAGCCATCGAGCAATAGACTGTTTCGTAGCAGGCCATCCCAGTCTGTGAGAGTCATATAAAATGAACCAAACTGTCTGACCTGCGGAGGTCCTTATTCCGGTCCACATAAACCCGAAGAGCCTGCACTACATCCAGGGTAGCCTCCGAAGCAGAGGAGGCAGAAAAAGCCGGGACCACAATTTCCTGATTGATGTGGAAACGCGAAACCACCTTAGGTAAGTGACCTAAACGAGTCCGCAGGACAGTAGGATCCGAATGGAACACCAAAAATGGAGAGCGCCATGATAAGGCGTTGATAACAGAAACTCATTGGGCAGGCGAAATGGGCAGAAGAAAAACTGTTTTCCACGTGAGCCATCTGAGTTCGACCTTGTCCAGCGGTTCAAACGGTGTTGACTGAAGAGCCCGAAGGACCAAAAATAAGTCCCATGGAGAAATCGGAGGCACAAACGGAGGGTGCAGATGTAGCACACTCTGCAAAAAGGTTCAAACATCCGGCAAGTGAGCCAGCCGACGTTGGAAGAGGACAGAAATGGCAGAAACCTGAACCTTAAGAGTGGAAAGGCTAAGGCCTAGATCAAGCCCCGACTGGAGAAATGCCAAAAGCTGTGAAACACGGAAAGACCGCGGATTAAACTGCTGTGTTGAACACCAAGCGAAGAAAGCCTTACAGACTCTGATAAACTCGGGCTGAAGATGGTTTCCTAGCCCGAAGCATGGTAGAGATAACCCTCTGAGAAAAGCCTTTTTCTCTCAGGACGGGTGTCTAAGGAGCCACGCCATCAAAGACAATCTGTCGAGATCTGGATGCAGACACGGGCCCTGGAACAGAAGATCCGGTAGCTGCGGGAGACTGAGAGGAGAATCGATGGAAAGACTCTGTAGATCCGCATACCAACCTCGACGCGGCCAGTCTGGGGCAATGAGAATCGGAGGAAAGACATAGACCAGTGGAAACTCCCATGGAACTATTAAGGCGTCCACCAGGAAGGCTGCCGGATCTCTTGTGCGAGCGCAGTACCTTGGTACCTGGTAATTGTGCTGAGAAGCCATCATGTCGATGTCTGGAAGCCCCCAACGACTGAACCAGCAACCGAAAGACCTCCGGATGAAGGGCCCATTCTCCGGAATGCCCTTCCTGGCAACTTAGGAAGTCTGCCTCCCAGTTGATGACTCCTGGTATGAATATAGCCGTCAGCGCGGGCAGATGCTGCTCAGCCCAATGGAAGATGTGTGTCGCTTCTCGCATGGCCCCACGACTGCAGATGCCACCTTTTCAATTTATGTAATCAACTGCGGTCACGTTGTCTGATTGTATTTTGACTGGTTGACCCTGAAGGAGAGACCACTCCGCTCTAAGGGCTCTGTATTGACAATGCTAAATTCCTTTGTCGTATAAACAACCCTTTATGAAGCTAAGAACACTGTACGCTGTTTACTGAAGAAGTACCGTAATGGTACGCTAGTTGCGTAACGATCGCTCAGCCGTAGGCGAGACGCTCAAGCGTCACGTTCGCTCACGGCCCAGGGATCACAGGACACGTTATTGGTTATGTCTAGGGTAATGATTCGCTATGGCGTAGCTTACGCTCGAGACCACGAGGAGGTCACCAGCGATGCAGACGCTCACAACACTATACCTTTATGATAAAACCTTATACCAATGAAATACACTGAATACCTTAATGTGAGTACAGGGTGTAAGTGCAACCTTGTGTAACCTGACTAACTACAAAGCTGCTTGAGCGTCACCGACGCTCAAGTGAACACTTAACACTATAGAAAATACACAGATACTGGTTTAGGTTCCAAGGCCTATTAACTGTATTATATCTAATATACTTGTAAAAGGGGATAACAGTACAAATGATACACTACAATATAACAGAGACTTCCTAACCACAGAACTAAACAATAAATACAAAAAGACAATACTACACTGACCTAAATGCAATACAATACAATACTATCTAATACAATACAATACTAGCCTAGTCTAGGGGAGATATGAGAGAACAGACCAGAGAGAGAGAGAGAGAGAGAGAGAGAGAGAGAGAGAGAGAGAGAGAGAGAGAGATGAGATGAGAGAAATTGGCTCACAGAAAGACAATGATAACGGAGAGAAACTTACGCACAAAGGGTATGATCGCCTGCGCCTCGATATCCAGCTCCCGGCTATCAGCAGATAACCGTTGATGAGAGAGTGAGAGCTGGATGTGGTCGGCCTGCCTATTTATGCCCCACACACAATGCAATCTCCTGGTCCTACAATCCCATTGTCCATTGGCCGAAGGAATTCGGCCCTGTATCATAACAAAAGGTCATAGGGTGATTCATACAGGTGGGCTGTGACGATTTCCAACAGCTCAGGTGGGTGGGAAACTGGGTTTCCCGCCGCATACCTGAGTATGTGTAAATAATAGAAATGGACATAAACTTCTTATGTCCATAACTATTCGCACGAGCGATTAATACGCTCCAAACCAACACCGGAATATTGCTAATTAAATACTCTTCCGATGGGTACCAAACACTGCTGTATGATTCCTGTTAGACCCTTCGTACGATATAAAGAGGGATTCCTCAGCTCTGGGACATTGTATTTTAACCAAACTTTCAGAATCTATCAAAGGGACCATGATCTATAAACTACATTAATTGTGAACATTTGTAACGAATGAGTCGCACGCTACGACTACATAAACTCTACCGTAAATACGCATACCGCGCCTGCGAGTGCACGTTATTGCGGGTATGCGCATCCACGGGAGAGCGCACGCACGCGCAGCGCGGACCAGTGTGCGGTGCAAATATGGCAACGTGCATTGAGACATTTTTCTGACTTTGACAGTCCACCCTTTGGCAGTCAATAATAACTGCCACAAAACATTTAAGGAGAAAAATGTAAGTCAGGGGTTAATTGATTTCCATGGTTGGGTAGGGGAGGAGAGAGGAGAAGGTGTGAAGAGGGTATGACCTAGTGAGATAGCAGAAGCATGTGTGTATGAATCCATGTTTGGGGGGTCATGTATCATCGTGCCGTACGTGTTGTAAATCAAGCTTCGAGGTATTGCGAAGTATACATTTGAATTCCTTCTTATCCTGTGGTACAGGTCTGTGGATGGGCTGTCAAACTCTACCGAGCTCATTTCGGCTGTGGTTGTAACAAAATGGGGATGCACATTTTAGTTGATGATACATGAATGGGGGAGGTATGTGGTTGCTGATATCTGTGCCTGTATTCCCTATCGTCTATGTGTGTCGTTACCTGAGGGTTGTAGAGATGAAGATAAAGAACACTTACGAAAAATGCAATGATATTCTATGTCAGGGAAATGTACATCTGTCGTCGAAGTTGTGTTCGGTATCTGTTGAGAGTCGTCTTCTTTGCGCTGTTTTGCTCCTTAGGCATGAGCAACAAGCTTTGTCAGTGCCATCAGATTTACAAAAATGTTGGGCTAGCGTGAGTTTAAAAATACTAGGGAAACTGGGGATCCATGGCAAAGTTCATCAAGTGTCCATATTTAAAGTTGTCAAATCTTCTTCTTCGGTCAATCCGTTGTCCGTATACATCTCGTCTCGTCAGCTTCCTCGTCCAAGGGGGTCTTTGTATCTTGGAGAAAAGCAGAAAAACAGGTGAAAGAAACGGACCGTATAATCGCATTTTCATCACATCCTGGTTTCTATCATTGGGTCATAAATCAAATCCAAGTTAATTACGGTTTCCTCATTCCTCAAGCTCATCACTTTTGTACTTTGTTTGCACCTCATTAAAGCCTGCCCGCATCTAAATATCAATCCAATCGATATAACGACACCCAAGATACATAGTAGAAACTTTCCAACATCCATTATGACTCCTTGAGCCCAGTCTCCTAAACCGGAGAACCAATTTCGCGGGTTCAACCATGACACCCAACCAGTCAGCTCATTACCTACAGCAGCAAGGGTGAGATTGTGTTTTCGACGAAATTCCCACTTCAATTGGAGAATATCGTCCATCTTTTGGTCTATGACCTCTACCGGATCCTCGGTGCTATTTGTGATATACGTGCAACACTTTATGCCGTACTGTGTTGCCAATGTAACACAATATCCGCCTGTTACTGCTGTAAGATAATTAAGAACCATCCTATGCTGAACTAGTTCTGTTTTGTAAGCTTGAAGTTCTCTTCCAGTGTATCTAAACGTGTCATCATACATTTCAGTGATATTATCTAACAAATTGGCGAGTGCGGAAATGTATCTATAATTCATCACACCTCGAGCGGTACGAGTGAAATCTAACGCTACCAGAACCTGAATCCCGGTGGATTCATGGATAAGATCAGAGGCCGGATGCTCTAACCTTTCTGACAGTTGTCTTTTAACTCGGTGCTCGTAATGAGTGTGAGTATAAGGAGCTTGGGCACCACGGTGTATGTCCTTCATTTTGTCATGTGTAACAGTCATCACTTCAGGCAATACTTTTCCAATGTAACACAATCCTTCAGAGTTTGGGGCAAGCCACTTGTACGCCTTTCTCCCGCATATGAAATATGCATCATCGGGGAGAACATAAGGGACGGAGAAGGACATGACCATGTTACAAACCTTCCAGGTGAAATCTCCTGACCCTAATTCTTCCATCTGCTTAATGCACGTATCGGTTTGTACGATATGTGCACAGTATCCTGGTGATACCTCTCCAACTCTAGTAATCCTATTTCCTAAGGTATATCGATACCGGAAAGATTTTCCTCTACTGGCTATGTGGCGTACGAGCTCTGTATCTGTAGGCATTCTATCTGCTCTGTGTGAAAAGGTCATGGTGTGGTTACTCCATGACACTTCCCAATTTCCCGGTTTTCTGGGATTGGAGATGTTAAAACATATGAGGGACCTATCCACATGGTATTGGTGGAGCTTCAAACTAGGAGGGCTGGAGATGTTAAACCTCCGGTCCACCGGTCTCCCACCACTTAGCTCAAGTACCTCCCCTAACGTTAAAGGAAATGGTACTAGCCCTGATTTGCTGTGACCCTGAGGTACTTGAGAGCATACCCAACAATCTGTTTGGTTTAACACGTTACCCACTAAGGAGTGATAGTCACTCAATGGATGCCGGTCTATATGGATATTAAAACTAGATTGGCATTTCTTTATGCATCCATCTTCAACCAGATTATCACAGAGCCTACAGATACAATTTTCTTCAGCTAACAATCCATCACAATTTCTTCTATCGGATCGTTTTCTGATACTCGCCTTTGCTTGTTGGTTTGGTTGATCTTGGAAAACTACGCCTCCATCATCATAATCGGAACCCATTCCAGAACCTCTTTCGACCTCTATGGTACTCTCGCCGGAACAGACTGCTCTGGTCAACATCATGGTTAACATCAAAATCCGGATCACAGTCTCTTGGGGCAAGTCCATCTTTGAGGAGGAAATAGAGAAGAATGAGGAGGGGGAAAAAGAAATTTTAAGGGAGAGGGGCTGGGAAGTGGAGAAAAACAATAAAAGGGAGAAGGGAGTCGACAACTGCTTTCGGTCTTCAAGGCTCAGGTGCCGCCTCAATCCTCCTGGAACAGACACTCCAGTGATACAACCTCTACCGTCTGTTCCTTATCGCGGGACTTCTCTGGATCAGCAACCTTTTTGCAGTGGGATGAATGGACCCAAGTCTCTCTCTCAGCAACCTTCAATGCTGTGGTGCTAGTCAATAAGACCTGGTATGGTCCTTCCCATCTATCAATAAGACAACCTGAGCGTAGAAAATTTCGTATCATTACATAATCCCCAGGTTCAATGTCATGACAATTACTATCTGGTAAATCAGGAATCATCAACTTCAGATTATCATTTTGATTCCTCAACTGCTTACTCATGTTAATCAAGTACTTTACAGTTACTTCATTGTTACATTTCAAATCATCCTGAGGGTTAATCATGACATGCGGTTGTCGACCAAACAAGATTTCAAAAGGAGACAGATTAAGAGGGGACCTGGGAGTGGTTCTGATGCTATACAAAACAATGGGTAAAGCTTCTGGCCACGTCAATCCTGTCTCTGCCATTACTTTACTCAATTTATTTTTAATAGTGCTGTTCACTCTTTCGACCTTCGCACTCGCCTGTGGACGGTACGGAGTGTGCAGCTTGCTATCAATACCCATCAATTTACACATTCCTTGAAAGACATCACCTGTAAAATGGGTACCCCTATCACTTTCAATGATTCTAGGGATACCATATCTACATACAAATTCCTGCACAATTTTCTTAGCTGTAAACATAGCGGTATTTGTAGCTGCTGGAAAAGCTTCGACCCAATTCGAGAAAACATCTATACAGACAAGTACATATTTCAAATTTCGACATGGGGGTAATTGAATGAAGTCAATTTGTATTACCTGGAAAGGGCCGCCGGCAGGTGGGATATGGGATGGTTCTGTAGGTATTGCTTTTCCAATATTCTTTCTCAGACAGGTAAGGCATGACATTGCTCTTTTACCCGCATGAGAGGAGAATCCTGGGGCGCACCAGTATGCTCTTACCAATTTGCACATCCCCTCCCTGCCTAGATGAGTCAGCCCGTGAGCTGCTTCAGCCAGACATGGAAGGTATGCCCTGGGGGCCACTGGTTTACCATGTCCATCCGTCCAGAGCCCTGAGGACTCCTGGCCATATCCCTTTGCCTTCCAGACTGCTCTTTCCTGTGTGGAACACAGATTCTGCATCTCACACAACTTCTGTGTGTTGATGGTATTAAATACCATCAACTGTGTGGTGTCTGTCCGTGTGGGGGTAGCAGCTGCAAGCTTTGCGGCTTCGTCTGCTCGGCTGTTACCAAGGGATACTGGGTCTTGGCTATATGTATGTGCTTTACATTTGATAACAGCCACTCTGTCGGGTTCCTGTATCGCTGTTAGAAGCCTTTTTATGTGAGCTGCATGCGCTATCGGTGTACCAGCTGCCGTCATGAAATTTCTGAGACGCCATAGCGCTCCGAAATCATGGACTACCCCGAACGCGTATCTGGAATCGGTGTAGATATTGGCTGACTTACCCTTAGCCAATTCACATGCTCTGGTTAGGGCGACCAGTTCAGCAACCTGGGCTGAGTGAGGTGGGCCTAGCGGTTCCGCTTCTATGGTGTCTTGGTCATCTACGACAGCGTATCCAGTACACAAGTCTCCCGAGTCTGACTGTCTGTGACAACTACCGTCCGTGTAGAACGTGAGTTCTGCATCTTTCAGTGGATTGTCACTGATGTCAGGCCTTGCGGTAAAATTTTGGGTCAAATATTCCATACAATCATGTGTATCTTCCTTTGCATTAAATCCTCCTTCCCCATCACTCTCACCTTCCACCCTTTGTGTCTGACCAGGCACACCTGGGAGAAATGTTGCAGGGTTTAATGCACTGCATCTCCTTATGGTGATGTTTACTGGGGCCATTAATGCCAATTCCCATCTTGTAAACCTTGCTGATGAGACGTGTCTGGTTTGGGCAGAATTCAATAAGGCAGATACCGCATGCGGTGTATGGATTGTGAGGTTGTGGCCTAGCACGACATCTTCGCTTTTTGTCACTAGCAATGCTATCGCCGCAACGCTACGCAAGCATGTGGGGAGGGATCGCGCTACCGTATCTAGCTGGGCGCTGTAGTATGCAATTGGCCTGCTGGCATCACCGTGTTTTTGTGTTAGTACACCTGCTGCGCACCCAGCACTTTCTGTTCCGTATAGTTCAAAGGGTTTCCCATAGTCTGGCATACCTAGTGCTGGTGCCTGCGTTAGGCACTGTTTGAGTCTCTCAAATGCTGTTTCAGATTCGTCTGTATGCGAAATCCGATCAGGTTTGTTTGAAGAGACCATTTCCTGCAAAGGTAGCGCCAATATGGAAAACCCTGGGATCCAATTACGGCAATACCCACACATTCCTAAAAACGTCCTGATCTGTTGCTGGGTTTGTGGCAGTGTCATGTCTCTAATGGCTTGGATTCTATCAGCGGTCAGGTGTCTCAGTCCTTGTGTTAGACAGTGTCCCAAATATTTTACCTTAGCTTGGCATAATTGCAACTTGTCTTTGGAAACCTTGTGACCTGTGTCTGAAAGATGAAACAGGAGCTGTTTCGTATCCTTCAGAGATGCTTCCAGTGAATCTGAACACAGTAATAAATCGTCCACATACTGTATCAATACTGATCCACTGTCTGGTTGGAAAGACTGTAAACAATCATGCAAAGCCTGAGAAAATATACTTGGACTATCTATGAAACCTTGGGGTAACCGAGTCCACGTGTATTGGACTCCTCTGTATGTGAATGCAAACAAATATTGGCTGTCAGGGTGCAGAGGTACCGAAAAGAAAGCGGAGCAGAGGTCAATAACAGTGAAAAATTTGGCAGTGGGAGGAATTTGCATTAGGATGACAGCTGGATTAGGCACTACGGGGAACTGACTCTCAACTATTTTGTTAATCCCCCTTAGATCCTGCACTAGCCTGTAACCCCTCCCCCCACTCTTTTTAACAGGGAAGATGGGACTATTTGCGGTGCTGGACGTTCTTACTAGAATGCCCTGTTGTAGCAAGCGCTCTATTACGGGAAAAACTCCTAACTCCACCTCTGGCTTCAGAGGATACTGTGGGATTTTTGGAGCTATCCTACCATCTTTTACTTGCACAACTACTGGAGCTACGTTTGCCATTAATCCAGTGTCCTGTCCATCTTTTGTCCAAAGTGACTCTGGTATCTGAGATATCATCTCTTCTACTTGGGATGGATTCCTATTTGTCATAATGGAATGTGACATTAATTTTGATGGGGAGTCTAGCATGTCTCGTACTTCCTGAGCGTGATTCTCAGGAATGTCCAAGAATACACCTTCAGGAGTACAATAAATGACGCAACCCATTTTACATAGTAAGTCTCTTCCCAGGAGATTAGTTGGTGCAGATGCAGCCAGCAAAAAGGAATGCTTGGTATGCAAAGGCCCTATTGTAATCTCGGCTGGTTTGCTAACAGGGTAGTGCTGGACTACTCCTGTTACTCCCATGGCTGGAATTGTCCTACCAGTGGTTCTCATGCCCACTGTCGAATTTATCACTGACTTGGCCGCCCCTGTGTCTACAAGAAAGTTTAAAGTTTTACCAGCTACATTGATTGCAATCTCTGGTTCGCTTCCAAGACTGGCAATCAACTTAACTGGCTGCAGATTACAGGTATGGCCACACCCCTATTGGGTATGCTGACCTCCCTGAATCCCGCTGGCAGCAACTACTTGTGAGGGAGTTAGCTGGGAACTACCAGAGGCATGCCAGTCTCTGTTTGGGGGATATCTTTTTGTTTCCCCTGTATGTGGCTCAAAACTCCGCCTCTGTGGACCCTGCTCCCAATGTCGTGTGTTGTGTTGTTGTCTAGGGGGTTGAAAAGACCTTTGTACATTCTTTGTTCTACATTCTCGTGCAAAGTGTCCCGGTCTGTTACAAGAAAAACATGTTATTACACTTGCCTTACCCACAGGATTCGGTGGTACATACGCAGGCTGCCTTGTGGTCAGCGCCTGTATACTTACGGACATCAACTTATCACTTTGCGACTCCCTGTGCCTAGTGATGTTTCTGTCATGATCAATAGCAGCCTCTCTCAAGCCGGACACTGACAGACCTCGCCAGCACGGTTGCGTGGTCTGAACCCTAGTCTTTAATGTTTCCTTTAAACCATCCATCAGTACGGATACTGCTACTTCCCGATGGTTTGGGTTGGTCTTAATGTCTTCTATACCAGTGTACTTTGCCATTTCTAATAGTGCCCGGTGAAAATATTCTGTTGCCGTTTCGGACTCCTTTTGCTTAATGGAAAATATTTTATTCCATTTAACAACGGCTGGGAAATACTCCTTTAGCTGTAAATTTATCCTTTTTACATTATCCTTGTTGTACACGTCTGTAAGCGGTACATCTTTATCCAATGCACAATCAGCTAAAAATTGAGTTGCGTCAACATTGGAAGGTAAACAAGCTCTTAGTAGTATCTGCCAATCCTTGTTGTTGGGTTCTACAGTGTTACCTAGATCCCTGATGTATTTTTGGCTAGCAACTAAATCCTTCCTGGGGTCAGGAAATTCGGACACTATTGTTCTTAATTCCATTCTGGAAAATGGAGTGTACATGGCAATGTTCCTTATGGGAGTGGCTCCAGACACATCTGTTTTTCCATTGGGAACTGCTATTACCCTTACAGGAGCAATTCTAACAGCCTCTTCCTGTGTAGATTCTACAGCTTGTTGTGGTACAATTGTTTCAGTGTAGTGCATGGTGCCGTACTTACCCGTTGACACGACCTCACCTATCCCTCCGCTAGGGGCTTTCACTAATCTCGTGGGTGTCGCTGTGCCTACTGTGGTCTCTGCTATGGTGGCTGCAAGAGAGAGAGCTGAAATTGTTGCTGAATCGTCTTCTTGATCACACTCCTGAGGAAGGTTCAAAACAGGGTACATCTTGCACGGGTTAATACTTGCATGAGTTATTTGGTTAACATCATTAACATTTACAGGGTTACTAAGAGTTTGTGTTTTACAACCCAGTGCGTTTCTCTCCGCAATCAACTTCTCTCCTGCAATGTATGGTGGAGGAGGAGCTGTGGCAATCAACTTCCTGACTGCCCCAGATCCTGCCGCCAGAGCCAAACCTCTCTGTATCTCACCTTCCTGGTGCCATAACTGTAAATAATCATGATGCTGAATTCGTCTCTTTGTTGATTTTACGAGACATATCCTCCTCCTTAAATTTTGTAACACTTCTGGACTAAAGCTACCTATTCTTGGGAATTTGTCCCTGTCTTGTACAGTCATTCTCTCCCATTCATCACATAAAGATTCGGTGTGAATTCCATATTTTTCACACATTACATATCGTGCCGACCCAACTGGTCGGTTCACAGAATCAACCTGAACCAGGGTTGATCGCCCCCTACCTGAACAAATGGCCCCCATAATCTGCAGGCGTTGCTTATTCCTCCTTGAATATCAAGGCTTTCAGCGAACCCTTACAAACAAACCAAGATGTCCTTGGGCAGGCCGGCGGTGGTGGTTTATCAAGTACCCCACTTACTTCTCGCCCACGTTGGCCTGTGCTGCAATCACTGTAGCCAGAGCTGCTGTACCCAACCTAGGGCCCCTGTGAACCTTTATTTACTGGAACATATGAGGGTTACCCGCAGGACACTTACTCTTTCCAGTAAAGTTGGGGTTGTTAGATAGTTCCTGAGTGACCAGCGAACTTCCCTTCCAAAAATAAAAAATTACACAAATCACGTCAGAATGTACAGATAGCGTTTGTGACCACTTTACTCTAATGGTATTAGGTCAGATTACTAACTACTGCACACAATAACGTGCGGTCCAATCGTTCAGTATACGAGCACTACTTGTCATGTACTGAAAGATCAATGGAATCTATGTTTCCGGCTGCGATTCCTTCAGCCAGAGCTTGTATGGCCTATATGGGTTCTGCACCAACACCCCAGGCGTTGTGCCACTGGACTTTTATAGCGGACCTTTTACCTTACGACCTCCTGGTCTTGTTACCTTATGACCTCCTGGTCTTGTTACCTTATGACCTCCTGGTCTTGTTACCTTATGACCTCCTGGTCTTGTTACCTTATGGTCCGCTATACTCTAATGCTCAAATATTATTTAACCAGGGATGCCTCCCTGGCCACCGTATATGTCACTTACACGTATGTCCCTTGACGAGTACCCGGCTTTCCTTTTGGTTCCACCTTAAAGTTATATAAACTTTTGTATACAAAACACACTCACTCAACACATGTACACTTTTGTTTCTATATCTATTTCTGCGCAGAAATTGTCTTTAGGCCAAAAGTGTTACCAATTAGGAGCAGGATCTGTTAAACTAAATTTCAGATTTTCCAAAAATAGATTTGCGTTATTTACCGCTTCGCGTTATCTACCGCTGTGCGTTAATTATCGCCTTTGCGTTACTTCACTTTATCACAACTTGAGCTACGTGGGCGTAACCGGACGCTACGTTGCGTAATGAACGCTGCGTGCGTCTGCCTTTTGGATTGCGTACGCTAGTCTTTGTTAGCGACACGTGTACGCAATGCAAAGGATCCACCGTAACACAATATATACTTTTATCAATGTAAATGATCCCTGATCATCTACCGCAATCCACACTGACTGCCTTGTATCTCAGACAAACCGTGTGTTTGTTCTATACTTTAACTATCACCTCTACTATGAAATAACAGCAAATCTCTTTTTAGCACTTTCTATCAACTATAAAATTGGCAAACAGGAATAGTGATATACGAAAATGAAACAGAAATGCAGATATATGTATGCGTGCGTGTATACGCAAGACAGAAGAGAAATAAAACAGTTTTAAAAGACACAAGCGTTTTGTTCTTACTTCCGGTTCCCGGATTCCTTCAGCACTCTTTATCTAAGCGAAGCAGACGCTTATCCCGTCAGCACTGTGAGACAACCTCCCACCCTTTGCTGGAGGGATAGTGTCTGCTGATCTACCTAGTGCAGATGTGAGAAGTATAGGACGAGTCCCCAATTGACAATGCTAAATTCCTTTGTCGTATAAACAACCCTTTATGAAGCTAAGAACACTGTACGCTGTTTACTGAAGAAGTACCGTAATGGTACGCTAGTTGCGTAACGATCGCTCAGCCGTAGGCGAGACGCTCAAGCGTCACGTTCGCTCACGGCCCAGGGATCACAGGACACGTTATTGGTTATGTCTAGGGTAATGATTCGCTATGGCGTAGCTTACGCTCGAGACCACGAGGAGGTCACCAGCGATGCAGACGCTCACAACACTATACCTTTATGATAAAACCTTATACCAATGAAATACACTGAATACCTTAATGTGAGTACAGGGTGTAAGTGCAACCTTGTGTAACCTGACTAACTACAAAGCTGCTTGAGCGTCACCGACGCTCAAGTGAACACTTAACACTATAGAAAATACACAGATACTGGTTTAGGTTCCAAGGCCTATTAACTGTATTATATCTAATATACTTGTAAAAGGGGATAACAGTACAAATGATACACTACAATATAACAGAGACTTCCTAACCACAGAACTAAACAATAAATACAAAAAGACAATACTACACTGACCTAAATGCAATACAATACAATACTATCTAATACAATACAATACTAGCCTAGTCTAGGGGAGATATGAGAGAACAGACCAGAGAGAGAGAGAGAGAGAGAGAGAGAGAGAGAGAGAGAGAGATGAGATGAGAGAAATTGGCTCACAGAAAGACAATGATAACGGAGAGAAACTTACGCACAAAGGGTATGATCGCCTGCGCCTCGATATCCAGCTCCCGGCTATCAGCAGATAACCGTTGATGAGAGAGTGAGAGCTGGATGTGGTCGGCCTGCCTATTTATGCCCCACACACAATGCAATCTCCTGGTCCTACAATCCCATTGTCCATTGGCCGAAGGAATTCGGCCCTGTATCATAACAAAAGGTCATAGGGTGATTCATACAGGTGGGCTGTGACGATTTCCAACAGCTCAGGTGGGTGGGAAACTGGGTTTCCCGCCGCATACCTGAGTATGTGTAAATAATAGAAATGGACATAAACTTCTTATGTCCATAACTATTCGCACGAGCGATTAATACGCTCCAAACCAACACCGGAATATTGCTAATTAAATACTCTTCCGATGGGTACCAAACACTGCTGTATGATTCCTGTTAGACCCTTCGTACGATATAAAGAGGGATTCCTCAGCTCTGGGACATTGTATTTTAACCAAACTTTCAGAATCTATCAAAGGGACCATGATCTATAAACTACATTAATTGTGAACATTTGTAACGAATGAGTCGCACGCTACGACTACATAAACTCTACCGTAAATACGCATACCGCGCCTGCGAGTGCACGTTATTGCGGGTATGCGCATCCACGGGAGAGCGCACGCACGCGCAGCGCGGACCAGTGTGCGGTGCAAATATGGCAACGTGCATTGAGACATTTTTCTGACTTTGACAGTATATAGCCCTGAGCTCCAGGAAATTGATGGGAAGCTTGCTTTCTTGGAGAGTCCAACGTCCCTGGAACGTATGTTGTTCTGAGACCGCTCCCCATCCTTGCACGCTGGTATCCGTGACTGGCAGGATCCAATCCTTGATCCAAAATGGGCGTCCCTGTTTCAGATTGGACCGAAGAAGCCACCACGAGAGGGACAATGGACTGTTTGCTGATGTGCACATGGGAGCCATTCCACTTGGTCAGCACTTCCAACTGAAGAGGCTTCAGCCTGTGTTCTGTGGCGGCGGGGCTGTTTCACCGGCGGCCAGCATCGCGACACCGGGATCCCGGCCGCAGAATGCCTGCAGGCGCAATAAATCCCCTTGCGGACGAGCTACGGGCTCGGTGGCTACATTCGCCACAGGTTCTATTCCCACTCTATGTCATGGACATCCATGAGTGTGAATAGTGCCTGTTAGTCGGCATGCAGACTGTTGGGAGGTTCAGGGGGCGGGATGGAGGTGACGGTATTGTGAACAGCAGTCTTCTGACCGCCGGTCACATCACTACATCCCATTCTGTTCCAGGGTTCGAGCTGTGTTAAATACATAGAGACATAGAATTTGGTGGCAGATAAGAACCACCTGGCCCATCTAGACTGCCCCATGTTTAACCTTATTTTTACCTCAAACCCTCAGTTCTTTGTAAGGATAAGCTTATGTCTATACCAAGCATGTTTAAATTGCTCTACTGTATTAGCCTCTACCACCTCTGATGGGAGGCTATTCTACTTGTCCACTACTTTTTCTGTGAAGTAATTTTTCTTTAAATGTCCCCTGAACCTACATCCCTCCAGTTAAAGCCAGGGTTTACAGCTTAAAGGGGAATAACCATGAATGGGAGCAGATAATGCGTGTGGATGTGAGATGCAGATTTTGTACAGAGAGGAGAGGTCGGTTTGAAAGATATTTTGAGATAAATGAACAGATATACTGTATCTTGGAGTAGTTTCGTTAATAGACTTATGTGTGAGTAAAAGTATTTTATCCTGAATTCAGTAGAATACAGGTAAATAATAAGTAAGTAGACTTATTTAGTAAGGATACTTCTGCAATAATCAATGTGTGAGAAGAGTGATGGGCCTTAAGGTGGGTACACACTTAACGAAAAATTAAACATCGCTCATTTTGACCCTTCTTGAGGGACGTCATTTACTGTATCGCTAAATGTGTATGCTGCCGCCGCCAATGCCTAGCAATACACAGCCCCACAAGTCTTTAACAACCCTCTGTGTCGGCCATACCTGCAGCTCAATTTGGACTCATCGTCCAAAGTTGCATGCACGGCCCGGCCGCGGCATGACGTCACTGTGCGATATCATAAGTATTATTGCACATTGTGTATGCCCGCCGCTAGGCGGCCCGGGGTAACACTTGGCTACTTCGCTCATAGAGCATATCGATTAGTGTGTACCCTTAGAGTGTCACCCACACCTCTCAGATTGTAAGGCCATTTGGGCAGTCATCTATTCCTTCTGCTACATGTCACTGAATAGAATTTTATTAAATCATGATCACCTCAATGTACTGTGCTGTGTAATATGTCAGCACTTAATAAATAAACAATAACAGTTACAAGAATAGTTAGCTAAATGTAAATCTTGAATGAAACTTTTGATCAGAGGAAGCTTACGAAAGGAGGGAACAGAAGGAAACTTGTGGAAAGAAAATCCGGAGGGCTAGGCAAAAGTAGCGGAGCTTGAATATATTGGTCTAGATAAGTTGTCAAATTTTTTTCCTTGTTTAGTGTTAAGTCCAAAACAATTTTCGCTGGATCATACAGATGTGTCCTCTTGCATGTTTGCTCCATGAGCTACAAGTCGCGCTACACATAACGCACGAGTGCCGTCTTAGTCGCAAACGAATGCAATAGGACACACGAGCAGCTTCTGCTGATTAAAACATGGCATTTCGGATGCAGATACAGCTGTAATTACACACAGAGCACAGGCATGCTGCATATCATTTTAATCAGCAGAAACTGCTCGTGCGTCCTATTGCATTAGTTTGCAACTAAGACACATTATCGTGGGAAACACGCAATTGAAGGCCTGTTTAACGTGACTACAGCAATGATGTAAGAGGACACATCTGTAGAAACCATAAGAATAACCAATTTGCGGCCATAGAAGATGAGAAAAAGTATTAGATAAAACTCTGAACTAGGAAACAAGCCAAGGCGAGGCAATAGCCATAAGGAAACCCACTTTCCAAATAATGAATCTATGATCAACTTAATGTAAATTGAAAGAGTCTGTGTGAGAGCCGATAGAACCAGATTAAGTTTTCACTGAGCCAGCGGCAGATGAAATAGTGACTGAATACACCGCATACCCAGTAAAAAAATAAAAAAAAATTACAAAGAAATAAAACTAGAGATGCACAGCAGTCCTGAAAATTGCACCCTCACTTCAAGGCACCTAAAAGAAAACTGGAATCATGGGGATGCACGGGGGAGGAGCTTACTTTTAAAGCTACAGTTTAATTTAGGTGCTAGCTCCAACCTGCAATCCCATGGTCCAGTGTTCCCCAGCCTTGCTGCAAGAGAAATATATACAATATAATATATATACTATATGGACAAAAGTATTTGGCTACACCTGTTAATTACTGAATTCAGGTGTTTCAATGAGACCCATTGCCAAAGGTGTATAAAGTCAAGCACCTAGCCATGCAGTCTCCATTTACAAGCATCTGTGATACTAAATGGGTCGTTCTGAAGAGCTCAGTGACTACAAGCGTGGTACTGTGATAGGGTGCCACCTCTGCAATATGACGGTTCATGAAATTTCATCCTTGCTGGATATTCCATGGTAAACTGTAGGTGATATTAGAAAGTGGAAGCATTTAGGAACAACAGCAACACAGCCATGAAGCTGACCACATAAAATCACAGAGTGGGGTCAACGACTGCTAAACGCATGGTGTGTAAAAGTGGCCAAAGCTTTGATGATTCCATAGCTGAAGAGTTCTGAACTTTCACTGGCATTATTGTAAGCACAAAAACAGGGCGGCAGGAGCTTAATGGAATGGGTTTCCAAGGCCGAGCAGCTGCAAGCAAGCCTCCCATCAACAAGTCCAATGCCAAGCGTCGAATGTTCTGTGGAGTGATGAATCACACTTCTCTGTTTGGCAGTCAGATGCGCAAGTATTGGTGTGGCGAATGCTAGAGAACGTTACCTGCTTGACTGCATTATGTCAACTGTAAAGCTTGGTGGAGGAGGGATAATGGTATGGTACTGGTTTTCAGGGTTTGGGCTAGGCCCCTTATCTCCAGTGAAGGGCACTCTTAATGCTTCAGCATACCAAGACAATTTGAACAATACTATGCTTCCAACATTATGGCAACAGTTTAAGGAAGAGCCTTTTCTATTCCTACATGACTGTGCCCCAGTGCACAGAGCAAGGACTATAAAGACATGGTTTGATGAGTTCAGTGTGGAAAACCTTGATAGCCAGCATAGAGCCCTGACCTAAACCGCATCGAGCACCTTTAGGAGGAACTAGATCGTAGATTGGGAGCCAGGCCTACTCCAACATCAGTGCCTGACCTAATAAATGCTCAGCAGAATGAATAGGCACAAATTCCCCCAGAAACACTACAAAAACCTGTGGAAAGCCTTCCAAGAAGAGTGGAAGCTGTTATAGCAGCAAAAAGGGGGTCATATCCATATTAAAGTATATGTACTTGAATACAATGTCATTACAGTCCCTGTTGGTGTAATGGTCAGGCGTCCAAAAACTATTGTCCATATAGTGTATGTATAATTCATCAACGAGAATACAAAATGCATATGTTCAACAAAATGCAGCTTCAGATAAAACAAAAGTATCCAGCCACAGATACATATTTGACTTTATATATCTGAATGGGGTGCAAATATATATATATATATATATATATATTTATTTATTTATTTATTTTATTTCATCAATGGAATAAAAAGAAAAAAGAAAAAAACCCTGATACCATACCTTAAACTACCACTTTGGCTGCTGTCTGCAAAACAATCCTGTCCCTTCCAGGCATTATAGTATCGAACAATGTTTTTATGTTCAAGGTGCGCTAAAGCTTTTACTTCTTGTACGTATTTTCTAAAAATATAATCAAAGAACAATTAGTGTAACTCAAAATTTAGCAAAATCAGCATTAATATTGTAATACAGATTGAGTCTCCCATATCCAAAATATTGAATTTTCTGAGCGTGACTGAGATAGTGACACGTGGATCATTCCATGTCAGTTCACCCAGGCCATGACACCCACCGACTCAAATCCATGTAAAAGTATTCTTCTCTAGGCCTCATAGATTTTGAGATATAGGTGGTCAAAGTTTAGAAAAATTGCTCGGAAATGCCACTCCTGATGATACATTTTTTATGTGAGGTATGGGGTATATGCAATTAGCGGCGAATCGCGGCAATTTTTCGGACGTTTTTCAATTCGACAGTCTAATTTCGGCAAGTGGGTGCCGAAATTGACCATATGCAATAAAAAACGGATTCGACAGTCCCGCTGACGAAAAACGGCCGATTTGACGGATTTTGTTCCGTTTTTTTAAAAATGGGTAAAAACGGGAAAAAACACGGAAAAAAATGTCGTGGGGTCCCCTCTCCAAAGCATAACCAGCCTCGGGCTCTTCGAGCTGGTCCTGGTTCTAAAAATCTGGGGGAAAAATGGACAGGGGATCCCCCGTATTTTTAAAACCAGCACCGGGCTCTGCGCCTGGTGCTGGTGCAAAAAATACAGGGGACAAAAAGCGTAGGGGTCCCCCGTATTTTTTACACCAGCATCGGGCTCCACTAGCTGGGTAGATAATGCCACAGCCGGGGGTCACTTTTATACAGTGCCCTGCGGCCGTGGCATTAAATATCCAACTGGTCACCCCTGGCCGGGGTACCATGGGGGAGTGGGGACCCCTTCAATCAAGGGGTCCGTCCCCCCCAGCCACCCAAGGGCCAGGGGTGAAGCCCGAGGCTGTCCCCCCATCCAAGGGCTGCGGATGGGAGGCTGATAGCCTTGAGAAAATGTAAAGAATATTGTTTTTTCATGTAGTACTACAAGTCCCAGCAAGCCTCCTCCGCAAGCTGGTACTTGGAGAACCACAAGTACCAGCATGCGGGAGAAAAACGGGCCCGCTGGTACCTGTAGTACTACTGGAAAAAAAATACCCAAATAAAAACAGGAGACACACACCTTGAGAGTAAAACTTTATTGCACACCTGCCGACACACACATACTTACCTATGTTGACCCGCCGACTGCCACGTCTCCTGATCAGACGATCCGGGGTACCTGTGAATCAAATTATACTCACCTCAATCCAGTGTCCAGATATAAATCCTCGTACTTGGCAAAACAAATAAACGGACACCCGAACCAGCGGACTGAAAGGGGTCCCATGTTTACACGTGAGACCCTTTTCCCCGAATGCCGGGACCCCATGTGTCTGCTGTCACCGAGGTCCCTTCAGCCAATCAGGAAGCGCTACTTCGTTGCACTCACCTGATTGGCTGTATGCGCGTGTGACCTCAGACAGCGCTTCGCAAAGCCTCTCCATTACTTTCAATGGTGGGTACTTTGCGGGTTCCCACCATTGAGTATAATGGAGAGGCTTTGCGAGGCGCTGTCTGACAGCTCAGACGTGCAGCCAATCAGCAGAGTGCCAGGACGTTGCGCTCGCTGATTGGCTGAAGGGACCTCGTGACAGCAGTCACGTGGGGTCCCGGCATTCGGGGAAAGGGGTCTCATGTGTAAACATGGGACCCCTTTCAGTCCACTGGTTCGGGTGTGCGTTTATTTGTTTTGCCAAGTACGAGGATTTATATCTGGACACTGGATTGAGGTGAGTATAATTTGATTCACCGGTACCCCGGATCGTCGGATCAGGAGACGTGGCAGTCGGCGGGTCAACATAGGTAAGTATGTGTGTTGCGGCAGGAGTGCAATAAAGTTTTACTCTCAAGGTGTGTGTCTCCTGTTTTTATTTGGGTATTTTTTTTCCAGTAGTACTACAGGTACCAGCGGGCCCGGTTTTCTCCCGCATGCTGGTACTTGTGGTTCTCCAAGTACCAGCTTGCGGGGAAGGCTTGCTGGGACTTGTAGTACTACAGGAAAAAACAATATTCTTTACATTTTCTCAGGGCTATCAGCCTCCCATCCGCAGCCCTTGGATGGGGGGGGGGGGCAGCCTCGGCTTCATGCCTGGCCCTTGGGTGGCTGGGGGGGGACCCCTTGATTGAAGGGGTCCCCACTCCCCCAGGGTACCCCGGCCAGGGGTGACTAGTTGGATATTTAATGCCACGGCCACAGGGCACTGTATAAAAGTGACCCCCGGCTGTGGCATTATCTGTCCAGCTAGTGGAGCCCGATGCTGGTGTAAAACATACGGGGGACCTCTACTCTTTTTGTCCCCTGTATTTTTTGCACCAGCACCAGGCGCAGAGCCTGGTGCTGGTTTTAAAAATACGGGGGATCCCCTGTCCATTTCCCCCCCGGATTTTTTGAACCAGGACTGGCTCGAAGAGCCCGAGGCTGGTTATGCTTTGGAGGGGGGACCCCACGCCATTTTTTTTCCGGGATTTTACCATTCCATCTAAAAAAAAATATATATATATATATATATATATATATATATATTTTTAAATATATAAATAATACTTGTGCCTCCCAAAAAGACAAACCAAGTACCTAATCCCTTCTAATATAAATAGATATGCTATTACCAATAAAAAAAACACCCAAAAAAACATGTTTTAAATTTTTTTTATTAGATTCACCCACCAAAGTGTGGCGGATTGAAAATGACGAATATACGGTCTAAAAGCACTGTTGTCGAATTTCCAAACTTCAATTGAATATACTTTTGTCGAATTGCCGCATTTATACCAGTCGAATTTTGAAAGTCCGTTTTTTTTTGTCGGAAAGTACTGAATTGCATTGTCGATTTTTTTCTTTTGGCGAAAAAGTCCAATTTTTCGACAATTTCGGGAATTCGACCGCAATTGCATATACCCCATATCTGGAAAACAATTCCTATCTCAGTGCCTAATCCACATCACGTCAAAATGTTGACCCTTTGTCAATCAAAATAATAAGATTCCAGAAATAAAATGTTTTATCAATGTTGCCTGCCTCTGAGAGTCATTATAAATTCCTTTACATACTTAATTATTTTTTGGTGCAAAAAAAAAAAAAAAAAAGTGGGGTTAATAAGCATTATCAACCTAAGGATAGAGTGTAAGCTCTCACGAGTAGGGCCCTCTTCCCTCATGTGCTTATCCTTTTTCTTACTTTAATAATCTTCAACTGCACCAAATCCAGCAGTCTTCTGTCGCCTGATACTTATTCCAGTTTCATCTGCTGATGTAGCTATGTTTATTTACCCTGTACTTGTCCTATATTGTCATCAACTGTAAAGTTGCTGTTTTCCTGTTTTGATTATTTGTTTATGTACTCTGTAATTGGGCGCTGCGGAACCCTTGTGGCACCATATAAAATAAGATTTTAAACCTACCAATAAATCTTTTTCTCCTAGTCCGTAGGGGATGCTGGGGACTCCGTAAGGACCATGGGATAGACGGGCTCCGCAGGAGACATGGGCACTAAAAAGAACTTTAGATATGGGTGTGCACTGGCTCCTCCCTCTATGCACCTCCTCAAGACCTCAGTTAGAGAAACTGTGCCCAGAGGAGACGGACAGTACGAGGAAAGGATTTTTGTTAATCTAAGGGCAAGATTCATACCAGCCCACACCATCCACATACGAACCAGTTAACAGCATGAAACAAAACAGCATCAGCCCGAGACTGATCAAAACTGTAACATAACCCTTAAGTAAGCAAAAACTATATACAAGTCTTGCAGATGTAGTCCGCACTAAGACGGGCGCCCAGCATCCTCAACGGACTAGGAGAAAAAGATTTACCGGTAGGTTTAAAATCTTATTTTCTCTTACGTCCTAGAGGATGCTGGGGACTCCGTAAGGACTATGGGGATTATACCAAAGCTCCAAAACGGGCGGGAGAGTGCGGATGACTCTGCAGCACCGATTGAGCAAACATGAGGTCCTCATCAGCCAGGGTATCAAACTTGTAGAACTTCGCAAAGGTGTTTGAACCCGACCAAGTAGCAGCTCGGCACACCTGTAATGCCGAGACACCTCGGGCAGCCGCCCAAGAAGAGCCCACCTTCCTAGGGGAATGGGCCTTTACAGAATTTGGTAACGGCAATCCAGCCATAGAATGAGCCTGCTGAATCGTGTTACAGATCCAGCGAGCAATAGTCTGCTTAAGCAGGAGCGCCAACCTTGTCGGCTGCATACAGGACAAACAGTGCCTCTGTTTTCCTAACCCGAGCCGTTCTGGCCACATAAATTTTCAAAGCCCTGACCACATCAAGGGACTCGGAATCCCACAGGCACCACAATAGGTTGGTTCATATGAAAAGAAGAAACCACCTTGGGCAAAAATTGAGGACGAGTCCGCAACTCTGCTCTAGCCACATGGAAAATCAGATAGGGGCTTTTGTGAGATAAAGCCAACTCCGACACTCGCCTTGCCGATGCCAAGGCCAACAACATGACCACTTTCCAAGTGAGATATTTGAATTCCACCGTTTTAAGTGGTTCAAACCAGTGAAACTTAAGGAACCGCAACACCACGTTAAGGTCCCAGGATGCCACTGGAGGTACAAAAGGAGGCTGGATATGCAGCACTCCCTTCACAAAGGTCTGGACTTCTGGAAGAGAAGCCAATTCCTTCTGAAAGAAAATGGATAAGGACGAAATCTGAACCTTAATGGAGCCTAATTTTAGGCCCAAATTCACTCCCGTCTGTAGGAAGTGAAGGAAACGGCCCAAATGGAATTCTTCCGGAGGAGCATTCCTGGACTCACACCAAGATACGTACTTTCGCCATATACAGTGATAATGTTTAGCTGTCACGTCTTTCCTAGCCTTTATCAGAGTAGGAATGACCTCATCCGGAATGCCCTTTTCCGCTAGGATCCGGCGTTCAACCGCCATGCCGTCAAACGCAGCTGCGGTAAGTCTTGGAACAGACAGGGCCCCTGTTGTAACAGGTCCTCTCTGAGAGGAAGAGGCCACGGATCTTCTGTGAGCATTTCCTGCAGATCCGGATACCAGGCCCTTCGCGGCCAATCTGGAACAATGAGAATTGTCTGTACTCCTCTTCGTCTCATGATTCTCAATATCTTTGAGATGAGCGGAAGAGGAGGGAACACATAGACAGACTGAAACACCCATGGTGTCACCAGGGCGTCCACCGCCACTGCCTGAGGGTCCCCCGACCTGGCGCATTACTTCGGTAGTTTCTTGTTGAGGCGTGACGCCATCATGTCTATCTGAGGCAGTCCCCACCGACTTGCAATCTCTGTGAAGACTTCCTGATGAAGTCCCCACTCTCCTGGATGTAGATCGTGTCTGCTGAGGAAGTCTGCTTCCCAGTTGTCCACTCCCGGAATGAAGACTGCTGTCAGGGCGCTTACATGATTTTCCGCCCAGCGAAGAATCCTGGTGGCTTCTGCCATTGCCACTCTGCTCTTTGTTCCGCCTTGGCGGTTTACATGCGCCACTGCAGTGATGTTGTCTGACTGGATCAGAACCGGTAGGTCGCGAAGCAAATTTTCCGCTTGTCGAAGGGCGTTGTATATGGCCCTCAACTCCAGTACGTTGATGTGAAGACAAGCCTCCTGGCTTGACCAGAGACCCTGGAAGTTTCTTCCCTGTGTGACTGCACCCCAACCTCGGAGGCTCACGTCCGTGGTTACCAGAACCCAGTCCTGAATGCCGAACCTGCGACCCTCCAGAAGGCGAGCACTCTGCAGCCACCACAGGAGAGATACCCTGGCCCTGGGGGACAGGGTGATCATCTGATGAATCTGTAGATGTGACCCGGACCACTTGTCCAGAAAGTCTTATTGAAAAGTTCTTGCATGGAATCTGCCGAATGGAATGGCCTCGTAAGTCGCCACCATCTTTCCCAGAACTCGAGTGCAGTGATGCACCGACACCCTTTTTGGCTTCAATAGGTCCCTGACCAAAGACATGAGTTCTTGGGCCTTTTCCATCGGAAGATAAACCCTTTTCTGGTCTGTATCCAGAATCATGCCTAAGAAAGGCAAACGAGTCGTTGGAATCAACTGTGACTTCGGGATATTGAGAATCCAGCCGTGCTGTTGCAACACCATCAGGGAGAGTGATACGCTGTTCAGCAACAGTTCTCTCGATCTCGCCTTTATTATGAGATCGTCCAAGTACGGGATAATTGTGACACCCTGCTTGCGCAGGAGCACCATCATTTCCGCCATTACCTTGGTGAAAATCCTCGGGGCCATGGAAAGCCCAAACGGCAACGTCTGAAATTGGTAATGACAATGCTGTACAGCAAACCTCAGGAACGCCTGATGAGGCGGATATATGGGGACATGAAGGTATGCATCCTTTATAATCCCCCCCCTTCCAGGCTGGCGATGACCGCTCTGAGCGACTCCATCTTGAACTTGAACCTTTTTAAAGTATAGGTTTAAGGATTTTAAATTCAAAATGGGCCTGACCGAACCGTCTGGTTTCGGGACTACAAACAGGGTTGAGTAATACCCCATCCCTTGCTGCAGCAGGGGGACTTTGACCACCACTTGTTGAAGAGGGTGGTCTTCAGTATGCCGGCTGTCGGGATCCCGGCGCACAGTATACCGGCGCCGGAATCCCGACAGCCGGCATACCGACACTTATTCTCCCTCGTGGGGGTCCACGACCCCCCTGGAGGGAGAATAAAATAAAATAAGGTGCCCGCAGCGTGGCGAGCACAGCGAGCCCGTAAGGGTCTCATTTGCGCTCGCCACACTGTCGGTAAGCCGGCGGTCGGGCTCCTGGCGCCAGTATGCTGGTCGCCGGGATCTCGACCGCCGGCATACCATACCCCACACCCGTTGAAGACACAATTTTTGAATTGCATTTAACACTATCTCCCTCTCTGGGGGAGAAGCCGGTAGGGCCGATTTGAAAAAACGGCGAGGAGGCACCTCTTCGAATTCCAGCTTGTAACCCTGGGAAACAATTTCTATTGCCCAGGGATCCACCTGTGAGTGAACCCAGACGTGGCTGAAAAGTCAAAGACGTGCCCCCACTGGGGCGGACTCCCTCAGCAGAGCCCCAGCGTCATGCGGTGGATTTTGTAGAGGCCGGGGAGGACTTCTGCTCCTGGGAACTAGCTGTGGCTGGCAGCTTTTTCCCCTTGCCCTTACCTCTGGCAAGAAAGGAAGATCCCCGCACTTTCTTGGGTTTATGCGACCGAAAGGACTGCATCTGATAATATGGCGTTTTCTTAGGCTGTGAGGAAACATAAGGCAAAAAAGTTGATTTACCAGCCGTAGCCGTGGAAACTAGGTCCGTGAGACCTTCCCCAAACAATTCCTCACCCTTGTAAGGTAAAACCTCCATATGCCTCTTCGAGTCGGCATCGCCCGTCCATTGTCGGGTCCATAGGGCTCGTCTAGCCGAAATCGCCATAGCGTTGGCTCTGGAACCCAGTAGGCCAATGTCTCTCTGAGCATCTCTCATATATAGGACAGCATCTTTAATATGACCCAGGGTCAATAAAATGGTTTCCTTATCCAGCGCATCCATATCAGCAGTATCTGTCCACGCTGCTACTGCGCTACAAACCAAAGCCGACGCTATCGCCGGTCTGAGTAAGGTACCAGTATGTGTGTAAATAGACTTCAAGGAATTCTCCTGCCTGCGATCCGCCGGATCCTTGAGGGTTGCCGTATCTTGAGATGGCAGCGCTACCTTTTTGGATAAGAGTGTTAACGCTTTGTGCACCCTCGGGGAGGATTCCCACCGTATCCTGTCCTTAGTCGGGAAAGGATACGCCATAAGAATCCTTTTGGGAATCTGCAGTTTTTTGTAGTTTTTTGTCTGGAGATACCCAAGCCTTTTCAAATAATTCGTTCAGCTCATGAGATGGGGGAAAGGTTACCTCAGGTTTCTTTTCTTTAAACATGTGGACCCTCGTGTCAGGGACAGAGGGTTCATCCGTGATATGCAACACCTCTGTTATAGCAATAATCATATAATGAATACTTTTAGCCAATTTTGGCTGCAACTTTGCATCATCGTAGTCGACACTGGAGTCAGAATCCGTGTTGGTATCAGTGTCTACTATTTGGGATAGTGGGCGCTTTTGAGACCCAGAAGGTTGCCCCCCTCTCTTTTTTACCCTTTCCGTAGTGTAGACTGCAGGGGAGAGTCAGGGAGCTTCCTTCCAGCGGAACTGTGAGGGAATAATGGCGCCAGTGTGCTGAGGGAGAAGGCTCCGCCCCTTTTTCGGCGGCCTTTCTCCCGCTTTTTTCTGTATTCTGGCAGGGGTAATTACCACATATATAGCCTCTGGGACTATATATTGTGGTTATTTTGCCAGCCAAGGTGATATTATTGCTGCTCAGGGCGCCCCCCCCCCAGCGCCCTGCACCCTCAGTGACCGGAGTGTGAAGTGTGTATGAGGAGCAATGGCGCACAGCTGCAGTGCTGTGCGCTACCTTGGTGAAGACTGAAGTCTTCTGCCGCCGATTTTCCGGACCATCTTCATGCTTCTG
This sequence comes from Pseudophryne corroboree, assembly GCF_028390025.1. Taxonomy (NCBI): domain Eukaryota; kingdom Metazoa; phylum Chordata; class Amphibia; order Anura; family Myobatrachidae; genus Pseudophryne; species Pseudophryne corroboree. The sequence goes on from NC_086447.1 coordinate 714,858,274, forward strand.
GCTCTGTAAGGGGGACGGCGGCGCGGCTCCGGGAACGAACACCAAGGACGAGTCCTGCGGTCGATCCCTCTGGAGCTAATGGTGTCCAGTAGCCTAAGAAGCCCAAGCTAGCTGCAAGCAGGTAGGTTCGCTTCTTCTCCCCTTAGTCCCTCGATGCAGTGAGCCTGTTGCCAGCAGGTCTCACTGTAAAATAAAAAACCTAATTTATACTTTCTTTCTAGCAGCTCAGGAGAGCTCCTAGTGTGCAACCAGCTCGGGCCGGGCACAGAAATCTAACAGAGGTCTGGAGGAGGGGCATAGAGGGAGGAGCCAGTGCACACCAGATAGTACCAAATCTTTCTTATAGAGTGCCCAGTCTCCTGCGGAGCCCGTCTATTCCCCATGGTCCTTACGGAGTCCCCAGCATCCACTAGGACGTTAGAGAAATTAAAAAGTGACTTAATTTGTAAAATATGAGGCAGGAGAAACAAGAAAATAATAGGATTTTAATTACCTACCGTTAAATCCTTTTCTTGTAGTCCATAAGGGATATTGGGAAGGCTTAGTACGATGGGGTATAGACGGGGTCCAAAGGAGCCGGTGCACTTTAAATTTCTTCAACCGGGTGTGCTGGCTCATCTCCTCTATGCCCCCTCCCATAGGCAGTTATAGGTAAAACAGTGCCCGAAGGAGAAAGGACATACTTGAGAGAAGGAACATAACAATGAGTGGTGAGATTTACACACCAGCACACCACTAACATACAACAACCAGCAACAGCTGGCAAGAACCAACAGCAACAGCTGAACATGTAACCATATAACGAGAACCTGCAGAAAAGTCAACACACTGAGGCGGGCGTCCAATATCCCTTATGGACTACGAGAAAAGGATTTACCGGTAGGTAATTAAAATCATAAGGGATATTGGGGAGACTTAGTACGATGGGGACGTCCCAAATCTTCCAGAACGTGCGGGAACGTGTGGAGACTTCTGCAGCATCGCCTGCCCAAACTACGTATCCTCTTTGGCCAGGGTATCAAACTTGTATTACTTTACAAAAGTTTTCTTGCCTGACCAAGTAGCAGCTCGGCATAATTGCAAGGCCGAGACTCCACGGGCAGCCGCCCAGTATGAGCCCACCGATCTTGTAGAGTGGGACTTTAGAGACTCAGGAACAGGTAAGGCTGCTGACACATAGGCCTGTTGGATAGTCAGTCAAAGCCAACGAGCAATGGACTGCTTTGAAGCAGGAGAACCCTTTTTCTGCGCATCATAGAGCACAAACAAGGAATCCATCTTTCTGATCAGAGCCGTTCTTTTTACATAGATCTTCAAGGCTTGCACAGCATTCAAAGCCTTCGGCGGAGCAGAAGCGCCAGAACTGGATGGAACCACAATAGGTTGATTCAGGTGGAACGCGGAGACAACCTTCAGCAGGAACTGCTGCCTAGTCCTGAGCTCCGCTCTGTCCTTATACAGACCAAGTAAGGGCTTTTACACGATAAGGCCCCCAATTCAGAGACACGCCTATCAGTAGCCAGGTCCAGTAACATCACCGTCTTCCACATGAGGTACTTGTCTTCTACCGTCATCAGCGGTTCAAACCAGGAGGACTGTAGAAATTCCAACACTATATTCAAATCGCAGGGTGCCGTGGGCGGCACAAAAGGAGGTTGAATGTGAAGTACTCCTTGCAAGAAGGTCTGAACTTCTGGCAATACTGCCAATTTCTTTTGGAAGAATATTGAGAGGGCTGAAATCTGGACCTAATGGAACCCAGACGTAAGCCCTTATCCACACCAGCCTGCAGGAAATGAAGAAAATGTCCCTAGTGGAATTCCGCAGGCGGATACGAGCGTTCCTCGCACCAAGAGACTTATCTCCTCCAGATATGATGATAGTGTTTTTGACATCACAGGTTTCCTGGCCTGAACCATGGTATCAATAACCTTTTTGGAAAGGCCCTTGTGAGCTAGGATGTTCCGCTCAACTTCCATTCCATCAAACGAGGCCGCCATAAGTCCGGGTAGATGAACGGTCCTTATTGAATAGATCTCTTCTCAATGGCAGAGGCGAAGGGTCTTCGACGGACATGTCCAGAAGATCCGCGTACCACGCCCTCCGAGGCCAATACAGGGCAATCAGAATTGTCTGGACTCTTTGATACCTGATTCTCTTGAGCACCGTATCGGAGTGGAATCGGAGGAAACGGGTACACCACCCGGTAAGACAATGGCGATGTCAGAGCATTTACTGCTCTCGCCTGAGGGTCCCTGGTTCGTGAGCAGTACCAACAAACCTTCTTGTTGAGGCAAGAAGCCATCATGTCTATTGTGGTCGATGACCTGCTGAAACACCTGGTGATGTAGCCCCCACTCTCCCGGTTGGAGGTTGTGACGACTTAGGATGTTCGCTTCCCAGTTGTCTACTTCTGGAATGAAGATTGCAGACATTGCTCTTGTATTTCTTTCTGCCCAGAGGAGTTTCCTTGACACCTCTTGCATGCAGGCCCTGCTTTTTGTCCCTCCTTGTCGACTGATGTACGCCACTGCAGTGACGTTGTCCGACTGTACCTGGATCGCCTGATCCCTGAGCAGAGGAAAGGCCTGAATCAGAGCATTGTAGATCGCCCTGAGTTCCAGAATGTTGATTGGAAGTAGGGCTTCGTGGGCTGACCACCTGCCCTGGAACTGGGTCCCCTGGGTGACAGCTCCCCATCCTTGCATCCGTTGTGAGGAGGAGCCAATCCTGAATCCCGAAACTTTGGCCTTCCATTAGGTTGGAAGACTGCAGCCACCACAGGAGAGAAATTCTGTCCTGAGGTGACAGCCGAACTATCCAGTGCATCTGATGCTCAGGAGATCCAACTGGAAAGTCCTAGCATGGAACCTTCCATACTGGATCGCTTCGTGTGAGGCAACCATTTCCTCAACAACTGTATACACAGATGGATGGATACCCGAGTAAGCTAGAGAACCATGCGGACCATCTCCTGAAGTGTTCTCGCCTTGTCCTCTGGGAGAAACACTTTTTGGGCCACAGTATCCAGAAACATTCCCAGGAACAGGAGCCTCTGAGTTGGCTCCAGGTGAGACTACTGTAAATTGAGGATCCATCCATGGTGTGACAGAAGCTGGATAGTGCGGACTATATGAAGCAACAAAAGCTCCCTGGATCTCGCTTTTATCAAGAGATCGTCCAGGTAAGGGACAACATTGACCCCCTGGATCCGGAGTTGGAACATCACCTCCGCCATCACCTTCGTGAACACCCTCGGAGCAGTGGACAGGCCGAAGGGTAGCGCCTGGAACTGGTAGTGATCATTCAGCAGGGCAAACCTCAGGTAGGCCTGATGAGGTGGCCAAATCGGGATATGGAGGTAGGCGTCCTTTATATCCAGGGAGACCATGAGCTCCCTTTCTACCAGGCCGTAATCACTGCTCGCAAAGATTCCATCTTGAACTTGAAAACCTTTAGGTAAGGGTTCAAGGATTTGAGATTCAAAATGGGCCTTACCGAACCGTCCGGTTTTGGAACCACAAACAGGTTGGAATAATAACCCTTTCCCTGTTGTTGCAGCGGCACTGGAACAATGACTTGGGATTGGATCAACTTTAGGATGGCCTGTTGCAGCGTAACACGCATATCCTATAAAGCTAGTAAGCTGGATTTGAAAATCGTTGGGGAGGAGCACCGTCGAACTCCAGCTTGTAGCAACGAGAAATTAGGTCTCTGACCGAGGTATCCTGACAGGAACTTTCCCAGATGCGACTGAAGTGACACAGTCGAACTCCCACCTCGAGCTCCCCTTGGGGTGGGTGGGCACTGTCATGCTGAAGCCCTTAGCTGTACCGGTGCTCTCCTAAGAATTGGCGATCGCTGGTTTTCTGGTCTTACCTCTGGTGATTCTAGCTGCATTGGAGGCGCCTCTGACCCTAGATCTAAACCTGTTAGACTGAAAGGACTGGGTAGATGGCCCCGGGTAGGAACGCCTAGCCGGCGGGGATCCAGAGGGGAGGAACGTGGACTTCCCCACAGTAACTTTAGAAATCCACGTATCCAATTCTACCTCTAAAAGGGGAGTGACTCTACACTGCGCTTGGGATTCTGAATCCGCTACCCACTGACGCAACCACAAGGCCCTGCGCTCTGACACTGTCATAGCAGTGGTCCTGGCATTTATAATGCCTAACTCCTTGAGAGAGTCACACAGGACGCGTGCAGTGTCCTGAATGTGCTTCAGGAGAGTCACAGTAGTGACCAGGGGCATATCCCCCAAGAGGCCCTACTGAATCTGATTTGCCCAGGAATGAATGGCATGAGTCATCCAGCAACCCGCTGTGACCGGCCTTTGAGATAGACCTGCTGCTGTGTAGATAGATTTTAGTGTAGTCTCTAATTTCCAGGCTAATTTAAACAAGTCATCAACTCTGCAGAATCAGGGAAAGTGACATTGGGCTTATGCTGTGTGACGAAAAACAACTGCTGTGACACAGTGTCCTCTAGAGGGAGTTTTAACACATCCCGTATAGCTAGAATGAGGGGTTCAGAATACCCAGTAATAGGTTCCAATTCCTCCCCCTCCTCCAGTATCTCCTCATCTGAATCAGATAGCAATGCAGGCAACCTACGTTTTTGTGGACCTGAACTAGGGTGGGTGGCTAGTCAGCCCTTGCAGCCAGATCTGCAACTGTTGTGTTTTCTGAGCATTTGCAGTGAGCTGAGATGACATATCAGACATCATAGTTTTAATGGCACCTAGCAAGGAAGGCTCTTGACTCCCAATCCCCCCCCAGTCCCCTCACTTAGCTGAGAGGACTGACTACATTGTTCACAGGATAATGAACCAGACGTAACAGGAGAGAATCTGGTGTGAAAGACACTGCATAATTGGTGTTTTACCATGATCACAGTAACAACACTTACATTCACATACACACAGACAAGTAAATGATAGCAAGCCTGCCCTTACTGTATGTCAGAGAGAGAGAGAGAGAGAGAGAGAGAGAGAGAGAGAGAGAGAGAGAAGACCAGCCCAAGCTAAATAGCCCCAGTGAGGCTGTAACCTGATATATCACAGTATAAGACTGGTATTCTGTCCTGTTTCAGGACACAGATTGTGTACAATAGCGGCTCTCCCCCTTTGTTACACCCTGTACCAGTTTTCCAGCGTTTCATGAGTGTCTGGAGGAGCTGTCTGTGCCTGCTGCTGCAGCCTTAGGCAGAGGAAGGCTCCAAAATGCCGCTGGTCCCGCTCTGAGGAAGCCCCGTCCCATATTGGCGCCAGAGCTACAATGTTTTTTGTACTGGCAATGTCTCCCAAACCGCTTAAAAACATCACACAAGTGTTAGTTTAAGCCATCGCTAGCCAGTCTACACATGGGGCTATAGCGGGTCTCCCCCAGGAGGGTCCCATATGCCTCCCTGCGTGTAAGCTGCACCATGAATCGGGGCCCCCCCCCTAGCGGGGGCCCCCGGTTTGTACTCGCCACCACTGCTGCGATTGTGACCGTAAAGGCGCAGTGCCCCGCGGTGCAACAATCTCTCAGGACGGTGGTCCTGCAGCGGAGGAGCGGCCCTTACGCCAAGACTGGTGACCGTCCCCCTGGTGCAGGTATGCTGTTGCCCAAACAGAATACCTAAAAATAGGATTTTGGTACTTACCAGGTAAATCCTTTTCTTTGAATCCATAGGGGGCACTGGAGTACTCTTGGGATATGGACGGCTTCCGCAGGAAACAGGGCACTGAATATTTAAATTTAGAACACTCCACCCCTCCATATCCCAGAGTACCTCAGTGTTTTTTACTGAGCCGAACAGGAGCTATAGAGAGGTTGACAATGGAGTATTACAAATAAAATAACGGACAACAATGAAGTTGACACATAACGTTACTGACAACTAAACAGTTGACACCATAACCAGCACTTGATAATTTGAACCAGTCGGTGAGAGTGTGTTACCATAAGATCCCCTGAACTTACCACAAACCAGGTAAAACTGCTCTGGGTGGGCGTCCAGTGCCCCCTATGGATTCAAAGAAAAGGATTTACCTGGTAAGTACCAAAAATAAGAATTTACTTACCGATAATTCTATTTCTCGTAGTCCGTAGTGGATGCTGGGGACTCCGTAAGGACCATGGGGAATAGCGGCTCCGCAGGAGACTGGGCACATCTAAAGAAAGCTTTAGGATCACCTGGTGTGCACTGGCTCCTCCCCCTATGACCCTCCTCCAAGCCTCAGTTAGGATACTGTGCCCGGACGAGCGTACACAATAAGGAAGGATTTTGAATCCCGGGTAAGACTCATACCAGCCACACCAATCACACTGTACAACTTGTGATCTGAACCCAGTTAACAGCATGATAATAGAGGAGCCTCTAGAAAAGATGGCTCACTACAACAATAACCCGAATTTTTTGGTAACAATAATTATGTACCAGTATTGCAGACAATCCGCACTTGGGATGGGCGCCCAGCATCCACTACGGACTACGAGAAATAGAATTATCGGTAAGTAAATTCTTATTTTCTCTGACGTCCTAGTGGATGCTGGGGACTCCGTAAGGACCATGGGGATTATACCAAAGCTCCCAAACGGGCGGGAGAGTGCGGATGACTCTGCAGCACCGAATGAGAGAACTCCAGGTCCTCTTTAGCCAGGGTATCAAATTTGTAGAATTTTACAAACGTATTTGCTCCTGACCAAGTAACTGCTCGGCAAAGTTGTAAAGCCGAGACCCCTCGGGCAGCTGCCCAAGATGAGCCCACCTTCCTTGTGGAGTGGGCATTTTAAGATTTTTGGCTGTGGCAGGCCTGCCACAGAATGTGCAAGCTGAATTGTACTACAAATCCAACGAGCAATCGTCTGCTTAGAAGCAGGAGCACCCAGTTTGTTGGGTGCATACAGGATAAACAGCGAGTCAGATTTTCTGACTCCAGCCGTCCTGGAACATGTATTTTCAGGGTCCTGACCACGTCAAGCAACTTGGAATCCTCCAAGTCCTTAGTAGCCGCAGGCACCACAATAGGTTGGTTCATGTGAAATGCAGAAAACACCTTAGGTAGAAAATTTGAGGACGAGACCTCAATTCTGCCCTTTCAGAATGAAATATTAAGTAAGGGCTTTTATATGACAAAGCCGCCAATTCTGACACACAAAAACAAGAAACAAATAATTCCAGCGCGTCAAAACCACCTAATTTATACAATATGGATCATATGGATTGAACTTATGCTGCTCTCAACCGGACAGTACTGACCTATCCACATAAAAACGTATTACGGAAGATAACAATTAATTATCAGAGAGCGCATATAGCTATTTAGCTCAAATTTATTATATATATAAAATAACACACATATATACTAATTAATACAAATAAATATAAATATAAACTCATATACACATATAAATAAAAAATCAATAAATAAAAATCAATAAAAATGCCCCCTGCTGCAGCGGATACCTGGACGTTATTCTTATGTCCAGATTTGTAGTTGGTACAATTTTATTAATAGTTAAAGAGTCCTGAACGGTGTACCGTCTAATATAGGAACACTTTGTTGCCTGTTGTTTTTAACAGCTGTAGACGTTTTGTACTTGTTAATAGGTCTCCTTATATATCTAATAGCACCAGCTTCCCACTCCGTTAATTAATGTAGCTGAACGGCCAAGAATTTCAAGTGCTTATACTCCGGTATCTGTGTCAAATAGACCTTTTCATTCATTCCCACTGTGCTGATGGGCCATGATTGCAAATGTCCACTTTATACTCACAGCCAGGAGTATATCCTTTAGGTATCCGTGGACGGCCCCCGTTGCAGATCTCAGTCACAGTTGCAGGGAAACACCTTTGGCGAGGTGTACCGGAGAGTCACCACAGTCGACCAGCATGCAGACGGAAACGGCACCAAGGGATATTGCTTGCTCGTAAGCCGCTGATAACAGGAGGGACACTGATCTGAAGTAAGCCCCGGTCCTTACGCGTTTCTCCGCCAATGTAAAAGTGCGGTTTCGTCAGAGGATAACATGGGGCTGTCCAACCTACTATTTAAGTATCAGGGGACCAATCATGATCCAATTCTTTGATTGTCACACCTGAATTACTCTCACATGTGCAAAATCAAAATTCAATCTCATAATGACCCATAAATTGTCCTAATCTAATCATACAATAACAAAAGGTGGATTAAGTATATAGCAATATATTCATAACCTAAAAATTACTTTTATTGTATAAACAATAAAATATTTCTATCTAAATGATCAGAGAACAGAGGTGATGGCATACATGCACTATCTACATATATCAGTATCAAATCTACAAAAATTCCGTTCTACTTATATGACATCCACTTTAGCCCAGTGGTTTAATGTCCCGCATTAGCATTCACAGGGTCCCGAGTTCAACTCCAACCCATCCCCACATATAATATTGATTTTAAACATTATGTTTTTTATATATTTTTCATTATTTATATTTTGTATTAATATTTTTAGTTGTCTCCTTCATTATTATTTATGTGTATATATTTATTAGTTACGTGCTCCCATACTTTATGATGAGTGCATAATTCTGATTCTGTGTAATAATAGAAAGTACATTAAATGCATCCTGCAAACTCTTCAAAGGGTTTTATTGCAAACTGTAGTTCCAAATATACTATACTTTTCAAAGTACAAATGGGAACCAACAACTCACAAGATTGGAAATTCCATAATCCATGAAAATATTATTATTATCACTGTTTATCATGTATATATAAATACATAAAAAACAGGAAAAAACAGAAAAGGAGGGAAAGGATAGTGATGGAGAGGTGGAAAAAACAAGAAAAAGGTCCTATGGGCACTTGAATATCATCTAATATTATTAATCTCCATATTCTCATTCAAACCTTCGGGCACCAAAGTGCCCAAGTTGAAAATCCAAAATGCCTCCCTTGTGCACAATTTATTGAACCTGTCGCCTCCCCTGGAGGTGGGGGCCACAGACTCAATACCTTGCACCTTCAGTGACTCTACATTGCCATCATGTTGATAGGTTACATGTCTTGACACACTGTGGTGAGGATTCTTCTTGAGGACATTCCGTCTATGTTCTAAGAACCTTGTATTAAGACTCCTAACTGTCCTCCCCACATATTGTTTTCCACATATGCAGCTTATTAAATAGACGACATATGTCTGCTGACAATTAATAAAATTCTCAATTGCAAATTCCAATCCTAGTGTTGTTGATTTAAATGAGATACTTCTATGTATTATAAATTTACAAGTGATACAGTTGATCTTACCACATCTAAAACAGCCTACACTTTGATTTAACCAGGTTTTCTTGACCACTGATTGTGTGTTATCTTGAAAGAAACTTGGAGACAAGTGATTCTTTAGGTTCTTAGCCTTCTGAAACACCACCCTAGCTGAATCCCCCAAACATGGATTAAGAACCTTATCTAATTTCAAGAGTCCAAAATTTTTCTTTATAATTTTCCTAACATCCTCAGCACATATATTATATTTTGTTATAAAAGGCATAATCTGATTATTGTCCGGACCCGTTTTCTGTACTACTGAATTTTTAGTCGTAAGAAGGAGAGAACTCCTTTCTCTGATGGACGCCCTCTCAAGGGAATCCGCCAGTAATTTCTTCGGATATCCCTGGTCTAAAAACGCACATGTAAGGAGATCGGACTGTTCATAAAATGTACATTCATCGGTACAGTTACGCTTCGTCCTAAGATATTGTCCCATGGGTATATTGTCCTTCCATTTGCGGTGGTGGCAACTGCCGTAATTTAAAAAGCTGCTGCAATCCACCTCCTTTCTATAGGTTTGGGTGACCAACTTATTATCCCTAACCGAGAGAGCAATATCCAAAAAGTTAATGTGGGTAGGGTGACAAGAGTGACTGAATTTAAGCCCAAATGTGTTAGAATTAAGATATAAAAGAAAAGAAGACACACTAGAAACCCCATCCCAAATAATAAACAGATCATCAATGTACCGACCATAGAGCACCAGATTCGCGCCGAAGGGGCCCCCCCAAATATATTCCTCCTCAAAGAGCCCCATATACAAGTTGGCAAAGCTCGGCGCGAACCTCGTGCCCATGGCGGTACCGTGCACTTGAAGATAAAACTGTGAATTAAACAAAAAATAGTTGTGAGATAAAATAAAATTCATGGATTCCAATACAAACCCACGTCGCCCAGGAGACAGTCCATTGGTAGTTTCCAGAAAGTGGCGACAGGCTTCTATCCCTCCTTGATGGGGGATATTGGTGTAAAGTGACTCGACATCACATGTCAGGAGTACATAACTCTCCCGCCACTCGATACCACTCACTAGATGCAGAAAGTGATTGGTGTCCCTAATGTATGACTGCAACTCGACGACGTGGGGTTGTAAAAAGGAATCCACGAATGCCGACAAATTAGACGTGAGGGACCCTACACCAGATATAATAGGACGCCCCGGGGGTGCTACCAAAGACTTATGAATTTTGGGGAGATGATAATAAGTGGGAATGACCGGATAAGGAATAAAAAGAAAGGAATATTCATCCTTAGAAATTGCTCCCTCGGTTAGGGCTTGTTGTAGAAAAGATTTAAATGCCTGAACATATATGGCTGTGGGGTTAGAGGGGAGTCTAGAGTAGAATTTTTCATTACCCAATTGTCTCAATGCTTCTTCATAATACACTACCTTGTCTTGTAACACCACCCCTCCCCCTTTGTCAGCACTTTTGATGATGATGGTATGATCATCTTTTAGTGCTTTGAGTGCTCGTCTTTCATTAATATTCAAATTATCACCCTTTCCAACTGCTTTTCTCTTATTACATAATGAGCGAAAATCATTCAGTGTTGATGTATAAAAGGTCTCAATGTAAGAACTTTTATGTTGAACAGGATAGAATTCTGACTTCTTTTTAAATGCTTTATTAGCCCCAACCTCCTCGTACAAACTATCTGTGATATCATAAACCTTTTTCATACTTCTCTCGCTATTTTGTTCAACGTAGTCATTCTCCATTAATAATGAGTTCAGAATTTCCAGTCCTTTATTGTCCTCATCGTTCAATATGATTGGTATACCTTCAATATCATGTTGTTTTAAAGATTTATTAATAAAGTATCTCTTGCGACACAAATCCCTAGTGTACCTATTAAGAGCCACAAAGAGCTCAAAAATATCGGGTTTAACCGATGGTGCAAACTTGAGACCTTTGGAAATTACAGCTTTTTCATGTTCGCTCAGTACTCTGGATGATAGATTAAAAATTCCCTTATTTCTCACCCTAGCCTTCCGCTTTTGGTGTTGTGTCTTAATTCCTCCTCTACATCCTCTTGTTCTTCTGGTCTCGACCTTTTGGGGGTATTTGGGTGCAATGGTTGAAATCTGTTCTGTACTTCTAAATGACCCCTTCCTACTCCTAAAAAATCCTTTCTAGATTTCTGTTCAACCCTATATTCACCCTCCATCCTATAAGGTTCTTTGGGTCTGGCTCCTCTACTTTCAAAAGACCCTCTCCTCCTATCCTGAATAAAATTCCCTTCCTTGTTATATCCTTTTCCTCTTTCCTGTTGTTTAACCTCATACCCTAATGCCCCCCCATAACTGGCTGTTTTTACTTCATATCGATCGTATGTAGATGAAGTACTCGTTCTCCTATTTTTATTTTTATTTGTATTGAAATGCTTGTTGTTAATCAAATTTGCATCATAATCCTTCCTTCTAATTTGATAACCTTCTCTCTCATAACCACCATCCCTAGGAAATTTAGGGATGGTGGTTATGAGAGAGAAGGTTATCAAATTAGAAGGAAGGATTATGATGCAAATTTGATTAACAACAAGCATTTCAATACAAATAAAAATAAAAATAGGAGAACGAGTACTTCATCTACATACGATCGATATGAAGTAAAAACAGCCAGTTATGGGGGGGCATTAGGGTATGAGGTTAAACAACAGGAAAGAGGAAAAGGATATAACAAGGAAGGGAATTTTATTCAGGATAGGAGGAGAGGGTCTTTTGAAAGTAGAGGAGCCAGACCCAAAGAACCTTATAGGATGGAGGGTGAATATAGGGTTGAACAGAAATCTAGAAAGGATTTTTTAGGAGTAGGAAGGGGTCATTTAGAAGTACAGAACAGATTTCAACCATTGCACCCAAATACCCCCAAAAGGTCGAGACCAGAAGAACAAGAGGATGTAGAGGAGGAATTAAGACACAACACCAAAAGCGGAAGGCTAGGGTGAGAAATAAGGGAATTTTTAATCTATCATCCAGAGTACTGAGCGAACATGAAAAAGCTGTAATTTCCAAAGGTCTCAAGTTTGCACCATCGGTTAAACCCGATATTTTTGAGCTCTTTGTGGCTCTTAATAGGTACACTAGGGATTTGTGTCGCAAGAGATACTTTATTAATAAATCTTTAAAACAACATGATATTGAAGGTATACCAATCATATTGAACGATGAGGACAATAAAGGACTGGAAATTCTGAACTCATTATTAATGGAGAATGACTACGTTGAACAAAATAGCGAGAGAAGTATGAAAAAGGTTTATGATATCACAGATAGTTTGTACGAGGAGGTTGGGGCTAATAAAGCATTTAAAAAGAAGTCAGAATTCTATCCTGTTCAACATAAAAGTTCTTACATTGAGACCTTTTATACATCAACACTGAATGATTTTCGCTCATTATGTAATAAGAGAAAAGCAGTTGGAAAGGGTGATAATTTGAATATTAATGAAAGACGAGCACTCAAAGCACTAAAAGATGATCATACCATCATCATCAAAAGTGCTGACAAAGGGGGAGGGGTGGTGTTACAAGACAAGGTAGTGTATTATGAAGAAGCATTGAGACAATTGGGTAATGAAAAATTCTACTCTAGACTCCCCTCTAACCCCACAGCCATATATGTTCAGGCATTTAAATCTTTTCTACAACAAGCCCTAACCGAGGGAGCAATTTCTAAGGATGAATATTCCTTTCTTTTTATTCCTTATCCGGTCATTCCCACTTATTATCATCTCCCCAAAATTCATAAGTCTTTGGTAGCACCCCCGGGGCGTCCTATTATATCTGGTGTAGGGTCCCTCACGTCTAATTTGTCGGCATTCGTGGATTCCTTTTTACAACCCCACGTCGTCGAGTTGCAGTCATACATTAGGGACACCAATCACTTTCTGCATCTAGTGAGTGGTATCGAGTGGCGGGAGAGTTATGTACTCCTGACATGTGATGTCGAGTCACTTTACACCAATATCCCCCATCAAGGAGGGATAGAAGCCTGTCGCCACTTTCTGGAAACTACCAATGGACTGTCTCCTGGGCGACGTGGGTTTGTATTGGAATCCATGAATTTTATTTTATCTCACAACTATTTTTTGTTTAATTCACAGTTTTATCTTCAAGTGCACGGTACCGCCATGGGCACGAGGTTCGCGCCGAGCTTTGCCAACTTGTATATGGGGCTCTTTGAGGAGGAATATATTTGGGGGGGCCCCTTCGGCGCGAATCTGGTGCTCTATGGTCGGTACATTGATGATCTGTTTATTATTTGGGATGGGGTTTCTAGTGTGTCTTCTTTTCTTTTATATCTTAATTCTAACACATTTGGGCTTAAATTCAGTCACTCTTGTCACCCTACCCACATTAACTTTTTGGATATTGCTCTCTCGGTTAGGGATAATAAGTTGGTCACCCAAACCTATAGAAAGGAGGTGGATTGCAGCAGCTTTTTAAATTACGGCAGTTGCCACCACCGCAAATGGAAGGACAATATACCCATGGGACAATATCTTAGGATGAAGCGTAACTGTACCGATGAATGTACATTTTATGAACAGTCCGATCTCCTTACATGTGCGTTTTTAGACCAGGGATATCCGAAGAAATTACTGGCGGATTCCCTTGAGAGGGCGTCCATCAGAGAAAGGAGTTCTCTCCTTCTTACGACTAAAAATTCAGTAGTACAGAAAACGGGTCCGGACAATAATCAGATTATGCCTTTTATAACAAAATATAATATATGTGCTGAGGATGTTAGGAAAATTATAAAGAAAAATTTTGGACTCTTGAAATTAGATAAGGTTCTTAATCCATGTTTGGGGGATTCAGCTAGGGTGGTGTTTCAGAAGGCTAAGAACCTAAAGAATCACTTGTCTCCAAGTTTCTTTCAAGATAACACACAATCAGTGGTCAAGAAAACCTGGTTAAATCAAAGTGTAGGCTGTTTTAGATGTGGTAAGATCAACTGTATCACTTGTAAATTTATAATACATAGAAGTATCTCATTCAAATCAACAACACTAGGATTGGAATTTGCAATTGAGAATTTTATTAATTGTCAGCAGACATATGTCGTCTATTTAATAAGCTGCATATGTGGAAAACAATATGTGGGGAGGACAGTTAGGAGTCTTAATACAAGGTTCTTAGAACATAGACGGAATGTCCTCAAGAAGAATCCTCACCACAGTGTGTCAAGACATGTAACCTATCAACATGATGGCAATGTAGAGTCACTGAAGGTGCAAGGTATTGAGTCTGTGGCCCCCACCTCCAGGGGAGGCGACAGGTTCAATAAATTGTGCACAAGGGAGGCATTTTGGATTTTCAACTTGGGCACTTTGGTGCCCGAAGGTTTGAATGAGAATATGGAGATTAATAATATTAGATGATATTCAAGTGCCCATAGGACCTTTTTCTTGTTTTTTCCACCTCTCCATCACTATCCTTTCCCTCCTTTTCTGTTTTTTCCTGTTTTTTATGTATTTATATATACATGATAAACAGTGATAATAATAATATTTTCATGGATTATGGAATTTCCAATCTTGTGAGTTGTTGGTTCCCATTTGTACTTTGAAAAGTATAGTATATTTGGAACTACAGTTTGCAATAAAACCCTTTGAAGAGTTTGCAGGATGCATTTAATGTACTTTCTATTATTACACAGAATCAGAATTATGCACTCATCATAAAGTATGGGAGCACGTAACTAATAAATATATACACATAAATAATAATGAAGGAGACAACTAAAAATATTAATACAAAATATAAATAATGAAAAATATATAAAAAACATAATGTTTAAAATCAATATTATATGTGGGGATGGGTTGGAGTTGAACTCGGGACCCTGTGAATGCTAATGCGGGACATTAAACCACTGGGCTAAAGTGGATGTCATATAAGTAGAACGGAATTTTTGTAGATTTGATACTGATATATGTAGATAGTGCATGTATGCCATCACCTCTGTTCTCTGATCATTTAGATAGAAATATTTTATTGTTTATACAATAAAAGTAATTTTTAGGTTATGAATATATTGCTATATACTTAATCCACCTTTTGTTATTGTATGATTAGATTAGGACAATTTATGGGTCATTATGAGATTGAATTTTGATTTTGCACATGTGAGAGTAATTCAGGTGTGACAATCAAAGAATTGGATCATGATTGGTCCCCTGATACTTAAATAGTAGGTTGGACAGCCCCATGTTATCCTCTGACGAAACCGCACTTTTACATTGGCGGAGAAACGCGTAAGGACCGGGGCTTACTTCAGATCAGTGTCCCTCCTGTTATCAGCGGCTTACGAGCAAGCAATATCCCTTGGTGCCGTTTCCGTCTGCATGCTGGTCGACTGTGGTGACTCTCCGGTACACCTCGCCAAAGGTGTTTCCCTGCAACTGTGACTGAGATCTGCAACGGGGGCCGTCCACGGATACCTAAAGGATATACTCCTGGCTGTGAGTATAAAGTGGACATTTGCAATCATGGCCCATCAGCACAGTGGGAATGAATGAAAAGGTCTATTTGACACAGATACCGGAGTATAAGCACTTGAAATTCTTGGCCGTTCAGCTACATTAATTAACGGAGTGGGAAGCTGGTGCTATTAGATATATAAGGAGACCTATTAACAAGTACAAAACGTCTACAGCTGTTAAAAACAACAGGCAACAAAGTGTTCCTATATTAGACGGTACACCGTTCAGGACTCTTTAACTATTAATAAAATTGTACCAACTACAAATCTGGACATAAGAATAACGTCCAGGTATCCGCTGCAGCAGGGGGCATTTTTATTGATTTTTATTTATTGATTTTTTATTTATATGTGTATATGAGTTTATATTTATATTTATTTGTATTAATTAGTATATATGTGTGTTATTTTATATATATAATAAATTTGAGCTAAATAGCTATATGCGCTCTCTGATAATTAATTGTTATCTTCCGTAATAAATTCTGACACACGCCTGGCTGAAACCAGGGCTAACTCGTCACTTCCATGTGAGATATTTTAAGTATACAGTGGTGAGTGGTTCAAACCAATGTGACTTTAGGAAACTCAACACAACATTGAGATCCCCAAGGTGCCACTGGAGGCACAAAAGGAGACTGTATATGCAGCACCCCTTTTACAAATGTCTGAACTTCAGGCACTGAAGCCAGTTCTTTTTGGAAGAAAATCGACAGGGCCGAAATTTGAACCTTAATGGACCCTAATTTTAGGCCCATAGACAGTCCTGTTTGCAGGAAATGGAGGAAACGACCCAGTTGAAATTCCTCTGTAGGGGCCTTCTTGGCCTCACCCCACGCAACATATTTTCGCCAAATGCGGTGATAATGTTTTGCGGTTACGTCTTTCCTGGCCTTGACCAGGGTAGGGATCTTCAGGATCCGGCATTCAACCGCCATGCCGTCAAACGCAGCCGCGGTAAGTCTTGGAACAGACAAGGCCCTTGCTGGAGCAGGTCCTTTCTTAGAGGTAGAGGCCACGGTTCGTCCGTGAGCATCTCTTGAAGTTCCGGATACCAAGTCCTTCTTGGCCAATCCGGAACCACGAGTATAGTTCTTACTCCTCTCCTTCTTATGATTCTCAGTACTTTTGGTATGAGGGGCAGAGGAGGGAACACATACACTGACTGGTACACCCACGGTGTTACCAGAGCGTCCACCTTTATTGCCTGAGGGTCCCTTGACCTGGCGCAACATCTGTCTAGTTTTTTTTTTTTTTTTTTTAGACGGGACGCCATTATGTCCACCTTTTGTTTTTCCCAACGGTTTACAATCAGGTGGAAGACTTCTGGGTGAAGTCCCCACTCTCCCGGGTGAAGGTCGTGTCTGCTGAGGAAGTCTGCTTCCCAGTTGTCCACTCCCGGAATGAACACTGCTGACAGTGTTATCACATGATTTTCTGCCCAGCTAAAATCCTTGCAGCTTCTGCCATTGCCCTCCTGCTTCTCGTGCCGCCCTGTCTGTTTTCGTGGGCGACTGACGTGATGTTGTCCGATTGGATCAATACCACCTGACCCTGAAGCAGGGGTTTCGCTTGACTTAGGGCATTGTAAATGGCCCTTAGTTCCAGAATGTTTATATGAAGAGATGTCTCCAGGCTTGACCATAAGCCCTGGAAATTCCTTCCCTGTGTGACTGCTCCCCAGCCTCGCAGGCTGGCATCCGTGGCCACCAGGACCCAGTCCCGAATGCCGAATCTGCGGCCCTCTAGAAGATGAGCACTCTGCAACCACCACAGGAGGGATACCCTTGTCCCTGGTGACAGGGTTATCCGCTGAAGCATCTGAAGATGCGACCCGGACCATTTGTCCAGAAGGTTCCACTGTGCGTGGAATCTGCCGAATGGGATTGCTTCGTAGGAAGCCACCATTTTTACCCAGAACCCTTGTGCATTGATGCACTGAGACTTGGTTCGGTTTTAGGAGGTTCCTGACTAGCTCGGATAACTCCCTGGCTTTCTCCTCCGGGAGAAGCACCTTCTTTCTGGACTATGTCCAGAATCATCCCTAGGAACAGAAGACAAGTCGTCGGAATCAGCTGCGATTTTGGAATATTGAAAATCCAATCGTGCTGCCGCAACACTACCTGATATAGTGCTACACCGATCTCCAACTGTTCCCTGGATCTTACCCTTATCAGGGAATCGTCCAAGTAAAGGATAACTAAAATTCCCTTCCTTCGAAGGAATATCATCATTTCGGTCATTACTTCAGTAAAGACCCGGGGTGCCGTGGACCATCCCTACGGCAGCATCCGAACTGATACAGTTCTGTACCATAACCTGAAATACCCTTGGTGAGAAGGGTAAATTTTGACATGAAGGTAAGCATCCTTGATGTCCCGAGACATCATGTAGTCCCCTTCTTCCAGGTTTGCAATCACTGCTCTGAGTGACTCAATTTTGAATTTGAACCTCTGTATGCAAGTGTTCAAAGATTTTAGATTTTAGATTTTAAAATCGGTCTCACCGAGCCGTCTGGCTTCGGTACCACAATAGTGTGGAATAATACCCCGTTCCCTGTTGCAGGAGGGGTACCTTGATTATCACCTGCTGGGAATACAGCTTGTGAATGGCTTCCAAAACTGCCTCCCTGTCAGCGGGAGACGTCGGTAAAACAGACTTTTGGAAACGGCGAGGGGAATACGTCTCGAATTCCAATTTGTACCCCTGAAATATTATCTGAAGGATCCAGGGGTCTACTTGCGAGTGAGCCCACTGCGCACTGAAATTCATTGAGAACGGGACCCCACCGTGCCTGAACTTGTAAAGCCCTAGCGTCATACTGAGGGCTTGGCAGAGGCGGAAAAGGGTTTCTGTTCCTTGGAACTGGCTGATCTCTGCAGCCATTTTCCTCTCCCTCTGTCACGAGCAGAAAAGAGGAACCCTTTTGTCCGCTTGCCAACCAGGACTGCGCCTGATAATACGGCGTCTTATTTTGAGAGGCGACCTGGGGTACATCCCCTCTTTTAAGGCAATACTTCCAAATGCCGTTTGGAATCCGCATCACCTGACCACTTTACTGGAATAATTGCTTATACTTGATGCCAGTCGGCAAATATTCCGCTGTGCATCATGCATATATAGAAATGCATCTTTTAATTGCTCTATAGGCAATAATATACTGTCCTTATCTAGGATATCATATTTCCAGTCAGGGAATCCGACCACGCCAACCCAGCACTGCACATCCAGGCTGAGGCGATTGCTGGTCGCAGTATAACACCAGTATGTGTGTAAATACATTTTAGGATACGCTCCTGCTTTCTATCAGCAGGATCCTTAAGGGCGGCCATCTCAGGAGAGGGTAGAGCCCTTGTTTTTACAAGCGTGTGAGCGCTTTATCCACCCTAGGGGGTGTTTCCCAACGCACCCTAACCTCTGGCGGGAAAAGGTATACTGCCAATAACTTTTTAGAAATTATCAATTGTTATCGGGGGGAAACCCACGCATCATCACACACCTCATTTTATTTCTCAGATTCAGGAAAACTACAGGAAGTTTTTCCTCACCAAACATAATACCCCTTTTTTTTTTTGGTGGTATTCATATTATCAGAAAAGTGTAAACTTTTTCCATTGCCTCAATCATGCAATGTGTGGCCCTATTGGAAATCACGGTTGTCTCTTCACCGTCGACACAGGAGTCAGTACCCTTGTCGGCGTCTGTATCTGAGGTAACGGGCGCTTTAGGGTCCCTGTATGAGACGTCTGGACATGCACAAGCTGAGTAGCCGGCTGTCTCATGTCAACCACTGTCTTTTATACAAAGCTGACACTGTCACGCAATTTCAACAGTACATCCACTCATGGTGTCGACCCCCTAGGGGGTGACAACACTATTTCAGACACTCTACTCCGTCTCCTCATCATTTTTCTCCTCATACATGTCGACACCAACGTACCGACACACAGCACACACACAGGGAATGCTCTGATAGAGGACAGGACCCCACTAGCCCTTTGGGGAGACAGAGGGAGAGTTTGCCAGCACACACCAGAGCGCTATATATATATATATACAGGGATAACCTTATATAAGTGTTTTTCCCTTTATAGCTGCTGTATTGTTATATACTGCGCCTAATTTGTGCCCCCCTCTCTTTTTTAACCCCTTTCTGTAGTGTAGTGACTGCAGGGGAGAGCCAGGGAGCTTCCCTCCAACTGAGCTGTGAGGGAAAATGGCGCCAGTGTGCTGAGGAGATAGGCTCCGCCCCTTTCTCGGCGTCCTTATCATCCGTTTTCTGTATGTTTTGGCAGGGGTTAAATGCATCCATATAGCCCAGGAGTTATATGTGATGCATTTATTTTAGCCATATAAGGTTTTTTTATCGATTTATTGCGTCTCAGGGCGCTGCCCCCCCCAGCGCCCTGCACCCTCAGTGACCGGAGTGTGAAGTGTGCTGAGAGCAATGGCGCACAGCTGCGGTGCTGTGCGCTACCTTATCTGAAGACAGGATCGTCTTCTGCCGCCGATTTTTCCGGACCTCTTCGCTCTTCTGGCTCTGTAAGGGGGACGGCGGCGCGGCTCCGGTGACCCATCCAGGCTGAACCTGTGATCGTCCCTCTGGAGCTAATGTCCAGTAGCCTAAGAAGCCCAATCCACTCTGCACGCAGGTGAGTTCGCTTCTTCTCCCCTTAGTCCCTCGATGCAGTGAGCCTGTTGCCAGCAGGTCTCACTGAAAATATAAACCTAAACTAAAACTTTCACAAAGAGCTCAGGAGAGCCCCTAGTGTGCACCCTTCTCGTCGGGCACAGAAATCTAACTGAGGCTTGGAGGAGGGTCATAGGGGGAGGAGCCAGTGCACACCAGGTGATCCTAAAGCTTTCTTTAGATGTGCCCAGTCTCCTGCGGAGCCCGCTATTCCCCATGGTCCTTACGGAGTCCCCAGCATCCACTAGGACGTCAGAGAAATCCTATTTTTTTTTTTATTCACTAGGGGTCACTGGAGTACTCTTGGGACGTACCAAAGCTTTCCTTGTGGGCGGGAGAGCTGTTTGGCACCTATAACACTAGGCGGCCAAAGCTAGATGCTGATGCCGCAAACGTATCAAACTTGTAAAAGCGCACAAACGTGTGCACGGAAGACCATGTAGCCGCACGGCAAAGCTGCGCTGTAGAAGCTCCACGACCAGCTGCCCATGAAGTTCCCACAGAACGTGTGGAATGAGCTGTTACTGATGTAGGCGGCTGTAACCTAGCATGAAGGTAAGCCTGACGTATGGTCAGTTTTATCCATCTGGATAAGGTCTGCTTAGAAGCTGGCCAACCCATCTTGGCAGCATCATAGAGAACAAACAACGTATCCGTTTTACGAACTGTAGACGTTCGGGATACATAAACGCGTAATGCGCGTACCACATCCAGAGTTCCAGAATGTGCTGTCAACACAGGAACTACTATTGGTTGATTGATGTGAAAAGATGACACTACCTTTGGTAAGAAAGCGGGATTCGTCCGAAGTTCCGCTCTGTCATCATGAAACACCAAATATGGTGGCTTGCATGACAAGGCACCCAAATCTGAAACACGCCTTGTCGAAGCTAAGGCTAGAAGAAAAATTGTTTTCCAAGTGAGAAACTTTATATCCACTTGCTGTAAGGGTTCAAAATATGAAGACTGTAAGAAATCTAAAACCAGAATCAAGTCCCATGGCGCTGTAGGTGGAATGAATGGAGGCTGTACTCTGAGGACACCTTGCAGAAAAGTGTGTATAGACGGCAATAGAGCCAATCTTCTTTGAAAGTAAATTGACAAAGCAGATACCTGCACTTTTAGTGTGGATAAACGCAGTCCTCCATCCAACCCCGTTTGTAGAAATAACAAAAGACGGGATAACTTGAAAGATGATGTCGGAAACTTCCGAGTTTCACACCAACCTATATAGGCACGCCAAATTCTGTAATAATGAGCTGCCGTAACTGGCTTCCTAGCTCGTAACATGGTTGGTATAACCGATTCTGGAATGCCCTCTCTTCTTAAGAGGGCGGTCTCAACAGCCACCCCGTCAAACGCAGCCGCGCTAAATCGGGGTAAAGGAACGGACCCTGTTGTAACAGGTCCGGACGTAGTGGGAGCGGCCAAGGATCGTCTGCGAGTAAACCGTGGAGATCCGAGAACCAAGCTCTCCGAGGCCAATGAGGTGCCACTAGTATGACTGTGACAGACTCTTTTGATCCGTTTTAGCACCAGAGGGATGAGCGGAAACGGTGGAAACAGATACACTAGGCTGTACGAACAAGCGATTGTGAGAGCGTCCACCGCCACTGCCCTTGGATCTCTCGTTCTGGACACATACTGGAGCGTTTGGTGATTGTGGCGAGACCCCATTAGGTCCACCTGAGGGTAACCCCACCGCTGAACCAACATGTGAAACACTTCTGGATTTAATGCCCATTCTCCTGGATGAAAATCCCGACGGCTGAGATAATCTGCCTCCCAGTTGTCCACTCCCGGAATGAACACTGCCGACAATATCACCTGGTGGTATTCTGCCCAATTGAGGATTCGAGCTACTTCCCGCATTGCCATGCGGCTTCTCGTTCCTCCTTGTTTGTTGATGTATGCGACTGACGTTGCGTTGTCTGACTGCACTTGGACAGTCTGAGAGCGAAGCATGTGTACTGCTTGTCGTAGTGCATTGTAAATTGCACGGAGTTCCAGGACATTTATAGACAGCAATCTTTCGTGATCCGCCCAGAGACCTTGGAGCTGACAATTTTGATCTACAGCTCCCCAACCTCTGAGACTCGCGTCCGTCGTTAGATTTATCCAATTCCAGCCGCCAAACAGTTTCTCTGCGGTTAAATTGTGTACCCTGAGCCACCAGAGTAGAGACACCCTTGCCCTTGGAGACAACCTCACCCTCTGGTGATTCTGCAGATGCGA
Organism: Pseudophryne corroboree; assembly: GCF_028390025.1. Lineage (NCBI taxonomy): Eukaryota > Metazoa > Chordata > Amphibia > Anura > Myobatrachidae > Pseudophryne > Pseudophryne corroboree. The sequence goes on from NC_086447.1 coordinate 714,880,993, forward strand.
GCCCGACCACTGTGCGAGCACATCCAGTTGAAATGGACGTGAGTGGAATCTTCCGAACTGAAGCGATTCGAAAGCCGCCACCATTGTTCCTAAGAGGCGAATGCACAAATGTACTGAGACTGTGCGTGGCTTGAGCACTAATTGTACCAGATGGTGAATAATCTGTACTTTCTGTTGTGGTAGGTAAATTCTTTGATCTACCGTATCGAGAATCATACCTAGGAATTGAAGGCGTTGAGACGGAATCAGATGTGATTTCTTGAAGTTGACAATCCAACCGTGGTGAACCAGTACATTGTACGTTAGCAGCGCATGTTGGAGAAGCATCTGTTGAGACGGGGCTTTGATGAGCAGATCGTCTAAATACGGAACTATTGTCACTCCCAGGGATCTGAGATGAGCTATCATCACAGACATCACTTTGGTGAATACCCGAGGCGCTGACGAAAGGCCAAACGGTAGAGCCCGAAACTGGTAATGGTTCTGGCGTATTGCAAAACGCAAGAATCTCTGATGAGGCTGCCAAATCAGAATGTGTAAGTACGCATCCTTGAGATCTAGCGCAATCATGAATTCCTTTGGCTCTAAACCCGCAATCACTGAGCGCAGAGATTCCATCTTGAATCTGTAGTAAGTTACGTACCGATTGAGACCCTTTAAGTTCAATATTGGCCTGACTGAGCCATCCGGCTTTGGTACCACAAACAGACTGGAATAATAACCCTGACCCTGTTGGTGTACAGGGACCGGAATCAAAACTGCTGAATCCAGTAGAGACTGAATGGCAATTTGCAGAACCGCCCTCTTTTCGTCCGACAGAGGCAGTCCTGTCTTGAAAAACCGCAGTGGCTGAAGACAGTCGAACTCTATTTTGTAACCTCTTAACACTAAATTGCGGATCCACCCATCCGCGGATGTCTGGAACCACGCCAAATGGAACGTCTGAAGGCGTGCTCCCACAATCGGAGAACCGAGATGGGCTGGTAGCCCGTCATGCCACTGGCTTGTCGGTGACCTTAGCATCCTGACGACTTGTGTTGGTTTGTTGGAAACCACGTCCACGACCCCGTCTACCAGGCGTGGCTGTTCCTCTGCCACGTCCGCGAAAGGACTGAGGTCTAAAGGATTTGAACGCAGGTCCAGAGTACCTCCGTCTTGGTACCGGTGGAGGCAATGGTAAGAAAACCGACTTTCCTCCCGTGGCCTAATAAATCCATGTGTCCAATTCAGGACCAAACAACTTCTTGCCACCGTAAGGTAACGCCTCTATACCCCTTTTGACCTCTGCCTCCGCTTGCCAAGAACGCAGCCAGAGTGCTCGTCGTGCCGTAACTAGCGACGACGAAAGGCGAGAAGTGAGCTGACAGACGTCAGTAGAAGCTGTACATAGATACTCCGCAGCCTCACACATTTGATCAGCAAGAAGTATAAGGTGTTCGTCATGTAGGGCAGACTTGAGTTCTGTAATCCATACTATGAGCCAGGTCTCAGCAGCACTCCTGCTGCTACATACATGGACTTTAGCATAGTTTCTATTTTGCGATCTGAAGGGTCTTTAAGCGTAGTAGCAGCTGGCACTGGTATGGTTAATTTCTTTGTAAGTTTCGACACTGACGAATCAACTATTGGCGGATTCTCCCATGTACATGTCACAGAGTCTGGAAACGGGTAACTAGACTTAAATCTGCGAGGTATAGAAAACCGTTTATCTGGAGTCTGTCATGTTTCTACTAACATCTTATTAAGAGACTCCGAAACAGGAAAACACATTGGAGTTCTCTGTCGTTTCGTAAATACGACCTGATCATTTGTCAGAGGCTCCTCAGTCTCTGTAAACTTCAGAGACTGACGCACCGCTCTGATGAGATTATCAATACCTGAGCTGTTAAAATCCTCACTATATGACTCCACTTCGCCCTCCTCACCCTCATCTTGTGCCGTGAGGTCTGGCATGGAATCGTCAGAATGCAACATAGCAGAGACTGGTAAATCATAAGAATTTTATCCCGTCCACCCAAAATGCATTTGGAACTTTCGCAAGGCTGAGACGCCTCCGGTAGTTCTGGCGGTCTCACCCTAGACTCAGATCTTGCCGCTTCCCGCTCTTGTCGAGCGGCGGTCAATTCTGATTGCAACCCAGCCAGTACATTGGCTAGCATTTCCCATGGAGGGTCCGGGGATGAAACTGGCTTTAAAACCGGAGCAGAAATTGTATTCGTAACTGAATCTACAAAACATACTGTACATGTGGTAGATCCATCCGGTAACACACTGCTACAGACTTTACAGTGATGCTTTTTAATTTTTGCTGGTGCCTTACTCATTATGGAGACAGACAATACAATACACAAAAAACAGACACTTGCACGACTCAGTAAAATAGTACGAAGGTGTCTCTATATATATATCTGGCCAAGTGCAGTACACGTGGCCAGTACTATGAAATGTGATCCCAAATTCCCACTAACACCCCTGCGCCTCCGGTGGAGTAGAGATGTAGTACTGGAACGTTCTGGAATCACAGCAGGAAGACACAGGAAGCATGGTTAAAATGGCCCCCATGCTTACACTTATAGTCACAGTACAGGTTGCAAGCCTTAAAACTGACATCTGTATGAAAATCCTGTGTAGGTAGTTAACCCTGCAGCCTAGCATACTGCTGTTGCTGCAGGTTATCCCCCCTCGTGCCGCTGATTGTACCTCTGCTTGCAGCCTGTAATGCCCCCCCCCCCCCCCCCCGTATGCTCCGTTTGCGGAGGCAGCATGCGGGGCGGGCAGAGGGCAGCGTTAGTGTGGGGCCGCCAGCGGGAGCCGGGTAGCGGGACGCGCTGAAGACAGAGAGCGGGGAGCGCCTGAAGCGCTCTGAGCTGGGCGGCCGGAGCAGCGGCGGCGGGCGGACTGTTTAGCGGCCAGTAGTATGGTGCGCCAGCGGTCTATTAAAGAAACGTTGTCCCCACACAGCGGGGCGGCAGCGTGAGCTGACCGCCCCGACCAACATACCTTGACTCCTGCTTGTGGTGAGGCTCCGATGGGGCTTCTCTGCAAGCGCCGGCCAGCCTGTGTGCAGGATGTCTGTCTGGCTGTGAGGGTGCTCATTTAGTGAGGACCGACATGCCACAGCTGCTTGTAGCAGCTTGCACTATCCCTGACCCTGCCTTTTGGAAGGGGGAAAGGGATGTGTATGAAAAAGAAATATTAACTAAAAAAATTAAAATATTCAAAAGAATTGTGGACCAAGCCACAAAACCTGTTGCTACGTCGAGCACAGAAAAAACACTGAGGTACTCTGGGATATGGAGGGGTGGAGTGTTCTAAATTTAAATATTCAGTGCCCTGTTTCCGGCGGAAGCCGTCCATATCCCAAGAGTACTCCAGTGACCCCTAGTGGATGAAAAAGAAATAATAAACGTTTAAAAGAAAACTCTCTGGAGCTGCAGAGATGTGCATCCTCTCCTGAGGGCACTTTTTTCTAAACTGCCTGTGGGAGGGGGCATAGAGGGGAGGAGCCAGCACACCCAGTTGTAGAAATGTAAAGTGCATCGGCTCCTTTGTACCCCATCTATACCCCATTGTATTAGGTCTCCCCAATATCCCTTATGGATGCTAGAGAAATATACTGTAATAAGTTAGGACAAGAGGTAAAAAAAGCACCTTGTGGAGCAATTAAGAAGGAAAAACCAACACGGTTTTGCTTTTTAAATTATTACTGCTTTGAATCTACAGGCTTAATCACCGAAATCACTCTGGTTCCTGCAACTCACAGGCTATTACGTATGGGTCATAGTATTTCAACAGAAAGCTTAACTACCTTACAGAATTAGCACAATACATACCCGTCTCGCAGACGTACTATCTTTACAGCATAGTACTTGTCATCCAGTATTTTCTGTGCTTTCACCACTTTCCCAAATGCTCCTTCATCAAGCAGGATAATGTCAGTGAACTCACTAAGAGGGTTGGGGAAACTGAGACAACAGTTGTGTTTTAGTTTTAAATTGTGACAAAAAAACATTTTTTATTTAAAAACATTTAGCTTATGTATAACCTTTATTTGTGAATACTATAAAACTTAGTATATAGTCCTCTACATCATGGGCTGATTATAAGGCATTATACATTTATTTATTTATTTTAGCTGCATGGTTATTTTTGTACTGCGCAGAGAAAATGGGATTTTGGTACTTACCAGATAAATCCTTTTCTTTGAGTCCACAGGGGGCACTGGAGTACTCTTGGGATATGGACGGGGCGTTAGCCGGGATAGGCACATTTAAATATTTAAATTAGTAACTCTCCAACTCCTCCATACTCCCATAGAAACTTCAGTATTTTTACTGAGCCGAACAGGAGCGATAGAGAGGATGAACAATAGAGAATTACATATAACATTATAACATAACGGACAACCATAAAGTTGACCCATAACGTAACTTACAACTAAACAGTTGGCAGAATAATAGATATCACCGTAACATATTAACAATCGGTGAGAATGTGTTACCATAACAATCACTGAACTTACCAGAAGACTGGTAAACTGCTGTAGGTGGGCGTCCAGTGCCCCCTGTGGACTCAAAGAAAATGATTTATCTGGTTAGTACCAAAAGCCCATTTTCTTTTTCATCCACTAGGGGTCACTGGAGTACACTTGGGACGTACAAAAGTTTACCCCGTGTGCGGGAGAGCTGTTTGGCACCTGTAACACTAGACGGCCAAAGCTAGATGCTGATGCCGCAAACGTATCAAACTTGTAAAAGCGCACAAACATGTGCACTGAAGACCATGTAGCAGCACGTCAAAGTTGCGTCGTAGAAGCTCCAAGACCTGCTGCCCATGAAGTTCCCACAGAACGTGTGGAATGAGCTGAAACTGATGTAGGCGGTTGTAGCCTTGCATGAAGGTAAGCCTGACGTATGGTCAGCTTAATCCATCTGGACAAAGTCTGCTTGGAAGCTGGCCAAGCCATCATGGCTGCATCATACAGAACAAACAATGTATCCGTTTTACATATTGTTGATGTTTGGGCTACATAAACACGTAGTGCGCGTACCACATCCAAAGTAGCTGGAGTTCCTGCACTTCCTGATAATACCGGAACTACGATTGGTTGATTGATGTGAAAAGAAGATACTACCTTTGGTAGGATGACGGAATTCGTCCGAAGTTCCGCTTTATCACCATGAAACACCAAATACGGCAGCTTGCTTGACAAAGCACCCAATTGTGAAATACGGCTTGCTGAAGCTAAGGCTAGTAGAAAAACTGTTTTCGATGCGAGAAACGTATCAACTTGTTGTAAAGGTTCAAAATGTGAAGACTGTTAAAAAAATAATAATCTAAAACCAGATTCAAGTCCCATGGCGCTGTAGGTGGTAAATTGACATTGTAGAAACCTGCACCTTTAGTGTAGATAAACGTAGTCCTCCATCTAACGCCGTCTGTAGAAATAGCAAAAGACGGGATAGTTTGAAAGATGATGTCGGAAACTTCCAAGCTTCACACCAACCTATGTAGGCACGCCAAATGCTGTGATATTGAGCTGCCGTAACCGGCTTCCTAGCACGTGACATGGTTGGTATAACCGATTCTGGAATGGCCTCTCGTCTTCACCCCGTCAAACGCAGTCGCGCTAAACCAGGGTAAAGAAACAGACTCTGTTGTAGCCGGTCCGGACGGCCAAGAATCGTCTGCGAGTAGCCCACGGAGATCCGAGAACAATGCTCTCGGAGGCCAATGAGGCGCCACTAGTATGACTGTCGTGGACTCACTTTTGAACCGCTTTAGTAACCGAGGAAGCAGCGGAAACGGTGGAAACAGATACACGAGGCTGTACAGCCCGCGATCGTGAGAGCATCCACTGCCATTGCCTTTGGATCTCTTGTTCTGGACACATACTGGGATGTTTGATGATTTTGGCGAGATGCCATTAGATCCACCTGTGGGTAACCCCACAGCTGTAACAACATCTGGAACACTTCTGGACTTAATGCCCATTCTCCTGGATGAAAATCCTGACGCCTGAGATAATCTGCCTCCCAGTTGTCCACTCCTGGAATGAACACTGCCGACAATATCACCTGGTGATGCTCGGCCCAATTGAGGATTCGTGCAACTTCCCGCATGGCCATGTGACTTCGAGTTCCTCCTTTCTTGATGTATGTGACTGCCGTCGCATTGTCTGACTGAACCTGGACAGTCTGAGACCGGAGCATGTACACTGCTTGTCGCAGCGCGTTGTATATTACCCTGATTTCCAGGACATTTATTGACAGTAATCTTTCTTGGTCTGACTAGAGACTCTGAAGCTGACCATTTTGGACCACTGCTCCCCAACCTCTGAGACTCGCGTCCGTCGTTAGAATTATCCAATTCCAGATGCCGAACCTTTTCCCTGTTGTGAGATTGTGTACTTGGAGCCACCAGAGTAGTGATACTCTGGCCCTTGGAGACAACCGCACTACCTGATGAATTTGTAGATGCGAGTCTGACCACTGTGTGAGAACATCCCGTTGAAAAGCACATGAGCAAAATCTTCCGAACTGGAGTGCTTCAAAAGATGCCACCATCTTTCCTAACAGTCGAATGCACAATTGCACCGAGACGGTCCGTGGATTGCGCACTAACTGTACCCGATGACGAATACTTTGTGTCTTGTGTTCTGGCAGGTAAATCAGTTTATCCATGAAATCATTCCTAGGACTTGAAGCCTTTGCGACGGAATCAGGCTTGATTTGTTGAGGTTGACAATCCAACCGTGCTGAACTAGTATATTGTACGTTAGTAAGGCATGTTGCAGGAATATGTGTTGAGACGGAGCTTTGATGAGCAGATCGTCTAAGTACGGAACTATTATCACTCCTGGGGATCTGAGATGAGTTATCATGACAGACATCACTTTGTGAATACCTGAGGCGCTGACAAGAAGCCAAACGGTAGCGCCTGACATTGATAATGGTTTTGTTGTACTGCAAATCATAAGTAGGCCTGATGCGTATAAGTACGCATTCTTGAGATCCATCGAAATTTTGAATTACTGTGGATGTAAACCTGCAGTCACTGACTGCAGAGATTCCATCTTGCATCTGTAGTAAGCGACGTATTGATTGAGCTCCTTTAGGGTCAATATCGGACTAACAGAGTCATCCGGCTTTGGAACTACAAAAAAAAACTGGAATAATAACAGTGACCCTGTTGGTGACTGGAACCGGAATCAAACTGCTGAATCTACTAGAGACTGTATCGCAGTCTGCAGAACAGCCGTCTTGTCTTCTGACACAGGCAGACCTGTCTTGCTAAATTGCAATGGTGGAAGACAATCAAACTCTATTTTGTAAACTTTGAACACAAAATTGCAGATCCACCATCTGTGGATGCCCACAACTGATGATCTGAGATGGGCTGGAAGCCCATTATGGCACTGGCTTGTCGGTGGTCTTAGCGTCCTGACGATAGTTAGTGGTTCGTTGAAACCACGTCCTCTACCACTACTGTGGTTGTTCCTGTAGCACGGCCTCGAAAGAACTGAGGTCTAAAGGATATGAACGCTGTCCTGTTTATTTCCGTTTAGGAATTTGTGTAGGCAATGGTAGGAACCCAGATTTTCTCCCTCGTGGCCTGCGAAATGCATTTGTTCAATTGAGGATCAAACCTCCAGCCAGCGTAAGGTAACTCTTCTATTCCTCGTTTAGACTCTGACTCCGCCTGTTAAGAACGTAGCCAAAGTGCACGTCATGCCGCAACTAGTGAAGCTGAAAGGCGAGAACTAACCTGGTCGACGTCCACAGAAGCCGTACCTAGATACTGAGCAGATTCACAAATGTGTTCAGCGAGAAGTATAAGGTGGTCTTCTTGTAGGCCAAACTTGAACTGTATTGCCCATGCAACTGCAGCCTTGTTAACTCAAACCCCCACCAAAGCAGGTTTAAGCAACACCCCTACTGCTGTATACACTGACTTTAGCATAGCTTCTAGGGTACGCTCTGACGGGTATTTAAATGTCGTAGCAGCTGGAGTCTTGACATGTATCAGCTGCTTATTAAGAGATGCTGAATAAGGAAAACACACCGGAGTTCACTGTTTATCAACAATACTTCATCATTGGAAAAATGTTCTTCAGTCCCCGTAAACTTTAGAACCTGACGGACTGCCCTGATGAGATTATCAATGGCCGGGCTTTCAGTAACCTCACTATCTTACTCCTGGCCCAATGCCCACTCCTCATGTTCCTCTTGCGATATGAGGTCTGGCATTGAATCGTCAGAAAGCAACATAGCTGAAACTGTCAAGTTATAAGACAAATAATAACGATTTTCCGGAATGGAGGTATACCTGGACCTTCCTTCTGTCTTCAGAGGAATTCTAGCCTCAGATCTAGCCGCCTGACGCTCTGCAGTGGCCAATTCGATTGTAAAGCAGTCATTACATGCGCCAGCCTCCCCCAAGGAGGATCAGGTTAAGGGTCCGTATTTGTAGTCGTATTTGCAAGACATACCATGCATGTGGTAGTCTGACAGACATTGCAGCGAAGCTGCTTGTTTGATTTCGTAAGTAAAATGTGTATAAATCTGCAGTGCAGTGCACGTGGGATAAACTACAATAGTGAAACCTGTGCTGTACCAAAATTCCTAATAACACCCCTGCTCCTCCAGTGGCCGAGTGTTGTAGGGCAGCAAACTTCCTGGACAAAGAACCAGGAAGTAAGGTTAAAATATTGTCCAGCCATGTGCTTGCTATTGCAAGATAAGACTTTACCACGTTAGCTGATACATGAATATATATTATATACAGATATACATACATTCATATATACTACACACACATATATATATATATATACACATACATATATATAAATATCTATCCACAAAATGTCCTGCACTCTCATCGTTTCCCATGGATAAAAGGGCGGGTGCTCCTAATGACCGGATAGGCCACCAATATACTGCAACTACCACCAAAGTGGAAGGTGCACTCGTGCCGAAATCAGTCTCTGAAAACGCTTGTAGGATCAACTTGTTTTAATCAGGTTCTATGATGTTGCCATTTTTCATCGACGTTTCGGTTAATATATAGTCCTTTATCAATATAGGCACTTCAAAACATCTAAACAATAAACATTAAACACAATTAAAATCAATATACATAAAAAACCGGATTATTTTCACCATCACCACCAGTGCCTCCCAGGCCCTAACAGCCACACAACAACACAACTGTGCTACAATAGAATCCAGAGTATATATACTCAAGTACTTTTAGAGAGACCTCCACCCTCATAAATCACCTCTAAGGAAAAGTAGTGAACAACATCTTAACCAGAAAAAATTACCTGGACAAAATGCTACAGCATAGTAGTGTGGTTAATTGCTTCCTTAAAATACAAACATCTCTGCAATAGAAATATAGCATAAAGACTATTAAAAGAAACACCCAAGGTGCTTTAAAGTATAAAACAAGGCACCTGATGGCCACCCAATAGGGGTCATACCTGGTAATTTATAGGACAACAAATGGCAGCTGAGGGCTCAAAAAGCTTTGTTCAGCACTAGATCTGTAATTCAAAAACACAAATAACCTTACAACCAACCTTAATAAGAGTATCAGGGGAAGCTGCAAAGGAAACATACTCACAGTCCAAGTGCCAAGAGCCAAATGACAGCTGCATGTTTTTCTACCAGAACCTGAGGCTATTTAAGGCTCTGACACAGGAAGTACCACTTAATGTAGCAAGCCAGGCAATTAAGGGAACCAGCACAATTTACACAAAACCCGAAGCGCTAATGAAATGTAGTATTACCTTAAGGTCAAAACTAAGTAAATTTCAGCTACACAAAGCGAGACAAAGAGGCACAAACTACAACTAAAGATACAAACGCCGGGGACGCGGCTTCCGCGTTCCACCGGCAGGAAGTTCATGCTTTCCACCAGCCGGAAGTGCCGCGGCTCCGCCGCAGACGAACATTTCTGCTGTTATATGTGAACACACTAGTAGATGAAACTAACAAACTTACAATACTCCAAACAGCACAGAGACAAGCCTCAAAACTTCTGGAACAAAGTCATTTGGAGTGATGAGACCAAAATTTAACTTTCTGGCCACAACCATAAACGTTACAATTGGAGAGGAGTCAACAAGGCCTATGATGAAAGGTACACCATTCCTACTGTGAAACACGGAGGTGGATCACTGATGTTTTGGGGATGTGTGACAAAGGCACTGGAAACTTGGCCAAAATTGATGGCAAGATGAATGCAGCATGTTATCAGAAAATACTAGAGGAAAATTTGCACTCATCAGCCCGAAAGCTGCGCATGGGACGTACTTGGACGTTCCAACATGACAATGATCCAAAACACAAGGCCAAGTCAACCTGTCATTGGCTACAGCAGAATAAAGTGAAGGTTCTGGAGTGGCCATCTCAGTCTCCTGACCTCAATATCATTGAGCCACTCTGGGGAGATCTCAAACGTGCAGTTCATGCAAGACAGCCCAAGAATTTACAGGAACTGGAGGCTTTTTGCCAAGAAGAATGGGCAGCTTTACCATCTGAGAAAATAAAAAGCCTGATCCACAACTACTACATAAGACTTCAAGCTGTCATTGATGTTAAAGGGGGCAATACACGGTATTAAGAACTGGGGTATGTAAACTTTTGATCAGGGTCATTTGGGTAGTTTCTGTTGTAATTATGATTTAAAAAGAGTAAACACAGTGGTTTGACAATAAATGGCTTCACCCAACCACTAACCATGAGTGAAAGAAAAGTTTGTGAGTTATCATTCATATTCTCAGACAAATGGCCAGAAAATCACAAATTCTGCTAGGGTATGTAAACTTATGAGCACAACTGTGTGTGTGTGAGTGTGAGTGTGTGTGTGTTATATATATATATATATATATATATATATATATATACATATATATACATATATACACATACATACATACATACATACACATATACATACATACATACCGTAACATAGGCTTAAGAGCCTCATAGTGCCCAGCAGTCATTAAAATAATTTAAATAACACCCAGATCTAACTCTCTCTGCACATGTTATATCTGCCCCCCCCCCCCCCCCCCCCCCCCTGCAGTGCATATGGTTTTGCCCAACTGCTAAAAAATTTCCTGCTGCGATCAACTTGGAATTACCCCCAATGAGAAAAGAATTTACCGGTAGGTAATTAAGATCCTGTTTTCTCTTACGTCCTAGAGGATGCTGGGGTCCATATTAGTACCATGGGGATGTACCAAAGCACCCAGAATGGGAGGGAGAGCACAGACGCTCCTGCAAGACTGCTTGACCAAACTTCATCAGAGGCCAAAGTATCGAACTTGTAAAACTTAGCAAACGTGTTCGACCCAGACCAAGTAGCTGCTCGGCAAAGCTGTACAGCCAAGACACCCCGGGCAGCCGCCCATGAAGAGCCCACCTTACGAGTACAGTGGGCCTTTACAGATTTTGGACACGGCAATCCTGCCGTAGAATATGCATGCTGGATGGTGAACCTGATCCAGCGTGAAATCGACTGCTTACAAGCAGGACACCCAATTTTCTTGGGATCATAGAGGACAAACAGAGTCAGATTTTCTATGACGAGCCGTCCTCTTCACATAAATTTTCAAAGCCCTCACAACATCCAAGGCCTTTGAAGCAATTGAGGAGTCAGTAGCCACTGGCACCACAATAGGTTGGTTGATATGAAAAGCTGATACAACCTTAGGCAGGAACTGCGGAGGAGTCCTGAGTTCCGCCCTATCTTCATGGAAGATCAGATAGGGACTTTACAAGACAAAGTCCCCAATTCCGACACGTGTCGAGCAGAAGCTAAGGCCAACAAAGTGACCACCTTCCATGTGAGAAACTTGATTTCAGCCTCCTGTAGAGGCTCAAACCAAGCAGATTGCAGGAACTGCAACACCACATCAAGATCCCAGGGTGCCGATTGCGCCACAAAGGGAGGCTGGATGTGCAGGACCCCTTTCAAAAAGGTCTGAACCTCAGGGAGGACAGCTAATTGTTTGTGGGGAAAAATGGACAAAGCTGAGATCTGGACCTTGATGGAGCCCAATCTCAGGCCCATATCCACACCTGCTTGCAGGAAAAGGAGAAAACGTCCAAGTTGAAACTCCACCGCAGGAAATTTCTTGGATTCACACCAAGAAACATATCTTTTCCAAATTCGATGGTAATGTTTAGACGTTACCCCCTTCCTAGCCTGTATCAGGGTAGGAATAACCTCACTCGGGATACCCTTCCGAGCTAAGATCTGGCGCTCAACCGCCATGCCGTCAAACGTAGCCGTGGTAAGTCTTGATAAGCGAACGGCCCCTGCAGTAGCAGATCCTCCCGAAGAGGTAAGGGCCTTGGATCTTCCAACAGAAGATCCAGCAGATCCGCGTACCAAGCCCTCCTTGGCCAGTCCGGAGCAATGAGGATTGCCAGAACCTTTGTTCTTTTTACAAGTTGAAAAACTCTTGGTATCAGAGGAAGTGGAGGGAACACATACACTGACGTGAACACCCACGGTGTTACCAGTGCGTCCACCGCCACTGCCTGCGGGTCTCTCGACCTGGAACAGTACCTCCGCAGCTTCTTGTTGAGGCGTGAGGCCATCATGTCTATGTGAGGAACCCCCCACCAACCGGTTACCTCCTCGAACACCTACGGATGGAGGCCCCACTCTCCTGGATGGAGATAGTGTCTGCTGAGTTAGTCTGCATCCCAGATGTCTACTCCCAGAATGAAGATTGCTGACATCGCCACCGCGTGTATTTCTGCCCAAAGTAGGATTCTTGACACTTCTGACATTGCAGACCTGCTCTTCGTTCCGCCTTGTCGGTTTATGTAGGCCACTGTGGTCACGTTGTCCGACTGCACCTGAACAGCCCGATCCTGTAGAAGGTGTGCTGCTTGCAGAAGGCCTTGGAAGGTTTCCCCCTGGGCGACTGCTCCCCAACCTCTTAGACTTGCATCTGTGGTCAGAAGGATCCAGTCCTGAACTCCGAACCTTCGGCCTTCCAGAAGGTGTGGTAGTTGTAGCCACCAGAGAAGCGAAATCCTGGCTTTCGGTGACAGACGTATCCTCTTGTACATATGTAGGTGAGATCCCGACCACTGGTCCAAGAGATCCAGCTGAAAGGATCGAGCATGAAACCATCCGTACTGCAGAGCCTCGTAGGAGGCAACCATCTTCCCCAGAAGGCGGATGCACTGATGAACCGATACCGGGGTAGGCTTCAAGACATCCCGGACCATTGTTCGAATCACCAATGCTTTCTCCACCGGTAGAAACACCCTCTGCACTTCTGTGTCTAGGATCATCCCCAGGAAAGACAGCCTCCTTGTCGGCTCCAGATGAGACTTTAGAAGGTTCAGGATCCAACCGTGCTCCTTGAGCAGTTGTGTTGTGAGAGCAATGGATCTTAACAACTTCTCCCAGGACGACGCCTTGATCAGGAGATAATCCAGATATGGAATTATGTTCACCCCTTGCTTGCGGAGGAGAACCATCATCTCTGCCATCACCTCTGTGCCGTGGAGAGACCGAACGGCAGTGCCTGAAACTGATAGTGATCGTCTAACAGTGCAAACCTGAGATATGCCTGATGCGGCGACCAAATGGGAATGTGGAGGTACGCATCCTTGATGTCCATGGACACCAGGAACTCCCCCTCCGTCAGTCCTGAGATGACAGCTCTCAGAGACTCCATCTTGAATTTGAACTCCCTGAGATAAGGGTTCAAAGATTTTAAGTTCAGAATTGGCCGTACCGAACCATCCGGCTTCGGTACCACGAAAAGGTTTGAATAGTAACCTTTGTTCCACTGATGAGGCGGAACTGGAACAATGACCTCGGACACTATCAATTTTTGGATAGCTTCCAGAGTTCTGTCTGCCGGCAGAGCTGGCAAGCCCGTTTCGAAGAAACGGTGAGGTGTGAGAGTTTGAAACTCCAGCCTGTACCCCCTGGACACTATATCCTGTATCCAAGGGTCCAGGCCAGATGACATCCAGATGTGGCTGAAATGCCGGAGTCTTGCTCCCACCTGACCTTCCTCCAGGCTGTGCTGTCCACCGTCATGCGGGGGACTTGGAGGTACCAGAAGTAGGCTTCTGGTCTTGGGAACCTACGGGAGCAGCCTTTTTTCCTTTAGCACGACCACCTCTGAAGAAGGTGTGAGAAGGCTTGTTCTTTCTAGGCTTCACGGGCCGAAAGGACTGTGACGTGGCTGGTGTAAAAGGCCTCTTCATAGCCGATGCAGCTGAGGGGAGAAAAGGAGACTTTCCCGCGGTAGCCGTGGCAATACACGCATGCAGCGCCTCCCCAAAGAGAGCCTGACCTGTATAGGGTAGGCCCTCCATACTTTTCCTGGATTCCGCGGACCATTGGCGCGGCCAGAGATCCCTGCGAGCCGAGACGGACATGGAGGAGATCCCCGCAGCCATGGAACCCAGGTCCTTCATGGAATCTACCAGGAACCCTGCAGAATCCTGAATATTATGTAAAAATAAATCAACGTCACCTTTATCCATCGTAGTCAAGTCCTCCTGCAGAGTGATTGACCACCTGGCTATAGCTTTAGAAATCCATGCACAGGCAATAGTAGGCCGCAGTATAGCCCCTGAGCCGTGTAAATGGATTTGAGCGTAGCATTCACCTTGCGATCTGCCGGGTCCTTCAACGCGGTAGATCCCGGGACTGGTAAAACCACCTGTTTTGACAGTCTGGAGACAGAGGCGTCAACTATCGGCGGAGACTCCCACTTCTTTCTATCTTCCTCTGGGAAGGGAAAAGCAACCAAGACCTCTTAGGGATCTGGAATTTTTTTCTCCGGATTTTTCCAGGCTTTTTCAAAGATAACATTTAATTCCTTAGATGCTGGGAAGGTGAGAGGGACCTTTTTACTGTCCGTGAAAAAGGCTTCCTCAACCTGCTCAGGAGTTGTGTCAGAAATGTGCAACACATCCCGTACGGCCTCAATCATCAACTGCACCCCCTTTGCAAGTGATGCCGTCCCCCTCGACACATCCCCGTCACCGTCTGCAGTGTCAGAATCGGTGTCCGTGTCATCCTGCATAATCATGGTAAGTGCACGTTTGTGAGAATGTACAGCAGGGGACCCTGAGGAAGCAGTATCAGACCATACAACCATAGAGGATTGCAATACCTGAGTTGCATGCTCAGTTCTTGCAACCCTTTCAGAAATCTGAGAAATAGTCCCCCTAAGAGAGGCTAACCACTCCGGTTCTCTAGCTGGGATCTGCGCTAGAATAGTGCAATCCTGATTACATGGGATGGGATCTTCCTAAGAAGATAAACCCTCTGCAGTATATGAAACAGAGTCTCTAGACTTGTTTGCTAATACACACTACTCACCCCACATACACACAGGGTACAGGGCAGATAGAGTTTCCCCCCCAAGAATGGCAGAGAGACACAGAGATTGGAGCCAACCCACACACAACGCTATTACAGGTATAGGGAGACCCTAAACCAGCGCTGACTGTGTCCCTTAATGGGTGACACAGCCTTTACACAGCCTCCCCTCCCTTCTACAACCCCCTGGTACCGTACAGATAGCTGGAGTTACACTGGAGGGACTGATCTTCCACTTGCTTCCGACTGCAGGCAGGAAAATGGCGCTGAAACGCTGCTGGGTTCGCTCTGAGGAGAAGCTCTTCAAGATTATACTGGCCTGAGGTTTTTGTGTGCTGGCTGAGATCCACAGACCCCGACAGGCTGAAATGGTCAGACGCTGGCTCAGGGCGCACCTCACAGCGCCGCACCTATGTACCGCTAAGCCGTCCGGGAGCGCAGTTAATACTGCGCTCCTACCCTGTAGCCACCATCTTCACACTGACCCCCCGCTTCTTAGGGGGGGGGGGCGGTAACTCACTCGCCACACTTCAGCTCTGCAAGGGGGTGGCGGCATGCTGCTGGGGTGAGCGTTCCCCTGTGGCGGCGAGCGATCTATCCCCTGTGGAGCTCAATGTCCAGTCAGCGGAGACAGTGGCTCAGACCCCGCAGGGCGGACACTGCTCCCCCCCTCAGTCCCTCGATACAGGGAGGCTGTTGCCAGCAGCCTCCCTGTAAAATAAAAAACTCTAAGAAAACTTTTACTAAGAAAGTTCTGTAGAGCTCCCCTAGTTGTGACCGGCTCCTCCGGGCACATTTTCTAAACTGAGTCTGGTAGGAGGGGCATAGAGGGAGGAGCCAGCCCACACTATTAAACTCTTAAAGTGCCAATGGCTCCTGGTGGACCTGTCTATACCCCATGGTACTAATATGAACCCCAGCATCCTCTAGGACGTAAGAGAAACACTCTTACACTCCCACCCCTCTGCAGACTTGGACACATTCAGCACTTACACCTCCTTACTATTACAGCAGCTTAGTGAAGGATGGAGAGGACATGGAAGCACTGGTCAAGTACAGTAATGGTATTTTCATACAAGTACATCCCATGTGGACCAAAAGAAAGATGCTTATGCCCCTGTCAGGAAGTGGTTCACTTGTGGGTGCTTGATCCCTGGTGCAGAACATTAACTGATGAAGAAGACAACCAACAGCTGATTCTGGTAATTTAACCAAGTGTAGGATCATATAAGGGTTTAGTATGAAATACCTACAATCAAAATCCCGACGGTCAAAATCCTGACAACAATTGAACCGACGGTCAAAATACCGACAAGGGCAAAATACCGACATATGAAATGTTGTCAGGTCAAAAAGTTGACAAACGGTTTTCTTTTTTGTGTGTATATGTCAACATAGGTCAACATGGACACCGTATAAGTGTACTGCTGCGCTCGCCATGCTTCGGGCACTGTGCATTGCTGCGCTTGGCACACTATTATATTCACCCTCCAGGTCCACTGGGATGGTAAAGTATGAACAAGTCGGTTTCAATGAAAACATCATGAAAAACTTATGTTGATTTTTTGACCTGTCGACATTTTAAATGTCAGTATTTTGACCTTATTTAATATACCAACAAGGTCAAAATACTGACAACCATTGACCGACGGTCAAAATACCGACATGGTCAAAATACCAACATTTAATATACCAACGTTGGTATTTTGACCATGTCGGTATTTTGACCGTCGGTCAACGCTTGTCGGTATTTTGACCGTCGGTCAATGGTTGTCGGTATTTTGAGCGTTGGGATTTTGATTGTGGGTATATTGACCACATAAAAGAAAAATTAATAGGGGCGCTCATTTCATTTAGACACCATAATAGCCTGGATTCTATTACAACCAAAGAGTCAGATAAATTTAAAAAATGAGTATTTAATTATCACAATGAATCAATAAAAAACACTAATGTGAAACAAGCTCAAATTACCACATATATATCATTAAAATCGCATGAAATGCATGAATGGTTTCAATAATTACTATAAGCAGTAAACTGACTGGAATAGCTAATAAAAAGTTCAGGTGTAACAATCTGTTACAATGTTTAGGAACTCTGTTGCCAATACTGCTATATGTGGAAGTTCATTTATTAAGTTGCTGAATATGTGGCCAATATAAGCTCTGAGACGTATAGCTGTTAAAGTGAAGGACTTCAGAATAGGTGGCCGGCATATGTATATAATTGAATAGATTACCTCTCCATTTAGGGCTAGTAAACCCGAGCGTCCTCGGGTAAGTCCAGAAATTGCCCAGTGTTTAGAAGAGCTGGATATGTGGCCAATATAAGCTCTGAGACGTATAGCTGTTAAAGTGAAGGACTTCAGAATAGGTGGCCGGCATATGTATATAATTGAATAGATTACCTCTCCATTTAGGGCTAGTAAACCCGAGCGTCCTCGGGTAAGTCCAGAAATTGCCCAGTGTTTAGAAGAGCTGGAGGATTCGTAACCTATATGTCCAGAAACTGCCCAGTGTTTAGTAGAGCTGGAGGACTAGTGATCTATGTATCCGTGTAATCGGGTTTATGCTGTTGTTAGCTCAATTTCCCTGGGGGTACTCCCGCTGTCTGTTTCAGAGTTTTGGAAAGAGCATAAATGCGGCTAGATGAATAAAAGCCGCCACACGGTTCCAGCTGTATCGGAGCCTCTTCTAAGACTACCTGGACGAGCACCGTCCGCCGATGGTCAGAGGGAGAAGGGCTGATGAGCCGGCCACGTCAGCCGCACGGAGCTCATACTGCGGCTTCGTTCTGTATGTGGACGCGTGCCGCCCGCTGCTGCAGCCGATGGAGTAATAGCAGTAATAGCTGTGTCCCAGAGCGTACAGGTGCTCAGTGAGAAAGGGGAGGAGTCCTGACGCGTTTCGTCACGCAACCCGTGAAAAAGTCACGGGTTGCGTGACGAAACGCGTCAGTACTCCTCCCCTTTCTCACTGAGCACCTGTACGCTCTGGGACACAGCTATTACTGCATCGGCTGCAGCAGCGGGTGGCACGCGTCCACATACAGAACGAAGCCGCAGTGTGAGCTCCGTGCGGCTGACGTGGCCGGCTCATCAGCCCTTCTCCCTCTGACCATCGGCGGATGGTGCACGTCCAGGTAGTCTTAGAAGAGGCTCCGATACAGCTGGAACCGTGTGGCGGCTTTTATTCATCTAGCCGCATTTATGCTCTTTCCAAAACTCTGAAACAGACAGCGGGAGTACCCCCAGGGAAATTGAGCTAACAACAGCATTAACCCGATTACACGGATACATAGATCACTAATCCTCCAGCTCTACTAAATACTGGGCAGTTTTTGGACATATAGGTTACGAATCCTCCAGCTCTACTAAACACTGGGCAATTTCTGGACTTACCCGAGGACGCTCGGGTTTACTAGCCCTAAATGGAGAGGTAATCTATTGTTCAATTATATACATATGCCGGCCACCTATTCTGAAGTCCTTCACTTTAACAGCTATACGTCTCAGAGCTTATATTGGCCACATATTCAGCAACTGTGTTTCATTTAATAAATGAACTTCCACATATAGCAGTATTGGCAACAGAGTTCCTAAACATTGTAACAGATTGTTACACCTGAACTTTTTATTAGCTATTCCAGTCAGTTTAGTGCTTATAGTAATTATTGAAACTATTCATGCATTTCATGCGATTTTAATGATATATATGTGGTAATTTGAGCTTGTTTCACATTAGTGTTTTTTATTGATTCATTGTGATAATTAAATACTAATTTTTTTAATTTATCTGACTCTTTGGTTGTAATAGAATCCAGGCTATTATGGTGTCTAAATGAAATGAGCGCCCCTATTAATTTTTCTTTTTTTTGGTGCATTTAAGTAGGAGTACCATACAACTCCTTATAGAGGCGAATGTACTTTTAGACATTATTAATTCCAGGTTCGGGTCATCAAGATCTGTTTAATGATTAATTGTTAGACACAGGCGCAGCAATTTTTTTCTGTTTTCTTGTTGATATTGACCACATCCCTCATATAAGATTCCAAAAGGCAAAAGGTGTCTAAGGACCCAACTTATTGTGTCTTTTAGGAAGAGCATCCCTCTGATAAAATCCACATGATATAATAATAAATAAACCAAGGGTAATGAGCTTGCCGAGTATAATGAAATATTAAATTATATTCAGTTTCCAGTGTTACAAAGTTGGTAAAAATAAGCACTATATGAGCTTTACTTAGATTGCCATAATATACTGGATACACCTATTAACACAAAAAATGCAATCCACCAGTCATGCAACTGTCCCTTCTCGTTAATAGGAAGTGTGCACAAAAAAATGCCACTGGCTGTAATGCAATCCAGAGAGTTATAATAAATCACAACAATGAGGACATGAGAATAACATAAAAATCAACAAAACAATAGAACAATGTCTGTGCCTCAAAACAAGCACACACACACACACACACACACACACACACACACACACACACACAGAGTAGCTGAACCTAGCAGCCACAGAAGTTCAACGACGCACAAAGGTCAAATGTGCGTATTTGCCTACTCTTGCGGAATGTCCTGAAGGTTCCTGAATTTTAGGAAGTTCTCCTACACTCCTGGAGGCCACACACTTCCATAGTAAAAATGGTTGGGTGGGAGCTTGATGATAAATTATGATTTGCTTCAAAATGTTTAATTGTGGACCAGTTCCACACTGCATGATAACACATCACCATGACCCCTGCATTTGTATCACCACTCCAGGAGCAGAGGTCCCAAAAGTAGAGCACTACTGCCACTACTTTCCTCTGAACAAAGGCAACACATGAAATCTTAAGGGTCTACAGTGTAATCACTGCACCATGAAAAAGTGCACACTGCAGACGTTAATGAGGACCTGTCATGTTTCACATAAGTTCCATATAAGATCCATGTTACATATATTTACACTGTACCCCAGGTGAGTTTTCTTTGGAGACTGGTGTTTACTTAATATATTCCAGCACAATGTCAGTCTGTTGAGTGGAATTATCCTTTATTCTTTAACCTAACATATCAACCAAGCTCTTTGTGTGGTTCTGCAGCAGGCTGTCGTGTAAGCATGAAGAAGCTTCTCTAGCGTCAGCCAAGAAGCATTTTTGCTTTGCAGACATTTATAAATTGGTGGCTTCATACACAGTGAGGGGCCAGCGACATTACAGAAACTCCAGTGACTTTGGTATCAGCTTCATGACCTGCACCAGATCCTGTCAGAATGCTTTCTAAGTGATATGGAAGATGCTTCAACTGTCTGTAATAAAGTGAGGCACTAATAGCAAACATACAGATGTGTCCTCATACATTGTGGCTTCAGTCGTAACAAACAGCCCCTCTCGACGCGCTAGGTCCAGGGCGAATTGGTAGTGCCAAGTGTGTTTCACTCAAAATGTGCATTTTATTTGCATAAATAAAACACTGGAGTACTCTTGGGATATGGACGGCTTTAGCAGAACAAGGCACTGAATATTTAAATTTAGTAACTCTCCTCCCCTCCATATTCCCAGAGTACCTCAGTGTTTTTTACTGAGCCGAACAGGAGCGATAGAGAGGATGACAATGGAGAATTACATATAACATTATAACATAACTGACAACCATAAAGTTGACACATAACGTAACTGACAACTAAACAGTTGACACCATAACCGATAGAACTTGAAAATCTGAACAAATCGAATGTGTTACCAGGAGATCCACTGAACTTACCACAAACCAGGTAAAACTGCTTTGAGTGGGCGTCCAGTGCCACCTATGGATTCAAAGTACCAAAATCCTATTTTCTTTTTCATCCACTAGGGGTCACTGGAGTATTCTTGGGACGTACAAGAGCTTCCCCCGTGGGCGGGTGAGCTGTTTGGCACCTGTAACACTAGGCGGCCAAAGCTAGATGCTGATGCCGCAAACGTATCAAACTTGTAAAAGCGCACAAACGTGTGCACTGATGACCATGTAGCCGCACGGCAAAACTGCGTCGTAGAAGCCCCACGACCAGCTGCCCATGAAGTTCCCACAGAACGAGTGGAATGAGCTGTTACTGATGTAGGCGGCTGTAACCTAGCATAAAGGTAAGCCTGACGTATGGTCAGTTTAATCCATCTGGATAAGGTCTGCTTAGAAGCTGGCCAACCCATCTTGGCAGCATCATAGAGTACAAACAACGTATCAGTCTTACGAACTGTAGACGTTCGGGATACATGAACGCGTAGTGCGCGTACCACATCCAAAGTCCCAGAATCTCCTGTTAACACAGGAACTACTATTGGTTGATTGATGTGAAAAGATGACACTACCTTTGGTAAGAAAGCGGGATTCGTCCGAAGTTCCGCTCTGTCATCATGAAACACCAAATACGGTGGCTTGCATGACAAGGCACCCAAATCTGAAACACGCCGTGCCGATGCTAAGGCTAGGAGAAAAATTGATTTCCAAGTGAGAAACTTAACATCCACTTGTTGTAAGGGTTCAAAATATGAAGACTGTAAGAAATCTAAAACCAGAATCAAGTCCCATGGCGCTGTAGGTGGAATGAATGGAGGCTGTACTCTGAGGACACCCTGCAGAAAGGTGTGTACAGACGGCAATAGAGCCAAACATCTTTGAAAGTAAATTGACAAAGCAGAGACCTGCACCTTTAGTGTAGATAAACGAAGTCCTCCATCCAACCCCGTCTGTAGAAATAACAAAAGACGGGATAACGTGAAAGATGATGTCGGAAACTTCCGAGCTTCACACCAACCTATATAGGCACGCCAAATTCTGTAATAATGAGCTGCCGTAACTGGCTTCCTAGCACGTAACATGGTTGGTATAACCGAATCTGGAATGCCCTCTCTTCTTAAGGGGGCGGTCTCAACAGCCACCCCGTCAAACACAGCCGTGCTAAATCGGGGTAAAGGAACGGACCCTGTTGTAACAGGTCCGGACGTAGCAGGAGCGGGAAAGGATCGTCTGCGAGTAGCCCGCGGAGATCCGAGAACCAAGCTCTCCGAGGCCAATGAGGCGCCACTAATATGACTGTGGCGTACTCTCGTTTGATCCGTTTTAGCAACAGAGGAAGCAGCGGAAACGGTGGAAATAGATACACGAGGCTGTACGGCCACGCGATTGTGAGAGCATCCACCGCCACTGCCTTTGGATCTTGCGTTCTGGACACATACTGGGGCGTTGGATGATTGTGGCGAGATGCCATCAGATCCACTTGTGGGTAACCCCACCTCTGGACCAACATGTGAAACACTTCTGGATTTAATGCCCATTCTACTGGATGAAAATCCCGACGGCTGAGATAATCCGCCTCCCAGTTGTCCACTCCCGGAATGAACACTGCCGACAATATCACTTGGTGATGCTCGGCCCAATTGAGGATTCAAACTACTTCCCGCATGGCCATGCGGCTTCTCGTTCCTCCTTGTTTGTTGATGTACGCGACCGCCGCCGCGTTGTCTGACTGCACCTGGACAGTCTGAGACCGAAGCATGTGCATTGCTTGTCGTAGCGCATTGTAAATTGCCCGGAGTTCCAGGACATTTATAGACAGCAATCTTTCGTAATCCGCCCAGAGACCCTGGAGCTGACCATTTTGAACCACAGCTCCCCAACCTCTGAGACTCGCGTCCGTCGTTAGAATTATCCAATTCCAGACGCCGAACCGTTTCCCTGCGGTTAGATTGTGTACTTTGAGCCACCAGAGTAGAGAAACTCTGGCCCGTGGAGTCAACCTCACCCTCTGGTGAATCTGCAGATGCGAGCCCGACCACTGTGCGAGCACATCCAGTTGAAAAGGACGTGAGTGAAACCTTACGAACTGAAGCCACCACTATTGTGCCTAACAGGCGAATGCACAAATGTACCGAGACTGTGCGTGGCTTGAGCACTAATTGTACCAGATGACGAATACTTCGTACTTTCTGTTCTGGTAGGTAAATTCTTTGATCTACCGTATCGAGAATCATTCCTAGGAATTGAAGTCGTTGAGACGGAATCAGATGTGATTTCTTGAAGTTGACAATCCAACCGTGCTGAACTAGTACATTGTACGTCAGCAACGCATGTTGGAAGAGCAACTGTTGAGACGGAGCTTTGATTAGCAGATCGTCCAAGTAAGGAACTATTATCACTCCCAGAGATCTGAGATGAGCTATCCTCACAGACATCACTTTGGTGAATACCCGAGGCGCTGACGAGAGGCCAAACGGTAGAGCCCGAAACTGGTACTGGTTTTGCCGTATCGCAAAACGCAAGAACCTCTGATGAGGTGGCCAAATCGGAATGTGTAAGTACGCATCCTTGAGATCCAGCGCAATCATGAATTCCTTTGGCTCTAAACCTGCAATTACTGACCGCAGAGATTCCATCTTGAATCTGTAGTACGTGACGTACTGATTGAGGCCCTTTAAGTTCAATATTGGCCTGGCCGAGCCATCCGGCTTTGGTACCACAAACAGACTGGAATAATAACCCTGACCTTGTTGGTGTACAGGGACCGGAATCAAAACTGCTGAATCCAGCAGAGACTGAATGGCAATTTGCAGAACCGCCCTCTTGTCGTCCGACACAGGCAGTCCTGTCTTGAAAGACCGTAGTGGCGGGAGACAGTCAAATTCTATCTTGTAACCTTTTAACAATAAATTGCGGATCCACCCATCTGTGGATGTCTGGAACCACGCCAAATGGAACGTCTGAAGGTGTGCCCCCACAACTGGAGATCAGAGATGGGCTGGGAGCCCGTCATGCCACTGGCTTGTCGGTGACCTTAGCGTCCTGACGACTGGCGGTGGTTTGTTGAAAACCACGTCCTCGACCTCGTCTACCAGGCATGGTTGTTCCTCTACCACAGCCTCGAAAGGGCTGAGGTCTAAAGGATTTGAACGCCGGGCCAGAGTATTTCCGTCTAGGTACAGTTGGAGGCAATGGTAGGAAAACAGACTTCCATCCCGTGGCCTCAGAAATCCATTTGTCCAATTCAGGACCAAACAATTTTTCACCACCGTAAGGTAACACCTCTATACCTCTGCTTCCGCTTGCCAAGAACGCAGCCAGAGTGCTCGTCGTGCCGTAACTAGCGACGATGAAAGGCGAGAACTGAGCTGACAGACGTCAGTAGAAGCGGTACAAAGATAATCAGTAGCCTCACAGATTTGATCAGCGAGAAGTATAAGATGATCATCATGTAGGCCAGACTTGAGTTCTGTTATCCATACCATTAGCGCCTTAGTTACCCAAATGCCAACCAACCCAGGTCTAAGCAACACTCCTGCTGCTATATACATGGACTTTAGCATAGCTTCTATTTTACGGTCTGAAGGGTCTTTAAGCGTAGTAGCAGTTGGTACTGGTATGGTTAATTTTTTTGTAAGTTTTGACACAGACGAATCCACCATTGGCGGATTCTCCCATGTAGATGTCACAGACTCTGGAAACGGGTAACTAGACTTAAATCGGTGAGGTATAGAAAACCGTTAATCCGGATTCTTCCGTGTTTCTACTAACATCTTATTAAGAGATTCCGAAACAGGAAAACACATTAGAGATCTCTGTCATTTAGTAAATACCACTTCATCATTTGTCAGAGGCTCCTCAGTCTCTGTAAACTTCAGAGACTGACGCACTGCCCTGATGAGATTATCAATGCCTGGGCTGTCAAAATCTTCACTATCTGACTGCTGGTCTAATTCGCCCTCCTCACCCTCATTTTGCGCAGTGAGGTCTGGCATAGAATCGTCAGAATGCAACATAGCAGAAACTGGTAAATCATAAGACAAATTACATTTATCCCTTCTACCCAAAGTGGACTTGGACCTTTGGAAAGGCTGAGACCCCTCCGGTAGTTCTGGCGGTTTCACCCGAGACTCAGATCTTGCCGCTTCCCGCTCGTGTCGAGTGGCGGCCAATTCGGATTGCAACCCAGCCATTACATCTGCTAGCATTGCCCATGGGGGATCCGGGGATGAAACCGGCTTCGAAACCGGAGCGGAAAATAAGATTTTACTTACCGATAAATCTATTTCTCGTAGTCCGTAGTGGATGCTGGGGACTCCGTCAGGACCATGGGGATTAGCGGCTCCGCAGGAGACAGGGCACAAAAATAAAGCTTTAGGATCAGGTGGTGTGCACTGGCTCCTCCCCCTATGACCCTCCTCCAAGCCTCAGTTAGGATACTGTGCCCGGACGAGCGTACACAATAAGGAAGGATTTTGAATCCCGGGTAAGACTCATACCAGCCACACCAATCACACCGTACAACTTGTGATCTGAACCCAGTTAACAGTATGACAACGTAGGAGCCTCTGAACAGACGGCTCACAACAATAACAACCCGATTTCTTTGTAACAATAACTATGTACAAGTATTGCAGACAATCCGCACTTGGGATGGGCGCCCAGCATCCACTACGGACTACGAGAAATAGATTTATCGGTAAGTAAAATCTTATTTTCTCTAACGTCCTAGTGGATGCTGGGGACTCCGTCAGGACCATGGGGATTATACCAAAGCTCCCAAACGGGCGGGAGAGTGCGGATGACTCTGCAGCACCGAATGAGAGAACTCCAGGTCCTCTTTAGCCAGGGTATCAAATTTGTAGAATTTTACAAACGTGTTCTCCCCCGACCACGTAGCTGCTCGGCAGAGTTGTAATGCCGAGACCCCTCGGGCAGCCGCCCAGGATGAGCCCACCTTCCTTGTGGAATGGGCCTTGACAGATTTAGGCTGTGGCAGGCCTGCCACAGAATGTGCAAGTTGAATTGTGCTACAAATCCAACGAGCAATCGTCTGCTTAGAAGCAGGAGCACCCAGCTTGTTGGGTGCATACAGTATAAACAGCGAGTCAGATTTTCTGACTCCAGCCGTCCTTGAAATATATATTTTCAATGCCCTGACAACGTCCAGCAACTTGGAATCCTCCAAATCGCTAGTAGCCGCAGGCACCACAATAGGCTGGTTCAGGTGAAACGCTGACACCACCTTAGGCAGAAAATGAGGACGCGTCCGCAGTTCTGCCCTGTCCGAATGGAAAATCAGATATGGGCTTTTATACGATAAAGCCGCCAATTCTGACACTCTCCTGGCTGAAGCCAGGGCCAGTAGCATGGTTACTTTCCATGTAAGATATTTCAAATCCGCCGATTTGAGTGGCTCAAACCAATGGGATTTGAGAAAATCCAAAACTACATTAAGGTCCCACGGAGCCACTGGGGGCCCAACCGGGGGCTGTATATGTAGTACTCCTTTTACAAAAGTCTGGACTTCAGGAACTGAAGCCAATTCTTTCTGGAAGAAAATCGACAGGGCCGAAATTTGAACCTTAATGGACCCCAACTTGAGGTCCATAGACAATCCTGTTTGCAGGAAATGTAGGAATCGACCCAATTGAAATTCCTCCGTGGGGGCCTTCCTGGCCTCACACCACGCAACATATTTTCTCCAAATGCGGTGATAATGTTGTGCAGTCACCTCCTTCCTGGCTTTTACCAGTGTAGGAATGACCTCTTCCGGAATGCCTTTTTCCCTTAGAATTCGGCGTTCAACCGCCATGCCGTCAAACGCAGCCGCGGTAAGTCTTGGAATAGACACGGTCCCTGCTGAAGCAGGTCCCGTCTTAGAGGTAGAGGCCACGGATCTTCCGTGAGCATCTCCTGAAGTTCCGGGTACCAAGTTCTTCTTGGCCAATCCGGAGCCACGAGTATCGTTCTTACTCCCCTTTGCCGTATAATTCTCAGTACTTTTGGTATGAGAGGCAGAGGAGGAAACACATACACTGACTGGAACACCCACGGTGTTACCAGAGCGTCCACAGCTATTGCCTGAGGGTCTCTTGACCTGGCGCAATACCTGTCCAGTTTTTTGTTGAGGCGAGACGCCATCATGTCCACCTTTGGTTTTTCCCAACGGTTCACAATCATGTGGAAGACTTCTGGATGAAGTCCCCACTCTCCCGGGTGTAGATCGTGTCTGCTGAGGAAGTCTGCTTCCCAGTTGTCCACTCCCGGAATGAACACTGCTGACAGTGCTATCACATGATCTTCCGCCCAGCGAAGAATCCTTGCAGCTTCTGCCATTGCTCTCCTGCTTCTTGTGCCGCCCTGTCTGTTTACGTGGGCGACTGCCGTGATGTTGTCCGACTGGATCAACACCGGCTGACCCTGAAGCAGGGGTTTTGCCAGGCTTAGAGCATTGTAAATCGCTCTTAGCTCCAGTATATTTATGTGAAGAGACATCTCCAGGTTTGACCATACTCCCTGGAAGTTTCTTCCCTGTGTGACCGCTCCCCAGCCTCTCAGACTGGCATCCGTGGTCACCAGGACCCAGTCCTGTATGCCGAATCTGCGGCCTTCTAACAGATGAGCACTCTGCAACCACCACAGAAGAGACACCCTTGTCCGTGGCGATAAGGTTATCCGCTGATGCATCTGCAGATGCGATCCGGACCATTTGTCCAGCAGATCCCACTGAAAAGTTCGTGCGTGGAATCTGCCGAATGGGATTGCTTCGTAAGAAGCCACCATCTTTCCCAGGACTCTTGTGCATTGATGCACAGACACTTTTCCTGGTTTTAGGAGGTTCCTGACAAGTTCGGATAACTCCTTGGCTTTCTCCTCCGGAAGAAACACCTTTTTCTGAACCGTGTCCAGAATCATTCCCAGGAACAGCAGACGTGTTGTCGGGGTCAACTGAGATTTTGGAAAATTCAGAATCCACCCGTGTTGTTGCAGCACTACTTGGGTTAGTGCTACTCCGTCCTCCAGCTGTTCTCTGGACCTTGCCCTTATCAGGAGATCGTCCAAGTAAGGGATAATTAATACGCCTCTTCTTCGCAGAAGAATCATCATTTCGGCCATTACCTTGGTAAAGACCCGAGGTGCCGTGGACAATCCAAACGGCAGCGTCTGAAACTGATAATGACAGTTTTGCACCACGAACCTGAGGTACCCTTGATGTGAAGGGCAAATTGGGACATGCAGGTAAGCATCTTTTATGTCCAGGGACACCATAAAGTCCCCTTCTTCCAGATTCGCTATCACTGCTCTGAGTGATTCCATCTTGAAACTGAATTTTTGTATGTACAGGTTCAAAGATTTCAGATTTAGAATAGGTCTTACCGAGCCGTCCGGCTTCGGTACCACAAATAGCGTGGAGTAATACCCCTTTCCCTGTTGTAGGAGGGGTACCTTGACTATCACCTGCTGAGAAAACAGCTTGTGAATGGCTTCCAATACCGTCGCCCTGTCTGAGGGAGACGTTGGCAAAGCAGACTTTAGGAACCGGAGAGGGGGAGACTTCTCGAATTCCAACCTGTAACCCTGAGATACTACCTGCAGGATCCAGGGGTCCACCTGTGAGCAAGCCCACTGTGCGCTGAAATTCTTGAGTCGACCCCCCACCGTTCCTGAGTCCGCTGGTCATGCTGAGGGCTTTGCAGAACCCGCGGAGGGCTTCTGATCCTGGGAAGGAGCTGCTTGCTGCCCTCTCTTACCCTTTCCTCTGCCTCGGGGCAGATATGACTGTCCTTTTGCCCGCTTCTTATAGGACCGAAAGGACTGCGGCTGAAAAGACGGTGTCTTTTTCTGTTGGGAGGGGGTCTGAGGTAAAAAGGTGGATTTCCCGGCAGTTGCCGTGGCCACCAAATCCGATAGACCGACGCCAAATAATTCCTCCCCTTTATACGGCAATACTTCCATATGCCGTTTGGAATCCGCATCACCTGACCACTGTCGTGTCCATAAACTTCTTCTGGCAGATATGGACATCGCACTTACTCTCGATGCCAGAGTGCAAATATCCCTCTGAGCATCTCGCATATAAAGAAAAGCATCCTTTAATTGCTCTAAAGTCTGTAAAATACTGTCCCTATCCAGGGTATCAATATTTTCAGTCAGGGAATCCGACCAGACCACCCCAGCACTGCACATCCAGGCTGAGGCGATGGCTGGTCGCAGTATAACACCAGTATGTGTGTATATACTTTTTAGGGTAGTTTCCAGCCTCCTATCAGCTGGATCCTTGAGGGCGGCCGTATCAAGAGACGGTAACGCCACTTGTTTTGATAAGCGTGTGAGCGCCTTATCCACCTTAGGGGGTGTTTCCCAGCGCGCCCTAACCTCTGGCGGGAAAGGGTATAATGCCAATAACTTTTTTGAAATTAGCACTTTTCTATCTGGGTTAACCCACGCTTCATCACATACATCATTCAATTCCTCTGATTCAGGAAAAACTACAGGTAGTTTTTTCACCCCCCACATAATACCCCTTTTTGTGGTACTTGTAGTATCAGAGATATGCAAAGCCTCCTTCATTGCCGTGATCATATAACGTGTGGCCCTACTGGAAAATACGTTTGTTTCTTCACCGTCGACACTAGATTCAGTGTCCGTGTCTGGGTCTGTGTCGACCGACTGAGGTAAAGGGCGTTTTACAGCCCCTGACGGTGTCTGAGACGCCTGGGCAGGTACTAACTGGTTTTCCGGCCGTCTCATGTCGTCAACTGATTTTTGTAATGTGCTGACATTATCACGTAATTTCATAAACAAAGCCATCCATTCCGGTGTCGACTCCCTGGGGGGTGACATCACCATTACCGGCAATTGCTCTGCCTCCACACCAACATCGTCCTCATACATGTCGACACACACGTACCGACACACAGCAGACACACAGGGAATGCTCTATTGAAGACAGGACCCCACTAGCCCTTTGGGGAGACAGAGGGAGAGTTTGCCAGCACACACCCAAGCGCTATAATATATATGGGAACAACCCTATATAAGTGTTGTATCCTTATAGCAGCTTAAATATAGTAATATCGCCAAAAAAAATGCCCCCCCCTCTCTGTTTTACCCTGTTTTTGTAGTGCAGTGCAGGGGAGAGTCCTGGGAGCCTTCCTCACAGCGGAGCTGAGCAGGAAAATGGCGCTGTGTGCTGAGGAGAATAAGCCCCGCCCCCTATTTCGGCGGGCTCTTCTCCGGAGTTTGTGAGATCTGGCAGGGGTTAAATACATCCATATAGCCTCAAGGGCTATATGTGATGTATTTTTAGCCATAAAAAGGTATTATACATTGCTGCCCAGGGCGCCCCCCCAAGGCCCTGCACCCTCCGTGACCGCTGTGTGAAGTGTGCTGACAACAATGGCGCACAGCTGCAGTGCTGTGCGCTACCTCAGGAAGACTGAAAAGTCTTCTGCCGCCTGCTTCTGGACCTCTTCCATCTTCGGCATCTGCAAGGGGGGTCGGCGGCGCGGCTCCGGGACGAACCCCAGGGTGAGACCTGTGTTCCGACTCCCTCTGGAGCTAATGGTGTCCAGTAGCCTAAGAAGCCAATCCATCCTGCACGCAGGTGAGTTCACTTCTCTCCCCTAAGTCCCTCGATGCAGTGAGCCTGTTGCCAGCAGGACTCACTGAAAATAAAAAACCTAAAAACTTTTTCTAAGCAGCTCTTTAGGAGAGCCACCTAGATTGCACCCTGCTCGGACGGGCACAAAAACCTAACTGAGGCTTGGAGGAGGGTCATAGGGGGAGGAGCCAGTGCACACCACCTGATCCTAAAGCTTTATTTTTGTGCCCTGTCTCCTGCGGAGCCGCTAATCCCCATGGTCCTGACGGAGTCCCCAGCATCCACTAGGACGTTAGAGAAATTGTATTTGTGGCTGAATTTACAAAACATACTGTGCATGTGGTAGAACCATCCAGTAACACACTCTTACAGACATTGCAGTGAAACTGCTTTTTTGTTTTAGCTGGTGCCTTACTCATTATGCAGACAGACAATACAATATACAAAGACAGACAACTTGCACGACTCAGTAAAATTGTTACTAAGGTGTGTCTATATATGGCCGAAGTGCAGTGCACGTGGCCAGTACTATATGAAACCTGGTTCAAAATTCCCACTAACACCCCTGCGCCATCCGGTGGAGTAGAGATGTAGGACAGGAACGTTCTGGAATCACAAACAGGAAGAAACAGGAAGCATGGTTAAAATGGTCCCCATGCCATGCTTACACTTATAATTACAGTTCAGGTTATAACACGTCTTTATAACCTGTAACTAGTTTAGCAAAACTAACCCTGGTAATATACGCTTAACAGCCTATGTAATTACTGTTATAAGCCACGCAGCCTCTATATTGCTGCTGCTATGCATGCAGCCACTTCCACCCCCCTTGCAGCTGCGCTGCCTGTGAGGAGACTTCTCCCCCCCTCCCCCTGTGCTCCGTGTAACGCTGCGTCTTCCAGCGGGGAGCGGGTTCCGGAAGCCGGAGATCTGGTGCAGGGAGCTGGGGAGCGCGGTAGTGTGGAGAGCGGTCCTGCTGTGCAGCTGGCGGTTGTGAGCGGCGGGTCTGAGCGGCGGTGGAGCGGCTCTTGGCGGGCGGCTTAGTCGGATAGGCTGTGGCGGGCGCTGAGCCCCGTACAGCAGCGGACGGAGCGGCTGGGGCGGGAGGCCTATATTCAGCAGCAAGTGCGGGCGGCGGTAAAAGGAAGCACGGACCCCACACAGCGGGGCGGCAGCGTGAGCTGACCGCCCTGTCCCCCCAGCATACCTTGTCTCCTGTAGTGAGGGCTATGACGGGGCTTCTTCTGTAAGCTCCGTCCAGCTCTTCCTGCAGTCAGATAGTGAGCTGCGTGTGGCTTTGAGGGTGCTCTATGTGAGGACCGACATGCCATGCGCTGCCTCCGTGCAGCGTGCACTATCCCGGACCCAAGTTTCTTGCTAAACTGGGAAGGGATGTGCCTAAGTTGTAAAAATAAAAATTTTAAAAAAAATTAAATAAAATATTCAAAGTAAGTGTGGAAGGTCCACACAAGCATGTCACTGCTGTGAGCACAGTAAAAAAAAATGAGGTACTCTGGGAATATGGAGGGGAGGAGGGTTACTAAATTTAAATATTCAGTGCCTTGTTCTGCTAAAGCCGTCCATATCCCAAGAGTACTCCAGTGACCCCTAGTGGATGAAAAAGAAACTACTTTGCCAGATTGTACTGATAAATTTGATGTGCAATATCTGTATATCTGTGTGTGAGTGAGTCAATCAGTGTAAGAAGTGTGCGATACTGCGGCTGTGCCTTTTCTCACTCCAAGTTCCGTTGTGCTTCGCCTGAAATTTTCTATGTTTAAAACTGAAGTCGCAGTCCACTGTCTGTAGTACACTGTGAGTGGTGCCTGTGATGCGAATAAGATGCAAAATATAAAGAAAAATCAATCATGCCGGGCGTCTCGCCCCATATGTGGTATTAATACTAGGTGTATGAGGACACATCACTACAGTATGTGACATTTTACACTTGGCATAATTTGTCTAGTATGTTACAGTATCTATTCTACTCTTCTACTGTCAGGTGCTATCTGTAAAAGACATTATGAAAGGCAAAGTATCTTGTCTTGCTCTGGAAAAGAGAAGGACTTAAACTGGGTAATGCAGAAGACTCAAGCCTTGGTTATTCGCTTGCACTCTTCTAGGAAACAGAAACACTATGTACAGATTGACACACATGGGCATAGGAAACATGAAGCTAAATTACTTACATGCTGTGCTTGGCTATTTGACCTTTTCACTAGCGCACCACTGTCCATTATTAAAAACCTGGGAAATGTCTGAATGCCTTGCAATTCACGAGCCATGAGTAAATGCAATGCTAATGTTGCAGTAGAAACCTAAGATAATACTTACCTTTATTCTTTATACATGATAGTTTTTTTATGCTTAGCCCTTTAGCAATCTGATTAATGGCATTCTATCATCTCAGCTACTTCCAGTAAAATATTTTCGTTGCCAAGACAGATTTTAATAACATTTAATATCAAGTGAACAAGCTGAGAAACCTACCTCTGTGATCTGTTTGAAACACTGCTCATTGCACTTGAAGAAGTTGCAGACAGAATCTAGGTTAAAAAAAAAAGAGGGGAACAGTAGAGTGTAGAGTTACCAAACATGCCTTTCTTGGGCCTTGTTGAATCCATCCAGGTGATGTCACTTAAATGAGCATAGTTTGCGTGACTATCATATTATTGTGGGACACACACAAAAGTAACTTTTTAGACAGATCGCATATGTTTTGTAGTAGAGCAAGCAATTAGGGCAAGCGCAGCACTCAGGTCCTGGAACGCATACTGGGCCGGATTCCGATATGAAAGAAAAGTAAAAAAGCAAGTATCATTGTATCTAAAACAAACCATGGTGAGGGGAGCCGAGCAAATACATTTATATTATTTCTGTGCAGGGTAAATACTAGCTGCTTTTCCACGTACCCCAGAAATGTTAGGCAGTTTTCTTGTTACATTGCACTTTTTTTGTTACACTTTTATTGTTACACTGTTTCAGTTTGGACACACCCGACCCAAATCTAAATCTCTCTGCACGTTACATCTGCCCCACCTGCAGTGCAACATGGTTTTGCCCCGGTGCACAGTTACTTGATCTTTTTTGTTTTACTTCCAAATCAGAATCGGGCCCACTGTGATTTGAACTATCAGGATGGTGCATATATGGCGTTTGGTAGTATGCATGTATGTCGTTTGGTAGTATGCTCAGCATATGTTAAGCAGCTGGTTATATACACTGAGTGGCCAAATTATTATGACCTCCGGAGTTAGTACTTTGTAGAGGTCACCTTTTGCCCTTAATACACTTTAATTTTTCTATGCATGGATTATATAACGGTCAGTATGTTTCGCAAGGAGTATTAACACAAATGCAATAAACTGCATCTCCATCAGATTGCCTTCACCAGCCTGAAGGGTCATGATAATGCAGTGGTTCTCAAACTCGGTCCTCAGGACCCCACACAGTGCATGTTTTGCAGGTAACCCAGCAAGTGCACAGGTGTATTAATTACTCACTGATACATTTTAAAAGGTCCACAGGTGGAGCTAATTATTTCACTTGTAATTTTGTGAGGAGACCTGCAAAACATGCACTGTGTGGGGTCCTGAGGACCGAGTTTGAGAACCTGTGTGATAATGCAAGAAGGATGCATGATCTTGTTAGTTGAGAGGCCATCTGAATTGGTCACCGAATTCGGATTATCCGTAATTTGGCGCTATGTTGCCTGTCTGAGGGACTGAACAACTAGTAGTCGAATGACCACAGGGCTTGCGCTCAGACCAACTTGTTTGTCTGCAATTCACCAGTGCAGCTGGTTTGCTAATGTTTACACTTCTGCTGCGTGTGCTTACAATCATTCCACGTTCAAAGTCCGAGAGATCGCGTGGTTTACCCATTATTTCTTATGTGCAGCAGAAAAGAAAGTAGTGACACTCCATACTATATCCCTCCTCAGTTTCTAATCAAAAATAAAATAAGTTGAAAGCAGTGTCTGGTGAGATTTTAACTTCTAAGAGGAACCAACTACCTGTATATTTTGTAATAGGATTCCAAAAAAAAAACCTAGATTCAATTAAGTGGAATGGTGGTGCTCCCCAGAGTAAGAGTTACATAGAACACTTACTAGAGAAAAAGAAGACTCTTTTTTGGGGCCACTGTTACAATTCTAAGAGCTGAGAACATTATATACAGTATGTTTACAGCTCACAAATCACTACAGTAGACATGTTTAGACTTCTCCCTTTGGGGGATATTTATCAAAGGTTTGTGAGAGATAAAGTGGAGAGAGATAAAGTACCAACCAATCAGCTTCTACAGTCTGTGTTTGAAAAAATAGGATTTTGGTACTTACCAGGTAAATCCTTTTCTTTGAATCCATAGGGGGCACTGGAGTACTCTTGGGATATGGACGGCTTAGCAGAAACAAAGGCACTGAATATTTAAATTTAGAACTCTCCACCCCTCCATATCCCCGAGTACCTCAGTGTAGTACCTCAGTGTTTTTTACTGAGCCGAACAGGAACTATAGAGAGGTTGACAAATGGAGAATTCCTATAACCTAACGGACAACAACAAAGTTGACACATAACGTTACTGACAACGAAACAGTTGACACCATAACCGATAGAACCTTATAATTTGAACCAGTCGGTGAAAATGTGTTACCATAAGATCCCCTGAGCTTAATACAACCCAGGTAAAACTGCTCTGGGTGGGCGTCCAGTGCCCCCTATGGATTCAAAGAAAAGGATTTACCTGGTAAGTACCAAAATCCTATTTTCTTTTTCATCCACTAGGGGTCACTGGAGTACTCTTGGGACGTACCAAAGCTTCCCCCGTGGGCGGGAGAGCTGTTTGACACCTGTAACACTAGGCGGCCAAAGCTAGATGCTGATGCCGCAAACGTATCAAACCTGTAAAAGCGCACAAACGTGTGCACTGAAGACCATGTAGCCGCACGGTCAAGCTGCGTCGTAGAAGCTCCACGACCAGCTGTCCATGACGTTCCCACAGAACCTGTGGGATGAGCTATTACTGATGTATGCGACTGTAACCTAGCCTTAAGGTAAGCCTGACGTATAGTCAGTTTTTCCATCTGGATAAGGTCTGCTGAGAAGCTGGCCAACCCCACTTGGCAGCATCATAGAGAACAAACAACGTATCCGTATTACGAACTGTAGACGTTCGGGACATATAAACGCGTAATGCGCGTACCACATTCAGAATTCTAGAATGTGCTGTCAACACAGGAACCACTATTGGTTGATTGATGTGAAAAGATGACACTAGCTTTGGTAAGAAATCGGGATTCGTCCGAAGTTCCGCTCTGTCATCAGGAAACACCAAATACGGTGGCTTGCATGACAAGGCACCCAAATTTGAAAAACGCCTTGCCGAAGCTAAGGCTAGAAGAAAAAACGTTTTCCAAGTCAGAAACTTAATATCCACTTGCTGTAAGGGTTCAAAATATGAAGACTGTAAGAAATCTGAACCCAAATTCAAGTCCCATGGCGCTGTAGGTGGAATAAATGGAGGCTGTACTCTGAGGACACCCTGCAGAAAAGTGTGTACCGACGGCAATAGAGCCAATCGTCTTTGAAAATAAATTGACAACACAGATACCTGCACCTTCAGTGTAGATAAACGCAGTCCTCCATCCAACCCCGTCTGTAAAAATAACAGAATACGGGTAACTTGAAAGATGATGTCGGAAACTTCCGAGCTTCACACCAACCTATATAGGCACGCCAAATTCTGTAATAATGAGCTGCCGTAACCGGCTTCCTAGCTCGTAACATGGTTGGTATAACCGATACTGTAATGCCCTCTCTTCTTAAGAGGGCGGTCTCAACAACCACCCTGTCAACCGCAGCCGCGCTAAATAGGGGTAAAAGAACGGCCCCTGTTGTAACGGGTTGGACGTAGTATGAGCGGCCAAGGATCGTCTGCGAGTAGTCCTCGGAAATTCGAGAACCAAACTCTTTGAGACCCATGAGATATCACTAGTATGACTGTGACGGACTCTCTTATGATCCGTTTTAGCAACGGAGAGAGCAGCGGAAAACGGTGGAAACAGATACACGAGGCTGTACGGCCACGCGATTGTGAGAGCATCCACCGCCACTGCCCTTGGGATCTGTCGTTCTGGACACATACTGGGCGTTTGTAATTGTGGCGAGATGGCATCATGTCCACCTGAGGGTAACCCCACCTGTGGACCAACATGTGAAACACCTCTGGATTTAATGCCCAGTCTCCTGGATGAAAATCCAGACGGCTGAGATCATCTGTCTAGCAGATGTCCACTCCCGGAATGAACCCAGTCGACAATATCACCTTGTGGTATTCTGGGCAATTGAGGATTCGAGCTACTTCCCGCATTGCCATGCGGCTTCTCGTTCCTCCCTGGTTGTTGTGTATGCGACTGCCGTCGCGTTGTCTGACTGCACTTGGACAGTCTGAGAGCGAAACATGTAGTGCATTGTAAATTGCACGGAGTTCCAGGACATTTATAGACAGCAATCTGTCGTGATCCGTTTAGAAACCCTGTTGCTGACCATTTTAAACTACAACTCCCCAACCTCTGAGACTCTCGCCCAGAGTAGAGACACCTTCGCTTCCCTGTGGGAAATCTGCCTATGTGAGGGCGACTACTGCTGTTGAAATGGACGCGAGTGAAAACCTCCGAACTGAAGCGCTTCGAAAGCCCATCATTGTTCCTAATAGGCGAATACACAAATGTACCGATAGTGTGCGTGGCTTGAGCACTAATTGTACCAGATGGCGTATAATCTGTTCTTTCTGGTGTAGTAGGTAAATTCTTTGATTTACCGTATCTGGAATCATACCTAGGAATTGAAGTCGTTGAGACGGAATTAGATGCGATTGTTTTTGAAGTTGACACTGCAACCGTGGTGTACGTTAGCAGCGCAAGTCGGAGGAGCATCTGTTGAAACGGAGCTCTTATGAGCAGATCGTTAAGTATGGAACGATTGTCACTGCCAGGAATCTGAGATGAGCTATCATCACAAACATCACTTTGGTGAATACCCGAGGCGCTGACAAGAGGCCAAACGGTAGAGCCTGAAACGGTTAATGGCTGTGGCGTATTGCCAAACGCAAGAACCTGTGATGAGGTGACCAAACCGGAATGTGTAAGTACGCATCCTGGAGATCAAGCGCAACCATGCAATCGTGTGGCTCCAAATATGCAAATACTGACCGCAGAAAATCCATCTTCAATCTGTAGTAAGTGACTTACTGATTGAGACTGCGACGGGGCCCTCCGGCTTTGGTACCACAAACAGACGGGAATAATAACCCTGACCTTGTTGGTGTACCAGGCCTGGAATTAAAAACTGCTGAATCCAGCAGAGACTGAATGGCAACCTGCCAAAACGCCTTATTTCGTCCGACAGAGGCAGTCCTGTCTTTTAACCCTAAATAGCGGATCCATCCATGAGTGGATGGCTGGAAACCCGGCAAATGTAACGTGTAAAGGCGCGCTCCCACAATTGGAAATTCGAGATGGGCTGGGAGCCCGTCAAGCCACTGGCTTGTTGTGACTTTAGCGCCCTGGCGTTACAAGGCGTGACTGTTTTTGTACCACAGCCTTGAAAAGACTGAAGTCTAAAGGCTTTAAACGCCGGACCAGAGTATTTCCGTCTTGATACCGGAGGAGGCGGCAGCAGAAGCTTTACAGAGATACTCAGCAGCTTCTCATTAACGATAAGTCTAACGTGATCGTCATTGTTTCCATACATAGAGCGCCTAGTGACCCAAATGTATCTTGGGTCTTTATAAGGTTTGACACAGACTAATTCACCAATGGCGGATTCTCCCATTTAGATGTGGAAACGGGTAAATAGACTTAAATCTTAGTAAGATATTCTAAATAAGAAACTCATTGAAGATCTGTCGTTCAGTAAATACGACGGATTAGATGTTAGAGGCTCCTTCGTCTCTGTAAATTTGAGACACTGAGACACTGACTCACTGGTCATTAGCAATGTATGGTTGTCAAAACCCGCACTATCTGACTGCTGGTCTAATGTGCCCTTCTCACTCGTAGTTAGCGCTGTGAGGTTTGACATAGAATTGTCAGACTGCAACATAGCCGAAATGTTTAAATTATAAGACCACTTAAATTAACACCCTGGTACCCAAAGGGAAGTTGAACCTTTGGAAAGGCTGAGACTCCTCCGTTAGAGCTGGCGGAGTAACTTCCAAGACTCCGATCTTACCGCTCCTGTCGAGCGGAGTCAATTTGAATTGCCAATGCTTAACATAGGATCTAAGAATGAACCGGCTTCCGGAGTGGAAACCTACAAAACAAACTGAACCTGTGGTAGATTTATGTACAGACATTGTAGTAAACCTTATTTTTAGTCTGTGCTGGACCCTTACTCCTTATACAGACAGACAACACAATAGCCAAAGGACAGACACTTGCACGACTCAGTAAAATCTTTACTTAAGGTGTGTAATATATATATATATATATATATATATATATATATATATATATATTTATGGCCGAAATACAGTTCATATGGCCAGCCTATGTGAAACCTGAACCAAAATTCCCACTAACACCCCTGCGCCTCCGTGTGGAGTAGAGATGTAGGGCAGGAATGTTCTGGAATTACAAACTGGAAGAAACAGGAAGCATGGTTAAAATGGCCCCCATGCCATGCTTACACTGATAATCACAGGACAGGTTACAATACCTGCTGCAGTGTTAATATAGGCTCAATAGACTATTATACAGTGATAATCACAGTCTAGTATACAGTGATAATCACAGGCAGGTTACAATACATGCCTTCAGTGTTAATATAGGCTCAATAGCCTATTATACAGTGATAATCACAGGCAGGTCACAATCCAGTGTTAATATAAGCTCTGCCTGCAGTTTAATTCTGTATTAATACCTTCTATAGATATGGCAGCCTGTCATCACTATTCTTTTCCTTACATTTTCCCCCTTGCAGCCGCGCTGTAATCAGCCAGGTCCCCCCCCCCCCCCTTCCCTGTACTCCCTGTAGCGCTGTGTCTCAGCGGGGAGCCGGGAAGCTCATTGCAGGGAGGCGAGGGACACTTATTTCAGAGCAGCGGATGTCGGCTGGCCGGAGCGGCGCGTAGCGGCTTCCGGCGTCGCTAGCCGAGCTGCGGCGGGTCTCCCCCTCTGAGCGCTGCACTTTCAATACAGCGCTGACGGAGCGCCTGGCGGGAGGACGGAGCGCCTGGGGCGGGCGGTCGGAGTGGGCGGACGGAGCGGCTGGACGGAGCGGCTGGGGCGGCCATTATGAGCGGCAGTGAGCGGGCGGCATTACCAACGGACCCCACACAGCGGGGCGGCAGCCTGCGCTGACCGCCCCGTTTCCCCAGCATACCTTGTTGTAGGGAGGCCTGCGACGGGCTTCAATCTGTAAGCTCCGAGCTCTTCAGTTTATGGCTGCGACGGTGCTTCTATCTGTAAGCTCCGTCCAGCTGTTGCAGGAGGCAGTGGACTGCCTGTGGCTGTGAGGGTGCTCTTTGTGAGGACCGACACGCTGTTGCAGGAGGCAGTGGGCTGCCTGTGGCTGTGAGGGTGCTCTTTGTGAGGACCGACACGCCATGCGCTGTCCGTGCAGCGGCACTATCCCGGACCCATGTTTTTACAGAAACTGGGAAGGGTTGTGCTAAGTGAAAAAGTAAAAATGTAAAAGTAAAAATGAGAAATTAATAAAATCTTCAACAAAGTGTGGGAACTCCACACAAGCCTTGTTAGTGCTGTGAGCACAGAAAAAACACTGAGGTACTACACTGAGGTACTCGGGGATATGGAGGGGTGGAGAGTTCTAAATTTAAATATTCAGTGCCTTTGTTTCTGCTAAGCCGTCCATATCCCAAGAGTACTCCAGTGACCCCTAGTGGATGAAAAAGAAATGTACGTTAGGAGTTGATTGCTTGGTACCTTATCAATCTTCACTTTACATCTCCCCAAAGTTTTGGTAATCTCCTTCCATAGCTCTGCTATAAATTGTATATAATAGAGATGTGATAATTCTATTAAGGGTATAGTTGACATATCTTTTCGAGTGGCAAGGGGTTAGGTCTAGTAGCGACCGAAAATAGACCAGACAGCAGAGATTCCGGTGATTTCATATAGCCTGCACAGAGCCATAACATAAACCTATGTGCAGTATATACATTCCCCTATGTGGGGCACAATGAAGGAATTAATAGGATTTTAATTACCTACCCGTGAATCCTTTTCTCGTAGTCCATAAGGGATATTGGGGGAGACTTAGTACGATGGGGTATAGACGGGGTCCATAGGAGCCGGTGCACTTTAAAAAATTTTCACTGGGTGTGCTGGTTCCTCCCCTCTATGCCCCCTCCCACAGGTAAAAACGTGCCCGAAGGAGAAAGGAGACATATGAGAGAAGGAAATATGACAACAGTGGTGAGATTTATAAACCAGCACACCACTAACATACAACTACCAGCAATGGCTGGAACAACAACAACAACAGCAACAGCTGAACAAGTAACCATAAAAAAAAGAACCTGCAGAAAAGTCACCGCACTGAGGCAGACGCCTATTATCCCTTATGGACTACGAGAAAAGGATTTACCGGTAGGTAATTAAAATCCTGTTTTCTCTAGCATCCATAAGGGAT
This sequence comes from Pseudophryne corroboree, assembly GCF_028390025.1. Taxonomy (NCBI): domain Eukaryota; kingdom Metazoa; phylum Chordata; class Amphibia; order Anura; family Myobatrachidae; genus Pseudophryne; species Pseudophryne corroboree. Next base: position 714,922,410 of record NC_086447.1, read on the forward strand.
ATTGGGGGAGACTTAGGTGGTCATTCCGAGTTGTTCGCTAGCTGTTTTTGGTCGCTGTGCAGCGATCAGACAAAAAATCGTCAATTCTGTGCATGCGTATGCGGCGCCATGCGCACGCGTGACGTACTTTCACAACAGCAGATGCAGTTTCACACAAGGTCTAGTGACGCTTTTCAATCGCACTGCTGGCAGCAGAGTGATTGACAGGAAGTGGGTGTTTCTGAGAGGTAAGTGATCGTTTTAGGGGAGTGGGTGAAAAAACACAGGCGTGTCAGATACAAACGCAGGCGTGCCTGGGGAAACGCAGGCGTGGCTGGCCGAACGAAGGGGCGTGTTCGTGACGTCAAAACAGGAACTAAACAGTATGAAGTGATCGCAAGCTAGGAGTAGGTCTCGAGCTGCCCAGAAACTGCACAATCTTTTTTGTAGCAGCGCTGCGATCCTTGCATTCGCACTTCTGCTAAGCTAAGATACACTCCCAGAGGGCGGCGGCTTAGCGTTTGCATGGCTGCTAAAAGCAGCTAGCGAGCGAACAACTCGGAATGAGGGCTTTAGTACGATGGGTGTCACGATCCTAGGAACGGTGATTCCCCAGATACGCCAATCTGCGAATCCCTGCCACGTGACACCGTTACTGGATAGCTGAGCGCGTGCGTTAATTTCAACACGGTCACTGCCACCATCCAAAGAACAAACGTTTAGGGCAGGCATGTCCAAACTGCGGCCCTCCAGCTGTTGTGAAACTACATATCCCAGCATGCCCTGACACAGTTTTGCTGTCAGAGAATGCTAAAGTTGTGTCAGGGCATGCTGGGATGTGTAGTTTCTCAACAGCTGGAGGGACGCAGTTTGGACGTGCCTGGTTTAGGATATGACCCAAGGCAAATTTATGGCTTTTGCCTGCACCCAGAATTATTAATATTTTGGTAACGCCTCTTTCAGAGAGTTGGGTTGGATACACAACAGAAAACAGAGCTAAAATTGACTATTTCATTTAAGTAAACACTTCAAAGCTAATGTTACAGAGAAAAGAAAGTTACAAGAATATAATGATAAAAAGACAAAGTCACAACAGAAAAGACAATTTCAAGAATAATAAATATAGGGAGATAAAACCCACCTATCCTAGCACATGCAGAGTGAAACGATGGGATGAAGTGTAGCCTCTTCAGATATTCTGGACATTACAGAGCCAGGATGCTTCTCATGAATCTCTTCTTTGATAATGCACATTTTGCAGTCTGTGTTTCTCCTGTTTAAAATTCAGGCTGCCCGTTCAGCCCCCCTCCCTCTGGAGAGTTTGTTTTTAACCCTTCCAAAGCCAGAGAAGGTATTGAATGTCAGCTCATACTGGGCTTCCCAGCCACTCGCTCAGGGGCGAATGGCCTTATCTTCTAATAACCTTTGAAGCTCTGGCTATGGTTCTTGTGTAAACACAACTGTGACATGGGGTCTCTTGGTCATATACACAGGGGCTGGCTAATTACTTTTCCCATTCCTTTTGAAGCTGGGCAATCAGATTTATCAATCATACTAAGACACTGTTATAGCTACCTGAAGGAAGTTTTTATCACCTTCCCTAGCCAGCATGTCTTTCTGGTCTCTCTGGTGACCCCCTGGGGTCAGTAAAAAACCTGTTGGTAGATATATTCTATTTGTCCGGGGAAGACATTTACAACACAATATAATAGATCAAATACAATACTACTTAATATCGTTTTTATGGATGCAGAGAGGAAGGGGATACAAAATGCTTCCCTGAAGCATTCTCTGTCTGTCTTATCAAAGAGCTTGGTTAACCTTGACACATAGCAGAGTTCCTGATGTGAAAGGGGCTGTTAGAATGACATTTTCACACAGGATTTATACAGAACCACACACAGGGCATTTGCAGAGATTGATCAATACAATATTATTTGCAGTTATACACATTCTGGCATCAGAATGGCGTCCAATCATGACAATGGGGACGTCCCAAAGCTTCCAGAACGGGCGGGAACGTGCGGAGACTGCTGCAGCACCACCTGCCCAAACTGGGTATCCTCTTTGGTAAGGGTATCAAACTTGTAGAACTTAACAAAAGTGTTCTTACCCGACCAGGTAGCAGCTCGGCATAGTTGCAAGGCCGAGACTCCACGGGCAGCCGCCCAGGTAGAGACAGATCTCGTCGAGTGGGCCTTCAGAGACTTAGGAACAGGTAAGGCTGCCGACACATAGGCCTGTTGGATAGTAAGTCTAATCCAACAAGCAATGGACTGCATAGATGCAGGGCAACCTTTTTTCTGCGCATCATAGAGCATGAACAAGGAATCTGTCTTTCTGATCCGAGCTGTTCGCTTGACATAGATTTTTAAGGCACGCACAGCATCCAATGCATCCAGAGAAGCAGAAGTATTAGAACTGGACGGAAACACAATAGGTTGATTCAGGTGAAACGCGGAGACAACCTTCGGCAGGAACTGTCTAGTGCGGAGCTCCTCTCTGCCCTCGTAAAAGACCAAGTATGGACTTTTACACGATAAGGCACCCAATTCAGAGACACATCTAGCAGAAGCCAGGGCCAGTAAGATCACAGTTTTCCACGTGAGGTACTTGTCTTCTACCGTCATCAGCGGTTCAAACAAGGAGGACTGTAGAAATTCCAACACTACATTTAAATCCCAGGGTGCCGTAGGCGGCACAAAAGGAGGTTGTATGTGGAGTAATCCTCGCAAGAAGGTCTGAACTTCTGGCAACACTGCCAATTTCTTCTGGAAGAAAATGGAGAGAGCTAAAATCTGGACCTCAATGGAACCCAGACGTAAGCCCTTATTTACACCAGCCTGCAGGAAATATAAAAAAAGGCCCAAGTGGAACCCTGCAGGCGGATACTGCGTTCCTTGCACCAAGAGACATATCTTCTCCAGATATGATGATAGTGTTTTGAGGTCACAGGTTTCCTGGCCTGAACCATGGAAGCAATAACCTTCTTGGAAAGGCCCTTGTGAGCTAGAATGTTCCGCTCAACCTCCATGCCGTCAAACAAAGTTGCCATAAGTCCAGATAGATGAACGGTCCTTGTTGAAGATTTCTTCTGAGGGGGAGAGGCCAAGGGCCTTCTATGGACATGTCCAGAAGATACGTGTACCATGCCCTCCGAGGCCATCTGGAGCAATCAGAATTGTCTGGACTCCCTGATGTCTGATGCGCTTGAGCAACCTTGGGAGCAATGGAATTGGAGGAAACAGGTAGACCAGCCGGTAAGGCCAAGGCAACGTCAGTGCATTTACTGCCCTCGCCTGAGTGTTCCTGGTTTGTGAGCAATACCAACGAAGCTTCTTGTTGAGACGAGAAGCCATCATGTCTATTTGTGGGCAGCCCCACCGGTGGACGATCTGTTGGAACACCTGCTGGTGGAGACCCCACTCCCCTGGGTGGAGATCGTGACGACTCAGGAAATTCGCTTCCCAGTTGTCCACACCCAGAATGAAGATTGCTGACACTGCTCTTGCATTTCTTTCTGCCCAGAGGAGTATTTTTCACATCTCTCGCATGCAGGCTCTGCTTTTTGTCCTCCTTGTCGATTCATGTACGCCACCGTTGTGGCGATGTCCGAATGTACTTGGATCGCGTGATCCATGAGCAGAGGAGATGTCACAACTGAGGGCCTGAGCTGACGGGAGGCAGCCTCAGTTGTAGGGGCTGAGATGTACCGGAACCTGGGAGGTTGTATCAGACCCCTGGACATGTAAGTAACATGAATAATAACTGCCCGAAGGCGTGACCACGACAACTTGGATAAAAGTCAATGATGTTTATTATGACAACTCCGCAACACAGCAGCAGTAAAAGAAAACATAAAAGTCAGCAAAGAATAAATACAGTTCCTGGGTACTACAGGGTGGCAGGAGCCACAGGGCACTGGTAGTGTGAGATAGTTCTTATAATCTTCTAGATGGAAAGTCCTTACCAGGCCCGACTGTAGCAATGGAGATAACCCAGGATTGTACCAGCTGGTGTTCCAGGAAAAGCTGGGTTGCTGAAGATAAAACGGCTGCTGTGGATACTGGCTGGAACCAGACTGTTGTTAGCACGGAGTGGATACTGGCTGGAACCAGTTAAATAATAAATTAAGCTTGAGAGCGATGCAATATGAATGAAATGTAGAACTTGAGAGCGGAGAAATAATAATACCGGTGGAGAGTGGTAAAGTGTAGAAAGGACACCGGCCCTTTAAGAGAAGCTGTACTCTGCTGGAAGCTGGGCTGGAAGCAGGTAATGTTGTAGCTGGAAACAGATGAATCCACAATGGATTGGAGAGTCAGGCTACACCGCAGGTGGAATGCTGGTGCGGGTCTCTATGGTGGAAGTCTTGAGACAGGAGCTGGAACCTGGAAGACAATCACAGGAGAGAGACAAACAGGAACTAGGTTTGACAACCAAAGCACTGACGCCTTCCTTGCTCAGGCACAGTGTATTTATACCTGCAGCAAGGAAGGGATTGGCTAGGCAATTATGCAGATTAACAATACTGACAACAGATTGGAGGAAATGATCAGCTGACAGAATCCAAGATGGCTGCGCCCATGCAGACACTTGGAGGGAAGTTTGGTTTGTAATCCATGTGGTAATGAAAACAGTAATGGCGGCGCCGGCCACTGGAGACAGGAGACGCCAGGCTGACAAGTGCACATCCAACCACGTGGACACAGCGGAGGCCGCGGCTGACGTAATCGCCACTCTGACACTCTGCATGCAGAAGCTCAGGGACGGCGGCGGAGGCCGCGGGAGACGCCATGCCAGATGTAATATGGCGTTACTGTGACAGCGTCTCAGAGAGACAGGAGAGGATGCAGGAATGTGAACATTAGGATAACAGATGGGATCCGGTCCTGGAGCGCTGAGCCAGCCTTAAGAGGCATCTGATGGGTAAGAAATGGCGTCCAGATACCCGGATCGTGACAGCACCCCCCCCCCCCCCCTTTAGGAGTGGCCCCAGGACACTTCTTTGGCTTTTGAGGAAACTTGGAATGGAATCTCCGGACCAAGGCAGGAGCATGGACATCAGAAGCATTGGTCCATGAACGTTCCTCAGGGCCATAACCCTTCCAGTCAATAAGATATTGTAGTTGACCGTAACGGTGACGTGAGTCCAGGATCTTGGCTACTTCATACTCAACGCCTCGTTGAGTTTGGACTTTCGGAGTTGGAGGAAGTGAGGAATGAAACCGATTCAAGATCAGCGGTTTCAACAGGGAAACATGGAATGTCCTGGGTATTTTTAAGAAGGGAGGCAACTGAAGTCTGTAAGCAACAGGATTGATGACTTGTTCAATCTTGAAAGGACCGATATAGCGAGGTGCAAACTTCATACTGGGAACTCTTAACCTCAAATTCTTCGTGGATAACCATACCCGGTCACCCACCTTGAGAGCAGGAACTGCTCGACGCTTCTTATCCGCAAACTTCTTGTACCTGAACGATGCCTTGAGCAGAGCTGATCGTACGCTCTTCCAGATATTGGCAAACTGATGCAAGGTGATATCCACTGCGGGAACAGAAGTTGCTGGAAGCGGTTGGAACTCAGGGACTTTAGGGTGGAATCCAAAGTTAGTGAAGAATGGTGTTGAAGCAGATGAAGAATGATACTGGTTGTTATGACAGAACTCGGCCCAGGGAAGTAATTGAACCCAGTCATCTTGAGAGGAGGACACATAGATGCGGAGGAAGGCCTCCAAGTCCTGATTCACCCTCTCGGTTTGACCATTGGTCTGAGGATGGTAAGCCGTAGAAAACTTTAGCTTGACTTGGAGGACTTGACATAAACTTCGCCAGAATTTGGCTGTGAATTGAACTCCTCGATCTGAAATAATTTCTTCAGGAAGACCGTGGAGTCGGAAGATCTCTTGTATGAATACTTGAGCCAACTTGGAAGCTGACTGAAGACCGGTGAGAGGAATGAAGTGTGCCATCTTGGTGAACCAGTCAACTACCACCCAGATGGTATTGAACTTGTTGCACATGGGTAAATCTGTAATAAAATCCATCGACAAATGGGTCCAAGGTCGACGGGGAACAGATAGTGGAACCAGTTGCCCCGCAGGCGACTGGCGGGATACCTTATGTTGAGCACACTTTGGGCAAGATGCAATAAACTCCAAGACGTCCTTTTTCAGAGTTGGCCACCAATAGGACCTAGAGATAAACTCCAGGGTTTTTTGGATACCTGTATGTCCGGCAAAACGGGAAGCATGGGCCCAATGCATGAGCTTCTTCCTTAGCATCGGTTTCACAAAACTTTTCCCTGATGGGGGCGTAGAGTCCATCCCTACCGTGGAGAATGCCAACGGATTTATAATAGGATGCTTGTCTGAAGACTCTGACTCATTTTCTTGCTCCCATGAGCGGGAAAGGGCATCGGCCTTGCGATTCTGAGAGCCCGGACAGAACTGGAGTTTAAAGTCGAACCTGGAAAAGAAAAGTGCCCATCTGGCCTGACGAGGGTTGAGACATTGTGCGCCTTTCAGATATAAAAGGTTCTTGTGGTCTGTAAGTATGGTGATTGAATGAGAAGCTCCCTCCAACAGATACCTCCACTCTTCTAGAGAGAGCTTGATGGCTAGCAACTCCTGGTCGCCAATGGCATAGTTGCGCTCAGCTGGGGAGAACTTCCGGGAGAAGAAACTGCAAGGGTGTTGTGGCCGGAGAGACTAACCAGCCACACGTGTAATGGCGGCTGCAGCGCTGAAGGGGTTAAAGCGCAGTGCCGGCACCATATTTAAGGACAATGAGCGCTTGGTGCCACTTTTAAACTGTGCACTGGCGCTAGTCGCCATCTTTAAATGTATTGTGGGTGCTAGGCACCGGGTTTTTAAAATATGTTTAATAATGTGTCATATGTTATATCGCTGCGCAGTGCGCAGTTGGAGAATGATGAACTGGTGGACAGGGCACTTGAGGAAAGTACAAGGTATTTTGTTTCTAAAAAGGCCTTGAAAATAGTTTGTGAGACACTTTTTGCATAGGAAGTCGTATGGTAATTGTCCTAGCTCCAGACTTGCTATGTACAAGCAAGTGTCAATTAGCCGGCCTCATGGTGGCCAAGCATCTTTGAAGTGCAAACGAGGGTGGAAGGAAGACTGTTTGTTATGTGGCAGTCAGTCTTTCCTGTTGTAATCCCAAACACTGGGTTTGCATGGAGATGTGAATGGGACAGGAACATGTTAATCAGATTGTGTTTTCTGAATGCAAACTAGTGGGTCTCAGTTAACAACAGTTTGATGTAACATTTCCTAGGCTGCATTATCTAGGATGCAGATTTGGTTAAATTACAAGAACTTTGTCTGTGTGTGGCAGGAAAAAGGAAATAACCTTTTTGCACTTACTGTATATCCTTGTAAGATTTAATTTGTTTGTATTTTGTGCGATAACCTGATTGGTTGGAGAAGACAGGGAGGGCTTACCCCCCTGTGGTACTGTGTGTAGAATTGACATAAAAAGGAGGCCTGCGTGCCTCCAGATTTGTAGTTGTACCATCTTTATTCTGCTGGAACATCTTGCTGTATGCTGTTGCCCCTAGCAATAGGGAAGGGTTCTCTTTAGAACTATTGAGCAAATAAACATCTTTGCCTCAAGAAGACTGCTTCATCTTGTGACCAACAGGGTTAGGCCAAACCTAGCCCCGTCCTCCGGCTGTCCAGGGAAGCACCTAGCGTCTCCAAGCTCCGCCTTCCGCCAGCTACCGGTAGAGGCCTAGCAAGTGGCTAGAGGGGATTCGTCAACACCACACAGGTGTGGTAAGGCAGTGCGTCGGCACATACAGAGCAGAACCGTGGTTCCAAACGCCACGGCAGGTTAGGAGTTTGGTGGTGGCAGCGAGAACCCGCCCACAGCGCAGTGGGTGGAGTCAGTAACAGGCGGTTACTGACGGTAAGCGGGAATCCCCTATGTGGTCAGGCCTCGTGCGGCTTGACCTTCCATTCTGTGCGCAGTCAACGGGACGCGGCAAGCGGCGAGTGCTTCCGTACGGTACCGTCCTGTCACAGGTGTAAATGGCCATCTTTAGCCCTCTGAGATAACACCGCTCCTACTCCAACGGAGGAGGCATCCACCTCTAAGATGAAAGGAGAGTCGATGTCAGGCTGTTTCAGAACAGGCGCAGAGATGAACCTTTGTTTTAAAAGATGAAATGCTTGCATGGCTTCTTCAGACCACTTGGACGGGTTAGCACCCTTCTTAGTGAATGCAGTAATAGGCGCCACAATGGTGGAAAAGTCTCATATAAACTTTCGGTAATAGTTGGCGAACCCTAAGAACCTCTGGACCCCTTTGAGGGTTAAGGGTACCGGCCAATTTTGGATTGCTTGTAGTTTCTCAGGATCCATCTCTAGTCCTGAACCGGACACAATGTACCCTAGAAACGGAATGGACTTGACTTCAAAGACGCATTTCTCTAATTTGCAATAGAGATGATTGACACGGAGACGGGACAGAACCTCTTTAACCCAAAAACGATGTTCCTCTAAATCGTTGGCAAAAATGAGGATATCGTCTAGATAGACCACGACATGACGGTATAGAATGTCTCTGAAGATCTCATTGACAAAATGCTGGAAGACAGCTGGAGCATTGCTCAATCCGAAGGGCATGACGAGGTACTCATAATGTCCGTCACGGGTGTTAAAGGCGGTCTTCCACTCGTCACCCTCACGGATCCGGATGAGATTGTATGCACCTCTCAAGTCCAGCTTTGTAAAGATGGTAGCTCCGCTAACTATGTCAAAGAGCTCAGTAATCAGGGGTAAAGGATAACGGTTCTTGATGGTAATGTCGTTCAAACCTCTAGTCGATGCACGGCCGCAGACCACCATCTTTCTTTTTTACAAAAAAGAAGCCTGCGCCGGCTGGAGAAGAAGAAGGTCGAATGAACCCCTTTGCTAGGTTCTCTTTAATGTATTCCTCCATAGAATGCGTCTCAGGCAGAGACAACGGGTAAGTTCGGCCTCGAGGTGGAACCTTCCCTGGAACGAGATCAATTGGGCAGTCCCATTCTCTATGAGGAGGAAGGATATCAGCATATCAGCAGAAGCTTTACTGAACACATCCGTGAAATCTTGATATGGAGGAGGTGGAACATCAGACGACCTGGGAGAGGAAGAACAGACAGGCAATACTTTAAACAAACATGTCTCAGCACAGGAGGAACCCCATGCCAGGATTTGCGTAGTCGTCCAATCAATTGTAGGATTGTGAAGACGGAGCCATGGAAGGCCCAGGACCACAGGATGTGTGGCTCTTGGAATCACTAAAAAAGAAATAAGTTCGGAATGAAGAACTCCCACTCTCAGACGAACTGGTAGAGTCCTTAAAGAAATAACTGCCTCAAAGATCTTGCTGCCATCCACGGCAGTTAAGGAGATGGACGCAGGAAGTCTCTCGGTGGGTAGGGACCACCGTTTAACATAGGCTTCGGTAATAAAGTTCCCAGCTGCTCCGGAATCAAGGAGGGCAATGACGTTCCGATAACGTTGAGCAACTTGAAGCGAGACTGGGAGATTACAATCTTGAGGAGATGGAGAGGAGATCATTACTCCTAGCCGGCCCTCTCCTTGGCGAGCTAGGGTCTGGAGTCCTGGACGTTTGGGACAGGCATTAATGGTGTGAGACGGAGCTGCACAATAAAGACAGAGAGACTTGGAGAGACGTCTTCGGCGCTCAGCAGGAGTTAAACGGGAACGGCCAATTTGCATGGGCTCATCTTTAGTTGGTGACAGTTGGCGAGGAGGAGGAGCAGAAGATTTTGGAGCAGATGATCTTCCACGCTCAATTGCTCTCTCTCTGAAACGTAAATCAACTTTCGTGCAGAGTGAGATTAGCTCATCTAACTTAGAGGGTAAGTCTCTGGTAGCTAACTCATCTTTAATACGCTCAGATAAGCCATGCCAGAATGCAGCATACAGGGCCTCGTCGTTCCATGCCAGTTCGGATGCCAGGATCTGGAACTGTATCAGATATTGTCCTACAGTACGTGACCCCTGGCGTAAACGGAGAATCTCGGATGAAGCGGAGGTTACCCGGCCTGGCTCGTCGAAGATGCGCCTGAATGTTGACACGAAGGCAGTGTAGGAAGATAGCAGGGTGTCGGACCTCTCCCATAACGGTGATGCCCAATCAAGGGCTGAGCCACTGAGAAGAGAAATAATGTAGGCAATTTTTGTACGGTCACTGGGAAAATTGCCAGGTTGTAGCTCAAACTGAATCTCACACTGGTTGAGAAATCCCCTGCAGAATCTTGGAGATCCGTCAAATTTTGCTGGCGTTGGAAGATGAAGACGTGGAGCAGAAATGGGTAAGGTGGGTGGGGTTATAGCTGGAGTCACTGTGGTTGACGCACCAGACGCGCCTGATCCACAGAGAGTTGTCTGAATCCCATCCAGCCGAGTAGAGAAATCCTGGAGACAGCGGATGATGTGGCCCTGTGCAGCCTCCTGATGTTCTAGTCGGGCTGCCAGTTCTTGCATCGGCCTGGCCGCTTGATCCTGGTCTCCGGCTGGATTCATTAGGTCAGTGCTTACTGTCACAACTGAGGGCCTGAGCTGACGGGAGGCAGCCTCAGTTGTAGGGGCTGAGATGTACCGGAACCTGGGAGGTTGTATCAGACCCCTGGACATGTAAGTAACATGAATAATAACTGCCCGAAGGCGTGACCACGACAACTTGGATAAAAGTCAATGATGTTTATTATGACAACTCCGCAACACAGCAGCAGTAAAAGAAAACATAAAAGTCAGCAAAGAATAAATACAGTTCCTGGGTACTACAGGGTGGCAGGAGCCACAGGGCACTGGTAGTGTGAGATAGTTCTTATAATCTTCTAGATGGAAAGTCCTTACCAGGCCCGACTGTAGCAATGGAGATAACCCAGGATTGTACCAGCTGGTGTTCCAGGAAAAGCTGGGTTGCTGAAGATAAAACGGCTGCTGTGGATACTGGCTGGAACCAGACTGTTGTTAGCACGGAGTGGATACTGGCTGGAACCAGTTAAATAATAAATTAAGCTTGAGAGCGATGCAATATGAATGAAATGTAGAACTTGAGAGCGGAGAAATAATAATACCGGTGGAGAGTGGTAAAGTGTAGAAAGGACACCGGCCCTTTAAGAGAAGCTGTACTCTGCTGGAAGCTGGGCTGGAAGCAGGTAATGTTGTAGCTGGAAACAGATGAATCCACAATGGATTGGAGAGTCAGGCTACACCGCAGGTGGAATGCTGGTGCGGGTCTCTATGGTGGAAGTCTTGAGACAGGAGCTGGAACCTGGAAGACAATCACAGGAGAGAGACAAACAGGAACTAGGTTTGACAACCAAAGCACTGACGCCTTCCTTGCTCAGGCACAGTGTATTTATACCTGCAGCAAGGAAGGGATTGGCTAGGCAATTATGCAGATTAACAATATTGACAACAGATTGGAGGAAATGATCAGCTGACAGAATCCAAGATGGCTGCGCCCATGCAGACACTTGGAGGGAAGTTTGGTTTGTAATCCATGTGGTAATGAAAACAGTAATGGCGGCGCCGGCCACTGGAGACAGGAGACGCCAGGCTGACAAGTGCACATCCAACCACGCGGACACAGCGGAGGCCGCGGCTGACGTAATCGCCACTCTGACACTCTGCATGCAGAAGCTCAGGGACGGCGGCGGAGGCCGCGGGAGACGCCATGCCAGATGTAATATGGCGTTACTGTGACAGCGTCTCAGAGAGACAGGAGAGGATGCAGGAATGTGAACATTAGGATAACAGATGGGATCCGGTCCTGGAGCGCTGAGCCAGCCTTAGGAGGCATCTGATGGGTAAGAAATGGCGTCCAGATACCCGGATCGTGACAGGAGAGGCCTGAAGCAGAGTATTGTAGATCGCCTGAAGTTCCAGAATGTTGATCGGAAGGAGGGCTTTGTAGGCTGACCTCCTGCCCTGGAACTGCGCCCCTTGGGTGACAGCTCCCCATCCTCTCAGACTCACATTCATTGTGAGCAGGATCCAATCCTGAATCCCAAAACCCTGGCCTTCCAGGAGATTGGAGGATTGCAGCCACCACAAGAGGGAAATCCTGGCTTGAGGCGACAGCCGTATCATCCGGTGCATCTGAAGATGTGATCCGGACCATTTGCTCAAGAGATCTAGCTGAAAAGTTCTGGCATGAAACCTCCCATATTGGATGAAGCGACCAACTTTCCCAACAATCTTATACAAAGATGGATGGACATTCGAGCAGGTCGGCCACACGTGGACCATCTCCTGAAGTATTCTCGCCTTGTCTTCTGATACGAACACCTTCCGGGTCACAGTATCCAGCAACATCCCCAGGAACAGGAGCCACTGAGACGGCTCCAGGTGGGACTTCTGTAAGTTGAGGATCCACCCATGGTGTGACACAAGTTGGACAGTGCGGTCAATATGGAGCAGCAAAAGTTCCTTGGACCTTGCTTTGATCAGAAGATCGTCCAGGTAAGGAACAATATTGACTCCCTGGACCCAGAGCTGGAACATCATCTCCGCCATCACCTTCATGAACACCCTCGGAGCTGTGGACAGGCCAAAGGGTAGTGCTTGGAATTGATAGTAATTGTCCAGCAGGGCAAACCTCAGGTACGCCTGATGAGGCGGCCAAATCGGAATATGGAGAAAGGCGTCCTTGATATCCAAGGAAACCATAAATTCCTGGTCTTCCAGGCCCGCAATCACTAATCGCAAGGATTCCATTTTGAACTTGAACACCTTCAGGTAAGGGTTCAAGGACTTTAGATTCAAAATGGGCCTTACTGAACCGTCCGGTTTCGGCACCACAAACAGGTTGGAGTAAATAGGATTTTAATTAACTACCGGTAAATCCTTTTCTAGTAATCTGTAGAGGATACTGGGGTCCACATTAGTAACATGGAGTATAGACTGGTCCACTAGTAGCCTTGGGCACTTTAAGAAATCAATAGTGTGCACTGCCCTCTATGCTCCTCCTACCAGACTCAGTCTAGAAACTGTGCCTGAGGATTCGAACCAGCACACACAAACAAGAGGAAAGCCATGCTAACCAAAACTGAACAGGAACAGCAACCGCTGAAACTAATAGAGCAGGAAACATGAAGAACTGGGCGGGCGTCCAGTATCCTCTACGGACTATGAGAAAAGGATTTACCGGTAGGTAATTCAAATCCTATTTTATCTTACGTCCTAGAGGATGCTGGGGTCTACATTAGTACCATGGAGATGTACCAAAGCTCCCAGTATGGGAGGAAGAGCACGGAGGCTCCTGCAGAACAGATTGACCAAACTTTAGTTCCTCAGAGGCCAAAGTATCAAACTTGTAGAACTTAGCAAACGTCTTCGATCCTGACCAAGTAGCTTCTCGGCAGAGCTGTAAAGCCGAGACACCCCGAGCAGCCGCCCAGAAAGAACACACTGACCTAGTAGAGTAGGCCTGTACTTTAGGAACCGGCAATCCTGCCGTGGAAAAAGCATGCTAGATAGTAAGCCTGATCCAGCGAGCAATAGACTGCTTTGAAGCAGGACACCCAATTTTCTTGGGATCATAGAGAACAAACGACGAGTCAAATTTTCTGTGACAAGCTATCCTCTTCACATAGATCTTCAAAGCCCTCCCAACCCCTTAGGCTTGTGTCTGTGGTTAGTAGAATCCAATTTTGAATCCCGAACCGTCGACCCTCGGTCAGGTGAGAAGTCTGGAGCAACCACAGAAGAGACATCCTGGCTTTTGGCAACAGACTCCTCTGGTGCATGTGAAGATGCGATCCGGACCATTTGTCCAACAGATCCAGCTGGAATGGTCTGGCATGAAACCTTCCGTACTGCAGAGCCTTGTAAGACGCTACCATGTTCCCCAGAAGGCGAATGCACAGATGCACCGATATCCAGGTTGCTTTTAGGACATCCCACACCATGGACTGGATTACCAATGGCTTTTCCAACGGAAGGAACACCTTTTGTTCCTCGTATCCAAGATCATTCCTAGGAACGGAAGCCTCCGTGTTTGTTCCAGGTGAGATTTTGGCCGGTTTAGAATCCACCCATGATCCTGGAGAAGTCGGTTTGAGAGGGCAATGCTGTCCAACATCCTTGAGCAGATGTGTCGTGAGAGCAATGGATTGCAACAACTTCTCCCTGGAAGGTGCTTTTATCAGCAGATCGTCCAGGTATGGTATTATGTTCACTCCCTTGTTTGCGCAGGAGAAACATAATCTCTGCCATTACCTTGGTGAACACCCTCGGTGCTGTGGAGAGACCAAATGGCAGGGCCTGAAACTGATAGTGACAGTTCTGCAGTGCAAACCTTAGATACGCCTGATGAGGCGGCCAAATCGGAATGTGAAGGTACGCATCCTTGATGTCCAGAGACACCAGGAATTCCCCCTCCTCCAGACCTGAGATCACCACTCTCAGAGACTCCATCTTGAATTTGAACACCCTTAAATACGGGTTCAGAGATTTGAGGTTAAGAATGGGTCTCACGGAACCATCCGGTTTCGGTACCACAAAAAGGTTGGAGTAATAACCCTTGTTTTGTAGTTGGAGTGGAACTGGGACAATGACCCGAGTCAGCACCAGTTTTTGAATTGCCACCTGTAAAGTCACACCTGCTTCCGGAGAAGCTGGTAAGCCTGATTTGAAGAATCTGTGAGGTGGGAGTTCCTGAAACTCCAGTTTGTATCCCTGGGCAATAAGGTCTGTGACCCAGGGGTCCTGGCAAGACATTGCCCAAACGTGACTGAAATAACGTAACCGTGCTCCCACCTGCCTGTCTTCCAGGCAGTGCGGTCCACTGTCATGCTGAAGGCTTTGAGGAAGCAGACCCAGAGGTCTGTTCCTGAAAACCTGCAGCTACTGATTTCCTGTTTTTTCCTCTATAACCTTTGAAGGTAGAAGAGGAACCCTTGGACTTGCCTTTGAACTTTGCTGTCCGAAAGGACGGCAGAGTTGGAGCAGTGTAGGTTTTCCTAGCTGGGAGTGTAGCGGAAGGAAGGAATGAACGTAGACTTACCCGCCGTAGCCTTGGATATTAGCTTATCCAGTTCATCCCCGAACAGGACCTCTCCTGTGAAAGGCAGATTTTCCACTCCCTTCCTGGAGTCCGCATCCGCAGTCCACTGGCAAAGCCACAATCCCCTGCGTGCTGACACTGCCATGGCCATGTTGCGTGCGTTGAGCAAACCAATTTCCTTTAAGGCCTCCACCATAAAATTAGCAGAATCTTGGATATGCTGCAGGAGTAAAACAATGTCCCCCCTGGGCAAGGTATCCAAACTGTGAATTAGGTTACCTGACCATTTTGCGATGGCTCTAGTGATCCATGCGCAAGCAAAAGTGGGTCTCTGGGCCAACTCCGCCAACATCTACAGTGATTTCAGAATGTTCTCAATTTTGCGGTCAGCTGTGTCCTTTAAGGATGCTGCCCCAGGCACCGGTAAGAATAGGATTTTAATTACCATGGGGTATAGACGGGTCCCTTGGGAGCCATGGGCACTTTAAGAGTTTAATAGTGTGGGCTGGCTCCTCCCTCTATGCCCCTCCTACCAGATTCAGTCTAGAAACTGTTCCCGAGGAGACGGACATACTTTGAGAGAAGGAAATACACAGATAGTGGTGACATTCACACCAGCTCACACAGAGCAATAGAAAACCAAGCTAACAAGCTTGAAACAATTCAGCAATGGCTGAACAGTACTTAACCAAGTACCAATGCAGTACTCAAAAGTAACAAGGCAGTACTGAACCAAGTAACAACTGCAGGAAAACTAAGCGTCCTAGAGGATGCTGGGGTCCACATTAGTACCATGGGGATGTACCAAAGCTCCCAGTACGGGGGGGGGGGGGGGGGAGCGCGGAGGCTCCTGCAGAACCGAATGACCAAACTTTAGTTCCTCAGAGGCGAAAGTATCGAACGTGTAGAACTTAGCAAACGTGTTCGACCCAGACCAAGTAGCTGCTCGGCAAAGCTGTAAAGCCGAGACACCCCGAGCATCCTCACAGGAAGAACCCACTTTACGAGTAGAGTGGGCCTTAACAGATTTAACAACAATCCCAGCGCAGAATAGGCATGCTGGATAGTAAACCTGATCCAGCGAGAAAAGCAGGACACCCAATCATGTTGGGATCATAAAGGACAAACAGAACATCCGACTTTCTGTGACAAGAAGTTCTCTTCACATAAATCTTCAAAGCCCTTACCACATCCAAGGACTTTGAGGTAATTGAGGAGTCAGTAGTCACTGGCACCACAATAGGTTGGTTGATATGAAAAGCCGACACACCCTTCGGAAGAAATTGCTGACGCGTCTTGAGCTCAGCAGTATCTTCATGGAAAATCAAGTAGGGGCACTTGTATGACAATGCCCCCAATTCCGACACACGTCAAGCAGACGCCAATGCCAATAGAGTGACAGCCTTCCAAGTAAGGAACTTGATATCAACTACCTGTAACGGTTCTGACCAATTCCGACTGCAGGAACTGCAGCACCACATTAAGATCCCAAGGTGCCGTAGGAGGCACAAAGGGAGGTTGGATGTGCAGAACCCCTTTCAGGAAAGTCTGAACCTCAGGGAGGGAAGCCAATTGTTTCTGGAAGAAAATGGACAAGGCCGAAATCTGGACTTTTATGGAGCCCAAACGCAGGCCCACATCCACACCTGCTTGCAGAAAGAGGAGAAACCGCCCTAGTTGAAACTCCATTATAGGAAACTTCTTGGATTCACACCAAGACATATACTTTTTCCAAATACGATGATAGTGTTTAGACGTAACACCTTTTCTAGCCTGTATCAGGGTAGGAATAACTTTGTTCGGAATGCCCTTCCGAGCTAAGATCTGGCATTCAACCTCCATGCCGTCAAACGTAGCCGTGGTAAGTCTTGATAAGTGAACCACCCCTGTTGCAGAAGGTCCTCGCGAAGAAGAGGTCTCGGATCTTCCCCAACCCCCTCTAAAGAAAGATATTCCCCAACCCCCTTCCACTTTCTTTAGAGGGGGTTGGGGAAAAACGAGGAAACTTGCACCAACAGGTTCGCAGGAACAGAAACCTGGTTCTGCTTCCTCAAAATTCTCGGCATGATGGTGGACCTCCCAGCCTGGAGATCGGGCAGGTGGGAGCAAGACTAAGAAATTTTAGTCACGTCTGGGCGTCATCATGCCTGGACCCCTGGGTACAAGATATTTTTACCCAGGGTTACAGACTGGAGTTTCAAGAACTCCCACCTCACAGATTCTTCAAATCAGGCTTACCAGCTTCGCTGACAGAAAGTGCTATCCTACAGGAAGCCATTCAATTTTTTTTTAACTTTTGCGGTCCGAAAGGACTGCATTGTAGGCATAGGATAAGATTTCCTAGCAGGCGGTGTTGCTGAGGGAAGAAATGTTGACTTACCTGCAGTTGCCGTGGAGATCCACGCATCTAACGCTTCCCCAAACAGAGCCTGACCTGTGAAGGATAGGTTCTCCTCAATCTTTTTGGATTCCGCATCGGCAGACCATTGGTGCAGCCAGAGTGCCCTGCGTGCCGGGACAGCCATGGAAGAAGCCCTTGCATTGAGATGGCCTCCACCAGAGTCCTGTATGTGACGTAAGAACAATTCAATGTCACTTCTATCCATAGAATCGAATTCCTCTAGTAAATGTGCCTGACCACCTTACTATGGCTTTAGAAATCCACGCACAGGCAATAGTGGGTCTTAAAGCCACGCCATTAGCTGTGTTTAATGATTTGAGCATAGTCTCAATCTTGCGGTCTGCCGGCTCTTTTAAAGCGGTAGACCCAGGGACAGGCCAAACCACCCTTTTAGACAATCAAGATAAGAAACGTCCACTATAGGGGGGTTTTCCCACTTTTTCCTATCTTCTTCAGGGAAAGGAAAAGCAATGAGAGCCCTTTTTGGGATCTGGAATTTTCTCTCCATTTTTTCCCAGGATTTTTCAAACAATGAGTTTAATTCCTTAGACGCAGGGAAGGTAAGGGAGGCTTTATTGTCTGTAAAGCAAGCCTCCTCCACCTGCTCAGTTACCTTATCAGTAATGTGTAAAAAGTCCCTAATGGCCTCAATCATGAGTTGCACCCCGTCACCCTCCCCCCGAGTATATCCCCAGCACCGTCCTCTGTATCAGTCGGTATCCGTGTCGGCTTGCATTATCTGTGCAAGAGCATGCTTTTTTGGGTATATACCAGGGGCTTTTGATGCTGTAGTGGGAGCTGAATAAGACATAACCTCTACAGATTTTCTCAAAACCTGTGTTTTAGTCTCATTATGAGCTATCCTAGATGAAATCTGGGATATCATTCCCCTAATAGAATCCACCCATGGGGGTTCGGATTCAGAAGGCTAAGACAGTAGATTGCATTCCTGAGTACATGGAATAGACTCTTCAGGAGAAGATACACACTCTGCAGCACAAGATACAGAGTCCCTAGACATGGTAATGTGAGCTATACAAACACACACCCACACACAGGAAAATGCAGACACAGCTTTCCCCAGAGTACCTTCAGAGAGACAGAGTATAAGGAGCCAGCCACACAGTGCCCCAGGAGACAGTTATTATGATAAATGCCTGGCGCTGACTGAATAACCTTAATAGATTAAACAGGTAAAATAACACGTCGAGTACCGCTGAGCCCTCCGGAGCGCAGCTTCACAGAGCTGCGCTCCTACCCTTATGCCGCCATTCCCGCCGGCGACACGCTTACCGGGGCGCCGGTGTTATACTCACCACTCAATCTTCGGGCTCTGTTAGGGGGTGGCAGCAGTGTTGCGGGAGTGAGCGGTTGCCTCAGGGGCTTGCGATCATCACCCTCAGGAGCTTAGTGTCCTGTCAGCGGAGATAGAGAACCATTAACCTACTCCCACCCTAAGTCCCACGAAGCAGGGAGGCTGTTGCCAGCAGCCTCCCTGTACCTATCTCCTTAAAAAAAACAAATAAAACTAGAAAAACTCCCCTAGCTGTGACGGTCTCCACCGGGCACATTTTCTAAACTGAGTCTGGTAGGAGGGGCATAGAGGGAGGAGCCAGCCCACACTATTAAACTCTTAAAGTGCCCATGGCTCCCAAGGGACCCGTCTATAGCCCATGGTACTATTGTGGACCCCAGCATCCTCTAGGACGTAAGAGAAACAATCTTACGTGACAACCTAGATACTAATGCGTCGACAATCGGCGGGTTTTCCCATTTCTTTCTATCATCCAGGGGAAAGGGAAAGGATGAAATCAACCTTTTAGGGATCTGAAATTTCTTGTCAGGGTTAGCCCAAGTTTCAATTCATTTTCATTCAATTCCTTTGATGCAGAATGTGCAGGACATTTCTGATAGCCTCTATCAGGACCTATATGCCCTGTGATAAGACAGCAACCCCCTTCCCCCGCATCCACCTCACCTCACCCTCCTCTGGATCTGATGTATCGTCATCAGTGTCATCCTGTATGAGCTGGGCCAGAGAATGCTTTTGTTGGCAAATGGCAGGGGTATGAGACACTGGTATGGGAACAGAATCTCTATTTATCAGGTCATCCATAGACTGTCTTAAAATGTATGTCTCTTTCTCATTATTGGATAATTTAGTTGAAATATTCTATATCATCCCTTTAATGTAAGCTAACCATGGGGGTTCTGCCCCACTAGCCTGAGAATGAGCACTATCCTGGGTACAGGGTAGTGAGTCTCCAGGGGAAGAAAGGCACTCAGCCGTGCAGGAAACACAGTCCATGGACATGGTAATGTGAAGGGACACACACACACACACACACACACACACACACACGGGAAAAAACACAGTTTAACCCACACAGAGCCCCCAGGGAGACACAAAAATCGAAGCCAGTCACACACAGCGCCCCTGTAGCCAAGAAATTATCAGCTGGGTCGCCACAAGAGGGCTTAGTATTTAACACTGCTCCCTCCCTTCTAAGATCCCTTGGTACCGCTGAGGAGACTTGGAGTCTTTCTGGAGGAGCTGTGCTTCCCTGTGATTCCTGTCAGAGCATGCTGCAGAGGGAAAGTGGCGCTGGTGAGCTGCTGGATCCGCTCTCAATGAAGCCCCGCCCCCTTAATGGCGCTCGGCTTCCCGCTTTTATTTAGACTGGCCTGAGGTAATTTTCAGACTAACAGAGGGTTAAAACCCTTGTCAGCCATAGGTGCCAGTGTGGATATTATTGGTGGCTCAGCGCGCCCCTCACAGCGGGACACACGCAGCCGCATGCCCTTCTTAGCCCCCTGGAGAGCAGCCTGTACTCAGTGCTTCGCTCCTACCCTTGTGCCGCCATTCCCGCCGGCGACCCGCTAACCAGGATGTCGGCGCTGTACTCACCACTCTTCTCTCTTCTGGCTCTGTTAGGGGTGGGGGCGTGCTGCGGGAGAGTATGCTGTTCCGTGGTGTGGCTTGCGAATAACTCCCTCAGTAGCTCAGTGTCCTGTCAGCGAAGAAACGGGACCATTAACTCTCTAGGAAGTTGGGCCGTTCTCCCCCTAAGTCCCACGAAGCAGGCAGGCTAGTGCCAATCAGCCCTGCCTGAAAACAACAAAACAGAAATTAAATGCAGAAAACTCTTCAGGAGCTTCCGTAAGCGTGACCGGCTCCTCCGGGCACATTTTCTAAACTGAATCTGATGGAAGGGGCATAGAGGGAGGAGCCAGTGCACACTATTGATTTCTTAAAGTGCCCAAGGCTCCTTGTGGACCCGTCTATACCCCATGGCACTAATGTGGACCCCAGTATCCTCTAGGACAGAGGTTCTCAAACTCGGTCCTCTGGGGCCCACACAGTGCATGTTTTGCAAGTCTCCTCACAGAATCGCAAGTGAAATAATTAGCTCCACCTGTAGACCTTTTAAAATGTGTCAGTGAGTAATTAATACACCTGTGCACCTGCTGGGTTACCTGCAAAACATGCACTGTGTGAGCTCCCGAGGACCGAGTTTGAGAACCTCTGCTCTAGGACGTAAGAGAAATAACCCTTGCCTCGTTGTGGACTTGGTACTGGAACAATGACATGGGACTGGGCCAACTTTAGGATGGCCTGTTGCAACGTAACCCG
This sequence comes from Pseudophryne corroboree, assembly GCF_028390025.1. Classification (NCBI taxonomy): domain Eukaryota; kingdom Metazoa; phylum Chordata; class Amphibia; order Anura; family Myobatrachidae; genus Pseudophryne; species Pseudophryne corroboree. The sequence continues at coordinate 714,943,475 of NC_086447.1, forward strand.
CATATCTTCCAAAGCTGGTAAGCTTGATTTAAAAAATCGTTGGGGAGGTGCACTGTCGAACTCCAGCTTGTAGCATTGAGAAACAAGATCTCTGACCCAGGTATCCTGGCAGGAAATCTCACAGACGTGGCTGAGGTGACGCAGTCGAGCTCCCACCTCGAGATCCCCTCGGGGTGGGTAGGCACCATCATGCTGAGGTCTTAGAGGAAGCAGAACTGATGGTCTGTTCCTGAGAGCTGGTGCTGGCAGGTTTTCTTGACTTACCTCTGGTGCCTCTAGCCGCATTGGAGGCACCTCTGGCCTTAGATCGAAATCTATTAGACCGAAAGGACTGAACAGACGGACACGGGTAAGAACGTCTCGCCGGCGGAGCCCCAGAGGGGAGAAACGTGGATTTCCCAGCCGTAACTTTGGAAATCCACGTATCCAACTCAACCCCAAAGAGCCATTACCCTGAAATGGGGAGGGTTTCCACATTGCGTTTGGATTCCGCGTCCGCTATCCACTAACGCAACCACAAGGCCCTGCGCGCTGACACTGCCATGGTAGAAGTCCTAGCATTAATATTACCCATCTCCTTAAGCGAATCACACAGGACGCGTGTATTGTCCTGAATGTGCTTCAGGAGGGTCACCATAGTGACCAGAGGCATAGCCCCGGAGAGGCCCTCCTGAATTTGAGTGGCCCAGGAATGAATGGAATGGGTCATCCAGCAACCTGCAATGACCAGTCTTTGCGAGATACCCGCTTCCACGTAAATAGATTTAAGCGTGGCTTCTATTTTTCTATCCCCAGGATCTTTTATGGTAAAGGAGCCCGGGAGAGGCAGCACATCCTTTTTGCACAGGCGAGAAACTGACGCATCAACCCCCGGGGGTTTCTCCCAAAATTTCCTACCTTCAGGAGCAAATGGGAAAGTGCACAAAAACTTTTTTGACACTTGAAATTTTTTTGTCTGGATTTTTCCAGGCCAGCTTGAATAGGTCATCTAACTCTGCAGAATCAGGGATAGTAACATTAGGCTTGTTTTGTGTAAAGAAAAACAACTGCTGCGAGGCAGTGTCCTCTAGAGGGAGCTTTAACACGTCCCGAATAGCCAGAATTAGGGGTTCAATATCCTGAGCAGAATCAGGATCCCCACTAACATGGTTCTCCTCATCCTCCTGTACATCGTCATCTGTGTCAGATAGTAGAGCAGGCAAACCACGCTTTTGTGGCCCTGCATGAGAGGAGAAGGGCTGTGTAACATCTGCCCTAGCAGCTAATTCTGCAACAGCTTGTTGTAGTAGCTGAGTTTTCTGCACATTAGCAGTGAGTTCTGATGACATATCAAGACATCATAACTTTAAGAGACCCTAGCCATGTGGGCTCTGAACACTCTCCCCCATTCTCTTCACTGAGTTGTGAAGATTGGCTGCATTTGTCACATGAAACAGAATCAGATGACAATGGAGAGAATCTGGTGTGGCATACACTGCACAGTTTTTGTTTACCCATGTTTCACAGTAAACTCAATAACATACACATACACCCAGACAGTATACTAGCAAGCCTGCCCTACTGTATGTGAGAGGAGACACCAGCACACCCTTAAGCTGCACAGCCCCAGTGAGGTTGTCAACTTACGATATCACAGTAAACACTAAGAATTCTGTCCTACAGAGGACCCAGATAGTGTACAATAGTGGCTCTCCCCCTTTGCTACACCCTGTACCAATTTTCCAGCATGTCTTGTGAGGTAGGAAGCACTGTGTGTGCTGTCTGTGGCTGCATTAAGCAGAGGAAGGTGCCAAAATGCCTCTGGTCCCACTCTGAGGTAGCTCGGCCCCCCCCGCCCCCCCCCAATGGCAACGGAGCTACAGTGAATATTTACACTGGCAATGTCTCCGTTTTGTTTAAAAACATCACACAAGTGCTAGTTCAAGCGATTTATAGCCAGTCTACACGGGGGGCTCTAGCGAGATCCCCCTCAGGAGCCCGTGTTCAGCCGCACTTTGAACTGGGGCCCCCCCAGTTTGTACTCACCACAGACGTCACCTTCAGGCAGTGTTAGGGGTGTGCGGTGTGCTGCGGCTGTGACAGCCAAGGCACAATGCCCCGCTGAACAACAACCCCTCAGGACGGTTGTCCTGCAGCGGGGAAGCGGCTCTGACACCTCGCAAGGCCGGTGAAAGGACCCCCCCCCCCCCAACTCATACGGTGCAGGTATGCTGTTGCCAAAACAGCATACCGAAAATAACATACAAGAAAAATAAATTGAAGAAAAACACTCTAGAGCTCAGAGATGTGCATCCTCTCCTGAGGGCACTTTTTTCTAAACTGCCTGTGGGAGGGGGCATAGAGGGGAGAAGACAGCACACCCAGTGAAGAAAATTTAAAGTGCACTGGCTCCTTTGGATCCCTTCTATACCCCATCGTACTAAATCTCCCCCAAAATCCCTTATGGATGCTAGAGAAACATATTTTGATGCACCACTTTTTAAGAACTGTAAATGCTGGTTATAAATGCTGTAGTAATAACGGGAATTCCCTCTCTTATTCTCACACCAATGGTGTGTACTCTGTCGGATATAGAAGAGGAAACTCTTGAAACATCCAGCAGACGCTATATTATAAATATGTGTGCGTTAGCTAAGGTGTGCATTGCCAGACTTTGGATGGCTAGTGAAGCCCCGGTACTAAAGTCTTGGATATCTCTCGTTAATGAAACTGCAGCACATAAGAAATTTGTTTACCTAGCTCGGAAAGCGTACCTTAATATATGGGGGAAATGGTTAAACTCTCCCTATTCAACAAGTCGACAGCCTCGAGCTTGCCTGGTGTCTAGTAGTATGCTACTTGAGAAGTGATAGTAGTCTGTATTGATTGTAGGAAAGTTAATTATTTGGAATGTTATATTGGAATTGATGGACGGCCCGTGGCCAGCCATATCTTATATCTTATTGTTAATATACTAATACACACTTATTTGGTGTAATCCATATATAACTGCATATCTCATTAATATAGAATCCCAGAATTCTAGTATTGGATTGGTATTGGTCCGTTGCTCATAAGTGCTGCTAAGCAATATGTGATGTCTATGTGAGAAGATTTTTTGATTTTATGTTGAAAGTTGATTTTTAAAAAACAAGTGTATACACAAACAGGATACATGACTGTCCATGTTTGAAAATTATTATTTTTTTATTGTGATTTGTAACTGTTTAGTTTTGTATTCTTGTATAAAACTAAATAAAATATATTGAATTTAAAAAAGAAAATGTAAGTGGAACATGTTCCTTTTATGTGAATTCCTCCAATATTTCATATTACCTCAGAGTCAGTAGCCGCCAACACTCCATTTTCTGAATGTATCCTGGATGGACCAGAATAATAAGATATAATGAATATATTATGCATTCATTAGAATTAAACTGTTTATAGAATACATTTATTTATTTAAATCAACGTGTAGGGAAACGTGTCCATTTTTATAAGACACGTTTCTTAAAGCAACAACAGGATGAGAGAATACTCTACCCAGGTTTCCTGCTATATGCAATCTTGAAAATTTTAAGTGCACAAAAAGCCCATTTAGGGTATGTCACAGCAAACAACAAAATAGCAAAATGATAGGCAACACTAATACTCAATAATAAAGACTACTGCAGATATGCAGGTCCAATGTAAGGCCTCTTATCAAGATGGTACCATGTGTTATACTATACCCGTCTACTCTGCCAGAGAAGTTTTCCCAGTGAACTGGACAGCGCTGTGACGCCAGTGACATAACATCAGGAATCGTGGTATTATGGTATGGATAGCATTGTCAAGATAATGTAATTTGCTAAGCCATGCCACTTACACCTCTCACCTGTACCTTTCCCTATGGACCTCACAGAGGGCATCATTAAAAGTTGGTAAGTATGATTATACCATAACATAAACCTTTAAATATCTTGCGCTGAAAATGCACTGCAATGCATTTTTACTTTGAATTCTATTGCTTTATTACCGAACTGTCACTTTAACCACATGATACTATGTAAATGCCATTACATTCAGTGATATATGGGAATTATCATTTACGAGTAACATTAGTACAAAAAATATGTTGGAGGAGGTCCATGGGGGTGACACCAACCCTAATGACGCCACCGAGTAGAGGCCCCAGTCAAAGAATGCAGCTGAGTTTGGGACCACTGACCTCTAAGATTATGTAGACTGGCAGTAAAGAGCGGCATAACAAAACTGGTCTAAAGCTTCAAATGTTTAAATATAGGCCCAGTGATACAAGTATCTATTGGGAAGCCTGATGGAAAAGCAATTTACTTTAAACCAAGTGTTCACATCCTATGGTACTTATATAGACAGTAAAGTAGTAGTAACCTATACCAGAGGGGAAAAAACAAACATTTTATTGTATTAAACTATGTTTTGCTATAATTAAATTTTTGTTTAATTCTGTACTTTCAAATGAACTAATAAGAACCGACCTGTGCGGAATTGCGGGTGTCAGATTTGAAGGATGAGATGGAATCTAAAGACAAAGGAAATTTTATAATATTAATACTGATTTATGAATAAATGTACAAATTAGACTAAGGGGGGAATTCAATTACCTGTGGTAAATTACCGTGGGTGAAAACAGGAAGTAGACTCGGGCTTTAACACCCGGAGCTTTTCAATTGGACTCCTGAATTTCCCCAGTAGCCTTGTTAACACCTGTTCAAGTACTGAGTGAGTTAATGGGTGATTTTTTTTTTCCGACCAACTGGGGCAAGTGAAGAAAAAACTCCCAGATGACTGCTGGCTTCGGGGCTACTTGGATAGCCCCAGGGAATCAATTAGCCAGTCTACTGTGGCTAACTGAATTCCCCCCAAGGCTCAAATGTAATAGGCTCCGATTAGCTGGTCCAGCAATACAGACACTAGCAAAACAGGTGCTAGATTCAAAGCAGAAATTATTTTCAAGCAAAACCAGTTTGTCTTTGCCTTGAAAAAATAAGAATTTACTTACCGATAATTCTATTTCTCATAGTCCGTAGTGGATGCTGGGGACTCCGAAAGGACCATGGGGAACAGCGGCTCCGCAGGAGACTGGGCACAAAAGTAAAAAGCTTTAGGACTACCTGGTGTGCACTGGCTCCTCCCCCTATGACCCTCCTCCAAGCCTCAGTTAGGATACTGTGCCCGGACGAGCGTACACAATAAGGAAGGATTTTGAATCCCGGGTAAGACTCATACCAGCCACACCAATCATGCTGTTAACTGGGTTCAGATCACAAGTTGTACGGTGTGTACAACTTGTGATCTGAACCCAGTTAACAGCATGATAACAGAAGGAGCCTCTGAAAAGATGGCTCACAACAACAATAACCCGATTTTTGTAACAATAACTATGTACAAGTAATGCAGACAATCCGCACTTGGGATGGGCGCCCAGCATCCACTACGGACTATGAGAAATAGAATTATCGGTAAGTAAATTCTTATTTTCTCTAACGTCCTAGTGGATGCTGGGGACTCCGAAAGGACCATGGGGATTATACCAAAGCTCCCAAACGGGCGGGAGAGTGCGGATGACTCTGCAGCACCGAATGAGAGAACTCCAGGTCCTCCTCAGCCAGGGTATCAAATTTGTAGAATTTAGCAAACGTGTTTGCCCCTGACCAAGTAGCTGCTCGGCAAAGTTGTAAAGCCGAGACCCCTCGGGCAGCCGCCCAAGATGAGCCCACTTTCCGTGTGGAATGGGCTTTTACAGATTTTGGCTGTGGCAGGCCTGCCACAGAATGTGCAAGCTGAATTGTACTACAAATCCAACGAGCAATCGTCTGCTTAGAAGCAGGAGCACCCAGCCTGTTGGGTGCATACAGGATAAACAGCGAGTCAGATTTTCTGACTCCAGCCGTCCTGGAATCCTCCAAGTCCCTAGTAGCCGCAGGCACCACAATAGGCTGGTTTAAGTGAAATGCTGAAACCACCTTAGGGAGAAATTGAGGACGAGTCCTCAATTCTGCCCTGTCCGTATGAAAAATTAGGTAAGGGCTTTTATAGGATAAAGCCGCCAATTCTGAGACACGCCTGGCTGAAGCCAGGGCTAACAGCATTACCACTTTCCATGTGAGATATTTTAAGTCCACAGTGGTGAGTGGTTCAAACCAATGTGATTTTAGGAATCCCAAAACTACATTGAGATCCCAAGGTGCCACTGGAGGCACAAAAGGAGGCTGTATATGCAGTACTCCCTTGACAAACGTCTGAACTTCAGGAACTGAAGCTAGTTCTTTTTGGAAGAATATTGACAGGGCCGAAATTTGAACCTTAATGGACCCTAATTTTAGGCCCATAGACAGTCCTGTTTGCAGGAAATGCAGGAATCGACCCAGTTGAAATTCCTCTGTAGGGGCCTTCCTGGCCTCGCACCACGCAACATATTTACGCCAAATACGGTGATAATGTTGTACGGTTACATCCTTCCTGGCTTTGATCAGGGTAGGGATGACTTCATCCGGAATGCCTTTTTCCTTCAGGATCCGGCGTTCAACCGCCATGCCGTCAAACGCAGCCGCGGTAAGTCTTGAAACAGACATGGTCCCTGCTGGAGCAGGTCCTTTCTTAGAGGTAGAGGCCACGGGTCTTCCGTGAGCATCTCTTGAATTTCCGGGTACCAAGTCCTTCTTGGCCAATCCGGAGCCACGAGTATAGTCTTTACTCCTCTCCTTCTTATGATTCTCAGTACCTTGGGTATGAGAGGCAGAGGAGGGAACACATACACTGACTGGTACACCCACGGTGTTACCAGAGCGTCCACAGCTATTGCCTGAGGGTCCCTTGACCTGGCGCAATATCTGTCCAGTTTTTTGTTGAGGCGGGACGCCATCATGTCCACCTTTGGTTTTTCCCAACGGTTCACAATCATGTGGAAGACTTCTGGGTGAAGTCCCCACTCCCCCGGGTGAAGATCGTGTCTGCTGAGGAAGTCTGCTTCCCAGTTGTCCACTCCCGGAATGAACACTGCTGACAGTGCTATCACATGATTTTCCGCCCAGCGAAGAATCCTTGCCACTTCCGTCATTGCCCTCCTGCTTCTTGTGCCGCCCTGTCTGTTTACGTGGGCGACTGCCGTGATGTTGTCCGACTGGATCAACACCGGCTGACCCTGAAGCAGAGGCCTTGCCTGACTTAGGGCATTGTAAATGGCCCTTAGTTCCAGGATATTTATGTGAAGTGACGTTTCCATGCTTGACCACAAGCCCTGGAAATTTCTTCCCTGTGTGACTGCTCCCCAGCCTCTCAGGCTGGCATCCGTGGTCACCAGGACCCAATCCTGAATGCCGAATCTGCGGCCCTCTAGGAGATGAGCACTCTGTAACCACCACAGGAGAGACACCCTTGTCCTTGGGGACAGGGTTATCCGCTGATGCATTTGAAGATGCGATCCGGACCATTTGTCCAGCAGATCCCACTGAAAATAGGATTTTGGTACTTACCAGGTAAATCCTTTTCTTTGAATCCATAGGGGGCACTGGAGTACTCTTGGGATATGGACGGGCGTAGCCGAACAAAGGCACTGAATATTTAAATTTAGGACTCTCCCCCCCTCCATATCCCCAAGTACCTCAGTGTACTTTGCCAGTGTTTTTTACTGAGCGAACAGGATATAGAGAGATTGACAATGGAGAATCCCTATAACATAACAGACAACCACAAAGTTGACCTGTAACCTTATTGTCAACTAAACAGTTGACACCTTAACCGATAGAACTTTATAATTTGAACCAATCGGTGAAAATGTGTTACCATAAGCTCCTTTGAGCTTAACACCACCTTATTGTCAACTAAACAGTTGACACCTTAACCGATAGAACTTTATAATTTGAGCCAATCGGTGAAAATGTGTTACCATAAGCTTCTTTGAGCTTAATACCACACAAGTAAAATTTGTTCAGTAAGCTCCCTTGAGCTTAAAACAACCCAGGTAAAACTGCTCTGGGTGGGCGTCCAGTGCCCCCTATGGATTCAAAGAAAAGGATTTACCTGGTAAGTACCAAAATCCTATTTTCTTTATCATCCACTAGGGGTCACTGGAGTACTCTTGGGACGTACCAAAGCTTCCCTCGTGGGCGGGAGAGCTGTTTGATACTTGTAACAATAGGCAGGCCAAAGCTAAAAGCTGATGACGCCACCATCATAACGTGTAAACGTGCACAAACGTGGTGCACTGAAGGCTATGTAGCCGCGTTGTAGACGCTCCACGACCCGCTGGGTGTGACATTCCCACAGAACCTGTGGGATGAACTATTACTGACGTAGGCGATTGTAACTTATCTTTAAAGTAAGCCTGACTTGTAGTCATTATTATCCAACTGGATAATGTCTGCTGAGAAACTGGCTAACCCCAGTTTGCAGTATCATATAGAACAAACAACGTATTCATATCACGTACTGTAGTCGTTCGGTACATATATAAACGCGTAACGCGTGTACCACATTCAGAATTTTAGAATGTGCTGTCCACACAGGAACCACTATTGGTATATTGATGTGAAGAATACGAAAGCGGATTTCGTCCGAAGATCTGCTTTGTCATGAGAAAACTCAAATACGGTGGCTTGTAATACAAGGCAACCAAATCTGAAAACAAACCCCCTGTCGAAGCACTATTGCCGAAGCCAAGGCTAGAAGAAAAATGTTTTCCAAAGTGAGAAACTTAATCCCCATTTTTTGAAAGGGTTCCAAAATATGAAAACTTAATTCCCTTTTGTTGAAAAGGTTCCAAAATATGAAAACTGTCATAAATCTGAACCCAACCTCAAATCGCCTAGCGCTGTAGGTGGGATAAATAGAATCTGAACTTTGGTGACACCTTGTAGAAAGATGTTTACAGACGCAAATAGAGCAAACGCTTTGAAAATAAGTTTACCACACAGATACCTGCACTCTTAGTGCAGATGACCGCAGTTTTCCATCCCATTCCGTTTAACAGAATACGGTTACTTGAAGTATGATGTTGGAAACTTCCGAGGTTTACAACCTATGTAAGCACACGAAATCTTTTTAATAATGAGCTGCCTTAAGCGGCTTACTATTTCGTAACCTGGTTGGTATAACCGATACAGTAACGCTCTATTTTTTTTTTTAAGAGGGCGGTCTGAACCCTCACCCTGTCAACCGCAGCTGCGGTACATAGATAATAGGTACATAGGTAACTATGGGTAAAAGAACGTTTCCTGATGTAACAGGTTGGACGTATTATGAGCGGGCCCAGATCGTGTGCAAGTATTCCTTGAAAATTCGAGAAGCAACTTCTCTGAAACCCATGAGATCCCACTAGTATGACTGTGACGAACTGTATTCTGATCCGTTTTGGCAACGAAGAGAGAAGCGGAAAATGGTGTAGCTAGACACACGATGCTGAATGACCCCATGAATGTGATGTACACATACTGATATACTTGAGGGTAACCTCCTTGTGTGGACTCACATATGAAACACCTGTGGATTTAATGTCCAGTTTTCAAGATCCAAACCCTGACGGGTGAGATCGTGTGTCTAACAGATGTCCACTCACGGATTGATGTCTTGACATTTTCACATAATGGCGTTCTGAGCCATTGAAGATTTGAGTTACCTGCCGCATTGTCATGCGGCTTCTTGGTTCTCACTGGTTGTTGAGTATGCAACTGCCGTTGCTTTGTTTGACTGCTTAAGGGCAGCGTGAGCCAGGCCTGAAAAACAAAATTACATGAAACTCACGGTTGTTTCTCTCCACAGAAATCTTTAGTAAAAAGCGAAAGATTTATTCGTTCTGAAGAGAAACCAGAGTCTATCTCTGGTTCGACTGAAAGCGAATCATTTAATGCATTGTAAAATGCACAGAGTTCTAGGACATTTATCTATTGCATTGTAAAATGCACAGAGTTCTAGTACATTTATCGACAGCAATGTGTCGTGTTTTAGAACCTTTGCGTTGAATTTAAATACAAATCCTGACTCTCTGTGACTGTTGTCCAGATTATACGCATCCTTGCATTCCAGAGTATACGCACCCTTGTCCCTTTGTGGGAAACGCGAGTGAAGGGTGGCGAACTAACTGAAAACACATCTTTATTCTTAATAAGTGAATACAGCAATATACCGCTAGTGTGCGTGTACTTTTGTTGTTGCTGGTGTAGTAGGTAAAAGTATTTGATTTACCGTATTTATAATCTTACTTCGGAATTGATATCGTTTAGACAGACTTAGATGTGATTGTTTTCGAACTTAATCTGCTACCGCAGTATATCTTAGTAGCGCAAGATAGAGGACTTTGTTGATACATAGTTCTTATGTGAGATGAGCTATCATTGCAACATCACCTTGGTAAATACCGGAAGCGATAAGCAACGGTAGAAACGAAATGGGTAATGGTTGTGGCGATTTGCAAACGCTATAACCTGTGATGAAGAAACCGGACTGGGTAAATACGCATTGTGAAGATCAAATGCAATTATACAATTTTGTGGCTCGAAAAAGCAAAAAACTCACTGCAGAAAAGCCATTTTCTAACTGTAGTAAATGACTTGCTGATTGATATTGCAACGGAGCTGTTTGATTTTGCTCAAACAGAGGGAAATAAGTAACTTTGACTCTGTTGGCGTACTATTGCCTGGTTTATAAACCAGCAAAGACTAAATGACAACCTGCCAAACCGTACGACAGAAGCAGTTTTGTACTCCAAGCTGTAAATAGCTGAGACATATATGAGTTGAAGTCATGAAACCTCGCAAAGGTAACATGAAAAGACGCACTTCCACAATTGTAAAAGAGGTCATCAAACCACTGGCTTGTTGACTGTAACGTCTTGTCGTTACAAGGCGTGACTGTTTCTTATACAGGAATAAAACGCCGTTACAAGTATACTGTATGCGCTAATGTCAGAATATCCTAAAAGGGATAAAATGCCGTTACAAGTATATTTAGGAGCAAACAAGCTCTGGCCTTTTAGCGCTTAACTAACGACAATGAAAATAACCGGCGTTAGCAGAAGCTTTACAGATATACTGTGCAGCTTATTTAACCGTGATCGACATGGTTTCATACATAGAATCTAGGGGTTTTTATAATGTTTGACAGAAACGCATATACCAATGGCGGATCGCGTCTGTATGGTTGTCCAAAACCCCGCACTATCTGAGTGCTGGACTAATGTACCCTTCTCACTCGTAGTTATCGGTGTGAGATTTGACATAGAATCGTGCATTAAATTATAAGACCAGTGAAATAAACCCTCTGGTACCCAAAGGAAAATTGTCCCTTTGGAAAGATTGTCTTTTGTTAGCGCTGGCGGAGTTATTCCGAGACTCCGATTACCGCTGTTTTAATTTGAATTGCCAATGTTAACATTTTTAGTCTGCACTAGAGCCTTATTCGCTATGTAGACAGACATCTTAATAGGCAACAGACAGACACTTGCACGACTTCATAAATTTATTATATGGCATATATATCTATATATATATGTTATTGCTGAACAGCATATTTATTAGGAACTAGTGTTCCTTATGTGAAAAGCATTTCACATGGGCATGAAACCCGAACCAAATTCCTACTAACACCCCTGCGCCTTCTGGTGGCTTAAAGATGTAGGGCAGGAATGTTCTAGAATTATCCTAAACTAAAAATTCCCACTAACACCCCTGCGCCTCCTTGTGGAGTAGAGGTGTATTGCCGGAATGTTCTGGAATTATAACTGGAAAAACAGCAATGATTAAAATGGCCGTCATGCCATGTTTTCACATAAAATCACAGTACAGGTTACCTGCTGCATTTTTAATATAGACTTAATAGCCTATTATACAGATTATACAGTGATAACACAGGTGTAGGATACAGTAAAATACATGTATTTAGTTAGCCTCCATTAATATGAACACTGCCTGCAGTGAATGTCTTATAGAAAATAACAGAAAACATGGTTAAACCTGCAATAGATTATGCTACTGATAGCCTATTGCCAACCAAAGCCTCATATATATATTATATATATAAACTGCTTAACATATAATCACAGTTTAATACTGATATTAGACACAGTCTGGCAGCAACAAGCTTCATTATATATTAGATATATAAAATGTGCTGAACATATAATCACAGTTCCCACTGATCTTATATCTACAGTTTTATACTGATAATATAGCTTCTGATTCTGTTTAAAACGCTGCGCTGCTTATTTTAAACCCATGCAGCCTTTGCTGCTGCTATGGGCATTACTCCCCCCCCCCCCCCCCCCCCCTGTCTCCCCATGGTACCTGCAGCGTACGGGGTTCGAGGTGCAGGGAGAGCAGGAGAGCGATAGCAGAAGAGCGCTGTATATAGCGCCGGGGAGCCGTCCGGACGAGCGGGCGGCGTAGTACACAGTCTTCTGTGTCCGGCCAGCAGCGTGCAGTGTGTCATTGAAAGAGCGGCCGGCGTCCGTGAGTGACGTGCGGCCGCTCTTTAGCATACAGGAAAGTCTCGGCAGTGTTAAAGTCTCGGCAGTCTCTGTGCGGCGTGTAGTGGTGCCGGGCATTAGCGCAGTGAGAGCGGCCGGCGTCTGAGTGACGTGCGGCCGCTCTGCGCGTATTCAGCACACGGAGTCTCTCCGGGCATCAGCACAGTGAGAGCGGCCGGCGTCTGAGTGACGTGCGGCCGCTCTGTGCATAGTTTAGCAGGACCCCTTCAGCGGTGCTTAGCGGCGGGTACAGTTAACACTTTCACACACAGCAGGGCGGCAGCGTGAGCTGACCGCCCTGACACCCCTACCTTGTGCCGTTTTCATCCTGTCTGTGATCTGTGTAAACTCCGTTACAGCCTCCAGCTTCTCATCTGTGACAGGGCTTCTGGTGTAAGCTCCTTGCAGATGTAGTTTCTTCCAGCTCTTTGTCTCATCCTGGCTGTGACGGAGCTTCTTCCTGTAAGCTCCGTTCAGTTTGCAGGAGACAGTGGCTGCCTGTGGCTGTGAGGGTGCTCTTTGTGAGGACCGACACGCCATGCGCTGCCTTGTAGCGCCTGTGGCTGTGAGGGTGCTCTTTGTGAGGACCGACACGCCATACGCTGCCTTGCAGCGGCACCATCCCGGACCCAAGTTTTTCCAGAAACTGGGACGGGAAGTGTAAAAATTAAAAATAAAAATAAAAATCTTCTGAAAAGTGGCCATTGCCACAAGCCGATGTTCATCTGTGAGCACCGAAAAAACACTGTCAAAGTACACTGAGGTACTTGGGGATATGGAGGGGGGGAGAGTCCTAAATTTAAATATTCAGTGCCTTTGTTCGGCTACGCCCGTCCATATCCCAAGAGTACTCCAGTGACCCCTAGTGGATGATAAAGAAAAGTTCTTGCGTGGAATCTGCCGAATGGAATCGCTTCGTAAGAAGCCACCATCTTTCCCAGGACCCTTGTGCATTGATGTACTGACACTTGGCCTGGTCTTAGGAGGTTCCTGACTAGGTCGGATAACTCCCTGGCTTTCTCTTCCGGGAGAAACACCTTTTTCTGTACTGTGTCCAGAATCATTCCTAGGAACAGCAGACGTGTCGTCGGAATCAGCTGCGATTTTGGAATATTTAGAATCCATCCGTGCTGTCGTAGTACTACTTGAGATAGTGCTACTCCGACCTCTAACTGTTCTCTGGACCTTGCCCTTATCAGGAGATCGTCCAAGTAAGGGATAATTAAGACGCCTTTTCTTCGAAGAAGAATCATCATTTCGGCCATTACCTTGGTAAAGACCCGGGGTGCCGTGGACAATCCAAACGGCAGCGTCTGAAACTGATAGTGACAGTTCTGTACCACAAACCTGAGGTACCCTTGGTGAGAAGGGCAAATTGGGACATGGAGGTAAGCATCCTTGATGTCCAGAGACACCATATAGTCCCCTTCTTCCAGGTTCGCTATCACTGCTCTGAGTGACTCCATCTTGAACTTGAACCTTTTTATGTAAGTGTTCAAGGATTTCAGATTTAAAATGGGTCTGACCGAGCCGTCCGGCTTCGGTACCACAAACAGCGTGGAATAATACCCCTTTCCCTGTTGTAGGAGGGGTACCTTGATTATCACTTGCTGGGAATACAGCTTGTGAATGGCTTCCAATACCGCCTCCCTGTCAGGGGGCGACGTTGGTAAAGCAGACTTCAGGAACCGGCGAGGGGGAGACGTCTCGAATTCCAATTTGTACCCCTGAGATACTACCTGCAGGATCCAGGGGTCCACTTGCGAGTGAGCCCACTGCGCGCTGAAATTCTTGAGACGGGCCCCCACCGTGCCTGAGTCCGCTTGTAAGGCCCCAGCGTCATGCTGAGGACTTGGCAGAAGCGGGGGAGGGCTTCTGTTCGTGGGAAGAGGCTGTCTGCTGCAGTCTTTTTCCCCTTCCTCTGCCCCGGGGCAGATATGAGTGGCCTTTTGCCCGCTTGCCCTTATGGGGACGAAAGGACTGAGCCTGAAAAGACGGTATCTTTTTCTGCTGCGAGGTGACTTAGGGTAAAAAGGTGGATTTCCCAGCCGTTGCCGTGGCCACCAGGTCCGATAGACCGACCCCAAATAACTCCTCCCCTTTATACGGCAATACTTCCATATGCCGTTTGGAATCCGCAGTCCCTGACCACTGTCGCGTCCATAATCCTCTTCTGGCAGAAATGGACATCGCACTTACTCTTTAATTCATCTGATTCGGGAAAAACTACGGGTAGTTTTTTCACACCCCACATAATACCCTTTTTTGTGGTACTTGTAGTATCAGAAATGTTCAAAACCTCCTTCATTGCCGTGATCATGTAACGTGTGGCCCTACTGGAAAATACGTTTGTTTCCTCACCGTCGACACTGGAGTCAGTGTCCGTGTCTGTGTCTGTATCGACCTGAGGTAACGGGCGCTTTAGAGCCCCTGACGGTGTTTGAGACGCCTGTACAGGTATTAACTGATTTGCCGGCTGTCTCATGTCGTCAACAGTCTTTTGTAAAGTGCTGACACTATCACGTAATTCTTTCCATAAGACCATCCAGTCAGGTGTCGACTCCCTAGGGGGTGACATCACTAACACAGGCAATTGCTCCGCCTCCACACCATTTTCCTCCTCATACATGTCGACACAACGTACCGACACACAGCACACACACAGGGAATGCTCTGATAGAGGACAGGACCCCACTAGCCCTTTGGGGAGACAGAGGGAGAGTTTGCCAGCACACACCAGAGCGCTATATATATATATATAGGGATAACCTTATATAAGTGTTTTTCCCTAATATAGCTGCTGTATATATTTATATGCCAATTTAGTGCCCCCCCTCTCTTGTTTTACCCTGTTTCTGTAGTGCAGGACTGCAGGGGAGAGTCAGGGAGCCTTCCTCCAACGGAGCTGTGAGGAAAAAATGGCGCCAGTGTGCTGAGGAGATAGGCTCCGCCCCCTTCTCGGCGGCCTTTCTCCCGTTTTTTTATGGAAAAATTGGCAGGGGTTAAATGCATCCATATAGCCCAGGAGCTATATGTGATGTATTTTTTTTGCCAAAAAAGGTGTTTTTATTGCGTCTCAGGGCGCCCCCCCCCCCAGCGCCCTGCACCCTCAGTGACCGGAGTGTGAAGTGTGCTGAGAGCAATGGCGCACAGCTGCGGTGCTGTGCGCTACCTTATTGAAGACAGGACGTCTTCTGCCGCCGATTTTCCGGACCTCTTCAGTCTTCTGGCTCTGTAAGGGGGCCGGCGGCGCGGCTCTGGGACCCATCCATGGCTGGGCCTGTGATCGTCCCTCTGGAGCTAATGTCCAGTAGCCTAAGAAGCCCAATCCACTCTGCACGCAGGTGAGTTCGCTTCTTCTCCCCTTAGTCCCTCGGTGCAGTGAGCCTGTTGCCAGCAGGTCTCACTGAAAATAAAAAACCTACTTTAAACTTTTACACTAAGCAGCTCAGGAGAGCCCCTTAGCCTGCACCCGTCTCGTTCGGGCACAAAAATCTAACTGAGGCTTGGAGGAGGGTCATAGGGGGAGGAGCCAGTGCACACCAGGTAGTCCTAAAGCTTTTTACTTTTGTGCCCAGTCTCCTGCGGAGCCGCTGTTCCCCATGGTCCTTTCGGAGTCCCCAGCATCCACTAGGACGTTAGAGAAATTTGGTGCTTTAAATCTAGCGGCTATACCACCGGATTCATGCCGGGACCAGCAAATCGGAGCATATTACATTTTGGGCCTAAACGTGTTACTTAATTTTCTCCAGCCTGAAAGTTTCATGTAAAGGGGGAGTAGAAGTTAGCCAAAAATACAACTTGCATAATATAAAATACTTATTAATAGTCACTAATAAAATTAACAAGTACCTAATATTTATATCATTTTCAAGTGTTTGTGATATGTAAGATACCGATCTTCTGTACAGAAATAACTTGAAAGGACACTGCAGTTAATAATATCTGTTTGATTCAATTCAAATGTCTAATATCATAGGACCAAAAGGGGTACATTTACTAAGCTCTGTTTGGTTAAGATGACCAACACGGGTATATTTTCAATCTCGGAAATTTATCAAATACCTTACATAGGAGTGTTAGGTCAAATAGAAGTACAAAACATGGGAGGACAGGGATATATACGATCAAACACACCATCAGATAAACTTGGGTGGATTTCACAAACATTAATGAAACTCTGACTTTTACCAAGAAGCGTTTTCAGCAAACGCACCCGTAAAATAAAACTGTGTGGGGTCCCCCCTCTTAAGCAAAAACAGCCCCGGGCTCTTTGATACATAGTGCTTCAGTCTCCTTCCCCAGTAGAAATCCACATGTAACCTGTAAAAAAAACCATACTCACCTATTTACTGTGTAGATCGAGCCTCTTCTATCCATGTAGTCATCCCAGTGGTTAAAAAACAAACAGATCCCCTTTCCCAAATGTCAGGCCTTCACATGACATCGGTCACCTGGAGACCTGCCAGCCAATCAGGGAGCACCACGTAGTAGCACTCTCCTGACTCTCTTAGCGCTGCTGAGCTGTCACTTAAGCAGAGCTCCCTCACTGGATTTTTTTAATTTTATAAATTTTACAACTTTATAACTTTTACAACTTTATAACTTTTATTTATAACTTTGACTTGGTACGGCCTCATCTAGAATACTGTATTCAGTTCTGGAGGCCATATCTTCAAAAGGATATTAATACATTAGAAACTGTACAAAGGAGGGCAACTAAAATGGTGCATGGCCTACATCACAAAACATACCCAGAAAGACTAAGAAATCTCAATATGTATAGTTTGGAGCAGAGAAGGGAAAGGGGGGACATGATAGAAACTTTCAAATATATGAAGGGTTTTAACAAAGTCCAGGAGGGAAACATTCTCCAAATGAAGAGAAGCAATAGGACACGAGGACATGCACTGAGACTGGAGGGGGGGAGGTTCAGGGGAAATTTGCGGAAAAATTATTTCACAGAAAGGGTAGTGGACAAGTGGAATAGCCTCCCATCAGAGGTGGTAGAGGCTAAGACAGTAGAGCAATTTAAACATGCATGGGATAGACATAAGGATATCCTTACAAAGAAATAAGGATCAAATAAGGTTAGTGATAAAAAAAAAATATAAAAAAAAAAATAAGGGGCAGACTAGATGGGCCAAGTGGTTCTTATCTGCCGACAAATTCTATGTTTCTATGACTTTTACACAGAGGACCACTGCATGGATCTCACTGATCTGTGCAGGCTTCATGTACGTGAGATTTAGCTGTCGTCAAACCCGGCAGCCAAATACGATTGCATACACCATCAGAAAACACAATTCCAGCAAACACGGCAGCTTAGTAAATTACCAAAATATTTTAACACAAATACACCCATGCACGATCGTAACCACCTGAGTTTGAACTCGGGTAAAACACAAATCTTAGCAAATTTGCCCCAAAGAATTTGAGTACAAATGTAAATACAAGTTTTACATATTCCAGTTATTAGGTTTATTAGTCCATTCATTAGTGTCCTTATTTACTGCACTTTTAACATGTGGAAAATAAATATGTAAAAACGAAAGTCTACGAAATATAGATCTAAATTATTTGCAGTAACTACATTGAAACCACTATAGGCCTGCCTGTGAAAACTGTTGAAATTTATTTACTGAAAACAAAATACTATTAAATACCTCAGAATTAGTGCTTGCGGCGTTTGAAAGTCCCCCTGCAGAAGAAGGCCTCTGGAAATCAATGTTGCCAGCACTGCAAGATAGTAGGATCATAATAGCAGCATTAAGCCTGAAAAGCTTTCAGTATTTTTTCCACACAATTTACACATATATGCTAACTTATTGTGCAATACATTTTCTATAAAGAAACAAAACAAATTTGATTTTGGGATTTTTTTCAAGGGTGTATGTATATTATGCATTTTCAATTTACAAGTATAATACAAACAAAATAAAACAAACGCCCCTTACCTGAACAATACACACATTGTAATAATGCTGGAGATATCTGGCTAGATAGCTACAGATCAAATATATATATGGGTACATTAACACCTAGGGGCCTTAACGAGCATTTGGGCCTCAATAATTTTTTGCAATATCAGTTACATGGTTAGTTAATGCCGTACAAGTACTCTAGTTTAGGGAGCCTTTATTTATGTATGTATACTGGTGAAGGGCAGCGTTACCTCCTACAGATCCCGTGGGAAACCTGGTTACTAATATGTAATAGTGAAAGGGTTCACAATATGATCTATACTACACGTATCTATGTATTATATAATTCCACCTTGCATTAACTGAATTGATGCATCCTAATGTGGCATTTAAGTTAATATAGATGCGATGAGCAGCCACTATATTATGGCATTACTCATGTGTCGAGCTATATATAGTGGTAATTTGCTGCCTTGAGTCGGTTATGGATCCTTAATTGTTGCATAGGTTAGATTTGAACGTCTTAAATGGTGTTTTAGTTTTGTATCTATCACGTAATCACACTATGCTACTTAATTGTATATGTTTTACAGTCGCTATGACAACAGAGTGGTGAGTCAACGGGTGCGCCGTGGTGCGCGCATGACGTGATGACATCATCTTTTGGAGCCACCGGACCGGGTGCGTGGTCCCGTTACCGGAGTGGCGCCATTCACTGATGGGTGGGGATATAAGGTAAGAGTATGTGTTTTATGTGTGTATTAAGCCTGATGTGTGTATTAAGCCTGATGAAAATGCCATAAAGGCATTGAAACGTTGCAAATCCATTTGCCTGTATGTGAAATTCTTCTCGACTGGAGTGCCGCACTTTTTGACTGCATCTATCTTATCCTGTGAGGGCAACCAGCAATGTAACCAGTCAGCTATAATGAGGAGTGCCGGTAATATAAATATATATATATATATATATATATATCTATATATATATATATATATATATATATATATATATAGATAGATATATATATATATATATATAGATAGATATACACATACAGCGGGTACCCCGTTTTAGTTTAAAAAGCTTCCACTAGAATTAAAAATTGTTCAAAACAGTTAAAAAAATCCATGTTGACCTTTTCAAGTGTCAACCTGTCATGTGGCGACCATTTTCATGCGTTGATCACGTGTCCATGTCAATATCGACCAATAGTGGTCGGCCTAATGACTGTCGATCATAACATGATCAACCATTCATACCGGAACCGCCTTTTGCTAGGCACCGGGTGGGGACCAGAGTACAGTGCGCCCGGCGTCAGCCTGTTGATAGGCGCTGGGCGGGTATCAGCGGGAGGCGCGGCGTCCTGGCTCCCAAGCAACGGCCGAGACGCGTGTCTCCCAACCCTGCTGACACAGACACAGAAGAGATAGGATCACTACTGGTACACACACCTTTAGAATGTGTTTTATGTAAGTATACTCTTGTTTATCTTTATTTTTATAGGTTTATATTTGGAAATCCTGAACTAAGTACCTATCGACTTGAATTATTTATTTATTTTTATTTATTTATTTTGTAATTATGTTAATTTACAAAATCTGAATATGATTGTTTGTATATGCTTCTTTCATTATGGGTGATACAGTCAGATTTTTGATTGATTGTTCCTTATAAACAGGTGCCTCCTGACCCTTTGAGATGTGTTTGACCAGTGGTTACCAATAATAATCATAATTTTTTACTACATTACTGGGGTATGTACAAGGAAAAAAACTATTTTCTCATAACCTCTAATATTATTATAGAATTTGTGGCATTTCCGTCCATCCTTGTATTTAGACTTTGTGTACTTTACCTCAAAGACCTTCTGGCCTGTGAAGTTACTCACCCTGTCCTTTTTATCTTGGTATGTACTAAGATTACTCCCCTTTTTCTCATGTAGAGGTGGAATTATTGCTTCACAGCATAATAGCCATATCTGTTTTCTTTATCTTGGCGATACTAATTTTGCCCAAGTATGGGTATTTCTGGTTGGTGGAAATCACTGTTACTCACCTTATCATACATTTAGGCATGTATGATAATGATTTTTGCCCTCCACCATATAATATTGTATTAGCAGAATTCTTATGACACGCCTCTTATCCTAATTCTTAATTCTTTTAAAGATTTTATCCCTGAGGAAGTCCCTTGTAAAGGACAAGACGCGCAGGGTTAAAAATATGGAATTAGGATACCCTGTCTACATTCGGGAGTTTCCACCACTAAGCTCACACCCAAGGGTGGTTGGTGGCACTTGCTTATATCTGTCCCGGTGTAACATTGGTTCCGATAAAACAGCTTGTCTATGATGTAAGATAAAAATGGTTTTATACTGTACACTTTTTTACTGGATGTTATAAATAAACCTCGGATGTTCTATTAACCCTTTCAGTGGTGACTTTTTTGAATTTGGTCATACCTCCCAGGACAGGTTTTACTTTTTTTTTTACCTGCGCATTGCCAGGGGTTTCATGTGTGTTGCCAGGGGTTTCATGCGCGTTGCCAGGGGTTTCACGCGATGTGCCATGCTTTTTGCCAGGGGTTTTATGCTCTGGGATCCATGCTCATTGCCTAGGGAATGCTCATTGCCTAGAGGCAGTTGGGATGGCCACCGACCATCGATGATTCAAGATCATCGATGGTCTATGATCGATGCTGAATACATTTACCATCGAGAACCAAATTGTTTCCCTCCATCAATGGTTTAGTGCTACCGATTGATTTTTTTTCTCAAAGTGTCAGGGCACGGAGCTGACAACCAGTAAGCCACGTCCCTGGGCCTGCCCGCATTTCTAAAGTAATGCAGGGATGACCATCGATGGGTAAAACCATTCCAGATGGTTTTACACCATTGAGGTTATCCATCAATGGTGACCACTGATGGATAACCCACCGATGGCCATCCCTAGGGGTAGCATTTGCTGGTGGGCACTACCCCCCCCAGCACTAAAATCCTCTCCCTCATCCTCCCTTGCACTCTGTTTGGCCGGTGGACTTTTGCAAAATGACGCGATCGCGTCATGACGTCACGACACGATCGTGTCATTCTGCAAAAGTCCACCGCAGTATGGAGTACAAGGACGAGTGAGGGGGAGAGGTGGTATGCTTTGGAAAATTTCCAGGGTAGCCAGTCTGCACAGCGCAGCTGGCCCTGGAAATTTTCCGGCTATGCCATTCAAGGGGTTACTCAAAGGCCTTGTACCGTATTTTGGGTGTCTATGTTTGGTGTAAGGGTATTTTCCAGGAAAACACTCAGCTGAGCATAATCAAGCGGTGATTCAAAAAACTCCAACACTCACCCCAGGTTGGGATTCCAATTGAGTCCTGTGGGAATATATTTAAACACTGGGACATTTGTCTCCTAATCATATATGGACTTTTTTGTGGGTAATTGCTTTTGATATTTTAGCGCCCTCTGGTTTCTACTTTCCCACATTTTGCCGTTCCCACTAACAGGCGTTCTACCGTGAGATGCTGCTTTCTGAAGCGCGTAAAAAAGGTTATTTTGTATCTCTCTCTCTCTCTCTCTCTCTATATATATATATATATATATATATATATATATATATATATATACACAGGGCAATTCAAAAATTGCAGTACACCCTTTTGCTTCAAAACTGTGCAGGAAATGGGAAAACTGAATACTTTAGTAAGGTATCGGTAAGGTGGGCTTTCTTTTAGGGTATGTACCGAACATTGGCGCCATCTTGAAATTGCCCATCTTGAATTTTATTTTATTTTTTCGTTTTTTCAGTCAGTTTTCCCATTTCAATTATCATATAAAAATGTATATAGTTTGATAAAATGTAGAAAAAATATATAACAATAATAATAATAATAATAATAATAATAATGTATAATAATACCTTGATACAGAAGGATGTTGAATCAAGGAATCCTCTATGAAATCTTTTGGCAATTCCTGAAAATGAATACACAGCAAGTAGAAGCTAAACCATATTATAGTGTTCAGTAAATGAAATCATAAACTGTACCATTTGATGAATACATTTTCTAATAAGTAATCATTTACACCCACTATAGTCTATCATCACCTGCTGTCATCTGCTATAGTAGACTACTAGCTAGAGCACCTGAACTTTGCAAGCTGGTTCCGCTAAAAGCCCGCTCATGTATTACACAGGGACATCCCATCAGCCGCTTCCACCAAAGCCAGCAGCTCTTGTGTAACACAGAGGGACATCCCGTCAGCCACGTCCACCAAAGCCAAAAGCTCTTGTATAACACACAGGGAGGTTCAATCAAACGCCTCCACCGCCTTGCCACAGTCGTAGTGTTCATTCTAGAACCCTGCACCTTTCAAATCCTGTGCAGTTCTTCTTTCCTGCCTGGGGTGTCACTCTCTGCTTTGGTGCTTCTCAGCACACACAGGTTTGTATCACAACACTAACAGATCAGAGTGTGTTAGAAGCATCACAGCAGAGAGCAACACCCCAAGCAGGAAAGAGGAACTGAATGGTTTTTGAAAGGTGCAGGGTGCTAGAATGAACACTACAGTCGTGTCTGTGACTTTATACTTATATTAGCATCAGCCCTTCCCCTGGTGTACAAGTGTGTGTCTGACTGTACAAGCACTGAGATGCCCACTGTCAGTGTCTATAGACATTGTAATACCACTTGGTGCGTCTGTAGTCACCAACATCGGTAGAACCACCATGGAAGCTTGCACAAGCTCTATGGTATGTGCAGATTTTCTGTCTGCGTATGGCCTCCTATGTTAACATAATGCACGAGATTCAAATGTTTCCCTGCCGGCAGCCACTAGATGGCGTTCAAATGGAGCTATTCAATTGAAGCTCCATTTGGGCGCAATGGCTGCTGGCATCTGCATTCAGCTCGCATGCCCTGGGGATGGTGAGCTGAAATGTGCGAAAAGTGACCAGTTTGACCTCCCAAACGGCACTTTTCGTGATCGCACCCAGCACATTGGTTGGGTTTAGCTGCTTTAATCGTCTATACCTGACCATTATGGGCGCAATCAGTGAAAACTGAAACAACTGAAAACAACTGAAAACTGAAACAGTGAAAACAAACAACTGAATTGCGCCTCGCGATCTCCCATGATGGGAGATAGCATGCGCAAAACAATTAAATATCACCTTATGCGTAGACTCTCATAACAAGCTCGTAAGATGGACTATCTCTGTGTGCCTGAAAAGTCACCTTCCAGTTACCACCCCTGAATGACCAGCACATTTCTGAGACCGTGCAGTAGTGAAAATTGCTCAACATTGCGCGAGACTCCAAAACAGGCCGTGAGTCTCTAATCCAGTTAGCTGTCGAGGGTCTGGGACAAAACAAGAGATGTGGTGCAAATGCTCTCATACAAGCAGAAGGGCCTGCCTGCCTGCCTGCCCATCATATCCAAATGGACAGATATACAAATACTCAAGTCCCACTTTACACAAACCCCCTCACCGGCTCTTTACAGCATATAACATATAAACGTCTTACGGGGATGCTGCCTGGAAACTCCTCTCGTAGTGCTTGCAGTGCGAGATAAGCTGCCTCCTTCTTTGCCTCTTTCTTTGTGCTTCTCTGCCTACTGTCTGGAAATACTCTGTCAGGGATGCTCACTCTGCAAACAAACCTGCACAGTCGAGGAGTTTAAAAAAAAAAAATTGTTCATAAAACATTGCAGAAATTATAGCTAAAGGTGCATACACACTGTACACATACACATTTGCCCAGCGTGTATTCACAGTGATGATCACTGATATCGCTGGGCTGAAAAGCGCTCAGTGAATACACAACGAGCGCTTTTCCCCCCTGCCCAGCGATGTCAGTGGGGGTAAGCGGCTTTCCATAGCAGGATGCTATGGAAAGCCGCTCACCCCGCCGGTCATCTACTGGTACAGTGGCGGTTCTTGCCACGGGCAAGCGGTACTTTTGCCCGGGGCGCAGCCTTCCAGAAGGCACCGGCGCCATCCGGAGGGCACCGGCGCCATCCGGAGGGCGCCGCACCAGGGCAAGATCCGCCACTGTGACCGCCGCTTTGAAGGGAACCAGACGCGTAGCGTCTAGTTTCCCTTCATTGAGATGACCTTAGTTGTGCGGTGCGCGATGACGTCATCGCGCACTGCACAGCAAAGGTCCTCTCCATGAAGGGAAACTAGACGCTACGCATCTGGTTCCCTTCATGTAGAGGACCTTTGCTGTGCGATGACGTCATCGCGCACCGCACAGCATAGTGGCACAGACACTAGGGGTCATAATTGACCTCTAGTGTCTATGCTGTTCTATGGGAGAGACGTAATAACGTCTCTCCCATAGATGGAAGAGAGGAGAGGAGAAGAGCGGCGCCGCCGGCGAAGGGGGCCTGCAGCGGTCTGGATCAGGAACGGGGTTGGTAAGTATACTTTTTTTTCTTTCTTTTTTTTCTTTCAGCGTCGTGACCACGCCCCCATTTGAAGCCACGCCCCTATATTTTGCCCAGGGCGCCACAAGGCCAAGAACCGGCCCTGTACTGGTAATACCAGTAGATGAACGGCGGCCACTGGAGATGAAGCGGGAGCGCGCATCAGCGCTCACCGCTCATTGTTTGGGCATACACACTGGGCAGTTTTGAGCTGAAATCAGCTCAACACACCAAAAGTGAGCTGCTTTCAGCTCAAAATCGCCAGTGTGTATGGGCCTTTAATGATATCATATCGCCAAAAGATGTATAACTGAACATCTAAGAGGCACACAAATGATTTTACTAGCCTGACCAACAAATAGCTACACTGGATCAGTTTTGCCTTTCATTTAATCCATTTACATCTATAGTTAGCCAATCTCAGCCAATCGCCAGTTTGGACATGCATATCTGTTCATTCCTGTTTTAAGTAGGTTAATTGCACCATGCATCCGGCCAAAGTCTTAGCAATTTCCAGATCATGGGGGGGTCATTCTGAGTTGATCGTAGCTGTGCTAAATTTAGCACAGCTATGATCATTCACACTAACATGCGGGGGGACGCCCAGCACTGGGCTAGCCCGCCCCGCATGTCAGTGCCGGCCTCCCCCAGCAGAAATGCAAAAGCATTGCACAGCTGCGATGCTTTTGCATCTCAGGAGTTATTCCCGGCCAGCGCAGCTCCTGCGGCTGGCAGTACCTCTTCGCTGCCCTGGGTCGCTGCCGCCGCGGCCCGCCCCCAAAACGGTCCGGCCACGCCTGTGTTGGCCGGACCGCGACCCCTAAACGGCGGCTTAATGTTGCTGTCCATCCCCCTCCCGCCCAGCGACCGCCTCTGCCTCAGAGGCGATCGCTAGGCAATGACGGCTGGCATGCGCCGACGCACTGCGGCACCGGCACATGCGAAATTCCGACCTGATCGCTGTGATAAACTGCAGCGAGCGATCGGGTCGGAATGACCCCCATGAATGGAAAATACGAGACAGGAAGAGCAGACAAGAGGTATGTGTAGGTGATAGGAGTAGGGGAGAGAGACTGTTGGAAGCAGGAAAGGAATGGGGTGTGTTGACAGTCACCATTACAAGTTGACACAGTAACGTTCACAGGTACTGGTCAGTGAGAAAGATCATAAGGAAATCACAGGGCAGATAAAGGCCAATGAAACATGACAGCTTGAGCAAGAATACAGATGCGGATTTTTGCACCTTTGAGAAATAACCCTAATTGTAATAAGTATAAGGGTAGTTTAACAGCCAGAGTTTATTGGCAGATTATTTCTGCTGCTTTCATACGGAAACATTTTCTGAGCATTGTCAAATAATGGGGAGCATTTTTCAACCGCCAGGGAAAACACTGCTTTTATATTTCACTAGCTTTTTGCAGCGTGTGCTAAGAAGTTTATTTATTTTTGTGTCTACTAGGTGCATACATAACATGTAATGTTCATCAGTGTTAGCTGCTTTGGAAAGCACTAGGGTGCCCAGTAAGAGAGCATCCTATAGACCAGAGGTTCTCAAACTCGGTCCTCGGGGGCCCACACAGTGCATGTTTTGCAGGTAACCCAGCAGGTGCACAGGTGTATTAATTACTCACTGACACATTTTAAAAGGTCCACAGGTGGAGCTAACTATTTCACTTGCGATTCTATGAGGAGACCCGCAAAACATGCACCGTGTGGGGTCCCGAAGACAAGAGTTTGAGAACCTCTGCTATAGACATTACAGATATGACTTAACAGTAGATATCTGATGCATTTTAACGACATCTACAATGCTGCTTTCAAAACACAGGTGTGACCCAAGCAAGAGATATTTATTGGATGAACAGAAGTAGCTGAGAGCTAATGCCATTGTAAAGGCTGCACAGAGGTACAGCAACACCCAACCACAAGAGCAACAAGACTGAAGTCAGATTCTCTCTTGAGAAGGGTTAAGCCACAACGGACTAGTGCAGAACATGAGATATAAATGAGTTAATAAACATTGGCAGTGGCTGGGAGGGGACTACAAAAAGCTTGTTCATGGAGCAGCCATGCAGTGTGAATTAATATCTGCTTGGAAATAATATTTATAAAGAAGCAGCGCTGTACTTCATACAGAACTACCAATTCCAGTCATTGCGGCCATAACTTACTGAGAAATATGAGATGCTCCGGTTTTTTGAACGTCCAGAAAGTTGCAGATCCATCTCTGCTTCTGGCAGAAACGATTCAGTAACGGTATATAGTCTACTTGACCCAGTAGCACCTGAAAGATGGAATATGCAATTAGAGTCAACCTTCTCCTTTAACCAACTGTGTTCTGCATTTACATACAGCAAGATACATTCTGCTCCTACTGTCTCTGTGACAGCTAGAAGACATACCTATCTGTATGACTAACATACCACCAACCAACGGACCGTGCAACCGATTACACTTACCAATTAGCTGCACGATATGCCTGGCCCGACATCTAAACTGGGTGGGCATTATATTTGCCCACCCAGTGTGATGTCAATGTCGGCGGTTCCTGCGGTCAGGAATGCGATATGTATGTCAACATCGCTGTTCACACATTGTGACTGCCATGCGCGTACAAGTTGCAGCAAAGTGGGGCGTTCATACAGTCACTTCAATGGGAGCCAGTGAGTGTAAATGCCTGCCGTCTACTGAAGTCTATGGGAGCCGTCTAGCGATGCGTATGGGATGGCATGTCGCGCTTGTCCCGCTACAGAACGCTGCTATACACTGTATTGGGACACATCTGTAGACATGAGCAAAGATACTTAACAATATATCGTTCATCAACTGTACAAATTATATATCACATAGTGTATACCCAGCATTAGCTTTACAATAAAAATAGTAGTAATTAGTACAAATTTTAATTTAATTAAAAAAAAACGACAAAAAATATTTTTTTTAAAAGCATTGAAATATTTTGGTAAATAAATACCCCAAATGTGTCTGGCAACCCGCTCTCCCCTGTCAATTGGTCCTCCCCCCATAGCACTTGATCCGTAAGTGTCACTACCACCCACCTACCAATGGTAACAGAACCCCTGGGGACATTACCCCATGTCCACAGTTCCCCACTTAAGCATAAGCTTTCCCACCCAGGCAGGGTTGGACTGGCCCACAGGGGTATAGGGGTAACCCCCAGTGGGCCCTACAGCCGGGTTTCCCAACCCCTCCTCTAGGGATCAGGTTCCAGTACATAATGATGCATTTACTACAGTATTTACTGTATATATTTATCAAGGGTCCATCCCATGCAAAATGGTTAGGCAAACTAATGTGGTAGCTGGCCTCACCCCTAAACATGGGCCCCTAACACTGCATTCCCCCGGTGGGCACTACATGCCCCAGTCCGACACTGCCCCCAGGCAACAGACTTCCTCAGTCCATAGAATCTCCCCACCCCCCATGTGTGCTTAGTTCCCCACTCTGTCATTAATCCCACCCCCTCATGCAGAGCACAGTGGAATGGATTGCAGAGGGGAATGATCATCTGAGGGTTTTACCTTTATAATCCAGCACATGTGATAAAGCTATTTGCACATTATTCTGAGGAGCAAATCGGACAGTGATGTCAGCAGTCACAGACCTGCTACATTTCTGCCAGCTATGAGGCTGGAAGAGAAGGAGGAGATGTTCTGCAACCCTGGCTTTGGTCAAATCCTCTGTAGGTATGGGCCACTCCAGGTAAGTGGTAAAAATAGTTACTTTTAAAAATAGGATTTTAATTACCTACCAGTAAATCCTTTTCTCGTAGTCCATAAGGGATATTGGGGAGACTTAGCACACAACGAACATACAACAACCAGCAACGGCTGGTAACAACAACAACAACAACAACAACAACAGCAGCTTAACAGGTAACCACATAAAAGAAAGCCTACAGAAAAGTCAACGCACTGAGGGGGACATTCAATTAGCCCCCGAAGAGACATCCGGAGTAAAAACTCCCAATGTTTCTTCGGATTTTGCGTTCGCCTACTTGTTTTGACCGGCTGTTAAAAAGTGCATTTTCACCCGAAAATGCACAGGTTCAGTGAAACCTGTGTGTTTTTGGGTGAAATAGCCCCGTTTTCAGATATAAACGGGGCTGTTATCTGGGATTTTGCTTCGCCTGCCGGAGGCAGGTGAAACAAAATCCCTGATTAGCCGCGGCGCGCGTCGGCTTATCGGGGCTAATTAGATAGTCCCCCTGGCGAAACTTTTACACCCGCAGTTGGTGTGGGTAATTGAATATCCCCGAGGCAGGTGCCCAATATCCCTTATGGACTACGAAAAAAGGATTTACCGGTAGGTAATTAAAATCCTATTTTCTCTAGCATCCATAAGGGATATTGGTGAGACTTAGTACGATAGGGACGTCCCAAAGCTTCCAGAACGGGCGGGAATGTTCGGAGACTTCTGCAGCACCGTCTGCCTAAACTGGGTATCCTCTTTGGACAGGGTATTAAACTTGTGGAACTTCACAAATGTGTTCTTTCCCAACCAGGTAGCAGCTCGACATAGGTGCAAGGCCGAGACTCCACGGGCAGCCGCCCAGGAAGAGCCCACCTATTTGTAGAGTGGGCCTTCAGAGACTTAGGAACAGGTAAGGCTGCCGACACATAGGCCTGTTGGATAGTAAGCCTAAGCCAACGAGCAATGGACTGCTTTGAAGCAGGACAACCCTTTTTCTGTTCTTCATAGAGCACGAACAAAGAATCCATCCTTCTGATCCGAGCCGTCCGCTTGACACAGATCTTCAAGGCTCACACAGCAATGCCTCCAGAGGAGCAGAAGCGTCAGAACTTGACGGAACCACAATATGTTGATTCAGGTGAAACGCAGAGACAACCTTTGGCAGGAACTGCTGTCTAGTCCTGAGCTCTGCTCTGTCCTCGTAAAAGACCAAGTATGGACTTTTATACGATAAGGCCCCCAATTCTGAGACACGCCTAGCAGAAGCCAGGGCTAGTAACATCACCGTATTTCATGTGAGGTACTTGTCTTCTACCGTCAGCAGAGGTTCAAACCAGATTGACTGTAGAAATTCCAACACCACATTCAAATCTCAGGGTGCCGTAGGCGGCACAAAAGGAGGTTGCATGTGGAGAACCCCTTGCAAGAAGGTCTGAACTTACTGCAACACTGACAATTTCTTCTGGAAGAAAATGGAGAGAGCTGAAATCTAGACCTTGACGGAACCCAGATGTAAGCCCTTAGCAACACCAGCCTGCAGGAAATGTAAGAAACGTCCCAAGTGGAACTCAGCAGGCGGATACGTGTGTTCCTCGCACCAAGAGACATATCTTCTCCAGATATGATGATAGTGTTTTGGCGTCACAGGTTTTCTGAACCATTGTAGCAATAACCTTTTTGGAAAGGCCCGTTAGCTAGGCTGTTCCGCTCAACTTCCATGCCGTCAAACGAAGTTGCCGTAAGTCCGGGTAGACGAACCGTCCTTGTTGAAGAAGATCTCTTATTAGTGGTAGAGGCCAAGGGTCTTCGACGGACATGCCCAAAAGATCCGTGTACCACGCCCTCCGAGGACAATCCGGGGAAATCAGAATTGCCTGTACTCCTTGATTTCTGATTCGCTTGAGCACTCTTTGGAGCAACGGAATCGGAGGAAAAAGGTAAACCAGCCGGTAAGGCCAAGGCGACGTCAGTGCATCTACTGCCCTCGTCTTAGGGTCCCTGGTACGTGAGCAATACCAGTGAAGCTTCTTGTTGAGTCGAGAAGCCATCGGGTCTATTTGTGCGCAGCCCCAACGGTCGATGATCTGCTGAAACACCTGATGGTGGAGCCCCCACTCCCCCGGGTGGAGATCGTGACGACTCAGGAAGTCTGCTTACCAGTTGTCCACACCCAGAATGAAGATTGCCGACATTACTCTTGCATTTCTTTCCGCCCAGAGGAGTATCTTTGACACCTCTCACATGCAGGCTCTGCTTTTTGTCCCTCCTTCTCGATTGATGTACGCCACTGCTGTGGCTTTGTCCGACTGTACTTGGATCGCGTGATCCTTGAGCAGAGGAGAGGCATGAAGCAGAGCATTGTAGATAGCCTGAAGTTCCAGAATGTTGATCGGAAGGAGGGCTTCGTGGGCTGACCACCTGCCCTGGAACTGCGCCCCTTGGGTGACAGCTTCTCATCCTCTCAGACTGGCATCCGTTGTGAGGAGTATCCAATCCTGAATCCCGAAACTCCGGTCTTCCAGGAGATTGGAGGATTGCAGCCACCACAGGAGGGTAATCCTGGCCTGAGGTGACAGCCGTATCATCCGGTGCATTTGTAGATGTGATCCGGACCACTTGCTCAGGAGATCCAATTGAAATGTTCTGGCATGGAACCTCCCATATTGGATCGCCTCGTTGGAGGCGACAATCTTCCCCAACAATCTTATGCAGAGATGGATGGATACTCAAGCAGGTCAGAGCACCATGCGGACCATCTCCTGAAGTGTTCTCGCTTTGTCCTCCAGGAGGAACACCTTCTGGACTACATTATCCAGTAACATCCCCAGAAACAGGAGCCGCTGAGTTAGCTCCAGGTGGGACTTCTGTAAATTGAGAATCCACCCATGGTGTGACAGAAGGTGGATAGCGCGATCGACATGGAACAATAAAAGCTCCCTGGATCTTGCTTTTATCAGAAGATCGTCGAGGTAAGGGACAACACTGACCCCCTGGACCCGGAGCTGAAACATCATCTCCACCACTACCTTTGTGAATACCCTCGGAGCTGTGGACAGGCCGAAGGGTAGCGCCTGGAACTGGTAGTGGACGTCCAGCAGGGCAAACCCCAGAAAAGCTGATGAGGTGACCAAATAGGAATATGAAGGTAGGCGTCCTTGATATCCAAGGAAACCAGGAATTCCTGTTCTTCCTGGCCCGCAATCACTTCTCTCAAGGATTCCATTTTGAACTTGAAAACCTTTTAGGTAAAGGTTCAAGGACTTTAGATTCAAAGTGGGCCTTACCGAACTGTCTGGCTTCGGTACCACAAACAGGTTGGGAGTATTAACCCCTGCCTCATTGTAGTATTGGTACTGGAACAATGACGTGGGACTGGACCAACTTTTTGGATGGCCTGTTGCAACGTAACTTGCATATCCTCCAAAGCTGGTAAGCTTGAATTGAAAAAGCGTTGGGGAGGAGCACCATCGAACTCCAGCTTGTAGCCCTGAGAAATGAGGTCCCTGACCCAGGTATCCTAGCAGGAAACCTCCCAGATGCGGCTGAAGTGACACAGTCGAGCTCCCACCTTGAGATCCCCTCGGGGTGGGTGGGCACCATCATGCTGAGGACTTAGTGGAAGCAGAACTGTTCCTGAGAACCAGTGTTTGCAGGTCTTTTTGTCTTACCTCTGGAGCCTCTAGATCGAAAGCACTGAACAGACAGCCCCGGGTAGGAACGCATACCCGGCGGTGCCCCAGAGGAGAGAAAAGGAGATTTATGGTAGACTTACCATGGTTAAATCTCTTTCAGCAAAGTACATTGGGTTCCACAGGGAAGCATCGGGATGTAGATTTGGATCTTGATCCAGAGGCACCAACAGGCTAAAGCTTTGACTGTTCCCAGGGTGCATTGCATGCTCCGAGCAGGGACCAGCAAGGACTTTTTCCAGTTGATGAGCCACCCGTGGGCTTGTAGGAATTGGACCGTCAGTTCCAGATGACAGAAGAGAACATCTTGGGAGTTCACCAGGATCAGCAAGTCGTCCAGATACGGCAGGATCCAGATTCCCTGACGGCGGAGAATGGCCGTCATCACAGCCATGACCTTTCTGAGGGGCCGTGGCCAATCCAAATGGCAGAGCCCGGAATTTATAATGAAGGTTGCCAATAGCAAACCGCAGATATTGTTGATGTGATATGGCAAAACGTACATGCAGGTAAGCATCCTGTATGTCCAGGGATACCATATAATCTCCGGGTTCCATGGCCAGTACAAGCGCAGTGTTTCCATATGGAACTTGGACACTCTCACGAATTTGTTCAATAATTTGAGGTTGAGTGTACGCCAGAAGGCCTAGAAACAGGGTCTGCCTCTCTGGGATAGGGGTAACAGCACTACCAACCAGGTGTAGAGCTTGCGCTTTCAACGGATCCGAATGGATAACTGTTGTGCAGAACTGGCGAAGGGGATGCCTCTTGAAAGAAACTGCGTACCCGTGAAAGACAACTTCCCGCACCCACGCGTCCGAAGTAGTCTTTAACCAGGCCTGGGTGAACTGCAGAAGTCGGCCTCCCACCCTGGGATCCCCGAGGGGGAGGCCCGCCCCGTCATGCATCAGTTTTGTCTTGTTTGCAAGCAGGCTGACGAGCGGCACAGGATTGTTTAGGTTTGGGCTTAGTGGTTTTGGAAGCACAAGCCTATCGCCTGCCCTTTTGCTTTCCCTGGAGGGCAAAAGGAACGAAAAGTGGAACTCTTAGCCTTCGGAGCAGAAGGATTAGTACTAGGGAGTACTAGGGAGAAACGCAGTCTTAGCAGACGCCAAGTCAGTCACAATCTTGTTCAGATACTCCCCAAATAGGATGTCTCCCTTAAAAGTGAGCACCTCCAAGGTCTTTTAGGAGTCCAGGTCCACCTTCCAGGACCTCAACCACAGAGACTGAGATAGTGAAACCTTTGTTTTCTGATGGCTCAGTGTACACAAACTTTGTTTAACACACAAAATGATTCAAAATATTGTATTAAATGGCCTTCAGGCTGTGTGTATAATGTGTATATAAAACATAAAAGAATTGTGTGTATGTACACAAACTTTGTTTAATACACCAAGTTATTAAACATATTGGCTAAAATTACCTTCAGGCTATGTGTATAAAGTGTATATGAAACAAAACTGCATTCTGTTCTTAAGCTTGGGTCCCATCACCATGATATCTCATTATGGTATGTAGTTATTCCAAAATACGGAAAAATCTGATATCCAAAATACTTCTGGTCCCAAGCATTTTGGATATGGGATACTCAACCTGTATATACCAATGCACAGCCAAAGACTGGATGGATATACTGTATCAGAATACTTGTACTATATATTCTGGTAGAGAGACACTTGTTCTTAACTAACACTGTCTAAAAATGACATGTAGAATCTTAAGTGACTGTATAATCACAGCTCTGAGTAAGCAGGCGGATTTACAGAAGGAGACTTAGCCCTGCAGTCCCGGAGACCAGACGCAGCTACTTGTAGAATATGGCGCCTAAATCTCAGCCAGGGAGTGAGGGAGTGAGAAATGCAGCTCCAGGGCGGGAACACCAGCAGTAGATGTCGCCCGGAACTGTGGGAGAGGCTACACCACTGGGTACTGTGGAGCCTGTGTAAAACTGATTTTTTTTAAACCGACCTGTGCTCCCTGCCCTGGTGGATATAGTGGGGTCCCTGTGCAGTACAGTGTTCATGACAGCGGCGCTGTCCGTCTTCTGGGACTGCGACCGGAACGCGATTTACCGGCGGATCCCGCCTGGGGGACCCACTTAAATCCTCCGTGATGGGCAGTCACGCGATCCTGGAGAGCGTCAGCGGTGGTGTGCCTGGTGACCAGTGCGCCTCCGCTGCAAGTACCCGGGAACCAGCCGCGGGAGTATGCAGCGCTGCTGGGGAGGTGATGGAGCCGCAGCACAGCATGTCACGACATAGAAAGTGCTGCGGCCCTTGAAGTCTTCTAAAAAGATCTTTTCAGGGCTGCCTAGCGCAGCTCCCCCTGTTAAGTGACCTGCTATGCAGGCACCACCTTACAAACTGAGCTCCAGTGTCCGGAGGCAGGGCTATAGAGGAGGCCATGCAATGCATCCTGTGAACAGTCAAAGCTTTAGCCTGTTGGTGCCTCTGGATCAAGATCCAACTCTACTTCCCAATGTTTCCCACGTATCCAATTCAACCCCAAAGAGCCATTCCCCAGAAAAGGGGAGGGATTCCACACTGCGCTTGGATTCTGCGTCCACTATCTACTAACGCAACCACAGGGCCCTGCGTGCAGACACTGCCATGGCAGATGTTCTAGCATTAATATTGCCCATTTCCTTGAGCGAGTCACACAGGACACGTGCAGAGTCCTGAATGTGCTTCACGAGAGTCACCGTAGTAACCAGAGGCATATCCCCGGAGAGGCCCTCCTGAATCTGTGTAGCCCACGTATAAATGGCATGGGTCATCCAGCAACCTGCTATGACCAGCCATTCGATACACATGCTGCTATGTAGATAGACTTTAGTGTAGTCTCTATCTTTCTGTCCCCAGGGTCCTTTATGGTAAAGAAGCACGGGGCAGAGAGCACCACCTATTTTGATAGTTGGGAGACTGATACGCCAACCCACGGGGGCTCTTCCCAGAATTTCCTACCTTCATGAGCAAATGGGAAAGTGCGCAAAAATCTTTTTGACAATTGGTATTTTTTGTCTGGATTTTTCCAGTCTAATTTATATAGGTAATCTAACTCTGCAGAATCAGGGAAAAGTGACATTAGGCTTGTTTTGTGTAAAGAAAAACAACTGCTGTGACACAGCGTCCTCCAGAGGGAGCTTTAAAAACACGTCCCGTATAGCCAGAATGAGGGATTCAATACCCTGAGCAGAAGTGGAATCTCCACCAATAGGATCCAAGTCATCCCCATCCTCCTGTATTTCCTCATCTGAATCAGAGAGCAGAGCAGGTAAATCACGCTTTTCTAGTCCTGATTTAGAGAGGGGGGGCTGTGTAACATCTGCCCTAGCAGCTAAGTCCGCAGCAGCCTGTTGTAGTAGCTGAGATTTCTGAACATTAGCAGTGAGTTGTGATGACATATCAGACATCATAGTCTTAAGAGCCCCTAACCAGGATGCTCTGGTCCCTTCTCTCCTAGCCCCTTCACTGATGTCACGTCTGGCAGGGTTTGAGGATCCGGCAGCTGAGATTTGCCCGAGGAGGTAGCAGGCTGTGAATGAACCAGATGAGGGGGCTGGATATAGTTCCTTCGCATGGGACACGGAGCAATGAAGAACGTAGGCGGGGTTTGAGAGTCAATGGAAAGTATTTATTATGTACAGGGCTGAGGTAGAGAACAGAGGCTGAAGCACAATGGTTAAAGACGTGGCTGAAGGTGAAGAACTGCGGACTGTGATTTGAAAGACGAGACTGTAGATGATGAACTCTGGAACTGTGGATGGTAGTTGAAAACGTGGATGGAGACAAGAACTGTGGACTGTGGTTTGGAAAACGAGGCTTGAAGATAATAAACTGCAGGCTGTGGTCAGTGGTACAAAGGTGTGGCTGGTGAAGGAGATCTGTGGAGTGCGGCTTGAAAGACGAGGCAGAAGACCCGGGGCCGACTGTGCCCAAAGAGTCTTACTGGACCGGGTTTTCCAGGAGCGCTTCCACAGGCAGAAGCAGGCCAGAAACGGCAGGGCTGCAGCAGCAACAGAGAACCGACCAAGCAAGATCAGGAGGAACCAAGATACAGCAGGAATCCTGGGAGCACATGGCTAAAGCACCTACAACAGGGTTGTAACTTGAAGCACTGGCATCCCTGTCCTAAACCAGCCCCCTTTTATAGGGAGAGCTTCCCCTGGATTGGCTGGAAGAAACAGGAAACAGGAACTATGCTTAAAACTTGGTCTCCAACATGGCGGCGTCCAGTAATGCAGACCTTTTTGCAAAGCCACATTGCTCACTGCCCCTGGTCTCCAAGCAACGGTTCAGCAAGAGCGACCCGCTGTAGCGGCGTCCCGCCGCCACGACAGACCCCTCACCGCCGCTACTGCTGCCCACGGATCCGGCGCAGCAGCCCACCTCCGCCGCTGCCCGCACAACGCCAAGGAAGCCAGCCCCGCGGCCCCAGCGTACCGGTAAGACTCCGGATGCTGACAACTGAGCTGTGAAGATTGGCTTCATTGTTCACATGAATCAGAATCAGATGATAAGGGAGAGAATCTGGTGTGGCATACACTGCATAGTTTGTATTTACCCATGTTCACAGTAATCACAATGACATACACACAGACAGTAATACCTAGCAAGCCTGCCATTACTGTATGTGAGGGAGACACACAGAGAGAGAAGACCAGCACACCTCTAGCTGCACAGCCACAGTGAGGCTGTCAGCTTACTATGTCACATTGAAACACTAATCATTGTGTACAATAGCGGCTCTCCTCCTTTGATACACCCTGTACCAGTTTTCCAGCGTGTCTTGTGAGTCAGGAGGAGCGGTGTGTGCTTGCTGCTGCTGCGGCAATAAGCAGAGGAAGGCGCCAAAGTGCCACTGGTCCCGCTCTGAGGTAGCTATGAATTAAGAGCAGGGCTGACGCGATGCGGTAAGCCTGGTAAGCATTGCAGGGAGGCGCAGGCTGTACAGGCATTCTTCTGCTCTGCTGCTATCCACTGTTCTGCCCCTGTTAAACTGTATAACAGGCAGTAGTAGCAGCATCAAGGCACTTCAGCTTTGATCTCCCAGTGCAGCTTCTGCTGTAGACAGGAGAAGCATTTTTTGCTGCTACAGCAGCCATCCAGTGGCTGGGGCCCCTCCCACAGGGCCTGCCCCGGGACAGGCTAGAGCATGGAGTGACGGACTGCTCAAAGAAATCATAGTTTGAAGCCTGCACCTGTGGGTACTTCAGACCTGGTTGAACGCAGGCTATTTTTTGCACTGCTGCGACCAGGAAATCGCTGCCTACAGGGGGAGGGGGTAAGGACTTTGAAGGGGTCCGATGGACTGTGCAGTTTCTGCACAGTCCAGGACTTACTCACCCGCTGCGGTGATCCAGGAAGAAGCTGACATCAGAGACCCTCTTCTGTATGGCTGGGCACGCCTGCGTTTCTTCCGACAATCCCAGAAAACGGTGAGTTGCCGCCCAGGAACGCCTTCTGCCTATCAATCTTCTTTGTAGAAGCCGTCGCTCTCTGGCGATCCCTGTCGCCGGGCAACGATGCGCCTGCGCAATGCGGGTCACACGCATGAGCAGTTCAGACCCGTTCGCACGGCTGCGAGAAAATGTAGCATGCAAACGGGTCTGAATGAGGCCCCCGATTCCATGTCATCTCCTCCAACAGGTAAGTTTCTTACAGTCTTTTTTTTTTTTTTATCATTATCATTTGTCTCTATTTGTTGTTCTTGCCTATGTGAGCCTCACAGTCCTTTTCTCGCCTATGCCAGCATTCTGCTTTGTTCCCCTCTGTGCCAATCTCTCTGCCCATCTTCTTTCAGTGCTAGCCTTTCCTCTGTGCCAGCCTCTTTCCTTTCTCTATATCAGCCTCTCTGTCCATACTCTGTCTGCACCAGCCTCTCTTCCCACTGCATCTCTTCATCACACTCTTTCTCCTGTCACCCACTGCCTCTCCCTGTCACCCTCTCACTATCACCCTCTCTCTTCTCTCACCCACTGCTGTCACCCTCTAGCTCTCCCTGTCACCCTCTCCCCATCCCGTCATCC
The DNA here is from genome assembly GCF_028390025.1 of Pseudophryne corroboree. Taxonomy (NCBI): domain Eukaryota; kingdom Metazoa; phylum Chordata; class Amphibia; order Anura; family Myobatrachidae; genus Pseudophryne; species Pseudophryne corroboree. The sequence goes on from NC_086447.1 coordinate 714,981,718, forward strand.
CCTGCCTGTCATCACCCACTACTTCTCTGTCTCGTTCTCCCTGTCACCCTCTCCCAGTGTCATCCACTGCTTCTCCTCAGCGTCACCCACTGCCTCTTCCCAGCATCAGCCACTGCCTCTTCCCAACACCATCCACTGCCTATTCCTTTTGTAGGAGGGCGCAAATTTATAGTTAGTAGAGGGGGCGCAAAACACCCCAGTACAGCGCTAGTTAAGAGGAAATCTCTGCAATATCTTTCTATGCCAAATGTATCAAGTTTGGCCATGATAGTTAATTACATTTTTAGATGGCGTAATACATTGTAGGGAAGATGTATGCAGTAGTGAAAAGAATGGAGAAGTGTGCTTCAAACATCTACCCCTGTATCCTGTGTGCTACTGTACATATTCATATTTATATATAGAGAAAAGGAGATTTATGGCAAGACTTACCATTGTTAATCTCTTTCTGCGAGGTACACTGGTATCCACAGGGAATAACATCAGGGTGTAGAGTTGGATCTTGATCCGTGAGGCACCAACAGGCTAAAGCTTTTACTGTTCCCAGGATGCACTGCACCACCTCCTCTATAGCCCCGCCTCTGGGCACTGGAGCTCAGTTTTGTTAACCAGACCAATGCAGTAGCAGGTAAGAGAGACGGTAGATGTTAGTCACATAAACCCACATTCTCACGACAGGAGAAGGCACTAGCAGCTAATGCTATACAAACCCAAAGAAGCTAAATGCGTCAGTGTGGGCGCCCCGTGGAAACCAGTGTACCTCGCAGAAAGATTTAACAATGGTAAGTCTTACCATAAATCTCCTTTTCTGCAGCAGGGTACACTGGTATTCCACAAGGAATAACATCGGGGATGTCCTAATGCAATTCCTAATAGGAGGGGACACACTGTAGCGGGCACAAGAACCAAAGGAAGCATCCTGGGAGGCAGAAGTATCAAAGGCATAGAACCTGATGAACGTGTTCACTGAAAACCACGTAGCCGCCTTGCACAATTGTTCAGCGGACGCGCCATGGTGGGCCACCCATGAAGGTCCAACAGACCGAGTAGAATAGGCCTTGATAGCAGCAGGAGCTTAGAGTCCAGCCTGTGCATAAGCTTGTGCAATCACCATTCTAATCCATCTGGCCATGGTCTGCTTATTTGCAGGCGAGCCACGTTTGTGAAAACCAAAAAGTGCAAAAAAAAAATCTGATCTCCTGATAGGGGCAGTCCTTTCTACATATATACAGAGAGCCCGTACAACATCCAAAGACTGCTCTTTGGAGGACAAACCAGGAGAGATAAAGACCGGAAATACAATCTCTTGGTTAAGGTAGCGAGTTCTAAGAACTGCACGGTCACAGTGAAAAATCAGAAAGGGTTGACGACAGTACAAAGCGCCTAAGTCTGACACCCTCCTAGCAGAGGCAATAGTTAACAGAAAAATTATCTTAAGCGTAAGGCATTTAAGGTCCACAGACTCAAGAGGTTCAAACGGAGACTCTTGAAGGGCATTAAGAACAGACAGATCCCATGGAGCCACAGGTGGGACATAGGGAGGCTGAATCCATAGTACTCCCTGAAAATCAGGAATAGATACAATTTTGCACTGAAAGCACACCGACAAGGCAGAAATGTGAACCTTGACGGAGGCCAGGTGAAGTCCTAAATCCAGGCCTTGTTGCAAAAAAAAACAGAAGTCTGGAAGTACTAAACTTGTATGTATCCTAATTCTTAGCAGCACACCATGTAAAGTAAGAATTCCAAGAGTGAAGCTTCAAGAGCCACGCCGTCAAAGCCAGTCTTACCAGGTCTTGGTAAACACAAGGGCCCTGAACGAGGAGGTCTCGGCGTTGAGGAAGTAGAAGAGGACGCTCAATCGAGAGACCCTGCAGGTCTGAGAACCAACCGTCTGGGCCATGCTGGAGCGACTAGAAGCAGTATTCCTCCTTCTTGCTTGAACTTACGTAGTACCCTGAACAGGAGTGACACTGGAGGGAACACGTATGGTAGCCGAAAGTTCCATGGAACGGCCAGTGTGTCCACGAACGCTGCTTGAGGATCCATTGTCCTTGCTCCGAAGACCAGAACATTGTGATTGTGTAGAGACGCCAGCAGGTCTACATCTGCTAGACCCCACTTGCCCACAAGGAGTTGGAAGACCTCCGGATGAAGACTACACTCCCCGGCGTGTACGTCCTGACGACTGAGGAAGTCCGCTTCCCAGTTGAGGACCCCCAGAATGAACACTACCGATATTGCTGGCAGATGGCTTTCCGCCCATCGAAGAATTTTTGAATCTTCCATCATTGCCATGCGGCTTCGAGTGCCGCCTTGATGATTTATGTACGCCACCGTGGTGGAGTTATCTGATTGTACTTGAACAGGCTTGTTCTGTACGAAAAGCAGGGCCAGTGTCAACGCATTGAACACTGCCTGCAATTCTTGAATATTTATCGGGAGGAGAGATTCCTCCCTGGTCCACCGACCCTGGAGAGAGTGTTGCTCCAACACCGCGCCCCAACCCCGCTGACTGGCATCCGTCGTTAGGAGGACCCAGTTGGAGATCCAGAAGGGATCTGTAGCAACTAACTCAGTTACAGAGATCATTTGAGATGGATCCGGTGAGGCAGGCCGTCCCACTTGGAAAGGATTAACCTCTGCAGAAGGCGGGAATGAAATTAAGCGTACTCTACCATGTCGAAAACCAACACCATGAGGCCTAGTACTTGCATCGGTGAGTGTATCGACACTCTTTTGCGAGAGAGGAAGCATCTGATTTTGTACTGAAGTTTCAGGACCTTCTCTGAAGACAAGAACAAACGTTGTTTGTGTGTGTCTAGTAATGCCCCCAGGTGAACCATGCTCTGAGCAGGGACCAGTGAGGATTTCTTCCAGTTGATGAGCCACCCGTGGGCTTGTAGGAATTGGACCGTCAGTTCCAGATGACGGAGGAGAACCTCTGGGGTCTTCACCAGGATCAACAAGTCGTCCAGATACGGAAGGATCCTGATACCCTGACAGCTGAGAAGGGCCATCATGACCGTCATGACCTTGGTAAAGATCAGAGGAGCCGTGATCAGTCCGAAAGGCAAAGCTTGGAACGGATAATGAAGGTTGCCAATAGCAAACTGTAGATACTGCTGATGTGACATGGCAATAGGTATGTGTAGGTAAGCATCCTGTATGTCCTGGCATACCATATAGTCCTTGGGTTCCATAGCCAGTACAATAGAGCACAGAGTTTCCATACTGAATTTGGACACCCTCACAAATTTGTTCAAAGATTTGAGGTTGAGTATAGGCCAGGAGGATCCATTCAGCTTTGGAAGTAGAAACAGCATTAAATAGTATCCCCTGCCTCTCTGAGACAGAGGCACTGGCACTATCACTCCTGTATCCAAGAGGGATTGGACAACCAAATGTAGAGTTTGTGCTTTTAACGGATCCGAAGGGATAACCGTTGAGCAAAACTGGCAAGGGGCACGTCTCTTGAAAGAGATCGAGTACATGTGAGAGACCACTTCCTGCACCCAGGCGTCCGAAGTGATCTTTAACCATACCTGGGTGAACTGCAGAAGTCGGCCTCCCACCCTGGGGTCCTCAAGGGTAAGGCCCGCACAGTCATGCAGCAGGCTTGTCCAGTTTGGAAATAGGCTGACAGGCAGCCCAAGAACGTTTAGGGTTTGGGCTTAGAGGATTTGGAAGTGCGAGCCTGTCTTGGGTACGCCTGACCCTTTGCTTTACCTGGAAGTTGAAAGGAACGAAAAGTAGTATTCTTAGCCTTCAGAGCCGAAGGATTAGTATTTGGGAGAAACGCATGGCCGACGCCATGTCGGTCACAGTCTTGTTCAGATCATCTCCAAATAGTATATCTCCCTTAAAAGGGACAAAGCCAGTCTTACCAGGTCTTGGTAAACACAAGGGCCCTGAACGAGGAGGTCTCGGCGTTGAGGAAGTAGAAGAGGACGCTCAATCGTCCCGACACAGGCAGTCCTGTCATGAAAAACCGCAGTGGCGGGAGAAAGTCGAACTCTATCTTGTAACCTTTTAACACTAAATTGCTGATCCACCCATCTGTGGATGTCTGGAACCACGCCAAATGGAACGTCTGAAGGTGTGCCCCCACAACTGGAGATCCGAGATGGGCTGGGAGCCCGTCATGCCACTGGCTTGTCGGTGACCTTAGCGTCCTGATGACTGGTGGAGGTTTGTTGAAAACCACGTCCTCGACCTCGTCTACCAGGCGTGGCTGTTCCTCTACCACGGCCTCGAAAGGGCTGAGGTCTAAAGGATTTGAACGCCGGGCCAGAGTATTTCCGTCTAGGTACCGTTGGAGGAAATGGTAGGAAAACCGACTTCCCTTCCGTGGCCTCAGAAATCCATTTGTCCAATTCAGGACCAAACAACTCCCATAAGGTAACGCCTCTATAGCTCTCTTAACCTCTGCCTCCGCTTGCCAAGACCGCAGCCAGAGTGCTTGTTGTGCCGTAACTAGCGACAATGAAAGGCGAGAAGAGAGCTGACAGATGTCAGTAGCAGCTGTACATAGATACTCAGCAGCTTCACAGATTTGATCAGCGAGAAGAATAAGGTGATCGCCATGTAGGCGAGACTTGAGTTCTGTTATCCATACAATTAGCGCCTTAGTTACCCAAATGCCAACCAACCCAGGTCGAAGCAACACTCCTGCTGCTATATACATGGACTTTAGCATAGCTTCTATTTTACGGTCTGAAGGGTCTTTAAGCGTAGTAGCAGTTGGTACTGGTATGGTTAATTTTTTTGTACGTTTTGACACAGACGAATCCACCATTGGCAGATTCTCCCATGTAGATGTCACAGACTCTGGAAACGGGTAACTAGACTTAAATCGGCGAAGTATAGAAAACCGTTTATCTGGATTCTTCCGTGTTTCTTAAGAGATTCCGAAACAGGAAAACACATTGGAGATCGGTGTCTTTTAGTAAAGAACACCTCATCATTTGTGAGAGGCTCCTCAGTCTCCGTAAACTTCAGAGACTGACGCACCGACCTGATGAGATTATCAATGCATGGGCTGTCAAAATCTTCACTATCAGACTGCTGGTCTAATTCGCCCTCCTCACCCTCATCTTGCGCAGTGAGGTCTGGCATAGAATCGTCAGAATGCAACATAGCAGAAACTGGTAAATCATAGGACAAATTAAATGTATCCCTTCTACCCAAAGTGGACTTGGACCTTTGCAAAGGCTGAGATCCCTCCGGTAGTTCTGGCGATCTCACCTGAGACTCAGATCTTGCCGCTTCCCGCTCGTGTCGAGCGGCGGCCAATTCTGATTGCAACCCAGCCATTACATCTGCTAGCATAGCCCATGGAGGGTCCGGGGATGAAACCGGATTCAAAACCGGAGCGGAAATTGTATTTGTAGCTGAATTCACAAAACATACTGTACATGTGGTAGAACCATCCGGTAACACACTGTTAGACATTGCAGTGAAACTGCTTTTTTGTTTTCGCTGGTGCCTTACTCATTATGCAGACAGACAATACAATATACAAAGACAGACAACTAAAAGAGAAACAGGATTGAACAGGAAGCATGGTTAAAATGGCCCCCATGCCATGCTTACACTAATAAACACGGTTCAGGTGAAAACACATGTCTATAACCTGTAACCAACACGTTAAAAAAAAAACAACAACAACCCTGTTAATATAGGCTTAACAGCCTATGTAATTATACCACAACCCAGCAGCCTTTCCTATGGTAAGACAAACACCTCTCCCCCCCTTTGCAGCAGCGCTGCTGTGAGGAGACTCGTTCCCCCCTCCCCCCCTGTGCTCCGTGTACCGTCTTGCAGGGAACCGGAGATCTGGTGCAGGGAGCCGGGGAGCGCGCTGTATAGTGGCGGGACGCTGCGGCTGTGGTGTTTCGGGGAGCGGGTGCCGGAGTGGCCGGCGCTGTGAGCGGCGGCGGCTCTGGCGGGACGGCTGTGCTTACACAAAATAGCGGCGGCGGGCGGCAGCTAGCAGGGAGCACTGGCGTGCACAGTAACCTGTTTCCCACACAGCGGGGCGGCAGCGTGAGCTGACCGCCCCGTCCCCCAGCATACCTGAACTCCTGTGGTGAGGGCCTATGAATGGGCTTCTTCTGTAAGCTCCGTCCAGCCTTTCCTGCAGGATGATCTGCTCTTGGCTGTGAGGGTGCTCTTTAGTGAGGACCGACACACCAGCAGCTGCTTGTAGCAGCTTCCACTATCCCGGACCCACGCTTTTTGGTAAGGTGGGAAGGGATGTGTAAAAAAAAGTATAGAAAAAAAAATAAGTATATGTGCTGCAGAGCTAGAACTCGTGCTTGTCACTGCTGTGAGCACAGAAAAAACACTGATGTACTCTGGGAATATGGTGGGGAGGAGAGTTACTAAATTTAAATATTCAGTGCCTTGTTCTGCTAAAGCCGTCCATATCCCCAAGAGTACTCCAGTGACCCCTAGTGGATGAAAAAGAAATATGACAGATATTGTCTGCCAGTGTCAGAAAAATTCAGAGGTAGCTCTTCCTCAATTGCTTGAACCCATACTTCAATGCCTTTTGCAGCTTTAGAGCCTGCCATAGCGGGTCTATGTACAGCACCTGTAAGAGCGTAAATAGACTTCAAGCAACACTCCACACACTTATCCGTCGGTTCCTTCAAAGAGGTGATGGTGGTTACAGGCAGAGTAGATTACACCACAAAACGGGCTACATGTGAGTCCACTCGTGGTGGGGTTTCCCACTTATTACTCAACTCCGCAGAGATAGGGTAATGAGCTAGCATCTTTTAGACAGGGAAAATTTATTTCCTGGAGAAGACCAAGATTCCTGCCATATGTCAATTAAATGGTCAGAATGTGGTAAGACTAATTTAGTAACCTTCTGACGTTTGAACTTATCAGGTTTCTTAGACGTATCAGGAGGGTCAATCTCATCATCAATCTATCATGAATCTGAAGAATCAGCTTGATAGCCTCCACTAGGTCAGGAACATCAACCTGTGTTGTAAAATCTTCTTCAGAAGCAGCAGTATCAGCATCTGATGGATCAGTATATTTCCCATGCGAATTGGAAGAATCATCCGACATATTAGTGGATTGTGAGGAAGAAATGTCCCACTTAGATGAACCTTTGGTCCCAGTAGGGCGATTGTTAGGTTTTTGTTTAACCAAGGACTGTTTTAATTGCTATAACTGGGTTGACAAGAGTATGCGCTTGAAAAATACAAAACAGTATATCCTGTGGAATACTATATGGTATACAAGACCCTGACGCACTTAGACCCCAGGGCACAGAATATAGTGATAGCAATATGTGTGATACACAGAACAGAATCCACACAGCAGCTATAGGTACACACAGTCACAGATACAATGCAGAAATTATTACATATTAAAAATAAAACTGCACTGGACTAGCAATACTACATAAAGATAGGTATGTATATAGATATAACAATGCATAGTAACGACTGGATGTATATCACAGAATACTTGTACTAAATATTCATATAGAAGTGCACTTGTTCGGGGGCGTGGCTTGGATGCCATACTGAGAGGCAGCCTAGTGAGAGAGCTCCGTGCCCACACTACCCCTATACAGTCTATTTACCACACAAACATCTATCCCTCACACCCCTGCACTGTCCCTGTACTGTGGGGGAGCCTCGCTGTGGGGTCTGAGCGGGTCCGCGGAATCGGAGAGCACGTATCCGTGCTCTCGCGGGTTGCGGCCTGTCTTCACCTCTAAAGCCGGGACCTGTGGCGGCGGAAGCGGCCGGAGCTCCGTATACGGCTTCCGGCGGCGTTACGGAGAAGAGCGGGAACCTGAAGCGGCACCTACCTGGCGGCGGCAGCACATAGCGCTGAGCCTGTTCAGCATCGTGGGAGCAGCCTGGGGCCGGTGAGTGGAGCAGGGCCTGCAGGGAAGCCCTGGAAACAGACGCTGTGGTGGCCATCTTTATTGTGGGCACTGCAGGCTACTGATGCTGGCACATGCTGTGCCATCCAGCCTGATTGAAGATAACGTCCCCTGTCTGGTGGCCTTACTACCTGGGTTCCCCTCAGCTGTTTTTAACCCACAGCAAGTTTACACTACACACTACAGGGTTTAATTGGCACGGCAGACAGAAGGGGGCAACCTTCTTTATACCTCTCCAAGCTCATAGCTGCAGTGCTGCACAACTGTACTCACTGTTTGGGCTCCATCTCTGGACCACCTCTGTGGCACCCATACTGCTGTGGGCTCCCTGAGATATACCGGCACAACCTCCTGCTGCATGTAGCGTTTTGAGTACTCCATTTTTGCCGCACTGTTTTTTACTTAATAATGCTGCCCTGATCACCTTATATCCCAACCCAGAGCTTTCTTTTATATCAGTGGGTAATCTGATATTACTCTTTTGCTACCTATAGCTACTAACTTCAGAAAAGATTTTGCTATATTATGAGCCGTATTGCACTGAAAGCTAAGAAAAAAGGGCCTCAGGAAATTTCTCACCACTTTCTTCGACAAGAAAAGCAGCTTTCACCCCGATATCCTAATAGCCCGTCTCAGCCTGTCGTGATGGACCAATCGTCGTCACCTGCTACTAGGGGTGATATCCAGACCCTTCAGGCTCTTATAATGGACCTTAAGGAATCTTTTACCACTGCCCTGGAGAAGGCTGTAGGAGAACTGAAAGCAGATATGACGGACCTTTCGTCCCGTACCGCTTCTCTGGAAACGCAAGTAGTTCGGGTCCAGGAAGTCCAGGAACATATTGGCAATGATATGAACTATTTCTACACCGAATTGGACCTCCTCAGGGACAAGAATGAAGATCTGGAGAATCGCGAAAGACGGAACAACCTCCGCATTCGCAACGTCCCGGAAACGGTGGCCCCAGGTGAGCTAGAACCCTACATCTTACGCCTGTTTGCCCTCCTCCTTCCGTCTGAAGATGCTTCTGCTTTTCAAATTGAGCGGGCGCATAGAGCCCTACGGCCCAAACCGAAGGACACTGATCCCCCCAGAGATGTGATCCTCAAGCTCCTTTCCTTCAAGATCAAGAACTTGATCACTACGGCCAGTAGATCTTCTTCCTCTATTTTGTTCGAAGGGACGAAGCTCCAAATTTTCCAGGATCTAGCCCCTTCCACCATTGCGAAACGCAGGGACCTGCGCTCAGTGACTGCTCTGCTCAGAAGAAATGGATATAAATATAAATGGGGATTTCCGTTCCGTCTTCAAGTAGAGATTAAGGGGAAGCCCTATTTCATAAAGACGCCGGATGAAGGAAAGGATCTGCTTCGTAGATTGAACCTTAATTTGTCCTCTGGTCCGTCTCGTCTAGGGGCTCACGCCCAAGATTGATAGTCTCGAACATTCTCAATGCAGACCTATTTGTTGATTTCCTGTTGTTTATTATACTAGTATATGCGATATGTATTGTGCTTTGTCCTGTTTAGGTATTATACCAGGCTCAATACTAGTTTTGTTATGTGTTTATATTTTCTTTGGTTATTGTTAGTATCCACTCTATTCTACCGAGAAATGTGGTATAATTGCTCTGGGTGGGATATGTTGGCCCACCTCCAAGCCTCGTCAACCCCAATTTTAGGGATTATTGCATTTGCACCTGTGAATTTGATTTTGTGACTCGAGTTTATCCTCGATTTTTGAATGCCATGCCGTTTTCTTGTCTTGCCATAAACGCTAAGGGCCTTAATACTCCACAGAAGCGCTCACACTTGTTCCATTCATTAAATCGCCTTCGGGGCGACTGCATTTTTCTTCAGGAAACCCACCTCAAGTCAGGGAGTCACCCCTCCTTAGCCTCCAAACACTACCCCACAATATACTATTCTAACAATACCTCTAAACGGAATGGAGTGGCCATACTGCTCTGATCCACGTTTCCTTTCGTGCTTTCTGAATCCAGGAGTGATCCCGAGGGTCGATTTCTTATTCTCAAGGGGAAGTTGGGACATGAGGAGATGACCTTAGCTAACATCTATGCTCCTAACTCAGGTCATTCCCAGTTTTTCAATACGTTTTTTCATATCCTCTCGGAATTTAGGAGTGGTAAAACACTTTTAGGCGGGGATTTTAACACAGTTCAGCTTCCTAGATAAGTCTGGTACCCATGATGACAGGACTAAAATCCCGGGCTCTGCGGCCTTACGTAAACACATGGCCGATGCTGGCCTCTTTGACATCTGGAGATCCCTCAATCCCTCCGTGAGGGATTATACCTTTTATTCCAACCCCCATGACACTTACTCCCGTATTGATCTTTTTCTAGGGTGTGCTTCCCTTTCTCAAACTGCGATTCATTCCTCCATCTTTCCTAATTCATGGTCTGATCACTCTATCCTCGAGACTTCCTTTGGACTCTTGGAGTCCACCACGGGTAGGCCCTCCTGGAGACTGAATGAAACCCTCCTGAAGCTCCCCCAGTTTAAGGACATGGTTAAAGACTGCTTTCAGGACTACTTTCGTCTTAATTTGTCTGCGGACGTCCCTGTTTCCACAGTTTGGGAGGCCCATAAGTCCGTGATTAGGGGACATATCATTCAATTCGCTTCTCGCCGTAAGAAGTCTCAAGAAGCCTTGATTGTATCCCTTACCTCGTCCATCGCTTCTCTGGATCGAGAGCATAAGAGGACTTTGTCCAAGAGAACTTTGTCTCAACTCTCCCAAAAACGGGCGGAGTTACAGGTTCTTCTTGCCGAACGTGTTGAGCGAAGTCTCAGATGGGCCAATCAAATGTTTTATGATAGGAGTAATAAAGCACATACCCTGTTGGCCCGTAGACTTAGAGCTAAACGAGCCTCACAGATCATTTCTGCGATCAAAAGCCCCTCGGGTGCTCTGCTTTATAACCCTAAAGATATTAATGGTGCATTTACTCAATATTATAAGGCTTTATATAATTTGTCTGCCCCGTCTGACACTGAATCCCATGCTCAGGGTATCCAACAATATCTGGACTCTTGTACGCTTCCCAGTATATCTGAATCTACGGCCCGGGCCATGGATGCGGATATCACTGAAGAAGAACTTGCCTCGGCCCTTAAATCACAGAAACCGTCTAAGGCACCTGGCCCTGATGGTCTCCCTATGTCCTACTATAAGTCATTTGAACGACTACTTTCTCCCCAGCTGATCCGTTTGTTCAATTCTATTCTACATGGTGCCTCCTTCCATCCTGACTCTACTGTCTCTAGAATTATTGTTATTCCCAAACCTGGGAAAGACCCCTCTCTTTGCGCTAGTTATCGTCCCATTTCCTTGATCAACATAGATCTTAAATTATTTGCCAAGATCTTGGCCAATAGGCTGAATGTAGTTTTATCTTCCTTAATTCACCCTGACCAGGTGGGCTTTATACCCTCAACGCCAAGCCTCTGACAATACAAGACGTACTATAGATCTGATACATCACTCCACCACCCATAGGATCCCATCAGTAGTCTTGGCCTTGGACGCGGAAAAGGCATTCGACCGCCTATTATGGCCTTTCATGTTTAAAACCCTAGCCTCAGTAGGTATCTCAGGAAATTTCATGCAGGCCATAAAATCTCTCTATTTGCACCCGTGTTCTACGGTGATGACCAACGGATTACACTCGCCACGTTTTGCTCTGGGAAATGGAACGAGACAGGGGTGCCCCCTATCCCCTCTCATTTTTGCTATTTGCATCGAGCCATTGGCGGCCAGAATTAGAGCTAACCCCGATATTGGGGGCGTAAAGGTGGGTGATGAACAATTCAAGTTGTCTCTCTTTGCCGACGATGTTCTCCTTACCTTGACTTCTCCCTTGATATCGCTCCGTAACCTCCAATCGGAATTACGAACATACGGCACTCTCTCTGGATACAAAATGAATAGCTCTAAGTCTGAAGCCTTGGCTCTTTGTATTCCCTCGCAACAACTTTCTACGCTTACTACCTCCTTTCCTTTTATCTGGCGTCCCTTGGCAATTAAATACCTTGGCATCTCCATCACTAAGTCATACTCTTCACTTTACCAAGCTAACTACACTCCTATGTTTCAGACACTGGAAAAAGATTTATTGCGCTGGCAGTCCCTTTTTATTTCATGGATTGGTAGGATTAACACGATTAAAATGAATCTCCTCCCTAGACTACTATATTTATTCCAAACCTTACCTATACCTATCCAGATTTCAGCCTTGGACTCTATGCAAACCCTCTATAACCGCTTCATCTGGGCACATGGTAAACCTCGCATTCGTAGAGCCATTCTGGCTAAGTCTGCTTCTAATGGCGGACTGGGCTTGCCAATACTCCGCTCTTATTACCACGCCGCCCCCAGCTGAACCATGTTGTGTCGTGGCACTCCGAACCTGGGTGCAAACGCTGGGTAGATTTAGAGAATTCTCTGTTGCAGACAAGTCGAGTGGATGACATACTATGGTTACCCAGACCGCTTAGACCAGCCTCGGCCTGTGAAACTCCGACCATTCGCTTTACCCTTAAGATATGGGATAAACTCCGTCCCTCGCTGGACCTAGCTCCTTTTCCCTCACCTATGTCCCCCATCTGGGACCACCCCCGGTTCCCCTCAGGTCTGGACAGACATATGGCATCTTACTGGCGAACTCTAAACGTTACCAGATTCAAACATGTAAAAGGTCAATATGCTCCATCTTCATTTACTGACCTCCAAACTATTCACTCAATCCCCGCCTCCCGCCATTTTCAATATAATCAAATCATGAGCTTCGTTAATTCCCAATTTCCCTCTAGTAAAATTCGGATGCTGACCCACTTTGAGCGCATCTGCTCTCATTCAGTTGGCCATAAAGGTAATATCTCTGTTCTCTATCATTCGGTCCTGGCCCCAGACCCCCCAAACCGAGATTCTCATGAACTGGCTTGGGAGTTAGATCTCCCGTCCACTTTTGAAGACGAGGACTGGTCCACAATCAGAACTAGAATCGCCAAAGCCTCCATCAGTGTCACTATCAGGGAGACATGTTATAAGGTATATACCCAGTGGTATTTGACACCCTCCAGACTTCATGCTATCTTTCCATTGACTAGTAACTGTAGTACTGGTCGCACAGGTTTAATTCTTATTATGAGAATGACCCCAATTTATATTATTCAAAGCACATTTGCGTTATTCATAACCATTTAGGGGGTGCTACCACAGGCAAATCCTGAATGGTCTCATATGGACCACACAAATAAATAATATAGCCACATAAAGAGATAGAGTGCTAAGTAAATAACTTTGTGACTAGGAACTGCTGATTCATTTCTGTCAGCAGCGACGGCAGCTATAAACAAACTCTTCCCCTTGTTACAACTAAACTAGATAAGATCATCACGTATTAACGGCTAAAAGACATCAGGCTGCCAGAGCTCAATTTGTGAACTGACAGCAGCTGTTTCTCTCCTATGTGATACAAATGTATCATATGTTTATTGGCTTTTCTCTAGAGGATGTAACAACATTTATGAAGTGCATGAGGGCACTCAGATACTCTTGAGATACATTCAAAGTCTAACCAGATTTCTGTTACGATTTTTGTGATACATTAAAAACATAGCTCACAGCTTTGGGAGATTAAGTTTATTACTGCTACAGGTTGAGTCTCCCTTATCCAAAATGCTTGGGACCAGAGGTATTTTGGATATGGGATTTTTCCGTATTTTGGAATAATTGCATACCATAATGAGATATCATGGTGATGGGACCTAAATCTAAGCACAGAATGCATTTATGTTTCATATACACCTTATACACACAGCCTGACGGTAATTTTAGCCAATATTTTTTATAACTTTGTGCATTGAACAAAGTGTGTGTACATTCACACAATTCATTTATGTTTCATATACACCTTATGCACACAGCCTGAAGGTCATTTAATACAATATTTTTAATAACTTTGTGTATTAAACAAAGTTTGTGTACATTGAGCCATCAAAAAACAAAGGTTTCACTATCTCACTCTCACTCAAAAAAGTCCGTATTTCGGAATATTCCGTATTTCGGAATATTTGGATATGGGATACTCAACCTGTATTTCTGAAACACAGTAAACTATTAGAGTATTATTATCATCTTATTACAGCACACACTATGAAAACTGGAGTCCTGTTTTCACAATAGTCTCATCTCATGAATCCTGGGAGGGATTAGAAAATTTTGAGACACTTTTTGAAGGAGTTCCTCTATAGCTAGTAGAAACACAGCTATACAGGAATTACATACTCCTGATACACTCTTCATTAATCTATAACCTTATAAACAATATAAAAATCATTTGGGTGACATCTGGTGCGCAGCTCTTTTAATTTTAATCACGATTTCTTATTTACACTACTTTACTTTTTCTTTTAATATTAGCTGGTTTTACCATATATTATATTAAAAGTTATATTTTAATTAAACTTTGTGTGCACCACTCTAGGGCATTTCGAACCCTTTCTCTATCTTTCCATTGACCTCGGATCACTGCTGGAGGAACTGTGGAGAGATTGGTACATTCATATATGGTGGTTCTGCCCGATAATTCAGTCATTTTGGGAACAAATGTGGGCGCTTCTTTCACAGGTTTTGAGACATCCTGTCTCAGGTAACATTGCCATTGCACTGTTGTGTGCTCCGACTCCTTCGCTTGACAAGCACTAAGACAAACTTGTAACTCATGTATGTAACTGTTATGCACACCAGTGCCTGCAGGAATGTACTGGTGTCTGAACTGTTATGCACACCAGTGCCTGCAGGAATGTACTGGTGTCTGAACTGTTATGCACACCAGTGCCTGCAGGAATGTACTGGTGTCTGAACGGATAGGGATGCAAAACAAATGAACTCACAGACAGACTGGGGAATATGACATTACGTACACAGAAGGTGATAGGATAACAAAATAAACACAAAGTGAACAAAGAAGCCCAGAGGCTAAGAAACTGGGTGTCTCCCTAGTATTAGGAAAGCTCAGATGGAAAAAGCAAGATGTTGTGTTTTAATACGTAGAGAACCCGAAATGCTGTTGCTAAGGGCAACAGCAAAACCCTAAAGGGTTACCAACGGGTGTGGCAGTAAACTCCTTGGTCAGAGATGGAATGATAGACACAAGGAGAGTCTCCACAATCCTAATCCTCACTTGCAGCGCACAGGTTCAGCTTACTGCCACTAACTGACACCTGAACACCTTGCACAGTGAGAAAGGATTTCGGCAGGCAAGTCTGAGAATACAGCCGCAAACTTGCTAAGTTCACAGAGTAGCAAAAGAACCCCAGCAAGTTAAACGACTGACTCCAGTCTTACTGCTAGGTCTGGATTGGCAGAGTGTAGTACCAAATCCCCAGGCCTATATGCAGTAAGCAACAACAAATACAAAGCTACACAGTACTGGCTAACTTTCAGGAACTAACTAACCAACAAAGATTCAGCAGCATCTGCTTAACCTGAGAAGAGGGTTTATAAAGCAGGTGCTGTCCACGACCCACTCAGACCTCACAGACTGTGAGCACAAAAACCAGCACCGGATCCCCTGCCGTGCACAGAGCCTGTAACCACTGCACAGCAAAAGACCCGAACCGGAGTATCAGCTACGCTCAGGTTACTCCGCTAGCACTTGTCTCCCGGTTGCCATGACGACGTGGCAGCACAGGGCAGGAGACCCTAACAGTACCCCCCCTCTGACGAGGGGTCAAAGAACCCCAACCACCAGGTTTATCGGGGAACTGCGAGAAGAAAGAGCGTATCAGTCTGGGGGCATGAAGATCACAACTGCGCACCCACGACCGCTCCTCCGGGCCATACCCCTTCCAGTGCACCAAAAATGACAGCCGACCCCGAACCATCTTGGAGTCAAGAATCCTTTCAACAACAAACTCCCTCTGGCCACGTATCAGAAGAGGGGAAGGTCTTCCACTGGAAGAAGGATTACTAATCGCCCGTTTTAAAAGGGAACAATGAAATGTTTTATTGATACCCAAAGAACGGGGCAGATCTAACTAAAATGCCACCGGATTGATAACCCTGGTGATCTTATAAGGGCCGATGAACCGGGGGCCTAACTTATGAGATGGCTGTCTCAACTTCAAATTCTTGGTAGACAACCAGACGAAGTCTCCTAATTTGAAGCTGCAGGGTCTTTTCCGCTTATCAAAAACCCTTTTGGTCACTAATGACACAGTCACAAGGGCTTTCTTCACTTTCCTCCAAATACCTCTAAGGACCGAAACCACAGAGGAACCACCAGGCGTGGAGTCCAGGGGGTCAAAAGAATTGGCCTTAGGATGATGCCCATACACACAAAGGAAGGGAGAGATCCCTGTAGCAGAGTGAGCCGCGTTGTTATAGGCAAACTCCGCCATGGACAGATGAGCAACACAGTCAGTCTGACACTTGGAGACATAACACCTGAGGAACTGCTCCAAGGACTGGTTCACCCTTTCAGTCTGCCCATTAGACTGCGGATGGTAGCCTGACGACAAGCTGACAGAAATCTGGAGATCGGAACAAAATGCCCTCCAGAATTTGGCCATAAACTGGGATCCGCGGTCAGAGACCACATCAAGTGGCAACCCGTGGAGACGCACAACATGCAGCATAAATAATTCAGACAGGCGTCTGGCCGATGGCAACCCAACCAGTGGAACGAAGTGCGCCATCTTCGAAAACCTGTCAACGACAACCCAGATGGGTGTCATCCCGGAGGATTTGGGCAAGTCCACCACAAAATCCATTGAAATGTGGGTCCATGGCTTAGATGGAATAGAGAGTGGATGTAATGGGCCAACAGGAACCCTTCTAGGAGTCTTATTTCGGGCACAGATGTCACATGCCCGAACCCACTGATCCACATCCTTAGCCACCGAGGGCCACCACACCGCCCTAGATAGCAACTCCCGAGTTCTGGCAATACCCGGGTGACCTGCCGACTTCTTGGCATGGAATTCCAGGAACACTCGCTGTCTTAACCTAGGAGGCACAAACAAAAGACCTACCGGAAGGTCTGGAGGAGCCTGCTCCTGTGCTCTAAGGACTAATGACAAGAGGTCCTGGGTAATGCCCACTTTAATACATGATGGGGACACAATGGGCAAAGGCTCCTCGGTGGTCTCCTGGATTGGAGCAAAACTCAGCGAGAGCGCATCAGCCTTGATGTTTTTTGACCCAGGGCGATATGTTATCAAAAAATTAAAGCGAGCAAAAAACAAAGCCCATCGTGCCTGCCTGGCATTGAGACGCTTCGCTGACTCTAAATATGCCAGATTCTTATGGTCGGTGAGAATTGAGACCACAAACTTAGCCCCCTCAAGCCAGTGTCTCCACTCCTCGAGTGCATCCTTAATAGCCAACAATTCCCGGTTACGCACGTCATAATTCATCTCGGCAGGCGAAAATTTACGGGAAAAGTAAGCGCAGGGATGAAGGCGATTATCAGACACTCCCATCTGAGAGAGCACTGCCCCAATACCCATCTCAGAGGCATCCACCTCCACCACAAAAGGACGCTCTGGATCTGGGTGTCGCAGCACCTTGGCCGAGACAAATGCCCTTTTGAGACGGGCAAAAGCCGCTTTAGCCTCAAGACCAGTGAGCAACATCCGCCCCTTTCTTAGTGAGTGCCACCAAGGGCGCCACTATAGACGAAAATCCAGCGATAAATCGTCTATAAAAATTTGCAAAGCCCAGGAAACGCTGTAGCGCCTTCAAACTAGTGGGCTGCACCCAATCCAGGACTGCCTGTACCTTGGAACCCTCCATTTGGAAACCTTCTGGGGAGATAATATATCCTAGAAATGCGATTTGCTGAACATCAAATTCGCACTTCTCCAGCTTCGCCCCAAGCCGGTGGTCTCTGAGTTTCTGGAGGACTAAGCGTACATGCTTCCGATGTTCCTCCAGGGAATGGGAGAAGATTAGGATGTCATCTAAGTATACAACTAAGACTCTATCCAAATATTCCCTGAGTACATCGTTCATGAAATCCTGGAAGACTGCCGGGGCATTACAGAGCCCAAAAGGCATCACCAAATATTCATAATGCCCTGAGTGGGTATTAAAGGCAGTCTTCCATTCATCCCCCTCTCTTATTCGGATTAGATGGTACGCCCCGCGTAGGTCAATCTTAGAAAAAATGGTGGCAGTACGAAGCTGGTCAAACAAGACCGAAATGAGAGGCAGTGGGTATGAGTTTTTAATCGTGATACGGTTCAATTCCCTGAAGTCGATGCAGGGTCGCAACGAACCGTCCTTTTTACCCACGAAGAAGAGCCCCGACCCAACTGGAGACTGTGAAGGTCTGATAAATCCCTTAGCCAAGTTCTCCTGAATGTACTCTGCCATAGCCTGAGTCTCAGGACGTGACAGGGAGTACAACCTGCTCTTGGGAAGCTTAGCATTCGGCAACAAATCAATGGCACAGTCATAGGGGCGATGGGGAGGTAGTACCTCTGCAACTTTTTTGGAGAACACGTCCGCAAAATCTGCATAACACCCTGGCAATCCTGGCAAACTTAGCTGCGAGAGCCTGACTGGAAGGCTCAAGCAACTCCTGAAACAATCAGTACCCCAACTAAGAATCTCCCCAGAGACCCAGTCAAATTGAGGATTGTGGGCCCTTAACCAGGGTAACCCCAACACCAATGGGTCAAAAGTACAGACAGTCACATAAAAGGACAATTTTTCAGAGTGTGTGGCTCCAATAAACAAAGAAATCTGGCTAGTGCAAGAGGTAATTTTACCTTGGGATAATGGTTCCCCATTTAACCCACAAATCTCAATTTCCAATGCCAAGGGTACTAAGGGAACAGAGTGTTTCAGGGCAAATTGGCGGTCCATAAAAACCCCGTCGGCCCCACTGTCCACAAAGGCCTCAGTCTTGACAGTTTGACCGAGGATCTTCAAGGTCACCGGAATGATAAAAGTCTTCTTGGGAAATTCTGACTTCTGGCCTGACAGGATATTTCCCATCACCCTCAGGCCCTGAAGTTTTCCGGCTTTTCTGGGCATGATACTACCACATGACCTTATTCCCACAGTACAAACACAACCCCTGCTGTCTCCTCCGCGTCTTCTCACGCGAGGAGAGGTGGGTAGCCCTAATCTGCATAGGCTCCTCGGAAAATTCCTCAGAGTCTGAGGTTCCCTTGGGAAAGAAGGAAACCTCGGTCTCCCTTTCAAGCCTACGCTCTCTCAGCCGTCTATCCACCCGGATGGATAACTGCATGAGCTGATCCAAGCTATCAGGCAAGGGATATTGTACCAGTTGGTCTTTTATCTGGTTAGAAAGACCTCTTCGGTACTGGTGTCTCAGGGCTGGGTCATTCCACTGGGTATCATGGGCCAACCTCCGAAACTCTGTACAGTAAACCTCAACTGGCCTTCGCCCTTGCTTAAGGATCGAAATCTGAGCCTCGGCTGAGGCCGTCTTGTCAGGGTCATCATACAACATGCCCAGTGCCGTAAAAAAAGCATCAACACTTTTTTTTTTTTATATATTCTTTATTTTGGTTTTACAGAGAAAGTAAGGACGTTATCAAAAGTACAACCAGTCGTATAGTGCAGAAATACATGAGTTAAGATACCTGTAAAATACACAACATCCAAAATCTACACAAAAAACAAGACAGAGGTTAGAGGGGGGAAATGGGAATAGAATCAGGGTGGGGGGGGAGAGTGGGGGAGCGAGCTAATCAATCTAAATTAGATATTAGTTTGGGTTCCACACAGTAAAGCGAGTTACACATATAAGCGGCATCATGTTGAATCTAGTGGGATCTGGTCTTTGTAGGTAGAGGTAGATTTAAACTCCATCCAAGAGAACCACGTGGCGACATAATCGGCACGTGAGTCAAGGACTGAATGAAAAATATCTTCCATTGATCTATAAAATTCTATGCGCTGAAACCATTCCCATATTTGAGGGGGGGCCCGGGACTTCCAATGTACTGGTACCACAGCTCTTGCTGCGTTATTGAGGTGTTTGAGAAGGGAGTGTTTATACTTTGCCAGTGGAATTGTAGTGTGGGAGAGCAGCCAGAAGTCAATTCCAGTAGGCGCTTGAAATCCCAGGATCTTGGAGGATATTTGAATTATTTGGTTCCAGAAGGTAGTGATCAGGGGACAGTCCCACCATATATGAAGAAGGGTGCCACACTCTTTTCCACATCTCCAACATAACGGGGATACTGAGGGATAAAACTTATGTAGAAGGGAGGGACAGCGATGCCATCTAGTAAGCACTTTATACTGTGTTTCAATAACTTCTAAGCTTGTGGAGCAACGGGACATAACTTCATAGTGCTTCTGCCAATTGATGTGTATCCCTCTGGGTCTGAGATCTGCGTCCCATTTTGCGCAGAAAGCGGGGTCGCCGGGATAGCGACCCTGTAGTAATATCTTATAAATACCAGACACGACATGTGAGGGTTCTGAGGATTGGGAGCACATTGTTTCAAAAGGGGTAAGACTACCAGTCAATGCAGCAGCTGTCCTGTGAGATAAAATGAAATGGCGAGCTTGAAGATAAAACCAGAAGTCAGTCGCAGGAATATCAGTTCCCTCCCTAATGTCATTGAAAGCTTTGATCTTCCCTCCAGAGAGTAAATGTGTAATTCTAGTCAAGCCTACCCTATTCCACCTAGCGGCCACACCACCACCCATACCTGGTCCAAACAGCGGGTTGTCAAGGAGCGGGAGAAGCAAGGAAGTTGATGAGGAAAGGCCCATTTTAAATCTCAGTGTTCTCCATAGAACCAAGGTGGGCCCAACCGTCAGATGTGAGGAGCGGCCAATGGTTCCAAGCCAGGGTACTGCCTGTAAGTGTAGACCCGAGGACCGTTTCTCCAAGTCAACCCACTGCTTAGAGCCGGCACCAGGCCGTGACCAATCCAGGACCCTGTTCAAAATTGTAGCCTGATAGTACGCCGAAACCATGGGCAGTTGTTGGCCCCCCTGAGCTTTCCTTAAAAATAGGTAGCAGTGTTTAAACCTGGGTTTTCTGCCGTTCCAAACAAAGTGGCTGATCGCCTTGTGCGCATTTGCCAAGAACTGATGGGGGAGCTTTAAGGGGATAGTCTGGAAAAGATAGAGCAGTCGTGGCAGGACATTCATTTTCACAATGTTCATACGGCCTAGCCAGGAGAACTTCTGTTGGAGCCACTGCGACATTTCCTTACGCAGTTTTCGCAGAAAAGGAATGTGGTTCAGAGTGACAGTTGTCGAGAGGGAGGAGGGGATCAGAATGCCCAAGTATTTAATATGTGAGGGGTGCCAGGCAAATGGGAATGTAATCTTTAGGGACGAAACTAAGTCTGTGGTGAGAGAGATACTAAGGGCCGTTGATTTAGCATGGTTAATCTTGAAATTGGACAATGCTCCAAAGCGTGCAAATTCTTTCATAAGCTCAGACAGGGAAACAGCAGGATTTGTAACGATCGCCAGAAGGTCGTCCGCGAATAATGCAAGTTTATGTTCGTTTCCCACCTTCAGGCCAGTGATATCCGGGTTCTGCCTAATGGCTCTAGCCAGAGCCTCCATGCAGATAACATATATCAATGGCGACAGCGGGCATCCCTGTCTAGTCCCATTAGAGATGGTTATCGGGTCAGAGAGTATTCCGTTTACCCGCACTCGTGCCGAGGGTGCTCGATATAGTGCCAAGATTTTTTGCAAGAACATCTCTCCCATGCCAGCCGGCGCAGCGCGACCTCCATAAAGACCCAGTCGATTCGGTCAAAGGCTTTCTCAGCATCTATGGAGAGAAGCATCATGGGAACCTTAGCTGTGTTCGCATGGGCAATCAAGTCAATCACTCGTATGGTGTTGTCTCTCGCTTCTCTGCCACGTACGAAACCAACCTGGTCCGGGTGTATTACTGTTGGAAGCAGCTGACACAGGCGGTTCGCCAAGAGTTTAGCATATAATTTATGGTCGACGTTAAGGAGGGAGATTGGCCTGTAGCTAGATGGCAATGATGGGTCTTTTCCGTCTTTAGGGATGACCGTGACATGGGCCTCCAGGGACTGGTTGGAAAAGGGGGCCTGTGGAAAGATAGTGTTGCATGTATGGAGCAGGAGGGGGAGAAGTTTATCCTGAAATGCTTTGTAATAGGATATGGGAAAACCGTCGGGGCCCGGGGCATCAACACTTTTAAGCGACGGACAGTCAGGCTGCAACCCATATGCCCAGACCTGTGGGTCTCCTTGTAGCAAGGAAATCACTATGCCCACCCGCTGAATCTCCGACCCAGAAGACTGAGGCCTAAGCCGGAAGTATAGCTTGCAGCTCTCCTTGAAACAAAAGAACTGCGAGCGATCTCCAGAAAAACGATCCGGGAGATTTACTTTCGGCTCCTTAACCCCTGAAGGTGCTGCTGCTGCGGGAGCTCCGCCAGCGGCCTGGGAGGTGTGCATTTTAATGGACAAATCATTAAATTGTCGAGTCAGGACCTGCACCTGATC
The DNA here is from genome assembly GCF_028390025.1 of Pseudophryne corroboree. Taxonomy (NCBI): domain Eukaryota; kingdom Metazoa; phylum Chordata; class Amphibia; order Anura; family Myobatrachidae; genus Pseudophryne; species Pseudophryne corroboree. The sequence continues at coordinate 715,004,161 of NC_086447.1, forward strand.
GACCACCTGTTGCAACGTATTTTGAGGGGTATGCTCCATATTCCCACAAAATTTCAACAGGAGTATTAGGCTGCTGAAGATGTTATGCACACCAGTGCCTGCAGGAATGTACTGGTGTCTGAACTGTTATGCACACCAGTGCCTGCAGGAATGTACTGGTGTCTGAACTGTTATGCACACCAGTGCCTGCAGGAATGTACTGGTGTCTGAACGGATAGGGATGCAAAACAAATGAACTCACAGACAGACTGGGGAATATGACATTACGTACACAGAAGGTGATAGGATAACAAAATAAACACAAAGTGAACAGAGAAGCCCAGAGGCTAAGAAACTGGGTGTCTCCCTAGTATTAGGAAAGCTCAGTTGGAAAAAGCAAGATGTTGTGTTTTAATACGTAGAGAACCCGAAATGCTGTTTCTAAGGGCAACAGCAAAACCCTAAATGGTTACCAACGGGTGTGGCTGTAAACTCCTTGGTCAGAGATGGAATGATAGACACAAGGAGAGTCTCCACAATCCTAATCCTCACTTGCAGTGCACAGGTTCAGCTTACTGCCACTAACTGACATCTGAACACCTTGCACAGTGAGAAAGGATTTCGGCAGGCAAGTCTGAGAATACAGCCGCAAACTTGCTAAGTTCACAGAGTAGCAAAAGAACCCCAGCAAGTTAAACGACTGACTCCAGTCTTACTGCTAGGTCTGGATTGGCAGAGTGTAGTACCAAATCCCCAGGCCTATATGCAGTAAGCAACAACAAATACAAAGCTACACAGTACTGGCTAACTTTCAGGAACTAACTAACCAACAAAGATTCAGCAGCATCTGCTTAACCTGAGAAGAGGGTTTATAAAGCAGGTGCTGTCCACGCCCCACTCAGACCTCACAGACTGTGAGCACAAAAACCAGCACCGGATCCCCTGCCGTGCACAGAGCTTGTAACCACTGCACAGCAAAAGACCCGAACCGGAGTATCAGCTACGCTCAGGTTACTCCGCTAGCACTTGTCTCCCGGTTGCCATGACGACGTGGCAGCACAGGGCAGGAGACCCTAACAGTAACGCAGCTAAATCCCTTATAGCCAAACATTGGAAGTCCTCAGTGGCGCCTCCAACCACTGCCCTTTTGAATCGTATCCAGTTTGTTGCCTCAATGGAATATATCACGAGTTTACAAAATAACACGGTAACATCCTTTCACAAAATATGGTCCCCCTGGTTCCTTTTTCGTTCTTCTCCCCTCCCTGGCCTCAACTGACATCCCTATGTCTTTGTGTATTTTACCCACTACGCCCACAAGATGTTAATAATTTTTTTTATTTTTTTATTTCTCTCTCTCTCTCTCTCTCTATTCTGATCTCTCCCTTTGTATGTTTTGTTTATCTATTAGCAGCTTATTCTATGGCTATTCTATTATATGCTCTATGTTTCTGTATACTTTTTATTACTTTCAGATATTGCAATGCCTGTATTTCACAGTACACTTTTTGTATTGCTTGCTTGTTTCTAAAATAAAATAAAAAACATTGTTTTAAAAAAGAAGTGCACTTGTTCTTAACTAACGCTGTCTAAACGACATGTAGAAAATGTAAGGGTCCTGTAAATGCACAAAGCTGATGAAACAGTCGGCTTTACAGAGGAGACAGTGCCCAGCAGTCCCAGGATCAGCGCAGCTTTGTGTAATGGCGCCCAAACGCTGACAGGGAGTGGGAGAGAGAGATGCAGCTCCAGGGCGGAAACACCTGCTGTAGATGGCGCCTGAAGCGGGGGGAGGGACTATAGGTCAGCGCCTTATTCCCTCTGCTGGATTTCACCACCGGGAACTATGGAGCCTATAATAAACGAATTTTAGTAAATCTGATCTGTGCTCCCTGCCCTGGTGGATATAGTGTGGGGTCACTGCACGGCTACAGTGTACACACCAGCGGCGCGGTCCGTCTCCAGGTACCCCGACCGGATCGCGATTTCGGCGGCTCCCACCTGGGGGACCCTCTTACCTCCTCCCTGAAGTGCGGCCACGCGATCCAGGAGGGCAGCAGTGGTGACGTGTGACCGATGACCGGAGTGCCTCCTCTGCAAGTACCCGGCGGGCGTATGCAGCTCCCCAGGCACCAATTTACAAACAGAGCTCCAGTGCCTGGGGGCGGGGCATAGAGGAGGCAGTGCAGTGCATCCTGGGAACAGTCAAAGCTTTAGGGGTATATGCAATTGCAGTCAAATTCCCGAAAATGTCGAAAAACTGGACATTTTGGCCCCCCCCCAAAAAAAAAAAATCGACAATGCAATTCAGTACTTTTCGCCAAAAAAAAACGGACTTTCCAAATTCGACTTTTTGAAATTCGACATTTCTGCAATGGTACAAATGCGGTAATTCGACAAAAGTATATTCAATTGAAGATTGTAAATTCGACAACAGTGCTTTTAGACAGTAAATTCGTCATTTTCAATCCACCACACTTAGCTGGCGGAATCTAATAAAAAAATTTAAAAACATGTTTTTTTTTGTGTTTTTTGTATTGGTAATAGCATATCTATTTATATTAGAAGGGATTAGGTACTTGGTTTGTCTATTTTGGAGGCACAAGTATTATTTATATATTTTTAAAATATTATTATTATTATTATTATTATTATTATTTATTATTATTTTTAATGGAATGGTAAAAATCTGGAAAAAAAACTGCGTGGGGTCCCCCCTCCTAAGAATAACCAGCCTCGGGCTCTTCGAGCCGGTCCTGGTTCTAAAAATCCGGGGGAAAAACTGACAGGGGATCCCCCGTATTTTTAAAACCAGCACCGGGCTCTGCGCCTTATGCAAAAAAATACGGGGGGCAAAAAGCGTAGGGGTCCCCCGTATTTTTTACACCAGCATCCGGGTCACTTTTATACAGCGCCCTGCAGCCGTGGCATGAAATACGCAACCTAGTCATCCCTGACCGGGGTACCGTGGAGGAGTGGGGACCAGGGGCCAGGGGTGAAGCCCGAGGCTGTCGTCCCCCATCCAAGGGCTGCGGGTGGGAGGCTGATAGCCTTTTGAAAAATGAAATACTGTTTTTTCCAGTAGTACTACAAGTCCCAGCAAGCCTCCCCCGCAAGCTGGTACTTCGAGAACCACAAGTACCAGCATGCGGGAGAAAAACGGGCCCGCTGGTACCTGTAGTTCTACTGGGAAAAAAATACCCAAATAAAAACAGGACACACACACCGTGAGAGTAAAACTTTATTTCACCCATGTCGACACACACATACTTGCCTATGTTCACACGCCGACCTCTGTCCACTTGTCCAAGTAGAATCCACGGTGTACCTGAAAATAAAATTATACTCACCTCAATCCAGTGTCCTGTGATTTGTAATCCACGTACTTGGCAAAACAAAACACCGAACACCCGGATCAGGCAGACTGAAAGGGGTCCCATGTTTACACATGGGACCCCTTTCCCCGAATGCAGAGACCCCCGTGACTCCTGTCACAGAAAGGTCCCTTCAGCCAATCAGGAAGCGCCACTTTGTGGCACTCTCCTGATTGGCTGTATGCGCGTCTGAGCTGGCAGACAGCGCATCGCACAGCTCCCTCCATTAGTTTAGTGACCTCACCGCTGACCGCAAAGTTCCCACCATTGAAAGTAATGGAGGGGTCTGTGCAATGCGCTGTCTGCCAGCTCAGACGCGCATACAGCCAATCAGGAGAGTGCCACGAAGTGGCGCTTCCTGATTGGCTGAAGGGACCTTTCTGTGACAGGAGTCACGGGGGTCTCTGCATTCGGAGAGTGGGGTCCCATGTGTAAACATGGGACCCCTTTCAGTCTGCCTGGTCCGGGTGTTCGTTTTATTTCTCTGACGTCCTAGTGGATGCTGGGAACTCCGAAAGGACCATGGGGAATAGCGGGCTCCGAAGGAGGCTGGGCACTCTAGAAAGATTTATGACTACCTGGTGTGCACTGGCTCCTCCCACTATGACCCTCCTCCAAGCCTCAGTTAGATTTTGTGCCCGGCCGAGGTTGGATGCACACTAGGGGCTCTCCTGAGCTCTTAGAAAGAAAGATAGACTTAGGTTTTTTATTTTCAGTGAGACCTGCTGGCAACAGGCTCACTGCAGCGAGGGACTAAGGGGAGAAGAAGCGAACTCGCCTGCTTGCAGCCGGATTGGGCTTCTTAGGCTACTGGACACCATTAGCTCCAGAGGGATCGACCGCAGGCTCAGCCTTGATGTTCGGTCCCCCTTACAGAGCCAGAAGCAAGAAGGTGGTCCGGAAAATCGGCGGCATGAAGACATCAGTCTTCACCAAGGTAGCGCACAGCACTGCAGCTGTGCGCCATTGCTCCTCTCACACACTTCACACTCCGGTCACTGAGGGTGCAGGGCGCTGAGGGGGGCGCCCTGAGGCAGCAATAAAAATACCTTGGCTGGCAAAAATACCTCAATATATAGCCCCAGGGGCTATATATGAGGTAAATACCCCTGCCAGATTCCATAAAAAAGCGGGAGAATAGGCAGCGGAAAAGGGGCGGAGCTATCTCCCTCAGCACACTGGCGCCATTTTTCCCTCACAGCTCCGCTGGATGGAAGCTCCCTAGCTCTCCCCTGCAGCCTACACTACAGAAAAGGGTTAAAAAAAGAGAGGGGGGGCACTAAATTTAGGCGCAGTATACATTATATAGAAACAGCAGCTATAGGGGACATAACTCAGTTAGTCCCTGCATTATATAGCGCTCTGGTGTGTGCTGGCATACTCTCACTCTGTCCCCCCAAAGGGCTTTTGTGGGTCCTGTCCTCGTTTAGAGCATTCCCTGTGTCTGCGGTGTGTCGGTACGGCTGTGTCGACATGTTGAATGAGGAGGCTTATATGGTGACGGAGCAGAGGCCGATATATGTGATGTCGCCCCCTGTGGGGCCGACACCAGAGTGGATGGATAGGTGAAAGGTATTAACCGACAGTGTCAACTCCTTACATAAAAGGGTGGATGACGTAACAGCTGTGGGACAGCCGGCTTCTCAGCCCGCGCCTGCCCAGGTGTCTCAAAGGCCATTAGGGGCTCAAAAACGCCCGCTCTCTCAGATGGCAGACACAGATGTCGACACGGAGTCTGACTCCAGTGTTGACAAGGTTGAGACATATACACAATCCACTAGGAACATCCATGACTTGATCCCGGCAATAAAAAATGTGTTATACATTTCTGACATTAACCCAAGCACCTCTAAAAATGGGTTTTAGGTTGGGGAGAAAAAACAGGCAGTGTTTTGTTCCCCCATCAGATGAATAAATGAAGTGTGTGAAAAGCGTGGGTTCCCCCGTTAAGAAACTGGTAATTTTCTAAAAAGTTACTGATGGCGTACCCTTTCCCGCCAGGAGGATAAGTTACGCTGGGAGATATCCCCTAGGGTGGATAAGGCGCTCACACGGTTGTCAAAAAAGGTGGCACTGCCGTTTTAGGAACGGCCACTTTGAAGGTACCTGTTGATAAGAAGCAGGAGGCTATCCTGAAGTCTGTATTTACACACTCAGGTACTAGACTGAGACCTGCAGATCGTGCTGCTGCAGCGTGGTCGGTGACCCTGTCAAGTATACTAGTTTGCTAATATGAGAACATATTAAAGACGTCGTCTTATATATGAGGGATGCACAGAGGGATATTTTGCCGGCTGGCATCCAAAATGAATGTAATGTCCATTCTGTCAGGAGGGTATTAGAGACCTGTCACTGGACAGGTGATGCTGACTTAAAAGGCGCATAGAGATTCTGCCTTATAAGGGTGAGGAATTATTTGGGGTTGGTCTCTGGGACCTCGTATCCACAGCAACTGCTGGGTAGAAATATTTTTACCTCAGGTTTCCTCACAGACTAAGAAAGCACTGTATTATCAGGTACAGTCCTTTCGGCTTCAGAAAAGCAAGCGGGTCAAATGGCGCTTCCTTTCTGTACAGAGACAAGGGAAGAGGGAAAAAGCTGCACCAGTCAGCCTGTTCCCAGAATCAAAATTCTTCCCCCGCTTCCTGTGAGTCCACAGCATGACGCGGGTGCTCCACAGGTGTAGCCAGGTACGGTGGGGGGCCGTCTCAAAAATTTCAGCAATTAGTGGGCTCGCTCACAGGTGGATCCCTGTTTCTTTCAAGTAGTATTTCAGGGGTACAAGCTGGAATTCGAGATGTCTCCCCCCAACAGTTTCCTCAAATATGCCTTGCCGACAACTCCCTCAGGCAGGGAGGCTGTGCTAGAGGCAATTAATAAGCGGTATTCCCAGCAGGTAATACTCAAGGTGCCCCTACTTCAACAAGGACGGGGTTACTATTCCACACGGTTTGGGGTACCGAAACCGCATGGTTCGGTGTGACCCATTTTATATTTAAAATCCTTGAACACATACATAAAAAAATTCAAGTTCAAGATGGAATCGCTCAGGGCGGTTATTGCAAGCCTGGACGAGGGGGATTACATGGTATCCCGGGACATCAAGGATGCTTACCTGCTTGTCCCCATTTACCATCCTCGCCAGGAGTACCTCAGATTTGTGGTACAGGTTTGCCATTACCAAGTCCAGACACGGCCGTTTGGACTGTACATGGCACCGAGGGTGTTTACCAAGGTAATGGCCGAAATGATGATACTCCTTCGAAAAAAGGGAGTTTTAATTATCCCGTACTTGGACGATCTCCTAATAAAGGCACGGTCCAAGGAACAGTTGTTGGTGGGAGTAGCACTATCTCAGGAAGTGCTGCGCCAGCACGGCTGGATTCTGAATATCCCAAAGTCACAGCTGGTTCCGACTACACGTATACTGTTCCTGGGTATGATTCTGGACACAGTCCAGAAAAAAGTGTTTCTCCCGGAGGAGAAGGCCAGGTAGTTGTCTTCTCTAGTCAGAGACCTCCTGAAACCAAAACAGGTATCGGTGCATCACTGCACGCGGGTCCTGGGAAAGATGGTAGCTTCTTACGAGGCAATTCCATTCGGCAGGTTCCATGCCAGAATCTTTCAGTGGGACCTGTTGGACAAGTGGTCCGGATCGCATATTCAGATGCATCGTTTAATAACCCTGTCTCCAAGAACCAGGGTGTCTCTTCTGTGGTGGCTGCACAGTGCTCATCTTCTAGAGAGCCGCAGATTCGGCATACAGGACTGGGTCCTGGTGACCACGGATGCCAGACTTCGAGGCTGGGGGGCAGTCACAAGGGGAAGAAACTTCCAAGGACTATAGTCAAGTCAGGAGACTTCCCTTCACATAAATATTCTGGAACTAAGGGCCATGTACAATGCCCTTAGTCAAGCAAATCCCTGCTCCTACACCAGCCGGTGCTGATCCAGTCAGACAACATCACGGCAGTCGCCCATGTGAATCGACAGGGCGGCACAAGAAGCAGGATGGCAATGGCAGAAGCCACAAGAATTCTCCGATGGGCGGAAAATCATCTACTAGCACTGTCAGCAGTGTTCATTCCGGGAGTGGACAACTGGGAAGCAGACTTTCTCAGCAGGCACGACCTCCACCCGGGAGAGTGGGGACTTCATCTAGAAGTCTTCCAAATGATTGTAAATCAGTGGGATTGTCCACAGGTGGACATGATGGCGTCCCGCCTAAACAAAAAACTAGAGAGGTGTTGCATCAGGTCAAGAGACCCTCAGGTGATAGCTGTGGACGCTCCAGTGACACCGTGGGTGTATCAGTCAGTTTATGTGTTCCCTCCTCTGCCTCTCATACCAAAGGTATTGAGAATAATAATAAGGCGAGGAGTAAACACAATTCTCGGGGTTCCGGATTGGCCAAGACGAGCGTGGTACCCGGAACTTCAAGAGATGATCTCAGAGGACCCGTGGCCTCTGCCGCTCAGACAAGACCTGCTACAGCAAGGGCCCTGTCTGTTCCAAGACTTACCGCGGCTGCGTTTGACGGCATGGCGGTTGAACGCCGGATCCTAAAGGAAAAGGGCACTCCGGAAGAAGTCATTCCTATGCTTATTAAAGCCAGGAAAGAGGTTACAGCAAATCATTATCACCGCATATGGCGGAAATATGTTGCATGGTGTGAGGCCGAAAGGGCCCCAACAGAGGAATTTCAACTAGGTCGATTTCTGCATTTCCTGCAAGCAGGAGTGAATATGGGCCTAAAATTAGGTTCCATTAAGGTACAGATCTCGGCTCTGTCGATTTTCTTTCAAAAAGAACTAACTTCAGTACCTGAAGTTCAGACTTTTGTAAAAAGAGTGCTGCATATTCAGCCCCCATTTGTGCCTCCTGTGGCACCTTGGGATCTCAACGTGGTGTTGAGTTTTCTTAAAATCACATTGGTTTGAGCCACTGAAGACCGTGGATCTGAAATATCTCACGTGGAAAGTGGTCATGTTATTGTCCTTGGCTTCGGCCAGGCGAGTATCAGAATTGGCGGCTTTATCATGTAAAAGCCCTTATCTGATTTTCCATATGGATAGGGCAGAATTGAGGACTCGTCCCCAGTTTCTCCCTAAGGTGGTGTCAGCGTTTCACCTGAACCAGCCTATTGTGGTGCCTGCAGCTACTAAGGACTTGGAGGAATCCAAGTTGCTAGACGTTGTCAGGGCCCTGAAAATATATGTTTCCAGGACAGCGGGAGTCAGAAAATCTGACTCGCTGTTTATTTTATATGCACCCAACAAGCTGGGTGCTCCTGCTTCTAAGCAGACTATTGCTCGTTGGATTTAGTACAATTCAGCTTGCACATTCTGTGGCAGGCCTGCCACAGCTAAAATCTGTCAATGCCCATTCCACAAGGAAGGTGGGCTCATTTTGGGCGGCTGCCCGAGGGGTCTCGGCTTTACAACTTTGCCGAGCTGCTACTTGGTCAGGGGCAAACACGTTTGCAAAATTCTACAAATTTGATACCCTGGCTAAGGAGGACCTGGAGTTCTCTCATTCGGTGCTGCAGAGTCATCCGCACTCTCCCGCCCGTTTGGGAGCTTTGGTATAATTCCCATGGTCCTTTCTGAGTTCCCAGCATCCACTAGGACGTCAGAGAAAATAAGAATTTACTCACCGGTAATTCTATTTCTCGTAGTCCGTAGTGGATGCTGGGCGCCCATCCCAAGTGCGGTTTATCTGCAATACTTGTACATAGTTATTGTTAACTAAATCGGGTTATTGTTGAGCCATCTGTTGAGAGGCTCAATTGTTTCATACTGTTAACTGGGTATAATATCACGAGTTATACGGTGTGATTAGTGTGGCTGGTATGAGTCTTACCCGGGATTCAAAATCCTTCCTTATTGTGTACGCTCGTCCGGGCACAGTGTCCTAACTGAGGCTTGGAGGAGGGTCATAGTGGGAGGAGCCAGTGCACACCAGGTAGTCATAAATCTTTCTAGAGTGTCCAGCCTCCTTCGGAGCCCGCTATTCCCCATGGTCCTTTCGGAGTTCCCAGCATCCACTACGGACTACGAGAAATAGAATTACCGGTGAGTAAATTCGTGGATTATAATAAAAGACCAGGACACTGGATTTAGGTGAGTATAATTTTATTCACAGGTACCCCGGATCGTCGGCGGCATTGGAGACGTGGCAGTCGGCGGGTCAACATAGGTAAGAATGTATGTGTTGGCATGTATGAAATAAACGTTTACTTTCACGGTGTCTGTGTCCTGATTTTTATTTGGGTCTTTTTTTTCAGTAGAACTACAGGTACCAGCGGGCCCGTTTTTCTCCCGCATGCTGGTACTTGTGGTTCTCCAAGTACCAGCTTGCGGGGGAGGCTTGCTGGGACTTGTAGTACTACTGGAAAAAACAGTATTCTTTCATTTTTCAAAAGGCTATCAGCCCCCCATCCGCAGCCCTTGGATGGGGGGGGGACAGCCTCAGGCTTCACCCCTGGCCCTTGGGTGGCTGGAGGGGGGGGGGGGGGGGATTAGTTGCGTATTTAATGTCACGGCCGCAGGGCGCTGTATAAAAGTGACCCCCGGCTGTGGCATTATCTACCCAGCTAGTGGAGCCCGATGCTGGTGTAAAAAATACGGGGGACCCCTACTCTTTTGTCCCCCGTATTTTTTGCACCAGCACCAGGCGCAGAGCCCGGTGCTGGTTTTAAAAATACGGGGGATCCCCTGTCAGTTTTTCCCTTGGATTTTTATAACCAGGACTGGCTCGAAGAGCCCGAGGCTGGTTTCTGCTTCACGCTATTTTTTTTCGGGTTTTTTACCGGTTTTTTAACATTTTTCAAAATCTAATCAAAATCCGTCAAATTGGCCGTTTTTCGACAGCGAGACTGTCGAATCCGTTTTTTATTGAATATGTTGAATTCCGGCACCCACCTGCCGGAATTCGACGGTCGAATTGTGTCGAATTAAAAAACGGGCGAAAAATTGCTGCGATTCGCTGGCAATTGCATATACCCCTTAGCCTGTTGGTGTCTCGGATCAAGAGCCAACTCTACACCCCGATGTTATTCCCTGTGGGATACCAGTGTACCCCGCTGCAGAAAACACCTCTGGATTCCTCTCTGGTATCGAACGCTGTGCATGCACGGTAAACCAGGTCTGAACCCAGAAGTAAACGGACAGTCTAAGCTATAACATTTTTATTCCTAGTCAGGACAAGCTCTGTGTTTTGGAAAGAGAATTTTAGTACATTCGATCCCAAACTAAACCCACCGCTTACTACCGCAATCTGCAGTAATAAAAGTGGGGGAATTATCATATTATTATTACATAGGCCCCTTTGTATTAATCCTCAAATATGTATCTCTCTGCTGATGATTGGTGTGCAATGAATCATAGGAGAATACTCAGCACACCAAAACACAGCATGCTGTTTCTCTGCCCACATTGCATTTTCCCTATGTACTGTATGTAGTCATCTCTGGTACGTATGAGAGTAAAAACAGTGTTGTTTAAGACTGATGTACTGTATATCACACGTTTAGGATAAGATTTTCTTTCCCCTTATGGGAGAATACATTTTCAAGAAGTAATTATACAAATAGAGTTTACTTATTTAAACATACCTCAGAAGCAGCAGATGCTGAATTGGAGAGTCCACCTTCACTCCCCCTGTCACAACTGATGGAGCTAGCACTAAAAGACATAATTTGTATGAGCAGCATTACAAGACATTCCGTGTGATAAAGGATTGTCCTACAATAAGAAATGTGAGCCCATTAGAGATTTTCTTAGTGAGAGCGTCTGTGAATTAACAAAAATAAGAGCCTGTATTATTTGTTTGTTAAACAATAAATAAAATGAATGAATATATTGCAGGAAAGAGCTGCAGTAACCAAAAACCTCCACTGTTAAGGTGGTTACACACTAGGTGACGTGCTCTATGAGCGACGTCCCCTGGTGTTTCCCCCTCCCGGGCCGGGCGGCCGACCGTACACACTGAGCGATATGAGGTTCATATTGCTCAGTGACATCACGCAGCGGCCGGGCCATGCAGGCAGCTCTTGGACGACAGTCCAGAATAAGCTGCGTATGCACATTTAGTAAGAACAATGTAATTTGATTAAATTAATGGCTGGCACATCAGCTTCTATAAGAACCAGGTCTAAATATATGCCTAGGTAAAAAGAAGAATGCCAACTGCACATGAGCAAAACATTACTATCCACAGTTAAAACAAATGGTTTAGAAATTAAACCATTGAAAGGCATTATCGGATGGCGTAAACACTTCAACAATGAATGCTTCATAGTTATCTGTAAATGACTTGAGATGCATGCATTGCATAGGTGTATAACAGGCTAAGTGGTCCGCACCTATGACACAAAACCAATTTCCTTTCAAAGCTGCAACCCGACTGCTACTAATAACCCGATCCAGAAATCAATATCGCTTTGGATGACAATTCTAAGTCTTATATATAATCTATACATACAATGTTAAGAGCGGAAAATATACAAGCATGTGGAGTACAGATTCCCCTTAGCGTGACTAAATAAACATAACCATATCAGTGATCGCAATAAGAAGCTGGTATTTTTAAATGCTACAGTATCTCAAGCAAAGCCATTGCATGCGATTGCACATAAAATTGTAATTATCTTAATGTCATAAATGTAAGCAAGCAATCAATTATAATGTGCTCACAGAGACACATACTGTAGGTCTAATCCAAATTGATCATGGTCACCTCTGTCTAATACACAACACAGAGGTAACCACATATAAGGGGTAATTCCAAGTTGATCGCAGCAGGAATTTTGTTAGCAGTTGGGCAAAACCATGTGCACTGCAGGGGGGCAGATATAACATTTGCAGAGAGTTAGATTTGGGTGGGTTATTTTGTTTCTGTGCAGGGTAAATACTGGCTGCTTTACTTTTACACTGCAATTTAGATTGCAGATTTAACTCACCACACCCAAATCTGTCTCTCTCTGCACATGTTATATCTGCCTCCCCTGCAGTGCACATGGTTTTGCCCATCTGCTAACAAAAATCCTGCTGCGATCAACTCAGAATTACCCCCCCATGTGCACTGCAGGGGAGGCAGATTTAACATGAGCAGAGAGAGTTCGGTTTGGGTGTGGTGTGTTCAATCTGCAATCTAATTTGCAGTGTAAAAATAAAGCAGCCAGTATTTACCCTACACAGAAATCAATAACCCACCCAAATCTAACTCTTTCTGCACATGTTATATCTGCCTCCACTGCAGTGCACATGGTTTTGCCCAACTGCTAACAAAATTCCTGCTGCGATTAACTTGGTATTACCCCCATAGTCAAACTTAACTCACTATTAGCAAAATGTAAAAGCACATTTACATATTCGAGGCTTTAAAATGCCTACACCTGTATTAACCACTTAACTGATGATTTTATTTTCTCAAAAACTGCTCAGAAATTGTCGGGGGGGTGGGGAAGGGGGGGGGGGGGTTATGAGTCGCATCTGATGCGACCATGCCAGGCAAGGGTTAAAGATGAATTGTTAGCTCTACTTGTTGCACCATATACTAGGCTGTACAAAAACAATTAGTCATCTAAACCACATATCCATATCATAGAAATGGTCAAAGGAGGTTAAAAATGATAAAATAGCGGATGGCATGCTATTACACGATAATTAGCATAATACGTAATAGCCAGAATAGTAACAGCGGATACTTATAGCCTGTTTCATGAAGAACTAACGGTGCATACACTCGGTATGTGTGCTTGCAATTTTTACTATATAGTGAGGGGAGATGAGGGGTATATACGGTAAGCTACGGAGGTGAGGGGCATATATTTTATAGGGTTATAGCTACGGAGGTGAGGGATATATAGGGTTATAAATACAGAGTCGAGGGATACAGGCTGGGACAGTCAGTCTGTGGAGGAACAGGTGACATATGACAGGTCTGGCTGGCTCCATCCTGTAGCTGATGAATGAGGGGACAGGGAAGGACTCGGCAGATGCACAATACTTTGTCACCTGGGTGCCCTCCTCTCACCGTTGTGCTGGGCAGCCGGAGGGTGGGCGCTACCATGTTGCCGGCTCTGTGTTAATCTCGCGCTGACATTGCGACACTTGATACAACCCCGGACCAACGCTATTATTAACAGCGGGCAGCGCTGCAGCTGGCAACAGTGCATACATAGGTGTGTGCTGAGATGGATGCGGCCAGTGCGCCCATAGGGCAAGTGCACTGTGTGCTGACCACCGTCTATACCACCCTAGTTATGGCCCTGCTTGCCAATTCCCCCAGAAGATCCATGAGAGTTCTGAATATGAAGGGGCTTTCCAGGCCTCCCAACACAGCAGTATACCAGCCGGGAGGTTGAAAGACACGATTCATATTGAATCTTGTCAGGCTAGCCTGGCCCCCACTGTAATATGCAGCGAATTGCAGCTTTAAAATAATGGAGGTCAGGGACACAATGACAAAAATGCATCGTCCTGCCCACCCTCTCCATTGAAGTGTCACAGCGGGGGCCAGCATAAAGTTGGTAAGTATGGATGGAAAGTCAGGACCCCTCTCAGGACCCCACACAGTTTTTCATCTTCAGCACTGACTCTGCAGTTGCCCAGCCCTCAGCTCTCCTTCTCTTCATACCCCTTCTCCCACATGCTGGGCATAGTGTGCGCTGCACGGAAGATGGAAATTCCTTCATCTGCCCCCTAACTATAGAAGTGCCTCTGCCCCATTTACACATGTGTGCCTCTGCCCATTTACCCATGCATGCCTCTGACCCTCATTCTATGGCTGGCAGCTGCTGGTGAGAAGAGGCATGGATAAACATAGGACCAACCTCATTCATTGCCATTTATCAGAACCTAAAAATGGCAGGTTTGCTCAATTTTCTGTTACTAAGGGGCAAATGTATGAAAACTTGGAGAGAGATAAAGTGGATAAAGATAAAATACCAGCCAATCAACTCCTAACTGACAGTTAGGCTGTGGGCGGGATGTACTAAAAGGTAAAATGCGGGCAAGACCCCGAACTGCAATTTTTGGACTTTGGCCACATTTCCCATATGTACCAAGCTCCGGAATGCTGGTGTTTACCCTATAGAAGCCTATTGGCTTTTTTCCACAATTTCCCCTGAGAGTGATCCAAACAGATCCCTCCCAGCACCCCCCGTGGCTGCAACATCGCAGAAGAGCTTCCAGATCCCAAACCTGAAGCCCTTCTACCTCAAAGGATAGCTCTCATCAGGAGGTCTGTTCTTTGCAAATTAAATCGCATTTGTAAGTTCATACATGAAAGGTATGTATGTGATGTGTGGCAGGAAGTACTGCATTGCGGATGCGATGCATACTTGAAAAATGACAGGAGCTGATTGGTTGGTACTTTACCTCTCTCCAAGCTTTGTACTAAGCTTTGGAGAGTGATAAAATAGGGAAATATAAACTGACAACCAATCAGTGCCTGTCATTTTTGAAACACAGCATGTAAACATGGCATTTTCAACAAAAAAGCTAGAACGCTGGAAGTTTCTCACGCAACCTGGCATGCCAAGAGGGGCTGTTTGGCATGTGGGAGGTCTGAAGGGATACAGAAAGATCTGGAGGACATATGGAGAGGTCTAAGGGGCACCTGGGGTACATTCGTACCATGGAATGATATTCCCCATGTTATGCACACCAGTGCCTGCAGGAATGTACTGGTGTGAGAACGGTTATGCACTCCAGTGCCTGCAGGAATGTACTGGTGTCTGAACGGATAGGTATGCAAAACAAATGAACTCACAGACAGACTGGGGAATATGACATTACGTACACAGAAGGTGATAGGGTAACAAAATACACACAAAGTGAACAGAGAAGCCCAGAGGCTAAGGAACTGGGTGTCTCCCTAGTATTAGTAATGCTCAGATGGGAAAAGCAAGATGTTGTGTTTTAATACGTAGAGAACCCGAAATGCTGTTGCTAAGGGCAACAGCAAAACCCTAAAGGGTTACCAACGGGTGTGGCAGTAAACTCCTTGGTCAGAGATGGAATGATAGACACAAGGAGATTCTCCACAATCCTAATCCTCACTTGCAGTGCACAGGTTCAGCTTACTGCCACTAAACTGACACCTGACACCTTGCACAGTGAGACAGGATTTAGGCAGGCAAGTCTTAGAATACAGCCGCAAACTTGCTAAGTTCACAGAGTAGTAAAAGAACCCCAGCAAGCTAAACGACTGACTCCAGTCTTACTGCTAGGTCTGGATTGGCAGAGTGTAGTACCAAATCCCCAGGCCTATTTGCAGTAAGCAACAACAAATACAAAGCTACACAGTACTGGCTAACTTTCAGGAACTGACTAACCAACAAAGATTCAGCAGCATCTGCTTAACCTGAGAAGAGGCCTTATAAAGCAGGTGCTGTCCACGCCCCACTCAGACCTCACAGACTGTGAGCACAAAAACCAGCACCGGATCCCCTGCCGTGCACAGAGCCTGTAACCACTGCACAGCAAAAGACCCGAACCGGAGTATCAGCTGCGCTCAGGTTACTCTGCTAGCACTTGTCTCCCGGTTGCCATGACGACGTGGCAGCACAGGGCAGGAGACCCTAACACCCCACCTGCACTTGCTCCAGGTAGAAGAGTTCAATGCCACATCTGTGTCCAGTAAGCCTTTAGAGGGGTAGACAATGAGGTGGGGGGATATGCCCATTTAATTTGTAAATGGCCTACGACTTCTGATGGCAGCCGTGATGAGAGCTGTTTACGTCTGATGTACTTGAAAATGATACATATATTCTGTGCTCTCTGCGTTCTGTAACCTATATCCAGAGACCAGCCTTGTGTTACCTTATACTAAGGTCCTGTAAAGGCAAACTTGCCTACACTCACAAAATGACTGGGAAGCTCCCGAAAAATCGTGTCGTGCTCCTGGCCACTGAGAAGAGTGGGCAAGTCTTCTGAAGTCAGCCACCACCCACCTACTTACCAAACAGAAGTGGGCAGTCCAGGTGGCTGATGACACATTTATGCGCCATTGTGGCCCCCCTGCTTCACAATGCCGATAATCACAATTGTGTCATCACACCCACCGGCCCGCACACTTTCCCACAGCACCCTCCCAGTAAGCG
The DNA here is from genome assembly GCF_028390025.1 of Pseudophryne corroboree. Lineage (NCBI taxonomy): Eukaryota > Metazoa > Chordata > Amphibia > Anura > Myobatrachidae > Pseudophryne > Pseudophryne corroboree. The sequence continues at coordinate 715,020,625 of NC_086447.1, forward strand.
GAGCTGGCTGGCAGCCAAGAACTCAGAGAGTATGTGTAAAGGTAGAAGTCCTCTTTACTTTTGGAGGGCTCTACTTACACACTTCTGTTTTAACCGGCACATCTAAAACTTACGCCTTATCTTTAAACCAATAAATAATTACCTTCCAGACAGCGAAGAACACTCAGATTCAGACTCATCTTTGTAAGCTTCTGGTAACTCCTGTAGTTGTAGATACAAAGGTTATTTATTATGATTTATAACAGGAGTACAAAAACATAATTTCATTAAATGTGTAAGCAGATAAGCAGCGTTGGTTACATGGTTGAATGTAAAGATGTGTGGGTTCAGATTTACTCAATTTTTAACGCCAAAATGAACGCGAGTTTGGATTTATCTGGATTTTTCATATTGGCTATACAAAACACGTGACATCCGAAAGCCAATAAAATCTCGTTTGAAAATCCGGGTAAATCCGAACCCACACTTGTCTACTTGAAAGCATCGTAAACCTTTTCAATTTAAATTAATTTGAAAACAATGTTACATTCTCTTGTTTAGGGACTAATACAGCAACATTTTACCAAAATATCATCTGGAAAGTCTTTTCTGAGCTCCTTTAGAGCAAGATAAGCAGCCTCCTTCTTTGCTTGTTTTTTGTTTTTCTTGAATCCTGATTTAGGATACTCTTTTTCTCTGACTTTTGTGCTGTACATAAACCTACAAAACAAAAAATAATTTACTACATATCACACTTTATATAAAATCATATAGTAATCATGTTCTAAAAAAATTAAATAAAAAGTTGTTGCAACAGTATGCTGCTGCATCATGCATAGCAACCACACAAGCTTATATCACATTACACAGAATTACCCTATGTAACAGATAAGCCATAAGGGGCCGGATGAAATGCATTGCGAAGCGGCTGAAGCTACAAGACTCTGGCCGAACTCGTAAGTTTTTAAAAAAAAGCAAACGTTTACAAGACAAAATCAAGCTGGTTTTGCCTTGTAAACGTTTGCTGCTTTAAAAAAACATATGAGTTTGGCCGCAGTCTCCGAGTCCCAGCTATCTCGCAATCCATTACGTCCGGCCTAAAATTACACAGTCCTATGATCTTTTACCTTGTTTTACAAAAAACATGGCCCTTATTTTAGTGTGAAACATCTAAGATATACAGGGATATCAAATAAGTGTGCTTTATTGGCTGCAGATACAGATGTAGCCATGCTCGTTTTTGCTGCGATGCAGCATGCTGCAACACGGCTTGCTGCATGGCATGCCAGGCTGCGACAATTCGCAGCAGGCGATCGATCCAATAATTGCAATCAAAGGCTGCGATTAGTCACAGCCTGCCACACCATGCAGCAAGTCGTGATAAAACATGCTGCATGGCAGTAAGATGAGCATGGCTACATCTGTACATACTTCTTGGGGTTTTACGTAGAGGCAAAAAGACTGTTTAGTCTAACTGGGATACACTTTTAATATGATATAAATGAGAAATATAATGAAAGAATGTACATAGAAGGTAAAACTCAACGTTTATTACTATCAATTTAAGATTTCAGAGCGACTAAAATACGTTTTTCACAAAGTTATTAAACCGGTAACTCCAAGTGTTTCTTTCTGTGATGATTTTTATATTCAGTGATTTCGGTATGTATTATACCAATGATACGTATAAAAAAAAAAACAGAGAAACTACTTAGGAGTAAGTAATGGTCAAAAATGACAATGATCAGAGCGAAAGATTCAATTGTTTTGTTCCCTCTTATATGAAGTGTAAACTATATTTAGTTATGATTAAAAAGAGAAAAAAAAAAAATCGGGCTATATTTCTCCCAATCCTGCAATCCGGGAGTGCCGTTTTAATTAATTTGTCTATGGATATGTAATACCATCTAGCAACAATTAAAATATAGGTATTGAAGGAGGTGAAGTACACTTCTGCCGAGCTTCAAAATATACCTGGGAAAGCAGAAGTGTACTTCACCTCCTTCAATACCAGAATATTTGGCGCATATACCCTCTGTCATTGCTCATTCGATGGTAACAGATGGACAAAAGCAGAAGTGCCTGGTACTTTCGCTCTTTTTTCTGTCCCGATTATTTCTCTGCATTTCAACTCAGATATACCCTATGTTTAAATTGTTGCTCGATGGTATTATATATCCATAGATGAATTAATTAAAACGGCACTCACAGATTGCAGGCTTACATACTCTTAGTTTCTCTGGTCCCAGGCAGCCAGTCATAAGGTAGGAAACTTCTGATAATGGGGTGTGTGTGTGTGTGTGTGTGTGTGTGTGTGTGTGTGTGTGTGTGTGTGTGTGTGTGTGTGTGTGTGTGTGTGTGTGTGTGTGTGTGTGACGGTTCATAGGTCAGTGTGAGGGCTTTTGTCCTATGATGCAAACACATGTGTCTGCCCCCAGGGTCATGCTGTGAGGCCAGTTTCAAGTCTCAGAAAGTCCTTTGTATTCATACATATGGTCATAACTAATCGTTGCAATGTGCTACAATCTACCCATAGCTATCAAATTAACACACACATTCTCCTGATCATTTTGACATTAAGCATGATATGTTTAACTTGTTGCATTCCAATAATACACACACACATATATATATATATATATATATATATATATATATATGTGTGTGTGTATGTGTGTGTGTATATATATATATATATATATATATATATATATATATATATATACACACACACACACACACACATATATATATATATATACACACACACACACACACACACACACACACACATATATATATATATGAAGTTATAACTCTCATATAAATACGTTATAATGTCTGGTGCTTGACACGTTTAATTTATGTGTTGTATGAAATATGTGTTGAATATATGATTTGTGGCTTGTCTGTGTGAATGCGTATGCTACCATATATCGCTGTGCACGCTGCGTGTATGAGCACGCACAGAGACTCATCTGTTTGGAGTTTGTATGTGGTGTGTATGTAATATTTTTGACTTCGACAATCCTAAGTAGTTTCTCTGTTTTTTGATACATACTGTATCATTTGTATAATACATGCCGAAATCATTGAATATAGAAATCATCACAGAAAGAAACACTTGGGAGTTATCTGTTTAATAACTTTTTAATCTGTGAAAAACTTATTTTGGTCGCTCTGAAATCTTAAATTGATATGTACTTTCATTATATTTTTCATGTATATCATATTAAAAGTGTGCCCCAGTTAGACTAAACAGTCTTTTTGCCTCTTAACTATTTCTGGAAGCACCGCCAACCAAATATTAACCTTACAAGACCCGAAGGGTTAACTGAATAGCTTTATGTTGGCGTAAGTTATTATCATTACATCTTTATTTAACTCTACGACCCTATTTCTTCAATCCGATCCTGTGCAGATCCAAAATCCCCCACCCTAAATCTGTACATACTCAATATAAGTACTTACTTTTTGATTTCTTTCACTTCTGATTGATACATGTCACTTTACAATACACAGCTTAACATATTTATACATAGGATATACTGTTGTGCGCTTGTCATCAATCAAGATGTCGATGAGCACAATGGGACTCCGAAAGGCAGGTCAGTGGCTTCATATACATAAAGATACTCACTATACGGGTAAGTACTTATGTGTGGCTTCTTTTACTTCCGTATTGTACGTCACCGATATATTGTACAATACAGAATAGAATATGTATACATGGGATATACTGTAGTGTGCTTATTGACAATCAAAAGGTTGTCAGGCACATTGGGGACAGCATCTCTATACACTTGCGCTATGACTAGGAGCACTGCATAACAGATGATCTGTGTTTTACAAGATGGTTTTGTGCAAAAATAGTTTTTTTTCTATTCTGCAGACGCTACTGAGATGGGATTGCATCTTCTCGATTGTCCCCACAGCGCGCAAGCACAGGACCCGCGGGGCGCATGCGATGGCTAGGGAGATGTGCAGTCGCATCTCACTGATGCGAACGTCTCTGCCTGATTGACAGACAAAGTTGTTCATGGGGCCGCGGAAAACGGGGGTGGGTCGGCACCATTTTCGGGGCAGCCGCGATGCAAAAAATGGCGGCAGTGCGCCAGCCTGAGGGCGTTACCCTTGTTTTGCGAGGGCCAGCGATGCGATCGCAACTGAACTGCGATCGCATCCCTTGGCGGCCATCTGCATGCTGGGTGGCCCCCAGCATGCAGTTTTTCATTAGCAGTTTTGCAATCTTGGAAAAACTGCTAATGAAGCTGAATAAGGTCTTGAATTGCAATTTACACCACTGTGGTACCACCAAAAATAAATTATACGTGTAGGCATTATCACTAGCTGGGTGTGTGTTAGTTACTGTGCTTCAAGCAAAAGTGAAGTATTTCCTCCCACTCTACCAAAAAACCCATTTATAGTCCATTTTAGTACCATGGGGTATAGACGGTTCTGCAGGAGCCTTCAGCACTTTAAGACTTTTCAACTAGTGTGAACTGGCTCTTCCCTCTATGCCCCTCCTTCAGACCTCAGTTTAGGAACTGTGCCCGAGGAGACAGACAACTTTGAGAGAAGGATTTACATTAACTAGGGAGAGATTCACACCAGCCCACACTCTACAGACATGCCTCCTAACATGGCCATAACATAACCAATGCTAACGTGCATGTACAACAATACAGACAACCTCTGTAAAAACAAACACAACACTTGTGTAAGAACTGTTATCAAAATTCTGCAGGAAACTTGAGCACTGGGCGGGCGCTCAGCATCCTCTACGGACTAGGAGAAAAGGATTTACCGGTAGGTATCAAACTCCTATTTTCTCTTACGTCCTAGAGGATGCTGGGGTCCATTTTAGTACCATGGGGATGTACCAAAGCTCCCAGTACGGGCAGGAAAGTGCTAATGTTCCTGCAACACTGACTGACCAAACTGAAGGTAGTCAGCAACCAAGGTGTCAAACTTGTAGAACTTAGCAAACGTGTTTGCACCTGACCAAGTAGCTGCTCGGCAAATTTGTAATGCCGAGACACCTCGGGCAGCCGCCCAGGATGAACCCACTTTCCTCGTGGAGTGGGCCTTTACCGAAGTCGGTATCGGCAATCCTGCCTTAGAATGAGCGTGCTGAATTGTACCCCGGATCCAGCTAGCAATAGTCTGCTTAGAGGCCGGACACCCAATTTTCGCGGGGTCATAAAGGACAAACAAGGCCTGTTTTCCGTAATCTAGCCATTCTTGACACATAAATCTCCAGAGCCCTGACAACATCCAAAGACTTGGGAACGGCTGAGGTGTCAAAAGCCACTGGCACCACCACAGGTTGGTTAATATGGAATGAAGACACAACCTTTGGAAGAAAATGCTGACGCGTCCGCAGTTCAGCTCTATCTTCATGAAAAATCAAAAAAGGACACTTATGAAAAAGAGCTTCTTATTCAGACACACGTCTGTCTGATGCCAAGGCCAACAGCATGATCACTTTCCAAGTGAGAAACTAACTCTACCTCCTGTAGGGGTTCAAACCAGTCCGATTTTAGGAACTGCAACACCACATTTAGATCCCATGGTGCCGCAGGCGGCACAAAAGGAGGTTGGATACGCAAAACACCTTTAACGAATGTCTGAACCTCAGGAAGAGAAGCCAATTGTTTCTGGAAGAAAATGGACAAAACTGAAATTTGGACCTTGATGGACCCTAGTCGCAAACCAGCATCCACCCCTGCCTGCAGAAAAAGGAGAAGCTGTCCCAATTTAAAATCCACCGCAGGAGATTTCCTGGATTCACACCAAGAGATATATTTTCTCCATATTCGATGGTAATGTTTGGACGTTATCCCCTTTCTAGCCAGAATAAGGGTGGGGATGACTGCCTTAGGAATACCGTTACGCGGTAGGATCTGGCGTTCAACAGCCATGCCGTCAAACGTAGTCGCGGTAAGTCTTGATAAGCTAACGGGCCTTGCTGAAGTAGGTCCTCGTGAAGAGGAAGGGTCCTCCAAGAGCAACTCCTGAAGAACTGGATACCAAGCCCTCCTTGGCCAGTCTGGCACGATGAGAATCGCCCAAACCTTCGTTATTCTGATCATCTTGAGAACCCTTGGTATTAGAGGAAGTGGAGGGAACAGATTACACTGACCGGAACACCCACTGGGTTACCAGCGCATCCACTGCCACTGCCTGTGGGTCTCTCGACCTGGAACAGTATGTCGGAAGTTTCTTGTTGAGACGAGAAGCCATCACGTCTACTTGAGGGACGCCCCAACGTCTTGACAGGTCTGCAAAGACCTCTTGGTGCAGGCCCCATTCTCCTGGATGGAGATCGTGTCTGCTGAGGAAGTCTGCTTCCCAGTTGTCCACTCCTGGAATGGATATTGCTGACAGAGCCCTTGCATGTCTTTCTGCCCAGAGGAGTATCTTTGTTACCTCCGCCATCGCAGCTCTGCTTTTTGTTCCTCCTTGACGCTTGATGTGAGCCACTGCTGTCACATTGTCCGACTGGATCTGTATGAGTAGATCGTGGAGAAGATGCGTTGCTTATTGAAGGCATTTGTATACTGCTCTTAACTCCAGAATGTTTATATGAAGAAGCGTCTCCTGACTTGACCACCTTCCTTGGAAGCTTTCTCCTCTCGTGACTGCTCCCCAACCGCGGAGGCTTGCATCCGTGGTCACTAGGACCCAATCTTGAATCCCGAACCTGCAGCCCTCCAATAGGTGAGATGATTGCAGCTACCACAGGAGTGAAATCCTGGTTCTTGTTGACATAATTATCTTCTGATGCATCTGAAGGTGTGATCCGGACCACTGGTCTAAGAGATCCCACTAGAAAATCCTGGCATGGAATCGGCCAAATTGTAGGGCCTCGTAGGCCGCTACCATCTTTCCCAGTAGGCGAATGCATTGGTGAACAGACACTCGTGCAGGTTTCAGAATTTGTTTTACCATTTCCTGGATTTGTAGAGCTTTCTCCATTGGAAGGAAAACTCTCTGCACCTCAGTGTCCAGTATCATTCCCAGAAATGATAAGTCTCGTTGTCGGTTCCAACTGAGATTTTGAAAAATTCAGGATCCGAAAGGTAACGTTTGGAATTGGTAATGACAGTCCTGTACCGCAAACCTCAGGTATGCCTGATGTGGAGGGTAGATGGGAACATGTAGATAAGCATCCTTGATGTCCACTGACACCATAAATTCCTTCTCCTCCAAGCTGGAGATCACCGCTCTCAGGGACTCCATCTTGAACTTGAATCGTTTTAGAAATAGATTTAGAGACTTCAGGTTCAGAATTGGTCTGACCCAGCCGTCCGGCTTCGGGACCACAAAGAGGCTTGAATAAAAACCTTTTCTCTGTTGTAATTCGGGAACCAAGGAAATTACCTTGTCTTGACACAATTTTTGTATTGCGTCCAATACCTTTGTTCTGTCTTGTACCGAAACTGGCAAGGTTGATTTGAAAAATCGTCATGGGGGAAATTCTTGGAATTCCAACCTGTAACCCTGGGAAACAATTTGTAACACCCAAGGGTCCAGATCGGAACGACTCCAAAGTTGACTGAAAAACAGTAAGCGAGCCCCCACCCGACCGTCATCCCGCAAGGGAGCCCCAGCGTCATGCTGAGGACTTTGCAGCAGCAACAGCTGCTGGTTTCTGTTCTTGTGAAGCAGCGGGCGTGGTAGGTTTTCTTCCTCTACCGCGACCTCTGACTGCAAACAAGGGGTTGCCTTTCGCCTTTTTGTACCTGTTGGGCCGAAAGGACTGCATGGGGTTAGAATGATACCCTTTCTTAGGGGGAACATACGCAGAAGGTAAAAATGCAGATTTTCCTGAAGTAGTTGTGGATATCAGGGTATCCAACTTGTCACCAAAAAGGACCTCCCCATTATAAGGGAACGTCTCGATATTCCTTTTTGATTCAGCATCAGCATTCCAGTGACGAACCCATAAAGCTCTACGCCCTGATACCGCCATGGCTTCGACAAAATATCCCGCCGCATCCTTGATGTGGCCAAGGGTGAGGAGAACTTCATCTCTATCCACAGTATCAATATTAACCATTAAGTTGTCTGCCCACTTCTCTACCGCATTACCCACCCACGCACTAGCAATGGCGGGCCTGAGAATGGTACCATTCGCAGTAAATAAGGATTTAAAAATAGTTTCCAATTTACCGTCAGCCGGGTCCTTAAGAGACGCTGACCCAGGGGCAGTCAAGGTTATTTTCTTAGAAAGTCTAGAGACTGAGGTGTCTACCACTGCAGGCGTCTCCCACCTTTTCCTATCCTCCTCAGGGGAAGGATATGCAACCCGTAAGCGTTTGGGAATAGTACATTTCTTCTCAGGGTTAGACCAGGCTCCCTCAAAGAAATCATTCAGAGGTTTAGACGGAGGAAAAGTTATTTCTTGTTTTTTATTTAGTCTAAAATAGTCCTTTTCCTCAGGTGTAGGAGTACTATCAGGAAACTCTAACACCTCTTTAATAGCAACAATCATACGTTGAATGCTTTTAGCCAACTTGGGGTCTACCCCCCTTAAATCCCCTGTGTAATCCGTGTCAGAATCCATGTCAGTGTCCCCCTTCATAATCTGTGCAAGGGACCGTTTTTGGGAACCTGAGGGGACTTTTGTAGATGACCCTGAAGGATCATTAAACAGGGCATCTTCTACAGACTGTCTCCAATAAATAGTCTGCTGCTCAGAGTCTGAAAACTTTTGTGCTTACATAGAAATATTACTCTGCAATCTTTTCACCCACTCTGGGATGGAAGAGCCATTACAGTACCCACTTGTGCATCCATAATAGGTTCCTCCGGAGAGGACTCCCTCCCCCCTCCCCCCGTCAGACATGACACACGCGTGTACAGTCACACACACACACAGCCCCCTTACACACAGGCGCTAACGGGGACAGACCCACAGTAAGGCCCAGCAGAGGAACACAAGAGGATTTGCCAGCTCACACTCAGCGGGAAAATGATAAATGTGTGAACACACTCACAACACTGATTTATATTATTAATAATTATAAGCTCCTTCCCTGAACAGTGTACTTGTATTTCCAGAGAAGCGCAGCGTGGATCCTCTCAGCAGCGTCTGCAGGGAGAAAATGGCGCTAAGTGAGTGAGCTGAACAGCCTGAGGAGTAGCCCCGCCCCCTAAAATGGCGCGTTTCCCCTGAGGCAGGGGAATTATTTTACTGGCCTCCCCGATGACCAGAGGACCGCTCTGCTGGACTCCGGTGAATACTCACCCGTCTTCTGGCTTCTGGCTGTTAGGGGGTGGCGGCAGTGCTGTGGGAGCGAACTGCGAACCATGGGTGAGCTGTGTTCAGTTCCCACAGGAGCTAATGGTGTCTTGTAAGCGGAGACTAGAACCATTAAACTAACTGAGAAGTTGGTTCTAATCTCCCCCCCTAAGTCCCACGAAGCAGGGAAGCTGTTGCCAGCAGCTTCTCTGTAAAACAAAAAACCTAACAAAGTCTTTACTAGCAAAGCTCTGTAGAGCCCCACTAGAGTGCGTCCAGTCTCCTGGGCACATTTTCTAAACTTAGGTCTGGAGGAGGGGCATAGAGGGAGGAGCCAGTTCACACTAGTTGAAAAGTCTTAAAGTGCCGAAGGCTCCTGCGGAACCGTCTATACCCCATGGTACTAAAATGGACTCCAGCATCCTCTAGAACGTAAGAGAAAGTAAAAGAACAATGTCGCTCCCAGATAATTGTGCTTACTCTGGATCATGAGATGGTCCATTGCGAGAAACCTCCACAAAGATGTAAGTGCATTTTTGTTTCTGGCAAAAATGATTAAGTAGTGCAATGTAATCTGGTTGATACTACAAAATAAAATAAAAAAGAAAGAGAAAGTTAGAGTGACCCTGTCGTGTGTGTATATATATATAATGCTATATATAGACATACATATATACACATACACACAACACAAACACACACACAATACTGTGCAAAAGTTTTAGGCAGGTGTGGAAAAAGATGCTGCAAAGTAAGCAAGAGAGATCTATATCAAATCAATATTTGGTGTGACCACCCTTTGCCTTCAAAGCAGTATCAATTCTTCTAGGAACACTTGCACAAAATCACTGACTCGGATTATAGTCAACTGTATGATTAACCAATCATTCCAAACAAGTGATAATAATTATCATTCTCATATGTAGGTTGAAACACAGTCATTAACTGAAACAGAAACAGCTGTGTAGGAGGCTTAAAACTGGGTGAGGAACGGCCAAACTCTGCTACAAAAGGTGAGGTTCTAGAAGATAAAGGCACAGATTACTGATACAAAATTTTAGTTTGTCCCTTTTATTTCTGTTCCTATTTTATTTCTGTAAAAACTATTATTTTTCCTCAGAGTAATCTTGTAAGACCTTGGATAAAAAGCCTATCATTGTAACTTCAAAATTGTCCCCAATGCGAAGCCGGGGCAGGTGACAAGTACCTCATTAAATATCGAGATATTAGGCTGCAACAAAACATTTTCTTAAAACATAAACCAGCTAAACGACTACATTTTATTTGTTTACAAAACAATATTTAAAACACAAACATTCAGAAGCTCACCACAATCTCTCGATTTTCCAGGGCTTCTAGAGCCATTTTGGCTGCTTTATTCTCTACGGATTTCTTCGTCTTTCCTTCAGCTTTTCCGAGCATTTGATTATCAATAAATACTTTACAAGTGAAGCTTGAAAAGATTGACAGAAATTGGTGTTACTTCCCATTACATCATTATTACAATCATGGTTATAAGTGTTTTTAACATTCCCACATGTGCTTAATGTAGAAGGAGTGATGCAGTAGTTCTGACAATTGTTAGGTTTTATTAGATGTATTACTAAATGCAATAAGCCTCATACTCTAGGCATTAGAAAGACAGATTCAAAGGGCCGGATGCAATAACGACAGAGTTTGCCAGACATGCGGGATGCCAGCCGAACCTGGACGTTTTTTAAAGGGGTATACAGAGGCGTCAATCACTAAGAGTATACCCGGTAGGCCAAAAAGGGGACGTGGCTTTGCGGGACGAGGCATGGCTTCATGGGAGGGCGTCTGGCTAAGCATTCCGACCTCCGTTTTCATCACTCCGGGCGTCCCTGCATTGCTGGCTATTACAAAGTGACAGAAGCTGTTTGTTGCACGTAACGATACAGTGCAGCACTCGGCTCCTGTCACTGAGCAGGAGTGGCACTTTGGTGTCACCCCTCGGCGGGTGACACCCGGGTGCGGGCCACACCCCCCTTGTGAAGCCACTGGGAGAATACATTTACAAGGCAAAACCATGCCTTTTAAATGACTGGCCCCTTAAAAAAATAACCGAGTTTGGCCAGCAACCCACACGTCCAGCGAACTTGGACGCTATTACATTTGGTCCTAAAGTTCAATGCAAGCTTGCTATTCTACTGAAAGCTGGATGACATGGGTTGCAGCGAATCACATTATCATGACTCTTCAAAGTGCTGCACAATGTTGCAAATTGCAGCACTGCACACTCGGGATGCATCACTATGGGATCTGCAGAGAGGACACTGACAATGTCAGTCAGTATGGTGCAATGGAATAAATATACTGTGCACTAGCATCTCACTTTGGGCCTTCTTCAGTGTTGCAAGTACAGTAAGTGGAACTGCAAACTGCTTTTGTTTTATTCTGAAAACCTACTCAGAGGTAGCTGCATAAGCAACTTTGCAAGTGTGGCTCCCTCCCCTAAGTGTACCGGGTGTAGTATGGAAGGTCGACCACACTTAGGTCGACAGTGTCTAGGTCGACATGTACTAGGTCAACATGAGTTTTTTTCAGTTTTTTTGGTGTCGTTTTCTCTGTACAGTGACCGGGAACCCCAATTAGTGCAACGTGTCCCCTCGCATGGCTTGCTATACGCTCGCCATGCTTCAGGCAAGGTGCCTCGCTCCGCTACCACTGCGCTTGGCACAGGTTACCATTCCCGACTGTAGTCAATGTGGATCGTAAAGTATGAAAAAGTTAAAAAAACAGAAAAAAAAACCAGTGAATAACTCATGTCGACCATTTGTCACGTCGACATAGAACACGTCAACCTAGAGTCCCTGTCGACCTAGAGACCATGTCGACCTACGTACTGTCAACCTATAGTGATCGACCGAGACAATGTCGACCTAAGTGTGGTCGACCTAGAGACCGGATACCAGTGTACCAGTGTCAGATGTGGCGGCGTGGTTTCAGCCCAAGTTCACAAAATAATAAAAGTTGCACACACAATGGAAACCCAGGACAGTTAATAGACAGACAGAAAAGATACTGTAAGTACTTAAGTGGATTGTAGGAACTGTAATGCAAAGTGAAAAATACCCAAATAGGATATTTTATTTATTTTTAATGATAAAACTCGAAAAACATATGTAAAGGACACCCCTTCCCCAAATGAGTAGGAAGCACTCTTTATTTGAATTAAGCAAATGTTAACTGCAGCGTAAAGTGATATTTGAAACACAAATGCAGCAGTTTCAGAACGTTTGCATAAATGGGTGTGTTTTTTAAATGAGACCAATCAGCACTTGCAAACTGAGTTGCATTTTGCGTCTGCACGCCCACATTATAGCTTTACTGTAATTTGGCTATTTCTGCATGCCCCACTGGCAATGTCTGCATGTCCACTCCAGCCATGATCCCCTAGTCGTACGCAGACTCTTTACAAACATATACATAAAAAAAAAAATCCACTTTATGAAAATTTGCCCATGCGCATTAAAATGCCAGAAAAAGCCACAAACAGCGTTTATAAGGCTCACATTTGCACTATTGTATAGATGGGAAACCTCTACGTCAATTTTCATCTCTGTGTCTGGGGCTGATGCACTTAATGTATAGTACCAATGGTATAGAGTAGGTGGTCGTCAAAGAAATGCCATTTATGTATGAATTCCTCTAAAAACTTACACAAGATTGTGCGGTGGTCCTGTTTGGCCAGGTGTTTCAAATATTGGTTGTGGCTTTGCATTTTTCTGGCAGTAGGTAATAAGCAATCCTTTGTAGTTTTTCTCCTCCATCACTATAGCAGCCATTTGCAAAAAGCTGTAAACAAAAAAGCAGAAGCAGAATGAGCTAGGTTTTTATAAATTTTCAGGGGAGAGAATTTAACAATAAAAATGGATATTCACCAATAATTTCAATTGTGTTTTATTCACTTATTCATAATCAGCAACATTAATGTAATGTAAAAATATTCAACATATACTTATCACCTTCATATAACACTGAGGGGTTTGTTATAGATCACAAACGACTACTATAGAGGTAAAAGGAAAATAATTAACACAGCAGTAGTAGAAAATTTCATGGAGGTACATAACTCTCAGTGAAAAAGAGCCAAAAAACCTTGTTAGGTACGTCAAAGAGCTGACATCGAGCCGAAGGCGCGCATGCAAAAATGGAATGTGGCCTTGTGCCTGCTAGACCACAACCCTGGTATAAAATATATTGAAAAAGCCAACGACATAAAATAAAAAAATGTAAAGGCAGATCCATTGAAAAAGCCACTTTCACAAAAAATAATTGAAAAAGCCAGATTCACGTAATAACCTTAAGTTCCCTCATGTGTCACTTCAGCTAGCTCCCCATGTGACACTCCTGCTAGCATTCTCCTATGTCACTCCAGCCAGCTCCCCATGTGACACTACTGCTAGCACCCTCCTATGTCACTCCAGCCAGCTACCCATGTGACAATAGTGCTAGCAGCCTCCTATGTCACTCCTGCCAGCTACCCATATGTCACTCCTGCTAGCACCCTCCTATGTCACTCCAGCCAGCTCACCATGTGACACTCCTGCTAGCACCCTCCTATGTCACTCCTGCCAGCTCCCCGCATGTCACTATAGCCAGCTCTCCCATGTGTCACTCCTGCTAGCACCCTCCTATGTCACTCCAGCCAGCTCACCATGTGACACTCCTGCTAGCACCCTCCTATGTCACTCCTGCCAGCTCCCCGCATGTCACTATAGCCAGCTCTCCCATGTGTAACTCCTGCTACCACCTTCATATGTCACCCCAGCCAGCTTTCCCATGTGTCACTACTTCCAGCACTCTTCTTCATCACTCCAGTCAGCTCCTACATGTGTCACTCCTGCCAGGACCCTTCTGTGTCACTCCAGCCAGCTCCGCCTTGTGTCACTGTAGCCCACCTTCATGTGTCACTAAAGTTCCCCCACCAAGTCGTGCCATTGCTGCAGCCCCTACTGTGTTCTCTGTTTGCCAGTGGGTGTCTCGTCTCTAGTATCTGGCTCCTTCAATTTTCAGTCCCTGTAGTGCTGCTGCATGTCTGGCGGGAGTGTAGCAGTTTCTTAACTGTTGTGGTCACATGATTTAGAGTGTTGGGAGCCACATTTAAATAAAGAAAGAGCCTCATGAGGGCTCAAGAGCCACTGGTTGCTTTAACAGATGTATTTTCAGCTAGAAGCAACCTTACATCTACAGTAATATGTAGTTGCATATATAGTAGGCGTCAATCATCAATATTCGAACGCTGCACAAATCTTGTGTAGACAAATTATTTACACTTGGTACGGAATGTATATCTAAGATAGATTTAATACAAAATAAGATTCCTGTTAAAGGGGTATTATCTCCCCCTCGAAAAGCCAGGGGACCAAAGTGTTATCTATGTATAGCTCTGGCACAGCTCAAAATACAGTTCGAGAAAATAAATTAAAACCTTCTGAAGTCACCATAAGACCAAAACAATTCATAAATACAGAAATACCATATAATAATTATTATGCATTATATTATTATTAGGCCCTTGATTTTTACGATCTTAAAAACTAAAATTAGTTTTTTTTCTATCCATGTTTTAGGATTTTACAGGTTTTAAAAATGCCAGTTTAGAAATGTATACGTTGCATAAAAAAAAAAAACATGCAACATATCTTTATGTTTGGAACACTGCGGGCGATTCAGATCTGATCGCTGCTGCGTGTTTTCGCACAGTGGGCAATCAGGTACTAACTGCGCATGCACCGCAATGTGCACGCGCGTCAGGCATCGCTGGACAGCAACAGGATGGTACAAAAAATCCGTTTGCACGGGCGTTCGCGAGGTGGTGATTGACAGGAGGAAGCCGTTTGTGGGTGATAACTGAGCGTTTACTGGGAGTGTCCATAAAAACGCAGGCGTGCCCAAGCGTTTTCAGGGAGGGTGTCTGACGTCAGCTCCAGCCCCGATCAGCCTTTTATGATTGTACTGTAGGAGTAAGTCCTGGACTGCGCAGAGACTGCACAAAGTG
Organism: Pseudophryne corroboree; assembly: GCF_028390025.1. Lineage (NCBI taxonomy): Eukaryota > Metazoa > Chordata > Amphibia > Anura > Myobatrachidae > Pseudophryne > Pseudophryne corroboree. The sequence goes on from NC_086447.1 coordinate 715,035,876, forward strand.
GCGTTTAGCAGTTTGGCGTACACATAGGATTGCACACTTGCATGGCGAATATACAATATACACTCTCCCTGGAGGCGGCAACTGTCTGAACACAGGACAGCAAAATTAGAAGCCCAGCAATCAGATCTGAATCACCCCCATTGTGCCTTTATTACAGATGTGTCCTGCCACTTCCCTGCAGCGTTTGCTCCCGCAATACACTATGCCGCGGGAGACTGGGATCCATTTGCAAACGCGGCTTTACCATAGGAGCAAATGGATCATTCGCACCCGCAAATCTAGGAAGCCCGCAGTTGCGTTGCGTACCCTACGCAGCAAGGCTGTAACAGGACACATCTGTATATGTGAATTACATATGAAAACTACTCATTCCACACATTTCCACAGTAAATTTATATAGTTTAAACTTAAGATACAGAATTAAGTATTTTTAGGTTCTAAAAGGCAAAATAGGTCTTATTAGGTATTAACAACCAGATTAGGTAATTTTAGGTTCTGCAGAAATTATGTTATTCCCTGGTATATGAAACATAAAAGATACTGAAATCTTGAGTGTAATGGGAAAGGAATGGAATAGGTTATAACATAAGAATCCTGTGCTTAATTAATATCGTACACAGTGCTATGGACATGTAGACTCGGTATGGGTTAGGCATGCGTTGCCGGCTGCCAGGATCAAAGCGATCAGCATACCGACCCAGGGGAACTCAGCAGAAGAATGCTGGCAGGGGAGGCGATCGCAACAAAGCCCCTTGCGGGCTCGCTGTGCACGCCACACAGCGGCTTGATGGCATGCACAGATTTGATTCTGTCACGCCTAGCAAGGTTTCAGGATATGGCAGCTGAGACTTGCCCAAAGAAGTAGTTGTCTGCGGATGAATAAGACGAGGGGGTTGGATATAGTTCCTTCTCATGGGACAAGGGGCAATGAGGAACGTAGCTGGAGCTAAGAGTCAGTGAGTTGAAGTTCTTGAGAATGAGGCTGAGGTAGAGAACTGTGGCTTGTGAACGATGACTTAAAGACGTAATTGTAGACAAAGAACTGCGGGTTGTGGCTTGAAAGACAAGACTGTAGATAATGAACTGCGGAACTGTGAATAGTGGTTAAAGACGTGGCTGAAGGGAAAGAACTGTGGACTGCGACTTGAAAGACGAGGCTGTAGATAATGAACTGCGGACTGTGGACGGTGGTTCAAAGACGTGGCTGGAGACAAAGATCTGCGGACTGTGGCTTGAAAGTCGAGGCAGAAAACCCGGGGCCTTCCGTACCCAAAGGGTCTTACTGGACCGGGGTTTCCAGGAGCGCTTCCACAGGCAGCAGTAGGTTAGGAACGGTAGGGCTGCAGCAGCAACTGAGAACCGGCTAAGCAGGGTTAGGAGTAACCAGAATACGGCAAGAATCCTGGGAGCACATGGCTAAAGCACCTACAACAGGGTTGTAACTTGAAGCACTGACTGGCCTCCCTGTCATAAACCAGCCCCCTTTTATAAGGAGAACTCTCCCTGGATTGGCTGGAAGAAACAGGAAGCCAAAACTATGCCTCAAACTTGGTCTCCAACATGGCGGCGCCCAGTAATGCAGACCTCTCTGCATAGCCACACAGCTCACTGCCCCTGGTCTCCTAGCAACATCCCGGCAAGAGAGACACGCTGCAGCGGCGTCCCGCCGCCACGAGCGGACCCCTTCACCACCGCCCACGGACCCGGTGCAGCAGCCCTCCTGCCCACAAGCTGCCTGTGAAGCCAGCCCCACAGCCCCAGCGTACCGGTAAGACCCCGGACGCTGACAGATTCGCACTCTATGGGTGTCGTGGACACCCATGGTGGGAAAAGACCCTGTGGGTAAGTATTCTGACTGCTGGCATTTTGAGCGCTCGGGATTCCAGCATCAGCATGGCGACCACTGGGATCTAAAGCGCGGGTCACATGACTGCATCCCCTTGTTACATATTGTACCTATCATAATGGATCTTAATGAATTTCTCATGCTTCTTCCTAATTAAGCAGGGGAGGACAGCAGCATGCATAAAATTCCAGCAGTGACTTCAAGTGCAGGAAACCTTAACGCTATAGGCACGATACCATCTTGTGTACATCATATACGTTACTTATCTGATCAAAACAAACATTCTCGGCACTAGTTCATGTATAACCCTCCTATATTAAACAGTTATCTCACCCCTAGTCTCATTGTTTCCATGCTGCTGTCCTAAGCACAGTAATTCCTGAGTGTGGCCGGAGACCCTGGCGGCCACATGATTAATGGCGGCCACGACAAGTAAGGGGTTAACCCTTAAGTGCCCGGCGCCATTTTAAGGACAATAGGCACTTGGGGCCACTGTTAAATGACCTTATGGCGCCAGGCGCGGACAGTTTAAAAATATGTTTAATAATGTGTCATATGTTATATCGCTGCGCAGTTGGAGAATAATGGACTGCACGGTTATAGAACTGTATGGGCAGGGCACTTATGAGAAAAGTACATGTATTTTGTTTCTAAAAAGACCTTGACAAGAGTTCTTGAGACTTTTGTATAAAAGTCGTATGTTAATTGTCCTAGTTCCAGCAGGGTATTGGTGACAATTGGCAGGCTTTTGGTGACCAAACATTTTCTTTGAGATACAAAGGAAGGTTTGAAGAGAAGACTGTTTGGGTTTCCAGCATCTACTTGTCACAACTGAGGGCTGAGGCTGACCTAGGGAGGCCTCAGTTGTAGGGGCTGGAGTGTAAGTGAACCGGGATGGTTGGATAGGGTTCCAAGACATGCAGAGGATTAGGCACCAAAGCCCGAAGGATTGACGAAGACAACGTGGTAAAATAAAGGGGGTAATTCCAAGTTGATCGCAACAGGATATTTTTTTAGCAGTTGGGCAAAACCATGTGCACTGCAGGTGGGGCAGATATAACATTTGCAGAGAGAGTTAGATTTGGGTGTGGTGTGTTCAATCTGCAATCTAATTTGCAGTGTAAAAATAAAGCAGCCAGTATTTACCCTACACAGAAACAAAATAACCCACCCAAATCTAACTCTTTCTGCACATGTTATATCTGCCTCCCCTGCAGTGCACATGGTTTTGCCCAATTGCTATCAAAAATCCTGCTGCGATCAACTTGGAATTACCCCCAAAGTCTGTTTATTAAACACACAGTTCTGATACACCAAGGCAGTTCATGTAATTCAACGGTAGATTGTGCAATGCAAACAACAGTACAGTTCCTTTAGCACAGTGGTAGAAACATGCTGTGGCAATATAGAATGAGTTGGAAATAAAGTCACTGCAAGACCCGGAGATGTAATGTCTGTTGGCCACAACTAACCACTGTAAAGAGAAACAAGCATGTACTGACCAGCAGGTTATACTCTGAGAGCTGGAGTTGAGATAGATGCATAGAGGTTGAGGAGAACTGCCGGGGATGCCGGATGGAACCGGACCAGACGGGAAGGTGTAGCAGAACTCACCAATGATGTTAGAGTCTGATGGTGGCGAGTATCGATGGCGGAACACCGATGGAGCTGGAGATCAATGGCGGAACACCGATGGAGCTGGAGATCAATGGCGGAACACCGATGGAGCTGGAGATCAATGGCGGAACACCGATGGAGATGGAGATCAATGGCGGAACACCGATGGAGCTGGAGATCTGCAAACAACGGGAGTGGAGCGATACCAAACACTGCTGAAAGCGGAACAGAGTCCAACGTTGGAAGCTGAAAGCCGATGTAGGTATCACAGCAGATAACCAAGAGCAGAGCTGGAACAACGGAAGTCAGGCTGCACATCAAGCTGGTAACTGGTGCAGGTCTCTAAGTGGAGCTGAATCACAGGAGTTGAACACAGGAGGTGGAATACCTGGAGACTCGAACTGTAGATTCCACAGACAGGAGAGACATGTGCACAAGGTTTGACAACCAAAGCACTGACGATTATCCAGCCCTGGAGCAGGATATTTATCCCAGCTGGTGAGCAGGGATTGGCTGGATAATTACACAGAGTCCAGAGTGCAGCTGCTGGGTAATCAGACAGAGTCCAGAATGCAGCTGATAGGCTGTAAAGCAACATGTGATGAATCCAAACAAGGCTTCGCCCATGTTTTAATCTGGAGGGAAAGTCTGTTTGAACTTTAGCATGTGAGAGACTGAGGCCATGTTACACAGCGTGCTGCACGCAGACAGCGCAGGTGGAATCCAGGCTTGGAGCGCTGGGCCAGTCTCAGGAGACACTTGGAAGGTAAGAAATGGTGATGAATTACCCGGATCGTGACACTCCTGTTGTGTGATAAGCCAAGAACGGTTTTACATGGTGGTGTGAGAGAGACAGGGGCATGTTAATCACATTGGGTGTCATTCCGAGTTGATCGTAGCTGTGCTAAGTTTAGCACAGCTATGATCCTTAACTCCGACATGCGGGGGGACGCCCAGCAGAGGGCTAGTCCACCACGCATGTCAGTGCCGGCCCCCCCACACAAATACAAAAGCATCGCACAGAAGCAATGCCTTTGTATTTGAGGAGTGACTCCCGGCCAGCGCAGCTCCTGCGGCCAGCGCAGCTCCTCTGCCCAGGAAGAACCCACTTTACGAGTAGAGTGGGCCTTAACAGATGTAGGACACAGCAATCCTGCCGTAGAATACGCATGCTGGATAGTGAACCTGATTCTGCGAGAGAAAGTCTGCTTAGAAGCAGGACACCCAAGTTTCTTGGGATCATACAGGACAGAGAGTCCGATTTTCTGTGACGAGCAGTCCTCTTCACATAGATTTTCAGAGCCCTTACAATATCCAAGGACTTTGATGAAACTGAGGAGTCAGTAGCAACTGGCACCACAATAGGCTGGTTGATATGAAATGTCGACACAACCTTCGGAAGGAACTGCGGACAGTTCCGGAGCTCAGCTCTATCTGCATGGAAGATCAAGTATGGGCTTTTACATGACAAAGCCCCCAACTCCGACACACGTTTAGCAGAAGCCAAGGCCAACAAAGTGACAGCCTTCCACGTGAGAAACTTGACCTCAACCTCCTGTAGAGGCTCAAACCAGTCTGAATGGAGGAACTGCAACACCACGTTAAGATCCCAGGGTGCCGTAGACGACACAAAAGGAGGTTGGATGTGCAGAACTCCCTTCAAAAAGGTCTGAACCTCAGGGAGGGCAGCCAACTGTTTCTGGAAGAAAATGGATAGGGCCGAAATGTGGACCTTTACGGAACCTAATCTAAGGCCCATATCCACACCAGCTTGGAGGAAGGTGAGAAATCGTCCAAGCTGAAACTCTACCGTATGATACTTCTTGGATTCACACCAAGACACATACTTTTTCCAAATGCGATGGTAATGCTTTGACATTACTCCTTTCCTAGCCTGTATCAGGGTAGGAATAACCTTGTTCAGAATGCCCTTCTGAGGCAATATCTGGCGTTCAACCTCTATGCCGTCAAACGTAGCCGCGGTAAGTCTTGATAAGTCAACGGCCCCTGCTGCAGCAGGTCCTCCCGAAGAGGTCTTGGCTCTTCTAGCAGTAGATCCAAAAGATCAGCATACCAAGTCCTTCTTGGCCAGTCCGGAGCAATGAGGATTGCCTGAATTCTTGTTCTCCTTATGAGTTTTAGCACTCTTGGAATGAGTGGAAGTGGAGGAAACGCGTACACCGACTGGAACACCGCAGAGTCACCAGGGCGTCCACCACCACTGCTTGCGGGTCCCTCGACCTGGAACAATATCGCCAAAGTTTCTTGTTGAGACGAGAGGCCATCATGTCTATTTTGGGTATGCCACAAAGATCTGTTACCTCCTTGAACACCTCCGAATGGAGACCCCACTCTCCTGGACTGAGATTGTGTCTGCTGAGGAAGTCCACTTCCCAGTTGTCTACTCCCGGAATGAAGATTGCCGACAGCGCCAACGCGTGTTTTTCTACCAAGAGGATGATACTCGTTACCTCTGACACTGCAGGTCTGCTCTTCGTTCTGCCCTGTCGGTTTATATAAGCCACTGTCGTTACATTGTCTGACTGCACTTGAATGGCCAGATTTCTCAGAAGATGGGCCACTTTGAGAAGACCGTTGTAGACGGCTCTTAGTTACAGAATGTTTATCGGCAGGCCGGCTTCCAGACCTGACCACCTTCCTTGGAAAGTTTCCCCTTGAGTGTCTGCGCCCCAGCCCCGGAGAATTGCATCCGTGGTTAGAAGGATCCAGTCCTGAATCCCGAACCTGCGGCCCTCCAGAAGGTAAGGTAATTGCAGCCACCTGAGTGAGATCCTGGCCTGTGGCAACAGACGTATTCTCTGGTGCATGTGTAGATGAGATCCCGACCATTTGTCCAGGAGATCCAGTTGGAAGGACCGAGCATGAAATCTCCTGTACTGCAGAGCCTTGTAAGAGGCCACCATCTTCCCCAGAAGGCAAATGCATTGATGAACCGACACCCGGGCTGGCTTCAGGACATCCCGGACTATTGTTTGTATCACCAACGCTTTTTCCTCTGGAAGAAACACCCTCTGTACTTCAGTGTCGAGGATCATTCCCAAAAATGACAACCTCCTGGTTGGTTCCAAATGTGATTTTGGAAGATTCAGGATCCAACCATGTTCCCTGAGAAGCTGTGTCGTGAGAGCTATGGACTGTAACAGCTTCTCCTTTGGATGATGCCTTTATCAGCAGATCATCCAGATATGGAATTATGTTCACCCCCTGTCTGCGGAGGAGAACCATCATTTCCGCCATCACCTTGGTGAATACCTTTGGTGCTGAGGAGAAGCCGAATGGCAGGGCCTGGAATTGAAAATGACAGTCCAACAGTGCGAATCGAAGATAAGTTTGATGCAGTGGCCAAATCAGAATGTGGAGGTACGCATCACTGATATCCAGGGATACCAGGAATTCCCCCTCCTCCAGACCTGATATCACCGTCCTTAGAGACTTCATTTTGAACTTGAATTCCCTTAGAAAGGGGTTTAGTGATTTTAAGTTCAGAATGGGCCTGACCGAACCATCCGGTTTCAGTACCACGAAAAGGTTCAAATAGTAACCCTTGCTTTGCATCTGGGGAGGAACTGGTACAATAACCTGTGCCTCCACCAACTTCTGGATGGCTCCCTGTAGGAAAGCCCTGCCTGCCGGCAAAGCTGATTTGAAGAACCGGTGAGGAGGGAGATCTTGAAATTCCAGAAATTCCAGCCGGTACCCCTGGGACACAATATCTTGTACCCAGGGATCCAGGCCAGACGATACCCTCACGTGACTGAAATGTCTGAGTCGCGCACCCACCGGCCCTACCTCTAGGCCGCGCAGTCCACGTCATGCGGAGGACTTTGGCGTTCCTGAAGTAGGCTTCTGTTCCTGGGAACCCGCAGCAGCAGGTTTCTTGAATTTTGGTGGACCTCCTCTAAAAGGTGCTGGACGTTTTGGCCTTTCTTGTTTTAGAAACCCGAAAGGACTGTGATGCAGCTGAAGAAAAAGGTTTCTTCGTAGCAGGTGCAGCTGAGGGAATAAAATAGGATTTTAATACCTACCAGTAAATCCTTTTCTCTTAGTCCGTAGAGGATGCTGGGGATGCTTTAAGAACCATGGGGTATAGACTAGATACGCAGGAGACATGGGCACTTTAAGACTTTAAATGGGTGTGAACTGGCTCCTTCCTCTATGCCCCTCCTCCAGACCCCAGTTATAGGAACTGTGCCCAGGGAGACGGACATTTCGAGGAAAAGGATTTATTGTTAAACTAATGGTGAGATACACACCAACTCACACCACAAACACGCCGTACAACATGGCATTAGCAAAAAGTCCAGTCAACGGCATGAACAAAATCAGCAACAGGCTGACCGTAACCGAAACACAACCTTTGTGTAACACAAGCAATAACTATTAAACAAGTACTGCAGATAGTGTCCGCACAGGAACGGGCGCCCAGCATCCTCTACGGACTAAGAGAAAAGGATTTACCGGTAGGTATTAAAATCCTATTTTCTCATACGTCCTAGAGGATGCTGGGGATGCTTCAAGAACCATGGGGTTTATACCAAAGCTCTAGAACGGGCGGGAGAGTGCGGATGACTCTGCAGCACCGATTGACCAAACAAGAGGTACTCCTCAGCCAGGGAATCAAACTTGTAAAACTTCGCAAAGGTATTTGAACCCGACCAAGTAGCAGCTCGGCAAAGCTGTAATGCCGAGACACCTCGGGCAGCCGCCCAGGAGGAGCCCACCTTTCTGGTAGAATGGGCTTTTACCGATTTCGGTAACGGCAATCCTGCCATAGAATGAGCATGCTCAATCGTATTACAAATCCAGCGTGCAATAGTCTGCTTGGATGCAGGAGCCCCAATCTTGTTGGGAGCCCACAGGACAAACAGCCTCTGTTTTCCTAAGCTGCGCCGTTCTGGCGACACAGATCTTCAAAGCTCTGACCACATCGAGAGACTTCGAATCAGCCAAAGCATCAGTAGCCACCGGCACCACAATAGGCTGGTTTACGTCAAATGATGAAACCACTTTTGGCAGAAATTGCTGACGAGTTCTCAACTCCGCTCTATCAGCATGGAAGATTAAATAGGGGCTTTGGTGAGACTAAGCCGCCAACTCAGATTCCCACCTTGCGGATGCCAAGGCCAACAACATGACTACTTTCCAAGTAAGGAATTTTAGCTCAACCTTACGTAAAGGTTCAAATCAGTGAGAATGCAGGAACCGCAGTACCACATTAAGATCCCACGGTGTCACAGGGGGCACAAATGGAGGTTGGATGTGCAGCACGCCTTTCACGAAGGTCTGAACTTCTGGAAGAGAGGCCAATTCTTTCTGAAAGAAGATTGACAAAGCCAAAATTTGTACTTTAATAGAGCCCAACTTTAGGCCCGCATCCACACCTGCCTGCAAAAAATGGAGCAAACACCCCAGCTGAAATTCTTCCGTAGGAGCTTTCTTGGATTCACACCAAGACACATATTTCCGCCAAATACGGTGGTAATGCTTTGCCGTTACTTCTTTTCTAGCCTGAAGAAGTGTGGGAATGACTTCACTGGGAATACCCTTTCGGGCTAGGATTTGGCATTCAACCGCCATGCCGTCAAACGCAGCCGCGGTAAGTCTTGATACACGCACTGTCCTTGCTGTAACAGGTCCTCCCGTAGAGGAAGAGGCCAGGGATCTTCTATGAGTAATTCTTGAAGATCTGGATACCAGGCCCTCCTTGGCCAATCTGGAACAATGAGTATCGCCTGAACCCTTGTTCTTCTTATCTTTATCACCTTTGAAATGAGAGGAAGTGGAGGGAACACATATACCGACGGAAACACCCACGGTGTCACTAGGGCGTCCACCACTACCGCTTGAGGGTCCCTTGACCTGGAACAATATCTGTGAAGTTTCTTGCTGAAGCGGGACGCCATCATGTCTATTTGAGGAATTCCACAAGGACTTGTCACTTCTGCAAAGACCTCTTGATGAAGACCCCACTCTCCTGGATGGAGATCGTATCTGCTGAGGAAGTCTGCTTCCCAGCTGTCGACTCCTGGAATGAAGACCGCTGACAGAGCGGTTGCATGTCTTTCCGCCCAGTGAAGAATCTTCGTGGCCTCGGCCATTGCCGCTCTCCTCTTTGTTCCACCCTGGCGGTTTATGTACGCCACTGCTGTTATGTTGTCTGACTGAATCAAGAAGGGCAGACCGCGAAGAAGATGTTCCGCTTGCAGAATGCCATTGAAAATGGCCCTTAATTCCAGAATGTTTATGCGCAGACAAGCTTCCTGGCTTGACCATTTTCCCTGAAAATTTCTCCCCTGTGTGACTGCTCCCCAGAAGGTGAGAACTGTGCAGCCACCACAGAAGGGAGATCCTGGTTCTGGAAGATAGGATTATTTTCCGGTTCATGTCCAGGTGAGACCCGGACCACTTGTCCAACAGGTCCCGCTGAAACACCCTGGCATGGAACCTGCCATACTGAATGGCCTCGTAGGTCGCCACCATCTTCCCCAGCAACCGAGTGCATTGAAGAATCGACACTCTTGTCGGTTTCAGAATCTGTTTTACCATGGTCTGTATTTCCAGAGCCTTTTCCACTGGAAGAAAGACTCTCTGTAATTCTGTATCCAGAATCATACCCAGGAACGACAGCCGTGTCGTCGGAACCAACTGTGATTTTGGCAAGTTTAGGAGCCAACCATGTTGTTGCAGAATCGTCAGAGAGAGCGCAACGTTTTTCAGCAATTGCTCCTTGGATCTCGCCTTTATGAGGAGATCGTCCAAGTACGGGATCATTGTGATTCCCTGCTTGCAAAGGAGAACCATCATTTCCGCCATAACCTTGGTGAAAATCCTCGGAGCCGTGGACAGCCCAAACGGCAACGTCTGAAATTGGTAATGACAATCCTGAACAGCAAACCTGATGTGGAGGATATATATGAATGTGTAAGTAGGCATCCTTTATTTCGACCGACACCATAAAATCCCCTTCTTCCAGACTGGAGATCACTGCTTGGAGAGATTCCATCTTCAATTTGAATTTTTTTAGAAAAAAATTGAGGGATTTTAGGTTCAGAATCGGTCTGACTGAGCCATCCGGCTTTGGTACCACGAACAAAGTAGACTCGAATAAAAACCCTCCCCCTGTTGTGACGGGGGTACCGTGACAATGACTTGATTTTGACACAGCTTTAGTATCGCAGCGTATACCACCTCCCTTTCTGGAAGAGAAGCTGGCAAAGGCCGATTTTAAAAATCGGAGAGGGGGCACGTCTTGAAACTCTAATTTGTACCCTTGGGTCACTATTTCTAATATCCAAGGATCCAGGGCCGAGCGAGCCCAGACCTGACTGAAGAGTTTGAGACGTGCCCCCACTGGTGCAGACTCCTGCAGAGGAGCCCCAGCGTCATGCAATGGATTTGGTAGAAGCCGGAGAGGACTTCTGTTCTTGGGAACTTGCAACAGCCTGTGATCTTTTTCCCTTTCCTCTTCCTCTCGCAGCAAGGAAGGAGGATCTTCGTCCTTTTTTGTATTTATTGGGCCGAAAGGAGTGCATCTGATAGTGGGGCGTTTTCTTTTGTTGCGCAGGTACATAAAGTAAAAATTACGACTTACCCGCGGTAGCCATAGATACCAGGTAAGTGAGGCCATCACCAAACAAGACACTACCGTTAAACGGTAGACTCCATAGCCTTCTTCGAGTCAGCATCAGCATTCCATTGATGAATCCACAATGCCCTTCTAGTCGAGACAGCCTTGGCATTGGCCCTTGATCCCAAAAGGCCAATATCTCTTGCAGCGTCCCTGATATGACCCAGAGTCAAAAGCACGTTATCCCTGTCCAGGATATCTATCTCAGATGACAAGTTATCTGCCCATTTTTCAATAGCGCTACTCACCCATGCCGAAGCAACGGCAGGCCTGAGTAGCAAACCTGTAGTGACATAAATGGATTTTAGTATAATTTTCCTGCTTACGATCCGCAGGATCCTTTAGGGCTGCCGTGTCCGGAGACGGAAGCGCCACCTTTTTGGACAGACGCGATAGAGCTTTATCCACTGTGGGGGTTGACTCCCACTTTTCCCTGTCCCCCGAGGGGAACGGATATGCCACTGGAATTCTTTTGGGAACCTGTACCTTCTTGTCAGGATTTTTCCAAGCCTTTTCAAAAAGAGCGTTCAGTTCATGAGAGGGAGGAAACGTTACCTCAGGTTTCTTTCCTTTAAACATACAGACCCTAGTATCAGGAACAGCAGGGTCCTCCGTGATATGTAATACGTCTTTTATCGCCACAATCATGTACTGAATACTCTTAGCCAGTTTTGGATTTAATCTGGTATCACTATAGTCGACACTGGAATCAGAGTCCATGTTGGTATCTATATCTGCTATCTGGGTAAATGCACATTTCTGTGACCCCGAAGGGGTCTGAGCTTGTGACAATGCATCTTCCATGGATTTCCTCCATGTCTGGTTCTTAGACTCTGATTTATCTAATCTCTTAGTCAACCGAGCCACATTTGCATTCAAAACACTCAACATAATTACCCACCCAGCAGTCGGCGGTGCCGACAGGGTCACTCCCACCTCCTTTTCTGTACTCACTCTGGCTTCCACCTGGGAAGCGCACTCAGCCTCAGACATGCCGACACACATGTACCGACACCTACAATCACACTGGCCTATAGGGGACAGACCCACAGCAAAGCCTGATAGAAAGACACAGAGGGAGTTTGCCAGTCCTTTCAGGTCCCCATGCTGCCCAGGGCGCCCCCCCGTGCCCTGCACCCTGTCAGTGCTGCTGTGTGTTTGGGAGCATGGCGCGCAGCGCCACCGCTGCGTGGTACCTCAGGACCTGAAGTCTTCTGCCGTCACTGAAGTCTTAATTTCTTCTTTTACTCACCCGGCTTCTTTCTTCTGGCTCTGTAAGTGGGGGTGACGGCGCGGCTCCGGGAACGAACAGCTAGGCGTACCAAGTGATCGAACCCTCTGGAGCTAATGGTGTCCAGTAGCCTAAGAAGCAGAGCCTTTGAACTCAAAGAAGTAGTTCTGCTTCTCTCCCCTCAGTCCCTCGAAGCAGGGAGCCTGTTGCCAGCAGTGCTCCCTGAACATAAAAAACCTAACATAAGTCTTTTTTCAGAGAAACTCAGTAGTGCTCCCCTGTTTGTGACCAGTCTCCCTGGGCACAGAATCTAACTGGGGTCTGGAGGAGGGGCATAGAAGGAGGAGCCAGTTCACACCCATTTAAAGTCTTAAAGTGCCCATGTCTCCTGCGGATCCAGTCTATACCCCATGGTTCTTGAAGCATCCCCAGCATCCTCTAGGACGTATGAGAAAGGTGACCTTACCCGCTGTAGCCATGGAGATCCACGCATCTAACGCTTCCCCAAAGAGAGCATGACCTGTGCAGGCTAGGGTCTCCACACCTCTCCTGGATTCCGTGTCGGCAGACCACTGGCGCAGCCAAAGTCCCCTACGAGCTGAGACAGACATGGAAAATATCCCTGCAGCCATGGAACCCAGGTCTTTCATGGATTCCACCATAAATGCTGCAGAATCCTGAATGTTACATAAAAACAATTCAACATCACTTTTATCCATTGTATCCAAATCCTCAAGTAACGTGCTTTACTATAGCTTTGGAAATCCATGCACAGGCAAGCCGTGTATATGTATTTGAGCGTAGTATCAATTTTGCGATCAGCTGGCTCGTTTAAGGCGGTAAATCCTGGAACAGGTAAAACCACCTTTTTCGAGAGTCTGGATACAGATGCGTCCACTATGGGTGGGTTTTCCCATTTTTTCCTATCCTCCTCAGGAAAGGGGAAAGCAACCAGAACCCTTCTAGGAATCTGGAATTTTTTTTCTACCGGTTTTCTTATGCTTTCTCAAAAATAGCATTTAATTCTTTGGACGCAGGGAAGGTTAGCGGGGCTTTCTTATTGTCAGTGAAGTAAGCCTCCTCAACCTGCTCAGGTGTTGTACCAGCAATATTCAACACATCCCTAATAGCCTCTTTCATCAACTGCACCCCTTTTAGCAAGAGATGCGGTCCCCGTGAGCACATCCCCATCACCGTCTGCCGTATCAGAATCGGTATCCGTGTCATCTTGCATAATCTGGGCAAGAGCACTAAGTGGGAACCTACAGAGGGGGGCCCTGAGGTAACAGAACCGGGCCAAACTGCCAAAGAGTTCTGTAAAACCTGAGTTGCAGATTCATTCTGTGCAACCCTAGTAGAAATCTGAGAAATCATAGATTTGATAGAGGATAACCACCTGGCTCCCTTGCTGGTATCTGCGCTAAAACAGTGCAATCCTGATTACATGGAATGAGATCATCCTAAGAGGACATATCCTCTGCAGCATATGACACAGAGTCCCTGGACATAGCTAAATGGAGACCCCAGACACTCCACACACACACACAGGGGAGGTTAGACAGAGTTTCACCCCCCCCCCCCCAGAATGGCAAGAGAGACACAGAGATTGGAGCCAACCCATACACAGAGCTTTCAGGGTATAGGGAGACCCCAACCAGCGCTGACTGTGCGCCTTAATAGGTTACACAGTCTGTTCACAGCCCCCCCCCCCCCCCTTTCTACAACCCCCTTTTACCGTAAGAGATATCTGGAGTTGGTATGGAGGGACTGCTCTTCACTGACAGCGTTTCTGCAGGCAGGAAAATGGCGCTGAACCCTGCTGGGTCCGCTCTGAGGAGAAGCTCCACCCCCTTAATGGCGCTGTCTTCCCGCTCTTCTGGAGATTATACTGGCCTGAGGAATCATGCTGGCAGCGATCCTGGGACCCTGACAGGCTTAGAGGTCAGTGTAGGGTGTAGGTGCTGGCTCAGGGCGCCCATCACAGCGTCGCACTATGTATCGCTGAACCCCGGAGCGCCGTTAGTACTGCGCTCCATACCCTGTTGCCGTCATCTTCACACCGGCTCCCCGCTTGCCAGGGGGGCTGGTGACTGACTCGCCACTGATCTTCTAGCTCTGTAAGGGGGTGGCGGCATGCTGCCGGGGTGAGCGATCCTGTGGCGGGGAAAGTTCGATCCCCTCAGGAACTCAGTGTCCTGTCAGCGGAGATAGTGGCTCAAACCCTGCAGGGCGGACACTACTCCCCCGCTTAGTCCCACAAAGCAGCCTCCCTGTAAAATAATAAACTCTAAAAATAAACTTTTATCAGAGAAGCTCTGTAGAGCTCCCCTAGCTGTGACCGGCTCCTCCGGGTACATTTTCTAAACTGAGTCTGGTAGGAAGGGCATAGAGGGAGGAGCCAGCCCACACTCTCAAACTCTTAAAGTGCCAATGGCTCCTAGTGGACCGGTCTATACCCCATGGTACTAATGTGGACCCCAGCATCCTCTAGGACACAGGTTCTCAAACTCGGTCCTCAGGACCCCACACAGTGCATGTTTTGCAGGTCTCCTCACAGAATCACAGGTGAAATTAGCTCCACCTGTGGACCTTTTAAAATGTGTCAGTGAGTAATGAATACACCTGTGCAGCTGCTGGGTTACCTGCAAAACATGAACTGTGTGGGGTCCTGAGGACCGAGTTTGAGAACCACTGCTCTAGGACGTAAGAGAACACGTTTTAATTGGGAAATCAATCCCAGAAAACTGTAGAAATGTGGTCCAATCAATAAGAGAAGATCACTTTGGAAAGTTAAGAAAATAGAAATATATATATATAAATATATATATATATATATAAATATATATATATATATATATATATATATATATATATATATATATATATATATATATATATATAGTAAATTAAAGAAGGCTGCGGCACTCGAGGTCTTGTCAAAAAGTTAGTTATAATTGAAACATCAAAGTCAATACATCGACGTTTCGGGGATTTTAACCCCTTTTTCAAGATGTGTAGAAGCGTGTGTCACATCTTGAAAAAGAGGTTAAAATCCCCGAAACGTCGATGTATTGACTTTGATGTTTCAATTATAACTAACTTTTTGACAAGACCTCGAGTGCCGCAGCCTTCTTTAATTTACTATTGATTCCGTTACTGGAGGCACCGGGGGCAGATCTTACATTACAAACAGAGTGCCGGGCTGAATTTCAATATATATATATATATATATATATATATATATATATATATATATATATATATATATATATATATAGGTTGTTTGAGCCCTGTGTACCTGTAAGCTGCACAAGTTAGCCTTGCCTGGCAGCTCAATTTGAAAACCTGTCGGACCTCCGGCTAGTCATTACAATAGAACCTAACATTCAAGTTACTGTCAGGTTAGTTTTGACATTGTTACAGTAGACTTGCATGCCCTGCCTCCTAGAGGTGACACTACCTGTCTTCCCTACTGCTGTAGAAAACATTACTTTAACATCAGTTCATGATGTCAGCATTGGCAGTTATGATTAGTAATTTGGTTAGGGCTATTTATCATTATCCCCTTGCCAGAACAGCTGCAAATGTTTACTGTGGCAGGTTCAGGGGCAGATGTATTAACCTGGAGAAGGCATAAGAAAGTGATAAACCAGTGATATGTGCAAGGTGATAAAGGCACCAGCCAATCAGATCCTAACTGTTAATTTACATCTTGGAGCTGATTGGCTGGTGCCTTTATCACCTTGCCCATATCACTGGTTTATCACTTTCCTATGCCTTCTCCAGTTTAATACATCTGCCCCTCAGTCTCTTAGGTCGTAGATGTGTGCTCCGAGGGCTGGAGAGAACAAAAATGGATTCCTCTTCACTCTCCAGACCCTCTTTCTGTAGGTAGTAGCAGGCTAATGCCATCAAAGCTTGATATATAGCACACCCACAACATGCTGTATGCCCTGTTAGATACAGGAACGGAGAAGATATCTCCTGTCATGGGCATAGCTATAGTGAATACAAGGGGTGCCATTGCTATGGGGCCCAGAGGCTTAGGGGGAAATGGTCCCAGGTTATATACTTGCACTAGTTAAAAGGACACCATGGCTGGATTATAGTGAAAGGGGGGCGCTCGCTACTCACGCAGGAGCTGCGTTTTTTTTTTAAGTCCTGCTGCTGGGAGTCGGGGCTCTGTCATGCTGAGTGTATGTGTCTCTGTATGTAAATTATTTATATATATATATATATATATTGGGTAGTGAAGAGTACAAGCGCTAATGAGTGTAGTGACAATTATACTGGAAATAATCAGGTGGATTAAAAGATTATTAAAATGGCCTTAGGCACTTATCTGATAAAAACAAAACTTCAATCCGGTATTCATCATTTTAGGAATCATGTAAAAGAAGAAACAACAAACATAGTGTGTATCGTTCACAGGTAAAAATAGAGCATTTCGCTATATAAGGTGCAAATTTAGGGAATTTTGGCTATTCCCAATAAAATTATAATCTGTAGCTTCACAACATAAAATACAGATTTTAATGAACAATACAAAACACGGCTAGACAACACACGTACAAGATTTTAAAATCTTAAAAGCTTATCTGTCCGTTCTAAGCACAAGGGAATCAGTAACCAATTGTTCCAGGGACACAGGATAGCCAAAGTTTATGCGTACAGGATAAAAGTAGTTCAAATGCTTATCTGTCCATCAATAGGAGTTTCAGCAGCAAACGGTCCCAACGCGTTTCGTCCTTCAGAGTGTGGACTTCTTCAAGGGGATCAGACGAAACGCGTTGGGTTCCCTGCAGTGACCCCCTTGTCTATTTTAAAGCTAAGTCTTTTACCTTGATACCTTTTTACCTTTTTACCTGATTCGGATATTATATGACCTTTTATGTATTTTATCTATATATACTATTAAAACTGTTTGTTCGATTTTATATATTCTTTGGCTCATAAATCTTAAGCTCTTAACATTATCTGTATTTTTACACAACATTGGTCGCCGGTACCCTTATCCCTCCACTGCATCTTTTCTCTGGCAGCACCGTACTAGTGCTGCACCCTTAAGGGGTGGCTGACACCTTTAACAAGGTGGTTGTGTATTTTATACCTTGTTAATACATCATACAGCTTTTTATTTAATCAAGTTAGTACTGAGACTATACCCCACAAGTGGCGCTGTATCACCCTTTTGCAATATATATATATATATATATATATATATATATATATATATATACATATACATACACACATACATACATACAAGCCAAATAATCCGGCACTCATGCAGGCCCTCCACTGCAGTAATAATGGCTCCTGGTGCCTTCCTCACAGGCTAGCAGCCTAAACGTATTGTTCGGTAAGAGGCGGCACTCGGAGACTTTCAATGCAATCAAAATACAAAATTTATTTGTGCATCAACGTTTCGGAGCCAAAGCCCCGTCGTCATCCTGATGACGGGGCTTCGGCTCCGAAACGTTGATGCACAAATAAATTTTGTATTTTGATTGCATTGAAAGTCTCCGAGTGCCGCCTCTTACCGAACAATACAATATATATATATATATATATATATATATATATATATATATATTGCTGTTTATCTGTAATGGGCAGGCTATAATGATGCTGCACTATATTCACCAGTACTGGCACGTGTAAGCTCACCAGTCCCCGCACAGCTCCCGGCCAGTCTGGGATAGAGAACTCTAGTAGCCACCAGCAGCTGGCCGAAGGGGTCTGGGCATGGCCTGTGCGGGGTATGGGAGGATCAACCACAGGACTCTGCCCCTCCACCAGCACGCAGTATATATAAAGCAGCTGAGCCAGTTGTCTGCCTCCGCCTCACCTGCAGCCCCAGCACTGACCCCCTCCTCCTCCCAGCCACCGCACTGCTCGCCCCACACCGGGTCTCACCCCTTCCTGCCAGACTGATCCATCTTCTCCCCCCACTGGTAAGTGGCCACAAGTGTCACCAGTGCCGCACTTTATTTTATGAAAACGCTTGATGAAACTTGATAAATAGGCCACTCACTCATTTTCTTTCATCCAGGCAGCGCATTGTCCACCACAAATTCACTGCTGGTGAGCGTGTGCAGAAGTATATAGGGAGCAGTGTAGTAATGGCCATCCATGTGACCTCCATTGATGGTTGCCAATAATGGTGGTTAGACAGGAGTATTCGGTGTCTATGCGGTGCAGTACCATATCTGGTTTAAACCATAAAAGGTACGCGCATGTGCAGAATAGACTGAGCCCACGCTGTTGTCAGAGACAAAATAAGTGATGCAATTTTCCTTTGTGCGTGACCTCAAGCCAGGGGTGGGGCTGGACTGCTGAGTTCACCCTGACAAGTTAGCAAGGCGGCAATGCTGGCACACTGTGTAAACCAGACCCAGGAGCAGCGCAGACCTGCCGGCTTATAGCCGAGTACAATAGGCAACCTTTCAGGACCCAGCATTATTTACAATAGTCTATATTTGATTATCCTTTAAAATCCCTGATCCTGATTCTTGTAGGTGCTCTTGCTGCTGCTGCTGCTGGTGGTGGTGGTGTTTTTTCTCAGTTATGGACACATTTTTACAGACAATGGGGGTCATTCCGAGTTGTTCGCTCGCTGCCGAGTTTCGCTATATTGCGATTAGTCGCTTACTGCGCATGCGCAAGGTTCGCAAAGTAAGTCTGGAGCTACTCAGAAACTGCTAAGAAATTTCTATTCGCAATTCTGCGAATCTTTCGTTCGCAATTCTGCTAAGCTAAGATACACTCCCAGAGGGCTGCGGCTTAGCGTGTGCAATGCTGCTAAAAGCAGCTAGCGAGCTAACAACTCGGAATGAGGGCCCATGATGGGTCAATCAGCAGTAGCAGTCAGCACATTATTTTAAAAAAAAAATTATCATAAAATACGTACTTTCAAGTTCGCATTACTACTATTCTGTATTAATATATCACACTCACATATGCATGTATTCCATAGTGGATAAGCAGTAGGAGCCCTGATACAGTAAACTCCTATGAATACAATTACAGCATATATAAAAAGTTATACGTCATTGCTAGCCTACCAAGAGGAGTTCAGTGCATAGGCAATAATTCTATTACCTCCAAATACATAATAATACGGCTTATAAAGCACAGCCGGTAATAACAGTGATATGACATGGATCACTGACCTGCTCTGTCCGAGTCTCGCCGCAGCTTCTCCCCAAATCCCCAGCCTGTCAGTGAGTGCATGAGACACACTGTCAGGGGCAGAACTTCCAAGTGACTTCATCGTCGCCACGCCTCCCTATCTCTGTAGGACACGCCCTCCTTGCCGAGAGCGGGGCGGTCAGTGGCCAGTAGACATAGGTATCCTCCCCTCAGCCGGCACGCAGCGGGGAATTACCTAGCTGTAGGCGGGGATAGAGGGAGCCAAACTGAAAGCGACAAGTTTCTGTTTCGATTCTAGAAAACATTGAGAGCTTGGGAAACTACTGGAAGCCGGGGCAATGTGCAGCAGCCTCACACTAGTACTACCAGTAGTCGCCGGTATGGGTGTACGAGAGCTACTGCTGGTAAACATTGTTCCAGAAAGGACTGCACGGTTTTTATTACATACATACACACACAGGCGTAGAGCCCGGCCCTCTCATCATTACATGAATACCTCTCCTGTTGCCTTCCGTGTTTAGTGGGCCAAGCTGCTGCCCTATGCTGCAGAATACACGTATGCGGCGGCACTCAGGACAATAGACACAGGCAGCCGTGTTTGAAACAACGTTTCAAAGCAGATGCTTTTTCGTCAGGGCATATACTGTACAAACATTAAAACACTCACCATGCCATATCCCGCCGCCGGCTTCTCGTACTGTGCAGGGGGAGCTTTCAGCACCACGATGCAGTACATACCCTCCAACATGACCCGCCCCACTAGGTACAAAATGCTCTGTTTCTGGACTTCCCTCTTTATTTATTATTGCAATCACCTGTGAAGAAACAGCTTTCTTATCATTTAACTAGTTCAACACAGGTGATGGAAATCATAAATTAAGAGGGAAGTCCAGAAACAGAGCATTTTGTACCTAGTGGGGCGGGTCATGTTGGAGGGTCTGGCAGTATTCCCAAATGTCACAGAGCTTTGTAGTCATATAAGTCCTATACGACACGCTCTAATACTAAGTATTATCTATATCTTTCTCTTACGTCCTAGAGGATGCTGGGGACTCTGTAAGGACCATGGGGTATAGACAGGCTCCGCAGGAGACATGGACACTATAAAGAAGTTTTAGTACTGGCTCCTCCCTCTATGCCCCTCCTCCAGACCTCAGTTAGATATGGTGCACTACAGGGGAGCTCTCCAGAGTTTCTCTGAAAAAGAATTTAGTTAGGTTTTTTATTTTCAGGGAGCACTGCTGGCAACAGGCTCCCTGCATGTTATACTGAGGAGAGAGAAGCAGACCTACTTAAGTGATAGGCTCTGCTTCTTAGGCTACTGGACACCATTAGCTCCAGAGGGAGTGGAAACGCAGGTCTCACCCCGCCGTTCGTCCCAGAGCCGCGCCGCCGTCCTCTTAGCAGAGTCGGAAGATAGAAGCCGGCTAAGTATAAGAAGAAAAGAAGACTTCAAGGCGGCAGAAGACTTCAGATCTTCACGCTGCGCGCCATTGCTCCCACACACAACACACAAGGCACTGATTGGTGCAGGGCGCAGGGAGGGCGCCCTGGGCAGCAATAAACCTCTAGGGCTGGCAAACATACATATATAGGCTACAGAGGCACTATATATCATAACCCCCGCCAGTATTGTAAAAATGAGCGGGACCGAAGCCCGCCGGTGAGGTGGCGGAGCTTGATCCCTCAGCACGGAAAGCGCCATTTTCTCCACAGCATGGAGCTGGCTCCCCGGACTCTCCCCTGCTGAAGACACAGGGCAAAACAGGAAGGGGGGGGGGGGGGGCACTTATTAGCAGCAGTGAGTGTATATAAAGTTATTATATATATATTTATATAAAAGCGCTGTTTTATCTGGGAATTCTATTTCAGTGGCGCTGGGTGTGTGCTGGCATACTCTCTCTCTGTCTCTCCAAAGGGCCTTATTGGGGCTCTGTCTCCATATAAATATCCCTGTGTGTGTGGGGTTGTGTCGGTACGTGTGTGTCGGCATGTCTGAAGCGGAAGGCTCATCTAAGGAGGAGGTGGTGCAGATGTTTATGGTGTCTCCGTTCGGCAGCGCCGACACCTGATTGGTTGGACATGTGGAATGTTTTAAATGCAAATGTAAATGTATTACATAAGAGATTGGACAAAGCAGAGTCCAAGGATTTGACTGTGTCACAGGGCCCTTCAGGGTCTCAAAAACGTCCCCTGTCCCAAATAGTAGACACTGATACCGACACGGATTCTGACTCCAGTGTCGACTATGATGATGCAAGGTTACACCCAAGGGTGGCAAAAAGTATTCATTATTTGATTATTGCAATAAAAGATGTTTTGCATATCACAGATGACCCCTCTGTCCCTGACCCGAGGGTACACAGGTTTAAGGTAAAGAAACCTGAGGTAGCGTGTCCTCATCTTATGAGCTGATTGCATTATTTGAAAAAGCTTGGGAAACTCCAGACAAAAAACTGCAGATTCCCAAAAGAATTATTATGGCGTATCCTTTCCCCTCAAAGGACAGGTTACAGTGGGAATCATCACCCACGGTCGACAAGGCCTTAACACGCTTGTCCAAAAAGGTGGCCCTACTGTCCCCAGACACGGCGACACTAAAAGGTCCTGCGGATCGCAGGCATGAAACGACCTTTAAATCAATTTATACACATACGAGGTCTTTGCTCAGACCGGCAATAGCATCGGCTTGGGTTTGTAGCGCGGTAGCAGCTTGGACAGATACCTTGTCTGCTGATATTGATACCCTAGATAGGGATACCAGTTTATTGACCTTAGGTCACATCAAAGACGCATTCTTATATATGCTGTGGACCCGCCAATGGACGGGTGATGCCGACTCAAAGAGGCATATGGAAATTTTGCCTTACAAGGGTGAGCTTTTAATTGAGGAAGGTCTCGCAGACCTGGTTTCAACAGCTACCACGGGTAAATATACCTTTTTTGCCTTATGTTCCCCCACAGCAAAAGAAAACGCAGCAGTATCACATGCAGTCCTCTCGGTCGCATAAGTCCATAAGAGATCAAGGCTCTTCCTTCCTCGCCAGAGGTAAGGGTAGAGGGAAAAAGAATGCCTGCTACGGCCGGTACCTAGGAACAGAAGTCCTCCCCGGCTTCTACTAAATCCACCGCATGACGCTGGGGCTCCACTGAGGGAGTCTGCTCCAGTGGGGGCACGTATTTGACTCTTCAGCCACGTCTGGGTTCAGTCGGATGTGGATCCTTGGGCGATGGAAATTGTGTCCCAAGGTTACAAGCTGGAATTCAAAGACCTGCCTCCCCGCCGATTCTTCAAATCGGCTTTACCAACATCTCCCCCAGAGAGGGAGATAGTGTGGGCTGCAATTCGAAAGCTGTGTCTACTGCAAGTGATTATCAGGGTTCCCTTAAGGAAACAGGGAAAAGGGTAATATTCAACCCTATTTGGGGCAACCGAAACCGGATGGCTCGGTAAGACCCATTCTCAACTTAAAATCCCTGACCCATTCTCAACTTAAAATCCCTGAACCTGTAAGGTTCAAGTTCAAGATGGAATCACCCAGGGCAGTGATCTACAGCCTGGAAGGGGGGGATTTTATGGTGTCACTAGACATAAAGGATGCATACCTTCATGTCCCCATTTATCCTCCTCATCAGGCGTACGTGAGATTCGCTGTACAGGCCTGTCATTTCTAATTTCAGATGTTGCCGTTTGGGCTTTCCACGGCCCCAAGGGTTTTTACCAAGGTAATGGCGGAAGTGATGGTACTCCTGCGCAGGCAAGGAGTCACAATTATCCGGTACTTGGACGATCTCCTGATAAAAGCGAGATCAAAGGAACAGTTGCAGAAAAGCCTGTCGTTCTCTCTGAGAGTGCTGCAGCAACAGGGCTGGATTCTAAATCTACCAAAGTCACAGTTGGTTTCAACAACTCGGCTATCTTTCTTAGGCATGATTCTGGACACAGAACAGAAGAGGGTTTTTCTCCCAATGGAAAAAGCCCAGGAACTCCAGAACAGGATCAGAGACCTGTTGAAACAAAAAAGAATGTCAGTCCATTAATGCAGTCGAGTACTGGAGAAAATGGTGGCGACCTACGAGGCCATCCCCTTCGGCAGGTTTCAGGCGAGGACTTTTCAGTGGGACCTTCTGGACAAGTGGTCCGAGTCTCACCTTCCAATGCATCAGAAGATAACTCTGTCCCCCAGGGCTAGGGTGTCTCTCCTGTGGTGGCTGCAGAGTGCTCATCTTCTAGAAGGTCGCAGGTTCGGCATTCAGGACTGGGTCCTGGTGACCACGGATGCGAGCCTCCGAGGATGGGGATCAGTCACACAAGGAAGGAATTTTCAGGGACTGTGGTCAAGCCAGGAGGCTTGCCTACACATCTACATACTGGAATTAAGGGCCGTTTACAACGGCCTACGACCAGCGGAGAATCTTCTTCGCGACCTACCGGTTCTGATTCAGACAACGTCACAGCTGTGGCTCATGTAAACCGCCAAGGCGGTACAAGGAGCAGAGTGGCAATGGCGGAAGCCACCAGGATTCTGCGGTGGGCAGAAAATCACGTAAGCGCTCTGTCAGCGATATTCATTCCGGGAGTGGACAACTGGGAAGCAGTCTTCCTCAGCAGACACGAGCTCCATCCAGGAGAGTGGGGACTTCATCAAGAAGTCTTTGCAGAGATAACAAGTTGTTGGGAGCTTCCTTAAATAGACATGATGGCATCACGACTCAACAAGAAGCTTTGGAGTTATTGCGCCGGGTCAAGAGACCCTCAGGCAGTAGCGGTGGACGCCCTGGTGACACCATGGGTGTTTCAGTCGGTCTATGTGTTTCCTCCTCTTCCTCTCATCTCAAAAATATTGGGAATCATTAGACGGAAAAGAGTACTGACAATACTCATTGTTCCAGATTGGCCTCGAAGGGCCTGGTATTCAGATCTTCAGGGGATGCCCACAGAAGATCCGTGGCCTCTTCCTCTCAGAGAGGACCTGTTGCAGCAGGGGCCCTGCGTGTTCCAAGACTTACCACGGTTACGTTTGACGGCATGGCGGTTGAACACCGAATCCTAGCGGAGAAGGCTATTCCGGAAGAAGTCATCCCTACTCTGATAAAGGCTAGGAAGGAAGTGATGGCGAAACATTATCACCGTATCTAGAGAAAGTATGTA
The DNA here is from genome assembly GCF_028390025.1 of Pseudophryne corroboree. Taxonomy (NCBI): domain Eukaryota; kingdom Metazoa; phylum Chordata; class Amphibia; order Anura; family Myobatrachidae; genus Pseudophryne; species Pseudophryne corroboree. Next base: position 715,060,525 of record NC_086447.1, read on the forward strand.
TCTTGGTGTGAAGCCAAGAATGATCCTACGGAAGGTTTCCACTTGGGCCGTTTTCTCCACTTTCTACAGACAGGAGTGGATATGGGCCTAACGTTAGGCTCCATTAAGGTACAGATTTCAGCCCTGTCTATATTCTTCCAGAAGGAATTGGCTTCTCTCCCAGAAGTCCAAACTTTTGTAAAGGGAGTGCTACCCATCCAGCCACCTTTTGTGCTCCCAGTAGCACCATGGGACTTTAACGTAGTGTTACAGTTCCTTAAATCGCACTGGTTTGAGCCTTTTCAAACAGTTGAATTGAATTTCTCACTTGGAAAGTGGTCATGTTATTGGCCTTGGCATCTGCAAGGCGGGTGTCCGAATTGGCGGCTTTGTCTCACAAGAGCCCCTATCTGATTTTCCAGGTGGATAGAGCGGAATGGAGGACTCGTCCTCAATTTCTACCTAAGGTGGTTTCGTCTTTTCACATGAACCAACCTATTGTGGTGCCTGTGGCTACGGGGGACTTGGAGGACTCCAAGTCCCTGGATGTAGTCAGGACCTTAAAAATGTATGTAGCCACGACGGCTAGGGTTAGGAAAACAGAGGTTCTGTTTGTCCTGTATGCAGCCAACAAGGTTGACGCTCCTGCTTCTAAGCAGACTATTGCTTGCTGGATCTGTAACACGATTCAGCGGGTTCATTCTACGGCTGGATTGCCGTTACCAAATTCGGTAAAGGCCCATTCCACTAGGAAGGTGGCCTCATCTTGGGCGGCTGCCCGAGGCGTCTCGGCATTACAGCTTTGCCGAGCAGCTACTTGGTCTGGTTCAAACACTTTTGCAAAATTCTACAAGTTTGATACCCTGGCTAGTGAGGACCTTGCGTTTGCTCAGTCGGTGCTGCAGAGTCATCCGCACTCTCCCGCCCGGTTGGGAGCTTTGGTATAAACCCCATGATCCATACGGAGTCCCCAGCATCCTCTAGGATAAGATAAAATAAGATTTTAAACCTACCGGTAAATCTTTTTCTCCTAGTCCGTAGAGGATGCTGGGCACCCGTCCCAGTGCGGACTAAATCTGCAAGATTTGTATATAGTTGTTGCTTACATAAGGGTTATGTTACAGTTGGAATCGGTCTTTGACTGATACTGATTTCTCTAACGTCCTAAGTGGATGCTGGGGACTCCGTAAGGACCATGGGGAATAGCGGCTCCGCAGGAGACTGGGCACATCTAAAGAAAGCTTTAGGACTAACTGGTGTGCACTGGCTCCTCCCCCTATGACCCTCCTCCAAGCCTCAGTTAGATTTCTGTGCCCGACGAGAAGGGTGCACACTAGGGGCTCTCCTGAGCTTCTTAGTGAAAGTTTTAGTTTAGGTTTGTTATTTTCAGTGAGACCTGCTGGCAACAGGCTCACTGCATCGAGGGACTAAGGGGAGAAGAAGCGAACTCACCTGCGTGCAGAGTGGATTGGGCTTCTTGGCTACTGGACATTAGCTCCAGAGGGACGATCACAGGCCCAGCCTGGATGGGTCCCGGAGCCGCGCCGCCGGCCCCCTTACAGAGCCAGAAGAGCGAAGAGGTCCGGAAAAATCGGCGGCAGAAGACGTTCCTGTCTTCAATAAGGTAGCGCACAGCACTGCAGCTGTGCGCCATTGCTCTCAGCACACTTCATACTCCGGTCACTGAGGGTGCAGGGCGCTGGGGGGGGCGCCCTGAGACGCAATAAAACATGATAAAAATACCTTACATGGCAAAAAATACATCACATATAGCTCCTGGGCTATATGGATGCATTTAACCCCTGCCAGAATATACAGAAAAACGGGAGATAAGGCCGCCGAAAAGGGGGCGGAGCCTATCTCCTCAGCACACTGGCGCCATTTTCCCTCACAGCTCAGTTGGAGGGAAGCTCCCTGGCTCTTCCCTGCAGTCACTACACTACAGAAAGGGTTAAAAAAAGAGAGGGGGGCACTAATTAGGCGCAGTATTAAAACATACAGCAGCTATAAGGGGAAAAACACTTATATAAGGTTATCCCTGTATATATATATAGCGCTCTGGTGTGTGCTGGCATACTCTCCCTCTGTCTCCCCAAAGGGCTAGTGGGGTCCTGTCCTCTATCAGAGCATTCCCTGTGTGTGTGCTGTGTGTCGGTACGTTTGTGTCGACATGTATGAGGAGAAAAATGATGTGGAGACGGAGCAGAGTGTCTGTAACAGTGATGTCACCACCTAGGGGGTCGACACCTGAGTGGATGTACTGTTGAAAATTACGTGACAGTGTCAGCTCTGTATAAAAAAAAAAAAAAACAGTGGTTGACATGAGACAGCCGGCTACTCAGCTTGTGCCTGTCCAGACGTCTCATAGGCCGTCAGGGGCTCTAAAGCGCCCGTTACCTCAGATGGCAGATACAGACGCCGACACGGATACTGACTCCTGTGTCGACGGTGAAGAGACAACCGTGATTTCCAGTAGGGCCACACGTTACATGATTGAGACAATGGAAAATGTTTTATACATTTCTGATAATACGAGTACCACCAAAAAGGGGTATTATGTTCGGTGAGGGAAAAACTACCTGTAGTTTTCCTGAATCTGAGAAATAAAATGAGGTGTGTGATGATGCGTGGGTTTCCCCCCGATAACAATTGATAATTTCTTAAAAAGTATTGGCTGTATACCCTTTCCCGCCAGAGGTTAGGGTGCGTTGGGAAACACCCCCTAGGGGGGATAAGGCGCTCACACGCTTGTAAGAACAAGGGCTCTACCCTCTCATGAGATGGCCGCCCTTAAGGATCCTGCTGATAGAAAGCAGGAGGGTATCCAAAAATGTATTCACACACATACTGGTGTTATACTGCGACCAGCAATCGCCTCAGCCTGGAGGTGCAGTGCTGGGTTGGCATGGTCGGATTCCCTGACTGGAAATATTGATATCCTAGATAAGGATAGTATATTATTGCCTATAGAGCATTTAAAAGATGCATTTCTATATATGCATGATGCACAGCGGAATATTTGCCGACTGGCATCAAGTATAAGTGCGTTGTCCAATTCTACCAGTAAAATGGTCAGGTGATGCTGATTCCAAACGGCATTTGGAAGTATTGCCTTTGAAAGGGGACATTTGGGGTCGGTCTTTTAGACCTGGTGGCCACGGCAACAACTGGGAAATCCACGTTTGTACCCCAGGTCGCCTCTCAAAATAAGACGCCGTATTATCAGGCGCAGTCCTTTGTTGGCAAGCGGACAAAAGGTTCCTCTTTTCTGCTCGTGACAGAGGGAGAGGAAAAAGGCTGAAGAGATTACCCAGTTCCCAGGAACAGAAACCCTTTCCCGCCTCTGCAAAGCCCTCAGTATGACGCTAGGGCCTTACAAGCTCAGGCACGGTGGGGGCCCGTTCTCAATGAATTTCAGTGCGCAGTGGGCTCACTCGCAAGTAGACCCCTGGATCCTTCAGGTAATATCTCAAGGGTACATATTGGAATTCGAGACGTCTCCCCCTCGCCGTTTCCAAAAGTCGGCTTTACCGACGTCTCCCTCTAACAGGGAGGCAGTTTTGGAAGCCATTCACAAGCTGTATTCCCAGCAGGTGATAATCAAGGTACCCCTCCTGCAACAGGGAACGGGGTATTATTCCACACTATTGTGGTACCGAAGCCAGACGGCTCGGTGAGACCGATTCTAAATCTAAAATCTAAAATCTTTGAACACTTACATACAGAGGTTCAAATTCAAGATTGAGTCACTCAGAGCAGTGATTGCGAACCTGGAAGAAGGGGACTACATGGTGTCTCGGGACATCAAGGATGCTTACCTTCATGTCAAAATTTACCCTTCTCACCAAGGGTACCTCAGGTTATGGTACAGAACTGTCACTATCAGTTCAGACGCTGCCGTAGGGATGGTCCACGGCACCCCGGGTCTTTACCAAGGTAATGGCCGAAATGATATCCCTTCGAAGGAAGGGAATTTTAGTTATCCCTTACTTGGACGATTCCCTGATAAGGGTAAGATCCAGGGAACAGTTGGAAGTCGGTGTAGCACTATCTCAGGTAGTGTTGCGGCAGCACGATTGGATTCTCAATATTCCAAAATCGCAGCTGGTTCCGACGACTTGTCTTCTGTTTCCTAGGGATGTTCCTGGACACAGTCCAGAAAAAAGGTGTTTCTCCCGGAAGAGAAAGCCAGGGAGTTATCCGAGCTAGTCAGGAACCTCCTAAAACCGAACCAAGTCTCAGTGCATCAATGCACAAGGGTTCTGGGTAAAAATGGTGGCTTCCTACGAAGCAATCCCATTCGTTAGATTCCACGCAAGAACTTTCCAGTGGAACCTACTGGACAAATGGTCCGGGTCGCATTTTCAGATGCATCAGCGGATAACCCTGTCACCAAGGACAAGGGTATCCATCCTGTGGTGGTTGCAGAGTGCTCATCTTCTAGAGGGCCGCAGATTCGGCATTCAGGACTGGGTCCTGGTGACCACGGATGCCAGCCTGCGAGGCTGGGGAGCAGTCACACAGGGAAGGAATATCCAGGGCTTAGGGTCAAGCCTGGATACATCACTTCACATAAATATCCTGAAGCTAAGGGCCATTTACAATGCTCTAAGCTTAGCAAGACCTCTGCTTCAAGGTCAGCCGGTGTTGATCCAGTCGGACAACATCATGGCAGTCACCCACGTAAACAGACAGGGTGGCACAAGAAGCAGGAGGGCAATGGCAGAAGCTGCAGGGATTCTTCGCTGGGCGGAAAATCATGTGATAGCACTGTCAACAGTATTCATTCCGGGAGTGGACAACTGGGAAGCAGACTTCCTCAGCACGACCTCCACCCGGGAGAGTGGGGACTTCACCCAGAAGTCGTCCACATGATTAAAAAACTCGACAGGTATTGCGCCAGGTCAAGAGACCCTCAGGCAATAGTTGTAGACGCTCTGGTAACACCGTGGGTGTACCAGTCAGTGTATGTGTTCCCTCCTCTGCCTCTCATACCCAAGGTACTGAGATTGATAAGATGGAGAGGAGAAAGCACTATATTCGTGGCTCCGGATTGGCCAAGAAGGACTTGGTAACCGGAACTTCAAGAGATGCTCACGGAGGATCCGTGGCCTCTACCTCTAAGAAGGGACCTGCTCCAGCAAGGACCCTGTCTGTTCCAAGACTTACCGCGGCTGCGTTTGACGGCAGGCCGGTTGAACACCGGATCCTGAAGGAAAAAAGGCATTCCGGATGAAGTCATCCATATCCTGATCTAAAGCCAGGAAGGATGTAACCGCAAAAACATTATCACCGCAATTGGCGAAAATATGTTGCGTAGTGCGAGGCCAGTAAGGCCCGACGGAGGAAATTCAACTGGGTCGATTCCTACATTTCCTGCAAACAGGAGTGTCTATGGGCCTGAAATTGGGGTCCATTAAGGTTCAGATTTCGGCCCTGTCAATTTTCTTCCAAAAAAGAACTAGCTTCAGTCCCTGAAGTTTAGACGTTTGTAAAAGGGGTACTGCATATACAGCCTCCTTTTGTGCCTCCAGTGGCAATTTGGGATCTCAATGTAGTTTGGGTTCCAAAAGTCACATTGGTTTGAACCACTTAAATCTGTGAAATTAAAATATCTCACATGGAAAGTGGTCATGCTGTTGGCCCTGGCCTGGGCCAGGCGCGTGTCAGAATTGGCGGCTTTATCCTGTAAAAGCCCTTATCTGATTTTCCATTCGGACAGGGCGGAATTGAGGACTCGTCCTCAGTTTCTCCCTAAGGTGGTTCCAGCGTTTTCACCTGAACCAACCTATTGTGGTGCCTGCGGCTACTAGGGACTTGGAGGAATCCAAGTTGCTGGATGTTGTCAGGGCCCTGAAAATATGTTTCCAGGACGGCTGGAGTCAGGAAATCTGACTCGCTGTTTATCCTGTATGCACCCAACAAGCTGGGTGCTCCTGCTTCTAAGCAGACTATTGCTCGTTGGATTTGTAGTACAATTCAGCTTGCACATTCTGTGGCAGGCCTGCCACAGCTAAAATCTGTAAAAGCCCGTTCCACAAGGAAAGTGGGCTCATCTTGGGCGGCTGCCCGAGGGGTCTCAGCTTTACAACTTTGCCGAGCAGCTACTTGGTCAGGGGCAAACACGTTTGCTAAATTCTACAAATTTGATACCCTGGCTGAGGAGGACCTGGAGTTCTCTCATTCGGTGCTGCAGAGTCATCCGCACTCTCCCGCCCGTTTGGGAGCTTTGGTATAATCCCCATGGTCCTTACGGAGTCCCCAGCATCCACTTAGGACGTTAGAGAAAATAAGAATTTACTTACCGATAATTCTATTTCTCATAGTCCGTAGTGGATGCTGGGCGCCCATCCCAAGTGCGGATTGTCTGCAATACTTGTACATAGTTATTGTTACAAAAATCGGGTTATTATTGTTGGGAGCCATCTTTTCAGAGGCTCCTCTGTTATCATACTGTTAACTGGGTTCAGATCACAAGTTATACGGTGTGATTGGTGTGGCTGGTATGAGTCTTACCCGGGATTCAAAATCCTTCCTTATTGTGTACGCTCGTCCGGGCACAGTATCCTAACTGAGGCTTGGAGGAGGGTCATAGGGGGAGGAGCCAGTGCACACCAGTTAGTCCTAAAGCTTTCTTTAGATGTGCCCAGTCTCCTGCGGAGCCGCTATTCCCCATGGTCCTTACGGAGTCCCCAGCATCCACTACGGACTATGAGAAATAGAATTATCGGTAAGTAAATTCTTATTTTTTTGTTCATACTGTTAACTGGTTGCGTATATTCCAGGTTATATGGTATGATTGGTGTGGGCTGGTATGAATCTTGCCCTTAGATTAACAAAATCCTTTCCTCATATTGTCCATCTCCTCTGGGCACAGTTCTCTAACTGAGGTCTGGAGGAAGGGCATAGAGGGAGTAGCCAGTGCACACCCATACTAAAAGTTCTTTATAGTGCCCATGTCTCCTGCGGAGCCCATCTATACCCCATGATCCTTACGGAGTCCCCAGCATCCTCTACGGACTAGGAGAAAAAGATTTACCGGTAGGTTTAAAATCTTATTTTCTCATACGTCCTAGAGGATGCTGTGGACGACATCAAGACCATGGGGTATAGACGGGATCCGCAGGAGACATGAGCACTCTAAAGACTTTTCTCTTACGTCCTAGAGGATGCTGGGGACTCCAAAAGGACCATGGGGGGAGGGTATAGATGGATCCGCAGGAGACATGGGCACACTACAAAGACTTTGACTGGGTGTGAAATGGCTGCTCCCTCTATGCCCCTCCTCCAGACCTAAGTTAGACTCTTTGCCCAGGAGTGACTGGACACACACTAGGGGAGCTCTACTGAGTTTCTGTGGAAAAGACTTATGTTAGGCTTTTTTATTTTCAGGGAGACCTGCTGGCTACAGGCTCCCTGCATCGTGGGACTGAGGGGAGAGAAGTCAGACCTACTTCTTCTTAGTTAAGGGCTCTGCTTCTTAGGCTACTGGACACCATTAGCTCCAGGGGGTTCGATCACTTGGTTCGCCTAGCTGCTTGTTCCCGAAGCCGCGCGTCACCCCCCTCACAGAAGAAAGAAGCCGGGTGAATATTAGAAGAACAGAAGACATCAGACGGCAGAAGACTTCAGTAACAGAGGTACAGCGCAGCAATAGCGCTGCGCTCCATACTCCCACACACATCACCAGCGGCACTTACAGGGTGCAGGACGCTGGGGGGGAGCACCCTGGGCAGCAGTTACTGGGGTCAATAGGACTGGCAAAAGTCATATTCGGTGCCCGGGCACCGTATATAATACCCCCGCCAGTATAATTATTTCAAATTTGAGTGGGACTGAAGCGCGCCGGGAAGGGGCGGGGCTTAGCCACACAGCTCACCAGCGCCATTTTCTCTCTCTCCACAGCCGCTGCAGAGATGCTGGCCTGGACCTCCAAGCTCCTTCAAGTAACAAGGGAGCAAAACGGGGGGGGGGGGCACATAAAATTTGATGCTTTTTATTGTTACTGACAGCGCTAACCACATGTATTATCGTGTTGTAGTATATGAGCGCTGGGGTGTGAGCTGGCATACTCCCTCTGTGTTTTCTCTCTCTGGGCTTCCCAGTGGGTCTGTACCCTTGTTTTTGGTCGGTGTGAGTGTGGGTGTGTCGGTACTACATGTCGACATGTCGGAGGCTGAGTGTTCCTCCCCGGAGGAAGTTACTGGGGGCGCAGAAAAGGCTTTGGGAATGACTCTGTCGGCACAGCCGACTGCTGATTGGGTAAATATGTTGAGTACACTGAATGCAAATGTAGCTTTATTGTCTAAAAGGGTGGTCTTCAGTATGCCAAATGTCGGGATCCCGGCGCACATTATACCGCTGCCGGAATCCCGACACCTGGCATACCGGCAGCTATTCTCCCTCGTGGGGGTCCACGACCCCCCTGGAGGGAGAATAAAATAGTGTGGCGCGCGTAGCTCACCACCGTGGCCGCAGCGTGGCCAGCGCAGCGAGCCCGCAAGGGGCTCCTTAGTGCTCGCCACGCTGTCGGTATGGCGGCGGTCAGGCTCCCGGCGCCGGTATGCTGGTCGCCGGGAGCCCGAATGCCGGCATACCGTACTACACCCGTCTAAAAGGCTGGATAAATCTGATTCTCAGACACAAACATGGAGAAAATCCATGGAGGACGCTTTGGCTCAGGTACAGACCCCCTCAGGGTCACAAAAACGGTCATTTACCCAGATGGCAGATACAGATAGCGACACGGACTCTGATTCCGATGTCGATTTCAATGAAACTACTTCACACCCAAGGGTAGTTAGGAGTATTCAGTACATGATTGTGGCTATTAAAGATGTTTTACATATCTCTGATGACCCTGCTGTTCCAGACACAAGGGTTTGCTTATTTAAAGGGAAAAAGCCTGAGGTGAAACTTCCCCCCTCTCATGAAATGAACGCTCATTGTGAAAAGACTTGCGAGTCGCCGGACAAGAGGTGGCAGATTCCCAAGAGAATTTTTATGGCATATCCTTTCCTCTCTGATGACCGGGAGAAATGGGAGTCGTCTCCCAATGTGGACAAGGCTCTATCCCGGTATGGGTGAGTAGTGCTATTGCTAAGTGGGCTGATAATTTGGCTTCTGATATGGATACCCTTGATAAGGATAACATTCTTTTGACTCTTGGTTATATCAAGGACGCTGCAGATTACCGAAAGGATACGGCGAGGGATGTTGGCCTCTTGGGATCAAGAGCCAATGCCATGGCGGTCTCGGCCAGGAGGGCGCTGTGGATTCATCAATGGAATGCTGATGCCGACTCCAAGAAGAATATGGAAGCTCTTCCTTTTAAAGGTAGTGTCTTGTTTGTTGATGGCCTTGCATCCCTGGTGTCTACCGCTACTGCGGGTAAGTCATCTTTTCTTCCTTATGTTCCCACACAACAGAAAAAGGTGCCCCATCAGCAGATGCAGTCTTTTCGGCCTAATAAATACAAAAGAGGAAGCGGCTCGTCTTTCCTCGCTTCAAAGGGTAAAGGAAGGGGAAAGAGGTCACCTGCAGTGTCAGGCGCCCAGGACCAGAAGTCCTCCCCCGCCTCTACCAAGTCCACCGCATGACGCTGGGGCTTCCCTGCGGGAGTCCGTGCCGGTGGGGGGCCGTCTCCGGTTCTTCAGTCAGGTCTGGTTTCAATCGGCCCTGGATCCTTGGGTTTTTGACATAGTGTACCAAGGGTACAAACTGGAGTTTCAGGAGATGCCCCCCCGCCGCTTTTTCAAGTCGGCCCTTCCAGTTTCTCATCCAGAAAGAGTAGTAGTAAATGCTGCGATACAAAAGCTGTGTCAACAGAGGGTCGTTGTGCCGGTTCACCCGTCCCAACGGGGGGAAGGGTTCTATTCAAGCCTCTTTGTGGTGCCGAAGCCGGACGGCTCGGTCAGACCGATTCTGAACCTAAAATCCCTCAATCCATACTTGAAAACTTTCAAGTTCAAGATGGAATCTCTTCGAGTTGTGATCTCCAGCTTAGAAGGGGGTGATTTTATGGCGTCAGTCGACATAAAGGATGCCTACTTACACGTCCCGATTTATCCTCCTCATCAGGCCTTCCTGAGATTTGCGGTACAGGATTGTCATTACCAATTTCAGACGTTGCTGTTTGGGCTTTCCACGGCCCCAAGGGCTTTCACCAAGGTTATGGCGGAAATGATGGTACTCCTTCGCAAGCAAGGGGTCACAATTATCCCGTACTTGGACGATCTCCTGATAAAGGCGAGATCAAAAGAACAGTTGCTAAGAAATGTGGAACTCACCCTGTCGGTTCTGCGACATCACGGTTGGATTCTAAATTTGCCAAAGTCTCAGTTGATCCCGACAACTCGGCTGCCCTTCCTGGGCATGATCCTAGACACGGAGCTACAGAGTGTGTTTCTTCCGGAGGACAAGGCTCTGGAAATACAGACCATGGTCAAGGAGCTTCTGAGACCGACAAGAGTGTAGATTCATCAATGCACTCGAGTGCTAGGGAAGATGGTTGCGGCTTACAAAGCCATTCCGTTTGGCAGGTTTCATGCCTGGGTGTTTCAGTGGGATCTACTGAACAAATGGTCCGGGTCTCACCTGCACATGCACCAGAAAATAAGTCTATCTTCCAGGGCCAGGATTTCTCTCTGTGGTGGCTGCAGGGCTCTCACTTCTAGAGGGACGCCGATTCGGAATCCAGGACTGGGTCCTGCTGACCACAGATGCAAGTCTCCGAGGCTGGGGCGTAGTCACGCAAGGAAGAAGTTTCCAGGGAAAATGGTCAAGGCAGGAATCTTGTCTCCACATAAATGTTCTCGAGTTAAGAGCCATTTACAATGGCCTCCTGCAAGCGAAGAACCTTCTTCAGGGTCTCCCTGTCCTGATCCAGTCGGACAACATAACAGCGGTGGCGTACGTAAACCGCCAAGGCGGAACAAGGAGCAGGGCGGCAATGGCGCAAGCCACAAGAATTCTCAGCTTGGCGGAACAGCACGTGAGCACTCTGTCAGCAGTCTTCCTCCCGGGCGTGGACAACTGGGATGCAGACTTACTCAGCAGACACGATCTCCATCCAGGAGAGTGGGCTCTTCATCAAGAGGTATTTGCAGAAGTGACAAGGCGTTGGGGAATTCCTCTGATAGACATGATGGTGTCTCGCCTCAACAAGAAGCTTCCGATGTATTGTTCCAGGTCGAGGGACCCCCAAGCCTGTGCGGTGGACGCCCTGGTAACTCCGTGGGTGTTTCAGTCGGTGTATGTGTTCCCTCCGCTTCCTCTCATTCCAAAGGTATTGAGGATCATCAGACGAACAAGGGTTCAGGCTATACTCGTCGCTCCAGATTGGCCACGGAGGGCCTGGTATCCGGATCTTCAGGAATTACTAGTGGAAGATCCCTGGCCGCTTCCTCTAAGAGAGGACCTGTTACTGCAGGGGCCCTGCGTGTTTCTGGACTTACCGCGGCTGCGTTTGACGGTGTGGAAGTTGAATGCCAAATCCTAGCTCGGAAGGGGATTCCCGGGGAGGTCATCCCCACTCTCCTTCAAGCTAGGAAGGAGGTCACGGCGAAACATTATCACCGTATTTGGAGAAAGTATGTGTCGTGGTGTGAAACCTGTGGAGGAGTTTTACTTGGGTCGTTTCCTCCATTTTTTTGCAGGCAGGCGTGTATGCAGGCCTGAAATTGGGTTCCATCAAGGTGCAGATTTCGGCTTTATCTATTTTCTTTCAAAAATAATTAGCCATCCTTCCTGAGGTTCAGACCTTCATGAAGGGAGTGCTGCATATCCATCCTCCATTCGTGCCACCCGTGGTACCGTGGGAATCTTGAAGTGGTGTTGCAGTTTCTTATGTCTCACTGGTTTGAACCTTTGCGAAAGGTTGAGTTGAAATTTCTCACTTGGAAAGTGGTCATGCTTTTGGCTTTGGCGTCTGCCAGACGAGTGTCCGTAATGGCGGCTTTGTCTCACAAGAGCCCATATTTGATTTTTCATGTGGATAGAGCGGAATTGAGGACTCGTCAACAATTTCTGCTGAAGGTGGTTTCTTCGTTTCACATAGAACAACCTATTGTGGTGCCTGTGGCTACAGATGCTGTGGCAGTCCCTAAATCTCTTGATGTTGTCAGAGCTTTGAAAATTTATGTCGCCAGAACGGCTCTTACTAGGAAAACAGAGGCTCTGTTTGTCCTGTATGCTTCCATTAAGATTGGAAATCCTGCTTCTAAGCAGACTATTGCACGCTGGATTTGTAATACGATTCAGCACGCTCATTCTTCGGCTGGGCTACCGGTGCCGAAGTCAGTAAAGGCCCATTCTACCAGGAAGGTAGGTTCATCTTGGGCGGTTGCCCAAGGGGTCTCGGCGCTTCAACTTTGCCGAGCAGCTACGTGGTCGGGTTCAAACACCTTTGCTAAGTTCTACAAGTTTGATACCCTGGCTGAGGAGGACCTCATGTTTGCTCAATCGGTGCTGCAGAGTCGTTCGCTTTCTCCCGCCCGGTCTGGAGCTTTGGTATAGACCCCATGGTCCTTTTGGAGTCCCCAGCATCCTCTAGGACGTAAGAGAAAATAGGATTTTAATACCTACCGGTAAATCCTTTTCTCCTAGTCCGTAGAGGATGCTGGGCGCCCATCCCAGTGCGAACTGTTCCTTGCAGTTGTATTGATACTGGTTGTTTTCAGTTACACGAGTTTTGTGTATCAGTTGTATTTAGCTTGTTGCTGTTGTTAGTTTATACTGTTATCTGGTTTCCTGCTGATTCAGTTGTACGGTATGTTTGTGGTGTGGGCTGGTATGTTTCTCGCCCTTAGTTTAACAAAAATCCTTTCCTCAAAATGTCCGTCTCTCCTGGGCACAGTTCCTATAACTGAGGTCTGGAGGAGGGGCTTAGAGGTAGGAGCCAGTTCACACCCAGTCAAAGTCTTTTTAGTGTGCCCATGTCTCCTGCAGATCCGTCTATACCCCCCCTCTTCCATGGTCCTTTTGGAGTCCCCAGCATCCTCTACGGACTAGGAGAAAAGGATTTACCGGTAGGTATTAAAATCCTATTTTCAATGGGTGTGAACTGGCTCCTCCCTCTATGCCCCTCATTCAGACCTCAGTTTTAGAAATGTGCCCAGGCTAACTGGATGCACTCTGAGGAGCTCTACTGAATTTCTCTGAAAAGACTTATGTTAGGTTTGTTATTTTCAGGGAGTACTGCTGGCAACAGTCTCCCTGCTTCATGGGACTGAGGGGGCAGAAGTAGGAACCAACTTCCTGAAGAGTTTCATGGCTCTGCTTCTGGCTGACAGGACACCATTAGCTCCTGAAGGGAACTGAATGCTAGCCGTGCCTAGATGCTCACTCCCACAGCACGCTGACACCCCCCTCACCGAGTCAGAAGACAGGTGAGTAGAAGAAGACAGAGCTTCTATCAAGAAAAGTGACGGCTGAGGTACAGCGCGGCTGGCGGGAGCGCAGCGCGCCATTGCTGCCCACACACACAGGCACTGCAGGGCGCGGGAGGGGGTGGGGCGCCAACTGGCAAAAAGGGGGCATAAGATGCCCAGGCACAGCCCTACCCCCGCCAGTATAAATATTATGAAAAGTTTCTGAGGTAAAAAGGGCGGAGCTTCTTCCTCAGGCAGCTAGCACACTGCTCAGTGCCATGTTCTCTCTCCTCAGGCTGCAGAGAAATCGCTGGTCCTCCTTCACTTCTGACTACAAGTATCAAGTTGCAAAACAGGGGGCACAAGTGAATTTGGTGCTTTACAAGTGTGTTTTACTGTGTAAAAAGTGCTGCATGTCAGTGGGCATTCTGTGTTCACAGGCATTAGATACTGGCACTGGGGTTGTGAACTGGCTGCTCCTAAACTGTGTCCCTCTGACAGATTTTACTGTGGGTTTTTCCCTAATAAGTCCCAGTGTGTCTGTGTGTTTGTGTAGTACACGTGTGTAAGACATGTCAGAGGCAGGGAGTTCCTCCCCGAAGGAAACCATTTTAGGGACACAGAAGTGTAATGTGGTGATGCTGCCGGCACACCAAGAGCCTGCATGGGTGAAAGAAATACATGATAGTATGCATCATATCAATAGGAGATTAGATAAGTCTGAATCTCATGCTGAGTGCTGGAGAAAATCTGTGGAGGATGTGATTTTTCAGTGCTCTGTTCTTTCATCCGCAGGCGACCCCTCTGGGTCACATAAGAGACCATTTGCAAATATTGTGAATACTGATACCGACAAGGACACTGATTCTTGTGTCGACGATAGTGACTCCAGGGAAATAGATCATAAATTGGCAAAAAATATACAATATATGATTGTGGCTATAAGAGAAGTTCTGTAAGTCACGGAAGCCACTCCTGTACCTCAGGAGAAGGCTTATTTCTATAAAGCCAAAAAGATGTATACCAATAGGTAGAAGATCGGGCGCTGTAGGTTGCCGCACCTCTAATGCTGCTGCTAATTATAGTGGGGTAGTCACACCCAATTATAAAACAAAACACAAACAAACAGTAGCAGCGCTAATTAAATTAATAATGCATGAAGGATTGAGTAATAAAACTTTCTATTTAATAAAATGGCAATCTATAGCCACAATTAAAACACACATGTACACAGCTCATGAAATGAATAATTAAAATGAGGCTCAACTTATAATTGCCTCTGATAAACAGTCCGTTCCTATTTGGTGAACTGGATATGCAGATGATATGACTTAGGTGAGAAAAAAGACTGACTGCGCAGTCTAACCTTCCAACTTTACCAATACCGCTAGAGGTGCAGTCCCTTGGAAATCTTTGGTGTATATGAACGTCCAAGCGGGTTCCTCAGTATTTTGCGGTGTCCATCTCCTTAGGGTGGTAGATTTGTTTGGTGTTGGAGGTTATTTCCACAATCTGTCTGCAACAGTGAACGTCCAGTTCTGGTCCGGATTTGAGCAAATATAAGGTGGCAGATGATGACCCAAAAGATTCCTGACGCGTTTCGCTGTAAGCACTACAGCTTTTTGAAAGGATATCTCTCTAACTGAGCTGATCTTATATTTATACCAATGGTAATAACCAAACAATCTACACCTGTACACTCAATCCTTCTAATATATTAATAGGGTATTCAAAACATATACAAAATGCATTGATTATACTCTATTTGTAATTCTAGGACAGACTCACATGATTAAGATCTATTATTTCTCTGACGTCCTAGTGGATGCTGGGAACTCCGTAAGGACCATGGGGAATAGCGGCTCCGCAGGAGACAGGGCACATCTAAAGAAAGCTTTAGGATCACCTGGTGTGCACTGGCTCCTCCCCCTATGACCCTCCTCCAAGCCTCAGTTAGATTTTCTGTGCCCGACGAGAAGGGTGCACACTAGGGGCTCTCCTGAGCTCTTTGTGAAAGTTTTAGTTTAGGTTTATTATTTTCAGTGAGACCTGCTGGCTACAGGCTCACTGCATCGAGGGACTAAGGGGAGAAGAAGCGAACTCACCTGCGTGCAGAGTGGATTGGGCTTCTTAGGCTACTGGACATTAGCTCCAGAGGGACGATCACAGGTTCAGCCTGGATGGGTCACCGGAGCCGCGCCGCCGGCCCCCTTACAGAGCCAGAAGAGCGAAGAGGTCCGGAAAAATCGGCGGCAGAAGACTTTCCTGTCTTCAGATAAAGGTAGGCGCACAGCACCGCAGCTGTGCGCCATTGCTCTCAGCACACTTCACACTCCGGTCACTGAGGGTGCAGGGCGCTGGGGGGGGGCAGCGCCCTGAGACGCAATAAATCGATAGAAAACCTTTTATGGCTAAAATAAATGCATCACATATAACTCCTGGGCTATATGGATGCATTTAACCCCTGCCAAAACATACAAGAAAACGGATGATAAGGACGCCGAGAAAGGGGCGGAGCCTATCTCCTCAGCACACTGGCGCCATTTTCCCTCACAGCTCAGTTGGAGGGAAGCTCCCTGGCTCTCCCCTGCAGTCACTACACTACAGAAAGGGGTTAAAAAAGAGAGGGGGGCACAAATTAGGCGCAGTATAAACAATACAGCAGCTATAAAGGGAAAAACACTTATATAAGGTTATCCCTGTATATATATAGCGCTCTGGTGTGTGCTGGCAAACTCTCCCTCTGTCTCCCCAAAGGGCTAGTGGGGTCCTGTCCTCTATCAGAGCATTCCCTGTGTGTGTGATGTGTGTCGGTACGTTTGTGTCGACATGTATGAGGAGAAAAATGATGAGGAGACGGAGTAGAGTGTCTGTAATAGTGTTGTCACCCCCTGGGGGGTCGACACCTGAGTGGATGTACTGTTGAAATTGCGTGACAGTTGTCAAAGTCAGAAAAATATCCCCATGCACGTTGCCATATTTGCACCGCACACTGGTCCGTGCTGCGCATGCGTACGCTCTCCCGTGAAGGCGCATACCCGCAATAGCGTGCACTCGCAGGCGCGGTATGCGTATTTACGGTAGAGTTTATGTAGTCGTAGCGTGCGACTCATTCGTTACATATTTTCACAATTAATGTAGTTTATAGATCATGATCCCTTTGATAGTTTCTGAAAGTTTGGTTAATATAGAAGGTCCCTGTTTAAAGTAATCCCTCTTTGTATTGTACGAAGGGTCTAACAGGAATCATACAGCAGTGTTTGGTACCCATCGGAAGAGTATTTAATTAGCAATATTCCGGTGTTGGTTTGGAGCGTATTAATCGCTCGTGCGAATAGTTATGGACATAAGAAGTTTATGTCCATTTCTACTATTTACTCATACTCAGGTATGCGGCGGGAAACCTAGTTCCCCACCCACCTGAGCTGTTTGAAATCGTCACAGCCCACCTGTATGAATCAACCTATGACCTTTTGTTGTGATACAGGGTCGAATTCCTTCATCCAATGGACAATGGGATTGTAGGGACTATGAGATTGCATTGTGTGTGGGGCATAAATAGGCAGGCCGACCACATCCAGCTCTCACTCTTCAACGGTTCTCATTGCTGAAAATCGGGTGCTGGATGTCCAGGCGCATGCGATCGTTTACCCTTGTGCGTAAGTTTCTCTCCGTAATCATTGTCTTTCTGTGAGCCAATTTCTCTCATCTCTCTCCGTCTCTCTCTCTCTCTCTCTCTTTCCCTTCTCTTTCTCTCGTATCTCCCCTAGACTAGTATTGTATTGTATTAGATAGTATTGTATTTTGGTTAGGAAGTCTTTGTTATATTGTAGTGTATCATTTGTACTGTTATCCCCTTTTTACAAGTATACTAGATATAATACAGTTAATAGGCTTTGGACCCTAAACCAGTATCTGTGTATTTCCTATAGTGTTAAGTGTTCACTTGAGCGTCGGTGACGCTCAAGCAGCTTTGTAGTTAGTCAGGTTACACAAGGTTGCACTTACACCCTGTATTCACATTAAGGTATTCCGTGTATTTCATTGGTATAAGGTTTAGACATAAAGGTATAGCGTTGTGAGCGTCTGCGCCGCTGGTGATCTCCTCGTGGTCTCGAGCGTCCGCTACGCCATAGCGAATCATTACTCTAGTCATAGCCAATAACGTGTCCTGTGATCACTGGGCCGTGAGCGAACGTGACGCTTGAGCGTCTCGCCTACGGCTGAGCGATCGTCACGCAACTAGCGTACCATTACGGTACTTCTTAAGCAAACAGCGTACAGTGTTCTTAGACTTCATAAAGGGTTGTTTATACGACAAGGGAATTTAGCATTGTCAATTGGGGACTCGTCCTATCCTTCTCATATCTGCACTAGGTAGATCAGCAGACATTATCCCCCCAGCAAAGGGTGGGAGGTTGTCTCGCAGTGCTGACGGGATAAGCGTCTGCTTCGCTTAGATAAAGAGTGCTGAAGGAATCCGGGAACCGGAAGTAAGAACAAAACGCTTGTGTCTTTTAAAACTGTTTTATTTCTCTTCTGTCTTGCGTATACACGCACGCATACATTTATCTGCATTTCTTTTTCAAATTTCGTATATCACTATTCCTGTTTGCCAAGTTTTATAGTTGATAGAAAGTGCTAAAAGAGATTTGCTGTTATTTCATAGTAGAGGTAATAGTCAAAGTATAGACCAACACACGGCTTGTCTGGGAGATAAGACAGTCAGTGTGGTGTGCGGTAGATGATCAGGGATCACCTACATTGATAAAGGTAGAAATTGTGTTACGGTGGATCTTTGTTTTGCGTACACGTGTCCCTAACAAAAGACTTGCGTACGCAATCCAAACGGCAGACGCACGCAGCGTACATTACGCAACGTAGCGTCTGGTTACGCAACGTAGCTCAAGTCACGAAAAGTTGAATTAGTGCAAAGCGATAATTAGCGCAAAGGCGATAAGTAACGCACAGCGGTAAATAACGCGACGCGGTAAATAACGCAAATCTATTTTTGGAAAAATCTGAAATTTAGTTTAACAGATCCTGCTCCTAATTGGTAACACAGTTGGACTGAAGACAATTTCTGCGCAGAAATAGATATAGAAACAAAGTGTACATGTGTTGAGTGAGTGTGTTTTTATTACATAAGTTTATATAACTTAAGAGGTTGAACCAAAAGGAAAGTCGGGTACTCGTCAAGGGACACACGTGTAAGTGACATATACGGTGGCTAGGGAGGCATCCTTGGTTAAATAATATTTGAGCATTAGAGTATAGCGGACCATAAGGTAACAGACCAGGAGGTCATTAACAGACGGTAACAGACCAGGAGGTCATAAGGTAACAGGTAAAATAGACAAAAAGGTCCGCTATAAAGGTACAAGAGGCACAACGCCTGGGGTGTTGGTGCAGAACCCATATAGGCCATAAGCTCTTGCTGAAGGAATCGCGGCCGGAAACATCGATTCCATTGATCTTTCAGTACATGACAAGTAGTGCTTATGTACTGAACGATTGGACCGCACGTAATTGTGTGCAGTAGTTAGTAATCTGACCTAATACCATTAGAGTAAAGTGGTCACAAACGCTATCTGTACATTCTGACGTGATTTGTGTAATTTTTTATTTTTAAAGGGAAGTTCGCTGGTCACTCAGGAACTATCTAACAACCCCAACTTTACTGGAAAGAGTAAGTGTCCTTCGGGTAACCCTCATATGTTCCAGTAAACAGAAGGTTCACAGGGGCCCTGGGTTGGGTACAGCAGCTCTGGTTACAGTTATTGCAGTACTGGCCAACGTGGGCGAGAAGTAAGTGGGGTACTTGGTAAACCGCCACCGCCGGCCTGCCCAGGACATCTTGGTTTGTTTGTAAGGGTTCGCTGAAAACCTTGATATAAAGATCCAAGGAGGAATAAGCAACACCTGCAGAATTATGGGGGCCATTTGTTCAGGTAGGGGGCGATCAACCTCGGTTCGGGTTGATTCAGAGAACCGACCCGTTGGGTCGGCAAGGTACATCATGTGTGAAAAATACGGAAGTCACACAGAATCTTTATGTGATGAATGGGAGAGAATGACTGTACAAGACAGGGACAAATTCCCAAGAATAGGTAGCTTCAGTCCAGACGTGTTACAAAATTTAAGGAGGAGGATATGTCTCATTGAACCAACAAAGAGACGAAGTAAACATTATGATTATGTGCAGTTAGGGCAACAGGAAGGTGAATTACAAAGAGATTCAATTGACTTTTCTGAATCTTATCTTGAGAGGAGAGACATGGCATCGGGGAGGATTATGGTTGCGGAGAAAAGCACAAGGTTGAACAAAAAAAAAACGCTCTTAGCAACTGTAGTATAGATTATAAGAATAAGTGTAATAACTGTAACAATGATTATTGTAATACTGTTGAATGTACAACTATTAACCTATGCAAGTTGCACCCCATGTCAAACTTCCCTCAGGAATACAAACAAGAAAGTGAGCCCAGAACGATGTCAGCACCTCTTCCAGCAACCATCACAAAAGCCATCCAGGTGGACGCGACCAAATTGGTAAAGGCAATAATCGAACCCCCTAACGGAGGGTCAGGTGAGGTCGTGTCCACAGGTACGTACAATGTTTCATATCACGCACAAACAAATGTACCCCATATTGTAAGACCAACACAAGATGATGTAACTGAGCTCGATCTGGCCAGGGTGATCTCAGTCCCCAATGGGAAGACTGACGATCAGGGAACCACTCCCGTCAAGGACAGTGCAATGCGCCATCCCTGGTCCCGGACAGAATTGAGATCAATCATGTCTGATTACCCAGATCCTAGGAAAGATCTAACTGTATGATCAAAGATTCACAGAAGGTATATGAACCCCCTAGACAACGACATAATCATGGTATCCAAGGAATCAGGTAGGTACAGGGAAAGCGGTTGATGATGATGAGCATCCGAGCGTTTGAGGAGGCATCAAATCAACCAAAACCCCAGGCCATTGGCACATGGAGGAACTTAAGGATTTGTGATCTGTGCAAAAGAGAAGGGCATTATGCCAGTAACTGCAACAGCCCACATAAAATCAGACCCCCTAGACCAAGAAATGAGCAAAATTACAATACACACCATTATAATCAGGGATCACATAGGCAGGAAAGGTGATTATTAGGAATGGAGGCAAGCCTGAGGTAACGGTTAATAAAGTGGGAGGTCATTCACTGAAGACACCGGAATGACCAGGTGAAAAGTTGTAAATGTATTTGTGAAAAATGTTTTTTTTCCTCTCTCTCTCTCTATCCCCATCTCTGACGAGTATTGGTAAGAATTCACACATTGCATATCCACTTGGTCCTTGCAGAAGTCTACCAAACCCCAGCATGACCTCCGCCACAATGTATTTCTGGCCAGATACAGACAGTGGAGTAATGCAGGTGCTGGTGGGGAGGGACTGCTCAAGGAGACCAGTAGACACATAGATATGACAGCCTAATAAGTCTGACAATGTTTTTTCTAATGCTAACAATGTTTTCTTAATGTTGACAATGTTTAAAAATGCTTTGTTTCTCTTTTCTCATTGGTGGTTATTGTCGAGTTATGTAATGTATATATGCACATGAATTGTTCTCTACCTCTTTTGTTTTTTTTTGTTATCTCTCTCTTCCCACTCATGTTTCCATGGTTTAAAGATGGTATGTCACCCCTCAGTTGGACCAATGGTAATGCCAGATTTTTGCTCCTTACAGAAAGATCGTCGGTTGGGAAGGAATATTGCATCACCAGAATGTTCGTTTGGAAGACTGAGAGACAGCACCTTTGAGAGGACAGCAGAACAAGAAGAACAACAAGACGAGAGAACTTATTATCGTAACAAGTTCTCTCCCCCCTCAAACTGTTTTCTTATACCCCCTTTACAAATTTCTTCTTTTCTCCTCCTGTAAGATGGACTTGCCCCAAGAGACTGTGATATGGATATTTCATATGCGGGAGAAAGGCGTACAAGTGGCTTGCCCCAAACTCTGAAGGATTGTGTTATATTGGAAAAGTATTGCCTGAAGTGATGACTGTAACACATGACAAAATGAAAGACATACACCGTGGTGCCCAAGCTCCTTATACTCACACTCATTACGAGCACCGAGTTAAAAGACAACTGTCAGAAAGGTTAGAGCATCCGGCCTCTGATCTTATCCATGAATCCACCGGGATTCAGGTTCTGGTAGCGTTAGATTTCACTCGCACCGCTCGAGGAGTGATGAATTATAGATACATTTCCGCACTCGCCAATTTGTTAGATAATATCACTGAAATGTATGATGACACGTTCAGATACACTGGAAGAGAACTTCAAGCTTATAAAACAGAACTAGTTCAGCATAGGATGGTTCTTAATTATCTTACAGCAGTAACAGGCGGATATTGTGTTACATTGGCAACACAGTACGGCATAAAGTGTTGCACTTATATCACGAATAGCACCGAGGATCCGGTAGAGGTCATAGACCAAAAGATGGACGATATTCTGCAATTAAAGTGGGAATTTCGTCGAAGACACAATCTCACCCTTGCTGCTGTAGGTAATGAGCTGACTGGTTGGGTGTCATGGTTGAACCCGCGAAATTGGTTCTCCGGTTTAGGAGACTGGGCTCAAGGAGTCATAATGGATGTTGGAAAGTTTCTACTATGTATCTTGGGTGTCGTTATATCGATTGGATTGATATTTAGATGCGGGCAGGCTTTAATGAGGTGCAAACAAAGTACAAAAGTGATGAGCGTGAGGAGTGAGGAAACTGTAATTAACCTGGATTTGATTTATGACCCAATGATAGAAACCAGAATGTGATGAAAATGCGATTATACGGTCCGTTTCTTTCACCTGTTTTTCTGCTTTTCTCCAAGATACAAAGACCCCCTTGGACGAGGAAGTTGACGAGACGCTATACAGACAACAGACAAGCACCAAAGATGAAGTTTTGACCACTTGAGAAATGGACATTTGATGAACTTTGCCATGGATCCCCAGTTTCCCTAGTACATTTAAACTCACGCTAGCCCAACATTTTTTTGTAAATCCGATGGCTCTGACAAAGCTATTTGCTCATGCCCAAGGAGCAATACAGCGCAAAGAAGACGACTCTCAACAGATACCGAACACAACTTCGACGACAGATGTACATTTCCCTGACATAGAATATCATTGCATTTTTCATAAGTGTTCTTTATCTTCATCTCTACAACCCTCAGGTAATGACACACATAGACGATAGGGAATACAGGCACAGATATCAGCAACCACATACCTCCCCCATTCATGTATCATCAACTAAAATGTGCTCCCCATTTTGTTCAAAATCCGAAAAGAGCTCGGTAAAGTTTGACAGCCCATCCACAGACCTGTACCACAGGATAAGAAGGAATTCAAATGTATACTTCGCAATACCTCGAAGCTTGATTTACAACACGTACGGCACGATGATACATGACCCTCCAAACATGGACTCATACACACATGCTTCTGCTATCACACTAGGTCATACCCTCTTCACACCTACTCCTCTCTCCTCCCTCACCCAACCATGGAAATGAATTAACCCCTGACATATATTTTTCTCCTTTTGAAATGTTTTAGAAGGTGGCAGTTATTATTGACTGCCAAAGGGTGGACTGTCAAAGTCAGAAAAATATCCCCATGCACGTTGCCATATTTGCACCGCACACTGGTCCGTGCTGCGCATGCGTACGCTCTCCCGTGAAGGCGCATACCCGCAATAGCGTGCACTCGCAGGCGCGGTATGCGTATTTACGGTAGAGTTTATGTAGTCGTAGCGTGCGACTCATTCGTTACATATTTTCACAATTAATGTAGTTTATAGATCATGATCCCTTTGATAGTTTCTGAAAGTTTGGTTAATATAGAAGGTCCCTGTTTAAAGTAATCCCTCTTTGTATTGTACGAAGGGTCTAACAGGAATCATACAGCAGTGTTTGGTACCCATCGGAAGAGTATTTAATTAGCAATATTCCGGTGTTGGTTTGGAGCGTATTAATCGCTCGTGCGAATAGTTATGGACATAAGAAGTTTATGTCCATTTCTACTATTTACTCATACTCAGGTATGCGGCGGGAAACCTAGTTCCCCACCCACCTGAGCTGTTTGAAATCGTCACAGCCCACCTGTATGAATCAACCTATGACCTTTTGTTGTGATACAGGGTCGAATTCCTTCATCCAATGGACAATGGGATTGTAGGGACTATGAGATTGCATTGTGTGTGGGGCATAAATAGGCAGGCCGACCACATCCAGCTCTCACTCTTCAACGGTTCTCATTGCTGAAAATCGGGTGCTGGATGTCCAGGCGCATGCGATCGTTTACCCTTGTGCGTAAGTTTCTCTCCGTAATCATTGTCTTTCTGTGAGCCAATTTCTCTCATCTCTCTCCGTCTCTCTCTCTCTCTCTCTTTCCCTTCTCTTTCTCTCGTATCTCCCCTAGACTAGTATTGTATTGTATTAGATAGTATTGTATTTTGGTTAGGAAGTCTTTGTTATATTGTAGTGTATCATTTGTACTGTTATCCCCTTTTTACAAGTATACTAGATATAATACAGTTAATAGGCTTTGGACCCTAAACCAGTATCTGTGTATTTCCTATAGTGTTAAGTGTTCACTTGAGCGTCGGTGACGCTCAAGCAGCTTTGTAGTTAGTCAGGTTACACAAGGTTGCACTTACACCCTGTATTCACATTAAGGTATTCCGTGTATTTCATTGGTATAAGGTTTAGACATAAAGGTATAGCGTTGTGAGCGTCTGCGCCGCTGGTGATCTCCTCGTGGTCTCGAGCGTCCGCTACGCCATAGCGAATCATTACTCTAGTCATAGCCAATAACGTGTCCTGTGATCACTGGGCCGTGAGCGAACGTGACGCTTGAGCGTCTCGCCTACGGCTGAGCGATCGTCACGCAACTAGCGTACCATTACGGTACTTCTTAAGCAAACAGCGTACAGTGTTCTTAGACTTCATAAAGGGTTGTTTATACGACAAGGGAATTTAGCATTGTCACAGTGTCAGCTTTGTATAAAAGACAGTGGTTGACATGAGACAGCCGGCTACTCAGCTTGTGCATGTCCAGACGTCTCATACAGGGGCTCTAAAGCGCCCGTTACCTCAGATACAGACGCCGACACGGATACTGACTCCTGTGTCGACGGTGAAGAGACAACCGTGATTTCCAATAGGGCCACACATTGCATGATTGAGGCAATGGAAAAAGTTTACACTCTTCTGATAATATAAATACCACCAAAAAAAGGGGTATTATGTTTGGTGAGGAAAAACTTCCTGTAGTTTTCCTGAATCTGAGAAATAAAATGAGGTGTGTGATGATGCGTGGGTTTCCCCCCGATAACAATTGATAATTTCTAAAAAGTTATTGGCAGTATACCTTTTCCCGCCAGAGGTTAGGGTGCGTTGGGAAACACCCCCTAAGGGGGATAAGGCGCTCACACGCTTGTAAGAACAAGGGCTCTACCCTCTCTGGAGATGGCCGCCCTTAGGGATCCTGCTGATAGAAAGCAGGAGGGTATCCTAAAATGTATTTACACACATACTGGTGTTATACTGCGACCAGCAATCGCCTCAGCCTGGATGTGCAGTGCTGGGTTGGCGTGGTCGGATTCCCTGACTGGAAATTTGATATCCTAGATAAGGACAGTATATTATTGCCTATAGAGCAATTAAAAGATGCATTTCTATATATGCATGATGCACAGCGGAATATTTGCCGACTGGCATCAAGTATAAGTGCGTTGTCCAATTATACCAGTAAAGTGGTCAGGTGATGCGGATTCCAAACGGCATTTGGAAGTATTGCCTTAAAAAAGGTAGCCTCTCAAAATAAGACGCCGTATTATCAGGCGCAGTCCTGGTTGGCAAGCGGACAAAAGGGTTCCTCTTTTCTGCTCGTGACAGAGGGAGAGGAAAATGGCTGCAGAGATCAGCCAGTTCCCAGGAACAGAAACCCTTTTCCGCCTCTGCCAAGCTCTCAGTATGACGCTAGGGCTTTACAAGTTCAGGCACGGTGGGGGCCCGTTCTCAATGAATTTCAGTGCGCAGTGGGCTCACTCGCAAGTAGACCCCTGGATCCTTCAGGTAATATTTCAGGGGTACAAATTGGAATTCGAGACGTATTCCCCTCGCCGTTTCCAAAAGTCTGTTTTACCGACGTCTCCCGCTGACAGGGAGGCAGTTTTGGAAGCCATTCACAAGCTGTATTCCCAGCAGGTGATAATTAAGGTACCCCTCCTGCAACAGGGAACGGGGTATTATTCCACACTATTGTGGTACCGAAGCCAGACGGCTCGGTGAGACCGATTTTAAAATCTAAAATCTAAAATCTTTGAACACTTACATACAGAGGTTCAAATTCAAAATTGAGTCACTCAGAGCAGTGATTGCAAACCTGGAAGAAGGGGACTACATGATGTCTCGGGACATCAAGGATGCTTACCTTCATGTCAAAATTTACCCTTCTCACCAAGGGTATCTCAGGTTATGGTACAGAACTGTCACTATCAGTTCAGACGCTGCCGTAGGGATGGGCCACGGCACCCCGGGTCTTTACTGAAGTAATGACCGTAATGATGATATTCCTTCGAAGGAAGGGAATTTTAGTTATCCTTTACTTGGACGATTCCCTGATAAGGGTGAGATCCAGGGAACAGTTGGAGATCGGTGTAGCACTACCTCAGGTAGTGTTGCAGCAGCACGATTGGATTCTCAATATTCCAAAATCGCAGCTGGTTCCGACGACTTGTCTTCTGTTCCTAGGGATGATCCTGGACACAGTCCAGAAAGAAGGTATTTCTCCCGGAGGAGAAAGCCAGGGAGTTATCCGAGCTAGTCAGGAACCTCCTAAAACCGAACCAAGTCTCAGTGCATCAATGCACAAGGGTTCTGGGTAAAAATGGTGGCTTCCTACGAAGCAATCCCATTCGGCAGATTCCACGCAAGACTTTCCAGTGGAACCTACTGGACAAATGGTCCGGGTCGCATCTTCAGATGCTTCAGCGGATAACCCTGTCACCAGGGACAAGGGTATCCCTCCTGTGGTGGTTGCAGAGTGCTCATCTTCTAGAGGGCCGCAGATTCGGCATGCGGGACTGGGTCCTGGTGGTCACGGATGCCAGCCTGCGAGGCTGGGGAGCAGTCACACAGGGAAGGAATATCCAGGGCTTATGGTCAAGCCTGGAGACATCACTTCACATAAATGTCCTGAAGCTAAGGGCCATTTACAATGCTCTAAGCTTAGCAAGACCTCTGCTTCAAGGTCAGCCGGTGTTGATCCAGTCGGACAACATTACGGCAGTCACCCACGTAAACAGACAGGGTGCCGCAAGAAGCAGGAGGGCAATGGCAGAAGCTGCAAGGATTCTTCGCGGGGCGAAAAACCATGTGATAGCACTGTCAGCAGTTTTCATTCCGGGAGTGGACAACTGGGAAGCAGTTTTCCTCAGCACGACCTCCACCCGGGAGAGTAAGGACTTCACCCAGAAGTCTTCCACATGATTATAAACCGTTGGGAAAAACTCGACAGGTATTGCGCCACGTCAAGGGACCCTCAGGCAATAGCTGTAGATGCTCTGGTAACACCGTGGGTGTACCAATCAGTGTATGGGTTCCCTCCTCTGCCTCTCATACCCAAGGTACTGAGATTGATAAGATGGAGAGGAGTAAGCACTATATTAGTGGCTCCGGATTGGCCAAGAAGGAATTGGTAACCGGAACTTCAAGAGAGGCTCACGGAGGATCCGTAGCCTCTACCTCTAAGAAGGGACCTGCTCCAGCAAGGATCTTGTCTGTTCCAAGACTTACCGCGGCTGCGTTGACGGCATGGCGGTTGAACGCCGGATCCTGAAGGAAAAAGGCATTCCGGATGAAGTCATCCCTATCCTGATCAAAGCCAGGAAGGATGTAACCGCAAAACATTATCACCGCATTTGGCGAAAATATGTTGCGTGGTGCGAGGCCAGTAAGGCTCGACGGAGGAAATTCAACTGGGTCGATTCCTACATTTCCTGCAAACAGGAGTATCTATGGGCCTGAAATTGGGGTCCATTAAGGTTCAAATTTCGGCTCTGTCAATTTTCTTCCAAAAAAGAACTAGCTTCAGTCCCTGAAGTTCAGACATTTGTTAAAGGGGTACTGCATATACAGCCTCCTTTTGTGCCTTTAGTGGCACTTTTGGGATCTCCAGGTGGTTTTTGGGTTCCAAAAGTCATATTGGTTTGACACACTTAAATCTGTGGAGTTAAAATATCTCACAGAAAAAGTGGTCATGCTGTTGGCTCTGGCCTGGGCCAGGCGCGTGTCAGAATTGGTGGCTTTATCCTGTAAAAGCCCTTATCTGATTTTCCATTCGGACAGGGCGGAATTGAGGACTCGTCCTCAGTTTCTCCCTAAGGTGGTTTCAGCGTCTCACCTGAACCAAACCTATTGTGGTGCCTGCGGCTACTAGGGACTTGGAGGACTCCAAGTTGCTAGACGTTGTCAGGACCCGGAAAATACATGTTTCCAGGACGGCTGGAGTCAGGAAATCTGACTCGCTGTTTATCCTCTATGCACCCAACTAGCTGGGTGCTCCTGCTTCTAAGCAGACTATTGCTCGTTGGATTTGTAGTACAATTCAGCTTGCACATTCTGTGGCAGGCCTGCCACAGCCAAAAATATGTAAATGCCCACTCCACAAGGAAGGTGGGCTCATCTTGGGCAGCTGCCCGAGGGGTCTCGGCTTTACAACTTTGCCGAGCAGTTACCGTATATACTCGAGTATAAGTCGACCCGAATATAAGCCGAGGCACCTAATTCTACCACAAAAACCTGGGAAAACTTATTGACTCGAGTATAAGCCTAGGGTGGGAAATGCAGCTCTAGCCGTACACAGCCCTCAGTGCCAGATATGCCCTCATAGTGCCAGATATGCCCCCACAGTGCTGCCAGATATGCCCCCACAGTGCTGCCAGATATGCCCCCACAGTGCTGCCAGATATGCCCCCACAGTGCTGCCAGATATGCCCCCACAGTGCTGCCAGATATGCCCCCACAGTGCTGCCAGATATGCCCCCACAGTGCTGCCAGATATGCCCCCACAGTGCTGCCAGATATGCCCCCACAGTGCTGCCAGATATGCCCCCACAGTGCTGCCAGATATGCCCCCACAGTGCTGCCAGATATGCCCCCACAGTGCTGCCAGTTATGCCCCCACAGTGCTGCCAGATATGCCCCCACAGTGCTGCCAGATATGCCCCCACAGTGCTGCCAGTTATGCCCCCACAGTGCTGCCAGATATGCCCCCACAGTGCTGCCAGATATGCCCCCACAGTGCTGCCAGATATGCCCCCACAGTGCTGCCAGATATGCCCCCACAGTGCTGCCAGATATGCCCCCACAGTGCTGCCAGATATGCCCCCACAGTGCTGCCAGTTATGCCCCCACAGTGCTGCCAGATATGCCCCCACAGTGCTGCCAGATATGCCCCCACAGTGCTGCCAGTTATGCCCCCACAGTGCTGCCAGATATGCCCCCACAGTGCTGCCAGATATGCCCCCACAGTGCTGCCAGATACGTTCCCTCCCCAAGTGCCAGGTATGCCCCACAGTGCTGTTACTTACCCCTCCGTCGATCCCGCGCTGTCTTCTGGAGGGACACGAAGCACACAGCGTGCGCGGCTCTCCTGTGTCCCTCCTGCATCTTCGGCGGCCGCGGCGGGTCTATTATAGGAAGTGCCGGTTCGTGATCAGAGGTCACGAACGGGTATTTCCTGTAATAGAACCGCCGCTGCTGCCGCCGGAGATGCAGGAGGGACACAGGAGCGCCGCGCGCTGTGCGCTCCATGTCCCTCCTTCACACTGCTCTGCCTCTGCCTGCACTGACTCGAGTATAAGCCGAGGTGGCTTTTTCAGCACAAAAAAAAGTGCTGAAAAAGTCGGCTTATACTCGAGTATATACGGTACTTGGTCAGGAGCAAATACGTTTGTAAAATTCTACAAATTTGATACCCTGGCTGAGGAGGACCGGGAGTTCTCTCATTGGGGGCTGCAGAGTCATCCGCACTCTCCCGCCCGTTTGGGAGCTTTGGTATAATCCCCATGGTCCTTACGGAGTTCCCAGCATCCACTAGGACGTCAGAGAAAATAAGAATTTACTTACCGATAATTCTATTTCTCGTAGTCCGTAGTGGATGCTGGGCGCCCATCCCAAGTGCGGATTGTCTGCAATACTGGTACATAATTATTGTTACCAAAAAATTCGGGTTATTGTTGTAGTGAGCCATCTTTTCGAGAGGCTTCTCTATTATCATGCTGTTAACTGGGTTCAGATCACAAGTTGTACAGTGTGATTGGTGTGGCTGGTATGAGTCTTACCCGGGATTCAAAATCCTTCCTTATTGTGTACGCTCGTCCGGGCACAGTATCCTAACTGAGGCTTGGAGGAGGGTCATAGGGGGAGGAGCCAGTGCACACCAGGTGATCCTAAAGCTTTCTTTAGATGTGCCCTGTCTCCTGCGGAGCCGCTATTCCCCATGGTCCTTACGGAGTTCCCAGCATCCACTACGGACTACGAGAAATAGAATTATCGGTAAGTAAATTCTTATTTTTTATTAAATCACACAATTTAAAAATTCAAAGTATCTTATTCTAAATACTTCCGGGTAAGAACGTCATGTGACATATAGTTCATAACAATACACCTGGCTATTTCATCATAATTTTTTGATCTAAAGGATCTTTATTTATACATATATAAGAATACTGGATTTCCGAATAAAATATATCCTTTCAACACTTCATACAATTATGTCATGTAAATACACTTCCGGGTACACTGACCCGTTACATTTCCGCTCCGTGAAGCGCACCAGCGTGGAGCTGTTTCCTTTTCCGCTCTATGAAGCGCAGTGTAATTGCCCACATATCCCCGTTCTTGGTCACCTGACTCCTTGAGTCCGATCATGTGACCTGTTTACGGAGTCCTGTAAGGAAATTACAAAGCTTTAGTTATCTCAATAGGGGACCGATCTTTTGTCAGTCACGTGGTATTAGTGCTGACGGGATGTCGATTCGTGAATTAACTGTACTGCAGCTTCTATTAATTAAGTTACTTTTCAGACCATAAATTTAATTGCAAAAATACTTCTTTATGTTGTTATTCTTATTTTTATATTTATTTTTATTTAAAAGTCGAGAAACGGGGAATATTTCTGAAAGAGGCATATGATGATTAACCCACATGTTAATTTAATCCATATCTCATGGGGGTTTTTTAAATTAATCATTTTCAATTCCTCCTATTTTATTTAAAATACAAAAATGAACTTAGTAATATCTGTATACGAAGAGAGAGGGAGAGAGAAGAGGGGAATTTATTTATCTTATAATTTTTTTTTTTATATATTCTTTATTTTGGTTTTACAGAAAAAGTTAGGACGTTATCAAGAGTACAACAAGTCGTACAGTGTAGAAATACATGGGTTAAAGTAACTGTAAAATATAAAACATCCAACATCTACACATAAAACAAGACAGAGGTTAGAGGGGGGAATGGGAATAGAAACAGGGGAGGGGAATGAGCGAGCTAATCAATCTTAATTAAATATTAGCGCGAGTTCCACATAGCGAGGCGTGTTACACAAATAAGCGGCATCATGTTATGTCTAGTGGGATCTGGTCTTTGTAGGTAGAGGTAGATTTAAACTCTATCCAAGAGAACCACGTGGCGACATAATCGGCACGCGAGTCAAGGACCGAGTGAAAAATATCCTCCATTGATCTATAGAATTCTATCCGCTGAAACCATTCCCATATTTGAGGGGGGGTCTGGGATTTCCAGTGGACTGGCACCACAGCTCTCGCTGCGTTATTGAGGTGTTTGAGAAGGGAGTGTTTATATTTTGCCAATGGAATTGTAGTGTGGGAGAGCAACCAGAAGTCGATTCCAGTAGGCGCCTGAAACCCCAGGATCTTGGAGGATATTTGAATTATTTGGTTCCAAAAGGTGGTGATCAGGGGACAGTCCCACCATATATGAGTAAGGGTGCCACGTTCTTTTCCACATCTCCAACACAAGGGGGATACTGAGGGATAAAACTTGTGTAGAAGGGAGGGGCAGCGATACCACCTGGTAAGCAGTTTATACTGTGTTTCAATAACTTCTAAGCTAGTAGAGCAACGTGACATAGCTTCACAATGTTTCTGCCAGTTGATGTGTATCCCTCTAGGTATGAGATCTGCATCCCATTTCGTGCAGAAAGCGGGGTTACCGGGGTAACGACCATGTAGTAGTATCTTATAGATACCTGATATAACATGTGAGGGGTCAGAGGATTGGGAGCACATTGCTTCAAAAGGGGTAAGACTACCAGTCAGTGCAGCAGCTGTCCTGTGGGACAAAATAAAATGGCGGGTTTGGAGATAGAACCAGAAGTCAGTCGCAGGAATATCAGTACCCTCTCTAATGTCATTGAAAGCTTTGATCTTCCCTCCAGAGAGCAGATGTGTTATTCTAGTTAAGCCTGCCCTGTTCCACCTAGCGGGCACACCACCACCCATGCCCGGTCCAAACAGCGGGTTATCAAGGAGCGGGAGAAGTAAAGATGTTGTTGAGGAAAGACCCATTTTAAATCTTAGCGTTCTCCATAGAGCCAAAGTGGGCCCAACCGTCAGATGTGAGGAGCGGCCAATGGTTCCCAGCCAGGGTACTGCCTGCAATTGTAGACCTGAAGACCGTTTCTCCAAGTCAACCCACCGTTTGGAGCCGGCATCAGGCCGTGACCAATCCAGGACCCTATTCAAAATTGTAGCCTGATAGTATGCCGTAACCATGGGCAGCTGTTGGCCCCCTTGAGCTTTTCTTAAGAATAGGTAGCAGTGTTTAAACCTGGGTTTTCTGCCGTTCCAAACAAAGTGGCTGATCGCTTTGTGCGCGTTTGCCAAAAACTGTTGGGGGAGCTTTAAGAGGATAGTTTGGAAAAGGTAGAGTAACCGTGGCAGGATATTCATTTTTACAATGTTCATACGGCCTAGCCAGGAGAACTTCTGTTGGAGCCACTGCGACATTTCCTTACGCAGTTTCTGCAATAGAGGGATATGGTTCAGAGTGACAGTGGTCGAGAGGGAGGCGGGGATCAGAATGCCTAAGTATTTAATATGTGAGGGGTGCCAGGTAAATGGAAATGCACTCTTTAGAGACGAAACTAATTCCGTGGTGAGAGAGATACTAAGAGCCGTTGATTTGGCATTGTTAATTTTGAAATTGGATAATGTTCCAAAACGTGCAAGTTCTTTCATAAGCCCAGATAGGGAAACAGCAGGATTTGTAACGATCGCTAATAGATCGTCCGCGAATAATGCAAGTTTATGTTCGTTTCCACCCACCTTCAGGCCAGTGATATCCGGGTTCTGTCTAATGGCTCTAGCCAGAGCTTCCATGCAGATAACATATATCAATGGCGACAGTGGGCATCCCTGTCTGGTCCCATTAGAGATGACTATCGGGTCAGATAGTATTCCGTTTACCCGCACTTGTGCTGAGGGTGTTCGATATAGTGCCAATATTTTTTGCAGGAACACCTCTCCTAAGCCTAGCCTGCGCAGAGTGACCTCCATAAAGACCCAGTCAATGCGGTCAAAGGCTTTCTCAGCATCTATGGAGAGAAGCATCATGGGGGCCTTAGCGGTGTTCGCATGGGCAATCAAGTCAATCACTCGTATGGTGTTGTCCCTCGCTTCTCTGCCACGTACGAAACCAACCTGGTCCGGGTGTATCACTGTTGGAAGCAACTGACACAGGCGATTTGCCAAGAGTTTAGCATACAATTTAAGGTCAACGTTAAGGAGGGAGATTGGCCTGTAATTAGATGGCAATGAAGGGTCTTTTCCGTCTTTAGGGATGACCGTGACATGGGCCTCCAGGGACTGATTTGAGAAGGGGATCTGTGGAGAGACAGTATTACATGCCCGGAGCAGGAGGGGGAGAAGCTTATCCTGAAATGTTTTGTAATAGGATATGGGAAAGCCGTCAGGACCTGGGCTCTTTCCAGACGGGGAGGACTTCAGAGCGGACAGCAGTTCGTCGGATGCAAAAGGGGCGTCGAGTGCCCCAATTACAGCAGGGGAGAGGGACGGGAATCTAATCTCCTCTAGATACTCCTCTATTGCCTTCCCATGCAATGACTGCTCACATTGGGAGCGCTGAGAGGTCAAATTATAGAGTTTCGTATAGTACGTATGAAAAATCTCAGCCATCTTGCCGTCAGAAGCATGGGGGACACCAGAGGAGTCCTTAATCTCTCTGATATAAGTCAGGGATCTTTGGGCGCGAAGGGCGCGGGCGAGAAGTTTCCCGGGTTTATTACCCCATCTGTGGAACTTGTGTCGACAGCAGCGGAATGCCCTACGAGTGCCTTCGTCCAGCAAACCATTAAGAGAAGATCGAGCGTCTTGCAATTCTGCTAATACGTCTGAGGTTAGTGTGGACTTATGAATGAGTTCCAGCCGTTTAATTTTAGCAAGTAGAGCTTCCCGACATTCGTTTTTTTGTTTTTTAAGGAGGGAACCCAATTGGATACATTTGCCCCTAATAACACATTTATGGGCTTCCCACAGTGTCACTGGGGAGACTTCATTAGTCATGTTAAGAGCTATATAGTCTTCAATGGCACTGTCCAGTTGGGCTCGGCAGTCTGGGTCTCTGAGAAAATGCTCGTTAAAGCGCCAACGCCACTGACGCGGGGGAGGGCAGCGCAGGGACAGGGTAACAGTCGTTGGAGCATGGTCAGATCCTACTATTTGACCTATTGTGGCATCTACTAGAAGATCGAGGGAGTTGTGGTCTACAAAGATATAGTCAATCCGGGTATAAGAATTATGTGGGTGGGAATAAAACGTGTAGTCTCTATCTTTGGGATGGAGCAGGCGCCAGGTGTCCATTAACTGAAAATCATGCAAGATTGATTTGAAGCGTTTAACATCAGTCATAGAGGATCTAAGCGCTCCAGTTGAAGTATCTAGAAGAGGCTCCAACGCCCAGTTAAGGTCGCCTCCTATCACTAATACCCCTGCCAGGGATTGTTCTATCAACTCCAAGGCCTCCCTCATAAAGCGAATCTGACCCTGATTAGGAAGATAAAGGTTAACAAATGTAAAAATTTGTTCAGCAATGGTAGCCTTCACCATCAGGCCCCTCCCATCTCCAATAGGGGTTTCTGACACATCATGTAATCTAATATGTTTGGCAAACAGTATTGCAACTCCCTTGGCCTTAGCCCCAGAGAAATCATTATAATACCCCTGCGGGAAATGACGGGAGTGCAGCTTCGGAGAGGCACCCTTTTTAAAGTGAGTCTCCTGAAGGAACACCACGTCCGCTTTGTCGGTGTGTAGAGAGTGTAGGAGCCGGGACCTCTTCTCGGGGATGTTGAGGCCTTTCACATTAAACGATACCAACTTTAAGGTAGCCATAGTGGTCTAATGATCGTGGGTATCAGCATTACTAGTTCGCTGTGGTACCCATGTATCTGTATGAAAAGAGCAGCCGCCCAGAATACCTTATCTAAATAAGGGGAGAGGGGTAGGAAAACACAAGAGGGAGGGAGGGAGGGGGATGACAAGGACTTAAAGAAATAAAGACAACTGCTGTCAATGCAACAGCAATACTCTGCGTCATTAGTCATGGGAAACCAGAAACGGCCCATGATCTACGAATGTATAGCAGAGCAAGGGGGGGGTCTGGGGGGAACTAGGACACACCACCATAAGTAACATTGAGGTATAAACAGTACTGTTCAAAGCTAATCAGTGGACATAACAGTTCTAATAAGGGAAAAACTAAATCAGCAAACTGTAAGAACCCAGTAGGGCAGTAGGTACATGCAGGCAAGACAACGTAGCAGGAGTCGGGAGTCCAGTATAAAAATGACAACTTAGAAACCCGGAAACAAACACAGAAATCAAAGTATATAATGTGGCAGGGGGTATCAGTACATCGGCATCTATGATTGGCAATCGAGTACTGGAGTAGTCATTGGAGTAAACTATTCAACCTGTATTGAAGAAACAGCGTAAAAGAGAGAACAATATATCGCTACTCAATAAACATATCTAATAGTCACGTGTCTCTATGGATCTTAGCCGTAACTCCTGTCATCTCGTGCCATCCGTGGTACTCGCAGCATCAGGCACAGGTGGAAGTTCTCCGGACGTGTCATTCCGCCGACGCCTTCGAGGATTACGGACTCTTTGCCATCGCTCCCTTTGGGGTGGAGGAGCCAGCGAAAGTTCGAGCGGGTCCAGCCAGTTAGGGAGGGTCGGGGCCGGGATATCTAGAGCTGAGCAGAAGTCCTTGACGCCATCATATTCCTGCAGAACATAGAGGGATCCTTTATAGGTCACTTGGATAGATATTGGAAAACCCCAGCGGAATTTGATGTTACGGCTTTTGAGTTCATCTGTGATGGGGCGAAGTATACGCCTCTGCTGTAAGGTAGACCATGAAATGTCCGGGAAGATTTGTATCCTCTGGCCCTGAAAAGTTATGTCCGGTGCTCGTCTGGCTGCTCTCAGAATCTCCTCCTTCTCTTGAAAGTAGTGGAGTCTGCAGATTACGTCTCGGTGTCGTTCCGTCGGCGCTCCTCTAGGGCGTAAAGCCCGATGTGCTCTGTCAAACACTATCTGGTATTCGGAGTCCATCTCCAAAAGTTCATTGAATATTTTGGTTAGGGTATATTCCAGGTTTTGGGGCCCAACGTCCTCAGATAAACCTCGTATTCTTAGGTTATTCCGGCGACCTCTGTTATCGACGTCATCGAGTCGTCGACCCATGGCTACCAGAGAACACGACTGTCGAGAGATGAGGTCATGGAGGTCTGAGATTTTTGTATCCGTCTTCTCAGCGCAATCTTCTAGTGTTACTACTCTATCTACCACTTGCGTGATGTCCGACTGCAAGGAAGAGAGACGGGTCTGGATAGAATCCTGAATTCGTTGTTCCATGGATTGAAGATCTTGCTGTAGGTCCTGCCGGGTGGGCATAGACCGCAATGTGGAGAGAATCGTAGATAAGTCTGAGGATTCCACCACAGGAGAAGATGGCGGAGGGAGAGCAGGTTGCTCCCCAACCGTCTTGCCCGCCATGACTCTGGAGGGCAGGGAGGACGATGACGGGGTGGTTGAAGTTGGAACAGTTGTCGGCGGTCGGAATAGCGTCTGAAAGGCCTTGGTTCGGGATGAGTTGGCTGTGACAGATGACCTTTTCTTGGTTGACCGTCTGCCCGGCATGAGGCACGATACTAGGCGTGATCGGGAGGGGTTATCGTCGAACTGGGTATCCACGTATAGGTATAGGTGTCATATCACGCGTTCCCCCCAGCGTGGCTTGATCAGGTCATTATAGTTTAAAGTCCAGGTACCATAGTGCGAAGGGTTGTGAGTCGTAGTTGGGGAGTGTCGGCATATCGTTCATCCATTTTAATGCGCTCCTAGCCTCTCTTCCAGAGATGTGACGAAGTATAAGAAAATCTGAGGAAATCTGAGGGAAGGGAGCGTAGTTCCAGGGTTCGCCATAAGAGGGAGATCCAGTCTCTGCAGTAATGTGGGAAGGTGAAGCTGTGTGCCTGTCTCTCAGCACGTAAAAGTGCTAAGCAATTTTAGTGTGCCGATACAAGGGGGCCAGGGGATTGGGGTGCTGTGCCCATATATATCCAGTGTCCAGGCTATTTTGGTGTGCAGCAGGGTGGTCCAGATGCAGCCCAAAGCATATAGAGAGCTGAGTGGGCATGGAGCCCATAACAAATATGGCGGCGTCGGATTCACTTATGGGGCCTCTGAAGATGAGTCGGATCAAGTGATTCTTATGTGCCCCAGAGTGATCTATAGCATTGGTGGCCGTGTGGCAGCTCCCCTCGGGCAGCGAGGCTGTCAG
Organism: Pseudophryne corroboree; assembly: GCF_028390025.1. NCBI lineage: Eukaryota > Metazoa > Chordata > Amphibia > Anura > Myobatrachidae > Pseudophryne > Pseudophryne corroboree. The sequence goes on from NC_086447.1 coordinate 715,097,837, forward strand.
GAGGCCGAGCGGGCGGCGGGGACGGCGCCCTCTCGACCGCGGTCACGCCAGCTCCAGCGCACCGCCGTCACCCGGCGCCGATCACTGGGGCCTCGTCGCGAGCCACACAGCGGGGCAGGAGCACTCCGGTCGGGTCCGCCAGGTAGGGAAAGCGCTGCAGAGGCGCGGCAGGGATGGGGGAGCCGCCGTTACACTCCGGTGGGGCTGACACAGGGACACTTCCGGTCCGGGTCTGTAGGAAATTGAGGTCCCGGCCCCAGGTGTACAGGTAGGCCGCAACCCGCACGGGTGCAGAAGGCACCCGCCGGCTCCGCAGACCCCTGCGTCCGGGGGAGAGGAGGGGTAGGGGGTATTAAAGGAGGGAGAAGGGGTCCCGGGTTCACTTATAATAGTATTGTTTTTAGCAATTTAGGCAGGAGCTCTGATGGCACACGTCTGCCTAAGTTAAGCACCAAGCCACGCCCCCTATCTTATAATTTTAATGTATACATATACAATTTCCAGAACTAGAATAGCTTTATAATTAATATGGGCATTGAGGTACACAATTTATTAAGAAGCTCATCTATTAATAAAGATTCCACCCCGGTTCCCAGAGATAGAAGATGGTAAGTATTAAGTGGAAACAGTACATATTAATGCACAGCCAAGGGTGGATCGCTTGACAAGACAGTGTATCAGTGATCACAAGTTGATAGGATTTCTCCTATCGCTATTGTCGGTGACGACCGATTATATTATATATTGAATTACATCAGAAAATGTTATGAATATAGATAACACTTCATGCCCAGAGAGAAGGAACTAGAAAATAGAGGATACTTCCTCTTTAATTCATTTTTCCCCCATACCTGGACTTTAAATGATCGAATTAAGTTCCACTGATTCGTTTAAACCTTCAGGGAAGATGCTATTCATCTGGTACATCCAGAAGACCTCCTGTCTGCATAAGTTTTTATATCTGTCACCCCCTCGTTTGGTTTGAGGAATAAATTCCAGACCCATAAGTTTCAAGCATTTCGGATCTCCTTTATGGATAGTATCATAGTGTTTTGCCACACTATGTGTTTGTATACGTTTGATAATGTTCCGCCTATGCTCCAAAAAGCGTATCTTAAGTGCACGTGTGGTGCGCCCTATATATTTTTTCTCACACCCACACGTTAACATATATATGACATATGATGTGTCACAATTAATGAAACTTCTTATTTCAAATGGTTTTTTGGTACTTTCTATGACTACTTTTTTCACCCGATTTTCTATATAATTGCAGGTTATACATTTGTTTCTGCCACATTTATAGCACCCCTTTATTGCTTTTGAGTATGTTTTAAGCCAGACCTTCTCACTTGCCTCAGCTGTGTTGTTCTCTATTTCAGTTTTAAGAAAACTGGGGGCCAGCATGCTTTTAAGAGATTTACTTTTGCGAAAAATGAACCTAGGTTTAGCATTAAGTACAGGAAGAAGTAAAGGATCTTGTCTTAAAATCCCATAGTTTTTTGAGACAATTTTCTTAACCTCAGAATGACAAGTATTATAGGTAGAGATAAAAGATATCTCTTCCATATGTACTACTTTAGTATCAGCTTTTTTAATTTCTAAGAGATCTTCTCTCTTTGTGTTGGTTACTTCTTCTAAGGCTGACTCAACTAATGATTTGGGATAACCCCTATTCAAAAATGCTCCTGACATTTCTTTTGCTTGCATATCAAAGGAGGTGAGGTCCGAGCAATTTCTACGGAGTCTTAAAAATTGACTCTTTGGAATGCTCTTCTTCCATGGCAAATAATTACTACTTTTAAAATGTAGATACGCATCTGTCCCCACCTCCTTCATGTGATTCTTAGTGCTGATTCTATCGTCCCTGACCTCCAGGGAGACATCCAAAAAATCAATTTTGTGAGGGTGGAAAGTGTGCTAAAACTTAAATTAAAGGAATTGGAATTCAAATGAGTAACAAATTGTGAGACCGAATTAGTTTCCCCATCCCAAATAATAAATAAATCATCTATATAACGGCCATAGAGGACCAGGTTCGCGCCAAACCCCCCCCCCCCCACACTAGCTGATCTTCGACTTCGCCCATGTAGAGGTTGGCGTAACTCGGCGCGAACCTGGTCCCCATGGCCGTTCCCATCACCTGTAAGTATACCGTGTCCAAAAATGAAAAATAATTGTGCCCTAATATGAACCGTATAGAATCCAAAATAAATTGTTGATGTGAATCAGTGAGATCATTATCATCCTTAAGTTTGTTGGCTATCACATTAATACCCAAATCGTGCGGAATGTTTGAATATAAGCTTTGGACATCAAGTGTGAGAAATCCATACGAGTCTCTCCACTTGATGTCCTTGATTAAATTTAAAAAATGTGTTGTGTCCTTAATGTGTGATTTAAATAAAACACGTGGTTGTAAGTAAATATCAACATAATGTGACAAATTGGAAGTGAGAGAACCCACACCCGAAATAATAGGTCGCTCAGGGGGTGCTTGTAGTGACTTGTGAATTTTGGGAAGGTGGTAATAAACGGGCACCAAGGGATGTGAATTATATAAAAAATTGAACTCTTCCCTGGAGATCAGACCAGCATCCACTGCAGAATCCAAAAGGGCGTGAATTTCCAATTGAAAACTAGAAGTAGGATCTTTTGGTAAGATTTTATAGAACTCGGGATTATTAAGCTGCCTTTTTATGCAAGCAAAAGAAATGTCAGGAGCATTTTTGAATAGGGGTTATCCCAAATCATTAGTTGAGTCAGCCTTAGAAGAAGTAACCAACACAAAGAGAGAAGATCTCTTAGAAATTAAAAAAGCTGATACTAAAGTAGTACATATGGAAGAGATATCTTTTTATCTCTACCTATAATACTTGTCATTCTGAGGTTAAGAAAATTGTCTCAAAAAACTATGGGATTTTAAGACAAGATCCTTTACTTCTTCCTGTACTTAATGCTAAACCTAGGTTCATTTTTCGCAAAAGTAAATCTCTTAAAAGCATGCTGGCCCCCAGTTTTCTTAAAACTGAAATAGAGAACAACACAGCTGAGGCAAGTGAGAAGGTCTGGCTTAAAACATACTCAAAAGCAATAAAGGGGTGCTATAAATGTGGCAGAAACAAATGTATAACCTGCAATTATATAGAAAATCGGGTGAAAAAAGTAGTCATAGAAAGTACCAAAAAACCATTTGAAATAAGAAGTTTCATTAATTGTGACACATCATATGTCATATATATGTTAACGTGTGGGTGTGAGAAAAAATATATAGGGCGCACCACACGTGCACTTAAGATACGCTTTTTGGAGCATAGGCGGAACATTATCAAACGTATAAAAAGTTAAACACATAGTGTGGCAAAACACTATGATACTATCCATAAAGGAGATCCGAAATGCTTGAAACTTATGGGTCTGGAATTTATTCCTCAAACCAAACGAGGGGGTGACAGATATAAAAACTTATGCAGACAGGAGGTCTTCTGGATGTACCAGGTGAATAGCATCTTCCCTGAAGGTTTAAACGAATCAGTGGAACTTAATTCGATCATTTAAAGTCCAGGTATGGGGGAAAAATGAATTAAAGAGGAAGTATCCTCTATTTTCTAGTTCCTTCTCTCTGGGCATGAAGTGTTATCTATATTCATAACATTTTCTGATGTAATTCAATATACAGGTTGAGTATCCCATATCCAAATATTCCGAAATACGGAATATTCCGAAATACGGACTTTTTTGAGTGAGACTGAGATAGTAAAACCTTTGTTTTTTGATGGCTCAATGTACACAAACTTTATTTAATACTCAAAGTTATAAAAAATATTGTATTAAATAACCTTCAGGCTGTGTGCATAAGGGGTATATAAAACATAAATGAATTGTGTGAATGTACACACACTTTGTTTAATGCACAAAGTTATAAAAAATATTGGCTAAAATGACCTTCAGGCTGTGTGTATAAGGTGTATATGAAACATAAATGCATTCTGTGCTTAGACTTAGGTCCCATCACCATGATCTCTCATTATGGTATGCAATTATTCCAAAATACGGAAAAATCCCATATCCAAAATACCTCTGGTCCCAAGCATTTTGGATAAGGGATACTCAGCCTGTATAATATAATCGGTCGTCACCGACAATAGCGATAGGAGAAATCCTATCAACTTGTGATCACTGATACACTGTCTTGTCAAGCGATCCACCCTTGGCTGTGCATTAATATGTACTGTTTCCACTTAATACTTACCATCTTCTATCTCTGGGAACCGGGGTGGAATCTTTATTAATAGATGAGCTTCTTAATAAATTGTGTACAGTGGCGTAACTAGAAATTTTTCTCCCCCAAGCCAAAAAATCCTTCGGCGCCCCCCCCCCCTCCCATACACCCCGTAATTGCCTGCGGCGCGCGCTGGCAAAAAGGGTGTGTGGCTTTGTCGAAATGGACGTGGCTTTGCGTGGAGGGCGTGGCATTGCAGGAAAAGACTACCTTATACCCCAGTTTTGCAACCTGCACGCCCAGACGTTGGCCACCACAGGAAAGAAAAATAATCCTGATTCATGCCCCTTACATTATTTGTCATTTTTCCTCCTTATAGTAATGCCCAGTATACATTATTCCACATACTGCAATGGCCCTTAGACATTATTCCACACACAATCAGTGATCGCGCTGAGCCAAAAAAAAAGTGGGTCCCAGGGACCCTTCACTTTTAAAAATTGGGGTCCTACCGGTCTTTTTCTGGGTCCCATCGGAATGAAGGTTCTTATTAATTTTAATCTTGTTTGGACACTACAAAAGTGTTGCAAGATGGGGGGGATGGGGTGACAATGCTGTTGGGCTGTGTAGCATGCAGGACACCCTGCACCAGAGCTGAACTAGACATTTTGGTGCCCTTAGGCAGAAAGTGAATTGGTGTTAGACCACTTAGACAACAAAGAACAGGTAGTGCGCGCCGTAGGCGCGTTGCAAAATTTTAGGGGCGTGGCTTCATAGGGAAGGGGCGTGGCCACATAATAGTGTCAATTCACATTACACCACACAGTAGTGGCGCTTATACACATTGCACCAGGTAGAACCTCCTATGCACACTGATCCAGGTAGATCACGTCATACACTTTGCTCCAGGTACAGCACGTCATACACTTTGCACCAGGTACAGCACGTCATACACTTTGCACCAGGTAGAGCACGTTATCATACACATTGCCGCTAGGTAGAGCACGTTATCATACACAGTGCGCCAGGTAGAACACGTTATACACACTGCGCCAGGTAGAGCACGTTATCATACACATTGCGCCAGGTAGAGCATGTTATCATACACATTGCCGCTAGGTAGAGCAAGTTATCATACACATTGCATCAGGTAGAGCATGTTATCATACACATTGCCGCTAGGTAGAGCAAGTTATCATACACATTGCCGCTAGGTAGAGCAAGTTATCATACACATTGCGTCAGGTAGAACACGTTATTATACACATTGCGCCAGGTAGAACACGTTATTATACACAATGCGCCTGGTAGAGCACTGAGGCTCATTGCAGTAACCACTCACTTATCACCTCCAGTTTCACGAAGGGGCCGTTTGACACAAGTGGTTACGCCCCCAGCAGCAACTCACTGACACTCACCATTTTTTCTGACAGCACAGTGCAGTGAGTGCACTGGCACAAGTAGCCAGCCTGCGCCTGTAGTAGCCGCAGCCTGGAGGAGCTCTATGTGAAATCGCAAGCAGAGGCTGTTCTCTGGCAAGAAGGAGCTCGTCCAATCGCTTCCCCTGACGGGCTGGCCACTGCTAAATATACCGATAATCAGTTCCAACTGTGTCAAAGTAGTGGAGCCCCAGGTGCAATGGGAAAGTCAGTGTCACTGCACAGTTGTACTGATTACTGGTATATTTAGCAGTGGCCAGCCCGTCAGGGGAAGCGATCGGAGGAGCTCCTTCTTGCCAGCCTCTGCTTGCGATTTCACAGATAGCTCCTTCATGCTGCGGCGCCGGCTGGCTACTTGTGCCAGTGCACTCACTGCACTGTGCTGTCAGAAAAATGGTGTCAGTGAGGCCCTGACACTCTGAGCGGCCTCACATTGCACACACGGAGCTTGCAGCCCCCGGACATCCCGCATCTGCACCAGCTACTCCAGGTGAAGCGGGGCGATGCAGCACTGTCTACTGCTTACCTACAGCGGGAGCTGCGCAGCCCGGACGGCTCCTGCTGGAAGGTAGTTGTCGGGTCTCGGTGGGGCGTTGAGCGGGTCCCGGGTAGGGGGGTGGCGGCGGGCAGATCCGGAGCTGTACTCCCAGTCGCAGAGGAGGGTGCTGGCGGCAGAGCGGCAGTGGAGCCGGATGAGCGGGGCCAGTCTGTCAGCCCTGCAGCACAGATTCATGTGCTGGCGGGGAGCAGGATTCAAAGCGGGAGATGCTGCAGGCTGTGATTGGATGGAGACTACAGGAGGTGATTGGCCGAGGAAACAGCCAGTCACCTCCTGCATTCCGCTGACAGGCTTAACACATGCAAACACATATTCAGATGAGCGCGTCCTGTGGGACCCGCTCATCTTCTAAATGTGAGTCCCGGGCGGCTGTTTCTGGGTAAAATACGCGCCATAGCGCGTTTTTGCGATCACTGACAATAATGCACATGACACAATATGCACACACCGTAATGCCCCCTACACATTATGCCACACACCGTAATGCCCCCGACACATTATGCCACACACCGTAATGCCCCCGACACATTATGCCACACACCGTAATGCCTGTGACACATTATGACAGGAATCGCAATGCCTGTTATACATTATGCTACACACTGCAATGCCCCTGATACATTATAGCACACACAATGTCTGTGACACAGTATGACACACACCACAATGATCCTGAGACATTATACCACATACCACAATGCCCGTGATATAGTATACAACACACCGTAATGCCTGATACATTATGACACACACCGCAATGTCCGTGATACATTATGCCACACACCGTAATGCCCATTACACATTAAGTTCTACAGTAAGGCTTCCAATTACTTTTAAATTACCTCCTCGTTGCCAGGGGTTTCATGCTCTTGGTTCCATGCACGGTGCCAGGGGTTTTCATGCTCAGGGTGTCATGCTCGTTGCCAGGGGTTTCATGCACTGGGTGTCCTGCTCGTTGCTAGGGGGTAGTGCTTGTTGCTAGGGCCGTGCTCCCAGTGCCACATATGCTCCCAGTGCCAGATATTCCCCCACAGTGCCAGGTATATGCACCCAGTGCCAGATATTCCCCCACAGTGCCAGGTATATGCACCCAGTGCCAGATATTCCCCCACAGTGCCAGGTATATGCCCCCCCCCCCCAGTGCCAGATATTCCCCCACAGTGCCTGCTTCCCCCCCAGTGCCAGATATTCCCCCCCAGTGCCAGGTATATGCCCCCAGTGCCAGATATCCCCCCTCCAGTGCCAGGTATATGCCCCCAGTGCCAGGTATATGACCCCCCAGTGCCAGATATTCCCCCCCCCCCCCAATGCCAGGTATATGCCCCCAGTGCCAGATATTCCCCCACAGTGCCAGGCATATGCCCCCAGTGACAGATATTCCCTCCCAGTGCCTGCTTCCCCCCCCCCCCCCCCAGTGCCAGGTATATGCCCCCCCAGTCACGGGTATATGCCCCCAGTGCCGGGTATATGCCCCCCCAGTGCCAGGTATATTCCCCCAGTGCCAGGTATATGCCCCCCCAGTGCCAGGTATATGCCCCCCCAGTGCCAGATATTCCCCCCCAGTGCCAGGTATATGCCCCCAGTGCCAGGTATATGCCCCCAGTGCCAGGTACATGCCCCCCCAGTGCCAGTTATATGCCCCCAGTGCCAGGTATATGCCCCCAGTGCCAGATATTCCCCCCCAGTGCCTGCTTCCCCCCCAGTGCCAGGTATATGCCCCCAGTGCCGGGTATATGCCCCCCCAGCGCCAGGTATATGCCCCCAGTGCCGGGTATATGCCCCCCAGTGCCGGGTATATGCCCCCAGTGCCAGGTACATGCCCCCAGTGCCAGATATTCCCTTCTAGTGCCTGCTTCCCCCCCAGTGCCAGGTATATGCCTCCAGTGCGGGTATATGCCCCCCCAGTGCCGGGTATATGCCCCCCCAGTGCCAGGTACATGCCCCCCCAGTGCCAGGTACATGCCCCCCCAGTGCCAGGTACATGCCCCCAGTGCCGGGTATATGCCCCCCCAGTGCCAGGTATATGCCCCCAGTGCCAGGTATATGCCCCCAGTGCCAGGTACATGCCCTCAGTGCCAGGTATATGCCCCCCCAGTGCCAGGTATATGTCCCCAGTGCCGGGTATATGCCCCAGTGCCTGCTCCCCCGGCTCTCCCCCCCCCCCCTATGTGTTGGAGGGACACGAGCGCATCGCGCGTCTCTCCTGTGTCCCTCCTGGCTCTCCCCCAGCTGTCTAATAAAGGAAGTGCCGTTCGTGAGCCAATCAGAGCTCACGAACGGCACATGCTTCCTTAGACCGGCCGGGGGAGAGCCAGGAGGGACACAGGAGAGACGCGCGATGCGCTCGTGTCCCTCCAACACATAGGGGGGGGGGAGAGCCGGGGGAGCAGGCACCGCAGCAAGGAGGGAGAGGAGATCGCAGATTGACATGCGGACGCTCGTCCGCATGTCAATCTGTTCTAAATCAGTGGCGCACCCGCAGCCCCTCGCCCCCAAGCCACCGCGAGGACTGCGGGGGCAGTAGTTACGCCACTGATTGTGTACCTCAATGCCCATATTAATTATAAAGCTATTCTAGTTCTGGAAATTGTTTATGTATACATTGAAATTATAAGATAAATAAATTCCCCTCTTCTCTCTCCCTCTCTCTTCGTATACAGATATTACTAAGTTCATTTTTGTATTTTAAATAAAATAGGAGGAATTGAAAATGATTAATTTAAAAACCCCCCATGAGATATGGATTAAATTAACATGTGGGTTAATCATCATATGCCTCTTTCAGAAATATTCCCCGTTTCTCGACTTTTAAATAAAAATAAATATAAAAATAAGAATAACAACATAAAGAAGTATTTTTGCAATTAAATTTATGGTCTGAAAAGTAACTTAACTAATAGAAGCTGCAGTACAGTTAATTCACGAATCGACATCCCGTCAGCACTAATACCACGTGACTGACAAAAGATCGGTCCCCTATTGAGATAACTAAAGCTTTGTAATTTCCTTACAGGACTCCGTAAACAGGTCACATGATCGGACTCAAGGAGTCAGGTGACCAAGAACGGGGATATGTGGGCAATTACACTGCGCTTCATAGAGCGGAAAAGGAAACAGCTCCACGCTGGTGCGCTTCACGGAGCGGAAATGTAACGGGTCAGTGTACCCGGAAGTGTATTTACATGACATAATTGTATGAAGTGTTGAAAGGATATATTTTATTCGGAAATCCAGTATTCTTATATATGTATAAATAAAGATCCTTTAGATCAAAAAATTATGATGAAATAGCCAGGTGTATTGTTATGAACTATATGTCACATGACGTTCTTACCCGGAAGTATTTAGAATAAGATACTTTGAATTTTTAAATTATGTGTGATTTAATAAAAATAATAGATCTTAATCATGTGAGTCTGTCCTAGAATTACAAATAGAGTATAATCAATGCATTTTGTATATGTTTTGAATACCCTATTAATATATTAGAAGGATTGAGTGTACAGGTGTAGATTGTTTGGTTATTACCATTGGTATAAATATAAGATCAGCTCAGTTAGAGAGATAGCCTTTGAAAAAGCTGTAGTGCTTACAGCGAAACGCGTCAGCAATCTTTTGGGTCATCATCTGCCACCTTATATTTGCTCAAATCCGGACCAGAACTGGACGTTCACTGTTGCAGACAGATTGTGGAAATAACCTCCAACACCAAACAAATCTACCACCCTAAGGAGATGGACACCGCAAAATACTGAGGAACCCGCTTGGACGTTCATATACACCAAAGATTTCCAAGGGACTGCACCTCTAGCGGTATTGGTAAAGTTGGAAGGTTAGACTGCGCAGTCAGTCTTTTTTCTCACCTAAGTCATATCATCTGCATATCCAGTTCACCAAATAGGAACGGACTGTTTATCAGAGGCAATTATAAGTTGAGACCCATTTTAATTATTCATTTCATGAGCTGTGTACATGTGTGTTTTAATTGTGGCTATAGATTGCCATTTTATTAAATAGAAAGTTTTATTACTCAATCCTTCATGCATTATTAATTTAATTAGCGCTGCTACTGTTTGTTTGTGTTTTATTTCTATAAAGAAAAGAAATCTAAGGTCACTTTCCCTCCTTCCCACGAGCTTAATACACTATTTGAAGGGCTGTGGGTGAATCCCGAAAATAAATTTCGTATTCCCAAGAGAATTCAGATAGCTTATGCTTTCCCGGTGGAGGGCAGGAAAAAATGGGAGTCACCCCCTGTGTTAGACAGTGCACTGTCCAGCTTTGACTGTTTCCAGAATGAAATAAACTCCCCACCAATCAAAAAAAGAGGCGAAATATTAAAAACTAGAAGATAGTAAGAAATGAAATATTAAAAACTGGCGCTGAGACACCTGATATTGCTCCTATAGTCCTAAATAATAGATCCAAATATCAATGTTAGTATTGTGTAGTGGTGTGTAAATTATCACCTACTTAATATAAATGTTAGTCCTACGTAGTGGTGTATAAATTACCACCACTATAAATGTAGTGATCCTCTAACTGACATCAAACGAAACAGAAATAAGGGACGTTCCTCCTATATTTATGCTGTTATATCATTCGGGAGTGGTAAATAAATTTTACAAATATCATTGAGTAATAGACTTGATTGGTGGGGAGTTTATTTTATTCTAAATTACCAATAAAAGTTATGTTTTAATTTATTAATAAACAGCCAACTTATGACCCTGTGCACCACAACGCTACCCTTTTTCTTTTTCTTTTTTGATTAAATATCGATCTCTTAGGTAGCAGGTAGCACGTCCCCTCATGCAGATATCTAGATCTCTATATTAATATGTTATATGGGGATTAGGCCATACCATACCGGTGCGGAAACATTTGTTTTTGTTTTTGTTTGTTTGTTTCCAGAATGCACAGCACCGCATCCTATATCACCCCGCCTCCCAGCACAGGAGCTCAGTTTTGTAAGTTGGTGCTGCAGTAAGCAGGCACTTAACAGAGGGGCTGCTCCAAGCAGCCCTAAGAAAAGCTTTTTATGAGGTAAAAAGTGAAGACTTTAAGGGCAGCAGTGGTGGTAAATGTCTTGTGACATTCTCTGCTGCAGCTCCAGCTCTCCCCAGGGACGCTGTACACTCCCGAGCCCTGGTTGCCGGGTACCTACAGCGGAGGCTCCGGTTTTATTCACGTTATAGACACACGGCTGGGGCTCTCCAGGATCGCGTGGCCGCGCTTTGGGAGGTGGTAAGTGGGTCCCGCTTGCGGGACCCGGTCTTTATCGCGATCCGGCGCGGTCAGTGGGAGGCGGGCCAAGCGCGCTGGCGGTGGACACTGTGGCAGTACAGGCGATCCCACTAGATCACCAGGGCATGGGCGCAGGTCAGGTTTTCTCTCCAAAACCGATTCTTATATCGCCCACAGTACCCAGTGGTTTTGCCAGCAGAGGGGATAAGGCTTAGACCTGAAGCCCCTCCCCCAGCCCCAGGGTGCCATTTCTAGCAAGTGTTCCCGCCCTGGAGCTGCATATCTGTCTTTTCCTCACTCCCAGTCAGTGTCTGCGGCGCCATTATCCCTCAGCTCACTGTTCCTGGGACTGCTTGGGCATATCTTCCTATGTAAAGCCGCCTGGTTGTCAGTGCTGTGACTTTACATGACACTTAAGTATTTTACCTGCCTTTTTAGACAGTGATAGTTAAGAAAGAGTGCAATTAGTCAGGGTTTTATAGTACAATTACCCTGTGATATACATCCAGTTCTTACTGTGTACTGTTATATCTATTGTTATATAGCTGTGTAAGCTAGTCCAGTGCAGTATTATTGTCAGTAATAACCTCTGCATTGTACAAACTGTGACTATTTGTGTGTGCATTTGATAGCTGAGTGGTGTCCATTTCGTGTCTTTTACTCATCTTGCTATCCCTATATTCCATAACCTGAGGGGGCTTGGTGCGTCAGGTGTTATCTAATATAGGATTCTCACAAAGATATACTGTATTACGTATTTATCTCTGTGATTTAGTCCCCATATCTCTCCTTTATCTCTGCTGGTGCTGACTACACTACGCAGGGGTTTGGGTTTAGAGGTATAGTGCTGCTGATAATTGTACTGTGTTACCTCATACTGTAAGTTATATCATGTCTGCTTCTGAGGGTAACGGTTCTGGGGCGGAACACACTGCTGGTGTTGCTGAAGCCACAGACAAATATGAGGAGAATATAGCAGCTGTGGGCTCTGGTTCTGGGGGCTCCTTGCCCCCCAGTGGGACTGTGGCAGCGGAGGCACAAACTGACCCACCGTGGGCCGCTTTTTTCACGCTTCTGCATACTATACTGTAGTTCATAATCTAGCACCCCTTATGGGACTCCAATGCCGGTACAACCGTATGTGGTCCCTGCAGCTAACCCGCCGTGGGCGGACAATTTATCTGCTCAATTAAAGAAGCTGAACCAGTCCTTGACTACTAAAAAGTCTGACCAACGCTCGCTTAAGTCCAAGAGGTCCTCTAAGCGAGCACTTGTCTCTTCACAATCCACTGCCGTCACTGACACCTTGGGGTAAATTTACTAAGGTCCCGATTTTGACCGAGATGCCGTTTTTTCATCAAAGTGTCATCTCGGTCATTTACTAAGCAATAATCACGGCAGTGATGAGGGCATTCGTAATTTTTTTGGAAGTCCAACAAAAAAAATACAAATGAATACACCATCGGTCAAAACGCGGCTGTTTAAGTATGAATCTCGGTAATTTACTAAGAAGTGCAAAGCAAAAAAAAAACAAACACTGCCGTGAAAAATTACAACTCGTAAAAAAGTGCTAAAAAGGGGGCGTGGCCTGAGCGTTAACCTGGAGAGCTGTGCAGCAAAGGAGCTCCAGCAAAAAAAAGGTTAAAACTACCTATAATTGCTGGCCCCTGCACCTAAACAACCCCACACAGCACTACCCGCGACTGTGACCAGGGACCCTTGCACAGGGGCATCATCAGGAGGCCCCTCCGACCTGTTTAACGGCTGAGGCCTACCATCCATCCTGAAGCCGGGGCCTAGATTTCGGAGCTCCCCCGGCGCCGAGCTCCGGGGCCGGAACGCGGCCGAAACGGGACCCGCTGCTACTCCTCTTTGAGACCAGGAGCTCCCCCATACCTCCTCCAGCCTGCCTTGGACCCTTGGGCACCTTTGGGACAGTGTGGAATCGCTGCCTGTCCCCTGGAAATGGGACTGCTGTGTTAGATCCCCTGCCTTGCTGTATGACGGCGGCCATCTTGGATTCCACAGCCAGAAAGTAAGTGAAACAGTTCTCACAGTTTTCACACAAACTAGACACGCTGCCCACGATCCTCTCCCCTCATCCCATCACAGGGTCTGAGAACTTCTCCTACTAAGGCCCCCCTTGATTGGGAAGTACACCAGCGGGATATCTCTGCACCCCAGCCTTTTCCCCACACTCCAACACTGAAGGAGTTCAACTTAGCTACATACATAATAAGCACCCCTTTCAGTGGGGAGTCGGGGTCGACGCTCCAGTGAATACGTGCTGGCAATGCCAAACCCTACAGCCGGTCCCTAGACCACCTCAAGCCCTGCGGGGTTGGGGATCGCAGATCATCGACAGCCCCTGCCGTACCGCCCACGGGACGAGACTCCCTGCTCTCCCGGAATAACGGATTTGGGCATAACTCTGACCTACTTTGTTCCACCCCTATACTCTTAATCCTCCCACTCTACGATCCCGATGCCTTATATCTGCAAGACCTCTGCAATGTGAGTGCTCTCCAAATTGTGCACCGCCACTCATGTTCATCTGAATAACACGTACACACCACCAATGTGACTGAGTTCTCCTGTTTCACCACTATCAGCTGATTGGACCCACCCCTGAAGTACGTCTCTTTGTGCCTCCTACACGCGCTATTACCGACGAGAAATGGCTCCTAAAAAAAACAAGGAGATAATACCCCCCAAGGTCTCCTACTCCACTCAAAAGTCCCTCCAAATTTCCCCTCTACAAAATGTCTCCTCCCCCTCCGCCATGCCGGACCCCACGGGATCTAGTGTCCTAACTTCTGCTCTCTCAATGTCAGGTGTGGATTGCGAATCGGATGCCCCCCTAACTGTGAGATCCCTATGTCAGATTCTCTCCGCCTTCAAGTCTGAACTTTCTAAGGATCTGACCTCTGCCGTCCGCGAGGTCAAGACTGAACTGGTAGCATTGGGAGACAGAACAGACCATCTAGAACGTAAGATGGAAGAACTGGTCGCCTCCCACAATGACCTGCTTTCATCCCATGATCGTCAACAACAAGACCTGGACCAATTCAAATCCAAACTGGCAGATATGGAGGACAGGTCAAGGCGGAATAATATCAAAATTAGAGGCATCCCAGACTCAGTTACCAACTCAGAACTGGAATCCTACGCCACTGCCTTATTTAGGAAGCTTCTCCCAACGGCGGACACCTCGGAGCTCATGATCGACCGCATCCACCGACTCCCTAGACCCCGTACCGTTTCATCTGACCTCCCTAAAGACACCCTCCTTCGTGTTCATTTCTTCCCAGTTAAGGAGCGTATTATGAGGGCCGCTAGAGAATCCAAGAACTCCGATACTTTGGGGGGACTTCAGATATTTCAAGATTTCTCAGCTGCTACTATTGCAAAGAGACGTGCTTTTACCCCCATCACCCTGGCATTGAGGTCCCACGACATCCACTACCGCTGGGGATTCCCAGTTAAATTGATAGTCTCGTACGAAGATTCGACCTATATAATTTCCTCCCTAGATGCGGGGGTGAAGCTTTTGATGGACTGGGACATCTCTATCCCGAAGCCGCCTACCTCGATAAGAGCTACCACTGTCCGACAAGACTGGGCGCCCTCTTGAGCCACCGGACCGCCACATCGGGTCCTCTCAAAATTTACTCACTGACACCTCCGGATCACGGAGATTGTAGACCTCCTACCCCGTCTTGGGAAGATATAAGTACTTTTTCTGTTTTTCTTCCTCCAAAGGACATAATACGACTTATTACATGTTTTCCTCCTTGGTCTACAAGTTACAGGCTTACTCTTTCACATGTTGTTTAAATGTTGTTTCCTATTAAGGGGCGATGCTTTGCCCGCTGATTACTACCCACTAAATCCCTGTTGGTGCCCCATAACGCACCTCCCGGTTAATTAGTGAAATTTACACTAGATGTACGTGCTTTATTCTTGTTATATCAGTAATTATATTGGAGTGGCGGTGCATGTTCACCCAGCCCGCCTCCACCTTTTTCTGTACTACTGCAAACCCCCGAATCTTTTTCCCCTTCCCTGCAGTAGTCATGCAGGTCCAATATACCGGACCTTTTCTTTTTGATGTTTACCTCCTACTCCCCTGTTTTCAACCCAACCCATGCCATTCCCGCATGCTCCCTCCTCCCCTGAGCTCCAGACTTGATTCATTTCCCCGGTCACAACTGCCCATCAGTACTCGGTACAGGTACGCTACAGTAGATCAAGATAGATTCTTCTTTCTCATGTCTAACATATGTTTACAATGCTGAACCTTATATCTTTAAATGTCAAAGGACTGAACTCGCCCAATAAGCGTAGGCTGGCCCTCTCCTCCTTCCACCAGCAAAAAGCTGATGTTGTAGCACTACAAGAAACACACTTTTCTTCTGCTAACCCTCCCCTTTTTAAGAATAGTCACTTCCCTGTGGGATACTATGCCAATGGCCCATCCAAGAGGAATGGGGTAGCTATTCTTTTTAGCAAAAATGTCTCCTTTTCCCTACAGTCTCAACTTTCAGACAAAAATGGCCGTTATCTTATTCTCACTGGCCTCCTGGATGACAAGCCGGTTACCCTGGTATCCCTGTATGCACCTAACTCTAACCAGGTCCCCTTCCTACGGAAATTATTCCTCATTATACGCAATACACTAAAGGGTTCTCTGGTAGTCTTGGGTGACTATAACCTTGTTCTCGACCCTAAAATGGACAAGTCCCGCCAATTCTCCCAAACTGTACCCACTACCCTCTCTGGCCCCTCCCTGGCCTTTCGCAATCTGCTTGCGGAATTTGACCTTTATGATGTCTGGAGAACACATAACCCCTCGGGTCGGGAATACACATTCCACTCACTGGTCCACAACTCTTACTCTAGAATAGACTTGATCTTGTGTGATAAATGGTCTCTCCAGAGAACTAAAGACGTTGATATTCTACCAATTACATGGTCTGATCACGCCCCAGTTCTCTGGAAATGGAATCTCCAGGGTACTTATAACCCTCCCCGCCAATGGCGCTTATACCCTTACCTATTACATAACCATGTGTCTAAAAAAATAATCTCCGACTCCATTGACTCTTATTTAGCTACTAATTCCCCCCAAGATACTACCCCTATTAACCACTGGTGTGCTTTTAAAGCCGTTACCCGTGGAGCCGCAATCCAGGCTGGCGCTACCCTCAAAAAACAGGCCCACCAAATGCAGAAGACACTAGAAGCTGACCTGATAGACCTTGAAGCTAAGAATATAGCCCATCCCTCCAAAATCCTTAAAAACGAGATCTCTAATGTTCGTGGCCAGCTCCAAAAGTTGCTCCTCGCCCGCACCCAAGCGGCTCTTAACATACAGAATGCGCCACAAATTCTACCTTCTAGGCAATAAAGCTGGCAAAATGTTGGCACGGAAATTACGTGTTCAACAAGCCAGGAACAGGATTAAATGCATTTATTCTGCCACCAAACAAAAAATCTTGAACCCCAAAGATATAACGAATCAATTTGCAGAATATTACGCCAAATTATATAACTTAGCAACTGACCCTTCCACTCCCCAACCCACCCCCCCGTCTATTTCTTCTTTCTTAGAAAACCTTTCTCTTCCTACTCTCACACAAGATCAGCTGTCTTCACTTAATGCCCCTTGGTCGACGGCTGAAATCTCCGCCGCTATTAAAGCCACCCCTAGGAATAAAGCCCCTGGCCCAGACGGCTTTGTTTCTGACTTCTATGCCACTTTTCATGACGTCCTCTCTCCCCACCTGACTGCGCTCTACAATACATTTTCAGATCACGGTTCCCTCCCCCCGGAACTCCTAGAAGCGCGAATTGTCACTATCCCTAAACCAGGAAAAGACCCCGCCTATGTACATAACTACCGTCCAATAGCACTACTCAATTGCGACATCAAATTCTATGCCAAAATGATTGCAACACGCATTAACAGATTCCTCCCATCGCTGATACACCCGGACCAGACTGGCTTCGTCCCTGGGAGGCAAGCGTCTGATAACACGCGCCGGGTCTTCAACCTAATAGACTCCATATCTGGGGACCAGGGCCTTCTCTTACTATCTCTAGATGCAGAGAAGGCCTTTGACAGATTAAATTGGTCATACATGCGTGAAACTCTCCTCAGATTCGGATTTAGAGATCGCATCCTAACCTCTATTCTAGCACTATACAGCTCTCCTACGGCCCGAGTGTTCAACGGAGGCTTCTTGTCCGACCCTTTCCCCATCACAAATGGCACCAGACAAGGCTGCCCCCTATCACCTCTAATTTTCGTCCTGTCAATTGAACCCCTAGCAACTAAAATACGAGAGAATCCCCACATCCCGGCACTCCAATTCGGTACGTCTTCCCATAAACTAAGCCTCTTCGCAGACGATGTCCTCCTCTTCATCTCTAACCCCACCACAACTCTTCCTGTCTTACACTCAGTCCTGGATGCCTATAGCCTCGCATCTTACTATAAACTTAACACTACCAAAACAGACGCCCTTCCCTTTAACCTATCTCACTCCATCTCTACACTCCAAACCTCCTTCCCGTATAACTGGCGGAAACACACAATAAAATACCTGGGTATCAACATCCCTGTCTCCATTACAGACGTCTTCTCTGTCAACCTCGCCCCGCTGATAGAGTCTTTGGAAGCACTTACGAAATCCTGGTCATCCTATGAGGTTTCATGGCTGGGACGTATGGCGGCATTTAAGATGTCCCTGCTACCCAAGCTAATGTACCTCTTTCGCACGATTCCATACCCCTTTCCGAAGAAGTACATCCAATCTTGCTCTTCTATCATGTCGAAATATATCTGGTCTTCTAAACCACCCTCGATGGCTCTCTCAAGAATGGTCCTGCCGAGAGCATATGGAGGCCTTAATATACCTAATATTCCCCTATACCAAGAAGCTTCTCTCCTGGCCCCCATTAAACATTACTTCACAGCCCACCCACACATCGGTTGGATGGAGCTGGAACAAATTCGAGCAAACCCAATCCCTTTAGCTGATCTTTTCCGCATCCCAAAATCGCTCCGACCTACTCACTTAAACCTCCTCCCCTCCACGCAGGCTTCACTACAAACCTGGGACAAATTATCGGCCTCCTTAATACCCCCTATTTCCCATATCCCCCAGATATCCATCACCACCCTAGCACTGATGATTCCCCATCTCAATCTAACTAAATGGAGACGAGCTGGGATACTATACTTAGGCGACCTACTCGATGGACTCTCTCTAAAACCCTTCTCCTCTCTCCAGTTGCAGTACTCTCTCCCACCCACAGAACTCTTCCACTATATGCAAGTGGCACACTGGTGGAGGACGATCCCTCCTACCTACTCAACGCTACACACAACTTCCTACACCCTTTTTGCCCGCCTCTCCTTACCCGAATCCAAAGGCGACATAACATACTGGTACAACCTACGGATAACCCCTACTTCCCCTTCCAAGTCTAGCGCCCAATTAAAATGGGAACAGGACTTGGGAAGAACCCTATCCCCAAACGACTGGCGCCAAGTCTTCTTAACCTCGTACTCTATGTCCCAGTGTTTAAACCACACTGAAATGCATATAAAACTAGTAAACAGATTGTACCAGACCCCAGACCGAATTCATAAATTTTGGCCCTCCCATAGCAATAAGTGCTGGAGATTGTGCGGCTCGATAGGCCATATCTTCCATATATTCTGGACGTGCCCAAAGATCATTAATTACTGGTTAGAGGTATTTGATCTAATAAACAACGTTTTGTCAATTCAAATTACGCCAGACCCGACCCTAGCATTACTTCAAGTTGTCCCCCCCTCAGTCCCACCTCCGGCTAGATATGTCCTAGGCCACATCTTGATAGCCGCCCGTGCCAACCTGGCTCAAATGTGGAAACAACCCACATCCCCCACCCTGTTAAGAGTGATCCATAAGATGAACCACCACTTCCTCATGGAAACAGAATGTACCTCCTCATCTCTCAACTCTACTTCCCTCAAAACACGCTGGTCCCCGTGGCACCGCTATATCACCTCGACTGAAGGGTCTCATTACTCTCATAACCCCACCCCAACCCCTTCTAGTTCAACTGTCCAACCCGACAGGGCCTGAATCTATGTGATGCCGTCTACTACCGCTCTCTCCTATAACAGGGTGGTTCTTTACCCCCCTTGCCTGTTGAGAGACGACCCCAGCTTTGATTCCCCTCAATGTCTTCTCCCAATCTACACCTGTTAGCTTTAACCTCTAGATCTAGATTATTATCCCCTTACAGCATTGTAATGATTTTCTGTGTGTCTTAACCTAACTGATGCATAATGTTTGTTCGGTACTGATGTACTACCCCCCCAATTTCAGTCTGGATGCCCATTCCCCCCCCCCATACCTCTGTATCCCTTCCATATCTACCCTTGCAATGTAGTGTTGTACCACCCCCCTTTTTTTGTTCTGTACCCCATAAAAGTGATTCTGTTTTCTCAATAAAAAACTATTGATTAAAAAAAAAAAAAAAGTGCTAAAAAAAAACAGACCTGCTTTTTTAATCCGTGATTGTATAGGCATGCAGGGATCCATGAGATCCGTGCATGTATATCAGTGGGAAGATGTGGGAAAGTGGTTATTTTCTTAAAAAAAATTGCGTGGGGTCCCCCCTCCTAAGCATAACCAGCCTCGGGCTCTTTGAGCCGATCCTGGTTGCAGAAATATGGGGAAAAAATTGACAGGGGTTCCCCCATATTTAAGCAACCAGCATCGGGCTCTGCGCCTGGTCCTGGTTCCAAAAATACGGGGGACAAAAAGAGTAGGGGTCCCCCGTATTTTTAAAACCAGCACCGGGCTCCACTAGCTGGACAGATAATGCCACAGCCGGGGGTCACTTTTATATAGTGCCCTGCGGCCGTGGCATCAAAAATCCAACTAGTCACCCCTGGTGGGAACTTTCTGCTCAGCGGTGACGTCACTTTAGGTCAACCGCAGGGCAGAAAGTTCCCACCATTGGTTACAATGGAGCGCATAGGCGCTACATTGTAACACTGCCGTGTGCCGCCTGTCAGACAGTACAGGAGCACACAGCCGATCAGGAGGGTGCTACAACGTAGCGCTCCCTGATTGGCTGAAGAAACCCACTTAGACATCAGTCAGAGTGGGTTTCTGGCATTCGGGGAAAGGAGTCCCATGTGAAAACATGGGGCCCCTTTCAGTTCGTGGCTCGGCTTTCCGTTTTGTTATTTTATTCAAGTACCTGGATTACAAATGGTTGCCCCGAGGACCCTGGGGCCCGGGATCTGGTGAGTAGAATTTATTCAACAGGTACCCCTTGGATTCTACTGGAGAAGAGGACAGACCCTCGTGTGAACATAAGGTAAGTATGTATGTATGTTTGTGTGCATGTATGTAATAAATCTTTACTTTCACGGTGTGTGTGTCTTGTCTTTTTTTGGGTATTTTTTTAGTAGTAGTACTACAGGTACCAGCGGGCCCGTTTTTCCGCCGCATGCTGGTACTTGTGGTTCTCCAAGTACCAGCATGCGGGGGAGACTTGCTGGGCCTTGTAGTACTGCTACTAAAAACAATATCCTTTCATTATCACAAAAGGCTATCAGCCCCCCCATCCGCAGCCCATTGGATGGGGGGGGACAGCCTCGGGCTTCACCCCTGGCCCTTGGGTGGCTGGGGGGGGGGAACCCCTTGATTGAAGGGGTCCCCACTCCCCCAGGGTACCCCGGCCAGGGGTGACTAGTTGGATTTTTGATGCCAGGGCCGCAGGGCACTATATAAAAGTGACCCCCGGCTGTGGCATTATCTGTCCAGCTAGTGGAGCCCGGTGCTGGTTTTAAAAATACGGGGGACCCCTACTCTTTTTGTCCCCCGTATTTTTGGAACCAGGACCAGGCGCAGAGCCCGATGCTGGTTGCTTAAATATGGGGGAACCCCTGTCAATTTTTTCCCCATATTTTTGCAACCAGGATCGGCTCAAAAAGCCCGAGGCTGGTTATGCTTAGGAGAGGGGACCCCACGCAATTTTTTTTGGGGATTTTACAGTGTTTAATTTAAAAAATAAATAAAAAATGAACCCCAGCACGGATCACACAGATCCGGCCGAGATTCATTGTAAAAAAGTCGGCAGTGTTTTGCTAATCACTGCCGTAAAAATAAAAAAAAAAACACGAATGACATCGACATCGGAACAAAAGAAAAACCCGAATACGACAGCTTAGTAAATCCGTCGTAACAAATTCAAAAAGTTGCAGTTTTACACTTTCGATGTCATTCGTGATTATTCTCCCACCAAATCGGGAGAATTACGAATGTTAGTAAATATACCCCCTTGTCTGATGAAGACGGCACATATACTGACCCCACAGGTTCTGACTCAGATACGGCTGATGGGGAGGGTAGTTCACATGTGGATTTTCCTGATCTTTTGGAGGCTATTAAGTTAATTCTGCAGATTACGGATGATCCCGAGCCATCCGTCCCTCCTAAGAAACCAGATAGGTTCAAGCGTCAGAAGGTGGTTAAACAAGTTTTACCTCACTCTGATCAGCTTGTGAATATACGTCAGGGACTCTGGGAAAACCCGGGTACGAAGTTTGTGCCTCAAAAGAAGATGCTGGCTCGCTATCCCCTCGTGCCAGAGCTGTCTAAGAATTGGGAAACGCCTCCTCCAGTGGACTCGCGTGGCTAGGATGGTGGTTTCCTCAGCTCTACCTGTCACTACCGTCACGTCTTTAAAAGAGCCTACGGATAAACGTGTGGAGGGTTGTCTGAAAGCGATTTACACCCTCACGGGTGCTGCACAAAGGCCCACTATTGCAGCTACATGGGCTGCAGAGGCTATTGAAGCATGGGCCTTGGAGTTAGAAGCTGAAATCTCCTCTGACCATGCTAGACAATGCTTGGCATATATTGTCACAGCTTCTCAATATATAAAAGAGGCGGCTTCTGATGCCGGTATCCTAGCAGCCAAGGCCTCTACTACGTCAGTCCTGGCTCGCCGGATATTGTGGCTGAGATCCTGGTCTGTGGATCTGGACTCTAGAAAAACCCTGGAGGTACTCCCTTTCAAGGGAGATATTCTGTTTGGAGAGGACTTAAATAAGATAGTTGCTGACTTGGCTACTGCCAAAACTGCCTGTCTGCCTAATACCGCTCCTTCTGTGTCGAAGGCTAAAGGTACGTCCTTTCGCCCCTTTCGTCCTTCAGGTAAAGCAAAAGGTCAGGCGTACCATAAGCAGGCCCGCACTTCCAAACCTGGCAAGCCGAAGCCCCAAAGAGCCTGGGCTGCCCGTCAGCCAGCTGCCAAGACCGATAAGCTTGCCGCATGAGGGAGCGGGCCTCCCCCTGGGGGATCCCAGGGTGGGGGGCCGGCTTCTAGGGTATACCCAGGAATGGTTGAAGACCACTTCAGATGCCTGGGTACGGGAAGTCGTCACTCGAGGTTATGCCATAGCCTTCAAAAACCGACCCCCTCATTGATTTTGCCAGACAGACGTCCCTTTGGACCAGACAAAGGCAAAATCTCTACACTCGGCGGTACAGACCCTCCTGGATACAGGAGTCGTAGTACAAGTGCCTCTTGCTCAGAGGGGCCGGGGGTACTATTCTCCGCTGTTTCTAGTCCCGAAACCGAATGGGTCCTCCCGGCCCATTCTCAACCTCAAGGCATTGAACAGGTTTGTGAAGATTGCCAAGTACCGTATGGAAACTCTTCGCTCTATAGTTCTGGCCTTGGAACCTGGGGACTACATGGTCTCCCTGGACATACAGGATGCTTACCTGCATATTCCTATAGCAGTGTCACATCAACAATACCTGAGGTTTGCTATTGGCAACATCCATTATCAGTTTTCGGGCATTACCTTTTGATTTAACAACGGCTCCGCGAGTCTTCACCAAAGTTATGGCGGTGATGACGGTGGTACTCCGCCGTCAAGGGGTCAGGATACTGCCGTATTTGGACGACTTGTTAATCCTGGCAAATTCCCCAGATCTTCTCCTGCGTCATCTGGATATGACGGTCCGGCTTCTGCAAGCCCACGGGTGGCTCATCAACTGGAAGAAATCCTCCCTGGTCCCTGCTCAGAGCATGGTGCACCTGGAAGCGCTGTTGGACACTCACAACCAGACGTTGTTCTTGTCTCAGGAGAAAGTCCTGAAGCTTCAGGACAGGATTCGTTGCTTCCTTTCTCGTCCGCAAGTGTCGATACATTCGGCAATGCAGGTGCTGGGCCTCATGGTATCAGCATTCGACATGGTGGAGTATGCTCAATTTCACTCTCGCCCCCTCCAGAGGCTGATTCTAGCCAAGTGGGACGGCCTGCCTCATCGAATCAGATCTCAAATGATCTTATTGACTCTGGAGGTCCGTCTGTCGCTGCTTTGGTGGCTCCGGGACCAACAATTGTGCAGGGGTTGTGCCTTCTGGATATCCGACTGGGTCCTATTGACGACAGATGCCAGTCTAAGAGGTTGGGGCATGGTGCTGGAGCAACACTCCCTTCAGGGTCGGTGGACCAAGGAGGAATCTCTCCTCTCGATCAACATTCTGGAATTGCGGGCGGTCTTCAATGCATTGAACCTGGCCCAGCATTTAATTCAGAACCGTCCTGTTCAAGTACAGTCGGACAACGCCACCACAGTGGCTTGCATAAATCATCAAGGCGGCACTCAAAGCCGTTTGGCAATGAAGGAAGTCTCACGGATTCTACGTCGGGCGGAACGGCATCTACCGGCCATATCGGCAATATTCATTCCGGGAGTCCTGAATTGGGAAGCGGACTTTCTCAGTCGTCAGGACGTGCATGCTGGCGAGTGGGGCCTCCATCCAGAAGTGTTTCAACTCCTCGTGGAAAAGTGGGGTCTTCCAGACGTGGATCTGATGGCGTCTCGACACAATCACAAGGTTCCAGTCTTCGGAGCAAGTACAAGGGATCCTCAAGCAGCATTTGTGGATGCGCTGGCGGTGCCGTGGAGGTTTCGGCTGCCGTATGTGTTCCCTCCGGTATCACTCCTGCCCAGGGTAATTCGGAAGTTCAAGCAAGAAAAAGGAAAACTGCTTCTCATAGCTCCAGCGTTGCCCAGATGGCACTGGTTCTCAGACCTACAGGGCCTATCATCAGAGCGTCCAATTCTACTTCCACAAACGCCCAGACCTCCTCGTTCAGGGCCCCTGTGTCTACCAGGACCTAGCCCGGCTATCTTTTGACGGCATGGCTCTTGAAGCTTCCGTCTTAAGGGCTAAAGGGTTTTCTGAAGGGGTCATTAAAACTATGTTGCGGGCCCGGAAACCGGCTTCTGCTCGGATTTATCATAGGGTCTGGCATTCCTACTTTGTTTGGTGCACATCTAACAACTATGACGCTTCCAAGTTTAGTACAGCCAAACTTTTGGCTTTTCTGCAGCAAGGCCTAGATTTAGGCCTGCGTCTGGCCTCTCTCAAGGTTCATATTTCTGCCTTGTCGGTGTGGTTTCAGAGAAAAATTGCGACTTTACCTGATGTTCATACTTTCACTCAGGGTGTGTTGCGTATCCAACCTCCCTATGTCCCGCCTGTGGCTCCTTGGGATTTGTCAGTGGTTTTGGAAGCTCTTGGTTCAGCTGACCTTAAATGGCTTTCCCTTAAGGTGGTGTTCTTGCTGGCTATTGCCTCTGCTAGAAGAGTGCCGGATCTGGGTGCCTTGTCTTGTAGTTCTTCATATCTGATTTTTCACCGTGACCGGGCGGTTCTTAGGACTCGTCCCGGATATTTACCTAAGGTGGTTTCTTCGTTCCACCTTAATCAGGAGATTGTGGTTCCGGCCTTTGTCTCTCCTGATTTGTCTCCCAAAGAGCGGTCTTTGGATGTAGTACGGGCTCTCCGTATCTATGTGAAGAGAACTGCTTCTATTCGAAAATCTGATTCTCTCTTTGTTTTGTTTGGATTTCACAAACGTGGCTGGCCTGCTCACAAGCAAACCCTGGCCAGATGGATTAAAATGGTGATTGCACATGCTTATGTGAAGGCTGGTCTCTCTGCTCCTGATCACATTAAGGCCCATTCTACTCGGTCTGTTGGACCTTCTTGGGCAGCCCAACGTGGTGTGACCCTTGAACAATTGTGCAAGGCGGCTACGTGGTCCCCTGTGAACACGTTCATAAGGTTCTATGCCTTCGATACTGCCGCTTCCCAGGATGCTTCCTTTGGACGCCGGGTTCTTGTGCCCACTACAGTGCGTCCCCTCCCATAAGGAACTGCTTTAGGACATCCCCATTGTCCAATCCTTGTGGAGCCCAGTGGAACCCGCAGCAGAAAACAAGTTTTATGGTAAGAACTTAGCATTGTTAAAACTCTTTCTGCGAGGTATACTGGGCTCCACAAGGCGCCCACCCTGACGCACTTAGCTTCTTTGGGTTGGTATGACATTAGCCGCTGACACTTCTCATGTCGTGAGTGTTTGGTTTATGTGGCTACTAACCGTTGTCGTTTCTTTTCCTGCTACTGCATTGGGATGGTTAACTAAAACCTGAGCTCCTGTGCTTGGAGGCGAAGTGATATAGGAGGCGGAGCTGTGCATTCTGGGAACAGTCAAAGCTTTGAGCCTGTTGGTGCCTCTGATCAAGATCCTACTCTACCCCCATTGTCCAATCCTTGTGGAGCCCAGTGTACCTCGCAGAAAGAGTTTTAACAAAGGTAAGTTCTTACCATAAAACTCATTTTCATGGCCTGTTTCTTTCACCTGTTTTTCTCTGTTTCCCCCTCTGCCCAGATACATCCAACCGGAAAAGACGTCATCCCTACCCAAAAATGTTTATGTGAATGTATTTTTATATATGTGTCTTATCTTCATCTCTGCAACCTCCAGTTAATGGCACACATAGTCGACAGGTGATATCCACATATACTAGCACTCACGTATGTTCCCCCTCCATGTATCATGAACTAAATGTGCACCCCATTTGTTGAAACAAGAAGCCGAAAAGAGCTCGGTAATGTTTGTTGGCCCATTTACAGACCCTTAATACGGGATAAGAAGGATTTAATGTATACTTCACAATACCTCAAAGCTTATTTAGAACATATAAGGCACGATGATACATGCCCCTCAGACATTGATTCATACATACATGCTTTTTTACTATCCCACTAGGTCATACATTTCCCACCTACAACTCTTCCCCGACCATCCAAGCTCCTGTATATAATGTACAGATATTTTTCTGTTTATTGATTAGTTAGTGGCAGTTATTGGTGACTGCCAAAGGGTGGACTGTCAAAGCAAAAAAATATTGCAGTAAACACATCACGTACAAACTACACACAGATGGCCTCCGTGCGCGTACTTGTTCTGCCGTGCGTGCACATATTCGCAATTTGCGTATGGTCGCTCTCACTGTCCTGCGTATTTGCACGTGGTATGGGTAATTACGGTAGAGTTTGTGATCGCATGGAAAAGCCATAAAAACACATTACATATTTAATCCAAATAGTGCACACTGGGGGTAATTCCAAGTTGATCCCAGCAGGAATTTTGTTAGCAGTTGGGCAAAACCATGTGCACTTCCGGGGGGTAGGTGTAACATGTGCAGCAAGAGTTAGATTTGGGTGTGGTGTGTTCAATCTGCAATCTAATTTGCAGTGTAAAAATAAAGCAGCCAGTATTTACCCTGCACAGAAACAAAATAACCCACCCAAATCTAACTGTCTCTGCAAATGTTATATATGCCTCCCCAGCAGTGCACATGGTTTTGCCTAATTGCTAAAAAAATTCCTGCTGCAATCAACTTGGAATTACCCCCAATGTACACATAGTCTCCCTGCTCCACACCAGCAAGATACACAAGTTTAAATGGTATCAGAACAAAGGGATTCACCTTTACAGGATAGGAGGGGACAGAACTAGGTTATAAGGTGGTGTTTGGTATCCAGCTGTAGGGTATATTAAGGGTAATATTCCGGTGTTGGTTTGCAGAAGATCGCACGTTCCTGCGAATAGTTATGTGCAGGAGCAGAATATAAATATTAACTGTCTTTACTGTACATTTGGTATGCGGCAGGAACCCAGAGGAGACCACCTGCAAGTGCACCTGGAACACACATCGCCCACCTATTCAAACCGACCTATGACCTCTCCTGTACTGTAAATGACCATCCTTGTGTCCAATGGACATAGAGATTACAATTTCCATTGTGTTAGGTTTTGGACTATTGTATAAAAAGCCAGCTACATGCCCGGTCAGACACAGACTCTGAAGGTCATCTACCCTGATGACTGAGGACCAGGCCGGGAAGCGCAGGCAAAACTAAAACGTATGTACCATTGACTGTAGCCATTTTACTATTGTATTGTTTTGTATTGTTATTGTAACCCCCTTTCAGTAATTATATGTTGGTGTGTCGGAACGCGGCATTTTAAATACAATCTGGTGTCGTGTCTCCTTTCCATGCTAGAGTTATAAGTGTATTTCAATCACACGTGTAGCTGCTAAGTGCTCACGGAGTATCTTTGGGTGTGTACGCACTGCGTGTACTTTGTACGGCCAGAGTGGCGTTTGTACGCAAAGTACGTACACGGTACGGGGCTTTGTACGCTAATGGTGTAAAAAGTACGTAGGCTAAGGATTGATTACAGTGGCCGCAGCTGCTCCATTTAAAGTGTATTGAATGTCTTTTTAAAGTGTTGCTTTTAGTCCTGTATGTAAATCAACATTTACAGGGGTCTCAGACTTTTTAAACCCTCTGTGTTTCAAAATGATGGCCACTTCCAGATATACTGGATCGATGCTCCCTCTCCTTAATGGAGGTGGTCTTTACATACAGGAAAGAAAAAACTGGAAACAACAGAAACAGAGGTTGAACAATTTAAGAAAAATTTAGAACCCCATTGTCATACTAGAAAGTATAAGGAAAGAGAAAAGATTACCATGGAAAAAGTTGATAAATTCGAACAATTGTTACTTAACACTAAATGCAAGAAATTCAAACGTGATCTAGAAGATTACAAAGATGATCAAGTTAGATCCTATAGAGATAAAGAGAAAAATAACAATGGAGAGATTAGCAGAACAAATCAGATCAACGATCACAACAAACAATCAGAGAACGGTACACCTATTTCCGCCCATATAAACAGGGAAACAACCATGAAGGGACGTATCTGGGGTATTCATCAGGAACAGACGCCAATTTGGTCTAATTGAGAATACATATATGAGAGAAAAAATAAGATTTTACTCACCGGTAAATCTATTTCTCGTAGTCCGTAGTGGATGCTGGGACTCCGTAAGGACCATGGGGGAATAGCGGGCTCCGCAGGAGACTGGGCACATCTAAGAAAGATTTAGGACTACCTGGTGTGCACTGGCTCCACCCACTATGACCCTCCTCCAGACCTCAGTTAGGATACTGTGCCCGGAAGAGCTGACACAATAGGAAAGGATTTTGACTCCCGGATAAGACTCATACCAGCCACACCAATCACACCGTATAACTCGTGATATTATACCCAGTTAACAGTATGAACAAAACCGAGCCTCTCAACAGATGGCTCAACAAGAACCCGTTTAGTTAACAATAACTATATACAAGTAATGCAGACAATCCGCACTTGGGACGGGCGCCCAGCATCCACTACGGACTACGAGAAATAGATTTACCGGTGAGTAAAATCGTATTTTCTCTGACGTCCTAAGTGGATGCTGGGACTCCGTAAGGACCATGGGGATTATACCAAAGCTCCCAAACGGGCGGGAGAGTGCGGATGACTCTGCAGCACCGAATGAGAGAACTCAAGGTCCTCCTCAGCCAGGGTATCAAATTTGTAGAATTTTGCAAACGTGTTTGCCCCTGAACAAGTAGCAGCTCGGCAAAGTTGTAAAGCCGAGACCCCTCGGGCAGCCGCCCAAGATGAGCCCACCTTCCTTGTGGAATGGGCCTTTACCGATTTAGGATGCGGCAGTCCAGCCGCAGAATGCGCCAGCTGAATAGTGCTACAAATCCAGCGAGCAATAGTCTGCTTAGAAGCAGGAGCACCCATCTTGTTGGGTGCATACAGGATAAATAGCGAGTCAGTTTTCCTGACTCCAGCCGTCCTGGAAACATAAATTTTCAAGGCCCTGACTACGTCCAGTAACTTGGAATACTCCAAGTCCCTAGTAGCCGCAGGCACTACAATAGGTTGGTTCAAGTGAAAAGCTGACACCACCTTAGGGAGAAACTGGGGACGAGTCCTCAATTCTGCCATATCCATATGGAAAATCAGATAAGGGCTTTTACATGACAATTCTGATACACGCCTGGCCGAAGCCAAGGCCAATAACGTGACCACTTTCCACGTGAGATATTTTAGATCCACGGTTTTAAGTGGCTCAAACCAATGTGATTTTAGGAAACTCAACACCACGTTGAGATCCCAAGGTGCCACTGGAGGCACAATAGGGGGCTGAATATGCAGCACTCCTTTTACAAATGTCTGAACTTCAGGTAGTGAAGCTAGTTCTTTCTGGAAGGAAATTGACAGAGCCGAGATCTGGACCTTAATGGAGCCTAATTTTAGGCCCATAGTCACTCCTGCTTGCAAGAAGTGTAGAAATCGACCCAGTTGAAATTCCTCTGTTGGGGCCTTTCTGGCCTCACACCAAGCAACATATTTTCGCCATATGCGGTGATAATGTTTTGCAGTTACGTCTTTCCTGGCTTTAATCAGCGTAGGAATGACTTCCTCCGGAATGCCCTTTTCCTTTAGGATCCGGCGTTCAACCGCCATGCCGTCAAACGCAGCCGCGGTAAGTCTTGGAACAGACAGGGCCCCTGCTGCAGCAGGTCCTGTCTGAGCGGCAGAGGCCATGGGTCCTCTGAGATTAACTCTTGAAGTTCCGGGTACCAAGACCTTCTTGGCCAATCCGGAACAATGAGTATAGTTCTTACTCCTCTTTTCCTTATTAT
The DNA here is from genome assembly GCF_028390025.1 of Pseudophryne corroboree. Classification (NCBI taxonomy): domain Eukaryota; kingdom Metazoa; phylum Chordata; class Amphibia; order Anura; family Myobatrachidae; genus Pseudophryne; species Pseudophryne corroboree. The sequence goes on from NC_086447.1 coordinate 715,128,255, forward strand.
CCTCAACACCTTGGGTATGAGAGGAAGAGGAGGGAACACATAAACCGACCGGTACACCCACGGTGTGACTAGAGCGTCCACAGCTATCGCCTGAGGGTCCCTTGACCTGGCGCAATATTTTTCTAGTTTTTTGTTTAGGCGGGATGCCATCATGTCCACCTGTGGCTTTTCCCAATGGTTTACTATCTGTTGGAAGACTTCTGGATGAAGTCCCCACTCTCCCGGGTGGAGGTCGTGTCTGCTGAGGAAGTCCGCTTCCCAGTTGTCCACTCCCGGAATGAACACTGCTGACAGTGCCAACACGTGATTTTCCGCCCATCGGAGAATCCTTGTGGCTTCTGCCATCGCCGCCCTGCTCCTTGTGCCGCCCTGTCGGTTTACATGGGCGACCGCCGTGATGTTGTCTGACTGGATCAGAACCGGTTGGTTTTGAAGCAGGGCCTTTGCCTGACTCAGGGCATTGTAAATGGCCCTCAGTTCCAGAACATTTATGTGTAGGGAAGTCTCGTGACTTGTCCAAAGTCCTTGGAAGTTTCTTCCCAGCGTGACTGCCCCCCAGCCCCGAAGGCTGGCATCCGTGGTCACCAGGACCCAGTCCTGTATGCCGAATCTGCGGCCCTCCACGAGATGAGCACTCTGCAGCCACCACAAGAGAGACACCCTGGTCCTTGGAGACAGGGTTATCAGCCGATGCATTTGAAGATGCGATCCGGACCATTGGTCCAAAAGGTCCCACTGAAATATTCTGGCATGGAACCTGCCGAATGGGATTGCTTCGTAGGACTCGCGTGCAGTGATGCACCGACACCTGTTTTGGTTTTAGGAGGCCTCTGACTAGAGACGACAGCTCCTTGGCTTTCTCCTCTGGGAGAAACACTTTTTTCTGGACTGTGTCCAGAATCATTCCCAGGAACAGTAGTCGTGTCGCAGGAACCAGCTGTGACTTTGGAATATTCAGAATCCAACCATGCTGGAGTAGCACCTCCTGAGATAGTGCTACGCCCACTAACAACTGCTCTCTGGATCTCGCTTTTATCAGGAGATCGTCCAAGTATGGGATAATTAAAACTCCTTTTTTTCGCAGGAGTATCATCATTTCGGCCATTACCTTGGTAAACACCCTCTGTGCCGTGGACAGGCCAAACGGCAACGTCTGGAATTGGTAATGACAATCCTGTACCACAAATCTGAGGTACTCCTGGTGAGGATGGTAAATGGGGACATGCAGGTAAGCATCCTTGATGTCCAGAGATACCATGTAATCCCCCTCTTCCAGGCTTGCAATAACCGCCCTGAGCGATTCCATCTTGAACCTGAATTTCTTTATATATGTGTTCAAGGATTTTAAATTTAAAATGGGTCTCACCGAACCATCCGGTTTCGGTACCACAAACATTGTGGAATAGTAACCCCGTCCTTGTTGAAGTAGGGGTATTTTTACTATCACCTGCTGGGAATACAGCTTGTGAATGGCCTCTAACACAGCCTCCCTGTCTGAGGGAGTCGTTGGTAATGCAGATTTGAGGAAACGGCGGGGGGGTAATGTCTCGAATTCCAGCTTGTACCCCTGAGATACCACTTGAAGGATCCAGGGATCTACCTGTGAGCGAGCCCACTGATTGCTGAAGTTTTTGAGACGGGCCCCCACCGTACTTGGCACCACCTGTTGAGCCCCAGCGTCATGCGGTGGACTTAGCAGATGAAGCGGGGGAGGACTTTTGTTCCTGGGAAATGGCTGAATGCTGCAGCTTTTTCTCTCTACCTCTGCCTCTTGGCAGAAAGGACGCGCCTCTACCTCGCCTGCTCTTTTGGGGACGAAAGGACTGCACCTGATAATACGGTGTTTTCTTTGGTTGTGAGGGGACATGTGGTAAAAAAGCTGACTTCCCAGCCGTTGCTGTGGACACCAGGTCCGACAGACCATCCCCGAACAACTCCTCACCCTTGTAAGGCAAAACTTCCATGTGCCTTTTAGAATCTGCATCCCCTGTCCACTGCCGGGTCCATAACCCTCTCCTGGCAGAAATGGACAGTGCACTGATTTTAGATGCCAGCCGGCAAATATCCCTCTGTGCATCTCTTATGTAAAAGACCGCGTCTTCAATATGCTCTATGTTAAGCAATATAGTGTCCCTGTCTAGGGTGTCAATGTTTTCTGACAGGGATTCTGACCACGCAGCTGCAGCACTGCACATCCAGGCTGAAGCAATAGCTGGTCGCAGTATAACACCAGTGTGTGCATATATAGCCTTCAGGAGAGCCTCCTGCTTTCAATCCGCAGGTTCCTTTAGGGCGGCCGTATCCGGAGACGGTAGTGCCACCTTTTTTGATAGACGTGTAAGCGCTTTATCCACCCTAGGTGGTGTTTCCCAACGTGACCTATCCTCTGGCGGGAAAGGGTACGCCATTAGCAATTGCTTTGAAATCACCAATTTTCTATCGGGGGAAGCCCACGCTACCTCACACACCTCATTTAATTCTTCAGAAGGGGGAAAAACTACAGGTAGTTTTTTCTCCCCAAACATAATACCCTTTTTTGTGGTACCTGGGGTTACATCAGAAATGTGAAAATAAGATTTTACTCACCGGTAAATCTATTTCTCGTAGTCCGTAGTGGATGCTGGGAACTCCGTAAGGACCATGGGGGATAGCGGGCTCCGAAGGAGGCTGGGCACTCTAGAAAGATTTATGACTACCTGGTGTGCACTGGCTCCTCCCACTATGACCCTCCTCCAAGCCTCAGTTAGGACACTGTGCCCGGACGAGCTGACATAATAAGGAAGGATTTTGAATCCCGGGTAAGACTCATACCAGCCACACCAATCACACCGTATAACTCGTGATACTATACCCAGTTAACAGTATGAATATAACTGAGCCTCTCAACAGATGGCTCAACAATAACCCTTTAGTTAGGCAATAACTATATACAAGTATTGCAGACAATCCGCACTTGGGATGGGCGCCCAGCATCCACTACGGACTACGAGAAATAGATTTACCGGTGAGTAAAATCTTATTTTCTCTGACGTCCTAGTGGATGCTGGGAACTCCGTAAGGACCATGGGGATTATACCAAAGCTCTCAAACGGGCGGGAGAGTGCGGGTGACTCTGCAGCACCGAATGAGAGAACTCAAGGTCCTCCTCAGCCAGGGTATCAATTTTGTAGAATTTTGCAAACGTGTTTGCCCCTGACCAAGTAACAGCTCGGCAAAGTTGTAAAGCCGAGACCCCTCGGGCAGCCGCCCAAGATGAGCCCACCTTCCCTGTGGAATGGGCTTTCACTGATTTAAGATGCGGCAGTCCAGCCGCAGAATGCGCCTGCTGAATCGTGTCACAGATCCAGCGAGCGATAGTCTGCTTAGAAGCAGGAGCACCCAGCCTGTTGGGTGCATACAGGATAAATAGCGAGTCAATTTTCCTGACTCTAGCCGTCCTGGAAACATAATTTTTCAAGGCCCTGACTACGTCCAGTAACTTGGAATCCTCCAAGTCCCTAGTAGCCGCAGGCACCACAATAGGTTGGTTCAAGTGAAAAGCTGATACCACCTTAGGGAGAAACTGGGGACGAGTCCTCAATTCTGCCCTATCCATATGGAAAATCAGATAAGGACTTTTATATGACAAAGCCGCCAATTCTGATACACGCCTGGCCGAAACCAAGGCCAATAACATGACCACTTTCAACGTGAGATATTTTAGATCCACGGTTTTTAGTGGTTCAAACCAATGTGATTTTAAGAAACTCAACACCACGTTGAGATCCCAAGGTGCCACTGGAGGCACAACCGGGGGCTGAATATGCAGCACTCCTTTTACAATGTCTGAACTTCAGGTACTGAAGCTAATGCTTTCTGGAAGAAAATCGACAGAGCCGAGATCTGTATCTTAATGGAGCCTAATTTTAGGCCCATAGACACTCCTGCTTGTAGGAAATGCAGAAATCGACCTAGTTGAAATTCCTCTGTTGGGGCCTTTTTTGGCCTCACACCAAGCAACATATTTCCGCCATATGCGGTGATAATGTTTTGCAGTTACATCTTTCCTGGCTTGAATCAGCGTAGGAATGACTTCCTCCGGAATGCCCTTTTCCTTTAGGATCCGGCGTTCAACCGCCATGCCATCAAAACGTAGCCGCGGTAAGTCTTGGAACAGACAGGGCCCCTGCTGCAGCAGGTCCTGTCTGAGCGGCAGAGGCCATGGGTCCTCTGATATATTTTCTTGAAGTTCTGGGTACCAGGCTCTTCTTGGCCAAGCCGGAACCACGAGTATCGTTCTTACTCCTCGCCTTCTTATTATTCTCAGTACCTTTGGTATGAGAGGCAGAGGGGGGAACACATAAAACGACTGGTACACCCACGGTGTTACCAGAGCGTCCACAGCTATCGCCTGAAGGTCCCTTGACCTGGCGCAATATCTTTTATAGCTTTTTGTTGAGGCGGGACGCCTTCATGTCCACCTGTGGCCTTTCCCAATGGTGTACAATCCTTTGGAAGACTTCTGGATGAAGTCCCCACACTCTCGGGTGGAAGTCGTGTCTGCTGAGAAGATCTGCTTCCCAGTTGTCCACTCCGGGAATGAACACTGCTGACAGTGCTAACACATGATTTTACGCCCATCGGAGAATCCTTGTGGCTTCTGCCATCGCCATCCTGCTTCTTGTGCCGCCCTGTTGGTTTACATGGGCGACTGCCGTGATGTTGCCTGATTGGATCAGGACCAGATGGTTTTGAAGCAGAGGCCTTGCCTGACTCAGGGCATTGTAAATGGCCCTCTGTTCCAGAATATTTATGTAGGGAAGTCACCTGACTTGACCAAAGTCCCTGGAAGTTTCTTCCCTGTGTGACTGCCCCCCAGCCTCAAAGGCTGGCATCCATGGTCACTAGGACCTAGTCCTGTATGTCGAACCTGCGGCCCTCTTGAAGATGGGCACTCTGCAGCCACTACAGTAGAGATACCCTGGTCCTTGGAGACAGGGTTATCAGCCTAATGCATCTGAAGATGCGACCCGGACCACTTGTCTAACAGGTCCCCCTGAAAAGTTCTTGCATGGAACCTGCCGAATGGGATTGCTTCGTAGGAAGCTATCATTTTTCCCAGGACTCGCGTGCAATGATGCACCGATAACTGTTTTGGCTTCAGGAGGTCTCTGACTAGAGATGACAGCTCCTTGGCTTTCTCCTCCGGGAGAAACACTTATTTCTGGTCTGTGTCCAGAACCATCCCCAGGAACAGTAGACGTGTCGTAGGAACCAGCTGTGACTCTGGACTGTTTAGAATCCAACCGTGCTGTTGTAGCACTTTCCAAAATAGTGCTACCCCGACTAGCAACTGCTCCTTGGACCTCGCCCTTATAAGGAGATTGTCCAAGTACGGGATAATGAAAACTCCCCTTTTTCGAAGGAGTATCATCATTCCGGCCATTACCTTGGTAACACCCTCGGTGCCATGTACAGTCCAAACGGCAGAGTCTGGACTTGGTAATGGTAATCCTGTACCACAAATCTGAGGTACTCCTGACGAGGATAGTAAATAGGGACATGCAGGTAAGCATCCTTGATGTCCCGGGATACCATGTAATCCCCCTCGTCCAGGCTTGCAATAACCGCCCTGAGCGATTCCATCTTGAACTTGAATTGCATGTGTTCAAGGATTTTAAATATAAAGAAGGGTCACACCGAACCATGCGGTTTCGGTACCCCAAACCGTGTGGAATAGTAACCCCGTCCTTGTTGAAGTAGGGGCACCTTAAGTATTACCTGCTGGGAATACAGCTTATTAATTGCCTCTAGCACAGCCTGCCTGCCTGAGGGAGTTGTCGGCAAGGCATATTTGAGGAAACGGCGGGGGGAAGACATCTCGAATTCCAGCTTGTACCCCTGAAATACTACTTGAATGAAACAGGGATCCACCTGTGAGCGAGCCCACTGATCGCTGAAATTTTTGAGACGGCCCCCCACCGTACCTGGCTACACCTGTGGAGCCCCCGCGTCATGCTGTGGACTCAGAGGAAGCGAGAGAAGAATTATGATTCTGGGAACAGGCTGACTGGTGCAGCTTTTTCCCTCTTCCCTTGTTGTCACAATCCTGACTGTAGGTTTTATATTTGGTGACTTACCCCTGCCATCTGTCCTGGATCCTGTGTCTTTTCACTCACGGAGTTAAACAGCTTGTCAGTTTTCCTGAGTTCTCTGCCTGAGAGGTAATAGTTAATTAGCTCCACCTGTGGTGATCTCCTGTGTGAGGCTGAATTCAGTAATCTAAAAGCAAGCATCCTGTGTTTTGCAGAAGTCCAGGCTTCAGTGTTCTCTTGGCCTGCTAGGCCTCATTCTACATCACAGCCTTGGCTAGAGTAGTCACATGACAGTGACATCACCTAATCCTGCCCACCAATCATCAAGGACCAGGAAGTATAAATCAGGAGGCTGAGTTGGAATCTGGGCCAGTTCCTTGTGTCACATACAGCCTTGTGTGGGTCTTAAGCTGAGCTCCCTAAAGGTAACCTTTGTACCTAAGTTCCTGTGGAAACTCTGTTCCCTTGTTACCGTTTGGTTTATTTGTGTGTTGCCATTTGATTTCACCATTTCCCTGAGTCTCAATGTAAAGGTACAGCTGCAATGTTTCGTCTTAAAGGCACAGTACTGAATTCCGTGTTCTCCACTGAAAACCACAGCTGTCGTGTTTCAGTTTTACTACTGTTGTAGTTGGGATCTCCAGGGCTCAGTACCTCGTGCCTCAGCATCTCCGTGCTTCCAGCATCTCCGTGCCTCAGCATCTCCGTGCCTCAGCACCTCCGTGCTTCCAGCACCTCAGTATCTCCGTGCCTCAGCACCTCAGTGCCTCAGCATCTCCGTGCCTCAGTACCTCCGTGCTTCCAGCACCTCAGTATCTCCGTGCCTCAGCATCTCCGTGCCTCAGCACCTCAGTGCCTCAGCATCTCCGTGCCTCAGTACCTCCGTGCTTCCAGCACCTCCGTGCCACAGCACCTCCGTGCCTCAGCACCTCCGTGCCTCAGCATCTCCGTGCCTCAGCACCTCAGTGCCTCAGCATCTCCGTGCCTCAGTACCTCCGTGCTTCCAGCACCTCCGTGCTTCCAGCACTTCCGTGCTTCCAGCACCTCCGTGCCACAGCACCTCCGTGCCTCAGTACCTCCGTGCCACAGCATCTCCGTGCTTCCAGCACCTCCGTGCCTCAGCACCCCTACGCACCCCAGTGTCTCTACGCACCCCAGTGTCTCTACGCACCCGTGTCTCTACGCACCCCAGTGCCTCCACGCACCTCAGTGCCTCCACGCACCTCAGTGCCTCCACGCACCTCAGTGCCTCCAAGCACCTCAGTGCCTCCAAGCACCTCAGTGTCTTCAAGCACCTCAGTGTCTCCAAGCACCTCAGTGTCTCCAAGCACCTCAGTGTCTCAAAGCACCTCAGTGTCTCCAAGCACCTCAGTGTCTCCAAGCACCTCAGTGTCCGCAAGCACCTCAGTGTCTCCAAGCACCCCGTGCCCTTTAGCACAATTATACCTGGTATTCTTCACTGATTCATCAGTGCCTTTCCAGTTCTGTCTTTCAGGAGACCTTCAGCATGCCTCCTGTCTGCCGACCTAATCCTGCATGAGGAGAACCTAGATTCGGCCATCTCTGCTGCGGTTCCTCTTCCCAGTCTCCGGAGGAAACCCAGAGTCCACAGCATTTCCAAACCAGGTCAGTGGTAGTATTCACATAATCCTCCAGTCGCCCGCACAGACTTCACTACACCGGGTTCACAAAAACCTCAGTCATGACAGTAGGAACTGGCCACATGGACCCGGCCGAAAGTGTTAGTCTGACGCATGACCTCCTAAGCAATATTGCAGGACGCTTGGAAGGTCTGGAGTCGACTCAGCATCGATTGGCACAGTGTCTGCAGCGGAATTCGTCCTCCAGAGATTCTATGACCTTCTGCTCTAAGACTCCTGACCAACTGCAGATTTTCTACCAGATGTTACAGTTACAAGAACTTTTGTCTAGTATTCTCTCTGTGATGCCTGATCTCCTCAGGAATACTACCAACGTTGTTGATCCTGTTTTGTCCCATCCAGTTAATAGAGTCTCTTCCTCTGCGCAAGGGAAAGTTTTTCATCAGAGCTATCCACGGCCCAAGCTCTCTGAAGCTGAACGTCAGCGGCGTAAGGAGCTACATCTCTGTCTTTACTGTGGAAATTCTGGTCATTTTGTTAAAGACTGCATTCTTCGCAAGCCAGGTAATAGTGACAAATCTCAGTATCATAGTGCTCATGTCTATAAGTCATCCACAGTATCCGATTCTTCTGCTGCTGACGGGGGTATCAAGAAGGCTACTCTTCTGAGAGAGACTCAAATTTATGACTGGGGTCCGGTGGTTAAAAGACCTTATCCCAAGTTGGGTGTCCAGAGAAGAATGTTCAAGCCATTTACAGTCACAGAGGAGTCCGTGTCCACAGACCCAGGAGGGGCGTCTTCAGAGCGTCCAGCCCCAGGAGGGGCGTCTTCAGAGCGTCCAGCCCCAGAGAGTCTTCAGAGTGCTGCCCAGCCAGAGATTCTACAGAGTGCTGCCCAGCCAGAGATTCTACAGAGTGCTGCCCAGCCAGAGATTCTACAGAGTGCTGCCCAGCCAGAGATTCTACAGAGTGCTGCCCAGCCAGAGATTCTAAAGAGTGCTGCCCAGCCAGAGATTCTACAGAGTGCTGCCCAGCCAGAGATTCTACAGAGTGCTGCCCAGCTCCGTGAAGAGGGGGCTCTTGCCTCAGCCCAGCCCCGTGAAGAGGGGGCTCTTGCCTCAGCCCAGCCCCGTGAAGAGGGGGCTCTTGCCTCAGCCCAGCCCCGTGAAGTGGGGGCTCTTGCCTCAGCCCAGCCCTGTGAAGAAAGGGCTCAGCCCGTCCCGGTTCCAGCCGGTCCAGCAATACTCCAGGCCCTGCCTGGTCAGTCCGTCCCGGTTCCAGCCGGTCCAGCAATACTCCAGGCTCCGCCTGGTCAGTCCGTCCCGGTTCCAGCCGGTCCAGCAATACTCCAGGCTCCGCCTGGTCAGTCCGTCCCGGTTCCAGCCGGTCCATCAATACTCCAGGCTCCGCCTGGTCAGTCCGTCCCGGTTCCAGCCGGTCCAGCAATACTCCAGGCCCAGCTTGGCCAGTCCGTTCCGGTTCCAGCCGGTCCAGCAATACTCCAGGACCAGCCTGGTCCGTCTCCTTTGGCTCCAGCCAATTCAAGTATCCTTGGATCCAATCCAGTCCTACTCGTCCAGCCAAAGCTTTCTTCAGTTTCATCCTCTAAGCTTTCGTCTGATGGTTTTCCACCTATCTACTTTGATGGAGATTTATTGCAATATGCCGCTCTGGTTGAACAATTTCTCTCTCGGATGGAGTCTGATCCTTCAGGTGCAGTAACTCTTTCCAACGTTACTCGATATCTGTTCCTGGCATTCAGAGGAAGAGCTTTGGAGTGGGCCAACATGCTCTTTGAGAGTAATGATCCTGTGTTCCATGACTTACAGACTTTCAGTAACGCTGTAGTTAAAGAATTTAGTCCTAAACCTTTGGAATCTGCATCAACGAAGGTCCTAAATTCTTCTGTATGAATTTCTCAAGTTCCTCTAAGATTCAAGATGGGTGTCCGGAGTCCACCCTTGAAGAGGGGGATACTGTCACAATCCTGACTGTAGGTTTTATATTTGGTGACTTACCCCTGCCATCTGTCCTGGATCCTGTGTCTTTTCACTCACGGAGTTAAACAGCTTGTCAGTTTTCCTGAGTTCTCTGCCTGAGAGGTAATAGTTAATTAGCTCCACCTGTGGTGATCTCCTGTGTGAGGCTGAATTCAGTAATCTAAAAGCAAGCATCCTGTGTTTTGCAGAAGTCCAGGCTTCAGTGTTCTCTTGGCCTGCTAGGCCTCATTCTACATCACAGCCTTGGCTAGAGTAGTCACATGACAGTGACATCACCTAATCCTGCCCACCAATCATCAAGGACCAGGAAGTATAAATCAGGAGGCTGAGTTGGAATCTGGGCCAGTTCCTTGTGTCACATACAGCCTTGTGTGGGTCTTAAGCTGAGCTCCCTAAAGGTAACCTTTGTACCTAAGTTCCTGTGGAAACTCTGTTCCCTTGTTACCGTTTGGTTTATTTGTGTGTTGCCATTTGATTTCACCATTTCCCTGAGTCTCAATGTAAAGGTACAGCTGCAATGTTTCGTCTTAAAGGCACAGTACTGAATTCCGTGTTCTCCACTGAAAACCACAGCTGTCGTGTTTCAGTTTTACTACTGTTGTAGTTGGGATCTCCAGGGCTCAGTACCTCGTGCCTCAGCATCTCCGTGCTTCCAGCATCTCCGTGCCTCAGCATCTCCGTGCCTCAGCACCTCCGTGCTTCCAGCACCTCAGTATCTCCGTGCCTCAGCACCTCAGTGCCTCAGCATCTCCGTGCCTCAGTACCTCCGTGCTTCCAGCACCTCAGTATCTCCGTGCCTCAGCATCTCCGTGCCTCAGCACCTCAGTGCCTCAGCATCTCCGTGCCTCAGTACCTCCGTGCTTCCAGCACCTCCGTGCCACAGCACCTCCGTGCCTCAGCACCTCCGTGCCTCAGTATCTCCGTGCCTCAGCATCTCCGTGCCTCAGCACCTCAGTGCCTCAGCATCTCCGTGCCTCAGTACCTCCGTGCTTCCAGCACCTCCGTGCCACAGCACCTCCGTGCCTCAGTACCTCCGTGCCACAGCATCTCCGTGCTTCCAGCACCTCCGTGCCTCAGCACCCCTACGCACCCCAGTGTCTCTACGCACCCCAGTGTCTCTACGCACCCCAGTGTCTCTACGCACCCCAGTGCCTCCACGCACCTCAGTGTCTCTACGCACCCCAGTGCCTCCACGCACCTCAGTGCCTCCACGCACCTCAGTGCCTCCAAGCACCTCAGTGCCTCCAAGCACCTCAGTGCCTCCAAGCACCTCAGTGTCTCCAAGCACCTCAGTGTCTCCAAGCACCTCAGTGTCCCCAAGCACCTCAGTGTCTCCAAGCACCCCGTGCCCTTTAGCACAATTATACCTGGTATTCTTCACTGATTCATCAGTGCCTTTCCAGTTCTGTCTTTCAGGAGACCTTCAGCATGCCTCCTGTCTGCCGACCTAATCCTGCATGAGGAGAACCTAGATTCGGCCATCTCTGCTGCGGTTCCTCTTCCCAGTCTCCGGAGGAAACCCAGAGTCCACAGCATTTCCAAACCAGGTCAGTGGTAGTATTCACATAATCCTCCAGTCGCCCGCACAGACTTCACTACACCGGGTTCACAAAAACCTCAGTCATGACACTTGTCTTTGTACAGAAAGGAAGCGCCTTTGACCCGCTTGCTTTTCTGAAGCCGAAAGGACTGTACCTGATAATACAGTGCTTTCTTAGTCTGTGAGGAAAACTGAGGTAAAAATATTTCTTCCCAGCTGTTGCTGCGGATACGAGGTCCCAGAGACCATCCCCAAATAATTCCTCACCCTTATAAGGCAGAATCTCTATGCGCCTTTTAAGGTCAGCATCACCTGTCCAGTGACAGGTCTCTAATACCCTCCTGACAGAATGGACATTACATTCATTTTGGATGCCAGCCGGCAAAATATCCCTCTGTGCATCCCTCATATATAAGACGACGTCTTTAATATGTTCTCATGTTAGCAAACTAGTATGTTTGACAGGGTCACCGACCACGCTGGAGCAGCACGCTCTGCAGGTTTCTGTCTAGTACCTGAGTGTGTAAATACAGACTTCAAGATAGCCTCCTGCTTTTTATCAACAGGTACCTTCAAAGTGGCCGTTCCTAAAACGGCAGTGCCACCTATTTTGACAACCGTGTGAGCGCCTTATCCACCCTAGGGGATATCTCCCAGCGTAACTTATCCTCTGGCGGGAAAAGGTACGCCATCAGTAACTTTTTAGAAATTACCAGTTTCTTATCAGGGGGAACTTTTCACACACTTCATTCATTCATCTGATGGGGGAACAAAACACTGCCTGCTTTTTCTCCCCAAACATAAAAACCCATTTTTAGAGGTTAATGTCAGAAATGTGTAACACATTTTTTTTTTTATTGCCGGGATCAAGTCACGGATGTTCCTAGTGGATTGTGTATATGTCTCAACCTTGTCGACACTGGAGTCAGACTCCGTGTCGACATCTGTGTCTGCCATCTGAATGAGCGGGCGTTTTTGAGCCCCTGATGGCCTTTGAGACGCCTGGGCAGGCACGGGCTGAGAAGCCGGCTGTCCCACAGCTGTTACGTCATCCACCCTTTTATGTAAGGAGTTGACACTGTCGGTTAATACCTTTTACCTAACCATCCACTCTGGTGTCGGCCCCACAGGGGGCGACATCACATTTATCGGCATCTGCTCCGTCACTATATAAGCCTCCTCCTCAAACATGTCGACACAGCTGTACCGACACACCGCACACACACAGGGAATGCTCTGACTGAGGACAGGACCCACAAAGCCCTTTGGGGAGACAGAGAGAGAGTATGCCAGCACACACCAGAGCGCTATATAATGAGTGGATTAACACTATAACTGAGTGAATTTTCCCCCATAGCTGCTTGTATATACAATATTGCGCCTAAATTTAGTGCCCCCCCTCTCTTTTTAACCCTTTGAGCCTGAAAACTACAGGGGAGAGCTTTCTTCCAGCTGCACTGTGAAGAGAAAATGGCACCAGTGTGTCTGAGGGAGATAGCTCCGCCCCTTTTCCGCGGCCTATTCTCCCGCTTTTTTCTGGATTCTGGCAGGGGTATTTACCACATATATAGCCTCTGGGGCTATATATTGTGGTATTTTTGCCAGCCAAGGTGTTTTTATTGCTGCTCAGGGCGCCCCCCCCAAGCGCCCTGCACCCTCAGTGACCGGAGTGTGAAGTGTGTATGAGGAGCAATGGCGCACAGCTGCAGTGCTGTGCGCTACCTTGGTGAAGACTGATGTCTTCTGCCGCCGTTTTTCCGGACCTCTTCTTGCTTCTGGCTCTGTAAGGGGGACGGCGGCGCGGCTCCGGGACCGAACACCAAGGACTGGGCCTGCGGTCGATCCCTCTGGAGCTAATGGTGTCCAGTAGCCTAAGAAGCCCAATCCGGCTGCAAGCAGGCGAGTTCGCTTCTTCTCCCCTTAGTCCCTCGCTGCAGTGAGCCTGTTGCCAGCAGGTCTCACTGAAAATAAAAAACCTAAATCTATACTTTCTTTCTAAGGGCTCAGGAGAGCCCCTAGTGTGCATCCAACCTCGGCCGGGCACAAGATCTAACTGAGGCTTGGAGGAGGGTCATAGTGGGAGGAGCCAGTGCACACCAAGTAGTCATAAATCTTTCTAGAGTGCCCAGCCTCCTTCGGAGCCCGCTATCCCCCATGGTCCTTACGGAGTTCCCAGCATCCACTAGGACGTCAGAGAAATTTTTTTTTAATTGCCTCAATCATATAACGAGTGGCCCTAGTGGACATTACATTGGCGCCATCGTCGTCGACACTGGTATCAGTATCCGTGTCTGCCATCTGAGGTAGCGGGCGCTTTAGAGCCCCGGATGGCCTTTGAGACGCCTGGGCAGGCACGAGCTGAGAAGCCGGCTGTCCCGCATTTGGCATGTCGTCAAATTTTTTATGTAAGGAGTTGACTCTTTCGCGTAATTCCTTCCACAAGTCCATCCACTCAGGTGTCTGCCCCGCAGGGGGTGACATCACATTTACAGGCATTTGCTCCTCCTCCACATCAGCCTCATCAAACATGTCGACACAGCCGTACCGACACACCGCACACACACAGGGAATGCTCTGATAGAAGACAGGACCCCACAAAAGCCCTTTGGGGAGACAGAGTGAGAGTATGCCAGCACACACCAGAGCGCTATATAATACAGGGATTAACTAAATTATATCCCCTTATAGCTGCTGTATATGTATATTGCGCCTAAATTTAGTGCCCCCCCCCCTCTCTTTTTTACCCTTTCTGTAGTGTAGTCTGCAGGGGAGAGCCAGGGAGCTTCCTTCCAGCGGAGCTGTGAGGGAGAAATGGCGCCAGTGTGCTGAGGGAGATAGCTCCGCCCCTTTTTCGGCTGACTTTTCTCCCGCTGTTTTTTGTATTCTGGCAGGGGTAATTATCACATATATAGCCCCTGGGGCTATATATTGTGATATATTTGCCAGCCAAGGTGTATTTATTGCTGCTCAGGGTGCCCCCCCCTAGCGCCCTGCACCCTCAGTGACCGAAGTGTGAAGTGTGTATGAGGAGCAATGGCGCACAGCTGCAGTGCTGTGCGCTACCTTGGAGAAGACTGATGTCTTCAGCCGCCGATTTTCCGGACTCTTCTTGCTTCTGGCTCTGTAAGGGGGCCGGCGGCGCGGCTCCGGGACCGAACATCAATGGCCGGTTCCATGCGATCGATCCCTCTGGAGCTAATGGTGTCCAGTAGCCTAAGAAGCCCAAACTACCCACAGTTAGGTAGGTTCGCTTCTTCTCCCCTTAGTCCCTCGTTGCAGTGAGCCTGTTGCCAGCAGGTCTCACTGTAAAATAAAAAACCTAAATTATACTTTCTATCTAGGAGCTCAGGAGAGCCCCTAGTGTGCATCCAGCTCGAGCCGGGCACAGGATTCTAACTGAGGTCTGGAGGAGGGTCATAGTGGGAGGAGCCAGTGCACACCAGGTAGTCCTAAATCTTTCTTAGATGTGCCCAGTCTCCTGCGGAGCCCGCTATTCCCCATGGTCCTTACGGAGTCCCAGCATCCACTTAGGACGTCAGAGAAATAGGTGTATACACTGAATGTTTGTGTTTTCCTGGCACATGAATAAACTAATGTTTTTACTGTTTTTATATATTAAATTGTCATATTGTTACCCATCAATCCAATCATTTCATATTTTTAGTGCTGCTTTTTTCTTTTTAATAATTGATTCCACTACTGTGGCTAATAAAACTGGTATGCTTAAACGGCAGAAGGTGGTTAAAAATCTATTACCCCATACTGACCATTTGGTGGACATCAGGCAGGAGCCCTGATCTAATCCAGGGAAGAAATTCCCTCCGTCTAAACGGGCCTTGGCTCACTATCCTCTCCCTGCAGAGTTATGTAACAAGTGGGAACATTCACCGCTGGTGAATTCTCATGTCTCCCGCCTAGTGGTGTCATCCACTCTGCCTGTCACCACTGTCACGTCACTGAAGGAACCGTCAGATAAGCGTGTGGAGGGATGCCTGAAATCATTTACTCCCTTACAGGTGCTTTACATAGACCCGCTATTGCAGCCTCTTGGGCTGCAAAAGGAATTAATGCATTTAGTGGGTAATTCCAAGTTGATCGCAGCAGGAAATTTTTTAGCAGTTGGTCAAAACCATGTGCACTGCAGGTGGGGCAGATATAACATGTGCAGAGAGAGTTAGATTTGGGTGTGGTGTGTTCAATCTGCAATCTAAATTGCAGTGTAAAAATAAAGCAGCCAGTTTTTACCCTGCACAGAAACAAAATAACCCACCCAAATCTAACTCTCTCTGCAAATGTTATATCTCCCCCCCCCCTGCAGTGCACATGGTTTTGCCCAACTGCTAAAAAATATCCTGCTGCGATCAACTTGGAATTACCCCCTTGGTTCAGGACTTAGAGCGGTTTCGGTATGAAAGATAGTGTCTAGTTAGACAGTCAATAGATAGACACCATATGTTAGACAGACATTAGATTGACAGGGTGAAAAGGTCGACATGAAAAAAGGTCAAAAGGTCGACATAAAAATGATCGACATGAAAAAGGTAGACACCATGTTTTCTGCATTTTTGTGGTTTGTGTGGATAGTTTTGTTATCTGGGACCCCCAATTGTAGAAAGGCATACCCTCGCTGGGCTCGCTTTGCTTGCCACTCTTCGGGCACGGTGGCTCGCTGCGCTAGCCACAAGGTTTATAACCAACTCTATGCCGACATGGATAGAGCAAGTATGAAATAGTCCAAAAACATGTCGACCTTTTGACCCTGTCGACCTAATGTCTGTCTAATATATGGTGTCTATCTATTGACTGTCTAACTAGACACTGTCTATCTATCAAACGGATAGGCTTAGAGCAGGCATTCCCAACCACGGTCCTCAAGGCACACCAACAGTGCAGGTTTTAGTGATTTCCAGGATGCAGCACCGATGGTTAAATCAAAATAACTGAGCTACTAATTAATTCACCTGTGCTGAAGCCTGGATATCACTAAAACCTGCTCTGTTGTACCCCTTTCACACCGCAGCTATAACCCGGTAAATTGCCATTTTTTAAGCCTTCCAAAACGGTTCTAGCTGCGGTGTGAAAGGGCCATTTTGAATTTACTCGTTACAGATTACTGGTATTTTAAAACGGTTAAAAAGCAGGGTCCTACACGGTTCAGACCCGTTTCATTGTGCAATGTGAAAGGCTCTGAAACGGTATTTCCAAACCACAGAAGGTGATAGGCTGTCTCCATGCGTGATGTCACCAGGCAGAAGCAGAAAATAAACTGGAGGAAACACATGAGAGTGAAGAAGCATTTTTTTTTATACAGAATACAGTTTAAAATGGCAAATTGGAGTGATGAGGAGGTTAGGGAGCTGCTTAGGATGAGAGGGGATGAAGAAATTGATAGACAAATCACTGGGACAGTGAAGGATGCAGTAATCTATATAAACATGGTAAAGATGCTTGAAGCTGCTGGGTTCCATCGTACGACTAGCCAAATTATTAATTATTATTAATAATGTGTGGGTCAGAAAAGTCCATTTAAAATGACAACCACTGTTTTCTATGGGAGAAACGGGTTCAGTGTGAAAGGTACCAAAACGGTAATGAAACGGTAATATAACAGTTACAACATGCGATGTGAAGGGGGTTTAACTGCTCAGACCCGTTTTAAGAACCATTTAAAGAACCGTTTCAAAAGCAGGGTTTGCAATGTGAAAGCAGCATAAGTGTGCCTTGAGGACCATGGTTGGGAATGCCTGCCTTAGAGGAAGAGTTGCCCAAGGATATATCGAAGTGGCAGTTATTATTGACTGCCAAAGGGTGGACTGTCAAAGTCAGAAAAATATCTCTATGCACACTACCATATTTGCACCTCACACAGGTCCGTGCTGCGCATGCGTACGCTCTCCCGTACGTGCGCATACTCACAGTCGCGGGCACCCGCAGGCGCCTGGTATGCGTATTTACGGTAGAGTTTATGTGGTTGTAGCGTGCGACTCAATCGTAACATGTTTTCAGTAATAATGTATTTTGTAGATCATGGTCCCTTTGATAGATTCTGAAAGTTTGGTTAATATAGAATGTTTATGAACAGAGGAATCCCTCTTTGTTTGATACGAAGGGTCAGACAGGAGTAATACAGTGGTGTTTAGTATCCATCGGAAGAATATTTAATTAGAAATATTCCGGTGTTGGCTTGAAGCAGATCAATCGCTCGTGCGAATAGTTATGGACATAAGAAGTTTATGAACATTTACTTTATTTGCACTTTATTACCCATGCGGCGGGAAACCCAGTTTCCCTCCCACCTGAGCAGTTGGAAATCGTCACAGCCCACCTGTATGAATTAACCTATGACCTTTTGTTATAATGCGAAGCCGAATTCCTGTGTCCAATGGACGATCAGATTGTAGGGACCATTAGATTGCATTGTGTGTGGGGCATAAATAGGCAGGCGGACCACATCCAGCTCTCACTCTTCAACGGTTCTCATTGCTGAAAATCGGGTGCTGGATGTCCAGGCGCATGCGATCGTTTCCCCTTGTGCGTAAGTTTTTCTCCGTAATCATATTGTCTTACTGTGAGCCATTTCTCTCATCTCTCTCTCTCTCTCTCTCTACTCTTTCTCTCGTATTTTCCCTTGATTAGATTGTATTGTATTGTATTTATAGTGTAGTTATTTGGTTAGGAAGTCTCTGTTATATTGTAGTGTATCATTTGTACTGTGATTCCTTTTTACAAGTATATTAGTTATAATACATTTAATAGGCTTTGGACCCTAAACAAGTATCTGTGTATTTTCTCATAGTGTTAAGAATTCTCTGAGCGTCGGTGACGCTCAAACAGCTTTGTAGTTAATCAGGTTACACAAGGTTGCACTTACACTTTGTCTCTACATTAAGGTTTACTGTGTATTTCATTGTTAAGGGTATAGATATAAAGGTTTTGCGTTGTGAGCGTCTGCGCCGCTGGTGATCTCCTCGTGGTCTCGAGCGTCCGTTACGCCATAGCGAATCATTACGTTAGTCATAGCCAATAGCGTGCTTGTCTGTGATCTCTGGGCCGTGAGCGAACGTGACGCTTGAGCGTCTCGCCTACGGCTGAGCGATCGTTACGCAACTTGCGTACCCTTATGGTACTTCTTAAGTAAACAGCGTACAGTGTTCTTAGACCTCATAAAGGGTTATATATATACGATAAATATTTAGCTTTATCACCACCGCCGCCTATTACATTAAGGAGGGGTCCTCTGAGGCAGGTGTGTTGACAGCCAAGACGTCGACTACATCTGTCCTGGCTCGCCGTATTCTGTGGTTGAGGTCATGGAAGAGGGACCTAGACTCCAAAAAGACCTTGGAGGTACTCCCATTTAAGGAGGACATTTTGTTTGGGGAAGACCTAAATAAAATTGTGTCTGAATTGGTGGCTGCTAAGACTGCCTTTCTCCCAAATACTAATCCTTCTGCACAGAAGGCTAAAGGTACCACTTTTCGTTCCTTTCGGCCTCGGGGGAAAGCAAAAAGTCAGGCATCCCAAGACAATCTTGTGTTCCGAAAACCACTAAGCCCAAGGCAAAGCAGTCGTGAGCGGCCCGTCAGCCTGCTTCTAAACAAGACACGCCTGCCGCATGACGGGGCAGGCCTCCCCCTGGGGGACCCCAGGGTGGGAGGCCATCTTCTGCAGTTCACCCAGGTCTGGTTAATGACCACTTCAGACGCATGGGTGCGAGAAGCTGTCTCTCACGGGTACGCTCCTTCAAGAGTCGTCCCCTTCGCCAGTTTTGCATCACAGTTATCCCTTCTAATCTGTTAAAGGTTCAAGCTTTGCAAAAGGTTGTGAGTTCTCTCCTGAATACAGGAGTGGTAGTGCCGGTTCCTCTGGCCCAGAGAGGCAGAGGTTACTACTCAACCCTGTTTCTAGTTCCGAAACCCAATGAGTCTTTCCGGCCTATATTCAACCTCAAATCACTGAACAAGTTTGTGAGTGTGCCCAAGTTCCGTAAGGAAACACTGCGCTCAATTATACTGTCTATGGAACCCAGAGACTATATGGTATCCCTGGATATACAGGATGCGTACCTGCATATACCTATTGCCATGTCGCATCAGCAGTATCTGCGGTTTGCTATTGGCAATCTCCACTATCAGTTCCAGGCTCTGACATTTGGACTGGCTATGGCTCCTCGGATCTTCACCAAGGTCACGGCCGTAATGACGGCCCATCTTCGTCGTCAGAGAGTCAGGATCCTGCCATCTCTGGACAACTTGCTGTTTCTGGCAAACTCCCACGATGTCCTCCTCAGTCATCTACAACTGACGGTAAGCTTCCTACAAGTCCACAGGTGGCTCATCAATTGGAAGAAATGCTCGCTGGTCCCAGGTCAGAACATGGTGCACCTGGGCGCACTCCTGGACACACACACAGTCAATGACTTTCTGTCTCCAGAAAAGTCCTTACTTCACCTGGTGTGCTCAAGACAGGATAAGATGCTTCCTTTGTCGCCCCAGAGTGTCGATACACTCGGCGATGCAAGTACTTGGCCTGATGGTGTCAACATGGTAGAGTACACTCAATTTCATTCTCTCCCTCTGCAGAGGTTAATCCTTTCCAAGTGGGATGGCCTACATCATCGGATTGGATCTCACATGATCACTTTGACTCCGGAGGTTCATCTGTTGCTGACCTGGTGGCTACAGGACCAACAATTAAGCAGGGGCAGTCCCTTCTGGATCCTCGACTGGGTCCTGCCGACAATGGATGCCAGTCTGGAGGGGATGGGGTGCGGTGTTGGAGCAACACTCTTTTCAGGGTCGCTGGACCCAGGAGGAATCACTCCTCCCAATAAACATTCTGGAGTTGCGGGGCAATGTTCAAACCATTGACTCTCGCCCTGCCTCTGATACAGAACAGGCAGGTTCAAGTACGGTCAGACAATGGCACTACAGTGGCAAACATAAACCATCAAGGCAGCACTCGCATGGCTATGATGGAAGTGTCAAAAATCCTTCGTTGGGCGGAACGCCATCTGCCATCAATATCAGCAGTGTTCATTCTGGGTGTCCTAATCTGGGAAGCGGACTTCCTCAGTCGCCAGGACGTGCACGCCAGAGACTGGAGTCTTCATCCAGAAGTCTTTCAACTCCTAGTGCACAGGTGGGGCCTACCGGATGTAGACCTGATGGCGTCTCGATCACAAGGTTCCACTTATGGCGTCTCGATCACAAGGTTCCAGTCTTCGGATCAAGGACCAGGGATCCTCATGCAGTGATTGTGGATGCACTGGCAATTTCATGGTACTTTCGGCAGCCCTACGTGTTCCCTCCAGTGTCACTCCTGCCCAGGGTCCTGCGGAAGTTCAAACAAGGAGGAGTTCTACTTCTAGTCACTCCAGTGTGGCCAAGACAGCATTGGTTCTCAGACTTGCAGGGTCTATCAACAGAGCATCCTCTTCTACTTCCTCAGTGCCTAGACCTCCTCGTACAGGGCCCTCGTCTATATCCGGACCTGGCCAGGCTGGCTTTGACGGCGTGGCTCTCCTGAAAGCCAAAGGATTCTCTGAGGCGGTCATCCAAACTATGTTAAAAGCCCGCAAACCGGCATCTGCTTGGATTTATTACAGGGTCTGGAATTCTTACTTCACCTGGTGTGCTGATAAGAATTATGATGCATACAGATTCAGAACTTCCAGAATTCTGGCTTTTCTGCAAAGAGCCCTGGACTTAGGCCTTTGTCTGCTCAAGGTTCACATATCTGACTTGTCAGTATGGTTTCAGAGAAAAATTGCATTTATACCGGACGTTCATACATTCACTCAGGGTGTCTTACGGATTCAGCCTCCCTATTTTCCTCCTGTGGCTCCATGGGATCTGTCTGTTGTCATGAATGCCCTGCAAGAGTCTCTATTTGAACTTCTTGAGACGGTGGTCCTTAAATGGCTCACGCCAAGGTCTTGTTTTTACTGGCTATTGCCTCTGCAAGAAGGGTGTCGGACTTAGGCGCATTGTCCTGTCGTCACCATTTCTAATATGTCATCGTGACCGGGCAGTTCTTAGAACTCGCCCAGGTTATTTACCTAAGGTGGTGTCATCTTTTCACCTTAACCAAGAGGTTGTGGTTCCGGCCTTTATCTCTTATGATTTGTCCTCCAAAGAGCGGTCTTTGGATGTGGTACGGGCTCTCCATATATATGTGGAGAGGACTGCCTCTATCAGGAGGTCAGATTCCCTTTTTGTTTCGTTTGGTTTTCACAAACGTGGCAGGCCTGCGAATAAGCAAACCTTAGCCAGACGGATTAGAATGGTGATTGCACAAGCTTATGCGCAGGCTAGTCTTCCAGCTCCTGCTGCTATTAACGCCCATTTTACTTGGTCTGTTGGACCTTCTTCGGCGGCCCACTGTGGCGCGTCCGCAGAACAATTGTGCAAGGTGGCTACGTAGTTCTCTGTGAACACGTTTAATAGGTTTATGCCTTTTATACTTCCGCCTCCCAGGATGCATGCTTTGGACACTGGGTTCTCATACCCGCTAAGGCGTGTGCCCTCCCTTGATGAACGGCTTTAGGACATCCCTTAAGTTTCCCTGTGGAAACCAATGTAACCTGCTGCAGAAAAGGAGTTATGGTAGACTTACCATTGTTAACTCTCTTTCTGCGAGGTACATTGTGTTCCACAGGGCGCCCGCCCTGATGCACCTAACTTCTATAGGTTGTATGGTATTATCCACTGGTCCCTTCTCCTGTTGTGAGAATGTGGTTCTATGTGACTTACATCTACCTTCTCTCTTACCTGCTCCTGCATTAGACTGATTAATGAAACTGAGCTCACAGTGCCTGCTGCGGGGTTATAGAGTAGGCCCCAATGAATCCTGGGATAGTCTAAAGCTTTAGCCTGTTGGTGCCTGGATCAGGATTCATCTCTACACCCCAATGTTTTCTCTGTGGAACCTATGTACCTCGCAGAAAGAGATTTAACAACGGTAAGTCTACTATAAATCACTTTTTTTTCTATTTCGCCATTCTTGATTTGAATGCACAAAAATCACTATTATGACCAAGAGCTTTAGGAATGAGGTGCCGTCACTACCACTCCTGTATCTAGGAGGGACCGCACAACCAGACGTAGAGCTTGCACCTTCAACGGATACGAAGGGATAACCATTGTACAGAACTGGCAAGGGGGGCGTCTCTTGAAAGAGACTGTGTACCCGTGAGAGACAACCTCTCGCACCCATGCATCTGAAGTGGTCTTTAACCAGACCTGGGTGAATCGCAGAAGTCGGCCTTCCACCCTGGGATCCCCCAGGGGGAGGCCTGCCCCGTCATGCAGCAGGCTTGTCTTGTTTAGAAGCAGGCTGATGGGTGGACTAGGATTGTTTTGCCTTGGGCTTAGTGTTTTTGGGGGCACAAGATTGTCTTGGAAATGCCTGACCTTTTGCTTTCTCTTGAGGCCGAAAAGAGCGTAAAGTGTTACCTTTTGCCTTCTGTGAAGAAGGATTAGTATTCGGGAGAAATGCAGTCTTAGCAGCCGCTAAGTCAGTCACAATCTTATTGAGATCTTCCCCAAATAGGATGTCTCCCTTAAAAGGGAGTACCTCCAAGGTCTTTTTTGGAGTCCAGGTCCACCTTCCACGACCTCAACCACAGAATGCGGCGAGCCAGGATGGACGTAGTCAATGCCTTGGCCGCTAGCAGACCTGCCTCAGAGGACGCCTCCTGAATGTAATAGGCGGCGGTGGTAATATGAGACAGGTACTGTCTGGCAATGTCAGCTATATCCTGGGGCAGCTCCACTTCTAATGTCTGAACCCATGCTTCAATTCCTTTTGCAGCCCAGGAGGCTGCTATAGTGGGTCTATGTACAGCACCTGTAAGGGAGTAAATAGACTTCAGGCAACCCTCCACACGCTTATCTGTGGCAAGGCGACAGTAGTGACAGGCAGAGTAGATGACATGGGAATCCACCGGTGGTGAATTTTCCCACTTGTTACACAACTCAGAAGGGAGAGGTTAACGAGTTACCATCTTTTTAGATAGGGAGAATTTCTTTAATGGCGAAGACCAGGGTTCTTGACGTATGTCTACTAAATGGTGAGAATGAGGTAACTTATCAGGTCTCTTAGACACAGTAGTGGGATCCACATCATCATCGATTTGTAGAATTTGCTTAATAGCAACCACTCAGGGACATCAACCGGAGTTGTAGATTCCTCGTCAGAAGCAGCTGTATCAGTGCCTGACGGGTCAGTATACTCCCCATCCTCATCAGAAGAATCATCCGAGAGATTAGTGAATTGTGAGGAGGAAGTGACCTGCTTAGACGACCCCTTGACACCAGAGTGACGTGGGGTAGGTTTATGTCTAACCAAAGATTGATTTAATTGCTGCAACAAGGTAGACAAATTATCCGCCCTTGGCGGATTTACCATAGGGACAATATGTGGCTGCAATGGCACAGAAGGTCCCATAGGGGGCGTAAGGTGTGTCACAAGCGTATTGAGCATAGATGAGAACGCCGCTCAAGGTGGCTCCTGATTGGTTACAGGAGCTGCGGACTGACTGGGAGATGTATGGCACATGCTGCACAGACCATCATACAAAGCTTCCCCCTCAGGCAATACCTGGCGCATGCACTGCATGATACAGGAGCGTCCGTGGATTTCCCGCCCTTTGTGTTAGACATTTTGGTGAATGTAACTGCAGAGTGTATGAGTACGATACAGCCAGAGTACACCTGTGAATAAATCCCCTAGTATGTGATAGCGTACACAGTACACAACACCAGCGTCTTAATCCGGTACTATGTGACTGCGTACACAGCACACACCACCAGCGAATAAATTCCGGTAGTATGTGACTGAGTACACAATAGAATAAACTTTTGACGGTAAATATTGTGCAGCACTATATATATGAGACCCTGACGCACCTAGTCCCTTAGGGTACAGAATAGTGATAGATATAGCCGGGATACACTGGAAGTGAAATCCACACAGCAGATACAGGCACACACAGTCACAGTGACAATGCAGATAATTATTTCAGTAAGACAATAAAACTGCACTTGACTAGTATATATATATATATATATATATATATATATATATATAAAAACTATGCGCGGACCGAGACCGGATGTATATATCAGAATACTCGTACAATATATACTGGCACAGGTACACTTGTTCTTAACTAACGCTGTCTTAATATTGACATACTGTATAGAATACTTGTGTCTGTAAAATCACAGCGCTGATGTACAGGCGTATTTACAGAGGAGACCTTGCCCTGCAATCCCGGAGACGAGTCGCAGCTAATCGTAGAAGATGGCAACCCATGGTCTTAGTCAGGGAGTGAGGGAGAGTGTGAGGCAGCTCCAGGGCGGGAACACCAGCAGTAGATGGTGCTGGAGCTGTGGTAGGGGCTACAGGTCAAGCGCCTTCTCCCCTATGCTGGTCCTCACCACCTGGTACTGTGGAGTCTTAATAAAGTGGATGGAGTCTTAATAAAGTGGATATTAATATATTCAACCTGTTACAGTGTCCACGCCAGCGTCGCAGTCCGTCTCCTTTAGACTGCGTCCGCAACGCCTGGGGGTTCCTCTTACCTCCTCCCTTCTGTAGCAGCCACGCGAACCAGGAAAGCGCCTGCAACAGTCTGCATAGAACCGGAGCATCTCCACCGCAAGTACCCAGGAACAGAGCCAGCAGGAGTATGCGAGGTAATGGAGACGCAGCACAGAAGGTCACCCTGACATGTAAGGGCTGCGTCCCTTGAAGTCTTCTAAAAGTTTTTCAGGGCTGCCTAGTGCAGCCCCCCTGTTAAGTGACCTGCTTCTGCAGGCACCAACTCGAAATTGAGCTCACAGTGCCCGGAGGCAGGGTTATAGAGAAGGCCCCAATGCATCCTGGGACAGTTTAAAGCTTTAGCCTGTTGGTGCCTGGATCAAGATCCATCTCTATACCCCAATGTTTTCCCTGTGGAAACCAATGTACCCCGCTGCAGAAACAGGAAATACAAATCAAACCAGTCTTATTACAGTGCACACACAGGCCATTCACCTGAAGATCACGTTAGTTCTGACTGGTACTGTAGTTGGCCATGGTGTATACAGGTCTATAGACAGAACTAGTGCCTAAACAAACATCTACTATGATAAATAGGATACTTTAATACTAAAGAGCTGTGCAAAGTGTTATATACAGACATAGCAGCAGATACAGAGATAAATATATGCCAGTTTGTGTAGTATTTATGGACTAAGGAGGTAATTCGGACCTGATCGTAGAAGCAAATTTGTTAGCAGTTGGGCAAAACCATGGGGGTGATTCAGAGCTGATCGTAGCTGTGCTACATTTAGCACAGCTACGATCAGGCACACTGACATGACAGGGCTAGCCTGCCCTGCACATCAGTCCCTGTCCCATCGCAGAAGTACAAAAGCATCGCACAGCGGCGATGCTTTTGTACTTCAAGAGTAGTTCCCGGCCAGGAGCTACTCGTCGCTGCCTGGGTCGCAGCGGCTGCATGTGATGTCACGCAGCCGCTGTGGCCCACCCCCGACACGGTCTGGCCATGCCTGCCCTTAAACAGTGGCTTAACGCCGACATCCTGCGCAGCGTCCCCCTCTGCCTGTCAATCAGGCTGTCTGGCATGCGCCGGTGCAATTGCGGCGCTGGCGCAGTTCAAGCCTGATCGCTGCTGTGCCAACACGCACAGCACCGATCGGGTACGAATTAGCCCCCATTGCACTGCAGGTGTGGCAGATATAACATTTGCAGGGAGATTTAATATTTGGGTGGGTTATTTTGTTTCTGTGCATGGTTAATACTGTCTGCTTTATTTCTACACTGCAATTTAGATTTCAGTTTGAACAGTTTGTTATATCTGCCCACCCTGTAGTGCACATGGGGGGTCATGCAGAGTTGTTCGCTCACTGCCGATTTTTGCTATGCTGCTACTTGTTGCAAATTGCGCATGCGCAAGGCACGCAGGGCGCATGCGCTTAGTTATTTAACTAAAAACTTAGCAGTTTTGCTGTGGATGCTGCGGCGCTTTTCAGTCGCACTGCTGATCGGTGAATGATTGACAGGAAAGGGGCGTTTCTGGGTGGTAACTGAGCGTTTTCCGGGAGTGTGCTAAAACACGCATGCGTGTCAGGGAAAAACGCGGCAGTGTCTGAAGAAACGGCGGAGTGGCTGGCAGAACGCAGGGCGTGTTTGTAACGTCAAAACCGGAACTAAACAGACTAAGCTGATCGCAATCTGTGAGTAGGTCTGGATCTACTCAGAAACTGCAAAGAATTATTTAGTAGCAGTTCTGCTAATCTTTCGTTCGCTATTCTGCTAAGATACACTCCCAAAGTGCGGCGGCCTAGCGTGTGCTTTGCTACTAAAAGCAGCTAGCGAGCGAATAGCTCGGAATGAGGGCCATGGTATTGCCCGACTGCTAACAAATTTGCTGCTACGATCACTTCTACGATTGGGAATAGTGGACTACGATTGGGAATAGTGCCCGAAGCATGGCAAGCGAAGTGAGCCATGCAAAGGGACGTGGTACACGAATGGGGCTTGTTTGTGGCAGAAAAGTGACAAAATACTCCAAAAAATAAAATAAAAAATTGCATCTACATTTTTTTGTATCGACCATTTATGTCGACCTTTTGACCATCGACCTTTCCTACTGTCCACCCATACTATGTCGTCCTAATGCTTGTCTACCATTAGTGGTACACCTATTGACTGTAGACCTTTTTAGTGTAGCTATAATATTCCGCACCATTTTTGGACTGTTTATGCTCAGAAAACAAATGCACATATACAGTATGTAACTATGCAGACGTGCAGCCCATGCAGACCAGTATGTAAGCGTATAGATGTCTCTGTCACAGCCAAGCAGAGTACACAGCGGGATTCCATTGCTTACCTGTCCGGATGCTGCAGCATGGCACTGTCGGTTGCATGGTGGGGAGGGTCCGTAATCTGAGAGCAGGGTGGGGTTGGGGGTTAATGGGATTCAGTTCCTGCCGGCTCCAGGTGCTGAGCGCTGCCATCTTCCCTCCTATCATGTGACCGGTCACCAATGAATCCCTGTACTCTGTAGCTCAACTGATAACAGTACACCAATCCTGGCTTCCCAGCAGGTATAAGAAGGGTCAGCTGGGAGGATCAAATGGTCAGTGCAATGTTGTCCACAGCCTAGCTGCGTGTCTTCATTTCCTTAATGAGAGACTTCGGTGTAGACATCCATCCTGCTGCACCACCTGGCTCCTATTGGCTCCAGTCTGATAATGGTCATTGTAGTATTAATCAGTTCCAGTCGGGTGTGGTATGGCTGACCGACTGTCAGCATACCGACGCCCGGATCCCGGGGGGGGAGTTCTATTCCTCATCTATGGCTGTCGTGGATACCCACGAGTGGAAATAGTCCCTGTTGGTCGGCATGCCAACCATCGGGATGGTGAGGGGGTGGGATGTTGGGGGAGGCCATGTGACTGTCGATCTCCTGACCGCCAGTCACATGAATACCACCCGTTCCAGTCCGATAGTGATCATTGTAGTATTAATCAGCTCCAGTCCGATAGTGACCATCGTAGTAGTCATCGGTCCCATTCATTCATTGGTTCCAGTCCAATATTTACCACAAGTCCAGAACCTATAGTCTTATTACAGATCTGCTTCTCCATATCTTGCATGCCAGTCTTCTTTCTCTCCGTACTACCAAAGTCCTCCAGCACTGGTTCTCGGTGAACCTGCACGCCGGAGCAGCAAAGTCCAAACTTCCTTGCTGGGATCTCTGGTTGGTGAAAACCACCGGCGTGTGTAGACTCTGTGGCCCTGCTCTGAGTCTCTGCCAACTGCCCAGTACTAGTTTAAGTGCACCCATAGCTTATCAGCAGAAACTACATCAAACCAGCTACCTTCACAACTCCAGTCTAAAGAACTGCACCAGCCAAGGATCCAAAGTCACATTCACAAAAAAACCAAAGCGTGACAGCCTCTTAGGTTCATATCTTTTGCTTCTAATATAGAGCAGGTGTTTGCACACTGATGATGACAACCAGTAGAAAAGCCTATCCGTTTGATAGATAGACAGTGTCTAGTTAGACAGTCAATAGACACCATATATTAGACAGACATTAGGTCGACAGGGTCAAAAGGTCGACATGGAAAAGGGTGACAGGTCAAAAGGTCGCCAAGGTCAAAAGGGCGACAGGTCAAAAGGGCGACATGGTCAAAAGGTCGACATGAAAATGGTCGACATTAAAAAGATAGACAAATGTTTTTTTTTTAAATGTAACATGTTTTTGGATTATTTCATACTTTCTCTATCCATGTCGGCATAGAGTTGGTTATAAACCTTGTGGCGAGCGCAGCGAGCCACCGTGCCCGAAGCGTGGCCAGCGAAGCGAGCCCCGCGAGGGTATGCCTTTCTACAATTGGGGGTCCCAGATGACAAAACTATCCACGCAAACCACAAAAATGCAAAAAACATGGTGTCTACCTTTTCCATGTCGACCTTTTGACCCTGTCGACCTTTTGACCCTGTCGACCTAATGTCCATCTAACATATGGTGTCTATCTATTGACTGTCTAACTAGACACTATCTTTCATACCAGAACCGTAGAAAAGCAGGCTCCGCATATGTGCTAAATACGCTATGTTTCCATGCACATTACGTATGAGCAATGTACACGCATTTCCTCTGCACCAGATCAATGCCGTAATGTATCATGGTTAATAAATGTGTAAGTAATGTAACTTCTGATGGAAAATTGTGCTGAACTAAATGGCTCCTGCATAGGTGTGAGTACACAGCTGACAACCTACAGTGATATGGCAAGGCTTGTTGTGTCTACTCCTAGGATGGTGTAAGAACAAGCTGACTCAGCTGCACGAAAACACATTTTAATGCCGTTATGTGCAATACCAGGATGCACTGTAACAAACTTTCAAAACACCACATGGTAAAGTGAAAATTAATAATATTATTATGTTATTTTATTGCAGGGAGTGTAAAAGATTAAATAATTTACTTTTAAATGATATAAAAGCACATATTTGTAATTACATTGGTGGAATTACATTTCAAATGAATGCTATAAAAAAGCTATATGCAAACAGATGGCAGAAAGTGTAAAACAAGTAATAAAGCAAGGTGGGGTATATCATCTCTATGGCTCTGTACTGGGCTTGTTTTCTAAGCTTATATAAAAAAGTTCCACAGAAAAAAAATAAGAATTTACTTACCGATAATTCTATTTCTCGTAGTCCGTAGTGGATGCTGGGAACTCCGTAAGGACCATGGGGAATAGCGGCTCCGCAGAAGACTGGGCACAAAAAGAAAGCTTTAGAACTACATGGTGTGCACTGGCTCCTCCCCCTATGACCCTCCTCCAAGCCTCAGTTAGGATACTGTGCCCGGACGAGCGTACACAATAAGGAAGGATTTTAGAATCCCGGGTAAGACTCATACCAGCCACACCAATCACACCGTACAACCCAGTTAACAGCATGACAACTGAGGAGCCTCTGAAAAGATGGCTCACAACAATAACCCGATTAGTTAACAATAACTATGTACAAGTATTGTAGACAAACCGCACTTGGGATGGGCGCCCAGCATCCACTACGGACTACGAGAAATAGAATTATCGGTAAGTAAATTCTTATTTTCTCTGACGTCCTAGTGGATGCTGGAAACTCCGTAAGGACCATGGGGATTATACCAAAGCTCCCAAACGGGCGGGAGAGTGCGGATGACTCTGCAGCACCGAGTGAGAAAACTCCAGGTCCTCCTCAGCCAGAGTGTCAAATTTGTAAAATTTCACAAAAGTATTTGACCTTGACCAAGTAGCAGCTCGGCAAAGTTGTAAAGCCGAGACCCCTCGGGCAGCCGCCCAAGATGAGCCCACCTTCCTTGTGGAGTGGGCTTTCACAGATTTTGGCTGTGGCAGGCCTGCCACAGAATGTGCAAGCTGAATTGTGCTACAAATCCAGCGAGCAATAGTCTGCTTAGAAGCAGGAGCACCCAGCTTGTTGGGTGCGTACAGGATAAATAGCGAGTCAGATTTTCTGACTCCAGCCGTCCTGGAAACATATATTTTCAGGGCCCTGACAACGTCCAGCAACTTGGAGTCCTCCAAGTCCCTAGTAGCCGCAGGTACCACAATAGGCTGGTTTAGGTGAAACGCTGAAACCACCTTAGGGAGAAATTGAGGACGAGTCCTCAATTCTGCCCTGTCCGTATGAAACATCAGGTAAGGGCTTTTACAGGATAAAGCCGCCAATTCTGACACACGCCTGGCCGAAGCCAGGGCCAACAGCATGACCACTTTCCATGTGAGATATTTTAAATCCACAGTGTTGAGTGGTTCAAACCAATGTGATTTTAGGAAACCCAAAACAACATTCAGATCCCAGGGTGCCACTGGAGGCACAAAAGGAGGCTGTATATGCAGCACTCCCTTAACAAACGTCTGGACTTCAGGCACTGAAGCCAATTCTCTTTGAAAGAAAATCGACAGGGCCGAAATCTGGACCTTAATGGATCCCAATTTTAAGCCCATAGACACTCCTGCTTGCAGGAAAAGCAGGAATCGACCCAATTGAAATTCCTCCGTCTGGGCCTTTTTGGCCTCGCACCACGCAACATATTTTCGCCAGATGCGGTGATAATGCTTTGCGGTCACATCCTTTCTGGCTTTTATCAGAGTAGGGATGACTTCGTCTGGAATGCCTTTTTCCTTTAGGATCCGGCGTTCAACCGCCATGCCGTCAAACGCAGCCGCGGTAAGTCTTGGAACAGACAGGGTCCCTGCTGGAGCAGGTCCCTTCTCAGAGGTAGAGGCCACGGGTCCTCTGTGAGCATTTCTTGAAGTTTCGGGTACCAAGTCCTTTTTGGCCAATCCGGAGCCACGAGAATAGTTCTTACTCCTCCCCGCCGTATAATTCTCAGCACCTTGGGTATGAGAGGCAGAGGAGGAAACACATACACTGACTGGTACACCCACGGTGTTACCAGAGCGTCCACAGCTATTGCTTGAGGGTCCCTTGACCTGGCGCAATATCTGTCCAGTTTTTTGTTGAGGCGGGACGCCATCATGTCCACCTTTGGTTTTTCCCAACGGTCTACAATCATGTGGAAGACTTCTGGGTGAAGTCCCCACTCTCCCGGGTGGAGGTCGTGCCTGCTGAGGAAGTCTGCTTCCCAGTTGTCCACTCCCGGAATGAACACTGCTGACAGTGCCATCACATGATTTTCCGCCCAGCGAAGAATCCTTGCAGCTTCTGCCATTGCCCTCCTGCTTCTTGTGCCGCCCTGTCTGTTTACGTGGGCGACTGCCGTGATGTTGTCCGACTGGATCAGCACCGGCTGACCTTGAAGCAGAGGTCTTGCTTGGCTTAGAGCATTGTAAATGGCCCTTAGCTCTAGGATATTTATGTGAAGTGATGTCTCCAGGCTTGACCACAAGCCCTGGAAATTTCTTCCCTGTGTGACTGCTCCCCAGCCTCGCAGGCTGGCATCTGTGGTCACCAGGACCCAGTCCTGAATGCCGAATCTGCGGCCCTTTAGAAGATGAGCACTCTGCAACCACCACAGGAGAGACACCCTTGTCCTTGGGGACAGGGTTATCCGCTGATGCATCTGAAGATGCGATCCGGACCATTTGTCCAGCAGGTCCCACTGGAAGGTTCTTGCGTGGAATCTGCCGAATGGGATTGCTTCGTAGGAAGCTACCATTTTTCCCAAGACCCTTGTGCATTGATGCACTGATACTTGGCCTGGTTTTAGGAGGTTCCTGACTAGCTCGGATAACTCCCTGGCTTTCTCTTCCGGGAGAAACACCTTTTTCTGGACTGTGTCCAGGATCATTCCTAGGAATAGAAGACGTGTCGTCGGGATCAGCTGCGATTTTGGGATATTGAGAATCCAACCGTGCTGCCGCAGCACTACTTGAGATAGTGCTACCCCGACTACCAACTGTTCCCTGGATCTTGCCCTTATCAGGAGATCGTCCAAGTAAGGGATAATTAAAACTCCTTTCCTTCGAAGGAGTATCATCATTTCGGCCATTACTTTGGTAAAGACCAGGGGTGCCGTGGACAATCCAAACGGCAGCGTCTGAAACTGATAGTGGCAGTTCTGTACCACAAACCTGAGGTACCCTTGGTGAGAAGGGTAAATTGGGACATGGAGGTAAGCATCCTTGATGTCCAGAGACACCATATAATCCCCTTCTTCCAGGTTCGCGATCACCGCTCTGAGTGACTCCATCTTGAATTTAAACCTCTGTATGTAAGTGTTCAAAGATTTTAGATTTAAAATGGGTCTCACCGAGCCGTCCGGCTTCGGTACCACAAACAGCGTGGAATAATACCCCTTTCCCTGTTGCAGGAGGGGTACCTTGATTATCACCTGCTGGGAATACAGCTTGTGAATGGCTTCCAACACCACCTCCCTGTCGGAGGGAGACGTCGGTAAGGCAGACTTTAGGAAACGGCGAGGGGGAGACGTCTCGAATTCCAATTTGTACCCCTGAGATACTACCTGAAGGATCCAGGGGTCCACTTGTGAGTGAGCCCACTGTGCGCTGAAATTCTTGAGATGGGCCCCCACCGTGCCTGAGTCCGCTTGTAGAGCCCCAGCGTCATGCTGAGGACTTGGCAGAAGCGGGAGAGGACTTCTGTTCCTGGGAACTGGCTGTTTGCTGCAGCCTTTTTCCTCTCCCTCTGCCACGGGGCAGAAATGAGGAGCCTTTTGCCCGCTTGCCCTTATGGGGCCGAAAGGACTGCGCCTGATAATACGGCGTCTTCTTATGTTGAGAGGCTACCTGGGGTAAAAATGTGGATTTCCCCGCAGTTGCCGTGGACACCAGGTCTGATAGACCTACCCCAAATAACTCCTCCCCTTTATAAGGCAATACTTCCATATGCCTTTTGGAATCGGCATCACCTGACCACTGCCGCGTCCATAACCCTCTTCTGGCGGATATGGACAGCGCACTTACTCTTGATGCCAGTCGGCAAATATCCCTCTGTGCATCACGCATATATAAAAATGCATCTTTTAAATGCTCTATAGTCAGTAATATACTGTCCCTATCCAGGGTGTCAATATTTTCAGTCAGGGAATCCGACCAAGCCACCCCAGCACTGCACATCCAGGCTGAGGCGATTGCTGGTCGCAGTATAACACCCGTGTGAGTGTATATACATTTTAGGATATTCTCCTGCTTTCTGTCAGCAGGTTCCTTAAGGGCGGCCGTATCCGGAGACGGTAGTGCCACCTGTTTAGACAAGCGTGTGAGCGCTTTATCCACCCTAGGGGGGTGTTTCCCAACGTGCCCTATCCTCTGGCGGGAAAGGGTATGTTGCCAATAACCTTTTAGGAATTATCAGTTTTTTATCGGGAGAAACCCACGCTTCATCACACACTTCATTTAATTCCTCAGATGCAGGAAAAAATAAGAATTTACTCACCGGTAATTCTATTTCTCGTAGTCCGTAGTGGATGCTGGGGACTCCGTAAGGACCATGGGGGATTAGCGGCTCCGCAGGAGACTGGGCACAAAAGTAAAGCTTTAGGACTACCTGGTGTGCACTGGCTCCTCCCCCCATGACCCTCCCCCAAGCCTCAGTTAGGATACTGTGCCCGGACGAGCGTACACAATAAGGAAGGATTTATGAATCCCGGGTAAGACTCATACCAGCCACACCAATCACACCGTGCAACTTGTGATCTGAACCCAGTTAACAGTATGATAACAGAGGAGCCTCTCGAAAGATGGCTCACTACAACAATAACCCGATTAGTTAACAATAACTATGTACAAGTATTGCAGATAATCCGCACTTGGGATGGGCGCCCAGCATCCACTACGGACTACGAGAAATAGAATTACCGGTGAGTAAATTCTTATTTTCTCTGACGTCCTAGTGGATGCTGGGGACTCCGTAAGGACCATAGGGATTATACCAAAGCTCCCAAACGGGCGGGAGAGTGCGGATGACTCTGCAGCACCGAATGAGAGAACTCCAGGTCCTCCTCAGCCAGGGTATCAAATTTGTAGAATTTAGCAAACGTGTTTGCCCCTGACCAAGTAGCTGCTCGGCAAAGTTGTAAAGCCGAGACCCCTCGGGCAGCCGCCCAAGATGAGCCCACCTTCCTTGTGGAATGGGCATTGACAGATTTTGGCTGTGGCAGGCCTGCCACAGAATGCGCAAGCTGAATTGTACTACAAATCCAACGAGCAATAGTCTGCTTTGAAGCAGGAGCACCCAGCTTGCTGGGTGCATACAGGATAAACAGCGAGTCAGATTTTCTGACTCCAGCCGTCCTGGAAACATATATTTTCAGGGCCCTGACAACGTCTAGCAACTTGGAATCCTCCAAGTCCCTAGTAGCCGCAGGCACCACAATAGGTTGGTTCAGGTGAAACGCTGACACCACCTTAGGGAGAAACTGAGGACGAGTCCTCAATTCCGCCCTGTCCGAATGGAAAATCAGATAGGGGCTTTTGCAGGATAAAGCCGCCAATTCTGACACGCGCCTGGCCGAAGCCAGGGCCAACAGCATGACCACTTTCCATGTGAGATATTTTAAATCCACAGACTTAAGTGGTTCAAACCAATGTGATTTGAGGAAACCCAAAACTACATTGAGATCCCAAGGTGCCACTGGAGGCACAAAAGGAGGCTGTATATGCAGCACCCCCTTAACAAATGTCTGAACTTCAGGAACTAAAGCCAGTTCTTTCTGGAAGAAAATTGACAGGGCCGAGATCTGAACCTTAATGGATCCCAATTTGAGGCCTATAGACACTCCTGTTTGCAGGAAATGTAGGAAACGACCCAGCTGAAATTCTTCCGTTGGGGCCTTCTTGGCCTCGCACCACGCAACATATTTTCGCCAAATTCGGTGATAATGCTTTGCGGTAACATCCTTCCTGGCTTTTATCAGGGTAGGGATGACTTCATCCGGAATGCCTTTTTCCTTCAGGATCCGACGTTCAACCGCCATGCCGTCAAACGCAGCCGCGGTAAGTCTTGGAACAGACAGGGTCCCTGCTGGAGCAGGTCCCTTCTTAAAGGCAGAGGCCATGGGTCCTCTGTGAGCATCTCTTGAAGTTCCAGGTACCAAGTCCTTCTTGGCCAATCCGGAGCCACGAGTATAGTTCTTACTCCTCTCCGTCTTATAATTCTCAGTACCTTGGGTATGAGAGGCAGAGGAGGGAACACATACACTGACTGGTACACCCACGGTGTTACCAGAGCATCCACAGCTATTGCTTGAGGGTCCCTTGACCTGGCGCAATACCTGTCCAGTTTTTTGTTGAGGCGGGACGCCATCATGTCCACCTTTGGTTTTTCCCAACGGTTTACAATCATGTGGAAGACTTCTGGATGAATTCCCCACTCTCCCGGGTGGAGGTCGTGCCTGCTGAGGAAGTCTGCTTCCCAGTTGTCCACTCCCGGAATGAACACTGCTGACAGTGCTATCACATGATTTTCCGCCCAGCGAAGAATCCTTGCAGCTTCTGCCATTGCCCTCCTGCTTCTTGTGCCGCCCTGTCTGTTTACGTGGGCGACTGCCGTGATGTTGTCCGACTGGATCAACACCGGCTGACCTTGAAGCAGAGGTCTTGCTTGGCTTAGAGCATTGTAAATGGCCCTTAGCTCCAGGATATTTATGTGAAGTGATGTCTCCAGGCTTGACCACAAGCCCTGGAAATTTCTTCCCTGTGTGACTGCTCCCCAGCCTCTCAGGCTGGCATCCGTGGTCACCAGGACCCAGTCCTGAATGCCGAATCTGCGGCCCTCTAGAAGATGAGCACTCTGCAACCACCACAGGAGAGACACCCTTGTCCTTGGGGACAGGGTTATCCGCTGATGCATCTGAAGATGCGATCCGGACCATTTGTCCAGCAGATCCCACTGGAATGTTCTTGCGTGGAATCTGCCGAATGGAATCGCTTCGTAGGAAGCCACCATTTTCCCCAGGACCCTTGTGCATTGATGCACTGAGACCTGGTCTGGTTTCAGGAGGTTTCTGACTAGCTCGGATAACTCCCTGGCTTTCTCCTCCGGGAGAAACACTTTTTTCTGGACTGTGTCCAGAATCATCCCTAGGAACAGCAGACGTGTCGTCGGAATCAGCTGCGATTTTGGGATATTTAGAATCCACCCGTGCTGCCGTAGCAGTACCTGAGATAGTGCTACTCCGACTACTAACTGTTCCCTGGATCTTGCCCTTATCAGGAGATCGTCCAAGTAAGGGATAATTAAGACGCCTTTTCTTCGAAGAAGTATCATCATTTCGGCCATTACCTTGGTAAAGACCCGGGGTGCCGTGGACAATCCAAACGGCAGCGTCTGAAACTGATAGTGACAGTTCTGTACCACAAACCTGAGGTACCCTGGATGAGAAGGGTAAATTGGGACATGGAGGTAAGCATCCTTGATGTCCAAGGACACCATATAGTCCCCTTCTTCCAGGTTCGCGATCACCGCTCTGAGTGACTCCATCTTGAATTTGAACCTTTGTATGTAAGTGTTCAAGGATTTCAGATTTAAAATAGGTCTCACCGAGCCGTCCGGCTTCGGTACCACAAACAGCGTTGAATAATACCCCTTGCCCTGTTGCAGGAGGGGTACCTTGATTATCACCTGCTGAGAATACAGCTTGTAAATGGCCTCCAATACCGCCTCCCTGTCGGAGGGAGACGTCGGTAAAGCAGACTTTAGGAAACGGCGAGGGGGAGATGTCTCGAATTCCAATTTGTACCCCTGAGATACCACCTGAAGGACCCAGGGGTCTACTTGCGAGTGAGCCCACTGCGCGCTGAAATTTTTGAGACGGGCCCCCACCGTGCCTAAGTCCGCTTGTAAAGCCCCAGCGTCATGCTGAGGACTTGGCAGAAGCGGGAGAGGGCTTCTGTTCCTGGGAACTGGCTGTCTGCTGCAGCCTTTTTCCCCTTCCTCTGCCACGGGGCAGAAATGAGGAGCCTTTCGCCCGCTTGCCCTTATGGGGACGAAAGGACTGCGCCTGGTAATACGGCGTCTTCTTATGTTGAGAGGCGACCTGCGGTAAAAATGTGGATTTCCCAGCCGTTGCCGTGGCCACCAGGTCTGATAGACCTACCCCAAATAACTCCTCCCCTTTATAAGGCAATACTTCCATATGCCGTTTGGAATCCGCATCACCTGACCACTGTCGCGTCCATAACCCTCTTCTGGCAGAAATGGACAGTGCACTTACTCTTGATGCCAGTCGGCAAATATCCCGCTGTGCATCACGCATATATAGAAATGCATCTTTTAAATGCTCTATAGTCAGTAATATACTGTCCCTATCTAGGGTATCAATATTTTCAGTCAGGGAATCCGACCAAGCCAACCCAGCACTGCACATCCAGGCTGAGGCGATTGCTGGTCGCAGTATAACACCAGTATGTGTGTAAATACATTTTAGGATACCCTCCTGCTTTCTATCAGCAGGATCCTTAAGGGCGGCCGTCTCAGGAGAGGGTAGAGCCACCTGTTTTGATAAGCGTGTGAGTGCTTTATCCACCCTAGGGGATGTTTCCCAACGCGCCCTAACCTCTGGCGGGAAAGGATATAATGCCAATAATTTTTTAGAAATTATCAGTTTTTTATCGGGGGAAACCCACGCTTCATCACACACCTCATTTAATTCCTCAGATTCAGGAAAAACTACAGGTAGTTTTTTCTCACCGAACATAATACCCTTTTTAGTGGTACTGGTATTATCAGAAATGTGTAAAACATTTTTCATTGCCTCAATCATGTAACGTGTGGCCCTACTGGAAGTCACGTTTGTCTCTTCACCGTCGACACTGGAGTCAGTATCCGTGTCGGCGTCTGTATCTACCATCTGAGGTAATGGGCGTTTTAGAGCCCCTGATGGCTTTTGAGACGCCTGGACAGGCACAAGCTGAGTAGCCGGCTGTCTCATGTCATCAACTGTCTTTTTTAAAGAGCTGACACTGTCACGTAATTCCTTCCATAAGCTCATCCACTCAGGTGTCGACTCTCTAGGGGGTGACATCTCTATTACAGGCAATTGCTCCGCCTCCACATCATTTTCCTCCTCATACATGTCGACACAACGTACCGACACACAGCACACACACAGGGAATGCTCTGATAGAGGACAGGACCCCACTAGCCCTTTGGGGAGACAGAGGGAGAGTATGCCAGCACACACCAGAGCGCTATATATATACAGGGATAACCTTATATAAGTGTTTTTCCCCTTATAGCTGCTGTATAGTTAATACTGCGCCTAATTAGTGCCCCCCTCTCTTTTTTTACCCTTTCTGTAGTGCAGGACTGCAGGGGAGAGTCAGGGAGACGTCCTTCCAGCGGAGCTGTGAGGGAAAATGGCGCCAGTGTGCTGAGGAGATAGGCTCCGCCCCCTTCTCGGCGGCCTTTTCTCCCGCTTTTCAGTGTAATCTGGCAGGGGTTAAAATTCATCCATATAGCCCTGGGGGCTATATGTGATGTATTTTTGCCAGCCAAGGTGTTTTTATTGCTGCTCAGGGCGCCCCCCCCTAGCGCCCTGCACCCTCAGTGACCGAAGTGTGCTGAGGAGCAATGGCGCACAGCTGCAGTGCTGTGCGCTACCTTGGTGAAGACAGGATGTCTTCTGCCGCCGATTTTCCGGACCTCTTCTTGCTTCTGGCTCTGTAAGGGGGCCGGCGGTGCGGCTCTGGGACCGGACTCCGAGGCTGGGCCTGTGTTCGGTCCCTCTGGAGCTAATGGTGTCCAGTAGCCTAAGAAGCCCAATCCACTCTGCAAGCAGGTGAGTTCGCTTCTTCTCCCCTTAGTCCCTTGATGCAGTGAGCCTGTTGCCAGCAGGTCTCACTGAAAATAAAAAACCTAAAACTAAACTTTCACTAAGAAGCTCAGGAGAGCCCCTAGTGTGCACCCTTCTCGGCCGGGCACAAAAATCTAACTGAGGCTTGGGGGAGGGTCATGGGGGGAGGAGCCAGTGCACACCAGGTAGTCCTAAAGCTTTACTTTTGTGCCCAGTCTCCTGCGGAGCCGCTAATCCCCCATGGTCCTTACGGAGTCCCCAGCATCCACTAGGACGTCAGAGAAACTACAGGTAGTTTTTTCTCACCAAACATAATACCCTTTTTAACGGTACTTGTATTATCAGAAATGTGTAAAACATTTTTCATTGCCTCAATCATGTAACGTGTGGCCCTACTGGAAGTTACATTTGTCTCCTCGTCGTCGACACTGGAGTCGGTATCCGTGTCAACGTCTGTATCTGCCATCTGAGGTAGCGGGCGTTTAAGAGCCCCTGATGGTCTTTGAGACACCTGGACAGGCACAAGCTGAGTAGCCGGCTGTCCCATGTCATCAAACTTCTTGTGTAAAGAGCTGACACTTTCACGTAATTCCTTCCATAAGCCCATCCACTCAGGTGTCGACCCCCTAGGGGGTGACATCTCCACTACAGGCAATTGCTCCGCCTCCACATCATTTTCCTCTTCATACATGTCGACACAGCCGTACCGACACACAGCACACACACAGGGAATGCTCTGATAGAGGACAGGACCCCACTAGCCCTTTGGGGAGACAGAGGGAGAGTATGCCAGCACACACCAGAGCGCTATATATATACTGGGATAACACTATACAGAGTGTTTTTCCCTTATAGCTGCTGTTTATATTATACTGCGCCTAATTAGTGCCCCCCCTCTCTTGTTTTACCCTTTTCTGTAGTGCAGGACTGCAGAGGAGAGTCAGGGAGACGTCCTTCCAGCGGAGCTGTGAGGGAAAATGGCGCCTGTGTGCTGAGGAGATAGGCTCCGCCCCCTTCTCGGCTGACTTTTCTCCCGCTTTTTTCTGGAATCTGGCAGGGGTTAATATACATCCATATAGCCCTGGGGGTTATATGTGATGTATTTTTGCCAGCCAAGGTGTTTTTATTGCTGCTCAGGGCGCCCCCCCCCCCCCCCCCCAGCGCCCTGCACCCATCAGTGACCGGAGTGTGTGGTGTGCATGAGGAGCAATGGCGCACAGCTGCAGTGCTGTGCGCTACCTTGGTGAAGACTGATGTCTTCTGCCGCCGATTTTCCGGACC
Source organism: Pseudophryne corroboree (assembly GCF_028390025.1). Classification (NCBI taxonomy): domain Eukaryota; kingdom Metazoa; phylum Chordata; class Amphibia; order Anura; family Myobatrachidae; genus Pseudophryne; species Pseudophryne corroboree. Next base: position 715,168,575 of record NC_086447.1, read on the forward strand.
TCTTCTTGCTTCTGGCTCTGTAAGGGGGCCGGCGGCGCGGCTCTGGGACCGGACTCCGAGGCTGGGCCTGTGTTCGGTCCCTCTGGAGCTAATGGTGTCCAGTAGCCTAAGAAGCCCAAGCTGGCTGCAAGCAGGCAGGTTTGCTTCTTCTCTCCTTAGTCCCTCGATGCAGTGAGCCTGTTGCCAGCAGGTCTCACTGAAAATAAAAAACCTAAAACTAACTGTTTCTAAGAAGCTCAGGAGAGCCCCCTAGATTGCACCCAGCTCGGTCGGGCACAAAAATCTAACTGAGGCTTGGAGGAGGGTCATAGGGGGAGGAGCCAGTGCACACCAGGTAGTTCTAAAGGTTTCTTTTTGTGCCCAGTCTCCTGCGGAGCCGCTATTCCCCATGGTCCTTACAGAGTTCCCAGCATCCACTAGGACGTCAGAGAAATAAATATATACATGTTATAATGGAAAAGGTCATACAATTACCATCTAAATAGAACACCTGTCCCAAAGGTCCCCAGCTAGCGCCCATTATAGTTATAGCACTGATGTGGGCCATACAACTAAGGGGCGATTCTCTGATGCCGATCTAATTCGCAGATCGTCACACTCTGATTATCTGCGATTTAAAAGGGGATCAGCAAAATCCAGCATGTTAAAATTCCCTGCCTCACCACTTCCGATCGTGAAAAGTCCCGTTTGACGCGTCCAAACGGGTCACTTTTCACGCATTTCAGGTCACCACCCCTGGGGGTAGCGAGCTGAAATGCTGATATCGCACCCATCGGCAGTAACATTTGAATACTGCCGGCAGGCGCGATAGGGGCGGGAGGGGAGCTTCAAGATTTGAATCTCCCCCCCATGTATCATTCTACAATCCTAGATTCTGCTGGTTCCAGAAGTAGAAGGGATTTATTAAGGACATTGTTCAGTTTAAGGTAAGACAATTAATTTGGCCTCTCTACCATCCAGATAACGTTTAAAAATTGATTATGTGCAAGTTTATTCTTCTTTAACCATGCGACCATGCCAGGCAAGTGATAAATAATGCAGCTATATATCATTACACCGTATATAGGTTCTCTCAGTTTACGTTTCACTTACTCCAAAAACCATTTACTTCACTAGAGGAACTTTGAAGATTTCAAGAGATACACAGATAAGCCTTCTATTAAATCTGATACTTGGTACGTAACCATGTGATTCTATGGCTACAATGCACCACGTTTTGTGCTTATAGTACAGCACTGGGAGCCCCTCTTCTAACACCTAATAAAAAATAAGTGCATGAATAGACAGCTGCCACCTTGCATATAATCAAGAAGTGTTTTATATGGTTGTATTTACACTCAACCATGTTAGTTGTTTATTTCATGTTCATTATATTACCTTGTTCCAATCACTGGTATTATCTCATGCTGAGATACAATCTAACAGATGTGCCTCAACCGAGCATTATGACTTTAGTTTCTATCACTCTGTCTGTGGAATGCTGAAGCCATGGTGGAATGAAGTTATTATTTTGTTACGTATAAAAAAAAAGAAAAACGGAATTAATGTGTACAGTATAACAAAAATATCAAACGGAAAGGCACAATGATATTGGAATGCAAAACAAATTAAATTGTTTATGGACCATAAATTGTGCCCCATTTATGGAAATAATCCTCCTGTTATAGACCTAAACAGAAACGGTTATGGACAGTAGTCTATATTGTACTGTTTAGGGCAGGAGAACAGTCACTCGTTTCTTATTCTATATACAATTTTAGACAGAAGATAAATACACTCAGCATTTCTCACAGAATAGTAGTCAAAAAAAATATTTGTTTAACATAAAATGATCTGGATTCACCAGGAAATCTAGAACCCGTGCATTGTCCATTGAGGATATAAGCAGCTATTTGAAGTGTAAAACATCTAAATCATTATTAAAAAGCATCAGTTGCTGGCTGCCATGTTGTTCTCTACCAGACCCTGACATCATACAGTTGGATGTCTCCATGAACGGAAATCTCACTAATGTTGGCCAGGTCTTTGAATCGGTGCTTATATTCCAGCAGGTGCTGTCCGTTTACCGCAACCTTAAACCGATGAGCTTCACAGTATATGAGCAGCTACAAAGAAAGAAAACAGTGGGATTAAACAGAGTCACAGCGTCTATGTACCTTGTACATGAGAACAAACCATTAGTATCAGACTAAAGACAAGCAGCATACATTTATGCCCACTTTCAAAAATCAAAAAGTGCGCTAAAGATATAAAATAAATATAAAATGTATTCCTGTAATAAAAAGTTAATGTGTATTCATATGGTTCAGTATTTAATCAGTGATATATTATGAACTAGCTGCATTCCCTGCCGAAGTCTGGATTTTAATTCTTTCCTCTCTCTATTCAGCACCCCCTTTTCTCTCTCTCTTCTCCCTCCTCAATTTCTCGTTCACCCTCTGACAGCCTTCCTCTACCCTATTTTATCTTTCACTCATACTTTCGCTCTCTTTTTCACTCTCTTGCTCTCATATTCCTGTGTCTGTATCCTTTTTCTCTCCTGCCCCTGTTCTCTTCTCCTCCCATCTCTCTTTTATTTAGATTTCAGTGCCTCCTATTCCGCAAGCAAATCTTTATATCTTCCTGTTGCATACTTCAATACATTGGCCTGTGACTGCATGCACAGAAGACCTAAATTACCTAAATGCGCACAAGTGCGCCTGGATTGTACTTTAAATTTCACAGAGGGCCAGTATAATAATTTTATATTTGTATAGTTATGATGGCATAATATTTTATCAGTGCTTGATTTTAATTTATACATAATCACTACTATTATGGTTAGGATTGTAAATTATTGCAAATATGCCACAAACCGCTGTGTTAGACTGTTGTAGTATCCATTTTAAGAAAAGAATAATGAGTGGATTATAAGGGAAAAGTCTGCTCAAAAACTCAGTTTGATGGTGATATAGAAAACATTGCTTTAAAGTGTCATAAATGACTAAATTGTACCTATCAATATATGTACTAACCCAGTATGTGAAATCTTGTATATGAATAGTTGGTACGGTACACAATCTGAATTATGAGGTGTAGTGACGGGTTGCATGTATTTCTAAACACGGGTGTAAATTACATTTTGTGGACGGTAGTTAGTCTAAATTACTATATTGTTATGGAAACACTAGGTGATTAATCGCGCCTTACGGGCGCACTTCACGCCGTTGCAAGGGGCCCTTGCACACCTGTTAAGTCTGATTAACTTTCAGGAAGAAAAGCAATACCTTAAATGTACAACTGTTCAGGCCGCTGCTACCGCTAAGCGTGTGTGTGTAAACCCCTATGAAATGCGTACACGTTGCGTAAGCACACCGTCATGCTGTAAGCAAAAAGTAGCTATACACGTGCGGCGTAATACACTTTATAACCCCTAACAGGAAAGGAATGTGACGCCAATTGTATATGCAATGTTGAGGTCCAACCCAGCAACAAATATTTACTAAAAAGGGGGATACAACAGAAATACAATCACATAGGAGAATAGGCTACAATCAATGGATACATACGTTTGTTCGCCAGCGCCACCCGGTTCAGGTCCTCAGTCAATCTGGATAGATGACCTTCAGAGAATGTGTCTGACTGGCCAGGAGGCTTGGCTTTTATACATTAGTCCAAATCATGAAACAATAGAAATTGTATTCTCTTCAACCATAGGTAAAAGGGCTGGTCATTTACAGTACAGGAGGGGACATAGGTCGGTTAGAATAGGTGGGTGATGCCTGGTCCAGGTGCACTTGCAGATGTTCTCCACTGGGTTCCCGCCGAATATCAAGAGTACAGTAAATACAGTGTAATATTAATATTCTGTTCCTGCGCATATCTATGCGCAGGAGAGTGCTATCTTCTGCAAACTGCTACCGGAATATTGCTCTTAAAATATTGTACAGCTGGATACCAAACACCACCTCCTAACCTAATTCTGTCCCCTCATATCCTGTAAGGTAGAATCCCTCTGTTGTTATACCTTGGAAGTAAATGTAACTCGCTGGTGTGGTGCATGCAGACTATGTGTAAATTACGTGCTATGTGGATTAAATATGAAATATGTCTTTGTGGCTTTTCCATGCGAATGCATATGCTACCGTAATTACTCATACCACGCGCTAATACGCAGGACCTCGTGAGCCAATATACGCAACGGTCGAGTATGCGCACGCACGGCAGAACAAGCACGCGCACGAAGGCCACTTGTGTGGAGGTTGTATGTGATGTGTGTGACCATAATATTTTCGACTTCGACACACCATTCTGGCGTGCAATATTTTTATTATATGGAGTATTACCTCCAATCATAATTTTGTGAGTGGTTAAATAGTAACGGTGCTTCCACTAAGACCTCTTTCAATTCGCTCTTAAATTTCATGGTAGGGTCAACTAAGAGCGAATTGAAAGGAGGTCTTAGTGGAAACATTGCCGGTCAATCTCTTTAACGAGGAACTATTCACTTTATTATTACCAGAGTTCCCTAAAACACTGTTACTTTATACACTGCCCAAGGTGCACAAGGGAGTTAATCCCCCCCAGGACGACCAATAGTGTCCGCCAGAGACTCCTTGCTACAGCCTAGCGCTATATACCTGGATTTGATTCTTCAACCGATTGTACAGCATCAAAATAACTGTCTATTGGATACAACAATGTTGCTCAATAAATTGGAAACCATCTCACAGATTCCCAGTGGTTCGTGGCTAGTTTCTTTAGATGTTACTAGTTTATACACAATAATTCCACATATGGATGGGATCATAGCTGTGAGTGAATATCTCAATATGTATAGTGATCTCACTGTTGACCAGAGGAATGTGGTTTGTAAATTGCTGAAATTGATATTGAATAAGAATTATTTTCTTTTTGATAATAAATTCTATCTGCAGGTTAGCGGGTGCGCTATGGGCTCGTCAGTAGCTCCGGGACTCGCTAACCTGTATAAATTTAAAATTGAGGAACAAATTTTCTTTAGCAATCCAGATATAACATCTAAAATCATGTTGTATACGCAATTCATCAAAGACCTGTTAATGATATGGACAGGCGATCATGATGAATTGGTGGATTTTATAGAAATCCATAATTCCTCTGATCGGCAGTGAAATTCACCCTTAACATGAGTCAAATTTCTTTACCATTTCTAGATATACTCATTACTTTACAGGATCGTGGTTTAGATACCACAGTGTATACGAAAGCAACGGATAGAAATACGCTACTTCATTATAATAGTGGTCATCCTAGAAGTCTGAAATTAGGACTGACTTATTCACAAATGTTGAGGATCTGGAGGATTAACAGCAATAAGGAGGCGGCTATTCAACAACTAGACCTGTTGATAGAAAATTCTTAGATTGTGGATACAATCGCAATAACCTTTATTCTGCCAAAGAAAAAATATTGAAATTGGATAGGAGAAATCTTTTTATTTTTTAAACCGATAAAAACAACGGGAAGAAGATCCCCTGGGTTAACAACTTTAATGTGCACTCAACCAACATTAACAGGATATCTAAAAATGTTTGGAAAATGGTCAAAACAGATAAGGAACTCCCTTTCACCGAAACCAATTTGATGCAGTGTTATACCAGATCAAAGAATCTTAAGGACATATTAGTTAAAAACAACATATCTACTTCTCGTCCTGGCTCTGTAGATATTTTCTCTAGGGCATTAAGAGGTTGTACACGTTGCCCCTGTACAACTTGCAAATATCTTATAACTGGGGACACATTTTGCCACCCACATAGTGGGAAGAAATATACTATTAGAGACCATCTAACATGCAATAGTAACTTCGTAGTTTATCAAATAGTATGTCCATGCGGGTTATCCTACATTGGAAAGACCCAGCGAAAATTCAAGGAACGGATGGCTGTACACCGCTCATCAATCAAGTTGGCCTTGGAAAGCGGCGAGAGTGACCAGACTGTCGCAAGACATTTTTTTGAGGCTCGACATAGTCTTGCGAGCCTAAGATATCGCATGATAGATCATGTTCCTGTATCTAAAAGAGGCGGCGATATAGGGGAGCTGCTAATTAAAAAAGAAACTGAATGGATTATTCGACTGGGAGTAATGGCACCAAGAGGACAAATTAACACTGGAATCTTAATTGTAAATTATTTTGGTAACATCTTGATGTTTGGCATAATGGTTTGGACACCCGTAACATGACCGTACAGTAAGGGACCTTCATAACGATATTGGACCTTCATAATGATACTAATATATTATGTATCCAAATTGTTTGATTATCATTCAGGTATTTTATAAATCATAATATAATGGGTCACATTTGTGCAATTCTATTCTGTTTCCCTAATCATCATGCCTATATGTTCAGTCTATTCTGATATGAACGTTCTTTTTATATATTTGTGTTCCTTCTTCTTTTCTTTTCATATTTTATTCACTATAGATCACTTTGTATCTCTCTGGTTGCCCTGGAGATGAGTGGGGTGGTCGTGTGTCACGCAAATACGTGATGATGTCAATTTGTAATGCTGCCGCCGGGGAAGGCCTGTGCTCGACGGTGCATACACGGTGCAGGATGATGTCACCGCATAGCACCGCGGACATGAAGATAACCCATGGTGAATGGCGCTAAAAGAGACACATAAAAGAAGAAGTCTCATCAGACGAAACGTGTTGGTTGGCCTGTACCTACCTCATTCTAAGATAAGAATTTTTTATTTTTTTTATTGTAGTACATATATTCATTTAGTGCTTTTAGTTCAGTTGTATATATATTGTTGTCCCTATTTTTTATGTGTTTCTTTTATGTTAATTTTTATGATAATAAATAGCTTTATTTTTAATACTTTAACTGCCAACTTATTTTATTGACACCTTGGTCGCTATTTATCCCTCATCCCCTCCTTTCTCCTACATTACTCTCAGGGAATTACCACCCCTGTATTAATTGAGGGAAAGAGCTGACGCCCCATTAGCAGCATAGGAGAGTGTCATATAAGCTAGCGATTACACAACATATTTGTTTCATCTCGCATGTGGCGTAGTAATAATCCTTGGTTTTACACTATATCTATCTATCTATCTATCTATCTATCTATCTATCTATCTATCTATCACCTAGCAGAGGCTTTTAGTACTGTCGTCCCTTTCCAGTGGCTCTCCCGGAGACTTGCACAGCAGCCAAGCAGTCAGTCACTATTGTTAGCGCCAGTGTCCCAATGCGCCGCATTACAGGGAAGAAGATGCACTCAATAAACTACAGCTCCCAGCAGGCCTTAGCACCAGAATGCTTCAGTGCTAAGGGCTGCTGGGAGCTGTAGTTTATTTAGTGCGTCTACTTCCCTGTAATGCGGGGCGTTGGGACACTGGCACTAACTAAATAGTGACTGGCTGGCAGAACTGATTGACTCACTGAATCAATGTAAAAGGTGAGAGTGCTGTGCAGTGTCACTGACACTGTGCAACCACAGCACAGCACTGTCACCTTTTACATTGGGCCTAATTCAGACCTGATCGTAGCCCTGCTAGTCACACAACGGCGATGCTTTTGCACTTCAGGAGTAGCTCCTTTACGTGCTGGCCGGAAGCTACTCGTTGCTGCCCGGGTCGCAGCGGCTGTGCGTGACGTTACACAGCCACTGCAGCCCGTCCCCCGCACAGTCCAGGCACGCCTGAGTTAGCCGGACTGCACCCACAAAACAGCGGCCAAACACTGCCATGCCGCCCCCTTCCGCCCAGCGAATGCCTCTGCCTGTCAATCAGGCAGAGGTGATCGGTAGGCAACGACAGCCATCGGCTGTCAGACATGCGCCGGCGCACTGAAGCGCCGGTGCATGCGCACTTCTGACCTGATCGCTGCAATAAACATCAGTGTGCGATCAGGTCAGAATGACCCCCATTGATTCGGCGTCCAGATATTACCCTCCGCGATATTATCCACTCTATCGGTCACATTAGCCATCTCGGGGCTTCCATGCCAGCAGCCCAGGTGCTGTGTTACTGAGTCAGGGCCTCTGGGGATCTGGGCGCAGCTGTGGCGGGGAGGTACTTCTGTGACATCACGTGCAGAGGAGGCTCCGGGGCTCAGAGAGTATGCAGCAACGGGAGGGCTATGAAAGCCTTCCGCTGCAGCGCTTTCATACACATCTATGCCGGTGGCCGCAGCAGCTTTTGTTCCACCTGCGCCACGGCTAGGGAGTGGGGATTGTTGATGCCGGAGGGGGCAGGCGGACTGGCAGCAGGACATAGGATGCTGCAGTAAAAGGATTTTTTGTTTTCCCTATCTACAGCGTAGAGCCTTGCTGCAGATGCAGTGGCATACCCTCCAACTGTAACGTTTTGGCAGGTACAGTACCTTTTTTATGGTCTGTACCGATTTTTGGCTCTCCGAATGTCCATTGTAAGTATAGGAAAAGGGGCGGGAGGGCGTCTCTCGCTCTATTATCTGTGGACTGGGTGTGATAGACCTGCTAACTCAATGAGCTCCTAGCCACGCCAAGCGTTCGACACACAGGCACAGAGTCACAGATCTGGGCTATTATATAGGAGATGAATGTGATCTTCAGTGATATATTTATGTACTCTGCAATAGGACAATAATAAAAGAAAATGAAAATGTATTCTTCATTTATTTTTTATTCCTAAATATCCTCATGAATCTTTTCATAATGAAGCCACGACGTGCATCTCACCTAATAACCTACTGTACATAGGACATTTAGCAGAGCCGGATTAAGGTGGGGGTAATGTGTTACCAAACCATTAAGTTACAGATGGGGCGCTGTAACTTAATGGTCTGGTAACACATTTGTATAGTTTGTATATCTGTGTGTCCCTAAATGTGTGTCAAATCCACCTGTGTGTCATCCTGTACCTATCTGTGGGACTCTGGTCACCAACAGGAGCCTCCCTGTCTTAAATTCTTTGGCCCCCCCAAGCCCTTAATCCAGCCCCGAGGCACTGTAGACGTGTGTTATGCCTGTGCTTAGTCCCTGTGTACAGGTGACAAACACAAGCAGAGTGTTGTTAGGATTAGTTAGGATGGTGGGCTGCTGTGAGTCCACCCGTTCACTCTGCACTGCCTTGGTGAGTCACAATACCGTGGAGGTCCTTGGGGCTCTACCAATCATCAACACAGCTCGGAGGAGACGTTGGGGCATGTATGAGCAGCTACAGCCTACATGGGTACTGCTGGGCTGTGACCCCCCCTTTAACTGCCGTTTCCCTTGACATGCTTCCCTCAGCGCGACTCTGCTTACTGGCGACCAGACGCGCAGCCCCCATCTCCCTGCTGTGCCTTCTCTATTCCTGCCTGTCTGCCCTTCAGGTGCACTCTGTACAGTATGTTCTGCGACACCCGTTGTTGGTCAGCCTTGGGTGTCGGCAGACCAGTCTGTAATGCTGCAGTGGGTCAGGAATATGGCTGATGCCATAGCTGAACTGCATCACTCTCAGTTTTAAATTGGAGATCTCCCAAAGCAAGCTAAGAAGGTGGGGGTACGTCCGGCAAGACAGACCGCACTCAAAATTTTGAGCCCCACATGGGCATCCTACATCATGAACATACAGAACCGATAGAATCTCGTAAAGGTAAGTACAGATGACCAGGTAGCTGACCTACGCAGCTGTTCCACAGAAGCGCCACAGCAAACCGCCCAGGCGACACCAACAGCCCGAGTTGAATGAGCACACAGCAGGAACGTCAGAGGGCAGATAGGCCTGTCGAATAGCTGAAGTGACCAATGAGCAATGGTGCTTTTTGAGGCCGGCCAACCCTGTTTGGGAGCGTCAATGAGAATCAATAAGGACTCTGTATGATGAATAGGAGCTATATGAGCAACATAAATCCTCAAAGCACGGACCACATCTAGCAATTCTAGAAGGGAGCCTTCTGGAGAAGAGGAGTAACTGGAATAGGCAGGAAGCACAATGTCCTGTATATGATGGAACGCAAAGACAACCTTAGGAAGAAAGGAAGGCTTGGTCCATAAAACCACCCTATCCAAATGGAAAATAAGCAAGGGAGGCTTGCAAGACAAGGCCACTAATTCTGAGAATCTCTGAGCGGAAGCAATGGCCAAGAGAAAGACCTTTTAGAGTAAGAAAAGGCAACTTGACTGACTCCAGCTGGTCAAAAGGAGGTTTCTGGAGGGCCGTCTGGAGAAGATTCAAGTCCCAAGAAGGGACAGGAGGGACATAAGGAGGCTGGATCCGAAGAACTCCCTGAAGAAAGATTTGGACGTCTTTCTCTGAAAGAGAACTGACAAGGCTGAAACCTGCCCTTTAAGAGGACAGACGAAGACCTCTCAGAAGACCATCCTGGAGAAAAGATAAGAGACCTGGCAAACGAAACACACCAGCAGGGAGATTCTTATGTTCATACAAGGCAATGTACAAATGCCAAACCCGGTGATAAAACTTTGATGTTACGAGCTTCCGAGCCTTAACCATAGTCCGGATCACCGACCGAGACAATCGAAGATGTGGGTTTCAAGAGCCAGGACGTCAAAGCCAGCCAACGGAAATTGTAGTGGTGACATGAACCTTGAAGTAGGAGATCTGGCCGTAGATGAAGATGGTAAGGTTCCGTGCAATATGTTCCGAAGAAGGGTGTACCACTGATGACGGAGCCAGCCTGGAGCTATGAGGATGACCGGAAGAGCTTCTCACCGGATGTGTTGAAGCACCCGGGAATTCAGTGGTAGAGGAGGAAACAAACAACCGAGACCTCAAAAGGAGCAGCCAGGGCGCCTACATGAGTTGCCTGAGGATCTTGAGAGTAAGAGGCGTATAGAGGAAGATTTCTGTTCCTCTGAGACATCATGAGCTCTATTTCAGAAGTGCCCGACAAGGAGACGAGAGTTAGAAACATGTCCTGGTTGATCTCCCACTCCTGGATGAAATGTGTGGCGAACGAGGTAATCTGCCTCCCAGCTCTCCACTCCTGGAATGTAGACGGCCAAGATGGCCGGAACCCAAAGTTCCACCCAACAAAGAATGTAAGGGACCTCTCTTATGGTCCTCCAGCTGCAGGTGCTGCTCTGCTTGTTGATGTAGGCCAGGCATGTCCAAACTGCGGCCCTCCAACTGTTGAGAAACTACACATCCCAGCATGCCCTGACACAGCTTTAGCATTCTCTGACAGCAAAACTGTGTCAGGGCATGCTGGAGGGCCACAGTTTGGACATGCCTGATGTAGGCTATCACAGTAGCATTGTCCGTTTGGATACAACAGGGTGCCCTTGAAGTAAGTGTTGAACGTGAACCAATGCATGGCAGATTGCTTGCAACTCGAGAATGCTGATTGGAAGAGATGATTCCAAGATGGACCAGAGGCCCTGGAAGTGGTGATTCTGAAACAATGCCCTCATTCTGTGAGGCTGGCGTCTGTAGTGATAATCATCCAAGTCCAGATGGGTTTGGAGAGTCTGAAGACACAAATCGAAAAATCTGTCTTTCCAATCTTGTTCCAGTCTTGGACCAACAACATAGAATCTGATCTTGAAGCATCAGAGCATGAAATCTGGAGAACGGCACTGCCTCAAAAAGGCTGCCACCATCTTGCCGATCAATTGCATGCATCAGAGAACCGATACTTGTGGTAATTGCAACTACAATCATACTCTGGATCAGATAGCCTAAACCTTGTCCCGGGTTAGGAAAACCCACTGACATGTTGTGTCAAAGAGCAGACCCAGAAACACCATTTGCTTTGAAGGCTGAATTTGGGAAAATTCAATATCCAGGCGAATGACTGAACAGTGTCCAACGTGAGCTGGAGATGTTGAAGGGACTTCGACAGAGCCTTCAGCAACAGGTAGTCCAAGTACGGAATAATGTTGACCCTGGAATGTCTCAGCAGGGCTACCATGTGAGCCATCTATGTGAACACCAGGGGAGCTGTGGAGAGGCTGAAAGGGAGAACCTGAAACTGGAAATGCCAGGGTCCTACTGCAAAATGCAGATGATGATGTGTCCCTGCCACATGGGAATATGGAGATAAGAGTCTTTTAGGTCTATGGAAGCCAAAAAGTCTCCTGCTTCAATGGCACAGATGACAGACCGGATCGATCCCATCTTTAACTTTCCAAGTGAAGGTAAGGATTCTACAATTTTAGATTTAGAATTGGTTGGAACAAGCCATCAGGCTTGTCCACGAGAAAAAGACTGAAATAAAACCTCAAACTTCGCAGGTGCAGAGAAACTGGAAAACTAACCCCCCTAGCTGGAAATTGAGGAAACCACCTGAAGAAGAGCCATTCTTCTGGAATTATCATGAGAAAAAGGAGAGACAAAAAAAATGGATTTTGATACTTACTGCTAAATCCCTTTCTCCGATTCCACAGGGGACACTGGAAGGCTTAAGCCCATGGGGTATAGATGATAATAGATGGAGCTGGCACTTTAAGAATTTAATGATGTGACCGGCTCCTGCCCCTCTATGCCCCCCCTCGGGACCAGTAAAAGAAACTGGGCCCGAGGAGAGATGGAAGACCAGAAGACAGAGGAGGAGGTGAATTAAAGGTAACAGAACATTAAAACAGAAAAGGTAACAGAACCATAACCAGTAAAAAGAGCTATACCAACATGTAAATGTGTGTATAACAGGCACAAAACGGATACAGAGAACTGTAAATAACAGTCACAACAAAATGCTAAGTAGCATACAATATGGCAGGAAAGAAGTGCTGGGTGGGCGTCCCGTGTCCCCTGTGGAATTAGAGAAAGGGATTTACTGGTAAGTACCAAAATCCAATATTCTCCTTCATTCACTAGGGGACACTGGAAGGCTTAAGACCGTGGGGACGTCCTAGAGCTCCCTTGTCTTCTACCGGCATACCTGATTGTAAGCCTGCAGACAACTGTTCAGCCCAGGCTTCGATAGCCTTATTTACCCACGAACCGATGAGAGTAGGTCGAACCAGCATACCTGCAGCAGTGTAGATTGCTTTCAGAGTTGTCTCTAGTCAACGGTCCGCTGGGTCCTTCAGGGCCGTCGATCCTTCCACCGGCAGGATGGTCTTCATAGACAGACGAGAAAGGGAGGGATCCACCAATGGGGGAGTTTCCCACTTCACCCTATTATCTGCTGGAAAAGGATAAGAGGCAAGAAAACTGCGTGTTTCACACCAGAGCTAAATGATCGTTTAATTCAGCTGAAACAGGGAAGGTGGCAGCTAACCTGTGTTTCTTACTAAAGAAGAATGGCTGAGCTGTATTTGTGTTTGAGTCTGTGATTTGTAGGACCTGATGCACAGATAAAATAAGCACTTCTAGTTCTTCTTAGGCTACCTCTGACTCTTCCAGAGGTTATTCACCTTCAGATTCCTCACTTCTCCCTCTTCTAACGGGTGCATTTCTTCAGTGTCTGATTCATCAGACTGTAAAACTGCAGGTAAAAACCTCCTTTTTGAAGCATTAGTTAAAACAGGAGACTTAGGTGAACCCATGGCCTTGGTAAGTCCGTCAACTGACTTAGCTAAGGCTTGTGCCCACACCGGTTCTGGCATGGATTGTACTGGGCTTCTTGAACTAGTAGCCTCTCTATTCTTACGAGAAGCTGCCAGTTCCGCATAGAGATCTGACATAACCCCGGTTAACTGAGTTAACCACATGGGACTGAACTCTTGTTCTGATGAAACAGGGTCTAATATAGGAACCTGTTAACAAGCATCACAATATAAGGTCATCTCAGTATAAAGCTTTGGATAATGAACCCTTTCCTGCCATACTGTATGCGCAGTGTTAATACAGAGAAAACAAGGAAAAATAGAGAAATAAAGGAAGACAGAGGACAAAACTGCAGAGGAGGTGATACAGAGGAGAAGGCCTCTATATCGCTGTTATATATTAACTGCGCAGGCACTACAGAGCATCTCCCTAGTGAATTTAGGGAGAAATTGTTATGCACACCAGTGCCTGCAGGAATGTACTGGTGTCAGAACTGTTATGCACTCCAGTGCCTGCAGGAATGTACTGGTGTTTGAACTGTTATGCAAAACAAATGGACTCACAGACAGACTGGGGAATATGACATAACGTACACAGAAGGTGATATAAATGGACTCACAGACAGACTGGGGAATATGACATAACGTACACAGAAGGTGATAGGGTAACAAAATACACACAAGGTGAACAGAGAAGCCCAGAGGCTAAGGAACTGGGTATCTCCCTTGTATTAGAACTGCTCAGATGGGAAAAGCAAGATGTTGTGTTTTAATACGTAGAGAACCCGAAATGCTGTTGCTAAGGGCAACAGCAAAACCCTAAAGGGTTACCAACGGGTGTGGCAGTAAACTCCTTGGTCAGAGATGGAATGATAGACACAAGGAGAGTCTCCGCAATCCTAATTCTCACTTGCAGTGCACAGGTTCAGCTTACTGCCACTAAACTGACCCCTGACACCTAGCACAGTGAGACAGGATTAGACAGGCAAGTCTTAGAATACAGCCGCAAACTTGCTAAGTTCACAGAGTAGTAAAAGAACCCCAGCAAGCTAAACGACTGACTCCAGTCTTACTGCTAGGTCTGGATTGGCAGAGTGTAATACCAAATCCCCAGGCCTATTTGCAGTAAGCAACAAACAAATACAAAGCTACACAGTACTGGTTAACTTTCAGGAACTGACTAACCAACAAAGATTCAGCAGCATCTGCTTACCCTGAGAAGAGGCCTTATAAAGCAGGTGCTGTCCACGCCCCACTCAGACCTCACAGACTGTGAGCACAAAAACCAGCACCGGATCCCCTGCCGTGCACAGAGCCTATAACCACTGCACAGCAAAAGACCCGAACCGGAGTATCAGCTGCGCTCAGGTTACTCCGCTAGCACTTGTCTCCCGGTTGCCATGACGACGTGGCAGCACAGGGCAGGAGACCCTAACAGTACCCCCCCTCTGACGAGGGGTCAAAGAACCCCTACCACCGGGTTTATCGGGGAACTGCGAGAAGAAAGAGCGTATCAGTCTGGGGGCATGAAGATCACAACTGCGCACCCACGACCGCTCCTCCGGGCCATACCCCTTCCAGTGCACCAAAAATGACAGCCGACCCCGAACCACCTTGGAGTCAAGAATCCTTTCAACAACAAACTCCCTCTGGCCACGTATCAGAAGAGGGGAAGGTCTTCCACTGGAAGAAGGATTACTAATCGCCCGTTTTAAAAGGGAACAATGAAATGTTTTATTGATACCCAAAGAACGGGGCAGATCTAACTGAAATGCCACCGGATTGATAACCCTGGTGATCTTATAAGGGCCGATGAACCGGGGGCCTAACTTATGAGATGGCTGTCTCAACTTCAAATTCTTGGTAGACAACCAGACGAAGTCTCCTAATTTGAAGCTGCAGGGTCTTTTCCGCTTATCAAAAACCCTTTTGGTCACTAATGACACAGACACAAGGGCTTTCTTCACTTTCCGCCAAATACCTCTAAGGACCGAAACCACAGAGGAACCACCAGGCGTGGAGTCCAGGGGGTCAAAAGAATTGGCCTTAGGATGATGCCCATACACACAAAGGAAGGGAGAGATCCCTGTAGCAGAGTGAACCGCGTTGTTATAGGCAAACTCCGCCATGGACAGATGAGCAACCCAGTCAGTCTGACACTTGGAGACATAACACCTGAGGAACTGCTCCAAGGACTGGTTCACCCTTTCAGTCTGCCCATTAGACTGCGGATGGTAGCCTGACGACAAGCTGACAGAAATCTGGAGATCGGAACAAAATGCCCTCCAGAATTTGGCCACAAACTGGGATCCGCGGTCAGAGACCACATCAAGTGGCAACCCGTGGAGACGCACAACATGCAGCATAAATAATTCAGACAGGCGTCTGGCCGATGGCAGCCCAACCAGTGGAACGAAGTGCGCCATCTTCGAAAACCTGTCAACGACAACCCAGATGGCTGTCATCCCCGAGGATTTGGGCAAGTCCACCACAAAATCCATTGAAATGTGGGTCCATGGCTTAGATGGGATAGAGAGTGGATGTAATGGGCCAACAGGAACCCCTCTAGGAGTCTTATTTCGGGCACAGATGTCACATGCCCGAACCCACTGATCCACATCCTTAGCCACCGAGGGCCACCACACCGCCCTAGATAGCAACTCCCGAGTTCTGGCAATACCCGGGTGACCTGCTGACTTCTTGGCATGGAATTCCAGGAACACTCGCTGTCTTAACCTAGGAGGCACAAAACAAAAGACCTACCGGAAGGTCTGGAGGAGCCTGCTCCTGTGCTCTAAGGACTAATGATATGAGGTCCTGGGTAATGCCCACTTTAATACATGATGGGGAAACAATGGGCAACGGCTCCTCGGTGGTCTCCTGGATTGGAGCAAAACTCCGCGAGAGCGCATCAGCCTTGATGTTTTTTGACCCAGGGCGATATGTTATCAAAAAATTAAAGCGAGCAAAAAACAAAGCCCATCGTGCCTGCCTGGCATTGAGACGCTTTGCTGACTCTAAATATGCCAGATTCTTATGGTCAGTGAGAATTGAGACCACAAACTTAGCCCCCTCAAGCCAGTGTCTCCACTCCTCGAGTGCATCCTTAATAGCCAACAATTCCCGGTTACCCACGTCATAATTCATCTCGGCAGGCGAAAATTTACGGGAAAAGTAAGCACAGGGATGAAGGCGATTATCAGACACTCCCATCTGAGAAAGCACTGCCCCAATACCCATCTCAGAGGCATCCACCTCCACCACAAAAGGACGCTCTGGATCTGGGTGTCGCAGCACCTTGGCCGAAACAAATGCCCTTTTGAGACGGGCAAAAGCCGCTTTAGCCTCACAAGACCAGTGAGCAACATCCGCCCCTTTCTTAGTGAGTGCCACCAAGGGCGCCACTATAGACGAAAATCCAGCGATAAATCGTCTATAAAAATTCGCAAAGCCCAGGAAACGCTGAAGCGCCTTCAAACTAGTGGGCTGCACCCAATCCAGGACTGCCTGTACCTTGGAACCCTCCATTTGGAAACCTTCTGGGGAGATAATATATCCTAGAAATGCGATTTGCTGAACTTCAAATTCGCACTTCTCCAGCTTCGCCCCAAGCCGGTGGTCTCTGAGTTTCTGGAGGACTAAGCGTACATGCTTCCGATGTTCCTCCAGGGAATGGGAGAAGATTAGGATGTCATCTAAGTATACAACTAAGAATCTATCCAAATATTCCCTGAGCACATCATTCATGAAATCCTGGAAGACTGCCGGGGCATTACAGAGCCCAAAAGGCATCACCAAATATTCATAATGCCCTGAGTGGGTATTAAAGGCAGTCTTCCATTCATCCCCCTCTCTTATTCGGATTAGATTGTACGCACCGCGTAGGTCAATCTTAGAAAAAATGGTGGCAGTACGAAGCTGGTCAAACAAGACCGAAATGAGAGGCAGTGGGTATGAGTTTTTAATCGTGATACGGTTCAATTCCCTGAAGTCGATGCAGGGTCGCAACGAACCGTCCTTTTTACCCACGAAGAAGAACCCCGACCCAACTGGAGACTGTGAAGGTCTGATAAATCCCTTAGCCAAGTTCTCCTGAATGTACTCTGCCATAGCCCGAGTCTCAGGACGTGACAGGGAGTACAACCTGCTCTTGGGAAGCTTAGCATTTGGCAACAAATCAATGGCACAGTCATAGGGGCGATGGGGAGGTAGTACCTCTGCAACTTTTTTGGAGAACACGTCCGCAAAATCTGCATAACACCCTGGCAATCCTGGCAAACTTAGCTGCGAGAGCCTGACTGGAAGGCTCAAGCATTTCCTGAAACAATCAGTACCCCAACTAAGAATCTCCCCAGAGACCCAGTCAAATTGAGGATTGTGGGCCCTTAACCAGGGTAACCCCAACACCAATGGGGCAAAAGTACAGACAGTCACATAAAAGGACAATTTTTCAGAGTGTGTGGCTCCAATAAACAAAGAAATCTGGCTAGTGCAAGAGGTAATTTTACCTTGGGATAATGGTTCCCCGTTTAACCCACAAATCTCAATTTCCGATGCCAAGGGTACTAAGGGAACAGAGTGTTTCAGGGCGAATTGGCGGTCCATAAAAACCCCGTCGGCCCCACTGTCCACAAAGGCCTCAGTCTTGACAGTTTGACCAAGGATCTTCAAGGTCACCGGAATGATAAAAGTCTTCTTGGGAAATTCTGACTTCTGGCCTGACAGGATATTTCCCATCACCCTCAGGCCCTGAAGTTTTCCGGCTTTTCTGGGCATGATACTACCACATGACCTTTATTCCCACAGTACAAACACAACCCCTGCTGTCTCCTCCGCGTCTTCTCACGCGAGGAGAGGCGGGTAGCCCCAATCTGCATAGGCTCCTCGGAAAATTCCTCAGAGTCTGAGGTTCCCTTGGGAAGGAAGGAAATCTCAGTCTCCCTTTCAAGCCTACGCTCTCTCAGCCGTCTATCCACCCGGATGGATAACTGCATGAGCTGATCCAAGCTATCAGGCAAGGGATATTGTACCAGTTGGTCCTTTATCTGGTTAGAAAGACCTCTTCGGTACTGGTGTCTCAGGGCTGGGTCATTCCACTGGGTATCATGGGCCAACCTCCGAAACTCCGTACAGTAAACCTCAACTGGCCTTCGCCCTTGCTTAAGGATCGAAATCTGAGCCTCGGCTGAGGCCGTCTTGTCAGGGTCATCATACAATATGCCCAGTGCCGTAAAAAAAAGCATCAACACTTTTAAGCGACGGACAGTCAGGCTGCAACCCATATGCCCAGACCTGTGGGTCTCCTTGTAGCAAGGAAATCACTATGCCCACCCGCTGAATCTCCGACCCAGAAGACTGAGGCCTAAGCCGGAAGTATAGCTTGCAGCTCTCCTTGAAACAAAAGAACTGCGAGCGATCTCCAGAAAAACGATCCGGGAGATTTACTTTCGGCTCCTTAACCCCTGCAGGTGCTGCTGCTGCGGAAGCTCCGCCAGCAGCCTGGGAGGTGTGCATTTTAATGGACAAATCATTAAATTGTCGAGTCAGGACCTGCACCTGATCGACCACCTGTTGCAACGTATTTTGAGGGGTATGCTCCATATTCCCACAAAATTTCAACAGGAGTATTAGGCTGCTGAATATGTTATGCACACCAGTGCCTGCAGGAAAGTACTGGTGTCAGAACTGTTATGCACTCCAGTGCCTGCAGGAATGTACTGGTGTTTGAACTGTTATGCAAAACAAATGGACTCACAGACAGACTGGGGAATATGACATAACATACACAGAAGGTGATAGGGTAACAAAATACACACAAGGTGAACAGAGAAGCCCAGAGGCTAAGGAACTGGGTATCTCCCTTGTATTAGAACTGCTCAGATGGGAAAAGCAAGATGTTGTGTTTTAATACGTAGAGAACCCGAAATGCTGTTGCTAAGGGCAACAGCAAAACCCTAAAGGGTTACCAACGGGTGTGGCAGTAAACTCCTTGGTCAGAGATGGAATGATAGACACGAGGAGAGTCTCCACAATCCTAATTCTCACTTGCAGTGCACAGGTTCAGCTTACTGCCACTAAACTGACCCCTGACACCTAGCACAGTGAGACAGGATTAGACAGGCAAGTCTTAGAATACAGCCGCAAACTTGCTAAGTTCACAGAGTAGTAACAGAACCCCAGCAAGCTAAACGACTGACTCCAGTCTTACTGCTAGGTCTGGATTGGCAGAGTGTAATACCAAATCCCCAGGCCTATTTGCAGTAAGCAACAAACAAATACAAAGCTACACAGTACTGGTTAACTTTCAGGAACTGACTAACCAACAAAGATTCAGCAGCATCTGCTTACCCTGAGAAGAGGCCTTATAAAGCAGGTGCTGTCCACGCCCCACTCAGACCTCACAGACTGTGAGCACAAAAACCAGCACCGGATCCCCTGCCGTGCACAGAGCCTATAACCACTGCACAGCAAAAGACCCGAACCGGAGTATCAGCTGCGCTCAGGTTACTCCGCTAGCACTTGTCTCCCGGTTGCCATGACGACGTGGCAGCACAGGGCAGGAGACCCTAACAGAAATGTGCCTTAAATGCCCTCACAATCTGTGCCTATCACACTCACCCCTCCCAGACCTCCGGTGTAGCTGCCTCTGTTTCCCGCTGCATGTGGTGAGCAGACAGAAGAGATGCCGCAGCCTCTGACGAACACAGGGCTCCACGCTGCACTAGGCTGCCGCCACCTCACACTGACAGCAAATCGTAATGCCGTCGGGAGTTCCACTGGACTGAGCAAATCTCCGCCCCCTTCCACTATCCGAGGCAATGTGCCATTTTTTAAAAAGTGCTTTTAAACTTTGTGCGTCGGCTGGCCTCAGCGCCTGGAACCAGAGAGCACTTTGCACTGTTTTGTACCAGGGAGGATCCCTCTGCAGTGTGTGTAGTCACATCTGTAGTATAAACAGTCCTGTGCTTTGTGTCACCTAGCTTTCTGCTAGTCAGAGTGCTGGGGTAATACTCACGTAAACTGCCATGCTGACTGGGTTGGACACTTAGCTAATGACACCATAAGGCAGCGTTGTGTGTGCTCCTTTGAGTAAATTACACAGGGACTGAGATCCCTGTAGCCAGGGACCCTGGCTCCTGCTTAAGGCAATGGTGACAGGGTTTCCCCGGTAGCTCCCTCGGTGCAGACAGGCAGGGGCAGTCATCTGCTTGTCTGTCCTCTTTGGAAAAATTCCTTTAGCTCTTGTTAAATAACTAAACTCTGGAGCAGCCCAGAGAGACATCCGGCTCCCTTAGGCATATTTCTAAAACTGGTCTGGAAGGGGGTCATAGAGGGGGAGGAGCCAGTAACATCATAAAAATTCTTAAAGTGCCGGCTCCATTTATCACCATCTACACCCCACGGTCTTAAGCCTTCCAGTGTCCCCTAGTGGATGAAGGAGAAACCAGTTTAGTACTGAACCCACAAGGTCCAGAACATACCCCCATGATATGACCCTGCTCACCCAATGGCCCGGTTCTGATCAGAGCCAGACCTCTGTGAACCTGAGCGAGCTCCTACCACCTGGGGACTGTCTACATGACGCAGGACGTCATAGGGCAAGCTTATCGAATAGTTTGGATCCTGGGTGACGAACGCCCTGGGCAACCAGGCCACACAAGGCTCCCCTTCATGAAAATCTAGAAGATCCTCTAAACGACTGGAAACCTCCTCTGCACTGGTTACGAAAGGACTGAAACAGTGAAGGTTTAGGCTTTGGAGCTGAAGAGAAGGGCTTTTTCCACCCTTGGCCTGGGAAATAATAGTTATGGTAGAATTAATGTTGATAACTCTATTTCTTCTAAGTCCACAGTATCAACATTGGGATGAGGTAGCGACAGCGGATTGGTACCAACGATCAAAGCTTTCGCCCTCTCAGAATGCAACAGGCCAGTGCCCTATATCCACGCCTCCTAGCTCAGGCAATTCAGTTGTTTTCCGAAGCTCAAGGCAGAAGCATCAGGCGAGAACAATACACATGCATACCCTTCCGAACAAGAAGAAAGAGGTTAGCAGGTGAAAGGATCCTCAAATCTGGTGCGTCAGGGTGGGATCCCTGTGGATACTGTGGACTTAGGAGAAATAGAGTTATCAATTGTAAGTCTACCATAACTATTATTTCTCCTGCAGAGTCCACAGGTTATCCACAGGATAAACATTGGGATGTTCCAAACCAAATTTAGTGGTGGGGACAATTCTGATTGGACAGGAGAATCCTTCGCCCGAATTCAGCGTTCTGAAGGGCAAAGGTATCCAAGGCATAATGTCTCATGAATGTGTTTATGGAAGACCATGTGGCTGTCTTACATATCTGTTCAGCTGATGCACCACGTTGTGCTGCCCATGATGGACCTACCTTATGAGTAGAGTGAGCAGAGACATTAGCCGGAATAGGGAGATCAGCTTGAGAATAAGCTTCTAAAAATGTAATCGGAAGCCACCTCACCAGTGTCTACTTGTCCGCAGGCCATCCTCTCTTGTGAAATCCGTAGAGAACAAAGAGAGTGTCCATCTTTCTGATGGCACTGGTAAGATCCACGTAGATAATTAAGGCACGGACTACGTCAAATGATGCATCTCCCGCAGAAAGGTCCGGCCCTTGGAAGGCCGGAACAACAATTTCTTCGTTAAGGATGAATTAAGATACCACCTTAGGACGATAACCAGATTTGGTTCTAAGAACCACTCTATCTGGATGAAAAATCAGAAAAGGAGGGCAACTTAATAATGCCCCTAAATCTGAAACTCTTCTAGCTTAAGCAATAGCCAGTAGAAAGAAAGCTTTAGTTGTCAACCATTTAAGATCCACTTGCTTTAGTGATTCAAATGAAGCGCCTTTAGGGCCAAAATTAAATCCCAAGGCACTGCAGGAGGAACAAAGGAAAGTTGGATGTGAAGCATTCCCTGGAAGAAAGTGCTAACATCCTGTAGGTTAGCAATTTTCTTTTGGAACCATACAGTCAATGCTGACACCTGCACTCTCAAGGAAGCCACCCGTAAACCTTTATAAGAAAAGAACACTGCGCTATTTAAGAACCTTCCAGACTCCAAATAAAGTGAATTCACATGTATACATAAAAACACCTTTTTATTCCGGATTAGATTAATCACATAAATCTCTAATTATTAGATGGAACCACATAAAATTATTAATCTAATAAAAAAGCTATCATATGCATATATAAATTTAACAACTCTAATTAATTCTTATTTTCAAAAGCCGGCTTTCTATATGCACCTAAAATAAAATATGGATCAGCTCTCATGCGTATATAATAACCGCAATATGTGCAATAGGGGATATACTTATTAATTGATGTGCAAATCAGTATTCTCAGATTGTCCACTCATAGAGGAAGCTCCAGTGACGAGCGAAACTAGTCAGAGAAAAGAAGGGACATCTGATGACAATATCATTCATTGCGGTTATCACCTAAGAATCACTGCACCACGCCGGACGCCAGCGAAATTACATCAGCGGCTTCACTTGGGACTGCAGCGGCATTTCATACGTTGGGGGCCGGAGACGTCCGGAGCTCCCTAGCCGCACCTGACCGGCAGTGCAGTGCATCTCCAGCTGGATCTGTCTACGTGTAAGACGGAGGGTGAGAACTTTTACCATTTAGCCAGCCTGATTAGGCAATCAGGAACTGTTACTATTATCCATGCAAAAGGAATTGCTTGAGACTTTGTAACAACGAGTGTTCAGTGTAATAACACAAGGAGCCGTTTTGAGACTTTGTAACAACAAGCGGTGATTACTACATCTGATTATTCCGTCTCTCTACAAGCAGTTAGTGGACAATCTGAGTATACTGATTTGTACATCAATTAATAAGTATATCCCCTATTGCACATATTGTGGTTATTATATACGCATGAGAGCTGATCCATATTTTATGTGCATATAGAAAGCCGGCTTTTGAAAATAAGAATTAATTAGAGTTGTTAAATTTATATATGCATATGATAGCTTTTTTATTAGATTAATCATTGTATGTGGTTCCATCTACTAATTAGAGATTTATGTGATTAATCTAATCCGGAATAAAAAGGTGTTTTTATGTATACATGTGAATTCACTTTATTTGGAGTCTGGAAGGTTCTTAAATAGCGCAGAGTGTTCTTTTCTTATATTGTCTAGCTGGTAATCCCCCTTTCTTAAAGGGGAACCACTGATTTTGTGCTTACACTAGCACAATTAACATTCAGCAGCTGATTAATATCTGTATTCCTATTAACTATTAAGGTTTGTTTTAGAATATATATAAAATTTAAAATTTAGTACTAGCGCCGCGAGACATTCTTGTATGACCTTTGTCGATTCCTGCCTGAAGGAATGCCAGGACTCTGGAAACTCTGAAAGACCTGGGGTCAAATTTCTGGTCACTGCACCATTGAATATAGGCTTGCCATATCCGGTAATAAATGAGAGCTGAGGATGGTTTGCTTGCTCTGAGCATTGTTTGAATTACCTGTTGTGAGAATCCTCTTGCTTTCAGAATGGAAGTCTCAAGAGCCACGCCGTCAAAGACAGACGATCCAGGTGCTTGTAATAGCAAGGACCCTGTGACAGTAGATCTGGACGTTGAGGGAGTAGAAATGGAGAATCCATCGACAGCCTCTGCATATCTGTATACCAATGTCTTCTGGGCCAAGCCGGAGCTATTAGTATCATGGCGCCTTTTCCCTGTTTTACCTTTTGCATTACCCTGGGAAACAGGGCGATCAGTGGAAACATAAAGGCCAGACGAAATTCCCATCTCACTGACAGGGCATCCACAAAAGGTCGCTCTGGGATCCTTTGGTCTTGACCCGTACGCGGGAACTTTGTTGTTCTGACGGGACGCCATGTGATCTATCTCCAGTAACCCCCACTGTCCACCAGAGTGACCTTAACGTGCGGCTTACCTCCTTAATTGCTTTTTGGCTGAGAGTTCCTCCTTGATGACTGAGGTACGCTACTGCTGTTGCATTGTCCGAGCGAATTTGAACTGGTTTCCCCTGAAGAATGTCCTTTGCCTGAATGAGTGCCAAATAAATGGCCCGAAGTTCCAATATATTTATTGGCAGGCAACTCTCTTCCTTGGTCCACTGTCCTTGGAAGCAACTTCTTCCTGACACTGCTCCCCAGCCCTGAAGATTGACATCTGTTGTCCGAATTTCCCAACCTGATATCCAAAAGGGTCTCCCTTTGTCCAGATGGGATGTCTGTAGTCACCAGGCTAATGACCTCCTTACTTCCAGAGGAAGGACCAAAGTCTGCGTTTTTATAGTCTGATGAAAACCATTCCATTTGGAAAGGATCAGACGTTGCAGAAGCCTCGAGTGGAACTAAACATACTCGACCATGTCAAATGTCGACACCATCAATTCCATCACACACACTGCTGCGTGAATAGATACCCTTTGACTATGTACCATCTCCTGAATCCTTGACTGTATTTTGGATATTTTGTTCAGAGGTAAAATTACTCTCTGAAGACCCGAATCCAACACAGCCCCCAAGTGAGTCATCCATTGTGAAGGAACTAGGGACAACTTAGCCCAATTTATGAGCCAACTGTGTCTCTACAAACAAGCTATTGTCTGTTGCAGATGAGACTGAAGCAATACCTGAGATTGTGCCAGGATTAATAAATTGTTGAGGTATGGAAAAATCCTTATCCCATGCTGATTACCACCATAATTTGGGTGAATACTCTGGGAGCTGTGGCCAGTCTAAATGGTAGGGCCTGAGGCTGAAAATGATGCTAGAGGATAGCAAACCTGAGATAGCGCTGATGAGACAGTGCCATAGGAACATGTAGGTAAGCATCCTAGATATCCAGGGATACCATAAAATCCTCCACATACATGGGCAAAATAATGGAATGTAGTGTCTCCATATGAAACAGAGGCACCCAAATGTACTTGTTCAGCACTTTGAGATTGAGTATGGGCCGAAACGACCCATTTGGCTTCTGTACTAGAAAAAGGTTGGAATAAAAACCTTGTCCTCGTTGTTCAGGAGGAACTGGAATTATCAATCCTGACTGAAGCAACTTCTGAACTGCCTCTTGCAAAGCCCCGGCCTTCGTTTCCACTTAAGACAGGCTGGTACAAAAAAACCCTCTGAGGAGGGTGTTTCTTGAAAGCAAACGCATAACCGTGAGATACTGCTTCATGCACCCAGGCATCTGTGGTAGACTGTTGCCAGATCTGTGCAAAATGAAGAAGTCGGCCTCCCACCCTGGGATCCCCCAGGTGGAAGCCCACACCTTCAGGCTGATGGCTCATCTTCTGACTTGGAAGCTGACCCTCTTGTAGCCAAATGCTTTTTAGTTTTACCAAACTTGTCAGATTGAGACTGTTTGTCATAACCCTATCCTTTTGATTTTCCTTGAGTCCGAAAAAGCAGAAAAGCTGGAAATCTAGGCTTGGATTTGTGTGTGGAAGGAAACTTCACTTTCTTGGAGTCTGCTTCTGACTCCAAAATACTGTTTAATTCTTTACCAAAAAGAATATCTCCAGTAAAAGGCAAAGACTCCAGAAACTTCTTTGATTATAAGTCAGCTTTCCATGTACATAGCCAAACCGCTCTGTGAGCTGCTACTGCTGAGGTTAATGCCTGAGAGGCAATTGTAACCATATCCAAGGCTGCTTCTTCCATAAAAATAGCCACCTGTTTGATATGTGCAATATGGGATTTTTGCTCTCTAGATGCCAATGATAGATCCTCCTCCAATGCATCAGCCCAGGCTGCCACTGCTTTTGTCATCCAGGCTGAAGCTATGGCTGGTCTTATGATTGCCCCAGAAAAGGAGAAAATAAGATTTTACTTACCGGTAAATCTATTTCTCGTAGTCCGTAGAGGATGCTGGGACTCCGTAAGGACCATGGGGAATAGACGGGCTCCGCAGGAGATAGGGCACTTTAAGAAATCTTTGGACTCAGGGTGTGCACTGGCTCCTCCCTCTTTGCCCCTCCTCCAGACCTCAGTTAGGGAAACTGTGCCCAGAGGAGATGGACAGTACGAGGAAGGATATTTGTAAATCTAAGGGCGAGATTCATACCAGCCACACCAATCACACCGCATAACTTGTGATAAACTAACCCAGTTAACAGTATGAACAACAACATAGCCACGGTTCCACCGAAAAACTATAACATAACCCTTATGTAAGCAATAACTATATACAAGTCTTGCAGAAGAAGTCTACACTTGGGATGGGCGCCCAGCATCCTCTACGGACTACGAGAAATAGATTTACCGGTAAGTAAAATCTTATTTTCTCTAACGTCCTTGAGCATGCTGCGACTCCGTAAGGACCATGGGGATTATACCAAAGCTCCCAAACGGGCGGGAGAGTGCAGATGACTCTGTAGCACCGATTGAGCAAACAGGAGGTCCTCCTCAGCCAGGGTATCAAACTTATAGAACTTTGCAAAGGTGTTTGTCCCCGACCAAGTAGCTGCTCGGCACAACTGTAATGCCGAGACCCCTCGGGCAGCCGCCCAAGAAGAGCCCACTTTCCTAGTGGAGTGGGCCTTAACCGATTTCGGTAACGGCCATCCTGCCGTAGAATGCGCCTGCTGAATCGTGTTACAGATCCAGCGAGCAATAGTCTGCTTTGAAGCAGGAGCGCCAACCTTGTTGTCCGCATACAGAACGAACAAAGCTTCAGTCTTCCTGATTCTAGCCGTTCTGGTCACATAAATCTTCAAAGCCCTGACTACATCCAGGGACTCGGAATCCTCCAAGTCCCGTGTAGCCACAGGCACGACAATAGGTTGGTTCACATGAAAAGATGAGACCACTTTTGGCAGAAAATGAGAACGAGTCCTCAACTCTGCCCTATCCACATGAAAAAACAAGTATGGGCTTTTATGTGATAAAGCCGCCAATTCGGAAACACGTCTTGCCGAAGCTAATGCCAACGACATGACCACTTTCCACGTGAGGTATTTCAATTCCACAGTTTTGAGTGGTTCAAACCAAGGTGACTTGAGGAAACGTAACACCACGTTAAGATCCCAAGGCGCCACCGGAGGCACAAAGGGAGGCTGAATATGCAGCACCCCCTTCACAAAAGTCTGTACCTCAGGAATAGAGGCTAATTCTCTTTGAAAGAAAATGGATAAGGCCGAAATCTGGACCTTTATGGACCCTAATTTTAGGCCCAAAGTCACTCCTGTTTGAAGGACGTGAAGTAGACGGCCCAAATGGAACTCCTCTGTAGGAGCAGCTCTGGCCTCACACCAAGAAACATATTTCCGCCATATACGGTGATAATGTTTTAACGTCACGTCTTTCCTAGCCTTGATCAGTGTAGGAATGACTTCCTCCGGAATTCCTTTCCGCTAGGATCCAGCGTTCAACCGCCATGCCGTCAAACGCAGCCGCGGTAAGTCTTGGAACAGACAGGGCCCCTGCTGCAGTAGGTCCTGCCTTAGAGGAAGAGGCCACGGATCTCCTGCGAGCAACTCTTGCAGCTCCGGTTACCAAGTCCTCCGTGGCCAATCTGGAACAATGAGGATTTTTCTGACCCTGCTTCTTCGTATTATTCTCAACACCTTGGGTATGAGAGGAAGAGGAGGAAACACATAGACCGATCTGAACACCCAAGGTGTCACCAGAGCGTCTACCGCTACCACCTGAGGGTCCCTTGACCTGGCGCAATACCGCTTTAGCTTTTTGTTGAGACGGGATGCCATCATGTCTATTTTAGGCAGTCCCCACCGATCCGTGATCTGTGCAGAGACTTCTTGATGAAGTCCCCACTCTCCCGGATGCAGGTCGTGCCTGCTGAGGAAGTCCGCCCCCGGGATGTACACTGCTGACAGCGCGTTTACATGGCCTTCCGCCCAGCGTAGAATCCTGGTCGCTTCTGCCATGGCCACTCTGCTCCTTGTTCCGCCTTGTCAGTTTATATGAGCCACTGCCGTGACATTGTCTGACTGAATCAGAACCAGTTTTCTCCAAAGCAAGTTCTCCGCTTGACGCAGGGCGTTGTATATGGCCCTCAACTCCAGGACGTTGATGTGGAGACAAGTCTCAAGGTTTGACCAGAGACCTTGGAAATTTCTTCCCAGTGTTACTGTTCCCCAGCCTCGGAGGCTTGCGTCCGTGGTCACCAGGACCCAGTCCTGAATTCCGAACCTGCAACCTTCTAGTAGGTGAGCACTGTTCAGCCACCACAGGAGAGATACCCTGGTCCTGGGAGACAGGGTGATCCTTTGATGCATTTGTAAATGGACCCACACCACTTGTCCAAGAGGTCCCATTGAAAAGTCCTCGCATGGAACCTGCCGAAAGGGATGGCCTCGTAGGAAGCCACCATCTTCCCCAGGACCCGCGTGCAATGATGCACTGAAACCTTTTTTGGTTTTAATAGGTTCCTGACCATGGCTATGAGTTCCTGAACCTTTTCGATCGGAAGAAAAACCTTTTTCTGGTCTGTGTCTAGAATCAGCCCCAAAAAGGTCAGACGCGTTGTAGGGACTAGCTGGGACTTCGGTATATTGAGAATCCAGCCGTGTATCTGAAACGTCTTCATGGACAGAGACACGCTGTCCAGCAACCTCTCCCGAGATCTCGCCTTTATAAGGAGATCGTCCAAGTATGGGATAATTGTGACCCCCTGCCTGCGCAGGAGCACCATCATTTCCGCCATTACCTTGGTGAAAATTCTCGGGGCCGTGGAAAGCCCAAACGGCAACGTCTGAAATTGGTAGTGACAGTCCTGCACTGCAAATCTCAGGAACGCCTGATGCGGGGGGAATATCGGAACATGAAGGTAAGCATCCTTTATGTCCAGGGACACCATCCAATCCCCCCCCTCCAGGCTGGCGATGACCGCCCTGAGTGATTCCATTTTGAACTTGAACCTCTTCAAGTACAGGTTCAGAGATTTTAGGTTTAAAATGGGTCTGACCAAACCGTCCGGTTTCGGGACCACAAACAGGGTTGAGTAATATCCCTCTTCTTGCTGGAGATGAGGAACTGTGACAATCACCTGTTGAATATACAATTTTTGGATTGCTGCCAACACTAGCTCCCTCCCTGACGGGGAAGCCGGCAGAGCCGATTTGAAAAATCGTCGAGGAGGCAAGTCTTCGAATTCCAGCCTGTATCCCTGAGAAACAATCTCTAATGCCCAGGGATCCATCCGCGAGTGAACCCAGACGTGGCTGAAAAATCGAAGACGAGCCCCCACCAGATCTGCCTCCCCTCGGAAAGCCCCAGCGTCATGCGGTGGACTTCACAGACGCAGGGGAGGACTTCTGCTCTTGGGAACTAGCTGTGTGCAGCTTTTTTCCCCTGCCTTTCTCTCTGAGAACAAAGGATGATCCACGTACCTTCTTGTTTTTATTGGAACGAAAGGACTGCATTTGATAATGAGGAGCCTTTTTTGTATGCTGTGGGGGGGACATAAGGTAAGAAATTTGACTTACCAGCCGTAGCCGTCGAGACAAGATCCGAGAGGCCGTCTCCAAACAATTCCACCCCTTTGTAAGGCAAGGACTCCATATGCTGCTTTGAATCGGCATCTCCCGTCCACTGTCGGGTCCACAAGAGCCGCCTAGCAGAAATAGACATAGCATTTATTCTGGAGCTTAATAAACAACTGTCTCTCTGAGCATCCCTCACATACAAGGCAGCATCTCTGATATGCTCTATGGTCATTTGAATGGCGTCCCTATCTAAGGAGTCAATTTCCGTAGATAAGGAATCTGCCCATGCTACAACCGCACTACAAACCCAGGCCGACGCCATAGCCGGTCGAGCAATAGTACCGGAATGATTGTAAATGTGCTTTAAGGTAATTTCCTGCCTGCGATCAGCAGTTTCCTTGAGGGAAGCCGTATCCTGAGAAGGCAGTGCCACCTTTTTGGACAAACGTGTCAGCGCCTTGTCAACTTTTGGCGAAGATTCCCGGCGTATCCTATCAGTTTGTGGAAAAGGATACGCCATGAGAATCCTTTTGGGAACTTGTGGTCTCCTATCCGGAGATTCCCAAGCCTTTTCGCACAAGTCACTTAATTCAAATGAGGATGGAAAGTGACTTCAGGCTTTTTCCCTTTATACATGTGTACCCTCGTGTCAGGGACAGGGGGTTCCTCAGTAATATGCAAAACCTCTTCAATGGCCATAATCATGTACCGTATGCCCTTAGCCACCTTTGGCTGTAATTTTGCATCTTCATAGTCGACACTAGAGTCAGTATCTGTGTCGGTATCTGTGTCATCGATCTGGGATATGGTGCGCTTCTGAGACCCCGAAGGACCTGGCGCCCCAGGGACAGGCATGGACTGGCTACCTGACTGATCCCTAGCTTCTGCCTTGTCTAATCTTTTATGCAATAGATTGACATTTGCATTCAAGACATTCAGCATATCCACCCATTCCGGTGTCGGCGTTGCCGACGGCGACCTGTCATTCAAGCACTCCCCCTCCACATTGAGCGAGCCTTCCTCGTCAAACATGTCGACACACGCGTACCGACACACTTCACACACACAAAGGGAACCCCTTTCCTGAAGACAGTATCCCTGTCAAGGCCCTTTGGAGAGACAGAGAGAGAGAGAGTATGCCAGCACACACCCCAGCGCAATAACCCTGGAGACCAACACAAATTGTTTTTCCCCAGCAGCGCTGTATAATATGTAAACCGCCTATTATGTGCCCCCCCCCCTCTTTTAAGCACCCTTTCACCGTGTGTAAGCAGGGGAGAGTCCGGGGAGCTTCCTCTCAGCAGTGCTGTGGAGAGAAAATGGCGCTGGTGAGTGCTGAGGGAGAAGCCCCGCCCCCTCGGCGGCGGGCTTCTGTCCCGCTCAAACTTAGTAAAATATGGCGGGGGCTCTTTTATATACATGTACAGAGCCCACCTGTACATTTATATAGTCTTTTTGCCATGCAGAGGTTTATATTGCTGCCCAGGGCGCCCCCCCCCCCCCTGCGCCCTGCACCCTTACAGTGACCGGAGTATGTGAGGTGTATGGGAGCAATGACGCACAGCTGCAGTGCTGTGCGTTACCTCAGTGAAGCTGAAGGCTTCTGCCGCCTGACGACTTCTGTCTTCTGTACTTCTAGCTCTGTGAGGAGAACGGCGGCGCGGCTCCGGGGGTGGACGCCCAGTAAGAACCTGCGTTCACCCCCTTTGGAGCTAATGGTGTCCAGTAGCCAAGGAAGCAGAGCCTATCTTTGACAAGAAGGTCTACTCCTCTCTCCTCAGTCCCTCGATGCAGGGAGCCTGTTGCCAGCAGTGCTCCCTGTGAAAAAATAAGAATTTACTTACCGATAATTCTATTTCTCGTAGTCCGTAGTGGATGCTGGGGACTCCGTAAGGACCATGGGGAATAGCGGCTCCGCAGGAGACTGGGCACATCTAAAGAAAGCTTTAGGACTATCTGGTGTGCACTGGCTCCTCCCCCTATGACCCTCCTCCAAGCCTCAGTTAGGATACTGTGCCCGGACGAGCGTACACAATAAGGAAGGATTTTGAATCCCGGGTAAGACTCATACCAGCCACACCAATCACACCGTACAACTTGTGATCTGAACCCAGTTAACAGCATGATAACAGAGGAGCCTCTAGAAAAGATGGCTCACTACAGCAATAACCCGATTTTTTGGTAACAATAACTATGTACCAGTATTGCAGACAATCCGCACTTGGGATGGGCGCCCAGCATCCACTACGGACTACGAGAAATAGAATTATCGGTAAGTAAATTCTTATTTTCTCTAACGTCCTAAGTGGATGCTGGGGACTCCGTAAGGACCATGGGGATTATACCAAAGCTCCCAAACGGGCGGGAGAGTGCGGATGACTCTGCAGCACCAATTGAGAGAACTCCAGGTCCTCCTCAGCCAGGGTATCAATTTTGTAGAATTTTACAAACGTATTTGCTCCTGACCAAGTAGCTGCTCGGCAAAGTTGTAAAGCCGAGACCCCTCGGGCAGCCGCCCAAGATGAGCCCACCTTCCTTGCGGAGTGGGCATTTACAGATTTTTGGCTGTGGCAGGCCTGCCACAGAATGTGCAAGCTGAATTGTACTACAAATCCAACGAGCAATAGTCTGCTTAGAAGCAGGAGCACCCAGCTTGTTGGGTGCATACAGGATAAACAGCGAGTCAGATTTTCTGACTCCAGCCGTCCTGGAAACATATTTTCAGGGCCCTGACAACGTCTAGCAACTTGGAGTCCTCCAAGTCCCTAGTAGCCGCAGGCACCACAATAGGTTGGTTCAGGTGAAACGCTGAAACCACCTTAGGGAGAAACTGAGGACGAGTCCTCAATTCCGCCCTGTCCGAATGGAAAATCAGATAAGGGCTTTTACAGGATAAAGCCGCCAATTCTGACACGCGCCTGGCCCAGGCCAGGGCCAACAGCATGACCACTTTCCATGTGAGATATTTTAACTCCACAGATTTAAGTGGTTCAAACCAATGTGACTTTTGGAACCCAAAAAACTACATTGAGATCCCAAAGTGCCACTGGAGGCACAAAAGGAGGCTGTATATGCAGTACCCCTTTTACAAACGTCTGAACTTCAGGGACTGAAGCTAGTTCTTTTTGGAAGAAAATTGACAGGGCCGAAATTTGAACCTTAATGGACCCCAATTTCAGGCCCATAGACACTCCTGTTTGCAGGAAATGTAGGTATCGACCCAGTTGAATTTCCTCCGTCGGGCCTTACTGGCCTCGCACCACGCAACATATTTTCGCCAAATGCGGTGATAATGTTTTGCGGTTACATCCTTCCTGGCTTTGATCAGGATAGGGATGACTTCATCCGGAATGCCTTTTTTCCTTCAGGATCCGGCGTTCAACCGCCATATTGTCAAACGCAGCCGCGGTAAGTCTTGGAACAGACAGGGTCCTTGTTGGAGCAGGTCCCTTCTTAGAGGTAGAGGTCACGGATCCTCCGTGAGCATCTCTTGAAGTTCCGGTTACCAAGTCCTTCTTGGCCAATCCGGAGCCACGAATATAGTGCTTACTCCTCTCCATCTTATCAATCTCAGTACCTTGGGTATGAGAGGCAGAGGAGGGAACACATACACTGACTGGTACACCCACGGTGTTACCAGAGCGTCTACAGCTATTGCCTGAGGGTCCCTTGACCTGGCGCAATACCTGTCGAGTTTTTCCCAACGGTTTATAATCATGTAGAAGACTTCTGGGTGAAGTCCCCACTCTCCCGGGTGGAGGTCGTGCTGAGGAAGTCTGCTTCCCAGTTGTCCACTCCCGGAATGAATACTGCTGACAGTGCTATCACATGATTTTCCGCCCAGCGAAGAATCCTTGCAGCTTCTGCCATTGCCCTCCTGCTTCTTGTGCCACCCTGTCTGTTTACGTGGGTGACTGCCGTGATGTTGTCCGACTGGATCAACACCGGCTGACCTTGAAGCAGAGGTCTTGCTAAGCTTAGAGCATTGTAAATGGCCCTTAGCTTCAGGATATTTATGTGAAGTGATGTCTCCAGGCTTGACCATAAGCCCTGGATATTCCTTCCCTGTGTGACTGCTCCCCAGCCTCGCAGGCTGGCATCCGTGGTCACCAGGACCCAGTCCTGAATGCCGAATCTGCGGCCCTCTAGAAGATGAGCACTCTGCAACCACCACAGGAGGGACACCCTTGTCCTTGGTGACAGGGTTATCCGCTGATGCATCTGAAGATGCGACCCGGACCATTTGTCCAGCAGGTCCCACTGGAAAGTTCTTGCGTGGAATCTGCCGAATGGGATTGCTTCGTAGGAAGCCACCATTTTACCCAGAACCCTTGTGCATTGATGCACTGAGACTTGGCTCGGTTTTAGGAGGTTCCTGACTAGCTCGGATAACTCCCTGTCTTTCCCCTCCGGGAGAAACACCTTTTTCTGGACTGTGTCCAGGATCATCCCTAGGAACAGAAGACAAGTCGTCGGAACCAGCTGCGATTTTGGAATATTGAGAATCCAATCGTGCTGCCGCAACACTACCTGAGATAGTGCTACACCGACCTCCAACTGTTCCCTGGATCTTATCCTTATCAGGGAATCGTCCAAGTAAGGGATAACTAAAATTCCCTTCCTTCGAAGGAATATCATCATTTCGGCCATTACCTTGGTAAAGACCCGGGGTGCCGTGGACCATCCATACGGCAGCGTCTGAACTGATAGTGACAGTTCTGTACCATAAACCTGAGGTACCCTTGGTGAGAAGGGTAAATTTTGACATGAAGGTAAGCATCCTTGATGTCCCGAGACATCATGTAGTCCCCTTCTTCCAGGTTCGCAATCACTGCTCTGAGTGACTCAATCTTGAATTTGAACCTCTGTATGTAAGTGTTCAAAGATTTTAGATTTAGAATCGATCTCACCGAGCCGTCCGGCTTCGGTACCACAACAGTGTGGAATAATACCCCGTTCCCTGTTGCAGGAGGGGTACCTTGATTATCACCTGCTGGGAATACAGCTTGTGAATGGCTTCCAAAACTGTCTCCCTGTCAGAAGGAGACATCGGTAAAGCCGACTTTAGGAAAACGGCGAGGGGGAGACGTCTCGAATTCTAATTTGTACCCCTGAGATATCACCTGAAGGATCCAGGGGTCTACTTGCGAGTGAGCCCACTGCGCGCTGAAATTCATTGAGACGGGCCCCCCACCGTGCCTGATTCTGCTTGTAAAGCCCCAGCGTCATACTGAGGGCTTGGCAGAGGCGGGAGAGGGTTTCTGTTCCTGGGAACTGGCTGATTTCTGCAGCCTTTTTCCTCTCCCTCTGTCACGGGGCAGAAATGAGGAACATTTTGCCCGCTTGTCCACGAAAAGACTGCGCCTGATAATACGGCGTCTTCTCATGTTGAGAGGCGACCTGGGGTACAAACGTGGATTTCCCAGCTGTTGCCGTGGCCACCAGGTCTGAAAGACCGACCCCAAATAACTCCTCCCCTTATTAAGGCAATACTTCCAAATGCCGTTTGGAATACGCATCACCTGACCACTGACGTGTCCATAACCCTCTACTGGTAGAAATGGACAATGCACTTAGACTTGATGCCAGTCTGCAAATATTCCGCTGTGCATCACGCATATATAGAAATGCATCTTTTAAATGCTCTATAGGCAAAAATATACTGTCCCTATCTAGGGTATCAATATTTTCAGTCAGGGAATCCGACCACGCCAACCCAGCACTGCACATCCAGGCTGAGGCGATTGCTGGTCGCAGTATAACACCAGTATGTGTGTAAATACATTTTAGGATACCCTCCTGCTTTCTATCAGCAGGATCCTTAAGGGCGGCCATCTCAGGAGAGGGTAGAGCCCTTACAAGCGTGTGAGCGCTTTATCCACCCTAGGGGGTGTTTCCCAACGCACCCTAACCTCTGGCGGGAAAGGATATAATGCCAATAACATTTTAGAAATTATCAGTTGTTATCGGGGGAAAACCACGCATCATCACACACCTCATTTAATTTCTCAGATTCAGGAAAACTACAGGTAGTTTTTCCTCACCGAACATAATACCCCTTTTTGGTGGTACTCGTATTATCAGAAATGTGTAAAACATTTTTCATTGCCTCAATCTTTTATACAGAGCTGACACTGTCACGTAATTCCTTCCAACAGTTCATCCACTCAGGTGTCGACCCCCTAGGGGGTGACATCACTATTACAGGCAATCTGCTCCGTCTCCACATCATTTTTCTCCTCATACATGTCGACACAAACGTACCGACATACAGCACACACACAGGGAATGCTCTGATAGAGGACAGGACCCCACTAGCCCTTTGGGGAGACAGAGGGAGAGTTTGCCAGCACACACCAAAGCGCTATATATATACAGGGATAACCTTATATAAGTGTTTTTCCCCTTATAGCTGCTGTATTGTTAATACTGCGCCTATTTAGTGCCCCCCTCTCTTTTTTAACCCTTTCTGTAGTGTAGTGACTGCAGGGGAGAGCCAGGGGAGCTTCCCTCCAACGGAGCTGTGAGGGAAAATGGCGCCAGTGTGCTGAGGAGATAGGCTCCGCCCCTTTTTCGCAGACTTTTCTCCTGCTTTTTTATGGATTCTGGCAGGGGTTAAAATTCATCCATATAGCCCTGGGGGCTATATGTGATGTATTTTCGCCAGCCAAGGTGTTTTTATTGCTGCTCAGGGCGCCCCCCCCTAGCGCCCTGCACCCTCAGTGACCGAAGTGTGAAGTGTGCTGAGGAGCAATGGCGCACAGCTGCAGTGCTGTGCGCTACCTTGGTGAAGACAGGATGTCTTCTGCCGCCAATTTTCCGGACCTCTTCTGTCTTCTGGCTCTGTAAGGGGGCCGGCGGCGCGGCTCTGGGACCCATCCATGGCTGGGCCTGTGTTCGTCCCTCTGGAGCTAATGTCCAGTAGCCTAAGAAGCCCAATCCACTCTGCACGCAGGTGAGTTCGCTTCTTCTCCCCTTAGTCCCTCGATGCAGTGAGCCTGTTGCCAGCAGGTCTCACTGAAAATAAAAAACCTAAACTAAAACTTTCACTAAGAAGCTCAGGAGAGCCCCTAGTGTGCACCCTTCTCGTTCGGGCACAGAGATCTAACTGAGGCTTGGAGGAGGGTCATAGGGGGAGGAGCCAGTGCACACCAGATAGTCCTAAAGCTTTCTTTAGATGTGCCCAGTCTCCTGCGGAGCCGCTATTCCCCATGGTCCTTACGGAGTCCCCAGCATCCACTTAGGACGTTAGAGAAAGTAGTAAAAGGTAGAAAGAAAAAATCCAAACAAAAATGCTTCTAGGCAGAGAACTCTGGAGAGCTCTCTGCAGTGCACCCAACTTGCTCTGGGCACAGTGTAAAACTGAGGTCTGGAGGAGGGGCATAGAGGGAGGAGCCAGTGCACACCCAGAGTCCAAAGCTTTCTTAAAGTGCCCTATCTCCTGCGGAGCCCGTCTATTCCCCATGGTCCTTACGGAGTCCCAGCATCCTCAAGGACGTTAGAGAAAATGGCTTTTAGAAAACCATCTATTTTCCTATTCGTGACATAATTTAATAATGTTAAAAGCAGAGGTAATGTAGATTTTCGCACCAATCGAATGACATGCGTATCTACTTTGGGAGCCACCTCCCTTTTTAAACAGTCCCCAGCCGGAAGAGGATAATGGGAATTCTATTTCTTTGCAATTCTAAACTTCTTACTGGGTGTTCACCAAGCCTCTTGCATAATTTCCGTCAGCTGTTCTGATCCAGGAAATTCAGTCTTTACTGTTTTGGGACATTTAAACACAGGTGCCTTAGATTTTAACAAAAGCTCTGCTGCTTCCTCAAAGGATTGTATGGCTTTCATAGTACAAATTAGAGCAGATATGTCCACTGAGCTGAGCCCTTCATCGTCATCTCTGTATGCAGACACGGAGTGCGATGAGTCCACATCCCCAACGAGTCCCCATCTGAAACATGTGTAGACTGTGAAGATGTTGTTTCATGTCTATGTGATTTACTTTCCATCGGCCTTTCAGACTGTTTTTGTTGAAAGGCTGCAGATTGCTGTACTGGATGTGATAACCCCAGGTTCTGGAGAAAATTAATACAGATGGTCTCTTAAAGAGAACCCTGCATAGATTGATATTGTGCAATTTACTATTACTGTATTTGGGAGGTCATTCCGAGTTGTTCGCTCGCAAGGCGATTTTAGCAGAGTTGCACACGCTAAGCCGCCGCCTACTGGGAGTGAATCTTAGCTTCTTAAAATTGCGAACGATGTATTCGCAATATTGCGATTACAAACTTCTTAGCAGTTTCAGAGTAGCTTCAGACTTACTCGCCATCTGCGATCAGTTCAGTGCTTGTCGTTCCTGGTTTGACGTCACAAACACACCCAGCGTTCGCCCAGACACTCCCCCGTTTCTCCATCCACTCCTGCGTTTTTTCCGGAAACGGTAGCGTTTTTTCCCACACGCCCATAAAACGGCCTGTTTCCGCCCAGTAACACCCATTTCCTGTCAATCACACTACGATCGCCGGAGCGATGAAAAAGCCGTGAGTAAAAATCCTAACTTCATAACAAATTTACTTGGCACAGTCGCAGTGCGGACTTTGCGCATGCGCACTAAGCGGAAAATCGCTGCGATGCGATGAAATTTACCGAGCGAACAACTCGGAATGACCACCCTGGTTATAGATGTTTTTCTTATGCTGCTAATTGTTGGTTCTGGAGGAAATTGGTTTATTGTGGCTCAAAGTAAATCTTGCACAGACTGATATAATATATTGACCAGAGCAAGATATTATATATATATATATATATATATATATATATATATATATATATATATATATATATATATATATATATATATATATATAGTGGTCGAAGTGGGGCGGTATACGGCGGTATGGTATATCGCCACTTCTTCCACTGACCCGGAAATCAAGTGCAGCAGGAGGCGAGGGAAGTGGCCATCCTGCTGCACATTGCCCTCTCGTCCCTCTCGTGTGAAGGAGGGAGCCTGGAGCCTTGAGCGGCAGCTGACTGAGGCCGGAGGGAGCAGAGCAGATGGACCGCGGCGGGGAGAGTGCAGGGCGACTGGCGGCTTTTCTCGCTCACAGCCGCCAGCAGCCCTGCTCTCTCCCCGCCGCGGTCCGTCTGCTCTGCTCCCTCCGGCCTCAGTCAGATGCCGCTCAGGGCTCCAAGCTCCCTCCTTCACACGCAGCGCTGCATATAGCTGTTGCCCTCGGTTATATACATTGCTGGCATAGGCCAGCAATGTATATACCGTACCACTGGTCACCAATGGTTATGCTTTTTTTTTTTTTAGCCAGTAATGTATACATTGCTGGCACAGGCCAGCAATGTATATATTCCTTCTGTCACCACTTGCCATCAATGATCAATAAAGCAGTAATATATACATTGCTGACACAGGCCAGCAATGTTTATATTACTGGCACCACTGGCCACCAATGATCAATACAGCAATAGTCAGCCGCTCACTGCCACCAGGCGCCCGCCTTTCACTGTTGCCAGCCGCTCACCCGCAAAAAATGGCGGTCAGAGGGACCTCACCGCACCAAAGGCCTCCTTACCACCGCCGCTGCCCATGGGTGCCTCCGCCGACCGCAGTCAGGTAATGTTCCCCTGCTGTCACCCTCTCTCCCTGTCGTTACTGTCCCTGTCCCTACTGTCACTCTCTCTCTCCCAGTCGTCACTCTCGCTCTCCCTGTCGTCACTCTCTCTCCCTGTCCCTGCTGTCACTCTGGCTTTCCCTGCTGTCACAATTTCA
Source organism: Pseudophryne corroboree (assembly GCF_028390025.1). Lineage (NCBI taxonomy): Eukaryota > Metazoa > Chordata > Amphibia > Anura > Myobatrachidae > Pseudophryne > Pseudophryne corroboree. Next base: position 715,208,292 of record NC_086447.1, read on the forward strand.
GCTCATTCAGTGTGCTACAATGTGAATTTCGGCTCATTCAGTGTGCTATAATGTGAATTTCGGCTCTCTCAGTGTGCTATAATGTGAATTTCGTCTCTCTGTGTGCTACAATGTGAATTTCGGCTCATTCAGTGTGCTATATTGTGGATTTTGGCTCATTCAGTGTGCTATAATGTGAATTTTGGCTCATTCAGTGTGCTATAATGTGAGTTTCAGCTCATTCAGTGTGCTACAATGTGAGTTTCAGCTCATTCAGTGTGCTACAATGTGAATTTCGGCTCATTCTGTGTGCTACAATGTGAGTTTCGGCTCATTCAGTGTGCTACAATGTGAATTTCGGCTCATTCTGTGTGCTACAATGTGAGTTTCGGCTCATTCAGTGTGCTACAATGTGAATTTCGGCTCATTCAGTGTGCTACAAGGTGAATTTCGGCTCATTCAGTGTGTTACAAGGTGAATTTCGGCTCATTCAGTGTGCTTCAAGGTGAATTTCGGCTCATTCAGTGTGCTACAATGTGAATTTCGGCTCATTCTGTGTGCTACAATGTGAATTTCGGCTCATTCAGTGTGCTACAATGTGAATTTCGGCTCATTCAGTGTGCTACAATGTAAATTTCGGCTCATTCAGTGTGCTACAAGGTGAATTTCGGCTCATTCAGTGTGCTACAGGGTGAATTTCGGCTCATTCAGTGTGCTACAGGGTGAATTTCGGCTCATTCAGTGTGCTACAGGGTGAATTTCGGCTCATTCAGTGTGCTACAGGGTGAATTTCGGCTCATTCAGTGTGCTACAGGGTGAATTTCGGCTCATTCAGTGTGCTACAGGGTGAATTTCGGCTCATTCAGTGTGCTACAGGGTGAATTTCGGCTCATTCAGTGTGCTATAATGTGAAAGGGGCACCAGTACTATATTGTATAAAGGGTTTACTACATGGGACACGCCCCTATTGGATGACCACACCCCCTTTTTTGGGTGACCACGCCCCTTTTCTGGAGCGCGCGCGCATCATTACAACCTTGACTTTTGCATACCCCCACTTCAAAATTTCCACTTCGACCACTGTATATATATATATATATATATATATACATATACACACACACACACACACATGCATACACACATACATATACACGCACACACGTGCGCGGCTAATACATAGATTTTTCTTAACGTGACGGTGTTTCTGTGCAATGGTTAAGAATGAAAGTATTCTGCATAAAATTATAGTGGCAATGTTAGATCGAGTCATCCAGCTTTTTCATATTTATTTGTTATATTATTGTTTTTTTTTTAAACTTTTTTATTGATGTGGTTTTTAATAAAATACGTGTTTTTTGTAGGAGATGATAAAATAAATAGTCTCCTGTTTCTCAGCGAATCCTAGTCTCCAGCGCTTCCATATTTATATATTGCTTTTGTTTAGTATCTCAAGGAGCTTGAGTAAGAATCCACTGGGAGCAGCAGGAAACTACGGACATTGAGTATTTGATGGGCGCCTGGTATTACAAAAAAAAAAAATTCCCTGCAGATTAAGAGTCTGACGTATAGCGTCAATTAAAAGTTTGACTTCAGATCCTGCAGCAGAATCTTCCTCCCAACCAGAAGTGTCCTCCTAGTCAGGATCTACTTCTCCTTCCTTCTGAGATGAAGCCGCAGAGTCTGGATCATCTCCCGGGAAAGTAAGAGAAATAGGCAAGGGTCGCCTCTTAGTAGCAGTGGTCCCATAAGATTCAAACAATTTACATAAAGAAGTCGCCATCTCTGATAGACACCTGCCCTTATTTCAGGCCCATAGAGGCCGGACACCTTATCTCGTATCAGACTATACAGTTTGAGTCTGAGACTGATGCAGTTCACCTATGGCATCACAAACTGGTCTGCCGACCCCCCCAGGGTGAGCAACAACGGGTGTCACAGAACATGCTGTGCAGAGTGCACCTGATGGGCAGACAGGGAGGAATAGAGAAGGAGTTGGGACTTAGGGAATCATCTCAAGGAAAAATAAGATTTTATTTACCGGTAAATCTATTTCTCGTAGTCCGTAGTGGATGCTGGGGACTCCGTAAGGACCATGGGGAATAGACGGGCTCCGCAGGAGACATGGGCACTTTAAGAAAGAATTTGGATTCTGGTGTGCTCTGGCCCCTCCCTCTATGTCCCTCCTCCAGACCTCAGTTAAAGGAACTGTGCGCGGAAGAGCTGACAGTACAAGGAAAGGATTTTGGGAATACAGGGTAAGACTCATACCAGCCACACCAATCACACCGTATAACTTATGATAACTTTACCCAGTTAACAGTATGAACAATAACAGAGCATCAGATAAACCCTGATGCAACTATAACATAACCCTTATTTAAGCAATAACTATATACAAGCATTGCAGAAAAAGTCTGCACTTGGGACGGGCGCCCAGCATCCACTATGGACTACGAGAAATAGATTTACCGGTAAGTAAAATCTTATTTTCTCTAACGTCCTTTTGGATGCTGGGGACTCCGTAAGGACCATGGGGATTATACCAAAGCTCCCAAACGGGCGGGAGAGTGTGGATGACTCAGCAGCATCGATTGAGCAAACGATAGGTCCTCCTCAGCCAGGGTATCAAACTTGTAGAACTTTGCAAATGTATTTGAACCTGACCAAGTAGCAGCTCGGCATAGCTGTAATGCCGAGACCTCTCGGGCAGCCACCCAAGAAGAGCCCACCTTCCTAGTGGAATGGGCTTTCACCGATTTTGGCTGCGGCAATCCAGCCACAGAATGAGCCTGCTGAATCGTGTTACACATCCAGCATGCAATATAGTCTGCTTTGAAGCAGGAGCACCAAGCTTCTTGGATGCATACAGGATAAACAGTGACTCCGTTTTCCTGACTCTAGCCGTTCTGTCTACATAAACCTTTAAAGCCCTGACTACATCTAGTAACTCGGAATCCTCCAAGTCACGAGTAGCCACAGGCACCACAATAGGTTGGTTCATATGAAAGGATAAGACCACTTTTGGCAGAAATTGTGGACATGTCCTCAATTCCGCTCTATCCATATGGAAAACCAGATATGGGCTTTTATGAGACAAAGCCGCTAATTCTGACACGTGCTTAGCCAAAGCCAAGGCTAATAGCATGACCACCTTCCACGTGAGATATTTCAACTCCACTGTTTTAAGTGGTTCAAACCAGTGTGATTTCAGGAAACTCAACACCACGTTAAGATCCCAAGGTGTCACTGGAGGCACAAAAGGAGGCTGAATATGCAGCACTCCTTTCCCAAACGTCTGAACTTCTGGCAGAGAAGCCAACTCCTTTTGAAAGAAAATGGAAAGGGATGAAATTTGGACCTTAATTGAGCCTAACTTCAGGCCCAAATCCACTCCTGACTGAAGGAAGTGAAGGAAACGGCCCAGGTGAAACTCCTCTGTAGGAGCATTGCTGGCCTCACACCAAGAAACATATTTTCGCCATATCCGGTGATAATGTTTAGCTGTTACGTCCTTCCTAGCCTTTATCAGCGTAGGAATGACCTCCTCCGGAATACCCTTTTCTGCTAGGATCCGGCGTTCAACCGCCATGCCGTCAAACGCAGCCGCGGTAAGTCTTGGAAGAGACAGGGTCCCTGTTGCAACAGGTCCTGTCTTAGAGGAAGAGGCCATGGATCTTCTGTGAGCATCTACTGAAGATCTGAATACCAGGCCCTTCGAGGCCAATCTGGAACAATGAGTATTGTCTGCTCTCTTTTTCGTCTTATGATTCCCAATATTTTTGAGATGAGAGGAAGAGGAGGGAACACATAGACCGACTGAAACACCCATGGTGTGACCAGGGCGTCTACCGCTACTGCCTGAGGGTCCCGTGACCTGGCACAATACCTCAGAAGCTTCTTATTGAGGCGTGACGCCATCATGTCTATTTGAGGAAGTCCCCAAAGACTTGTTATCTCTGCAAAAACTTCTTGATGAAGTCCCCACTCTCCTGGATGGAGATCGTGTCTGCTGAGGAAGTCTGCTTCCCAGTTGTCCACTCCCGGAATGAAGACTGCTGACAGAGCGCTTACATGATTTTCTGCTCAGCGAAGAATCCTGGTGGCTTCCGCCATTGCCACTCTGCTCCTTGTCCCGCCTTGGCGATTTACATGAGCCACTGCTGTGACGTTGTCCGATTGAATCAGAACCGGTAGGTCGCGAAGAAGATTCTCCGCTTGTCGTAGGCCGTTGTATATGGCCCTTAATTCTAGAATGTTGTGTAGACAAGCCTCCTGGCTTGACCATAATCCCTGAAAGTTTCTTCCTTGTGTGACTGCTCCCCATCCTCGGAGGCTCGCATCCGTGGTCACCAGAACCCAGTCTTGAATGCCGAACCTGCGACCCTCTAGAACAGTCATTCCCAACCACAGTCCTCAAGGCACACCAACAGTGCAGGTTTTAGTGATATCCAGGCTGCAGCACATATGGTTAAATAAAAATAACTAAGCTACTAATTAAGTCACCTGTGCTGAAGCCTGGATATCACTAAAACCTGCACTGTTGGTGTGCCTTGAGGACCGTGGTTGGGAAAGCCTGCTCTAGAAGGTGAGCACTCTGCAGCCACCACAAGAAATACACCCAGGCCCAGGGGGACAGGCTTATTTTCTGATGACTTTGAAGACGGGACCCGGACCACTTGTCCAGGAGGTCCCACTGAAATGTCCTCGCATGAAACCTGCCGAAGGGGATGGCCTCGTAGGTCGCCACCATTTTTCCCATTACTCGAGTGCATTGATGAACTGACACTCTGTTCGGTTTTAACAGGTCTCTGACCATGTTCTGGAGTTCCTGGACTTTTTCCATTGGGACAAAAACCCTCTTTTGTTCCATGTCCAAAATCCTGCCTAAGAACGACAGCCGAGTCGTTGGAACCAACTGTGACTGGTAGATTTAGAATCCAGCCATACTGCTGGAGCACTCTCAGGGAGAGCGACACGCTTATCAGCAACTGATCTCTCGATCTCGCTTTTATCAGGAGATCGTCCAAGTACGGGATAATTGTGACTCCCTGATTGCGCAGGAGCACCATCATTTCCGCCATTACCTTGGTGAAAAACCTCGGGCCGTGGAAAGCCCAAATGGCAACGTCTGAAACTGGTAATGACAGTCCTGTATAGCGAATTTCAGGAATGCCTGATGAGGGGGATATATGGGGACATGAAGGTATGCATCCTTTATGTCCAGTCACACCTTAAAATCCCCCCCTTCCAAATTGGAGATAACTGCACGGAGCGATTCCATCTTGAATTTGAACTTTTGCAAGTACAGGTTTAGGGATTTTAGATTTAGAATGGGTCTGACCGAGCCATCCGGTTTTGGAACCACAAACAGGGTTGAATAGTACCCCTTCCCCTGTTGAACTAGGGGAACCCTGACAATCACTTGCTGTTGACACAGCTTTTGAATTGCAGCTAAAACTATCTCCCTTTCTGAGGGAGAAGTTGGTAAAGCCGATTTGAAAAATCGGCGGGGAGGCACCTCTTCGAATTCCAGCTTGTAGCCCTGGGATACAATTTCCATCACCCAAGGATCCACGTCTGACTGAACCCAGACGTGGCTGAAGAGTCGAAGACGTGCCCCCACCGGCGCGGACTCCCTCAGTGGAGCCCCAGCGTCATGCAGTGGATTTAGTAGAAGCCGGGGAGGACTTCTGCTCCTGGGTACTAGCCATGGCAGGCAATCTTTTCCCTTTACCCTTACCTCTGGCGATGAAGGAAGAGCCCCGACCTCTTCTGGATTTATGCGACCGAAAGTACTGCATCTGATATTGTGGTGTTTTCTTTTGCTGTGGGGGAACATAAGGCAAAAAAATAAGAATTTACTTACCGATAATTCTATTTCTCGTAGTCCGTAGTGGATGCTGGGAACTCCGTAAGGACCATGGGGAATAGCGGCTCCGCAGGAGACTGGGCACAAAAAGAAAGCTTTAGAACTACCTGGTGTGCACTGGCTCCTCCCCCTATGACCCTCCTCCAAGCCTCAGTTAGGATACTGTGCCCGGAAGAGCTGACACAATAAGGAAGGATTTTGAATCCCGGGTAAGACTCATACCAGCCACACCAATCACACTGTACAACTTGTGATCCAAACCGCAGTTAACAGCATGATAACAGATGAGCCTCTGAACAGATGGCTCACAACAATAACCCGATTAGTTAACAATAACTATGTACAAGTATTGCAGACAATCCGCACTTGGGATGGGCGCCCAGCATCCACTACGGACTACGAGAAATAGAATTATCGGTAAGTAAATTCTTATTTTCTCTGACGTCCTAGTGGATGCTGGGAACTCCGTAAGGACCATGGGGATTATACCAAAGCTCCCAAACGGGCGGGAGAGTGCGGATGACTCTGCAGCACCGAATGAGAGAACTCAAGGTCCTCCTCAGCCAAAGTGTCAAATTTGTAAAATTTTACAAAGGTATTTGACCCTGACCAAGTAGCAGCTCGGCAAAGTTGTAACGCCGAGACCCCTCGGGCAGCCGCCCAGGATGAGCCCACCTTCCTTGTGGAGTGGGCATTTATAGATTTTGGCTGTGGCAGGCCTGCCACAGAATGCGCAAGCTGTATTGTATTACAGATCCAGCGAGCAATGGTCTGCTTAGAAGCAGGAGCACCCAGCTTGTTGGGTGCGAACAGGATAAACAGCGAGTCAGATTTTCTGACTCCAGCCGTCCTGGAAACATATTTTCAGGGCCCTGACAACGTCTAGCAACTTGGAGTCCTCCAAGTCCCTAGTAGCCGCAGGCACCACAATAGGCTGGTTCAGGTGAAACGCTGACACCACCTTAGGGAGAAACTGAGGACGAGTCCTCAATTCCGCCCTGTCCGAATGGAAAATCAGATAAGGGCTTTTACAGGATAAAGCCGCCAATTCTGACACGCGCCTGGCCGAAGCCAGGGCCAACAGCATGACCACTTTCCATGTGAGATATTTTAAATCCACAGATTTAAGCGGTTCAAACCAATGTGATTTTAGGAACCCCAAAACTACATTGAGATCCCAAGGTGCCACTGGAGGCACAAAAGGAGGCTGTATATGCAGCACCCCCTTGACAAACGTCTGAACTTCAGGAACTGAAGCCAGTTCTTTCTGGAAGAAAATCGACAGGGCCGAAATCTGAACCTTAATGGATCCCAATTTGAGGCCCATAGACACTCCTGTTTGCAGGAAATGCAGGAATCGACCCAGTTGAAATTCCTCCGTTGGGGCCTTCCTGGCCTCGCACCACGCAACATATTTCCGCCAAATGCGGTGATAATGCTTTGTGGTTACATCCTTCCTGGCTTTGATCAGGGTAGGGATGACTTCCTCCGGAATGCCTTTTTCCTTCAGGATCCGGCGTTCAACCGCCATGCCGTCAAACGCAGCCGCGGTAAGTCTTGGAACAGACAGGGTCCTTGCTGGAGCAGGTCCCTTCTTAGAGGTAGAGGCCACGGGTCCTCTGTGAGCATCTCTTGAAGTTCCGGGTACCAAGTCCTTCTTGGCCAATCCGGAACCACGAGTATAGTTCTTACTCCTCTCCGTCTTATAATTCTCAGTACCTTGGGTATGAGCGGCAGAGGAGGGAACACATAAACCGACTGGTACACCCACGGCGTTACCAGGGCGTCCACAGCTATCGCCTGAGGGTCCCTTGACCTGGCGCAATAACTTTTTAGTTTTTTGTTGAGGCGGGACGCCATCATGTCCACCTTTGGTTTTTCCCAACGGCTTACAATCATGTGGAAAACCTCCGGGTGAAGTCCCCACTCTCCCGGGTGGAGGTCGTGTCTGCTGAGGAAGTCTGCTTCCCAGTTGTCCACTCCCGGAATAAACACTGCTAACAGTGCTATCACATGATTTTCCGCCCATCGGAAAATCCTTGCAGCTTCTGCCATTGCCCTCCTGCTTCTTGTGCCGCCCTGTCTGTTTACGTGGGCGACTGCCATAATGTTGTCCGATTGGATCAACACCGGCTGGTTCTGAAGCAGAGGTCTCCAGGTTTGACCACACTCCCTGGAAATATCTTCCCTGTGTGACTGCTCCCCAGCCTCGAAGGCTGGCATCCGTGGTCACCAGGACCCAGTCCTGAATGCAGAATCTGCGGCCCTCTAAAAGATGAGCACTCTGCAACCACCACAGGAGAGACACCCTTGTCCTTGGTGACAGGGTTATGCTCTGATGCATCTGAAGATGCGATCCGGACCATTTGTCCAGCAGGTCCCACTGGAAAGTTCTTGCGTGGAATCTGCCGAATGGAATTGCTTCGTAAGAAGCCACCATTTTTCCCAGGACCCTTGTGCATTGATGCACCGATACTTGACCTGGTTTTAGGAGGTTTCTGATTAGATCGGATAACTCCCTGGCCTTCTCCTCCGGGAGAAATATCTTTTTCTGGACTGTGTCCAGAATCATCCCTAGGAACAGAAGACGTGTCGTCGGGATCAGCTGCGATTTTGGAATATTGAGAATCCAACCGTGCTGTCGTAACACTTCTTGAGAAAGTGCTACCCCGACTAGCAACTGTTCCCTGGATCTCGCCTTTATCAGGAGATCGTCCAAGTACGGGATAATTAAAACTCCGTTCCTTCGAAGGAGTATCATCATTTCGGCCATTACCTTGGTAAAGACCCGCGGTGCCGTGGACAAGCCAAACGGCAGCGTTTGGAACTGATAGTGGCAGTTCTGTACTACAAACCTGAGGTACCCTTGGTGAGAAGGGTAAATTGGGACATGCAGGTAAGCATCCTTGATGTCCAGAGACACCATATAATCCCCGTCCTCCAGGCTCGAGATAACTGCACTGAGTGACTCCATCTTGAATTTGAACTTCTTTATGTAAGTGTTCAATGACTTCAGATTTAAAATGGGTCTCACTGAGCCGTCTGGCTTCGGTACCACAAACAATGTGGAATAATACCCCTTTCCTTGTTGCAGGAGGGGCACCTTGATTATCACCTGCTGGGAATACAGCTTGTGAATAGCTGCTAATACCGCCTCCCTGTCGGAAGGAGTCGTCGGTAAGGCAAACTTTAGGAAACGGCGAGGGGGAGACGTCTCGAATTCCAATTTGTACCCCTGAGATACCACTTGAAGGGTCCAGGGATCTACCTGTGAGCGAGCCCACTGCGCGCTGAAATTCTTGAGACGGGCCCCCACCGTACCTGAGTCCGCCTGTAGAGCCCCAGCGTCATGCTGAGGACTTGGTGGAAGCGGGGGAGGATTTCTGTTCCTGGGAACTGGCTGTTTGCTGCAGCCTTTTTCCTCTTCCTCTGCCACGGGGCAGAAAAGAGGAGCCTTTTGCCGCTTGCCCTTATGGGACCGAAAGGACTGCGCATGATAATACGATGTCTTCTTTTGCTGAGAGGCGACCTGGGGTAAAAACGTGGATTTCCCAGCAGTTGCCGTGGAAACCAGGTCCGACAGACCTACCCCAAATAACTCCTCCCCTTTATAAGGCAATACTTCCATATGCCTTTTAGAATCGGCATCACCTGACCACTGCCGAGTCCATAACCCCCTTCTGGCGGAAATGGACATAGCACTTAGTCGTGATGCCAGTCGGCAAATATCCCTCTGTGCATCACACATGTATAAAAATGCTTCTTTCAAATGCTCTAGAGTCAGTAATATACTGTCCCTATCCAGGGTATCAATATTGTCAGTCAGGGAGTCTGACCAAGCCACCCCAGCACTGCACATCCAGGCTGAGGCGATTGCTGGTCGCAGTATAACACCAGTGTGTGTGTATATACACTTCAGGATAGTTTCCTGCTTTCTGTCAGCAGGATCCTTAAGGGCGGCCGTATCCGGAGATGGTAGTGCCACCTGTTTGGACAAGCGTGTGAGCGCTTTATCTACCCTAGGGGGAGTTTCCCAACGTGCCCTATCCTCTGGCGGGAAGGGGTACATTGCCAATAATTTCCTAGGAATTATCTGCTTTTTATCGGGAGAAACCCACGCTTCATCACACACTTCATTTAATTCCTCAGAAGCAGGAAAAACTACAGGTAGTTTTTTCTCACCAAACATAATACCCTTTTTAGTGGTACCTGTGGTATTATCAGAAATGTGTAAAACATTTTTCATTGCCTCAATCATGTAACGTGTGGCCCTACTGGAAGTTACATTTGTCTCCTCGTCGTCGACACTGGAGTCAGCATCCGTGTCGACGTCTATTTCTGCCGTCTGAGGTAGCGGGCGTTTTAGAGCCCCTGACGGCCCTTGAGACGCCTGGACAGGCACAAGCTGAGAAGCCGGCTGTCCCATGTCATCAAACTTCTTATGTAAAGAGTTAACACTTTCACGTAATTCCTTCCATAAGCCCATCCACTCAGGTGTCGACCCCCTAGGGGGTGACATCTCCATTACAGGCAATTGCTCCGCCTCCACATCATTTTCCTCTTCATACATGTCGACACAGCCGTACCGACACACAGCACACACACAGGGAATGCTCTGTAAGAGGACAGGACCCCACTAGCCCTTTGGGGAGACAGAGGGAGAGTATGCCAGCACACACCAGAGCGCTATATATATACAGGGATATCACTATATAATGTGTTTTCCCTTATAGCTGCTGATAACTGTCAAACTGCGCCAAATTAGTGCCCCCCCTCTCTCTCAGGGAGACGTCCTTCCAGCGGAGCTGTGAGGGAAAATGGCGCCAGTGTGCTGAGGGAGATAGCCCCGCCCCCTTTTCGGCTGACTTTTCTCCCGCTCTTATTGAAAATCTGGCAGGGGTTAATTTACATCCATATAGCCCTGGGGGCTATATGTGATGTATATTTGCCAGGCAAGGTGTTAATATTGCTGCTCAGGGCGCCCCCCCCCAGCGCCCTGCACCCATCAGTGACCGCAGTGTGAGGTGTGCATGAGGAGCAATGGCGCACAGCTGCAGTGCTGTGCGCTACCTTGATGAAGACTGATGTCTTCTGCCGCCGATTTTCCGGACCTCTTCTTCTTCTGGCTCTGTAAGGGGGCCGGCGGCGCGGCTCTGGGACCGGACTCCGAGGCTGGGCCTGTGTTCGGTCCCTCTGGAGCTAATGGTGTCCAGTAGCCTAAGAAGCCCAAGCTGGCTGCAAGCAGGCAGGTTCGCTTCTTCTCCCCTTAGTCCTTCGATGCAGTGAGCCTGTTGCCAGCAGGTCTCACTGAAAATAAAAAACCTAAAACTATCTTTTTTCTAAGGAGCTCAGGAGAGCCCCCTAGATTGCACCCTGCTCGGTCGGGCACAAAAATCTAACTGAGGCTTGGAGGAGGGTCATAGGGGGAGGAGCCAGTGCACACCAGGTAGTTCTAAAGCTTTCTTTTTGTGCCCAGTCTCCTGCGGAGCCGCTATTCCCCATGGTCCTTACGGAGTTCCCAGCATCCACTAGGACGTCAGAGAAAGTAGATTTACCCGCGGTAGCTGTGGAAACCAGGGTCGCGACACCTTCCCCAAATAACACCTCACCCTTGTAAGGCAAAACTTCCATATGCCTCTTTGAGTCGGCATTACCCGTCCATTGGCGGGTCCATAGGGTTCGCCTAGCAGAAATCGCCATGGCGTTGGCTCTTGAACCTAGTAGCCCAACGTCTCTCTGAGCGTCTCTCATATATAAGACTGCGTCTTTAATGTGACCTAAGGTAATAAAATGGTATCCCTATCTAGGGTGTCAATATCAGCTGACAAGTTATCTGTCCAAGCTGCTACCGCACTACAAACCCAAGCCAATGCTATTGCCGGTCTGAGTAAAGCACCCGTATGTGAATAAATTGATTTTAAGGTAGTTTCCTGTCTGCGATCAGCAGGATCCTTGAGGGCTGCCGTGTCTGGAGACGGTAGCGCCACCTTCTTGGACAAGCGCGTTAAAGCCTTGTCCACCCTTGGCGAGGATTCCCACCGTGTCCTGTCCTGTGCAGGGAAAGGATACGCCATAAGAATCCTCTTGGGCATATGCAGTTTTTTGTCTGGAGTTTCCCAAGCTTTTTCAAATAACGCGTTCAGCTCATGAGATGGTGGGGGGAAAGGTTACCTCAGGTTTCTTTTCCTTAAACATGCATACCCTCGTGTCAGGGACAGAGGGGTCATCTGTGATATGTAAAACATCTTTTATTGCAATAATCATATAATGAATACTTTTGGCCACCCTTGGGTGTAACCTTGCATCATCGTAGTCGACACTGGAGTCAGAATCCGTGTCGGTATCAGTGTCTGCTATTTGGGACAGTGGACGTTTCTGAGACCCTGAAGGGCCCTGTGACACAGTCAAAGCCATTGATTGACTCCCTGTTTTATCCCTGGACTCTGCTTTGTCCAATCTCTTATGTAATAAAGCCACATTTGCGTTTAAAACATTCCACATATCTAACCAATCAGGTGTTGGCGTTGCCGACGGAGACACCACAATCATCTGCTCCACCTCCTCCTTAGATGAGCCTTCCGCTTCAGACATCCCGACACACACGTACCGACACTCCCACACACTCAGGGATATATCTATATGGAGACAGTCCCCCAATAAGTCCCTTTGGAGAGACAGAGAGAGAGTATGCCAGCACACACCCAGCACCAACGGTCACTGGAATAAAATCCCAGTTAGTATTCAGCGCTTTTTATATAAATACACTCACTATGCCAATAAAATGTCCCCCGCCCCCCTCCCCCTTCCCCCCCTCTTTTTTGCCCTCTGTAACCTTGTTCAGCAGGGGAGAGTCCGGGGAGCCAGCATCTCTGCTGTGTGCTGTGGAGAAAATGGCACTGGTTAGTGCTGGAGGACCAAGCCCCGCCCCCTCACCGGCGGGCTTCGGTCCCGCTCAAATTATTTATACTGGCGGGGGTTTATTAATATACTGCCTCTGCAGTATCTACTGTACATGCCAGTGTCCCTAGGGGCGCCCCACCTGTGCCCTGCACCCTTACAGTGCCCGCTGTGCGTGTCTGTGTGGGAGCAATGGCGTTACCTCAGTGAAAATCTGAAGTCTTCTGCTGCCTGTGAAGTAATCTTTTCTTCTTAATACTCACCTGGCTTCTATCTTCTGGCTCTGTGAGGAGGACAGCGGCGCGGCTCCGGGACGAACGGCGAGGGTGAGACCTGCGTTCCAACCCTCTGGAGCTAATGGTGTCCAGTAGCCTAAGAAGCAGAGCCTATCATTTAAGTAGATCTGCTTCTCTCCCCTCAGTCCCACGATGCAGGGAGCCTGTTGCCAGCAGTGCTCCCTGAACATAAAAAAACTTACAAAAAGTCTTTTACAGAGAAACTCAGTAGAGCTCCCCTGCATTGCACCCAGTCTCCTCTGGGTACAGGATCTAACTGAGGTCTGGAGGAGGGGCATAGAGGGAGGAGCCAGTGCACACCCATTCTAAAGTCTTTAGAGTGCCCATGTCTCCTGCAGAGCCCGCCTATACCCCATGGTCCTTACGGAGTCTCCAGCATCCTCTAGGACGTAAGTGAAATCCTATTTTCTCTTACGTCCTAGAGGATGCAGGGGTCCATATTAGTACCATGGGGATGTACTAAGGCTCCCAGAACAGGAAGGGAGAGCGCGCAGGCTCCTGCAGAACTGCTTGACCAAACTTGAGGTAATCAGAGGCCAAAGTATCGAACTTGTAAAACTTAGCAAACGTGTTCGATCCAGACCAAGTAGCTGCTCGGCAAAGCTGTACAGCCGAGACACCCCGGGCAGCCGCCCAGGAAGAACCCACCTTATGAGTAGAGTGGGCCTTAACAGATTTTGGACACAGCAATCCTGCTGTAGAATATGCATGCTGGATGGTGAACCTGATCCAGCGGGAAATTGACTGCTTAGAAGCAGGACACCCAATTTTCTTGGGATCATTGAGGACAAACAGAGTCAGATTTTCTGTGACGTGCCGTCCTCTTCACATAAATCTTCAAAGCCCTCACAACATCCAAGGCCTTTGAAGCAATTGAGGAGTCAGTAGCCACTGGTACCACAATAGGTTGGTTGATATGAAAAACCGACACAACCTTAGGAAAGAGCTGCTGACAAGTCTTGAGTTCCGCCCTATCTTCATGGAAGATCAGATAGGGACTTTTACAGGACAAAGCCCAAGGCCAACAAAGTGACCACCTTCCACGTGAGAAACTTGATTTCAGCCTCCTGCAGAGGCTCAAACCAAGCAGATTGCAGGAACTGCAACACCACCTCAAGATCCCATGGAGCCGTATGCGCCACAAAGGGAGGCTGGATGTGCAGAACCCCTTTCAAAAAAGTCTGAACCTCAGGAAGAACAGCCAATTATTTTTGGAAGAAGATGGACAAAGCAGAGATCTGGACCTTGATGGAGCCCAATCTCAGTCCCATATCCACCCCTGCTTGCACAAAAAGGAGAAACCGTCCAAGATGAAACTCCACCGCACAAAACTTCTTGGATTCACACCAAGACACATACTTTTTCCAAATACGATGGTAATGTTTAGACGTTACCCCCTTCCTAGCCTGTATCAGGGTAGGAATAACCTCACTCAGAATACCCTTCCGAGCTAAGATCTGGCGCTCAACCACCATGCCGTCAAACGTAAATGAAGAAAAATTCCGATGTGTCCGAAGCTCAGCTCTGTTTTCATGGAAGATCAAGTATGGGCTTTTACATGACAAAGCCCCCAACTCAGACACACGTCTAGCAGAAGCTAAGGCCAACAGAGTGACAGCCTTCCACGTGAGAAACTTGACCTCAACCTCCTGCAGAGGCTCAAACCAGTCCGACTGGAGGAACTGCAACACACACGTTAAGATCCCAAGGTGCAGTAGGCGGTACAAAGGGAGGTTGGATATGTACAACTTCCGTCAAAAAAGTCTGAACCTCAGGTAGGGCAGCCAATTGTTTCTGGGAGAAAATGGATAGGGCCGAAATTTGGACCTTTATGGATCCCAACCAGAGGCCCATATCCACACCTGTTTGCAGTAAGAGGAGAAAACGTCTCAGTTGAAACTCAACCGCAGGAAAAGTCTTGGACTCACACCAAGATACATATTATTTCCAAATACGATGGTAATGTTTTGACGTTATTCCTTTCCTAGCCTGTATCGTTGTAGAAATAACCTTGTTCGGAATTCCCTTCTGAGCTAGTATCTGGCGTTCACCCTCCATGCCGTCAAACGTAGCCGTGGTAAGTCTTGATAAGCGAACGGCCCCTGTAGTAGAAGATTCTCCCAGAAGAGGCAGAGGCCTTGGATCTTCCAGCAGTAGATCTAGCAGATCTGCGTACCAAGCCCTCTTTGGCCAGTCCAAAGCAGTGAGGATTGCCAGAACCTTTGTTCTTCTTACAAGTTGTAGAACTCTTGGGATAAGAGGAAGTGGAGGGAACACATACACTGACTTGAACACCCACCGTGTTACTAGTGCGTCCACCACCACTGCCTGTGGGTCTCTCGACCTGGAACAGTACCTCCTCAGCTTCTTGTTGAGGCAGGAAGCATCATGTCTATGTGAGGAACCCCCTCATCAACCGGTTACCTCCTCGAACACCTCCGGGTGGAGGCCCCACTCTCCTGTATGGAGATCGTGTCTGCTGAGGAAGTCCGCTTCCCAGTTGTCTACTCCCGGAATGAAGATTGCCGACATCGCTACAGCGTGCCTTTCTGCCCAGAGAAGGATTCTTGTCACCTCTGACATTGCAGCTCTGCTCTTCGTTCCGCCTTGTCGGTTTATGTAGGCCACCGTGGTCACGTTGTCTGACTGCACCTGAACAGCCCAATCCTGTAGAAGGTGTGCTGCTCGAAGAAGGCCGTTGTATACGGCTCTTAGCTCTAGGATGTTTATCGGAAGAAGGGATTCCTGACTTGATCACCTTCCTTGGAAGGTTTCCCCTTGAGCGACTGCTCCCCAACCTCTTAGACTTGCATCCGTGGTTAGAAGGATCCAGTCCTGAATTCCGAACCTTCAGCCCTCCAGAAGGTGAGGTAGTTGCAGCCATCAGAAAAGTGAAATCCTGGCTTTCGGAGACAGACGTATCCTCTGGTGCATTTGTAGGTGAGATCCCGACCACTGGTCGAAGAGATCCAGTTGAAAGGAGCCAGCATGAAACCTCCCATACTGGAGAGCCTCGTAGGAAGCAACCATCTTCCCCAGAAGGCGGATCCACTGATGAACAGACAACCTGGCAGGCTTCAAGACATCCCGAACCATGGTTTGAATCACCAACGCTTTCTCCATCGGTAGAAACACCCTCTGCACCTCAGTGTCGAGGATCATCCCCAGGAAAGACAGCCTCCCTGTCGGCTCCAGATGAGACTTTGGGAGGTTCAGAACCTAACCGTGCTCCTTGAGCAGATGCGTCGTGAGAGCAATGGATCTTAACAACTTCTCCTTGGATGATGCCTTGATCAGCAGATCATCCAGACACGGAATTATGTTCACCCCCTGCTTGCGGTGGAGAATCATCTCTGCCATCACCTTGGTGAAGACCCTTGGTGCAATGGAGAGACCGAATGGCAGTCCCTGAAACTGATAGCGATCGTCTAACAGTGCAAACATGAGATAAGCCTGATGCGACGACCAAATGGGAATGAGGCGGTATGCTTCCTTGATGTCCAGGGACACCAGAAACTCCCCCTCCGTCAGTCCTGAGATAACTGCCCTCAGAGATTCCATCTTGAATTTGAAGTCTCTGAGATAAGGGTTCAAAGATTTGAAGTTCAGAATTGGCCTTACTGAAACATCCGGCTTCGAAACCACAAAAAGGTTCGAATAGTAACCTTTGGTCAACTGATGAGGTGGAACTGGAACAATGACCTCGGACACTATCAATTTTCGGATAGCGTCCAGCAGAATAGCTCTGTCTGAAGAATCAGTGAGGTAGGAGAGTGTGAAACTCCAGCCTGTACCCCCGGGACACAATATCCTGTATCCAGGGGTCCAGACCAGACGACACCCAGACGTGGCTGAAATGCCGGAGTCTTGCTCCACCTGACCTTCCTCCAGGCTTTGCGGTCCACCGTCATGCTGAGGACTTTGAGGTACCAGAAGCAGGCTTTTGGTCCTGGGAACCTGCGGGAGCAGGCTTTTTGGATTTGGCACGACCACCTCTAAAGAAGGTGAGAGGGCTTGTTCTTTCTAGGCCTAGTGGGCCGAAAGGACTGTGACGTGTTGGGAATAAAAGGCTTCTTCGTAGCCGGTGCAGCTGAGGGGAGAAAAGGAGACTTACCCGCGGCAATCCACGCATCCAGCGCCTCCCCAAACAGAGCCTGACATGTATAGGGTAGGCTCTCCACACTTTTCCTGGATTCCGCGTCCGCAGACCATTGGCGCAGCCAGAGACCCCTGCGAGCCGAGACGGACATGGAGGAGATCCCTGCAGCCATGGAAACCAGATCCTTCATGGATTCTACTAGGAACCCTGCAGAATCCTGTATGTTACATAAAAATAAATCAACGTCACTTTTATCCATCGCAGTCCAGTCCTCCTGCAGAGTGATTGACCACTGTGCTATAGCTTTTGAAATCCATGCACAGGCAATACTAGGCCGCAGTACAGCCCCTGAAGCCATATATATGGATTTGAGCGTAGCATCCACTTTGCAATCGGCTGGGTCTTTCAACACGATAGATACCGAGACTGGTAAGACCATCTGTTTTGACAGCCTAGAGACAGAGGCATCAACTGTAGGCGAAGACTCCCATTTGTTTCTATAATCTTCGGGGAAGGGAAAAGCAACCAGAACCCTTTTAGAGATCTGGAATTTTTTTCTCCGGGTTTTCCCAGGCTTTTTCAAATATAGCATTTAATTCCTTAGATGCCGGGAAGGCGAGAGGGGCTTTCTTACTGTCTGTGAAAAAGGCCTCCTCAACCTGCTCAGGAGGTGTGTCAGAAATATGTAACACATCCCGCATGGCCTCAATCATCAACTGCACCCCCTTAGCAAGTGATGCCGACCCCCTCGACAAATCCCCATCACCGTCTGCTGTGTCAGAATCGGTATCCGTGCCATCCTCCATAATCTGGGAAAGAGCACGTTTGCAAGAGACCCTTAACCAGCGCTGACTGTGTCCCTTAATAGGTGACACAGTCTTTACACAGCCTCCCCTCGCTTCTACAACCCCCTGGTACCCTACAGATAGCTGGAGGTGCCCTGGAGGGACTGCTCTTCCACTGGCAGCGTGTCTGCAGGCAGGAAAATGGTGTTGAATGCTGCTGGGTCCACTCGGAGGAGAAACTCCACCCCCTTAATGGCACTGTCTTCCCGCTCTTCCTAGATTATACTGGCTTGAGGATTTTGTGCTGGCTGAGATCCGCGGACCCCGACAGGCTTTCTGGTCAGTGTAGGGTTCAGGCGCTGGCTCAGGGCGACCCTCACAACACTGCAACTAAGTGCCGCTGAACTCCCCGGAGCGCAGTTAATACTGCGCTTCTACCCTGTAGCCGCCATCTTCACATCGGCTCCCTGCCTGTTAGGGAGCCGATGACTCACTCGCCACACTTCAGCTCTGTAAGTGGGTGGCGGCATGCTGCTGGGGTGAGCGTTCCCCTGCGGCGGTGAGCGATCTATCCCCTCTGGAGTTCAGTGTCCATCAGCGGAGACAGTGGCTTAGACCCCATAGGGCGGACACTGCTCACCCCCTCAGTCGATGCAGGGAGGCTGTTGCTAGCAGCCTCCATGTAAAAAAACAAACTCTAAAATAAACTTTTCTAAAGAAGCTCTGTAGAGCTCCCCTAGCTGTGACCGGCTCCTCTGGGCACATTTTCTAAACTGAGTCTGGTAGGAGGGGCATAGAGGGAGGAACCAGCCCACACTGTTAAACTCTTAAAGTGCCAATGGCTCCTTTGAAAAAGTCACGTGGAGCGTGACGAAGCGCGTTAGGATCCCGCATCTGCCGACACCTTGGACCAGTTACCCTTCTCACCAGCACTGAGCTTCACACGAGTGCGAGTGACATCGGCATTATAGCTCCCGAAGGCTGCCTCCTTTCTTCCCACGCGGATTTTAGCCACAACGGTCCGCTCAGCGGTACAGCACAACTTTCCTCTCCATACTGCTACGTAGTGGGCATTGCAGGACACACCAACCAAGGACGCTCGGTTGTACCAGCCCACGGAAGAGGTAATTCTTCTTGCTCAATTTCATTGAACTTCACTAAACAGCACGGGGAGTTTTTTACTTTACCTTCTGGACTGCAACACCTGTATATTGCCAATTGTGGAAGGCTGATTCATGCCCTCTTAATGTGACTATGGACAGTATCTTTATGAAGGATCTATTTTAAATATCTATATCTGCTCATCCGTACCATTGCCGCTATTTTAGTTTTAGTACTGGTCACATAGACTATATAATCAATTTACTTGGGTAACCGGTTACACATTTTTAATGTATCAATTAGTGATATTATTGTATTATTTTATACTATACATATGTTTTAATCATATTGCTTAATAAATCTTTCCCTAGCTATGCGCCGGCTCTCAGTTTTTCTCTGTTTCCCTGCTACATTGCGCAGCCGTTTTTTTATTTTTTATTTATCCTTTCTCTCTAAGCATATACACTGTGTTTATACGGCAGCACATTATATCAGGGGAATCTAATTACATTGATTGCTAATCCCAGAGGCGCTATAAAGCAGTTGTTTGTTTTTGGTTTTCATATCTCCTGGTGGACCCGTCTATACCCCATGGTACTAATATGGACCCCAGCATTCTCTAGGACGTAAAAGAAAATAAGAATTTACTTACCGATAATTCTATTTCTCGTAGTCCGTAGTGGATGCTGGGAACTCCGTAAGGACCATGGGGAATAGCGGCTCCGCAGGAGACTGGGCACAAAAGTAAAGCTTTAGGACTACCTGGTGTGCACTGGCTCCTCCCCTATGACCCTCCTCCAAGCCTCAGTTAGGATACTGTGCCCGGAAGAGCGTACACAATAAGGAAGGATTTATGAATCCCGGGTAAGACTCATACCAACCACACCAATCACACCGTACAACTTGTGATCTGAACCCAGTTAACAGCATGATAACAGAGGAGCCTCTGGATAGATGGCTCACAACAATAACCCGATTTAGTTAACAATAACTATGTACAAGTATTGCAGACAATCCGCACTTGGGATGGGCGCCCAGCATCCACTACGGACTACGAGAAATAGAATTATCGGTAAGTAAATTCTTATTTTCTCTGACGTCCTAGTGGATGCTGGGAACTCCGTAAGGACCATGGGGATTATACCAAAGCTCCCAAACGGGCGGGAGAGTGCGGATGACTCTGCAGCACCGAATGAGAGAACTCCAGGTCCTCCTCAGCCAGGGTATCAAATTTGTAGAATTTAGCAAACGTGTTTTCCCCTGACCAAGTAGCTGCTCGGCAAAGTTGTAAAGCCGAGACCCCTCGGGCAGCCGCCCAAGATGAGCCCACCTTCCTTGTGGAATGGGCTTTTACAGATTTTGGCTGTGGCAGGCCTGCCACAGAATGTGCAAGCTGAATTGTATTACAAATCCAACGAGCAATAGTCTGCTTAGAAGCAGGAGCACCCAGCTTGTTGGGTGCATACAGGATAAACAGCGAGTCAGATTTTCTGACTCCAGCCGTCCTGGAAACATATATTTTCAAGGCCCTGACTACGTCCAACAACTTGGAGTCTTCCAAGTCACTAGTAGCCGCAGGTACCACAATAGGTTGGTTCAGATGAAACACTGAAACCACCTTAGGGAGAAAATGAGGACGAGTCCTCAATTCCGCCCTGTCTGAATGGAAGATCAGATAAGGGCTTTTACAGGATAAAGCCCGCCAATTCTGACACGCGCCTGGCCGAGGCCAGGGCCAACAACATGACCACTTTCCATGTGAGATATTTTAACTCCACAGATTCAAGTGGTTCAAACCAATGTGACTTTAGGAACCCCAAAACTACATTGAGATCCCAAAGTGCCACTGGAGGCACAAAAGGAGACTGTATATGCAGTACCCCTTTTACAAACGTCTGAACTTCAGGAACTGAAGCTAGTTCTTTCTGGAAGAAAATTGACAGGGCCGAAATTTGAACCTTAATGGACCCCAATTTTAGGCCCATAGACACTCCTGTTTACAGGAAATGCAGGAATCGACCTAGTTGAAATTCCTCCATCGGGGCCTTACTGGCCTCGCACCACGCAACATATTTTCGCCAAATGCGGTGATAATGCTTTGCGGTTACATCCTTCCTGGCTTGATCAGGGTAGGGATGACTTCATCCGGAATGCCTTTTTCCTTCAGGATCCGGCGTTCAACCGCCCTGCCGTCAAACGCAGCCGCGGTAAGTCTTGGAATAGACAGGGTCCTTGCTGGAGCAGGTCCCTTCTTAGAGGTAGAGGCCACGATTCCTCCGTGAGCATCTCTTGAAGTTCCGGGTATCAAGTCCTTCTTGGCCAATCCGGAGCCACGAGTATAGTTCTTACTCCCCTCCGTCTTATAATTCTCAGTACTTTTGGTATGAGAGGAAGAGGAGGGAACACATACACTGACTGGTACACCCACGGTGTTACCAGAGCGTCCACAGCTATTGCCTGAGGGTCCCTTGACCTGGCGCAATACCTGTCCAATTTTTTGTTTAGGCGGGACGCCATCATGTCCACCTTTGGTTTTCCCCAACGGTTTACAATCATGTGGAAGACTTCTGGGTGAAGTCCCCACTCTCCCGGGTGGAGGTCGTGCCTGCTGAGGAAGTCTGCTTCCCAGTTGTCCACTCCCGGAATGAACACTGCTGACAATGCTATCACATGATTTTCCGCCCAGCGAAAAATCCTTGCAGCTTCTGCCATTGCCCTCCTGCTTCTTGTGCCGCCCCGTCTGTTTACGTGGGCGACTGCCGTGATGTTGTCCGACTGGATCAGCACCGGCTGACCTTGAAGCAGAGGTCTTGCTTGGCTTAGGGCATTGTAAATGGCCCTTAGCTCCAAAATATTTATGTGAAGTGATGTCTCCAGGCTTGACCACAAGCCCTGGAAATTTCTTCCCTGTGTGACTGCTCCCCAGCCTCGCAGGCTGGCCTCCGTGGTCACCAGGACCCAGTCCTGAATGCCGAATCTGCGGCCCTCTAGAAGACGAGCACTCTGCAACCACCACAGGAGAGACACCCTTGTCTTTGGTGACAGGGTTATCCGCTGATGCATCTGAAGATGCGATCCGGACCATTTGTCCCGCAGGTCCCACTGGAAAGTTCTTGCGTGGAATCTGCCGAATGGAATTGCTTCGTAGGAAGCCACCATTTTTCCCAGGACCCTTGTGCACTGATGCACTGATACTTGGCCTGGTTTTAGGAGGTCCCTGACTAGTTCGGATAACTCCCTGGCTTTCTCCTCCGGGAGAAACACCTTTTTCTGGACTGTGTCCAGGATCATCCCTAGGAATAGAAGACGTGTCGTCGGGATCAGCTGCGATTTTGGAATATTGAGAATCCAACCGTGCTGCTGCAACACTACTTGAGATAGTGCTACCCCGACTACCAACTGTTCCCTGGATCTTGCCCTTATCAGGAGATCGTCCAAGTAAGGGATAACTAAAACTCCCTTCCTTCGAAGGAGTATCATCATTTCGGCCATTACTTTGGTAAAGACCCGGGGTGCCGTGGACAAACCAAACGGCAGCGTCTGAAACTGATAGTGACAGTTCTGTACCACAAACCTGAGGTACCCTTGGTGAGAAGGGTAAATTTGGACATGGAGATAAGCATCCTTGATGTCCAGAGACACCATATAATCCCCTTCTTCCAGGTTCGCAATCACCGCTCTGAGTGACTCCATCTTGAATTTGAACCTTTGTATGTAAGTGTTCAAGGATTTCAGATTTAAAATAAGTCTCACCGAGCCGTCCGGCTTCGGTACCACAAACAGCGTGGAATAATACCCCTTTCCCTGTTGTAGGAGGGGTACCTTGATTATCACCTGCTGGGAATACAGCTTGTGAATGGCTTCTGCTGCAGCCTTTTTCTTCTCCCTCTGCCACGGGGCAGAAATGAGGAGTCTTTTGCCCACTTGCCCTTATGGGACCTAAAGGACTGCGCCTGATAATACGGCGTCTTCTTATGTTGAGAGGCTACCTGGGGTAAAAATGTGGATTTCCCAGCCGTTGCCGTGGCCACCAGGTCTGTTAGACCTACCCCAAATAACTCCTCCCTTTTATAAGGCAATACTTCCATATGCCTTTTGGAATCAGCATCACCTGACCACTGTCTTGTCCATAACCCCCTTCTGGCAGAAATGGACAGCGCACTTACTCTTGATGCCAGTCGGCAAATATCCCTCTGTGCATCACGCATATATAGAAATGCATCTTTTAAATGCTCTATAGTCAGTAATATACTGTCCCTATCTAGGGTATCAATATTGTCAGTCAGGGAATCCGACCAAGCCACCCCAGCACTGCACATCCAGGCTGAGGAGATTGCTGGTCGCAGTATCACACCCGTGTGAGTGTATATACATTTTTAGGATATTTTCCTGCTTTCTGTCAGCAGGTTCCTTAAGGGCGGCCGTATCCAGGGACGGTAGTGCCACCTGTTTAGACAAGCGTGTGAGCTCTCTATCCACCCTAGGGGGTGTTTCCCAACGTGCCCTATCCTCTGGCGGGAAGGGGTATGATGCTAATAACTTTTTAGGAATTAACAGTTTTTATCGGGGGAAACCCACGCATCATCACACACTTAATTTAATTCCTCAGATGCAGGAAAAACTACCGGCAGTTTTTTCTCACCCAACATAATACCCTTTTTAGTTGTACTGGTATTATCAGAAATATGTAAAACATTTTCCATAGCCTCAATCATGTAACGTGTGGCCCTACTGGAAGTCACGTTCGTCTCTTAATCGTCGACACTGGAGTCAGTATCCGTGTCGGCGTCTGTATCTGCCATCTGAGGTAACGGGCGTTTTAGAGCCCCTGATGGCTTTTGAGACACCTGGACAGGCACAGGCTGAGTAGCCGGCTGTCTCATGTCATCAATCTTTTGTAAAGAGCTGACACTGTCACGTAATTCCTTCCATAAGCTCAGCCACTCAGGTGTCGACTCCCTAGGGGGTGACATCTCCATTACAGGCAATTGCTCCGCCTCCACACCATTTTCCTCCTCATACATGTCGACACAATCGTACCGACACACAGCACACACACAGGGAATGCTCTGATAGAGGACAGGACCCCACTAGCCCTTTGGGGAGACAGAGGGAGAGTATGCCAGCACACACCAGAGCGCTATATATATACAGGGATAACCTTATAGAAGTGTTTTTCCCCTTATAGCTGCTGTTTTATTAATACTGCGCCTAATTAGTGCCCCCCTCTCTTTTTTAACCCCTTTCTGTAGTGTAGTAACTGCAGGGGAGAGCCAGGGAGCTTCCCTCCAACGGAGCTGTGAGAGAAAATGGCGCCAGTGTGCTGAGGAGATAGGCTCCGCCCCTTTTTCGCGGACTTTTCTCCCGCATTTTTATGGATTCTGGCAGGGGTTAAAATACATCCATATAGCCCTGGGGGTTATATGTGATGTATGTTTGCCAGCCAAGGTGTTTTTATTGCTGCTCAGGGCGCCCCCCCCAGCGCCCTGCACCCTCAGTGACTGCAGTGTGAGGTGTGTATGAGGAGCAATGGCGCACAGCTGCAGTGCTGTGCGCTACCTTGGTGAAGACTGATGTCTTCTGCCGCCGATTTTCCGGACCTCTTCTTGCTTCTGGCTCTGTAAGGGGGCCGGCGGCGCAGCTCTGGGACCGGACTCCGAGGCTGGGCCTGTGTTCGGTCCCTCTGGAGCTAATGGTGTCCAGTAGCCAAGAAGCCCAAGCTGGCTGCAAGCAGGCAGGTTCGCTTCTTCTCCCCTTAGTCCCTCGATGCAGTGAGCCTGTTGCCAGCAGGTCTCACTGAAAATAAAAAAGCTAAAACTAAACTTTCACTAAGAAGCTCAGGAGAGCCCCTAGTGTGCACCCTTCTCGGCCGGGCACAAAAATCTAACTAACTGAGGCTTGGAGGAGGGTCATAGGGGGAGGAGCCAGTGCACACCAGGTAGTCCTAAAGCTTTACTTTTGTGCCCAGTCTTCTGCGGAGCCGCTATTCCCCATGGTCCTTACGGAGTTCCCAGCATCCACTAGGACGTCAGAGAAACACCAGTTAAAGGGGTGTCACAGCCCAGCAGTACCAATGTAGGCTGTAGCTGCTCCTAGCTGCCCCAATGCCCCCTCAGAACTATGTCCAGAGATGGGTAGAGTCCCAGGTACCTCCACAATATGGTGACTCCCCGAGGCAGTGCAGAGTGAATGTTAGGGCTCACAGCAACACACCATCCTAAGTAACAACACTCTGCTTGTGCTTGTCACCTGTGCACAGGAACCAAGCACACTTACAAAATAAAAAAAACAAACAAATAAAACTTAACTAGAATCTAACCATGGAAAAAAAGTGCCCACACTCCTAAGGCACAAAAACTAAACTGAAAATTTCCTGAACATGAGAGGGGTTAGATGGGAGGAGGAGTTTGTTTTCCTGCCAAAACTCCAGAGTCCACACTCTAAACCAATGTAATGTTGCAGTGTCCCCAGGATGGATGACAGAGGAATAATACAGAAAAAGGGTTTTGGGGAAAAAAGCAATGGAAAGGGTTCATTATCCTACACTCTTCAGTCGGTATATGCGAGTGAAACTATTCATTCAATTTACTATTTATTAAAAAGAGATCCATCTTGGAGGTAAGCCATTGTTACACAAACATAAAAGGTAGCCACAAACATAATTGTAGCACTAATACTCTGACCACGCACAATGGGTAACACAGGAATTTGGCGACTTAAAAAAAAAAGAATAAAACTACAGTATAGCCCACTGATAATGGGGCGAAAAGTAACAGTGATTGCAAAAATAGGATTTTGGTACTCACCGTTAAATCCTTTTCTCCTAGTCCGTAGAGG
Source organism: Pseudophryne corroboree (assembly GCF_028390025.1). Taxonomy (NCBI): domain Eukaryota; kingdom Metazoa; phylum Chordata; class Amphibia; order Anura; family Myobatrachidae; genus Pseudophryne; species Pseudophryne corroboree. The sequence goes on from NC_086447.1 coordinate 715,234,158, forward strand.
ATGCTGGGGACTCCAAAAGGACCATGGGGTATAGACGGGATCCGCAGGAACTTAAGCACACTAAAATACTTAAGACTGGGTGTGAACTGGCTCCTCCCTCTATGCCCCTCCTCCAGACCTCAGTTATAGGAACTGTGCCCAGGAGAGATGGACAGTACAAGGAAAGATTTTTGTTTAAACTAAGGGCTATCCAAAATACCAGCCCACACCAAAGACATTCCGCACAACCGGAATAATACCAAAACCAGATAACATTAAATGTAAAAACTCCAGCAACCAGCTGTAACAAACCAACCCACAAGTCGTGTACAACCAACTCAACAGTAAGTAAATTCACAATAATGCAAGTAATAGTCCGCACTGGGACGGGCGCCCAGCATCCTCTACGGACTAGGAGAAAAGGATTTAACGGTGAGTACCAAAATCCTATTTTCTCTTACGTCCTAGAGGATGCTGGGGACTCCAAAAGGACCATGGGGATTATACCAAAGCTATACCAAAGCTCCAGAACGGGCGGGAGAGTGCGGACGACTCTGCAGCACCGACTGAGCAAACGCCAGGCCCTCCTCGGCCAGTGTATCGAACTTATAGAATTTAGCAAAAGTGTTCGAACCCGACCAAGTAGCTGCTCGGCAAAGCTGAAGTGCCGAGACATCTCGGGCAGCCGCCCAAGATGAACCCACCTTTCTGGTAGAATGGGCTTTAACCACCTTCGGCAGAGGTAACCCCACCGAAGAATAAGCCTGTTGGATCGTATTACAAATCCAGCGAGCAATAGTTTGTTTTGACGCTGGATGACCAACCTTGTTTGCCGCATACAAAACAAACAACGCTTCAGTTTTCCTAGTAACGGCTGTCCTGGAAACGTAAACCTTTAACGCTCTTACAACATCCAGCGATTTTGGAATAGCCACAACATCCGAAGCTACCGGAACGACAATAGGCTGGTTAATGTGAAATGACGAAACCACTTTTGGTAGAAATTGTGGACGAGTCCTCAATTCCGCTCTATCCGCATGAAATATCAAATACGGACTCTTATGCGATAAGGCCGCCAATTCCGAAACCCGTCTGGCAGATGCCAGCGCCAACAGCATAACCACCTTCCAAGTGAGAAATCTTAATTCAACCTTCCGCAAAGGTTCGAACCAGGAGGACATAAGGAATCGCAGGACAACCTCAAGGTCCCACGGGGCTACAGGCGGTACAAACGGTGGATTGATATGCATCACCCCCTTCACAAAAGTCTGCACCTCTGGGATGGTTGCTAACTCTCGTTGAAAGAAAATCGACAAAGCTGAAATCTGCACCTTGATGGAACCCAACTTCAGGCCTGCATCTACCCCCGCCTGTAAAAAGTGGAGAAAACGACCCAAGTGAAAATCCTCCACAGGGGCCTTTTTAACCTCACACCAGGAAACGTATTTCCTCCAGATACGGTGATAATGTTTCGCCGTAACCTCTTTCCGAGCCTTAATGAGAGTTGGAATGACCTCCCTGGGAATGCCCTTGCGAGCTAGGATCTGGCGCTCAACCTCCATGCCGTCAAACGCAGCCGCGGTAAGTCCGGGAACATGCATGGACCCTGTAACAACAGATCCTCTCTTAGAGGAAGCGGCCAAGGATCGTCCACCAACAAGTTCTGAAGATCCGGGTACCAGGCCCTTCTTGGCCAGTCTGGAACGACGAGAATTGCCTGAACCCTTGTTCGACGAATGATCGCCAGCACCTTTGGAATGAGAGGAAGAGGAGGGAACACATACAACGACCGGAAGATCCACGGAGACACCAGGGCGTCCACTGCTGTGGCCTGTGGGTCCCTTGACCTGGAACAATATCTCGGGAGCTTCTTGTTGAGCCGAGACGCCATCATGTCTATCATCGGAATTCCCCAGCGATCTGTCACTTCTGCAAAAACCTCTTGGTGCAGAGCCCACTCTTCCGGATGAAGATCGTGTCTGCTGAGAAAATCCGCTTCCCAGCTGTCCACCCCTGGTAGGAAAACCGCTGACAGTGCGCTGAGGTGTTGTTCCGCTCAGCGAAGTATCTTTGTCGACTTCACCATTGCCGCTCTGCTCTTTGTTCCGCCTTGCCGGTTTACATGGGCCACCGCTGTGATGTTGTCTGACTGTACCAGGACCGGATGACCCTGAAGAAGACTTCTTGCTTGGAGCAGGCCGTTGTAAATGGCTCTTAACTCTAGAACATTTATGTGGAGACAGGCTTCCTGGGGCGACCATTTTACCTGGAAATTTCTTCCTTGGGTGACTGCGCCCCAGCCCCGGAGACTTGCATCCGTTGTCAGAAGTACCCACTCCTGGATACCGAATCGGCGTCCCCCCAGGAGGTGATTCACTTTTAGCCACCATAGGAGAGAGATTCTGGTTCTGGGGTACAGACTGATCTTCTGGTGAATGTGTAGATGAGACCCTGACCATTTGCTCAGCAAGTCCCACTGAAAAACACGGGCGTGAAATCTGCCGTATGGAATGGCTTCGTACGCAGCGACCATCTTCCCCAGAACCCAAGTACAATGATGTACTGACACACTTGACGGCTTCAGAAGTTCCCTGACCATCGTCTGCAATTCCCGAGCCTTTTCTTCTGGAAGGAATACCTTCTGCAACTCTGTATCCAGAATCATGCCCAGAAACGTAAGGCGAGTGGTCAGAATCAACTGTGATTTTGGTAAATTGAGGACCTAACCGTGTTGTCGCAGGACCGATAGAGACAACTCCACACTCTTCAGCAATCGTTCCTTGGACCGCGCCTTTATCAGGAGATCGTCCAAGTACGGGATAATTGAAACCCCTTGTTTGCGAAGCAGCACCATCATTTCCGCCATGACCTTGGTGAAAATCCTCGGAGCCGTGGAAAGCCCAAACGGCAACGTCTGAAATTGGTAATGAGAATCCTGTATCGCAAACCTGAGGAAAGCCTGATGCTGAGGATATATCGGGACATGTAAGTAGGCATCCTTTATGTCGACTGACGCCATAAAATCCCCCCCCTCCAGGCTGGAGATGACAGCTCGAAGGGTTTCCATCTTGAACTTGAACACTTTCAAGTATGGATTGAGGGATTTTAAATTTAGAATTTGTCTGACCGAACCGTCCGGTTTCAGCACCACAAAGAGGCTCGAGTAGAACCCCTCCCCCCTCTGAGAAGAGGGAACGGGAACAATGACCCTCTGCAGACACAGTTTTTGAATTGCTGCTAGCACTACCTCCCTGTCCAGAAGACCAACTGGTAATGCCGAAATGAAGAACCGGTGAGGGGGCATCTCCTGAAACTCCAGCTTGTATCCCCGAGACACAATCTCTAGTATCCAGGGATCCAGGCCTGACCGAAACCAGACCTGACTGAAACTTTGTAGACGGCCCCCCACCGGTTCGGACTCCCCCAGGGAAGCCCCAGCGTCATGCGGTGGGCTTGGTAGCAGCAATGGAGGACTTTTGGTCCTGGGCGTTTGACCCTGTAGGAGATTTCCTTCCCCTCCCTCTACCTTTTGAAGCGAGAAAGGACGAGCCTTTTCCACGCCTGTATTTGTTGTGACGAAAGGACTGCATCTGTTGATGTGGTGCCTTTTTCTGTTGTGTGGGAACATAAGGGAGAAAAGAGGACTTACCCGCAGTCGCGGTCGAGACCAGGTCAGCCAAGCCGTCCCCGAATAAGACAGTACCTTTGAATGGTAGCGCTTCCATATTTTTCTTGGAGTCCGCATCCACGTTCCATTGATGGATCCACAGGGCCCTCCTGGCTGATATCGACATGGCACTGGTTCTGGAACCCAAGAGACAGCTGTCCCTTGCCGCATCCTTTATGTAATCTGCAGCGTCCTTAATATAACCAAGAGTTAGCAGTACATTATCTTTATCCAGAGTATCTATATCATTTGCTAAATTTTCAGCCCATTTAGCAATGGCACTACTCACCCATACCGACGCCACAGCAGGTCTGAGCAATGCACCCGAATTAGCGAAAATGGACTTCAGAAACGTCTCCAGCTTGCGATCCGCCGGATCTTTGAGAGCTGCTGTGTCTGGAGACGGAAGCGCCACTTTCTTAGACAAACGAGATAAAGCTTTGTCAACAGTTGGAGATGTCTCCCATTTTACCCTGTCATCAGAGGGAAAGGGATACGCCATGTAAATCCTCTTGGGAATCTGCCATTTCTTATCCGGCGACTCCCAAGCCTTTTCACAAAGAGCATTCATTTCATGAGAGGGAGGAAATTTTACCTCAGGTTTTTTACCCTTGAAAAAGCAAATCCTTGTTTCCTGTACCGCAGGTTCATCAGAAATGTGTAAAACGTCTTTTATAGCCACAATCATGTACTGAATACTCTTAACTAAACGGGGATGTAACGCTGCCTCAGTGAAATCGACGTCGGAATCAGAGTCCGTGTCGGTATCCGTATCCCCCACCTGATTAAACGGCCGCTTTTGGGACCCAGATGGGGTTTGAACCTGAGACAAAGCCTCTTCCATGGACCTTCTCCATACCTGGGTCTGCTCCTCAGATTTATCTAGCCTTTTTGTCAATGAAGTTACACTCGAGTTTAACATACTCAGCAACGTCATTAAATCTGGAGCCGGCTGCGTCGACATTCCCAAGTCTAGCCCTGCATCCACTCCCCCAATAACCTCCTCCGGGGAATAAGCTTCAGCCTCAGACATGTCGACACAGAGTATCGACACAACACAATACCTATAAAGTCTCTGTTAGGTGACAGGCCTACAAGAGAAGCCAGATAAAGGACACAGAGGGAGTATGCCAGCCCACACCCCAGCGTCCATATATCGCAACACACGATATATGTGCCCAGCGCTGGCTATCCGTAACAAGCACCAAGCACTGCGGCCCCCCTTAGTAAAAAGCCCCCGTTTTACTTGTAAATGCAGGAAGCGTGGAGGTCCTGTGCAGCGTCTCACTCTGTACGCCTCGTGGAGCAGAGAAAATGGCGACGGTGAGCTGCGGACCGAAGCTCCTCCCCCTTCCCGGCGCGCTCCGGCCCGCCAAATTTAAAATGTTCTAAAATGTTTTAAATTGCCGGCGGGGGTCTGTGATGAGTGCCGAGGCACTCACAATCAATCTGCCGCCCCAAGGACTTCAGTTACATGCTGCCCAGGGCGCCCCCCCACCAGCGCCCTGCACCCAGTAATATACCGTTGGTGAAGTGTGTGGGAGCATGGAGCACAGCGTGACCGCTGTGCTGTACCTTCTGTCTCTGAAGTCTTCTGCCGTCCTGATGTCTTCTGATCTTCTCATACTCACCCGACTTCTTTCTTCAGGCTCTGTGAGGGGATGGACGGCGTGGCTCCGGGAACAAGCAGCTAGGCGCACCAAGTGATCGAACCCTCTGCAGCTAATGGTGTGCAGTAGCCGAGAAGCAGAAGCCTTGAAACTCACAGAAGTAGGTCCTGCTTCTCTCCCCTCACTCCCACGCTGCAGGGAGCCTGTAGCCAGCAGGTCTCCCTGAAAATAAAAAACCTAACAAAAGTATTTTCTAGAGAAACTCAGTAGAGCTCCCCTAGTGTGTGACCCATCACTCCTGGGCACAAAGTCTAACTGAGGTCTGGAGGAGAGGCATAGAGGGAGGAGCCAGTTCACACCCAGTCTTAAGTCTTTTAGTGTGCCTAAGTTCCTGCGGATCCCGTCTATACCCCATGGTCCTTTTGGAGTCCCCAGCATCCTCTAGGACGTAAGAGAAAATGCGCTATGGCGCGTATTTTACCCAGAAACGGCTACCTGGGACTATGCGAGTGAAACTATTCATTCAATTTACTATTTATTAAAAAGAGATCCATCTTGGAGGTAAGCCATTGTTACACAAACATAAAAGGTAGCCACAAACATAATTGTAGCACTAATACTCTGACCACGCACAATGGGTAACACAGGAATTTGGCGACTTAAAAAAAAAAAGAAAGAATAAAACTACAGTATAGCCCACTGATAATAAGAATTTACTTACCGATAATTCTATTTCTCGTAGTCCGTAGTGGATGCTGGGGACTCCGTCAGGACCATGGGGTTTAGCGGCTCCGCAGGAGACAGGGCACAATAATAAAAGCTTTAGGATCAGGTGGTGTGCACTGGCTCCTCCCCCCATGACCCTCCTCCAAGCCTCAGTTAGGATACTGTGCCCGGACGAGCGTGCATAATAAGGAAGGATATTGAATCCCGGGTAAGACTCATACCAGCCACACCAATCACACCGTACAACCTGTAATCTGAACCCAGTTAACAGTATGATAACAACGAAGGAGCCTCTGAAAAGATGGCTCACAACAAGAATAACCCGATTTTTGTAACAATAACTATGTACAAGTATTGCAGACAATCCGCACTTGGGATGGGCGCCCAGCATCCACTACGGACTACGAGAAATAGAATTATCGGTAAGTAAATTCTTATTTTCTCTAACGTCCTAAGTGGATGCTGGGGACTCCGTCAGGACCATGGGGATTATACCAAAGCTCCCAAACGGGCGGGAGAGTGCGGATGACTCTGCAGCACCGAATGAGAGAACTCCAGGTCCTCCTCAGTCAGGGTGTGCCCCTGACCAAGTAGCAGCTCGGCAAAGTTGTAAAGCCGAGACCCCTCGGGCAGCCGCCCAAGATGAGCCCACTTCCTTGTGGAATGGGCTTTTACTGATTTTGGCTGTGGCAAGCCTGCCACAGAATGTGCAAGCTGAATTGTACTACAAATCCAGCGAGCAATCGTCTGCTTAGAAGCAGGAACACCCATCTTGTTGGGTGCATACAGGCTAAACAGCGAGTCAGATTTTCTGACTCCAGTCGTCCTGGAAACATATATTTTCAGGGCCCTGACAACGTCAAGTAACTTGGAGTCCTCCAAGTCCCTAGTAGCCGCAGGTACCACAATAGGTTGGTTCATGTGAAAAACAGAAAACACCTTAAGGAGAAATTGAGGACGAGTCCTCAATTCTGCCCTGTCAGAATGAAAAATTAAGTAAGGGCTTTTATATGATAAAGCCGCCCATTCTGACACACGCCTGGCTGAAGCCAGGGCTAATAGAATCTTCACCTTCCATGTGAAATATTTTAATTCCACAGTGGTGAGTGGATCAAACCAATGTGACTTTAGGAAACTCAAAACAACATTGAGATCCCAAGGTGCCACTGGGGGCACAAAAGGAGGCTGTATATGCAGTACCCCTTTTACAAACGTCTGAACTTCAGGCACTGAAGCCAGTTCTTTCTGGAAGAAATTTGACAGGGTCGAAATTTGAACCTTAATGGACCCTAATTTTAGGCCCATAGACAGTCCTGTTTTCAGGAAATGTAGGAAAACGACCCAGTTGGAATTCCTCTGTAGGGACCTTCTTGGCCTCACACCACGCAACATATTTTCGCCAAATGCGGTGAAAATGTTTTGCGGTTACATCCTTCCTGGCTTCGACCAGGGTAGGGATGACTTCATCTGGAATGCCCTTTCAGGATCCGGCGTTCAACTGCCATGCCGTCAAACGCCGCCGCGGTAAGTCTTGGAACAGACAAGGCCCCTGCTGGAGCAGGTCCTTTCTTAAGGTAGAGGCCACGGTTCTTCCGTGAGCATCTCTTGAAGTTCCGGGTACCAAGTCCTTCTTGACCCATCCGGAACCACGAGTATCGTTCTTACTCATCTCCTTCTTATGATTCTCAGTACTTTTGGTATGAGATGCATAGGAGGGAACACATACCCTGACTGGTACACCCACAGTGTTACCAGAGCGTCCACCGCTATTGCCTGAGGGTCCCTTGACCTGGCGCAATATTTGTCTAGTTTTTTGTTCAGGCGGGACGCCATCATGTCCACCTTTGGTTTTTCCCAACGGTTTACAATCATGTGGAAGACTTCCCGCTGAAGTCCCCACTCTCCCGGGTGGAGGTTATGCCTGCTGAGGAAGTTTGCTTCCCAGTTTTCCACTCCCGGAATTAACACTGCTGAGAGTGTTATCACATGATTTTTCGCCCAGCGAAGAATCCTTGCAGTTTCTGCCATTTCCCTCCTGCTTCATGTGCCGCCCTGTCTGTTTACGTGGGCGACTGCCGTGATGTTGTCCCACTGGATCAATACCGGCTGACCTTGAAGCAGAGGTCTTGCTAAGCTTAGAGCCTTGTAAATTGCCCTTAGCTCCAGTATATTTATGTGGAGAGAAGTCTCCAGACTTGATCACACTCCCTGGAAATTTTTTTCTTGTGTGACTGCTCCCCAGCCACTCAGGCTGGCATCCGTGGTCACCAGGACCCAGTCCTGAATGTCGAATCTGCGGCCCTTTCATAGATGAGCACTCTGCAGCCACCGCAGAAGAAAACACCCTTGTCCTTGGAGACAGGGTTATCCGCTGATGAATCTGAAGATGCGATCCGGACCATTTTCCCAGCAGATTCCACTGAAAGGTTCTTGCGTGAAATCTACCGAATGGGATCGCTTTGTAAGAAACCACCATTTTTCACAGGACCCTTGTGCAATGATGCACTGATACTTTTCCTGGTTTTAGGAGGTTCCTGACTAGCTCGGATAACTCCCTGGTCTTCTTCTCCGGGAGAAAACATCCTTTTCTGGACTGTGTCCAGAATCATTCCTAGGAACATTAGACGTGTCGTCGGAAAAAGCTGCGATTTTGGAATATTTAGAATCCACTCGTGCTGTCGTAGAACTACTTGAGATAGTGCTACTCCGACCGCCAACTGTTCTCTGGACCTTGCCCTTATCAAGAAAGCGTCCATATTTCTTTTAGGAAGAATCATCATTTCGGCCATTACCATGGTAAAGACCCGGGGTGCCGTGGACAATCCAAACGGCAGCGTCTGAACTGATAGTGACAGTTCTGTACCACGAACCTGAGATACCCTTGGTGAGAAGGGCAAAATTTGGACATGTAGGTAAGCGTCCCTGATATCCAGTGACACCATATCGTCCTGGTTCGCTATCACTGCTCTGAGTGACTCCATCTTGATTTGAACCCTTGTATGTAATTGTTCAAATCTTTTAGATTTCACCGAGCCGTTTGGCTTCAGTACCACAATATAGTGTGGAATAATACCCCTTCCCTTGTTGTAGGAGGGGTACTTTGATTATCACCTGCTGGGAATACAGCCTGTGAAATTTTTTCCAATACTGCCTCCCTGTCGGAGGGAGACGTTGGTAAAGCAGACTTCAGGAACTTGTGAGGGGAAGACGTCTCGAATTTCCAATGTACACCTGGGATACTACGTGTAGGATCCAGGAGTCCACTTGCGAGTGAGCCCACTGCGTGCTGAAACTCTTGAGATGACCCCCCACCGCACCTGAGTCCGCTTGTATGGCCCCAGCGTCATGCTGCGGACTTGGCAGAAGCTGTGGAGGACTTCTGTTCCTGGGAATGGGCTGCCTGCTGCAGTCTTCTTCCCTTTCCTCTAACCCTGGGCAGATATGACTGGCCTTTTGCCCGCCTGCCTTTATGGGTACGAAAGGACTGAGACTGAAAAGACTGTGTCCTTTTCTGCTGAGATGTGACTTGGGGTAACAAAAGTGGATTTTCCAGCTGTTGCCATGGCCACCAGGTCCGATGGACCGCCCCTTTATACGGCAATACTTCCATGTGCCGTCTGGAATCTGCATCACCTGACCACTGTCGTGTCTATAAACATCGTCTGGCAGATATGGACATCACATCTACTCTTGATGCCAGAATGCAAATATCCCTCTGCGCATCTCGCATATATAGAAATGCATCCTTAAAATGCTCTATAGTCAATAAAATATTGTTCCTGTCAAGGGTATCAATATTTTCAGTCAGGAAATCCGACCAAGCCCCCCCAGCGCTGCACATCCAGGCTGAGGCGATTGCTGGTCGTAGTATAACACCAGTATGTGTGTATATACTTTTTAGGATATTTTTCAGCTTCCGATCAGCTGGCTCTTTGAGGGCGGCCGTATCTGGAGACGGTAACGCCACTTGTTTTTATAAGCGTGTGAGCGCCTTATCCACCCTAAGGTGTGTTTCCCAACTCGCCCTCACTTCTGGCGGGAAAGGGTATACCTCCAATAATTTTCTATCGGAGGAAACCCACGTATCATCACACACTTTAATTTATCTGATTCAGGAAAAACTACAAGTAGATTATTCCCACCCTACATAATACCCTTATTTGTGGTACTTGTAGTATCAGAAATATGTAACACCTCCTTCATTGCCCTTAACATGTAACGTGTGGCCCTAAAGGAAAATACGTTTGTTTCTTCACCGTCGACACTGAAGTCAGTGTCCGTGTCTGTGTCTGTATCGACCAACTGAGGTAAATGGGCGTTTTTACAAGCCCCTGACGGTGTCTGAGACGCCTGGACAGGTACTAATTTGTTTGCCGGCCGTCTCATGTCGTCAACCGACCTTGCATCGTGTTGACATTATCACGTAATTCCTAAATAAGCCATCCATTCCGGTGTCGACTCCCTAGAGAGTGACATCACCAATACAGGCAATTTGCTCCGCCTCCTCACCAACATCGTCCTCCTACATGTCGACACACAGCACACACACAGGGAATGCTCTGATAGAGGACAGGACCCCACTAGCCCTTTGGGGAGACAGAGGGAGAGTTTGCCAGCACACACCAAAAACGCCTATAATTATACAGGGACAACCCCTTATACAAGTGTTTTCCCTTATAGCATTTTCACATATGTAATCATATCGCCAAATAAGTGCCCCCCCTCTCTGTTTTAACCCTGTTTCTGTAGTGCAGTGCAGGGGAGAGCCTGGGAGCCTTCCTCACAGCAGAGCTGAGCAGGAAAATGGCGCCGTGTGCTGAGGAGAATAGGCCCCGCCCCCTAAAACGGCGGGCTCTTCTCCCGGAGTTTGTGAGATCTGGCAGGGGTTAAATACATCCATATAGCCTCAAGGGCTATATGTGATGTATTTTAGCCATAAAAAAGGTATAATACATTGCTGCCCAGGGCGCCCCCCCCAGCGCCCTGCACCCTCAGTGACCGCTGGTATGAAGTGTGCTGACAACAATGGCGCACAGCTGCAGTGCTGTGCGCTACCTTATGAAGACTGAAAGTCTTCTGCCGCCTGTTTCTGGACCTCTGGACCTCTTCAACTTCGGCATCTGCAAGGGGGGTCGGCGGCACGGCTCCGGGACGAACCCCAGGGTGAGACCTGTGTTCCGACTCCCTCTGGAGCTAATGGTGTCCAGTAGCCTAAGAAGCAAATCCATCCTGCACGCAGGTGAGTTTACTTCTCTCCCCTAAGTCCCTCGATGCAGTGAGCCTGTTGCCAGCAGGACTCACTGAAAATAAAAAACCTAACTTAAACTTTTATTCTAAGCAGCTCAGGAGAGCCACCTAGATTGCACCCTTCTCGGCCGGGCACAAAAATCTAACTGAGGCTTGGAGGAGGGTCATGGGGGGAGGAGCCAGTGCACACCACCTGATCCTAAAGCTTTTATTATTGTGCCCTGTCTCCTGCGGAGCCGCTAAACCCCATGGTCCTGACGGAGTCCCCAGCATCCACTTAGGACGTTAGAGAAAATGGGGCGACAAGTAACAGTGATTGCAAAAATGCGCTATGGCGCGTATTTTACCCAGAAACGGCTACCTGGGACTCACGTTTAGAAGATGAGCAGGTCCCACAGGACATGCTCATCTGGATCTGTGTTGGATCGCGCTAGCCAGTCAGCGGCACACAGGTGGTGACTGGCTGTTTCCTCAGCCAATCACCTCCTGTAGTCTCCAGCCAATCGCAGCCTGCGATGTCTCCCGCCAGTCCAGCACCATCACATTAATTTGTGCTGCAGCACTGGCAGACTTGCCCCACTAACCCGGCACAGCTCCACCTCCTTCCCGCTACACGCTGACCCTGGGCTCTGCTGCCAGAACATGAATCTGTGCTGCAGCACTGGCAGACTAGACCAGCTCACCCGGCACAGCTCCACCTCCTTCCCGCTACACGCTGACCCTGGGCTCCGCCGTCAGCACATGAATCTGTGCTGCAGCGCTGGCAGACTGGCCCCGCTCACCCGGCACAGCTCCACCTCCTTCCCACTACACACTGACCCTGGGCTTCGCCGCCAGCACCAAGAGACTGGCCCCGCTCACCCGGCACAGCGCCTTTCTCCGCAACGGTGAGTACCGCTTTGCATTTGCCCTGTGCCCTCAGCCCGGTGTCCCATTCCCCCCCACAACGGCATGTGTTCCCGGGCTGCAGCAGGCTGTGTGTGTGTGGGCTTGCTGTAGGGGGTTCCTGCGAAGCTGTCTGGGGGGAGGGGGACGACTGGAGGTCAGAGTGATTACGGCAACGTGTCTCAGTGCTCTACCTGGTGCAATGTGTCTCGGTGCTCTACCTGGCGCAATGCGTCTCGGCACACTACCTGGCGCAATGCGTCTCGGCGCTCTACCTGGCGCAATGCGTCTCGGCGCTCTACCTGGCGCAATGCGTCTCGGCGCTCTACCTGGCGCAATGCGTCTCGGCGCTCTACCTGGCGCAATGTCTTGGCGTTCTACCTGGTGCAATGTGTATAATGTGCTCTGCCTGGTGCAAAGTGTAGAACGTGCTCTATGTGGCACAGTGTGTATAGGAGGTTCTACCTGGTGCAGTGTGTATAAGCTGCACTACTGTGTGGTGTAATGTTAATTGCCACTATTATGTAGCCATGCCCCTAAATTTGATGCGCACTGTCCATGCTTTGTCATGCACCAATTCACTTACTTTCTTTCTTAGGGTGCCATAATGTCTAGTTATAGCTCTGGTGCAGTGGCCTGTATGCTACAGAGCCCAGCACCCCCCTCCTTCCCCTTTCTACACTTTATAGTGTCCAAATCAAGTCTGTGTTTTATATTTGAATAATTAATAAGAGTAATAAAAAAACCTTCATTCCGATGGAGCCCAGAAAAGGAAAGGTAGGACCCAAATTTTTAAAAGTGAGGGGTCCTTGGGACCCACTTTTTTTTTGGACTCAGCGCGATCACTGAAGTAGTTTGGCATATTATCAGTTGTAGGTCTAGGAGACAGTTTACATCTCCAATTAATAGATAGAAGTAATTCATTATGATACATAAAATATAACTGCTTCCAACACTGACTGACGATCATCATTAGTCACAACTGAATAACACCAATGTTAATACAGCGTAGCTCAGGCCTGGCCAACCTGTGGCTCTCCAGCGGTTATAAAACTACAAATCCCAGCATGCCTTGCCACAGTTTTGCTTTTGGGGGAAGGCTAAAACTGTAGCAGACAATGCTGGGATGTGTAGATTAACAACAGCTGGGAGAGACACACGTTGGACAGGCCTGGAGTAGCTGATCACACTACCAAGCTTATTTCGTTTGTGTATCGAAAATATACAGAAATCTATAAGTTACGATCATCACACAGAATCTAACTGTATTAGGTAATAATCAACTCTCCACTTACCTCAAAATACATGTCTGGAAAGAAGGGAAAGTCGTGCAGCTTCCGTTCCTCTTCTCCCCAGCTTTCATACAAGTACGTGTTCCTGACAAACACCTTTTCCTTAATACGGGGGTTTAGGTGCAAAGCTATGTTCTTGGAGCCACTAGGCTTTAGGTCAATGGCAAAGCTATGAACAAAAAAGCATCACAATCATTGCAAAAAGTGCAGGATTTTTCAAGAGCTAAAAAAAACATACGTATACAGGTTACTTAGTAAGTTACCAAGGGAGCAAAACATGTACCTTTTAGCATTTTTGTTAATTTCACCCTTTACAGCCAATGTTCTCCCAGGGCTCAGTGCATTGGGGAGGCTTCCTGTGTAAGGAACTTCCTAAAGAGGGGGGAAATCAGCATCTGTAATACAGCTAGCAACACAGATGGTTCACACACACACACACGTATTATATACAGTACATATTACAATACAGATTTGTAGAAAAGAGGGCACTCATCGATGTTTCATTTGCAACAGGTGTTGTTGTTTATCGATTACATACCAACATGGGACCGAAACGTCTGCAATTGTAAATACACCGTTCGTGTGTAACCAATAGATAACAACACTTTTTGTAAATGGAACATTAATGAGAGTGCTCTCTTTTCTACAAATTATATAAGTGCAGTTTTACACTAAGGAAGCACCTCAGCATGTATTTGATGGTCACGCGAGTACAGACTTCAATATACTATGTGTGGGGTAATATGGGTCCAAGCGACCAGCAGTGTTTGAATAATTTAATAATATGTATTTAGAAGGAAAAAAAAAAAAAAAAAAAAAGGAGGTGGCACAATCAAACTACATAAATTGTGCACAGCTGGCTCCTCCCCCTTCACGCCCCCAATCCCTCAGTTTGAAAAATTTTAAGGAGAGGGAACATGAAAACTAAGGGCCTATGGAGATTAACCAACTGTAGCAACAAGTCAAACAGTAAACAAGAATCATTAAACAAATAATTCAAACTGTTTGAAATAAATGTAACAAGAACACTGCAGGTTGACAACACTGAGGTGGACGTCCAGTGTCCCAGAGTGGATTCAGAGAAATGGATTTATCGGTAAGTACCAAAATCCTCTTTTCTCTTTCATCCACTAGGGGACACTGAAACTCTTCAGTCAGCTGGGGACGTCCCAAATATACTGCCATGGCCGGGAGTGCAGTCCGAAGTCTGCAGAACCAAACGTCCAAACCTTGTCTCCCTAGATGCAAACGTATCAAACTTGTAGAATCGAGTGAATGTGTGTGCTGATGACCACGTTGCAGTTCTACAAAGTTGGGTAGTGGAGGCTAATCTAGCCGCCACCCATGAAGCACCCACTGATCTTGTGGTATGAGCACCTACTCGAAATGGGACCCTCTTACCACTAGAGATATAAGCCTGTTTGATGGTAATTCATATCCATATGGCTAGTCTGCTTCGAAGCTGGCCAACCCTTCTTTGGCCCATTATACAGAACAAACAATGCGTCAGACCTTCTAATAGAGGTCGTAGCCTGTACATAAATCCTTAAGGCTCTGACCACATCCAAAGAAAATTCCCCTTCCGCAAAACCCTGAAAGAAGGGGACCACAAATGGCTGGTTAATGTGGAGACCAGAAACCACCTTTTGGAGGAACTCCACTTTTGTACAAAACTTTGCCCTGTCCTCATGAAAATCGAGGAAGGGACCTTCACATGACAGAGCTCCCCACTCTGACACCCTTCTTGCTGATGCTAAAGCTAAGAGCAGGGTAACTTTTCAGGATATGTATTTAAGATCTGCCCTTTTCCAAAACACAGACGATTTAAAAAACTAGAGCACTAAATTTAGATCCCACGGGGCCGTGGGAGGACGAAAAGGTGGTTCTATCCTCAGCCCACCTTGTAAAAACTATGTGGACCTCCTGTAAGGATGCTAGTTGTTGAAAAAGAATAGAGGGGGCCGAGACTTGTACCTTCAAGGATCCCAATCTCAAACCTCCATCCAAAGCATCTTGCAGAAAACTCAAAAGTCTATTGGGGCAGAACTCTCTGGGATTCCAACCCTCAGACTGACACCAGTCTATGTACTTTTTCCATATTCTATAGTAATGTGCCGCAGTAACTGGCTTTCTTGCAGCTAACATGGTGGGGATAGCCGATTTCGGAATACCCCTTCCTCTTAGAATCCTGGTCTCAAGAACCATGCCATCAAACATAGACTTATTCAGGTCTGGGTGAAGGAATGGGCCTTGCGACAAGAGGTCCTCCTTCTGAGGCAGCCTCCAAGAATCCTCCGCCAGGAGACCCCTCAGGTCTGAGTACCAACTTCTGCAAGGCCAGTCTGGTACTATTAGAATCACCCACGCTCTTTCGTTTTTCACCTTCTTTAACACTCTCAGTAAAAAGGGGAAATGGCGGGAAGATGTACACCAGATAATATAACCAGGGAATCACCAGCACGTCCACCACCTGTGCTGCTGGATTCTGCGTCCTGGCTACATACTGCGGTAACTGATGGTTGTTTCAAGAGACTATATGGTCTATCTGCGGCAGACACCACCGTCGTACTACTGCTTCGAAAACCTGTGAGTGTAGACACCACTCCCCTGGATGCATAGCTTGGCGACTGCGATAGTCCGCTTCCCAATTTTCCACTCCTGGAATGAAGACTGCTGAAAGGATTATGTTGAGCTTTTCTGTCCAAGACAGGATCCTTGTGGTCTCCCTTAAAGCCATGCGACTCTTTGTTCCTTCCTGATGATTTATGTAGGCCGTTGCAGTCACATTGTCCAACTGTACTCTCACATGTTGAGACCTCACTAGGTCTTCCGCCAGAAGAAGTGCATTGTAAATGCCTCTTCGTTCCAGAATATTTATTGGAAGACTGCTATCCTGCGGTGATCATCTTCCTTGAAATTGATGGTTTCCAGTACTGCTCCCCATTCTCTGAGACTGGCATCTGATGTCAGAATCTTCTAATCCCAGATTCCAAACCTCTTTCCTGCTGCTAGATTTTTGTGGACCGACCATCAAATCAACGAGGTCCTGGCCTGGGGCGACCTGCGAATCCTTCGGTGGAGAAGCCAATGCAGGTCTGAAGTGAAGCCTGCCATATTGGATCGCTTCGTAAGATGTCACCATCTTTCCAAGAAGCTTTACACAGAGATGCAGAGAGACCGTCTGGTTCTGTAGGACCTAACGTACCATTTCTCTGATGTCTCGAATCTTGTCCTCTGGGAGAATCACTTTCTGATGTATCCTATCTAAAATGAGACCCAGGAATTGAATCCTCTGCGTTGGTTGTCGAATCAGAAAGTGATGAGTGGTCTGAGCAGCTCGGATCAACTGGTCTTGATAGGGAGCTTTGATCAGAAGGTCGTCCAGATATGGGATTATTGTTACCCCGAACGATCTCAATCTCGCGACCATGACAGCCATGATCTTTGTGAAGATTCTCAGGGCTGAGGATAGACCGAATGGTAGGGCTCTGAATTGGTAATGATTCTTGGCCACTGCAAACCTTAAATAGGGTTGGTGTGGGATCCAAATTGAAACATGAAGGTACACATCCTTTATGTCCATGGACACCATGAACTCATCCTGTTCCAGTCCAGCAATAACAGACTATATTGACTCCATCTTGAGCCTGTTAACAATCAGGAACTTTAAATTGAGGATTGGCCTGACAGACCTATCCGGTTTTGGCACTACAAAAAGATTTGAATAAAATCCCATTCCTCTTTGAGAAGTCGGGACAGGAACAATTACTTCCGTCTGAATTAACTTTTGAATCGCCAAATCTAATGCCCTTGCTTTCTGAGGACACGAGGAAGTCCTGTTGTAAAGAACTGACTGTGAGGGCAGTTTAAAAAATCTATTTTTTTATCCCTGGCAGATAATATTGTTGATCCAGACTTCTGGTGAGGTTTCGGCCCAGGTGTCCCAAAACCTTTCCATCCGTGCGCCCACCATAAGAGACCCAAGTTAAGCTGGGAGACCATCATGCCACGGTCTTGTCAACAGGTTTAGGGTCCTGTTTTCTGGTTCTGTTCTGGCAACGGCCACTGCCTCTGTCTGTACGAGCCAGACCGCCAAAACTTCTTCCTCTAGCTCAAACGGATTGAGACCTAAATGAATTGAATACCGGACCAGAATAATTTCTATTGACCAGTGGAGTGGTTCTAGAATACGAGATAGGTAGAAAAGTAGTTTTCCCCACTGTTGCTTGTGAAATCCACTTGTCTAATTCCGGACCAAATAAAGTCTCCCCTACAAAGGGGATCGCCTCCACTGCCTTCTTGGGATCAAAATCGACTTGCCATTCTCTGAGCCACAGAATCCTTCTGGCCTATATAGTTGAAGCCAAGATGCATGATGCTATTCTGCTAGCATCCCTTGTGGCCTGGCAAATGTATGTAGCCGACTAACGGATATGTTCCGCTAGTCTAAATATTTCCTCTTGGCTGTTATCCTCTGCTACATTCTGAACAATTTGACCAGTCCATGCTACAATAGCCTTGTTCACCCAACCACTAATAATTGTAGGTCTGTGTGATGCTTCAGCAGCCACAAAGATAGATTTAAATGCTGTATCTAACTTCCGATCTGACACATCCTTTAGTGTAGTCATGTTCGGTATCGGCAAGATTGTCTTTTTTGACAGTTTAGCCAGGGACACGTCCACTATCGGCGGAACCTCCCATTTGGACCCGACACCCTTGGGTAATTTATTTTCTTTTTTCGGAATTTGGAAGCGTTTATCAGGCTGCTTCCATGCTTCTCCCATTTGATCCTGGAGAGTCTGAGGAATTGGAAAAAACGCTGTTTGTGGTTTCTGAGACTCAAAAACACAAATCAAAAACCTCAGGTTCTTTAACTACTTCTTCTTCCTTGAAATTAAGGACCTGTTTTACCTCCTCAATAAGAAAAACTAATCCTTTGACTTCAGCATCCTCTTCCTGAGGACTGACATCCATGATTTGGTCCACTGACTCTCCCTCCTCCTCATCCTCTATGAGACCTTCCGCCTCCCCCGACTCTTCCCGCAGTAAGAGGGAGGGGTCTCTTTACCGCTTTACGCACATTGTTTTAGACTTGTGTGGGTGGAGTAATTCTAATTAGGAATTCTTCCATAGTTTTGGAAAAACCTGCATCCCATTCTAAATGTTGCTTGCGGGATTCCGCCATTTCCTTAGAAATATCTGCCAGTGCATTTTCCCATGACCCAGACTGCTCCCAGGATGAACGTCAGTTTCCAAACATGTGTCGCAGACCCCGGAGCTGCTAACATTAGTGCTCTATTTACCACATTTTGAGCATACATAGCATGTTTTTGTGGTCTTGGTTGGCGCTTTTGACATGTTAAAACCTACACACACCACTCCTCAGTGCTTTCACCCTATTAGAACAGGAAGAGAAAGGGCAGAGGTTCCCAAACTGTGTGCCGTGGCTCCTTGGGGTGCCTCGGGACACTTGCAGGGGTGCCCTGGGTTGGTGGTCCAGGACCAATTCAAATTATTCATGGTCAATATAATAGGCAAAACCAGTGCTGGTGGCTGCCAGTCATAAAATATGTGGCCAAACAGAAGCAAATCTGGTCCCTCACCACACAACTGACCTTAAGGATGACATATAAACGCGATCTACTTCATGTAATATTTCTTTCTAAATTTCTCAATAAGAAATTTTTGGCCTAGGGGTGCCGTGGAAAAAAATTCTGATATTCTAGGGCGCCGTGATTAAAAAAAAAGTTTGGAAACCACTGCCGTAGGGATATAGGGAGCAAAAAGAACTTGGATTCACACAGCTGGACTTATATTGTTGAAAAAAATAGGATTTTGATACCTACCGGTAAATCCTTTTCTCTTAGTCCGTAGAGGATGCTGGGGTCACATCAAGAACCATGGGGTATAGACGGGATCCGCAGGAGACATGGGCACTTTAAGACTTTCAAAGGGGTGTGAACTGGCTCCTCCCTCTATGCCCCTCCTCCAGACTCCAGTTATAGGAACTGTGCCCAGGAAGACGGACATTTCGAGGAAAAGGATTTATTGTTAAACTAAAGTGAGATACATTCCAGCTCACACCTCAAGCACGCCATACAACATAGCATTTAACATAACTCAAGTCAACGGCATGAACAACGTCAGCAACAGGCTAACTAAAACGTAACAACCTGTGTTAAAAACTTAACAAAAAACTGCAGATACAGTACGTACTGGGACGGGCGTCCAGCATCCTCTACGGACTAAGAGAAAAGGATTTACCGGTAGGTATCAAAATCCTATTTTCTCATACGTCCTAGAGGATGCTGGGGTCACATCAAGAACCATGGGGTTATACCAAAGCTCTAGAACGGGCGGGAGAGTGCGGATGACTCTGCAGCACCGATTGACGAAACATGAGGTCCTCATCAGCCAGGGTATCAAACTTGTAGAACTTCGCAAAGGTGTTTGAACCCGAGCAAGTAGCCGCTCGGCAAAGTTGTAATGCCGAGACCGCCCAGGATGAGCCCACCTTTCTGGTAGAATGGGCCTTAACCGATTTCGGTAACGGCAATCCAGCCGTAGAATAAGCATGCTGAATCGTATGACAGATCCAGCGCGCAATAGTCTGCTTGGAAGCAGGAGCCCCAATTTTGTTGTGAGCATTCAGGACAAACAGAGCCTCAGTTTTCCTAAACTGAGCCGTTCTGGCAACATAAATTTTCAAAGCTCTTACTACGTCGAGAAACTTAGATTCCAGCAAGGCGTCAGTAGCCACTGGCACCACAATAGGTTGGTTCAAGTGGAACGACGAAACCACTTTCGGCAGAAACTGCTGACGAGTCCTCAACTCTGATCTATCTTCATGGAAGATCAAATAAGGGCTTTTGTGAGACAAGGCTGCCAATTCAGACACCCGCCTTGTGGATGCCAAGGCCAACAGCATGACCACTTTCCAAGTGAGGAATTTCAACTCTACCGTCTGTAAAGGTTCAAACCAATGAGATTGAAGGAATTGCAACACCACGTTAAGATCCCACAGTGCCACAGGGGGCACAAAGGGAGGTTGAATGTGCAACACGCCTTTCACGAAAAGTCTGAACTTCTGGGTGGGAGGCCAATTATCTTTGGAAGAAAACCGCTGAAATTTGTACTTTAATTGAGCCCAACTTTAGGCCCGCATCCACACTGACTTGTAGAAAATGGAGAAAGCGTCCTTACTGAAATTCTTCCATAGGAGCCTTCTTGGATTCACACCAAGACACGTATTTCCTCCAAATACGGTGGTAATGTTTTAGACATTACCCCTTTCCTGGCCTGAATAAGAGTGGGGATGACTTCCTTGGGAATACCCTTTCGGGCTAGGATCCGGCGTTCAGCCTCTAAGCCGTCAAACAAAGTTGCGGTAAGTCTTGGAACACGCACGGCCCCTGCTGTAACAGATCCTCCCTCAGAGGAAGAGGCCAGGGATCTCCTATGAGTAATTCCTGAAGATCTGGATACCAAGCCCTCCTTGGCCAGTCTGGAACAATGAGGATCGATTGAACCTTTGTTTTTCTTATGATCTTTATCACTTTTGGAATGAGTGGAAGCGGAGGAAACACGTACACCGACTGAAACACCCACAGTGTCACTAGGGCGTCCACTGCTATTGCTTGAGGGTCTCTCGACCTGGAACAATATCTCTGAAGTTTCTTGTTGAGGTGAGACGCCATCATGTCTATTTGAGGAATTCCTCGAAGACTTGTCAATTCTGCAAAGACCTCTTGATGAAGACACCACTCTCCTGGATGGAGATCGTGTCTGCTGAGGAAGTCTGCTTCCCAGTTGTCCACTCCTGGAATGAAGATCGCTGACAGAGCGCTTGTATGCCTTTCCGCCCAACGGAGAACCTTTGTGGCCTCTGCCACTGCCGCTCTGCACTTTGTTCCGCCCTGGTGGTTTATGTACGCTACTGCTGTTATGTTGTCCGACTGAATCAAGACGGCCCGATTGCGAAGAAGATGTTCCGCTTGCAGAAGGCCGATGTGAATGGCCCTTAACGCCAGAACGTTTATGTGTAGACACCTTTCCTGGCTTGACCATCTTCCCTGGAAGCTTTCCCCCTGTGTGACTGCTCCCCAGCCTCGGAGACTCGCATCCGTGGTCACTAAGATCCAGTCCTGGATCCCGAACCTGCATCCCTCTAGGAGATGAGAGCTGTGCAGCCACCACAGGAGTGAGATTCTGGTCTTGGAAGACAGGGTTATCCTTCGGTGCATGTGCAGATGGGACACGGACCACTTGTCCAACAGGTCCCACTGAAACACTCTGGCATGGAATCTGCCAAACTGAATGGACTCGTAGGCCGCCACCATCTTCCCCAGCAACCGAGTGCATTGATGGATCGATACTCTTGCTGGTTTCAGAATTTGTTTGACCAGGTTCTGAACTTCCAGAGCCTTTTCCACTGGAAGAAAAACGTTCTGCAATTCTGTGTCCGGAATCATTCCCAAAACCGACAGCCGTCTCGTCGGAACCAACTGTGATTTTGGCAAGTTTAGGAGCCAACTATGTTGCTGCAGAATGGTCAGGGAGAGCGTAAAGTTCTGCAGTAATTGTTCCCTGGATCTCAACTTTATCAGGAGATCGTCCAAGTACAAGATAATTGTGACTCCTTGCTTGCGCAGGAGAACCATAATTTCGGCCATTACTTTGGTGAAAACCCTCGGAGCCGTGGACAGACCAAACGGCAACGTCTGAAATTGGTAATGACAATCCTAAACTGCAAACCTCAGGTAAGCCTGATGCGGAGGATAAATGGGAACATGTAAGTAGGCATCCTTTATGTCTACCGACACCATAAAATCCCCCTCCACCAGACTGGAGATCACTGCACGGAGATCACTGCCCGGAGAGATTCCATCTTGAATTTGAATTTTTTCAGGTAGAAATTGAGGGATTTGAGGTTCAGGATTGGTCTGGCTGAGCCGTCTGGCTTTGGGACCATGAACAGGCTCGAATAAAAGCCTTCTCCCTGTTGCAACGGGGGAACCCAGACAATGACTTGATTGTGAAGAAAAAAGGAGGGGTTTGCTTGCCGCACAGTTCTAAGGACAATTATTATATCAAGATCAAAAGGGCAATCCAAATATAGTTAATAAGTATTAATACCCATACCCCAAGTTTCTATATCATGCACTGCTGTGCCTTTATTTTGATTAAAGATCGTGGGGGGTGCTCCCTGAGAGTTAAATTCAATTTTGATACAAAGCTTTACTAGAGGGGTAAACAAGAACTCTCCTATGATGGGGCACTCAGGTGGTATTAGTCACCATGTGCTACACCATTGGACCAATAATAGGGAAAAGAAAAAGTGGGAGAGGAGAAAAGATAGAAATAGAAAGAAATTCTCCTAAAATTTTACTTTTATTAGATCAAAGAATAAAAATAGATTAGAGATTAAATAAGAATTTACTCACCGGTAATTCTATTTCTCGTAGTCCGTAGTGGATGCTGGGAACTCCGTAAGGACCATGGGGAATAGCGGGCTCCGAAGGAGGCTGGGCACTCTAGAAAGATCTTAGACTGCCTGGTGTGCACTGGCTCCTCCCACTATGACCCTCCTCCAAGCCTCAGTTAGGTACTGTGCCCGGACGAGCGTACACAATAAGGAAGGATTTTGAATCCCGGGTAAGACTCATACCAGCCACACCAATCACACCGTACAACTCGTGATATGAAACACAGTTAACAGTATGAAACAATAGAGCCTCTCAACAGATGGCTCAACAATAACCCGATTTAGTTAACAATAACTATGTACAAGTATTGCAGATAAACCGCACTTGGGATGGGCGCCCAGCATCCACTACGGACTACGAGAAATAGAATTACCGGTGAGTAAATTCTTATTTTCTCTGACGTCCTAGTGGATGCTGGGAACTCCGTAAGGACCATGGGGATTATACCAAAGCTCCCAAACGGGCGGGAGAGTGCGGATGACTCTGCAGCACCGAATGAGAACACTCCAGGTCCTCCTCAGCCAGGGTATCAAATTTATAGAATTTTGCAAAGGTGTTTGCCCCTGACCAAGTAGCAGCTCGGCAAAGTTGTAAAGCCGAGACCCCTCGGGCAGCCGCCCAAGATGAGCCCACCTTCCTTGTGGAATGGGCATTGACAGATTTTGGCTGTGGCAGGCCTGCCACAGTATGTGCAAGCTGAATTGTACTACAAATCCAACGAGCAATAGTCTGCTTAGAAGCAGGAGCACCCAGCTTGTTGGGTGCATACAGGATAAACAGCGAGTCAGATTTTCTGACTCCAGCCGTCCTGGAAACATATATTTTCAGGGCCCTGACAACGTCTAGCAACTTGGAGTCCTCCAAATCCTTAGTAGCCGCAGGCACCACAATAGGCTGGTTCAGGTGAAACGCTGACACCACCTTAGGGAGAAACTGGGGACGAGTCCTCAATTCTGCCCTATCCATATGGAAAATCAGATAAGGGCTTTTACATGATAAAGCCGCCAACTCTGACACTCGCCTGGCTGAAGCCAAGGCCAATAACATGACCACTTTCCACGTGAGATATTTCAGATCCACGGTTTTTAGTGGCTCAAACCAATGTGATTTTAAGAAACTCAACATCACGTTGAGATCCCAAGGTGCCACAGGAGGCACAAATGGGGGCTGAATATGCAGCACTCCTTTCACAAATGTCTGAACTTCAGGTACTGAAGCTAGTTATTTTTGAAAGAAAATTGACAGAGCCGAGATCTGTACCTTAATGGAGCCCAGTTTTAGGCCCATATTCACTCCTGCTTGCAGGAAATGCAGAAATCGACCTAGTTGAAATTCCTCTGTTGGGGCCTTTTTGGCCTCGCACCATGCAACATATTTCCGCCATATGCGGTGATAATGCTTTGCCGTAACATCTTTCCTGGCTTTAATAAGCGTAGGAATGACTTCCTCCGGAATGCCCTTTTCCTTCAGGATCCGGCGTTCAACCGCCATGCCGTCAAACGCAGCCGCGGTAAGTCTTGGAACAGACAGGGGCACTGCTGCAGCAGGTCTTGTCTGAGCGGCAGAGACCACGGGTCCTCTGAGATCATCTCTTGAAGTTCCGGGTACCACGCTCTTCTCGGCCAATCCGGAACCACGAGAATTGTGCTTACTCCTCGCTTTCTTATTATTCTCAATACCTTTGGTATGAGAGGTAGAGAAAGGAACACATAAACTGACCGGTACACCCACGGTGTCACTAGAGCGTCCACAGCTATCGCCTGAGGGTCTCTTGACCTGGCGCAATACTTCTCTAGTTTTTTGTTTAGGCGGGACGCCATCATGTCCACCTGTGGACGACCCCATTGATTTACATTCATTTGGAAGACTTCTGGATGAAGTCCCCACTCTCCCGGGTGGAGGTCGTGCCTGCTGAGAAAGTCTGCTTCCCAGTTGTCCACTCCCGGGATGAACACTGCTGACAGTGCTAGTACATGATTCTCCGCCCATCGGAGAATTTTTGTGGCTTCTGCCATCGCCGTCCTGCTTCTTGTGCCGCCCTGTCGATTCACATGGGCGACTGCCGTGATGTTGTCTGACTGGATCAGCACCGGCTGGTGTAGGAGCAGGGATTTTGCTTGACTTAGGGCATTGTAGATGGCCCTTAGTTCCAGAATATTTATGTGAAGGGCAGTCTCCTGACTTGACCATAGTCCTTGGAAATTTCTTCCCTTTGTGACTGCCCCCCAGCCTCGTAGGCTGGCATCCGTGATCACCAGGACCCAGTCCTGTATGCCGAATCTGCGGCCCTCCAGAAGATGAGCACTGTGCAGCCACCACAGAAGAGACACCCTGGTTCGTGGAGACAGGGTAATTAAACGATGCATCTGAAGATGCGATCCGGACCACTTGTCCAACAGGTCCCACTGAAAAATTCTGGCATGGAACCTGCCGAATGGAATTGCTTCGTAAGAAGCTACCATCTTTCCCAGGACCCGCGTGCAGTGATGCACCGATACCTGTTTTGGTTTTAGGAGGTCTCTGACTAGAGAAGACAACTCCCTGGCTTTCTCCTCCGGGAGAAACACTTTTTTCTGGGCCGAGTCCAGAATCATTCCCAGGAACATTAGACGTGTCGTGGGGACCAGCTGTGACTTTGGGATATTCAGAATCCAACCGTGCTGGCTCAGCACTTCCTGAGATAGTGCTACTCCCACTAACAACTGTTCCTTGGATCGTGCCTTTATTAGGAGATCGTCCAAGTATGGGATAATTAAAACTCCCTTTTTTCGAAGGAGTATCATCATTTCCGCCATAACCTTGGTAAATACCCTCGGTGTCGTGGAGAGTCCAAACGGCAGCATCTGGAATTGGTAATGGCAATCCTGTACCACAAATCTGAGGTACTCCTGGTGAGAATTGTAAATGGGGACATGCAGGTAAGCATCCTTGATGTCCAGGGATACCATGTAATCCCCGTTGTCCAGGCTTGCAATAACCGCCCTGAGCGATTCCATCTTGAACTTGAATTTTTTTATGTATGTGTTCAAGGATTTCAAATTTAAAATGGGTCTCACCGAACCGTCCGGTTTCGGCACCACAAAAAGTGTGGAATAGTAACCCCGGCCTTGTTGAAGTAGGGGTACCTTGATTATCACTTGCTGGGAATACAGCTTGTGAATCGCTGCTAGCACCGCCTCCCTGTCTGAGGGAGCAATCGGCAAGGCGGATTTTAGGAAACGGCGGGGTGGAGTCGCCTCGAATTCCAGCCTGTATCCCTGAGATACTATTTGAAGGATCCAGGAATCCACCTGTGAGCGAGCCCACTGATTGCTGAAATTCCTGAGGCGGGCCCCCACCGTACCTGGCTCCGCCTGTGAAGCCCCACCGTCATGCGGCGGACCTGGAAGAGGAAGCGGGGGAGGACTTTTGTTCCTGGGAACCTGCTGTTTACTGCAGCCTTTTTCCCCTGCCTCTGCCTCTTGACAGAAAAGACCCTCCTTTTCTCCGCTTGTTTTTCTGGGACCGAAAGGACTGAACCTGATAAAATGGCGCCTTCTTAGGCTGTGAGGGGACATGGGGTAAAAATGCTGACTTCCCAGATGTTGCTGTGGAAACTAGGTCGGAGAGACCATCCCCAAATAATTCCTCCCCCTTATAAGGCAAAACTTCCATGTGCCTTTTGGAATCTGCATCTCCAGTCCACTGGCGAGTCCATAAGCATCTCCTAGCAGAGATGGATAATGCACTTACTTTAGATGCCAGCCGGCATATTTCCCTCTGTGCATCTCTCATGTATAAGACTGAGTCTTTGATATGGTCAATTGTTAGCAGGATCGTGTCTCTGTCTAACGTGTCAATATTTTCTGACAGTTTATCTGACCACGCAGCGGCAGCACTGCACATCCATGCTGACGCAATAGCTGGTCTGAGTATAATGCCTGAGTGTGTATATACAGACTTCAGGATCGCCTCCTGCTTTCTATCAGCAGGTTCCTTAAGGGCGGCCGTATCCTGGGACGGTAGTGCCACCTTTTTAGACAAACGTGTGAGCGCTTTATCCACCCTCGGGGGTGTTTCCCAACGTAACCTATCCTCTGGCGGGAAAGGGAACGCCATTAGTAGCTTCTTAGGAATTACCAATTTCTTATCAGGGGAAGCCCACGCTTCTTCACACACTTCATTTAATTCATCTGACGGGGGAAAAACTACAGGTAGTTTTTTCTCCCCAAACATAATACCCTTTTTTGTGGTACCTGGATGTAAATCAGAAATATTTAACACCTCTTTCATTGCCTCAATCATGCAGTGAATGGCCTTAACGGGCATTAAATTTGACTCATCGTCGTCGACACTGGTGTCAGTATCCGTGTCGACATCTACTTGTGCCACCTGAGATAGCGGGCGTTTCAGAGCCCCTGATGACTTTTGAGACACCTGGACAGGCACGAGCTGAAGACTCGGCTGTCCCACAGTCGGCATGTCGTCAAATTTTTTATGTAAGGAGTCTATACGTGCACTCATTTCCTGCCATAATACCATCCACTCAGGTGTCTGACCCCCAGGGGGTGACATCCCTGCTAAAGGCATCTGCTCCTCCTCCACATCATTATCCTCCTCAAACATGTCGACACAGCCGTACCGACACACACACAGGGAATGCTCAAACAGAGGACAGGACCCACAAAAGCCCTTTGGGGGGACAGAGTAAGAGTATGCCAGCACACACCAGAGCGCTATATATATATATATATATATATATATATATATACACACAGGGACTAACTAAGTTATGTCCCTAATAGCTGCTTTTCAGTATAATATACTGTATACAGTGCCAATTTTAATGCCCCCCCTCTCTTTTCGCTCTTACTGTACTGTAGAATTGCAGGGAAGAGCCAGGGAGCTTCCTTCCAGCCGAGCTGTGAGGGAAAAATGGCGCCAGTGTGCTGAGGAGATAGGCTCCGCCCCTTTTTCGCTGCGTATTCTCCCGCTTTTTATGGGATTCTGGCAGGGGTATTTACCTCATATATAGCCCCAGGGGCTATATATTGAGGTATTTTAGCCAGCCAAGGTGTTTTTATTGCTGCCTCAGGGCGCCCCCCCCAGCGCCCTGCACCCTCAGTGACCGGAGTGTGAAGTGTGTATGAGGAGCAATGGCGCACAGCTGCAGTGCTGTGCGCTACCTTGGTGAAGACAGGATGTCTTCATGCCGCCGATTTTCCGGACCATCTTCTTGCTTCTGGCTCTGTAAGGGGGACGGCGGCGCGGCTCCGGGACCGAACATCAAGGCTGGGCCTGCGGTCGATCCCTCTGGAGCTAATGGTGTCCAGTAGCCTAAGAAGCCCAATCCGGCTGCAAGCAGGCGAGTTCGCTTCTTCTCCCCTTAGTCCCTCGCTGCAGTGAGCCTGTTGCCAGCAGGTCTCACTGAAAATAACAAATTCTAAGACTATAACTTTCTAAGAGCTCAGGAGAGCCCCTAGTGTGCATCCAACCTCGGCCGGGCACGAAATCTAACTGAGGCTTGGAGGAGGGTCATAGTGGGAGGAGCCAGTGCACACCAGGTAGTCTAAGATCTTTCTAGAGTGCCCAGCCTCCTTCGGAGCCCGCTATTCCCCATGGTCCTTACGGAGTTCCCAGCATCCACTAGGACGTCAGAGAAATTCTCTTTACATAAAAGGGCGAAATATAGACACACTACATACAATACAACATGTAACAAGATAAAAAAGGTACAGGTTTTTGTGTTACTCCCAATTAATGGAGATTAATTCATTATTGAAGGACCCTGTTAGAGACTAAGTCGAGACTTTTTAGGGCATTTTTCTGGGTTCTGCTGCCTCGTATGTGCTATTGCATTATATACGTAGGTGAGAGACCCTTACTTGTGCCAGTCTCTAGAGTCATAGGGGTATATGCAATAGCGGGCGAAATCGCGGCAATTATCGCAGTTTTTTCAATTCGACCAAATTCGCCAGGTGAATTCCGGAAGGTGGCTTCCGGAATTCACCATATGCAATGAAAAACGGATTCGCCAGAGTCGCAGGCGAAAATCGGCCGATTTGGCGGATTTTGCCGCGATTTTTAAAAACGGGAAAAAACGGGGAAAAACCCGAAAAAAAAATGGCGTGGGGTCCCCCCTCCAAAGCATAACCAGCCTCGGGCTCATCGAGCTGGTCCTGGTTCTAAAAATGCAGGGGGAAAAATCGGGCAGGGATCCCCCGTATTTTTAAAACCAGCACCGGGCTCTGCGCCTGATGCTGGTGCCAAAAATACGGGGGACAAAACGAGTAGGGGTCCCCCGTATTTTTAACACCAGCATCGGGCTCCACTAGCTGGACAGATAATGCCACAGCCGGGGGTCACTTTTATGCCGTGCCCTGCGGCCGTGGCATCAAATATCCAACTAGTCACCCCTGGCCGGGGTACCCTGGGGGAGTGGGGACCCCTTCAATCAAGGGGTCCCCCCCCCCCAGCCACCCAAGGGCCAGGGGTGAAGCCCGAGGCTGTCCCCCCCCATCCAATGGGCTGCGGATGGGGGGGCTGATAGCCTTTGTGTTAAAAAAAAAGATATTGTTTTTTCCATTAGTACTACAAGTCCCAGCAAGCCTCCCCCGCAAGCTGGTACTTGGAGAACCACAAGTACCAGCATGCGGGAGAAAAACGGGCCCGCTGGTACCTGTAGTACTACTGGGAAAAAAATACCCAAATAAAAACAGGACACACACACCTTGATAGTAAAACTTTATTTCATACGCCGACACACACATACTTACCTGTGTTGACACGCCGACTGCAACGATCTCCGACGATCCGAGGGTACCTGTCAAAAAATTATACTCACCTTCCAGCGTCCAGAGGTCCAGGTCCAGAGGTAAATCCACGTACTTTGTAAAAAAACAAACCGAACACCGAGCCATACCGGACTGAAAGGGGTCCAATGTTTTCACATCAGACCCCTTCCCCCGAATGCCGGGACATCACGTGACTCCTGTCACTGATGTCCCTTCAGCCAATCAGGAAGCGCTACTGCCGTGGCGCTCACCTGATTGGCTGGACGCCGTCTGTACTCTGACAGCGCCTCGCAAAGCCGCTCCATTACTTTCAATGGTGGGAACTTTGCGAGTAGCGGTGGGGTCACCCGCCGGTCAGCCGCTGACCGGCGGGTGACCTCACCGCTAGCCGCTAAGTTCCCACCATTGAATATAATGGAGGGAGCTGTGCGATGCGCTGTCACAGCGATCAGCCAATCAGGTGAGCGCAACGAAGTTGCGCTTCCTGATTGGCTTAGAGACCTGTCAGTGACAGCTGTCACTGACAGATCTTAATCGTGGAAAGGTGTCCCATGTGTCAGCATGGGACCCCTTTCAGTCCGTTTTTGGTGCGGGTAAATGCGTTTTCTTTTTTTGCCAAGTACGTGGATTTATCTCTGGACCCTGGTTAAGGTGAGTATATTGAACTTTGCTTTTCAGGTATCCGTGGATTCTACATGGAGAAGAGGACCGATGTCGGCGTGTGAACATAGGTAAGTATGTGTGTCGGTAGTGTGAAATAAAGTTTTACTGTCGACGGTGTGTGTGTCCTGTTTTTATTTGGGTATTTTTTTTCCAGTAGTACTACAGGTACCAGCGGGCCCGTTTTTCTCCCGCATGCTGGTACTTGTGGTTCTCCAAGTACCAGCTTGCGGGGGAGGCTTGCTGGGACTTGTAGTACTAATGGAAAAAACAATATCTTTTTTTTTAACACAAAGGCTATCAGCCCCCCCATCCGCAGCCCATTGGATGGGGGGGGACAGCCTCGGGCTTCACCCCTGGCCCTTGGGTGGCTGGGGGGGGGGGACCCCTTGATTGAAGGGGTCCCCACTCCCCCAGGGTACCCCGGCCAGGGGTGACTAGTTGGATATTTGATGCCACGGCCGCAGGGCACGGCATAAAAGTGACCCCCGGCTGTGGCATTATCTGTCCAGCTAGTGGAGCCCGATGCTGGTGTTAAAAATACGGGGGACCCCTACTCTTTTTGTCCCCCGTATTTTTGGCACCAGCACCAGGCGCAGAGCCCGGTGCTGGTTTTAAAAATACGGGGGATCCCCTGTCAATTTTTTCCCCGCATTTTTAGAACCAGGACCAGCTCAATGAGCCCGAGGCTGGTTATGCTTTGGAGGGGGGACCCCACGCCATTTTTTTCCCTGATTTTACCGTTCCAGCAATAAAAAAAAATAAAAAAATAAAAAAAATATTTTAAAAAATATATAAATAATATTTGTGCCTCCCCCCCCCAAAAAAAAAAGTACCTAATCCCTTCTAATATAAATAGATCTGCTATTCCAAAAAAAAAAAAAACACAAAAAAAAACGTTTAAATTTTTTTTATTTGTTTTCACCCTCCAAAGTGTGGCGGAGTGAAAATCGCGAATTTGCTGTCTAAAAGCACTGCAGGCGAATTTCCAAACTTGAATTGAACATGCTGGAGGCGAATTGCAGCATCTGTACCATTGCAGAAAAGGCGAATGCGGAAAAAGGCGAATTGAGAAAAGGCGAATTTTGACGGGCCGTTTTTTTGCGAAAAAGTACTGCACTGCATAGGCGAATTGATTTTTTGAGGCGAAAACGTTCCGGAATTCGCCTTTTTTTGCAATTCGCCCGCTATTGCATATACCCTATAGACAGTGCCAGAGCTTTAATGGAGAGTGTCTCATTCACTTCTACTTTTGGTTGATGACCATAAGGTCAGTGCAGCCAATGAGAAAGCTACTGACACTTAACCTGCTCTGGTGTTGAAAAGAGTAAAGATTATGTAAAGGCAAGACTATATCGCATATTTCGTGGTTCTGCTGCCATGCATGTGCGCAAAAATTATATGCATGGCGAGAGACCATTACTGATGCTAGTCAATGGAAATAAAGATACAGCCAATCAGTATGCACTGTGTCCCATTAGCCTTAGAAACAGGCTGATGATACTCAGATCAGTGCAGCCAGTTCGCAGGTTACTGACACTTTGCTGCTGAAGTGTTGAAAATATAGAGGCAATAAATTCATCTGTTGTCACATATTACATATTAGTATCAGATATCAGCATTTATTATTGGTTTACCGAGCAGATAATATTCTCTCAGCACCTGTCACTGATATGTACTCTGATTGTATTTCATATGCACAACATAAAATGGTTCATAAATATGTAAATTATCAAACACAGTTACTTCAAATTATGGCTTTAGTATCCTACCAGCCTATATATCTCTTACTCTTGTACTATGACTATGTAATTTATTTATAATCATTCCTCAAGTTGGAAAACACTTATTTTTTGTAATATACGTCTTGGCTATATAGCACAAATTTACATATATATGTGTATACAAAAAATAGCCTGTTGACCTGGCAGCGGTTTTTATAATATTACTCTGAGCATGCCGAGTAGATCCAAAAACACGAATTCAATCAAGGAGGTTAATTATTTATAATTTTTAGCACACTCGTCTCATAAGTTATCACTTCAGGATTTGTGCTAATATGTTTAAGCATCAGGGTCATTCATAAAGATTACAAAAACATAATGGAGTTTAACATTTTCAATTTGGTGAAGCACTTATACATAGCCTATAACGGTCTCATACTCGTAGCAGCAGATATCATGATGAACAGTTTTACTACTGCATCAGCCTTGCGGGTAATCATGTGCTGCTTATTGCGGTAGTGGACCAGTATAATAGTTATAACAGGCGGCTTCACAAACAAAAATATATATTAACTCATACGACCTGTACCTTGGGGCCACCCGCCGTGCGCACTGGCAGGGTGGCCCCATGGTACAGGTCGTATGAGTTAATATATATTTTTGTTTGTGAAGCCGCCTGTTATAACTATTATACTGGTCCACTACCGCAATAAGCAGCACATGATTACCCGCAAGGCTGATGCAGTAGTAAAACTGTTCATCATGATATCTGCTGCTACGAGTATGAGACCGTTATAGGCTATGTATAAGTGCTTCACCAAATTGAAAATGTTAAACTCCATTATGTTTTTGTAATCTTTATGAATGATAAAGAATTTAATAGGGAGTGTGTGAACACTCCCACTCCTGGCGCACCTTAATTAAATGAATAATAAAAAAAGCTGAACAACAGCTGCAAGCACTAGGGGACTGCTAGTTCCCCCAAAGGCAGAGATAGAAAATATATACAAGTGCTGCGCTTGAAGTGAGCTTGGTTAATTGCTACTTGGTGAAAATATAAATATAAAGGTGTCTGCTCCAATCAATCAACAGCTCACACGGAACTTGCTAATAAACAAATTTAATAATACACATAAAAATAAAATAAAATAAAAGACAATTGTAAAAACAAATGTTTAAAACTAGCTCAAGCACACTGATACATTTGCTGTATGGATCACTGAAATGAAAGTTTGTAAATAGTGTCACTTTAATGTTGCCACAAAGGACCTAATTGTGGTCTCTTTGTATCAATAGGGACTGGTAAGTAGCAGTTCGTACAGCCTGTTGGAGAATAAATGAAACAAACTCTTGTGCCTCTAGGCTACTGGCGTCCCAGTGCAGAGGAGAAGCCGCTGATTATAATTACCCGTCCTGCGGGAAATGTAGTGATGCGGCACAAGAGGTACCGGAGCAGCTGCCGTGCGTCTGCCGTTGGCACTAGCAAAGTGCAGATGGTAAGATCTAGGCAAGCCGGTCGTAATGCTGCAGTAATACGCTGGGCTGGCGTTCCGGTTGGAAATTCTCCACGGCTGATCGAGCAGATTCAAGGAGCACCACTGCGGGTGAGAATGACTGGCAACACTCAGTGCGTCCGTGAGCAATGTGAAGGAGTGACGTCAACGCGTTTCGTCCCGTATCCCGGGACTTCCTCAAGACGATCTAGGCTTGCCTAGATCTTACCATCTGCACTTTGCTAGTGCCAACGGCAGACGCACGGCAGCTGCTCCGGTACCTCTTGTGCCGCATCACTACATTTCCCGCAGGACGGGTAATTATAATCAGCGGCTTCTCCTCTGCACTGGGACGCCAGTAGCCTAGAGGCACAAGAGTTTGTTTCATTTATTCTCCAACAGGCTGTACGAACTGCTACTTACCAGTCCCTATTGATACAAAGAGACCACAATTAGGTCCTTTGTGGCAACATTAAAGTGACACTATTTACAAACTTTCATTTCAGTGATCCATACAGCAAATGTATCAGTGTGCTTGAGCTAGTTTTAAACATTTGTTTTTACAATTGTCTTTTATTTTATTTTATTTTTATGTGTATTATTAAATTTGTTTATTAGCAAGTTCCGTGTGAGCTGTTGATTGATTGGAGCAGACACCTTTATATTTATATTTTCACCAAGTAGCAATTAACCAAGCTCACTTCAAGCGCAGCACTTGTATATATTTTCAATCTTTATGAATGACCCTGATGCTTAAACATATTAGCACAAATCCTGAAGTGATAACTTATGAGACGGGTGTGCTAAAAATTATTAATAATTAACCTCCTTGATTGAATTCGTGTTTTTGGATCTACTCGGCATGCTCAGAGTAATATTATAAAAACCGCTGCCAGGTCAACAGGCTATTTTTTGTATACACATATATATGTAAATTTGTGCTATATAGCCAAGACGTATATTACAAAAAATAAGTGTTTTCCAACTTGAGGAATGATTATAAATAAATTACATAGTCATAGTACAAGAGTAAGAGATATATAGGCTGGTAGGATACTAAAGCCATCATTTGAAGTAACTGTGTTTGATAATTTACATATTTATGAACCATTTTATGTTGTGCATATGAAATACAATCAGAGTACATATCAGTGACAGGTGCTGAGAGAATATTATCTGCTCGGTAAACCAAAAATAAATGCTGATATCTGATACTAATATGTAATATGTGACAACAGATGAATTTATTGCCTCTATATTTTCAACACTTCAGCAGCAAAGTGTCAGTAACCTGCGAACTGGCTGCACTGATCTGAGTATCATCAGCCTGTTTCTAAGGCTAATGGGACACAGTGCATACTGATTGGCTGTATCTTTATTTCCATTGACTAGCATCAGTAATGGTCTCTCACCATGCATATAATTTTTGAGCACATGCATGGCAGCAGAACCACGAAATATGCGATATAGTCTTGCCTTTACATAATCTTTACTCTTTTCAACACCAGAGCAGGTTAAGTGTCAGTAGCTTTCTCATTGGCTGCACTGACCTTATGGTCATCAACCAAAAGTAGAAGTGAATGAGACACTCTCCATTAAAGCTCTGGCACTGTCTATGAATCTAGAGACTGGCACAAGTAAGGGTCTCTCTCCTACGTATATAATGCAATAGCACATACGAGGCAGCAGAACCCAGAAAAATGCCCTAAAAAGTCTCGACTTAGTCTCTAACAGGGTCCTTCAATAATTAATTAATCTCCATTAATTGGGAGTAACACAAAAACCTGTACCTTTTTTATCTTGTTACATGTTGTATTGTATGTAGTGTGTCTATATTTCGCCCTTTTATGTAAAGAGAATTAATCTCTAATCTATTTTTATTCTTTGATCTAATAAAAGTTAAATTTTAGGAGAATTTCTTTCTATTTCTATCTTTTCTCCTCTCCCACTTTTTCTTTTCCCTATTATTGGTCCACTGGTGTAGCACATAGTGACTAATACCACCTGAGTGCCCCATCATAGGAGAGTTCTTGTTTACCCCTCTGGTAAAGCTTTGTATCAAAAATGACTTGATTGTGACACAATTTTTGTATTGCGGCGCATAACACCTCCCTGTCCGGAAGAGAAGCTGGTAAGGCCGATTTGAAAAAAGGGGGAACGTCTTGAAACTCCAGTTTGTACCCCTGGGACACTATTTCTAAAACCCATGGGTCCAGGGCCGAACGAGCCCAGAATTGACTGAAGAGCTTGAGACGTGCCTCCACCGGTGCGGACTCCCGCAGAGGAGCCCCAGCGTCATGCGGTGGACTTAGAAGCCGGGGAGGACTTCTGTTCCTGGGAACCAGCCATGGCCTGTGATAGTTTACCTTTTCCCTTTCCTCTATTAGCAGGGAAGGAAGA
Organism: Pseudophryne corroboree; assembly: GCF_028390025.1. Taxonomy (NCBI): domain Eukaryota; kingdom Metazoa; phylum Chordata; class Amphibia; order Anura; family Myobatrachidae; genus Pseudophryne; species Pseudophryne corroboree. Next base: position 715,270,102 of record NC_086447.1, read on the forward strand.
CCCTCGGCCCTTTCTGTATTTATTGGGCCGAAAAGACTGCATCTGATAGTGGTGTGCTTTCTTTTGTGGTGCAGGCACATAAGGTAAAAATGACGACTTACCCCCGGTAGCCGTAGATACCAAATCAGCGAGGCCGTCACCAAACAATACACCACCCTTATACGGTAGAGACTCCATAGCTTCTTAGAGTCAGCATCAGCATTCCATTGATGAATCCACAATGCTCTCCTAGCTGAGACTGCCATGGCATTGTCCCATGATCCCAAGAGGCCAATATCCCTCGCAGCTTCCTTTAGGTAGACTGCAGCGTCCCTGATATAACCCAGTATCAAAAGAATACTATCCCTATCCAGGGTATCTATTTCAGATGACAAGTTATCTGCCCATCTTTCGACTCACCCACGCAGATGCAATGGCTGGTCTGAGTAGCGTACCCGTGGTGACATAAATGGATTTCAATGTATTTTCCTGCCTACGATCCGCAGGATCCTTTAGGGCTGCCGTGTCAGGGGACGGAAGAGCCACCTTTTTGGACAGCCGTGATAGAGCTTTGTCCACAATGGGGGTTGACTCCCACTTTTCCCTATTCCCAGAGGGGAACGGATATGCCACCGGAATTCTCTTGGGAATCTGAAACTTATTGTCAGGATTTTCCCAAACCTTTTCAAAAAGAGCGTTCAGTTCATGAGAGGGAGGGAACGTTACCTCAGGTTTCTTTCCTTTATACATACAGACCCTAATATCGGGAACAGTAGGGTCCTCAGTGATATGCAATACGTCTTTTATTGCCACAATCATGTACTGAATGCTCTTTGCCAGTTTTGGATCTAATCCGGCATCACTATAGTCGACACTTGAGTCAGTGTCCGTGTCGGTATCCATGTCTGCCAGCTGGGTAAATTAACGTTTTTGTGACCCCGAGGGGGTCTGGTGAAACAACACATCCTCTACGGATTTTTTCCATGCCTGGTTCGGAGACTCAGATTTATCCAATCTCTTATTTATCAGAGCCACATTAGCATTAAGAGCACTCAAAACATTCACCCAATCAGGAGTCGGCGGTGCAGACAGGGTCACTCCCACAGCCGTTTGTGGCCCTAACATAGCCTCCTCCTTGGAAGAGCCCTCCGCCTCAGACATGCCGACACATGTGCACCCAACACACGCAGACACACTGGGCCTATAGGGGACAGACCCACAGTAAAGCCTGTCAGAGAGACACAGAGGGAGTTATTGCCAGCTCACACCCCAGTGCCCAATCCGGTCTGAAACACCACAGAAATGCCCCAGACCTGCAGCGCTTTTATAATGTACAAATAATGCACCAAAATAACTGGGATATTAAGCCTTTGGAGAGGTGGTGATTTTTACATATAATTTTCAAAGGGGGTAAGGTCCCGAAGTAGAGCAGAGGAGGGTAAGGAAGACAAGAAGTGGCGAATTTGTAAGAATTGGAAAGGGTTGAGTGTCCATGAAGGGGTCATCTGTTGAAGATCAGATAGAGGTAACCATTGGCCTCGTTTGGCAAAGTCAGCAGGGAATTTAAGACCAAGCAGTGTCCATGTACGGAATCTCGTAATCGAGGATCCTGGAGGAAACAGGGGGTTCTGCCAAATAGGGGTCAAGGGCGAGGGAAATGAGGTAAGATTCATCTTCACAAAGTAACAGTCCCAGAGTCTAAGATTAAATTTAATAGTGGGGAGTAGTTTGGATGTTGGGGGTTGGGAAGTGGGAGCTAGACCACACAAGGTCGGGAAGGTTAATATAGGCTGATTCAATATCTAGCCAGGAGACAGAACCAGAAGGAGCATAGGAGGTGACAATGTGGGAGAAATGAGAGGGCAGATAATAGAGTTTAATATCGGGGAGACCCCTACCGCCGGCGGAGACAGTTTTTTTCAGAGTGTTGGCAGCAATGCGAGGGGGCCTGTGATTCCAAATGAAACGGATAAGGGCTTTCTGGATATTGCGAAGGAAGGATGTAGGGACAGCTACAGGGAGGGTCTGGAAGAGATAAAGCCATTTGGGGATTATATTCATTTTGACCGCTATAATCCTACCCAGCCACGAGATGATGAGACTTTTCCAAGACGATAAATCAGATTGTGTCTTGGAGAGAAGAGGTGGAAAGTTTTCAGCATATAGCGCCAGAATACCAGTAAGAAGCCTCAGCCTCCTCTACTGCTAGAAAACATATACACTTTTGCTGTCTAATTCAGCCTTTGTATATCTCCGCTAACTTCCCCTCAGAGGGGAAAGCCCGGTCATGCTGCGCGCCTACACAGAAAAACGAAATGGGCGCAAATGAAATTTTCTTATCACATCTAAGCTTCTTCCTGTCGCTCTATGTTAGTACCGAGACTTCCCGCTCTGTGGATTGCCTCCCGCACCCGGGAACCTGATCCTCTGCTTTCCCCCTGTGTTTTACCTGACTCAGCCAGCCTTCCTGCGCCGCTGGGTCTCCGCTCCCCCAGCGGCTCTAAGCAAAAGGCACCCGCTCCTGAGCCTGTCTGTACAAATGCTGCTAACCATGTCTGCGCGGCTACTGCGGGGAGTAACATAACCAAAGAGGGACGATCACTTTCTGCCCAGCACTTTGCCTCAGTAATTACTCATTCTGCTCCTTTGCTGTGTGATCTCCTTAGAGAGATGCCGACCCCTTCAAACAGGGTCTTTGTCTCTCCTACAGTTGTGAGCGGTCACACCCTTTTCAGATAGGTTGGCTTGGATTCAGAAATATTATTATATAAAAATGAATTCCTAATGGAGCAGGAACTCATCTTTCTGTGCTGCAGCTGCAGCACAATTTTTCAAACTGAGGGATTGGGGAGGGGTGAAGGGGGAGGAGCCAGCTGTGCATAATTTATTTAGTTAGAATGTGCAACCTCCAGTCTGCATACTTCACACCCCAGCTGTCTGAAGAGTTCTAGTGTCTCTAGTGGATGAAACAGAATTTATTTTTATTTTTTTGTATAACAGCTTATTTTAGTGTGGACAGTCGATGAGGTACACCCAACACATTTCGCCAATCCGACTTCACACACACACACACACACACACACACACACACACACACACACACATTACATATATAATGACACATACAGTAAACACATACACAAACACTGAAGGATTTATACATACGATAGTAGATTACTACACTGAGAAGACCACTATTGATATGTATGAGTGGTGTGCAATAAGATTCAGGATGTGCAGTGCACAGGTAGACTAGACACAATCTGACTGTCTGGTTGTGAACTGTAATCTCTAATTAAAAGTCTTGAAAAATGTCACGGTACAGAAGCATGTATATGCAGCACTGCACACTGAAGAAATCAGCATGTTCACTTCCTTCTCGTTATGAAGCTCAACAGGAGAGTTTTGACAGACTGCAAGCTGCTTTTGGGGAGGAAGCAACACCCTGGACCACTGTGTTTGACTGGTTTGCAGAAGTTTGTAGCGGGACATGGTCTCTGGAAGATCTCGCGCTCATGGTGCCCTTCTCCATCACAACAATGCACCAGCCCATACGTCAAGGAAAAGTAGTGGATTTTCTGGCCCATTAACGCATCCAGGAGCTTCGTCATCCGCCGTATAGTCTAGACCTGGCCCCCTGCGACTTATGTTCCCACAAATCAAGCGGAATATGAGTGGGATTCGTTTTGAGTCACCGGAAGCTGCAGTGGATACCTTCATCCAGCATATCGAAGACATACCTGCTTTGGACTGGTCCAGCTGCTTCACCAAGTGGTTTGAGTGCAGTCAACTTTGCATAGACTCCTCTGGTGAATATTTTGAAAAGATGTAAAGTTCACTTTGTAAATATAATACTTTTTGTGCATGCGGAAACTTATTGCACACCCCTCATATTATGAAATTAGAAAAAAGGCTGTGACATAAAGGGCATATAAACAACTAAATGCAATTTATAATTCCTATTATTTGGACCCAAATATATACAATATTATCTTAATTACTTTTCCTAGTATAACTATAACTATATTATGTATATATTCTTGGATCCTGCAGGAACACTTCATGAAACATGATGATTAAGTTGGAATTCTTACTGAATCAATTATAAATGATGAAATAACCATTGTAGAAATAGCTGGTGCTCGTCTGTCATATTAAATTCATTCTATTTCAAAATACAGCCCTGATAATCCCTACTTCACTATTGGAGAGGGAATTCCCAAGAAGATATAGGTTAGTTTCAAGGGGATGTAGTCATAATCCAGGCGGTCGGGGTCCCAGCGGGTCAGCATACCAACACCAGAATCCCGACAGTCAGCATACCGACACCGGGGTCCCAGCCGCCAGAATGCCGGCAGGGGACCGAGGGTTATTCCCATTCGTGGGTGTCCATGACACCCAAAGAGTGGGAACAGAACCTGTGGCGAGTGCAGCGAGACTGCAAGGGGCTTTGCTGCGCTCGACCCCCCTGTTGGCATTCTAGCGGCCGGGAACCCGGCATCGGCATGCTGACCGACGGTATCCTGAACCCATCCCGTTTCAAAGTGCTGGAAAACATTAACCCTCTACAGTCTCCCTTAACAATATGTTATTTATTGTTTCAATTATAGTTATGTCAATACAAAAAGACAATCTATGGGCACACACTGGCACAAGGTGATTCTGATTATATATGCTTATAAGACAGCAACAGTAACACAGAAAACACAGAATACTCACAAAGGTCAAGCTCTCCTGTGATGCTCCCTAGTAAACATTTGTAATAAAAAAAAATATATTATTACTTTAATAATAATAATAATAATAATAATAACATCATCAATTGTTTATCTCAAATTTCAGCAGTTTACCTGACTGCCATTGAGAGTACTGAGTGCCAGAGATGTTGGTTGTGAGCCCAACTGGGTCTGTAAAAGTAGAGGGTGGAACAGTGAAAGAAAAAGAAGAGTATCTATAAGTTTGTATGTAATGGATTTTACATTTTATTGATCTTTATCTTTTCTGGCTTTATATTCATTTATGTATAGTAACACAATGTATTAATGTATTGCAAAACCAGAAATAAAAGGTTAGCTAAAGACTTTTAGGGCTATATTCAATTAAAGTCGGATCCATTCCGACATGTATTTGTCGGAAAGGATCCGACAACCCCTATTCAATCCCCATCTTAATTCAACTTTTTCAAGTCGAATTTAAGATGGGACCCAGGGGAGGCGAGGGTGGCGAGCTGCGGGGGGGACAGCCAGCGGGCATACAGGAGACATCAGCACTACAGTAGCACTGCAGCAGGATGTCACTAACCCGCCCGACCTCACGGCAGCTTCCAACCGGCTCCAGCAGCGTGCTGTCGGATTTGTCCCTGTTTTCCACATTAACACATGGATCGGCAGCTATTCCGCCGATCCAAGTGCTTTTCGGCAAGTCGAATTTATCGACTTGTCCAAAAATTTAGAAAAATATTGAATATGTCGAATCTGGATTCGACCAAAAAAAAGTTGAAAACTGACGTCTTTTCGACAGACGGCAGTTTTCGACCTCAATTGAATATACCCCTTAGAGACTCTTGCATTGTCCAAAATAAAATAAAAAAGTTGCCATATAAAACAACTTACTGTGTGGTTTGCTATTCCAATTGTGTTAATCGTCACCTTCCCATATATACCAAGAGTATCGATTCTTTCTAGGTTGATTCTGTGTCTGTAAGACAGCAAGTGTTTGCCGTTTGAAGAAACCTACAAAAGATTTAGAAATGGTTACTAAAAGAGAAACAGGTTATGCCAATATGTGCTATCAATGCAAGGCCTTTTAAATGTAACATAAAAAATAGGATTTTAATTACCTACCTGTAAACCCTTTTCTCCTAGTCCATAAAAGATATTGGGGGTTAACTAGTACGATGGGGTACGGGGTCCAAAGGAGCCAGTGCACTTTAAATTTCTTCAACTGGGTGTGCTGGAGAACGTGCCCGAAGGAGAAAGGACATATATGAGAGAAGGAAATATGATAACAAATTTACATACCAGCACACCACTAACATACAACAACCAGCAACAGCTGGTAACAACAACAGCTGAACAGGTAACCAAATAATAAGAACCTGCAGAAAAGTCAACGCTCTGAGGAAGGCGCCCAATATCACTTATGGACTACGAGAGCAGGATTTACCAGTAGGTAATTCAAATCCTATTTTCTCTAGCATCCATAAGGGATATTGGGGAATCTTGTACGATGGGGACGTCCCAAAGCTTCCAGAACGGGCGGGAACGTGCGGAGACTGCTGCAGCACCGCTTGCCCAAACTGGGTATCCTCTTTGGCCAGGGTATCAAACTTGTAGAATTTCACACAAAAAAAGTGTTCTTCCCCGACCAGGTAGCGGCTCGGCATAGTTGCAAGACCGAGACTCCATGGGCAGCCGCCCAGGAAGAGCCCACCGATCTTGTAGAGTGGGCCTTCAGAGACTTAGGAACAGGTAAGGCTGCCGACACATAGGCCTGTCGAATAGTAAGCCTAATCCAACGAGCAATGGACTGCTTTGAAGCAGGACAACCCTTTTTCTGTGCATCATAGAGCACGTAACAAGGAATCAGTCTTTCTGATCAGAGCCGTTTTCTTGACAGATTTTCAAGGCTCGCACAGCATCCAATGCTTCTGGAGGAGCAGAAGCACCAGAACTGGACGGAATCATAATAGGCTGATTCAAGTGAAACGCAGAGACAACCTTCGGCAGGAACTGCTGCCTAGTGCAGAGCTCCGCTCTGCCCTCGTAAAAGACCAAGTATGGACCTCTACACGACAAGGCCCCCAATTCTGAGACACGTCGAGCAGAAGCCAGGGCCAGTAATATAACAGTCTTCCACGTGAGGTACTTGTCTTCTACCGTCATCAAAGGTTCAAACCAGGAGAACTGTAGAAATTCCAACACTACTTTCAGATCCCAGGGTGCCGCAGGCGGCACAAAAGGAGGCTGGATGTGGAGTACCCCTTGCAGGAAGGTCAGAACTTCTGGCAACACTGCCAATTTCTTCTGGAAGAAAATGGAGAGGGTTGAAATCTGGACCTTAATGGAACCCAGGCGTAAGCCTGCAGGAAATGTAAGAAACGTCCCAAGTGAAACTCAGCAGGTGGATACGTGCGTTCCTGTCTTCTCCAGATATGATGATAGTGTTTTGACGTCACAGGTTTCCTGGCCTGAACCATGGTAGCAATAACGGAAAAATGAAAATGGAAAGGCCATTGCGAGCTAGGATGTTCCGCTCAACCTCCATGCCGTCAAAAGAAGTCACCGAAAGTCCGGGTAGACGAACGGTCCTTGTTGAAGAAGATCTCTTCGTAGTGGTAGAAGCCAAGGGTCTTGGACGGACATGTCCAGAAGATCCGCGTACCACGACCTCCGAGGCCAATCCAGGGCAAATAGAATTGCCTGGACTCCCTGATTTCTTATGCGCTTGAGCACCCTTGGGAGCAACGGAATCAGTGCGTCTACTGCTCTCACCTGACGGTCCCTGGTTCGTGAGCAATACCAGTGAAGCTTCTTGTTGAGACGAGAAGCCATCATGTCTATTTGCGGGCAGCCCCACTGTTTGATGACCTGCTGGAACACCTGTTGGTGGCATCCCCACTCCCCCGGGTGGAGATCGTGACGACTCAGGAAATCCGCTTCCCAGTTGTCCACACCCGGAATGAAGATTGCTGACATTGCTCTTGCATTTCTTTCTGCCCAGAGGAGTATCTTCGACACCTATCGCATGTAGGCTCTGTTTTTGTCCCTCCTTGTCGAATGATCTACGCCACTGCTGTGGCGTTGTCCGACTGCACCTGGATTGCGTGATCCTTGAGTAGAGGAGAGGCCTGAAGCAGAGCAGTAGATCGCCCGAAGTTCCAGAATGTTGATCGGAAGAAGGCTGTCGTGGGCTGACCACCTGCCCTGGAACTGCGCCCCTTGGGTGACAGCTTCCCATCCTCGTAGACTCGCATCTGTCATGAGGAGGGTCCAATCCTGAGTTCCGAAACTCTGGCTCTCCAGTAGATTGGAGGACTGCAACCACCACAGGAGGAAAATTCTGGCCTGAGGCAACAGCTGTATCATCCAGTGCATCTGAAGACTGGACCATTTGCTCAGAAGATCCAGCTGAAAAGTTCTGGCATGGAACCTGCCATATTGGATCGCCTTGTAGGAGGCGACCATCTTCCCCAACAATCTTATGCGAAGATGGATGGACACTTGAGCAGGTCGGAGTACCATGCAGACCATCTCCTGAAGTGTTCTCGCCTTGTCTTCCGGTAGGAACAACTTCTGGGCCACAGTATCCAGCAACATCCCCAGGAACAGCCTCTGAGTTGGCTCCAGGTGGGACTTCTGTAAATTGAGGATCCATTCATGGTCTGACAGAAGATGGATGGTGTGGTCGATATGGAGCAATAAGAGCTCCCTGGATCTTGCTTTTATCAGAAGATCGTCGAGGTAAGGGACAACATTGACCCCCTGGACCCGGAGTTGGAACATCATCTCCGCCATCACCTTCGTGAATACCCTCGGGGCTGTGTACAGGCCGAAGGGCAGTGCCTGGATTTGGAAGTGATCCTCTAGCAGGGCAAACCGCAGGTACGCCTGATGAGGCGGCCAAATCGGAATATGGAAGTAGGCGTTCTTGATATCCAAGGAGACCATGAATTCCTGTTCTTCCAGGCCCGCAATCCCTGCTCGCAGGGATTCCATTTTGAACTTGAACACCTTCAAATAAGGATTCAAGGATTTTAGATTCAAAATGGGTGTTACCAAACTGTCCGGTTTTGGCACCGCAAACAAGTTGGAGTAAAACCCCATGTCGCATTGCGGTATTGGTACTGGAACAATGACGTGGGACTGGACCAACTTTTGGATGGCCTGTTGCAACGTAACTTGCATATCCTCCAAAGCTGGTAAACTTGATTTTAAAAATCGTTGGGGAGGAGCTAATTGAGCATCTACCAATATATATGTTTGTTGTGAGAGGCAGAGAGGTTCCTGCATTAGGAGGAGGTGCAGGCCCTGACATGCCACATGGAGCATTATGGGGTTGCTCCAAGGTTGGTAGCTCTTAGCTTAGACATATTGTAGTAAGGAGCCATTATCATGTGGCTCCTTGCTGGTTAATCTTAGACCCAGATTGGGGTAATGGAGGTGTGAGGTGTGGTGCCTCTGGACTGGCTGAGCTGGATGGCCTTAGTGTGGCATACCTTTACATTCTACTAACACTTTTCACTTATTAATTTTTTAACACTATTTCTCTATTTTAATTGCATTTCATTTTTGTATCACCTTCTCTATAGCTTCGGCTTCCTAAATACTAATTTACTAACACTATAGTTTTTTCACTGGTATGCTACGCTGGGCTTTCTGGCTTATGCTGGTGTTTTGGGGTGCCACACCCTGCACCTAGATATAGCGCTAGGGACCCCAAATATACAGAGACGCCTTGATGCGGCTTTGGGCCTTATTCACACATTTGCGCAAATATGTGTAACGAAGATCTCTGAATTCTATTATTATGTGGAATTTATATCTGGTTACGGTTATGATTCAGGGTACTGGGGGAAACAAATGCCTTTTTTTCTTGCTTACAAACCGCAGGTACACCTGATGAGGCGGCAAAATCGGAATATGGAAGTAGGCGTTCTTGATATCCAAGGAGACCATGAATTCCTGTTCTTCCAGGCCCGCAATCCCTGCTCGCAGGGATTCCATTTTGAACTTGAACACCTTCAAATAAGGATTCAAGGATTTTAGATTCAAAATGGGTCTTACCAAACTGTCCGGTTTTGGCACCGCAAACGAGTAAAACCCCATGTCGCATTGCGGTATTGGTACTGGAACAATGACGTGGGACTGGACCAACTTTTGGATGGCCTGTTGCAACGTAACTTGCATATCCGCCAAAGCTGGTAAGCTTGATTTTAAAAATCGTTGGGGAGGAGTACTGTCGAACTCCAACTTGTAGCCTTGAGAAACAAAATTTCTGACCAAGGTATCATGGCAGGAATTCTCTCAGACGTGGCTGAAGTGACGCAGTCGACCTCCCACCTTAAGAACCCCTCGTGGTGGGTGTGCACCGTCATGCTGAGGCCTTAGCGGAAGCAGAAGCGGTGGACTGGTCCTGAGAGCTGGTGCTTGCAGGCTTTCTGGATTTACCTCTGGTGCCTCTAGTCACACTGGAGGCACCTCTGGCCTTAGATCGAAATCTGTGAGACCAAAAGGACTGGACAGACGGCCCCGGATAGGAGAGTCTCGCCATCGGGGCCCCAGAGGGGAGAAACGTGGATTTCCCAGCCGTAACTTTGGAAATCCAGTATCCAATTCAACCACAAAGAGCAATTCCCCAGAAAAGAGGAGGGATGCTACACTACGTTTGGATTCTGCATCCGCAATCCACTGACGCAACCACAAGGCCCTGCATGCCAACACTGCCATGGCAGAAGTCCTAGCATTAATGTTCCCATCTCCTTGAGCAAACCACAGAAGACACGTGTAATGTCCTGAATGTGTTTTAGGAGGGTCACCATAGTGACCAAGGGCATATTCCCCGAGAGGCCCCCCTGAATTTGAATGGCCCAGGAATGAATGGCATGGGTCGTCCAGCAACCCGCAATGACCGGCCTTTGTGAGACACCTGCTGCCATGTAAATAGATTTGAGTGTAGTCTCTTTCTTCCTATACCCAGGATCCTTCATGGTAAAGGAGCCGGGGCAGGCAGCACCACCTTTTTAGACAGGCGAGATACTGATACATCCACCCCAGGGGGTTCTCCCAAAATTTCCTACCTTCAGGAGCAAATGGGAAAGTGCCCCAAATTTTTTTGGACACTTTGGATTTTGTGTGTGGATTTTTCCAGGCCAGCTTGAATAGGTCATCTAACGCTGTAGAGTCAGGGAAAGTGACATTAGGCTTGTTTTGAATAAAGAAAAACGACTGCTGTGACGCAGCGTCCTCTAGAGGGAGCTTTAACAGATCCCTTATAGCCAGAATTAGGGGTTCAATACCCTGAGCAGAATCAGGATCCCCACTAACGTGATCCAAGTCATCCCCCATCCCCCTATATATCATCTGTATCAGAGAATGAATAAGGTAGCCCACGTTTCTGTGGACCTACATGAGAGGGGGGGGGGTCTGTGCTGGATCTGCCCTATCAGCTAAATCTGAAACAGCTTGTTGTAGTAGATGAGTCTTCTGCACATTAGCAGTGAGCTGGGATGACATATCTGACATCATAGTTTTAAGAGATCCTAACCAGTGGGGCTCTGTACCCTCTCCCCCAGTCCCTTCACTGATTTGTGAAGATTGACTGCATTGTTGACAGGAAACAGAATCAGTAGATAATGGAGAGAATCTGGTGTGACATACAATGCACAGCTTGTGTTTACCCATGTTTCACAGTAAGTACAGTAACATACACATACAGTTATATTGCAAGCCTGCCCTACTGTATGTGAGAGGAGACAGAGAGAGAAGGACACCAGCACACCCTGAGCTGCACAGCCCCAGTGAGGCTGTCATCTCACTATATTACAATAAACACTAACAATTCCTGTCCTAAAGAGGACCCAGATAGTGTACACAAGCGGCTCTCCCCCTTTGCTACACCCTGTACCAGATATCCAGCGTGGCTGAGGAATCAAGAAGCGCTGTGTGTGCTGAGAATGGCTACAGTAAGCAGAGGAAGGCGCCAAAATGCCTCCGGTCCCCCTCCAATGGCGCCGGAGCTACAGATATATATTATACTGGCAAAGTCTTCTTACAGCTAAAAAAACATCACAAGTGCTAATTCTAGCGGTTTTGTGCCAGTCTACACGGGGGATCTTAGCGGGACCCCCCCGGGAGGGTCCAGTACGCTGCGCCCGTGGTCAGCCGCACTTGAACCAGGGGACTCCCCTAGCGGGGTCCCCCCGTGTGTACTCCCCACCGATGTCACCTTCAGGCAGCGTTAGGGGTGTGCGGTGCGCTGCGGCTGTGACAGCCAAGGTGCAGTGCCCCACTGAACACCAACCCCTCAGGATGGTGGTCCTGCAGCGGGAAAGCGGCTCTGCACCTCGTAAGGGCTGTAACACACTAGCCAGTTTTCTCCGAATGGCAAAAAGCCGGACAAACTTTGTCCAGCTTTTTGCCAGCCGGCAGAGTCTTTCACACATAACGGCTTTGAGCCGTGTGTAATGCTGTGCGCATGCGCAGCAGCAGACACGGCTTGAAAAAAAAAACGTTGTGTGTGAAAGCTCCCCTTCACACACATGGTTCTCTGCCTTCAAAGATGGCACAGCCCCGGCCCGGCAGCGGACCTTCCAGTGGATATTTCCGGCTGCAACCCGGCAGCCGGGCCGGGGCCGTGCAGTGTGAAAGGCCCCTACCCTTTGCACTGTTAATTACAATACCGGCACGGGAAAAAGCCATCCGGCTTTTTCCCGGCTGGCAAAAGCCGGCGCGTGTTACAGCCCTATGGCCGATGACCGTCCCCTCCTAACTCCTACGGTGCAGGTATGCTGTTGACCAAACAGCATACCGAAAATAACGAACAGAAAAAAGAAATTGAAGAAAACTCTCTGGAGCTGCAGAGATGTGCATCCTCTCCTGAGGGCACTTTTTTCTAAACTGCCTGTGGGAGGGGGCATAGAGTGGAGGAGCCAGCACACCCAGTTGAAGAAATTTAAAGTGCACTGGCTCCTTTGGACCCAGTCTATACCCCATCGTACTAGATTCCCCAATATCCCTTATGGATGCTAGAGAAACTAAATTATATAAAACAGAAAGAATTATGTCAAAACAATATCATAAAATATCAAACGTGACAAAGTGTAACATGTCTGAAACCTTCTAGTAGACATTGGTTTGAGTAGAGTTCAGAGATTTAAATGTAAACAGATTATTATTGTTATAATAATCATACTCTCTTATTTATGGTTATGGATCAATGGGTCAACCTGAAAAAAGTCGACACAGTAAAGGTCAGGTTGCTTGAGGGAGGGTTAGGCATACTTTCCTAGTAGGCGTCGGGATCCTGCATGTCAGGATGCTGCTGTGAATAATCTGACCGCCGGCATCCCAAGTGCCAGGATCCCGATACCATCCCACTTGTGTCAGACTTCAGCAACAGTACCTGGGTGTATTGCAGATGGCCAGTTACCATGATGTAGAACTATAATGGAGCATCAGTATGTAATATTAGCCTCCATTCCGCAATCCTTACTGCTCACAAGTTCAGACACCCCTTAATAACAACTGTGTGGCTGTAGAAAAAACCAGGCATGACCCAACGCACCTCAAAAAGAAGACTGTTGTCTATTAAGGATAATTAAGGTTGAGGACTGTGGAGCTCATGCAGAGGTGAAGGCAAGACAGTTTTGAGGGTGCACTTTGCATATTTCCGCACTCTCCACAGCCGAGCATCCGCAACTTAGCAGCACTTTACTAGTGGCTGAGTGGGGTAACTGGGTGGACGTTCACACTCAGAGATGGTATGTTGATGAATTGAGGGCTATGCAAAGTTGCATGTATGCCTGCCAGAGGTTCCCAAACTCAGACCTCAAGGCACTCTAACGGTCCTGGTTTTAAAGTATATCCATGCTTGGCTACAGGTGACTTAATTAGTACCTCAGTCAAGTTGATTAAACCATCTGTGCTGAGCCATGGATATCTTTAAAGCCTGGACTGTTAGGGTGCCTTGGGGACAGAGTTTGGTAACCTCTGGTGTATGCAGAAAATTGGCTGTTTTCAGACATAATTATGCAGGGATTTGGCTGATGCAGATCAAGTTGCTGCTCGGCAAAGTTGTAATGCCGAGACACCCTGGGCAGCCGCCCAGGAAGACCCCACCTTACGAGTAGAGTGGGCCTTAACAGATTTTGGACACTGCAATCCTGCCGTAGAATAAGCATGCTGGATAGTGTACCTAAGCCAGCGAGATATAGTCTGCTTTGAAGCAGGACACCCAATTTTCTTGGGATCATATAGGACAAACAGAGAGCCCGATTTCCTGTGACGAGCAGTTCTCTTCACATACATTTTCAAAGCCCTCACAACATTCAAGGACTTTGACGAAATTGAGGAGTTAGTAGCCACTGGCACCACAATAGGTTGGCTGATATGAAATGCCGACACAATCTTTGGAAGAAACTGCTGACGTGTCCGGAGTTTAGCTCTATCTTCATGGAATATCAAGTAAGGGCTTTTACAGGACAAAGTCCCAAATTCTGACACACGTCTAGCAGAAGCTAAGGCCAACAGCATGACAGCCTTCCATGTAAGAAATTTGACCTCAACCTCCTGTAGAGGCTCAAACCAGTCCGACTGGAGAAACTGCAACACCACGTTAATGTCCCAAGGCGCCATAGGCGGTACAAAGGGAGGTTGGATGTGCAGAACTCCCTTCAAAAAGGTCTGAACCTCAGGGAGGGCAGCCTATTGTTTCTGGAAGAAAATGGATAGGGCCGAAATCTGGACATTCACAGATCCCAACCTCAGGCCCATATCCACACCTGCTTGCAGGAAGAGGAGAAAACGTCCCAGTTGAAACTCCACCGCAGGAAACTTCTTGGACTCACATCAAGAGACATATTTCTTCCAAATACGATGGTACTGTTTAGACGTTACCCCTTTCCTAGCCTGTATCAGGGTAGGAATTACCTTCTTCGGAATGCCCTTCCGAGCTAGTATCAGGCGTTCAACCTCCATGCCGTCAAACGTAGCCACGGTAAGTCTTGATATGCAAACGGCCCCTGCTACAGCAGGTCCTCCCGAAGAGGCCTTGGCTCTTCCTGCAACAGATTCAGAAGGTCCGCGAACCAAGCCCGCCTTGGCCAGTCTGGAGCAATGAGGATCGCCTGAACTCTTGTTCTCCTTTCGAGCTTTAGAACTCTTGGAATGAGTGGGAGTGGTGGAAACACGTACACTGACTGGAACACTCACAGAAACACCAGGGCGTCCACTGCCACTGCCTGTGGGTCCCTCGACCTGCAACAATAGCATAGAAGCTTCTTGTTGAGACGAGAGGCCATCATGTCTATTTGGGGTAACCCCCAAAGGTCTGTTATTTCCTTGAACACCTCCGGATGGAGACCCCACTCCCCCGGATGGAGATCCGTGTCTGCTAAGGAAGTCTGCTTCCCAGTTGTCCACTCCCAGAATGAAGATTGCAGAGAGCGCCAATGCGTGTTTTTCTGCCCAGAGGATGATTCTGGTCACCTCTGACATCGCAGCTCTGCTCTTCGTTCCACCCTGTCGGTTTATGTAAGCCACAGTCGTTACATTGTCTGACTGTACTTGAATGGCCCGATTTCTTAGAAGATGGGCCGCCCGAAGAAGACCGTTATAGACGGCTCTTAGTTCCAGGATGTTGATCGGCAGGCCGGCTTCCAGACCTGACCACCTACCTTGGAAAGTTTCCCCTTGAGTGACTGCGCTCAAGCCCCGGAGGCTCGCATCCGTGGTTAGAAGGACCCAGTCCTGAATCCCGAACCTGTGTCCCTCAAGAAGGTGAGGCAATAGGAGCCACCTGAGGAGTGAAATCCTGGCCTTTGGCGACAGGCGAATTCTCTGGTGCATGTGTAGATGAGATCCTGACCACTTGTCCAGGGGATCCAGTTGGAAGGCCCGAGCATTGAACCTCTGGAGAGCCTCGTAAGAGGCCACCATCTTCCCCAGAAGGCGAATGCATTGATGAACCGACACCCGGGCTGGCTTCAGGACATTCCGGACCATTGTTTGTATCACCAACGCCTTTTCCTGCGGAAGAAACACCCTCTGCACTTCCGTGTCGAGGATCATCCCCAGAAAAGACAACCTCCGGGTTGGTTCCAAATGAGATTTTGGAAGGTTCAGAAGCCAACCGTGGACTCTGAGTAGGCGGGATGTGAGTACAATGGACTGCAACAGCTCCTCCTTGGACGATGCCTTTATCAGTAGATCGTCCAGATACGGAATGATGTTTACCCCCTGTTTTCAGAGTAGAACCATCATCTCCACCATCACCTTGGTGAAGACCCTTGGTGCTGTAGAGAGGCCAAATGGCAGGGCCTGGAACTGGAAATGACAGTCCAGTAATGCAAAACGGAGAGAAGCCTGATGCGGTAGCCAAATCGGAATGTGGAGGTACGCATCCTTGATATCCAGGGATACTAGGAATTCCCCCTCTTCCAGACCTGATATCTGTTACGTTCTTTGTGCTCCGAACGAAAGATAATGAGTGGTAAGTCCCGAGCACAAGAACGTGATGCTGAAATAGTGACAAGGTATAATAATAACCCCTAGCAACCTAACTCCATTGTTTCACCCGCGTGGTCAGTCTACGCCTGCGAGACTATGTGTTCTTGGGCCCACGGCAGCCGCGTTTGAAGGGTGGATTAGGTCTGCCCAACTCCGATGCCCCCCGGTCTTAGTATGAGACAAGGTGTAAACGGAGACGGGATGATAACAAGGGGACCTAACTAAACACAAAACTGAGCTAGGGGCTACTTCTGAACTACAAACTAAAAGGTATGTGCGACACGGCCGCCAAAGGAAAAGGAAACCAAGGTACACTATCCAAACCTTACACGGCACCGCCGTATACCAGGTAGGACAGCTATGGCGGAACACCTCCGCAAAAACAAGAATAAAAGGAATTCCACAGCCAAGGCCGCAAGACGCGGCTGAGGGCCGCTACTCACAACACCGAGAACAACTGTAAGCGAACCGGAATCTTCAGATCTCTGACGCAGGTGACAACCGACAGGAAGGCAGGGAGAAGTGCAAGGATTGGCTTCCGACACCAGGAGTCAGGACCACCGGAACAAGATGACTGGTCTACAGAACACCGGACAGGGAATTTTCTCCAGAGCAGGAACAGCTCACAGGAAGCTATCACCGGCGTCTGTGAAATGCACTGAGACAGAATATAACAGGGAGCCCTCCAATAAGCTGCAGAGAACCTAATTAGTGGTGTTGTGCAGCTGCCTTGCTGCATGACTCAGAGTTAGACAGGTGTTAATGATTTATATGGCAACGGGGAACGCGGTCCGCCTGTGGCGTCCCCGTTGCCATGGACCCAGCGGCTCGGCGTGCACGGCATCCTGGCGTTGCTAGGCGCCGTGCGGAGGAACAGGGAGGTGCGGTGGCCGTGACCGTGGTTTAGCAATGGTCGGGCGCCGGCGAGAGCCGCGCGCCTAACAATATCACTGCCCTGAGAGACTCCATTTTGAACTTAACTCCCTCAGAAAAGGGTTCATTGATTTTAGGTTCAGAATGGGCCTGACCGAACCATCTGGTTTCGGTACCACGAAAAGGTTTGAATAGTAAACCGTGGCTTGCAAATGAGGAGGTACTGGCACAATGACCTGTGCCTCCCCCAACTTCTGGACCGCTGCTTGTAGGACAGTCCTGTTCGCCTGACAAACTGGCAAGCCCGATTTGAAAAATCGGTGAGGAGGGAGATTTTGAAATTCCAACCTGTATCCCTGTGACACAATATCTATCACCCAGGGATCCAGGCCGGACGATACCCAGACGTGACTGAACTGTCTGAGCCTCGCTCCCACTGGCCCCACCTCCAGGCCGCGCGGTCCACTGTCATGCGGAGGACTACGGCGTGCTGGAAGCAGGCTTAGTTTCCTGGGAACCTGCCGCAGCAGGTTTCTTGGATTTAGCTCGACCTCCCCTAAAGAAGGTAGTGGACGGTCTGGCCTTTCTAGGCTTGTTAGACCGAAAGGACTGTGATGCTGATGAAGAGAAGGATTTCTTCTGAGCAGGTGCAGCTGAGCGAAGGAACGGAGACTGTAGCCGTGGATATCCACGCATCCAAAGCTTCCCCAAAGAGAGCCTGACCTGTGTAGTGTAGGGACTCCACACTTTTCCTGGATTCCGCGTCAGCCGACCACTGGCGCAGCCACAGTCCCAGACGAGCTGAAAAAGACATGGAAGAGATCCCCGCAGCCATGGAACCCAGGTCTTTCATGGATTCTACCATAAAACCTGCTGAATCGTGAATGTTACGCAAAAATAATTCAACATCATCCCTATCCATTGTATCCAAATCCTCAAGCAAGGTGCCTGACCATTTTACTATAGCTTTTGCAATCCATGCACTAGCAATAGTGGGACGTAATATTTTTCCCGAAGCGGTGTACATTGATTTAAGTGTATTATCAATTTTTTGATCAGCTGGCTCCTTTAAGTCGGTAGATCCCGGAACAGGTAAAACCACCTTTTTTGAGAGTCTGGACACAGATGCGTCAACAATTGGTGGGCTTTCCCATTTTTTCCTATCCTCCTAAGGGAAAGGAAACGCCACCTGGACCCATTTAGGGATCTGGAATTTTTTTCTCAGGGTTTTCCCATGCTTTCTCAAATACAGCATTTAATTCCTTTGACGCAGGGAAGGTTAACGAGGCTTTCTTATTTTCAGTGAAAAAAGCCTCCTCAACCTGCTCAGGTGTTGTATCATTAATATTCAATACATCCCTGATAGCCTCTATCATCAATTGCACCCCCTTTGCAAGAGAGGCAGACCCCCGCAACACATCCCCAGTACAGTCTGTGGTATCAGAATCGGTATCCGTGTCATCCTGCATGACATGAACAAGTGCACGTTTGTGGGGGTATATAGCGGAGCGTCCTGAGGTACCAGAATCGGGCCATACTGCCATAGAGTTCTGTAATACCAGGGTTGCAGATTCATTACTTGCAACCCTATCTGAAATCCAAGAACCCACTCTGGTTCCCTTGCTGGAATCTGTGCTAAACCAGTGCTATCCTGATTACATGGAATGGAATCATCCTGGGAGGACATATCCTCCACAGCATATGACACAGTGTACCTGGACATAGCTAAAGGAGACCACAAACCCCCCCCCACACACACACACACACACAGGGGAGGGCAGACAGAGTTTCACCCCCAAGAATGGCAAGAGAGACACAGAGATTGGAGCCAACCCACACACAGCGCTTTTAACCAAAGGGAGATCCCTTGTTAGCGCTGACTTTGCACCTTAATAGGATACACAGTCGTATTGCAGCCCCCCCCCCCCTTCTACAACCCCCTGGTACCGTGAGAGATAGCTGGAGTTGCTGTGGAGGGACCTTCTTTCTACTGATCAGCGCTGTGCAGGCAGGAAAATGGCGCTGAATGCTGCTGGGTCCGCTCTGTGGAGAAGCTCTGCCCCCAAAATGGCGCTGTCTTCCCGCTCTTCATCTGATTATACTGGCCGGAGGATTGATGCTGGCTGAGGTCCTGGGACCACGACAGGCTTTGTGACCAGTGTAGGGTGTAAGCGCTGGCTCAGGGCGCTTCTCAATGCGCCGCACTATGTACCGCTGTGACATCCCAGGAGTGCAGTTAATACTGCGCTCCTACCCTGCTGCCGCCATCTTCACACTGGCCCCCCGCTTCCAAGGGGGTCGGTGACTCACTCGCCACAATCTTCTGCTCTGAGATGGGGGTGGCAGCAGGGGTGAGCGATCCCCTGTGGCGGGGAGCGATCTATCCCCTCAGGAGCTCAGTGTCCTGTTAGCGGAGTAAGTGGCTCAGACCCCGCAGGGCGGACACTACTCCCCCCCCTTAGTCCCACACTGCAGGGCGGCTGTTGCCAGCAGCCTCCCTGTAAAATAAAAAAACTAAACTAAACTTCATTAGGAAAGCTCAGGAGAGCTCCCCTAGCTGTGACCGGCTCCTCCAGGCACATTTTCTAAACAGAGTCTGGTAGGAGGAGCCAGCCCACACTCTCAAACTCTTCAAGTGCCAATGGCTCCTGGTGGACCAGTCTATACCCCATGGTACTCATGTGGACCACAGCATCCTCTAGTACGTAAGAGAAAATATGTTATATAGCATAGAGGAAAGTGATAAGTTATTGAGGAAGAGCAGCTACAAGTACTATAGCTGCAGTCCTTCACTTTAATGACATTTATTTAAACCAAAATCCAAAAATATTACAAGTGAAAAATATCTTTGCATACTTAAAAAAAAACCTACAACTCCTAATGTTAGGTTTAAATGCTGTTTATATGCCTCCTATAGAGACAAGAGAGGTCAGTAATTGATGTGACCAGATATACCACAACGCACCTGGAATTTATGTTGAAAAATAAGAAATATGACTTCGAATGGCTTTCCCTTTGTGAAAGGCATTTGGTATGTTATTTCTTCCCTGCCCCAGTTTTCATTCTGTAAGGTGTTACACACTATCAGTCCTGAACGTTTCCATCTTGGGTTAAAATGAAAGGCCACATCAGAGCGAGGTTTCACACTGCTCCCGCACTGAAAGTCTATCTGGAACCTAAGATTAAAAACATACATGAATCTTGAAACAACAATATTTGAAAACATTAAGGGGCAGATGTACTAAGCCTTGGAGAGTGATAAAGTAAAGAGAGAAACTACCAACTAATCAGCTCATAACTGTCATTTTTTAAACAGCCTGTAACATGTCAGTTAGTAGCTGATTGGTTAGTACTTTATGGGGGTAATTCAATTAGCCGCAGTAGATTACTGCAGGCTAATTGATCCTCCGAGCTAATCAATTAACCCCAAAGCTGGCAGTCATCAGGCATTTTTTTCACCTGCTCAGACAGGACAAAAAATAAAGTGCTGCAATGGGGTTAACGCACAAATTTATGAACTTTTCACAGATACTGAGCAATAACGCCAATTAACCCCTATTAACACAGTAAGTTAACTGGTGTTAATGAATCTATCTGAAGAAATTAAGATGCTAACTGAATAGTCTCGGGCGTTAAAGTATAAGGCTACCTCCCGACTTCACCCTTTGGTACACATAGGTCCAGATTCAATAGCCGCAGAATGTGTTGCTCGGCCTCTCCTTTCAAGTAAAGAACCTAGAGCTATTAAATTAGAGACCCACATTCAACCCAAGAACAGCCCCAAGCCAGCAGTTCACTGTTATTTCTGATCCTATTATGGGGTATATGCAATTCACGGCGAATCGCGGCAAATTATCGCCGTTTTTAAATTCGACTCAATTCGACAGGTGAATTCCGGAAGGTGGCTTCCGGAATTCACCATATTCAATGAAAAACGGATTCGCCAGAGTCGCGGGCGAAAATCGGCCGATTTGGCGGATTTTGCCGCGATTTTAAAAAACGGTAAAAAACGGGAAAAACCCGGAAAAAAAAATGGCGTGGGGTTTCCCCTCCAAAGCATAACCAGCCTCTGGCTCATCGAGCTGGTCCTGGTTCTAAAAATCCGGGGGAAAATTGGCCAGGGATCCCCCGTATTTTTAAAACCAGCACCGGGCTCTGCGCCTGGTGCTGGTGCCAAAAATACGGGGGACAAAAAGAGTAGGGGTCCCCCGTATTTTTAACACCAGCATCGGGCTCCACTAGCTGGACAGATAATGCCACAGCCGGGGGTCACTTTTATGCCGTGCCCTGCGGCCGTGGCATTAAATATCCAACTAGTCACCCCTGGCCGGGGTACCCTGGGGGAGTGGGGACCCCTTCAATCAAGGGGTCCCCCCCCCCCCCAGCCACCCAAGGGCCAGGGGTGAAGCCCGAGGCTGTCCCCCCCATCCAATGGGCTGCGGATGGGGGGGCTGATAGCCTTTTGTGATAATAAAAAGATATTGTTTTTTCCAGTAGTACTACAAGTCCCAGCAAGCCTCCCCCGCAAGCTGGTACTTGGAGAACCACAAGTACCAGCATGCGGGAGAAAAACGGGCCCGCTGGTACCTGTAGTACTACTGGGAAAAAAATACCCCAAAAAAAACAGGACACACACACCGTGACAGTAAAACTTTATTACACACTACCGACACACACATACTTACCTATGTTGACACGCCGACTGCCACGGTCTCCGACGATCCGAGGGTACCTGTGAAAAAATGATACTCACCTTCCAGCGTCCAGAGATAAATCCACGTCCAGAGAGATAAATCCACGTACTTGTAAAAAAAAAAGAACACGCAAATACCCGCTCCATACCGGACTAGAAAGGGGTCCAATGCTTTCACATCAGACCCCTTTCTACCGAATGCCGGGACATCACGTGACTCCTGT
Organism: Pseudophryne corroboree; assembly: GCF_028390025.1. Classification (NCBI taxonomy): domain Eukaryota; kingdom Metazoa; phylum Chordata; class Amphibia; order Anura; family Myobatrachidae; genus Pseudophryne; species Pseudophryne corroboree. Next base: position 715,292,097 of record NC_086447.1, read on the forward strand.
CACTGAAGTCCCTTCAGCCAATCAGGAAGCGCTACTTCCGTGGCGCTCACCTGATTGGCTGTGCGCTGTCTGTACTGTGACAGCACATCGCAAAGCCGCTCCATTACTTTCAATGGTGGGAACTTAGCGGCTAGCGGTGGGGTCACCCGCCGGTCAGCCGCTGACCGGCGGGTGACCTTACCGCTAGCCGCTAAGTTCCCACCATTGAAAGTAATGGAGCGGCTTTGCGATGTGCTGTCACAGTACAGACAGCGCACAGCCAATCAGGTGAGCGCAACGAAGTTGCGCTTCCTGATTGGCTTAGAGACCTTTCTGTGACAGCTGTCACTGACAGGTCTCATTCGTGGAAAGGTGTCCCATGTGTCAGCATGGGACCCCTTTCAGTCCGGCATGGAGCGGGTGTTCGGTTTGTTTTTTTGCCAAGTACGTGGATTTATCTCTGGACCATCGCTGGGGTGAGCATATTGATCTTTTCTTTTCAGGTATCCGTGGATTCTACATGGAGAAGAGGACCGATGTCGGCGTGTGAACATAGGTAAGTATGTGTGTGTCGACGTATGAAATAAAGTTTTACTGTCGACGGTGTGTGTGTCCTGTTTTTTTGGGGGTATTTTTTTCCCAGTAGTACTACAGGTACCAGCGGGCCCGTTTTTCTCCCGCATGCTGGTACTTGTGGTTCTCCAAGTACCAGCTTGCGGGGGAGGCTTGCTGGGACTTGTAGTACTACTGGAAAAAACAATATCTTTTTATTATCACAAAAGGCTATCAGCCCCCCCATCCGCAGCCCATTGGATGGGGGGGGGACAGCCTCGGGCTTCACCCCTGGCCCTTGGGTGGCTGTGGGGGGGGACCCCTTGATTGAAGGGGTCCCCACTCCCCCAGGGTACCCCGCCCAGGGGTGACTAGTTGGATATTTAATGCCACGGCCGCAGGGCACGGCATAAAAGTGACCCCCGGCTGTGGCATTATCTGTCCAGCTAGTGGAGCCCGATGCTGGTGTTAAAAATACGGGGGACCCCTACTCTTTTTGTCCCCCGTATTTTTGGCACCAGCACCAGGCGCAGAGCCCGGTGCTGGTTTTAAAAATACGGGGGATCCCCTGTCAATTTTTTCCCCGCATTTTTAGAACCAGGACCAGCTCGAAGAGCCCGAGGCTGGTTATGCTTTGGAGGGGGGACCCCACGCCATTTTTTTTTATGATTTCACCGTTCCAGCATAAAAAAAAAAAATAATATTTTAAAAAATATATAAATAATATTTGTGCCTCCAAAAATAAAAAATAAAAAGTACCTAATCCCTTCTAATATAAATAGATCTGCTATTCCCCAAAAAAAAAACCACAAAAAAAAAAACATGTTTAAAATTTTTTTATTTGTTTTCACCCTCCAAAGTGTGGCGGATTGAAAATGACGAATTTGCTGTCTAAAAGCACTGCTGTCGAATTTCCAAACTTGAATTGAATATGCTTTGGTCGAATTGCAGCACTTGTATCATTGCAGAAAAGTCGAATTTGCAAAAATTCGAATTTCAAAAAGTCGAATTTTGAAAGTCCGTTTTTTGGTCGGAAAGCACTGAATTGCATAGGCGATTTTTTTTTTTGGTCGAAAATGACCCGAAATTCGACAATTTCGGGAATTCGACCGCAATTGCATATACCCCTATACCTCTAGAAAATCAACGCGGAATTGAAAGGGAGTAATTGCTTTTAGGATTGCACCTCCAAAGTTGGTGATAACATATTAGAATTTATTTTAATGTAACAATGTCAGAAAATATTGCAGTACCTCTGGTACATCCCTCTAAATAAGATTGTACTTAAAGGTGTTTATATTGTAAAATATGGCCAAAAAAGACAATTCATTTTGAGTGTAATTTTCTCTGAAAAGCAGAGAGAAGGGTGTAATAATGTGGGACATGTATGTGTTGTATTGATAGGAAAAGATATATTTATTTTTTTTAATTTGCAGACGGTTGTTACAAGTACTTTATCCCAATATTTTACATTTTGTATAGTCACACTTACAAAACTTAATAGAAGATGGTTTAATGTACCCGAAAATACTCTAAACTTTATTACTTGTAGAAATAAACATGCTGGTTATCATTTTTCATTCATTAATAAAAGTTCTAAAATTAATTTCTGTGACACCTTGTAACGTCCTCCTATACTTTTCTTAAGGTCTCTAACATCCTTTTACACTGTCTTACAGCCACTTGCTATCTTAGTTAGCGCTTGTTTTTCAGGACGATTTTGATTCTCTTTCATACACTTCATATAGATCACACACCACAGAGTTAATGCAGGATTTCCGCGACTTCCTTAGTGAATTGTTTCTATTTTATTAGCAAAAATACTGTATCACACAAAGTACACAGATTATGAACTCGCAACCTCACAGCCCAAAATTTGTAGCCAATTGAATCTGGCCCTACATATCATACAAATTAGAATAAAGAATTATTATTAAAAAAAAAATGTATATATGCAACACTTAATTTGAAAAAAAAAACATGTGTTGTGAGTTGCATTGGTTCCAATCATAAAGGACTCCTTCCCCCAGCATGAATCACAGCCTATATACATCTTGTATATCTGATCTATTGTCCTTAAAAGTCCCTTATGTTAACAATCAAATATGCAGCTTCTGATGATGAACCATTAACAAAAAAAAAAAACATACATGGTTTCGCAAAATCATTTCGAGTAAATAAACTGTAAATACCTGTCTGCATCTTTAGCAACAGACCCATGGATCACTACCATGGTTCCTGGTTCCAGGCTTCCAAAAATGGTGCCAACATATGGGATGGCCTGTGACAAAAAGTAGGTTATAAACAAGTACAATTGTGGCAGGGACAGCATAGTTCCACATGGTGTTAATGTGGAATGTCAGGATTTCCTAGGTTTAGCAGAGCAACAGCAGTAGGACTGAAGGGTCCAGTTCAGCTTTTGCCTCAATCAGTTGTCAGCAAGTAGCTAGGCTAATTAATTAACAGCACCTGTAATCTGCCTTTTTTTATGTGTTCTGTGAACAGAGATTTTGCTCCTGATGGCGGTTTAATGTGATGCGACCGGTTTTGCAGCTGTCCGCTGACTGAGGGGAATTTTCGCACAGCGTACACATGCAATCGCACACGGCAAATTTTCACTCCCCCTGGGCGGCGACTATCTGATTGCAGGACAGTGTAATTAGCAGCACAGCAATCAGGTCTGAATTAGGCCCTAAAACTTCATTCATCTGCTTTGCATACAGCAGGGGGGGGGGGGTTGTTTCTAGAAGAAAAAAAAAAAAAAAAAAAAGAAGAAAGAGAGAGAGAGATTACCGGATCCAGAATGGTCATCTGCAGCTCCGTCCCAGACATCTTCCTCTTTTAAGAAAGTACTGAAAGAAGTAGTACATAGTTACAATCGTATACTGACTAGGCAAATGTATTTACTAATTCAACACTACAGTGATTAATACAGATATAATAGGCTTAAATCCATACAAATCTATCACAGCTCCCCCCCCCAAAAAAAAGCTTCCTTTTTATTAATGAATTAATTAATTTTTTTTAGCTCTTTCCTCGATTTCCTTTACTGGTTATTTTCTGTTATCACTGGCATCGTAAACAAATAAAAATACCAATATATGAAAATATACAGCGCTAATAGTTATTCCCACGCCACTGACATCAAATCAAGATGGCCAGTGTAGTGTAAATAATGTGTTTATATTAACATCTGTGTTCACCCATGCTACTGGAATGGGATGCGGTTATATGACCGATGGTACGCAGGAATGTTATAAACCAGTGTGACTACACATCAATATGACATTATGCATCCCACCTGATATTTAACTGACAATTTAAAAAAAAAAAAAAAGGTACTGAGAATGATGTGCATGCTTCTAGAATATCAGACAAGCGAGAACCTAAAAGTGGGACAGACAATACATATATTCATACAGTGCTAAGTTTAGCCTTGTCAAAAGTTTGTTGCAGTAGTATTACTGACACCTATGATTATCTTACGGACAGGTCAGAAAGCGACCTTATTAGGTATACAATCAAGTACTGATCATTCACTATTATGTCTTCATTCAGAATATTAACACCAGAACATCATGACATTGACATCAAAAATGTAAACCTAGACAAAATGACATTTGACATGTCGATATTAGCGTTAGGGTTACCGTCAGGTTTCGGCATCGACAATGTGTCAACAAACTGTACATGTCAACATAATGGAGGCAACATACTGTAGTATGACATTCTGAATGCCAGCAACATAGCCTATGTATCCCATGTTATTATGGCTGGTACTATACAGAATGACAGCCGTCTCCTCTCACAGCTCCAACTTGTTTAAATGGACAAAATAGATTTTGTGTGTGCCAAAAACACCAGTTCGGGTGGCAGCGGGTATCCGCACTGTAATAATAATACACCCGCACCGCACTGTAATAATAATACACCCGCACTGTATTAGTAAGACATTGTCACAAGAGCACAACGAGCCGCCTTACCCGCAGCAGCCTCGGAGCAGGGGGCGTAGGGAGTCGGAGCGGACACAGTCGGCGACACCGGCAGTCTCTCTCTCTCCCAGGCAGCAGTTTCTGTCTGAATCGGGAAGCAGCAGCAGTCACGACGAGTGGGAGGACAACGTCACGCCCATTGCTCTACCCTATTATCGTCACCTACTCTCCCACTTACACCGCTAGTGACAACATAACAAACTACTGCTGCTCGCACTGTGTGACACTTACAGTGACTCTGTGTTCGCAGTAAACAATCAGCATTTGTATTAAAATGTCTCCGTCACTGTGCGAGGATGATCAGGCAGGCAGCCATAGTTGCAAAGACCAGTGCTGTCTCTTATGTGTATGCCTACCGCTGACAAAATGGCTCCAGAATGAGGACAGACACTGTGTCCATGGTTGGTTCTATATCGGAGTGGGAGAAGGGACCTTGCTACTACCTAGGGGAGGAGACACGTCACCAGGGGGAGGAGCTACGGCCGAACAGGATACCCGAAAAGTACGCTCGTCACGCTTCGGGCTCGGTGGCTCACTCCGCTCCGCTTCGCTCGCCACCTAATTACTAAAGGTAACAGTTGGTGGCGGGGATAGTAGAGCAACTGTCCCGCTGGCCTAGCTCCTCCCCCTTGTGGTCGTGGGTCCTCCCCCTGACGGAAAAGGTCCCTTAGCCCACTTGGATCTAGCCTCAACCCTGTGTCCATGTGCCGGCCCGTCCTCACGTCACTTGACGTATGTGAAAGCGAAACAGGCACTATTATTGGTCGCTAGTGGGGCTGGGGGCGTCTTGTTTTGATGTGGCAGTTATAGTTAATATATAATTAAGCAACCAATGAGAGACATGTCATGTTGTCAGATGTGTGTCTGTGCGTGCTGTGTGTGATAACAGAGATCCCTCTTCCGGCTGTGAGTGTACACAGTACTGTACGCTGTTTCTGCAGCACTAGCAGTTAGTGTGATGCTGTGAGGAGCAGCACTCAGCAGGCAGTGATTGGATAATGACCAACCCTGCCTGTATTTAATCACTGGACGGGGGGTGTTAGGTGTGTACGGTAGTGGTGGATGAGAATGGCTTCTAGAAAGAAAGCAGCAAAGAAAAAGGAGAGCAGGTCAGGGGTAGCGTGGATTGCATATACTTATTACTGTGGCTCTGGTATCTCTTATATGTATATATCTATATCTCTATCTGTTTAGTGATCCTTACTCTTTTTACCATTGTTTTGTATAATATATTTTGCCCAGGCTAAGGTGACCATCTATCCGGCTTGTGTGGACTGAGGCCCAAATGTATCAAACCTTACAAAAGTGATAAAGTGGAGAGTGCTACAGTACTAGGCAATCAGCTTCCTATCTGCCATGGTACAGGATGTTTGAAAAATGACAGGAAATAATTATAATTTTTCCCCTTCCCTTTCAGAATCCATTTCAAGCTTCTCACACTCGCTTACAAAGCCCTCACCCACTCCTCTCCCATCTACATCTCTGACCTTATCTCCCTTTACACTCCCACCCGTCCTCTTCGCTCTGCTAATGCACGCCGACTCTCCTGCCTACGGATTACTTCCTCCCACTCCTACCTCCAAGATTTTTCACGTGCTGCACCACTTCTTTGGAATTCCCTACCTCTCCCCCTCAGACTCCACCTCTCTACAAAACTTCAAACGGGCTCTCAAGACCCACTTCTTCACCAAACCCAGCCAAATCTCATCCTAACCCTCTGTTCTACGCTCTCTATGTACCCCAACTGTGTCACCCCTGTCTGTCTACCCCTCCCCTTTTAGAATGTAAGCTCTCACGAGCAGGGCCCTCTTCCCTCATGTGCTTATCCTTTCTTACTTTAATAATCTTCAACTGCACCAATTCCATCAGTCTTCTGCCACCTGATACTTATTCCAGTGTCATCTGCTGATGTAACTATGTTTATTTACCCTGTACTTGTCCTATACTGTCATCAACTGTAAGTTGCTGTTTTCCAGTTTGATTATTTGTTTATGTACTCTGTAATTGGGCGCTGCGGAACCCTTGTGGCGCCATATAAATAAAGGATGATAATAATAATAATAATAATTTTTATTTTATATAGCGCTCTTTCTCCAACAGGACTCAAGGCGCTTTGGTTGGTTGGTACTTTATCACTCTACTTTCGCTTTTTAAGGTGTTCCAACAGTACAGAGCGTGAGCATGCATAAAGTTAGGGCAATAGGATGTATTTCTTTCCTAATCTGTCCAGGGAAGGGGGTTTAATGAAAGTTTGATTTAATCAAGCTTAACTTTTTTTTTATTGTGGAATTTTTATTTTTTCTTTCTGTAGTTTGGAGATCTAGTGAAGATTTATTTTGATAAAGCGTCACTTAACATATCGTCATGGGTTTTGTTTTTCCACCTGGTTCAAAAAGGGGGGGGGGGGAACCTACAATTGCCATATTTATCAGTGAGTCATCAGTGCCTAAAACTGGCAGAACAAAATAAGGGGGACTACTAAGCCGTGATAAGAGTGGAGAAGTTGCCCATGCCAACCAATCAGCACTGAAGTAACATCTATAACTTGCATACTATAAAATTATACAGAGCTGCTGATTGGTTGATGGGGCAACTTCTCCACTGGCTCACTGCTCCGCTCTTCTCACTGCTTGGTAAATGTCCCCTTAAGTGTCTTTGACCGACAAGATGGCACAAACTTTATGCCATTAACAATGACCATCGATGGTTATCAACCACTAACCGGTGATTCTGCCATGGGTTTCTGATTCTCAGCCATTGCTGGCTGTGAGGCAGCAATGGATTTTTATTTTATGAGCAGTTAGGGCTTTTTGGCCATTTAGAGCATAAGAGGAGGTACACGTATACCTTGTTTATAGGAGCAAAAATAAATATTTTATGAATATATTAGGGTTGACAGATATGATTCTATTAAGAGTGTAATATTTAATGTATGGTCTAGCAACCTTTTTTTTATTTGACCACGATTTACTTTACCATGAAAGCGTTGCCTTGTTAGAAATAGTGGCCCCTTAATTGAATTATTAAATAGTGTCTCCATAAAATGTGAAAACCATATTGCTCTCTTTGCTATGGACACCTATTAACTTGTCATCCCTAATAATATAGTCAGAATATGAATTCTCCTTGCTCTCGTAAATATATTGTGCTGCCTCCCTTATGTTTTTAATTGTCTAGACCAGGGGTTCTTGGGTTTTACCAAAACCAGCTGGCAGTGTGCTGCAGATTTAAGCCACCTCCAGACATGATTGTTTTTTTAGCAAATTTCTCACTTTGTCATATAGTTCTAATTGTACTCTGAGAGGGAGCATACAGTGCTGGAACCGGTTGGCCATTCAGATTATATTTAAGTATGTAATTTTTTGGGTATTCTAAAAAAAAAAAAAAAAATACCACTAATTACTCAAAAATAGTCATACTCCAAAATATTTTTTCTTTAAGTGGTTTTTATTTAGATACATTTATTTAGAACTAATACAAAGCACATTTGAAATGTATCCTATACAAAGAATTATAGATCAAGAGCAACTGTATATACACAGGACACACATAACCATCTGAGGCAAAGAGAAAGTAATAAACGATGCTAAAAATTTTAAGTCTTTAGGGGTATATGCAATTCCGGACGAATTGCGCCTTTTTTTTTCGTCCGTTTTAAAATTCGCCTGTATTCGACAGCCGTAGCCCTCCCGCCGGGACCATGAATTCAACATATTCAATACAAAACTCATTCGACACTCCCCTTTTCGAATAACGAACCAATCGTCGAGTAGTGGGCGTCCTGAATTCGACTTCCTGCTGTTTTGAGCCCTTTATTAGGGCTTGTTTGCTGCGTGTTCAGCAGCCATTTTGTGAACCTGCAGAGAGGTGTGGGGAGGTGCAGAGCTAGCAAATTGGTTGTTTGCTGTGGTATCGTTTGGACACCCAGCAGGCTTTCCTCCAGGACAGACAGGAGGATACCTGTTACCCCGGAGGAGAGTCGTTTTTGGAGCGATTTCTACATTTTTAGGTAAGTACCACATGTGGGTCTGGTGTTGCATGTATGTGTTTGTGTAGTGGGGGTTGCCATGAGGTGTACATGTGGCGTTGCTTTGTGGTATGTGTGTGTATATATGTATAATAAAAATATATATATTATATAATTATATATAATATTGTCCACACTCACGTATTAGAAGAAACTTGCTGGGGTGTCATCCAAATAGCTGGGAACAAAGTCCCAGTCCAACACAAATCCAATTGAAAAGCAGGAGCACTCACCAGTCTTCAAGGTAGTATAGTAGTTTTATTTCAAACCATTAGTGCAGAAGTCAAATCGACGTTTCGGTCTGCATGTAGACCTTTGTCAAGATAGTTACAGACTGAACGGATCACCCTTATATACCTATATAGACCCACCCACTAATTAATCAAAAGCAACACCCCCACACCCCATATAAAAACAACAACAATAATAGTAAGTGTAAATCAAGTATACATAATGTTTATACAAGACAGTAGATAAAATATCAATCGCCATCCTACCTAAATCCAGTCAGTTTATGGCTCAATCTCAGCAGTGTGTACATCTAGATAGATATCACGATGAAGCGAGCGCTCCGGCGTGCGTTCCACAGGCCTCCCCACTTCCTGCCCGTGGAGCGCATCAGCTGACCGGATGTCGGGCGCTACCATGGAAACCGGGCGACGAGGCCAAACAGCAAAGATTCATGCTGTTATTCTAAATAACAAGGATCAGACCTCCCGCGGGTAGTCACAGAGTAATAAATTATAGTAGAGATCATAGTATAATGTATATTGCTTCATGTGAATATATCTGTCAGTGTTAGTCAGTTGCTATAGCAACCAGATACATTTTAGTAAATAGCTAAAAACCGGACTGGATAGGCAGGGCGGAACTGTAGGTGAATCCTATATTAAGTATACTGCATGCACACGTAGATACATGAATATAAGTATGTATCCATGTGTACACATAGACAAACAGTATAGATCGTGATATCTATACAATATTGTCCTGACGAAATTTAATTAATATTAAATGAAACGTTGACATTAAGCTGCTTGGACAGCTTTCATTGAGGTTGCCGCTGGTAGTTTTTCATAAGTCCTGGAGTGCCGTACCTTCCACCAAGACTATATATATATATATATATATATATATATATATATATATTTCTCTTTCTATCTCCTGCTTGTATTGCTGCATTTTATTTTATTTTTTTTTGGGGGGGGGGGGGGGGTAGTTTTTCACGTGTGTGTGGTTTTTTTTTTTTTTTTCTTCTTTTTTTTTTCTTCCATAAAATGACTTTTTGGGTCATACCTTTGCATTGGTGTACCTCCAGCATGTGCAGGGATGCTTTTTGGCTTGTTTGGGGTGATTTTAGAGCGTGTCGGTATCCATGCGGTCGACATGTGATGTCGTTTGTTTGCCAAAACAGGTTTTTTGTTCCTATTTTAGCACTGGTGTACCTCCAGCATGTGCAGGGATGCTTTTTGGCTTGTTTGGGGTGACTTTGAGCGAGTTTGTGTCAGCCATGTGGTCGACATGTCATGTCGTTTGTTTGCCAAAACAGGTTTTCTCTAATGTCCTAGTGGATGCTGGGGACTCCGTAAGGACCATGAGGAATAGACGGGCTCTGCAGGAGGCAGGGCACTTTAAGAAAGAATTTGGATACTGGTGTGCTCTGGCTCCTCCCTCTATGTCCCTCCTCCAGACCTCAGTTTGAATCTGTGCCCGGACGAGCTGGGTGCTACTTAGTGAGCTTTCCTGAGCTTGCTAAAAAGAAAGTATTTTGTTTAGGTTTTTTTATTTTCAGAGAGATCTGCTAGCAACAGACTCTCTGCTACGTGGGACTGAGGGGAGAGAAGCAGCCCTACTCACTGAAGATACGTCCTGCTTCTTAGGCTACTGGACACCATTAGCTCCAGAGGGATCGTACACAGGATCGCACCCTTGGTCGTCCGATCCCGGAGCCGCGCCGCCGTCCCCCTCGCAGAGCCGGAAGACAAACGCCGGTGACAGAAGCAAGAAGACTTCGAAATCGGCGGCAGAAGACTCCAGTCTTCATATGAGGTAGCGCACAGCACTGCAGCTGTGCGCCATTGCTCCCACACTAAACCCACATACTCCGGTCACTGTAGGGTGCAGGGAGCAGGGGGGGGGGGTGCCCTGGGCAGCAATTAGAGACCTATTGGCAAAAGTGAGCATATATACAGTTGGGCACTGTATATATGCATGGGCCCCTGCCATATTTTTACACAAACGCGGGACAGAAGCCCGCCGCTGAGGGGGCGGGGCTTCTTCCTCAGCACTCACCAGCGCCATTTTCTCTCCACAGCTCCGATGAGAGGAAGCTCCCCAGGCTCTCCCCTGCAGAATCACGGTAGAAGAGAGTAAAAAGAGGGGGGGGGCACATAAATTTGGCGCAAAAACAGTATATACAGCAGCTACTGGGTTAAAACTAAGTTACTGTGTGATTACTGGGACATATAGCGCTGGGGTGTGTGCTGGCATACTCTCTCTCTCTGTCTCTCCAAAAGGCCTTGTGGGGGCACTGTCTTCAAATAGAGCATCCCCTGTGTGTGTGGTGTGTCGGTACGCTTGTGTCGGCATGTTTGACGAGGAAGGCTATGTGGAAACAGAGCGGGAACAAATGAATGTGGGGTCGCCGCCGATGGCGGCGACACCCGATTGGATGGATATGTGGAAGGTTTTAAATGATAATGTTACTTCCTTGCATAAAAGGTTGGATAAATCTGAAGCCTTGGGACAGCCGGGGTCTCAGCCCATGCCTGATCCTATGTCGCAGAGGCAGTCAGGGTCTCAGAAGCGCCCCCTATCCCAAATTGTTGACACAGATATCGACACGGATTTTGACTCCAGTGTCGATGGCGATGATGCAAAGTTACAGCCTAAAATGGCTAAAGCCATCTGTTACATGATTATAGCAGTGAAAGATGTGTTGCACATCACAGAGGAAACCCCAGTCCCTGACAAGAGGGTTTATATGTATGGGGAAAAAAGGCAAGAAGTGACCTTTCCCCCTTCACATGAGTTAAATGAGTTATGTGAAAAGGCTTGGGAATCTCCAGATAGAAAACTGCAGATTTCCAAACGGATGCTTATGGCGTATCCTTTCCCGCCAACGGACAGGTTACGCTGGGAATCCTCCCCTAGGGTAGACAAAGCTTTAACACTCTTATCCAAGAGGGTAGCCCTGCTGTCACAGTATACGGCCACCCTAAAAAATGCTGCGGATAGAAAGCAGGAGGGTATCCTGAAGTCCATTTATACACATTCAGGTACCTTACTAAGGCCGGCGATTGCGTCGGCCTGGATGTGTAGTGCTGTAGCAGCATGGACAGATGCCTTATCTGAGGAACTTGATACCTTGGACAAGGATACTATATTACTGACCCTGGGGCATATAAAAGACACTGTCCTATATATGAGAGATAAATGCAATGTCGATTTCTGCCAGAAGGGTCCTGTGGACTCGGCAATGGACAGGAGATGCCGACTCAAAAAGGCACATGGAGGTTTTACCTTACAAGGGTGAGGAGTTGTTTGGGGAGGGTCTCTCGGACCTGGTCTCCACAGCTACGGCTGGAAAGTCAAATTTTTTGCCATATGTTCCCTCACAACCTAAGAGAGCACCGTATTACCAAATTCAGTCCTTTCGATCACAAAAAGGCAAAGTCCGAGGTGCGTCCTTTCTTGCCAGAGGCAGGGGTAGAGGAAAGAAGCTGCACAATACAACAAGTCCTCCCCAGCTTCCACTAAATCCATCGCATGACGCTGGGGCTCCACAGGCGGAGCTAGGCCCGGTGGGGGCGCGTCTCCGAAATTTCAACCACAAGTGGGTTCACTCCCAGGTGGATCCCTGGGCTATAGAGATTGTGTCTCAGGGATACAAGCTGGAATTCGAAGAGATGCCCCCTCACCGTTACCTCAAATCGGCCCTGCCAGCATCCCCCTTAGAGAGGGAAATAGTGTTAGCTGCAATTCACAAATTGTATCTTCAGCAGGTGGTGGTAAAGGTTCCCCTCCTTCAACAGCGAAGGGGTTACTATTCAACCATGTTTGTGGTACCGAAACCGGATGGTTCGGTCAGACCCATATTGAATTTAAAATCCCTGAACATATACCTGAAAAGGTTCAAGTTCAAGATGGAATCGCTCAGAGCGGTCATCGCAAGCCTGGAAGGGGGGGATTTTATGGTGTCTCTGGACATAAAGGATACTTACCTTCATGTCCCCATTTATCCACCTCATCAGGAGTACCTCAGATTTGTGGTACAGGATTGTCCTTACCAATTCCAGACGTTGCCGTTGGTCTCTCCACGGCACCGAGAATATTTACCAAGGTAATGGCGGAAATGATGGTGCTCCTGCGAGGTCCAGAGAGCAGTTGCTGATCAGCGTGGCACGCTCTCGGGAAGTGTTACAACAGCACGGCTGGATTCTAAATATTCCAAAGTCGCAGTTGATTCCTACGACTCGTCTGCCCTTCCTGGGCATGATTCTGGACACAGGCCAGAAGAGGGTTTATCTCCCGATGGAGAAGGCTCAGGAGCTCATGACACTGGTCAGAGACCTATTAAAACCAAAACAGGTGTCGGTGCATCACTGCACGCGAGTCCTGGGAAAGATGGTGGCATCATACGAGGCCATTCCCTTCGGCAGGTTCCATGCGAGGACCTTTCAATGGGATCTGTTGGACAAGTGGTCCGGATCACATCTACAAATGCATCGGCTGATCACCCTACTCCCCAGGGCCAGGGTGTCTCTCCTGTGGTGGCTGCAGAGTACTCACCTTCTCGAGGGCCGCAGATTCGGCATTCAGGACTGGGTCCTGGTGACCACAGACGCAAGCCTCCGAGGGTGGGGAGCAGTCACACAGGGAAGAAATTTCCAAGGTCTGTGGTCAAGTCAGGAGACTTGCCTTCACATCAACATCCTGGAACTAAGGGCAATATACAACGCCATACGTCAAGCGTAGACCCTGCTACGCAACCGATCGGTGCTGATTCAGTCAGACAACATCACCGCAGTGGCTCATGTAAACCGCCAAGGCGGCACAAGGAGCAGGGTGGCGATGGCGGAAGCCACCAGAATTCTTCGCTGGGCGGAGAATCACGTAAGTGCACTGTCAGCAGTGTTCATTCCGGGAGTGGACAACTGGGAAGCAGACTTCCTCAGCAGGCACGACCTCCACCCGGGAGAGTGGGAACTTCATCATAAGTCTTCACGCAGATTGCAAGTCGGTGGGAACTGCCACAAGTAGACATGATGGCATCCCGCCTCAACAAAAAGCTACAGAGGTATTGCGCCAGGTCAAGAGACCCTCAGGCGATAGCTGTAGACGCACTAGTGACACCGTGGGTGTTCCAGTCTGTCTATGTATTTCCTCCTCTTCCTCTCATACCCAAGGTGCTGAGAATCATAAGAAGAGGAGTGAGAACAATACTCATTGTTCCGGATTGGCCAAGAAGGACTTGGTATCCAGAGCTGCAAAAAATGCTCACAGAGGACCCATGGCCTCTGCCTCTAAGACAGGACTTGTTGCAACAGGGTTCCAAGGGTCTGTTCCAAGACTTACCGCGGCTGCGTTTGACGGCATGGCGGTTGAACGCCGGATCCTAGCAGAAAAAGGCATTCCGTATGAGGTTATTCCTACGCTGATAAAGGCTAGGAAGGACGTGACGGCTAAACATTATCACCGTATATGGCGAAAATATGTTGCTTGGTGTGAGGCCAGGAATGCCCCTACGGAGGAATTCCAGCTGGGCCGTTTCCTTCACTTCCTACAGTCGGGAGTGACTTTGGGCCTAAAATGGAGTTCCATTAAGGTCCAGATTTCGGCCCTATCCATTTTCTTTCAAAAAGAACTGGTTTCTCTTCCTGAAGTTCGGACGTTTGTAAAGGGAGTGCTGCATATTCAGCCCCCTTTTGTGCCTCCAGTGGCACCTTGGGATCTTAACGTGGTGTTCAGTTTCCTGAAGTCACACTGGTTTGAGCCACTTAAAACCGTGGAGTTAAAGTTTCTCACGTGGAAGGTGGTCATGCTATTAGCCTTGGCTTCAGCTAGGCGTGTGTCAGAATTAGCGGCTTTGTCACATAAAAGCCCCTATCTGGTTTTCCATATGGACAGGGCGGAATTGCGGACCCGTCCGCATTTTCTGCCAAAAGTGGTGTCATCTTTTCATATGAACCAACCTATTGTGGTGCCTGTGGCTACTCGTGACTTGGAGGATTCCGAGTTACTAGATGTGGTCAGGGCTTTGAAGGTTTAGGTAGCCAGAACGGCTAGAGTCAGGAAAACTGAGTCACTGTTTATCCTGTATGCACCCAACAAGCTGGGTGCTCCTGCTTCAAAGCAAACTAATACTCTCTGGATCTGTAACATGATTCAGCAGGCTCATTCTGTGGCTGGATTGCCGCTGCCAAAATCAGTAAAAGCCCATTCCACAAGGAAGGTGGGCTCTTCTTGGGCGGCTGCCCGAGGGGTCTCGGCATTACAGCTTTGCCGAGCAGCTACTTGGTCGGGTTCAAACACTTTTGCAAAGTTCTACAAGTTTGATACCCTGGCTGAGGAGGACTTTGTGTTTGCTCATTCGGTGCTGCAGAGTCATCCGCACTCTCCCGCCCGTTTGGGAGCTTTGGTATAATCCCCATGGTCCTTACGGAGTACCCAGCATCCACTAGGACGTTAGAGAAAATAAGATTTTACTTACCGGTAAATCTATTTCTCGTAGTCCGTAGTGGATGCTGGGCGCCCATCCCATGTGCGGACTTCTTCTGCAATGCTTGTATATAGTTATTGCTTACATAAGGGTTATGTTATAGTTGCATCAGGGTTGATCTGATGCTCTATTGTTGTTCATACTGTTAACTGGGTAAGTTTATCACAAGTTATACGGTGTGATTGGTGTGGCTGGTATGAGTCTTTAACTGAGGTCTGGAGGAGGGACATAGAGGGAGGAGCCAGAGCACACCAGTATTAAAATTCTTTCTTTAAAGTGCCCTGTCTCCTGCGGAGCCCGTCTATTCCCCATGGTACTTACGGAGTCCCCAGCATCCACTACGGACTACGAGAAATAGATTTACCGGTAAGTAAAATCTTATTTATTTATTTTTTTGTTCCTATTTTAGCACTGGTTGACCTCCAGCATGTGCATGGATGCTTTTTGGCTTATTTGGGGCGACCGTGTTTGTCAGCCATTTTGTTTGTGTCAGTTATTTTGTGTTAGCACTGGTTAGTGATAGGCGGTTAACGAGCTTTTATCTCAGGAATGAAGTTTTGACAACAGTAAATATGAATTATTATCTGTATTAACTGTATCTTTTTTGGATATATTTTTGGATTTCTTGTGAATCTCTTATGGAGCACCGCCCAGGTTGCAAATTGGAGCAGTGAGTGTGGACTTTCTGGATATATTAGGGAATGGTCTGTGATGCAAATTGTTCCTTTAGTCCGACACCCGCCTTATTTTGAATATATGAAAAGCTTGTGGAGATATTTTTGTGGAGTCTTTTCCTCACCTGCCCTGATACCTTTTTCACCAACATGTGGTGATTTTTAACTGTATTTATTCATTATTTTTTTTTTTTTTTTTTTCAACGTCTTTGGACTCTAGTGTCGGTCCCTGGTCCAAGTTTTGTGTTTGTCATATAGTTTACTTAGTGTTGTTTAAACCTTGCCGTGGTCAGTATGTCAATTGATCCTAATCAAGTGATTGATGAGGCCACTTTCCAATTAGCACACAGCACTTTTCTTTCTCTGACTGATGACGACGCCGAAAAGGTGCTTTTTTGACCATATTGAATTTGCTAAGCTACCAGATGAGACACCACTTGACCTGTTCCATAAAGCTCTGAGATTAAGAAAGCGGGAGGTGGATCTCACCTTACATGGCCAATTCCTCTCTGACTACTATAGGAATAAGAGAATACCGAGAGGATTTCGAGTAAATAATATCCCCACCATTGGTCCCAATCGTCCAACATTTTGCACCAAATGGTGTGGTGTCTTGAACAAGTGTTCGCTAGACCTCATCCTCCTCGTTATTGAGGAGGTTGGGGTTGAATTGAAACAAGTGCGAGAGGATTTGGCTGTATTTAATTCTACACATTTGTCTACATTGGTGGTGGACACTGCTGACAAGTGGCTTGATCGTTTGACTGAACAAGTAAACACTTACCAGCAGGACCTTATCACGTTTAAGCGGAAGAAATTGGTTACCGTAAATGCCGATTACACAAACAATCAGGTTTATAGATGGTTGAGGGGTGAACCCAAAGGTTATACTGGTCGGAGACCACGCTTACAAACTAGAAATAGATATCAAGGTCCCTTAGACAATTCTTCAACCCAATCAAATTCTGAAAGTGAGGTGACTGATAATAGACCCCCCTCTGGCGCTTTTTTAGGGAAGAGCGCCCGGACCAATACCAACCCCAACAGAAACGTAGAACGAGGTTCCCCTCGAGGAGGGGTGGCTATAAGGGGACGCCCAAGAAAATACCAATAGATACTATCTTTAACCTGTCAGAACACACGCTCTCACCTGTGGAAACAGAAGTATTAGCACTAGATCTTTCGTTTGTGCCCACTGTTCCACACAATAAATTTGGTTGGGTTGTAGACCATTACAAATTCGGGAGAAAACTCAGATTGCGTGAGTTTTTCTCCAATAAATCTAATGAAATGACCCAAATTACTGGTTTAGCCAGACCGAGTGTCTTTGACCCTCAGTCAACCAATTCGAGTATATGAACATTTCTCCGTTTGACTAATAATGAGATGGGGTTGTACCACCACGTTACAGTAACCTTTCTCCCGCACAAAGGGTTGCATTAAAGAGCTTGATTAATAATGAACAGATCGTGATTCGACAAGCCGATAAGTGCGGTGCCGTGGTGGTACAGGACTGGTGTAAATACAATGCTGAGATACTCAGACAATTAGCAGACCCCATGGTATATGTGAAGTGTAGAGGCAACCCAATGTTGCAGATTAAAAAATTGGTGGATATCACCATCAATCGGGCTTTGGCGTGTGGATGGTTGGACCAAAAAATAGCTGGCTATTTGACAGTGGATAGTCCAGTATGTCCAATCATCTACACGCTACCTAAAATACACAAGTCTATGATTGATCCCCCGGGTTGCCCAATTATCTCGGCAATGGGCTCTGTTTTACAGCCATTGGCAATCTTTATTGATTCATTTCTCCAACCACTTGTATCTAAGATGCCAAGTTATATTAGGGATACGGCAGACCTCCTTGATAAGATTGATTCCATTGGCATTATACCTGATGATGCCTGGTTAATAACTTTAGACATTGTCTTTATATACAGTCATACCGCATACAGAGGGCCTAGAGGCCATGCGTGAAGCTTTGATCACAGGTCCACACGATGGTCCACCGTCTGAATTTTTGTTGGAGCTTGGTATTAAACAAAAATAATTTTGCCTATGGCAAGGATTTCTTGCAGTGGCACTGCGATGGGGTCAAATTTGGCCTCATCGTATGCCAATCTGTACATGCATAAGTACGAATCCAATAACATCATACCGAGATTTGGATCCAAATGTCTATTTCTCTGACGTCCTAGTGGATGCTGGGACTCCGTAAGGACCATGGGGAACTGCGGCTCCGCAGGAGACAGGGCACAAGAATAAAAGCTTTAGGATCAGGTGGTGTGCACTGGCTCCTCCCCCTATGACCCTCCTCCAAGCCTCAGTTAGATTTTTGTGCCCGAATGAGAAGGGTGCAGGCTAGGTGGCTCTCCTGAGCTGCTTAGAATAAAAGTTTAATTTAGGTTTTTTTATTTTCAGTGAGTCCTGCTGGCAACAGGCTCACTGCATCGTGGGACTAAGGGGAGAAGAAACGGACTCACCTGCGTGCAGAGTGGATCGGGTTTCTTAGGCTACTGGACATTAGCTCCAGAGGGACGATCACAGGTTCAGCCTGGATGGGTCACCGTAGCCGCGCCGCCGTCCCCCTTACAGAGCCAGAAGAGACGAAGAGGTCCGGTGAAATCGGCGGCAGAAGACAATCCTGTCTTCAGACTAAGGTAGCGCACAGCACCGCAGCTGTGCGCCATTGCTCTCAGCACACTTCACACTCCGGTCACTGAGGGTGCAGGGCGCTTGGGGGGGAGCGCCCTGAGACGCAATATAGATGACAAATACCTTAGGTGGCAAAAGAATACATCACATATAGCTCCTGGGCTATATGGATGTATTTTAACCCCTGCCATTTTTACACAAAAAAGCGGGAGATAAGGACGTCGTGAAGGGGCGGGGCCTATCTCCTCAGCACACAAGCGCCATTTTCCCTCA
Organism: Pseudophryne corroboree; assembly: GCF_028390025.1. NCBI lineage: Eukaryota > Metazoa > Chordata > Amphibia > Anura > Myobatrachidae > Pseudophryne > Pseudophryne corroboree. The sequence continues at coordinate 715,310,975 of NC_086447.1, forward strand.
CAGTTCCGCGGGAAGGACGGCTCCCTGACTCTCCCCTGCAGTCCTGCTTCAGAATCAGGGTAAAAAAGAGAAGGGGGGGGCACTATTGGCAGCAAATGACAATATAAACAGCAGCTATAAGGGAATAACACTTACATAAGGTTATCCCTATATATATATATATATATATATATATATATATATATATATATATATATAATAGCGCTGGGTGTGTGCTGGCAGACTCTCCCTCTGTCTCTCCAAAGGGCTCGTGGGGTCCTGTCCTCTATCAGAGCATTCCCGGTGTGTGTGTGCTGGGTGTCGGTACGTGTGTGTCGACATGTATGAGGAGGAAAATGATGTGGAGGCGGAGCAATTGCCTGCGTTAGTGATGTCACCCCCTAGGGAGTCGACACCTGACTGGATGATCGTGTTCAAACAATTAAGTGATAATGTCAACACTTTGCAAAAAACTGTTGACGACATGAGACAGCCGGCAAATCAATTAGTGCCTGTCCAGGCGTCTCAGACACCGTCAGGGGCCCTAAAACGCCCGTTACCTCAGTGGGTCGACACAGACCCAGACACAGATACGGAGTCTAGTGTCGACGGTGATGAGTCGAACGTAATGTCCAGTAGGGCCACACGTTACATGATCACGGCAATGAAGGAAGCATTGCACATTTCTGACACTACAAATACCACTAAGAAGGGTATTATGTGGGGGGTGAAAAAACTACCAATAGTTTTTCCTGAGTCAGATGAATTGAATGAGGTATGTGATAAAGCGTGGGTTTCTCCCGACAAAAAACTGCTAGTTTCTAATAAATTATTGGCACTATATCCTTTCCCATCAGAGGTTAGGACACGTTGGGAAACACCCCCTAGGGTAGATAAGGCGCTCACACGTTTATCAAAACAAGTAGCTTTACCGTCTCCTGATACGGCCACCCTCAAAGAACCAGCTGATAGAAGGCTGGAAAATATCCTAAAAAGTATATACACACATACTGGTGTTATACTGCGACCAGCAATCGCTTCAGCCTGGATGTGCAGTGCTGGAGTCACGTGGTCGGATTCCCTGACTGAAAATATTGATACCCTGGATAGGGACAATATATTGTTAACTATAGAGCATTTGAAGGATGCATTACTATATATGCGTGATGCACAGAGGGATATTTGCACCCTGGCATCAAGAGTAAGTGCTATGTCCATCTCTGCCAGAAGAACGTTATGGACGCGTCAGTGGTCAGGGGATGCGGATTCCAAACGACATATGGAAGTATTGCCGTATAAAGGGGAGGAGTTATTTGGGGCTGGTCTTTCGGACCTGGTGGCCACGGCAACGGCTGGAAAGTCCACCTTCTTACCCCAGGTCACTTCACATCAACAGAAAAAGACACCGTCTTTTCAAACTCAGTCCTTTCGTTCCCATAAATACAAGCGAGCAAAAGGCCATTCCTTTCTGCCCCGGGGCAGAGGAAGGGGAAAAAGACTGCACCATGCAGCCGCTTCCCAGGATCAGAAGCCTTCCCCTGCTTCTGCCAAGTCTTCAGCATGACGCTGGGGCTTTACAAGAAGACTCAGGCTTGGTGGGGGCCCATCTCAAGAATTTCAACGCGCAGTGGGCTCACTCGCAAGTGGATCCCTGGATTCTACAGGTAGTATCGCAGGGGTACAAACTGGAATTCGAGGCGTTTCCCCCTCGCCGGTTCCTGAAGTCTGCTCTGCCAAAGTCTCCCTCCGACAGGGAGGCAGTTCTGGAAGCCATTCACAAGCTGTATTCCCAGCAGGTGATAATCAAGGTACCCCTCCTACAAGGAAAGGGTTATTATTCCACGCTGTTTGTGGTACCGAAACCGGACGGCTCGTGAGACCAATTTTAAATCTGAAATCCTTGAACACTTACATAAAAAGGTCCAAATTCAAGATGGAATCACTCAGAGCGGTGATAGCGAACCTGGAAGAAGGGGACTATATGGTGTCTCTGGACATCAAAGATGCTTATCTCCACGTCCCAATCTACCCTTCTCACCAAGGGTATCTCAGGTTTGTAGTACAAGACTGTCATTATCAGTTTCAGACGCTGCCGTTTGGGTTGTCCACGGCACCTCGGGTCTTTACCAAGGTAATGGCCGAAATGATTCTTCTTCGAAGAAAAGGCGTATTAATTATCCCTTACTTGGACGATCTCCTGATAAGGGCAAGGTCCAGGGAACGGTTAGAAGTCGGAGTAGCACTATCTCAGATAGTGTTACGTCAGCACGGGTGGATCCTAAATATTCCAAAATCGCAGCTGATTCCAACGACACGTCTTCTGTTCCTAGGAATGATTCTGGACACAGTCCAGAAGAAGGTTTTTCTCCCGGAGGAGAAGGCCAAGGAGTTATCCGAGCTAGTCAGGAACCTCCTAAAACCAGCCCAGGTGTCAGTGCATCAGTGCACGAGGGTCCTGGGAAAAATGGTGGCTTCTTACGAAGCAATTCCATTTGGAAGATTCCATGCAAGAACGTTTCAGTGGGATCTACTGGACAAATGGTCCGGTTCGCATCTTCAGATGCAGCAGCGGATAACCCTGTCACCAAAGACAAGGGTGTCTCTCCTGTGGTGGTTGCAGAGTGCTCATCTTCTAGAGGGCCGCAGATTCGGCATTCAGGATTGGATCCTGGTGACCACGGATGCAAGCCTGAGAGGCTGGGGAGCAGTCACACAGGGAAAAAACTTCCAGGGCTTGTGGTCAAGCATGGAAACATCTCTTCATATAAACATTCTGGAACTACGGGCCATTTACAATGCCCTAAGTCAAGCGAAACCCCTGCTTCAGGGTCAGGCGGTATTGATCCAATCGGACAACATCACGTCAGTCGCCCACGTAAACAGACAGGGCGGCACGAGAAGCAGGAGGGCAATGGCAGAGGCTGCAAGGATTCTTCGCTGGGCGGAAAATCATGTGATAGCTCTGTCAGCAGTGTTCATTCCGGGAGTGGACAACTGGGAAGCAGACTTCCTCAGCAGACACGACCTTCACCCGGGAGAGTGGGGACTTCACCCAGAAGTCTTCCACCTGATTGTAAACCGTTGGGAAAAACCAAAGGTGGACATGATGGCGTCACGTCTAAACAAAAAATTAGACCGATATTGCGCCAGGTCAAGGGACCCTCAGGCAATAGCGGTGGACGCTCTGGTGACACCATGGGTGTACCAGTCAGTGTATGTGTTCCCTCCTCTGCCTCTCATACCAAAAGTACTGAGAATCATAAGAAGGAGAGGAGTAAGAACGATACTCGTGGTTCCGGATTGGCCAAGAAGGACTTGGTACCCGGAACTTCAGGAGATGCTCACGGAAGACCCGTGGCCTCTACCTCTAAGAAAGGACCTGCTCCAGCAGGGGCCTTGTCTGTTCCAAGACTTACCGCGGCTGCGTTTGACGGCATGGCGGTTGAACGCCGGATCCTGAAGGAAAAAGGCATTCCAGATGAAGTCATCCCTACCCTGGTCAAAGCCAGGAAGGATGTAACCGCAAAACATTATCACCGCATTTGGCGAAAATATGTTGCGTGGTGTGAGGCCAAGAAGGCCCCTACAGAGGAATTTCAACTGGGTCGTTTCCTCCATTTCCTGCAAACAGGACTGTCTATGGGCCTAAAATTAGGGTCCATTAAGGTTCAAATTTCGGCCCTGTCGATTTTCTTCCAGAAAGAACTGGCTTCAGTACCTGAAGTTCAGACATTTGTAAAAGGGGTACTGCATATACAACCTCCTTTTGTGCCTCCAGTGGCACCTTGGGATCTCAATGTTGTTTTGAGGTTCCTTAAGTCACATTGGTTTGAACCACTCACCACTGTGGACTTAAAATATCTCACATGGAAGGTGACGATGCTGTTAGCCCTGGCTTCAGCCAGGCGTGTGTCAGAATTGGCGGCTTTATCATATAAAAGCCCTTACTTAATTTTTCATTCTGACAGGGCAGAATTGAGGACTCGTCCTCAATTTCTCCCAAAGGTGGTTTCTGCTTTTCACATGAACCAACCTATTGTGGTGCCTGCGGCTACTAGGGACTTGGAGGACTCAAAGTTACTTGACGTTGTCAGGGCCCTGAAAATATGTTTCCAGGACGGCTGGAGTCAGAAAGTCTGACTCGCTGTTTATCCTGTATGCACCCAACAAGCTGGGTGCTCCTGCTTCTAAGCAGACTATTGCTCGTTGGATTTGTAGTACAATTCAACTTGCACATTCTGTGGCAGGCCTGCCACAGCCTAAATCGGTAAAAGCCCATTCCACAAGGGAAGTGGGCTCATCTTGGGCGGCTGCCCGAGGGGTCTCGGCTTTACAACTTTGCCGAGCAGCTACTTGGTCAGGGGCAAACACGTTTGCTAAATTCTACAAATTTGATACCCTGGCTGAGGAGGACCTGGAGTTCTCTCATTCGGTGCTGCAGAGTCATCCGCACTCTCCCGCCCGTTTGGGAGCTTTGGTATAATCCCCATGGTCCTTACGGAGTCCCAGCATCCACTAGGACGTCAGAGAAAATAAGAATTTACTTACCGATAAATCTATTTCTCATAGTCCGTAGTGGATGCTGGGCGCCCATCCCAAGTGCGGATTGTCTGCAATACTTGTACATAGTTATTGTTAACAAAATCGGGTTATTGTTGTGAGCCATCTTTCAGAGGCTCCTTCGTTGTTATCATACTGTTAACTGGGTTCAGATCACGAGTTGTACGGTGTGATTGGTGTGGCTGGTATGAGTCTTACCCGGGATTCAATATCCTTCCTTATTATGTACGCTCGTCCGGGCACAGTATCCTAACTGAGGCTTGGAGGAGGGTCATAGGGGGAGGAGCCAGTGCACACCACCTGATCCTAAAGCTTTTATTATTGTGCCCTGTCTCCTGCGGAGCCGCAGTTCCCCATGGTCCTTACGGAGTCCCAGCATCCACTACGGACTATGAGAAATAGATTTATCGGTAAGTAAAATCTTATTTTTTTTGTTCGTTATATTGACGATGTCTTTATCATTTGGCTAGGGACCGACACAGAGTTCTATGAGATGATCGATTATTTACATAGTCTAGATAGCCCTATCCGCTTCACATATCACATCAATCGTGATAGAGTGAATTTTTTGGATGTGTCTCTTTTTCGACACAACGGTAAACTTGCCCAACTCTTTATAGAAAAGAGACTGACAGAAATACGCTGCTTCATGCCTCCAGTCACCACCCTGTCCATCTGAAAGAGAGTCTTCCCATCTCTCAATTTATGCGTGTGCTCCGAAATAACACCCTGAATGAGGACACTGAGACACAGATTACGGCGATGGCTGAAAGGTTTTACGAACGCGGCTACTCGAGGAGAACTGTCGAGAGATGTTTGCTTAAAGCAAGATACAGGCTCTCCCATTCTAGCCACAGTCATCGTGCCAAAGCGAAGAGCCAATAGAATGATCTTCACGACCACGTTTGATGTTGCTTCATCACATTCTGAACATGTTTTACGCAAACATTGGCCAATTATTGCCACTGACCCAGTCTTCAAAGGGTTAGGCCATCAACCACCTCTCTGTGCCTACAGACGTGGTAAGAATTTACGACCGATGCTAATGCGCCCTACTTTGCAACCATCTGCCACCAATAAGACCTGGCTTTCAGATACCAAGAAGGGTTGCTACCGGTGCCCTAATTGTACCACGTGCCGGTTGATGATGACTTGTGCAAGTTTTGCACACCCACATAGTGGTCAACAAATCAAAATTCGTCACCGATTACATTGTACCATGGACCATGTAATCTATATCATCATCTGTCCCTGTGGGTACTATTATGTTGGCATGACAACTAGAAACTTCCGTGACAGAATGGCTAACCATCGTACATCAATTCGAGCTGCATTGGTCTCAAAGGTGTCTGACAAACCAGTAGCACAACATTTTGCAAGTAGGGGGCACTCAATTTCCAGTTTGAAGTGCATGCTGATTGATCATGTACCAAAACCTCCACGTGGGGGCGACTGGGAGAGGCAGTTACGACAACGAGAGGCTAAATGGATATACGAGCTGGACACTCTGACACCACGAGGCCTAAATGAGGCAAATCCATTCAATATTTTTCTTGGATAGGGCTATGACTAGACTTTTTTTTTTTTTTTTAATATCCGTATTTTTCATAATGTATGTTTACAATTATGTGTGTTTTGTTTGTGATTTTCTTGTCTTTTGTGTTGGTGATCACTCTGGTTCACCTAGTGGCAGAGGCAATATCACACACCCAATACGGTCTCCATTAAGTCCTGGGTTCCATCTATATACATATTATGTGTTTTAAACTTCTATTACACATTTCTCAGCTAAGCTGTATAAGTCATTATGAATTATATATATATATATATATATATATATATATATATATATATATATATTACAAAGGCGAGAATGTGTGGTTCTTTTGGTTAGTGATAGGCGGTTAACGAGCTTTTATCTCAGGAATGAAGTTTTGACAACAGTAAATATTAATTATGCAATAATTACTTGTCATCTATTGGAATCAAACTAAGAAGATGGTTAATGCTTGTTCCGCACTCAGGACTAATATGGAGCCCCTGCCCTATGTTTAATACATCTATGAATTATTCCCGTGCTTGCGCGCCTTATTACACACTATTTATGACTATATTAATTCATATTCACTTATGTGTTTTGGTCGGTCATGTGATCGTATATATTGGCGTCAGTCGGGTTGCTTAGCGACGACGTACAGCCATTGTATGCCATCTACACCTCCGGCCACATACACAGTGGAGCGCACGTCACGTCCGCTAAATCCACTTCCGCCGGATAGACGTGTGCGTTCCACTGGCAATGGAACGCACAGCACTTCCGGTAACGCGGCTATTAGCCGCTATCGGTTGTTCCCTTGGTTTTAAATAGTTGTGATTGTGTTCACATGTTGTGTAATTCTTTGATGTCATAGGACATTCGATTGGCTGTACACATATTCTTGATTAGACATGTTAAACACTTGAATACCAGTGTTTTTGTTACTTCCTGTTGGTTGATTGATGGGCGGGGTTTGTGATATGCCTCTGCTATAAAAGTGCTCCAGGGTTTGATGTGTGTCATGGACTGCTGGGTGAGAACCTGCTGTAATCTTGTTAGTCTTGAAAAAGGCTCAGATGGAGCCGAAACGTCGACACCTTTTGCTGACATGCTGTTAACGGTCTCTATGTGAGACACACCAATAAAGTTTTCATCATCAAGGAAGTGGTGAGTGCCTGTATTTTTTTTTTTTTTGGATATATTTTTGGATTTCTTGTGACTCTCTTATGGAGCACCGCCCAGGTTGCAAATTGGAGCAGCGAGTGTGGACTTTCTCTCTCTCTCTCTCTCTCTCTCTCTCTCTCTCTCTATATATATCTATATATATATATCTATATATATATATATATATATATATATATATATATATATATATATATATATATATATATATATATTATAATATAATATAATATAATAACAACCGAGATGTCCAGGGACAAGCGGGCCCGATTTCCCCCACCCACCCCTCAGAAGAACTTTCCCTGCATAGCAACGAGGAGTGGGAGCCGACCCAGGAGGAGGATACGACCGACCAGGCATGCAGTGACCAGCCGCGGTCGTCAAGGGACCAAATGGATCAGTCAAAGAAAAAGAGAGCCTAGAAAGGTAAATACTGACAACACCTGCAGACACAATTGGTATCCAACTTGACACACCCTAGTTTGCGCACTGCCATGCACACCTACAGGTATCTTTGCGCACTGCCAGGGATACTGACACTCACAGGTACATACCGATCTTATTAAATGCATGTTTTGTTTTGTTTTTTTAATCCCTAAAGGCAAGAAGCCAGCCAGAGGAGCAGTCGGAGGAGGAAGCCTCTGGTGAAGATGCAGGACCGAAGAAGCCGCGTGGACCCAGATACACTGAGGTGGAAACTGTGCCCTAGTGGATGACGTCGACAGGTCCTACGACGTTCTGTATGGACTAAGGCCACAGACCACAGGAGCTAAGACCAAGCGAGACAAGTCACTGCAGTATCTGGAAACCGCCGGAGCACCAGAAACTGCATGAAGCGGTACAGTGATTGCCGCAGACAGACCAAAAAGAAGATGGGGATTCAGTGCCGACATGAGACAGCTACGGGAGGTGGCCCGGCTCTCAATCTGAAGTGGCTACCCTGGGAGGACGTCATTAAAAGGCGCATGAACCCTGCCATGGTCCAAGGAGTTCGCGGAGGTGTGGACTCCAGCCGTCCTGCTGGCTTTCCCGAGGAGGAAGAACCGCCCAGAAGACTGAAGACGGCGGGAGATAAGCAGTCCAAAAGGAGTCTTGATGGTAAGAATATATTCACATGAGCTGTACTAAATCCTTCTTTTTTTTTTTTTTTTTTGTATTTGCTAATGTGGTTTGGTTTTTTTTTTCCCCACAGACACGCCTGCCCAGAGGACATCGCTAGCGCGCGGACCATCACCTGCGCAGCAGGCAGCAGCGCGCGGACCATCACCTGCGCAGCAAGCATCGGGAGCGCGCAGATCATCACCTGCGCGCCACACATCGTCAGCGCGCAGAAAGTCACCTGCGCGCCAGACGTCAGCGCGCAGAAAGTCACCTGTGCGCCAGACATCGTCAGCGCGCAGACCATCACCTTCGCGCCAGACATCGGCGCGCAGAACGTCACCTGTGCGTCAGACACCGTCGGCGACCACACCACCAGATGGGCGCCAAACTACATCTCCTGCGCGCAGGCCATCACCAGATCGTCATCTCTCCAGGAGCTCTGGGACTGTGACCGAAGAGCCTCAAGACACTACCCTTGTGGACCCATCACCTGAACTGTTTGAGTCTACAGGGTTTACGGATGAGACTTTTCTTGGGTTTGAAGACAGCCGCGCAGAAGTATCCAGCCGGACCCTTGAAAAGTCTCCAGAATTGAGGACAAGCGAAGCTCCTGGAGCAGCGGCACCGCAGGATGGAGAAGGTTTGTATTTACTTTTATTTTGGGGGAGGGGTGGGGGTTGGGTGCACCATTTTTGTATAGTTTACTAACTTTAATTTTTTTTTTTTCTCTATTGCAAACAGAAGTGCCACGGACCAGCAGCGGACTTGCGTCGGGGATTGGTTCCTTCTACAGGCCGGATCTCCTACACGATTCGTCAGGACGACGAGTGGAAGTGCAGCAGCCTGCTGTTTCTACATCCCTGTGTGAGTAAATATCGAATTGTGAGCCTTCAAACAAATGTATGAATGTGTATACTAATTTCTAATTTTCTTTTCAGCTGCACAAATGCAATTGGTGGCAGACGTACAGGAAGGGCAGGATCCCTCAAATGTTCAGAGGGTACACACCCTGGCATCCCAGATTACTTCCCGCCAGGATACTTACACGAATGTCGTTGGAACCAGGCTGGACGCCATTGAGAAGATAATGGAGCAGATGGCAAACGGTCTGGTTGAAATGCAAAAGGCTCAAGCTGACAGCACGGCCGAAATGCAGAAGACCAGACGAGAAGATCACAGGGAGACTATGGACCTCCTTCTCATTCTGGCCACATCCATCAATCGGCTGGTGGAGAACACATCATGCCTGGCACACAGCATTGACAACATGTCGGAGAGCCAACGACATTCGGCATCCAGCCAATAGATCATCGCAACACTGCAGATGATGTACAATAAGCTCCCAGAGCCAGCTCATCAACACGCTGGTGATCCACCACTTCCGCCATCACAAGCCACATGGACGCCTCTTTCCCTTCCTCCACCACCATCCTGGTATAGACTGTAACAGCTGTACCAAGGATATACAGGGATGTACCCCACCCACCAGATGCCTCCACCACCAACACCGGCCGCAACATCTACACCCGCACGGGCACCGAGGCCAAGTCAACACACTCTCCAGCCGCCCAGGGCATCGACGCCTCATCAGGAGGAAGAAAAGGATCCGGACGGACAACCACCATAAGTCCGGCCGTATTGTTTTATTTACTCTTATGTTTTTCATGTATCCCTTTCTCCCCCTCCCATTAGTTTTTTTTTTTTTTTTTTTTTTTTCTTACTATTGTTTTATATTTGTGTTGGGCTCCCCCACCCGTGACCGGGTACTACCAAGGAGCTATATGTCTAGGCATACATGCGCGGGCATGTATGCGGGCGCGTGTGGTAACGGATGAAAGCTCCTTGTGGCTACATGTATGATGGGCCAAAGAGCTATTCTGATACCACTTTTTTTGTAAAAAAAAAAAAACCTTTTTGTATTGGTGTACAATAGGCTTTCACTGTTGTGTGAATTTACTATTCACTAGTGTTTATTTTTGGCTTATTCATAGGATTGGGTGGAAAATTGAAGTGGACGGCGTAGTTCGTGTTGTGCGTACCAAGGTGAGTAAAGCCATGTTTCAATGTATATATGCAAGAAACTTTGTACCGCCTGCCCTTGTGGAACCACACAGCCCAGCAATGGGTCATGCTGGGCTGTGTGGTTCCACAAATATTCTTGGGAAAAGAATGAACATGACATCAATAGTGTCTTTACTTAATGTTTTTTTTTTTCCCACAGATATCTACACAAGTAAAGAAGAACAAACTACTTTTTTGTTTTATTACATTTTATTTTTTATTTCCAAAATAAAATAAAATGTTACATTGATTCAATAAATTTTTAAAATGAGAAGTTTTGTGTGGTTTTTATTTAAATTATTAGTAAATTAAAATGTAAAATATGAGATGCAGTGGTATTGTTAGGTCGCCCATGGTACAGCAGGGGAACTGTCGTGTCCCTTTTCATCCATGAAGATTCAAGCCACTTGGGAAGGATACTCTGCAAAACCTGTGGAAAAGAATAGTATGAGGTTCCAGCTATTGGTAATAGTGTCCCCCTGGTATGGAAAAGACAAGGTACAAGCAACACTTTTTGACACAAGCAGTTACAGCGGCCTTTGTCCCAAATGCAGCCCTCCGGCACTTGCGTAACTACACATCCAAACATTCCCTGACGCAGCGTAAGCATTGCTGTCAGGGCATGATTGGATGTGCAGTTTTGCAAATGCCGGAGGGCTGCACTTTGGACATGCCGGGGTGACTTTGGACAAGAGGTAGTTTTGGGCAATACATCTCACCTGAGGGGGGTTGTTTGCTACATGGCGGAGGTTCAGGTCCACATCACAAGTAGGTCGCCCATGGAACATCAGGGGAAATGTCGTGTCTCTTCACATCCACACCACTTGGGAAGGATACTCTGCAAGACCCGTGGAAGAGAATGAGGAGCTAATTTGAGAGCGTTTCCTCCACCCTGGGAAAGAACAAAAGGTCCCAGCAACACTGCGCATATACACGGGTTACTCGGACAAGATGGAGTTTTGGACAATATATCTCACCTGAAAGAGTGACTAACATGGCGGTGGTTCAGGTCCACATCACAAGTAGGACGTCCAGAGGCATCACTTACTTTTAAAACACCCGGTGCGGTCGCGGGTGAAAAGGGGCGTGGCTTCATGGAAGGGGGCGTGGCTTCGCGTCCCGACGCCGTTTTCGGCACACTGTGGGTCCGGGGGATTCGGGCTTCACCCGGAGACTGCTGAATCTGCAGTGCTGGCTTCTGCACTGTGACAGGAGCCGGGTTGCAGCATCCAGCTCCTGCCACTGAGCAGGAGCCGACACTTTGGTGTCACCCCTCAGAGGGGAACACCCGGGTGCGGGTCGCACCCACGTTGTGACGCCACTGAGGACGTCCATGGTAGAGTGGGGTAAACTGGTCCAATACTGGAGTGGCTTTGCAGAAGTGTATCCTGGGTAAAACTGTGAAATCATGGGTACATTTCCCTCAGCAGAGTGAAGAAAAAAATATTCTTTTAAAAAATCAATTAAATGATACTTGGGAGTCAAAAGACAAACCAAGTAGATAATCCCTTCAAATATGCTATTAGCAATCCAAAAAGCAAAAAAAAAAAATTTTTTTTTTTTTTTTTAATTTTTTTTTTTATTAGATCCCACCAGCAAAGTGAGGCGGACTGAAAATGACGAAATTGCTGTCGAAAAGCACTGTTGTCTAATTGTCATTCTTCAATTGAATATACTTTTGTCGAAAAGCCGCATTTTGACCATTGCAGACATGTCGAATTTTGAAAAATGTCGATTTGAAAAAGTCGAATCTGAAACGGAAGGTATTTTGTCAAAGTACTGTATTGCATTGACGAATCCAATTCGACATGTTTTTTTTGTCGAATATGTCCCGTTTTTCGACTTTCGCGTCAATTCGACCGCAATTGCATATACCCCTAGTGTTCTTGTCAATACAATCTCTTTCAAGGATGCTGGAAAAGACGAGTATCTGAAGATTGTTGCAGACAGCCCATTGATGTATATGGCATAAACTAATATTATCTTATGTCTGTAACTTTCACTTTGTAGATGGAACATAATACGTATAAAATGTAATTCTTAATAAAGAATAAAATTTAATAAAGACTTGTGGTCATATATCCTTTTCGACCAAGAGCTAACGGGTAAGACAATGGGCCTAATTCGGATCTGATCGCTCGCTATCTATTTTTTGCAGCGCTGCGATCAGATAGTCGCCGCCTATAGGGGAGTGTGTTTTAGCTGTGCAAGTATGCGATCGCATGTGCAGCCGGCCTGTACAAAAACAGTTTGTGCAATTTCTGAGTAGGTCTGACTTTACTCAGCAGCTGTGATCACTTCAGCCTGTTCAAGGCCGGAATTGACGTCCGACACCCTCCCTGCAAACGCTTGGACACGCCTGCGTTTTTCCAAACACTCTGAAAACGGTCAGTTGCCACCCAGAAACGCCGCCTTTCTGTCAATCTCCTTTTGATCAGCTGTGCGAATGGGTTCTTCCTGAAATCCATAGCACAGCAACAATCCGCTTTGTACCCGTACGACGCGGCTGCGCATTGCAGTGCATGCGCAGTAGTGCCCTGATTGCTGCACAGCGAAAAACGCTAGCGAGCTAACAGATCTGAATTGGGCCCAATATTACCATTCTGGTAGGCTGTTACCTCACAATGGGAGGGGGGTTTAAGCCCCAAGATTTCCTTATTTTTAACCAAATTGCTCTTGAAGTTAGCAGATCAAAGCAAATGTGATTTAAAAAGAAACACCTTGTGAGTCTTGCTTCAGCATGAATTTACAGTTTTGTCATCTGCAGAGGAGGGGTTCAAGCTGGATACATACTATGGGGTATATTAAATTTGACTTGGAAAGACGGCAGTTTCCGACTGTAATAGGTCGGAAACGTTTCCGACCTATTCAATCTGGGCTCAGTTTTTGGATAACTCTGGAAATCCAACTTGTCGGAATACATGTGGGTCAGTGGCTCGAGACACGTGTATTGTCAGAAGCTGGGCCAAATCCAACAGGTTTTAGCCCCCGTTTCCAACAATGTCAATCCGACTTTTTTAAAAAAAAGTTGGATTGACTGTCGGGACCGGGCCAAACCTGTCGGGTTTGGCCCAGCATAAAATAGAGTGCTGTCGGAAAGGACCCAACCACTATCGAATACGGCCTTGTAAGGTTATCTGTCCAGCATTGCTGGCTGGAACGAACATCATCTGGGAGCAAATGATAATCAACCATTTGTTCCCAAAATTTGAAAAATGGTCAAAACCGGTTGTTCAGATAAATTGGTTAAATCAAATGGACTTAACTAATTTCTCTGACGTCCTAGTGGATGCTGGGAACTCCGTAAGGACCATGGGGAATAGACGGGCTCCGCAGGAGACTGGGCACTCTAAAGAAAAGATTAGGTACTATCTGGTGTGCACTGGCTCCTCCCTCTATGCCCCTCCTCCAGACCTCCGTTAGAATCTGTGCCCGGCCAGAGCTGGGTGCTCCTAGTGGGCTCTCCTGAGCTTACTAGAAAAAAGTATTTATTAGGTTTTTTATTTTCAGTGAGTTTCTGCTGGCAACAGACTCACTGCTACATGGGACTAAGGGGAGAGAAGCAAACCTACCTGCTTGCAGCTAGTTTGTGCTTCTTAGGCTACTGGACACCATTAGCTCCAGAGGGTTCGAACACAGGCACCTGTCCTCGATCGTCCGTTCCCGGAGCCGCGCCGCCGTCCCCCTTGCAGAGCCAGAAGAACAGAAGCTGGAAGACGACGAAATCGGCGGCTTAAGACTCCTGTCTTCATGAAGGTAGCGCACAGCACCGCAGCTGTGCGCCATTGCTCCCAGCACACTTAAACACTCCGGTCACTGTAGGGTGCTGGGGGGGGGGGGGCCCTGGGCTGCAATTGAGGTACCTTTGGCACAAAAACATACATATATACAATCTAGCACTGTATATATGTAAAAACCCCGCCATTATTTTACACTGAAAGTGGGACAGAAGCCCGCCACTGAGGGGGCGGGGCCTTCTTCCTCAGCACACCAGCGCCATTTTCCCTTCACAGCTCCGCTGGACGCACGCTCCCCAGGCTCTCCCCTGCAGTATCCAGGTACAAGACGGGTTAAAAAGAGAGGGGGGGCACATAAATTTAGGCGCAAATCAATACAAACAAGCAGCTATTGGGAGAATCACTTATTAGCAGTGTAAATCCCTGTTATATAGCGCTGTGGTGTGTGCTGGCATACTCTCTCTCTGTCTCCCCAAAGGACTTTGTGGGGTCCTGTCCTCAGTCTGAGCATTCCCTGTGTGTGCGGTGTGTCGGTACGGCTGTGTCGACATGTTTGAGGAAGGTTACGTGGAGGCGGAGCAAGGGCAGATAAGTTTGGTATCGCCCCCGTCGGGGCCAACACCTGATTGGATGGATATGTGGATGGTCTTAAACGACAATGTAAACTCCTTACATAAAAGGTTTGATGACGCTGCAGCCTTGGGACAGCCGGGGTCTCAGCCCGCGCCTGCCCAGGCGACTCAGAAACCGTCGGGGGCTCATAAACGCCCTCTATCTCAGATGGTTGACACAGATGCCGACACGGAGTCCGACTCCAGTGTCGACGATGATGAGGCACATTTACAGTCTAAAATGACCAAGGCCATCCGATACATGATTATTGCAATGAAAGATGTATTACACATTTCTAAGAGTAACCCGGTTAATACCAAGAGGGTTTATATGTTTGGGGAGAAAAAGCAGCCAGTGACTTTTCCCCCATCTGATGAATTAAATGAATTGTGTGAAGAAGCATGGAGTTCCCCTGATAAGAAATTAGTGAATACTAAGAGGTTACTGATGGCGTACCCTTTCCCGCCAACGGACAGGTTACGTTGGGAAACATCCCCTAGGGTGGACAAGGCGCTGACACGCTTATCTAAAAAGGTGGCCCTGCCGTCTCAGGATGCGGCCGCCTTAAAGGAGCCTGCGGATAGGAAGCTATCCTGAAGTCAGTGTATACACACTCTGGTACTCTACTGAGACCTGCTATTGCTTCAGCCTGGATGTGTAGTGCTGTAGCAGCGTGGACAGATACTCTGTTAGACGACATAGATTCCCTCGACAGAGATGCTGTTTTGCTAACCCTGGGTCATATCAAAGACGTCTTATATATGCGAGATGCTCAGAGGGACATTTGCCTGCTGGGCTCTAGAATTAATGCTATGTCCATTTCTGCCAGGAGGGTCTTATGGACTCGGCAATGGACAGGAGATGCTGATTCTAAAAAACACATGGAGGTTTTGCCTTTATAAGGGTGAGGAATTGTTTGGGGATGGTTTGTCGGACCTCGTGTCTACAGCGACAGCTGGAAAGTCCACTTTCTTGCCTCGGGTTTCCTCACAGCCTAAGAAAGCACCGTATTATCAAATGCAGTCCTTTCGTTCCCAAAAAGGCAAGAGGGTCAGGGGTGCATCCTTTCTTGCCAGAGGCAGGGGTAGAGGTAAGAAGCTGCACCATGCAGCAAGTTCCCAGGAACAAAAGTCCTCCCCTGCTTCCACTAAGTCCACCGCATGACGTTGGGGCTCCACGGGCGGAGCCAGGTGCGGTGGGGGCGCGTCTCCGAAACTTCAGCAGCCAGTGGGTTCGTTCACAGGTGGATCTCTGGGCTATACAAATTGTATCTCAGGGATACAAGCTGGAATTCGAAGCGACTCCCCCCCGCCGTTACCTCAAATCAGCCTTGCCAGCTTCCCCCATGGAAAGGGAGGTAGTGCTGGCGGCAATTCACAAGCTGTACCTCCAGCAGGTGATTGTCAGGGTGCCCCTCCTTCAACAGGGAAGGGGTTACTATTCCACAATGTTTGTGGTACCGAAACCGGACGGTTCGGTGAGACCCATTCTGAATCTAAAGTCCTTGAACACTTGTATAAAGAAATTCAAGTTCAAGATGGAATCGCTCAGAGCGGTTATTGCAAGCCTGGAAGAGGGGGATTTTATGGTGTCGCTGGACATCAAAGATGCTTACTTGCATGTCCCCATTTACCCACCTCACCAGGAGTACCTCAGATTTGTGGTACAGGACTGTCATTACCAGTTCCAGACGTTGCCGTTTGGCCTGTCCACGGCACCGAGAGTATTTACCAAGGTAATGGCCGAAATGATGATACTCCTTCGGCAGAAGGGAGTTATAATTATCCCGTACTTGGACGATCTCCTCATAAAGGCGAGGTCCAGGGAGCAGTTGTTGATCAGCGTAACACTTTCTCAGGAAGTGTTACTACAGCACGGCTGGATTCTGAATGTTCCAAAGTCGCAGCTGATTCCTACGACGCGTCTGCTTTTCCTGGGCATGATTCTGGACACAAAAAAGAATAGTACTCCACCTGCGCCAGCCAAAGACTGCAGCTAGATTTTGTTTCCGAGCTCACCTAGCCCACATACAATCAGATAAAAACAACAAAGAAACAAAACCACAGCGCCGTCAGCATAAATCGTTATTCCTCTTGTTTGTAGTGACTATCCAAAGTCAGTTCAGGATCACACAACCCTAGGGTGTCTTCACTCCACCAATCGAGAAGTTATGCCCAAAGAGAGGAAAATATGAGGTTAGTGGGGGACAATCCTTCCCACCAATATATGGTGAGATGCAGGCACTTTTTTTAGGCACTAACCTTGGAATAGTGCCCTATATGCACCAAAAGGTTTCTTTATAGGTTTGTCGCACACTCCTCCTCCTCCTCTCCTATTGCTTCATATGAGGTAAAGGATAAAGGGCAGAGATAACCTGTCAAGCACTGACCTTCAATGAATGCCCTATATGCATTGAAAGGTATCTTTTTCCACCGTTTTCAAAGTGTCTCCTTTATCTCCGAATATATAGCCAGTATATGATCACCCACAATGAACTGACCTTTTGATGATTCCCTGTGTTCGCATAAAGGTTTCTTTTTATGCTGGGATCAACAGTTCGTGCAGTAATATCTTCAATGAGACCTTATAGTCACGATCCTCAAATATTGACCAAAAAATGAATGTAGGAAAAAAATTATTGGTACAAAGGACCATAAAAACAGATAAAACAAATATAAAAACCTTTGACCAGAAACACCGCCACCGGCTGAACAGACAAGGAATGATGGGTGGTAATACTCCTAAATCCGGAATATAAGGAGAAGCTTATGTGGCATAAGCATCATACTATACCAGACAGCCAATGGAGATGTCTCTAGTCTGGAGGCCACAGCACACTAACGCGTTTCGGATCCTTGTCCTTTTTCAAAGTGTGCTGAATGGTCATCTGGAGGCCATATTTATACCTCCTTGATTCCGGTCACATGATGTAAATTAAACAGATAAAAGAACTCCTTATTCTACTTAAAAACAGTAATATGGATCCACAAAAGAATAAAACCATCCTAAAAAAACACTGATACAATAAATTCCCGTTATACATTCTATTTACAGACAGATGTTATATGTCAATAAAATATAAAACGTCATCAAAAAGCGCATATCTCACGCAACACCAATCTGGACCATATATTATAAAAAGGATCTTATGTTATCACTCAGAACACCAATATATATATTTCCAGTTGTAGAAAACTCCTAACAAAGAGTCCGTACATATGTAAAAGTTCTACATCCGGTATTTGGCCCACACGCCGTCCGGGTAGCTGGGACGCTTCGTCCATGACGACTTCCGGTAAAGAGTCGTTGACACAGGAAGTGATTCAGCTCTGTATCCCGGTTCAGTCTGTCAGTGGTGCGTTGCTAGGCAATGTCGAAGCGTCTGATTACATTCTCCATTGGTGATTCATACATATATAGCTTCCTCTTTTTGGCCCAAAGTAAAATCTTTAAAACCACCATCAGATTCATTTTCCGATACTCAAAGAAAAGAAAAATATATGTTAGAATAAAATACTTCTTGCTCATATATATTTTTACAAGAACCACTTGAGCTCAAATTCAGCATTTAACCCGTTCGGCATCATTGTTTTCATTTTATATATGTTACGCATCTCTGCCTTAGCCAAATCCTCCTCCCTTGTATCAGTACGCCAATTAGATTTAATATTTTGTATCCCACAAAAAAATACCAAGTCCTTTGTGTTGCATGCATGAATATCTTTGAAATGGGAGGACACATTGTGTGTCAATAAACCTTTTCGTATGTTTCTTACGTGTTCAGCTAAACGTTCTTTGAGTTTGCGTTTAGTCTTTCCGACATATTGTCGTCCACAACTACATTCCAATACATATACAACCCATTGACTATGGCAGGTAATAAAATCTTTTATTTCATATACCTTATTGGTCTGGTTTGATTTGTACTCAGTAATTTTAGATTTATCGTGTTTACAGGCTTTGCACATACTACATGTGCCACACCTGTAAAAACCTTTGGAGGTAATTTTCCCTGTGTTGATGTTAACAGGTATTACACTTTTTACTAAATTATTTTTAAGATTCTTGGCCCTCCGATAAATTTAGGTCGCCCCGATATGTTCTTTCAATATGGGGTCTTTAGTGAGTACTCCCCAATGTTTCTTGAAGATGGTTTCTACTTGTTTATATTGACTATTAAAGCCCATAATGATAGCTACATCATTAGGTGTATCCTTATTATTAACCTTAGAGGAAAGTAATTGGGTTCGATCTAAAGTGAGGCAGGATTGGCGAGTCTGTTCAATATGATCAGGATTAAACCCTTTAGCAATAAAATTTTTCTTTAACGATTCTGATTGGCATAGATAAGTCTCCTTCTTAGTACAATTACGTCTTATACGTTGAAATTGACTGGTTGGTATACTTTTTAGCCAGTTCTTGTGATGATTGCTTTCATAATGTATGAAAGAATTGCAATCAGTAGATTTGGTGAAATTCTTAGTTAAGAGTCTGGACACAGAATAGAAGAAGGTGTTTCTCCCGGTGGAGAAGGCCCAGGAATTAGCATCTCTGGTCAGGGACCTCCTGAAACCAAAACAGGTATCGGTGCATCACTGCACGCGAGTCCTGGGAAAGATGGTGGCTTCATACGAAGCCATTCCCTTCGGCAGGTTCCATGCAAGGATCTTTCAGTGGGATCTGTTGGACAAGTGGTCCGGATCGCATCTTCAGATGCATCGACTGATCACCCTGTCCCCCAGGGCCAGGGTGTCTCTTCTGTGGTGGCTGCAGAGTGCTCACCTTCTCGAGGGCCGCAGGTTCGGCATACAGGACTGGGTCCTGGTGACCACGGATGCAAGCCTCCGAGGGTGGGGGGCAGTCACTCAGGGAAAAAATTTCCAAGGGCTGTGGTCAAGTCTGGAGACTTCTCTACACATAAATATACTGGAATTAAGGGCCATTTACAACGCCCTGAGTCAAGCAGAGCCCCTGCTTCGAAACCGGCCAGTGCTGATTCAGTCAGACATCACGGCGCTCGCCCATGTAAACCGCCAGGGCGGCACAAGAAGCAGGATGGCAATGGCGGAAGCCACAAAGATTCTTCGATGGGCGGAGAATCACGTGCAAGCACTGTCAGCAGTGTTCATTCCGGGAGTGGACAACTGGGAAGCAGACTTCCTCAGCAGACACGACCTCCACCCGGGAGAGTGGGGACTTCATCAGGAAGTCTTTCAACTGATTGCAAACCGATGGGAACTGCCACAGGTGGACATGATGGCGTCCCGCCTCAACAAAAAGCTAAAAAGATATCGCCAGGTCAAGTGACCCTCAGGCGATAGCTGTGGACGCCCTAGTGACACCGTGGGTGTACCAGTCGGTATGTGTTTCCTCCTCTTCCATACCAAAAGTACTGAGAATAGTAAGAAAGAGAGGAATAAGAACAATACTCATTGTTCCGGACTGGCCAAGAAGGACTTGGTACCCGGAACTGCAAGAAATGCGCACAGAGGACCCATGGCCTCTGCCTCTCAGACATGACTTGCTGCAACAAGGGCCCTGTCTGTTCCAAGACTTACCGCGGCTGCGTTTGACGGCATGGCGGTTGAACGCCAGATCCTAGCGCAAAAAGGCATTCCGGATGAAGTTATTCCTAAGCTGATAAAAGCTAGGAAAGACGTGACAGCAAAACATTATCACCGTATATGGCGGAAGTATGTTGCTTGGTGTGAGGCCAGGAAGGCCCCTACAGAGGAATTCCAGCTGGGTCGATTCCTGCACTTCCTACAATCAGGGGTGACTATGGGCCTAAAATTGGGGTCCATAAAGGTCCAGATTTCGGCCCTATCCATTTTCTTTCAAAGAGAACTGGCTTCACTGCCTGAGGTTCAGACATTTGTTAAGGGAGTGCTGCATATTCTTCAGCCCCCTTTTGTGCCACCAGTGGCACCCTGGGATCTTAACGTTGTGTTGGATTTCCTGAAATCCCACTGGTTTGAGCCACTTAAGACCGTGGAACTAAAGTATCTCACGTGGAAAGTGGTCATGCTGTTGGCCTTAGCATCGGCTTGGCGTGTGTCGGAATTGGCGGCTTTGTCATGTAAAAGCCCATATCTGATCTTCCTATATGGACAGGGCAGAATTGAGGACTCGCCCCCAATTTCTCCCAAAGGTGGTGTCATCGTTTCATTTGAACCAACCTATTGTGGTGCCTGCGGCTACTAGGGACTTGGAGGACTCCAAGTTGCTGGACGTAGTCAGGGCTTTGAAAATATGTTTCCAGAACGGCTGGAGTCAGGAAGACTGACTCGCTGTTTATCTTGCATGCACCCAACAAGCTGGGTGCTCCTGCTTCAAAGCAAACTATTGCTTGCTGGATCTGTAGCACGATTCAGCAGGCTCATTCTGCGGCTGGATTAACGCATCCAAAATCGGTAAAAGCCCATTCCACAAGGAAGGTGGGCTCTTCTTGGGCGGCTGCCCGAGGGGTCTCGGCATTACAGCTTTGCCGAGCTGCAACTTGGTCGGGTTCAAACACATTTGCAAAGTTCTACAAGTTTGATACCCTGGCTGAGGAGGACCTTGTGTTTGCTCATTCGGTGCTGCAGTCATCCGCACTCTCCCGCCCGTTTGGGAGCTTTGGTATAATCCCTATGGTCCTTACGGAGTTCCCAGCATCCACCTAGGACGTCAGAGAAAATAAGAATTTACTCACCGGTAATTCTATTTCTCGTAGTCCGTAGTGGATGCTGGGCGCCCGTCCCAAGTGCGGACTCTCTGCAATACGTGTATATAGTTATTGCTTAACTAAGGGTTATTGTTATGAGCCATCCGTTTAGTGAAGCTCAGTTGTTGTTCATACTGTTAACTGGGTAAGGTTATCACAAGTTGTACGGTGTGATTGGTGTGGCTGGTATGAGTCTTACACTGGATTCAAAATTTCCTTTCCTTGTAATGTCAGCTCTTCCGGGCACAGTTTCCCTAACTGAGGTCTGGAGGAGGGGCATAGAGGGAGGAGCCAGTGCACACCAGATAGTACCTAATCTTTCTTTTAGAGTGCCCAGTCTCCTGCGGAGCCCGTCTATTCCCCATGGTCCTTACGGAGTTCCCAGCATCCACTACGGACTACGAGAAATAGAATTACCGGTGAGTAAATTCTTATTTTTTCTGACCATTTTTGTGTTTTCCAGTGTATGGGAGCAAATGGTCAATTGTCCTTTGCTCCCATACAGTTTTCGTTCCATCCAGAAAGATTGGACAGATAATCTTATGGGCCCCTACACACTCGCCGATGTGTATGAATGATCTTGCTCAGTGTGTATGCACCAACAATGGGGGTAATTCCAAGTTGATCGCAGCAGGAAATCTTTTAGCAGTTGGGCAAAACCATGTGCACTGCAGGGGGGGCAGATATAACATGTGCAGAGAGAGTTAGATTTGGGTGAGTTATTTTGTTTCTGTGCAGGATAAAT
This sequence comes from Pseudophryne corroboree, assembly GCF_028390025.1. Lineage (NCBI taxonomy): Eukaryota > Metazoa > Chordata > Amphibia > Anura > Myobatrachidae > Pseudophryne > Pseudophryne corroboree. Next base: position 715,333,195 of record NC_086447.1, read on the forward strand.
ACTGGCTGCTTTATTTTTACACTGCAATTTAGATTGCAGATTGAACTCACCACACCCAAATCTAACTCTCTGCACATGTTATATCTGCCCCCCCCCCCTGCAGTGCACATGGTTTTGCCCAACTGCTAAAAAATTTCCTGCTGCGATCAACTTGGCATTACCCCCAATGAACAATGCGTGTCCCCGCGGTCGTTCATTGTTGGTTTTCCCTCGTTTAGTATAGCAAGCCAATTTGGACAATGGTCGTTAATCATTGCAAAACGAACATCGTCCAAATCGGAATCCTCGCCAAGTGTATATGGCCCATTAGTGTGTATCCATCTTACAAACACAACAACATTGTGAGAGTTTATGAAGAGTCTTTTTGTAGACCTATTATATCAAGTCTGTGTGTAAGCATCTGATAAAACACCCTTAATTTCTCAAGCTCCAAATAATAGTGCCTATTTATAAAACGTGTTCCTGTGATGAATAAAAGTCCAGTCTATTATGACATCACTTCTATCCATGTTATTTAGTATGTTCTGACTATTTGTTAATCTAACCTGGCTTGGTTATGTTTGTGTTTTCATTCATAGGGAGAATGTGCCTGACATATTTGTACAACTTCGTGACATAAGTGCCAGATGTTTAGAAATCAGTCTTCCCAGTGCACATGGAGGCCTTGACAATGTTTCTAAAGACAGCACGGGTCTGGAATCCTGCATGCAGATAATCCAGTAAGCAATATTGTAAATTTGTAGCTGTTCAATTTAGAGATTCCCCGATCCGGGTCTATTCTGCACAAGACTTGGAAATTAAGAGAATGATGCTAAGACCAACTATTACAAAAGGTAGTAGAGGGGAGTCCCATACATGTAACTCGGGGTTGGGGGTGCTCTCCAAGAAGTTTGGGTAATACTATATAAAATCAAAACAGGGTGCCGTCCCAAGAAGAGATTGGGAGAGATACCAATATACAATATGTATAGAAAATTTTAAAATATAACTTTTATTCAAACTTGGGTAAAATATACAGTATCAACTGTTTTGAAAGCGGTTGTGAAATGTATGTTCAGTCCTAAGAGTCCTGCTGTGCACGGCAGGCCTCTGTTTCATTCCCGGAGACACACAGGCAAGGCTATACTGTACACCTGTCCGCAAAGGTCCCTTTTTTTTTTTTTTTTTTTTTTTTTTCTTTCGATCCAACCTTTCCCTCTTATTTCTCCCTACAAACACTCTCTCACGCTGACCTCTCTATCCCAACGTCACTGCAATGTTATATTAAGACACCAGTGCGGGGAGATAGTGTGGAAAGGTGCAGCAGAAGTGTTATGCACTTCTGCAGCAGTAAGGGCCTAATTCAGGGTTTATCGCAAAATCTTTCTCTAATGGGCAAAACCATGTGCACTGCAGGTGGGGCAAATTTAACATGTGCAGAGTTATGGTGCGTACACACTGCGATTTCGGCTTATGGCTGATATCGGCTAGAAACTGCACTGAGTCATGAGCCTCCTATCTAGCCAATATCTGCCAGGCCTGCACAGTCTATTTTTTTTTTTTTCTTATGATGCCGACTCCGCGGGAGCACATGCAATTTGCACTAATGCTTCTTACGATTTTGACTATGTAGTCAAAATCGCAAGGACAAATCGCACCGTTTGTATGGGGCTATAGGTTAGGGTGTTTTTTGTTTTTCTCTGACGTCCTAGTGGATGCTGGGAACTCCGTAAGGACCATGGGGAATAGACGGGCTCCGCAGGAGACTGGGCACTCTAAGAAAGAATTAGGACTACTGGTGTGCACTGGCTCCTCCCTCTATGCCCCTCCTCCAGACCTCAGTTAGAATCTGTGCCCGGCTCGAGCTGGTTGCACACTAGGGGCTCTCCTGAGCTCCTAGTAAAGAAAGTATTTATTAGGTTTTTTATTTTCAGTGAGATCTGCTGGCAACAGACTCACTGCTACGAGGGACTTAGGGGAGAGAAGCGAACCTACCTGCTTGCAGCTAGCTTGGGCTTCTAGGCTACTGGACACCATTAGCTCCAGAGGGATCGAACACAGGCCCAGCCTCGGTCGTCCGGTCCCGGAGCCGCACCGCCGTCCCCCTTGCAGAGCCAGAAGCAAGAAGAACGTCCTGGAAATCGGCGGCTGAAGACTCCGGTCTTCATTAAGGTAGCGCACAGCACTGCAGCTGTGCGCCATTGCTCCCCATGCACACCACATACTCCGGTCACTGATGGGTGCAGGGCGCTGGGGGGGGGGGGCGCCCTGGGCTGCAATTAGATTACCTTAAAATGGCAAACACATAATATAGTCTAATAAACTATATATGTGTAAAAATCCCCTGCCATAATATTAATATAAAGAGCGGGAGAAGCCCGCCGAAAAAGGGGCGGAGCTATCTCCCTCAGGACACTGGCGCCATTTCCTCTTCACAGCTCCGCTGGAAGGACGCTCCCCAGGCTCTCCCCTGCAGTTTCCAGGCTCAATAGGGTAAAAAAGAGAGGGGGGGCACTAAATTTAGGCGCAAAACTGTGTATTATAGCTGCTATAGGGAAAATCACTTTGTGTAGTGTAAATCCCTGTTTATATAGCGCTGTGGTGTGTGCTGGCATACTCTCTCTCTGTCTCCCCAAAGGACTTTGTGGGGTCCTGTCCTCAGTCAGAGCATTCCCTGTGTGTGTGCGGTGTGTCGGTATGGCTGTGTCGACATGTTTGATGAGGAGGCTTGTGTGGAGGCGGAGCAGGTGCCGATAAATGTGATGTCACCCCCTGCGGGGTCGACACCAGAGTGGATGGATATGTGGAAGGTATTAACCGACAGTGTCAACTCCTTACATAAAAGGTTCGATGACATAACAGCTGTGGGACAGCCGGCTTCTCAGCCAGTGCCTGCCCAGGCGTCTCAAAGGCCATCAGAGGCTCAAAAACGCCCGCTACCTCAGATGGCAGACACAGATGTCGACACGGAGTCTGACTCCAGTGTCGACGACGACGAGACTAATCAGGATTTTGGTACTTACCGATAAATCCCTTTCTCCGATTCCACAGGGGCCACTGGAGCGTAGTTACAATGGGGAAATAGTAGGCAGTAATTGGGAGCTGGCACTTTAAAATTCTCACACTGTGGCTAGCTCCTCCCCTACTATCTCCCCTCCAAGCCAGTCTACGTAAAACTGTGCCCGAGGAGAGCTGGAATAAACAAACCGTAAGGTAGAGGATGTTAATGACGCCCTGTAAACCAGGAGAACACAAACCAAACCTGGAACAGAACCTAACAAACAACCGGCTAGCCCGAACTCAACAAGCAGTCATATGGTGATCTGAAAACTGTTAAGCAAAAAACAAGGAGGAACAGCGCTGGGCGGGCGTCCAGTGGCCCCTGTGGAATCGGAGAAAGGGATTTATCGGTAAGTACCAAAATCCTGATTTCTCCTTCATCCACTAGGGGCCACTGGAGCGTAGTTACAATGGGGACGTCCCAGAGCTCCCAAATCGGGTGGGAGAGCGCTGAGAGTCCTGTAAAACCGCTCGGCCAAACTGTGATGCAGAGGCCGCAAAATTGGCAAACTTGTAGAATTTGACAAAACGAATGTCGGTCCGACCAAGTAGCCGCGCAACATAAAGTATTCATGGAGACCACACGGGCAGCTGCCCCCGAAGGTCCCACCACGCGCGTAAAGTGCGCTGAAATGGTCAGATGTATGCAACAGCCCAACATAAGCTGGGACCCCGGCTACTTAGTACGGGAGCATCGTACAGAACAAAGAAGAAAAACACTTCGTTGAATAGCCTAAGACCTCTGTAAAGAGAGTCAGCGAGCCCTGACAACATTCTAAGAGGACTGAAAAACACTAGTGTCAGATTTATATGAAAAAACGGACATCCCCTTTGGAAGAAACGACCGCTGAGGCCGAAGCTCAGCCGGGGGAGTAGCTAATAGAGTACTCCCTGAAAGAGAGCCCGAACTTACGGCCGCCAGGCTAATTTCTTTTGGAAGAAAACCGAAAAAGGCAGAGACCTAAAATTCAGGTCAATGTGGTTTGAAGCGCAGCGGAGCAAAACCTCCCAGAGAAACCAAAGATGACGGCTGAATGGTAACTGAAAGAAGGGGAAAACCCCCTTTTTTCCTTATCTCCAATACAGTTTTCCAAAAGTGGCAAAAGCGAGAAGAGGTGACAGACTTCTGAAATCGGGGCCTAGTAGGCCTAGCCGAACTAGGGAACTCCTCCCTTCTAAGGTCTCGTGAACAGACACACGGTTAAATGAAACCAGTGTAAGATTGAACAAAGAAAAGGACCCTGTTGAAGTAGACAGTCCAGTCTAGGTAGGAGCCAAGGCTCCTCTACTGACAACAGGTGTAGCTGTATCTTCAAGTCATGGGTGGCCCAACCAGAGCCACCGAGAGGACTAGCACGCATATTCCCCTCCTGTGTTACCGAAAGTGAGGTAGAAATAGAAAAGGAGGCAGGATAGAATAACCAGAAACTCCCAGGAGCCCTGAGGGCATCCTCGGCTACTGCCACCAGAGCTCACGTCCGTGAGTAGTAAAGAGTTAAAAAGTCAGTCAGAACGCCCTGAGGTAGATTCGAAATCTCCGCCCACAGCAGACCAGCTGACAAAACTCCGGGGAATGTTCCCTCGCCCAGGAGTCCGACCTGGTGGCCTGACCTGGGAAGAAGATTGTTGTCTCCCGCTCAGAGGGGAATGTAGGCGACCACTCATTGCGTCGCAACTTGTGTTGAGAAAACGTCTACGAGGAGCATAAATTGGATCCGAGTCGAACCAGAAGCTCCTGGATCCTCCGGATCTTCAGAAGACACCTAATGTACAGAGTGGGATAGTAGCAGTAGATTGCCCCATTAGGGAACCAACGTCACCCCCCTGAAAAAGAGTTATTCTGTGATCTTCCTGAAACCTGTGGGAGCGGAAGAGAGACCGAAAGGAAAGGACTTACAGTGAAAATGAGAATCCTGTAATGCGACTGAGTAAAGCCCGATGAGGAAACCCAAGGGAAATCAGTAAACAGGCATCCCTGAAGACAAGGGACGCGTAAAACTCCCTTTCTTGTTTAAACTAGCAATCACAGACTGAAAGGATTCTAAGGCCAGAATAGGCCTGGCCGAGCCAACTGGCATCGGAACGTGAAAAAACCAAAAGCCGGAGAACTGTCTCGATTCAAATGATATGTAAAAAACAGGGATCAACACCCTTTGCGGTTAGAAGCATATGAAGCGCCGCCTGCAGTCTCTCTTGTCATCGTAAATCGGCCGACCCCTGCCGAGGGACTCCCGAGACGGTTGTACTTCAAAATCTAGTCTGTAACCGCCCAAGCCTTCCTCCACCGACCTGCGCCCACCCTGGGACCCTCCAGGTGGTAGGAAAGTCTGACCTGTAGAGTGTGTATAGGATGATGTAAAATCAGACTGGACCGAGGTTGTTGAACCTTCAGGTTTTTTTTTTTAGATCCCCTGGCGACGGAGATATCGCCCGTATGGAGTCGAAAGCTTGAAAGGGCACGGTAAAACTCTAAAGGAAAGACCGGTAAAGGTCTGTCTTGGAGCTGGGGCAGAAGTAGGAGAAAGCAAAGTGGACTTACCTCCAATGGTTCAAGAAATCCTGCAGAAAGTTCCTTCCCCTGAACCATCTGCCCCGTAGGATTTCATGTTCACCTGTCACTGTCGCAGCCCCGGAGGTCGTCGGGTTAAGACAGCCCAAGCGAAAATGCAGATTCCGAGTCTGTAGACGTGGAGACCTCCAAAGAACATAAAGCAGAATCGTGATTCTAACCGTACCAAAGTATCAATTGATCCTGATGCGAAACATCCTGTAACCTAGAGGACAATTGTTCCACAACCTACCTGCTCCGGACAAGGTAGAACCCCGCTGCCGTATATGTCTTCGATGGATCCCTGAGCAAGGTTGCCTCAGGAAAATGGCAGCTTGTTGGACCGGCGATACATCGAGGGATATACCATTTCCTGCCGTCTGCGGGGAAAGGATAGGAAAACAAACATTGTTTGATACCTGAAATTGTGTATTCGGGTGTCTGCCGGCCGTCTACCGGAGCCTGGCCAGCTCATCCGAAACTGGACCAGTTGCTGTCATTTCGTCATTGGCGTCGAACCCTGATGGACTTGACGTGTCCGCCTCCTTTACCTGCAGTCTCAGACTAACTGCTGTATAATGCACCTGGATATTCTGAGACACTGGTTCAGACTCCACAGAAAACCGACATCATCAGTATTGTAACATGGAAGGTTAGCAAGGTTCCTTTAGAAACCTGGAGAGGTGAAATGACGTACAAGGTCTCTGGTTACCAGTGACATTACCTGCATAATCTGAGCTGTTGAAACAGGAGTGTCCTGCAGGTGCGTGGAGGGCTCTGCAGATGGCTCCACCGCATACTTCACACCTAAGAGGGAATTCTTTGACTATCCCAGGTGAGACAAACGAAAGGAGAAAAGGTGGGTTAAACAAACACAGCCCTATGTAAGGTCTGCGCTATAATGTGTGACCGACACGATTCAAATAAACTTTCTGGAGCAGCGGAGACCTGAACCAGTAGCGCTGCGCTGTGGGACAGGAGTCTTAGCCCTAGGCTATAGGAGCTCTCCTTAAAGTTTTGTTTGGATTCAAACCCCTGTTCAGATACCCGCTACTAGCGTACTGAGCCACAGCGCTATTTGTCTGATGCCTTACACACATTCCCCAAATTACAAATAGCATTAGTAACTAGTGACACCAAGGAATAATAAAGGGAGGACAACACCCCGCCCTGTATGTAGTGTACCGCTAATTAAGGTGCACCAGATGACAAGGTGGGGTATCTTGTTATTAGAAAACCTTGCGGAAGTGTCTGTTTTATCCCCTATATATGGTATTGTATGGATATATCTATATACATACCCACACACACTTAAATATATATATCTATATATATCTCACACCACAGTGAACCCAACCGGGTAGATAATTACTGTGCACCTAATAGGGTAGAAAAATACTGTGTATTTGTAGGGTAAAGAAATACTGCACAGTAGATTTTTAATTATTAATGAGCAGAGTCCCAGCTCCTGTAATAGAGCAGGTTTCCTGATCTAAATGACTGAAATGCCGGGCAGAGGACTCCCCTGCAGGGAGGAATGTAGCCAAAGCAAGATGTAACAATATTTCTGCAGCACACTGCACAGAAAAGCTACAAACCCCAGAGACAGGTGTGTTGCCTAGAGACAATGAGAGCTGGGAGCTGCCGCCGGGGGGGAATAAGCTTCACCCCCCTTCCCCCCTCATACCTTATACATGTTAAGCAAGTTAAGAATCCTCCCTGCGCAGCCAGGAGAGGAAAGAAGCTTTCAGCGGGCCGGGGAGCGGGGGACTGTGGTGTTTTTAGTGATTATCAGTGAGCGATGGTATCAGAGTGACACACACCCGGTTGTCGGTCAGGGTGGTGCAGGGGAACTGTATAATCATACTCAGCCTCCCCCATTCATCATGTCTGTTTCCCCATAAGGAGGAACAGGTAAGGATCAACCTCACTGATGATCTCGTCGTGCAGCGGCCGGGGAGCGGAGAAAGCCCGCCGAACAGAGCGGGAGTTGGCTCCGCCCTCCTAGTTCTTGGTGGCCGCTGCTGTCTCGGTGTATCCCCCGGCCGCCTGTATGCTGCGGCCGGGGAGCGGTGTGCGGCCGGGGAGCGGAGAGCCTGAGCCCGCCGAAAAGAGCGGGAGTTAGCTCCGCCCCCTCGTTCTTGATGGCCGCTGCTGTGCTTTCTCCCTGCATCCCCCGGCCGCCTGTATGCTGCGGCCGGGGAGCGGTTTCACTTATCAAATTAAAAAATAAGATTTTACTCGCCGGTAAATCTATTTCTCGTAGTCCGTAGTGGATGCTGGGAACTCCGTAAGGACCATGGGGAATAGACGGGCTCCGCAGGAGACTGGGCACTCTAAAAGAAAGATTAGGTACTATCTGGTGTGCACTGGCTCCTCCCACTATGACCCTCCTCCAGACCTCAGTTAGGATACTGTGCCCGGAAGAGCTGACACAATAAGTAAGGATTTTGAATCCCGGGTAAGACTCATACCAGCCACACCAATCACACCGTATAACTCGTGATACTACACCCAGTTAACAGTATGAAATATAACTGAGCCTCTCAACAGATGGCTCAACAATAACCCTTAGTTAGGCAATAACTACATACAAGTATTGCAGACAATCCGCACTTGGGATGGGCGTCCAGCATCCACTACGGACTACGAGAAATAGATTTACCGGTGAGTAAAATCTTATTTTCTCTGACGTCCTAGTGGATGCTGGGAACTCCGTAAGGACCATGGGGATTATACCAAAGCTCCCAAACGGGCGGGAGAGTGCGGATGACTCTGCAGCACCGAATGAGAGAACTCAAGGTCCTCCTCAGCCAGGGTATCAATTTTGTACAATTAAGCAAACGTGTTTGCCCCTGACCAAGTTGCAGCTCGGCAAAATTGTAAAGCCGAGACCCCTCGGGCAGCCGCCCAAGATGAGCCCACTTTCCTCGTGGAATGGGCTTTTACTGATTTAGGATGCGGCAATCCAGCCGCAGAATGCTCCAGCTGAATTGTGCTACAAATTCAGCGAGCAATAGTCTGCTTAGAAGCAGGAGCACCTATTTTGTTGGGTGCCTACAGGATAAAAAGCGAGTCCGTTTTCCTGACTCCAGCCGTCCTGGAAATATAAATTTTTAAGGCCCTGACTACGTCCAGTAACTTGGAATCTTCCAAGTCCCTAGTAGCCGCAGGCACTACAATAGGTTGGTTTAAGTGAAAAGCTGATACCACCTTAGGAAGGAATTGGGAACGAGTCCTCAATTCCGCCCTATCCATATGAAAAATCAGATAAGGGCTTTTGCATGATAAAGCCGCCAATTCTGACACACGCCTGGCCGAAGCCAAGGCCAATAACATGACCACTTTCCACGTGAGATATTTCAAATCCACAGTTTTAAGTGGCTCAAACCAATGTGATTTTAAGAAACTCAACACCACGTTGAGATCCCAAGGTGCCACAGGAGGCACAAAAGGGGGCTGAATATGTAGCACTCCCTTTACAAATGTCTGAACTCCAGGCAGTGAAGCCAGTTCTTTCTGGAAGAAAATCGACACAGCCGAAATCTGGACCTTAATGGAACCCAATTTTAGGCCCATAGTCACCCCTGACTGTAGGAAGTGCAGAAAACGACCCAGCTGAAATTCCTCTGTTGGGGCCTTCCTGGCCTCGCACCACGCAACATATTTTCGCCAAATACGGTGATAATGGTTTGCGGTTACTTCTTTCCTGGCTTTTATCAGCGTAGGAATGACTTCTTCCGGAATGCCCTTTTTCCTTTAGGATCCGGAATTCAACCGCCATGCCGTCAAACGCAGCCACGGTAAGTCTTGGAACAGACAGGGCCCCTGCTGTAGCAGATCCTGTCTGAGCGGTAGAGGCCATGGGTCCTCTGATATAATTTCTTGAAGTTCTGGGTACAAAGCTCTTCTTGGCCCATCCGGAACCACGAGTATCGTTCTTACTCCTCGTTTTCTTATTATTCTCAGTACCTTTTGGTATGAGAGGCAGAGGAGGGAATACATAAACCGACTGGTACACCCACGGTGTCACTAGAGCGTCCACAGCTATTGCCTGAGGGTCCCTTGACCTGGCGCAATATCTAGTTTTTTGTTTAGGCGGGACGCCATCATGTCCACCTGTGGCCTTTCCCAACGGTTTACCAACAGTTGGAAGACTTCTGGATGAAGTCCCCACTCTCCCGGGTGTAGGTCGTGTCTGCTGAGGAAGTCTGCTTCCCAGTTGTCCACTCCCGGAATGAACACTGCTGACAGTGCTAAGACGTGATTTTCCGCCCATCGGAGAATCCTTGTGGCTTCTGCCATCGCCATCTTGCTTCTTGTGCCGCCCTGTCGGTTTACATGGGCGACTGCCGTGATGTTGTCTGATTGGATCAGTACCGGCTGGTTTTGAAGCAGAGGCCTTGCCAGACTTAGGGCATTGTAAATGGCCCTCAGTTCCAGAATATTTATGTGTAGGGACGACTCCTGACTTGACCAAAGTCCTTGGAAATTTCTTCCCTGTGTGACTGCCCCCCAGCCTCGAAGGCTGGCATCCGTGGTTACCAGGACCCAGTCCTGTATGCCGAATCTGCGGCCCTCTTGAAGATGAGCACTCTGCAGCCACCACAGTAGAGATAACCCTGTCTCCAAGGACCAGGGTATCAGCCGATGCATCTGAAGATGCGATCCCGACCACTTGTCCAAGAGGTCCCACTGAAAGGTTCTTGCATGGAACCTGCCGAATGGAATTTTGCTTCGTAAGAAGCTACCATTTTTCCCAGGACTCGTGTGCAGTGATGCACCGATACCTGTTTTGGTTTCAGGAGGTCTCTGACTAGAGATGACAGCTCCTTGGCTTTCTCCTGCGGGAGAAACACTTTTTTTCTGTTCTGTGTCCAGAACCATCCCCAGGAACAGTAGGCGTGTGGTAGGAACCAGCTGTGACTTTGGAATGTATAGAATCCATCCGTGCTGTTGTAGCACTTCCCGAGATAGTGCTACTCCGACCAACAACTGCTCCTTGGACCTCGCCTTTATAAGGAGATCGTCCAAGTACGGGATAATTAAAACTCCCTTTTTTCGAAGGAGTATCATCATTTCTGCCATTACCTTGGTAAAGACCCTCGGTGCCGTGGACAGTCCAAACGGCAGTGTTTGGAATTGGTAATGGCAATCCTGTACCACAAATCTGAGGTACTCCTGGTGAGGATGGTAAATGGGGACATGTAGGTAAGCATCCTTGATGTCCAGGGATACCATGTAATCCCCCTCCTCCAGGCTTGCAATAACCGCCCTGAGCGATTCCATCTTGAACTTGAATTTTTTTATGTATGTGTTCAAGGATTTCAAATTTAAAATGGGTCTCACCGAACCGTCCGGTTTCGGTACCACAAACAGTGTGGAATAGTAACCCCGTTCTTGTTGAAGTAGGGGCACCTTGACTATCACCTGCTGGGAATACAGCTTGTGAATTGCCTCTAGCACAGCCTCCCTGCCTGAGGGAGTTGTCGGCAAGGCAGATTTGAGGAAACGGCGGGGGGAGACGCCTCGAATTCCAGCTTGTACCCCTGAGATACTACTTGAAGGATCCAGGGATCCACCTGTGAGCGAGCCCACTGATCGCTGAAATTTTTGAGGCGGCCCCCCACCGTACATGGCTACGCCTGTGGAGCCCCCGCGTCATGCGGTGGACTCAGAGGAAGCGGGGGAAGAATTTTGATTCTGGGAACTGGCTGACTGGTGCAGCTTTTTCCCTCTTCCCTCGTCTCTGTGCAGAAAGGAAGCGCCTTTGACCCGCTTGCTTTTCTGAAGCGGAAAGGACTGTACCTGATAATACAGTGCTTTCTTAGGCTGTGAGATAACCTGAGGTAAAAATTTTTCTTCCCAGCTGTTGCTGTGGATACGAGGTCCCAGAGACCATCCCCAAACAATTCCTCACCCTTATAAGGCTCTATGTGCCTTTTTAAAGTCGGCATCACCTGTCCAGTGTCGGGTCTCTAATACCCTCCTGACAGAATGGACATTGCATTAATTCTGGATGCCAGCCGGCAAAATATCCCTCTGTGCATCCCTCATATATAAGACAACGTCTTATGGCCCTCATTCCGAGTTGATCGGTCGCAAGGCGAATTTAGCAGAGTTACACACGCTAAGCCGCCGCCTACTGGGAGTGAATCTTAGCTTCTTAAAATTGCGACCGATGTATGCGCAATATTGCGATTACTAACTACTTAGCAGTTTCAGAGTAGCTTCAGACTTACTCTGCCTGTGCGATCAGTTCAGTGCTTGTCGTTCCTGGTTGACGTCACAAACACACCCAGCGTTCGCCCAGGCACTCCCACCGTTTCTCCAGCCACTCCTGCGTTTTTTCCGGAAACGGTAGCGTTTTCAGCCACACGCCCCTGAAACGCCGTGTTTCCGCCCAGTAACACCCATTTCCTGTCAATCACATTACGATCGCCGGAGCGAAGAAAAAGCCGTGAGTAAAAATACTTTCTTCATAGTAAAGTTACTTGGCGCAGTCGCAGTGCGAACTTTGCGCATGCGTACTAAGCGGATTTTCACTGCGATGCGATGAAAAATACCGAGCGAACAACTCGGAATGAGGGCCTATGTTCGCAAAATAGTATCCCTGTTTGACAGGGTTACAGACCACGCTGCAGCAGCACTATCTGCAGGTGTCAGTCTAGTACCTGAGTGTGTAAATACAGACTTCAGGATAGCCTCCTGCTTTTTATCAGCAGGTACCATCAAAGTGGCCGTATCCTAAGACGGCAGTGCCACCTTTTTTGACAAACGTGTGAGCGCCTTATCCACCCTAGGGGATATCTCCCAGCGTAACTTATCCTCTGGCGGGAAAGGGTACGCCATCAGTAACTTTTTAGAAATTACCAGTTTCTTATCGGGGGAACCCACGCTTTTTCACACTTCATTCACTCATTTGATGGGGGAACAAAACACTGCCTGCTTTTTCTCCCCAAACATAAAACCCTTTTTTAGTGGTACTTGGGTTAATGTCAGAAATGTGTAACACATTTTTTATTGCCGGGATCATGTAACGGATGTTCCTAGTGGATTGTGTATATGTCTCAACCTCGTCGACACTGGAGTCAGACTCCGTGTCGACATCTGTGTCTGCCATCTGAGGGAGCGGGCGTTTTTGAGCCCCTGATGGCCTTTGAGACGCCTGGGCAGGCGCGGGCTGAGAAGCCGGCTGTCCCATAGCTGTTACGTCATCCAGCCTTTTATGTAATGAGTTGACATTGTCGGTTTATACCTTCCACCTATCCATCCACTCTGGTGTCGGCCCCACAGGGGGCGACATCACATTTATCGGCATCTGCTCTGCCATCACATAAGCCTCATCAAACGTGTCGACACAGCCGTACCGACACACCGCACACACACACAGGGAATGCTCTGACTGAGGACAGGACCCCACACAGCCCTTTGGGGAGACAGAGAGAGAGTATGCCAGCACACACCAGAGCGCTATATAATTTTGGGATTAACACTATATTGAGTGAATTTTTCCCAATAGCTGCTTGTATATACAATATTGCGCCTAAATTTTGTGCCCCCCCTCTCTTTTTAACCCTTTGAGCCTGAAAACTACAGGGGAGAGCCTGGGGAGCTGTCTTCCAGCTGCACTGTGAAGAGAAAATGGCGCCAGTGTGCTGAGGGAGAAGCCCCGCCCCTTTTTCAACTGACTTTCTCCCGCTTTTTCTGGAATACTGGCAGGGGTAATTTTACATCTATATAGCCTCTAGGACTATATATGATGTAGATTTGCCAGCCAAGGTGTCATATATTGCCCTCAGGGCGCCCTCCCCAGCGCCTTGCACCCTCAGTGACCGGAGTGTGAAGTGTGTATGAGGAGCAATGGCGCACAGCTGCAGTGCTGTGCGCTACCTTGGTGAAGACCGAAGTCTTCTGCCGCCGATTTTCCGGACCTCTTCTTGCTTCTGGCTCTGTAAGGGGGACGGCGGCGCGGCTCCGGGAACGAACACCATGGCCAGTTCCATGCGGTCGATCCCTCTGGAGCTAATGGTGTCCAGTAGCCTAAGAAGCCCAAGCTAGCTGCAAGCAGGTAGGTTCGCTTCTTCACCCCTTAGTCCCTCGATGCAGTGAGCCTGTTGCCAGCAGGTCTCACTGTAAAATAAAAAACCTAAAATAAACTTTCTTTCTAGGAGCTCAGGAGAGCCCCTAGTGTGCATCCAGCTCGGCCGGGCACAGAAATCTAACTGAGGTCTGGAGGAGGGTCATAGTGGGAGGAGCCAGTGCACACCAGATAGTACCTAATCTTTCTTTTAGTGCCCAGTCTCCTGCGGAGCCTGTCTATTCCCCATGGTCCTTACGGAGTTCCCAGCATCCACTAGGACGTCAGAGAAACCACATTATCCCCCGGCTGCCTGTAAGTGTGTATGCTGCAGCCGGGGAGTGTAAATGTATCACCCGGCTGCCTGTATGCTGCAGCCGGGGAGTGAAGAGCGTTGAGCCCGCTTACAGAGCGGGCTGAAGCTCCGCCCCCCACATAATGGCGCCAATTTCAAATCAGTAAGTGCGCCTTTTATGCACTCCAGCCTGGCTATGACTGGAGAGCATAGGAGAGCCTTGTATTAAAACACTGAAAAATGTAAAAACATACATCAGTCTGGGGAGATTGTACTCACCGCTTCCTTCTGTCAGGCGTTTCGACCCAGCGGCCTCAACACGCGCCGCACGCAGCGGTGTCCGGCCGGAATCTTCTGTGGTGGAGCGGCCCCGACACGCGCCGCACGCAGCGGTGTCCGACCACGTATACTCACCGCTGCCATGCTGCCGGAATCTTCTGCTGGATGGAGTGGCCCCGACACGCGCCGCACGCAGCGGTGTCCGGCCAACTCAGGAGAGCTCAGTGTCTCCCTCAGCCTGGGCCCATCCCGAGCCGCACGCAACTGCGATGGGACCCCGCCGGCAGCTCCCGCGGTGCAGAATGGCAGTGGCAGAGCTGCCAGTCTGTGTGTGTGTGTGTGTGTGTGTGTGTGTGTGTGTGTGTGTGTGTGTGTGAAAGAAAAATAAAATAATAAAGAAAAAGGTAAAAAAAATTCAGCTAAACCCAAGTGAACCAGCTCACCTCGGGCACTAAACTAAGACTGGCTTGGAGGGGAGATAGTAGGGGAGGAGCTAGCCACAGTGTGAGAATTTTAAAGTGCCAGCTCCCAATTACTGCCTATTTCCCCATTGTAACTACGCTCCAGTGGCCCCTAGTGGATGAAGGAGAAATGTACATTCCACTAGGGCTATCCGTTGCATGATTACGGCAATGAAAAATGTGTTGCACATTTCTGACATTAACCCAGGTACCACTAAAAAGGGTATTATGTTTGGGGAGAAAAAGCAACCAGTGGTTTTTCCCCCTTCAGATGAGTTAAATGAAGTGTGTGAAGAAGCGTGGGCTTCCCCTGATAAACTAGTGATTTCTAAAAAGTTACTAATGGCGTACCCTTTCCCGCCTGAGGACAGGGTACGTTGGGAGACATCCCCGAGGGTGGATAAAGCGCTCACACGCTTGTCAAAAAAGGTGGCACTACCGTCTCAGGATACGGACGCCTTAAAGGAGCCTGCGGATAGAAAGCAGGAGGCTATCCTGAAGTCTGTATATACACACTCAGGTACTATACTGAGACCTGCTATTGCTTCAGCATGGATGTGCAGTGCTGCAGCAGCGTGGTCTGATTCCCTGTCTGATAATATTGATTCCCTTGACAGGGACACTATATTGCTAACCATAGAGCATATTAAAGACGTAGTCTTATACATGAGAGATGCACAGAGGGATATTTGCCGGCTGGCATCTAGAATAAATGCAATGTCCATTTCTGCCAGGAGAGTATTATGGACTCGGCAGTGGACAGGTGATGCGGATTCTAAAAGGCACATGGAGGTTTTGCCTTACAAGGGTGAGGAATTGTTTGGGGATGGTCTCTCGGACCTCGTTTCCACAGCGACAGCTGGGAAGTCGACATTTTTACCCCCGGTTCCCTCACAGCCAAAGAATGCACCGTATTATCAGGTACAGTCCTTTCGGCCCCAGAAAGGCTAGCGGTTAAAGGCGTGTCCTTTCTGCCCAGAGGCAGGGGTAGAGGGAAAAAGCTGCACCATACAGCCAGTTCCCAAGAACAGAAATCCTCCCCTGCTTCCACTAAATCCACCGCATGACTCTGGGGCTCCACTGGTGGAGCCAGGTGCGGTGGGGGCCCGTCTCGGGAACTTCAGCGACCGGTGGGTTCGCTCACAGGTGGATCCCTGGGTTCTACAAGTGGTATCTCAGGGATACAAGCTGGAATTCGAGACGTCTCCCTCTCGCCGTTACCTCAAATCAGCCTTGCCAGCTACTCCCCCGTACAGGGAGGTAGTGCTGGCGGCAATTCACAAGCTGTACCTCCAGCAGGTGATGATCAAAGTTCCCCTCCTTCGACAGGGACGGGGTTACTATACCACAATGTTTGTGGTACCGAAACCAGACGGTTCGGTGAGACCCATTCTAAATTTAAAATCCTTGAACACTTATATAAGAAGGTTCAAGTTCAAAATGGAATCGCTCAGGGCGGTTATTGCAAGCCTGGAAGAAGGGGATTACATGGTATCACTGGACATCAAGGATGCGTACCTGCATGTCCCCAGTTACCCACCTTACCAGGTGTACCTCCGTTTTGTGGTACAAGACTGCCATTACCAATTCCAGACGTTGCCGTTTGGTCTGTCCACGGCACCGAGGGTATTTACCAAGGTAATGGCCGAAATGATGATACTCCTTCGAAAGAAGGGAGTAATAATTATCCCATACTTGGACGATCTCCTTATAAAGGCGAGGTCCAAGGAGCAGTTGTTGGTCGGAGTAGCACTATCTCAGGACGTGCTACAACAGCACGGCTGGATTCTGAATATTCCAAAGTCGCAGCTGGTTCCTACGACGCGTCTGCTGTTCCTGGGTATGATTCTGGACACAGAACAGAAGAAGGTGTTTCTCCCGGAGGAGAAGGCCAAGGAGTTGTCATCTCTGGTCAGAGACCTCCTGAAACCAAAACAGGTGTCGGTGCATCACTGCACGCGAGTCCTGGGAAAGATGGTAGCTTCTTAAGAAGCTATTCCATTCGGCAGGTTCCATGCAAGGATCTTTCAGTGGGATCTGTTAGACAAGTGGTCCGGATCGCATCTTCAGATGCATCGGCTGATCACCCTGTCCCCGAGGGCCAGGGTGTCTCTGCTGTGGTGGCTGCAGAGTGCTCATCTTCTAGAGGGCCGCAGATTCGGCATACAGGACTGGGTCCTGGTGACCACGGATGCAAGCCTCCGAGGTTGGGGGGCAGTCACGCAGGGAAGAAACTTCCAAGGACAATGGTCGAGTCAGGAAGCTTCCCTACACATAAATATTCTGGAACTAAGGGCCATTTACAATGCCCTAAGTCAGGCAAGACCCCTGCTTCAAAACCAGCCGGTGCTGATTCAGTCAGACAACATCACGGCGGTCGCCCATGTAAACCGACAGGGCGGCACAAGAAGCAGGATGGCGATGGCAGAAGCCACAAGGATTCTCCGATGGGCGGAAAATCACGTGATAGCACTGTCAGCAGTGTTCATTCCGGGAGTGGACAACTGGGAAGCAGACTTCCTCAGCAGGCACGACCTCCACCCGGGAGAGTGGGGACTTCATCCAGAAGTGTTCCAACTGATTGTAAACCGTTGGGAAAGGCCACAGGTGGACATGATGGCGTCCCGCCTAAACAAAAAGCTAAAAAGATATTGCGCCAGGTCAAGGGACCCTCAGGCAATAGCTGTGGATGCTCTAGTGACACCGTGGGTGTATCAGTCGGTTTATGTGTTCCCTCCTCTTCCACTCATACCAAAGGTGCTGAGGATAATAAGAAAGAGAGGAGTAAGAACTATACTCATCGTTCCGGATTGGCCAAGAAGGACTTGGTACCCGGAACTACAAGAAATGATCTCAGAGGACCCTTGGCCTCTGCCTCTCAGACTGGACCTGCTACAGCAGGGGCCCTGTCTGTTCCAAGACTTACCGCGGCTGCGTTTGACGGCATGTCGATTGAACGCCAGATCCTGATGGAAAAGGGCATTCCGGTTGAAGTCATTCCTACGCTGAGAAAAGCTAGGAAAGATGTGACAGCAAAGCATTATCACCGCATATGGCGAAAATATGTTGCTTGGTGTGAGGCTATGAAGGCCCCCACAGAAGAATTTCAGCTGGGTCGATTTCTGCACTTCCTACAGTCAGGAGTGACTATGGGCCTAAAATTGGGATCCATTAAAGTCCAGATTTCAGCCCTGTCTATTTTCTTTCAAAAAGAACTGGCTTCACTGCCTGAAGTTCAGAAATTTGTTAAGGGAGTGCTGCATATTCAGCCCCCTTTTGTGCCCCCAGTGGCACCTTGGGATCTCAACGTTGTGTTGGATTTCCTAAAATCACATTGGTTTGAGCCACTTCAGACCGTGGAATTAAAATATCTCGCGTGGAAAGTGGTCATGCTTTTGGCCTTGGCTTCGGCTAGGCGGGTGTCAGAATTGGCGGCTTTGTCCTGTAAAAGCCCCTCTCTGATCTTCCATATGGACAGAGCAGAATTGAGGACGCGTCCCCAATTCCTCCCTAAGGTGGTATCAGCGTTTTATTTGAACCAACCTATTGTGGTGCCTGCGGCTACTCTGGACTTGGAGGCTTCCAAGTTGCTGGACGTAGTCCGGGCCCTGAAAATCTATGTTTCCAGGACGGCTAGAGTCAGAAAGACTGACTCGCTGTTTATCCTGCATGCACCCAACAAGTTGGGTGCTCCTGCTTCTAAGCAGACTATTGCTCGCTGGATCTGCTCCACGATTCAACTTGCACATTCTGCGGCTAAATCAGTCAAAGCCCATTCCACGAGGAAGGTGGGCTCTTCTTGGGCGGCTGCCCGAGGGGTCTCGGCTTTACAACTTTGCCGAGCTGCTACCTGGTCGGGATCAAACACGTTTGCAAAATTCTACAAGTTTGATACCCTGGCTGAGGAGGACCTTGAGTTTGCTCATTCGGTGCTGCAGAGTCATCCGCACTCTCCCGCCCGTTTGGGAGCTTTGGTATAATCCCCATGGTCCTTACGGAGTACCCAGCATCCACTAGGACGTCAGAGAAAATAAGAATTTACTCACCGGTAATTCTATTTCTCGTAGTCCGTAGTGGATGCTGGGCGCCCATCCCAAGTGCGGATTGTCTGCAATACTTGTATATAGTTATTGCCTAACTAAAGGGTTATTGTTATGAGCCATCTGTTCGTGAGGCTCAGTTGTTATTCATACTATTAACTGGGTATAGTATCACGAGTTATACGGTGTGATTGGTGTGGCTGGTATGAGTCTTACCCGGGATTCCAAATCCTTTCCTTATTGGGTCAGCTCTTCCGGGCACAGTTTCCCTAACTGAGGTCTGGAGGAGGGGCATAGAGGGAGGAGCCAGTGCACACCAGTAGTCCTAATTCTTTCTTAGAGTGCCCAGTCTCCTGCGGAGCCTGTCTATTCCCCATGGTCCTTACGGAGTTCCCAGCATCCACTACGGACTACGAGAAATAGAATTACCGGTGAGTAAATTCTTATTTCTCTGACGTCCTAGTGGATGCTGGGGACTCCGTAAGGACCATGGGGAATAGCGGCTCCGCAGGAGACTGGGCACAAAAGTAAAGCTTTAGAACTACCTGGTGTGCACTGGCTCCTCCCCCCATGACCCTCCTCCAAGCCTCAGTTAGATTTTTGTGCCCGAACGAGAAGGGTGCACACTAGGTGGCTCTCCTGAGCTGCTTAGTGAAAAGTTTAGTTTTAGGTTTTTTATGTTCCGTGAGACCTGCTGGCAACAGGCTCACTGCATCGAGGGACTAAGGGGAGAAGAAGCGAACTCACCTGCGTGCAGAGTGGATTGGGCTTCTTAGGCTACTGGACATTAGCTCCAGAGGGACCGATCACAGGCCCAGCCATGGATAGGTCCCAGAGCCGCGCCGCCGGCCCCCTTACAGAGCCAGAAGACAGAAGAGGTCCGGAAAATCGGCGGCAGAAGACGTCCTGCCTTCAACAAGGTAGCGCACAGCACTGCAGCTGTGCGCCATTGCTCTCAGCACACTTCACACTCCGGTCACTGAGGGTGCAGGGCGCTGGGGGGGGGGCGCCCTGTGACACAATAAAAACACCTTGGATGGCAAAAAACGCATCACATATAGCTCCTGGGCTATATGGATGAATTTAACCCCTGCCAGAATACACAGAAAAACGGGAGATAGGCTCCGCCCCCTTCTCGGCGGCCTTATCTCCTCGGCACACTGGCGCCATTTTCCCTCACAGCTCCGTTGGAGGGAAGCTCCCTGGCTCTCCCCTGCAGTCACTACACTACAGAAAGGGTTAAAAAAGAGAGGGGGGCACTAATTACGCGCAGTATTAAAAATACAGCAGCTATAAGGGGAAAAACACTTATATAAGGTTATCCCTGTGTATGTATGTATGTATGTATGTATGTATGTATGTATGTATGTATGTGTGTGTATATATATATATATATATATATATATATATATATATATATATATATATATATAATATAATATATATAATATATATATATATAATATATATATAATATATATATATAGCGCTCTGGTGTGTGCTGGCAAACTCTCCCTCTGTCTCCCCAAAGGGCTAGTGGGGTCCTGTCCTCTATCAGAGCATTCCCTGTGTGTGTGCTGTGTGTCGGTACGTTTGTGTCGACATGTATGAGGAGAAAAATGATGTGGAGATGGAGCAGATTGCCTGTAATAGTGATGTCACCCCCTAGGGGGTCGACACCTGAGTGGATGAACTGTTGGAAGGAATTACGTGACCGTGTCAGCTCTGTATAAAAGACAGTGGTTGACATGAGACAGCCGGCTACTCAGCTTGTGCCTGTCCAGACGTCTCATAGGCCGTCAGGGGCTCTAAAGCGCCCGTTACCTCAGATGGCAGATATAGACGCCGACACGGATACTGACTCCAGTGTCGACGGTGAAGAGACAAATGTGACTTCCAGTAGGGCCACACGTTACATGATTGAGGCAATGAAAAATGTTTTACACATTTCTGATAATACGAGTACCACCAAAAAGGGGTATTATGTTCGGTGAGGAAAAACTACCTGTAGTTTTCCTGAATCTGAGAAATTAAATGAGGTGTGTGATGATGCGTGGGTTTCCCCCGATAACAACTGATAATTTCTAAAATGTTATTGGCATTATATCCTTTCCCGCCAGAGGTTAGGGTGCGTTGGGAAACACCCCCTAGGGTGGATAAAGCACTCACACGCTTGTAAGAACAAGGGCTCTACCCTCTCCTGAGATGGCCGCCCTTAAGGATCCTGCTGATAGAAAGCAGGAGGGTATCCTAAAATGTATTTACACACATACTGGTGTTATACTGCGACCAGCAATCGCCTCAGCCTGGATGTGCAGTGCTGGGTTGGCGTGGTCGGATTCCCTGACTGAAAATATTGGTACCCTAGATAGGGACAGTATATTATTGCCTATAGAGCATTTAAAAGATGCATTTCTATATATGCATGATGCACAGCGGAATATTTGCCGACTGGCATCAAGTCTAAGTGCGTTGTCCATTTCTGCCAGTGGAGGGTTATGGACACGACAGTGGTCAGGTGATGCGGATTCCAAACGGCATTTGGAAGTATTGCCTTATTAAGGGGAGGAGTTATTTGGGGTCGGTCTTTCAGACCTGGTGGCCACGGCAACAGCTGGGAAATCCACGTTTGTACCCCAGGTCGCCTCTCAACATAAAAGACGCCGTATTATCAGGCGCAGTCTTTTCGTGGGCAAGCGGGCAAAAGGTTCCTCATTTCTGCCCCGTGACAGAGGGAGAGGAAAAAGGCTGCAGAAATCAGCCAGTTCCCAGGAACAGAAGCCCTCTCCCGCCTCTGCCAAGCCCTCAGTATGACGCTGGGGCTTTACAAGCAGAATCAGGCACGGTGGGGGCCCGTCTCAATGAATTTCAGCGCGCAGTGGGCTCACTCGCAAGTAGACCCCTGGATCCTTCAGGTGATATCTCAGGGGTACAAATTGGAATTCGAGACGTCTCCCCCTCGCCGTTTCCTAAAGTCAGCTTTACCGATGTCTCCTTCTGACAGGGAGGCAGTTTTGGAAGCCATTCACAAGCTGTATTCCCAGCAGGTGATAATCAAGGTACCCCTCCTGCAACAGGGAACGGGGTATTATTCCACACTGTTGTGGTACCGAAGCCGGACGGCTCGGTGAGACCGATTCTAAATCTAAAATCTTGAACACTTACATACGGAGGTTCAAATTCAAGATTGAGTCACTCAGAGCAGTGATTGCGAACCTGGAAGAAGGGGACTACATGATGTCTCGGGACATCAAGGATGCTTACCTTCATGTCCCAATTTACCCTTCTCACCAAGGGTACCTCAGGTTTATGGTACAGAACTGTCACTATCAGTTTCAGACGCTGCCGTATGGATGGTCCACGGCACCCCGGGTCTTTACCAAGGTAATGGCCGAAATGATGATACTCCTTCGAAGGAAGGGAATTTTAGTTATCCCTTACTTGGACGATTCCCTGATAAGGGTAAGATCCAGGGAACAGTTGGAGGTCGGTGTAGCACTATCTCAGGTAGTGTTGCGGCAGCACGATTGGATTCTCAATATTCCAAAATCGCAGCTGATTCCGACGACTCGTCTGTTCCTAGGGATGATCCTGGACACAGTCCAGAAAAAGGTGTTTCTCCCGGAGGAGAAAGTCAGGGAGTTATCCGAGCTAGTCGGGAACCTCCTATAACCGAGCCAAGTCTCAGTACATCAATGAAAGGGTTCTGGGAAAAATGGTGGCTTCCTACGAAGCAATCCCATTCGGCAGATTCCACGCAAGAACTTTCCAGTGGGACCTGCTGGACAAATGGTCCGGGTCGCATCTTCAGATGCATCAGCGGATAACCCTGTCACCAAGCACAAGGGTGTCTCTCCTGTGGTGGTTGCACAGTGCTCATCTTCTAGAGGGTCGCAGATTCGACATTCAGGACTGGGTCCTGGTGACCACGGATGCCAGCCTGCGAGGCTGGGGAGCAGTCACACAGGGAAGGAATTTCCAGAGCTTATGGTCAAGCCTGGAGACATCACTTCACATAAATATCCTGAAGCTAAGGGCCATTTACAATGCTCTAAGCTCAGCAAGACCTCTGCTTCAAGGTCACCCGGAGTTGATCCATTCGGACAACATCACGGCAGTCACCCACGTAAACAGACAGGGTGACACAAGAAGCAGGAGGGCAATGGCAGAAGCTGCAAGGATTCTTCGCTGGGCGGAAAATCATGTGATAGCACTGTCAGCAAGTGGGGACTTCACCCAGAAGTCTTCCACATGTTTATAAAACTCGACAAGTATTGCGCCGGGTCAAGGGACCCTCCGGCAATAGCTGTAGACGCTCTGCTAACACAGTGGGTGTACCAGTCAGTGTATGTGTTCCCTCCTCTGCCTCTCATACCCAAGGTACTGAGAATTATAAGATGGAGAGGAGTAAGCACTATATTCAGGCTCCGGATTGGCCAAGAAGGACTTGGTAACCGGAACTTCAAGAGATGCTCACGGAGGATCCGTGGCCTCTACCTCTAAGAAGGGACCTGCTCCAGCAAGGACCCTGTCTGTTCCAAGACTTACCGCGACTGCGTTTGACGGCATGGCGGTTGAACGCCGGATCCTGAAGGAGAAAGGCATTCCGGATGAAGTCATTCCTATCCTGATCAAAGCCAGGAAAGATATAACCGCAAAACATTATCACCGCATTTGGCGAAAATATGTTGCGTGGTGCGAGGCCAGTAAGGCCCTGACGGAGGAATTTTCAACTAGGTCGATTCCTACATTTCCTGCAAACAGGAGTGTCTATGGGCCTGAAATGGGGGTCCATTAAGGTTCAAATTTCGGCCCTGTCCATTTTCTTCCAAAAAGAACTAGCTTCAGTCCCTGAAGTTCAGACGTTTGTGAAAGGGGTACTGTATATACAGCCTCCTTTTGTGCCTCCAGTGGCACCTTGGGATCTAAATGTAGTTTTTGGGTTCCAAAAGTCACATTGGTTTGAACCACTTAAATATGTGGAGTTAAAATATCTCACATGGAAAGTGGTCATGCTGTTGGCCCTGGGCTGGGCCAGGTGCGTGTCAGAATTGGCGGCTTTATCCTGTAAAAGCCCTCATCTGATTTTCCATTCGGACAGGGCGGAATTGAGGACTTGTCCTCAGTTTCTCCCTAAGGTGGTTTTCAGCGTTTCACCTGAATCAACCTATTGTGGTGCCTGCGGCTACTAGGGACTTGGAGGACTCCAAGTTGCTAGACGTTGTCAGGGCCCTGGAAATATAGGTTTCCAGGACGGCTGGAGTCAGAAAATCTGACTCGTTGTTTATTCTGTATGCACCCAACAAGCTGGGTGCTCCTGCTTCTAAGCAGACTATTGCTCGTTGGATTTGTAGTACAATTCAGCTTGCACATTCTGTGGCAGGCCTGCCACAGACAAAATCTGTAAAAGCCCATTCCACAAGGAAGGTGGGCTCATCTTGGGCGGCTGCCCGAGGGGTCTCGGCTTTACAACTTTGCCGAGCAGTTACTTGGTCAGGAGCAAATACGTTTGTAAAATTCTACAAATTTGATACCCTGGCTGAGGAGGACCTGGAGATCTCTCATTTGGTGCTGCAGAGTCATCCGCACTCTCCCGCCCGTTTGGAAGCTTTGGTATAATCCCCATGGTCCTTACGGAGTCCCCAGCATCCACTAGGACGTCAGAGAAAATAAGAATTTACTTACCGATAATTCTATTTCTCGTAGTCCGTAGTGGATGCTGGGCGCCCATCCCAAGTGCGGATTGTCTGCAATACTGGTACATAGTTATTGTTACCAAAAAAATCGGGTTATTGCTGTAGTGAGCCATCTTTTCTAGAGGCTCCTCTGTTATCATGCTGTTAACTGGGTTCAGATCACAGGTTGTACAGTGTGATTGGTGTGGCTGGTATGAGTCTTACCCGGGATTCAAAATCCTTCCTTATTGTGTACGCTCGTCCGGGCACAGTATCCTAACTGAGGCTTGGAGGAGGGTCATGGGGGGAGGAGTCAGTGCACACCAGGTAGTTCTAAAGCTTTACTTTTGTGCCCAGTCTCCTGCGGAGCCGCTATTCCCCATGGTCCTTACGGAGTCCCCAGCATCCACTACGGACTACGAGAAATAGAATTATCGGTAAGTAAATTCTTATTTTTTTTTTGTGCAGGGTAAATACTGCTTTATATTTACACTGTAATTATAATTTCAGTTTGAGCACACCCCACCCAAATCTAAATCTCTGCACATTACATCTGCCCCACCTGCAGTGCACATGGTTTTGTCGTTAGGGAAATATTTTGCTTTTGCGATCCTCCATAAATTTTCTGGGTGTGACTTGAAAAAAACGCAGGCATGCCCAGACATTTTTAAGGAGGGCCTCTGACATCAGCGATTACCACTTCCAGCCTCTTGTGTCGCAGTAATTGTGGATGGCCTTGCCAGGCGCAGATAGGAAACATCTTCGATGTTCCGGTACTTGCGTATGGTTTTGCAATCGGCCCACATATTGCTATGTACCGTATTTGCAATGGTCTTCTTTTTTTATTTTTATTTATTTTTATTTTTATTTATTTATTTTTCCCTCAATTTCTGGTAGCAGAAATTGTAATCCTTACTAAATAAGGTCCATAGTAAAAATAATAATAATCATTTTCATTTATTTATTGTCAGCGGCTGGGGTCTTATTGGTACGCTGGGGCCGCGTGGCTTGCTGTACAGGCGGCGTGTGGGCAGCGGCGGAGGAGGGCTGCCGCGCCGGGTCCAGGTGCAGCAGTAGGTGGCAGTGGGGGGTCCGCTCGTGGCGGCAGAACGTTGCTACAGTGGCTCTCTTGCCAGGGCGGTTGCTAGGAGACCATGAGCAGTGAGCTGTGTGGCTATACAGGGAGGTCTGCCTTACTGGATGCAGCCATGTTGGACACCAAGTCTTGAAGCATAGTGCAGGCTTCCTGTTTCTTCCAGCCGATCCAAGGAGAGTTCTCCTTATAAAAGGGGGCTGGTTTATGACAGGGAGGCCAGTGCTTCAAGTTACAACCCTGTTGTAGGTGCTTTATCCCTGTGCTCCCAGGATTCTTGCCGTGTTCTGGTTACTCCTAACTCTGCTTAGCCATTTCTCAGTCGCTGCTGCAGGCCTGCCGTCCCTAACCTACTGCTGCCTGTGGAAGCGCTCCAGGAAACCCCGGTCCAGTAAGGGCCTTAGGGCACGGACGGTCTTGGGCTTTCCGCCTCACCTTTCAAGCCACAGTCCACAGTTCTTTGTCTACAGCCTCGTCTTTCAAGCCACAGTCTGTAGTTCATTACCTACAGTCTCGTCTCTTCAAGTCAGTCCGCAGTTCTTTTGTCTTCAAACCTCGTCTTTAAGTCAACGTTCACAGGCCACAGTTCTTTTCCCTCAGTCTCGTTCTCAAGAACTACTACCCACTGACTCATAGCTCCGCCTACGTTCTCCATTGATCCCTGTCCTATGAGAAGGAACTATAACCAGCCCCCACGTCCTCTTCATCCGCAGACAACTACTTCCTTGGGTAAGTCTCAGCTACCGGATCCTCAAAACCAGCCGAGCGTGACATTTATATGGCACCACAAGAGAACCGCAGTGCCCATTACACAGTACATAATCAAATGAGCAAACAAGAAGACAGCACTTACAGTTCAAGACAATATAGGACAGTTATAGAAAACCCAGGGTTAGGTGCCATCAAAGGGAGTATGGAGTATATAAGAAAAGGAAAGGCACATGAGGAAAGAAGTCTCTGCTCTTGCAAGCTTACAATCTAAAAATCTATTATAACAGTTTCACACCGCCTGAGGTGGGTTTCACCCGGGAGCCTGACACAGGAGCTCCCGGATGCGACCCGCCTCAGGGGCTTCTTGCACACTGCTGACTGCAACCCGGCATATTGCCGGGTTGGTGACGCGGCGTGGGCGGTGCTGGGAGAACACATGATCTCCAAGCGCTGCCCACACTGAGCCGGGGTTGAACACGGGTTCAACCCTGCTCAAGAGCAGGGTTGAAATACCGGGTCACTGGACCCGGTATTTCAACCCACGGCACCCTTTCACACCGCTCCTGTACACTGGTTATGCGCGTTCATGTGCCAACCCGTGTTCAGAGGTGCTGATGTGAAAGGGGTATTAGTAACATCTTTAACCACTGAGAGTCCTTAAATGCATTAGGTGAGAAGGTCAGATTCTGAAATTCGAGATTCAAACTGCCCTTAAGTTTACCTCTTAAACTGCTTTATAGAGGCACTATGTATGTTGTTTATGAAAGTGGACAAATGTGGTGTTATATGCTGTTCTGATCCATGTTATGAACACAGTATACTGATATATTAATACGGCTTTGCTCTGAACATTAATACTAAGGGGTATATTCAATTACTGTCTGAAGCTGCCGTATTGTCGGTAAGACGGCAGCTTCCGACCGTTTTAGGTCTGAAGGGGTTCCGACCTATTCATTAGTGCCCCGTTTATTCCGACAAGTCGGAATGTTGTCGGAAGCGGGGCCAAACCCGACAGGTTTTAGCCCAGTCTCCGACAATCTCAAAAAGTCGGATTGAGATGAGGAGACTAGTGGTACTGCGGGTGGCGGGGGGAGCATTGGCCGGCTGGAGGAGCAGGCTGCGGGGGGACATGTCTGTGGCGGCGGGGGGAGGCGTTGCAGCGCATCTCCCAAACCCCCCCCCCCCCCCCTGCCGCTGCAGACATGTTACCCCGCTGCCAGCACCTCCCACCGGCTGCCGATCAATGCTGCATGTCAAACTGCATGTCAGAATGGATCTGACTCCTATTGAATATACCCCTAAATGTCAGTAAGGTGTGTCTATATATTATGAAATGCATCATTTATGAGAACTGGGACATGCTTTTCAATTACTTTTCTCATAACCCCAGCATCCTCTAGGACGTATCATAGAACCATGGGGTATAGACGGGATCCTCAGGAGACATGGGCACTTTAAGACTTTCAAAGGGTGTGAACTGGCTCCTCCCTCTATGCCCCTCCTCCAGACTCCAGTTTTAGAATTGTGCCCAGGCATACTGGATGCACTGCAGGGGAGCTCTACAGAGTTTCTCTGAAATACTTTTTTTAGGTTTTTTATTTTCAGGGAGGCTGCTGGCAACTGTTTTCCCTGCTTCGTGGGACTTAGGGGAGAGGAGTATGACCAACTTCTAGTGAGTTTAATGGCTCTGCTTCTAGCTACAGGACACCATTAGCTCCTGAGGGTTTGATTGCTGGGTACGCCCAGATGCTCGCATACAATTCTCATTTCAACCTGGAAAAAAGGTGACATTAGCGCACGGCCACTGTCCTACCCCCACCAGTATGATTATTTAAGAGCGGCAGAAGCACGCGCCATTAGGGGGGCGGGGCTTCTTCCTCACTAAGCCAGCACACTACTCTGCGCCATTTTCTCAAGACAAACGCTGGTCCTCCCTTCACTACTGACATGTATCGGGGTGCTAAAACAGGGGGGGCGTTGTATATGGTGCTTGTATTATATTCTAAAGCGCTGCAAGTCTGTTTTCAATGTTATAGTTCACAGGCTTTGTCTTTTTTGCACTGGGGAGTAAGCTGCAAAATCCTGTGTCCCTCTGACAGGTCTGTCTCCTGTAAGCCAGTGTGTCTGTGGGTGTTGTGGTACACGTGTGTGGACATCTTTGAGGCTAAAGACTAGTACAGAGAACACTATATTAGGGACGCAGCCGTGTGATGGGTCCCTGTCGGCACCAGCCATATCTGACTGGGTGAAAAAAGGTTGGATAAGCCTGAGTCTCAGACTCAGAAGTGGAATGTAATGTTTTAAATGATCTCTTATTCTTTAGCAGACCCCCCCCTGAGGTCACAGAAGCATTATTTTGCCCAGTTGCTACAGAATACCGACATGGACACTGTGTCCACTATAATGATTCCAACATAGATCCAAATGTGGCTAAGAGTATTCAGTGCATGATTGGGGCTACTAAGGACGTCTTAAACGTCACGGGCGACCCTACTGTTCCTGACAAGAGGATATGCCTATATAAAGAAAGTTGAGGTACAGTGGGTTAGATGTATTAACCTGGAGAAGGCATAAGGAAGTGATAAACCAGTGATATGTGCAAGGTGATAAAGGCACCAGCCAATCAGATCCTAACTGTTAATTTACATATTGGAGCTGATTGGCCGGTGCCTTTATCACCTTGCACATATCACTGGTTTATTACTTCCTTGTGTCTTCTCCAGGTTAATACATCTGCCCCTTTGTTCCCAGGGAAAGCCCTGACAGAAAGTTTCAGATTCCCAAAAGGATTCCGGTGGCTTATCTGTTTCCCTCTGAGGATAGGGAAAAGTGGGAGCCCCCCCCTTCCATTGTAGACAGACCGGTCATTGCCTCTGCGGGCGTGAGTAGTGCTATTAAAAAGTGGGCAGATAACTTGTCGTCTGATATAGACACCCTAGATAGGGATAGCATCCTTTTGACGCTGGGTTATATCAAGGACGCTGCAGCTTACCTAAAGGGAACTGCGAGAGATATTGGCCTTTTGGGATCAAAGGCCAATGCCATAGCAGTCTCGGCTAGACGAGCATTGTGGATTCACCAATGGAATGCTGATGCTGACTCCAAGTACAATATGGAATCTCTACCATATAAAGGTGGTGCCTTGTTTGGTGACGGCCTAGCTGATTTGGTGTCTACGGCTACCGCAGGTAAGTCGTACTTTTGGCCTTATGTTCCTCCACAACAAAAGAAAACACACCACTATCAAATGCAGTCCTTTTGGCCCAATAAATACAGAAAAGGGCGAGGTTCTCCCTTCCTTGCTACTAGAGGAGGGGGAAAAGGTATAGTATCACCAGCCTTGTCAGGTCCCCAAGAGCAGAAGTCCTCCCCGACTCCTGCCTAATCCATCGCATGACGCTGGGTCTTCTCTGCGGGTGTCCGTTCTGGTTTCGTTCGGATCTGGACTCATGGGTTTTACAAATAGTATCCCAAGGGTACAACCTGGAGTTTCAAGACGTTCCCCCTCGCCGATTTTTCAAATCGGCCTTACCAGCTTCTCTTCCGGACAGGGAGGTAGTATGCGACGCAATACAAAAGTTGTGTCTAAATCAGGTTATTATCGTGGTTCCCCCGTCACAACCGGGAGAAGGCTTTTATTCAAGCCTGTTCGTTGTCCCGAAGCCGGACGGCTCGGTCAGACCAATACTAAACCTGAAATCCCTCGATTCCTACCCAAAAACAAAACAAACAAAAAATACAACGTCCTTGTTTGGCCAGTCTACGCCTCCGAGGATTTTCACCAAGGTGATGGCGGAAATGAGGGTTCTCCTTCGCAAGCAAGGGGTCACGATTATCCAGTACTTTGGACGATCTCCTGATAAAGGCGAGATCCAGGGACCAGTTGGTGCAAAACATTGCACTCTCCCTGACAGTTCTTCAACAACATGGTTGGCTCCTAAACTTGCCAAAATCACGGTTGAGTGACGACGCGGTTGTCGTTTTTGGGAATGATACTGGACACAGAACTATAGAGTTTTTCTTCCAGTGGAAAAGGCTCTGGAACTTCAGAGTCTGGTCAAACAAGTTCTGAAACCAGCAAAAGGGTCAATCCATCAATGCACTCGTTTGATGGGGAAGATGGTTGCGGCCTACGGGGCCATTCAGTTTGGCAGATTCCATGCCAAAGTGTTTCAGTGGGACCTATTGGACAAGGGGTCCGGATCCCACCTGCACATGCACCGAGGGTTAATCCTGTCTTCCAAGACCAGAATCTCACTCCTGTGGTGGCTGCACAGCTCTCGCCTCCTAGAGGGACGCAGGTTCGGGATCCTGGACTGGATCCTACTAACCACGGATGCAAGTATCCGAGGCTGGGGAGCAGTCACACAGGGGGAAAACTTCCAAGGAAGATGGTCAAGCCAGGAAACTTGTCTCCACATAAACGTTCTGGAGTTAAGGGCCATTTACAACTGCCTTCTACAAGCAGAACATCGTCTTCGCAATCTGCCCGTACTGATCCAGTTAGACAGTGAAACAGCAGTAACGTACATAAACCGCCGGGGTGGAACAAAAAGCAGAGCGGCAATGGCAGAAACCAAAAAGGTTCCCCGCTGGGCGGAAAAGCATACAAGCGCTCTGTCAGTGATCTTCATTCCAGGAGTGGACAACTGGGAAGCAGACTTCCACAGCAGACACTATCTCCATCCAAGAGAGTGGGGCCTCCATCAAGAGGTCGTCACAGAAGTGACATGTCATTGGGGAATTCCTCAAATAGACATGGTGGCATCTCGTCTCAACAAGAAGCTTCAGAGATATTGTTCCAGGTCAAGGGACCCTCAAGCAATAGCAGTGGATGCACTGGTGACACCATGAGTGTTTCAGTCGGTATATGTATTCCCTCCACTTCCTCTCATCCCAAAAGTTCTAAAGATCATAAGAAGCAAAGGTTCAAGCGATCCTCATTGTCCCAGACTGGCCAGGGAGGGCTTGGTATCCAGAGCTTCAGGATTTACTCATTGGAGATCCCTGGCCTCTTCCTCTACGCGAGGACCTGTTACAGCAGGGGCCGTGCATGTATCAAGACTTACCGCGGCTATGTTTTGACGGCATGGCGGTTGAACGCCAGATCCTAGCCCGAAAGGGTATTCCCAGTGCAGTCATTCCCACACTTACTCCTTTCCTGGCCTGAATAACATCTAAACATTACCACCGTATTTGGAGAAAATGTTTCTTGGTGTGAATCCAAGAAGGCTCCTACGGAAGAATTTCAGCTAGGACGTTTTTCTAAATTTTTCTACAAGCGGGTGTGGATGCGGGCTTAAAGTTGGGTTCTATTAAGGTACAGATTTCAGCCTTATGTGTTTTCTTTCAAAAACAATTGGCCTCCCAGAAGTTCAGACTTTCGCGAAAGGCGTGTTGCACATCCAACCTCCATTTGTGCCTCCAGTGGCACCATGGGATCTGAATGTGGTGTTGCAGTTCCTTCAATCACATTGGTTTGAACCTTTTACGGAAGGTGGAGTTGAAATTCCTCACTTGGAAAGTGGTCATCCTGTTGGCCTTGGCATCTGCAAGGCGGGTGTCTGAGTTAGCGGCCTTGTCTCTCAAGAGCCCTTATTTGATCTTCCATGAAGATAGAGCTGAATTGAGGACACGTCAACAATTTCTAACGAAGGTGGTATCCGCTTTCCACATGAACCAACCTATTGTTGTGCTTGTGGCTACTGACGCCCTCGCTGAGTCAAAATCTCTGGCTGTGGTCAGAGCTTTGAAGATAGTAGATAAAGTCAACCTTTCTGTCAAACTTGACAGTTGTTAACGCCCCCTTGCCCTAGGACCCGCCCCCTTTTAATATTAAATTATAGTGTTTTATATCGCTTAATATAAAAT
The DNA here is from genome assembly GCF_028390025.1 of Pseudophryne corroboree. Classification (NCBI taxonomy): domain Eukaryota; kingdom Metazoa; phylum Chordata; class Amphibia; order Anura; family Myobatrachidae; genus Pseudophryne; species Pseudophryne corroboree. The sequence continues at coordinate 715,365,287 of NC_086447.1, forward strand.
TAATATAAAATTTATAGTGTTCGATATTAAACCGTATTAAAAATTGTCGCGTAACACCAGTCGCAGAGTGTCGCGCAACACCCCGTCGCAGAATGTCACATATGACACACACTTTAAAATACATCTTTTTTTTTTTTTTTTTTTTGTAACACAAAATGTTCTTACATTCCAGCAGCTGAAACTTCATGAGTCACACATGTTACAGTTTTAAAAAGGATAATCACTAATGACCATGACCATTCTTAGAAGCAAGGGTTCATCACACATGGCACTAATTTAAAAGGTCATTTTAAAATGTCACAAAGGTCATTTTAAATGTCACAGAAACCCCTCAGAAGCCACGATGTACAATTTAACCATGACAATTCTTAGAAGCAAGGGTTCATCACACATGGCACTAATTTAAAAGATCATTTTAAAATGTCACAAAGGTCATTTTAAATGTCACAGAAACCCCTCAGAAGCCACGATGTACAATTTAACCATGACCATTCTTAGAAGCAAGGGTTCATCACACATGGCACTAATTAAAAGATCATTTTAAAATGTCACAAAGGTCATTTTAAATGTCACAGAAACCCCTCAGAAGCACGATGTGCAAATTTGACCATGACCATTGCTTATAATTTGACCATGACCATTTTCGATTGTTATCTCTGTAGAGGAACATTAGCACCACCTACAGGTTTATGTGTTAACTCAAATCGGATTTTTCCAACTTTTGGATTCATTACATACCATAATGAGATATCATGGTGATGGGTCCTAATCAAATCAGTAAGCCCGTGTATATTTATGGAATCATAAAATAATTTTGTATTCATGTACAAAGACAATATTTTTTGTAATTTTAGCTACAAATCAGTAAGCCAGTGTATATTTATGGAATCATAAAATAATTTTGTATTCATGCACATTAGTTCATAAGAACTTCTGTATAATGCTTTTTATAAATTCATTTTATTATTAAATAATTTATGCGCTTTTTATGAGCCTCATATTCTACAGTATAAGATATACCCATTTGGAATGACTTCCATTCAATCTATACAAGTAGTTTAGACCACTCAGGATTTTTATTTTTTTTATTTATTTATTTATTTTTTTTCTTCTGTATATATAATATAAATGTATTTGGTATGCGTTTGATGCACTGTGTATGACATTTAAGAAACAGCTAAAAGATTATATCTTTATTGTAACTGAAAATATTTATCACATTTACTAAATTATAGACTAGAATTTATATATTTAAAAGTCCCGCCCAAGCATCTTGGAAATGTGGGACGGCGTACCACAGGTTGGTGGGGGCCATATGGCTCACAGCCAGTGTTATAAGAACAGACCACATCACTGAAGTGCACTGAGAAGAAATTTCAACTGAAGCCGCACAGCTATACACACTTGAAGTTATAATGGTAAGTGTTGTTGTTATTATTATTATTATTATTATTATCATAATTATTATTATTATTATTATTATTATATTTATACATATTGCATTTTTTTTTTTTTTTTTTTTATTTATTTTACAAATATGGCTCTGAATGCTGTTTAAATATGTTGTTTCTATGCCACGATATACACACTGTTACACGATTCTGTCCTGCCATTGCATCCTTTGTTTTTAGGCATACATGTATAATATGTTAATATTTCAAACCTATTGTACAAAGCGCATTATGCACTCATATGTGAAATGCATCGCTAAACAGCAACATCAATGTGGGTATACCACATTGATGTAGTTGTTTAGCGATGCATTGTAACACATAGAACATATAGTTTTAATAATGTGGCTGTCTGAATGTTATTTAAATATGTGGTAATAGCGACATCTAGTGGTTCATTTTGGGAATGCGCCAACACAATATTTCAACTAAAATTAACCGTCTCTCATTTTCAGAGACAGACAATGCAGAACATCAACAACAAAAACACTTTCATGGTTAGAAACAGATCTTCTTCTTCTGATGATGATGATGCTTTGCCAAGTTATCAAACCTCTCAAAGTAAGCTATGTCTATAAAGGACATTGACGCGTTTTTATTTATATTTCAAGTTTAAATAGTATGAAATTATAGTCAAGGTCTACAATTTGTTCATTTTTAAAAGTTTAAATAGTATGAACGTACAACAGTCTGGATACATTGATAAGTAATTATTAAATAGTAATTATTAAATAATTATTATTTTCTCATTTTTATTTCCCACGATTTGACAGTAATCACAAATACAGAGAATCTCGATTTGTCTGTTGATAGTCCCTTTGGCTTAGACTTCAGCGCTATACCGGATTTTAATAATATTTTGGAATTGGCGCCAGATTGTGAGTAACATGATATCTTTATTTATTTTTCATTTTATTTTTTATTTTTCCACGGCTAAAGAATTAAAAATAAACCTTGTACAGTTGTGCTGATTTGTTGTCAACTGTACACACTTTATATTCTCAGTAATGAATCGCTTTTTCATGTTATTCTAATTTTATACCGTATGTAATATTTTTTATTTTTTTTATTTTTATTTTTCATTTTTCACCGGCTAAAGATGCCACAAAAATGGATGATGCGACGGCTGATGTTATTCTACGGGATATATTGAACAAACCTGATTATTGTCACAACACATCTATACAGAACAGCAATGTTGTTGATGAGCAACCGTTTTTCCCACACGCGACAGGGGGTCGTGCTAAAACATTCGAATATAAAGCAGGTGTGTAATCAAGCACTGTTATATGGTATATTGTTATGCGTTGATTTAAATGCTGATTTTCAGGCAGCGTTGTTTATATTTATTTTATAATATATGTATTACAGATGACGCTGTAGCAATGCGTTATGCGCCGACGATACCATCAGGATGTGATACAGTAGCGCAAATACCCCGTCTTAGTACAAGCGGGAAAATATCAAAACGCACAACCGCCGCTGAAACGGAAAGCCATCAATTCGCAGCAGCAGGTGTGTAATCAAACACTGTTATATGGTATATTGTTATGCGGTGATTTAAATACTGATTTACATGCAGAGTCGTTTATATTTATTTTATAATATATGTATTACAGATGATGCTGTAGCAAGACGCTATGCTCCTTTGATACCAACAGTCAGTGATACATGCGCGCAGATACACAGACCTAGTACAAGCGGGAAAATATCAAAACGCACAACCGCCGCTGAAGCGGAGAACCATCAATTCGTAACGCCGGCAATTGTACATAAGGACGTTGCTAGGTCATCAGTTATGGCTGTGCATAACGGCTGTATCGTCCCGAACAAACGAAAGCCAGCTCGACCAAGAACGAATGAGAGAAGTCATAATTCAACATTTACAGATCTGAAAAGAAAATTGTCATATTCCGAAAATGATAAGCCGCAACGGAGAAGGATCGCGTTACAAACTGTATCATGCGTAAGTAATGATGTTGCTGTAACATCAAAACACACAGCGTTTAACACTGCAGACCGGGATGTCGCTGGTAATACAAAGACTGTAAAGGTTAAGAGGGCATCGCGTCTCTCAAGAAGTAATGTTAAGCAATTGTCGCAATCCGCTGTAATCACAATTCCAGATACACAGGTTTGTTCTGAAACAGAAACAAGACACATAGCAGGCATTGGTTTGTTATCAAATATTGACTCAAGAAGTAATGTTAAGCAATTGTCGCAATCCGATGTCATCACTATTACCGATACACAGGATTGCTCTGAAACAGAAACAAGACACATAGCCGGTAATCCTGTGATATCAGATATTGATGACATAAATGGGCAAGAGCTTATTACAAACTGTGTAGAGTCAACGACACAAGATCCGCAGAATAGTTCTGATGAAGTATTATCAGCCGTTGCAGGAATACCTGGTGATACTACAACGGTTGATTGTGTAACATCAATGCCCAATATTTTTACAACGACAGCCCTGGTACACGCATCGGCTGATGCTTGTGTACCGGCGCGAGGGCTAGCGCCCGACATAGTTGATGAATGTCAAAATTCAGAACAATTAGGCCAAGACGCTGAAATACAATTTTACGCGCTGTTGGGTAAGATACGGGAAGATGTTGAGAACATGGGCGTAAAAGCCGGATACTTGTTAAAACACATTAAAGGTGTGTGCCACGGTAGTAAATGTAAACAAGACATTGTTAAAGAAGTTGTTGAGACGTATATGAATGTCATGTCAAAATACATAGATCGGTCGGTTAAGACCACTGAATTTATTAAAGCCAACATACATCATTTTGCAGAAATAAATGAAACTGATCCGTGACTAGGCATGCTAGGCAATGGTTTGAAACGTGTTTTAAATTTAAATGACTGTAAAAAAAAACCACGAATTAAACCTTGTTTAACATACAAGATCTCACAGTTATTCCGACGCGCAAAGGTGAAACAGGCTGTAACAACATTAATCAGATCGAGAAAGCGCAAGCGGCACAGGGAACATGCGGTAGGTGGCCAATTGAGAAAACGCAAGCGGCACAGGGAACATGTGGTAGGCGGTCAGCACAGTGCGAGGCGTGTAGATTTAGATCAATCCCCACCCCATGCATTACCGAATGACGAATCACAGGCTGACAATATTGAGCGCGATGCAAGCCCCATATATGATGATGCAGGCCGTGTTGAGTCACCCGGTAATGACGAAGGTCGGCAACATGTATACTTAGAGGCAATTAACAGTTATGAACGACAACGACCGAATTTCAGAGCCGTTGAGTACCACAATCACTATCGGTTTGTTAATTTGGACAGGGTTACATCATTTGTAGAGGGGGTTCGAGCCATTCATACGGCTATACAGGCCATGCTCGATGGTGTCCTTGCGGGCGTGGATCCGGCCGACCGCGTTCAGCTTAGATTGGAGGGGGGTGGGTTACACAATGCCATCTATTCGCATCGTAAGCCGCAAGAAACATTAGACGCTGCCAGTTTTTTGAATCAGATTACAAACACGCTTCAAAGTAACGCTGAATTCTTATTATCCACAGGCTTAAGATTTGTGATCAGTATTTTTAAAAACAGGGCAGGGTCTGGTTTGACTGGGCGTAGTTTACAGCGCCTGCCCCAAAGTTTAATAATAGATAAAAGAAAGAGATATCTCTATGACTTCAGACGCGTAGGTAATAACCTGTGTTTGGCCGCTAGCGTCTGTAAACTTCTGGATAAAGGTAACAATGCCAATGATCATGTAATACAGGAGAGAGCGATCCAACTACATAAAGCTTTGAATCTGCCGCTTGATAAAGCGGTCAGCTTTAGCGATGTTGCAATTTTTGAAAATTATTTAAAAGTATCCATCAATCTCCTCTATTACAGTCAAGGGTCTTGGAAATACTACAGTGCAGACAGTCGTTACAAAGACACGATCTTTGTGCTATATCACGATTGTCACTTTTATGGGATACTCGATATCAAAGCGTTTCTTGGTGCCCGATATTACTGCGTCCGTTGTCATAGCGCTTACCATCATAGAAATAATCACGATTGTCTTTTCTTTTGTAAGGCTTGTCACAGGCCGGCTTGTATTGACGACGGTGTGACGGCTTTAAGGTGTTCGGTGTGTAGGGTATTTTGTCGATCAAACGAGTGTTTAGAGCTACACAAAGCTTTAGCTCTTGATCACAAAATATCCTGTCTTGAACATGTATATTGTGACAAGTGTTGTCTCTACAGGCGAACAGATCATAACTGCAGAGGCCTAAAGTGCCCCATTTGTAAGGTGTTCGTTGATGGGTTTTCGAACCATTTGTGCTATATACAAACCATCAAGCCGGAAGAGCCCACAAAGAAATACATCTTTTATGATTTTGAGTGTATGCAGGAGACGGGTGTGCACATACCAAACTACTGTTACGCTTTAACATTAACGGGTGAGAAAGACTGGGAGTTTAAGGGTGTTGCGTGTATCGAAGACTTTGTAAAGACGTTCATGAAACCAAAATTTGAGCATTACACATTCATAGCCCATAATGCAGGTCGCTATGATGCATATTTTGTGCTGCGCCAGCTGATTAAGGAGAAATTAAAGATTGAATTATTATCTAGAGGCGGCAACATAATGTGCATCACGGTAAAAGATTTGAAGATAAGATTTATCGACTCTTTAAATTTTTTACCCATGCGGCTTAGCAAGTTACCAAAGGCGATGGGGTTTGACGGTACCAAAGGTTATTTCCCACATTTTTTTAACACAGCTGATAACCAAAATTACATAGGAACTATGCCGTCAATAGAGTATTTTGGTCCACAATACATGATGCCTGATGAATTATCTGAGTTTACAGCTTGGTATAAACAGTGCGTACACAAACCGTTTAACTTTCAAAAAGAGCTCGTGCGATATTGTAAAGACGATGTGAAAATATTACAAAAAGCTTGTGATGCTTTCAGATCTGCTGTTATAGCCATGACAGAACAGGAGTTTCTAATAACAAAGAAAAAAAAAAAGGTTGTGGTTAAACGTCACATCGAGGCTTTTCAATTAGTCACGTTGGCGAGCGTATGCATGGCCATGTACCGGTGTAAATTTTTACAGGAAAAGACACTGGCGCTTGTACCGGGTGATAACTATCACAAGACGCAGAAGCGTTACTCAACGCCCGCCATACAGTGGTTAATGTACATAGAACACAAAGAAGGGGTGAGTATAAGACACGCTTTACAAGGGGGTGAGAAGAAAGTTGGTAAATACAGCCTGGATGGTTATGCCGTGATTAACGGAACACCCACTGCATTTGAATTCCAAGGTTGTTTTTACCACGGCTGTGGTGCTTGTTACAACGCCGATGATAAAAACAAACTGACTAAAACGACCTACGGTCAATTACACCACAAGACGCAGGTAAAGTTGCACTACCTTAAACGTTGTGGATTTCAGATACGTGAAATCTGGGGTTGTGAATGGAAGTCTATGCTAGATTCTGATGCGGATCTACAGGCTTTTCTGAAGGGTAAAGATTTACCCGAACCCTTGGAGCCACGTGATGCTCTTTATGGCGGGCGCACAAACGCCATAAAGCTGTATCACAAAACAGGCTGTGATGAAAAAATACACTATTTTGATTTCACCAGCCTCTATCCGTATGTTAATAAAACCAAAACGTATCCTATACAGCACCCACGCATTATTTATAAGGACTTTGGTGATGTCACAAAGTATTTCGGTTTTGCCAGGGTTAAAGTTTACCCACCTCGTGGCCTATTCTTTCCGGTTCTGCCGGTTAAAATGGGCGGCAAGTTAATGTTTCCATTATGTCGCACATGCGCTGAGTCTGGACAGACTGAGCCGTGCGTTCATGATTCAGAAAAACGTGCGCTCATCGGTACATGGTGTACCGTGGAACTAAACTTGGCTGTAGAAATGGGTTACAAGGTATGTAAAATCTATGAGGTGTGGCATTTTGATGAGAGATCTGACAAATTGTTTTCAGGCTACATTAAAACGCACCTCAGGGATAAACAAGAGGCCTCTGGTTATCCCGAATGGTGTACAGACGCCGAGAAACGCCAAGAGTATATAGACGCCTATCAAAAAAATGAAGGCGTGTCTTTACGACCCGAACACATAGAAATCAACCCCGCTAAAAGACAAATTTCAAAATTGTTTTTAAATTCCTTATGGGGTAAATTTGGTCAACGTAGCAACATGCCCAATACGTGTCTAGTGACTGACCCCGACAAACTTTTTGAATACGCGTTCTTACCGTACTATGACGTGTCCGCTTTGGATTTTATTGACGATGATACAGTTATGGTAAATTGGAAGTATTCCAAAGATCATTACACCAGGGGTGCAATTTCAAATGTAACTATAGCCATCTTTACAACGGCTTATGCACGTGTTGAACTGTACAAACTACTGTATAGATTACAAGATAGATGTCTTTATCACGACACCGATTCTGTAATTTTTGTCAGTAGACCCGGTGACTGGAGCCCGCCATTGGGTGATTATTTAGGTGAGTTGACCAGCGAACTGCCCACAGGCACACATATAACCGAATTTGTCTCAGCCGGTCCCAAGTCATACGGCTATCGACTAAACAACGGAAAGACCTGTTTAAAAGTTAAAGGTATAACGCACAATGTTGATAATGCGCAGCACGTTAACTTTGACAGCCTGAAAGAACTGGTCTTAGATTATCCTTTAAACCCCGAAGGCGATGACCAGAAAAAGGTTGTGATCCGTCAACCCGGTATAGTACGTGTGAAAAAGTGCTGGCAGATAGAGACGCGTACTTTGCAGAAGACGCAAAGGTGTGTTTATACTAAACGGTCTCTTACGGACAACTTCACAACACTGCCGTTCGGCTATTAAGATGGACACCAGATTTCAACACCCTTTCTCATGTATTTTAGCGGGGCCGTCCAATTCGGGTAAAAGTTATTTTGTCAAAACGCTGTTGCAACACGCTGCAACACATATGACTCATGTACCTGATAATGTTGTTTGGTTTTACACCTGTTGGCAACCTATATACGACCAACTTCTGCGTGATTACCCCGGTACGCGCTTTATAGAGGGGTTACCAGAGTCTTTTAGCGATGATCAACTTTTTCCCCCTGATAAGGTTAATTTAACAGTGATTGATGATTTGATGGACGCGGCAAGTAATAATTCTGAGGTTGAGAAGGCTTTCACAAAGTATGTACATCATCGTAATCTCAGTATCCTGTACCTTGTCCAAAACATATTTTGTCAAGGTAAAAAGAGCAGAACTATACATTTAAACACAAAATATATGGTCCTGTTCAAAAACCCCAGGGATAAAATGCAGGTGGGCATTCTGGCTAGACAAATGTACCCATCGAAACATCGTTTTTTTCTCGAATCCTATGAATCCGCGACGGCTGCCCCTTATGGGTATTTGCTGGTTGATTTAAGAAACAACGCTCTTGACGATTATCGTTTACGAAGCGGCTTATTCCCACCAGACAAGCCTGTCGCTTTTGTCATTAAGAAGCGTGGTTCTATAAAGCTATAACAGTACAACCTTTAGTCACTTGTTGCCATTCTAACAACGGTGAACATGTCGGGGCGGATAAGACGTAATTGGGTGCTTTTAAAAACGTTAATTAAAGCAACACCAATCCAAAGAAATGCTATTTTATCCAACGCTTCAAACGATTTAGTCACGGCCATTTGTGAGATAGCGCTCAACACGCTTAAAGGCAAAATACCGCTGTCTCAGCGGCAGCTGAACTACCTTAAAAAGAAGCGTGCGCTTATAAAATCACTTTGTAATAAGAAATGTGCCATTGGAAAAAAGAAGATTCTGGTTAAACAGTCGGGTGGTTTTATCGGCTCGCTGCTTGGTTTTGCTATACCGCTAATTACAGGACTATTGTCTAATCGCTGATGGAGTACGCTGAGAAAATGTATCTGGTGCCTCAGAATCAGATAGAACGTTTACATAATAAAACGAACAGCGACGACATACGTAAAACAGCAACGCACGGTCTAGATGTAGAGATCGTGAAAATACTACAGAATAATGATTTATCAGAATATGAAAAAGCAAAGCGATATACAATGTTGTTGCAGAGATACCTGGTGTTGAGTAAGCAGGCTGATAGTGAAATGTCAACTTTAGCTCTTTTATCACCCGTTGCAAAATCTGTTGATGAATCAAATAATACGACACAGCCTATTGCCCCCGATGCTGTTTATCATGAGCTTTTGAGCGGTGTTAATGACCGGTATAAGAAAAACTGTGAAATACTATTGAGTAAAATGACACGCTCTAAACACATCACAGACTGGAACAGTAAAGGGGAGTTTCTGTACAAAGGTGTCACTGTGCCTGGTTCCAACATGTTAGATTTAATAAGAAGCATCACGCAAAGTAACGGTGTGTCGATCCGTAATATACCGAATGGTTGGCCTGAATTTATGCGGGCTATGTCTGAATTGAATATTCCCTCAACCGTCATAGCCAATGCGGGGAATAGAATGTGTTTAGAACGATTAAAAGCTGAGATGCAGGATGACTCTGATGGCGCTGTGACATCGCCCATGTCGTTACAAACCCTTAACAAAGGGCGAATAAATGTTTTAAGTCCCCCAGGTTTAACAACACCGCACGGTTACTTACTGCCTAGGAAAAGATCCGTAAATCTATTTCAGGATTCACAGTGGCTGAAACTATAACATATAACTAATTTATATTATTTTTATACACTGTATTTTGTGTTGGTATTTTGCGCCACAATGTTTAACTTATGTCAATAATATTTTATGTAATGTTTTAAATGCATCTTTACCGTGTTATATATATATATATATATATATACATATATCAATAAAATATGCTTATGCTTTATAAAACAACGTTTTGTTCTTTGTTTCTATTGCTGTAAACGGAAGAAATTTCAAGCACACGATATAAAGTTTAATAAACAACGTTGTTTATTAGAAAAACATCATAGATATGATGCGTTGTACATAAAACGTATCAAACAGAATGTTGATTACAAGTTACACAAACAATACAACGTTGTGCGTAACACGCTTCACACACAGCGTTGTGCGTGAAGCGTTTTATGTACAACGTGTCATAGTTATGACACGTTGTACATAAAACGCTTCACGCACAGCGTTGGTTACAAGTTACACAATTCTGTATATATCTATATTCATAATGACTCAGACAATGGCTTCTTGGGAGTCGTCTTACAAAATTTGAAACAAAACAATCATTACGTTTTGTGTCATCACTAAAACGGGCCAGTACATCCACATATTTGTATTTTTTACACATGTAAAATATAAAGTATATGCAATATTGACCGCAAACGGTGCTGTTAAAATTTTGCAACTGCTTATTTTGGTGATAAACACTTTTTGAATTCAAGTTTAAAAAATTTATTATCGCTTTTGGGAATAGGGGGCTGTCAGGGGCTAACCCGTAAGAATCAAAAAAGTAACATTCACGCTGTTCGTTAAAATAAGCGGCCAGCCAGTGCTCACCCGGCTGCCCGCTGCTATGCGTATTGATTACAAACGCGCAGGGGTATTGCGACAGTTTACTGACCGGCAACATATCGCACGGATACGTTCCTTTAAAAATATGCCTTGTGCTTTGCACGGCGTACAGAATACAGTTTATCTGTAATGTGTTCATTTTTTCAGCAGCATAGTGTTAGTTTATTTCATTTATAGATAATCGTACAGCACATCGCGCCTTTGATTAATCTCGATGATGTTATCAAATAGAGCATATATTATCACATTGACTGTCCGGTCCAACGCTTCTGCAAAGCGGAATTCGGCACGTAGATTGCCTGTTCTTATCAGGGAAAGGTGTTCTCCACACTCCTGTTCTGGTGAAAGGTCAAAAGCAAATAGCGTGTAGCCCCTGATGTACTCTTCGCGGTCAATCAGTATACCATTGTCAGATTTCTGCTTATTTGTGATCTGTATGAGTGACATATACTCTCTTACAGCATTACCGCTTTCAAAGTCGGGTTGAAATGGCTTGGCGGGGTGCGGCGTTCCATCCAGATAAAGGGACGCAAAACTTACATTTTTGTGTTCAAAGCACAGGGGGTTCCTGTTATGTATTCCTGAAAATGATTCGTTATCCACGAAACCGGCTATAACTGTTTTCGGCACTTGTCCTAAAAATAAATTTTCTAGATTAAATACTCTACTGCCTGCTGGTACGCTGTAGATTTTCATCCCAACGCGGTCAATCGCGTATTTCGCGTTACCGTTTAACAGAGCCTGCGCGTGCCCAATCCGCACGGCCGGTGAGACCTGAACTCTTTTCACGAACAGGGATGCAGCTGTGATCTGTATTTTAAAGGCATCCGCCTCAGATGACATTAAGCAGAATGCGTCTTTGTTTCTGGTTAGTTTAATCTTCAGATCAACGGCGTTTAAAATTAGTTTATGTTGATGGAAAAGGTCGCAGTGAAGCGGGCCTAGCAGTTCAACAGTGCGACTCTGCGTTGTTGCGCCTGCTCGTTTTTTGAATCCCGTATTCGGGCCGTCCAGCGCCGTGTTGTTAAATTCACCATCCACATCTTTGTAAAATAGTCCTGTTGTGTGTTTTGTTGACAACGCGTCCGAGCTGTAATTTAATATAGTCTCAATGTACGCGCGGTATGCGTAAAGATTGTTGGATTGTGATATGAGCCTGTCGCCCAGAGTTACATCCACTTGGTTGAATAAGGTCGCTATTGGGTAATTAATAAGCGCGACCCGCGCACCTTGCGGTATCGGCGTGTTATCGGTTCGTACGATCTTGCATGTCACGTACAACAGCGTATTGTTCAGATCGTAGTAGTGTTCACCGCTGGCTGCTATATAAAATTCAAGCGGTGCTGTGTCGGATAACGCCGCTAAAGGTTGAACTTCGACGTATAGACTTTTTTCTATGCTAGTTTGTGTCGGGGGCACGTCAAAAAGATCCAGCTCTGTTTTTGCACATTCAACGGATTCGTGGTGTATGAAAGACATGTTTAAAAAATATCACCAACGGCACTCTTCGGCTTTCTCTTCTTCTTTGAGTTGCGTCGTCTCTGTTTTTTATTTAAAAAGGGTATGTCCCAAGGCGGAAGCGTTATCATACGCTTCCGTTTTCTTTTAGACACGCCTTTTCTTGTATATATTAGTCCTGAACCGTCTTGCTTTGCCTGGTTCGCCTCGTGTATCTTATTCACAACGGCCGTTGTGGCTTGCCCGATAACATCTTTCGCTATATTACGAACCGCTGTCTTCATATGCGGTTTAGCCAACTCTAAACCTCTCCGGAAAAGAGGAACAGCTTTTCTGAAAAGACTTCGAAAAATACCGCCTAAACCGCAGCCGTACATGTATGCGCTGCCGTGAAAACCTGGTAATCCATTACCGGCTTGAGTTTTATAATATTGCGCATAGAGTCCCGGATCGCCATAATTTTTTACAGCGACCATTCTGCTTAGTTAATAAAATTCAGTTTTGCGGCGCCTGAAGTGTAGCTTCACGATCGCTTTCCCAAACTTAAATGCCATGTTCTCGTTTTGGTCGTTCTTTATCTCTATGGCTATCGTGTCAAAATGTGTTTTGCACAATGGTACGTAATCGGGTTTCTCGTATCGTATTGTGACAACCTCATTGTTATAACCCTTCATTTCAACAGTGCGAAGTAGCGGTACATAACTATCCCCGACCCGTTGGTGTTCGATAATGTCTGTGTACACGTACATCGTATATTGGCCGCCTTTGATGTCGGCGCATGGTTTAGAAATATTAGTTTTAGGTTGTAAACCCAGTATCCATGTCAGCTTAGAACCGGCGTGGATTTGATACAACAGTTTACTGTCACATGTTACAACGCGTGCAAATGGATCATACGTTAGTCTTAATCCAACGTCCAGTTTCAGTTGTACAATTTCAGCGTTGATTACGTTCAGTAACGCTTCGATTGTCTCATAAAAACCGGGTTTAATGCACAAACTCGCGACTCTCGCCACCGGCTGTTCCGCCGTTCCATCCCATGATAATTGCAGTCTACAATCTTGTAAATCCAATGTATTCCACGTATGCGGGTATTGTATCTCAGTAAGTGCCACTTCCCATTCGCCATTTAAGTCTATCGGTTTAGCCAACTTTGTCGTATAGTTAGAAATCTTATTTTGCGGGAAGGTAACAGCCGATGCGTTGCTGGGTAAGGTTATGTAGAACGACTTGTCATCCATCGCTCGTCTTGTTAGATACTGATGATCTTTATATGTCTTTTATCACCGATGCTGCGACCCAACTGTTAAATTTTGCGGGGTAACCGCGCCACTTGACTAAAGCGTATTTACGGCCTCTGACCGTCTTATTTTTTAAAATCTTTTCCACTTTGTAAACTCTGTTATAGTTTTTTGGTATGCTTTGAAGCTCTTCGGGGTAAAAACTACCTGTTATAACTTCACCGTACAGATCTGCCAACTTATAAAGCGGTTTAATCCCTTTAGTGTTCACACTATGTACAACAAAAATCTCCTCAGAAAAGCTCTGTTCGTAACCTTTCTGAAATATGTCCTTATATTTAGAAATACGGACGTGGTCACCGATTCCTAAACAAACTGGGGCTTTCTTACTTCTAAAGTAATCACCGTAGGTCGTTTTGAAGACACTCAACGCGTTAGAGTCATTCACATCGTTTGGAGCGCACTTAATCGTTCTATGGTATGTGTTATTATAGCTGCGTATGAAGTCTTGTAAAACGTCTATATATCTGTAGGTATTCTTTGCCGTGAAATAGCGCCACATGCGTGTTTTTAAAGTCCTATTGAAGCGCTCTATAACAGCCGCTTTCACATCGTTATTGGTCGTGAAATGTTTTATACCGTATTTTTCTAACACCTTTTTTAGGCTTCTGTTTAGAAACTCTTTACCATTATCGGTTTGTAGCTTCATCGGCACATCACCGCGCTGGAATATTTTTTCAAAAGCATTAGCGACTGTTGCTGCATTCTTAGCGGCCAGACTTTCACCCCACACCCTCTTACTGAATATATCGATGATTGTTAATATGTATTTAACGCCATCGTTGTATTTTGACAAATCTATCAGCGAGACCAAATCGCATTGCCACTGTTGGTTTATACCCGATACACAAATCATGTTCCTTTTATAGTTTTTTCTTGCTGGCTTGTGCAGCGTGTAGGCGTCTTGTTCTTGTAACCACTTTCTTACGTCGGATCTTTTAAATTTATTTTTAACCGACCCATAATATTTATCAATACCGCTAAAACTACCTGGTTTTAACACTGTGTAATATGCATCTTTCATCCGCCTGATTTGACGCGCCGCGTTGCGTGACATACTGCGACGGGGTGTTGCGCGACACTCTGCGACTGGTGTTACGCGACAATTTTTAATACGGTTTAATATCGAACACTATAAATTTTATATTAATTTTATATTAAGCGATATAAAACACTATCATTTAATATTAAAAGGGGGCGGGTCCTAGGGCAAGGGGGCGTTAACAACTGTCAAGTTTGACAGAAAGGTTGACTTTATCTACTGAAGATTTATGTCGCCAGAGTGGCTCAGGTTAGGAAAACAGAGGCTCTGTTTGTCCTGTTTGCTCCCAACAAGGTTGGGGGCCCTGCTTCCAAGCAGACCATTGCACGCTGGATCTGTAACACGATTCAGCATGCTCATTCCACGGCTGGATTGCCGTTACCGGAGTCGGTGAAGGCCCATTCTACTAGAAAGGTGGGCTCATCCTGGGCGGCTGCCCGGGGGGGTCTCTGCTTTACAGCTTGGCCGAGCAGCTACTTGGTCGGGGTCAAACACATTTGCAAAGTTCTACAAGTTTGACACCTTGGCCGATGAAGACCTTAAGTTTGGTTAATCGGTGCTGCAGTCATACGCACTCTACCGCCCGTTCTAGAGCTTTGGTATAACCCCATGGTTCTATGATGACCCCAGCATCCTCTAGGACGTATGAGAAAATAGGATTTTAATACCTACTGGTAAATCCTTTTCTCTTAGTCCGTAGAGGATGCTGGGCGCCCGTCCCAGTGCGTACTGTATCTGCAGTTATTCATTGTGGTTACACGCATGTTGTGTTACGGTTCTAGTCTGCCTGTTGCTGAAATTGTTCATGCCGTTGGCTTGTGTTCTATTGAATGCCGAGTTGTGCGGCATGCTTGAGGTGTGAGCTGGTTTGAATCTCACCTTAGTTAACAAATCCTTTCCTCGAAATGTCCGTCTCCCTGGGCACAGTTCTTATAACTGGAGTCTGGAGGAGGGGCATAGAGGGAGGAGCCAGTTCACACCCTTTGAAAGTCTTAAAGTGCCCATGTCTCCTGCGGATCCCGTCTATACCCCATGGTTCTATGACCCCAGCATCCTCTACGGACTAAGAGAAAAGGATTTACCGGTAGGTATTAAAATCCTATTTAAAGGTGCATACACCCTGGACTTTTTTGCCCAGCGTGTATGCACAGCGACGATCGCTGGGCTGAAAAGCACTCTGTGCATACACACTGAGCGCTTTTACCCCCTGCCCAACGATGTGAGCGGCTTTCCATAGCAGGACGCTATGGAAAGCCGCACACCCCGCCGTTCATCTACTGGTAATACCAGTAGATGAACGGTGGCCGCTGGCGATGAAGCGGGAGCGAGCATCAGCGCTTACCGCTCATCGCTTGTGCATACACACTGGTCGGTTTTTAGCTGAAAGCAGCTCAACACACCAAAAGTGAGCTGCTTTCAGCTCAAAATCGCCCAGTGTGTATGGGCCTTAAAAGGTCCCACTAGACATTACTCTGGCTTATACAGACACCATAATAAATTGTTTCTGGACCACAATTTATGAAGAGATGAGGTTTTGGTGTCTGTTCATGTCATCCACACATGATATATTAACAGTTGACTAATATTAAGAGTAAAAATATTCACGAGGTGTATCACCCTTACCGATGGTGTGTGTGGGTTTTTTTTTTTTGCCTTTTTGAAAGCGTGTTTATTACATACACCTCACCAAAAAATATTTTTCCTAAAAATGTTTGCGTTTTATAGTGAGTAGAGTTTAAGCTATTTCTCTTGTGTCCTAGATGATACTGGGAATCCATTTAGTACCATGGGGTATAGACTGGTCCACTAGGAGCCTTGGGCACTTTAAGAATTTGTGTGGTGGCTCCTCCCTCTATGCCCCTCCTACCAGTCTCCGTTTAGAAAATGTGCCCGGAGGAGTTCCTGAAGAGTTTTCTGCATTTATGTTGTCTGTTATTTTCAGGCAGGACTGCATGGCAGCAGCCTGCCTGCTTCGTGGGACTTGGGGGGATCGGCCAGAATTCTTGAAGAGTTAATGGCCCCCTTCCCCGCTGACGGCACACTAGCTCCTAAGGGAACTATTCGCACGGCAAGCGTACATTTCTGCAGCACGCCGCCACCCCTAACAGAGCCAGAAGATAGTGGTGAGTACTAAGCCGGCGTCCTGGTTGGTGGGTCACTGGCCATTATGGCGGCATGAGGGTACAGAGACGCACTGCTTCTACAGGGGGCAGATGACTCTCCAGACTCTGTACACAGTGCAGACGCTCCGCTTCTGAGGGAGCGAATTGTGTCTAAGTAAACTACAGGTGTACACAGTACCCAGACTGGCATTACAGACTTAAAGGGCGACTGACTCCATTTTAAGCACTAAAATTACCTCGGCCAGTATTTAAAAAAAAAAAAAAAAAAAAGGAAGACCGTGCACCATTTGAAGGGGTGGGGCTTCACTATGAGCAGATCCAGCAGCTCACCAGCGCCATTTTCCCTCTGCAGTGGACATAGACAGGGATGTGCAGCTCCTCCGGAGAGACTCAAGATTACCTCAGCGGTACCATGGGGTCATAGCAGGGGGGGAGCGCTTACTAGTGTACTAAGTCCCCAATCTGGGTACTTAGTTTGTGACCCGGCTAAGCTTGGCATTAGCAGTAAGGGCGCTATGTGCTGGCTCCAGACTGTGTCTCTCTTGAAGGGCTCTTTGTGGGTTTATTGTGCATTTAACCTTTTCCTGTGTGTGTGTGTGTGTGTGTGTATTGTCACTGTCACAGTATGTAAGGCAAAGGGTGTGTTTCATGTAAGGCACAGTGTTCCTCTTCTCCAGGGGGTTCACTGCAGTGTACTCAGTGCGGTGTAACCTCCCAGGCTAGCGGGGCAGAGCCAGCTTGGCTGGATTTCATTAGGGGAATGATTTCCAATATCCCTTCTAAATTGTCCCGCAATGAGAGAGACGCAATACTTAAGACAATCGATGACTGACTGAGTTTATGAACAGAGACTCAGTACCCAAACCAGCGTCTCGGTCCGCAAAACCGTCCTTTGGCCCATATCCTGCAGTCTGATACTGATGACAGGTCAGACATGGAGGAGGGTGAGGTGGACTCAGAGGTGGGGGAGGCTACTCTGTCACAGGGAATAGAGGCTCTCATAGAAGCTATCAGACGTTTTTGAATATCCCTGATAAGGTAACAGAGTAGACTGAGGAATCTTATTTTAATATAAAAAAAGAAATCCTCAGACACTTTTTTTCCTGTGCCAAAGTAACTAAATACCCGGTTTGAAGAACCGTGGGTTAATCCTGATAGCAACCTTTTAGGGATTTGAAATTTCCGATCATCTTTTCCTCCTTCCTCATGAGGATAGGAAAAAATGGGAACATCCACCGATGGTGGATGCATCAGTATCCAGGTTGTCACGAAAAATTGTACCGCTTGTCCCGGGTGCAGTTTCCCCTGAAAGACACGGCTGATCATAGAATTACGAATACACTGTATACAGCTGCTGGGGTGGCCCAGAGACGCACTATAGCATGTGGGTGGATTACTAAGGCCATTGCCAAATGGTCGGGTAACCTAATTGAGGGGTTAGATACCTTGCCTC
This sequence comes from Pseudophryne corroboree, assembly GCF_028390025.1. Lineage (NCBI taxonomy): Eukaryota > Metazoa > Chordata > Amphibia > Anura > Myobatrachidae > Pseudophryne > Pseudophryne corroboree. The sequence goes on from NC_086447.1 coordinate 715,383,659, forward strand.
AGGGGGAGATTATTTTGCTCCTGCAACATATACAAGACTCTGCGAATTTTATGGTAGAAGTCATAAAACAAATAAGCTTGCTTAATGCACGCACCACTGCTATGGCAGTGTTTGCACTCAGAGGCTTATGGCTACGCCAGTGGACTGCTGACGTGGACTCGAGGAAAGGCGTGGAAGGCCTACCCTTCACTGGAGAGGCCTTATTTGGAGATGAACTAGAAAAATGGATCTCCAAAGCTACTGCGGTTTAGTCTACGTATCTTCCTTCCGCATCCGCCCCAGCCAGGAAGGCCTACTCAGGACCTAATCTGCAGTCCTTTTGGACTACCAAGTTTAACGGCAAAACCAGAGGTTCTTCTACAGCCACCAGAGGCGCTAGAGGTAAACCACAAAAATCAGCAACTGTCTGTTCACAGGACCAGAGCTCAAGCTCTGCTTCCTCAAAGCCGTCAGCATGACTGTGGGCTGCTATGTCTGGAGGACTGGCAGGTGGGAGCCCGACTAAAATTTCTCTGGCAGGGTCCACAGGTTATCCACAGGATAACAATGGTATATGATGGAGCGACAGCGGATTGGCACCAAACGATCAAGCTTTCTGGCCTCCCAGGATGCAACGGGCCCGTCCATATATCCCACCCACTGACAAATTGGTTTTTGTTTGGTGCGGCAGGAGCCGGACCATGGTCAGAGGGCTGCTGTTTCTTTAGCAGCCCTAAGCTTTCTTATGTTTGTTTGTTGTTGGTTTGTTTGTTTTTCCTTACTAGTTTTAATTTTTTTGAGTGATCTTTCTAAACCGCGTCTTTTATACGCATATTGGAAAGAGTTGCTCCAACAACTCTCCGCTGGGTCGCGACAACGCATACCCAGTGCTGTTTCGGCGGGCGTCTGTGTCTGATATAGTAGCAGGTCCATCAGACGTTACCAGGCTGTGGCCGGAGCACGGAGAGAAGGTAAGGCATCGGTTCCGCGTAGCATGATGGAATATGGATACACCTGCACTGTTTTGGGAGGAGACTACCAAACAGTAGCTGACGCGCCGCCACCATGGGTGCTCCAGCGTTAGGCCCTAGGGATCAGATGCTCCAGGAACAGTATGAGGCCGCGATCCCTAGGGTTGATGTCAGCAGTGGGGAGTCGGAAGCTCTCCTGGTCGCGCCCCCCCCTGGTTCATGACCAGTTTCCGCCGAGTCTCCCACTATGAACTGTTTCCTCGCTTCCATCTTAGACGCCACCACGAGGGGATTCGGTAACAGCAGGCCACTGCGTCATTGTTCACTGAGCGCTACCACGAGGGACCCTGTCACAGCTTAGGTGGCTGTCTGATCGCTGCGTCTGTGTTCACTGAATGATACTATGAGGAGACCCGGTCGCAGCATAGGCGGCTGTGTGACGGTGCGTCTGTGTTCACTAAGCATCTGTGTTCACTATAGGCTGGAGCGGCAGTGTACACTAGTAGCGTCTGGATCCACTCAGCGTTCGCTAGCTTGTCGATCTTGGAAGCGAGGTGAGTCTCCCTGTATCCCATTCTACAGAGTACGGGCTATACAGCACTAAAATTCAATCTACTTTTTCAGTATGAATAGTTAAGATTGGTGCATATGAGTCTGTGTACATTTTACTGTGGTTTTCTTCACTTTGCGTCTGAATATGTTAGATCTGTTTATACATGATTCGGTAAATGTTCGCCTACATACTTAGTGTTTGTAGTTGATGATGTGCTCATATGAGTAATATATAACATGTGACTGACTGCTAGTGTGATTGCTGACTTGAATATATGTTTGTCAGTTGTTTCTTCTGATCCTCAATGCTGGTGCATGGGTAGGGTCAGATTGATATCTGTTAGAAGGTTAAAGTTATTACAGTCACAAATTGTGTAGTACACTGAAAGTGCTGATTATCATGTCTAAGAGCGGCAAAGGTGACGAAGGTACACTTACAGTAATACCAACACTCAAATCATGTTTGTCTTGCAAAACTGTATTATCCTCTCAGGATCTGGTTCAGGATGGTTTATGTGCAAATTGTTTTGCTTTTCAGCAGAATACAAGGCAGATCTCTGTACAACCATCAGGTACAGATGGATCCACCTTGGGCTATGTTTGCACAAACTTTGTCCAGTATATCTGAACGGATAATTCCTACAGCTTCGGTACCAGGAATGGGGTACCCATACATGCAGCTCCCTACCTACGGTATATTCTTTCCCCCAGCAGCTTTTCAAATAAGACAAGCTGATAAATCGATGGTAAGTAAATCTTCACCTTCACAGGCTACACATGACGATTCATCGGAAGATGAGAGCTCAGTTTACTCTACTTCGAATTACGAAGAGGAGGAAGAAGGTCTCGGCTTAGTGGATATAGCTGAATTAATTAGAGCAATGAAGGCCATTCAATCCTTAGAAGATTCAGCAGAGCCTGTGTTAAAAACAAAGGCACCTGTGTTTAAACGTCCCAAAACAATTAAGACTGAGTTTCCAGGGTCGGACCAGCTGACGGAAATCATGGAAGAGGCTTGGGCAACACCCCAAAAAAAATATAGAATTCCCAAAAAGTGGGATTCCAATTATCTTTTTCCAGCCGGGGACTGTTTAAAAAGGGAGGTGGCTCCTAAAGTAGATACGCATGTGATTCGACTAGTGCGAAAATATATATTGCCTTTGCCGTCAACATCATTAAATTATGTCACAGATAGGAGAGTGGATGGTTTTCTAAAAACTAGCAGAGTAGCACCTCACTACCTAATTAAGGTGTGCAAATTAGGGCCCTTTTCCCTCTGTAACTGATGTATTCATACATTTTTGAAGGTAGGAGACGCCTTCACCCTAATTTAGCACCCTGCCCCACCCACCCCTCTGATTTTAAATAGTCCAACACTCTAGCCTTTACATTTGGAATGAGCACACGGAGGTAAGACTCCTACATTTTGTTTAATATGGCAGTCCATAATGGGGGGAATCCTCTGGGGTGCGGGGCTCCCAGTGCCTGCCGTGGCTGGGTGTCCCTGGGGCATCGCAATTTAACACGATTTCATCACTCCATGGCACTTATAGTTTGTTTTATATATATATGTAACACCTTCACATAATTTTCTTTTACTCACATTATTCACACATGCAGCAACAGCTGCTCCTACCTCTTTAACCCTATATTTTTTTATCACTCCTGCGATTGGATGGCTATGGGGGGTGTCCTGCCCCCCGGACCTGAACCCCTATAGTTAGTGTTAGGGACTTACCCACCACATCAAGGTAGCCTCTCATTGGGTAAGCTCATAAACCCTGGCCAGGAATATGCTAAGTGCCTCTGGTTACTACAGGTTGAGCTAGTGTGAGATAGTGCACCTGCTACCTTTTCCCTCTGTACACTTTACTAAGTCTCAAGCAGAGTAGCACCTCACTACCTAATTAAGGTGTGCAAATTAGGGCCCTTTTCTCCCTGGATATTCGGGATGCTTACCTACATGTTCCTATAGCACTGTCCCATCAGTGTTATCTCAAGTTCACCATCCTCCAGCAGTTTTTTCAGTTCCAGGCCCTACCCTTTGGGTTAGCCACAGCCCCCAGAGTATTTACCAAGATTACGGTGGTTGTGGCAGCTTATCTCCGCAAGCAGGGGATAAAAATGTTTCCATATCTTTACAATCTTTTAATCCTGGCACAATCACAGGAATTGCTCCTGTGCCATCTCCAACAGACCATAACGTATGCAGAGATACAGGTTGCTCATAAATTGGGCGAAATCATCTCTGGTGCCGTCACAACGGATGACTCACTTGGGGGCTGTACTGGATTCAGGTCTGCAGAAAGTATTTTTTACCTCTGAACAAGATATCCAAGGTACAGTCAAAGATTCAGGACTTGTTACACAGTCAAAAGGTATCCATTCATGCAGCAATGCGAGTGATGGGTTTGATGGTGTCAATATTCAACATGGTGGAGTATGCACAATTCCACTCAAGACTCCTGCAGCATCTGATTCTGGCCAGAAGAAATGGAGTACATCAGACGACAAAGAAACAGACTACTCTGTATGATACTTCCAGTAAAGGTAAGAAAGTCATTAGCCTGGTGGCTATAGACATCCCATCTAGACAAGGGGAGACCCTTTTGGATATCAGATTGGGAGATCCTGACAACAGATGCCAGTCTCCAGGGCTGGGGAGCATTGTCTGGAAAATTATGGTTCCAGGGGCAATGGACCAGAGAAGAAAGTTGCCTGCCAATAAACCTGTTTAGAACGTCGGGCCATATACATGGCACTGAGTCAGGCAAAGGACATTCTCCAAGGAAAACCAGTCCAGATCTGCTCGGACAATGCAACGGCAGTAGCGTACCTCAACCATCAGGGAGGAACTCGCAGCAAAAAAAAGCAATGAAGGAGGTAAGTCACATACTAAAGTGGGCAGAACTCCATCTTCCAGCCTTGTCCGCAATATTCGTTCCGGGAGTCCTAAACTGGAAAGCGGACTTGATCAGTCAACACACCATTCAAGCAAGCGAATAGGCTCTACACCTGGAGGTCTTTCTAGTAGACAAATGGGGGTTGCCAGAGAGAGATCTCATAGCATCCCGTCTGAACAATAAAGTGCCCGCATACGGGTCAAGAACAGAGGATCCCGGAGCGATCTTTGTGGACGCCTTGTCGGTGAGATGGTACTTTCATCTGGCTTATCTGTTTCCTCCGATCACCGTGTTACCCAGGGTGGTGAGGAAAATAAAGCAAGCAAAGGGTGCCGTGATTCTAATAGCTCCGGTTTGGCCCAGAAGGCATTGGTACACAGATCTGCAGAGAATGTCGATGGATGCTCCACTTCTGCTCCCTCAATGTCCAGATCTACTGATGCAGGGTCCCTGTTATCACAGACATCTGGATCAACTGTCTTTGACGGCGTGGCTCTAAAGTCAAGAGGATTCTCTAAACTGGTAGTTCAAACAATGTTTAGAGCAAGGAAACCCTCCTCTGCTCGTATTTATCACTGAATATGGCAGGCCTATATTAATTGGTGCAGTGAAGGTGGTATGAACCCGAAATCTTTTAGAGTTTCCAGGGTCCTGGCATTCCTTCAGGCAGGAATGGATAAAGGTTTGAAGGTGTCTTCCTTGAGAGTACAGGTATCAGCATTGACTGGTTCCAAAAGAAAATTGCCAATTTACAGGATGTGCGTACTCTTTTCCAGGGAATGCTGCGCATTCAACCTCCCTTTGTTCCGCCTGCAGTACCGTGGGACTTATGTTTAGTCCTGAAAGCCCTTCAAGTTGCCCCATTTGAACAACTAAACAAAGTGGATCTTAAATGGTTGACAGCAAAAGTACTTTCTACTGACTATGGCATCAGCTAGAAGAGTATCTCATTTTAGGAGCGCTGTCATGTCGTTCCCCATTTCTTATATATTTTATTTTTATTTATTTATTTTTTTATATCCAGATAAAGCCGTTCTCAGAACTAGGTCTGGGCATCTTCCGAAGGTGGTGTCTAAACTCCACCTTAACAAAGAAATTGTAGTCCCGGCTTTTCAGGTATCTGGACTTTCTGCAGGAGATGCGTCACTGGACCTAGTCTGGGCATTAAGGATCTACATGGATCGTACCAGTGCCATCAGAAAGACAGATTCTCTCTTTCTCTACGGATTTCACAAGAGGATGTTCTGCTACTAAACAGACTCTGGCAAGATGGCTTCGAATGACTATTTCAGCAGCATATTCTCAAGATGATCTCCCTGTTCCGGCTAATGGGGGTAATTCCAAGTTGATCGCAGCAGGACATTTTTTAGCAGTTGGGCAAAACCATGTACACTGCAGGGGGGGGGGGGGGCAGATATAACATTTGCAGAGAGAGTTAGATTTGGGTGGGTTATTTTGTTTCTGTGCAGGGTAATTACTGGCTGCTTTATTTTTACACTGAAATTTAGATTGCAGATTGAACTCGCCACACCCAAATCTAACTCTCTCTGCACATGTTATATCTGCCTCCCCTGCACTGCACATGGTTTTGCCCAACTGCTAAAAAAATTCCTGCTGCGATCAACTTGGAATTACCCCCAATGTCTCTGCTTACTCTACTCGTAAGGTAGGTCCTTCATGGGCAGCACAACATGGTGCTTCAGCAGAACAGATATGTAAGGCAGCCACGTGGTCTTTCATTAACACATTCATTAGACATTATACCTTGGATACTTTTGCCTCCAATGACGCTGAATTCAGGCGTAAGGTTCTCCTTTCCAATCAGGAGTGTCCCCACCACTAAATTGCTTTCGGAAATCTCATTGTTATCCTGTGAATCCTGCCGGAGAAATATACCTTATGGTAAGAACTTCCCTTTGATAACAGTATTTCTCGTAAGCCCACAGGTTCCACAGGGATCCCACCCTGACGCACCTGATTTGAGGATCCTTCTACTCCACGAACCTCTTCCTCCTTGTACGGAAGGGTATGCATGTGTGTTCTTCTCGCCTGATTAGGGCTCTACATGATGCTCCTGCCTTGTGCTTTGGAATACAACTGATTTGCCTGAGCCAGTGGGTGGGATATATGGACAGGCCCGTTGCATCCTGGGAGGCCAGAAAGCTTTTGATTGTTTGGTGCCAATCCACTGTCGGTCCATCATATCCCATTGTTATCCTGTGGACTTATGAGAAATTCCGTTATCAACGGTAAGTTCTTACCATAACGTATATTTTTCAGTCACATCTGGACATCATGGGAGTAATTCTGAGTTGATCGCAGCAGGAATTTTGTTAGCAGTTGGGCAAAACCATGTGCACTGCAGGGGAGGCAGATATAACATGTGCAGAGAGAGTTAGATTTGGGTGGGTTATTTTGTTTCTTTGCAGGGTAAATACTGGCTGCTTTATTTTTACACTGCAATTTAGATTGCAGATTGAACACACTACACCCAAATCTAACTCTCTCTGCACATGTTGTATCTTCCTCCCCTGCACTGCACATGTTTTTTTTTTTTCCCCAACTGCTAACAAAATTCCTGCTGCGATCAACTCAGAATTACCCCCCATGCCAGGTTCCCTGGGTCATAGATTGGAGTTTCAGGAGCTCCCACCTCAGATTCTTCAAATCGGGCTTACCAGTTTCATAGGAAGCAAGTGTAACCCTACAGGATGCCATTCAAAAACTGATACAGACTCAGGTCATTGTTCCAGTTCCACCTCATCTGCAAAACAAAGGATATTATTCCAACTTGTTGGTACTACCGAAGCAGGACGATTCAGTAAGACCGATTTTCTTTTTTTTAATACCTCAAGTCGTTGAACCCCTACTTACAAGTGGTTAAATTCAAGATGGAGTCTCAGAGTGGTGATCTCGGGTCTGGAGGAGGGGGACTTCCTAGTGTCTCTGGATATCAAGGTTGCGTACCTTCATATTCCGATCTGGCCGCCTCATCAGGCTTATCTACGGTTTGCACTGCAGGACTGCCACTACCAGTTCCAGGCCCTGCCATTTGGCCTCTCCACGGCACCGAGAGTGTTCACCAAGGTGATGGCAGAGATGATGATTCTACTCCGCAAACAAGGAGTGAACATAATTCCGTACCTGGATGATCTTCTGATAAAGGCACCGTCCAGGGAGCGGTTGTTGGACAGCATTGGCCTCTCAACCAGACTACTCCTGGATCACGGGTGGATTCTGAGCTTACCAAAATCTCACCTGGAACCGACAGTCTTTCCTTCCTGGGAATGATACTGGACACTGTACCTTTCCCCTGGAGAAGGCTTTGGAAATCCAGTCTATTGATTCGGGCTGTCCTGAAGCCAACCCGGATCTCGGTGCACCTGTGCATTCACCTTCTGGGGGAAATGGTGGCCTCTTACGAGACACTTCAGTATAGAAGGTTTCATGCGAGGACCTTCCAGCTGGATCTGTTGGACAAATGGTCTGGATCGCATCTTCACATGCACCAGAGGATCCGCCTGCCGCCAACAGCCAGAATCTCCCTTCTGTGGTGGCTACAGACTTCTCACCTCGTTGAGGGTCGGAGGTTCGGGATTCAGAATTGGATTCTGCTAACCACAGATGCAAGCCTCAGAGGTTGGGGAGCAGTCACCCAGGTGGTGCAGTTTCAAGGAAGATGGTCAAGTCGGGAAGTCGTCCTTCCAATAAACATTTTGGAATTCTGGGCAATCTACAACGCCCTTCTGCAGGCCACATATCTATTTTGGAATCAGACCATTCAGGTCCAGTCTGACAATGTAACGTACATAAACCGACAGGGCGAAACGAAAAGCAGAGCAGCGATGTCGGAGGTGTCAAAAATCCTCCCCTGGGTGGAAAAACATGCTGTGGCGTTGTTGGTGTTCTTCATTCCGGGAGTAGACAACTGGGAAGCAGACACAACCTGCACCCGGGGGAGTGGGGCCTCCACCCGGAGGTGTTCGGGTGGTTGACACGTCGGTGGGGATATCCACTGATCGACATGATGGCCTCTCGACTCAAGAAGCTCAAGCGTATTGTTCCAGGTCGAGAGACCCAGAAGCAGTGGTGGTGGTAGACGCTCCGACAATTCCGTGGGTCTACCAGCTGGTGTACGTGTTTCCTCCACTTCCTCTGTTCCCAAGAATTCTAAAAAGGGAAAAGGTTCAAGCAATCCTCATGGCTCCGGACTGGCCTTGAAGGGCCTGGTACACGGATCTTCTTGAGATGCTGTTAGAAGATCTGCGGCCTCTACCTCTTCGCGAGGATCTTCTCCAACAGGGCCCGTTCGTCTGTCAAGGCTTACCACTGCTACTTTTAACGGCACGGAAGTTGAACGGCTGATTCTAGCCAGGAGAGGGATTCCTGACAAGGTTATCCCGATTTATGATCTAAGCCAGTAAGGGGGTAACGTCTAAACATTACCATCGTATATGGAAGAAGTATGTCTCTTGGTGTGAGAGCAGACAATATTCCGTAGTGGCATTTCATCTGGGACGTTGCCTGCTTTTTCTGCAGTTGGGAGTGGATGTGGGCCTACGCCTAGGTTCCATTAAAGTCCAGATTTCGGCTTTGTCTATTTTCTTTCAGAACCAAATGGCTTCTCTCCCTGAGGTCCAGACGTACTTGAAAGGTGTTCTGCACATCTAGCCTCCCTTTGTGCCTTCCACAGCACCTTGGGATCTCAATTTGGTGCTGCAGTTCCTCCAGTCTGACTGGTTTAAACCGTTACAGGAGGTTGACGTAAAGTACCTTACGTGGAAGACTGTCGGCCTTGGCCTCTGCAAGACGTGTCGGAGCTAGGGGCTTTTTCACAAAAGTCCCTATTTCATTTTCCATGAGGACCGAGCTCAACTCTGAACTCGTCGGTGTTATGATTCCAGTACTTCTGACCAGAGGAGATCTTATGACAAAGGCCAAAGTACTGGAAGGGAATGCTGGTTACGGGAGCAGGAAAGCCTAGTAACCCCTGGCGCCCTAACTCCGTTGTCTCGCCCGTGTTATCAGAAATCCCCTGCGAGACTATGGTTGCTTGAGCCCATGGCAGCCGCGTTTGAAGGGCGGATTATGTCTGCCCAACTCCGATGCCCCCTCAGGTCTTAATGGGAGACAAAGGGAAATCCGAGACAGGGTGATAACAAGGGGCCCTCTGACTAAACAACCAGGCCAGGGGCTACAAGCTAACTAAACTTAAACCAGAAGTATGTGCGGACAAACCGCCAGGGAAAAGGACAACCAAAATCCACTAATCCGTTACTCCTACCCAGCACCGCTGGATACCAGAGTGGATTTGTGGGAGCGGAATCCTCCGCAAAAGCTCCGAGACTCAATATAACAAATAATAAATAGTAAGCGGTCAAGCCGCAACACACGGCTACGCCGCGACTCACGAACACCACAGGATGTTAAAGGTGCTCGGTCAGGACTCCAGGAACAGATGACAACTTCCGAGTACTGGACCACTGAGGACAGGAACGACCGGATAGAGCAGGACTGGAAACACTCTCTGCAACAGATACAGGAAGCTATTACCGGCGTCTGTGAGAAGTCCTGAGAGTGCCTTTAAATGGAAGCCCTCCAATCGGGTGCCAGACAGGGCTAATTACAAACATGCCGTGCAGCTGCCATACTGCACGGCCAGGAAACAAGTGTGGTAATTAACTTTGGACCCAGCAACGGGGAACGCGGTCCGACAGTGGCGTCCCCGTTGCTAGGGTCCGTGCGGCTCCGTGCGCCCGGCGTCTAGCGTTGCCAGGGAGCCGGCGGCTGTCCGCGTACGGCGTCCCTGGTTGCTAGGCGCCGGGCCGCACCGACGAGCGGACCCTCGGCGCCTAACAGTACCCCCCCCCTTGAGGAGGGGTCAAGGAACCCCTAAAGCCAGGTTTCCGAGGAAATTCTCGAAAAAATGCCCTCTTGAGCCTCGGGGCATGGAGATCCTTATCCAGGACCCAAGACCTTTCTTCTGGACCATAACCTCTCCAGTGTACCAGAAAATAAAGCCGACCCCGGGACAATTTGGAATCAGGAACCTTCTCCACCAAGAACTCCTGATGACCCTGTACATCTACTGGTGATTCCCCTGAGAGATCTTTCGAGGAAATCTACTGGAAGAAACGTATGGTTTCAACAAGGAGCAATGGAACGTATTTCCGATCCGGAGAGCTCTTGGTAAACGTAACCGGAAAGCAACTGGATTGATTTTTTTAATAATATGAAATGGTCCAATAAATTTGGGACCCAATCTGGCTGAGGTTTGTCGAATTTTAATGTTGCGAGTCGACAACCATACCCTATCTCCTACTTTAAAAGTGCAAGGCCGCCGGAGCCTGTCAGAAAAATTTTTCTCCCGAAATGCCGCTTTTCTGAGAGCAAGGTGCACTTTTCTCCAAATGAGTCTGAGATGAGAGGTTAAGGTTATCGAGGAGACAGAGGAATGTTGAAAAAAGGAATTAGCTCTGGGGTGAAAACCAAAAACTGTAAAAAATGGAGACACATTGGTGGAGGAATGACAGGAATTGTTGTAAGCAAACTCCGCCAAAGGAAGAAACTCGGACCAATCATTTTGGAGTTTGGCTGAGTACAAACGCAAATACTGTTTTAATGATTGATTAACTCGCTCAGTCTGCCCGTTGGATTGGGGATGGTAGCCAGACGTTAAAGACAATTTCATCTTTAATGAGGCACAAAAAGACTTCCAAAATTGTGCAATGAATTGTGGACCCCGATCAGAAACAATATCAGTAGGTAACCCATGGAGTCTGAAAACATGGCGGAGGAACAAAACTGCCAATCCCTGGGCAGATGGCAGTCGGGGAAGAGCAATGAAATGGGCCATCTTGCTAAAACGGTCCACTACTACCCATATGACTCGGCATCCGGCTGACAGAGGGAGGTCTACCACAAAATCCATGGAAATATGAGACCATGGCCTGAGAGGAACATTCAAGGGCATAAGTTGCCCGATAGGCAAGGAACGGGGAACTTTATGCTGTGCACAGACCTGACAAGAAAAAACAAACTCCTTAATGTCTTTAGAAAGACCAGGCCACCATACTGAGCGGGAGACTAATTCCAAAGTCTTAGAGATCCCCGGATGCCCGGCAACTTTGCTATCATGAAACTCAGTCAAAACAGTTGCTCTCAAAAACTCAGGGACATAAAGACGACCAGCAGGAGTATTTCCAGGAGCTTGATGTTGAAGCTGCTTTAACTGGGTAAATAAATCTTGTGTGAGGCCTGCCCGAATGACTGAAGACGGAAGTATGGGAGTAACAGGACTGTTATCATGAACTGGAAGAAAACTGTGTGATAGGGCATCCGCCTTGGTATTCTTGGAACCTGGCCTGAAGGTGATAATGAACTTGAAACGAGTAAAAAATAAAGCCCAACGAGCCTGCCGGGCATTCAGCCGTTTAGCTGATTCGATGTACTGAAGATTTTTGTGATCAGTCAAAACTTAAATGGTATGTGTTGCTCCCTCAAGCCAATGCCTCCACTCCTCGAAAGCCCATTTAATAGCCAGTAATTCCCGGTTACCAACATCGTAGTTGGATTCAGCAGATGAGAATTTCCTGGACATAAAGGCACAAGGATGTAATTCTAGAGAGTCCGGATCCTTCTGAGACAGGATAGCCCCTACTCCAACCTCCGAGGCATCAACCTCAACAATGAAAGGCAATTCTGGGTTGGGATGTCTGAGGACTGGGGCTGAGACGAAGGCTTGTTTCAAGGCCTGAAAAGATAACTCTGCTTCACGAGACCAGCTGGTTGGATCCGCTCCCTTCTTAGTAAGTGCCACAATGGGAGCAACCAGGTCGGAAAAAGAATGAATAAATCTTCTATAATAATTCGCAAACCCTAAAAAGCGCTGAATTGCTTTTAAGTTGGTGGGTTGCGCCCAACTAAGGATGGCTTGGAGCTTCTTTGGTTCCATACAGAATCCCCGAGGGGAAATGTACCCCAAAAAGGATACCTCCGTGACCTGAAATTCACACTTCTCCAGCTTGGCATATAGGTGATTTTCACGTAATTTTTGAAGAACCTGACGCACCTGGGTAACATGTTGTTCAATAGAGTCAGAATAGATCAAGATATCGTCTAAGTAAACGACCACGAATCTTCCTAGAAAATCACGGAGCACGTCGTTAATGAGATCCTGGAAAACTGCAGGAGCGTTAGACAGGCCGAATGGCATAACCAGATACTCGTAGTGACCCGACTGAGTGCTGAATGCCGTTTTCCACTCATCTCCTGACTTGATTCGGATGAGGTTATATGCTCCTCTCAGGTCAATCTTAGAAAAAATCACAGCCGAACGTAGCTGATCAAAGAGGACAGAAATCAGCGGCAAAGGGTAAGTATTTTTTACTGAGATCTTATTCAAGGCTCTAAAGTCAATGCAAGGTCTGAGTGATCCATCTTTCTTCTCCACAAAGAAGAAGCCTGCACTTAACGGGGATTTAGATGGCCTGATAAATCCTTTCCCTAGGCTCTCTTTAACATACTCATTCATGGCCACAGTCTCTGGTCCGGACAATGCATATAACCTTCCCTTTGGCAATGTGGCACCAGGAATTAGCTCAATAGCACAATCATAAGGCCGATGGGGAGGCAGAATGTCTGCATTGCCCTTGGAAAATACATCAACAAAATCCTGGTATTCCACAGGAATGGGTTCGGGAATGGCAGCAGCTATTCTGATGGGAAACGTAATACATTCCTTATTACAGATGGTACCCCATTGTGAGATCTCCCCCGACTGCCAATCAATAATGGGATTATGAAAGGCCAGCCAAGGGTGACCCAGAACCACTGGAACTGCAGGGCAATGGGTAAGGAAAAATTATTTTCGGAATGAAGAGCTCCTACCGAAAGTAGAACAGGGGGTGTACAGAGGGAAATAACCCCATTGGACAAGGGACTCCCATCTAAACCATGCATGGTGATACGCCTACCCAAGGTTAACTGAGGAATACCTAAGGCCTTGGCCCACGTTAAGTCCATAAAGTTCCCTGCAGCTCCACTGTCAACAAAAGCCGACACCGAAGAACTGAGGCTGCCAAAGGAAACTTTAGCTGGGACTAACAGGGAATTATTTGAGGAGATAAGCTGCAGACCAAAGTGAACCCCCTCACAATTCACTTGGTCGAGGCGTTTCCCGACTTGTTCGGACAATTACGGGCAAAATGTCCCTTACCCCCACAGTACAAACAAAGACCAGAATTTTGTCTTCTGGTTCTTTCTTCAGGAGACAGCTTGGAGAGACCCATCTGCATGGGCTCCTCTAAGTCCACAGGAATGGAAAAAACACAAGGAGAAGACCCGACAGGTGCTCCTTTTTCAGCCCTCCGCTCTCTGAGACGACGATCAATCTTAATAGAAAGCTCCATGAGTTTATCGAGAGTCTCAGGAGCGGGATACTGAAGGAGACTGTCTTTTATAGACTCAGATAAGCCGAGGCGAAACTGACTGCGCAGGGCTGGGTCATTCCAGCCACAGTCGTTCGACCAACGGCGAAACTCCGTACAATAAATCTCTGCGGGATTCCTACCCTGTCTGAGAGCACGCAACTGACTCTCGGCGGATGCCTCTCTATCAGGGTCATCATACAAAAGCCCTAAAGACCCCAGAAAGGCGTCTACAGACAACAATGCCGGATCCTCTGTTCTTAAACCAAAAGCCCAGGTCTGGGGATCCCCCTGAAGTAAAGAAATAATAATTCCGACCCGCTGAGATTCCGTGCCTGAGGAGATTGGTCTTAAGCGAAAATACAGTTTACAAGACTCTTTAAAATTAAAAAACTGCTTCCTATCACCAGAAAAACGGTCAGGCAAATGCATTTTCGGTTCAGGGACGACCCTCGGGGAAGTCCGTAAAAGATCTTCCTGCGACTTCACCCGAAGGGAAAGATCCTGAACCATCTGAGTAAGTTCTTGAATCTGGCTAACTAGAAGCTGGCCAGGATTTGGCCCTAAACCAGTGGGATTCATGAGGCCGACAAATCTTCCAAACTGAAATAAGGTAAAAAATCAAACCTTGTTTAATTTTAAGTTTTGGTTTGGCCGGTAATAATGTTATGATTCCAGTACTTCTGACCAGAGGAGATCTTATGACAAAGGCCAAAGTACTGGAAGGGAATGCTGGTTACGGGAGCAGGAAAGCCTAGTAACCCCTGGCGCCCTAACTCCGTTGTCTCGCCCGTGTTATCAGAAATCCCCTGCGAGACTATGGTTGCTTGAGCCCATGGCAGCCGCGTTTGAAGGGCGGATTATGTCTGCCCAACTCCGATGCCCCCTCAGGTCTTAATGGGAGACAAAGGGAAATCCGAGACAGGGTGATAACAAGGGGCCCTCTGACTAAACAACCAGGCCAGGGGCTACAAGCTAACTAAACTTAAACCAGAAGTATGTGCGGACAAACCGCCAGGGAAAAGGACAACCAAAATCCACTAATCCGTTACTCCTACCCAGCACCGCTGGATACCAGAGTGGATTTGTGGGAGCGGAATCCTCCGCAAAAGCTCCGAGACTCAATATAACAAATAATAAATAGTAAGCGGTCAAGCCGCAACACACGGCTACGCCGCGACTCACGAACACCACAGGATGTTAAAGGTGCTCGGTCAGGACTCCAGGAACAGATGACAACTTCCGAGTACTGGACCACTGAGGACAGGAACGACCGGATAGAGCAGGACTGGAAACACTCTCTGCAACAGATACAGCAAACAGGAAGCTATTACCGGCGTCTGTGAGAAGTCCTGAGAGTGCCTTTAAATGGAAGCCCTCCAATCAGGTGCCAGACAGGGCTAATTACAAACATGCAGTGCAGCTGCCATACTGCACGGCCAGGAAACAAGTGTGGTAATTAACTTTGGACCCAGCAACGGGGAACGCGGTCCGACAGTGGCGTCCCCGTTGCTAGGGTACGTGCGGCTCCGTGCGCCCGGCGTCTAGCGTTGCCAGGGAGCCGGCGGCTGTCCGCGTACGGCGTCCCTGGTTGCTAGGCGCCGGGCCGCACCGACGAGCGGACCCTCGGCGCCTAACAGTCGGCAATAAGGTGGTGTCCGCTTTTCATATCAACCAGCCTATTGTGGTTCCAGCTGTGACTGACACCTCTGCTATTTCAAAGTCTTCGGATTTTGTGAGGGCTTTGAAGGTGTATGTAAAGAGAACAGCTCGTCACATAAAATCCAACTCTGTTCGTTCTCTATGATCCCAATAAAATTGGGTGTCCTGCTTCAAAGCAGTCTATCACTCAGTGGATCAGGCTCACTATCCAGCATGCTTATTCCACTACAGGATTGCCGGTTCCAAATGTTGCAAAAGCCCACTCTACTAGGTCGGTAGGTTCTTCTTGGGCGGCTGCCCATGGTGTCTCGGCCTTACAGCTCTGCCGAGTATCTACTTGGTCGGGTTCGAACATATTTGCAAAGTTTTACAAGTTCGATACGTTGGCCTCTGAGGACTTTCAGTTTTGTCAATCAGTTCTGCAGGAACCTCTGCACTCTCCCACCCAGTTTGGGAGCTATGGTACATCCCCATGGTACTAAATGGATTCCCAGTGTCCTCTAGGACATAGAAGAAAATCGGATTTTAATTACCTACCAGTAAATCCTTTTCTCGCAGTCTGTAGAGGATACTGGGCGCCCGCCCGGTGCTTCGTTTTTTTTTCCTGCACTGTTAATTGGTTAAGTAATGTTATTGGTTCAGCTGTTGCTGTTCCTGTTTCAAGTTTGGTTAGCATGGATTTCCTCTTGTTTTGTGTGCTGGTCCGTAATCTCGCCACTATCCTTCTCTCAAAGTATGTCCGTCTCCTCGAGCAACAGTTTCCTAGACTGAGTCTGGTAGGAGGGGCATAGAGGGGGGAGCCAGTGCACACTATTAAATTCTTAAAGTGCCCAAGGCTCATAGTAGACCAGTCTATACTCGATGGTACTAAATTGATTCCCAGTATCCTCTACGGACTACGAGAAATGGATTTACCGGTAGAGGTGTGTGTGTGTGTGTGTGTATGTTATGTTGTGTGTTGTGTGTTGTGTTATGTTTTATGTTTTATGTTTTGTTTTATGTTTTGTTTGTTTTATGTTTTATGTTAGGTTTTGTTATGTTTTGTTATGTTTTGTTATGTTTTGTTTTATGTTTTGTTTTAGGTTTTGTTTTAGGTTTTGTTTTAGGTTTTGTTTTAGGTTTTATGTTATGTTTTGTTTTGTGTTTTATGTTAGGTTTTGTTTTGTGTTTTATGTTAGGTTTTGTTATGTTTTATGTTAGGTTTTGTTTTATGTTTTATGTTAGGTTTTGTTTTATGTTTTATGTTATGTTTTGTTATGTTTTGTTATGTTTTGTTATGTTTTGTTTTAGGTTTTGTTTTAGGTTTTGTTTTAGGTTTTGTTTTAGGTTTTATGTTTTTGTTTTGTTTTATGTTTTGTTTTGTTTTGTGTTATGTTATGTTTTATGTTATGTTTTGTTTTGTGTTTTATGTTATGTTTTATGTTATGTTTTATGTTATGTTTTGTTTTATGTTTTATGTTATGTTTTGTTTTATGTTGTTTTGTTTTATGTTATGTTTTGTTTTATGTTATGTTTTATGTTATGTTTTGTTTTATGTTATGTTTTGTTTTATGTTATGTTTTGTTTTTTGTTATGTTTTATGTTTTGTTATGTTTTATGTTATGTTTTATGTTTTGTTTTGTTTTATGTTATGTTTTATGTTTTATGTTTTGTTTTGTGTTATGTTTTGTTTTGTGTTATGTTTTGTGTTTTATGTTTTGTTTTGTTTTGTTTTATGTTATGTTTTATGTTTTGTTTTGTGTTATGTTTTGTTTTGTGTTATGTTTTGTGTTTTATGTTTTATGTTATGTTTTATGTTATGTTTTGTTTTATGTTATGTTTTGTTTTGTTTTATGTTTTGTTTTGTGTTTTGTTTTGTGTTTTGTGTTGTGTTTTATGTTATGTTTTATGTTGTTTTATGTTTTGTGTTATGTTTTGTTTTATGTTATGTTTTGTTTTATGTTATGTTTTGTTATGTTTTGTTTTGTGTTTTATGTTATGTTTTATGTTGTGTTTTGTTTTATGTTTTATGTTATGTTTTATGTTATGTTTTGTTTTATGTTTTGTGTTATGTTTTGTGTTTTGTTATGTTTTGTTTTATGTTATGTTTTGTTTTATGTTTTGTTTTGTGTTTTATGTTATGTTTTATGTTG
The DNA here is from genome assembly GCF_028390025.1 of Pseudophryne corroboree. Taxonomy (NCBI): domain Eukaryota; kingdom Metazoa; phylum Chordata; class Amphibia; order Anura; family Myobatrachidae; genus Pseudophryne; species Pseudophryne corroboree. Next base: position 715,401,286 of record NC_086447.1, read on the forward strand.
TGTTTTGTTTTATGTTTTATGTTATGTTTTATGTTATGTTTTGTTTTATGTTTTATGTTATGTTTTGTTTTATGTTTGTTATGTTTTGTTTTATGTTATGTTTTGTTTTGTGTTTTGTTTTGTGTTTTATGTTTTGTTTTATGTTTTGTTTTATGTTTTGTTTTATGTTTTGTTTTATGTTATGTTTTATGTTTTGTGTTATGTTTTGTTTTATGTTTTATGTTGTTTTGTTTTATGTTTTATGTTATGTTTTGTTTTATGTTTTATGTTTTGTTTTATGTTATGTTTTATGTTATGTTTTGTTTTATGTTTTGTTTTATGTTTTGTTTTATGTTTTGTTTTATGTTTTGTTTTATGTTTTGTTTTATGTTATGTTTTATGTTATGTTTTGTTTTATGTTATGTTTTCTTTTATGTTTTATGTTATGTTTTGTTTTATGTTTGTTATGTTTTGTTTTATGTTTTGTTTTGTTTTATGTTTTGTTTTGTGTTTTGTTTTGTGTTTTATGTTATGTTTTATGTTTTTTTTATGTTTTAGGTTATGTTTTGTTTTATGTTTTGTTTTGTTTTATGTTTTGTTTTCTTTTATGTTTTATGTTATGTTTTGTTTTATGTTTGTTATGTTTTGTTTTGTGTTTTGTTTTGTTTTGTGTTTTGTTTTGTGTTTTATGTTTTGTTATGTTATGTTTTGTTTTATGTTTTGTTTTATGTTTTGTTTTATGTTTTGTTTTATGTTATGTTTTATGTTGTGTTATGTTTTGTGTTATGTTTTATGTTATGTTTTGTTTTATGTTTTATGTTATGTTTTGTTTTATGTTTTATGTTTTGTTTTATGTTATGTTTTATGTTATGTTTTGTTTTATGTTTTGTTTTATGTTTTGTTTTATGTTTTGTTTTATGTTATGTTTTATGTTATGTTTTGTTTTATGTTATGTTTTCTTTTATGTTTTATGTTATGTTTTGTTTTATGTTTGTTATGTTTTGTTTTATGTTATGTTTTGTTTTGTGTTTTGTTTTATGTTTTGTGTTATGTTTTGTTTTATGTTTTATGTTATGTTTTGTTATGTTTTATGTTATGTTTTGTTTTATGTTTTATGTTATGTTTTGTTTTATGTTTGTTTATGTTTTGTTTTATGTTTGTTATGTTTTGTTTTATGTTATGTTTTGTTTTGTGTTATGTTTTGTGTTATGTTTTATGTTATGTTTTGTTTTATGTTTTATGTTATGTTTTGTTTTATGTTTTGTGTTATGTTTTGTTTTGTGTTATGTTTTATGTTATGTTTTATGTTATGTTATGTTTTATGTTATGTTTTGTTTTATGTTATGTTTTGTTCTGTTATGTTATGTTATGTTTTATGTTATGTTTTGTTTTATGTTTTATGTTATGTTTTGTTTTATGTTTTATGTTTTGTTTTATGTTATGTTTTATGTTATGTTTTGTTTTATGTTTTGTTTTATGTTTTGTTTTATGTTTTGTTTTATGTTATGTTTTATGTTATGTTTTGTTTTATGTTATGTTTTCTTTTATGTTATGTTTTGTTTTATGTTTGTTATGTTTTGTTTTATGTTATGTTTTGTTTTGTGTTTTGTTTTATGTTTTGTGTTATGTTTTGTTTTATGTTTTATGTTATGTTTTGTTATGTTTTATGTTATGTTTTGTTTTATGTTTTATGTTATGTTTTGTTTTATGTTTGTTTATGTTTTGTTTTATGTTTGTTATGTTTTGTTTTATGTTATGTTTTGTTTTGTGTTATGTTTTGTGTTATGTTTTATGTTATGTTTTGTTTTATGTTTTATGTTATGTTTTGTTTTATGTTTTGTGTTATGTTTTGTTTTGTGTTATGTTTTATGTTATGTTTTATGTTATGTTATGTTTTATGTTATGTTTTGTTTTATGTTATGTTTTGTTCTGTTATGTTATGTTATGTTTTATGTTATGTTTTGTTTTATGTTTTGTTTTGTGTTTTGTTTTGTGTTTTATGTTATGTTTTATGTTTTTTTTATGTTTTAGGTTATGTTTTGTTTTATGTTTTGTTATGTTTTGTTTTATGTTTTGTTTTCTTTTATGTTTTATGTTATGTTTTGTTTTATGTTATGTTATGTTTTATGTTATGTTTTGTTTTATGTTATGTTTTGTTTTATGTTTTGTTTTATGTTTTGTTTTATGTTTTGTTTTATGTTTTGTTTTATGTTATGTTTTGTTTTATGTTATGTTTTGTTTTATGTTTTGTTTTATGTTATGTTTTGTTTTATGTTTTATGTTATGTTTTGTTTTATGTTTTATTTTATGTTTTATGTTATGTTTTGTTTTATGTTTTATTTTATGTTATGTTTTGTTTTATGTTATGTTATGTTTTGTTTTATGTTTTGTTTTATGTTTCGTTTTATGTATGTTTTGTTTTATGTTTTGTTATGTGTTGTGTTATGTGTTGTGTTGTGTGTTGTGTTGTGTGTTGTGTTGTGTGTTGTGTTGTGTGTTGTGTTGTGTGTTGTGTTGTGTGTTGTGTGTTGTGTGTTGTGTGTTGTGTTGTGTGTTGTGTTGTGTGTTGTGTTGTGTGTTGTGTTGTGTTGTGTGTTGTGTTGTGTGTTGTGTTGTGTGTTGTGTTGTGTGTTGTGTGTTGTGTTGTGTGTTGTGTGTTGTGTGTTGTGTGTTGTGTGTTGTGTGTTGTGTGTTGTGTGTTGTGTGTTGTGTGTTGTGTGTTGTGTTTTATGTTTTGTGTTGTGTTTTATGTTTTATGTTTTGTGTTTTATGTTTTATGTTTTGTGTTTTATGTTATGTTTTGTTTTATGTTATGTTATCCCTGCGGTCAGGAGCCCGACGCCAGGATCCTAGTGGCGAGCGCACTGTGCTCGCTGTGCTTTGGGCCCGGTGCCAACCTTAGGTCACCACAGGGTTATATTCCCCCTCGGGTGATGGCGATTGGGATTCCGACTGCCGGTGTTTCACCAGGTGTTGGGATTCTGGCGTCTGTTTCCCGACAGCTGGGATCGTGACAGGCTGTTAATTGACTGCCTCCCTTACAAAGCACGTGTGCGCGGTCTTGTTTTACAGAGACAGCCACATGTTTCGAGACTTATGTATGGTATGTGTTTGTAAAAAAAAAAACCTGACTGCGGATTTGCCTCATTTAGAGGTCCATTTATAAAAAATATATTTGCAGCTTATTCCCCCGAAAACACCAGATTTTTTTTTTTAAATCTTTTTTTTTTGGGGGGGGGGGGGGGGGGTTTAAAGGATATTTAGTATCACCCTAATGTATCACTGGGTACACACCTATAGATATATCTGCAGATCAACCAATCTGCAGCTATATCTGCAGATGGTGATTGTTCATACACACTGACCAACCACCACTGCCATCTGCAGATATATCTGTTGTTGCGGACATTGACCAATTCATCTTTCCTCTGTACACACTGGCAGATCGTCGTTGTGAAATGTGCCAAATATTCCTGCAATTTACATAATGGGCTGGCCTTCTACAGAGCACACACTACAATTTATGTGATGACAGCAGCAGATTTGCAGGCGTCTCTGGCCTGTGGCACATTTGAGAACAGAGGGGCAAATTCAGTATGAATCGCAAGTAGCGATTCGTACAGAAATTTTGCTGAGGGGCCGCGGGCGCATGCGCAGCAGGCCCCACCACATGCGCCCGCATTTTCTGCGGGGGGCCACAAAGTACGATCGCCTCTGCCTGTCAATCAGGCAGAGGCGGTCGCGGGGCGGGACGGAGGCGGCAACGTTCCGTTTTTTGGGTGGAAACTGAGTGTTGTGGGGGCGTGCCAGCCCAAATGGTGGGCTGGTACGCGCAAATGGGGTGTCGGGGGTGTGGCTGTGTGACGTCACACACAGCTGCTGCGACAGCAAAAATGGCGCCGGGCCTCAGGTAAGCTGCGCCGGCAGCAGTCATCCTTAATTTCTGCTAACAAGCAGAAACTGCGTGCTGTTCGCAATTTCTGCTTGAAGCAGGGGGGGGGTTAGCAAATTCTGTTGATTAGCAGAATTTGCTAACCTTACTGAATTGGCCCCAGATGTTGAAACACGCTGAAGTACAAAAGCAGTGGCTCAACAGTAATAACACGCATTGGCTCCAAGTAAGTACACACATTGGGCCAAAAAAAAAGAAAAAATCACACCACATTGGCCCCCACAATAGATTACATACTTTGGCCCCCACAATAGATTACAAACACAGCCCAACACAGTAATTATTACACACACTGCCATGCCCAATGCAAGCCTGGGAGGACCGGCTCTCAGGTGGACATTTTATAAAATCTAAATTGCAGAAACTAGCTCTACAAGCTGAATAAAAAAGTACATACAATGGCGGAGACATTGTTATAGTATTTATAAAAAATCCTTCCCTACTGCCCATTTCAGTAAATGTTACTTTTTTTTTTAAATAAATGAAAACATCCTCATTTCATTTTTTTTAAAACAAAATAAAAAATAAAAATCTAAGACCTCCAATTAGGTACTATACACTAATGGGCCCTACACACTGGCCGATATTCCTCAAAGATATAAACGATCTTGTTCATTAATGAATGAGATAACGTTCATATCTTTGAGTGTGGAGTCAACAGCGATTAACGATGCGCGGCCCTGCGCTCGTTCATCGCTGGTGCCCCGTTGGCTGTGCATGCAGGCTAATATGGACGATGTCGTCCATATTAACCTGCACTTCAATGGAGCCGGGTGACGGGGGGAGTGAAGAAACTTTACTTCCCCCCTCCCGTCACTGCCCCCCTGCCGCCAAGTTGCCCGTCTGCCGTCGGGCAGCTCGGCGGCGGATCGGTCAATGTGTAGGGCCCTTAAGCAGCCAAGCAGGGACTACACTCTCTGCAGACCAGCATGTACCTTTTTGACCAGGCTGACCCCGCACACTATCCAGGATGTGTTCTGTGGGCTCTGCACCGCTGTCTACTCTAAGACACCTGTTCCACGCTGACACTGGCTCCCAATAGGACAACACTGCTCCCAAGCTGATGTTGCTCCTGACAATGCCTCTGATCCCATGAGGACTCCAAGGCATGCCGCTCTCAATCAGTCCACGCTGATGCTGACAGTCCCACACTGCCGCCGCCCATACCAGTTATACCCGGACATGTGAGCATTTACATCATCCAGTCCATCTACATGACAGACTAGCCAGTCACCCTATCGTGCATCGGCCATACACACAGAATGATGCACCAGATATATTGGTCATCGTCTGTGCAGAACAGCTGACGCGATATGTCTGGAGTGACGATGCTGTTCACAGCCATATCATTTGTATATACCTGCTGATCATTGAGCGATATACAGTATCACCCGATTAATTGATCAGGTGATATATCGTTTACTGTGTACCCAGCAATAGACCCTAGTGTCCACAGACAGTGGGCACTAGGTCTGCGCACGCGCAACCTACTTTCACAAAAGCCGATGCAGTTTTACACAAGCTCTAGCGACGCTTTTCAGTCGCACTGCTGGCCGCAGAGTGATTGACAGGAAGTGGGTGTTTCTGGGTGGTAACTGACCATTTTCGGGGAGTGTGTGGAAAAACGCAGGCGTGTCGGATAAAAACGCAGCAGTGGCTGGGGAAACGTAGGCGTGGCTGGCCAAACGCAGGGCTTGTTTGTGACGTCAAAACAGGAACTAAACAGACTGCAGTGATCACTAGCTAGGAGTAGGTCTGGAGCTACTCTGAAACTGCACAATTTTTTCTTGTATGAGCACTGCGATCCTTTCATTCGCACTTCTGCTAAGATACACTCCCAGAGGGCGGCGGCTTAGCGTTTGCACTGCTGCTAAAAGCAGCTAGCTAGCGAGCCATCAACTCTGAATGAGGGCCATAGTATTGAAAACTTATGAGCACATGAAAACCCCACCCCCTGCGCTACCTACCACTGGCCGGGCGACAGTCAATTGACCCGGTAGTCAGGATACTGATGTTGGAATCCCGACACCAGCTGAAATACCGGCGGTCACCCCTCTTGGGTGGTGGTCCACTCCACCACCCGGAGGGGAATAGAGACCTGTGTTGCCACCTGGCCTGAAGCGTGGTGAGCACAGCTGGGATCCCAGTTGTCGTGCTCCTGGCGTCTGTCTCCCGACCGCTGTGATCTCATACTGATCCCGGCCGGGCCACATGCTGTGTGCATCACTATCATGGGCACCCACACGTCAGGCTCCCGCTGGACACCTACTGCTCTAAATATTTACAACACCCCCCAGCAGTGTCCCCGCCCCCCTTGGCTGTGTGCTGCAAGATGCCCAAACTCACCAGCTCCACGGCATGCCAACTCCAGACCCCGCAGTGGTGGAATACAGTCTCTGCACGGAAGATCCTGTCCCACGCTGGCTATGGATGCACTGCTGCAGCTCCTACGTGCAGATGTAGTCAAGGGAGGGGGTGCATGAGGGGAGGGGGGCACAAGTGCGGGTGTAATCAAGGGGGAGAGAGGGGGCACAGATGTAGGTATGGGCATGGTGGAGGGGAGGCACAAGTGCGGGTGTGGTCATGGGGGAGAGTGGGCACAGGTGCTGGTGTAGTCAAGGGGGGAGAGGAGACACAGGTGTGGGGAGGGGGGAGGCACAAGTGCAGGTGTAGTCAAGGGGGGAGAGGAGACGCAGGTGTAGTCACGGGGGGGGGGGGAGAGAGGGGGTACAGTTGTAGGAAGGGGGGAGGCATAATTGCGGGTGTAGTCACGCAGGGTGAGGGCACGGGGGAGGGGGGGCACAAGTGCGGGTGGTCGCCGGCCGCAGCTCCATTTCTTTGTGGAAGTGGTGCAGCCGGCAGAGCTGGAAGCTGCCTGGAGCAGGTATGCTGGCCCTGGGCGGATGCGCTGTGGTGAGCCTGAGGCACGGAATGCGGCGGGGGAGACAGCAGAGATCCGGGTACGCATGGCTGCGTACATGAAGAGGCCACGGAGCTCCGCGCAGGGCTTAGCAGCAACTGAATCTGGAGGACTGCGATCTCTCCCCCGGCTGCCTTGTGGTGACAGGTGCCATGGATGTACACTGGTCCTGTCCGCTGACCACCCCCACCCCGGGATACATTATTTAAATAATCCCGCCCACCCCAAGACTGCCGACCTATGAGCGGATCCGGGTCGGCCGTACACGAAGAACGATGTACCAATGTATCTACAGATATATTGGTCATCGTCTGTGTAGCAGGGCCGACGCGATATGTCTGTGAACGACGTAGTTCACAGACATATCGTTTATACACACCCGCCGATCAATTGATCGGCCAATATATCTGCCAGTGTGTACCCACCTTTAGGGACCGCAGCAGATATCTCCGATACCTGCTACATTCCCTCCATTCTCCCCGGAACCCTCCCTGGCAGTGGCCACCACACTAGTGCTGAAGCCCCAGTACTCCTGCAGGTACTTCATCATACATCTAGCCGATGTATGCACATTGGGTGTTAGTCAGAGATGAACTTGGATCACGGCATACACAGCCAGATCTGCGTTCATCTCCTGACATGGTGTGGGACACCCAGCATGTGTGAAACCGCCTCCTGATGCGTCCGCAATTAGATTGTGGACCCATTGGAACTAAGGTTCACCCCTGGCAGCGCAGCCTGGTTGCGCTGTCAGGCGATTGGTGGCTCCTTTTTTTTTTTTTTTTCCTGGTGCGGCAGCGTGTAACATCACGCAACCACCACTGTTCGAAATGCCCCCCACGCAAGGCCACGACTACGCCCCCAACAGCTGCTGCTGTTAATCACACTGCGGCCGCATCCTGCCTGGATGCGAACACAGTGTAGAAGGTCGTGCACTGCGGCAGATGCACGTTCGCAGACCACCTGGATGAGGCTACTGCAAGCCATCTTCTGGCTGCGTCCAGGTCTGTATTAGGGCCATTGTGCAATGCAGTCACTAACCTCACGCTCAGATTGCATTGCAAATGCAGTGATTGATAAATAACCCCCTTAATCAGCTTTATTGGCACATTGTACCAAGCAGCAGCCATGGGCCCAGCAGGAAAGGTATTGGTGGCTGAGAAGTTTGGACTAATTCAATTATACCCTTTTCAACTTTTTACCCTGGTAAAAAACGGGGATAGGAACCCTGCACTTTGTCCCCGGGCAGTTTGCTTTCCATTACCCTAAATCGAGGTTTGATGCATGTTGACGTGCAAAAATGCTGAAATTTTTTTAGCTGGAAAAGGGGTGTTTAGGAGTGTGACGCACGTTTTTCTTCCCTACAGACTAACGGTTTTGTTGAATGTTAAATCCTAAAATGTCAAATATTTGGCCACCTTGGATGTAATTTTTTGAACAGTCTTACAAATATCCGGGATAATGCGTTTTATAAATGATTGCGTTGGAAATGTTGCTGTTAGGTAGTCTTTCATAACTGATGTGTATTAAAAAAAACCAAAAAAATAAACAGATTTAAATTATTTTATTTCATTGTTAAAATTTTATTTCATACATAAATACAAAAAACCCAAAGATTTAAATATTTTATTTCCTTATTAAAAATTTTTCTCTGACGTCCTAGTGGATGCTGGGTACTCCGTAAGGACCATGGGGAATAGACGGGCTCCGCAGGAGACTGGGCACTCTAAAGAAAAGATTAGGTACTACATCTGGTGTGCACTGGCTCCTCCCTCTATGCCCCTCCTCCAGACCTCAGTTAGAATCTGTGCCCGGCCAGAGCTGGTTGCACACTAGGGGCTCTCCTGAGCTTCCTAGAAAGAAAAGTATTTGTTAGGTTTTTTATTTTCAGTGAGATCTGCTGGCAACAGACTCACTGCTACGTGGGACTTAGGGGAGAGAAGCAAACCTACCTGCTTGCAGCTAGCTTGTGCTTCTAGGCTACTGGACACCATTAGCTCCAGAGGGATCGAACACAGGGCCCGACCTCGATCGTCCGTTCCCGGAGCCGCGCCGCCGTCCCCCTTGCAGAGCCAGAAGACGGAAGAAACCGGAGGATATCGGCGGCTGAAGACTTCGGTCTTCATTAAGGTAGCGCACAGCACTGCAGCTGTGCGCCATTGCTCCCTATGCACACCACACACTCCGGTCTCTGATGGGTGCAGGGCGCTGGGGGGGGGGGGGCGCCCTGGGCAGCAATTAGGGTACCTTACATGGCAAAAAGCACATAATACAGTCTAATAAACTGTATATGTGCATAATCCCCCGCCATAAAAGTATATAAAAAAGCGGGAGAAGTCCGCCGAGAAGGGGGCGGGGCCATCTCCCTCAGCACACCGGCGCCATTTTCTCTTCACAGCTCCGCTGGAAGACAGCTCCCCAGGCTCTCCCCTGCAGTTTCCAGGCTCAAAGGGTAAAAAAGAGGGGGGGCACTAAATTTAGGCGAAAACTGAGTATATTAAGCAGCTATAGGGAAAATTCACTTTTGTTAGTGTAAATCCCTGTTTATATAGCGCTGTGGTGTGTGCTGGCATACTCTCTCTCTGTCTCCCCAAAAGGACTTTGTGGGGTCCTGTCCTCAGTCAGAGCATTCCCTGTGTGTGTGTGTGTGTGTGTGTGTGTGTGTGTGTGCGCGGTGTGTCGGTACGGCTGTGTCGACATGTTTGATGAGGACGCTTACGTGGAGGCGGAGCAGGTGCCGATAAGTGTAATGTCGCCCCCTGCGGAGCCGACACCTGAGTGGATGGATATGTGGAAGGTATTAACCGACAGTGTCAACTCCTTACATAAAAGGTTCGATGACGCAGCTTTGGGACAGCCGGCATCTCAGCCCGCGCCTGCCCAGGCATCTCGGAGGCCGTCAGGGGCTCAAAAACGCCTGCTACCTCAGATGGCAGACACAGATGTCGACACGGAGTCTGACTCCAGTGTCGACGAGGATGAGACAAATATACAATCCACTAGGGCCATCCGATGCATGATTACGGCAATGAAAAATGTGTTGCACATTTCTGACATTAACCCGGTTACCACAAAAAAGGGTTTTATGTTTGGGGAGAAAAAGCAGCCAGTGACTTTTCCCCCATCTGATGAGTTAAACGAATTGTGTGAAGAAACGTGAGGTTCACCAGATAAGAAACTAGTAATTTCTAAGCGGTTACTAATGGCGTACCCTTTCCTGCCAACGGATAGGTTACGCTGGGAGACATCCCCTAAGGTGGACAAGGCGCTCACACGCTTATCAAAAAAGGTGGCACTGCCGTCTCAGGATACGGCCGCCTTAAAGGAGCCTGCAGATAGAAAGCAGGAGGCTATCCTGAAGTCTGTGTATACACACTCAGGTACTATACTGAGACCAGAAATACAAAAGGGATTTTTCCCACGCACTCTGCTGGCTGTTAGTAAGAAGAACTATATACTATGTAATAATAGGAAATTTAGAGCTCTTCGTTACATATGTTTTGCAAAAGATATGATAAGCCTCCAGGCCACTTCACGGCTGCTCTATTGCTGGAGGTCCCTAACTAAGCATAGGTCCAAGGCTTGGACCCCACAAAGTCGGCTCAGGCCCGACCACCCCAGGGCAGCACACCATTGAAATACTAAAGTGTTAATATGTGTTAAGAAAGAAGCAGAAGCTATGGGTTAGAAAGTGCTACAAAAATAAGGGTGTTAATAAAATACTCAAAAGAGTAATATTAGTGAAAAATTAGGAGTGTTACATAAGTGCTAAATAAATAATATGGCATGCTACCCCAAGGTGGCCCAGCCCCACCAGACCCGGGGGGTACCACTCCCCAAACCCATGTGTATGGGTTTGGGGAGTGGTACCCCCCGGGTCTGGTGGGGCTGGGCCACCTTGGGGTAGCATGCCATATTATTTATTTAGCACTTATGTAACACTCCTAATTTTTCACTAATATTACTCTTTTGAGTATTTTATTAACACCCTTATTTTTGTAGCACTTTCTAACCCATAGCTTCTGCTTCTTTCTTAACACATATTAACACTTTAGTATTTCAATGGTGTGCTGCCCTGGGGTGGTCGGGCCTGAGCCGACTTTGTGGGGTCCAAGCCTTGGACCTATGCTTAGTTAGGGACCTCCAGCAATAGAGCAGCCGTGAAGTGGCCTGGAGGCTTATCATATCTTTTGCAAAACATATGTAACGAAGAGCTCTAAATTTCCTATTATTACATAGTATATAGTTCTTCTTACTGACAGCCAGCAGAGTGCGTGGGAAAAATCCCTTTTGTATTTCTTGTCTAGAGTAACCCCCTCCCGCAGCACCTGGGGATTGTTACCAGCTTGATTAGAGCAGTTTTCCACTATTTATTACTATACTGAGACCTGCTATTGCTTCAGCATGGATGTGCAGTGCTGCAGCAGCGTGGTCCGATTCCCTGTCTGATAACATTGATTCCCTTGACAGGGACACTATATTGCTAACCATAGAGCATATTAAAGACTTAGTCTTATATATGAGAGATGCACAGAGGGACATTTGCCGGCTGGCATCTAGAATTAATGCGATGTCCATTTCTGCCAGGAGAGTATTATGGACTCGGCAGTGGACAGGTGATGCTGATTCTAAAAGGCACATGGAAATTTTGCCTTCTAAGGGTGAGGAATTGTTTGGGGACGGTCTTTTGGACCTCGTATCCACAGCAACAGCTGGGAAGTCGACTTTTTTACCTCAGGTTCCCTCACAGCCTAAGAAAGCACCGTATTATCAAGTACAGTCCTTTCGGCCTCAGAAAGGCAAGCGGGTCAGAGGCGCGTCCTTTCTGTCCAGAGGCAGGGGTAGAGGGAAAAAGCTGCACCATACAGCCAGTTCCCAAGAACAAAAATCCTCCCCTGCTTCCACTAAGTCCACCGCATGACGCTGGGGCTCCACATGTGGAGCCAGGTGCGGTGGGGGCCCGTCTCCGGGAACTTCAGCGACCAGTGGGTTCGCTCACAGGTGGATCTCTGGGTTCTACAAGTGGTATCTCAGGGATACAAACTGGAGTTCGAGACGTCTCCCCCTCGCCGTTACCTCAAATCAGCCTTGCCAGCTACTCCCCAGGACAGGGAGGTAGTACTGGCGGCAATTCACAAGCTGTACCTCCAGCAGGTGATAATAAAAGTTCCCCTCCTTCAACAGGGACGGTGTTACTATTCCACAATGTTTGTGGTACCGAAACCAGACGGTTCGGTGAGACCCATTCTAAATTTGAAATCCTTGAACACTTATATAAGGAAGTTCAAGTTCAAAATGGAATCGCTCAGGGCGGTTATTGCAAGCCTGGAAGAGAGGGATTACATGGTATCACTGGACATCAAGGATGCTTACCTACATGTCCCCATTTACCCTCCTCACCAGGTGTACCTCCGTTTTGTGGTACAGGACTGCCATTACCAATTCCAGACGTTGCCGTTTGGTCTGTCCATGGCACCGAGGGTATTTACCAAAGTAATGGCCGAAATGATGATACTCCTTCGAAAGAAGGGAGTTATAATTATCCCATACTTGGACGATCTCCTTATAAAGACGAGGTCCAGGGAGCAGTTGTTGGTCGGAGTAGCACTATCTCAGGAAGTACTACAACAGCACGGCTGGATTCTGAATATCCCGAAGTAGCAGCTGGTTCCTACGACGCGTCTGCTGTTCCTGGGTATGATTCTGGACACAGAACAGAAGAAGGTGTTTCTCCCGGAGGAGAAGGCCAAGGAGTTGTCATCTCTGGTCAGAGACCTCCTAAAACCAAAACAGGTGTCGGTGCATCACTGCACGCGAGTCCTGGGAAAGATTTTAGCTTCTTACGAGGCAATTCCATTCGGCAGGTTCCATGCACGGATCTTTCAGTGGGATCTGTTAGACAAGTGGTCCGGATCGCATCTTCAGATGCATCGGCTGATCACCCTGTCCCCGAGGGCCAGGGTGTCTCTGCTGTGGTGGCTGCAGAGTGCTCATCTACTCGAGGGCCGCAGATTCGGCATACAGGACTGGGTCCTGGTGACCACGGATGCAAGCCTCCGAGGTTGGGGGGCAGTCACTCAGGGAAGAAACTTCCAAGGACAATGGTCGAGTCAGGAAGCTTCCCTACACATAAACATTCTGGAACTAAGGGCCATTTATAATGCCCTAAGTCAGGCAAAACCTCTGCTTCAAAACCAGCCGGTGCTGATTCAGTCAGACAACATCACGGCGGTCGCCCATGTAAACCGACAGGGCGGCACAAGAAGCAGGATGGCGATGGCAGAAGCCACAGGGATTCTCTGATGGGCGGAAAATCACGTGATAGCACTGTCAGCAGTGTTCATTCCGGGAGTGGACAACTGGGAAGCAGACTTCCTCAGCAGGCACGACCTCCACCCGGGAGAGTGGGGACTTCATCCAGAAGTCTTCCAGCTGATTGTAAATCGTTGGGAAAGGCCACAGGTGGACATGATGGCGTCCCGCCTCAACAAAAAGCTAAAAAGATATTGCGCCAGGTCAAGGGACCCTCAGGCGATGGCTGTGGACGCTCTAGTGACACCGTGGGTGTACCAGTCTGTTTATGTGTTCCCTCCTCTTCCTCTCATACCAAAGGTACTGAGGATAATAAGAAAGAGAGGAGTAAGACCTATACTCATCGTTCCGGATTGGCCAAGAAGGACTTGGTACCCGGAACTACAAGAAATGATCTCAGAGGACCCTTGGCCTCTGCCTCTCAGACAGGACCTGCTACAGCAGGGGCCCTGTCTGTTCCAAGACTTACCGCGACTGCGTTTGACGGCATGGCGGTTGAACGCCGGATCCTGATGGAAAAGGGCATTCCGGTTAAGTCATTCCTACGCTGATAAAAGTTAGGAAGGATGTGACAGCAAAACATTATCACCGCATATGGCGAAAATATGTTGCTTGGTGTGAGGCTATGAAGGCCCCAACAGAAGAATTTCAGCTGGGTCGATTTCTGCACTTCCTACAGTCAGGAGTGACTATGGGCCTAAAATTGGGATCCATTAAAGTCCAGATTTCGGCCCTGTCTATTTTCTTTCAAAAAGAACTGGCTTCACTGCCTGAAGTTCAGACGTTTGTTAAGGGAGTGCTGCATATTCAGCCCCCTTTTGTGCCCCCAGTGGCACCTTGGGATCTCAACGTTGTGTTGGATTTCCTAAAATCACATTGGTTTGAGCCACTTCAGACCGTGGAGTTGAAATATCTCACGTGGAAAGTGGTCATGCTTTTGGCTTCGGCTAGGCGTGTGTCAGAATTGGCGGCTTTGTCATGCAAAAGCCCCTATCTGATCTTCCATATGGACAGGGCAGAATTGAGGACTCGTCCCCAATTTCTCCCTAAGGTGGTATCAGCGTTTCATTTGAACCAACCTATTGTGGTGCCTGCGGCTACTCGGGACTTGGAGGCTTCCAAGTTGCTGGACGTAGTCCGGGCCCTGAAAATCTGTTTCCAGGACGGCTAGAGTCAGAAAAACTGACTCGCTGTTTATCCTGCATGCACCCAACAAGCTGGGTGCTCCTGCTTCTAAGCAGACTATTGCTCGCTGGATCTGTTGCACAATTCAACTTGCACATTCTGCGGCTGGACTGCCGCATCCTAAATCAGTCAAAGCCCATTCCACGAGGAAGGTGGGCTCTTCTTGGGCGGCTGCCCGAGGGGTCTCGGCTTTACAACTTTGCCGAGCTGCTACCTGGTCGGGATCAAACACGTTTGCAAAATTCTACAAGTTTGATACCCTGGCTGAGGAGGACCTTGAGTTTGCTCATTCGGTGCTGCAGAGTCATCCGCACTCTCCCGCCCGTTTGGGAGCTTTGGTATAATCCCCATGGTCCTTACGGAGTACCCAGCATCCACTTGGACATCAGAGAAAATAAGATTAATAAGGTAAATCTATTTCTCGTAGCCCGTAGTGGATGCTGGGAGCCCGTCCCAAGTGCGGAATTCTGCAATACTTGTATATAGTTATTGCTTAACTATAGGGTTTTTTGTTCTGAGCCATCAGTTTAATGAGGCTCAGTTGTTGTTCATACTGTTAACTGGGTATAATTATCACAAGTTGTACGGTGTGATTGGTGTGGCTGGTATGAGTCTTACCCTGGATTCCAAATCCTTTCCTAGTAATGTCAGCTGTTCCGGGCACAGTTTCCCTAACTGAGGTCTGGAGGAGGGGCATAGAGGGAGGAGCCAGTGCACACCAGATGTAGTACCTAATCTTTTCTTTAGAGTGCCCAGTCTCCTGCGGAGCCCGTCTATTCCCCATGGTCCTTACGGAGTACCCAGCATCCACTACGGACTACGAGAAATAGATTTACCGGTGAGTAAAATCTTATTATTTCATACATAAATAGAACTTGTTGCTGGCAGGCACTGAATGATGCCCTTCCTGTAAGACGGGTCAGAATACAGACCATCGAGTCACCAGTGACTGCACTATGCATGTGTATCAGAGTGCAATGAATTTAAGATTCAGTAACACCTTAAATGCGCTTTTTCTTTTCTTGCAGGTCTCAAAATCAAGTCAGACAGCAGTTAATGGATATGAGGACTGATCTCTCTCTACGTTAGTATTCGCCAATGTTTTGTATAAAAAATACTTTTGTGTTTACACAGGCATGTCCTAAAGTACTCTTCCATCTGCATTTGTGGTAGCAAATTGGATTTATCATAGCATAGGTCATAGTTAATTGTACTTTACCTGAATGTAAGTATAAATGTGTGTGTGTGTGTGTGTGTGTGTGTGTGTGTGTGTGTGTGTGTGTGTGTGTGTGTATAAAATATATATATGTATGTGTGTGTGATTTTACTATGAACTAGAGGCTCGATTTAATTGAATAGCTCTGGGAAGGAGGTTCTGGCGCTGCTTTGTTGGAGAATGTCCTTACGCCTTAAACAGGGTGTTTAGGCACGAGCGGGCATTCTCCAACATAAAGTGGCCTGTCGTGCTGCTATTTGCGCTGTGCTACAAAACTGCATTGCAGTACTAGTTTTGTCGGACTTCTGCTCGCACCCCTCCAGTAGTCAGACTAAATGGCTCACTGAATTGAATAACGCTAGAACCTCCTTCGCGGCGCTATACAATTTAAATGAATTCCAATGGTATTTGAGGTCTGCCACTAGATTGCATTGTGAGTGCGCAACACTGTAACGTTTTGTCCACACTGACGTTTGATTTGGTTTTTACAAATGTAATGTCAAATGCCAGTGGGAACATAACTTGTTTTGACATGTGGTTATTTTCATAGTTGCCTACTCTTCTGTCACCCTCTGGAGATTAAAAGTTTGAGGGAGTTCCCCTGGGATAGTGGGCAGATCACATGCATCCCACCCACTTCTCTTGTGAAGTGGGCAAGGGTCATGATGACCCCATTTCTGGGGGTGGAGCTGTAATGACGTGATTTGTAGTGCCACATTCCTGGCAGGCCAGATAGGTAAAGTGGGTAAGTGTCACTATTTCTTCTGCGTTACTCCATGGCAGTCATTACACTGGGAATAGGACTTGTTCCCCTTTAGTATAGAGAGGATTTTTTTTTTTCTTAAGGGACTGCCTCCCCCCTAGCTATATGTATTCTGGCTCCTCCTCCTCTCCCCCCCCCCCCCCTTCCCCAGGGATAGAGGACAGTGCAGAGTTTATTTTACTAAACAGGGCTTACCTCCACATGTTGTACTCAGTGCGCCTGTTTAGCTGCAGTCTGTGGTGGGGTGGCTCCCTAGATATGCTGTAAAAGTTGTAGGCATAGTAGTCTAGGCTCCAGGACACCCATACTGCGGTCCAGGTCCATCACATAAAGCCAGAGAGGAGTTCCAGGGTAGCGCTGTTGGCTGAACCAGTATCCAAGATGGCGCCACGTCCAGAACTACAGACTACACTTGCACAACTGCTGGAAACATGTGATGTGGCTACCAGAATGCCGCGCGGTGACAGACTGCACATGTGCAAGAGGTCAGGGGCTCCTAAAATGGCTCTACTCCATCCAGAATGGAAACCAGGACTACAGGAGATAATTCCGAAGCCCCATCTGAACAGCCAAATAACACCCAAATAACACCCAATTGAGGTAAGCCTTTTAGGGGTGGTGTTATAAACATGATATACAGTAGAAAGGAAAGTTAGTGATTCTAGGTTTCCCGTTATAGTGTGCCTAATACTAGGACCAGTGTCGGACTAGGGCATGAAGGGCCCACCAAGAGAAATGCAATCACAGGGGCCCACTAAGGGGCGTTGCAATATGCTGGAAGGGGTGTGGCCACGTGACCAGAGGAGTGGTCAGCCATTATAGGCACCACTTAGCATAGTATATAAAGAAAAAGAGCGCTGCCCACTACAAGCTGTTGTGTATGTGCCTGGGTTACACCGGGAGAAGACAGTGGTATACGTGCCTAGCAGAGTGCCAGACATAATATGCCCCCATTAGTACAGTGCCAGGTTAAGTTCCTCATGGGCCTGGAGCGGACATTTATGAAGGGCCTATTGTGTGCCGCTGTAAGGGCTTTGACCAGCTGGGGCGGGGGGGGGCGTGGGGGTCAGGGGGGGGGGGGGGGGCGTGGGGGTCAGGGGGGGGGGGGGGGGCACCCTGCACCCTGCACCCTGCACCCATCAGTGACCGGAGTGTGAGGTGTGCATGAGAAGCAATGGCGCACAGCTGCAGTGCTGTGCGCTACCTTGGTGAAGACTGAAGTCTTCTGCCGCCGATTTTCCGGAACACTTCTTGCTTCTGGCTCTGTAAGGGGGGTGGGGGGGCGCCCTGAGCAGCAACATAAACACCTTGCCTGGCAAAATCATCACAATATATAGCCCCAGAGGCTATATATGTGATAAATACCCCTGCCAGAATCCATAAAAAGCGGGAGAAAAGTCCGCGAAAAAGGGGCGGAGCTATCTCCCTCAGCACACTGGCGCCATTTTCTCTTCACAGTGCAGCTGGAAGACAGCTCCCCAGGCTCTCCCCTGTAGTTTTCAGGCTCAAAGGGTTAAAAAGAGAGGGGGGGCACTAAATTTAGGCGCAATATTGTTTATACAAGCAGCTATTGGGGGAAAAATCACTCAGTTATAGTGTTAATCCCTGCATTATATAGCGCTCTGGTGTGTGCTGGCATACTCTCTCTCTGTCTCCCCAAAGGACTTTGTGGGGTCCTGTCCTCAGTCAGAGCATTCCCTGTGTGTGTGTGCTGTGTGTCGACATGTGGGATGAGGAAGGTTACGTGGAGGTGGAGCAGAGGCCGATAAATGGGTTGTCGCCCCCTGTGGGGCCGACACCAGAGTGGATGGATAGGTGGAAGGTATTAACCGTCAATGTCAACTCCTTACATAGAAGGCTGGATGACGTAAAACAGCTGTGGGACAGCCGGCTTCTCAGCCCGCGCCTGCCCAGGCGTCTCAAAGGCCATCAGGGGCTCAAAAAAGCGCCCGTTACCTCAGTCTGACTCCAGTGTCGACGAGGTTGAGACATATACACAATCCACTAGGAACATCCATTACATGATCTCGGCAATGAAAAATGTGTTACGCATTTCTGACATGAACCCAAGTACCACATAAAAGGGGTTTTATTTTTGGGGAGAAAAAGCAGCCAGTGTTTTGTTCCCCCATCAGATGAATGAATGAAGTGTGTAAAGTAGCGTGGGTTCCCCCGATAAGAAACTGGTAATTTCTAAAAAGTTACTGATGGCGTACCCTTTCCCGCCAGTGGATAGGTCACGTTGGGAGATATCCCTTAGGGTGGATAAGGCGCTCACACGTTTGTCAAAAAAGGTGGCACTGCCGTCTTAGGATACGGCCACCTTGAAGGAGCCTGCTGATAAAAAGCAGGAGGCTATCCTGAAGTCTGTATATACACACTCAGGTTATATACTGAGACCTGCAATTGCCTCAGCATAAATAGTGCTGCTGCAGCGTGGTCTGATACCCAGTCAGATAATATTAAAACTCTAAGACAGGGATAATAGTTTGCTAACATAGAGCATATTAAAGACGTCGTCTTAGATATAAAGGATGCACAGAGGGATATTTGCCGGCTGGCATCCAGAATTAATGCAATGTCCATTCTGCCAGGAGGGTATTAGAAACCCGGCAGTGGACAGGTGATGCTGCCTATAAAAGGCACATGGAGATTCTGCCTTATAAGGGTGAGGAATTGTTTGGGGATGGTCTCTGGGACCTCGTATCCACAGCAACAGCTGGGAAGAAAAATTTTTACCTCAGGTTTCCTCACAGCCTAAGAAAGCACTGTATTTTCAGGTACAGTCCTTTCGGCTTCAGAAAGCAAGCGGGTCAAAGGCGCTTCCTTTCTGCACAGAGACAAGGGAAGAAGGAAAAAGCTGCACCAGCAGCCAGTTCCCAGGATCAAAAATCTTCCCCCGCTTCCTCTGAGTCCACCGCATGACGTTGGGGCTCCACAGGTGGAGACAGGTGCGGTAGGGGTGCGTCTCGGGAACTTCAGGGACCAGTGGGCTTGCCCACAGGTGGATCCCTAGGTTCTGCAAATAGTATCACAGGGATACAGGCTGGAGTTCGAGGCGACTCCCCCTTGCCGTTACCTCACATCAGCCTTGCCTGCTGCCCTCGGAGAAAGGTAGTACTGGCGGCAATTCACAAGCTGTACTTCCAGCAGGTGAAATCAAGGTACCCCTCCTTCAACAAGGCCGGGGTTACTATTCCAAAATGTTGTGGTACCGAAACCAGACGGTTCGGTGAGACCCATTCTAAAATTGAAAGCCTTGAACACTTATTATACGAAGGTTCAAGTTCAAAATGGAATCGCTCAGGGCGATTATTGCAAGCCTGGAGAATTTCATGGTATCACTGGACATCAAGGATGCTTACCTGCATGTCCCTATTTACCCTCTTCACCAGGAGTACCTCAAAATTGTGGTACAGGATTGTCATTACCAATTCCAGACGTTGCCGTTGGTCTGTCCCCGGCACCGAGGTATTTACCAAGGTAATGGCCGAAATAATTATCCCGTACTTGGACGATCTCCTTATAAAGGCAAGGTCCAGGGAGCAGTTGTTCGGCGGAGTAGCACTATCTCGGGAAGTGCTATAACAGCACGGCTGGATTCTGAATATTCCAAAGTCGCAGCTGGTTCCTACGACGTGTCTACTGTTCCTGGGTATGGTTCTGGACACAGAACAGAATAAAAAGGGTTTCTCCCGGAGGAGAAGTCCAAGGAGTTGTCGTCTCTAGACAGAGACCTCCTAATACGTATACAGGTGTCGGTGCATCAATGCACGCGAGCCCTGGGAAGGATGGTAGCTTCTTACGAAGAAATTCCATTCGCCAGGTCCCATGCAAGGATTTTCCAGTGGGATCTGTTGGACAAGTGATCCGGGTCGCATTTTCAGATGCATCGGCGGATAACCCTGTCTCCAAGGGCCAGGGTGTCGCTGTTGTGGTGGCTGCAGAGTGCTCATCTTCTAGGGGGCCGCAGATTCGGCATACAGGACTGGGTCCTGGTGACCACGGATGCCAGCCTTCGAGGCTGGGGGGCAGTCACACAGGGAAGAAACTTCCAAGGCTATGAAAAAGTCAGGAGACTTACCTACACATAAATATTCTGGAACTAAGGGCCATTTACAATGCCCTAAGTCAGGCTAGACCCCTGCTTCAACACCGGCCGGTGCTGATCCAGTCAGACAACATCACGGCGGTCGCTCGTGTAAACCGACAGGGCGGCACAAGAAGCAGGATGGCGATGGCAGAAGCCACAAGAATTCTCCGATGGGCGGAAAATCATGTGTTAGCACTGTCAGCAGTGTTCATTCCCGGAGTGGACAACTGAGAAGCAGACTTTCTCAGAAGGCACGACCTCCACCCGGGAGAGTGGGGACTTCATCCAGAAGTTTTCCAAATGATTGTACACCGTTGGGAAAGGCCACAGGTGGACATGATGGCGTCCCGCCTCAACAAAAAGCTACAAAGATATTGCGCCAGGTCAAGGGACCCTCAGGCGATAGCTGTGGACGCTCTGGTAACACCGTGGGTGTACCAGTCGGTGTATGTGTTCCCTTCTCTGCCTCTCTTACCCAGGGTAATGAGAATAATAAGAAGGAGAGGAGTAAGAACTATACTCATTGTTCCGGGTTGGCCAAGAAGAGCTTGGTAACCAGAACTCCAAGAAATGATCTCAGAGGACCCATGGCCTCTGCCGCTCAGACAGGACCTGCTGCAGCAGGGGGCCTGTCTGTTCCAAGACGTACCGCAGCTGCGTTTGACGGAATGGCGGTTGAACGCCGGATCCTGAAGGAAAAGGGCATTCCGGAGGAAGTTATCCCTACGCTATTTAAAGCTAGGAAAGAAGTGAACGCAAACCATTATCACCGCATATGGTGGAAATATGTTGCGTGCTGTGAGGCCAGGAAGGCCCCAAAGGAGAAATTTCAGCTAGGTCGATTTCTGCACTTCCTACAGTCAGAGGTGACAGTGGCGGATCCAGGGGGGGGGCACTCGGGCCCGTGCCCCCCCTGTCATTTGCGGCCTCCGTGTGTCCCATCCCCCCCCTGCCGCGCAGGGAGATGACGGGCGCCCGCTGAGATTGTGTTACCAGCGGGCGCCCATCTCCCTGCACAGCGGCAGCCGGAGGCAGGAGCTCAGTACTGAGCTCCGGCTTCCGACGCTGTCACTGTGCAGCGTGCGCTATGGGAGAGACGTCAGTCATGACGTCTCTCTCATAGTGCTTACTGAGGAGCGGACGCCCAGAGAGGAGGAGGACTGCAGCGGCGCGGAAACGGGGCTCGGTAAGTATGTTTTTTTTCTTCCTTAATGCAGCGGGGGCATCTACTGGGGGCAAACTACAGGGGACATTACTACTGGGGGGGCATCAACAAGGGGCATTACTACTGGGGGGGGGCATTACTTCTGGGGGCATTATATCTGGGGGCATCTACTGGGGGGTCATCTATTGGGGGCAGCTACTGGGGGACATTTTTACTGGGGGCCATTTACTGGAGGCATTACTACTGGGGGATCATCTATTGGGGGCAGCTACTGGGGGGCATTACTACTGGGGGGTCATCTATTGGGGCAAAGTCCTAGGGGGCATTACTACTGGGGGCAAACTACTGGAGGACATCATTACTGGGGGGCATCTACTGGGGGCAAACTACTGGGGGACATTATTACTGGGGGCCAACTACAAAGGTGCTAACTACTGGGGGCATACTACAGGAGGGCATTACTACTGGCGTCTTAACTACAGGGGCATTACTACTTGGGGGCTAAACTACAGGGGGGCCAAACTACTGGGGGCATAACTACAGGGGCCAAACTACTGGGGGATAACTACAGGGGCCAAACTACTGGGTGCATTACTACTGGAGGCTAAACTATAAGGGGGGCATAACTACAGGGGCTAAACTACAATGGGGCAAACTACAGGGGGGCATTACTACTGGTGGCTAAACTAGTGGGGGCATTACCACTGGGAGGCTAAACTAAAGGGGGGGTAAACTACTGGGGTCATAACTGCAGGGGCATTACCACTGGGGGCATAATGACTGGGGGCATTACTACAGGCAACATTACTACTGGGGGCAATACGGGCATTGTATAAGGGGCACCACTACTATGGGGTCTATATAAGGGGCACTACCAGTACAGTGGACATTGCATAATGAGCGCTACAACTGTGGGCATTGTATAAGAAGCGCCACCTCACATGCACCGAAGCCGCACGCAAATGTGCTTGCCCCTTCCATTGTGCCCCCCCCTATCATTTTCTTCTGGATCCGCCCCTGCGAGGTGACTATGGGCCTAAAATTGGGTTCCATGAAGGTCCAGATTTCGGCTCTATCGATTTTCTTCCAAAATAGAACTGGCTTCACTGCCTGAAGTTCGGACTTTTGTTAAGGGAGTGCTGCATAGTCAGCCCCCGTTTGTGCCTCAAGTGGCACCGTGGGATCTCAACGTGGTGTTGGATTTCCTGAAGTCGCATTGGGTTGAGCCACTTAAATCCGTGGAGCTACAATACCTCACGTTGAAAGTGGTCATGCTGTGGGCCGTGGCGTCGGCCAGGCGTGTATCAGAATTGGCGGCTTTGTCATACAAAAGCCCTTATCTGTATTTTATATGGATAAGGCGGAATTGAGGACTCGTTCCCAATTCCTTCCTAAGGTGGTATCAGTTTTTCATGTGAACCAACCTATTGTGGTGCCTGCGGCTACTTGGGACTTGGAGGATTCCAAGTTACTGGACGTAGTCAGGGCCCTGAAAAGTATATGTTTCCAGGATGGCTGGAGTCAGGAAAACTGACTCGCTATTTATCCTGTATGCACCCAACAAGCTGGGTGCTCCTGCTTCTAAGCAGACTATTGCTCGCTGGATCTGTAGCACGATTCAACTTGCACATTCTGCGGCTGGACTGCCGCACCCTAAATCTGTAAAAGCCCATTCCACGAGGAAAGTGGGCTCTTCTTGGGCGGCTGCCCGAGGGGTCTCGGCTTTACAACTTTGCCGAACTGTTACTTGGTCGGGTTCAAACATTTTTTGCAACAGTCTACAAGTTTGATACCCTGGCTGAGGAGGACCTAGAGTTTGCTCATTCGGTGCTGCAGAGTCATCCGCACTCTCCCGCCCGTTTGGGAGCTTTGGTATAATCCCCATGGTCCTTACGGAGTCCCAGCATCCACTTAGGACGTCAGACAAAATAAGATTTTACTCACCGGTAAATCTATTTCTCGTAGTCCGTAGTGGATGCTGGGCGCCCATCCCAAGTGCGGATTGTCTGCAATACTTGTTTATAGTTATTGCCTAACTAAAGGGTTATTGTTTAGAGCCATCTGTTGAGAGGCTCAGTTATATTTCATACTGTTAACTGGGTATAGTATCACAAGTTATACGGTGTGATTGGTGTGGCTGGTATGAGTCTTACCCGGGATTCAAAATCCTTCCTATTTGTGTCAGCTCTTCCGGGCACAGTATCCTAACTGAGGTCTGGAGGAGGGTCTTAGTGGGAGGAGCCAGTGCACACCAGGTAGTCCTAAAGCTTTCGGAGCCGCTAATCCCCATGGTCCTTACGGAGTCCCAGCATCCACTACGGACTACGAGAAATAGATTTACCGGTGAGTAAAATCTTATTTTTTTTTTTGTTTTTTTCTTTAAACATTTCGATTACATTTAATTTTTTATCTATACATGTATTATTGAATTGTCTAAATTACCAACACTGCCAAGCTTGTCTATTGTATATTTTCAGTTTGTGTAACTATCCCCGAATGTGGTAGCTGCTATACAGAACAGACCATAACCAGCGCCTGAAAAATGACTCTTGTATTTCCCTTTCTTTGGAAGAAAAGTAGGAGCTGGGAAGATAAGAGGGAGATGGGTGGAAGAACAGGGGCAGATTAGCCTGGTGAGGGGGAGGGGGTGAAACCCTGAGGGTGGGAGAAATCGGCCTGGTGACAGGACAAGTGGGGGGGGGGGGGAGGAGAAGGGATGCTGCTGCTACATATTGAGAGCTCTGAGTTATGTAATATATTCTGTATGTTACCGGTCATTGGCAGATGGCAGCTCTGGGGTATCTGACCTACCAGCATGCGGTGAGAGTGTCACGGGAGACCCGGCCTTCCGTGGCCACCAATCGCTGCACAGCTGCGTCCAGCCCATCCAGCTTCTAGGGTGAGCCAGGTAGGCTGGGGGCGTAGTCCTGACTGCCCGACACCCATTTCACTGTGGCACCTTGTAAGCCACGAACACTGTGCATTAGTAGGGCCGGCCCTGGTCCCCTCCCACTGATCCCCCTAAAGAATTATATCTGACATGCAAGATCTAAACAAACCTATAAGAACAATGAAGTTCCATATAGAGACCATGAAATCAATAGTGGCACGTCTAAAAGAAAGAGATTTTTCTAAGCTCAGTAGACCTGAAGCATGCTGATTTTATATATCTGTTAAAAGCAAATCTCAAAGATCTGAGGTTTTGTGTTGATGATGGGTGACCCTACCAGTTTACTTGTCTACTATTTGGCCTGTCCACATCTCCAAGGATAGTCATGCAAATACGAACAGACAATGATCCATCTAAGAAGGAAAGGAATTCCTGTATGACCCTATTTGGACATCATATTCATTTCTGGGAAAACGAAAGAAGTAGCGGAAAGAAATGTGTATCAGACAATAGTTTCCACAGGAAATGGATGGATTTTAAAACTGAAAAAAAAAGCCAGATTATACAATTTCTCGGGGTTCAAATAAATACTCCAATACCAAATCAAGCGTTCAGAGGAAAGATTTATCAAGATACAGAAACTGGCAAAAGGAGTACAGAAAAACAAACAAATTCAGCTATGAACAGGAATAAGATTACTAGGCATGATATAATCTACAATAAAGTTAACATGGCACATCATAAGTCTCTACAGTGGGATGTAAAAAGACCTATGATGTAGTGGTACCTATTTGAAAGGAGGTACCACTACATCATCATGTACAGTTGAAGCGAGAAAGAAAGACCTCACAACTCTATTTCAACCAAGATACCTTACCATTACTACAGATGCAAGTGCAAAGGGCTGGGGAGCACATCTACAGCAGGTAGAAATGGGATGGTGGAATCATCAAAAGAGAACCGTTTCATCAAACCTGAGGAAACTAAGAGCAGTGTGGAATGCAATGTACAATTTTCAAACACAAATCAGAGGCTCCGACTTAGAGTATTCTTGGATAATATGACAGTGGTAACATACATCAATCATCAGGGTGGAACCAAGAGTCTAACTCTGAGAGAAATAATTAAGATTTTGAATTGGGTAGAAAAAATAATCTCTCCATATCAGCACTTAATGTGTCTGGGAAGGAGAATTTCCTGGCAGGTTTCTTAAGCAGAGAGAAGTTGCTACCAGGAGAATGGGAGCGAAAGACTGATATATTCCAGGTGATTGTCAACAGATTGGGGTGCCCAGAAATGGCTCAGTGACAAATATGAACAAGAAGATGCCATTTTCTTTTCTATTTCCCCCGCCGCCGCTCCCCCTCCCCCCCAGACAATCCGGTCTCTGGGATAAAGGGAATAGATGCATTGGCACAAAGATGGATATTCAATCTGGGATATGTTTTCCCTCCAGTTCCCATGATATATCTGGTGCTAAATAAAATCCGAGAACAAGTGGAAGTATTAGCAGTTTCTCTGGCTGGGTCATTGGGATATGCCAGAGCGACAGCGGAAATGGCACCAACACGGTCACGAGCTTTCTGGCCTCCCAGGATGCATCGGGGCTTCACCATATAATCCCGCCCACTGACTCAGTCAGATCAGTTTTTTGTTTGGTGCGGCAGGAGCCGGACCGAGTCGCAGGCCTTAGCGTCTGCATACACGTGGCATTCACTGAGCGTCCATGTCCGTTAGTGAGCGTCCGTGTCTTTCATCAGTTATCAGAACGGCAGTGTACACCAGTAGCGTCTGAATCCACTCAGCGTCTTGCGAGCGTATTTGATGAATATGGAAGTGTCGTGAGTCTCCCTGTATCCCGCTGTATGGAGGAAGGGTTATACAGTACTAAAAATCTCTCTACTTGTTAGTATGAATTGTTAATTTTGGTACATATTGCATATGAGACCTGTATATTACTGTTGTTTCTGCAAGTTATGTTTGAAAAAACCCAGTAAAAAACAGAAATACAATTTTCCTACTTACTTGTAAGTTATTATGATGGTGGTTTGTATTCTCATATGACAATGTTTAATGTTTTAACATGTGACTGACTGCTAGTATGTGTACTGACTTTTTTATGTTGTCAGTCCTGTTCTGAACCTCAATTCAGGTGCACGGTTGTGGTCAGATTGATCTCTCTTCTATATATCTATATATAGGTGATTTTCAGTCACAAATTGTGTAGTCATAAACAGAATATTACCATGTCTGTGAGCGGCAAAAGTGACAAGGAGAATTTATCAGGCACTCCTACATCCCTAACATGTTTATCTTGTAAAACAGGGTTAATTGGTATAGGCCAGTTGGTCACTTATGAGGGGTTATGTGCGAACTGTTTTGCTTTTCAGCAAAGTAAAAAACAGGAATTGGTTCAACAACCAGCAGAGCCACCATGGAGTATGTTTGCACAGACTTTGTCTTCAATAGCGGACAGGTTAACTCCGGCAGCACCACCCCATGGAATAGGTTACACTATTAACCCATACATGCAGCTCCCTTCCTACGGTTTGGTTCCAGTAGCTTCTACAAGTAACCAAGGTACAGCTAAGACTAAGACAGATACGTCTATATTGCAGACTACACAAGATGATACAACAGATGATGATACCGTATATTCAAATACTGCGTATGATGATCAATCACAGAGTTTCAGCTCAGAGGATGTAGCTGAACTTATTGATGCAATGAAGGCTATTCTCTCTTTGGAGGAAACTGCCAAAACACTGTCAAAATCTAAAGCACCTGTGTTTAAACGAACAAAAACAGTTAAGACTGAATTCCCAGCGTCAGAGGATCTGACGGAAATGATGGAAGAATCCTGGGCGACACCCAGTAAAAAATATAAGATTCCGAAAAAATGGGATTCTTATCCATTTCCTGCTGCGGATTGTTCAAAAAGAGTTCCTCCGAAAGTAGATGCACATGTACTGCGACTCGTGCATAAATCTGCTTTACCATAGTCCTCTACCTCACTAAATGATGTCACAGACAGAAGGGGAGATAGCTTCTTGAAAAATATATTCTCTCTCAGGAGCAGTGGTAAGGCCTGCTATGGCTTCAGCCTGGATGGCAAAGGCAATGGTAGAATGGATGGAGGAACTAGAGAATGGCCTCTCCTCCCTTAATAGGGAGCAGGAGTATCATTTAGGCCGTTTAAGACAAGCTGCCCAATATTTGGAAGAAGCAGCAATTGATATGAGCACGATTGCTTCTAAAGCATCAACCTTGACAGTAGCCGCTCGTAGAGCAGTCTGGCTACGCACTTGGAAAGCGGATGCTGAATCCAAGAAAGAATTGGAAGCATTGCCTTTCAATGGTAATATATATTGTTTGGGAAACAATTGTCTGATATGCTAGAATCGGAAGCTGAATCCAAAAAGGTCAGATTTCCGGCTAGTTATAACCCTAAGACTAGGGGTTCAAAGTTTCGGCCATTCCGATGGCAAGGCAAAGCGAAAGCTAAAGAGGAGTCTAAGCAACCCCAGTTCAATAGATCAGCCAGGGGTAGGAAGCAATGGGCTAGTAGAAAGCCAGCTTCCAAGCCTGAACAGAAACCATCAGCCTAAAGCGACGGGCCTCCACCTGGAGGATTCCAGGGTTGGGGGCCGACTCCTTCATTTTGCACACATATGGCAACAGTCGATGACAGATGCTTGGGTGCGGAAGGTGGTATCTCGCAGATATGGGTTCCCATTCAGGAGGCAGCCTCCTCAAAGATTTTTTTGCACCAGCCCCTCTCGTATAAAGTCGAAGGCCAAAGCCCTGCAAGAAGCAGTCCAAAAATTACTGCAGTTGGGTGTGATTGTCCCAGTACCTCCATCACAAAGGGGACAGGGTTTTTACTCCAATCTATTTTTGATTCAAAAGCCAAATGGGTCATTCCGACCAATTCTCAATCTTAAAATGTTAAACAAATCCATTTGGATTCCAAGGTTCCACATGGAGACATTACGCTCCATAATGTTGGCTATGGAACGGGGAGATTACATGGTATTTCTGGATATACAGGATGCTTACCTACATGTGCCTATAGCGAGGTCTCATCAATGTTACCTCAGGTTTGCCATCCTCCAGGAACATTTTCAGTACCAAGCTTTGCCCTTTGGGCTAGCAACAGCACCCAGGGTGTTTACCAAAATTATGGTGGTTATGGCAGCTTATCTCCGCAAGCAGGGGATAAGAATATTTCCATACCTCGATGACCTGTTAATCCTAGCACATTCGCAGGAGTTACTTTTGAGCAATCTTCAACAGACCGTAGTTTGTTTACAGAGACACGGGTGGCTCATAAACTGGGAAAAGTAGTCTCTGAATCCGTCACAGCGGATGGTTCATTTGGGGGCCATATTGGATTTAGGTCTACAGAGAGTTTTCTTGCCAGAGAAAAAGATAGTCAAGGTGCAGGTCATGACTCAGGAGGCGTTGCACACTCAGACAATGTCAGTCCATGCAGCAATGCGACTGTTGGGTCTGATGGTATCAACCTTTGACATGGTGGAATATGCACAATTCCACTCCAGACCACTACAGCACCGTATTCTGACCAAATGGAACGGAAATCATCAGACAATAAAAAAAGCAGATGATAAAGTTTCCAGTAAACGTAAAAAGGTCTCTAGCGTGGTGGCTACAGACAGACAGACAGACCATTTAAACAAGGGGAGACCCTTTTGTATAAAATAATGGCAAGTCCTGACAACAGATGCCAGTCTTCAAGGCTGGGGAGCGGTACTCGAAAGCCTTTGGTTCCAGGGAAAATGGTTCATAAGGGAAAGTCGCCTGCCAATAAATCTGTTGGAAATAAGGGCAATTTATATGGCTCTAGTTCAGGCAAAGGACAGTCTGCAAGGAAGACCGGTCCAGGTTCGCTCAGACAATGCAACAGCAGTAGCGTACCTCAATCATCAGGGAGGAACTCTTACACCAAAAGATTGATGGAGGAAGTAACTCCCATACTAAGGTGAGCAGAGCTCCATCTTCCAGCATTGTCAGCAGTGTTTGTTCCAGGTGTACTGAACTGGGAAGCGGATTTTCTCAGTCGACACACCATTCAGGAAACCGAATGGGCATTACACCCAGAAGTGTTTCAGACGATAGTGAACAGATGGAGTCTACCAGAAATAGACCTTATGGCGTCTCTTCTAAACAACAAAGTTCCGAGGTACGGATCAAGAACAAAGGATCCTGGAGCGGTCCTTGTAGACGCACTGTCGGTAAAATGGAAATTTCATCTGGCATATCTGTTCCCTCCAATCTCTGTTGCCCAGAGTAGTGAGGAAAATAAAGCAATCAAAAGGAGCCATAATTCTAATAGCTCCAGCTTGGCCAAGAAGGCATTGGTACACAGATATACTGAGGATGTCTGCGGAAACACCGATACTGCTCCCTCAACGTCCAGATCTGCTAATGCAGGGTCCTTGTCGTCACAGCCATCTGGATCGTCTGTCTTTGACGGCGTGACTGTTAACCTCTATCCTAGAAGCTAGAGGATTTTCAAAACAAGTAATTCAAACCATGCTTAGAGCAAGAAAACCTTCTTCAGCTCGTATTTATCATCGAATATGGCAAGCCTATATTCATTGGTGTAGTGAAAAAAGTTTGAATCCAAGATCTTTTAAAGTATCCATGATTTTGGATTTCCTTCAAGCAGGATTGGATAAGGGTTTGAAAGTAGCTTCCTTGAGAGTTCAAGTATCGGCATTAACTGTATGGTTTCAGCGAAAAATTGCTGACTTACAGGATGTGCGTACTTTCTTTCAGGGAGTTGTACACATTCAACCTCCATTTGTTCCTCCTGCAGCTCCCTGGGATTTGAATTTAGTTCTTAAATTCCTTCAGGGACCTCCGTTTGAACCACTTAAGAGAGCAGATCTTAAATGGCTAACGGCTAAAGTACTCTTTCTACTGGCAATGACCTCAGCTAGAAGAGTATCAGATTTAGGAGCGCTGTCGTGTAAGTCTCCTTTCCTAAGGTGCGTTTTTTGTTTTTGTTTTTTTTTTTTCGTTTTTTTTTTCCCCCCAGATAAAGCAGTTTTTCAGAACTAGCTCTGGTTATCTTCCAAAGGTGTTTCAAAGTTTCACCTTTTCAGGTACGGGACTGTCTGCGGGAGAAGAGTCGCTGGACGTAGTCCAAGCTTAAAGAATCCACATAGATCGTACTAGTGCCATCAGAAAAACAGACTCTCTCTTCATCCGCTACGGATTTCATAGAAGAGGATGGCCTGCAAGTAAACAGACGCTGGTAAGATGGCTCCGAATGGTAATATCAGAAGCTTATTCTCATGCAGATCTCCCTACTGTGGCTAATGTTTCTGCTCACTCTACACGTAAGGTAGGTCCTTTATGGGCAGCACAACATGGTGCTTCAGCAGAACAGATTTGGAAGGCAGCCACATGGTCTTCCATAAACACATTCATCAGACATTATGCCTTGGATACTTTTGACTCTCATGACGCAGAATTTGGGCAAAAGGTTCTCCTGACTAAACAGGAGCGTCCCCACCACTAAAAATGGCTTTGGGAATCCCAATGTTATCCTGTGGACCCAGCCAGAGAAATAGACGTTATGGTAAGAACTTACCGTTGATAACGTGATTTCTCTTATATCCACATGTATCCACAGGGGTCCCACCCTGACGCACCTGATTTGAGGATCTTTACAATCACTAAACCTCTTGCATGGAAGGGTGTGCGTGTGTGTTATCGCCTGAATAGGTTTCTACCTGATGCTCCTGCCTAATTGCTGTGGAAAGAACGGATTTGACTGAGTCGGTGGGCGGGCGGGATTATATGGTGGAGGCCAGAAAGCTCGTGACCATTTGGTGCCATTTCCGCTGTCGCTCGGCATATCCCAATGTTATCCTGTGGATACCTGTGGACATAAGAGAAATCACGTTATCAACGGTAAGTGCTTATCATAACGTCTATTTTA
This sequence comes from Pseudophryne corroboree, assembly GCF_028390025.1. Taxonomy (NCBI): domain Eukaryota; kingdom Metazoa; phylum Chordata; class Amphibia; order Anura; family Myobatrachidae; genus Pseudophryne; species Pseudophryne corroboree. Next base: position 715,432,734 of record NC_086447.1, read on the forward strand.
CCATGCTGGCCAGGAAAGAATGGTTTCAATTGCGGTGGAGAGGTCGTTCAAGAAACCCTGGAGTCTGCCAAAATAACAGAACATGTTAATTTACGGCGCTACAGTTAATCAGAATGCGGCATTGCTCAATTTAATGGAATGGAGAGTAAGCGGCAGGTACTGAAAGGAAAAGGTCTGTCAGAGCCAGTGATTCAGGTGATGTTACAGGCAAGGAAACTGAATTCCTCAAATATCTATCTATCATCCAGAATTAGACCCTGGCACTCCGGTCTTGCGTATCACCTACTCAGGTGTCCTCCCATCAGATTAATTCCTGCTGTATATGCTCCATGGATTGGGTGGCACTCAGACTTTTACACATCGGATAAACAGTGAACAAGCCCCGCAGGGCTGCTTTAATGTGACGTTTCGGGGCAAAGATCCCCTTCCTCAGTTTGAGGAAGAGGATCTTTGCCCCGAAACGTCACATTAAAGCAGCCCTGTGGGGCTTGTTCACTGTTTATCCGATGTGTGAAAGTCTCTGAGTGCCGCCCAATTCATGGGGGAAAAAAAAATAAATATATATAATATATATATATATATATATATATATATATATATATATATATATATATATACTCAAAGACAAACGAGGCGGCACTCAGAGTCTTATAAACAGTGTCAAACTTGTATTAAGTGCGATCTACGTTTCGGGGACCATCTCCCCTTCGTCAGGATAACTGCACAAGTGATTCAAACAGACTTAAATAACAGTGAACTTACCCCCGTGTCAGAATCCCCACGCCCGTTCTCCCCTGGCCACGCCACTCAGGCATCCCGTCCGGCGTCACTGCTCACTCCGGCGAAACCGGAAGTGACGTCGCGGCTCCCTCCTGTGTGACCATGGAGACGCTGTACAACAACAAAAGCAGGTGTAAAAACATTGTGTCTAGCAATAAGACTGTAGCATTAGCAGCATTACAGATAAAGTGCATCCAAATAATAACATGACAATTCATTAATCGTGCTAAACAATCTAAAAATATCTGGTCAAAATGACCTTTACAGTTATTTAAAAAGAACAGTGTCACTATTTCCATGTGAACACCTTCATGTGCACACACAGTAAATTAAAACTCAGCGAATGTAAATAACGGCCTCACGGTGCGCCTAGATCATTGGATATGAATACTCAATGCCACTTAGGAACTTCCATATAATTAATTAATTAGTGAAGTAACATCCTGCTCTAACACCTACTGGGGCTTCCTGGTAAATCTGGCCCTCAGGGGGCAAGAAATATACTGCTGCTTCATGGAGGACAACTTGTGGATCTGAACAATTATAACAGGTTGTGCAGGGTTAAAAAGTTATAAGCACATCTGGGCAGTTATATCAGATTCTGAACAGTTGTGGAAAGTTATAAAAAATTAATGAGGCCCAAACTCTCATTGAGCCCACCTGGTTTAAGTGTGTTGAGCCTATGTATCCACATAGACTCAAGCTGCAGCAATTTTTTGCCCCTGTTGCCCCCACGAGGGGACTCAGGGACATGGTCAATGATGCGATGTTTAAACGTGGCCATGCTGTGCCTATGTTCCAGAAAATGCTTGGCCACTGGCTGCTCACCATCCCCAGATGTCAGCGCGTTTCTAATGGCAAGCCTGTGTTGCGCCATCCTCACCTTAAATTGGCATTCCGTTTTACCAATATAGTAACGCCCGCATGGGCAGATAATGGCATAGACCACAAATTTCGAAGTACATGTGAGGGGCCATCTGATGTTAAATCTCTTACCCGAAAAGGGATGTGAGATACTGTCTCCAGGAGACATGTGAGTACACGTAGTGCAACCTGAGCACTTAAAGCAGCCATTTTTACGGGATAGGAAATGCCTAGGGGGAGGTGACTTGAACCTAGTCATGTCAGTTCTAACTAGCCAGTCTCTGATGTTTCTGCCTCGTGTATAACTAGGCATCACCCTCTTGTCTCGAAAGGTTTTTAAGTCTGGATCTGGGAGGGCACCTGAGCAAGTCGGTCCTGCGGGATTTCTGGAGTGCCGGAGCATTTTGGTTGTTATATATATATATATATATATATATATATATATATATATATATATATAAAGTATATATATAAAGTATATATATAAAGTATATATATAAAGTTTTTGAAAATATATTATTGCATTTATCGGAGATGGGGGGGGGGGGGGGGGGTATTGGCACAAGTATTACAATTCCTACATGAAGGATATATTAAGGGTCTAGAAAAGGTATTTTTCCCACGCACTCTGCTGGCTGTTAGTAAGAAGCCTCCAGGCCACTTCACGGCTGCTCTATTACTGGAGGTCCCTAACTAAGCACAAGTCCAGGGCTTGGACCCCACAAAGTCGGCTCAGGCCCGACCACCCTAGGGCAGCACACCATTGAGATACTAAAGTGTTAATAGGTGTTAAGAAAGAAGCAGAAGCTATGGGTTAGAAAGTGCTACAAAAATAAAGGGTGTTAATAAAATACCCAAGAGTAATATTAGTGGGAAAAATAGGAGTGTTACATAAGTGCTAAATAAATAATATGGCGTGCTACCCAAAGGTAGCCCAGTCACAACAGACCTGGGGGCTACCACTCCCCAAACTCACTCACAGCATAATAATATCCAATATGGGTCATACAATTGCTTAATGTACGGCCACATGATAATGGCACATACAAAACATATCCAGATTGAGAGCTAGCTTACCTGGAGGCACCCCTGTATCCTCCAAATGGCACCACAGGACCCAGCATGCCCTCCTAATGCTGGCTCCATCTATGTCTCGCTGAGCTGCAATAAATAGTGGCAAACTGCTCTAATCAAGCTGGTAACAATCCTCAGGTGCTGCGGGAGGGGGTTACTCCAAGCCCTGGACTTATGCTTAGTTAGGGACCTCCAGTAATAGAGCAGCCGTGAAGTGGCCTGGAGGCTTATCATATCTTTTGCAAAACATATTGTGACAAGAACACTGGGATAGTGTTTGAGGGCAGGTATATTTGTCCCAGGTTCTTGTCTTACATGTTTTAGAAAATGTTAACTTCTAGGAAAAATGCTTTTTGTTTTGTCTGAACCTTTTCAGTTTGCTGTAAAAGCTGGGTAAAGGCTCTGAGAGAGAGATAAGGCGAGTTCTAGACATTGGGCCCAGTTCGGGTCTTTGGCCTCACAGAGGGCTAATCAGGGTTTCAGCTGTGTAAGAGTGATATAGTGCTTCTAACCTGATTAGTATGGGCAGACTGCCTGGGAAGGCTGCAGGATCTGTGTGTGAGAGACACGCTTTCTGATGCAAGTAAGCTATAAGGTATGTACTGAAGAACTCTGTGTTTTGTTTAGTGACAGTTAGGAACATCTTATGTTTAGTTAGTGCCGGACAGGCAAGGTATTTTTATTTTGGGGTTTGTTTTATTTTCTGTTTCAATAAAACTGGCCGGGGTCAGTTGTACCAGAAACTGGACTTGTGTTGTTCCTCAGCTGCTGCGTGCTGCCATATTCCCCAGGAAAAGGCACCTTGCACCCCTACAGTGTTACAACTTGGTGGAGAATGCGAGCAGGCCGTTCTGCGCATAAGTGAAAGCAGCAGCTTTGTGAGGCCTGCAGAAAACGGTGGTTTATGCAGATACAGCCCAGTGTGAAGTTACTGAGACTCACCCCTGAGGGTTTGATATATGTCCTGGGTGAAAGCAGCTGCAAAGCCGCCTGAAAAATCTGTTGACATGGAGGATCTGCTTAAAGCCTTGCTGCAAGCTACAGCGGCTCAGCAGGAGGCCAACCGACAGCAGCAGGTGGCAATGGAGGAAAATTGGAGACTACAGCAGGAGGCCAACAGACAGCAGCAGGTGGCAATGGAGGAAAATAAGAGACAACAGCAGGCAGTTGTTGATGAACTTTACAGGCAACAGCGTCAGGATAGAGAGGCCTTAGCAGAAGTGGTGCAGAGACTTGCAGCTCGGGTTGGAGATGTGGCCGTCAGTGCTCCAACCAGCTCTAGTTCTATACGAGCCAGTCACTTCCTGCAGAAAATGACAGAGGCTGATGATGTGGAGGCCTATCTGACCACGTTTGAAAGGACTGCCGAGCGTGAGAACTGGCCGAAAGCACAGTGGGCCAGTCTGCTGGCACCTTTCCTGTCAGGTGAGCCCCAAAAAGCTTACTTTGATTTAAGCCCTGCTGAGGCTCGGGACTATGATAAACTAAAGACTGAGATCCTGACCCGCCTGGGAGTCACGCTGTCAGTACGAGCACAACGGGTGCACCGTTGGCTGTACGCCATGGAGAAGCCTCCGCGCTCCCAGATGCACGACCTTATTCAGCTAACAAAAAAATGGCTGCAGCCAGAGACATTAACTGGTCCCCAGATGGTGGAAAGAGTCGTCATGGACCGCTACTTGAGATCTTTGCCCATGGTCCTGCGCAAGTGGGTGAGCCATGGAAACCCGGGTACTGCTGACCAATTAGTGGACATGGTAGAGAGGTATTTGGCAGCAGAGGAACTACTGATGACCACCCAGCAACCCATAGATCCTCGACAGCGCCCTTCAGTAAAGACTGGTAAGACTGTTCCGTGGGAAAACGTTGCTGGGCGGTTAAGAGAACGCAAGGCTGGAGAGACTGTAAACACTGGCCCTGGAAACAGGCCAATGGGGCTAGAACGGTCTATGCTGCCCAAATGGGTTGATAATCGTGTGGTTAAATGTTTTAGGTGTGGTATGCCAGGTCATGTTATTGCCAATTGCCCAGTCACGCAAGAACCCATGCAATGTGATGCTGCCTTTGAATGTCGCAGAATGTCTTTCTTTGCTAGGTTAGCCTGTACTGTGGTACCTTCACCTGAGCTGGAAAAACAAATGTGTGATGTGTTCTTAGAAGGTAACCGGGTAGAGGCCTTGCTAGATTCAGGAAGTTTAGTTACCCTCGTGAAAGCTGGGTTAGTGAACCCCTTAAAGGTCCAGCAAATACCTATTGGGGTAACTTGCATACATGGGGATACCCAATATTATGCCACTGCTGAGGTGAATATAGAAACTTGTTGTGGGTCAGCAATGGTTAAAGTGGGACTGGTCCCTACCTTGGTGCATGAGGCCATAATAGGGAGGGATTTTCCTCATTTTTGGAAACTGTGGGAATCACGGTTATCAACAGATGTGAGAAGTAAAAAGCCAGTTGATAATACCGGTGATTTTATGGATGTACGTGGGTCTTCGGAACTTTCTGGCCCTTTGCCTTTTGCTAGTTTGGCTGGGGAAGTGACAGATGGGGAGTCCAGTGAGGACCCTCTTGCCGGGAACAGAGACATAGTAGTTAGAACTGAAAGCGTGCCTGACCTGGAGGTAAAGAAGGATCTGTTTGCGTCTGAACAGTTAAAGGATCCTACCTTAATAAAGGCTAGAGAGAATGTTAAGATTGTTAATGGGGAACCTGTGGTACCAGGTGACAGGGTTACGTATCCCCACATGGCCATCTGTAATGAGCTCTTGTACCACATTGTCAAAAGGGGTGAGGATGTGGTGGAACAGCTGGTAGTTCCCCAGCCTTATCGGAGAACGGTACTAGATTTAGCTCATAGTCACGTTACCGCAGGACATTTAGGGGCAGAAAAAACCACTGAAAGAGTTTTACAAAGGTTCTTTTGGCCAGGGGTTTATAAAGAAGTGTCTGAATATTGTTCTTCCTGTCCTGAATGCCAGTATCATGCCCCTAGACCCCATTTCAGGAGCCCACTAGTTCCCATGCCTATTATAGAGGTCCCGTTTGACAGAATAGCCATGGATCTCGTGGGGCCCTTGTTAAAGTCTGCTCGGGGCCATCAGTATATCCTGGTAATTATGGACTATGCCACTCGATATCCTGAGGCTGTCCCTTTACGCACTATCACAACCAAGGCGATAGCTAGGGAGCTGGTGCAGGTATTTAGTAGAGTGGGAATACCAAAAGAAATTTTGACTGACCAAGGTACTCCATTTATGTCAAGGATCATGAAAGAATTGTGCAAGTTATTTAAGGTCACTCACCTCAGGACGTCCATCTACCATCCCCAAACTGACGGGTTGGTGGAAAGGTTTAATAAAACATTAAAAAGTATGTTAAAAAAGGTTGTTGAGAGAGATGGGAAAAACTGGGATTGTTTGCTGCCCTACTTGTTAATGGCCATCAGAGAAGTTCCTCAGTCCTCTACGGGGTTTTCTCCATTTGATTTGTTGTATGGTAGACACCCCAGAGGGCTGTTGGATGTTGCCAAAGAGACGTGGGAAGGACAGCCCACTCCTTATAGAAGCGTTATTGAGCATGTAACACAAATGCAGGATAGGATTGCAGCCGTGGTACCTGTTGTCAGAGAGCACATGGAACAGGCCCAAAGTGCTCAACAGAGGGTCTATAACCGGAGTGCCAAGATACGGGAATTTGCTCCTGGAGATAGAGTTCTTGTTTTGGTACCCACTGTGGAAAGCAAATTCCTAGCTAAATGGCAGGGTCCATTTGAGATTAGGGAAAAAGTGAATGAGGTTAATTACAAAGTATACCAGCCGGGAAAGAGAAAACCCGAACAGATCTACCATGTTAACTTAATCAAACCCTGGAAAGATAGGTTGTCTCTGTCAGCGGAGCCTTGCCCTTTGGTGTCTTCACCCCGGTTGCTTCCCGCAGTGAAGGTGTCAGAGACATTATCAGCTGATCAGAACAATCAGGTTAAAGAATTTCTCATCCAAAATAGGGAGGTATTTTCAGAGCTGCCTGGCCGAACGACCATAATAAAACATGACATTGTCACAGAACCAGGGGTCAGGGTTCATTTAAAGCCATATAGGATTCCTGAAGCTCAGCGAGAAGCTATTTCTAAGGAAGTTAAAACCATGTTAGAACTTGGAGTCATAGAGGAGTCTAACAGTGAGTGGTCCAGTCCCATAGTGCTCATCCCGAAGCCCGACGGTAGCATACGCTTCTGTAATGACTTTCGTAAGTTAAATGAGGTGTCCAAGTTTGACGCATACCCCATGCCCCGTGTGGATGAGCTTGTAGAAAGGCTGGGAACAGCCAGGTTTCTCACCACATTGGACCTGACCAAAGGTTACTGGCAAATACCTTTATCTGATAGCGCCAAAGAAAAAACAGCCTTTTCGGTTCCGGAGGGGCTGTACCAGTATAAGATGTTACCCTTTGGGTTGCATGGGGCTCCAGCAACCTTTCAACGGGCGATGGATAAAATTTTGCGGCCCCATAGAAAATATGCAGCTGCCTATTTGGATGATGTGGTAATTCACAGTACAGACTGGGGGTCACATTGAGTCCAGTACTGCTTGTACTTTAACCAAATCAGAGAGGCAGGGTTAACTGCTAACCCAAAGAAGTGCTGCCTCGCAATGGAGGAGGTCAAATACTTGGGCTTCACCATAGGCAGAGGTCTGATTAGGCCCCAATTGAATAAAGTTGATGCTATTCAAAACTGGCCTCGTCCAGTGAATAAAAAACAGGTAAGGGCTTTTTTGGGAATTACTGGGTACTATAGACGGTTTATTCCTAATTTTGCGACCACAGCGGTGCCGTTGTCAGACCTTACCAAAGGGAAGCAGTCAAATGTGGTGAAATGGAACCCTGATGCAGAAAAGGCGTTCCAAGCGTTAAAAGTGGCTTTGTGTTCACAACCGGTGTTGATAACACCAGATTTTTCAAAAGAATTTGTGGTACAGACAGATGCCTCAGAGGTAGGGATAGGTGCTGTGCTGTCCCAAACCAGAGATGGGGACGAACACCCTATCATTTATTTGAGTAGGAAACTCAATGAGCATGAAAAAAGGTATGCCATTGTGGAAAAGGAGGCTTTGGCCATTAAGTGGGCACTAGATACCTTGAGATATTACCTCTTGGGTAGACAATTCAGACTAGTGACAGACCATGCCCCTTTAAAATGGATGTATGTAAATAGAGGCAAGAATGCTCGTGTAACTAGATGGTTTCTAGCGTTGCAGGACTTTAAGTTTACTGTCGAACATAGACCGGGAACACAATTGGCCAACGCAGATGCATTGTCTCGCATCTTCTGTTTGGGGGCTACAAGTGTTCCGGCCCCTAGGTCGAAACAGGGGAGGGGGATATGTGACAAGAACACTGGGATAGTGTTTGAGGGCAGGTATATTTGTCCCAGGTTCTTGTCTTACATGTTTTAGAAAATGTTAACTTCTAGGAAAAATGCTTTTTTGTTTTGTCTGAACCTTTTCAGTTTGCTGTAAAAGCTGGGTAAAGGCTCTGAGAGAGAGATAAGGCGAGTTCTAGACATTGGGCCCAGTTCGGGTCTTTGGCCTCACAGAGGGCTAATCAGGGTTTCAGCTGTGTAAGAGTGATATAGTGCTTCTAACCTGATTAGTATGGGCAGACTGCCTGGGAAGGCTGCAGGATCTGTGTGTGAGAGACACGCTTTCTGATGCAAGTAAGCTATACAGTATGTACTGAAGAACTCTGTGTTTTGTTTAGTGACAGTTAGGAACATCTTATGTTTAGTTAGTGCCGGACAGGCAAGGTATTTTTATTTCGGGGTTTGTTTTATTTTCTGTTTCAATAAAACTGGCCGGGGTCAGTTGTACCAGAAACTGGACTTGTGTTGTTCCTCAGCTGCTGCGTGCTGCCATATTCCCCAGGAAAAGGCACCTTGCACCCCTACAGTGTTACAATATGTAACGAAGAGCTCTAAATTTTCTATTATTACATAGTATATAGTTCTTCTTACTAACAGCCAGCAGAGTGCGTGGGAAAAATCCCTTTTGTTTTTCTTGTCTAGAGTAACCCCCTCCCGCAGCACCTGAGGATTGTTACCAGCTTGATTAGAACAGTTTGCCCCCTATTTATATTAAAGGTCTAGCAATAGCTACCCTCAAGGTACAAATGTCAGCCCTCAGTGTTTTACTGGATGCAAAGTTGGCAGAGGAAAATCTAGATAATATTTTGTCAGGCAATAAAAAGACTGAGACCACAGATGAGATCCGCTATGGCTCCCTGGGACTTGATGAGTCCTCCATTCGAACCTCTTGAAGAAATCCACCTAAAACATTTGACGACATGGAAGGTAGTATTAATAGCAATTACATTGGCTAAAAGAGTGAGTGAGTGAGATACAGGCCTTATGGGCAGAAGAGCCTTATATAAATATCAGACCAGATAGAGTGATAGTAAGAACAAATCTGGAGTTTGTTTCTAAAGTGGTGTCAGTGTTTCCCCTTAACCATGATATCGTCTTGCCAGCATTTTTCCTTGAACCACGTAACAAGATGGAGAAACGGTTGAATACCTTCGACCTGGTGAGGGCAATTTCCATTTATCTCTCAAGATTGGAGAAGGGGAGGAAAACAAAGCACCTAATTGTTCTGCCTACAAGAATTGGGAAAGGACAATCTCCCACTAAACATACCATTGCCAGTGGGATCACGCAACTCACTAGCTTCATATACGAGAAAAAAGACTCCAGAAACCAGCAATTCACAAAGCACATTTGATACTGGCAGTGGCAACTTCATGGGCGAAGAAAGCAGAAGCTTCACTTAAGGATATCTGCAAAAGTAGTACCTTGGTCTTCTGTTCATATGTTCACTAGCTATTATGCGCTGGATGTATCGGAATCTTCCTTTGGATATAAGGTGCTGCAGGAAGCCCTTAAATTTTTGATTATGCAGTAAACTTGTAAATATTTACTGCGCCCCTGACTCCCAGTGTAATGGCTGCCATGGAGGAACAAAGAAGTAAACATTGGATTATACTCACCGATTTAAGTCTGTTTCTTCGAGAGACTACATGGCAGCTACTAGATCCCACTAGACATAGAGTAGGAGGTGGCGCTAGAATATATAGCAGGGGGGGGGGGGGGAGGGGGGGGCGGTCCCTGAAAAAACTTTCTGTCTATACTAAGGGGAACAGGTCCTATTCCCAGTGTAAATGGCTCCCATGGAGTCTCAATAAACAAAATTATCAGCGAGTATAATTCAAAGTTTACTAGAATTATCCAGTACAATGCAGGAAATATACTAGTGTTCATTCTAGCAACCTGCACCTGTCACAACCAATACAGTTCCTCTTTTCTGTCTGGGGTGTCACTGTATGCTCTGGTGCTTCTAGCACACTCTCTGGTCTGTATCTCTGTGCTTAGATACAGACCAGAGTGTGCTTGAAGCACCAGAGCATAGAGACACCCCAGGTAGGAAAGAGGAACTGCATGGGTTGTGACAGGTGCAGGGTGCTAGAATGAACACTAGTATATTTCCTGCATTGTACTTAAGAGCGGTCTCCAAATACCTGCGGTCATTGACCGTGGCTACTGCTTCACCGGGGGCTATCCTGTTAGCCCAGATAAACCACATCTCGTGGTGGCTTATCGGGTCTGTGGCTGTGAAAAAACACAGGTTTCACTGAACCTGTGTGTCTTCGCACCAAAGTGTTTGTTTACAGGAGATCTAATTGGATATCCCATTAAAAAAATTAATAAATTACGGTAACCGTGAAAAAACTGCCATTTTTGCTCCCGATGTTTAATTGCACCTATTGGGATAATAACACCAATGGTATGAGGTGTTGGATTGATCATGTTTTAAAATTATGTAAGATTCATCTTGTGTTGAATGGAGATCTTGTGTTTGGGGGGGGGGGGGGTTGTGTTCTTTTTTTTTTTCTACATTGTTGCTGTGCAACCAGGCCATTACCTCGTTATGAATGTGAGGCAGTGCTGTTAAGTATCCTATTACCAAAGGGCAGCCTATTAGGAACTCCAGTAGATTGTAATAGTATGGACATTCTTTTTAATGTCCAGTGGGGGAAGTTGTTAATTGTTTGGCATTCAGGATTGCGACAAACATATTGCATGATCTCAATCTCAAGAAAGTAATCCTGACACAATAGTAATGTTAGTTCAAGCATTTTACATTTTCAAGTGTTGACATTATAGCCTAGCCTGATGCTTTACCATCATGTTTAAGGTTCTAATGCTTATGCTCAGAGGTGCAAGTAGAAAAAATGTCTTAACTACTGTGCACGCGTGCCCAAAAAAAAGGGTGTGGCCAAATTATTATTATTATTACATTTTATTTATAGGGCGCCACAAGTGTTTCGCAGCGCCGTACAAAGGACAGTACAGGGAGACAAAACTTAGCATAACAGTAAATAAATAACAAAAATGGAGTGCAGGTAACAAAGAGCAACACAATTCTCAAAACATAATACAGCTTAGATGCAAGTAGCGAAGGAGTAATCATTGTACTACTTGGGGCTGGCGGCCATAAATAGAGATGAGCCTTAACCAGCAGGACAGAAAGCAGGTAAAGATGGTCGCTGAGTGAAATGTGTCAAGAATAGGGTTTAGACAAGAGGAAAGAGGGCCCTGCTCTGAAGAGCTAACAATCTAGTGGGGAGGGGCAACAGACAGATGACATGAGGTGCAAGCAGGTAGAAGCCTGATGGTGGTATGCGAGCAAAGCAGAGATGTCCAAGGCAGGGGGATGGAGGAGCAGCCTAAGGACTAGGTTATGCATTGGAGGGGTACGCTTTGATGAATAGGTGGGTTTTCAATGCCCGTTTGAAGCTTTGCAAGGTCGGGGAGAGTCTAATGGAGCGGGGGAGCGCATTCCACTGAAGTGGTGCAGCACGGGCAAAATCCTGAACTCGTGCATGGGAAGCAGTGACCAAGGCAGAGGAGAGGCGACGGTCATCAGCCGACCGTAGTGGGCGGGAGGGAGTATGAAGGGAGAGGAGGTTAGAGATGTAGGGAGCAGTGGAATTAGAGATGGCCTTGTATGTGAGGGTGAGGAGTTTGAAGAGGATTCTGTAGGGGAATGGGAGCCAGTGTAGATTTTGTTGAAGGGGAGTGGCAGAAGTGGAGCGGCGGGAGAGGAAGATGAGCCTAGCTGCAGAGTTGAGGACAGATTGGAGGGGAGCGATGTGGGAGCAAGTGAGGCCAGTGAGGAGCACATTGCAGTAGTCAAGTCGTGAGATGACCAGTGAGTGGATGATAAGTTTAGTTGCACTCTGGGAGAGAAATGGCCTGATGCGAGCAATGTTGCGTAGCTGGAACCGACAAGATTGCGCCAGAGCTTGGATGTAGGGTGCAAAGGAGAGGGAGGAGTCAAGAGTGACGCCCAGGCAGCGGAGTTGGGGAACGGGGGAGATGATAGTGTTGTCAACAGTGATAGAGATGTTTGTAGGGGGTGTTGCTCTGGCTGGGGGAAAGATAATAAGTTCAGTTTTATCCATGTTGAGCTTCAGAGAGCGCTCAGACATCCAGGAGGAGATGGCAGAGAGGCAGCTGGAGACCTGAGAGAGGACAGAGGGGGACAGATCAGGAGAGGAGAGGTAGAGTTGTGTGTCATCAGCATAGAGGTGGTATTGAAGGCCAAAGGAGTTAATGAGCGCACCCAGGGAAGAGGTGTAGAGGGAGAACAGAAGGGGGCCTAGGACAGAACCCTGAGGGACACCAACAGGAAGGATGGAAGGGTGTGAGGTGGTTCCGGAGGCAGACACAGAGAAGGAGCGGTTAGTGAGGTATGAGGTAAACCAGTCAAGGACGGTGCTAGAGAGGCCAACATTTTGGAGTGTGCGGAGGAGGAGAGGGTGATCCACGGTGTCAAAGGCAGCAGAGAGGTCCAGAAGGATGAGCAAAGAGAAGTGGCCCTTGGATTTGGCCGAAAGCAGGTCACTGGTGACTTTCACCAGGGCAGTCTCGGTGGAGTGGAGTGGGCGAAAGCCAGATTGTAGTGGATCAAGGATAGAGTAGTCAGAGAGGTAGCTTGTGAGACGGCTGTAGACCAGTCGTTCAAGTAGTTTAGAGGCGAAAGGGAGAAGAGAGATGGGGCGGTAGCTAGTGAGTGATGAAGGGTCGAGGTTGGCTTTTTTGAGAATAGGGGACACCAGAGCATGTTTGAATGGTGAGGGAAAGATGCCAGTAGAGAGCGATAGGTTAAAGAGGTGAGCAAGGTGGGAGCATGCAGAGGGGGGGAGAGAGCGGAGAAGACGGGAGGGGAGGGGGTCCAAGTGGCAGGTTGTGGGGGGAGAGGATAAGATGAGGGAGTGGACTTCCTTGTCTGAGGTGGGACGGAAGCAGGACAGAGTGGGATAGATGGACGGGAAGGATGGTGGGAGCAGGGGGGCTGCAGAGGGGTGACGGGAGGAGATGTCATTTTGAATATCCTCAATTTTGGAGATGAAGAAGGAGGCAAAGTCAGTGGGAGTGAGGGAGGAGGGGAGGGGAGGAGGAGGAGGGGGGCGAAGGAGAGTGTTGAAAGTTTCAAAGAGTCGGCGTGGACTGGAGGACTGAGAAGAGATGAGTGTTTGGAAAAAGGATTGCTTGGCGAGAGAAAGAGCAGAGCTATAGGAAGAGAGGATAAACTTGAAATGGAGAAAGTCCGCCAGAGAGTGGGATCTCCTCCAGGAGCGTTCTGCAGACCGTGAACATTTTTGTAGGAATCGTGTGAGTTTGGTGTGCCAGGGTTGGGGTTTGGAGCGGCGGAGGGGGACAGATGAGAGGGGGGCCACAGAGTCAAGAGCAGCAGTAAGGGAAGAGTTATAGAAGGAGGCTGCCTTGTTGGGACAAGTCATAGTGGAAAGAGGAGAGAGGAAGGTCTCGAGGGAGGATATGATAGTGGGGTTGAGGGACCCGAGATTGCGTCTGGTGATGGTGGGTCTGGGTGTGGAGCTGAGAGGGTGAAAGAAAGCAAATGGTGGTCAGAGAGAGGGAAGGAAGAGTTAGAGAAATTAGAGATCACATCGGTGGATGAAGACCAGGTCGAGGGAGTGGCCGAGATTGTGAGTAGGGGTGGAGGACCATTGAGAAAGTCCAAAGGAGGTGGAAAGAGCAAGAAGGTTAGAGGAAGCTGCATTAGTGATATCGATAGGGATGTTAAAGTCACCGAGGATGATAGAGGGGAGGTCGGAGGAGAGAAAGTGGGGAAGCCAGGCAGCAAAGTTGTCAAGGAAAGGTGTACAGCGGCCAGGGGGGCGGTAGATCACTGCCACATGGAGGTGAATGGGGTAGAAGAGGCGGATAGTGTGGACCTCAAAGGTGGAGAAGGTGAGGGAGGGCTCAGGTGGGATGACACGAAAGGTGCAGTTAGAGAGAAGGATGCCCACGCCTCCACCCTGGCGGCCATCAGGTCTGACCGTGTGGGTGAAGGAGAGGCCTCCGTAGGAGAGGGCAGCAGGGGAGGTGGTGTCAGAGGAGGAGAGCCAGGTTTCAGTGATGGCGAGAAGGTTAAAAGAGTGGGAGATGAAGAGGTCGTGGATAGTTGGCAGCTTGTTGCAGATTGATCTAGCATTCCAGAGTACACAGGGGAAGGGAAGGGAGGGGACGGGGGAAATGGGGATCAGGTTGGCTGGGTTCTGAATGCGTGTGGGTAGTCTGGAAATTTGGGTGGCGGGTGATCTAGCAGTGAGGATTGGTATGGGACAGGATCGAGGAGCCATAATTCCTGCTCAGTAGTGTTGTTCTGAGGAAAAGTATTGAATGGAGTGGCTGTAATAAAGAAATAAGAATAAGAAGGGGGATGTAGTCAAAGCAGAGACAGTGGAGACCAGTTTTTTTTTGGGAAATAATGGAGGGAATGGAAACAGAGAATGTTACCCAGTGGTTGAAGAGAGTATAAATGAGGAGCAGAAAGCAATGTGTGAGAGCAGTATGGCTGTTACTTAAGCAGACAGGGAGTTCAGTGTCCAGGCTGTGTGGATTGCAGGCATTGGTGGTTCTGGATTAGGTTACTCTCTGTAGGCTGTTGATTGCAGGTGTGGAAGATAGTCTGCTGTCCTTCTGTTCTTCTCATGGTCATCTCCGATTATCTCCAAGGTCATATCGCCATACTTAACACTAACATACTTCACAGCTAAGATGCTACACAGCCAGAGGCTTATACAGCCACTATGTACTGATTAAATAAAGATACAGTCTAGATTGCTAACAGCACCCACCCACTGAGACCCCACCCACAACAAAAGGTCAGCTACAGGTGTGAACAACAATAGAGCAGGACATCCCCCACTAGTACACAGAGAACTCCTACTATAGTAGTGGTTAGGAATAACTATAAACAAAGACACAGGTTACCTATCACAATTCATAAGTAAGCATAGAACTTGCAGGGATGAGAGTCATGTAGGAGTGAGATAAAGTACCTATCACAATTGGCATGGCCAATGGGGCATGGCCAATGAAAATAGGGGTGTGATACACATATAGGGGGGCAGATACACACATGCCCCCATGGTGCCAGATACACACATGCCCCCACAGTGCCAGATATGCCCCTACTTTGCCAGATGCACATGCCCCCAGAGTGCCAGATATGCCCCAGCAATGCAACCCACTGCACTGTCTCCTGCTGCTGGGGAGAGGAGAGCACAGCATGTGCCCCTCCTACCCTCGGTCCGGTTTCCGCATCCTCCTGCGGCGGCCCGTATTTTAGATCTGGCGTCGGTGCGCAAGCCAATCGGGGCTCGCGGTTCGGCAGCTCCTGATTGGCTGCCGGTCTGTGAGCTCTGATTGGCTCAGGAACCACTGCGGCCGCCGAACTGTTCCTGTCCAGAAGGAGAGGAGAGGCGCATGCTGCGCTCTCCTCTCTCCCTAAAGTGTGAGGCGGCAGTAATGGCCGGGCGCGTCACTGGTGCGCTGAAATGTGTGCGGGTGGTGGTACGGCATACCCGCTGCAAAATTCTTAAGGGTACACCGTACCCGCACACTTGCACCACTGCTTATGCTTAAAATAACATTATTATTGTGCCTGCTCAACATTATGCTATCGGTGATGTGATAGTAGACATTCTGAATGCTTCCTCCCACTCCTACCTACAAGATTTCTCATGTGCTGCTCCCTTTCTCTGGAAATCTCTACCTCTCCCCCTCATACCACTTTCACATCTTCAATGCTGGATCCCACCCGAGAATTGGAAACGGGTCCTTACCAGGTGGGATCCGGCATTGGAGGCTGCTTGTTGGCTTCCCGACCCGATAATTTGCCGGGTCGGTTGCCATAGCGGTGGGGGGTGGAGCCATCGGCAGGGTTGGGGGTGGCGGTGGGAGATGAGCTCATCTCCGCGCCGCCTCTCCCTATGCTGTGAATGGGTACCGGGTCGCATCAACCCGGCAATCCATTCACACTGCGCCTGACCCGGGAATAACCCTTCTTATTACCCGGGTTGAATTACCGGGTCAGGGGACCCAGGAATTCAGACATGGCCCTTTCACACTGCAACAAATAGTTTACCACCTTTTTATCTCAGGCGCTCCTCAACTAATACAGTGTTCAATCTCTCAGATTTAAAGGAGACATATGCCCTTGGAAAATAGAACATAAAAATACATAGTGTGATATTGTAACAATGGGAGAAGACAGGTAAAACAATCTCTAGAGGTGCCAGACTCGTACCGCATCAGGTGGTCTACTAATATGTAGACAGTTGCGCAGTATTTAGAGCGGGTCACCGTCTTAGATATATCCTGACTCCTTCCAACGTCTCGGGGGTGTCCCCTTCTTATTTCAACCCAAGGTGCATGTGAATAAAAATGGTACTCCAATGGTGCATTACCATAAAAATTTTTATTCATAAGATTTAAAACTTTTTAAAAGGTGGGTTCTTACCAGACTGAATGGTCTACATGAAACAGTAGACAACAGCATTTGTTACACATCAAACAACCAGGCGTCCCCAGGAGTAGTTGTATACAGCCAGGCAAGAGCTCCACACACGTCCTGCTACCTTCACCAGGTAGCAGGTAGCAGGACGTGTGTGGAGCTCTTGCCTGGCTGTATACAACTACTCCTGGGGACGCCTGGTTGTTTGATGTGTAACAAATGCTGTTGTCTACTGTTTCATGTAGACCATTCAGTCTGGTAAGAACCCACCTTTTAAAGTTTTAAATCTTATGAATAAAATTTTTTATGGTAATGCACCATTGGAGTACCATTTTTATTCACATGCACCTTGGGTTGGAATAAGAAGGGGACACTCCCGAGACGTTGGAAGGAGTCAGGATATATCTAAGACGGTGACCCGCTCTAAATACTGCGCAACTGTCTACATATTAGTAGACCACCTGATGCGGTACGAGTCTGGCACCTCTAGAGATTGTTTTACCTGTCTTCTCCCATTGTTACAATATCACACTATGTATTTTTAGGTTCTATTTTCCAAGGGCATATGTCTCCTTTAAATCTGAGAGATTGAACACTGTATTAGTTGAGGAGCGCCTGAGATAAAAGGTGGTAAACTATTTGTTGTATTTCTGTCTATCGGGAGTATTGGTGATACTTCTAACCACTTTTCTTTTTGGCGGCTCAGGCGCACTAATTGTGATCTATTGTTTGCACAAAATTGTCCCTTTCACACTGCAAACTGACCCGTGTCGACCCTGCAATATGCCGGTCGATACCAGGTTATTTGTGCGTTGTGAAAGGGGTATCAGACTCTCCACCTCTCTACAAAATTTCAAACGGTCTCTGAAGACCCCACTTCTTCACCAAACCCAGCCTAATCTCATCCTAACTCTCTGTTCCACGCGCACTGTCTACCCCATCTGTGTCACCCAGTCTGTCTGCCCCTCCCCTTTTAGAATGTAAGGTCTCACGAGCATGGTCCTCAACCCTCATGTGCTTATCCTTTGCTTACTTAAACTGTCTTCATCGCCACCAAATCCAATGGTTTTCTGCCCCCCCTGATACTTATGTCCGTGTCGTCTGCTGCTGTAGCTATGTTTTATTTACCCTGTGCTTGTCCTATATTGTCTTCAACTGTAAGTCACTATTTTCCTGTTCTTCATTATTTTGTTTATGTACTCTGTAATTGGGCGCTGCGGATCCCTTGTGGCGCCATGTAAATAAAGGACGACAATAATAATAATAATAATAATAATAATAATAATTGCAAAGCTTCAAACGGGCACTAAAAACCCACCTATTCATCAAAGCATACCTTTCCTATGCATAACCTAGTCCTGAAGCGGCTCCTCCATCCCACTGCCTCATGCCTTGAACATCTCAGCTTTGCTTACATACTGCCATCAGGCTACCTCCCGCTTGATTGCACCTCATGTCATCGGTCTGCGACCCTTCCCACTAGATTGTTAGCTCTTCAGAGCAGGACCCTCTTTCCTCTTGTTATCAAAGTCCTCGTCTCGACACATTTCGTTCGCAGCTCTCCCCTACTCAGACCACCTTTACCCTATTTTTTGTTTTTTTTGTCTCCTGCTGGTAAAGGCTCATCTCTATCTATGGCCGCCAGCCCCAAGTAGTATGATGATCACTCCCTCACTGCTTACACCTTAGCTGTATTATGTCTTAAGAATGTGTGGTGATTTTTGTTACCTGTACTTTTTATTTCTGTTATTTACTGTAATGCTAAGTTTTGTCTCCCTGTACTGTCCTTTGTACAGCACTGCGAAACACTTGTGGCGCCTTATAAATAAAATGTAATAGCAATATTGAATCCATCAAGTGGATATGATAGTTTCTTGTAAAACCAGCTGTGACCAGTAGGTAGAGCATTATTTCTAGGACAATCTGCATTACTGTCTTAAACTATACTGATCATATGGAAGTTTAACAATATCGTAACCCGGTGTGGAGACCTAAAGTTTATCCATTCTAGCATGTTTCGTTTTGTATATGTGAATATATTTGTTCAATTTATATTCTACGCTTTATATTGTTTCTTTAGGCCTTTCTAAAGAAGATCTGAACGGGTCTTTAAACATAAAGTAAGAATTTATGTTTATTCCATTTTGTGTGTATTGGGGGCAATTCGCAGTTCGAGTTGATCGCAGCATCAAATTTGTTAGCAGTTTGGTAAAACCATGTGCACTGCAAGGGGGGCAGATATAACATTTGCAGAGAGAGTTAGATTTGGGGGGGTTATTTTGTTTCTGTGCAGGGTAAATACTGGCTGCTTTATTTTTACACTGCAATTTAGATTTCAGTTTGAACACACCCCACCCAAATCTAACTCTCTCTGCAAATGTTATATCTGCCACACCTGTAGTGCAAATGGTTTTGCCCAACTGCTAACAAATTTGATGCTGCGATCAACTCTGAATTACCCCCATTGTGTGGTATGTGTGGGTCCTCCCCCCCTCCCCCTTTCCCAAATGGGTCATTCCAACACTGATACCTGTCCGACTTGGGCATTTAAATTAACTGGCAATAAGAAAAAGATGCGTTATTTTATTTGAATTACATTTGTGCTCAACTTTATCATGTCTTTCCATAGCCTGAACACTGCTTGCGCACCCTTACAAGATGTAAAGTGTTCTGTGAGAACTAAAGAAATTGTGCTCAAGAGGTAAGCAACTATGAATATAACACAAAACCAGACATGTAGAAGTGCCCACAATTTATTTATTTCCAGACAGGAGATTCTGATATTTCCAATGATCTGTTTATACAATAAATACGCCTGTGTGTGAAGTTGTTGTGTCCATTGTTCAGTGAATGCGTACACTTTGGAGACTGAGGTTATATCTGGAGACAGAGCCGTCTTTTCATTTGGGCTCAATGGGCACTTGCCCAAGGGTCTCAGGAGTATAAGGACCCTAGGCTGATAGCTGAGGGCCCCCCTCTTTCCAGGAGTACCAGATTTTTGAAAATCTGTCCTGAGGAGCCGCAGATATCTGACTTCAAAGTAGTGGCCCCCCTCCAAGCCTGTTAATTGCTCTTCCCAACCAGATATCTCGGTTTCTGTTTGACTTAGAGTTTTTCTGAGGATAAACGTCAAACGCCGTGACTCTCCCCTTTCGGTAGACACTAGCAGCTTGTCTCTACTATGCCCAGAACCAGAGATACCGGCCTTCAAGCAGCTGGTCCATGCTCCAGCTACACACGCCTAATATTCAGTTTTGTATACTGTATTCATTTGTGTATTTCTCTGGCTCCAGAACTCTGATCCCACCTCCTGAAAGGCAGGACTCTCTAGTTTTGTATCCCATTCAAAGCTAAGAAATCTATTTCCAGAAACTTGAGATCTGCAGTTAAGCAAGCTGCTCTCCCACCAGAAAATGATGAATATTAAGCACACTCCACTATCAAGCCCTCCCCTACGTATTAACCACCCCCTAACACCCTGAAAGTCATGTATCAGAGCCTCTTCATTCAGCCCAATGCCCCTTCTACAGTTTAGTGTTCTCCCTCCCGCCCTATCTGTGCAGTAAAGGAGTAATTAGCAGGAATAACTGCTGAGCGGAAGAGAGAACACCCCCTACCACCCGCAGGACATCAACGCTGCCACTGATAGCACCCCCACCCCTACCGCTGGAGAATGGGTAGGGGCCCCTGTGCGTTGCCGTGCCCAGGGGCCTACACTGCTGTTAAGACAGCCCTCTTCTAGGACTGTTGATAAAACGCACACTGTACTGATGCCTGTCTGGGTATGTTCAGAATTTGGAAGCGTGCAAATACAGCTATGCAATCAATTGCAAATTGGGCACATTGACCCTTGCCGCTGAATAGGTGGAAGTAGGGCAGTGGTGCAAGTAGAAATATTTTCTTATGGGTACTGAGTGATGAAAAATGAGTATGGTCATGTGTTGTGATGGGGTGTGGCCACATGCTGCTAGTGGGAGTGGCTACATGACAGACCCTTTTTTGGGGGGATTCTGGAGGCAAGGCTAAAAATATATAGTAATGCCTCCCTTATAATAGAAATATATAGTGATACCTCCAGTATAATAGAAATATATAGTGATACAGTGCCTCCAGTATAATAGAAATATATAGTAATGCCCCCAATTTAATAACATTATATAGTAATGCCTTCATTATAAATGGAAAATACAGCCACTGTCGCACTCCCAGTAATCCTGACAAAGTGGGAGGAGCCATCATGCTGCCAAGCACCATGGTCTTGTTGCTTTGTGGCACATAATTGTGGCAATGGCAAAGTGTGTGGCAGGTGGTACTGTGTACCCGCTGCCAAATTCTTAAGGGTACTCCGTACCCGAGCGTACCCGCATACTTGCACCACTGAAGTAGGGTGAAAAGAGGTGATTCATGTAGGCAAAGCTCAGAATGCGTGGTCATGTAAATGTTAATATTCGCTATTGAACCAGTTAAGATGCATCTGTTGCACCTGCTTTAGGGAGGTGCAAGTATGTGCAAATGATTAGGGTTTACTGGCTGCATATACGGTCTATTTTCTCTTACGTCCTAGAGGATGCTGGGGACTCCGTAAGGACCATGGGGTATAGACAGGCTCCGCAGGAGATAGGGCACCTAAAAAGAACTTTTACTATGGGTGTGCACTGGCTCCTCCCTCTATGCCCCTCCTCCAGACCTCCGTTAGATCTTGTGCCCAGAGGAGAATGGGTGCACTGCAGAGAGCTCTCCAGGTTTTTCTGTTGAAAAAGAATTTTGTTAGGTTTTTTATTTTCAGGGAGTCCTGTTGGCAACAGGCTCCCTGCATCGTGGGACTGAGGGGAGAGAAGCAGGGCTGGCTTAACGGTTGGGCTCTGTTTCTAAGGCTACTGGACACCATTAGCTCCAGAGGGAGTCGGAACACAGGTCTCACCTGGGGTTCGTCCCGGAGCCGCGCCGCCGTCCTCCTCACAGATGCCGAAGATAGAAGCCGGGTGAGTATGAGAAGGCAGAAGACATCAGGCGGCAGAAGACATCAGATCTTCATGAGGTAAGGCGCGCAGCGGTAAGCTGCGCGCCATTGCTCCCATTCACACACACAGAGCAGCACTGAAGGGTGCAGGGCGCAGGGGGTGGCGCCCTGGGCAGCAATAAACCTCACATTTGGGCACTGACCAGGTAGATTAGGCTGCTGGGCAGTAATTCTATGATCCCCCGCCATTTTCTATAAAAAAAATCACCGGGACTGAAGCCTGCCGTCGGGTGGGCGGAGCTTGATCCCCAGCACTAACCAGCGCCATTTTCTCCACAGAAGCTGCATGAGGAAAACGCTGGCTCCATGGTCTCTCCCCTGCTGAACATTCAGGCTGGAAAAAAGAGGAGGGGGGCATTTTGAGCGCAGTGAGTGGGAATCTGGTCATTATATATATATATATATAATATATATATATCCAACATTAGGTCCGTCTCTCCCAATATTAGCAGTGCTGCGCCGGGTGCCTCCACATAGTAAGAGACATGTACAAAGAGATGGTGCGGCACTCCAGGCGACGAAAAAACTCAGAACCGATACATCATGTTTGAAGACAACAACGTTTCAATGCCTGATGAAAATGCCGTAATAAAGGCATTGAAACGTTGTTGTCTTCAAACATGATGTATCGGTTCTGAGTTTTTTCGTCGCCTGGAGTGCCGCACCATCTCTTTGTATGTATATGTATGTATATATATATATATATATATATATATATATATATATATATATATATATATATATATATATATATATATATATATATATATATATATATATATACACGTCTCATGAACTGCACACAATACTAAATTGAAGTCCGGGTGCCAGATCCACACAATCTGATAACACAGAAACCTCGTAAACACATACAGCACTGCTGAGTGTATAGAAGTGATCAGCACAACCAGTAGCAAAAACTTTGATTTTAATCCACAAATAAAAGTTTCCATCAAATGCTCAAGTGCACAAGTCAAATTGTATATAAAGAGCAGCAGCGTTTACAAGCATGTTACCGCTCCTGGAGACATTCCTCCGATACCCCTGACAGCCGTTTCGGTGTCTGCACACCTTTCTCAAAGGATGTATAGAGATAGTGGCAAAAACGAGCATTTAAATAGAACATTGTATAATGCCTCACCTGTGTGTAATGTGTAATCTCCAAACCTCCGTGGCACCACGTCCTCCCGTCACTCCCGCCATCTCTCCCCGTTGCGGCTCCGGCGCCTCCGTAGTGACGTCAGCAGCTGGAACCAACATTCAGGAAAAGACGCCGTAGGAGTTGATCAGGGTTCCCTGGTGCCGGAAGTGACAAAACCGGAAGTCAGAGTTACCATGACTCCCTGTATACAACAGCGCTATGAAAAGAATCATAATGCAATAATGATTCATCCTGTATACAATGGCACAATTTAAAGTATATAGGAATAGAGCCTCATGGTAATTAAATAATATGTTCACCACAATAGCCATATTAACAGGATATGCGAACGTGTTGTATAAAAAACACCTACATAAAACATGCAAAAATAAATTAAATAAAGAAGATAACGACATAAACACACACAATGGATCCAGAGTATGGGGTTGATTACTGTATTAACATATACCAATGTCCATACCTGGGTCCAATAACTAGCCTAAGAAAACTGACATATTGAACTCTTCATTAAGGCCTAACGGGGTCATAGATTTTAAGTCATAAATCCACTGGCACTCCCGTTTGAGTAATAGTTTGTGTCTGTCACCTCCTCTGCGTAGGGGGGGGATATGGTCGATCGGCATGAAGCTGAAGTCTTTGATAGTATGTCCTGCCATGGCAAAGTGTTTGGCAACTGGTGGTGTGTTTGTTTCCAATTTCGCAAATGCTTTCTTTATTGAAGATCGGTGCATTCCGATTCTTTCTTTCAACATTCGAATAGTTTTGCCCACATAGATGCGTTTACATGGACACTGGATCATATAGATCACGAATTTTGACTCACAGTTCATCCGATGTTTTAGATAGTATATACGGCCTGTCAGGGGATTTTGAAAACTCGTTCCTGTGAGGATAAATCGGCAATTGACGCATCCAGAACACTTAAATGAGCCCTTGGTAGTAGTTAGCCAATTTCTACCTTGTGCAACTTTAGGGCTGATGTCCGAGTACGTCACTTGTTGTTTTAGGTTATTGCTCCTCTTGTAGCAGAATAATGGTTTCTCTCCACACAGTTCACCAATAACTGGATCTGATCTAATAATGTGCCAGTGATTCAAAATTGCTGATCTTAGTGCACCCGATGTTATTGAAAAAGTTGTGCCAAACATCATTTTGCCATGACTTTTATTTTTATTGACTTCTTTCGGAGTTAGTAGGTCTTCTCTTTTCAGTTTCAAGCATTTTTGCTTAGCAGCTTCGATCTCTTTTGGATCATAGCCTCGATCTAGGAAATTGTTCCCCATTCTGGTAAGTGATTGTTGTAATTCAGTTTGATTAGAGGTAATTCTTACAGCTCGAACAAGCTGTGAAAACGGAAGTCCCTTCTTCAACGGTTGGGGATGAAAGCTTGATGCAAGGAGCAAGCTATTTTTATCCGACAGTTTCCTAAATAAAGCAGTTTCAAAATGTCCATTGTTACATGAAATAGACACATCTAAAAACTGTATCACTGTCAGGCTAGCTGAATAAGTAAACCTAATGGACCCAGGTATGTGATTAAGGGAATCCACGAAGTCCCTCAGAGCTATATCAGTCCCAGTCCACACCAAAAACAAATCGTCTATGAAACGAACATAAAAAGCAATGTGCTGAGAAAATTCATGATTAGCCATAATATGCTTCCTTTCGTAATCATACATAAAGATATTCGCATACGATGGGGCCATGTTTGACCCCATCGCGGTCCCTTTGAGTTGTAAATAAAAAGTATTATCAAAAAGAAAATAGTTCTTGTGCAAAATTAACTCAATCAATAACATCAAAAATTCAGATGGTGGACCTTTATAGTGTGGACTGGAGCCTACAACTCGACGGACCGCCTGTATTCCCTCATCATGATCAATATTTGTGTATAAACTGGCAACATCAAGTGTTACCAGATAACATCCAGTAGGGGGAGAACCAAAAGCAGATAATTTGTTAAGGAAATCAGTGGTATCTCTCAACCAGTAAGGAGTATTTTGAACCACTGGCTGCAAGTAGTAATCAATATACTGAGATATTGGTTGACATAGGGAGCCCATGGAAGAAATAATTGGTCTACCCGGTGGTGCTGTTGTCGATTTGTGGATTTTTGGTAGAATGTACAGTAACGGAATTTTGGGAAATTCCTGAGTCAAGAATTCTACAGTTTGTATGTCAACCCAACCATTTAATAGACCCATCTGCACTATGTTATCGATTTCTCTTTTGTATTTGTCAGTTGGATCAAACAACAATTTCTTATAGCAGACTGAGTCTGACAGTTGTCTCATGACCTCTCTTATATAGTCATCCCTGTTCAAAATCACAATCCCGCCACCTTTATCAGCTGGTCTTATTATAATTTCTGTGTTCTCTCTCAGATTGTGTATGGCAACTTTTTTACACAATCTGAGAGAGAACACAGAAATTATAATAAGACCAGCTGATAAAGGTGGCGGGATTGTGATTTTGAACAGGGATGACTATATAAGAGAGGTCATGAGACAACTGTCAGACTCAGTCTGCTATAAGAAATTGCTATAAGAAATTGTTGTTTGATCCAACTGACAAATACAAAAGAGAAATCGATAACATAGTGCAGATGGGTCTATTAAATGGTTGGGTTGACATACAAACTGTAGAATTCTTGACTCAGGAATTTCCCAAAATTCCGTTACTGTACATTCTACCAAAAATCCACAAATCGACAACAGCACCACCGGGTAGACCAATTATTTCTTCCATGGGCTCCCTATGTCAACCAATATCTCAGTATATTGATTACTACTTGCAGCCAGTGGTTCAAAATACTCCTTACTGGTTGAGAGATACCACTGATTTCCTTAACAAATTATCTGCTTTTGGTTCTCCCCCTACTGGATGTTATCTGGTAACACTTGATGTTGCCAGTTTATACACAAATATTGATCATGATGAGGGAATACAGGCGGTCCGTCGAGTTGTAGGCTCCAGTCCACACTATAAAGGTCCACCATCTGAATTTTTGATGTTATTGATTGAGTTAATTTTGCACAAGAACTATTTTCTTTTTGATAATACTTTTTATTTACAACTCAAAGGGACCGCGATGGGGTCAAACATGGCCCCATCGTATGCGAATATCTTTATGTATGATTACGAAAGGAAGCATATTATGGCTAATCATGAATTTTCTCAGCACATTGCTTTTTATGTTCGTTTCATAGACGATTTGTTTTTGGTGTGGACTGGGACTGATATAGCTCTGAGGGACTTCGTGGATTCCCTTAATCACATACCTGGGTCCATTAGGTTTACTTATTCAGCTAGCCTGACAGTGATACAGTTTTTAGATGTGTCTATTTCATGTAACAATGGACATTTTGAAACTGCTTTATTTAGGAAACTGTCGGATAAAAATAGCTTGCTCCTTGCATCAAGCTTTCATCCCCAACCGTTGAAGAAGGGACTTCCGTTTTCACAGCTTGTTCGAGCTGTAAGAATTACCTCTAATCAAACTGAATTACAACAATCACTTACCAGAATGGGGAACAATTTCCTAGATCGAGGCTATGATCCAAAAGAGATCGAAGCTGCTAAGCAAAAATGCTTGAAACTGAAAAGAGAAGACCTACTAACTCCGAAAGAAGTCAATAAAAATAAAAGTCATGGCAAAATGATGTTTGGCACAACTTTTTCAATAACATCGGGTGCACTAAGATCAGCAATTTTGAATCACTGGCACATTATTAGATCAGATCCAGTTATTGGTGAACTGTGTGGAGAGAAACCATTATTCTGCTACAAGAGGAGCAATAACCTAAAACAACAAGTGACGTACTCGGACATCAGCCCTAAAGTTGCACAAGGTAGAAATTGGCTAACTACTACCAAGGGCTCATTTAAGTGTTCTGGATGCGTCAATTGCCGATTTATCCTCACAGGAACGAGTTTTCAAAATCCCCTGACAGGCCGTATATACTATCTAAAACATCGGATGAACTGTGAGTCAAAATTCGTGATCTATATGATCCAGTGTCCATGTAAACGCATCTATGTGGGCAAAACTATTCGAATGTTGAAAGAAAGAATCGGAATGCACCGATCTTCAATAAAGAAAGCATTTGCGAAATTGGAAACAAACACACCACCAGTTGCCAAACACTTTGCCATGGCAGGACATACTATCAAAGACTTCAGCTTCATGCCGATCGACCATATCCCCCCCCTACGCAGAGGAGGTGACAGACACAAACTATTACTCAAACGGGAGTGCCAGTGGATTTATGACTTAAAATCTATGACCCCGTTAGGCCTTAATGAAGAGTTCAATATGTCAGTTTTCTTAGGCTAGTTATTGGACCCAGGTATGGACATTGGTATATGTTAATACAGTAATCAACCCCATACTCTGGATCCATTGTGTGTGTTTATGTCGTTATCTTCTTTATTTAATTTATTTTTGCATGTTTTATGTAGGTGTTTTTTATACAACACGTTCGCATATCCTGTTAATATGGCTATTGTGGTGAACATATTATTTAATTACCATGAGGCTCTATTCCTATATACTTTAAATTGTGCCATTGTATACAGGATGAATCATTATTGCATTATGATTCTTTTCATAGCGCTGTTGTATACAGGGAGTCATGGTAACTCTGACTTCCGGTTTTGTCACTTCCGGCACCAGGGAACCCTGATCAACTCCTACGGCGTCTTTTCCTGAATGTTGGTTCCAGCTGCTGACGTCACTACGGAGGCGCCGGAGCCGCAACGGGGAGAGATGGCGGGAGTGACGGGAGGACGTGGTGCCACGGAGGTTTGGAGATTACACATTACACACAGGTGAGGCATTATACAATGTTCTATTTAAATGCTCGTTTTTGCCACTATCTCTATACATCCTTTGAGAAAGGTGTGCAGACACCGAAACGGCTGTCAGGGGTATCGGAGGAATGTCTCCAGGAGCGGTAACATGCTTGTAAACGCTGCTGCTCTTTATATACAATTTGACTTGTGCACTTGAGCATTTGATGGAAACTTTTATTTGTGGATTAAAATCAAAGTTTTTGCTACTGGTTGTGCTGATCACTTCTATACACTCAGCAGTGCTGTATGTGTTTACGAGGTTTCTGTGTTATATATATATATATATATATATATATATATTTCCAGTGTTAAGCGCTGGGTGTGTGCTGGCATACTCTCTCTCTGTCTCTCCTAAGGGCCTGGTTGGGGTTTTGTCCCCTCATAGGTTAATCCCTGTGTGTGTGGGGTGTCGGTACGTGGTGTCGACATGTCTGAAGCGGAAGGCTTTTCCAAGGAGGTGGTGGAGCAAATGAGTGGTGTGTCCCCGTCAGTTGTGCTGACTCAGGAATGGATGGACATGTGGCATATGTTGAATGCAAGTGTGGCATCCTTACATAAGAGGCTTGATAAGGCTGAATTAGGGGGGACATCAGGGGGTCAATCCTCGGATTGGACCGGCTCACAGGGCCCATCGGGGCCTCAAAAGCGTCCCTTAACACAAGACACGACTACCGACACGGACTCTGATTCCAGTGTCGACTATGACTAAGTGAAATTGCACCCTAGGGTGACAAAAAGCATTGTGTATGATTGTGGCAATAAGGGATGTGTTGCATATTGCGGATGAACCCTCGGTGCCCGACACAAGGGTGCACATGTTTAAGGGAAAGAAACAGATTATAAACTTTCCCACATCTCATGAACTAAATGATTTCTTTGAAAAAGTTTGGGAGACTCCGGAAAAGAGACCGCAGATACCCAAAAGAATTTATATGGCATACCCCTTCCCTAAACAGGACAGGGAGCGTTGGGAATCACCTCCCACTGTGGACAAGGCCCTGACGCGCTTGTCCAAGAAAGTGGCGCTACCGTCTCCTGACACAGCTGCCCTTAGGGACCCTGCAGATCGCAGGCAAGAGACTACCTTAATGTGTATTTATTCTCAAACTGGAGCAGTCCTTAGACCGACAATTGCGTTGGCATGGGTGTGTAGCGCTATTTCAGCTTGGACAGATGAGCTGACAGCTGATTTTGATAAGATGCATAAGGATACTATATTCTTAACTCTAGCTCATATTAAATACGCAGTCTTATTTATGAGGGATGCTCAAAGGAACATTGGTTTGCTGGCTTCTAGGGCCAATGCCATGTCTATCTCTGCGAGAAGATCCTTATGGACTCGCCAATGGACGGGTGATGCAGATTCCAAAAAACATATGGAAGTTCTACCCTATAAGGGAGATGTATTGTTTGGGGATGGGCTGACGGACCTGGTTTCCACAGCTACAGCAGATAAATCAAACTTTTTACCATTTATTCCCCAACAGCAAAGGAAAGTACCACCCTATCAGATGCAGTCCTTTCGGTCGCACAAGCCCAGAAGAGGTCGGGGATCCTCCTTCCTCGCCAGAGGTAAGGGCAGAGGCAAAAGAGCACCTGCTTCGGCAGGTGCTCAGGAACAAAAGTCCTCCCCGGCTACTCCAAAGCCCACAGCATGTCACTGGGGCTCCCCTGAGGGAGTCCGCACCGGTGGGGGCACGTCTTCGACTTTTCAGCCAGGCCTGGGTCAGCTCAGGCCTGAATCCTTGGGTTTTGGAAATAGTTTCCCAAGGTTACAAACTGGAATTTGAGGAGGTGCCCCCGCGCCGATTTTTCAAACCCGCCCTACCAGCTTCCACATCGGAATGGGGTGTAGTCTTGGCTGCAATTCAAACGCTGTCTACAGCAAGTAATAATCAGGGTTCCCCTGAACCAGCAGGGAAGAGGTTACTACTCAACCCTATTTGTGGTCCCGAAACCGGACGGTTCGGTCAGACCTATTTTGAATCTGAAATCCCTAAACCTGTACATAAAAAGATTCAAATTCAAAATGGAATCACTCAGAGCGATAATAGCCAATATGGAGGAGGGGGAGTTTATGGTGTCTCTGGACATAAAGGATGCGTACCTTCATGTCCCCATATATTCCCCCCATCAGGAATACCTGAGATTCGCTGTACAGGATTGTCATTACCAATTTCAGACGTTGCCGTTTGGGCTTTCCACGGGCCCGAGGATTTTCACCAAGATAATGGCGGAAATGATGGTGGTTCTGCGCAAGCATGGAGTCACAATTATCCCATACTTGGACGATCTCCTAATAAAAGCGAGATCCAGAGAGAAATTGCTGAGCAGTGTGGCGCTCTCTCTGAGAGTGCTCCAGCAACACGGTTGGATTCTAAATCTACCGAAGTCACAGTTGATTCCGACAACTCGACTAACGTTCCTAGGTATGATACTGGATACGGAACAAATGAAGGTCTTTCTCCCACTGGAGAAAACCCAGGACATCCAGAACATGGTCAGAGACCAGCTAAAAATGAAAAGGGTGTCCGATCACCAATGCACTCGAGTTCTGGGAAAAATGGTGGCAGCCTACGAGGCCATTCCCTTCGGAAGGTTCCAAGCAAGGACTTTTCAATGGGACCTTCTGGACAAGTGGTCCGGGTCCCATCTGCACTTACATCGGAAAATAACTCTGTCCCCAGGGGCCAGGGTGTCTCTCCTGTGGTGGTTGCAAAGTACTCACCTGCTGGAGGGTCGCAGGTTCGGAATTCAGGATTGGATCCTGGTTACCACGGACGCGAGCCTCCGAGGATGGGGAGCAGTCACACAAGGAAGAAATTTTCAGGGACTGTGGTCAGACCAGGAGTCCTGTCTACACATCAATGTGTTGGAACTCAGGGCCATTTACAACGGCCTTCGACAAGCGGAGAGTCTTCTTCGAAACCTACCGGTTCTGATTCAATCAGACAATGTCACATCAGTGGCTAATGTGAACCGCCAAGGCGGGACAAGAAGCAGAGTCGCGATGGCGGAAGCCACCAGGATTCTTCGCTGGGCGGAAAATCACGTAAGCGCTCTGTCGGCTGTCTTCATTCCGGGAGTGGACAACTGGGAAGCAGACTTCCTCAGCAGACACGATCTCCATCCAGGAGAGTGGGGTCTTCATCAAGAAGTCTTTGCAGACGTAACGCGTCTTTGGGGAACTCCTCAAATAGACATGATGGCGTCACGCCTCAACAAGAAGCTTCGGAGGTATTGTGCCAGGTCTCGGGACCCTCAGGCAGTAGCAGTAGACGCTCTGCTAACACCGTGGGTGTTCAAATCGGTCTACGTGTTTCCTCCTCTTCCTCTCACAAAAGTGTTGAGGATCATAAGACGAAGAAGAGTACAGACGATACTCGTTGTCCTAGACTGGCCTCGAAGGGCCTGGTACTCGGATCTACAAGAGATGCTCACAGGAGATCCCTGGCCTCTTCCTCTGAGGGAAGACCTGTTGCAACAGGGGCCCTGTGTATTTCAAGACTTACCGCGGTTACGTTTGACGGCATGGCGGTTGAACGCCGAATCCTAGCAAAAAAGGGGATTCCGGAAGAGGTCATCCCTACTTTAATAAAGGCTAGGAAGGAGGTGACGGTAAAGCACTATCACCGTGTCTGGCGAAATATGTGTCTTGGTGTGAGACCAAGAATGCACCTACGGAAGATTTTCATCTGGGTCGTTTTCTCCACTTCCTACAGACAGGAGTGGATATGGGCCTGAAATTAGGCTCTGTTAAGGTACAGATTTCGGCCCTCTCGATTTTCTTTCAGAAGGAATTGGTTTCTCTTCCAGAAGTCCAGACGTTTGTAAAGGGAGTGCTGCACATCCAGCCCCCTTTTGTGCCTCCAGTGGCACCATGGGACCTGAACGCGGTGTTGCAGTTCCTAAAATCACACTGGTTTGAACCGCTTAACAAGGTTGAGTTGAAATTTCTTACCTGGAAGGTGGTCATGTTGTTGGCCTTAGCATCAGCAAGGCGAGTGTCAGAATTGGCGGCTTTGTCACACAAGAGCCCCTACTTAATTTTTCATGTGGATCGAGCTGAATTGAGGACACATCCGCAATTTTTGCCTAAAGTGGTTTCTTCATTCCATATGAATCAACCTATTGTGGTGCCTGTGGCTACAAGTGACCTGGAGGATTCCAGATCCCTGGACGTAGTCAGGGCCTTAAAGATTTATGTAGCCAGGACGGCTACAATTAGGAAAACAGAGGCTCTGTTGGTCCTGTATGCTGCTAATATGATTGGCGCACCTGCTTCGAAGCAGACTATTGCTCGCTGGATCTGTAATACGATTCAGCAGGCTCATTCTACGGCTGGATTGCCGGTACCAAATTCGGTTAAGGCCCATTCCACTAGGAAGGTGGGTTCTTCTTGGGCGGCTGCCCGAGGCGTCTCGGCATTACAGCTTTGCCGAGCGGCGACTTTGTCGGGGTCAAACACTTTGGCTAAATTCTACAAGTTTGATACCCTGGCTGATGAGGACCTAGCATTTGCTCAGTCGGTGCTGCGGAGTCATACGCACTCTCCCGCCCGATTGGATGCTTTGGTATAAACCCCATGGTCCTTACGGAGTCCCCAGCATCCTCTGGGACGTAAGAGAAAATAAGATTTTAAACCTACCGGTAAATCTATTTCTCCTAGTCCGTAGAGGATGCTGGGCACCCGTCCCAGTGCGGAAACTCTGCAAGACTTGTATATAGTTGTTGCTTACATAAGGGTTCTGTTACAGTTGGAATCGATCTTGGACCGTTACTGTTATTGTTCATACGGTTAACAGGTTATGTATGATCCAGGTTACATGGTATGATTGGTGTGGGCTGGTATGAATCTTGCCCTTGGATTTCTAAATCCTGCCTTGTATTGTCCATCTCCTCTGGGCACAGTTCTCTAACTGAGGTCTGGAGGAGGGGCATAGAGGGAGGAGCCAGTGCACACCCATAGTAAAAGTTCTTTAGGTGCCCTATATACTGCGGAGCCCGTCTATACCCCATGGTCCTTACGGAGTCCCCAGCATCCTCTACGGACCAGGAGAAATAGATTTACCGGTAGGTTTAAAATCTTATTTTAACCCATTAGATCCTTTTCTTTACATATCACGATCTGTGGTAGCACACCCACTAATGGACAATGATTGTAATACGTTTTCATTAGGGGTCTCAGAGTAATAATGTAAAATATATAGGTTATTAGAGGATTATATTTTCTGTGCAACAGACACCTTTTTTTTTTTTCCTTTTTTTTTCCCTTTGTGTGCATACTGTCTATGCAGAGGCCTATTGTATGGTTGGGTCTATTGTATCTTGGGTCTCTATTATGTAATGAAATATACTTTTATTTTTCCCCTCCTGCATCTTACACCCGCTTTACTTAAATCTACATTGTCCCCACTGTCTTTCTCCTGCAAGAGAACATAACAATATGCCGGGGTCTGATCCAATCACATTTTAACATTTTGACAAGTTAGTTCCTCCCCCTTCGTGGGATGCCAGCTTTGTGTGTAATACAGTAATTGTCATTACACAGACCACCTACTTTGTTGGCTGTTACTACATCATATGGCTTATGTGGATTCTCATTTCTTGATCTATGTTTAGGATGCAGACTTCTAACCTCTTGGTGGATGTCCTACAAAAAAGTGAGAGCCAACGCCAGTAAGTGGATACTGGATATACAGTTTTATATTTATTTATCTGCACAATCACACAGCGACATTCAGAGGTTTGAAACAATACTGTGTATTCATATCAAAGGGTCCCAATGTTTCGGAGCCGAGACGCCCCTTTGTCAAGGTGAAAATAGTAATAACAAGTATAAAGATATACAAATGAGGGTGGTGGTTCTTAATCTCCATAGTACAGTACCTTGTACTATGGAGCACTGGGAAGGGTACCTTTTTTAAATGCTGGGGGGGGGGGGATTTTTATTTATTTATTTATTTATATTTATATATATATATATATATATATATATATATATTATAGCAAAAGGAGAATGTGTGCTCATAGTGCAAATCAATTTAATTCATAAACCACATATATGCACAGGATAGGTCAAATGAATAGCAGTAGACTCGTACTCTGATAGCCCACTCTGTGGGCTGTGTATCACATGAAAAAGTAAAACCACAAGGCAAAAGCTGCAGCCCGCTGTACCTGGATCTGGGACCACGCACCGCACCAGCTTCAGCGACCGATCCGTCAGGACACCTGTACCGGGTGAAGTCGGGGATGACAGCTCAAGTGGAACAAGAAATGCCTGTCATTCCAGACTTCACCCGGTAAAGGTGTCCCATGGAGATATAGATATAGATAGATATAGATATAGATAGAGATATAGATATATATATATATATATATATATATATATATATATATATATATATATATAGATATATAGATATATATATATATATATATAATGAGAGAGAGAGGCAACGAGAGGCTAAATGGATCTATGAGACACTTTAGCACCACGAGGGCTAAATGAGGCAAATCCATTTAATATTTTTCTCTGATAGGGCTATGACTAGACATCTTTACATGTTTTTTAATCATACATGTTTTTTAAACATACATGTTTTGCACATATATGATCATATATATGTATTATTTTGTCTTTTTTGTTCTTTTCTAACTATATTGTCTTCTATGTTGGTGACTACCTTGGATCACCTAGCGGCAGAGGCTGTATCACACACCCTATATGGATTCTATTACGCCCTGGGATATATATATCCATATTCTTTAGTTTTAGCATTTTTGCAATACACATTCTCCAGCTCACCTTTTATGAACTGTTCTGTCTACCTGTAGGGGACTGTGGGTGTGCCACCTGGATATTATTTGGTGGCTACCAGTATTTGTTGTTTTCACTATAGGAATATCTTAGGTTGTGTTAATATTGAAATTGAACAAGTATGTGTTTATTGTGATATAAGTGTTTAAGCTCTTATGCAGTATTCTCTACCCAGGATGGTCATGGAGTCTATACCCATGTTCAATACAGCCAACATTTGTTTGTTGTATTTCATTTGATTCACACACTCTATATGAAATAACTATGGTCTTTATAGCTATGTTTTCTCTTGTTGCTATGGCAGCTCAGCCACGGCTACTGCCTTTTCAGGTCATGTGATCGCGTTATGCAGGTCTATTACGTGTATCACAGTGACCAGTATAGTCAGTGTGGTTGCTTAGTGACGCACACCACTTCCGGTATCACGGCTATCAGCCGCAATTAACAATTTTGACGAGTGCGTTCCACGGGTAGTGGAACGCACATCACTTCCGGTATCGCGGCTATTAGCCGCAATCAACAATTTTGATGTATTAATAGCATACATTATTGTGTCCACATGCCATGTATGTGTGTGGCGCTATGACACAGTGGATGGGCTATATGTATATTTCAGATTGGACACTGCAGTACTAGTGTTTTTGCTATTTGCTGTTGGTTGGTTGATGGGTGGGGTTTGTGATATGCCTCTGCTATATAAAGGTGCTTCAGGGTTTGGTGTGTGTTAGGGGCTGCTGGGTGTGAACCTGATGTGATTTCTATCTGTCTTGAAAAAGGCTCAGATGGAGCCGAAACATCGACATCTTTTGCTGACATGCTGTTGACTGTCTCTATGTGAGATACACCTGTGAGTTGCAATAAATTTTTCATCATCAAGGAAGT
Organism: Pseudophryne corroboree; assembly: GCF_028390025.1. Lineage (NCBI taxonomy): Eukaryota > Metazoa > Chordata > Amphibia > Anura > Myobatrachidae > Pseudophryne > Pseudophryne corroboree. Next base: position 715,468,070 of record NC_086447.1, read on the forward strand.
GGTGAGTGCCTGTACTCTTTTTGGATATGTTTTGAACTTCTTGAGAGCCCTTTACGGAGCACCACCCATGTTGTGAACTGCAGCAGTGAGTGTGGACTTACCAGATATATAGATATATAGATATATAATATAATAATATAGGTCAAAAAAATAAAGGGAACACTAAAATAACTCCTCCTAGATCTGAATGAATGAAATATTCTTATTAAATACTTTGTTCTTTACATAGTTGAATGTGCTGACAACAAAATCACCTAAAAATGATCAATGGAAATCAAATTTATTAACCCATGGAGGTCTGTGGTGCAACGTGGCGTTGGTGGATGGAGCGAGACATGATGTCCCAGATGTGCTCAGTTGGATTCAGGTCTAGGGAACGGGCGGGCCAGTCCATAGCATCAATGCCTTCATCTTGCAGTACTGCTGACACACTCCAGCCACATGAGGTGGAACCCAGGGCCAACCGCACCAGCATATGGTCTCACAAGGGATCTGAGGATCTCATCTCGGTACCTAATGGCAGTCAGGCTACCTCTGGCGAGCACATGGAGGGCTGTGCGGCCCCCCAAAGAAATGCCACCCCACACCATTACTGACCCACTGCCAAACCGGTCATGCTGGAGGATGTTGCAGGCAGCAGAACGTTCTCCTTGGCATCTCCAGACTCTGTCACGTGCTCAGTGAGAACCTGCTTTCATCTGTGAAGAGCACAGGGCGCCAGTGGCAAATTTGCCAATCTTGGTGTTCTCTGGCAAATGCCAAACATCCTGCACGGTGTTGGGCTGTAAGCACAACCCCCACCTGTGGACGTCGGGCCCTCCTACCACCCTCATGGAGTCTTTCTGATCATTTGAGTAGACGCATGCACATTTGTGGCTTGCTGGAGGTCATTTTGCAGGGCTCTGGCAGTGCTCCTCCTGTTCCTCCTTGCACAACGGCGGAGGTAGCGGTCCTGCTGCCGGGTTGTTGGCCTCCTCCACGTCTCCTGATGTACTGGCCTGTCTCCTGGTAGCGCCTCCATGCTCTCGACACAACGCTGACAGACAGCAAACCTTCTTGCCACAGCTCGCATTGATGTGCCATCCTGGATGAGCTGCACTACCTGAGCCACTTGTGTGGGTTGTAGACTCCGTCTCATGCTACCACTAAAGTGAAAGCACCGCCAGCTTTCAAAAGTGACCAAAACATCAGCCAGAAAGCATAGGACCTGAGAAGTGGTCTGTGGTCACCACCTGCAGAACAACTCCTTTATTGGGGGTGTCTTGCTAATTGCCTATAATTTCCACCTGTTGTCTATTCCATTTGCACAACAGCATGTGAAATTGATTGTCCACTTAGGAAGCAACACTGATTGACAGTTTGATTTCACAGAAGTGTGATTGACCTGGAGTTACATTATTGTGTTTAAGTGTTCCCTTTATTTTTTTGAGCAGGGTATATGTATATATATGTATGTGTAAGTGTGTAAGTATGTGTGTGTATGTATATGTGTGTGTGTGTGTGTGTGTGTGTGTGTGTGTATATATATATATATATATATATATATATATATATATATCTCTCAGACAGATGGGCGGCACTCAGAAATAATATCAGGCAACAAGCAGGGTAAGGCCTTACCCTGCTTGTTGCCTGATATTATTTCTGAGTGCCGCCCATCTGTCTGCTATTTTGGACCTTGAGGTACCTAGGAGGGAACCAGGCAAGTAATTGTTGCTACTATGGAGTGCTGCCACAACCACTGTATGTGTTTATTTTATTTATATATATAATATATATATAATATATATATATATATATATATATATATATATATACATACATACATACATACATACATACATACACACACACACACACACACACACACACACACACACACACACACACACACACACACACACTTCACAGGATATACTACTTTGGTACTTTTCTCTGTGTATTTCAGTCACCGTATACCACTTAAATCCTCGGTGTTCTGCATCTGCAGTCACACTCCGCAGGAGGTTTTTGTCTGGTAATTTTATCTGGCTATATTGTACTGTTAAGCCCTTAGGCTACGTTTCCAAATAATGTCAGCTATACAGGGCAGGAGATCCGTGGTGGATCCTGCGTCATGCAGTGCTAATGCCGCGGATGCACCTGAGGAAAATATTCCAGCTGAGGGTCCAGGTACCGGGGGTCCAGTACCCCTCAGTGAGCCTGCAGCACCGGTGGCACATCAAGACCCACCTTGGGCTGCTTTTTCTAATCTGCTGACTACGCTACGAACTAGACTTACGGTCCCTATGGGACCTCCTGTGCCATTGCAGCCACATATTGGGGGTCATTCCGAGTTGATCGCTAGCTGCCGTTGTTCGCTGCGCAGCGATCAGGCTAAAAATCGGCATTTCTGCGCATGCGCGATGTGCTTTCACACAAAACTATGCAGTTTAACACAAGGTTGAGCGACGCTTTTCAGTCGCACTGGTGATCGTTGAATGACAGGAAGTGGGTGTTTCTGGGTAGTAACTGTCAGTTTTCCGGGAGTGTGCTAAAAAAACGCAGGCGTGCCTGGGGAAATGGGGGAGTAGCTGGCCGAACGCAGGGAGTGTTTGTGTTGTCAAACCAGGAACCAAACAGTCTGAAGTGATCGCAAGGAAGGAGTAGGTCTGCAGCTACTCTGAAACTGCTTGAAAAAAATTCAGCACTATTCTGCTAACCTTTCGTTTGCACTTCTAAGATACACTCCCAGAGGGAGGCGGCTTAGCGTTTGCACTGCTGCTAAAAGCAGCTAGCGACCGATCAACTCGGAATGAGGGCCATTGTCCCTGCAGTTAATCTGCCATGGGCAGATACTCTGTCAACTTTGTTACAGCAATTTAAATCAGTTTTTGGATAAACAAAAACCTAACCCTCGCCCTCCTAGGACCAAAGGGTCATCTAAGCAGGCCATTACTTCCTCACAATCCACGCAGGTTTTGGATACTTAATCCGATGAAGATGGCGTATACACTGACCCCTCAGACACTGATGCAGATGCTTCTGATGGGGAATCTATTTCACGGGTGGTTGTTCCTGACCTTTTGGAAGCTATCAAACTGATTCTTCAGATTGATGATGAATCTGAACCTCCACTTGCGTCTAAGAAACCCGATAAGTTCAAACGTCAGAAGGTCACTAAATTAGTTTTGCCCCATTCTGACCATTTAGTTGACATACGTCCGGAATCCTGGGTGTCTCCAGGAAAGAAATTCTCCTTGTCTAAGAAGATGCTAGCTCGTTATCCCCTCGCTGCAGAGTTAAGTAAAAATTGGGAAACACCGCCACCGGTGGACTTGCATGTCGCGCGTCTGGTGGTGTCATCTACTCTGCCTGTCACTACCATCACCTCTCTGAAGGAACCGACGGATAAGCGTGTGGAGGGTCGCTTGAAGTCTATTTACACCCTTGCGGGTGCTGTGCATAGAGCCACTATAGCGCCTTCTTGGGCTGCAAAGGCTATTGAAGCGTGGGTTCAAGAAGTTGAAGCGGAGCTACCTTCTAATTTTTCTGATAATGCCAGACGGTGTCTTTCATATATTCTCACAGCCTCTCATTACATTCAGGAGGCGGCCTCTGATGCCGTTGTCCTTGTAGCCAAAGCGTCTACTACGTCCATTCTGGCTCGCCGGAGTCTGTGATTGCGGTCTTGGTCTGTGGATCTGGAATCTCAAAAGACCTTGGAGGTTATCCCTTTTAAGGGAGACCTCCTTTTTGGGGAAGGTCTGAACAAGATTGTTGCTGACTTAGCGTCTGCTAAAACTACATGTCTGCCAAGTACTAATCCTTCGGCTCCGAAGGCTAAAAGTACCACCTTTCGTTCCTTTCGACCTCCAGGTAAAGCAGGGATCAGGTGTACCGAAACAGGCTCGCACTTCCAAAACCTCTAAGCCTCCTGGACTGCCCGTCAGCCTGCTTCCAAACCAGACAAGCCTGCTACATGACGGGGCGGGCCTCCCCCTGGGGGATCCCAGGGTGGGAGGCAGACTTCTACGGTTTCCCCAGGTATGGTTACAGACCACTTCCGACACCTGGGTAAGTCGTCACTCATGGCAATCTTTCTTTCAAGAAACGTCCCCCCAGCCAGTTTTTCTTGACAAATATCCCTTCGGATCTGGTGAAAGCAAAAACTCTCTATTTGGTGGTACAATCCCTCCTAGACACATGAGTGATAGTGCCGGTGCCTCTGGCTTTGAAAGGCAGGGGGTACTATTCAACATTGTTCCTATTTCTGAAACCGAATGGTTCCTCACAGCCCATTCTCAACCTCAAGTCTTTGAACGGATTTGTGAAGGTATCCAAGTTCCGAAGGAAACTCTTCGCTCTATTGTTCTGGCCTTGGAGCCCATGGACTATGTGGTATCCCCGGACATACAGGATGCTTACCTACATATACCTATTGCAATGTCGCATCAGCAATACCTGCGGTTTGCTAATGGCAGCCTACATTCTCAATTCCGGGCCTTACCTTTTGGACTGACCACAGCTCTGCGAATCTTCACTATGGTCATGGCGGTTATGACTGCTCCGCTTCACCCTCAGGGTATCAGGATCCTGCCGTATCTGGATGACTTGTTGATCCTGGTGAACTCCCCAGAGGTTCTTCTCCGTCATCTGAAACTGACTGTCCAATTCCTGCAAGCCCACGGGTGGCTGATCAACTGGAAGAAATCCTCCCTGGTCCCTGCTCAGAGCATGGTGCACCTAGGGGCATTATTGGACACACACAGCCAACGGTTGTTCTTGTCGCTCCAGCGTGGCCCAGATGGCATTGGTTCTCAGACCTACAGGGTCTCTCGATAGACAACGCCCAGACCTCCTAGTTCAGGGCCCCTGTGTACACCAGGATTTGGCCCGACTAGCTTTGACGGCGTGGCTCTTGAAGCTTCAGTTCTGAGAGCCAAAGGTTTTTCTGAGGCGGTCATTCAAATGATGTTGAAAGCCCGTAAAACAGCTGCTGCTCGGATTTATTATAGTCTGGAATTCTTACTTCACATGGTGTGTGGCTAAGAATTTTGATGCATACAAGTTCAGTACCGCCACACTTTTGTCATTTCTGCAACAGGGAATGGACTCAGGCCTTCGTCTGGCCTCCCTCAAGGTTCATGTTTCAGCCTTGTCTGTGTGGTTTCAGAGAAAAATTGCGACTCTGCCTCCTATGGCTCCTTGGGATTTGTCGGTTGTTCTGGATGTCCTGCAAGAGTCTCAGTTTGAACCTCTTGAGTCTGTGGACTTATAAATGGCTTATGCTTAAGTTGTTTTTTTTTTTTGTCTTTTTTTTCTCGTACGCCCTAGAGGATGCTGGGGATGCTTCAAGAACCATGGGGTATAGACTGGATCCGCAGGAGACATGGTTACACTATAAGACTTTGTATGGGTGTGAACTGGCTCCTCCCTCTATGCCCCTCCTCCAGACTCCAGTTAGATTCTGTGCCCAGTGAGACTAGATGCACACCCAGTGAGACTAGATGCTCTCCAGAGTTTCTCAGAAAAATACTTTTTTATTAGGTTTATTATTTTCAGGGAGACCTGCTGGCAACAGGCTTCCTGCATCGTGGGACTGAGGGGAGAGAAGCAGACCTACTTCTCTGAGTTCAAGGGCCCTGCTTCTTAGGCTACTGGACACCATAAGCTTCGGAGGGTTTGAACACATGGTGCGCCTAGCTGCTTGTTCCCGGAGCCGCGCCGTCACCCCCCTCACAGAGCCAGAAGCCAGAAGCCAGGTGAGTATGAGAAGATCAGAAGACTGCAGAAGACTGCATTTGAGGTACCGTGCAGCGGTTGCGCTGCGCGCCATGCTCCCACACATAACACGGCACTGCAGGGTGCAGGGGGGGCGCCCTGGGCAGCATGAACACCTCAAACAGCACTGGCATAAGTGATAACAGTGCCTAGGCACTAGTTGAGGGACCCCCGCCAGTATAAATATAAATTTTAAGAGGGACTGAAGCACGCCATGTAGTGGGCGGGGCTTAGCCCACACAACTCTGACCAGCGCCATTTTCTCTTCACAGAAGCTGCAGAGACACTGGCCCTGACCGCCACACTGCTGTACAAGTAACAGGGTGCAATAATATATATATATATATATATATATATATATATATATAATACGCACGCACTGGATAGGCGCTGGGTTGTGAGCTGGTAGAACTCCCTCTGTGTCTTTCTTACAGGCTTTGTTGTGGGTCTGTCTCCTATAGCCCCAGTGGGTGTGGTTCGTTTTATTGACAGTATCTAGGTCGACAATGTTTAGGTCGACCACTATAGATCGACAGTCACTAGGTCGACATGGATGGAAGGTCGACAGGGTTTCTAGGTCGACAGGTCTAAAGGTCGACATGAGGATTTTTTATTTTTTTTGGTGTCGTTTTCTTCGTAAAGTGACCGGGATCCCAGATTAGTGCACCGCGTCCCCTCGCATGGCTCGCTTCGCTCGCCATGCTTCGGGCATGGTGCCTTCGCTTCGCTCGGCACACTTTACCGTTCCAATCGTAGTCCACGTGGATCGTTAAGTATGAAAAAATAAAAAAATGTGAAAAACTCATGTCGACCTTTAGACCTGTCGACCTAGCACATGTCGACCTAGAAACCCTGTCGACCTTCCATCCATGTCGACCTAGTGACTGTCGACCTAAACATTGTCGACCTAGACACTGTCGATCTTCAGACCGGATCCCAGCCCCAGTGTGGTTGTGTGTCGACATGTCTGAGGAGGCTGAGTGCTCTTCCCAGGAGGAGGCTGGAGTGGGGACAGAAAATACTGAGAGTGGTCGTGTCGGCACCGCCGACGGATGATTGGGTACATATGTTGAGTGTTTTAAACGCAAATGTGACTCGGTTGACTAAGAGATTTGATAAATCTGAGTCTAAGAACCAGACATGGAGGAAATCCATGGAGGATGCTTTGTCACAAGCCCAGACCCCTTCGGGGTCACAGAAACGTGCATTTACCCAGATAGATGATACAGATACCGACACAGACTCTGATTCCAGTGTCTACTATAGTGATGCCAGATTAAATCCAAAACTGGCTAAGAGTATTCAGTACATGATTGTGGCGATAAAAGAAGTGTTGCATATAACAGAGGACCCTGCTGTTCCTGATACTAGGGTCTGTATGTTTAAAGGAAAGAAACCTGAGGTAACGTTTCCTCCCTCTCATGAACTGAACGCGCTTTTTGAAAAGGCTTGGGAAAATCCTGAAAAAATAATTCACTTTGCGCTTATTTTGATAATTAAAGGCTTAAATGAGATGAGTACAACCACATGTCGCAACATATATTTGTTTTTAATATATATTTAGCACTAATTAGTGCCTATTCCCACAAATTTAATACACTAATAAAAATAAATAAATATAAACCTCAACAACCTAATCTAATACATAAATGTTTTTTCCTAAATACTTGCAATGAATAAATCACTTCTTTATAAAACAACCACTAATAGAGGTGGATCAATTACAAAAAAAAAAGTACACGGTCAAGGAAAAACCCACATATTTTCTTGTAGATAAAAAGCGTATATAGCAGAGCCTTTCCTTTTTAAAAATCCAGCACAGATGCTTAATGAATGTCCTGATACAAATTGTTTCCAAAAGGTTAAATACCGTTCATACACATGTGTTGTATCATAAATGAGCCAGTTCTATTACCACGCCAATACGTGTAAAAGCTCAATATCAACCATTTATGAGGATGTTACCAGACGTCTCCGTCCTCCCCAGTCAAATTGCCGCTGCGCCTTCCGATGATTGCCAGTTGGTTTACTGCCGCTGTCTGGTGATAAGCTGATGCCCGTATTCAGATCTATCCTCAACGGTTGGTTCCTCGTCACGATACCTCTGACGCGTTTTGCTCATACTGGAGCTTTATCGAAGAGTGTCACTCATCGGAAGGCGCGGCGGCAATTTGACTGGGGAGGACGGAGACGTCCGGTGCCTCCTAGCCGACTCCTTCGTACTACATGATTTACTCACAGTGGGAGAAGCCGCTTCATCATTTGTACACTTGACTGTGGTGAGCCTGGTAACCTCCTCATAAATGGTTGATATTGAGCTTTTTCACGTATTGGCGTGGTAATAGAACTGGCTCATTTATGATACAACACGTGTATGAACGGTATTTAACCTTTTGGAAACAATTTGTATCAGGACATTCATTAAGCATCTGTGCTGGATTTTTAAAAAGGAAAGGCTCTGCTATATACGCTTTTTATCTACAAGAAAATATGTGGGTTTCTCTAACGTCCTAGTGGATGCTGGGGACTCCGTAAGGACCATGGGGAATAGACTGGCTCCGCAGGAGACATGGGCACTTTAAGAAAGAATTTAGATTCTGGTGTGCTCTGGCTACTCCCTCTATGTCCCTCCTCCAGACCTCAGTTTGAATCTGTGCCCGGACGAGCTGGGTGCTGTTCAGTGAGCTCTCCTGAGCTTGCTGTAAGAAAGTATTTTGTTAGGTTTTATTATTTTCAGGGAGCTCTGCTGGCAACAGACTCCCTGCATTGTGGGACTGAGGGGAGAGAAGCAGCCCTACTCTCTGCAGATAGGTCCTGCTTCTTAGGCTACTGGACACCATTAGCTACAGAGGGATCGTACACAGGATCTCACCCTCTTCGTCCGATCCGGAGCCGCGCCGCCGTCCCCCTCGCAGAGCCGGAAGACAGAAGCCGGGTGAAAGAAGCAAGAAGACTTCAAAATCGGCAGCAGAAGACTCCAGTCTTCACTGAGGTAGCGCACAGCACTGCAGCTGTGCGCCATTGCTCCCACACTACACCCACATACTGCGGTCACTGTAAGGGTGCAGGGCGCAGGGGGGGGGGGGTGCCCTGGGCAGCAATTAGAGACCTCTTTGGCAGAAGTTTGCATATATACAGTTGGGCACTGTATATATGTATGAGCCCAAGCCAAAAATTGTACATTAAAGCGGGACAGAAGCCCGCCGTCGAGGGGGCGGGGCTTCTTCCTCAGCACTCACCAGCGCCATGTTTTTTCTCCACAGCACCGCTGAGAGGAAGCTCCCCAGCCTCTCCCCTGCAGTTACACGGTAGAAGAGGGTAAAAAGAGAGGGGGGGGGCACATAATTAGGCGCAAAAATCAATATAAACAGCAGCTACTGGGTTAACATTAAGTTACTGTGTTATTCCTGGGTTAATAGCGCTGGGGTGTGTACTGGCATACTCTCTCTCTGTCTCTCCAAAGGGCCTTATGGGGGAATTGTCTTCAGATGAGCATTCCCTGAGTGTGTGGTGTGTCGGTACGTGTGTGTCGACATGTCTGAGGTAAAAGGCTCCCCTAAGGAGGAGATGGAGGAAATGTGTGTGTGAGGGTGTCTCCGTCGACAACGCCGCCACCTGTTTGGATATGTGTAATTAAGTGCTAAGGTGAATTTATTGAACAAAAGATTAGAGAACAGACAGGGAATCTACCCATGTCTGTCCCTATGTCGCAGAGGCCTTCAGAGTCTCTCAATGATCACTATCCAAAATAATAGACACTGATATCGACACGGAGTCTGACTCCAGTGTCGACTACGATAATGCAAAGTTACAGCCAAAATGGCAGGAAAGTATTCAATATATCATTATTGTAATAAAAGATGATTTGTATATCACTGATGACTCATTTGTCCCTGACACAAGGGTACACATGTTTAAGGGGAAGAAAGCGGAGGTAAATTTCCCTCCTCTCATGATGAAAAAGAGCGGGAATCTCCAGACAAGACTGCAGTTTCCCACAAAGAATTCTCAGGGAGTATACTTTCCCTACTAGGGCCAGGATACAATGGGAATCTTCCCCTAGGGTGTCACGTTTGCCCAAAAGGTAGCCCTGACGTAACAGCTATCCTCAGGGATCCTGCAGATAGCGTGCACATTCTGGTACACTACTCAGACCGGCGATTGTGTCGGCATGAGTTTATAGCGCTGTAGCAGCGTGGACAGGTACCTTATCAGCAGAGATTGAGACCCTAGTATGTATGCATGTGTGTGTGTGTATGTATGTATGTATGTATGTATATGTGTGTGTATATATATATATATATATATATATATATATATATATAAAAGATGCTGTCTTAAGAGATAGATAGATATATATCTATGTGTGTGTGTATATATGTATATATGTATATATATATATATATATATATATATATATATATATATATATAATCATGCCCAAAGAGACATTAGTCTACTGGCTTCTAGAGTCAAAGCTATGTCGATTTCTGCTTGACGTGTCCTGTAGAATATGCAATGGACAGGTGATGCCGACTTAAGAGGCTTATGGAAGGCTGAGGATTGTGTGGAGAAGGGTTCTCGGACCTGGTCTCCACAGCTATAGCTGGTAATTCTGATATTTTGCCTTATATTCCTGCACAGCCTAGGAAAGCACGACATTATCAAATGCAGCCTTTCGAACACAAAGAAACAAGAAAGTCTGAGGTGCGTCCTTTCTTGCCAGAGGCAGGGGCAGAAAAAAAAAAGCTGCACCACACAGCTAGTTCCCAGGAACAGAAGTCCTCCCCGGCCTCTACAAAATCCACCGCATGTCGCTGGGGCTCCACAGGCGGAGCTAGGCCCGGTGGGGGCACGCCTTCGTAAGTTCAGCCACAAGTGGGTTCACTCCCTGTTGGTTTCCTGGGCAATAGATATTGTGTCTCAGGGATACAAGCTGGACTTTGAGGAGATGCCCCCTCACCGACGGCCCTGCCGGCTTCCCCCCACGAGAGGGAAATAGTGTTAACTGCAATTCACAAATTGTATCTTCAACAGGTGGTGGTCAAGGTTCCCCTCCAACAAGGAGGGGGTTAGAATTCGACCATGTTGTAGTCCCGAAACCGGACGGTTCGGTCAGACCCATATTGAATTTAAAATCCCTGAACATATACCTGAAAAGGTTCAAGTTCAAGATGGAATCGCTAAGAGCGGTCATCGCAAGCCTGAAAGGGGGAGATTTTATGGTGTCTCTGGACATAAAGGATGCATACCTTCATGTCCCCATTTATCCACCTCATCAGGCGTACCTCAGATTTGCGGTACGGGGTTGTCATTACCAATTTCAGACGTTGCCGTTTGGTCTCTCCACGGCCCCGAGAATATTCACCAAGGTAATGGCGGAAATGATGGTGCTCCTGCGGAAGCAAGGTGTCACTATTATCCCGTACTTGGACGATCTCCTCATAAAAGCGAGATCAAGAGAGCAGTTGCTGAACAGCGTATCACTTTCTCTGGAAGTGTAACGGCAACACGGCTGGATTCTATATATTCCAAAGTCGCAGCTGGTTCCTACAGCTCATCTGCCTCTCCTAGGCATGATCCTAGACAGAGCCGTCTTAACAGCAATGTAGGCCCCTGGGCACAGCAATGCACTGGGGCCCCTAACCATCCATCAGCAGCAGGGGTCGGGGGTGGTATCAATGGTAGCTTTGATGTCCCGCGGGTGGAAGGGGTGTTCTGTCTTCTGCTCAACATGTAAGACCTGGAGCAATAATTTCTGCTAATTATTCCTTTACTGCACAGATGGAGCGTTAGAGAGAACACTAAACTGTAGAATGTGGGACATTGTGCTGAATGAAGGGGCCCTGGTACATGACTTCCAGGGTGGTAGGGGGTGTCTAATACGCAGGGAAGGGGTCGATAGTGGAGTGGGCTTAATATTCATCATTTTCCGGTGGGAGGGCAGCTTGCTTGACTGCAGATATCTCCAGTTCCTGGAAACAGATTTCTTAGTTTTAATGGGATAAAGGAGGTACTGAGAACTTGGGGATCAGAGTTCAGGAGCCAGAGCAATCCACCAACGAAAATATAAAACTGCATATTGGGCGTGTGGAGCTGGAGCAGGGACCAGCTGCTGGAAGGCTGATATATCTAGTTCTGGGCATAGTAGAGACAAGCTGCCAGTGTCCACCAAAAGGGGAGAGTCACAGCTTTTGAAATATATCCTCAGAAAAACTGTACGTCAGACAGAACCCGAGATATCTGTCTGGGAAGGAAAATTAACAGGCATGGATGGGGATCACTACTTTGAAGTCGGATATCTTTGGTTCCCAAGGGCCGATTTTAAAAAATCTGGTACCCCTGGAAAGAGGGGACCCTCAGCTATCAGCCTAGGGCCCTTTTACCCCTGGTGCCCTTGGGCAAGAGCCCATTGAGCCCATACGTAAAGACGGCCCTGATCCTAGACACAGACCAGAAAAGGGTTTATCTCCCGATAGAGAGAGCTCAGGAGCTCATGACACTGGTCAGGAATCTATTAAAACCAAAACAGGTGTCAGTGCATCACTGCACTCGAGTCCTGGGAAGGATGGTGGCATCATACGAGGCCATTCCCTTCAGCAGGTTCCATGCGAGGACCTTCCAATGGGACTTACTGGACAAGTGGTCCGGATCACATCTTCAGATGCATCGGTTAATCACCCTGTCCCCCAGGGCCGGGGTGTCACTCCTGTGGTAGCTGCAGAGTTCTCACCTTCTAGAGGGACGCAGATTTGGAATTCAGGACTGGGTCCTGGTGACCACGGACGCTAGCCTCCGAAGGTGGGGAGCAGTCACACACAGGGAATAAATTTCCAAGGTCTGTGGTCAAGTCAAGAGACTTGCCTTCACATCAACATCCTGGAACTAAGGGCCGTATACAGCGCCCTACGTCAAGCGGAGCACTTGCTTCGCGACCTACCGGTTCTGATTCAGTCAGACAACATCACCGCAGTGGCTCATGTGAACCGCCAAGGCGGCACAAGGAGCAGAGTGGCGTGGCAGAAGCCACCAGAATTCTTCGCTGGGCGGAGAATCACGTAAGCGCTCTGTCAGCAGTGTTCATCCCGGGAGTGGACAACTGGGAAGCAGACTTCCTCAGCAGACACGACCTCCACCCAGGAGAGTGGGGACTTCATCAGGAAGTCTTCACACAGATCACATATCGGTGGGAACTGCCACAGGTGGACATGATGGCATCCCGCCTCAACAAAAAACTACAGAGGTATTGCGCCAGGTCAAGAGACCCTCAAGCAATAGCGGTAGACGCCCTGGTGACACCGTGGGTGTTCCAGTCGGTCTATGTATTTCCTCCTCTTCCTCTCATACCAAGGTGCTGAGGCTAATAAGAAAAAGAGGAGTGAGAACAATCCTCATTGTTCCAGATTGGCCACGAAGGACCTAGTATCCAGATCTGCAGGAAATGCTCACAGAGGACCCGTGGCCTCTTCCTCTAAGACAGGACCTGTTGCAACAGGGGCCCTGTCTGTTCCAAGACTTACCGCGGCTGCGTTTGATGGCATGGCGGTTGAACGCCGGATCCTAGCAGAAAAGGGCATTCCAGACGAGGTCATTCCTACGCTGATAAAGGCTAGGAAGGATGTGACAGCTATACATTATCACCGTATATGGCGAAAATATGTTTCTTGGTGTGAGGCCAGGAATGCTCCTACAGAGGAATTCCAGCTCGGCCGTTTCCTCCACTTCCTACAGTCGGGAGTGAATTTGGGCCTGAAATTGGGCTCTATTAAGGTCCAGATTTCGGCCCTATCCATTTTCTTTCAAAAAGAGTTGGCTTCTCTACCAGAAGTTCAGACGTTTGTAAAGGGAGTGCTGCATATTCAGCCTCCTTTTGTGCCTCCAGTGGCACCTTGGGATCTTAATGTGGTGTTAAGTTTCCTGAAATCACACTGGTTTTGAACCACTTAAAACGGTGGAGTTAAAATATCTCACGTGAAAGGTGGTCATGCTATTAGCCTTGGCTTCGGCTAGGCGTGGGTCAGAATTAGCGACTTTGTCACATAAAAGCCCCTATCTGGTTTTCCATATGGATAGAGCAGAATTGCGAACCCGTCCACAATTTCTGCCAAAAGTGGTGTCATCTTTTCATATGAACCAACCTATTGTGGTGCCTGTGGCTACGTGTGACTTGGAGGATTCCGAGTTACTGGATGTGGTCAGGGCTTTGAAGGTTTATGTAGCCAGAACGGCTAGAGTCAGGAAAACGGAGTCGCTGTTTATTCTGTATGCTTCCAACAAGCTGGGTGCTTCTGCTTCAAAGCAAACTATTGCTCGCTGGATCTGTAACACGATTCAGCAGGCTCATTCTGCGGCTGGATTGCCGCTGCCAAAATCAGTTAAAGCCCATTCCACTAGGAACATGGGCTCTTCTTGGGCGGCTGCCCGAGGGGTCTCGGCATTACAACTATGCCGAGCTGATACTTGGTCAGGTTCAAACACTTTTGCAAAGTTCTACAAGTTTGATACCCTGGCTGATGAGGACCTATTGTTGCTCATTCGGTGCTGCAGAGTCATCCGCACTCTCCCGCCCGTTTTGGGAGCTTTGGTATAATCCCCATGGTCCTTACAAAGTCCCCAGCTTCCACTAGGACGTTAGAGAAAATAAGATTTTACTTACCGGTAAATCTATTTCTCGTGGTCCGTAGTGGATGCTGGGCGCCCGTCCTACGTGCGGACTTCTTCTGCAATACTTCTATATAGTTATTGCTTCAATAAGGGTTATATTATAGTTGCATCAGGGTTAATCTGATGCTCTGTTGTTGTTCATACTGTTGACTGGGTAAGGTTATCACAAGTTATACGGTGTGATTGGTGTGGCTGGTATGTATCTTGCCCTGGATTACCAAAATCCTTTCCTTGTACGGTCAGCTCTTCCGGGCACAGTTTCTCTAACTGAGGTCTGGAGGAGGGACATAGAGGGAGGAGCCAGAGCACACCAGAATCTAAATTCTTTCTTAAAGTGCCCATGTCTCCTGCGGAGCTCGTCTATTCCCCATGGTCCTTACGGAGTCCCCAGCATCCACTACGGACTCCGAGAAATAGATTTACCGGTAAGTAAAATCTTTTTTTTTTCCTTGACAGTGCACGGTCTTTTTTTTTTTTTTTTTAGTAATTGATCCACCTCCTATTAGTGGTTGTTTCATAAAGACGTGATTTATTCATTGCAAGTATTTAGGAAAAAACATTTGTATTAGATTAGGTTGTTGATATTTATTTATTTATTTTTATTAGTGTATTACATTTGTGGGAATAGGCACTAATTAGTGCTAAATATATATTAAAAACAAATATATGTTGTGACATGTGGTTGTACTCATCTCATTTAAGCCTTTAATTATCAAAATAAGCGCAAAGTTAATTCTTTTTTCGGGGTTTGTTTCCTGTAGTAACGGGAGGTTTTTTTTTTTTTATGCGTACACAGGCATAATTTCACGGTCTGCAGCTGAGTAGTAATTAAGATTTGGTGGAATATTACAGGTTCGTATATAAATAAAAACATAACTAGCGCCTAGAGACACATTTGTGGAAATTGGGAAAATCCTGACAAGAATATACAGGTTCCCAAAAGAATTCCAGTGGCATACCCGTTCTCCTCTGGAGACAGGGAAAGGTGGGAGTCAATCCCCACGGTAGACAAAGCTTTATCGCGTCTATCCAAAAAGGACACAGCAGCCCTAAAAGATCCTGCGGATCGTAAGCAGGAAAATTACACTAAAATCCATTTATGTCACTACAGGGTCGCTACTCAGGCCTGCCGTTGCTTCGGCATGGGTGAGTAGCGCTATTGAAAAGTGGGCAGATAACTTGTCATCTGAGATAGATACCCTAGACAGGGATAGCGTGCTTTTGACTCTGGGTCACATCAGGGACGCTGCAGCATATTTAAAAGAAGCTGTAAGGGATATTGGCCTTTTGGGATCAAGGGCCAATACCATGGCAGTCTCAGCGAGGAGAGCATTGTGGATTCATCAATGGAATGCTGACTCTAAGAAGGCGATGGAGTCTCTACCGTTTAACGGTAGGGTCTTGTTTGAGGTATCCGGACTCCAGGTCGACAACAAAAAGGTCGACACCCCTTAGGTCGACACCACCTTAGGTCGAGATGGACAAAAGGTCGACAGGAAAAAGGTCGACATGAGTTTTTCACAATTTTTTTCTTTTTTGGAACTTTTTCATACTTAACGATCCATGTGGACTACGATTGGAACGGTAATCTGTGCCAAGCGGAGCGGAGCGAAGGCACCATGCCCGAAGCATGGCGAGCGAAGCGAGTGGACGCGGTGCACTAATTGGGGTTCCCGGTCACTCTACGAAGAAAACGACACCAATAAAACATAAACTCATGTCGACCTTTTTCCATGTCGACCTTTTGTCCATGTCGTCCTAAGGCGTGTCGACCAATTGACGCCAACCTAAGGTGTGTCGACCTTTTTGTTGTCGACCTGGAGTCCCAGACCCCTTGTTTGATGACGGCCTCACTGACCTGGTGTCTACGGCTACCGTGGGTAAGTCTTCATTTTTACCTTATGTTCCTGCACAGCAGAAAAATCGCCTCGCTATCAGATGCAGTCCTTTCGGCCCAATAAAGTAAAAAAAGGACGTGGGTCCTCCTTTCTTGCTGCGCGGGGAAGAGGAAGGGGAAAAAGGGTCACAGGCTGTTGCAAGTTCCCAAGAGCAGAAGTCCTCTCCGGCTTCTACCAAATCCACCGCATGACGCTGGGGCTCCTCTGCGGGAGTCCGCATCGGTGGGAGCACGTCTCCAACTCTTCGGTCAGGTCTGGGTGCACTCTGACCTGGATCCTTGGATAGTAGAAATAGTAACCCAAGGATACAGGTTAGAGTTTTAAGACGTGCCCCCTCACTGATTTTTCAAATCGGCCTTGCCAGTTTCTCTTCTAGAAAGGGAGGTAGTAAGCGCTGCGATACTAAAGTTGTGTCAAAATCAAGTAATTGTCACAGTGCCCCCGTCACAACAGGGGGAAGGCTATTTTTCGAGCCTGTTCGTGGTTCCGAAGCCAGATGGCTCGGTCAGACCGATTCTGAACCTAAAATCCCTCAATTTCTTTCTAAAAAAATTCAAATTCAAGATGGAATCTCTCTGAGCAGTGATCTCCAGTCTGGAGGAGGGGGATTTTATGGTGTTGGTCGACATAAAGGATGCCTACTTGCATGTCCCCATATATCCTCCACATCAGGCTTACCTGAGATTTGCTGTTCAGGATTGTCATTACCAGTTTCAGACGTTGCCGTTTGGTCTGTCCACGGCTCCGAGGATTTTCACCAAAGTAATGGCGGAAATGATGGTTCTCCTGCGCAAGCAGGGAATCACAATTATCCCGTACTTGGACGATCTCCTCATAAAGGCGAGATCCAAGGAGCAATTGCTGAAAAATGTTGCCCTTTCACTGACTATTCTGCAACAACATGGTTGGCTCCTAAATTTGCCAAAATCACAGTTGGATCCGACGACACGGCTGTCGTTCCTGGGTATGATTCTGGATACAGAATTGCAGAGAGGTTTTTCTTCCAGTGGAAAAAGCTCTGGAAATACAGAACATGGTAAAACAGATTCTGAAACCAGCAAAGGTGTCAGTTCTTCAATGCACTTGGTTGCTGGGGAAGATGGTAGCGGCCTACGAAGCCATTCCGTATGGCAGGTTCCATGCCAGGGTGTTTCAGTGGAAACTGTTGGACCAGTGGTCCGGGTCTCACCTGGACATGCTCCGGAAAATAATTCTATCTCCCAGGACCAGAATCTCCCTTCTGTGGTGGCTGCACAGTTCTCACCTTCTGGAGGATCGCAGGTTCGGGATTCAGGATTGGATCCTGGTGACCACAGATGCAAGCCTCCGAGGCTAGGGAGCAGTCACACAGGGAAGAAACTTTCAGGGAAAGTGGTCAAGCCAGGAAGCTTGTCTACACATAAACATTCTGGAATTAAGGGCCATTTACAACGGCATCCTGCAAGCAGAACATCTTCGAGGTCTGCCTGTCTTGATTCAGTCAGACAACGTGACAGCAGTGGCGTACATAAACCGCCACGGCGGAACAAGGAGCGGCGATGGCCGAGGCCACGAAGATTCTTCGCTGGGCGGAAAGACATGCCAGCGCTCTGTCAGCAGTCTTCATTCCAGGAGTGGACAACTGGGAAGCAGACTTCCCCAGCAGACACTATCTATCTCCATCCAGGAGAGTGGGGTCTTCATCAAGCGGTCTTTGCAGAAGTGACAAGTCGTTGGGGAGTTCCTCAAGTAGACATGATGGCGTCCCGCCTCAACAAGAAAAGACGTAACGGTTAAGCATTACCACCGTATTTGGAGAAAATATGTGTCTTGGTGTGAATCCAAGAAGGCTCCTACGGAAGAATTTCATCTGGGGCATTTGCTCCATTTCCTACAAGCAGGTGTGGATGCAGGCCTAAAGTTAGGCTCTATTAAAGTACAGATTTCGGCCTTGTCTATCTTTTTTCAGAAAGAATTGGCCACCCTTCCAGAAGTTCATCCAACCTCCATTTGTGCCTCCTGTGGCACCGTGGGATCTTAATGTGGTGTTGCAGTTCCTGCAATCTCATTGGTTTGAACCTTTACGTAAGGTTGAGCTGAAATTCCTTACTTGGAAAGTAGTCATGTTGTTGGCCTTGGCATCCGCAAGGCGAGTGTCTGAGCTGGCGGCTTTGTCTCACAAAAGCCCCTATTTAATTGTCCATGCTGATAGAGCGGAGTTGAGAACTCGTCAGCAATTTCTACCGAAAGTGGTTTCATAACTTCATGTGAACCAGCCTATTGTGGTGCCAGTGGCTACTGATGCCTTGGCGGATTCAAAGTCTTTCGATGTGGTCAGAGCTTTGAAGATCTAGGTCGCCAGAACGGGTCAGATTAGGAAAACGGAGGCTTTGTTTGTCCTGTGGGCTCCCAACAAGATTGGGGCTCTTGCTTCTAAGCAGACTATTGCGCGCTGGATTTGTAATACGATTCAATAGCTCGATCTACGGCAGGTTTGATGTTACCAAAATCGGTAAAAGCCCATTCTACCAGGAAGGTGGGCTCATCCTGGGCGGCTGCCCGTGGAGTCTCGGCGTTACAACTTTGCCGAGCTGCTACTTGGTCATGTTCAAACACCTTTGCGATGTTTTACAAGTTTGATACCCTGGCTGAGGAGGACCTCCTGTTTAGTCAATCGGTGCTGCAGAGTCATCCGCACTCTCCCGCCCGCTATAGAGCTTTGGTATAAACCCCATGGTTCTTGAAGCATCCCCAGCATCCTCTAGGACGTATGAGAAAATAGGATTCTAATACCTACCGGTAAATCCTTTTCTCTTAGTCCGTAGAGGATGCTGGGTGCCCGTCCCAGGGCGGGCTGCATCTGCAGTTTGGTTATAGTTGCGCTCATGTTGCATTGAGTTCAGTCAATCTGTGACTGTTGGTCATGCCGTTGCATGCGTTGTTTGCTGAATGCCATGTTGTACGGCGTGTTGGAGGTGTGAGCTGGTATGTATCTCACCTTAGTTTAAAATAATTAAATAAATCCTTTTCCTCGAAATGTCCGTCTCCCTGGACACAGTTCCTATAACTGGAGTCTGGAGGAGGGGCATAGAGGGAGGAGCCAGTTCACACCCATTCAAAGTCTTATAGTGTGCCCATGTCTCCTGCGGATTCCGTCTATACCCCATGGTTCTTGAAGCATCCCCAGCATCCTCTACGGACTAGGAGAAAAGGATTTACCGTTCGGTATTAAAATCCTATTTTTTTTTCTGGCTATTGCCTCTGCTAGACGGGTTTCAGACTTTGGTGCCTTATCATGTAGGTCTCCCCTTTCTGATTTTTCACCGTGACCGTGCGGTTCTTCAAACTCGCCCTGGATATCTATCTAAGGTGGTGTTGTCTTTCCACCTTAATCAAGAGATTGTGGTTCCGGCCTTTTTCTCTCCTGATTTGTCCTCCAAAGAGCGGTCTTTGGATGTGGTACAGGCTCTCCGTATATATGTGAAGAGAACCGCCTCCATTAGGAGATCTGATTCCCTCTTCTTTCTTTTTGGTTTTCATAAACGTGGCAGGCCTGCGAATAAGCAGACCTTGACCAGATGGATTAGAATGGTGATTGTACAAGCTTACGTACAGGCTGGCCTTCCAGCTCCTGCTACTATCAAGGCCCATTCTACTCTGTCTGTTGGACCATCTTGGGCGTCCCGCCGTGGTGCGGCCCTCGGACAACTATGCAAGGCGGCTACGTGGTCCTCGGTGAACACGTTCATAAGGTTCTATGCTGTTGATACTTCCGCCTCCCAGGATGCTTCCTTTGGACGCCGGGTTCTTGTGCCCGCTACAGTGCGTCCCCTCCCTTGAGGAACTGCTTTAGGACATCCCCGATGTTGTTCCCTGTGGAATACCAGTGTACCCTGCTGCAGAATAGGAGATTTATGGTAAGGACTTACCTTTGTTAAGTCTCTTTCTCCGAGGTACACTGGATTCCACAGGATGTCCACCCTGACGCACTTGGCTTCTTTGGGGTTGTATGGCATTAGCCGCTGGTACCTTCTGTCGTGAGAATGTGGTTCGCTGTAACTACTAACTACTGTCGTCTATTTTACCTGCTATTGCATTGGATTGGTTAACAAAACTGAGCTCCAGTGCCTGGAGGTGGGGATATAGAGGAGGCAGTGCAAGGCATCCTGGGAACAGTCAAAGCTTTAGCCTGTTGGTTCCTTGGATCAAGATCCAACTCTACATCCCTGATGTTATTCCCTGTCGAATCCAGTGTACCTCACAGAAAGATTTAACAAAGGTAAGTTCTTACCATAAATCTCCTATTCACGATTAAATGCATGTATAGTCACTAAAGTTATTCTTCGCTGTAAGCCACTGACCATACACACAAGGAGGAACTGTGCGAGTTAACCATTCCCTAGTACTGTTTGTCAGGCTTTTCATATGAAATCTGTCCGTGGAAAGCGATTGGATTGAGTAGTCAGGATTGCCAGAGCTATGAAGTAGAGCAGGTTTGCTGGCAGCCATGGTGCGGAGAGCTTCAGAGTGATGATAGAAGCTAAGCCTAGGAGGTTGCCAGAGAGCAGCTAAACCTGGCTATGGACAGTAGAACAGGAGACATTGCTTCCATCTAAACAAGAAAACGGACACCAATATCCTAATAACCATTCTGCTTACATAGCCATGTCTGCCCATGTATACTGTAACTTTTCTGCTCTTTAAGATTTAGCTGTTGCGACACTGGTATAGCATCCTCCTCAATAAGTCAGTCTGTTTTGTTTGTTTGTTTGTGGGTGTGTGTGTATAATGAGAATTGCTGGCTAATAGTGTGTTCTATGTAATGTATTTATGTACTGTCTATAATGTCTAGTGTTCTTCCACTCCTTTCAGATGCATTATACCAGTGATGGATCATTCTCTGGATCTCTGTCAGCAGATTGTGGTTGTAGAATTGGTGAGCAAATTGAGTAAAATGTAACCTCAAATTAAACGCAGTATAAAGTAGTTAACATTGCAGATCACTTGTTAATGATAAAGCCGTAATCATGAAGGTGTTATTCTCAGGGCTTCTAGTGCCATTTCTTCACTCCTTATTACTGAGAATTGCACTCTGTAACCATGGTATCCATAAGTTTAGTCCCCATTACGATAGCATCTGCAGAGTGACGATGGGAGGGATGTGTAATATCTGACTAACTAGAATGAAGATTTGACAGGAATTTTTTAACTTTTATAAGTCTCACAGTAGTTTTATAGTGGCAACCATACATCGTATAATAGTCCACACCTAGGGCTGGACTCTGAGGTGAGAGTAAAAAAAGTGTGTAGATTTGTATATGGAACAAATCATTTTGCAATGCAAAGAGTGCAGATATGTTCGTGTTTGCATGAAGGGTAAATAATGGCTCCCAAATAGTGGACAGCTTTATTCTTGTGCTTCAATGTAGACTTCAGTTTGCACACCCCCTCTCACATCTAGATGTTTGTAAATATCACCTTTCAAATCCGCCCCACCTGCAGTGCAGTATGGTTATACCAAGATGCCGTTACTTGCTCCCTTTTTTGTTTTTCTTTGCTCCCAACTCGTAATCCGCCACCTGGGCCAGGGTCGTTTGTAGGGACGGGCAAGCCATGGTGTGCCTGTGGCCAGTGTTGCACAGTATTTCTCTTACGTCCTAGAGGGTGCTGGGGTCCACATTAGTACCATGGGGTATAGATGGGTCCACCAGGAGCCATGGGCACTTTAAGAATTTGATAGTGTGGTCTGGCTCTTTCCTCTATGCCCCTCCTACCAGTCTCTGTTTAGAAAATGTGCCCGGAGGAGCAGGTCACGCTGAAGGAAGCTCCTGAAGAGTTTTCTGCATTTATTTTCTCTGTTTGTTATTTTCAGGCAGGGCTGGTTGGCACCAGCCTGCCTACGTCGTGGGACTTAGGGAAGGGGGGGGGGGGGGTGGTTTAACGGCCCAACCTCTTGAAGTGTTAATGGACACTGAGCTCCTGAGGGAACTATTTGCAAGCCCCACCACGGCGAGCATACATTCCCGCAGCACGCTGCCACCCTGAACAGAGCCAGAAGAATGAAGAGTGGCGAGTACTGAGCCGGCTAGCGGGGCACCGGCCATTATGGCGGCATGATGGTACGGAGGTGCGCGGCTTCTACACGGGGTGGAATGCGTATCCATACACAGTACACAACTGCGTCCCAGTACACAGTACCCATACTGGCACAACAGCCTTAAAACGGTTCTCTCCATTTTAAGCCACAGATTCCTGAGCCAGTATAAAAAAAGCGGGAAGACCGCGCACCATTGAAGGGGCGGGGTTCACTATGAGAGGATCCAGCAGCTCACCAGCGCCATTTCCCCTCTGCAGTGGACACTGACAGGACAGGAACGTGCAGCTCCTCCAGTGTGGCTCCAGATTACCTCAGCGGTACCAGGGGATCATAGCGGGGGGGGGGGGGGGGGGGGTGAGCGACTATTAGTGCACTAAGTCCGCTATTAGGGTACTTAGTCTGCGACTCGGCTAAGCTTGGCATTAGCGATAAGGGCACGGTGGGGGCTGACTCCAAACACCTGTCTCCCTGAAGGGCTCTTTGTGGGTTAATTGTGCTTCTTGTGTGTGTGTGTGTGTGTGTGTGTGTGTGTGTGTGTGTGTGTGTGTGTGTGTGTGTGTGTGTCACATTTACATTGTCGGGCAAAGAGTGTCTCTCTTGTACCGCAGAGTGTTCCTCTTCACCTGGGGGCTCACTACTGGGTACTCAGTGTTCACAGACTAGCGGGGCTGAACTGGAGTGGGTTAATTCTCTTTAGGGAATGATCTCAACTCTTTCTACAAAATTGTCCCGCAATGAGAAAGAGATACAATACTTAAAACAGACTGTGGTTGAGTTTATGAACAGAGACTCGATCTCCTCCCATTTGTCCGCACAAGCGATCTCTGCCCCATATCCTGCAGTCTGACTCTGATGCTGACTGGTCAAACATGGAGATGCAGGAGGTGGTCTCAGAGGGGGGGTATACAGCTCTGTCACAGGGAATAGAGGCTCTTATAGAGGCTATCGGAGGTGTTCTGCATATTCCTGATAAGGTGTCGGAGGAGTGTGAGGAATCTTATTTTAATGTAAAGTAGAAGTCGTCCATTACATTTCCTGTGTCAAAGGAATTGAATACCGTTTGAAGAACCATGGGTTAATCCTGATAAGAAGTTTCTGATCCCTAAAAGGTTGCTCTCATCTTTTCCTTTTCCTCTGGAGGATAGGAAAAAATGGGAAAATCCACCGATAGTGGACACATCAGTCTCTAGGCTATCACGTAAAATTGTATTGCCTGTTCCTGGTGCAGCCTCCCTGAAAGACACGGCTGATCGTAAAATTGAGACTACACTCAAATTATTGTACACAGCTGCGGGGGTGGCTCAAAAACCCACTATTGCATGTGCGTGGATCACTAAAGCCATTGCTAAATGCAGGGCCATTTCTTGGGGCAGGCGAGCAGTGCAACTGCACTGGGTGCCCGCCGCGGCATTAACTGTGGCTCCCTGCTTCCCCCTCCTATTTCTCCCCGAGTAACCTGCTCGGGGGGCAGAGTTTCACGGAATGACGGAAGACAAAGGCCGGCGCGAGGAGCGACTGGTGAGGCGGGCCGAAGAGCGGTAATCGCCTCTGTAAGTCGATAGTCAAATATTACCTTTGAACATAAGCTATATACTTATTATGGACTAGTACGCAATCGGCGCACGGAGTACCGTAAGGGTACGCACTTAGCGTAGTAGACGCTTAACCGTGGGCGCGTCGCACGAGCGGTACGTACGCTCGCGGGCTTACGCTTGGTATCGAGTACGCTATAGGCGGTCCGAGTACCGTACTGCTACGCTGTTGGTGTAGCGGACGCTGTGCCGTGAGAGTGAGATACGAGCGGCGCTGACGCTCACTGAATGACACACTGTAAACCTTGTTTAACAACACACTGTAAGGGTATGCTTATACTGTAAACCTTAGTACTGTAATATTACCACAATGTAACGCTTATTGACCTTGATAATATGAAAGCTGTTTGAGCGATTGAGACGCTCAGAAACCCTTTACAATAACTGGTGAAACACACAAGACCTGTTAAGGTTCCAACACCTTCGTAGAAGATACTTTAGTATAAAAAGGGGAAATACAGTTACAGCTTATACACTACAGACCTAACATCAATACCTAAACAGAATAACAAGAAATAAATGTGAACAATAGCGAACGATCGCAAACAGAATAAACACACAGAGAATAAAATGGCAAACACTTAAAGAAAAACAAAATGAGAACGAATGGCGCACATAAAGAATAACAAAATGGCCACAGAGAAACTTACACACGTGGGAATGATTCGCAAGTGCGTCCTGGACCAGCCCTCAGCCTTCAGTGTGAAAACCTTTGTAGAGAGAGTGAGTGAGTGCTGGTCCAGCAATGGTGGCCTTTATATACACAACATACAGTACGATACAATGGTCCCTACAATCTTATTGTTCATTGGACACAGGAATGTGTCTCTGCATTATAACAAAAGGTCATAGGTGGGTTCGAACAGGTGGGCTGTGTCTCTATTTCCAACTGCTCAGGTGGGAGGTATCCTCAGGATTCCCGCCGCATGGATAATGAACAGTAAATACAGTAAATGTCTAGAAACTACTTTTAAACATAACTATACGCAGGAGCGAACAATCTCTTCCTAACCAACACCGAAATGTTACATTTAAAATACTCTACAGCTGGATACTAGGCATCACCGTTCTACCTTTGTCTGACCCTTCATATCATGCAAAGAGGAATTTCTCTGTCCAAGAACCGTTTACACTAAACATACTTTCTGACATTGTTAAGGGAAATACTATCTATAAAACACACTATTTAGGTTAAATATGTTGCGATCGAGTCGCTCGCAAGACGCTCACAAACTCCGCCGTACATACACATCTCCATGCGCAGGAGATGTCGGAGCGTCCCTTACGCAACCTGAGGGGATGCGTACGCATGGGGGAGTGGGTGCACGAGCAGCGGGCATGTGCATTGGGGTTAGTACAAGGCATTGTGAATCACGATATTTTTCGACTTTGACAAAGTATTCTCTCTCTCTCTCTCTCTCTCTCTCTCAATGTGTAAGATGGGGACACCTGCCGTAATGTGTGAAATGGGGACTCTTGCCTGCCGTAGTGTGGGGATTTAATGTATCAAGGGCATTGCAGTGTGTTGTATAATATGGTGCAGGGGGCATTACTGTGTGGGGCTTAATATGGTAGAATTTTTTTTTCCTGTGGTGGTCGTGATCTATTGGAGCAGGGTCAAAAACTGGATTGTGAGGTAGTCTTTTCAGACAAGGCCATGCCCATTTAAATGAGGCCACACCCATTTAGATGAGGCCACGCCCCCTTGCTGGGTGCGCGCGCAAGTTTTTTGTTTTTTTATCTAGGTGTGTGTGTGTGGGGGACACATTTTTTATGTCATGGGGGGGCGCATTTTTAAGTCTCGCACTGGGAGCCAAATTGGCTGGAAACAGCCCTGGCTAAATGGTCGGGCAACCTAATTGAGGGGTTAGATTCATTATCTAGGGGGGGATGTTGTCTTACTCCTGCAGCATATACAGGACTCTGCGAACTTAATGGTGGAAGCCATAATGGAAATAAGCGTGCTTAATGCATGCACCACCGCTATGGCAGTGTCCGCACGCAGGGGCTTTTGGCTACGACTGCTGACGCGGACTCCAGGAAAGGCGTGGTAGGCCCTACCATTCACTGGAGAGGCCTTGTTTGGAGATTAATTAGTCAAATGGATCTCCACAGCTACTGCGGATAAGTCTGCGTATCTTCCTTCCGCAGCCCCCCAACCAAGAAGACTTACTCAGCTTCTAAGTTACAGTCCTTTCGGACAGTCAAGTTCAAGGGCAAATCCAGGGGTGCTTCTACGTCCTCCAGCGGGGCAAGAGGTAATCCACGCAAACCAGCACCAGCAGGTGCTCAGGAACAGAGCTCAGGCTCTGCTTCCTCAAAGATTTCAGCAGGACGGTGGACCGCAATGCCTGGAAGGCTGTCGGGTGGGAGCCTGACTACAATTCTTCAGTCGGATTTGGTCAAATTCGTGCCAGGAACCCTGGGTCTTAGATCTTATTTCCCAGGGTTACAGACTGGAGTTCCAAAAGCTCCCACCTCACAGATTTTTCAAATCAGGCTTGCAAGTTTTGCAAGTATAACTTGACAGCATGCCATCCAAAAACTGGTACAGACTCAGGTCATTGTTCCAGTTTCACCTCCTCTACTAAACAAGGGATACTATTCCAACTTGTTCATAGTACCGAAGACCTATTCTGAACCTCAAATCTTTAAACCCATACTTACGGGTGGTCAAATTCAAGATGGAGTCGGAGAGCGGTGATCTCAGGTCTGGAGGAGGGGGGAATTCCTAGTGTCTCTGAATATCAAGGATGTGTACCTTCATATTCCGATCTGGCCGCCTCATCAGGCCACTACAGGACTGTCACAACCAGTTCCAGGCCCTGCCATTTGGTCTCTCCACGGCACCGAGGGTTTTCACCAAGGTGATGGCTGAGATGATATGTTCACTCCCTGTTTGCGGAGTAGAAACAATTCCATACCTGGACGATCTCCTGATAAAAGCTCCGTCCAGTTAACGGTTGCTGGACAGCATTGCTCTCTCAACCAAACTCCGCCAGGATCACGGGTGGATTCTGAACCTTCTGAAATCTCACCTAGGGCCAACACGGAGGCTCTCATTCCTGGGAATGATACTGGACACGGAGTCATTAAAGGTGTTCCTTCTGTTGGAAAAGGCATTGGTAATCCAGTCGATGGTTCGGGATGTCCTGAAGCCAGCTCGGGTGTCGGTGCACCTGTGCATTCGCCTCCTGGGGAAAATGGTGGCCTCTTATGAGGCACTTCAATACGGAAGGTTTCACGCAAGATCCTTCCAGATCTGTTGGACAAATGGTCCGGATCGCATCTTCACATGCACCAGAGGATCAGTCTGTCACCAAAAGCCAGGATCTCCCTGCTGTGGTGGCTACAGTCTTCTCACCTCGTCGCAGGACGGAGGTTTGGAATTCAGAACTGGATTCTGTTAACCACGGACGCAAGCCTCAGAAGTTGGGGAGCAGTCACTCGGGGTGCAGTTTCAGGGAAGATGGTCAAGTCAGGAAGTCATGCTTCCAATCAACATTCTGGAACTCAGGGCCATATACAACGCCCTTCTGCAGGCCTCACATCTTCAAGATCTGGCAATTCAGGTCCAGTCGGACAATGTGACTGCAGTAACGTAAATAAACCAACAGGGCGGAATGAAAAGCAGAGCAGCAATGGTGTCAAAATTCTCCTCTGGGCAGAAAAAACACTGTGGCTTTGTCAGCAGTCTTCATTCTGGGAGTAGACAACTGGGAAGCAGACTTCCTCAGCAGACACGACCTGCACCCAGGGGAGTGGGGCCTTCGCCCGGAAGTGTTCAGGTGCTTGACAAGTCAATGGGGATATCCACAGATCGACAAGATGGCCTCTAGTCTCAACAAGAAGCTCGGGCGGTATTGTGCCAGGTCGAGAAACCCACAGGCGGTGGCGATAGACGCCCTGACTACTCCATGGGTCCATCAGATGGTGTACGTGTTTCCTCCACTTACGCGGATTCCCAAGAATTCTAAAACGAATAAAAAGGGAAAAGGTTCAAGCAATCCTCATTGCTCCGGACGGGCCAAGAAGGGCCTGGTATGCGGACCTTCTGTTTGACGGCATGGAAGTTGAACGGCTGATTCTGGCCAGGAGAGGGATCCCTAACAAGTTATCCCGACTATGATCCAAGCAAGGAAGGGGGTAACGTCTAAGCATTACCATCGTATTTGGAAGAAATATGTCTCTTGGTGTGAGAGCAGAAATTATTCTGCGGTGGAATTTCATCTGGGACATTTCCTGCTTTTTCTGCAGGCAGGCGTGGATGTGGGCCTGCGTTTGGGCTCCATAAAAGTCCAGATTTCGGCCTTGTCCATTTTCTTTCAGAAACAATTGGCTTCTCTCCCTGAGGTCCAGACGTTCTTGTAAGGTGTTCTGCACATCCAGCCTCCCTTTGTGCTTCCCACGGCCCTTGGGATCTCAATGTGGTGCTGCAGTTCCTTCAATAGGACTGGTTTGAACCGTTACAGGAGGTGGACGTAAAATCTTACGTGGAAGACCGTCACACTGTTGGCCTTGGCCTTGGCCCCTTGGGGGGGGGGCGGGGGGGCTTTGTCTCCCAAAAGTCCCTGTTTAATTTTCCATGAGGACAGAGCTGAACTCGTCAGCAGTTTCTTCCTAAAGTGGTGTCTGCATTTCATATCAACCAACCTATTGTGGTTCGGTTGTCACCGACACCTCTGCTACTTCAAAGTCTTTGGATATTGTGAGGGCTTTGAAGGTGTATGTGAAAAGAACAGCTCATCACAGAAAGACGGACTCGCTGTTTTTTCATTATGATCCCAACAAGATTGGGTGTCCTGCTTCAAAGCAGACAATTGCACGCTGGATCAGACTTATTATCCAGCATGCTTATTCCACGGCAAGCTTGCCATGTCCAAAATCTGTACAGGCCGACTCTACTAGGTCGGTGGGTACTTCCTGGGCGGCTGCCCGGGGTGTCTCGGCTTTACAGCTCTGCCGAGCAGCTACTTGGTCAGGTTCAAACACGTTTGCCAAGTTCTACAAGTTCGATACTTTGACCAAACTGAAGGTCCTCAGAGGCCAATCAGTTTTGCAGGAACCTCAGCACTCTTCCACCCGGTTTGGGAGCTTTGGTACATCCCCATTGTACTAAATGGACCACAGTATCCTCTAGGACGTAAGAGAAAATAGGATTTTCTCTGACGTCCTAGTGGATGCTGGGAACTCCGTAAGGACCATGGGGAATAGACGGCTCCGCAGGAGACTGGGCACATCTAAAGAAAGATTTAGGACTATCTGGTGTGCACTGGCTCCTCCCCCTATGACCCTCCTCCAAGCCTCCGTTAGATTTCTGTGCCCGGCTGAGCTGGATGCACACTAGGGGCTCTCCTGAGCTCCTAGAAAGAAAGTATAATTTAGGTTTTTTATTTTACAGTGAGACCTGCTGGCAACAGGCTCACTGCACCGAGGGACTAAGGGGAGAAGAAGCGAACCTACCTAAGTGGTGGTAGCTTGGGCTTCTTAGGCTACTGGACACCATTAGCTCCAGAGGGATCGCACACAGGACCCGACCTCGTCGTCCGTTCCCGGAGCCGCGCCGCCGTCCCCCTTACAGAGCCAGAAGCAAGAAGGTCCGGAAAATCGGCGGCTGAAGACTTCTGTCTTCTCCAAGGTAGCGCACAGCACTGCAGCTGTGCGCCATTGCTCCTCATGCACACCACACACTTCGGTCACTGATGCTTGCAGGGCGCTGGGGGGGGGGGGGGATTGGGGCGGGCGCCCTGAGCAGCAATAAATAACACCTTGGCTGGCAAACTGACACCATATATAGCCCCAGAGGCTATATAGGTGTATATTAACCCCTGCCAGAAATATTAAAATAGCGGGAGAAAGCCCGCCGAAAAAGGGGCGGAGCCATCTCCCTCAGCACACTGGCGCCATTTTCCCTCACAGCTTCGCTGGAAGGATCGCTCCCTGGCTCTCCCCTGCAGTCCTGCACTACAGAAAGGGTAAAAAAGAGAGGGGGGGGGGGCACAAATTTAGGCGCAGTATAATATATATATGCAGGTATATGGGGAAAACACTCTTTATAGGTGATATCCCTGTGGTATATAGCGCTCTGGTGTGTGCTGGCATACTCTCCCTCTGTCTCCCCAAAGGGCTTTGTGGGGTCCTGTCCTCTGTCAGAGCATTCCCTGTGTGTGCTGTGTGTCGGTACCGCTGTGTCGACATGTATGATGAGGAAAATGATGTGGAGGCAGAGCAAATGCCTGTAAATGTGTTGTCACCCCCTGAGGGGTCGACACCTGTGTGGATGGACTTATGGAAGGAATTATGTGACAGTGTCAGCTCCTTACATAAAAGGTTTGACGACATAGGACAGCCGGCTACTCAGCTTGTGACTGTTCCAGCGTCTCAAATGTCATCAGGGGCTTTAAAACGCCCGCTACCTCAGATGACAGACACAGATGTTGACACTGATACCGACTCCAGTGTCGACGACGATGAGACTAGTGTACCCTCCAATAGGTCCACCCGTTACATGATTGAGGCAATGAAAAATGTATTACACATTTCTGATAGTACCCCAGGTACCACAAAAAAGGGTATTATGTTCGGTGAGCAAAAACTACCAGTAGTTTTTCCTGCATCTGAGGAATTAAATGAGGTGTGTGAGGAAGCCTGGACTTCCCCCGATAAGAAATTGATCATTTCTAAACGGTTATTGGCAGCGTACCCTTTCCCGCCAGAGGATAGGTCACGTTGGGAAACATCCCCTAGGGTAGATATAGCGCTTACACGTTTATCAAAACAGGTGGCACTACCGTCTCCGGATACGGCCGCCCTAAAGGATCCTGCTGATAGAAGGCAGGAAGCTACCCTAAAAGCTATATATACACACACGGGCATTATATTGCGACCAGCGATTGCATCAGCATGAATGTGCAGTGCTGCTGCTGCGTGGTCAGATTCCCTGTCGGATAATATTGATACCCTGGATAGGGACAATATTTTGCTGAGGGGTGGAACTGTTGGGGATGGTCTTTCAGACCTCGTTTCCACAGCTACGGCTGGGAAATCAACATTTTGCCACAGGCTACCCCACAGCAAAAGAAAGCACCGTATTATCAAGTACAGTCCTTTCGGCCCCATAAACACAAGAGGGCTCGAGGCGCATCCTTTCTGCCGAGAGGCAAAGGTAGAGGGAAAAAGCTGCAGCATACAGCCAGTTCCCAAGAGCAAAAGTCCTCCCCCGCGTCCGGTAAGTCCACAGCATGACGCTGGGGTTTCACAGGCGGACCCGGGTACGGTGGGGGCCCGTCTCAGAAATTTCAGCACACAGTGGGCTCTCTCACAGGTGGATCCCTGGATCCTTCAAGTAGTATCTCAGGGGTACAGGCTGGAATTCGAGACGTCCCCCCCCCCCCCCCCCCGCCGTTTTCTAAAATCTGCCTTACCAGCAACTCCCTCTGTCAGGGAGGCAGTGTTGGTGGCTATCCAGAAACTGTATTCACAGCAAGTGATTGTCAAGGTACCCCTCCTTCAGCAAGGTGATAATGCTGATTTTGATTACCTTATAACCTTCACTATATGGGTAAGAGACTCGGTACGCAATTGGCGTATGGGGTACCGTAAGGGTACGCGCTTAGCGTAGCATACGCTCGGCCGTGATCGAGACGCACATGCGGCACGCTCGCTCACAGCTTAATGCGTGGTGTCGAGCACGCTATAGGCGGGCGACTACCGTAATGCTACGCCACCAGCGTAGCGGACGCTCGAGACCACGAGGAGATCACGAACGGCGCAGACGCTCACAGGATGACAATCAGTAAACCTTGAATGTAACACACAGAAATGATACTCTTATGCTGTAAACCTTGTACTGAAACACTGTAGCGATATAACGCTGCTTAACCTTGTTAATACTAAAGCTGTTTGAGCGATCGAGACGCTCCTATTACCCACTGCAATGTAATGAACACACGATACCGTGCTAAGGTTCCAACACCTTTACTAACAAGCTTTTAGTTATATCGAAAAGGGGTAAACAGTTTACAAGTCATACACTACAAGCTAACATATAATTCTAACAGAATATCTAGACAGAAATATACAATAACGTTACAATCTTATACTATAACAGAGAGAGAGAGAGAGTGAATGGCCAATACAAAACAAAGAGCGAGTTGATTACAGAGAATTACTTACACACACTGGGAACGATCGCTGCGCTATTCCTGGTACCAGCTCCAAGTTAGTCAATATGAAAACCGTTTGTGGAGTGAGAGAGTGAGCCGTCCAGGCTGGCTGATCTTATATACACTGCATACAGTATACTACAAAGGGACCTATAATTTCATTGGACACAGGAATGTCTCCTCGCATCATAACAAAAGGTCATAGGTTAGTTTGAACAGGTGGGCTGTGACTATTACAAACAGCTCAGGTGGGAGGGAATCGCCGGATTCCCGCCGCATGGATAATGAACTGCAATATAAGAAATGTCCAGAAACTACTAATGGCCATAACTATATGCAGGAGCGATTAATCTTTACCTAACCAACACCGGATTGTTGCTATTAAAATACTCTTCGGTTAGATACCAAACACATCTGCTCAAACCCTGTCTGGCCCTTCGTACAACAAAAAGAGGAATTCCTTTGTCCAGGGACCAACTACACTAACCAAACTTACTGTTACTATTAAGGGGAACATTATCTATTAAACCTGCTATATGGATTTATTAAGTAGCGATTGTGTCGCTCGCTAGACGCACACAAACTCTACCGTAAATGCACATACCATGCGTTCAAGCGCACGCCCGTAGGGGCGCAGTCACGCAACTGCGAATATGTGCACGCACGCCAGAGAAAGTGCATGTGCAGCGGGCGAGCGCATGAGGTGAATATATGGCAACGTACAGCATGATATTTTTCTGACTTTGACAGTCCACCCTTTGGCAGTCATCAATAACTGCCACTTCCTAAAACAGTTCAAAAAGAGAAAAATATATGTCATATGTAATACATTTCTATGATTGGGTAAGGGTGAAGAGAAGAAGGTGGGAAAAAAGTATGACCTAGTGAAATAGTAGAAACATGTGTGTATGAGTCCATGTTTGAGGGGTCATGTATCATCGTGCCGTACGTGTTTTAAATCAAGCTTCGAGGTATTGCGAAGTATACATTTGAATTCCTTCTTATCCCGTATTACGGGTCTGTGGATGGGCTGTCAAACTTTACCAAGCTCTTTTCGGCTTTTGGTTGTAACAAAATGGGGGAGCACATTTTAGTTGATGATACATGAATGGGGGGATATGTGAGTGCTGATATCTGTGCCTATGTTCCCTATTGACTATGTGTGTGTTATTACCTGAAGGTTGTAGAAATGAAGATAAGAAGCAATTATGGTAAATGCAGTCATAAACTATGTGAGTTTAATATACATTTGCCGATTGAGGTCTTGTCTTGTGTCTTGTCTCGATGTACATGTTGACTGTAGTCTCCCGATGCTTTTGCTATAAATGGTGTGCAAAAAGCTTTCTCAATGTCCATAGACTTACAATCTTTAAAGTATTGGGCTATCGTAAAAGTTAAAGTCACTAGGGATATTGGGGGTCTATGGCATTGTCCATCAGTGGTCTGTGTAAAAGGTTGTCAAATTCTTCTTCCAAGCGGATGTCTTCGTACCTTGGAGGAAAACAAAGGAGAAACGGGTGAAAGAAACGGACCGTGGAATCACATTTTCATCACAACATTGTCTCTATCGTTGGGTCATAAATCAAATTAGTCGTTGTAATTACAGTGTCTTCACTCCTTAGACTCATCACTCGGGTACTACGTTTACACTTTGTTAAAATCCGAACGCATCTAAATATCAGTCCGACCAATATGACGACTCCCAGAATACACAAAAGAAATTTCCCTACATCCATAATAATACCTTGGGCCCATTCTCCTAAGCCCGAAAACCAATTTCGTGGGTTCAACCATGACACCCAACCGGTCAGCTCATTGCCCACAGCGGCGAGAGTGAGATTATGTCTCCTTCGGAACTCCCATTTTAATTGCAAAATGTCATCCATCTTTTGGTCTATGACCTCGACCGGGTCCTCAGTGCTGTTTGTAATGTACGTGCAGCACTTTACTCCATACTGAGTCGCTAGGGTAACACAATACCCGCCTGTTACTGCCGTGAGGTAATTAAGAACCATCCTATGCTGAACCAGTTCTGTTTTGTAGGCTTGTAACTCTCTTCCAGTATACCTGAATGTGTCGTCATACATTTTTTCAGTGATATTGTCTAATAAATTTGCAAGCGCAGATATATATCTATAGTTTAACACTCCTCTGGCGGTACGAGTGATATCTAACGCGATTAGGAATTGAATCCCGGTGGATTCATGGATCAGGTCAGAGGCCGGATGCTCTGTTCTCTCTATCAGGTGCCGTTTAACGATGTGCTCGTAATGGGTGTGAGTATAAGGAGCTTGTGCACTGCGGTGAATATCTTTCATTTTGTTATGGGATACAGTCATTACTTCAGGCAGTACTTTTCCAATATAACATAACCCTTCTGAGTTTTGGGCAAGCCACTTATACGCCTTCCTCCCGCATATGAAATATGCATCATCGGGGAGAACATATGGGACGGAGTATGACATTATCATGTTACAAATTTTCCATGTGAAATCTCCTAACCCTAATTCTCCCATCTGTTTAGTACACGTATCAGTTTGTACGATCTGTGCACAGTATCCTGGTGATACTTCTCCAACTCGCATGGTCCTACTTCCTAAGGTGTACCTATACCGAAAGAATTTCCTATGGTCGGCTATATGGCGTATAAGTTGTGTGTCTATGGGCATTCTGTCGGCTCTATGTGAAAATGTCATGGTTTGATTACTCCATGACACTTCCCAATTTCCCGGCTTTCGGGGATTGGAAATGTTAAAGCACACTAAGGACCTATCCACTTGATATTGGTGGAGCTTCAAACTAGGAGGACTAGAGATATTAAACCTCCTGTCCACCGGCCTCCCACCACTTAGCTCAAGTACCTCTCCTACCGTTAAAGGGAATGGTACTAGTCCTGATTTGCTATGGCCTTGAGGTACTTGAGAGCATACCCAACAGTCTGTCTGGTTTAACACTTTACCCACTAAGGAGTGATAGTCACTCAATGGATGCCGGTCCATATGGATATTAAAACTGGATTGACATTTCTTGATACACCCATCCTCAACTATATTGTCACAATGCCTACAGATGCAGTTCTCTTCAGCTAACAATCCTTCTATTGTCAATGCTACCAGATCGTTTTCTGATACTCGCCTTTACTCTGTGATTATGTTGTTCTTGGAAATCTACGCCTCCGTCTCAGTCATCAGAAACCCATTTCGGATCCTTTCTCGACCTCACTGGTACTCTCACCGAAACAGACTGCTCTGGTCAACATCATGGTCAACAGGAAAATCCGTATCACAGTCTCTTGGGGCAAGTCCATCTTACACGAGGAGAAAGAGAAATTTGTAATGGGGGTACAAAAAATACTTTGAGGGGAAAGAAAAATGTTACGATGTCTTATGTCCTCCTAGTCTTGTTGTTTTTCTTGCTCTGCTGTCATCTCAAAGGTGCTGTCTCTCAGTCTTCCAAACGAACACTCCGGTGATACAATATTCCTTCCAAATCAGCGATCTCTCTGTAAGGAGCAAAAATCTTGCATTACCATTTGTCTAACTGATGTGTGACATACCATCTTTAAAACATGAGAAAGAAGAGAAGAGAGAAAAACAAACGAGAGAGAGAACAATTCATCACATTTTGCATTAAACAACAAAAAAAAAACATTGTTAGATCTTCCGTTCACCATCAGGCTGTCACACCAACACTTCCACTGGTGTCCTTGTGAAGTCCCCTCCCCACCAGTATTTCCACTCGCCACCGTTTTGCGCCTGGCCAGGACACTCCGATGTCGGTAGGTCACACTGGGGTTTGGTAGACTTCTGCAAGGACCAAATAGCTATGTGATGTTTGAGTTCTGCCGATGAACATCAGAGATGGGGAAAAGGAAACATTTACAGATAAATTACAACGTTTTACCCGGCCGTTCCTGTGTCTACAAGGAACTGACCTCCCAATTTCATTAACTGTAACCTCAGATTTACTGTCAGTCCTAATGATCACCTTTCCTGATTGCATGTTACAGGTGCGGCCCAAACTCCTTCCTATATGATCCCTGATTACAATTTGGTGTGTCATAACTTTGCCCATGTCTTTGTCTAGGGGGTCTGACTTTATGTGGGCTGTTACAGTTGCTGGTATAATGCCTTTCTCTTTTACAAAGATAACAAACCCTGGGCTTCCTCCAAGTGTCAGTGACCTGAGGTCTTGGTTGATTTGATGCCTCCTCAAACGCTTGGATGCTTATCACCATCAACCGCTTTCCCTGTACTTCCCTGATTCCTTGGATACCATGGTTATGTTGTTGTTGTCTAGGGGGTTGATATACCTTCTGTAAATTTCTTGATCTACAATCTCTTGCATAATGACCTTCCTTCTGGCAATTATAACACCTTATCACCTTGGACTTACCCTCAGGGATCTGAGGCTCCTTATGTCTCTGTGTTTCCCTGTGCTTGCTGATGTTTTGCTCATGCCCAACAGCTGACTTTCTTAATGCAGCCACCGAGATATTTCTCCAGTTTGGGTTGGTGGTCTGTACCCTTGTTCTCAACACTTCCTTTAAACCATTCATTAATACCTTAACCGCTACTTCTCTATGCTTCACATTTGTTTTGATGTTTGCTATACCGGTATACCTAGTCATGTCCTGCAATGCCCGATGGAAATAAGTAGAAGTACTTTCCCCTTCGTTTTGTCTTATAGAGAAGATTTCGTTCCACTCGACAACGGCTGGGAAATATACTGCTAACTGTAGGTTGATCTGCTTAATACATTCCTGATTGTGTTCCTCCGTTTGAGGTACTTCTGTGTCTAATTTACAATCAGCAATAAATTTCGCAGGGTCAACACTGGAGGGCAAACCTGCCCTCAGCACTGTCCGCCAATCTTTGTTGGTGGGTTCTGTGGAATTTCCTAGTTCTTTAATAAACCTTTGACATGCAACTAGATCTTTCCTAGGATCAGGGAATTCAGACATAATTGACCTCAATTCTGTCCGGGACCAGGGACGGCGCATTGCACTGTCCTTGACGGGAATGATTCCCTGAGCGTCAGTCTTCCCATTGGGGACTGTGATCACCCTGACAGGGTTAAATTCAATTACATCATCTTGTGTTGGTTCTACAATATGAGGTACATTTGTTTGTGCGTGATATATAACACCGTACGTACCTGTGGACACGACCTCACCTGACCCTCCGTTAGGGGGTTTGATTATTGCCTTTACCGAATTGGTCGCGTCCACCTGGATGTCTTGTGTGATGGCTGCTGGAAAAGGTGCCGACATCGTGCTGGGCTCACTTTCTTGCTGGTAATCCTGAGGGAAGTTTAACATGGGGTGCGACTTGCACAGGTTAACAGTTGTACATTTAACAGTTTTACTTTTATCATTGTTACATTTGTTACACTTATCCTTATCATCTATAATACAGTTGCTAAGTGCATTTTTATCATA
This sequence comes from Pseudophryne corroboree, assembly GCF_028390025.1. NCBI lineage: Eukaryota > Metazoa > Chordata > Amphibia > Anura > Myobatrachidae > Pseudophryne > Pseudophryne corroboree. The sequence goes on from NC_086447.1 coordinate 715,505,668, forward strand.
CACCAGTGTGCCATTCTCTGTAACCACCTTCTCTCCCGTTGCCATATTTTTCTTACCACAGTGAGAGTCAGCTGTGTAAGCTAATTCTCCTTGTATTTCACCTTCCTGTTGCCATAACTGTAAATAATCATTATGTTTGATCCGTCTCTTTGCAGATTTAATGAGACCTATCCTTCTCCTTAGATTTTGTAACACCTCGGGACCAAAACTGCCTACCCGTGGGAACTTTTCCCCGTCATGCACAGTCATTCTTTCCCATTCATTGCACAATACCTTTGTGTGTGATCCATTTCGGACTTCCCGGTCTGTATCACACGTTATCCTTGCCGACTCTATTGGCCGGTTTACGACAACAACCGGAACCATGGTTGATCGCCCCCTACCTGAACAACTGGCCCCCATCCTTGCAGGTGTTGCTTTCACAACCTCTGACCTTCAAATCAGGGTCTTCAGCGAACCCTTACAAAAACCAAGATGTCCGGTAGGCCGACGGTGAAACTTTACCGAGTACCTTCACAAACTCTCGCCAACGTTGGCCAATACTGCAATCACTGACTCAGAGCTGCTGTGCCCAACCTAGGGCCCCTATAAACCTTTATTTCTGGGGCGCGTGGGAGTAGCAAGTATCGGTTGTTAGAGAATTAGAGAATTCCCGAGTGACCAGCGAACCTCCCTTAAAATAAAAAAAATTTCACAAATCACGTTAGAATGTACAAATAGCGTTTATGACCCCTCTAGCGTACGCAAACGGTACTGGGTCAAGTTACTAACTAATGCACACAATTACGTGCGGTACAATCGTACTGCACATAAGCAACTAATCTTATGTGCGGAACGACCAGTGGAATCGAAAATTGCTGCTGCGAATTCCTTCAGCCGGAGCTTAATGGCCTATATGGGTACTGCACCAACCCCCTGAGTTGTGCCTCTTTTCTCTATCTATAGCGGACTTCCTAGTCTGCTGTACCTAGACCTCCTGGTCTGTCTCTCTGGACCTCCTGGTCCGTGACCTCCTGGTCTGTGTCTACAGTAGACTTTTACTCTGCTATACTCTAATGCTCCTGTATATGTTTAACAAGGGATGCCTCCCAAGCCACCACGCCGTCACTTACGTGAATGTCCTCACGAGAACTCGACTTCTACGTTCCAATCAAAAAGAGAATACTTATATATGTATACACACACTTTCACCTCATGTACACTTTACTTTTGTTTCTGCGCAGAAATCCCTTTCATTCAGTAACACAGTCTAGTCCAGATGAGTTGCAAATTAGAGAAGGATCTATTAGCTTAAAATTTTGGACACTGAGATCGATTTGCGCTATTATCGCGTTGCCTCCTTTTCGCCTATTTAAAATAATACTATCGTGTGATTTGTATTATGTGGGCGTTACCCAGACGCTCCGTTGCGTAATATACGCTCCGTGCGTCGGCCCTTGCGTCGTGTACGCTAGTCTCACCCTTTTGTTAGAGACACGTGTACGCCAGCCAGATATGTCCACAGAAATACAATTAACACGTTTATATCAATGTAGATCAGGGATGGCCAAACCGGTCCTCGAGATCTACCAACAGTTCATGTTTTCCAGGCCTCCTGGAGATCTGTAGAATTGTCAGTTAGGAATGAATGCAGCACATCTTAATTAGTAATGACTGCACCTGTGCACCAGCAAGGTGGTCTGGAAAATGTGAACTGTTGGTAGATCTCGAGGACTGGTTTGGCCAGCCCTGATGTAGATGATCTTTAACTGTAATCATCTACCGAACACAACACCGAACTTCCTTGTATCTTAGGCAAGCCGTGCGCGTGTTTTACAAATTACTCCTTAACGTATTAATATTACTTTTAACTACCAATAGCAACAAATCTTTCTCAGCACATTATCAATTATGAAATGGCAACCAGGAGAGTGATGTGAAAATACACAAATGAAAAGAAATGCAGATGTATGCGTGCGTTCGTACGCAAAACAGAAATAAAACAGTTTTAAAAAGACAATAGCGTATTGTTCTTACCTCCGGTTCCGGATTCCACCAGCACTCCTTCAACGTAGCGAAACAGACGCTTATCTAGCCAGCACTACTGTATCCCGATACGAAGGGATACTGCTTTCCCGCCCTTGCTGACAGATAAAGTCTGTGTTCGCTAGTGCGGATATGTGGAGGACGGACGTGCCGCCAATTGATAATGCTGATTTTGATTACCTTATAACCTTCACTATATGGGTAAGAGACTCAGTACGCAATTGGCGTATGGGGTACCGTAAGGGTACGCGCTTAGCGTAGCATATGCTCGGCCGTGATCGAGACGTACATGCGGCACGCTCGCTCACAGCTTAATGCGTGGTGTCGAGCACGCTATAGGCGGGCGACTACCGTAATGCTACGCTACCAGCGGACGCTCGAGACAACGAGGAGATCACGAACGGCGCAGACGCTCACAGGATGACAATCAGTAAACCTTGAATGTAACACACAGAAAGGATACTCTTATGCTGTAAACCTTGTACTGAAACACTGTAGCGATATAACGCTGCTTAACCTTGTTAATACTAAAGCTGTTTGAGCGATCGAGACGCTCCTATTACCCACTGCAATGTAATGAACACACGATACCGTGCTAAGGTTCCAACACCTTTACTAACAAGCTTTTAGTTATATCGAAAAGGGGTAAACAGTTTACAAGTCATACACTACAAGCTAACATATAATTCTAACAGAATATCTAGACAGAAATATACAATAACGTTACAATCTTATACTATAACAGAGAGAGAGAGAGAGAGTGAATGGCCAATACAAACAAAGAGCAAGTTGATTACAGAGAATTACTTATACACACTGGGAACGATCGCTGCGCTATTCCTGGTACCAGCTCCAAGTTAGTCAATATGAAAACCGTTTGTGGAGTGAGAGAGTGAGCTGTCCAGGCTGGCTGATCTTATATACACTGCATACAGTATACTACAAAGGGACCTATAATCTCATTGTTCATTGGACACAGGAATGTCTCCTCGCATCATAACAAAAGGTCATAGGTTAGTTTGAACAGGTGGGCTGTGACTATTACAAACAGCTCAGGTGGGAGGGAATCGCCGGATTCCCGCCGCATGGATAATGAACTGCAATATAAGAAATGTCCAGAAACTACTAATGGCCATAACTATATGCAGGAGCGATTAATCTTTACCTAACCAACACCGGATTGTTGCTATTAAAATACTCTTCGGTTAGATACCAAACACATCTGCTCAAACCCTGTCTGGCCCTTCGTACAACAAAAAGAGGAATTCCTTTGTCCAGGGACCAACTACACTAACCAAACTTACTGTTACTATTAAGGGGAACATTATCTATTAAACCTGCTATATGGATTTATTAAGTAGCGATTGTGTCGCTCGCTAGACGCACACAAACTCTACCGTAAATGCACATACCATGCGTTCAAGCGCACGCCCGTAGGGGCGCCGTCACGCAACTGCGAATATGTGCACGCACGCCAGAGAAAGTGCATGTGCAGCGGGCGAGCGCATGAGGTGAATATATGGCAACGTGCAGCATGATATTTTTCTGACTTTGACAAAGGAAAGGGTTACTATTCCACAATGGTTGTGGTACCGAAACCGGACGGTTCGGTGAGGCCCATCTTAAATTTAAAATCCTTGAACACTTATATCAAAAGGTTCAAGATGGAATCGCTCAGGGCGGTTATTGCGAGCCTGGACGAGGGGGATTACATAGTCTCCCTGGACATCAAGGATGCGTACCTACATGTCCCCATTTACCCCCCTCACCAGGAGTACCTCAGATTTGTGGTACAGGACTGTCACTATCAGTTCCAGACGCTGCCGTTTGGGTTATCCACGGCACCGAGGGTCTTTACCAAGGTAATGGCCGAAATGATGATACTCCTTCGCAAGAAGGGAGTTTTAATTATCCCGTACTTGGACGATCTCCTGATAAAGGCGAGGTCCAAGGAACAGTTGGTAGTGGGGGTAGCACTTTCTCGGGAAGTGCTACAACAGCACGGCTGGATTCTCAATATTCCAAAGTCACAGCTGGTCCCGACGACACGTCTTCTGTTCCTGGGAATGATTCTGGACACAGACCAGAAAAAAGTGTTTCTTCCAGTGGAAAAAGCCGAGGAGTTGTCATCTCTAGTCTGAGACCTCCTAAAACCGGGACAGGTGTCTGTACATCAATGCACACGAGTCCTGGGAAAAAGGGTAGCTTCGTACGAAGCAATTCCATTCGGAAGGTTCCACGCAAGGACTTTCCAGTGGGACCTGTTGGACAAATGGTCCGGGTCCCATCTCCAGATGCAACAGCGGATAACCCTGTCGGCAAGGATCAGGGTGTCGCTGCTGTGGTGGCTGCAGAGGGCTCATCTACTAGAGGGCCGCAGATTCGGAATACAGGACTGGGTCCTGGTGACCACGGATGCCAGCCTTCGGGGCTGGGGGGCAGTCACACAGGGAAGAAATTTCCAAGGACGGTGGTCAAATCAGGAGATTTCGCTTCACATAAATATTCTGGAGCTAAGGGCCATTTACAATGCCCTAAGCCACGCAAGGCCCCTGCTTCAGAACCAGACGGTACTGATCCAATCAGACAACATCACGGCGGTCGCCCATGTAAACAGACAGGGCGGCACAAGAAGCAGGAGGGCAATGGCAGAAGCCACAAGGATTCTCCGATGGGCGGAAAATCATGTGTTGGCACTGACAGCAGTGTTCATTCCGGGAGTGGACAACTGGGAAGCAGACTTCCTCAGCAGGCACGACCTCCACCCGGGAGAATGGGGACTTCATCCAGAAGTCTTCCAAATACTGGTAAACCGGTGGGAAAGACCACAGGTGGAATTGCGCCAGGTCAAGGGACCCTCAGGCGATCGCTGTGGACGCTCTAGTAACACCGTGGGTGTACCAGTCGGTTTGTGTTTCCTCCTCTGCCTCTCATTCCCAAGGTAATACGAAGGCGAGGAGTGAAAACTATACTCGTGGTTCCGGATTGGCCAAGAAGAGCTTGGTACCCGAAACTTCAAGAGATGCTTTCAGAGGACCCTTGGCCTCTGCCGCTCAGACAGGACCTGCTGCAGCAGGGGCCCTGTCTGTTCCAAGACTTACCGCGGCTGCGTTTGATGGCATGGCGGTTGAACACCGGATCCTGAAGGAAAAGGGCATTCCGGAGGAAGTCATCCCTACCCTGATCAAAGCCAGGAAGGATGTCACCGCAAAACATTATCACCGCATTGGCGAAAATATGTTGCTTGGTGTGAGGCCAGGAAGGCCCCAACGGAGGAATTTCAACTGGGGCGATTCCTGCTTTTCCTACAAGCAGGGGTGACGTTGGGCCTCAAAATTGGGGTCCATTAAGGTCCAGATTTCGGCCCTGTCGATTTTCTTCCAGAAAGAACTGGCTTCCCTGCCTGAAGTTCAGACTTTTGTCAAGGGAGTTCTGCATATTAAGCCTCCTTTTGTGCCCCCAGTGGCACCTTGGGATCTCAATGTGGTTTTGGAGTTCCTGAAATCACATTGGTTTGAACCACTTAAGACTGTGGATGTGAAATATCTCACGTGGAAAGTGGTCATGCTGTTGGCCCTGGCTTCGGCCAGGCGTGTGTCAGAATTGGCGGCTTTGTCCTATAAAAGCCCTTATCTGATTTTCCATATGGATAGGGCAGAATTGAGGACTCGTCCTCAGTTTCTCCCGAAGGTGGTATCAGCGTTTCACTTGAACCAGCCTATTGTGGTGCCTGCGGCTGCTGGGAACTTGGAGGATTCCAAGTTACTGGACGTAGTCAGGGCCCTGAAAGTTTATGTTTCCAGGACGGCTGGAGTCAGGAAAACTGACTCGCTGTTTATCCTGTATGCACCCAACAAACTGGGTGCTCCTGCTTCTAAGCAGACTATCGCGCGCTGGATTTGTAGCACTATTCAGCTGGCGCATTCTGCGGTGGGACTACCGCAGCCTAAATCTGTAAAAGCCCATTCCACAAGGAAGGTGGGCTCATCTTGGGCGGCTACCCGAGGGGTCTCGGCTTTACAACTTTGCCGAGCTGCTACTTGGTCAGGGGCAAACACGTTTGCTAAATTCTACAAATTTGATACCCTGGCTGAGGAGGACCTGGAGTTCTCTCATTCGGTGCTGCAGAGTCGTCCGCACTCTCCCGCCCGTTTGGGAGCTTTGGTATAATCCCCATGGTCCTTACGGAGTTCCCAGCATCCACTAGGACGTCAGAGAAAATAAGAATTTACTCACCGGTAATTCTATTTCTCGTAGTCCGTAGTGGATGCTGGGCGCCCATCCCAAGTGCGGATTGTCTGCAATACTTGTAAATAGTTATTGTTACACAAATCGGGTTATTATTGCGAGCCATCTGTTCAGAGGCTCCTTTTGTTATCATACTGTTAACCGGGGTTCCTATCACGAGTTATACGTGTGATTGGTGTGGCTGGTATGAGTCTTACCCGGGATTCAAAATCCTTCCTTATTGTGTCAGCTCTTCCGGGCACAGTGTCCTAACTGAGGCTTGGAGGAGGGTCATAGGGGGAGGAGCCAGTGCACACCAGATAGTCCTAAATCTTTCTTTAGATGTGCCCAGTCTCCTGCGGAGCCGTCTGTTCCCCATGGTCCTTACGGAGTTCCCAGCATCCACTACGGACTGCGAGAAATAGAATTACCGGTGAGTAAATTCTTATTTTAATTACCTACCGTTAAATCCTTTTCTCGTAGTCCGTGGAGGATACTGGGCACCCACCCAGTGCTTCGTTCTTCCTGCACTGTTACTTGTTTAAGTAATGTTGGTTCAGCCGTTGCTGTTCCTGTTTCAAGTTTGGTTAGCTTGGCTTTCCTCTTGTGTGTGCTGGTTCGGAATCTCACCACTATCCTTTATCTATTCTTCTCTCGAAGTATGTGCGTCTCCTCGGGCACAGTTTTACTAGACTGAGTCTGGTAGGAGGGGCTTAGAGGGAGGAGCCAGCCCACACTATCAAATTCTTAAAGTGCCCGTGGCTCCTGGTGGACCCGTCTATACCCCATGGTACTAAATGGACCTGAGTATCCTCTACAGACTACGAGAAAAAGATTTACTGGTAGATAATTAAAATCCTATTTTCATGTGGTCTGGCTGTCCGCTTAAAATACTGTTGAAAATATCCCTCCCAAAATGGCCGCCGCCACAGAGGAGACCGTTTTGAAGGATGCTAGAGGCCATTTTGGGAGGGACATTTACTAGCGGCAGGGGCACACATCGCTCCCCTGAAGTGCCGGAACTGAGGGACGGTTGCAGCTAGAGGAAGGCGGTGTGAAACCCCTGACAACGAGCAGCTAGTGGGACATTCTTATGTGAGGCTAACATACACTAAAGTGACAGGGCAGGGCTTCACTGTGGCGAATAATCTGGAGCAAGGAGCATATAGTGCAACGGGTATTACTATGTGGGGCATATGGTGCAAGGGGCATTACTGTGTGAGGTATAATATGGTGGAATTTCTATTTGCCTGTGTTTGCCAATGTCTGGGGGTGCAGGGTCAAAAACTGGGGTGTATTTTAGTCAGGCTATGCCCATTCTAGTGAGGCCATGCCCCTCTTTAGGGCATGCGCGCTAATATTTACATCTTAGAATGTGTATGGTGGGTGCTGTATTTTGTTTTTTTTTATTGGCTTTTTTTACTGTTAGCACTGGGAGCTAAATTGTCTAGAAACAGCCATGACCTGGTCTCTCTATATCTGCCTGTGCCCACTGATTGATAGACCATATTTCAGTTTTCAGAATAATATCCAGAGTGAAACATGGTTCTCCGTAGTGTCTTGCTTGGGGTCGGTCTGTCATTAGGCACCTAATCGCCTGTGCTTTAACTCCCAAAGGCTGAATGATGGACAACACCCTGTCTGTCTGATGGGCCTGACAATATGAGCAAGATATCCCAAGTGATGTCTCTAACAATATACTTATCCTATCACTTTGATCTGGCAGACACACTTCTGTTTTCCGCTGATGCCACACCACCTACTGGCGCAAGTAGTGCTGCGATGCCCATGCATAAAACTACTAAATCTTACCAGTGTTACATGCTCTATGTTGTTGTAATTCAGTGTGATGTTACACTAGTGGTTCCCAAATGGAGTGCCACGGGGCACTTGCTGGAGTACTATGGGTTGGTGGTCCAGGACCAAATCTGAATTAATGGACAGTTTCCCAGCCACAAGCATTGGTTTCGCCCATCATAAAATATGTAGACAAAAAAACATACCTATCCACCAGAGGTGGTGTAAGAGAGATGTACTGGGGCTCTCCTTTCTGGCAGTGCAATAGGCTCTGGCTTTGTGCCAGTCTACAGTGCAGGTCTTCGGGAACATGGTGCCAGGCTCTGATCCCAGAGACTTCTCTACTCCGCATGTGCAAATCTCTGGCAGAAATTACACAGCACACCCTACACCCATCATACATACTTAGGCTTACCATACTATCCCTTAAAACCAGGACACGTATGAATTGTGCAGGCTCTGTGGCTGGCTGACTTCAAGTCTGCATTTCGCCTGGTTTTAATCGGCTAGAGAAACTCTGTAATTCGTAAGTGTCCCACTTTAAAGGGATAGAATGGTAATCCTATAAATAAGCTAATGCGGTCTACCGTTACCAAACTGAATGGCAAGTGTGCAGAATTTATTTAATTATTATAATTTTAGCTGAATTTGTAAAACACTTAACTGACTATTTCCCCCACAACCACCGCAAAAAAGTTTTTTTGTTTTTTTCATAATAAAACATTAAAATGGTTTATTTTAAAAATATATCTAGGTGGTGTTTTGCACCCCCCCCCCCTTTCCTGTGTCCATAGGCTATATTATAAACGAAATTCCCACCCCCGCACTCGTCTCAAAGCCTAATAGTATCCCTCACAGCCCCTTAGTAGCAAAATAAACGTTAATTTAGATACATACTTTCATTTTTAGCTTCATTCATTTGGATATACAAGCTGAGCACCATGGTGAGGGCCTGACAGTGAGCTTTGGGTATTCTGTACTATAGTAGCATTATGAGGGAATAAGTGGGACTTTGATGGATAAGGTGATGTACGTAACTGGTTGTGATGGTATCGGTAATCCTTCCTCCCGGTGGTGCCTGTCATTGTAATTAATATAACATTTTAGAAAATAAATTGTCTCTAATCTGTGTTGGCCTATATGAATTCTGTTTTAAAAGTATCAGGTACTTGCTAAAAGGTATAACTGAAACCATGTAAGAATCTTATGGACTGAATAAATTCCTCTGCTTGTATAATGTCGCTGTGTGAGAATTTCGTCTCTGCTCATAATATAGAGTAACAGACAGATGGAGGAGCAGTTGGATGACATACGCAGAAAAAGAATGGGTGAGTGCTGCGCATTTCTGTGACATCTGTACTGCCACCTTTGTGTCCTTTAAACCACTTTCTACATATCTGTATCACAGAGCTTCATCAGTAACTTATTTGTAGCTAGAAATCTTCTTAGTGGAAGTACTACAGATGTGTCCTCGTACATCTAGTCCCAATACGCCATGCTCCGCGAGATGCCTGGTGTGAGCCAGCAGTTCCCGGGCAGCTCTGATAACATTGGGCGTCTTGTTTTGACGAAAATGACTTATCACTATGCGAAAAAGACGCAAAAGCAGACTGCTGATTAAAATGCTATGCTGCATGCCTATATTTTGTGTGCCACTATATTAGTGGTTTCCTGGAAATACACTGTAACATGGCATTTCATATGCAGATGCAGTTGCATACAGAATATAGGCAAGCCGCATATCATTTTAATAGTCAGAGTCTGCTTGTGCGATGCGAATATAACAACCTGGCACTGGTAAACTTGCTCACGACTAGGGCTATTTAAAGTCGCTGCAGCAACGATTAGAAGGACACATCTGTACTTCCACATAAATGCTCAATCTATGTTCACTTTCTGCATAAGCTTATTTTCCTACAATATCCTATGCTAGGGTTTGGATGAATCAATTGTATAATCAAAAGTTTTGACGTTAATGGATCATTAAATCTAAGCTACAGTGCATCCGGAAAGCATTCACTGCCCTTCACTTTTTCTACATTTTGTTATGTTTCAACCTTATTCCAAAAGGGAATAATTTCATTTTTTCCCTCAAAATTCTACACACCATACCCCATAATGACAACTTTAAAAAAGTTGTGGGGTTGTTTGTTTTTTTGTTTTTTGTTTGGTTTTTTTAGATTTTTGCAGATTTATTAAAAATAAAAAACTAAGATATCACATGTACATAAGTATTCACAGCCTTTGCTCAGTACTTTGTTGATGCACCTTAGGCAGCAATTACAGTCTCAAGTCTTTTTGAATGATGCCACAAGCTTGGCACACCTATCTTTAGGCCGCTTTGCCCATTCCTTTTTGCAGCACCTCTCAAGCTCCATCAGGTTGGATGGGAAGCGTCGGTGCACAGACGTTTTCAGATCTTTCCAGAGATCTTCAATCGGATTCAAGTCTGGGCTCTGGCCTGGCCACTCAAGGACATTCAGAGTTGTCCTGAAGCCACTCCTTTGCTATCTTGGCTGTGTGCTTAGGGTCGTTGTCCTGCTGAAAGATGAACCCTCGGCCCAGTTTGAGGCCAAGAGCGCTTTGGAGCAGGTTTTCATCCAGGATGTTTCTGTACATTGCTGCATTCATCTTTCCCTCTATCCTGACTAGTCTCCCAGTTCCTGCCACTGAAAAACATCCCCACAACATGATGCTGCCACCACCATGCTTCACTGTAGGGATGGTATTGGCCTGGTGATGAGCGGTGCCTGGTTTCCTCCAAACATGATGCCTGGCATTCTCGCCAAAGAGTTCAGTCTTTGTCTCCTCAGACCAGAGAATTTTGTTTCTCATGGTCAGAGTCCTTCAGGTGCATTTTGGCAAACTCCAGGCGGGCTGCTTTTTACTGAGGAGTGGTTTCTGTCTGGCCACTTTTCCATACAGACCTAATTGGTGGATTGCTGTAGAGATGGTTGTCCTTCTGGAAGGTTCTCCCCTCTCCACAGAGGAATGCTTTAGCTCTGACAGAGTGACCATCTGGTTCTTGGTCACCTCCCTGACTAGGGCCCTTCTCCCCTGATCGCTCAGTTTAGATGGCCGACCAGCTTGAGGAAGCGTCCTCGTGGTTCCAAACTTCTTCCATTTATGGATGATGGAGGCCACTGTGCTCATTGGGACCTTCAAAGCAGCAGATATTTTTCTGTACCCTTCCCCAGATGTGTGCCTCGAGACAATCCTGTCTCGGAGGTCTACAGACAATTCTTTTGACTTCATGCTTGGTTTGTGCTCAGGCATGCACTGTGAAGTGTGGGACCTTTATTTAGATAGGTGTGTGCCTTTCCAAATCATGTCCAATCAACTGAATTTACCACAGGTGGACTCCAGTTAAGCTTGTAGGAACATCTCAAGGATGATCAGTGGAAACAGGATGCAATGGAGCTCAATTTTGAGCTTCATGGCAAAGGCTGTGAATACTTGTGTACATATGATTTTCTTAGTTTTTTTATTTTTAATAAATATGCAAAAATCTCGAACTTATAATGTTGTCATTATGGGGTATTGTATGTAGAATTTGGAGGGTAAAAATGCATTTATTCCATTCTGGATAAGGCTATAACTTAACAAAATGTGGAAAAAGTGAAGCACTGTGAATACTTTCCGGAATCACTGTATATTCTGGTGTTTATAAAAGATACTAATAATAATATGCACAGATAGTAAATGTTATGTAAAAAGGACCTTGTCTATATTCTGACCAAAGATGTTTGAGATAAAATTGTACTTGTGTGGGGGATCAATATCACACACAAATATAAATGACAGCACTTCAGAATGATCCTCCTTATAAATGTCCAAAGTCTATATCTCTGTCTCTCTTTTCTGACATAGGCACCTATTAAGGAGGGATTTTTCAAAATTCCACCCACAAAGGGTTAGGTGATTATTGTGAATTCCCCATCCCCTCTCCCCCCCCCCCCCCCCCCCCTCCCCCTCACCGCCCCCCACAGAGGAGAGTAAAGAAAGCCCACCCAGCCGGGGCTATAAAGAAAGCATGGTGTCTGCGATACAAAGTCGCAGAGGGGGGAGGACACAATGCTCTGTTCCTGGACTTCCTTGCCAGTGGCAGTTGCAGAGCAGTCCATTCAAATAGGGGAGCCACTTCAACTGCCACCCCTAAACACTGTCAAACATCGCTGGGCGTGGCTCCCCTATTTGAATTAATGGACTGCTATGCAACTGCCAAGGAAGTCCAGCCTTATGGTTCAGGGGATTTTGTGATGAGTCGTGTGTGTGTGTGTGTGTGTGTGTGTGTGTGTGTGTGTGTGTGTGTGTATGTATAATAATATAATATTCAGATAAAAGTACTTAACCAACCTATTTCCGGTCAGGAGAGGATAGTGTTTCAATAATTAGAGGGTAACCTGTCACTTGAACTAAACCTTGCCAAACATCTCAGAGAGCAATAGGGGGAAAGGGGAGATAGATATTTTGACTTGCATGCATTAAAGGAAAACATGATTGTCAGCAACTGCTTATTTGCTGTGTAAAGGGTATGGACAGCTCTCCCAGTGACTTTAAGTGTTGTGCAAAAAAAAAAAATACAACTTTTTTTTTTTTACCTCAACAGAGGTGCCCTAAGGAGAGCGAGAAGCTAAGCAAGGAGACCTAGGGTCAGCCTATCCCTGCAAACCTTAAATATTTAATGTACTGCGGGCAGTGCTTGGCCTGTCGTCCCAGCATTTACAGCACTGAGCAGATGAGGTAGTGGATTATTCTCCTCAGTGCCAGTATTTTGACAGCATTAATCCAGGGAAGGTCTGCCCGGAGGTGCGGCCTGACAAAGATTGGTGGGCGTAGCATGTCCTGTTGTAAGTCTAATTGCTGATCTGCTGTGATAAACTAACCAGTTAACTTTAGGTATAGCCCGTTGTCCTGGAAATGAGACTGAGACTACAGATTCCCGTATTTAGAAAGTTTGGATTAAAAATAAATCTCCTGGGGCGTGGCCTGGCAGGCAAGCTGGACGGACGTGCCTGAGAGAAGCTCCAGGTCCCTGATTAATTAGAGCCTTCTCCACACTTCCTTTTTAGACCTTTCTTGGCTCTTATTGCCCCCTGTATATTGCGCGTATCAACCCCTGCACTTGGTGTATCAGGTCCCGGAGCCGGAGGGGGCCTCCTTGCAGAAGCCAGGGGCTAAATTTCTACTGAGACCCTACCGGGGCGGACCCCGCTGTGGACGCTGTGCGGTGGCTCCTGGTCTGCCCAACTTGCGGTCTTACAGCATACCAGGCTCCACTCCTCTTATCGCTGCCCTCCGTGTGCGCCTGGCGGGGCTCTGGGGCTGAACAGTGGGCTCAGGCAACAGCACGGACTCCGGCTCCGATTTCTGCCTGCCGAGCCGGGGACTACAGTGAATGCCGGTCATCACCGTGGCTGGCCGGGAAGAGCTCCCCCCTGCTTTACAAGTCCTGCGCCGTCTGCTTCCTTACCTCTGACACCCGGGAAGCCCTGAATTCGGTGCCTGTGTGGAGCTTGGGCCCTTGCTGCCTCAGCTTATTCAGTCGCCGGCTGCCATCTTGGTTCCGGAGACCAGGGAACCTCAGCCTCCTTCAGCTATTAGAGGTAACGGCGGGGTGCCCTAGCTACTGGCTGGTCCGTGGCTGGGACCCACCTCATGCTGGGCCCTACCTCATGTCTCCTGGAGGGTCTTAATGTGGGGAAGAGCTCTGTGCCAATATTAACACGTCTCCCTATACGGACACTGCCTGTGTCTCACTCATAAGTATATCACAGTGGGGGGGCCTGTTCACTCTGAGTTATAGCGACAGATATCAGGGGGACCCCACTGGGACTGTACCTTCAATACTGGGAGAGTGTCTGTTATAGATCTCCATTGCCTTGGATTTCTTGCATCATCTCTGATACCTAACGTTGGAGCTCCATCTACTGGTAGCTTTTATTATTTGATTTAATTTGCCTGAGGCAGGCATTCCCAACCGCGGTCCTCAAGGCACACCAACAGTGCAGGTTTTAGTGATATCCAGGCTTCAGCACAGATGGTTAAATCAAAATAACTGAGGTACTAATTAAGTCACCTGTGTTCAAGCCTGGATATCACTAAAACCAGGACTGTTAGTGTGCCTTGAGGACCGAGGTTGGGAAACACTGGCCTGAGGGAACCTACTTTCTTTACAATGTGATCCATTGGAACATGCCCTGAGTCTTGGGACTTTCTTTCACCGATATCCATGTCATAATAATTACAGTATCGTTTTCCTACTACCGGGATTTTCCTAGCTCTGTAGTGCAGTGACTCTCAATTTGATCTGCCCATCCATTCCATCATGCCCAGAAGTAACAAAAAAACAACACGGAGCGGATCTGAATCAAAGCCTTAAAAAATTTGCCTACTCACATGCTAAATCTCCGGGGCAAGGGACTCCCTCGCTACCTGATATTTCGGATTCGGAGGACTCAGACCACTCCCCATTGATCCAGAAAGACCTACAACTGCTTTTCCGTGAAATTCAGGAGACGAGGAAATCTATGCAGGCGGTGCAGGCAGAGTTACATACGGCAATTGCATCTCTTAAGGCCGATGTTACCGACCTTGGGGACAGAATGGACCACCTAGAGTCTAAAGTGGATGACGTGGCCGCTTCCCAACAGGGAATGGGTGATGAAATTCATGGCCTAAAGCAGGAGATTCAGCTTATCCTGGAACGCCATGAAGATCAAGACAACAGGGCGCGACGAAATAACCTCCAAGTTAGAGGAGTCCGTAAGGACGTTGATATGACGTCCCTGCATGATTACCTTAAGAAACTGTTTGTACACCTTTCGCCATCGACTCCGGAGGACCATCTCTTGTTGGATGGGGCTCACAGAGCTCTCCGCCCGCGCTCCCAGGATTCTACTCAGCCTAGAGATGTTATTCTGCGATGCCATTACTACACGGCTAAAGAGGACATTCTTAGAGAGGCTAGGAACATCTCCAAACTAGAATTCCTGGGTCACTCTCTTCAAATATTCCAAGATCTTGCACCTGCTACCGTGCTTAAAAGAAAGGAATTCAGGCCTATAACTTCAGTTCTTCGGGACAATGGCATTCGCTACAGATGGGGTTTCCCCTTTCGCATTTTGGTGTGGCACCATAACTGACTCCACTCGGCTAGAGATCTGGTTGAAGCTAAAGGACTCTTGCAAACCTTGGGCCTCTCCCCTCCAATGGTCTTATCTGAGTCTCCACAGCGGGCTTTCGAGGCCTCTCCCAGAGAGTTGACGGCCACCCCCAGACGCTACTTGAACAGAGACTGGATGAGAGTACCCTCTTCACGGAAATCTGCCTCTGCTGGCCCTCCCACCTGATGCCTCATATGTTTATATGCTGTTTAATTCTGTATTTTTCTATTTCTGTACACGCGTATGCTGTGGTGCTGTAATTTTTCTCCTTTTCCGTCTCTGCTACTGGCCCTGATTCCCTTGCATCTTGCATATAAGTGTAGAAACTAAGTTCTTCCCATTATATTAGAGTACTAGTGCCTGGCGGGAGGGTTTATGGCTAGGGCTCCCCTTACAGGTAACGTACCCTGCTGTACTGGAACTGACACCCTTTGTTTTGTTGTATGTTAATTCTCTCTTCCGTCCCAGGCAATATTTGTTTTGGCCCCGGGAAGTTATTTCTATTTAATTACTGGTTACCCTATATGGTAGTAGGAACTAGGATGTTTTGTCCCATCTTTTCTCCCTTTAACACTGGTCCCTAGATTCAGGACACATGATGTTAAGTGTCCGCTGTCCTTGATGCACCTGGCCCGGCCGGGCCACGCCCCCTTAGTAGGGTCTTATACCCGAGTCTGGTTGTTGTCACTTAGTGACTCTTCTCTGTCGTTTCCTGACCGGCACGTTAGAGCAGATGTGGCTTCTGGTCCCCAACTTTCCCTTCTTCCCTACTTTCCCCGAGTTTTGTTTCTCTTGTCCCTTTTCCTCTCTTCTCTTGATCAGACGTGTATTGATGTATGCCGATTGCCATGTCTGTTTATGATGGTTTGGTTTGTTGCAGTGATGCGATGTCCGGAGGGAGGAGGTGAGGCGTTCCGAAGAATCGACTGTCATGGCTCTTAGGATATATTCACATAATGTTAAAGGTTTGAACAACCCTAGCAAACGCACCAAGCTTTTTCTTTCCCTTAAACAGGCCGAGGGGGATATAGTTTTCTTACAAGAAACTCATTTTAAGAAATCCCTTCACCCTGACTTAAAATCTAAATCCTACCCACTTACATTTCATGCATGTGATGCTGCACACAAGAAAAGGAGTCTCCATCTTAATAGCTGCTCGCATTACGTTCGAATTGATGGATAGGCATGTAGATAAATCTGGTAGATGTCTCGTTCTTATTGGGAAACGAAATAATATCCTGTGTACTCTTGTTAATGTATATGCTCCGAACCAAAATCAGGTCGCCTTTTTTAGAAGTTTGAATTCACATTTGACTAGGCTCCGTAGAGGAGAAGTCATAGTAGCAGGCGACTTTAATGAGGTTCTTGACTCCTCGTTGGATAGATCCTCTCCTCCTTCTCCTCTAACTTCTATCCCTAAATGACAGTCCTCAACATCTCTCGTACTGCTAGATCTTTTGAAACTCCAATTACTATATGACTCGTAAAGATTAACTGATCCACTAACCAGGGACTATACTTTTTATTCCCCTGTCCATAAGTCCTACTCTAGGATAGACATGATCCTACTCAGCCGGGACCTATCCTCTAAACTTAAATCTACTCATATACATCCTATGATATGGTCCGACCATTGCCCGATTACTGTCGATCTCCATTCTATTGCCCCCCATCCCCCTCCTGCCTCTTGGCGGTTGAACGACTCCCTATTGCATAGGCCGGAAGTTAAAAGCTGCCTCACTGACTATTTTTTACTTAACGATCTTCCGGAGACTTCGCCTATTACTTTATGGGAAGCACATAAGGCTGTTTTACGCGGCCATTTGATTAGTCAGGCGTCTAGGTTAAAAAAGACTCGGGAAGCTAGTTTCTCTCTCTCTCTCTCCCCCCCCCCCTCTCTCTCTCTCTCTCTCTCTCTCTCTCTCTCTCTCTCTCTCTCCCCCCCCCCCCCTCTCTCTCTCTCTCTCTCTCTCTCTCTCCAGATTCTTGAGAGACAACATGAACTCTCCCCTACCCCTGCTAATTTGGAGGCTGTGCTGGGGGCGAGGTCTGCGATCTCGCTCTCTCTATCACAGCGCACAGCACAGACTCTCCAGAGGCTAAATCAGTCTTTCTATGAGAAGGGAGACAAAGCCGATACTCTTGGCATCCCGCCTCAGAGCACAGCATTCTAGGAATAATATTTTGGCAGTAAATACTGAATCTGGCAAGGTTACGCATGCCCCGGATGCCATAAATAGGGTGTTCCGGGACTATTATACTAAGCTCTATAATTTAAATCCGTCTGATTCAGGTCCAGGTCCCCTGGATGTTTTAATCTCGGAATTCTTGCGTCGGGCTAACCTCCCTCGCCTGTCTGATTTTGCCTCTTCGGAGCTGAATAAGGACAGAACAGATGAGGAAATTGCTGCAGTTCTGAGGAACTTCAAATCTTCTAAAGCTCCAGGCCCTGATGGCTTCTCGGCCTCATATTATAAGAAATTTGCCTCCATTTTGGTACCCCATCTTAGAGTATTGTTTAATGCTGTACTACGTGGCACCCCATTTCCAAGCACTATGCTGGAGGCCAGAGTTATAGTTATCGATAAAGAGGGCAGGGATCCTCGAGACTGCGCTAACTATCGGCCGATATCCCTATTGAATTTGGACATTAAACTCTGCCAAAATTTTAGCTACCTGTCTCAATGGTGTGCTCCCGGGTCTGATACATTATGACCAGCTGGGATTCATTCCTGGACGTCAGGCCAGGGACAACACTTGGAGAGCGATTGAGCTCATACAATTGTTGAACTGCAGACAAACTCCATCTATTATCCTTTCACTCGACGCCGAAAAGGCATTCGACCGCATTTCGTGGCCTTTCTTATTTCAGACTCTGCAGGCATTTGGGATAGCGGCTGAATTTTTAACAGGAGTCTCAGCCCTCTACTCCTCCCCTATAGCTAAGGTTCTTACTAACGGAATATTATCCCCTCCCTTCCTGTTATCCAATGGCACGAGACAGTGGTGTGTTCTCTCTCTCTCTCTCTCTCTCTCTCTCTCTCTCTCTCTCTCTCTCCCCCCTTTCCCCCCACCCCCTGGTGTTTGCCATGGTCATAGAGACCCGGGCCGCTATGACAAGAAACTCTGACAGAATTCGGGGAGTGAAGGTGGGCTCGCAGGAGTTTTAAGATTTTGCTCTTTGCGCATGATGTACTGTTGTCCCTTACGCAGCCACAGTCTTCTCTCCCCGCCTTGTAATTATCTAGGTGTTTATATTACCTCCCACTATAGCTCTTTGTACTCTGAAAACTTCCCGCGGCTATTAACTAAGGTTAAATCTGACCTGGCAAAATGGAGGTCCCATATCATATCCTGGCTGGGTAGGATTATTGCCCTCAAAATGACAGTTATGCCACAACTTCTGTACCTCTTTCAAACTTTACCTTTGAGGGTTCCGGAGAGGGTTCTTAGGGACGCCCAGGCCTCATTTGTGAAGTTTGTCTGGAACGATAAACCCCCACGGATAGCTTTTACTGTGCTCCGGTTCCCTCGTTCTGAGGGAGGGCAGGGATTCCCCGACGTTAACTTTTATTACCTGGCTAGCCATTTGAGCCAATTGGTGGCTTCATTTGTGCCCCGAGGCTCTATTGCCTGGGTAGATTTAGTAGCCCTTTCACTGGGGCTTCGTTCATTGGCTTCGTTGTGGGGTCTGGGCAAACCATATCAGCTCACTCTAAAAAACTCTTCCCCTTCTCTTAAATTCCATCTTTCTATCTGGCATAATTGTCTCACGAAATATAATCTGTCCTCCTCCTACTCCCCCCTCACCCCCCTCTGGGACAACCCTGCTTTTCCCACTGGGGTTTCACCCCATCGATTCACACCCTGGTTTAGTGCTGGGGTTCATGTGGTGCATGATCTGTCTCTCTAAGACCATTGGATGTCGATAGATGATATCAAATGTAAGTTTTCCTCTCTATCCCCTCCCTTCTTTGAATACTTTTAGGTCCGCCACTTCCTTCTCTCCCTACCTCAAGCTGACGTTCTGCGAGATCCTACCTCTTTTGAATCATTATGTACCAAAAAACCTATATGTAGAGGGCTGATCTCGCTGATCTATTCTATGTTAGTTGGAGTTTCCTCGAGATCGCAGACTCGCCATGAACGGGAGTGGGAGAGGGACCTGTGCCCCCCGCCAGACGATTCCTGTTGGGAGAAGGTACGGGAGGGCATAGCTAAAAGTTCTATCTCAACCCAACTCAAGGAGTCATCCTATAAACTATATTATCGGTGGTATTACACCCCGAACAAATTGTCTAGGATGTTCCCTTCTGCTACCCCGGTTTGTTGGCGAGGATGCGGTCAGCGGGGAACTCTTTTCCATATTTGGTGGACCTGTCCACATATAGTTCGCTTCTGGAATAGGGTACTCTATATACTGATTTCCCTATCTGGATTAGCGCTCGACCTGGACCTGTGGGTATTTTTATTGGCTCGTCCATATCCAGATCTTGACCCTCTTTTGAATAAATTGTTTTCCCATATATTTGTGGCTGCTAAATCCTTAATTGCTAAAAATTGGAAGGCCTCCGCTGCTCCTACTATCCCTGCCCTGAACAATTTATATTTGGATTGTTGCTAATATGGAATAGATCACTTACTATCTATATAACTGTCCCCACAAATTTGAGCTCGTTTGGGGCCCCTGATTGCTTATGATGTCCACCCTACATTGATGATCAAAATGTTCTTCTGCCCATATCTCCTGAATTCCTAGTCATGCTGTACCTGGACCCTCCCTCTGGACGCCATCCCATCCGCTTTAGTCCTTTCTTGTCATTGAGCAATGATTGGCCCATTTGTCTGTATTTATATTGCTATGTTTATGCACTATATATTGTTCTATTTGGCTTACCTTCCTCCTCATGGCTCAGATCGGCCCTGTTCTTTTCTTCTTTCTCCCCGCTCTCCCCTTTTTTTCTTTCCCTCGACCCCTCTCTGTTTCTTTTTCTCTCGTATACAGTTCCCTCTCGAGGGACACCTTTGTTTGTCTGTTAGTTGAAACATTTCTTGAAAAACTCCACGGAGACTGGTTTTCACCTTTTTATTGTACAATTTAATCTGTTTTGTATACCTTTTTGTCTCTCCTGGTACAAATACAGAGTTTAAAAAAAAATAAAAAATCTCCTACTTAAATTGGATATTACAATTAATTAACTGTGAAATCCTGCAACTTTTTACCTTACATGAAATTACCAGTGCTATCATATACTGCGGACGCTAGTTGCGTCTTTTTACTTTATACGATAATAGTGCGCTAAATGTCGCAGCACTATGTCCCTTAGAGTAGGCAAGTAGTCGCACACAATTCGCTGAGGTCCAGTTATATATATTGAAATGGTATGTCCACAACATTACAAGAATTCAGATAGAATTATATATATATATATATATATATATATATATATATATATATATATATATATAATATGAGTCAGGGTTGCAGCCAGTATACATACGTCTGCAAGCGTTCCCTGGGCCCAGAGGACAGTCGTCACCAGATGACTGATAAAATCAACAACTGTCTCTCTAGACCAGGGGAGCCACATTTATACAGTACATTGATGGGAGTATACTCTGTAGGCTTCGTCTTCTTCTATTGGTCCAGGGGTGGATCTATTGTTCACAGTGGGTTATTGGTCAGTTCAAACGTGGGCAATGTTTAGTTTCAGGATGCAGGTACAGATTTTTGCCACTGGGCTCCCTCCGAAAAGCTATTTCAGTCTGTCCTTTTGTTTCTTTCAATAATACATTTGAATCTGGAAATACTCCTAACTTGTGGCTGCAATGTGCGACAATCTATTCGCAACCACCGGAGTATCGCTGACGTGATCCTGAACATTATGAACCTAAACATGATGTTAATACTTAGTTCCGTCCCCTTATTGCATACATGGCTGGTTTTCTAATCTTTAATATATTTACAATATTATACTAATCTTGTGTTGGATGTGTTTTTGACTGTGTAAATTATGTTTGTGTGTGTCTTTATGGCCTTTCTCAGTGATTGCGCCTTTTACTGTATATACACGCACGCCGTGCGGTAAAGACGCATGGTGCGTCTCTATACGTCACTTGCGTAATCACACCACTACTGACAAGCGCCACTCTGTGTGTAGTTTGTTTGTGTTATTTTTTCGACTTTGACATAACTTTTTAGAAAAACACATAGAGCAAATGTAATATGGTCTGATATATATATATATATTTTTTTGTGATTTTTTTTTTTTCTCTTTAAACAGCGACTAGCAATTCCAAATCAATATTGCCCCTATTATATTTGACACATAATCACAAATCAGTTGATGTCACCAAAAAGAAATTTAAGTTCTCCCAAACAGATATCATCTTGGTGAAGGATCAGTTCTCCTTTTTGATGATTTAAAAATAACAAAAAAAAATAAAACCATAAATGCATGGTGTTAAGTCAAAACATAGATCATCCCGCAATAGAACAAAGAAAGACTTTAATAAGCTGTCTTTGCCTAATACTTCACATATGAACGAGGAGACTTTGCTGAACCATACTGTGAACAATGTTGAGTAAAAGTTTAACAACCTCCGCTGTAACACTTGTGGTTAATGTGTCAATCCACAGTACTAATGTCCAGATCCTCCTATTGAGACAATGCCGAGACAAACAGTAGTGGACATTAGGATCGATATCCTATTAGCTGCGGTCAGTTACCGCAGCTGAAGGATTCTGGCGGAGCTATCCTATTAGCCCTGTAAGCCAGCACTTGCCTCAGGCACGCAAAGCAGAATCTCTGATAACCAGACCCTGGGACCCATTATCGGACCTAAACACATGGGTCCGCGATGTTATCATGGATCTCATGTTATCATCCGATAACTGATGCGTTACCGCACAGTAAAAACGGGCTGAATTGGATAGACCAATAGCATTATTGAGCTAAAAAGCCTGTTATTACCGTGCTGTGACTCGCCAAATGTAATAGGATATTGACCTAAATGTGAAAGTTGCAGGCGTTGCTGCAACAAATAACATTTCTCTGACGTCCTAGTGGATGCTGGGTACTCCGTAAGGACCATGGGGAATAGCGGCTCCGCAGGAGACTGGGCACAAAAGTAAAAGCTTTTAGGTCACCTGGTGTGCACTGGCTCCTCCCCCTATGACCCGCCTCCAAGCCTCAGTTAGAATTTTGTGCCCGGCCGAGAAGGGTGCATGCTAGGTAGCTCTCCAGAGCTGCTTAGAGTAAAAGTTTTAAATAGGTTTTTATATTTTCAGTGAGACCTGCTGGCAACAGGCTCACTGCATCGTGGGACTAAGGGGAGAAGAAGCGAACTCACCTGACTGCAGAGTGGATTGGGCTTCTTGGCTACTGGACATTAGCTCCAGAGGGACGATCACAGGTTCAGCCTGGATTGGTCCCGGAGCCGCGCCGCCGGCCCCCTTACAGAGCCAGAAGAGCGAAGAGGTCCGGAAAAATCGGCGGCAGAAGACGTTCCTGTCTTCAATAAGGTAGCGCACAGCACTGCAGCTGTGCGCCATTGCTCTCAGCACACTTCACACTCCGGTCACTGAGGGTGCAGGACGCTGGGGGGGAGCGCCCTGAGACGCAATAAAACATGTTTAAACCTTATATGGCTAAAGAAATACATCACATATAGCTCCTGGGCTATATGAATGCATTTCACCCCTGCCAGTTTTCCTAAAAAAAGCGGGAGAAAAGGCCGCCGTGAAGGGGGCGGAGCCTATCTCCTCAGCACACAAGCGCCATTTTCCCTCACAGTTCCGCTGGAAGGAAGGCTCCCTGACTCTCCCCTGCAGTCCTGCTACAGAATCAGGGTAAAACAAGAGAGGGGGGGCACTAATTGTCAGAAAATACATATACAGCAGCTATAAAAGGGAGAAACACTTATATAAGGTTATCCCTGCATATATATAGCGCTCTGGTGTGTGCTGGCAAACTCTCCCTCTGTCTCCCCAAAGGGCTCGTGGGGTCCTGTCCTCTATCAGAGCATTCCCTGTGTGTGTGCTGTGTGTCGGTACGATTGTGTCGACATGTATGAGGAGGAAAATGATGTGGAGGCGGAGCAATTGCCTGTAATAGTGATGTCACCCCCTAGGGAGTCGACACCTGACTGGATGGTCGTATGGAAGGAATTACGTGACAGTGTCAGCACTTTGCAAAAAACTGTTGACGACATGAGACAGCCGGCAAATCAGTTAGTGCCTGTCCAGGCGTCTCAAACACCGTCAGGGGCTCTAAAGCGCCCGTTACCTCAGATGGTCGACACAGACCCAGACACGGATACTGACTCCAGTGTCGACGGTGACGAGACAAACGTTATGTCCAGTAGGGCCACACGTTACATGATCACGGCAATGAAGGAGGCTTTGAACATTTCTGATACTACAAGTACCACAAAAAAGGGTATTATGTGGGGTGTGAAAAAACTACCCATAGTTTTTCCTGAATCAGATGAATTAAATGAGGTGTGTGACAAAGCGTGGGTTTCCCCCGATAAAAAACTGCTGATTTCTAATAAATTATTGGCATTATACCCTTTCCCGCCAGAGGTTAGGGCGCGTTGGGAAACACCCCCTAGGGTAGATAAGGCGCTCACACGCTTATCAAAACAAGTGGCGTTACCGTCTCCTGATACGGCCGCCCCCAAGGAACCAGCTGATAGAAAGCTGGAAAATATCCTAAAAGGTATATACACACATACTGGTGTTATACTACGACCAGCAATCGCCTCAGCCTGGGTGTGCAGTGCTGGAGTGGCTTGGTCGGATTCCCTGACTGAAAATATTGATACCCTGGATAGGGACAGTATATTATTGACTATAGAGCATTTAAAGGATGCATTACTATATATGCGAGATGCACAGAGGGATATTTGCACCCTGGCATCAAGAGTAAGTGCGTTGTCCATTTCTGCCAGAAGAAGTTTATGGACACGACAGTGGTCAGGTGATGCGGATTCAAAACGGCATATGGAAGTTTTGCCGTATAAAGGGGAGGAGTTATTTGGGGTCGGTCTATCAGACCTGGTGGCCACGGCGACGGCTGGGAAATCCACCTTTTTACCCCAGGTCACCTCTCAGCAGAAAAAGACACCGTCTTTTCAAACTCAGTCCTTTCGTCCCCATAAGGGCAAGCGGGCAAAAGGCCACTCATTTCTGCCCCGGGGCAGAGGAAGGGGAAAAAGACTGCAGCAAGCAGCCTCTTCCCAGGATCAGAAGCCCTCCCCCGCTTCTGCCAAGTCTTCAGCATGACGCTGGGGCTTTACAAGCGGACTCAGGCACGGTGGAGGCCCGTCTCAAAAATTTCAACGCGCAGTGGGCTCACTCGCAAGTGGACCCCTGGATCCTGCAGGTAGTATCACAGGGGTACAAACTGGAATTCGAGACGTCTCCCCCTCGCCGGTTCCTGAAGTCTGCTCTACCAACGTCTCCCTCCGACAGGGAGGCAGTATTGGAAGCTATTCACAAGCTGTATTCCCAGCAGGTGATAATCAAGGTACCCCTCCTACAACAGGGAAAGGGGTATTATTCCACGCTGTTTGTGGTACCGAAGCCGGACGGCTCGGTGAGATCGATTTTTAAATCTGAAATCATTGAACACTTACATAAAAAGGTTCAAATTCAAGATGGAATCACTCAGAGCAGTGATAGCGAACCTGGAAGAAGGGGACTATATGGTGTCTCTGGACATCAAAGATGCTTATCTCCATGTCCCAATCTACCCTTCTCACCAAGGGTACCTCAGGTTTGTGGTACAGAACTGTCATTATCAGTTTCAGACGCTGCCGTTTGGGTTGTCCACGGCACCACGGGTCTTTACCAAGGTAATGGCCGAAATGATGATTCTTCTTCGAAGAAAAGGCGTCTTAATTATCCCTTACTTGGACGATCTCCTGATAAGGGCAAGGTCCAGGGAACAGTTAGAGGTCGGAGTAGCACTATCTCAGGTGGTGCTACGTCAGCACGGGTGGATTCTAAATATTCCAAAATCGCAGCTGATTCCAACAACACGTCTACTGTTCCTAGGGATGATTCTGGACACAGTCCAGAAAAAGGTGTTTCTCCCGGAGGAGAAGGCCAGGGAGTTATCCGAGCTAGTCAGGAACCTCCTGAAACCAGGACAAGTGTCAGTGCATCAATGCACAAGGGTCCTGGGAAAGATGGTGGCTTCTTACGAAGCGATTCCATTCGGAAGATTCCATGCAAGAACGTTTCAGTGGGATCTGCTGGACAAATGGTCCGGATCGCATCTTCAGATGCATCAGCGGATAACCCTATCTCCAAGGACAAGGGTGTCTCTCCTGTGGTGGTTGCAGAGTGCTCATCTTCTAGAGGGCCGCAGATTCGGCATTCAGGACTGGATTCTGGTGACCACGGATGCCAGCCTGAGAGGCTGGGGAGCAGTCACACAGGGAAGAAACTTCCAGGGCTTGTGGTCAAGCATGGAAACGTCTCTTCACATAAATATCCTGGAACTAAGGGCAATTTACAATGCCCTAAGTCAAGCAAGGCCTCTGCTTCAGGGTCAGTCTGTTTTGATCCAATCGGACAACATCACGGCAGTCACGGCAGACAGGGCGGCACAAGAAGCAGGAGGGCAATGGCAGAAGCTGCAAGAATTCTTCGCTGGGCGGAAAATCATGTGACAGCACTGTCAGCGGTGTTCATTCCGGGAGTGGACAACTGGGAAGCAGACTTCCTCAGCAGACACGACCTCCACCCGGGGGAGTGGGGACTTCACCCAGAAGTCTTCCACGTGATTGTAAACCGTTGGGAAAAACCAAAGGTGGACATGATGGCGTTTCGTCTCAACAAGAAACTAGACAGATATTGCGCCAGGTCAAGGGACCCTCAGGCAATAGCGGTGGACGCTCTGGTAACACCGTGGGTGTACCAGTCAGTGTATGTGTTCCCTCCTCTGCCTCTCATACCCAAAGTACTGAGAATCATAAGAAGGAGAGGAGTAAGAACTATACTCGTGGCTCCGGATTGGCCAAGAAGGACTTGGTACCCGGAACTTCAAGAGATGCTCACGGAGGACCCGTGGCCTCTACCTCTCAGAAAGGACCTGCTCCAGCAGGGACCTTGTCTGTTCCAAGACTTACCGCGGCTGCGTTTGATGGCATGGAGGTTGAACGCCGGATCCTGAAGGAAAAAGGCATTCCAGATGAAGTCATCCCTACCCTGGTCAAGGCCAGAAAGGATGTAACCGCAAAACATTATCACCGCATTTGGCGGAAATATGTTGCGTGGTGTGAGGCCAAGAAGGCCCCTACAGAGGAATTTCAACTGGGTCGTTTCCTGCATTTCCTGCAAACAGGACTATCTATGGGCCTAAAATTAGGGTCCATTAAGGTTCAAATTTCGGCCCTGTCAATCTTCTTCCAAAAAGAACTGGCTTCAGTGCCTGAAGTTCAGACGTTTGTCAAAGGGGTACTGAATATACAGCCTCCTTTTGTGCCTCCAGTGGCACCTTGGGATCTCAATGTAGTGTTGAGTCTCCTAAAATCACATTGGTTTGAACCACTCACCACTGTGGAATTGAAATATCTCACATGGAAAGTGGTCATGCTGTTAGCCCTGGCTTCAGCCAGGCGTGTCTCTGAATTGGCGGCTTTATCATATAAAAGCCCTTACCTAATTTTTCATTCAGACAGGGCAGAACTGAGGACTCGCCCGCAATTTCTCCCTAAGGTGGTTTCAGCGTTTCACATGAACCAGCCTATTGTGGTACCTGCGGCTACTAGGGACTTGGAGGACTCCAAGTTGCTGGACGTAGTCAGGGCCCTGAAAATATGTTTCCAGGACGGCTGGAGTCAGAAAATCTGACTCGCTGTTTATCCTGTATGCACCCAACAAGCTGGGTGCTCCTGCTTCTAAGCAGACGATTGCTCGTTGGATTTGTAGTACAATTCAGCTTGCACATTCTGTGGCAGGCCTGCCACAGCCAAAATCTGTAAAAGCCCATTCCACAAGGAAAGTGGGCTCATCTTGGGCGGCTGCCCGAGGGGTCTCGGCTTTACAACTTTGCCGAGCAGCTACTTGGTCAGGGGCAAACACGTTTGCTAAATTTTACAAATTCGATACCCTGGCTGAGGAGGACCTGGAGTTCTCTCATTCGGTGCTGCAGAGTCATCCGCACTCTCCCGCCCGTTTGGGAGCTTTGGTATAATCCCCATGGTCCTTACGGAGTACCCAGCATCCACTAGGACGTCAGAGAAAATAAGAATTTACTTACCGATAATTCTATTTCTCATAGTCCGTAGTGGATGCTGGGCGCCCATCCCAAGTGCGGATTGTCTGCAATACTTGTATATAGTTATTGTTACATAAATCGGGTTGTTTATTGTTGTGAGCCATCTTTTCAGAGGCTCCTACGTTATCATACTGTTAACTGGGTTCAGATCACAAGTTGTACGGTGTGATTGGTGTGGCTGGTATGAGTCTTACCCGGGATTCAAGATCCTTCCTTATTATGTACGCTCGTCCGGGCACAGTATCCTAACTGAGGCTTGGAGGAGGGTCATAGGGGGAGGAGCCAGTGCACACCAGGTGACCTAAAAGCTTTTACTTTTGTGCCCAGTCTCCTGCGGAGCCGCTATTCCCCATGGTCCTTACGGAGTACCCAGCATCCACTACGGACTATGAGAAATAAAATTATCGGTAAGTAAATTCTTATTTTCCAGTAAATGTCCCAGTTCCATAGTATATAGTACATAGGTTCTCAAACTGTCATCAGGGCCTCAAACAGTTCATATTTTCCAGGGCTCCTCCCAGAATCACAACTGAAATAATTGGCTCCACCTGTGGATCTTTTAAAATGGGTAATGAGTACACCTGTGCATCTCTGGATGACCTGTTTAGGGTCCTAAGGATACAGTTTAATATGATATACTGCAAACAAGAAAGGTAAATTGAATGGACATAAAATCTCTATCTTAAGGCGATTTTTAGCCTTAAAAATAAACGATAACGACCTAAAAGTCGTTATCATTTATGTTTAAGGCTTATATCGTCCAGTGTGTATGGAGTAATATTAATGACCGATGAACAATGCACGCTCCCGCACGCCATTCAGCAATCACCAATATTGAGCTGACATGCAGCTCAACCCGTCAATTTCGGGCTGAGCTACATGTTCGGGAAGGCCAGCGGTGACGTCCGTGTGTATGCGCTATATCGTTGAACACTATATTGTTCAAAGATATAGTCGTCCATCGCCAGCATTCCACTATCTGGTACTGTGTTCCCATCTTTTAGTATATACTGTAGCTGAATTATCATTTGGCACTGGTCTAGTGTCTTTCCATTAATATCACATTCCAGTTCTAGAAGTGCATTTATTCCATTATTTATTTGGATTAATGACATTCATTCATCACACAGGAAAGACCCTTGTTAATGAGGAGTATAAACTTGCAATTTCCTTGTTACTAACGTGTTTCTCTGTGAAAACTCAAATTCAATTTTGCTAGCAAGAACCAAACTGCATATTTATGGAAAAACTTGTATGGCACCAGTCCACACTTAAGGTACATAATTTTTTCTTTTTTACGTTCCCTACTTGTTTGCACTATATTGTGCTTTAAGATGGAACATTTATTGAAAATGCTAATTGTTACTGCAACGCCCGCTAATATCACATTTAGGGACTGATTCTGAGCTGGGAGCAATGCAACAAGAAAAGCGAGTAACTTTCCACTGTGGCAAAGCGATGTTGCACTGGCAGCGATATTGATGCGAGGGGCGTGTCCAAACTCAAATCTACATTGCAGTGTAAAAATAACTGACAGCTTTATGTGTGGGTTACATGCAAAAGCAGCCAGTATTTACCCTGTATGCAGAAACCATAAATGTATTTGCATCCCTTACATTGCAGCATTGTTACCTTACTGAGCACTTAATTTGTCTCGGCATAACAAAGACGTCTCCTACTATAAAGATCTGAATGTTCTTAGTACTGTGGATTTACACAATGGGCCAGAGTTGATCGCTGCAGCAAATTTGTTAGCAGTTGAGCAAAATTATGTGCACTACAGGTGTGGCAGATATAACATGTGCAGAGACTTAGATTTGGGTGGGGTGTGTCCAAACTGAAATCTAAATTGCAGTGTAAAAATAAAGCAGCCGGGGGCGTGGCCTGGCTGGTGTGCTGAGAGGAAGCGTTCCATGTGAGCTCCTGCAGCCCCACACATATACCTGCTATAACCAGGGTTTTGCAGAACCCCACAGGCGCACAAATAGAGACACCTGTGCCCTTTGTCACCCAGGGCGAGGGGTTTCGGTCGCGGAGCCGGGGAGCCCTTCTAAGAGTTCCCGCGGGTTGCGGCCTTCCCCTCCATCAGAAGCCGGGGGCTGGAGTTCGGTTCCCCCCCCCCCTCATCCGGTGCAGACCTGCAGACGGCGTAACCCGGAGGACGAGCCCATCACACACCGGCGGGGACTACAGACAGGCGGAGGGAGATACCCCCCCCCCCCCGAGCCGGAGCTTGCCGGGGACCTCTGCGTTCGAGGAAGACGGAGCTGTGAGCGGCGGACGGCGGCGGCCCCGTGCGGCGGGTGAGTCATACGCTGGTGCTTCCCAGCGTCTCACCACAGCTCTCTATCCCTCCCCGCTGCTCCGACATACCACAAATATACCCACGGGTGTGGCTCCTGGCTACGGACCGGGGCCCCGGTCATACTGCCGGCCTGACGGGCCCTGTCTTGGGATCGGACTGCCGGCATCGTCACCTGCCCCTGACATCCGACTCAGGAGCTTCCCCTGGCCCTGCTCACCTCCCCGGCTGGGGAGCAAATTAAATTAAACACTGGCCTGCCAGACGGGTCGGCGGGATACACTGCAGACATATTAGCAGAGGCCTGGCGCAGCTATAGATCCCCTGAGGAATCCTATGTGGAGACGCCGTGGCTGCTCTCCCCTTACATTAATATCCCCCTCCTGGGCCCCGGAATATATAAGCACAGTGTAACCCTGCACAGCTGCGGGGGGTGAGAGCCTGGACAATTACTTAACCCTTCACCTATCCTCCCCAGATTCGCTGTGCTGCGCTTGGACTGTGCTCCCACAGAACAGGACCTTTTGGTCCAAGCACACCTTATAGGCGCTGTCCCCCCATCTGGCTGCACTGCCTCATACATCCGGCCGACGGGGCACCTCAACGCTCAGCAGCTGGGGTGACACACTACCCGGCAAGTGCTCTCCCCCCTCTAATCATTCACTACGGTTAGATGACATATAACTAAGGGCCTACGAACACTGATACCGCCAGGGGCACCCCCCAGGGCGCCACCTCTTACGCCCACACAGACAACGGACGCGGCCCATCAGACGACCCTAACAGGGACCCTGGGAGATCCTAAACTAGCTGGAGGTTCAGGGGTGTTCCTTACCACATCGGTGCACTTGATCGGGCTCTGCGGGCCACCCTCCTGTGAACCGTCCACCATGTGATCTTGCCATGTAACGCACCAGGTCCCGTGTGCCATTCTAATGCTTTAGGAGCTCCCCCATACCTGCCCAGGTGTTGACTACCAATCTTTCTCACCCCTCTCCATCACGATGCCTAAAGGGGGGAAAAAGACGAACGCCCATAACTTGGTGGGCTACTTCAAGAACTCTACCCCATCCTCCACTCGGAAAACTGCCTCACCCCCACCCACCTCTGACCGGGACTCAGAAGATGACTCTTCCTCTACACCCGCCACAAAAGCAGACGTCGCCCTCCTCTTGTCCGAAATGCGCAACATTAAAAAATCAATCCGCGCGGAGGTGCAGGAGGCTATCTCGGGCCTGAAAAACGATGTGGACAACCTGGGCTCCAGAGTTGATGCCATCGAAAGAAAACAAGAGGAGCTCATCGCCTTTCAACAAGAATCGGAACAGGAGGTGACTCAAATGCGTACCGATGTTATGCTGTTGGCGGATAAACAAGAAGATTTGGACAACAGAGGCCGTCGGAACAATCTTCGAATCCGCAACGTTCCCGAGACGGTGGAGCAAACCCACCTCACGGATTACCTGCTCCGCCTCTTCCGCACTCTTGCTCCCTCCGTTCCGGACGACATGTTACTCCTAGATAGAGCTCACAGAGCCCTGCGCCCTAGATCTCAGGATGCTAAAACACCGAGAGATGTGATCCTACGGTTTCACTACTTTGCGGTCAAAGACCAAGTTTTCGCCAAAGCCCGGAGGTCTCCGGTTACCTCCTTCGAAGGCTCCGATCTTTCAATCTTCCAGGACCTGTCACCGGTTACGCTGAATAGGAGGCGGGAACTAAAGGACATAACCAAAGCCCTGAGAGACAACAACATCAGATATAGATGGGGCTTTCCCTTTGCCCTCCAGGTCAGGGCGGACGGTAAATTCCTCTCTGCCAGATCTCCTGACGAAGCCCTACAATTGCTCCGTCAACTAAACATCTCCGACCCTCCGGCCGCCTCTCAGCGACCTCTACCAGTCAACACCTCCCCTCTCCTCACGGCCCCACCTCCAGATTGGAGCACAGTTGGACCGTCACCGCGTGCCTCTTTGGATACATGAGCCGACATATGTTGTAGGCCTTACAGGGACGTGATGCCCAAACGGGCCCCCAGCGTACCTCGGGGGGACTCGTTGCACTTTGCTGAGGCTCGCATGGGGTGCTGAATCCTCTATGTAACAATGGTTTACTGTTTATTGCCCTGCTGCATGTCTGGCGGGCGGGCCTTCTCGGGCCCCTGGGGCAGGGGCTCCACGCGGCTGACCGCGGGGGCTACTGTCCCGGGTGGCCCGACTGGGCCGCGGCCTCTTTCTTATTATTTTATATTACCATTAATGTTGTTATTGTTGCCTTGTGACTGCCATGTCGTGTTTACCCTGGGTTCCTACACGGGACCCGGCCTCCTCTCCGATCGGCTGGGTTCATTCACCCCCCATTCGATGGCGAGGAGCCCTCTAGATAACTGCTGTTGACCGCTTGTTACCTTGGTGAATATGTTTTGGGTGGGCCTTCCCGGGCCCTTGGGGCAGGGACCTACGTGCCTGGCCGCGCGGGCTCCTGCCCCGGGCGGCCCGATTGGCCCGAACCCTCTTTTCTTAATCTAAACTGATCCCGATGTCACTACTGTTGCTTCGTAATGGACATACCATGTTTACCTTCAGTTCCCTCGAACTTGCTTTTCTCCCCCCCCCTGTTGGATCCTTCTGCCTACTAACCGCAATATGCGGCTCACCCCCTTCCACTCCCCCCTTCCCCCCCTCTCCTCCCTTCCCCGTTAGCTCCTTTGGCCTATAAGCCACAATATATACATTTAAATTGAGTTTGTTCACACACGGGACCCGGTCTCCTCTCCGATCGGCCGGGTTCATCCACCCCCCACCCGACCTCCGAGGTCGACGTCGGACGAACTGGACCTGCGGGTCTCCTTCTTCCTTGGGTCCGACTAGTGAGAATGGATTCTCTCTGTTATCAAGTTACTGGTACTAATCTTTGCCTATGCATCCTCTGTTCTCTTATTCTCTCTCCCCCTCTTTCTCTGATTTCCTCCCCTTTCCTTTCCCCTCTCTCCCCAGGGGTCCCGCTGATGCGCTTCCACAGGAATTGTGCTCCACCTCAACACCATGGTTCTTAGAATAATTACCCTGAACACGAAGGGATTAAACAGCCCACGTAAACGCTCTTTTTTTATTCCAGTCCCTTAAACAACTTAGGGGAGACATCGTATTTCTACAGGAGACCCACTTCTCGGGTAAGTCGCATCCCGAACTTAGATCAAAATCTTTTCCACAATCTTTCCATGCTTGCGACCCCATGCGCAAAAAGAAGGGGGTCTCTATACTCTTTGCCAGCCACCTAGATTTTACCCCCTCTGAAATACTGAGGGACCCTGAAGGCAGATACTTGCTGTTAGTAGGGTTGCTAAACGGATCCCCCTATACGTTCTTGAACGTATATGCTCCAAACCAGCTTCAGGCCCCTTTCTTCCGCTCCCTAAATAGCCTCTTAGCCTTGCACAGAAACGGCAGCGTGGTGTTGGGGGGGGACTTTAATATGACTCTGGATAGCGACCTGGACAGATCAAAACCTTTGCCCAGATCCATGCGCTCCTCTCACTCGCGCAACGCAACCGCTCTAAACCATCTGCTGTCACAACACCTCCTCTTCGACACCTGGAGAGCGAAGGAGTCAAACGCTAGGGATTACACATATTACTCCCCCATCTTCGATGTTTACACAAGATTGGACATGATATTCCTAAGTGCGGAGCCAGCCCAATGTATCCTTGACGCCTCCATCCACCCTAGCACATGGTCAGACCACGGCCCGGTTTCTGTGGACGTCCCTGGCCCGCATCCTCCCGCCCGGCACCCTGTTTGGAGGCTGAATGACAGACTCCTTCTGAACCCTCAAACAAAAGCTCACATAACTGCCGAAATCTTACACTACTTTAAAACAAATACATCCCCATCTATTTCTCCTATGTTATTATGGGACGCCCACAAAGCAGTAATACGCGGAAGCCTGATAAGTGCCTCATCTTATAACAAGAGGACCAGATCCAAACGCATCCGGGAGCTCTCGGACTTAGTGGCGTCCCTCTCACAAAAACACAAAAAAACAGGGTCCGAAGCAGATCTCTCGTCCTTGTCCGCGGCCAAGGGGGAACTAAACATGCTCCTGACGGCGAAGGTAGAGACTAGCCTGAAATGGCTTAATCAGTCCTTTTACGAAAAAGGGGATAAAGCTGACCGACTACTAGCTTCTAGACTTCGGGCTAAACTTGCTAGGAACAACGTCTTATCTATCCAGTCCTCCTCTGGCAAGAAAACAGCTGATCCTAAATGTATTACTGAAGCTTTCTCGCGCTTCTACGAAAAGCTGTACAATGCCCATGGGCCCACTCAATCGAATCCGGACTTTCATGAGGCCATCCGCACCTTCCTATCCCACTGCCAACTGCCTTGTCTGAGCCCATTGGACGCTGCAGGATTAAACTCAAAGATCTCCGACGAAGAAATCGCCACCGTGGTTAAAGCCCTAAAACTTGCCAAGGCGCCGGGCCCAGACGGCTTTACGGCCGCCTATTACAAGACTTTTCTTCCCCAACTTGCACCCCACCTTTCATCCCTCTTCAACGCTGTTTTACAGGGAGCTTCTTTCTCCAAATCGGCTCTGGAGGCTAAAATTATAGTTATTCCCAAGGACGGTAAAGACGCTTCTAATTGCGCTAACTATAGACCTATCTCGCTACTCAACTCGGATATCAAGATCTACGCAAAAATTTTAGCCCTCCGATTGAATAGTGTATTACCACACCTTGTCCATAATGATCAGGTGGGATTTATCCCCGGCCGCCAAGCCCGAGACAACACAAGACGTGTTGTTAGTCTTGCTCACTACATCAATCTTACGCACACTCCTGCTCTTTTGCTTTCTCTGGACGCGGAGAAGGCGTTTGACAGGATAGGTTGGCCCTTTCTATTCGAAACTCTTGCCCATTTCGGCTTCCAGGGGGAATTTCTCACAGGAATCCAGGCCTTGTACTCGAGCCCTTCCGCCAGAGTATCTGTGAATGGAGTGCAGTCGGACCCTCTAGTTATCTCCAACGGCACCAGACAGGGCTGCCCACTCTCGCCTCTGATCTTTGCCTTAGTTATAGAGCCATTAGCAGCCCGCATCCGAGCCTCGCCCGACATCGGGGGGCTGAGGGTGGGGGGTTCTACTTACAAAATCTCGCTGTTTGCAGACGATGTCCTCCTATCGCTTTCCTCGCCACACACTTCTTTGCCGAACCTTTTTGACCTCCTCCTTGAATATGGCCAAGTCTCGGGGTACAAAGTTAACTGGTCCAAAACGGAGGCTCTCCCCTTCCACATCCCCCCTCCCCGATTATCCCACATGCAAAGCAACTTTAAATTCACCTGGTGCGCTTCTAAAATTCGTTATCTGGGGATCTTTATTACACGCCGCTACGGAGACTTATATAAGGAAAACTTTTCGCCACTGCTCAGAAACCTTAAAGCCGACCTCCATAAATGGCAATCACTAATTATTTCCTGGCTGGGTCGCATTGTAGCTCTGAAAATGAACATTGTCCCCCGCTTACTTTATTTGTTTCAGACACTACCAGTGAAGGTTCCGGAATCTGTCTTAGCACAAGTCCACTCATGGTTGCTCCGATTTGTGTGGAGAAATAAGGTGCCTAGAATAGGCTTCTCAACTCTGCGCAAACCAGTGCAGGAAGGGGGTAGAGGTTTCCCAGACATCCGTCTATATTATTTGGCCTCCCATCTCAGCCAGGCGGTAACCTGGTTCGCCCCTACACAGACTTTACGCTGGCTTCAGCTGGAGACGGCACTTAGCCACATCCCATCTTTGTCATCCCTACTCCTATCCCCTCTCAGAACTAGATCTCCCCACCTACAATTGCACCCGGTGCTAGATTTCACCTGTCAGATCTGGGACTACTGCACGCGACGCTTTCACTTACTGTCATCTCCCTCGGCGCTTACCCCCTTATGGGACAACCCTTCTTTCGCACCGGGTCAGTCACTGACCCGCTCGGGTCCATGGGTGGAACGGAACATCCGCTTTGCTCTGGACATGCTCTCCGATGGAACTTGCGCTCCTCTATTGGACATCATGACGAAATTTGACTTCCCGGAGGCGAACCCTTTCACCTATTTCCAGCTAAGACACTTTGTCACTTCTTTATCAAACTCGTCCCCGTTCCAACCTCTCACCACGCTGGAGTCCTACTGTTATCACAAACCACTCGAGCGAGGAATCATCTCTCTGCTGTACTCCCTTCTCCAGACTCAGGACCAGAAGACGACCCCGGCCTTCGTACTTCAGTGGGAACGGGATCTAGGACCGGTGCCTGAGGACTATGATTGGTCGGACATCTTCACTGCGGTCGCGAAGTCCTCTATCTCAACCCTGGTAAAGGAAAATGCATATAAAATATTATACAGGTGGTATCTTGTCCCCTCAAGACTCCACAAAATGTTTCCATCCTCATCACCCATGTGCTGGAGAGAATGCGGGGAATACGGCTCTTTCCTCCACATTTGGTGGACGTGCCCTAAAATCACAATATTCTGGGATGCAGTCGCACGCCTGTTGAGTGCAGTACTCCAGACTCAAGTGCAAAAAGCCCCTTGGTCCTTCCTGCTAGGCCTCCCCATTACTAACGCACCCCCAAACTCCGGTAAACTATTGACACAGATCCTAAACGCGGCTAGATGCTCAATTGCCCTTCAATGGAAACAGAGGGAGCCCCCCCCTATTAAACAGGTCATCAACAAAGTATGGTATCTCGCAAGCATGGAAAAAATCACTGCATACCTCCATAATAGATCTTTCCAGTTTCTCCTGAATTGGGAACTATGGTTCGACTCACAGGCTCCCGCAAGTGGATTACGGTCCCCCGGGAGCTCGATGGCTCTCCTGCTCTGAATTCGGTGATCTCCTATCCTGACGAGTAGTAACAAGCTTGCCCTTAAATGTGATCTCTTCGTGTCCCTCAGGTAGCACTTTCCCTTTTTACACTAACGCCCTATACGAGGTCAGCGGATCGAGGAGGCGCACTGGCGGCGCCCCCCCAAACCTGGGTCTTCCCCCCCCCCCCCCCCCTATTCTATTCCCATCCCGTCTTGTCCCGTTCCCCCTTCTCTCTCTTCATGCTCTTTCTTTCTCTCCTTAGACTTCGTCTTTCTAATGCCATAGTTAAGTGCGTAATCTTCGGTTCCCATCCGACAGTAGGGTCTTTTTTTCACCCAGAGGTATAATCCATAAATGTTTCTCGTTTTAACAAATGTATGATTAATGATTCATATGTTATCTTTTTCTTCTTGTTTACCTCCTCTTTCTTGTCGCAAGCTGGGAACCGCATGATCTTTGTTCCAAGGTTATATCTCTGTTTTTGGTTGTATTTGTTACACGACAACAGCTCACCCCACGTGTGGTGGGGAGCTGTGGTGATGTTTATAACCTAAAAATTAAAATAAACAATTTAAAAAAATAAATAAAAATAAAGCAGCCAGTATTTACCCTGCACAGAAACAAAATAACCCACCCAAATCTAACTCTCTCTGCAAATGTTATATCTGCCACACCTGCAGTGCACATGGTTTTGCCCAACTGCTAACAGATTTGCTGCTGTGATCAATTTTGAATTACCCCCAATAACCACAAGTGTTACTGTTGCAGCGATGGCTGCTAATCTTGTATTCAACATTGTTCAGCCTAAGGCTATGGCCACATATCTGCCAAGCAGGGTCCCGTTCAGCAGTACCGCTTGGCCGCAAGGAAACTGCACATGGGCGCCTATGCGGGCGGCAGTGCCGCCGGATCCATCCAAGCATTCTGCGGTTGAGCCGGATGGCAGGACGACAGGATGTGTGTGAAATGTATGTGTTCACAGTGCGGCAGTGCTGCACTGTGTGCTCTTGAAATGCCATGTGGCACTGGCCGGATCCTGTTCTGTGGGATACCGCAAAACAGGATCCGTGTGAACACAAAACCCCACTCCTGTCAAAGCGGTTCCTGTTCAGCGGGACCCGCTTGGCTGCTATGTGTGGCTGTGGCCTTAGGGGGTGTGGTTCATCAAATCGACAGTGTCTAGGTCGACAATGTTTAGGTCGACCACTATAGGTCGACAGTCACTAGGTCGACATGGATGGAAGCTCGACAGGGTTTCTAGGTCATGTGCTAGGTCGACAGGTCTAAAGGTCGACATGAGGATTTTTTTTGATTTTTTTTGGTGTCGTTTTCTTCGTAGAGTGACCGGGATCCCAAATTAGTGCACTGCGTCCCCTTGCATGGCTCGCTTCGCTCGCCATGCTTTGGGCATGGTGCCTTCGCTCCGCTACTGCTTCGCTCGGCACACTTTACCGTTCCAATCGTAGTCCACGTGGATCGTTAAGTATGAAAAAATTCAAAAAAAGGAAAAAAATGTGAAAAACTCATGTCGACCTTTAGACCTGTCGACCTAGCACATGTCGACCTAGACACCCTGTCGACCTTCCATCCATGTCGACCTAGTGACTGTCGACCTAAACATTGTCGACCTAGACACTGTCGATCTTCAGACCAAGTCCCGGCCTTAGGAGAAGCTCCATTAATTGTAGCATCGGGAGCTGTGTGTTTTCGGGAGCATTTTTTCTTTCTTTTTTTCTTTTTTCATGTGACCAAATTGGATTGCCCGACCAAAAAAATAATTGGAGAAATTGCAAAAAAATCCAGTTTTTCGCTCCCGATGTTTCTTCTCTAATTGAATTCTCCCCCTAAGTATCAGCTTCACTAAGACTCCTCGTTTATCTGTGACACATTGTAAAAGAATAGTACTTAACATCTGTCTTAACAAGCTGTTCTACTCTGGGATGATTTATGCCGAGCATTCATTGTGATTTGATTTGATTTGATTTGTGTTAAGGTGTGGCTTTTTAAATTAATTTATAGTGTATGTATATGTAATTTTATGTGTTTAGTATATAGTTAGCCTTTTATAAGAAGGTTCAGTATCTTTTGCTATAATTCATATATATTTTTCATTATCTTAAATAAAGAGGGCTTAAGCTCCTGAGACAGCTGTGGTTCTGGTACCTGACCACTATCTGCAGCACAAAAAGAAGCATGCATAGCTTTGTTTATATTTCATAACACGCAGCAGGCTTCTTGTGGGTAATTTTGGTGAAGAACCTTATTGCCAACCACATTGTGCTGGTACATCTGCATTCGGCACACCAGGGTCCATATCAAGCTTGGCAACCTGCTTACAGTATGTAGCTAAATGAATGGAGAAGCATGGCTGTAGCCTGTTAGCACATGCAGTAGATGGTGGCCCACTAAGACCTATGGCCATCATTTTCCACTCACATTGACCAACCTGCCTGGCAATGATCCAATCTACTACAAATGGATAATTATCACCCATATCTATGTTACAGACAAAACATGCTGCAGTACAAGTCAATGGGGAGGAGGCATTAACAGCTAGATCCACCATTTTAAATTATTATTTATTATTATTTTCCCTTGTGAAATCTGGCCTCCACAAAGAAGCTCCCAGTATACAGGTCTTATGCGGCAGAGTCTAACCTCCTGCCAACAACAGCTGGTGCTTGCACTTTGCTTGCTGCTATGGCAAAGGGATCTACTGGAGTCGTCTTGCAAACCAGGCTTCTTTGTGTGAGGGCCAGACTTCATCAAAAACCTCAACAGCCTAGAGCAGGGTTTTCCAACCCTGAGCCTCAAGGCACACTAATAGTCCAGGTTTTGAGGATATCCGTGCTTGAGAACAGATGGTTAAATCAAAATAGAGGTACTAATTAAGTCACCCGTGCTCAAATATAGCTGTCCGTAAAACCTGGATGGTTAGTGGGGCAGATGTATTCACCTGGAGAAGCGATAAAGCCATGATAAGTGGAAGGTGATAACGCACCAGTCAATCATTAAGGATTTGAAAAATGACCGT
This sequence comes from Pseudophryne corroboree, assembly GCF_028390025.1. Lineage (NCBI taxonomy): Eukaryota > Metazoa > Chordata > Amphibia > Anura > Myobatrachidae > Pseudophryne > Pseudophryne corroboree. The sequence goes on from NC_086447.1 coordinate 715,545,379, forward strand.
TATTAGCTGACTGGCTGGTGTGTTATCATCTTGCACTTATCACTGCTTTATCCTTTCTCCAGGCTTAGTACATCTTGCCCCAGTGTGCCTTGAGAGGACCAAGGTTGGGAAACTCTCTGGCCTAGAGGAAGGATGTTCCAGGGTAATAACACCACACAATTGAGGCAAGTGATGGGTGTTTCATTTTTACAAATATTTTAAAAGTTGGAACTAGCCCATGAGGGAGCCTGTAGCTGTAGCACATTAAAACTGCTTCACACGCTCATGAGAACTAGTCTATAGTCTGTGTTTTCAAGAACAATGAAAATAGATATGTTAACAACATTAAGTTCCTGGATGCTCACATACAGGGTAACATAATGCCCTGGATATTCTGATTTTGCATTTTGTATTCTATATCGACCAGAAATACGGATTAGGCAGCAGGAACTCTTAAGAAAATTAAAATCTGCAGAAAAGTCTAAAGAGAAAATCCAGGCGGTGGAAATGAAGGTGCGAGATGGAGAAGAAGAGAATGTGCAAAGGGTTTCCGACAAAGTGATTATCATTCAAGAGGTTTTTCAGGTACAGCTGCTGTCAGACGAGATATGTGGTGTTACTATAGCACAGCACAAATGTACTAATGAAGGTCAACACTGGTTTAACTGCCATGGCCAGATCACATGTGACCGTGCTGTCCCACTGTGTCCCCCAGTTTTTGACTAGGAGATCCGTTCTGTAGATGTGCATAATATAATATTTAAAAAAAACAACTTTTTAAACTATATTAAATGGGAAAACTTTAAATAAAAATCAAGGGAAAATTGGTAATTTAAATTAGGATGTCCTTGTTTATTTATGATCACGTTACATTTTAACCTCTCTCCACCATACTGCACATGTACCTAATGTATGGTTTCTCCTTTCCACCTTTCAGAGGCTAGTCATGTGTTCCCAGGTGAACTGGGCTGAAGATCCACGTTTAACAACTCTGCTGCTGGGGAAGAGGGATCCTACTTTGTCCTAACGGCTACATGCCTTACAGACCAAAAGCCTAAAAACCTCTATAGAGCAGTCTGTGTCGGGCTATTTGTTTTACTTTTAATTTATTTGCATTTATTTTATTTATATTTCAAGAAATAAACAAGAGGTACTGTAGAGAGAACAGGGGAGTTGTAGAATTAGTACCTAACTTGGAGAGACATTCAGAGTTTACATTGAACACATAGTAAACCAACTATAAAACATCAAAAACTGCAAACCAAATAATAGCATGTGACTTATTGTGAAATAATCCTAACATCCCAATATGAGGTAGGGCTAGTTAGTACAGTGAGGAAGGGGTGGGGGGTGAAAAATGGGGAATAAAATGTATTCTACATATCCAGAAGGATGTGTTAACAGGGGATGATCTCTTAAGAATGAGAAACTGAGCTAGAGTGTGGAGTCTAGGTGTTCCAAGTATCCGTAGATAGTAAACGGTTAAGCATTAAGCTATTGTTGTAATCCAACTTTGTTTTCTGTGCTTTGATAGTTTTGTTTAAGTTTGATGTAAATGTTTATGTATAATAAAATGAATCACACACGTTTACATTTTTTCCAAAAATGGTATCTATTGTTAATAAAATATTACATATGAATAATTAGCATTATGCCAACACCAAACAATAAAAAAACAGGACCAGCACAGACCACAGTTGCTGTAACAGGCTGTTGACCGCCTCAGCCAGCCATTCTGGGTGCTTCCATGGGGTGCAGACCTCCTTAGCCCGCCATTCCAGTTGCTGGAATGAGGTGGAGACTACCTCTCCACACTCATGCCCATACTTGCCTCCACTGACTGCTGACACTCTGGCTTTTTCAATGTATTTTATAGCTTATAGCATGAAATTTTTGCAGATGATACCAAATTGTGTAAGGCTATAAATACTGAGGAGGATGCTGAGTCGCTTCAGAACGACTTGGTTAAATTAGAAGCATAGGCAGCGAAATGGAGAATGCGCTTCAATACAGACAAGTGTAAGGTAATGCACTGTGGTAACCAGAACAAAAACAACACCTACATACTAAATGGAGTAAAATTAGGGATTCTGTACTGGAAAAGGACTTAGGTGTCCTCATAGATGGCAAACTATGCTGCAATCCTACTTCGGGTACTGCTGCTAAGAAGGCTAATAAGATATTAGCATGCATAAAACGGGGAATTGATGCAAGGGACGAGAGTGTTATACTCCCGTTATGTAAATCACTAGTGAGGCCACACCTTGAATACTGTGTACAATTCTGAGCACCATACTACAAAAAGTATATCCTGGAGCTAGAAAAGGTTCAGAGGCGGGCGACCAAACTAATTAAGGGCATGGAGATGCTGGAATACGAGGAAAGGCTTGCAAGACTAGGCATGTTTACACTGGAAAAGAGGGGACATGATCAACGTCTACAATATATAAGGGAACAATACACAGATCTTGCGCAGGACCTGTTTTTTGGGCAGATCAACGCAGAGGACTCGTGGACACTCGCTCAGGTTAGAGGAGAGGAGATTCCGCACAATATGGCGTAAAGGCTTTTTCACGGTAAGGACAATACGTGTTTGGAATTCCCTGCCTGAGGGAGTTGTAATGGCGGACTCAGTCAACACCTTTAAGAATGGCCTAGATAAATTCCTAATAGATAAGGATATCCAGGGTTATGGTGCATAGTCACGCACTATAGTTACTATAAAAAGAGGGATAAAACGCAATGGCAGACATCAGCATCAGTCAAAATTTTAGACCAAATAATCCTGCATAGGAGATCACAACTAGGTTGAACTCGATGGACAATTGTCTTTTTTTCCACTTTAGATACTATGTTCACCCAATGGACTGTCTTCCCACATACCAGTTCAACAGTCTTCTCCCACCATTATTGTGATCTCTGATTTCACTCATTTCCCCTTCCCTCTCTGACCAGTCTTTTTTTCTCTTTTTGACCTTTCTCTTTTGTCTTTAAACCTCTCTCCTAAGATTGTTCTCACCAAGCGTAACCTGGAAGATCTTGACCTTGCCCTCTTCATCTCACTTGACACCCTCCCTCCTTCTCCACACTCTCTCCTGCTCCGTCCAAACTTTCTCACTTTACAACGCCATCCTCACCAAAACTTGTCCCATCATTACACTCAGGCTTACCTGATTTTCTCTAACGTCCTAGAGGATGCTGGGGTCCACATTAGTACCATGGGGTATAGGCAGGTCCACCAGGAGCCATTGACACTTTAATAGTGTGGGCTGGCTCCTCCCTCTATGCCCCTCCTACCAGACTCAGTTTAGAAATTGTGCCCGGAGGAGCCGGTCACAGCTAGGGGAGCTCTCCTGAGCTTTCCTGGAAAAGTTTAGTTTAGCGGTTTTTTAATTTTACAGCCTCCCTACAGCGTGGGACTAAGGGGGGGAGCAGTGTCCGCCCCGCGGGTTCTGAGCCACTGACTGGACACTGAGCTCCAGAGGGGCTGATCGGTCTCCGCCGCAGGGGAACTGCTCACCCCAGCAGCATGCTGCCGACCCCTTACAGAGCTGAAGAAAGTGGTGAGTTAGTCACCGACCCCCCTAGTAAACGGGGGGCCAGTGTGAAGATGGCGGCAACAGGGGTGGGAGCGCGGTATTAACCGCGCTCCCGGATGGTACCAGCGGCGCGCTGTGAGGGGCGCCCTGGGCCAGCGCTTACCCCTCACACTTGGTCAGCAAGCCTGTCTGGCTCCAGAGATGCCAGCCAGCACAACTCTTCAGACCAAATTTTAACTCAGATGAGCGGGAAGACCGTGCCGGGAAGGGGGCGGAGCTTCTCCTCAGAGCGGACCTGCAGCGTTCCAGCGCCATTTTCCTGCATGCTGACTACCAGAAGGAAGATCCTGATCACTCCACAGCAGCTCCAGTTACTGTAACAGTACCAGGGGGTTGTAGAAGGGGGGAAGGCTAAGTACTTGACTGTGTGTCCTATTAAGGTGCACAAGTCAGCGCTGAAAAGGGGTTTTTCTCCTTGGTTTGGGCGCTGGTGTGGGTTGGCTCCAATCTGTCTCTCTCTCTTGCCATTCTTGGGGGGGAAACTCTCTTACCCCATCCTGTGTGTGTGTGTGTGGTGGTCACTAGCAGCAATGTCCAGGGATACAGTGCTGCTGAGGATTTATCCTCACAGAATGATCCCATTCCATGCAATCAGGTTAGCACTGGTTTAGCACAGATTCCAGCAAGGGAACCAGAATGGTTTTCCTCTATCAGGACTTGGATTTCTCTGATTTCTGACAGGGTTACCAGTAATGAGTCTGCAACCCAGGTCTTACGGTCCTCTATGGTGGTGTGGCCCTTGTCAGGTACCTCAGGTCACCCCGCTATATACCCCCACAAACGTGCGCTTGTGCAGGTAACACAAGACAACACGGATACCGATTCTGACACTACAGATGGTGACGGGGATGTGTTGCGGGTGTCCGCATCTCTTGCACGGGGGGTACAGTTGATAGAGGCTATCAGGGATGTGTTAAATGTTAATGATACCACACCTGAACAAGTTGAGGCTTTCTTCACTGAAAACAAGAAAACCTTGCTAACCTTCCCTGCGTCAAAAGAGCTGAATGCTATATTTGAAAAGGCCTGGGTGAATCCTGAAAAGAAGTTTCAGATCCCTAAGAGGATTCTGGTAGCTTTTCCTTTCCCTGAGGAGGATAGGAAAAAGTGGGAAAACCCGCCGATTGTTGATGCTTCTGTATCTAGATTCTTAAAAAAGGTGGTTTTCCCGGTACCAGGATCTACCGCCTTAAAGGAGCTGGCAGATAGAAAAATTGATAATACTTTGAAATCAGTGTACACTGCTTCAGGGGCCATATTACATCTACTATTGCTAGTGCTTGGATTGCTAAGGCTATAGTGAAATGGTCGGCTGCCTTGATGGAGGATTTGGATAAGATGGAAAGGGATGACGTTGCATTGTATTTACGTAACATTCATGATTCTGCAGGTTTCATGGTAGAATCTATGAAAGACCTGGGTTCCATAGCTGCGGGAATTTCTTCCATGTCGGTTTCAGCTCATCGGGGACTGTGGCTCTGCCAGTGGTCGGCCGACTCGATATCCAGAAAGAGTGTGGAGTCGCTGCCCTATACAGGTAAAGCTCTCTTTGGAGAAGCCCTAGACTCGTGGATATCTACCGCTACAGCGGGTAAGTCTCCGTATCTTCCCTCCGCAGCTCCTACTCCAAAGAGGTCCTTCCCCTCAGCTTTGCAGCAATCCTTTTCGGCCCAACCAAACCAGAAAGGCCAAATCTTCCAGTTCCTTCTTTAGGGGAGGTAAGGTTAAGTCCAAGAAGCCTGCCGATCTTTGAGGGCTACCCCAAATAGATATGATGGCCTCTTGTCTAAACAAGAAGCTTCTGCACTATTATTCCAGGCCGAGGGACCCACAGGCAGTGGCAGTGGACGCCCTGGTGTCTCCGTGAGTGTTCCAGTCAGTATACGTGTTTCCTCTCCTCCCTCTCATCCCAAAAATCCTAAAGCTCATAAGGAGAACAAGGGTTCAAGCGATTCTCATTGCCATAGACTGGCCAAGAAGGGCTTGGTACGCGGACCTTCTGAATCTACTACAAGAAGAGCCGAGGCCTCTTCCTCTTCGGGAGGATCTGTTGCAGCAAGGACCATTTGCCTATCAAGACTTACCGCGGCTACGTTTGACGGCATGGAGGTTGAGCGCCTGATTCTTGCTCGGAAGGGCATTCCGAAAAAAGTAATTCCTACCCTCATACAGGCTAGGAAAGGGGTGACGTCAAAACATTATCATCGTATTTGGAAGAAATATGTTTCTTGGTGTGAGTCCAAGAAGTTTCCTGTGGTGGAATTTCATCTAGGACGTTTCCTACTTTTCCTGCAGGCAGGAGTGGATATGGGGCTGAAGTTGGGATCTGTGAAGGTCCAGATTTCAGCCCTGTCCATTTTCTTTCAGAAACAATTGGCTTCCCTCGCTGAGGTTCAGACCTTTTTGAAGAAAGTTCTGCATATCCAACCTCCCTTTGTGCCGCCTACGGCGCCTTGGGACCTTAACGTGGTATTGCAGTTTCTCCGGTCGGATTGGTTTGAGCCTCTACAGGAGGTGGAGCTCAAATTTCTTACGTGGAAAGCGGTCACTTTGTTGGCTTTAGCTTCTGCCAGGTGTCTCTCCGAGCTGGGGGCTTTGTCATGCAAAAGCCCTTACTTGATCTTCCATGAGGATAGGGCTGAGCTCTGGACTCGTTCGCAATTCCTTCCAAAGGTTGTTTCAGCATTTCATATCAACCAACCTATCGTGGTGCCAGTGGCTACTGACGCCTCAATTACTTCAAAGTCTTTGGATGTCGTGAGGGCTGTGAAGATTTATATGAAGAGAACATCTCGTCACAGGAAGTCGGACTCTGTTTGTCCTGTACGATCCCCCAAAAATTGGGTGTCCTGCTACTAAGCAGTCTATTTCTCGCTGGATTAGGTTCACTATCCAGCACGCCTATTATACGGCGGGACTACCGTGTCCTAATTCGGTTAAGGCCCACTCTAATCATAAGGTGGGGTCTTCCTGGGCGGCTTCCCGGGGTGTCTCGGCAATGCAACTTTGCCAAGCGGCAACTTGGTCGGGGTCGAACACGTTTGCAAGATTCTACAAGTTCGATACTTTGGCCTCTGATGATCTGAAGTTCAGTCAATCAGTTCTGCAGGAGCCTCTGCGCTCTCCCTCCCATTCTGGGAGATTTGGTACATCCCCATGGTACTAATGTGGACCCCAGCATCCTCTAGGACGTTAGAGAAAATAGGATTTTGGTACCTACTGGAAAATCCTTTTCTCGTAGTCCGTAGAGGATGCTGGGTGCCCGCCCAGCGCTTCGTTTTCCTGCTGTTATTTGGTTCAGTACCACTTTGTTTTATTGCATACTGCATAGTTACTGGGTAAGTAATGTTTCAGCCGTTTGCTGATTAGTTAAACCTAGTTGTCTTGACGTGCCTGTATGTGTGAACTGGTATGAATCTCACCACTATCTGTGTTAAGTCCTTCTCTCGAAGTATGTCGTCTCCTCGGGAACAGTTTCTAGACTGAGTCTGGTAGGAGGGGCATAGAGGGAGGAGCCAGCCCACACTCTTAAACTCTTAAAGTGCCAATGGCTCCTGGTGGACCCGTCTGTACCCCATGGTACTAATGTGGACCCCAGCATCCTCTACGGACTACGAGAAAAGGATTTACCGGTAGGTACCAAAATCCTATGATCTCCTCAATCCTGGCACACTAAACTCATTACCTTCAGAAATTCTCCCACACCTGAACCACACAGGAGGAAATCGCACAAACAATATATATTTATTTCAGGTCTTCATATAGCCCTGCCTCGTCTCATGCTAAACAGTAATACTTCAAGTCTTTCATCTCCTCCAAATGCTCAAATCATTGCTTTATATCATTGCTTGCTACTTTCAACTCTCCTGCCTGCTTGTTCTAACAATGGTGGTCATTCCGAGTTGTTCGCTCGATAATTTTCTTCGCATCGCAGCGATTTTCCGCTAATTGCGCATGCGCAATGTTTGCACTGCGCCAAGTAAATTTGCTAAGAAGTTTGGTATTTTACTCACGGCATTACGAGGTTTTTTCTTCGTTCTGGTGATCGTAATGTGATTGACAGGAAGTGGGTGTTTCTGGGCGGAAACTGGCCGTTTTATGGGAGTGTGTGAAAAAACGCTACCGTTTCTGTGAAAAACGCGGGAGTGGCTGGAGAAACGGAGGAGTGTCTGGGCGAACGCTGGGTGTGTTTGTGACGTCAAACCAGGAACGAAACTGACTGAACTGATCGCAGTGGCAGAGTAAGTCCCGAGCTACTCAGAAACTGCAAAGAAATTTCTATTCGCAATTTTGAGAATCTTTCGTTCGCAATTTTGCTAAGCTAAGATTCACTCCCAGTAGGCGGCGGCTTAGCGTGTGCAATGCTGCTAAAAGCAGCTTGCGAGCGAACAACTCGGAATGAGGGCCAATATGCTCATCTCCTTCTGTACTTGCCTTCACAACCCACTTTACTACACAAACTGAAGCCACCCACAATGCAGTCTCCTTTTCCTATAGTTACCTTTGCTGAACAGCCTAACATCTGCCTTCCTTCTGCCGTAACACTACGGATGAAGTCTGCACCCTCGTAGCCTCTTTGCGACCTGACCTCTTGATCCCACGCCTATGCGGATTTTTCACTCTCTATAGATGCTTGCTCCCATCTCGCACAACTCTTCAATCTGTCCCTTTCTTCTGGCTCTGTCACCTTCCACCAAACATGCCTTATTCTCAGGACATGGCTAAGATGGGCATGGAGTAGCACATACTGTGCTGAGCTCTCCTGCCTTTTTTATCCTGCAACTTATCCTGCAGCCCCCACCCCTGGGATTATAAAGTGACACGGACCTACCTAATAGTGGAGAGCACCTGCTGGAGTGTTCCTGGCCTGATCGGCTCCTGTGCCTGGGAAATTGGCTGGCGGGACAACCCCGGCCTGGCTACTGCTGCGCCACGTGGGCCGGGACATCCGTGACGGCGGGGCCCTGTGTGTGGACTCTGCATCCTCCTTTCGGTTCCTGAGAGGGACCCTGCGGCTGTGTGCAGCAGGCTCTGCAGTGGGTGGTCCTCTGCAGAGTGGCCCGTGTACATTAACGTCTGGGCAACAAGTCAGGCAGCACAGAGACCCCCATTCCTCTTCTCTCACTTTCCATCTCCTGCACTACTTGGAGGAATTGGGAGGTGGGGGACCCAGCTTTCACCCTCTTGTTACTCAAGCTGTTAAGTATAGCCTGTGCAAAGGCTTTTTGCTGCATACTACCTAACTGGAATATATGGCTGTGATTCTTCCCCTTTCATTATATCTATCTGTCTATCCAGTTGACGGCTGTCTGCCCAACTCTCGCATGTGTTTCCTGATTTGTTGGTATATCACTGACTGTTCTTTACTACGTGGCGCACACATTCCATTTGGTACTCCGGCTGCTTTAAATATTGTGGAACCCTGCATATATGTTCATAGTGTGCTTTGGAACCTGCTTGATTACATCCCCATATCCTTTCCCTTAGTACGGCAGCTCCCTCTAGGGGTGAATATATAGAATACTACTAATTATTGGGAAAACTCAGGCTGCTGCCAAGCTGGAAAAATTCGCTAGAAGTCCCCATGTGCAAAATAAGAGAATGGAGGGGTCACAAGTTTGTTCTTCTCCCCTCTCTCCAGCTACGAGTGCTGGCTCCAACCCCCCTGAGGCTTCAGAGGATGCAATCCAAAGAGTACTGGATGCAGTCAAGGCCAGCGAAGGCAGATTAGCCAATAAGATCACTCAAGTGCAATTGGATCTTTCAATGATCCATCAGAATCTACAGCGAGTTAGGGAGAGGGTGGGGGAGGTGGAAACCCACATTTCTACAGTTGAGGACATGATGGCTCCGCTTGGCCGATGCACAGCTACCCTTGAATCCCAAATGACGGAGGTGCAGTAAAAGTTAACCAATATGGAGGGGCGTCTTCGGGCTGCAGTAAATGACGATGAGTATATAAGTACACGATTGTTGCATTGATGTTCATTGACTTTCTTCTTTATAGGGGGAAAACTACTGCTTCCACTGTTAATATGCTAATTGTTATATTTGCTACTGGACCCCTGTATTTTCAGGTGCTGGGTGATTACTTGACCCCAGGGGGGTTAGAATAAGGCGGGGGGGGGGACATGCATGCCTTTGGTCTGGTCACTGTATTTTTTTTTTGTCCTCTTTGCTAGTTTTTTAGTTTGTGGTAGGGTTTTGTTTGGGGATTAGTTATGCCACAGTTCGGGCGGCTATACAGGGTGGAGGGGTGTATGGTGGGGGGTGGGGAGGAACATTTTGTTTTGTTTTTTTAACATTGCTGTTATGTCATGTTTAGAGTAACCTTTTTTTGACAGGTCAGGTTTCTATTTCAAATCGCATTGGCATCTTGGGCAGATTTAACACCTCATACTATTATGTATTATGGCATCGCTTAGTTTTAAAATTTTGTTCTGGAATGTGCGGGGCCTCAGTGATAAAATTAAAAGGGCCTTAGTGATCAGGCAAATTAAGCAGTACACCGCAGATATTGTTTGGCTTATGGAGACGCACCTGGAGGGAGCCAAAGTTTTGTCTATTAAAAAACCGTGGATCGGGTGGTCTTACCACTCCACACATACCTCCCACTCCAGAGGCGTCTCCATTCTGGTTCGTAGATCTGTCCCGTTTGTCTTTGGCCAGATTCAGGTGGATCAGTGGGGTAGATACATTTTTCTCAAATGTCAGATAAATTCTATGTCTCTCTTATTGTTAGCAGTCTATATTCCTCCACCGTACTCCCCAGAGATTCTGCACAAGGCTGCTGATTTTATGGCCCTCTATCCCAACATTCCCACTATCTGCACTGGCGACTTTAATAATGTCATGGATCCAAGTGTGGATAGATTCAGCACTAATACCGCGGTGTCTCGTCCACATCCAGGCACCTTTGCAATGTTAGTGGAGGGTATGCGTTTGGTGGACATTTGGAGGGCAAGTCATCCAACTGCTCGCCAGTTCTCCTGCTTTTCGCCCACGTATTCCTCCTTTTCTATAATTGATATGGCCCTGGTCTCCCCCTGTATACTCTCCAAAATTGTTGATGTTCAATATACAACTCGAGGTACCTCTGACCATTCGCCAATGCTGTTGAATTTGGATACTGGGGGTACCCGGGGGCAAGTGTTTTGGAAATTTAACCCGTTCTGGCTTTCACAGATGGGCACTTGTGCGGAGCTTGAGTACGCATCGTGAGAGTTCCTGGAGCTGAATGGGGGTACTGCTGGCCCAACAATACTATGGGATGCATTTAAAGCCTTTATACGTGGTTCCTTAATTAGAAGGGTTGCTACTTCAAAGGCTGGCTATAAACGACTGGAACTTGAGCTTGAAGCGTCATGTAGGTCCCTTTAAAATACAATATTTGCATGATGGGCTGGTATTCTCAAAAGATGCTTGGTTGTTTGCACAGTCCAAGTAGAAGGATTGTCGGTCTAATAAAGCCAAATACCGTTTACTGTATGCTCAGCATTCATACTATGCCACAGGCGACAGACCTGGTACTTATCTAGCGCATTTAGCAGTGACAGATAAAACTTCTAATATTGTTCTTGCCTTACGTGGGCATATTAATGTAACATATGTGAAAACCCCTGAAATAGCGGACCAATTTGTGGCTTAATATAAAAACCTGTATAGCACGAGATTATCAGCTGATTTAACAGACATAAATAAATATCTAGATGATATACCACTGCCCTCGCTCTCTAATGAGGCTGCTAAATTCCTAGATTCCTCTTTGTCATCGACGGAAATTGATGCAGCCATCAAAACGTTCCCTGGAGGTAAAGCACCTGGGCTGGACAGAATACCCATTGAGCTCTGTAAAAATCGTATAGACTTTTATGGCCCAAAATTGCTTACTCTGTTCAATTACTTATTGGAATTCGGTTCACTGCCTGATTCTATGACAGAGGCTTTGATAATAGTGCTTTTAAAACCAGATAAGGATCCAGAGAGGATGGATATGTATAGACCTATCTCGCTGTTCTCTACAGATGTCAAGATCTTAGCAAAGATCCTGGCACTTTGGTTAAACTCTGTTATAGCCCAAATTATTCACATAGATCAGACTGGTTTCGTGCCGGGGCGGTCCACTCTAACGAATCTTAGGCATCTGTTTACACATTTGCAGGGCCCTAGCGAGGACGCTGGCACTTCTGTTATAGTGTCTCGATGCTGCTAAAGCTTTTGTTCAGTGGAGTGGGCGTTTTTGTGGGGGTCCATGGCCCGCTTTGGCATTGGACCACTCTTCAATTTGCAATTTTGAAGGAAAAAGCATAGCATAAGGGATATTAAGTTCATGGAGACGTCTCTTAATTGGAAGGAATTGGGCTCTCTCCTTCTGGATACCCACCGCAAAAATCAGGGAAGACCGAGATTCTGGTATCATTCCATTAAAGTTGGCCTTTAGTACGTGCCAGAGCAGGGGCGGATCCAGAACAAAACGACAGGGGGGGCACCACGATAGGGAAAGGCGGGGGGGGGGGGTGTTGGTCTTTTGTGCGAACTCCTGGGAGGGTGGGTGTGGCCTCACAGGGAATTCTGTACTACAAGCCACAACCTTATTTCATCACGCTGGGGGCATGGAGTACAGGCTTCTCCATGTCACTGTGCCAGCAGAGCCGGATTAAGACCATGGGGGGCCCGGGGCACTTAAGACAGTATGGCCCCTAAAAAAGAGAAGGTGTGTATATATATATATATATATATATATATATATATATATATATTACGCCACACAGCACTTTAAGGAATCAATCATCATGTACAGGAGGTACATTGATGATATCCTGATTATATGGGATGGGAGTACAGAATCATTCATGGACTTTTTTTAAACTTTTACAAACCAATGATTTTAATCTTTCATTTACTTGTAATCTGAATAAAACCTCTATCGAATTCTTGGACTTGATTCTGACTGGAGAACAAGGTACGGTTTCCACTAAAAATTATATTAAATCAGTGGATAAGAACAGTTATTTACATTATAAGAGCAATCACTCAAAAAAATGGAAAGACAATATACCGTACTCCCAATTTCACCGAATCAAGAGGAATTGTAATCAAACTAAAGACTGTGAGGAACAACTAGGAATATACAGAAAAAGGTTTGAGGAGAAGAGCTACCCCAAAGCAATCTTGGACAAAGCGGTTACTAAGACAAGAAATCTGGAGAGAGATAACCTGCTAATATACAAAGATAAGACAGAGAAAAAAGAGGCGGTTTCATTTATAACAATCTACAGTAACCACGAACAAACCATCAGGACATCATTAAGAAACCATTGGCCCATACTTCTTATGGACCCAGTCCTTAAGGGAATTCTTCCAACTCAACCAGAACTCGTATTTCGGAAACCAAGAAACCTTAAAGAAATCCTTGCACCTAGTATGCTACGAGAACTGCCATCTGAAGGTAACAAGCATCTTCTACCCAAATGTACTGGATCGTATAAATGTGGACATTGAAACATTTGCAAGTACCTCAATCCCAACAGAAAAACCTTTAGTACTACGGATGACACCCAGGAGTTCAAAATTAAGAAATTTATGAACTGCAACATCACATCAGTTATATACCTAATTGAATGTACCTGCCACAAGAAATACGTGGGCAAGACAAAAAGACCTCTCAAAATTAGGATACAAGAACACGTTAGAAGTATCAAAAATAAACTGGAGACTCATCTGCTATATAGACACTTTAAACTGGAACATAACTCCAACCCAGAAGAGATGTCCTTCAAAGCCATTGAACACGTAACCAGCGGTGACAGGGGAGGAGACCTGGCCAAGAAGCTCTCCCAGAGAGAAATGTTTTGGATATTCCAGCTAAAAACCACACACCCCCTGGGCTTCAACGAGGGATACGAAATTGCACCCTTTCTCTGACAGAAGCATCAATCATATTTGGATTTGTATATTTATTTATTTTCTAGCACTTTGCACCTTATAACTGTAGAATGTCAATTATTCCTAATAAAAACCTGTTACGGTGTGAGTAAGTCATTTCGCCAATAAATACAGTCACACCGCACTGGCACACGCCCAATCTCGCCCGATCTTGGAAGCTAAGCAGTGTTGGGCCCAACCAGTACCAAGTGGGGAACCACTTGAGAAGATTGGAAACTGTATAAGGGTAGACCAGTAGACTCGTAACGGTAATAAAGTAAAGAATATTGACACTTAGCCAACTCTCTTCTGGCACACATATTATTTAATATCTGAACTCTGTTAACTATGCGCATTGTTTAGTAGCATATATATACATAATTACTTTCTCACTATATCCACGAAAATGTGTACTATATTGTCTATCATGAACCATTTGTTACTCACATCCCATATTAATCTTTCTATACTTCCCACCTCAATCTAGCACTCATGCACTATTAACTAAGGGTCACCACTCTAAATGTATTCCATTATCCACCTATCTCTTATCTAAATATCTCCTGGCTCTTTACTAGGGCTGCATAATATTCTCTGGGCACATCTATCTAATATATGGATTCCTCTATTATTAATTTGCAAAGTCTGTAATATAATCTGTTTATATAGATAAAAAGTTTGGGAGCATTATTTACTTCATATATCCAATCTAAATGCATATATATCAGCCTCTCTGAAGTAATATAACTCTTAAATACGTTTATTACAATAATAATAAACTAACATTGACATTTGTCTTATTTATTTCGAGCTGCCACTGCTCCTTAATACAAGGATATGTCCGCATTCTATGGGCTCCTCAAAGATGGCCGCGGTGCATGCTGAAATCATATCTAAAAACCAATCCAAAGATGGCTGCCGCATCTCTATTTCAGTCCACGATCTCCATAGAAGCTGTGAAGTACCCGCCCATCCGGAAGAAGGGCGGAAGGACTCATACGCCAAACCAGAAGAAGGGCGAGGCATTGACAAGTAAAAAACACTTTCCAGATGTCGCATGTGCTGCGCATGCGCAATACGAGTTTACGGACACAGGAAGTGGGGCGGAAATGACGCGAAAAGCGTCCGCAATTGATGTATTATGTTTATGGATGTTTTTCTTTATATACAGATCTCGTTTTGGTTAGATAAAACTATATTTGGGCCTGCTAGGAGTAGCCATATCTCCTATATACATTGATATTGAATTTTGTGAGAAAACACTGAATGTGTTTTCCAACAGGAAGTGATGTCATAGCCACTTATTCTTAATCATGGCTGCTATAAATAAGAGTGTTTGCACATTAGTCCCTCACCCCTTGATGAAGTCTGAAGGACGAAACGCGTTGGGTGTACCTCTACTGACTCTCCATCTCTAAAGATAAGCACCACTCTCTTATCTCTAAAATATATATATCCGTTTTATATTATAGGTTTTAGATTAATTAATTTTTTATCCTGGGTTCTAGCTAAATTGCACATAGCCATTCAGTCATTTTTTTCTTTTTTGTACCTTGTAATTTTTATAAAAAAAATTTTTTAGGCTTTTACTCTCCATATACTTTTTATCCAACATCATGTTTTAAATTGTATAAATAAATATTGTGGTTTTTTTATATATAAACCGTATCCTAATATTCTTCATTTTTATATCAATATATTAGACACTGCTAGTCGCAGATACCCCTATCCTCCCCTTTTTCCAAATATATATATATATATATATACACATACATATATACACATACATATATACACATATACACACACACACACACACACACACACACACACACACACACACACACACACACACACACACACACACACACATATATATATATATAGAGATCCAAAAAGAACAGCGGCACTCGAGGATTTTGATGAAGCAATCAAATTGTATTCAAAAAAATGTTTACAGAAAAGCCAACGTTTCGGGGCTTACATGCCCCTTTGTCAAGGTGTGTTACTGTGAGAGGTGCAGGAGCTTACCTTATATCCCCGTGGAGTTCAAACGCAGTGCAGGTGTGTGGATGGAGCCGCCGGACTTCCGGTCGCGGCTCTGTGACGTGTGAGGTGTTGCGCCTGTTGCCATGGTGACCGGAACGCCGAAGACGCCCGCCGCAATAGGGCAGTGTCCAGGTGAAGGAGCGCGTGACCATGGCAACGGGAACGTTAGGGTGCTAAGTGCTATAGAGGGTGTATCCGTGAGCATCCGTGTTGAATGAAAGCCTGTGCAAATAGTGCGCTGTGCTCGCTACCTGGGTGCATGGGAACCATTACTTCACCATGGGGCACGATGTGAACCGGGAGCCAAGGGATGGGTGAATGTGTCAAAAGCTGGTGGGTGCCAGACTGTGGTTGTTGTATATGAATATGTAACAATATGGGGAATGAGTGGAACGTTTTGGTATAAACTTTAGTCTCAGATATCATAAGTCTGACACACAGCCCGGATTAAGCTCTAATAGGGGGTATGACATGGCCCAATGTATGACCAGTGTCACTGCTAGTGGCAGAGTCTGTGCCTAATGGGGGCCTAGGGTCAATGGAAAGGAGGCGGGCTTCCACCAGGTGTTGACAGCCAAGGGCTTGTGAAAAAAGTGCAACTAAGAACAATGAACTATATGTGGATAAAATGGTGACTTTATCTGGTTATGCAGCTCTAAAACCCGGTGTGGGGCTGATGTGCACTAAACTGTGCAATACAAGCTATAGGAAAATGTTCCATGAGAATTTCTCATTGAGTCCTCCTGGGCTGATGGTACCCAATTCGAAGATCCATTTAGATTCAATATGGAGTAGTCTCCGATCCCTATCCCCTCCTCTGATGTTGCGGGGTACGTGATCGATGATCTGATGTCTCAAATCGTTCAGTGAGTGGCCCTTCAGGGCGAAATGCCTTGCAACAGGTTGTTCTGATGGTTTGCCTGATAGGGCCTGCTTGATCGCGGACCTGTGGAGGGCCATCCTCTCTCTGAGTGTTCTGATAGATTTGCCCACGTATACTAGGTGACACGGGCAGGTGAGCATGTACACTATATGTGTGGTAGTACATGTAACCACGTGTCTAATCTGATAAGTTTTTTCTTTATGCGGATGCTTGAAGGAAGATCCCGTAGTCATATTATTACAAGTGGTGCATTTGGGACACTTGTAGCATCCTGGGGCCTTTGATAGGAACGTAGCAGGTCGTTGTATTTCACTTTGAAACCCCGTGATGTCGGAATGCACAATGATGTCTCTAATGCTTTTACCCCTTGTGTAGCATAACATGGGCCGCTTCTCTCTGAACGTGGGGAGTTTTGCGTCAGAGGCTACTATAGGCCATAAGGCTCTGGTCGCTCTCTGTATGACTGGGCTTGCTGTGTTAAACTGGTTCACAAACGGCATAACCGCTTGGTTCCTGCGTGCCGTAGGTTTCAATAGTGATGCCCTCGGAATCTCCATGATCTCTTTCTTCTGTGCTTGGAGTCTTTGGTGGTCGTAACCCCGTTGTGTGAATTTGTCAATTAGGGTTTCTAACTCCTGATCGAGGGTAGAGCGGTCACTTATGATCCTGGAGGCCCTGATCATCTGAGACCTAGGGAGCCCCTCCTTCAGGGGTCTTGGATGATGGCTATTTGCCTTTAGCAGAACATTTTTGTCGGTGGGCTTTGTGAACAAACTGGTAATAGTGTTCCTTCCTTGTTTGTGATCTTGACGTCCAGGTAGTTCACTGATTCGCTACTGATGTTATAGGTGTATTTGATTGTAGAGGGTCTGTTATTCGCCTCCTCTATCAGTCGTTCAAACCGCGCTCTTTCACCCGTCCAGAGTAGGAACAAGTCGTCAATGTACCTGACAAACAGCAAGATGTTTTGCGCTATGTCCTGGTTCTCAAAGAATACATTATGTTCTTCCTGGAACATATATATGTTCGCGAATGATGGGGAGACGTTGCTCCCCATCGCGCAACCTGTTCGCTGCTGGAAAAAAGCGCCATTAAACAAGAAATAGTTCCTCTTTAAGGTAAAGGTGAGGAGTTGCATGAAAAGCTCTATGTCGAGAGTGTCCATCTTTTCATTAATGCAGCACAGCGGCCACACAGACAGGACAGCTGAGCTGAGCGACGGCTCAGCTGTCCAATAATGTATGAATGAAGCAGCCTGCCGCTCAGTCATTGGCTAGGCACGCAGGCTGCTTCATTCATACATTATTGGACAGCTGAGCCGTCGCTCAGCTCAGCTGTCCTGTCTGTGCGGCCGCCGCTGTAGTGGGGACGGGAGCCGGGGAGCGCAGCACCTCAGATCGGATCGTAAGAGAGATCCGATCTGTGGTGTGGCAGGGGGAATCGGCGTACATAGTGATCCTAAATGACGGGGGGCACGTGCCTGAATCCGCCACTGTGCCAGAGTAAGAATTAAGGAATTTTGCTATATGTACGAGGCTAAATGTACGAGGAGGAGCCCCCGGTGGGTCAAGCTACTGTACTTCACTCCCTCAGCCAGGGTCTCAATAAATGTATTTTTCTCTAACGTCCTAAGTGGATGCTGGGGACTCCGTCAGGACCATGGGGAATAGCGGCTCCGCAGGAGACAGGGCACAAAAATAAAGCTTTAGGATTAGGTGGTGTGTACTGGCTCCTCCCCCTATGACCCTCCTCCAAGCCTCAGTTAGGTTTTTGTGCCCGTCCGAGCAGGGTGCAATCTAGGTGGCTCTCCTAAAGAGCTGCTTAGAAAAAGTTTTTAGGTTTTTTATTTTCAGTGAGTCCTGCTGGCAACAGGCTCACTGCATCGAGGGACTTAGGGGAGAGAATTTCAACTCACTTGCGTGCAGGATGGATTGGATTCTTAGGCTACTGGACACCATTAGCTCCAGAGGGAGTCGGAACACAGGTCTCACCCTGGGGTTCGTCCCGGAGCCGCGCCGCCGACCCCCCTTACAGATGCTGAAGATTGAAGGTCCGGAAACAGGCGGCAGAAGGCTCTTCAGTCTTCATGAAGGTAGCGCACAGCACTGCAGCTGTGCGCCATTGTTGTCACACACTTCACACCAAGCGGTCACGGAGGGTGCAGGGCGCTGCTGGGGGCGCCCTGGGCAGCAATATTTAATACCTTTATGGCAAAAGAATACATCACATATAGCCATTGAGGCTATATGTATGTATTTAACCCATGCCAGATATCTAAAACTCCGGGAGAAAAGCCCGCCGAAATAGGGGGCGGGGCTTATTCTCCTCAGCACACAGCGCCATTTTCCTGCTCAGCTCCGCTGTGAGGAAAGCTCCCAGGACTCTCCCCTGCACTGCACTACAGAAACAGGGTAAAACAGAGAGGGGGGGCATTTTTTGGCGATATTTTTATATATTTAAGCTGCTATAAGGAACAACACTTATATAAGGTTGTTCCCATATATATTATAGCGCTTGGGTGTGTGCTGGCAAACTCTCCCTCTGTCTCCCCAAAGGGCTAGTGGGGTCCTGTCTTCGATAAGAGCATTCCCTGTGTGTCTGCTGTGTGTCGGTACGTGTGTGTCGACATGTATGAGGACGATGTTGGTGTGGAGGCAGAGCAATTGCCGATAATGGTGATGTCACCCCCCAGGGAGTCGACACCGGAATGGATGGCTTTGTTTATGGAATTACGTGATAATGTCAGCACATTACAAAAATCAGTTGACGACATGAGACGGCCGGCAAACCAGTTAGTACCTGCCCAGGCGTCTCAGACACCGTCAGGGGCTGTAAAGCGCCCTTTACCTCAGTCGGTCGACACAGACCCAGACACAGACACTGAATCTAGTGTCGACGGTGATGAAACAAACGTATTTTCAAGTAGGGCCACACGTTATATGATCACGGCAATGAAGGAGGCTTTGCATATCTCTGATACTGCAAGTACCACAAAAAGGGGTATTATGTGGGGGGTGAAAAAACTACCTGTAGTTTTTCCTGAATCAGAGGAATTAAATGATGTATGTGATGAAGCGTGGGTTAACCCAGATAGAAAAGTGCTAATTTCAAAAAAGTTATTAGCATTATACCCTTTCCCGCCAGAGGTTAGGGCGCGCTGGGAAACACCCCCTAGGGTGGATAAGGCGCTCACGCGCTTATCAAAACAAGTGGCGTTACCGTCTCCTGATACGGCCGCCCTCAGGGATCCAGCTGATAGGAGACTGGAAACTACCCTAAAAAGTATATACACACATACTGGTGTTATACTGCGACCAGCCATCGCCTCAGCCTGGATGTGCAGTGCTGGGGTCGTCTGGTTGGATTCCCTGATTGAAAATATTGATACCCTGGATAGGGACAGTATTTTATTGACTATAGAGCAATTAAAGGATGCTTTCCTTTATATGCGAGATGCTCAGAGAGATATTTGCACTCTGGCATCGAGAGTAAATGCGATGTCCATATCTGCCAGAAGGAGTTTATGGACGCGACAGTGGTCAGGTGATGCGGATTCCAAACGACATATGGAAGTATTGCCGTATAAAGGGGAGGAATTATTTGGCGTCGGTCTATCGGATCTGGTGGCCACGGCAACTGCCGGAAAATCCACCTTTTTACCTCAGACCCCCTCCCAACAGAAAAAGACACCGTCTTTTCAGAAGCAGTCCTTTCGGTCCTATAAGAACAAGCGGACAAAAGGACAGTCATATCTGCCTCGGGGCAGAGGAAGGGGTAAGAGAGGGCAGCAAGCAGCCCCTGCCCAGGAACAGAAGCCCTCTCAGGGTTCTGCAAAGCCCTCAGCATGACGCTGGGGCCTTACAAGCGGACTCAGGAGCGGTGGGGGGTCGACTCAAGAATTTCAGCGCACAGTGGGCTTGCTCACAGGTGGACCCCTGGATCCTGCAGGTAGTATCTCAGGGTTACAGGTTGGAATTCGAGAAGTCTCCCCCTCGCAGGTTCCTAAAGTCTGCTTTGCCAACGTCTCCCTCAGACAGGGCGACGGTATTGGAAGCCATTCACAAGCTGTTTTCTCAGCAGGTGATAGTCAAGGTACCCCTCCTACAACAGGGAAAGGGGTATTACTCCACGCTATTTGTGGTACCGAAGCCGGACGGCTCGGTAAGACCTATTCTAAATCTGAAATCTTTGAACCTGTACATACAAAAATTCAAGTTCAAGATGGAGTCACTCAGAGCAGTGATAGCGAATCTGGAAGAAGGGGACTTTATGGTGTCCCTGGACATAAAGGATGCTTACCTGCATCCCTTCACATCAATTTGCCCTTCACATCAAGGGTACCTCAGGTTCGTGGTGCAAAACTGTCATTATCAGTTTCAGACGCTGCCGTTTGGATTGTCCACGGCACCTCGGGTCTTTACCAAGGTAATGGCCGAAATGATGATTCTTCTGCGAAGAAGAGGCGTATTAATTATCCCTTACTTGGACGATCTCCTGATAAGGGCAAGGTCCAGAGAACAGCTGGAGGACGGAGTAGCACTAACCCGACTAGTGCTGCAACAACACGGGTGGATTCTGAATTTTCCAAAATCTCAGTTGACCCCGACGACACGTCTGCTGTTCCTGGGAATGATTCTGGACACGGTTCAGAAAAAGGTGTTTCTTCCGGAGGAGAAAGCCAGGGAGTTATCCGAACTTGTCAGGAACCTCCTAAAACCAGGGAAAGTGTCTGTGCATCAATGCACAAGAGTCCTGGGAAAGATGGTGGCTTCTTACGAAGCGATTCCATTCGGCAGATTCCACGCACAAACTTTTCAGTGGGATCTGCTGGACAAATGGTCCGGATCGCATCTGCAGATGCATCAGCGGATAACCTTATCGCCAAGGACAAGGGTGTCTCTTCTGTGGTGGTTGCAGAGTGCTCATCTGTTAGAGGGCCGCAGATTCGGCATACAGGACTGGGTCCTGGTGACCACGGATGCCAGTCTGAGAGGCTGGGGAGCGGTCACACAGGGAAGAAACTTCCAGGGAGTATGGTCAAGCCTGGAGATGTCTCTTCACATAAATATACTGGAGCTAAGAGCGATTTACAATGCTCTAAGTCTGGCAAAACCCCTGCTTCAGGGTCAGCCGGTGTTGATCCAGTCGGACAACATCACGGCAGTCGCCCACGTAAACAGACAGGGCGGCACAAGAAGCAGGACAGCAATGGCAGAAGCTGCAAGGATTCTTCGCTGGGCGGAAGATCATGTGATAGCACTGTCAGCAGTATTCATTCCGGGAGTGGACAACTAGGAAGCAGACTTCCTCAGCAGACACGATCTACACCCGGGAGAGTGGGGACTTCATCCAGAAGTCTTCCACATGATTGTGAACCGTTGGGAAAAACCAATGGTGGATATGATGGCGTCCCGCCTCAACAAAAAACTGGACAGGTATTGCGCCAGGTCAAGAGACCCTCAGGCAATAGCTGTGGACGCTCTGGTAACACCGTGGGTGTTCCAGTCAGTGTATGTGTTCCCTCCTCTGCCTCTCATACCAAAAGTACTGAGAATTATACGGCAAAAGGGAGTAAGAACGATACTAGTGGCTCCGGATTGGCCAAGAAGAACTTGGTACCCGGAACTTCAAGAGATGCTCACGGAGGATCCGTGGCCTCTACCTCTAAGACGGGACCTGCTTCAGCAGGGACCGTGTCTATTCCAAGACTTACCGCGGCTGCGTTTGACGGCATGGCGGTTGAACGCCGAATTCTAAGGGAAAAAGGCATTCCGGAAGAGGTCATTCCTACACTGGTAAAAGCCAGGAAGGAGGTGACTGCACAACATTATCACCGCATTTGGAGAAAATATGTTGCGTGGTGTGAGGCCAGGAAGGCCCCCACGGAGGAATTTCAACTGGGTCGATTCCTACATTTCCTGCAAACAGGATTGTCTATGGGCCTCAAATTGGGGTCCATTAAGGTTCAAATTTCGGCCCTGTCGATTTTCTTCCAGAAAGAATTGGCTTCAGTTCCTGAAGTCCAGACTTTTGTAAAAGGAGTACTACATATACAGCCCCCGGTTGTGCCCCCAGTGGCACCGTGGGATCTTAATGTAGTCTTGGATTTTCTCAAATCCCATTGGTTTGAGCCGCTCAAATCGGTGGAGTTGAAGTATCTTACATGGAAAGTAACCATGCTACTGGCCCTGGCTTCAGCCAGGAGAGTATCAGAATTGGCGGCTTTATCATATAAGAGCCCATATCTGATTTTCCATACGGACAGGGCAGAACTGCGGACGCGTCCTCATTTTCTGCCTAAGGTGGTGTCAGCGTTTCACCTGAACCAGCCTATTGTGGTGCCTGCGGCTACTAACGATTTGGAGGATTCCAAGTTGTTGGACGTGGTCCGGGCATTGAAAATATATATTTCAAGAACGGCGGGAGTCAGAAAGTCTGACTCACTGTTTATATTGTATGCACCCAACAAGATGGGTGCTCCTGCTTCTAAGCAGACGATTGCTCGTTGGATTTGTAGCACAATTCAACTTGCACATTCTGTGGCAGGCTTGCCACAACCTAAATCTGTCAAGGCCCATTCCACAAGGAAAGTGGGCTCATCCTGGGCGGCTGCCCGGGGGGTCTCGGCATTACAACTCTGCCGAGCTGCTACTTGGTCAGGGGCAAACACGTTTGCAAAATTCTACAAATTTGATACCCTGGCTGAGGAGGACCTTGAGTTCTCTCATTCGGTGCTGCAGAGTCATCCGCACTCTCCCGCCCGTTTGGGAGCTTTGGTATAATCCCCATGGTCCTGACGGAGTCCCCAGCATCCACTTAGGACGTTAGAGAAAATAAGAATTTACTTACCGATAATTCTATTTCTCGTAGTCCGTAGTGGATGCTGGGCGCCCATCCCAAGTGCGGATTGTCTGCAATACTTGTACATAGTTATTGTTACAAACAAATTCGGGTTGTTATTGTTGTGAGCCGTCTGTTCAGAGGCTCCTACGTTTGTCATACTGTTAACTGGGTTCAGATCACAAGTTATACGGTGTGATTGGTGTGGCTGGTATGAGTCTTACCCGGGATTCAAGATCCTTCCTTATTGTGTACGCTCGTCCGGGCACAGTATCCTAACTGAGGCTTGGAGGAGGGTCATAGGGGGAGGAGCCAGTACACACCACCTAATCCTAAAGCTTTATTTTTGTGCCCTGTCTCCTGCGGAGCCGCTATTCCCCATGGTCCTGACGGAGTCCCCAGCATCCACTACGGACTACGAGAAATAGAATTATCGGTAAGTAAATTCTTATTATTTCCTCTGCTTTTCCCATGGCCAGGGGTACAAGACAGGGCAACCCACTATCCCCTATCCTTTTCGCCCTGGCAGTTGAGCCCTTAGCGTGTCTGGTACGTTCTGACTCGCGGGTGGGGAGGTTCCGGGTGGGCCACATCACGGACAAAATTGCTCTATATGCGGATGATATCCTGCTGTATATACTGCAATACCATGCCACACGTCTTGTGTATTATTGACACTTATGGCAAGTACTCAGGTTTATCCGTTAATTGGGATAAGTCTTGCATACTGCCCTTTCGTGGAGCTTTTCCAGATGTCCCGCCCGTGGCCCTCCCTCTCCGCTGGGTAGACTCATATAAATATTTAGGAATCTGGGTCACAAATGGTCCCTCTCAATACTTTCCCTTAAACATAAAACCTCATATGGGTTATTTGCGTTCCCGTGTTGTGGTCTGGGGAACTTTACCTCTTACTGTAACAGGTATAATTAATCTAGTGAAAATGGTCGCCCTGCCCAAACTGCTGTATGCCCTGCAACACTCCCCTGTTTATCTCCCATTAAAAGCCTTTAAGAAAATAGATAGTCTTCTGTCCTCTATTGTATGGTCCAGCCGTCGGGTTAGAATAAAATTAGACACCTTCACATGCCCACGTGACTCGGGGGGGCCTGGCCCTCCCTAAATTCAGTTTATATTATTTAGCGGCACAATTTGTACATATCGGTAAATGGTTACATGATCCTGGTAGGAATGAATTGATCTCCCCAATGCTTTATGAAACCAAAACTGTACCCCTCTACAGTTACTATTAAGTGACAATGTATCACTTCTTAATCTTCTGCTTGTCAAACAAGCAATTATAGTTTGGAATCGGTCCCATAGATTACTACAAGGAGAGGGTTGGGACCTGGAAACGCCCCTGGCTCATATGCGTACTCTTACTGAGCTTGCCACGCTTCAGATAAGGGGGTGCTGGAACCGTAAGGAGTGCATTCTCTTGGGCAATTATATCACATGGATATATTTAAATCTTTCCAACAATTTCGGGAGGATTATAATATTCCTACCTTTTATTTTTTTCGATATTTACAACTTCACCATGCCTGCCAGACTCAGTTTGCGCATGCCCCCCTGTTGCTCCAGGACACACACGTACGGGAACTATTTAATAATGCTCAAATTGCACTAGCTCAATATTTTATTCGGCTCTACTCCGTGCCTATCATGATGAGACCCTGCCTTCTCTTAAATCTAAATGGGAGGAGGATTTGGGGCCCATTTCTAATAATATTTGGGAGGATGCACTGGGTGCCTCTAGACCAGAGATTTTCAACCTTTTACAACTTACGGCACACTGAACAAGATCTGAATATTGCCAAGGCACACTCAAATATAATGGTGATGCATGGTGCAGTTGTGTGTCCTAGGATGTCATGTCACAGCTTCTCCATAAGTCAGAGTTTCCCAAACGCGGTCCTCAAGGCACCCCAATGGTCCAGGTTTTAAATGTATCCATGCTTGGCCACATGCGACTTAATTAGCACCTTAGTCAATTTGATATAACTATCTGTGCTGAGCCATGGATATAGCTAAAACCTGGACTGTTGGGGTGCCTTGAGGACCGCTTTGGGAATCTCTGCCATAGGTAACGCCTGAGCCACATCTGAGAAAGCCAGAAGAACCCAACACTGCCCGGGCCCAAAATTAGAACTGGCTCTGCAACCACTAAACCCACCAGTATTGATCGTTCCAAGCCTCAGTAGCGGCAAAATACTGACGGGCCTGGCTCTGCTTCTATGGCGGCACACCTGGAGACTGCTCAGGGCACACTAGTGTGCCACGGCACAGTGGTTGAAAAACACTGCTCTAGACTGACGACCACAGCAGTCTGATACCAACAGGTGCATCTTTTTGTTCTACAGAGTTTATATTACCCCTGAGAGGCTACTAAGATTCGGCGGAAGAATGGATTCTAGATGTCCCAAGTGTGCTGTAGATGGGGGCACCTTTTGGCACATGATTTGGTCCTGTAGAATAGTTAGTGCATTCTGGCTGGATGTACTTGGGATGGGATTATAGTTTCCACTGGACCCCTCTTCTATGTATATTGGCGTTGTTGGATGGGGAGTTGCTTGTTGCCCCCTCCAGACGTTCTATTATTAACCTATGTGCTCTTGTACAGGTTTCTATAGCCCGGTCGTGGATGGCCCCTACTGGCCTGGATATTGATTCCTGGATTGCCTTAGTGAATACTATGGTAGCACATGAAAAATGTGTTTACACATCCAGGAAAGCCATTACTAAATTCTATGTGATATGGGTAGATGGCTGTCTTCGTCATATGGTAGGGGTGCTCACGTTACTGTGCCTTAAGGTGCCAGGTCAGCTCCATCATAATATTTCCTGGCGTTAACCTGTAGAGGTTAGGTTGTCGTATGTAATGATTACACAGTGTTGATATTTAATGTGTCTTATATTTAAGATACTAATCTCTATATCCACTGCAAATGTATAAAGTAATTTGTGAAAGATACCATGATTAATTAATGTCACTTGGAATCTGTTTTCCTCACTTTACGCCTATATGGTTATGTGCCACAGAGCAGGCACACCGATGCCTGATTATATTTTATGTCTATGTACGGTTTGCTCCGTGCTGCTTATCATGGTTACTAACAGCAATGTTCTAATTGTTTGTCAAGTGTTTTAGATTTACACAAAATTTCAATAAAAATTGTCTAATCTAAAAAAAAATAAGAATTTACTTACCGATAATTCTATTTCTCATAGTCCGTAGTGGATGCTGGGACTCCGTAAGGACCATGGGGAATAGCGGCTCCGCAGGAGACTGGGCACAAAAGTAAAAGCTTGAACTAGCTGGTGTGCACTGGCTCCTCCCCCTATGACCCTCCTCCAAGCCTCAGTTAGGATACTGTGCCCGGATGAGCGTACATAATAAGGAAGGATATTGAATCCCGGGTAAGACTCATACCAGCCACACCAATCACACCGTACAACCTGTGATCTGAACCCAGTTAACAGTATGATAAACGAAGGAGCCTCTGAAAAGATGGCTCACAACAATAATAACCCGAATTTTGTAACAATAACTATATACAAGTATTGCAGACAATCCGCACTTGGGATGGGCGCCCAGCATCCACTACGGACTATGAGAAATAGAATTATCGGTAAGTAAATTCTTATTTTCTCTAACGTCCTAAGTGGATGCTGGGACTCCGTAAGGACCATGGGGATTATACCAAAGCTCCCAAACGGGCGGGAGAGTGCGGATGACTCTGCAGCACCGAATGAGAGAACTCCAGGTCCTCCTCAGCCAGGGTATCAAATTTGTAGAATTTAGCAAACGTGTTTGCCCCTGACCAAGTAGCTGCTCGGCAAAGTTGTAAAGCCGAGACCCCTCGGGCAGCCGCCCAAGATGAGCCCACCTTCCTTGTGGAATGGGCTTTTACAGATTTTGGCTGTGGCAGGCCTGCCACAGAATGTGCAAGCTGAATTGTACTACAAATTCAACGAGCAATCGTCTGCTTAGAAGCAGGAGCACCCAGCTTGTTGGGTGCATACAGGATAAACAGCGAGTCAGATTTCCTGACTCCAGCCGTCCTGGAAATATATATTTTCAGGGCCCTGACTACGTCCAGTAACTTGGAGTCCTCCAAGTCCCTAGTAGCCGCAGGCACCACAATAGGCTGGTTCACGTGAAACGCTGAAACCACCTTAGGGAGAAATTGAGGACGAGTCCTCAATTCTGCCCTATCCGTGTGAAAAATCAGGTAAGGGCTTTTATAAGATAAAGCCGCCAATTCTGAGACACGCCTGGCTGAAGCCAGGGCTAACAGCATTACCACCTTCCATGTGAGATATTTTAATTCCACAGTGGTGAGTGGTTCAAACCAATGTGATTTTAGGAACCCCAAAACCACATTGAGATCCCAAGGTGCCACCGGGGGCACAAAAGGAGGCTGTATATGCAGTACCCCTTTGACAAACGTCTGGACTTCAGGCACTGAAGCCAGTTCTTTTTGGAAGAAAATCGACAGGGCCGAAATTTGAACCTTAATGGACCCTAATTTTAGGCCCATAGACAGTCCTGTTTGCAGGAAATGTAGGAAGCGACCCAGTTGAAATTCCTCTGTAGGGGCCTCTTTGGCCTCACACCACGCAACATATTTTCGCCAAATGCGGTGATAATGTTTCGCGGTTACATCCTTCCTGGCCTTTATCAGGGTAGGGATGACTTCTTCTGGAATGCCTTTTTCCTTCAGGATCCAGCGTTCAACCGCCATGCCGTCAAACGCAGCCGCGGTAAGTCTTGGAACAGACAAGGTCCCTGCTGGAGCAGGTCCTTTCTTAGAGGTAGAGGCCACGGGTCCTCCGTGAGCATCTCTTGAAGTTCCGGGTACCAAGTCCTTCTTGGCCAATCCGGAACCACGAGTATAGTTCTTACTCCTCTCCTTTTTATGATTCTCAGTACTTTTGGTATGAGAGGCAGAGGAGGGAACACATACACTGACTGGTACACCCATGGTGTTACCAGAGCGTCCACCGCTATTGCCTGAGGGTCCCTTGACCTGGCGCAATATCTGTCTAGTTTTTTGTTGAGACGGGACGCCATCATGTCCACCTTTGGTTTTTCCCAACGGTTTACCATCTCTTGGAAGACTTCTGGATGAAGTCCCCACTCCCCCGGGTGAAGGTCGTGTCTGCTGAGGAAGTCCGCTTCCCAGTTGTCCACTCCCGGAATGAACACTGCTGACAGTGCTATCACATGATTCTCCGCCCAGCGAAGAATCCTTGCAGCTTCTGCCATCGCCCTCCTGCTTCTCGTGCCGCCCTGTCTGTTTACGTGGGCGACTGACGTGATGTTGTCCGATTGGATCAATACCGCCTGACCCTGAAGCAGGGGTTTTGCTTGACTTAGGGCCTTGTAAATGGCCCTTAGTTCCAGAATGTTTATATGAAGAGATGTTTCCATGCTTGACCACAAGCCCTGGAAATTTTGTCCCTGTGTGACTGCTCCCCAGCCTCTCAGGCTGGCATCTGTGGTCACCAGGATCCAATCCTGAATGCCGAATCTGCGGCCCTCTAGTAGATGAGCACTCTGCAGCCACCACAGAAGAGACACCCTTGTCCTTGGCGACAGGGTTATCCGCTGATGCATCTGAAGATGCGATCCGGACCATTTGTCCAGAAGATCCCACTGAAACGTTCTTGCATGGAATCTTCCGAATGGAATCGCTTCGTAAGAAGCCACCATTTTTCCCAGGACCCTCGTGCACTGATGCACTGACACCTGGCCTGGTTTTAGGAGATTCCTGACTAGCTCGGATAACTCCCTGGCCTTCTCCTCTGGGAGAAACACCTTTTTCTGGACTGTGTCCAGAATCATTCCTAGGAACAGGAGACGTGTCGTTGGAATCAGCTGCGATTTTGGAATATTTAGAATCCAGTGCACCCGTGCTGACGTAACACTAACTGAGATAGTGCTACTCCGACTTCTAACTGTTCCCTGGACCTTGCCCTTATCAGGAGATCGTCCAAGTAAGGGATAATTAAAACGCCTTTTCTTCGAAGAAGAATCATCATTTCGGCCATTACCTTGGTAAAGACCCGAGGTGCCGTGGACAATCCAAACGGCAGCGTCTGAAACTGATAATGACAGTTTTGTACTACAAACCTGAGGTACCCTTGGTGAGAAGGGTAGATTGGGACGTGGAGATAAGCATCTTTGATGTCCAGAGACACCATATAGTCCCCTTCTTCCAGGTTTGCTATCACTGCTCTGAGTGACTCCATCTTGAATTTGAACCTCTTTATGTAAGTGTTCAAGGATTTTAGATTTAAAATTGGTCTCACCGAGCCGTCCGGCTTCGGTACCACAAACAGCGTGGAATAATACCCCTTTCCCTGTTGTAGGAGAGGTACCTTGATTATCACCTGCTGGGAATACAGCTTGTGAATGGCTTCCAAAACTGCCTCCCTGTCGGAGGGAGACTTTGGTAGAGCAGACTTCAGGAACCGGCGAGGGGGAGACGTCTCGAATTCCAGTTTGTACCCCTGTGATACTACCTGCAGAATCCAGGGGTCCACTTGCGAGTGAGCCCACTGCGCGTTGAAATTTTTGAGACGGGCCCCCACCGTGTCCGAGTCCGCTTGTAAAGCCCCAGCGTCATGCTGAAGACTTGGCAGAAGCAGAGGAGGGCTTCTGCTCCTGGGAAGAGGCTGCCTGGTGCAGTCTTTTTCCTCTTCCTCTGCCCCGGGGCAGAAATTAGTGGCCTTTTGCCCGCCTGTACTTATGGGAACGAAAGGACTGAGTTTGAAAAGACGGTGTCTTTTTCTGCTGAGAGGTGACCTGGGGTAAAAAGGTGGACTTTCCGGCCGTTGCCGTGGCCACCAGGTCCGATAGACCGGCCCCAAATAACTCCTCCCCTTTAAACGGCAATACTTCCATATGTCGTTTGGAATCCGCATCCCCTGACCACTGTCGCGTCCATAACGCTCTTCTGGCAGAAATGGACATAGCACTCACTCTTGATGCCAGGGTGCAAATATCCCTCTGTGCATCACGCATATATAGTAATGCATCCTTCAAATGCTCTATAGTTAGTAATATACTGTCCCTATCCAGGGTATCAATATTTTCAGTCAGGGAATCCGACCACGCAACTCCAGCACTGCACATCCAGGCTGATGCGATTGCTGGTCGCAGTATAACACCAGTATGTGTGTATATACCCTTCAGGATATTTTCCAGCCTTCTATCCGCTGGTTCTTTGAGGGCGGCCGTATCAGGAGACGGTAACGCTACTTGTTTAGATAAACGTGTGAGCGCTTTATCTACTCTAGGGGGTGTTTCCCAACGCGCCCTAACCTCTGGCGGGAAAGGGTATAGTGCCAATAATTTATTAGAAATTAGCACTTTTTTATCGGGGGAAACCCACGCTTTATCACACACCTCATTTAATTCATCTGACTCAGGAAAAGCTACTGGTAGTTTTTTCACTCCCCACATAATACCCTTCTTTGTGGTACTTGTAGTGTCAGAAATGTTCAATGCCTCCTTCATTGCCGTGATCATGTAACGTGTGGCCCTACTGGACATTACGTTTGTCTCCTCACCGTCGACACTGGACTCAGTATCCGTGTCTGGGTCTGTGTCGACCCACTGAGGTAACGGGCGTTTTATCGCCCCTGACGGTGTCTGAGACGCCTGGACAGGCACTAATTGATTTGTCGGCTGTCTCATGTCGTCAACAGTTTTTTTGTAAAGTGCTGACATTGTCACGTAGTTCTTTAAATACAACCATCCAGTCAGGTGTCGACTCCCTAGGGGGTGACATCACTAATACAGGCAATTGCTCTGCTTCCACATAATTTTCCTCCTCATACATGTCGACACAATCGTACCGACACCCAGCACACACACAGGGAATGCTCTGATAGAGGACAGGACCCCACTAGCCCTTTGGGGAGACAGAGGGAGAGTTTGCCAGCACACACCAGAGCGCTATATATATATATATAGGGATAACCTTATATAAGTGTTACTCCCTTTTATAGCTGCTGTTTATAATTTAGCTGCCAATAGTGCCCCCCCTCTCTTGTTTTTACCCTGATTCTGTAGGGACTGCAGGGGAGAGTCAGGGAGCCGTCCTTCCAGCGGAACTGTGAGGGAAAATGGCGCTTGTGTGCTGAGGAGATAGGCTCCGCCCCTTCACGACGGCCTTATCTCCCGCTTTTTTCTGGAAAACTGGCAGGGGTTAAATACATCCATATAGCCCAGGAGCTATATGTGATGTATTTCTTTTGCCATCCTAAGGTATTTCTGTTTTTATTGCGTCTCAGGGCGCTCCCCCCCCAGCGCCCTGCACCCTCAGTGACCGGAGTGTGAAGTGTGCTGAGAGCAATGGCGCACAGCTGCAGTGCTGTGCGCTACCTTAGTTGAAGACAGGAACGTCTTCTGCCGCCGATTTCACCGGACCTCTTCGTTCTTCTGGCTCTGTAAGGGGGCCGGCGGCGCGGCTCCGGGACCCATCCAGGCTGAACCTGTGATCGTCCCTCTGGAGCTAATGTCCAGTAGCCTAAGAAACCCAATCCACTCTGCACGCAGGTGAGTTCGTTTCTTCTCCCCTTAGTCCCACGATGCAGTGAGCCTGTTGCCAGCAGGACTCACTGAAAATAAAAAACCTAAAATAAACTTTTACTCTAAGCAGCTCAGGAGAGCCACCTAGCATGCACCCTTCTCGTTCGGGCACAAAAATCTAACTGAGGCTTGGAGGAGGGTCATAGGGGGAGGAGCCAGTGCACACCAGCTAGTTCAAGCTTTTACTTTTGTGCCCAGTCTCCTGCGGAGCCGCTATTCCCCATGGTCCTTACGGAGTCCCAGCATCCACTTAGGACGTTAGGGAAAACATGCTTTATTCTCACCCAATGTTAAAAAAAAAAAAAAAAACCTCACTTGACCCTGATACAGTCCCTAATTACCATCCAATCTCTCTCCTCCCCTATGCCTCCAAACTCCTTGAGAGGACTGGCTATCTGGCTCACTTTGGGGGTGATTCCGAGTTGTTCGCTCGCTAGCTGCTTTCAGCAGCATTGCACACGCTAAGCCACCGCCCTCTGGGAGTGTATCTTAGTTTAGCAGAAGTGCGAACGAAAGATTAGCAGAATTGCGAATAGAAATTTCTTAGCAGTTTCTGAGTAGCTCCAGACTTACTCAGCCATTGCGACCAGCTCAGTCCTTTTCGTTCCTGGTTTGACGTCACAAACACACCCAGCGTTTGCCCAACCACTCCCCCGTTTCTCCAGCCACTCCTGCGTTTTGCAACTAGAACGCTTGCGTTTTTCCGCACACTCCCATAAAACGGCCAGTTTCCGCCCAGAAATACCCACTTCCTGTCAATCACACTACGATCAGCACAGCGATGAAAAAGCTTTGTTATGCCTAGAGCAAAATACCTAACTTTTGTGTAAAATAACGCAGTAAGCGACTAATCACAGTATAGCGAAAATCGGCAACGAGCGAACAACTCGGAATGACCCCCTTTATTCCTTCAATCCACTCATTACTTGACCTTCTTCAATCTGGCTTTTTATACCTTCCACTAAATGTGCCCTTACCAAGGTCCGCAATGACTTTCACAGCCAAATCTGAGAGTCCGTTATCCTCTCTTAATTTTACTTAACCTGCCCCTTACTTCCACCTTTAGGCTTCTCCCAAGGTTCCATTCTTTGCCCCCATTCTCTTATCTCCTCTCTTGGAATCTCATCTGCTCCTTCAATACCATCTATACACTCAATTATACCACTTATCCCGTGAACTCTTCCCTTCTATCCTCACTATTGTTTCAAACTGCCTGCCATCATACAGGAGGAATGTCACAGAGCTTGCTCAAGTGAAGCTTCTATTGTCCAAAGGTCCCTATCCTCCTCCTTCTTCCTCTTCGCAATACTTTCATTTCCACCCACGGAACATGAGCCTTTCCTTATTCCTGAGGCAACAGAAACTCTCAATTGCTCACTTAGGCTAATGGTGTGTACACACAGTGAGATATTTTCTTACGATTTTGACTATATAGTCAAAATCGTAAGAAAAGTTAGTGCAGATCGCAAGGTGAAAGTCATCTTGCGGTCCCGATTCGATGCCGATGCGTGGTCCTGCACGGTCTGCAACGCACACCTAGATAGACTGTGCAGGCAAGTCAATTTTGACTATCTCTATAGAAGAGATAGTCAAAATTGACACTTAGCCAAAATCGCACATAGTATCGCAAGCACAGTCATTATATGCTTGCGATGCCGACCTAGCCCCTGTCGCATAGTGAATATAAGCAATCTGTCACCCTCCACTGTAACGTGCTCCACCTGGCCAGAATCCAGTCCAAACTCTTCACTTAAAGCCTTAAACCAATCCTCCTAGGGGCACTCACACCGTTCTCTAAAGTTATTCATTGTATGCCCCATAGTAGTCCCCTAGTTAAAATGCTACATTGCAGTGCTCCAGTACATAGGTCACACTGAAGTGTTCTCCTTTCACAATGTAGTGCCTCTAGTTCATATCATGCCACTTTTAGTGGCCCCAGCTCATTTTAGGTCACATTATAGTACCCCCATTTCGCATTAAGCCGCACTGTAGTTCTCACAGATTAAACAGTGTGACATTTAATTTCCCCTGTTCATATTATGCCATGCTATAGTGCCTACAGTCAGTAACGTAACTACTGCCCCCGCAGCCCTCGCGGTGGCTTGGGGGCGAGGGGCTGCGGGGGCGCCGCCACTGATTTAGAGCAGATTGACATGCGGACGAGCGTCCGCATGTCAATCTGCTGTCTCCTCTCCCTCCCTGCTGTAACGGGACACGGAGGGCACAGCGCGCCGCGCGCGCCTCTCCAGTGTCCATCCTGCTTCTTTGTCCGTCTGGTCTAATAATGGAAGTGCCGTTCGTGAGCTCTGATTGGCTCACGAACCGGCACTTCCTTTATTAGACCAGAGAGACGGAGATGCAGGAGGGACATGAGAGAGGCGCGCGCTGTGCCCTCCTTGTCCCTCCTTCACAGCAGCGAGAGGGGGGGGGGGGGGGCATGTATGGCACAGGGGACATATATGGCACTGAGAGCATATATGGCACTGAGGGGGCATGTATGGCACAGGGGGCATATATGGCACTGAGGGGGCATGTATGGCACAGGGGACACTGAGGGGGCATATATGGCACTGAGGGGGCATGTATGGCACAGGGGGCATGTATGGCACAGGGGGCATATATGGCACTGAGGGGGCATGTATGGCACGGGGCATGTATGGCACGGGGCATGTATGGCACTGAGGGGGCATATATGGCACTGAGGGGGCATGTATGGCACAGGGGGCATATATGGCACTGAGGGGGCATATATGGCACTGAGGGGGCATGTATGGCACAGGGGGCATATATGGCACTGAGGGCATATATGGCACTGAGGGGTCATGTATGGCACAGGGGGCATATATGGCACTGAGGGGGCATGTATGGCACAGGGGACACTGAGGGGGCATATATGGCACTGAGGGGGCATGTATGGCACAGGGGGCATATATGGCACTGAAGGCATATATGGCACTGAGGGGGCATGTATGGCACAGGGGGCATATATGGCACTGAGGGGGCATATATGGCACAGGGGACACTGAGGGGGCATATATGGCACTGAGGGGGCATATATGGCACTGAGGGGGCATATATGGCACTGAGGGCATATATGGCACTGAGGGGGCATGTATGGCACAGGGGGCATATATGGCAGTGAGGGGGGATGTATGGCACGGGGCACTGAGGGGGCATATATGGCACTAAGGGGGCATGTATGGCACAGGGGCACTGAGGGGGCATGTATGGCACTGAGGGGGCATGTATGGCACGCGGCACTGAGGGGGCATATATGGCACTGGGGGGCACTGAGGGGGTATATATGGCACTGGGGGGGGCACTGAGGGGGTATATATGGCACTGGGGGGGCACTGAGGGGGTATATATGGCACTGGGGGGGAAGTGTCGGGCATATATGGCACTGAGGGGGCATATATGGCACTGGGGGGGTACTGAGGGGGATATATGGCACTGCATGTGTACCTGGCACATGGGGGGGGCTATATTTGGCACTGGGGGCACGTGAGCACCTGGCACTGTGGGGGAATATCTGGCACTGGGGGCATATGTGGCACTGGGGGAGGGGGGGGAAGGCTATATTTGGCACTGGGGGCATGTGAGTACCTGGCACCGTGGGGGAATATGTGGCACTGGGGACATATGTGGCACTGGGAGCACAGCCCTAGCAACAAGCACTACCCCCTAGCAACGAGCATGACATCCAGTGCATGAAACTCCTGGCAACGAGCATGACACCCAGTGCATGAAACACCTGGCAACGAGCATGACACCCTGAGCATGAAAACCCCTGGCACCGTGCATGGAACCAAGAGCATGAAACCCCTGGCAACGAGCAGGTAATTTAAAAGTAATTAGAAGCCTTACTGTAGGACTTAATGTGTAATGGGCATTACGGTGTGTGGCATAATGTATCACGGACATTGCGGTGTGTGTCATAATGTGTCACAGGCATTACGGTGTGTGGCATACTATATCACGTGCATTGTGGTGTGTGGTATAATGTCTCAGGGGCATTGCAGTGTGGCATAATGTATAACGGGCATTGCGGTATATGTCACAGGTATTATGGTGTATGGTATACTATATCACGGGCATTGTGATATGTGATATAATGTCTCAGGGTCATTGCAGTGTGTGGCATAATGTAACACGGACATTGCGGTATGTGTCATAATGTGTCGGGCATTACTGTGTGTTGTATACTATATCACGGGCATTGTGGTATGTTGTATGATGTCTCAGGGTCATTGCAGTGTGTGTCATAATGTGTCACAGGCATTGTATGTGCTATAATCTATCAGGGGCATTGCAGTGTGTAGCATAATGTATAACGGGCATTGCGATTCCTGTCGTCATGTGTCACAGGCATTACGGTGTGTGGCATAATGTGTCACAGGCATTACGGTGTGTGGCATAATGTGTCACAGACATTGTATGTGCTATAATGTATCAGGGGCATTGCAGTGTGTAGCATAATGTATAACGGGCTTTGCGATTCCTGTCGTCATGTGTCACAGGCATTACGGTGTGTGGCATAATGTGTCACAGGCATTACGGTGTGTGGCATAATGTGTCACAGGCATTACGGTGTGTGGCATAATGTGTGGGGGGCATTATGGTGTGTGCATTATTGTGCGTGGAATAATGTCTAAGGGCCATTGCAGTATGTGGCATAATGTATACTGGGCATTACTATAAGGAGGAAATATGACAAATGATGTAAGGGGCATGAATCAGGATTATTTTTCTTTCCAGTGGTGGCTAACGTCTGGGCGTGCAGGTTGCAAAACTGGGGTATAAGGAAGTCTTTTCCTGCAATACCACGCCCCTTTACGCAAAGCCACGCCCATTCCAACGAAGCCACACCCCCTTTTTGGTGGCGCGCGCTGTCCCTTTCATGGTGCCAATTATGGGGGATTGGGGGGGGGGCACCGAATAATTTTTTGGCTTTCTAGTTACGCCACTGCCTCCAGTTCACATTAAGTAACATTGCAGTGACCTCCATTTCATATTATATCACATTACAGTGTTCCCCTTACCCTTATTTACACCCACTACACAAATAAAATATTTGAAAATGGAATGTCACCCATTGAAGCCTGGCAATGGACCAGACTTACAATGCAATTCTGAGTACTTGGGGCCTAATTCAGACCTGATCGCAGCAGCAAAATTGTTCTCTAATGGGCAAAACCATGGGGAAGATACAACATTTGCAGAGAGTTAGATTTGGGTGGGTTATATTGTTTCTGTGCAGGCTAAATACTGGATGCTTTATTTTTACACTGCAATTTAGATTTCAGTTTAAACACACCCCACCCAAATCTACCTCTCTCTGCACATATTATATCTGCCCCTCCTGCAGTGCACATTGGGCCTGATTCAGACCTAATTCTGCTGTGCATTTTCACACAGCGGGCGATCAGGCATTAACTGCGCATGCACCGCAATGCGCATGCGTGTCGGCCAACAACAGGCATCGCCAGTCAGCGACAGGCTGGTGCGATAATTATAATCTCACAGCCATTCGCATGCTGATTGACAGGAGGAAGCAGTTTGTGGGTGGTAACTGACTGTTTTCAGGGAGTGTCAGGGAAAACGCAGGCCTTCCCAAGCGTTTTAAGAGAGGGTGTGTGACGTCAACTCCGGCCCCGATCAGCCCGTTCTGTTTGCACTGTAGGAGTAAGTCCTGGGCGGCGCAGAGATTGCACACAAGTAAAAACCAGCCACTGGTGAGTGAGGTGTGAACGGATTTGCAGATGTTCGCTGACTGAGGGATTTTTAGCTACTCGGCATCCACTTGCATGGCGAATATACACTCCCCCTTGGATGGCGACTATGTGATCGCAGGGCTACAATTTTAGCAGCCTAGTGATCAGGTTTGAATCACCCCCATGGCTTTGCCCATCAGAGAAATTTTTTTTGCTGCTGCAATCAGGTCTGAATTAGGCTACTGGTAGACAACTATATATAGCACCCACAATAGCTGCACCCATGACTCCCCCCCCCCCCCCCCCCCTTGAGGTGCCCCATCCTATGGAATTAATTTATTTGTACAGTCAGACTCTCAACCAGTCTTCTCAACTTTAAGTGTGCCCTACAGTATATACCTTTCCTTTTATTAAAGCATATCAGCCTTCCTCATAGCTTGATGATTTTCTCCTATGCCCCTATATCTTAATAAGCATACTACATGTCAGTGCTCCACTCATTTGTCTCCTTCTCTCATACATCTATCGCCCATACTTTGGGTACAGGTTTGCAAAATATTGAGGGGCAAACTTAATGAGTGATATTCTAGTTATCACTATTTACTAATCTTAAATGCTGCTACAACCAACCAGCTCCTGACTCATTATTCAAACATATGACAGGAGCTGATTGGTTGGAAAACCATTTAAAATTAGTAACAAGTGATAATAGGATTTTAATTATCTACCGGTAAATCCTTTTTTTTGTAGTCCGTAGAAGATGCTGGGGTCCACATTAGTACCATGGGGTATAGACGGGTCCACCAAGAGCCATTGGCACTTTAAGAATTTGAGAGTGTGGGCTGGCTCCTCCCTCTATGCCCCTCCTACCAGACTCAGTCTAGAAACTGTGCCTGAGGAGACGGACATCTTCGAGAGAAGGATTATACGCAGATAGTGGCGAGATTCATACCAGCTCACACTTACAAGGCACATCAAGCTAACGAGCTTGAAAAACTTCAGCAACAGCTGAAACATTACTTACTAAGTAATAATGCAGTACATAGCTAATAACAAAGTTGTACTGAACCAGATAACAACTGCAGGAAAACGAAGCACTGGGCGGATGCCCAGCATCCTCTACGATCTACGAGAAAAGGATTTACCGGTAGGTAATTAAAATCCTGTTTTCTCTTATGTCCTAGAGGATACTGGGGTCCACATTAATACCATAGGGATGTACCAAAGCTCCCAGAACGGGAGGGAAAGCGCGGAGGCTCCTGCAAAACTGATTGACTGAACTTCGGATCATCAGAGGCCAAAGTATCGAACTTGTAGAATTTTGCAAACGTGTTCGACCCAGACCAAGTTGCTGCTCGGCAAAGTTGTAATGCTGAGACACCCCGTGCAGCCGCCCAGAAGACCCCACCTTACGAGTAGAGTGGGCCTTAACAGACTTAGGACACAGCAATCCCGCCATAGAATACGCATGCTGGGTAGTGAACCTGATCCAGTGAGAGATCGTCTGCTTAGAAGCAGGACACCCAATTTTCTTGTGATCATATAGGACAAAAAGAAAGTCCGATTTTCTGTGACGAGCAGTCCTCTTCACATAGATCTTCAGAGCCCTTACCACATCTAAGGACTTAGATTAAATTGAGGAGTCAGTAGCAAATGGCACCACAATAGGTTGGTTGATATGAAATGCAGACACAACCTTCGGAAGAAACTGCTGACGTGTCCGGAGCTCAGCTCTATCTTCATGGAAGATCACGACAAAGACCCCAACTCCGACACACGTCTAGCAGAAGCTAAGGCCAACAAAGTGACAGCCTTCCACGTAAGAAACTTGACCTCTACCTCTTGCATAGGCTCAAACCAGACTGGAGAAACTGCAACACCACGTTAAGATCCCATGGTGCCATTGGCGGCACAAAGGGAGGCTGGATGTGCAGAACTCCCTTCAAAAAGGTCTGAACCTCAGGGAGGGCAGCCAATTGTTTCTGGAAGAAAAAGGATAGGGCCGAAATCTGGACCTTCACAGATCCCAACGTCAGGCCCATATCCACTCTTGCCTGCAGGAAGAGGAGAAACCGTCCCAGTTAAAACTCCACCGTAGGAAACCTCTTGGACTCACACCAAGACACGTATATTTTTTCCAAATACGATGGGAATGTTTAGACGTTACTCCTTTCCTAGCCTCTATCAGGGTAGGAATAACTTTGTTCGGAATGCCCTTCTGAGCTAGTATCAGGCGTTCAACCTCCATGCCGTCAAACGTACCCATGGTAAGTCCTGTTAGGCGAATGGCCCCTGCTGCAGCAGGTCCTCTCGAAGAGGAAGGGGCCTCAGCTCTTCTTGCAGTAAATCCAGAAGGTTCGCGTACCAAGCCCTTCTCAGCCAGTCTGGAGCAATGAGGATTGCTCGAACCATTGTTCTCCTTATGAGCGTTAGGATTCTTGGGATGAGTGGGAGTGGTGGAAACACGTACACTGACTGGAACACCCACAGAGACACCAGGGCGTCCACTGCCACTGCTTGTCGGTCCCTCGACCTGGAACAATAACGCTGAAGCTTCTAGTTGAGACAAGAGGCCATCATGTCTATTTCGGGTAATCCCTAAAGGTCTGTTATGTCTTTGAACACCTCCGGATGGAGACCTCAGTTTCCCAGATGGAGATCGTGTCTGCTGAAGAAGTCTGCTTCCCAGTTGTCTACTCCTGGAATGAAGATTGTTGACAGCGCCAACGCGTGTTTTTCTGCCCAAAGGAGGATTCTTGTTACCATGGCAGCTCTGCTCTTCGTTCCGCCCTGTCGGTTTTTGTAAGCCACTGTTGTTACGTTGTCCGACTGCACTTGAATGGCCCGATTTCTTAGAAGATGGTCCGCCTGAAGAAGACCGTTGTATACGGCTCTTAATTCCAGAATGTTAATCGGAAGGCCGACTTCCAGAATTGACCACCTTCCTTGGAAGGTCTCCCCTTGAGTGACTGCACCCTAGCCCCGGATGCTTGCATCTGTGGTTAGAAGGATCCAGTCCTGAATCCCGAACCTGCGGCCCTCCAGAAGGTGAGGTAGTTGGAGCCACCAGGGGAGCAAAATCCTGGCCTTTGGCGACAGACGAATTCTCAGGTGCATGTGTAGATGAGATCCCGACCATTTGTCCAGGAGATCCAGTTGGAAGGACCGAGCATAAAACCTTCCGTACTGGAGAGCCTCGTAAGAGGCCACCATCTTTCCCAGAAGGTGAATGCATTGATGAACCGACATGGCTTCAGGAGATCCTGGACCATTGTTTGTATCAGCAACGCTTTCCAGTGGAAGAAATACCCTCTGTACTTCCGTGTCGAGGATCATCCCCAGAAAGGACAACCTCCTGGTTGGTTCCAAGTGTGTTTTTGGAAGGTTCAGAATCCAACCATGGACACGGAGAAGATCGGTCATGAGAGCAATGGACCGCAATAGTTTCTCCCTGGCGATGCCTTTATCAGCAGATCGTCCAGATATGGAATGATGTTCACCCCCTGTCTGCGAAGGAGAACCATCATCTCTGCCATCACCTTGGTGAATACCCTCGGTGCCGTTGATAGGCCGAATGGCAGGGCCTGGAACTGGAAATGACAGTCCAACAAGGCAAAGCGGAGATACGCCTGATGCGGCAGCCAGATCGGAATGTGAAGGTACGCATCCTTGATATCCAGGGATACCAGGAATTCCCCCTCTTCCAGACTTGATATCACCGCTCTTAGAGACTCCATTTTGAACTTGAACTCCTTCAGAAAGAGGTTTAGTGACTTTAGGTTCAGAATGGGCCTGACCGAACCATCCGGTTTCGGTATCACGAAAAGGTTCGAATAATAACCCTTGTTGTGCATATGAGCTGGTACGGGTACAATGACTTGTGACTCCACCAACTTCTGGTCGGCGGCTTGTAGGACCATCCTGTCTGCCAGCAGAGCTGGTAAACCTGATTTGAAAAATCGGTGAAGGGGGAGATTTTGAATCTCCAGCCTGTACCCCTGGGACACATTATCTTGCATCCAGGGATCCAGGCCGGACGACACCCAGACGTGACTGAACTGCCTGAGTCTCGCTCCCACCGGCCCCACCTCCGGGACCAGCAGTCCACCATCATGCGGAGGACTTTGGTGTACCTGAAATAGGTTTCTGTTCCTGGGAACCTGCCATAGCAGGTCTCCTGGACTTGGGCCTACATCCCCGAAAGAAGGTGTTGGACGGCCTGGCCTTTCTGGGCTTCGTAGTCCGAAAGGGCTGTGATGTAGGTAAAGAAAACAGTTTCTTCGGAGCAGGAGCAGCTGAGGGAAGAAAGGGAGACTTACCTGCTGTAGCCGTGGAAATCCACACATCTACCGCTTCCCCATAGAGAGCCTGACCTGTATACGATAGGGACTCCACACTTTTCCTGAATTTTGTGTCGGCAGTCCATTGACGTAGCCACAGTCCTCACCGCGCTGAGACACACATGGAAGAAATTCCTGCAGCCATGGAACCCAGATCTTTCATGGATTCCACCAGAAATCCAGCTGAATCCTGAATGTTGCGCAAAAATAAGCCAACATCATCCTTATCCATAGTATCCACATCTTCAAGTAAGGTGCCAGACCACTTTTCTATAGCTTTGGCAATCCAAGCACTGGCAATAGTGGGATGCAGTATAGCCCCTGAAGCCGTGTACATGGATTTGAGTGTATTATCTTACGATCAGCCAGCTCTTTCAAGGCGGTAGATCCCGGAACAGGCAACACCACCTTTTTTGAAAGTCTGGATACTCGCGAGTCAACAATAGGCGGGTTTTCCCATTTTTTCCTATCCTCAACAGGGAAAGGAAATGCCACCTGAACCCTCTTAGGGATCTGGAATTTTTTCTCAGGGTTTTCCCAAGCCTTTTCAAAAATTAGCATTTAATTCTTTTGACACAGGGAAGCTTAGTGAGACTTGCTTAATCTCAGTGAAGTAAGCCTCCTCAACCTGCTCAGGTGGTGTATCATTTATATTCAACACATCCCTAATAGCCTCTATCATCAACTGCACCCTTTTAGCAAGAGATGCTGTCCCCCGTACCCCATCATCACCGTCAGAATATGTATCCGTGTCATCCTGCATAATTTGTGCTAAAGGACGCTTATGGGAGTACACAGCAGGGGGACCTGAGGTACCAGAACTGGGACAGACTGCCATATTCTGCATCACCTGGGTAGCAGATTATTTTTGTGCAACCCTCTGTGAAATCTGAGAAATCATATTTTTGATAGAGGATAACCATTCCTGCTCCCTTGCTGGAATCTGTGCTAAATCAGTGCAATCCTGATTACATGGAATGGGATCATCTTGAGAGGACAAATCGTCTACAGCATATGACACAGAGTCCATGGACATTGCTATTGGTGACCACAAACACTCCACCATACGCGCACACAGGGGGGTGTTTCCGAGTACCTAGAAACCCCCCCTGACCGGCGATCATCAGCGCTGCTGAACAATGTTTTTTTTTTTTTTGTGTGTATACAATACACGACTGCTGCAGCTCCCTACACTGTCAGGCGGCTGGCTGCCTGTAGGGGG
This sequence comes from Pseudophryne corroboree, assembly GCF_028390025.1. Taxonomy (NCBI): domain Eukaryota; kingdom Metazoa; phylum Chordata; class Amphibia; order Anura; family Myobatrachidae; genus Pseudophryne; species Pseudophryne corroboree. The sequence continues at coordinate 715,588,531 of NC_086447.1, forward strand.
ATCTGCAGCGATAGCGCGCAGCTCCTCTCAGGCAGTACATGAACGTGCCTGTCACTGCCTGAGTCTTCTTTGAAACACGAGCCGCCTGGGTGAGAGCAGGCAGCGGCTGCCGCTGTCTCACTCTCCACTGACTCTGCAAGCAGCCAGGCGAAGAAGGGGCCAGTAGGCCGTAATAAATTATTCTGGCCGGGTGAACCATGTGGCATGCTGTCCCACATACTGCAGCAGTTTGTGTGATGAGTAGCATAAGATTGAATGGGTGGCATGCTTCCTCTTAATGGTGTGTGTCCATCACAGTGTGTGTGTATATATGTATATATGCTGTGTGCATGTAATATAAGTATGTATGTGTGTATGTATGCTGTGTGCATGTGTACTATGTGCGTATGTATCATGCTGTGTGCATGTATAGTGTGTGTGTGTGCGTGCATGTACAGTATACTGTATGTGTGTGCATGTATACTTCCTGTATGTATGTTTACTGTGTGTGCAAGTATACTCTTTGTGTATGTATGTATGCTGTGTGTGTTTGTTTAAGTATGATAATGTATGTGTGTCCGGTGGCCTGGCACTCCTCTGACATACAAAATGACACTCAGGTGCTTCTGTATTTAATTGTAATACAGTTAAAAAAGGCAGGGGCCTGTAGCCCTGACACATATACTGGTATACTGTGACCTTGTATATAGTTTTTTTTTTTTATAAAATCTGATTGCCGCTGCCTTTTTTTTTTTTTACCAGGGGAAAAAAAATATCTATCTATCTATCTATCTATCTATCTATCTATCTATCTATCTATCTATCTATCTATCTATCTATCTATCTATCTATCGTATAGTGGGGGCGGCACTCAATGGACTTCATAAGGCAAATACTAATGTATCAGAACTTTATTCCTTCATCAGAGTTCACTGATGAAGGAATAATGTTCCGAAACGTTAGTGCTGTACATTTGGTTGGTACAGTGATCTTTGTTTGCCTTATGATGTCCGTTGAGTGCCGCCTCCACTATGTCTGCTATTAAATCCTCTTGGGCCATTGTGAATATTGCTGAGAGTGCTGGGTACTGCTGCATCTGTATATGTATGCAATAAATATATATATATTTCTCCGGCAGGGTCCACAGGTTATCCACAGGATAATATTGGGATATGATGGAGCGACAGCGGATTGGCACCAAACGATCACAAGCTTTCAGTCCTCCCAGGATGCAATGGGCTCGTCCATATATCCCCGCCCAATGACTCAGGCATATCAGTTTTTTGTTTGGTGCGGAGCCGGACCATGGTCACAGGGCTGCTGTGTCTGGCAGCCCTAAGCTTTATTTGATTTATTTTTATAGTCTTACTATGTTTTCTGAGTGATCTTTCCTAACAGCGTCTTACACGCATATTGGAAAGAGTCGCTCCAACAACTCTCCGCCGGGTCGCAACAACGCTTACCCACGGTACAAGTGCTGTCTCGACGGGCGTCTGTGTCGGATGTTACTAGCAGGTCCAGCAGACGTTACCAGGCTGTGGCCGGAGCACGGGGAGAAGGTAAGGCATCGGTTCCGCTTAGAAGGGGAATATGGACACAGCTGCGCTGTTTTGGGAGGAGACTACTAAACAGTAGCTGGCACGCCGCCAACACGGGTGCTCTAGCGCTAGGCCTTAGGGAACATAAGGTGCCAGGATTAGTTGAGGCTGCGATCCCTAGGGTTGATGTCAACAGTGGGGAGTCAGACTATCTCCTGGTCGCCCCTCCCCCCAGTTCATGACCAGTTACCGTGTCTCTCCCGCCATGAACTGATTGCCTCACTTCCGTCTCAGACGCTACCACGAGGGGACTCGGTCGCAGCATAGGCTGCTGCGTCTGTATACACTAAGGTTTACCGCTAAGAGACTGTGTCGCAAACATGAGCGTCTGCATGCACTAACATTCACTGAGCGTCTGTGTCCACTAAAAATACTAGAGCGGCAGTGTACACTAGTAGCGTCTGGATCCACTCAGCGTTCGCTAATGTATTGATCGATCTTGGAAGTGAGGTGAGTCTCCCTGTATCCCACTCTGAGTACGGGTTATACAGCACTAAAATTCTATCTACTCTTGTTAGTATGAATAGATAACTTTAGTGCCTATTGCATATGAGTTTTGTATACATTTATACTGTGGTTTTCTTCGCAATGCGTCTGACTCTGAATACGTTAAAAATCTGTATAGAACAGAATCCGTAATATGTACTCCTACATGCTTGAAATGTGTTTGTAGTTGATAATATGCTCATATGATATTTATATATGTATAACACGTGACTGACTGCTAGTGTGATGCTGACTTAATATAAATGATTGTCGGTTGATCTTCTGATCCTCAATACAGGTGCATGGGAAGAGTCACACACATCACTTTAGGAAAAAGTAGTTACAGTCACAAATTGTGTAGTACACTTTGAAAGTGCTGAGATTTATGATGTGTAAGAGCGGCATACACTGACAGAAACACTCATGTTGTTGTTTGGAAAAATCTGTATTATCCTCTATGATCTGGTACAGGAGGGCAATGTGTAAAAATGATTTGCTGTTTAGCATAATACATTCCTGATCTACATCAGGTATAGTAAGACCCATTGAGGCGATGTTAGCACAGACCTTGCACAGTTTAGCTGAAATGTTAATTCTTACAATATTAACACATGCTGCTCACTACTTGTGGTATATTCCCAACAGCGTCTCCAATAAAACAAGCTGATGAACCGAATGTAAATAATTCATCGATTTCACAGGCTACACATGATAATCATCAGACAATGAAAGCTCTATATACTCTACTTCAGCATACAAAGAACAGGTAAAAGATATCAGCTAAATAGATAAGCTGAATAAATAAGAGCAAAAAAAAGGCTAGTCTGTCAATAGGAGCAGCAGAGCCTGGGGTAAAAAAAAATAAAAAAAATAAGGCACTTGGGTTTAAATGTCCCAAAAGGGCCTCTTCACGGAGGCAGAATTCAGGAAAAAGGTTTGGGTTACACCCAATAAAATAGAATGCCCGGTAAATGGGATTCCTATATCTTTTTCCAGCTAGGGACTGTTTAAAATAGGAAGTACCTCCCAAAATAGATATGCATGTCACTGATAATGCACAAATCTATAGGGCCTCTGTCGTCAAAAGAATAAGACCATATTGTCTTTGTCTGGGGCAGTCATAAGGCCAGCCATGACTTCACCTTGCAATCTACATCTACATCACACTGGATAGGCCCAATCTCACTAGATTTTGGAAGCTAAGCAGTGTTGGGCCTGGTTAATTCTTGGAGGAGAGACCACCTTGAAATACCAGGTGCTGTAGGTACATTGGGCGGAGGTACTGGAAGACAAGTTTTCTGCGCCTGCAAGGGAGTAAGAAGCCCATATAGCGCATATGGACACTAATGTTCTATGGCATCAGCATAACAATAGTTGTTCGAGAGCAGCTTCGTTTACATACATGGGAAGCTGATTCAGAATCTAAGAAGGTTCTGGAAATTTTGCCTTGGCTGGAGGTTTCTGTTTAGGAATGAGTTAACAGTTATTCTGGAGTCAGAAACAGACTCCAAGAAGGTCATGTGTCCTTCCACATATAACCCCAAATCTAGGGGTCCGGTCCGGCCTTGTTGGTCATAAAGGAACAGAACAGCCTTAATACAATAAGTTTGGTAAGGCTAAGAAGCAAAGGCAACCAGAGGCCAGCTTCCAAACCAGAGGCCATCAGTATGATGGTGCTGGTCTCCTTCTGGCGGATTCCAGAAGGACAAGGGGGCGACTTCTTCAGTTTGCACAGATTTGATAACTGTCTACAAATAGATGCCTGGGTGCAAGAAGCGGTATCTCTAAGGTTATACTTTCCCTTCTGGAACTACTCTCCTAAAAGGTATTCGGTTTCAGTCTCGGGTAGAGGTAGGCGAGGGATTTGCATGAAGCAATTCAGAAAATGTTTTGTCAGGAATAGTCATTCCAGTAACCCATGCACAATGGGGGGTTTATTCCCACCTGGGTCAAAAACAATTCCTCGCCCCAATATCAGTTTCTAAAACAGAGAAATTTGGGTAACAGTTCACGTGGAAGCAACTCCACAGTTGGGTGAGGAGCCAATACGATACATGGTATTCCTGGATAAGTCAGGAAATTTACCTTCAAGCTCCTATAACACTGTCCACCAGTGTTTATCTCAAGGTTTACCATCCTTCAGCAAAAAAATCAGTTAGGCCTTACCCTTTGGGTTAGCCACAACACCAGAGTGATTACCAAAATGATTATGGCAATTTATCTCCGTTAGTAGAGGTTAACAAAATTGCCATACCTTGACCACCTTCTTATCCTGACACAAATACAGGAAAGGTTCTGTGTCATCTACAACATACAAATAACCTGTCTGCAGAGGCACGGGTGGTTCGTAAATGGGATCGTCTCTGGTTCCGTAACATAACTCACGGTGGGGCTATACTGAATTCAAGTTTGCAGAAAGTAGTTACCTCGGAACAAGATATCCAAGGCAAAGCTAGGAGAGTGGTTACAATATCAAAATCAATTCACGCAGCAATGTGAATGATGGGTTTGATGGTGTTTACAATACACATGGTGGAGTGGGCATAATTCCACTTGACTTTCCCAGCATCTTTTCCATCTACGGCCGCATCACACTGGATATGTCCAATCTCAATAATGTTGGACGTTAAGCAGTGTTGTACAGCAGGGGTGGCTAACCCGTGGCTCTCGAGCCGCATGCGGCTCTTTCATCCACCGCATGCGGCTCAGCCGGCACCTGGCCACCGCTGCCCTGGGCACCCCTTCCCCCGTCCGTGAGCTGCCGGTCCGCGAGCTCTGATTGGCTCACGGACCGGCACTGAGTTGAAGAGAGACACAGCCAACAGAGAGTGAGGGGCAGGAGAGGCGCACGCTGCTCTCTCCTCCCCTCACAGACAGCAGCAGCGCGGTGAGCGGCACGGGGAAAGGGGGGGGGGTCATGTATATCTGGCACTGGGGGCATTGCTGGCACTGTGGGGACATGTATACCTTGCACTGGGGTCATAGCTGGCACTGGGGAGGCATGTATATCTGGCACTGGGGGGGCATATCTGGCACTGTGGGGACACTGGCATTGGGGGCATAGCTCGCACTGTGGGGACATGTATATCTGGCACTTGGGGGACATGTATATATGGCACTGTGGGGACATATATATCTGGCACTTGGGGGACATGTATATCTAGCACTTGGGGGACATGTATATCTGGCACTGTGGGGACATATATATCTGGCACTAGGGGCATAGCTGGCACTGTGGGGGCATATATATCTGGCACTGGGGGCATATCTGGCACGGGGGCATAGCTGGCACTGCGGCATAGCTGGCACTGGGGGACATGTATATCTGGCACTGGGGGGACATGTATATCTGGCACTGGGGGCAGAGCTGCCACTGTGTGGGGACATTTATATCTGGCACTGGGGGCATATCTGGCTAGTGATGTGCACCTGAAATTTTTCGGGTTTTGGGTTCGGTTCCGTGGCCGTGTTTTGGGTTCGAACGCGTTTTGGCAAAACCTCACCGAATTTTTTTTGTCGGATTCGGGTGTGTTTTGGATTCGGGTGTTTTTTTTCAAAAAAACCTAAAAAACAGCTTAAATCATAGAATTTGGGGGTCATTTTGATCCCATAGTATTATTAACCTCAATAACCATAATTTCCACTAATTTTCAGTCTATTCTGAACACCTCACACCTCACAATATTATTTTTAGTCCTAAAATTTGCACCGAGGTCGCTGGATGGCTAAGCTAAGCGACACAAGTGGCCGACACAAACACCTGGCCCATCTAGGAGTGGCACTGCAGTGTCACGCAGGATGGCCCTTCCAAAAAATACTCCCCAAACAGCACATGACGCAAAGAAAAAAAGAGGCGCAATGAGGTAGCTGTGTGACGACTAAGCTAAGCGACCCTAGTGGCCGACACAAACACCTGGCCCATCTAGGAGTGGCACTGCAGTGTCAGACAGGATGGCACTTAAAAAAATAGTCCCCAAACAGCACATGATGCAAAGAAAAAAAGAGCTGCACCAAAGTCGTTGTGTGACTAAGCTAAGCGACCCAAGTGGCCGGCACAAACACCTGGCCCATCTAGGAGTGGCACTGCAGTGTCACGCAGGATGGCCCTTCCAAAAAATACTCCCCAAACAGCACATGACGCAAAGAAAAAAAGAGGCGCAATGAGGTAGCTGTGTGACGACTAAGCTAAGCGACCCTAGTGGCCGACACAAACACCTGGCCCATCTAGGAGTGGCACTGCAGTGTCAGACAGGATGGCACTTAAAAAAATAGTCCCCAAACAGCACATGATGCAAAGAAAAAAAGAGCTGCACCAAAGTCGTTGTGTGACTAAGCTAAGCGACCCGAGTGGCCGGCACAAACACCTGGCCCATCTAGGAGTGGCACTGCAGTGTCACGCAGGATGGCCCTTCCAAAAAATACTCCCCAAACAGCACATGACGCAAAGAAAAAAAGAGGCGCAATGAGGTAGCTGTGTGACGACTAAGCTAAGCGACCCTAGTGGCCGACACAAACACCTGGCCCATCTAGGAGTGGCACTGCAGTGTCACGCAGGATGGCCCTTCCAAAAAATACTCCCCAAACAGCACATGACGCAAAGAAAAAAAGAGGCGCAATGAGGTAGCTGTGTGACGACTAAGCTAAGCGACCCTAGTGGCCGACACAAACACCTGGCCCATCTAGGAGTGGCACTGCGGTGTCAGACAGGATGGCACTTAAAAAAATAGTCCACAAACAGCACATGATGCAAAGAAAAAAAGAGCTGCACCAAAGTCGTTGTGCGACTAAGCTAAGCGACCCAAGTGGCCGACACAAACACCTGGCCCATCTAGGAGTGGCACTGCAGTGTCACGCAGGATGGCCCTTCCAAAAAATACTCCCCAAACAGCACATGACGCAAAGAAAAAAAGAGGCGCAATGAGGTAGCTGTGTGACGACTAAGCTAAGCGACCCTAGTGGCCGACACAAACACCTGGCCCATCTAGGAGTGGCACTGCAGTTTTCTAGCGAGAGGATGAGTGCTTCCATCCTCATGTGAAGCTGAACCACTAGCCATGAACATAGGCCAGGGCCTCAGCCGTTCCTTGCCACTCCGTGTCGTAAATGGCATATTGGCAAGTTTACGCTTCTCCTCAGACGCTTTTAATTTTGATTTTTGGGTAATTTTTTTACTGATCTTTTGTGTTTTGGATTTTACATGCTCTGTACTATGACATTGGGCATCGGCCTTGGCAGACGACGTTGATGGCATTTCATCGTCTCGGCCATGACTAGTGGCAGCAGCTTCAGCACGAGGTGGAAGTGGATCTTGATCTTTCCCTATTTTTTTAACCTCCACATTTTTGTTCTCCATATTTTAATGCGCACAACTAAAAGCCACCACAGGTATACAATGTAGATGGATAAATAGTATAGTATTATATTACTTATGGAGGACGAGTGCACTGACGACACAGAGGTAGGTACAGCCGTGGCCTACCGTACTGCTTATATATATAATATACTGTATATAACGGACCTGGTGGACACTGTCAGCAGACTGCTAAACTAGTATGAAAAAAAAAAAAACCACCACAGGTAGGTATACAATACAATGTAGATGGATGGATAGTAAGTATAGTATTATATTACTTTTGGACGACGAGTGCACTGACGACACAGAGGTAGGTACAGCCGTGGCCTACCGTACTGCTTATATATATAATATACTGTATATAATATAACGGACCTGGTGGACATACAGGTATCCAAAAAACCCTGGAGTTTATCTCTAGGTCCTATTGGTGGCCAACTCTGAAAAAGGACGTCTTGGAGTTTATTGCATCTTGCCCAAAGTGTGCTCAACATAAGGTATCCCGCCAGTCGCCTGCGGGGCAACTGGTTCCACTATCTGTTCCCCGTCGACCTTGGATCTTTCCCTATTTTTTTAACCTCCACATTTTTGTTCTCCATATTTTAATGCGCACAACTAAAAGCCACCACAGGTATACAATGTAGATGGATGGATAGTATAGTATTATATTATTTATGGAGGACGAGTGCACTGACGACACAGAGGTAGGTACAGCCGTGGCCTACCGTACTGCTTATATATATAATATACTGTATATAACGGACCTGGTGGACACTGTCAGCAGACTGCTAAACTAGTATGAAGGGAAAAAAAACCACCACAGGTAGGTATACAATAATGTAGATGGATGGATAGTAAGTATAGTATTATATTACTTATGGACGACGAGTGCACTGACGACACAGAGGTAGGTACAGCCGTGGCCTACCGTACTGCTTATATATATAATATACTGTATATAACGGACCTGGTGGACACTGTCAGCAGACTGCTAAACTAGTATGAAGAAGAAAAAAACAACACCACCACAGGAGTGTTTTTCAGGCAGACAAACGTATACTGGACTGGTGGTCACTGTCGGCAAAACTGTGCACTGTACTCCTGCTATAACTGCTCCCCAGTCCCCACAATTAGGCAGTGTGAGCAGTGCACTCAGCACAGATATATCATGCAGCAGTGCAGCACACTGAGCACAGATATGGTGGAGCGTTTTTTTTAAGGCAGAGAAACAAAGGATTAAACTAACTCACTGGTGGTAAACCCTGCACTGTACTCCCTAACAGCTGCTCCCCGTCCCCAATCCTCCCCACATAACTAAGTCACTCAGTTTACTCTGTTCTTTTCTAATATAACGGAGAGGACGCCAGCCACGTCCTCTCCCTATCAATCTCAATTCACGTGTGAAAATGGGGGCGACGCGCAGCTCCTTATATAGAATCCGAATCTCGCGAGAATCCGACAGCGGGATGATGACGTTCGGGCGCGCTCGGGTTAACCGAGCAAGGCGGGAGGATCCGAGTCGCTCGGACCCGTGTAAAAAAAAGGTGAAGTTCGGGCGGGTCGGATCCCGAGGATCCAAACCCGCTCATCACTATATCTGGCACTGTGGGGACACTGCATTGGGGGCATAGCTGGCACTTTGGGGACATATATCTGGCACTAGGGGCATAGCTGGCACTGTGGGGACATATATAGCTGGCACTGGGGGCATAGCTGGCACTGGGGGGGAAATGTATATCTGGCACTGGGGGGACATGTATATCTGGCACTGGGGGGACATGTATATCTGGCACTGGGGGGTCATATGTATCTGGCACTGTAAGGCATATATGTATCTGGCACTGTGAGGCATATATGTATCTGGCACTGTGGGGCATATATGTATCTGGCACTGTGGGGACATATGTGTATGTGGCACTGTGGGGACATATGTTTCTGGCAGTGTGGAGGCACCCATTTTTTGACATTTTTATATGAATATGACACTGTACTGGGGCATTATATGTATTTGGCACTATACAACATGACTAAAAACGGAGTTATGACACAAGGTCATACTCCTACAAACGTCATAACAATAGGTGTGCGCACAAAATGGGGTGTGGCTTTGTGAAAACTAGGCCACACTCCCATTTTTGTGTGTGTGTTTTTTTTGTTTATATATATATATATATACACACTGCTCAAAAAAATAAAGGGAACACTTAAACAACACATCCTAGATCTGAATGAATGAAATATTCTTATTAAATACTTTGTTCTTTACATAGTTGAATGTGCTGACAACAAAATCACACAAAAATTATCAATGGAAATCAAATTTATTAACCCATGGAGGTCTGGATTTGGAGTCACACTCAAAATTAAAGTGGAAAAACACACTACAGGCTGATCCAACTTTGATGTAATGTCCTTAAAACAAGTCAAAATGAGGCTCAGTAGTATGTGTGGCCTCCACGTGCCTGTATGACCTCCCTACAACGCCTGGGCATGCTCCTGATGAGGTGGCGGATGGTCTCCTGAGGGATCTCCTCCCAGACCTGGACTAAAGCATCCGCCAACTCCTGGACAGTCTGTGGTGCAATGTGGCGTTGGTGGATGGAGCGAGACATGATTTCCCAGATGTGCTCAATTGGAGTCAGGTCTGGGGAACGGGCGGGCCAGTCCATAGCATCAATGCCTTTGTCTTGCAGGAACTGCTGACACACTCCAGCCACATGAGGTCTAGCATTGTCTTGCATTAGGAGGAACCCACGGCCAACCGCACCAGCATATGGTCTCACAAGGGGTCTGAGGATCTCATCTCGATACCTAATGGCAGTCAGGCTACCTCTGGCGAGCACATGGAGGCCTGTGCGGCCCCCCAAAGAAATGCCACCCCACAACATTACTGACCCACTGCCAAACCGGTCATGCTGGAGGATGTTGCAGGCAGCAGAATGTTCTCCTTGGCGTCTCCAGACTCTGTCACATGTGCTCCGTGAGAACCTGCTTTCATCTGTGAAGAGCACAGGGCGCCAGTGGCGCATTTGCCAATCTTGGTGTTCTCTGGCAAATGCCAAACGTCCTGCACGGTATAGGGCTGTAAGCGCAACCCCCACCTGTGGACGTCGGGCCCTCATACCACCCTCATGGAGTCTATTTCTGATCGTTTGAGTAGACACATGCACATTTGTGGCTTGCTGGAGGTCATTTGGTGGTCATTTTGCAGGGCTCTGGCAGTGCTCCTCCTGATCTTCCTTGCACAAAGGCGGAGGTAGTGGTCCTGCTGCTGGGTTGTTGCCCTCCTACGGCCTCCTCCACGTCTCCTGATGTACTGGCCTGTCTCCTGGTAGCGTCTCCATGCTCTGGACACTACGCTGACAGTCACAGCAAACCTTCTTGCCACAGCTCACATTGATGTGCCATCCTGGATGAGCTGCACTACCTGAGCCACTTGTGTGGGTTGTAGACTCCGTCTCATGCTACCACTAGAGTGAAAGCACTGCCAGCTTTCAAAAGTGACCAAAACATCAGCCAGAAAGCATAGGAGCTGAGAAGTGGTCTGTGGTCACCACCTGCAGAACAACTCCTTTATCGGGGGTGTCTTGCTAATTGCCTATAATTTCCACCTGTTGTCTATTCCATTTGCACAACAGCATGTGAAATTGATTGTCAATAAGTGTTGCTTCCTAAGTGGACAGTTTGATTTCACAGAAGTGTGATTGACTTGGAGTTACATTGTGTTGTTTAAGCGTTCCCTTTATTTTTTTGAGTAGTGTGCATATATATGTGTGTGTGTGTGTGTGTGTGTGTGTGTAATATATACATACATACATGTACGGAAACCCCCCAACGAAAATCCTGCGTTTGCCACCGTACACACACACACACACACACACACACACACACACACACACACACACACACACACACACACACACACACACACACACACACACACACACACACACACACGATACAGACAGAGTTTCTCCCCAAGAAGGGCAAGAGAGGCACAGAGATTGGAGCCAACCCACACACAGCGCATTTATACATATAAGGGAGACCACTTATGAGCGCTGACTGTGTACTTTAATAGGTTACACAGCCGTTTTGCAGCCCCCCCCCCCCCCCCTTCTACAACCCCCTGGTACCGTGAGATAGCTGGAGATTGCTGTAGAGGGACTTGCTTCTTTCATGTACAGTGCTGTGCAGGCAGGAAAATGGCGCTGAACGCTGCTGGGTCCGCTCTGAGGAGAAGCTCCGCCCCCAAAATGGCACTGTCTTCCCGCTCTTCATTGGATTATACTGGCCTGAGGATTGATGCTGGCTGAGATTCGGGGACCCCGACAGGCTGAGTGACCAGTGTAGGGTGCAGGCGCTGGCTCAGGGCGCACCTCACAGCGCCGCACAATGTACCACTGAGCCTCCCGCGCTCCTACCCTGATGCCGCCATCTTCACACCAGCCCCCCGCTTGCTAGGGGGTCGGTGTCTCACTCGCCACAATCTTCATCTCTGCAAGTGGGTTGTGCCATGCTGCTGGGGTGAGCGATCCCCTGTGGCTGGGAACGATCTATCCCCTCTGGAGCTTAGTGTCCAGTCAGTGGAGATAGTAGCTCAGACCCCGCAGGGCGGACACTGCTCCCCTTCCTAAGTCCCTCGCTGCAGGGAGGCTGTTGCCAGCAGCCTCCCTGTAAAACCATAAACTCTAAAAAAAAATAACTTTTACTAAGGAAACTCTGGAGAGCTCCCCTAGCTGTGGCAGGCTCCTCCAGGCACATTTTCTAAACTGAGTCTGGTAGGAGGGGCTTAGAGGGAGGAGCCAGCCCACATTCTCATACTCTTAAAGTGCCAATGGCTCCTGGTGAACCCATCTATACCCCATGGCACTAATGTGGACCCCAGCATCCTCTAGGACGTAAGCGAAAACTAGAATATCATTCGTTGTTAAATCTGCCCCTCAGCTTATTCCAATTTGCAATTCCCGTTAGACTTAGAAAGTTGCTCTTCCCATGCCCTTGTTATCTGTTCTACCAAGTTCTATGGTGTTAGGTTAATGCTTGTTACTCATACCATGTACTAGTGCTCTGATACTCTTGTTGATTGGAAATGTATCTATGTTTACCCTGTACGGCGCTGCATACAGTTTCTGGCACTTTATAAATAAAAGTTAATGATACAGTTCCCCATAATTTAATTTAATAAACAATAGTCTCTGCTACAACTACTCTTTGGTAGAGTTGCAGCCATGTGCTCTCTATTATTCAAATGTGAGCAGCTGCCCAAAGTATGGGCCATATTCAATTAGCAGTGATAACGGACTTTTCACGTGAAAAGTCCGGTTTTCGGGTGAAAAACCGGACTTTTCACGTGAAATGCAATTACAGCCTATTCAATTATCCTGGAAAATGTATCGGTGATCATGTTTTCACTAATTTCACTTCACCTTCTCTGAAGCAGGTGAAAAGTTGGGAAAAATCACTATTTTAAGGTAAAATTTTTTGGATATGGTACAGAACTCCTGGGACACCCCCCTTTATGACTAATTAGGCACGTTGAAGTTTTTAATTATTTTTAATTGGCCAATAATGACATGTCATTTTCGGGGTGAAAAAGTAAAAAGTGATGGAAATTGGGGTTCAAGGTATGGGACAGGTATATTGGGGTGCTTTATGAGTGGGACAGGTGTTTTTTAGGCTTGCAGATGGGAGTAATCGGTCTGTTTCCACTTTTTTTCAAAGTACCCTAAAATGACACAAATATATACTTATACCCATTTTCATGTACCCCAAATTTAATGAGAGCATTTATTTTGCTCAAAAAAACTTGCTTTCTATCATTTTTTTGCATTTTAAAAAAAAATGCATATAACCGCCATTTCACACAATTTAAGTCCCCAAAAACTCTCTAATATGATCTCTAACACACTTCTCTTCTGTTTTCCTATGTTAGTTTAGCATTTTTTGGGATACAGGCTGATTTCTCCATTTTCACCTGCACTTTTCACTGCAAGAATTTTCACGTGAAACCCGGTCGGAATTGAATAGGTCGAAAAATGGAGCGTTTTCGCGGCAATTTTCGGCCGATTACCGCGAAAAAATTTCGGGCGAAAAATTGCCGCGAATTTGCGGATAATTGAATATCCCCCTATGTGTGAAGTCTGTGCGACTGCATGAGGTGTGCCCATCCTTCCCACTCTGCCCCACTGAGGAATCAGCCATGCGTGCAGCCATCATCATTAGTGTTTGATTTACACCAGTCCTATACTTGGTGCAAATTCTACATCTAGACACTGATCAGAATACTGCGCTGTTGACGCATCTCAGTTAAATAGCATGAGTCCCATATGCCCACAACATTCCCATGACTCACCCATAAAATTCCTATGATGAGTTGAGCCCTGCCCATGTAACGGATGTCGAAGTAAAAAAAAATTACATACACAGCACATGTAAACTCCACACTGATTAGTTCCTGTGCGTGCAAATACACGCAGCGTGCACAACAATATATGGTAGCATACGCATTCACACAGACAAGCCACAAGGATATATTCACATATTTCATACCACACATAAATTTAAACATGTCAAGCACTAGACATTATAATGCTTTAAATTATATAATGGAGTATAACATCATGTATAGGTATTAATGGAACAGACCAAGATAAACATATCATGCATGGGGGGGGGGGGGGGGGGGGGGGGGGGGGGGGGTGTCAAAATGATCAGGAGAATGTGTGTGTTAATTTGATAGAAATAACAACCGTGCCTGATTGAGTTACGAGATGCATACCCAAATACTTGTCATAAATATATTGTCAATTCTGAATATTTAGTATATAGCCCAGTTGTCAATGAACATGATATCTTACACAATGTGTTCTTTTTGGGGATTTTAATCAGAAAAATTATGTATTAAAATCTTTTTGGTTATTGCATACATATAAAAGTATGATGCAAAGTGTAAGAGAGAGGAAGGGGGAGGGAAGAAAGGGGGGGGGAATGGAGGAGGGAGACAAACACGGGAAACGAATAAATGAGAGGATGAAAACAGTTGCTGCAGTGTTCAGGGGGAGAAAAATCTAGATGTTCTGATTTGTTTGGGAAAATTATAAACACTGCAGTGATCAGTCTGTGATGCACTCAGAACGGTGGCGTCCCACCTCTGTAGTACTAATGTCCTTCTGGATGTCTTGTGAGCTCAGTGCCGATGAGGTAGTGTGTACAAGTGTCCTTTTGAGGTTGCAGAATATGGGGTACCCCTGGTGACCTGCTGGCAATTTAGGATAAGATTGGGGCTGGTACTGTGGTAATTAGGACTCCGGACGCACAGTTATCCCTTGTGCCCCGATCAGCCGCGGTGTCGCTCTGAAAAGCGCACCGTGGTTCTCAGGGCAGCTGGGATGCAGTCACCGTCTTGGAGAGAGAGAGAAGGGAAATGCTTCCAGCCCTGTTCGGCTGTCCGCCTTGCCTTCTCCTCTCCTACGGGGTCCCTTACCTCGTTCCCTCAGCTCCGTCTTTCCTCTTCTTGCCCGCAGCGTCTCGCTTCTCCTTGGTAACCTCTCTTCCTTCCGGGTCGGTCCGGTCACGTGACCACAGCAGCGTCTCTCTCGGTATGCTGTCCCCTCGCTCGTTCTCTGCTTCCTCTCCTTCTCCACGGCTCTGTCTGTGAATAGTGATTGATATGGGATGTGATATAATTTGAATGCACAGTCTGCTCCTACGCGTGTCGACCCTTCTGGGTCTTCCTCAGGGAGTCCTTGAATGCCATTTTGGGTATGGGCTATTTATGCCCATACTTGCTTATGTCACAAATAAGGGGGAGGGGTGTCATCCTTAGTTTACACCCAGAGTAGGAGGGAAATAACTGACAGTCACACATATAGATTGGGCAATACTTGAGAGGAAAAAGGCAGTAAACTGAACATAAATTGAAAATAAAATAAACATCAACAGTAGAGGATGATAGGAATGTAGATGAATGATAAAAAATGATAATTGCAATTTGAGAGGAAAGCATTAATATGGAAATTCCTTTGCAATAATATAGTGAAATAAATAAAATAAAATAAGATGAAATAAATTAACAGTAAAGATAATAGTAATAATAAATGAGACCAATGTAAAAGTCATATATATAGAGAAAACATTGGGTAGTATAATCTTCGAGTGTATAGTCTTAGGATTGTCTAGAACTAAAAGAGAAGAAATCTAATGTTAATTATTCAACTGCAAGGAATCTTACTGGTACGAAAATAGGGTCTCCAAATACTTGTAATCTAGTCAGTTCTGTGTTCTGACAATGGGTTCAGTCCGTGACTATGATAATTGTAACTTGATTTAGTCTGTGTTACAGTATTGGGTCTGTACTAGGACACCAACATGATGCAAACTTAATTAGTAACAACTGCTCTCACCTCATTGCCTAGGTTGAGGCCTCGTGGTCTAAGTGTTTTTAAAGTGTAGATCCACTTCAACTCTTCTTTATTAATTTGTTTCACAAAATCTCCTCCCCTCCAATGCGGTGATACTGATTTGATCCCCAAAACTCTCAATCCTGCTGGGTCCCTATCATGTATTTCTTTGAAGTGATTGGACAGGTTGTGTGTCTCTAAGCCCTTTTTCACGTTCCTGATGTGTTCTGATATTCTCACTTTCAGGGGTCTTACAGTTCTCCCTACATACTGTAGTCGGCATGGACACTCTATGAGATATATTACTCCCTTGCTTTGGCAAGAGATATGTTCCTGTATGTCGAAACTCTCTCCTGTTCTAGTGGACTCAAAACTGACTATTTTCTTTGTGCTTACTTTGTGAGTTTTACAGTAGCTGCAGGTGCCGCAATGGAAAAAGCCCTTACTAAGTTTCTGTCCTGTTAGGGTGGTCTGTACCATTTCCCTCCCCCTTCCTCTCTCTTATACTTTGCATCATACTTTTATATGTATGCAATAACCAAAAAGATTTTAATACATAATTTTTCTGATTAAAATCCCCAAAAAGAACACATTGTGTAAGATATCATTTTCATTGACAACTGGGCTATATACTAAATATTCAGAATTGACAATATATTTATGACAAGTATTTGGGTATGCATCTCGTAACTCAATCAGGCGCGGTTGTTTATTTCTATTGTGTGTACCCTTAGAGGTGTGGGTTTACCTCTTTCACAACCTTGCTGCCACAAAAGATATCCAGACAGGCAGGGCGCTAGATACAAACTTCTCTGGTGTTAATTTGATAGCCATGAGTAAGTTTGTTGCAATGAGTAGTTATGATTAAATGTATGAAAGCTAAAGTCACTCTTATTAGAACAATGAACTTCCTGGAAGACAGCATGAGTGCAGAAAGGAACCAGTGGCTAACCCCTGTAATTACACCATCAAGGCTGGACATTGCTTGCGTATGAACTGACCAATGACTCATCATGAATGAGAAAGTTCCCTCCCCTGGACCAATAACAGAAGACATGTACTCCCCTTACATACACAGTGTATAGCTGATCCCAGACACAAGAAGTTCTGTTTTTTGCTGGGTGCTGGTCTGTTCAGTTGCTGTTTGTTGGTGTTGAGGCAGATCCAAAGATGGAGAAAAGTGTGCATTGAGGGAAAATGGTAATTGTATGCTGGCTGTAACTTTATGGATTCTTTTGTAACAACTGCTTCCTATGAAATTGTACTTTGTAACCATATATATACTGTACATGTGTTATATTGTATGCATATCCTTTTAATATCAAATATATACATCACTGAGCGTTGGAACTCATACAGTGTGTGCGAGTGCTTGTTTTCTCTTAAGGGATGTAGTGTTTGCGACGTACAGCGCACTTTTCTCTGACGTCCTAGTGGATGCTGGGAACTCCGAAAGGACCATGGGGAATAGCGGCTCCGCAGGAGACTGGGCACAAAAGTAAAAGCTTTAGGACTAGCTGGTGTGCACTGGCTCCTCCCCCTATGACCCTCCTCCAAGCCCCAGTTAGATTTTTGTGCTCGAACGAGAAGGGTGCACACTAGGTGGCTCTCCTGAGCTGCTTAGTGAAAAGTTTAAGTATAGGTTTTTTTTATTTTCAGTGAATCCTGCTGGCAACAGGTTCACTGCACCGAGGGACTAAGGGGAGAAGAAGCGAACTCACCTGCGTGCAGAGTGGATTGGGCTTCTTAGGCTACTGGACATTAGCTCCAGAGGGACGATCACAGGCCCAGCCATGGATGGGTCCCAGAGCCGCGCCGCCGGCCCCCTTACAGAGCCAGAAGACAGAAGAGGTCCGGGAAATCGGCGGCAGAAGACGTCCTGTCTTCAATAAGGTAGCGCACAGCACCGCAGCTGTGCGCCATTGCTCTCAGCACACTTCACACTCCGGTCACTGAGGGTGCAGGGCGCTGGGGGGGGGCGCCCTGAGACGCAATAAAAACACCTTAGGATGGCAAAAAATATATCACATATAGCTCCTGGGCTATATGGATGCATTTAACCCCTGCCAGTTTTTCCTTAAAAAAGCGGGAGAAAGGCCGCCGAGAAGGGGGCGGAGCCTATCTCCTCAGCACACTGGCGCCATTTTCCCTCACAGCTCCGTTGGAGGGAAGCTCCCTGACTCTCCCCTGCAGTCCTGCACTACAGAAACAGGGTAAAACAAGAGAGGGGGGGCACTAATTTGGCAAATAAATAAATACAGCAGCTATATAAGGGAAAAACACTTATATAAGGTTATCCCTGTATATATACAGCGCTCTGGTGTGTGCTGGCAAACTCTCCCTCTGTCTCCCCAAAGGGCTAGTGGGGTCCTGTCCTCTATCAGAGCATTCCCTGTGTGTGTGCTGTGTGTCGGTACGTTGTGTCGACATGTATGAGGAGGAAAATGGTATGGAGGCGGAGCAATTGCCTGTAATAGTGATGTCACCCCCTAGGGAGTCGACACCTGACTGGATGGTCTTATGGAAGGAATTACGTGATAGCGTCAGCACTTTACAAAAGACTGTTGACGACATGAGACTGCCGGCAAGTCAGTTATTACCTGTACAGGCGTCTCAAACACCGTCAGGGGCTCTAAAGCGCCCGTTACCTCAGATGGTCGACACAGACCCAGACACGGACACTGACTCCAGTGTTGACGGTGAGGAAACAAACGTATTTTCCAGTAGGGCCACACGTTACATGATCACGGCAATGAAGGAGGTTTTGAACATTTCTGATACTACAAGTACCACAAAAAAGGGTATTATGTGGGGTGTGAAAAAACTACCCGTAGTTTTTCCTGAATCAGATGAATTAAATGAGGTGTGTGATGAAGCGTGGGTTTCCCCCGATAAAAAACTGCTAATTTCTAAAAAATTATTGGCATTATACCCTTTCCCGCCAGAGGTTAGGGCGCGTTGGGAAACACCCCCTAGGGTAGATAAGGCGCTCACACGCTTATCAAAACAAGTGGCGTTACCGTCTCCTGATACGGCCGCCCTCAAGGAACCAGCTGATAGGAAGCTGGAAAATATCATAAAAAGTATATACACACATACTGGTATTATACTGCGACCAGCAATCGCCTCAGCCTGGATGTGCAGTGCTGGGGTGGCTTGGTCGGATTCCCTGACTGAAAATATTGATACCCTGGACAGGGACAGTATATTATTGACTATAGAGCATTTAAAGGATGCATTTCTATATATGCGAGATGCACAGAGGGATATTTGCACTCTGGCATCAAGAGTAAGTGCGCTGTCCATTTCTGCCAGAAGAGGGTTATGGACGCGACAGTGGTCAGGTGATGCGGATTCCAAACGGCATATGGAAGTATTGCCGTATAAAGGGGAGGAGTTATTTGGGGTCGGTCTATCGGACCTGGTGGCCACGGCAACGGCTGGGAAATCCACCTTTCTACCCCAGGTCACCTCTCAGCAGAAAAAGACACCGTCTTTTCAGGCTCAGTCCTTTCGTCCCCATAAGGGCAAGCGGGCAAAAGGCCACTCATATCTGCCCCGGGGCAGAGGAAGGGGAAAAAGACTGCAGCTGGCAGCCTCTTCCAAGGAACAGAAGCCCTCCCCCGCTTCTGCCAAGTCCTCAGCATGACGCTGGGGCCTTACAAGCGGACTCAGGCACGGTGGGGGCCCGTCTCAAGAATTTCAGCGCGCAGTGGGCTCACTCGCAAGTGGACCCCTGGATCCTGCAGGTAGTATCTCAGGGGTACAAATTGGAATTCGAGACGTCTCCCCCTCGCCGGTTACTGAAGTCTGCTTTACCAACGTCTCCCTCCGACAGGGAGGCGGTATTGGAAGCCCATTCACAAGCTGTATTCCCAGCAGGTGATAATCAAGGTACCCCTCCTACAACAGGGAAAGGGGTATTATTCCACGCTGTTTGTGGTACCGAAGCCGGACGGCTCGGTGAGACCTATTTTAAATCTGAAATCCTTGAACACTTACATACAAAGGTTCAAGTTCAAGATGGAGTCACTCAGAGCAGTGATAGCGAACCTGGAAGAAGGGGACTATATGGTGTCTCTGGACATCAAGGATGCTTACCTCCATGTCCCAATTTGCCCTTCTCACCAAGGGTACCTCAGGTTTGTGGTACAGAACTGTCACTATCAGTTTCAGACGCTGCCGTTTGGATTGTCCACGGCACCCCGGGTCTTTACCAAGGTAATGGCCGAAATGATGATTCTTCTTCGAAGAAAAGGCGTCTTAATTATCCCTTACTTGGACGATCTCCTGATAAGGGCAAGGTCCAGGGAACAGTTAGAGGTCGGAGTAGCACTATCTCAAGTAGTACTACGACAGCACGGGTGGATTCTAAATATTCCAAAATCGCAGCTGATTCCGACGACACGTCTGCTGTTCCTAGGGATGATTCTGGACACAGTCCAGAAAAAGGTGTTTCTCCCGGAGGAGAAAGCCAGGGAGTTATCCGAGCTAGTCAGGAACCTCCTAAAACCAGGCCAAGTGTCAGTGCATCAATGCACAAGGGTCCTGGGAAAAATGGTGGCTTCTTACGAAGCGATTCCATTCGGCAGATTCCACGCAAGAACTTTTCAGTGGGATCTGCTGGACAAATGGTCCGGATCGCATCTTCAAATGCATCAGCGGATAACCCTGTCTCCAAGGACAAGGGTGTCTCTCCTGTGGTGGTTGCAGAGTGCTCATCTTCTAGAGGGCCGCAGATTCGGCATTCAGGACTGGGTCCTGGTGACCACGGATGCCAGCCTGAGAGGCTGGGGAGCAGTCACACAGGGAAGAAATTTCCAGGGCTTGTGGTCAAGCATGGAAACGTCATTGCACATAAATATCCTGGAACTAAGGGCCATTTACAATGCCCTAAGTCAAGCAAGGCCTCTGCTTCAGGGTCAGCCGGTGTTGATCCAGTCGGACAACATCACGGCAGTCGCCCACGTAAACAGACAGGGCGGCACAAGAAGCAGGAGGGCAATGACGGAAGTTGCAAGGATTCTTCGCTGGGCGGAAAATCATGTGATAGCACTGTCAGCAGTGTTCATTCCGGGAGTGGACAACTGGGAAGCAGACTTCCTCAGCAGACACGACCTCCACCCGGGGGAGTGGGGACTTCACCCAGAAGTCTTCCACATGATTGTGAACCGTTGGGAAAAACCAAAGGTGGACATGATGGCGTCCCGCCTCAACAAAAAAACTAGACAGATATTGCGCCAGGTCAAGGGACCCTCAGGCAATAGCTGTGGACGCTCTGGTAACACCGTGGGTGTACCAGTCAGTGTATGTGTTCCCTCCTCTGCCTCTCATACCCAAGGTACTGAGAATCATAAGAAGGAGAGGAGTAAAGACTATACTCGTGGCTCCGGATTGGCCAAGAAGGACTTGGTACCCGGAACTTCAAGAGATGCTCACGGAGGACCCGTGGCCTCTACCTCTAAGAAAGGACCTGCTCCAGCAGGGACCCTGTCTGTTCCAAGACTTACCGCGGCTGCGTTTGACGGCATGGCGGTTGAACGCCGGATCCTGAAGGAAAAAGGCATTCCGGATGAAGTCATCCCTACCCTGATCAAAGCCAGGAAGGATGTAACTGTGCAACATTATCACCGGATTTGGCGTAAATATGTTGCGTGGTGTGAGGCCAGGAAGGCCCCTACAGAGGAATTTCAACTGGGTCGTTTCCTGCATTTCCTGCAAACAGGACTGTCTATGGGCCTAAAATTAGGGTCCATTAAGGTTCAAATTTCGGCCCTGTCGATTTTCTTCCAGAAAGAACTAGCTTCAGTTCCTGAAGTTCAGACGTTTGTCAATGGGGTACTGCATATACAGCCTCCTTTTGTGCCTCCAGTGGCACCTTGGGATCTCAATGTAGTTTTGGGGTTCCTAAAATCACATTGGTTTGAACCACTCACCACTGTGGACTTAAAATATCTCACATGGAAAGTGGTAATGCTGTTAGCCCTGGCTTCAGCCAGGCGTGTCTCAGAATTGGCGGCTTTATCCTATAAAAGCCCTTACCTAATTTTTCATACGGACAGGGCAGAATTGAGGACTCGTCCTCAATTTCTCCCTAAGGTGGTTTCAGCGTTTCACTTAAACCAGCCTATTGTGGCACCTGCGGCTACTAGGGACTTGGAGGATTCCAAGTTGCTGGACGTAGTCAGGGCCCTGAAAATATATGTTTCCAGGACGGCTGGAGTCAGAAAATCTGACTCGCTGTTTATCCTGTATGCACCCAACAAGCTGGGTGCTCCTGCTTCTAAGCAGACTATTGCTCGTTGGATTTGTAGTACAATTCAGCTTGCACATTCTGTGGCAGGCCTGCCACAGCCAAAATCTGTAAAAGCCCATTCCACAAGGAAGGTGGGCTCATCTTGGGCGGCTGCCCGAGGGGTCTCGGCTTTACAACTTTGCCGAGCAGCTACTTGGTCAGGGGCAAACACGTTTGCTAAATTCTACACATTTGATACCCTGGCTGAGGAGGACCTGGAGTTCTCTCATTCGGTGCTGCAGAGTCATCCGCACTCTCCCGCCCGTTTGGGAGCTTTGGTATAATCCCCATGGTCCTTTCGGAGTTCCCAGCATCCACTAGGACGTCAGAGAAAATAAGAATTTACTTACCGATAATTCTATTTCTCATAGTCCGTAGTGGATGCTGGGCGCCCATCCCAAGTGCGGATTGTCTGCAATACTTGTACATAGTTATTGTTACAAAAATCGGGTTATTATTGTTGTGAGCCATCTTTTCAGAGGCTCCTCTGTTATCATGCTGTTAACTGGGTTCAGATCACAAGTTGTACGGTGTGATTGGTGTGGCTGGTATGAGTCTTACCCGGGATTCAAAATCCTTCCTTATTGTGTACGCTCGTCCGGGCACAGTATCCTAACTGAGGCTTGGAGGAGGGTCATAGGGGGAGGAGCCAGTGCACACCAGCTAGTCCTAAAGCTTTTACTTTTGTGCCCAGTCTCCTGCGGAGCCGCTATTCCCCATGGTCCTTTCGGAGTTCCCAGCATCCACTACGGACTATGATAAATAGAATTATCGGTAAGTAAATTCTTATTTTATTGTATATGGTAATAAGATGCGCCTTGCGTCCGCTGCATATATTAACGCTGGCATTTTAAATATTTATTAGAAATATATCAGACTTACAGTTGGGGGCTAGGTCAAGGATATAATGTTCTTAATGATTTCACTGTACAGACGTGGCTGTGGTCTACCAGCTAACGATGGACGCATCTTGATGCTGCTGAATCACTTGCCGTTTGTTCTTTTGTGTTATCGCCTTACTGATAACACCATTTTGCCCAAGCACATAGCTGGGAATGAGGGGGAGGAGCATTGGCCATTTTAGGAAGGTCACCCTATCCAACTTAGCTAACAGCTGACTTTCAGTGTGTTTAAAACAGTTTCCTTTGTCACAAAGAAACAACACATATGTACAAATCCAACACCATTTATAAGCTACCAATGAATTTATTTAATCCATGCCTTAGTCAATTACAAATAGTTTCAATTGGGCTTAGTGAGAGTTAATAGTGAAATGAATACTTGATGTAAGAAATACACACAGATTAAAAAAGAAGAAGTTTTTTTTTCTTTTTCCTCCAGGATTTAGTTAACTCTGTTTGCTACAAGATAGGAATTAAAATTTTAATTAACTTGTTCAACCACCCTCTTGTACAAGCATATGAACATTCATTTGATATGCAAACTAGAGGCACTGAATGGGTGAAGGGTCTCATAGAAGTGCAGTTAATGGTGTGTGTGTGTGTGTGTGTATGTATGTATATATATATATATATAATATGTGTATTTATATCCGTGTTCTGCAAGATAGCTATCCAATCTGAATCATAGCATTTAAATTATAGTCAATAACAATTATAGCTCTGCATAGAATAGGATACGCTTATTTGTTATGCATTTTGTGTATTTGTTTAAGTGGGGAAATTGTAAAAACACAAAACACAGTTCCGGTCTAAAAGTTTAGGTAAGCACTCAAAGGAGGATTACCTGTGTGGGCGACTTCCAGCGGGTGTGAGGAACAAAAGTGTATTGTGTAGTGAGCAGTAGCATTTTGATCACATTGATCGTGATAAGTGTGGTATAGTCAGTTGCGAACGCATGATGTACATGTGGTACGGTACGTGAGGTAAGCATACGGGAACGCGCACGGTTGCATAAGCACGCAAGGTTGCGTGAAGTAGCGAGCGCAAGTTTAACCACACAATAGAAATAAATTTAAAGGCGGGATAGAAGACATAGTCATACAATAGCAAGTAACTATCCAATTTTAAAAGCAGATTACTATAATATTTTGTTTAAAGTGTACTACCTCTGGGGCAAGCTATCAATCAAAGGGAGTGATATTTTTCTGTACAGAAAACCTCGTGTGTTAGTGTGAGTTGAAAGTAGGTGTGGATGTTTTGTACACCGGAGAAACCGGGAATCCCGTGGAGACGCTGAGTTGGCAGAGGCTTGGCGGCGTGAAAGGGTCGCAACCTTACGTATTAACGAAATAGGCACGTACTACAATGTGTAGAGG
Source organism: Pseudophryne corroboree (assembly GCF_028390025.1). NCBI lineage: Eukaryota > Metazoa > Chordata > Amphibia > Anura > Myobatrachidae > Pseudophryne > Pseudophryne corroboree. The sequence continues at coordinate 715,612,922 of NC_086447.1, forward strand.
AGCGGAATAAATTGTGAAGTAGGCACGTACTACAACGTGTAGAATATTGAGGAAGTAAGCACGTACTACAACGTGTAGAAGTATTTTAGTGTTACGCTCCGGCTGTGGAGCGCAGCTTGTGAAATCGACTCCAGTAATCGTAGGGCATATAGATAACAAGTATCTATAGGCTGTGCGATTGGACTGCACCTCTGTGTGTGTAATGCACGGCGCAACGTGATACCATTTGCGTTATTTTCGCAATTGTGTCATCATACGCGCTGTGTAGAACATATGCAGACATGATTTGTGTAAAGTGGAAAGGAATTTTTCGCTGACTCTCTCTCAGGAAAATATTCCAACAGACTTGTAACCTCCACTGGAAGAGGTGTTGTATTGATTTTGTTGATTCTTCAATAATTCCAGTGCTGAAGGGTCTGGTAGGATACCTCACTGGGTACTCGGGGGCCACTATTGGAGTGAGTCGTGGTACTGCCAGCGGAGGAGGAGTTGGTGAGAGAACTCTGAGGACTTTAACCGTTTGCTCGCATTGTTCATTTGGTGCTCATATAAAAGAAAGCCCACGATGGAAGCCAAGTGCACAAGCGAGAAGCGTTCAGTGGCCAGGGTTCAGGCTGACGAGCTGAGACCAAGGGGGTCCGTTCAGTTGATAATGTGTGGGAAGTATGGTCCACACGCAGAGGATTTCTTTGATGAATGGGTGAGAATGACAGCAGATAGCAGATAATTTCCTAGAGTTGGTGGGTTTTGATCCTGAGGTATTGCAGGTAGTATGTCTAACCAAAGTCATATGAGACAAGAACAGAAATATAATAACTGTTTGAACTTGTAGCAACAATAAATAAGTAGAAAAAAGAGAAAGCAAGTACACCGCCATATGTGGATGTGGAAGCAGTTACAGCCAGCATACAAACTATAGAAAATAATAAAAATAAAAATATGAAAAATATGAATGTAACCTATATAAGTACTAATGAGTGTCAAAATTTTATTTAGGAGGAGAAGGTGACCTGACTGGTTTCAGCCATTTCTCATGCACTCAGAGGAGTATCCAACTGGTAAAAGAGGAGCAGTAGCCTGCAGGGGAAGTGGCTGAGACCAGTGGAACTGGTAAGTATGGAGTCATTCAAGTACATATATAGTAAAACCCAAAAATAAAATAAAAATCAAGAAAGTAACGTTATAAATGGAGAATATCCTGTCCGCACATTAGTATTTCCCAATAGGAAAGCGGACAGAGATAGGGTAACCCCCGGGTACTTCTTTTAATTACCACATAAGAAGTATTCATTTCTAGTAATGCCCCTAGTCAAGATAAGCTCAGAAATGTTTGTTGGACCATGTACAGACCCTTAATACGGATTGGTAAGGATTGAATGAATACTTCGCATGACTTAGGAGCTTGTTGATTTTTTTATTTCTTTTGCAGTACTAGAAAATTCTCTGTCTGGATAAGATCACTGGTAAACACTAATTCGACAAATGGGAGGAACAAGAGAAGTGCAACATTACCCTTTGACAAAACCTGCTGAAGTTACGATTGGGCCTCTATGATGCTAAACCCTTTCTTTTTTTCCTAGCAGCAGTGGCCCCTGACTAACTTAATCGACAGAGATTTTGTTAAATGTGAAATACATATATTGTACTCCCGCTCAGGACGTACAAGGTATGTTAGATACCCTCAAAGGCTATTGTTGCATTCCACTGTTCTAGATTCATGTCCATCACAGGAAGAGGAAATTATCTCACAGATACCGGGTTCCCTATGAATTTAGGATGGACAGGACACTGGATTGATGGCTGAGGTAGTCCCAGTAGAGGCACATCATGCACAAGCTTTAAGGGGGGTAGACCAAGTAGTTAATCAATTCCCCGTAGTGCCCAATCCAGTTGTCATTTTAATAAAATCCCCTCCACCTCTACAAACTTATCTGTCACCAACCTCTATTCTGTTTTCTACGCAGTTTTCCTCTTCATCTTTGCGTTCACACAGGGTGGTACAATACATGGACCCGATTCACCCAAGATTTCGAGTGACAGCCTGAGTATTGTCTCCCAAGCCCTGCATGACTGTTTACAGTCCTTTCAGCCTGAGAGTGGGTCGGTGTTGATACAATATGCTGATGACTTGTTGTTGTGCGCTGATTCATTTGAGTCGTCCCTGGCAGATATGAAGCAGTTTCTGCTTTGTCTCTTCCAAACAGGACACCAGGTCTCGAGGGATAAACTACAGTTGTGTAGGACAAGGGTCAAATACCTGGGATGTAGTACTGGTATATGATTTGACAATTCATACACCACATGCCGTATTGGTCCTTCAGAGTTCTGTCCGAACCCGGTATGTCTCATCAGTATGATGGCACCAGTATATTACTGCAGTGTGCCTTGTCATGCACATAGGGTGGAGGATGAGAATACTGGTGAAGGGAAATTTTGTATAGACACTGATATGCACGATGGTATGGAATATCTGAATCCGACCTTTACTACAAGACCAGACATAAGTGACAGCTCGTTGGTGAACGCAGACCTGATATTTTCCTTTTCTACTCTAGAGATGTTTTTTTTTTTTTTTTTGAGTTATGCTCATGGTACTCTACATTGCAAACACACAACAGTTAAATTAAGATGCACATTTGTGTTCCCTACAGGAAAAGGAGGTCTGGAAGGTGAAGGGGTATGGTCAGGAGTCCTCGGGACTCTGGAGAGATGGAAACAAGGTAAGCCAGTGGCCCCCAGGGCGTATCTCCCAGGTCTAGCTGAGGCGGCACATGGTCTGACTCACCTAGGGTAAGGAAGGTATGTGCAAATTGGTAAGAGCATACTGGCGTGTACCAGGGTTCTCTTCTCAGTCAAGCAGGAAAGCAATGACCTGTCTTACTTGCATGAGGAGGAACATTTGGTAAGGTAGTACCAACAGAGCCATCCCATATCCCTCCTGCAGACAGGCCTTTTCAGGTAATATAAATCGACTTCGTACAATTAATACCCTGCAGGAATTTTAATTATGTATTGGTGTGCACTGATGTTTTCTCAAACTGGGTAGAGGCATTTTCTGCTGCCACAAATACTGCTGTGTTTACCGCAAAGAAAACTGTGCAGACATTTGTGTGTAGATATCCTTAGGAGTAGTAGCAAAGGGATAGCCTGAAACTGGACTGTGGTCATAGACACTGCCACTAGTGTTATGTAGCATCGGAACCACTCCCAGATCCCCACTTAACTAATCACTCTCTTCTAAATTTTTGTTTTGGGGTTTTTTTTTTTTTTGGAAGACAACCTCATGTTATGATTGATCCGTACAATAATCAGAACTACACCAATGAGGTGACAGTACAGTACCTTATCGAGATGAGCCAGCATTTGAGAACTTGACAAAAGAACTTGAAACTGTTGATTCCTGGTATGCCAACTACTAACTGTCTTGATTGTGAACCAAGAGACTGTGTGATTGTTCTTACACTCAGGTTGCCTAATAGACAGGTGGGAAGGACTGTACCAAGTTTTGTTGACTGCACGATCCCAGTGAAAGTAGCCGAGAGAGAGAGACTTGGGTTCACGATTCCCATTGCAGGAAAGTCTGTAGTCCGGAAGGAACTCGTAAATGGAGTGAGATCGCAGAAGTATCACCAGAGAGTCTGTTCCGTGAAGACTGAGAGGCGGCACTGTTGAACACTACCTGAGCGTACTAAAAGATTACAGAAAAAACAGTTGTTGTAATTGATTTGCTATGGACAAGATTTGCTTTGTTCTTTCTTTCTTTTTTTCTCATTGACAAACATTTTTTTTTCAGGACATTCTATTTTTGTGAGGTTTTTTCATGAGGAGTCGAGTGTGGGTCTGGAACTGGTTCTGGAAGAAGGAGTGATGTCTTTATAGGATCCCAGATTAGCCTATCAGTTTGTTAAAGCCATAGAAAATCAAAGGTCCAGTAGTTACGGAGTTCGGAGGTAAAGTGATAGGCTATTGTCTGAGGAATACTGTATTTTGTAGTTATTGTGACCCTATAATTGAAGATGAGTGCATCCAGAGATGTCAGTCTAGCAATAAGACAGCATTTGACAGACATCCCTTGAGTGATTACCACTCACTAGTGGGTAAGGTTTTAAACCAAACAGAATGTTGGATGTGCTCACAGGTACCTCTAAGACGAAATGATGCAGGATTAGTGCCATATTCTTTACAGTTAGCTGAGGTACTTGAATTACACGGAAGGGGGGGGGGGACAGGTGGACAAGGAATATAATATAACTAGACCCCCTAGTCTTAAGATCCACCAGTACCATAGATAAATCCCTGGTATGTTTAAATCTCACCAATTTCAGGAAATGGGGAAATTGGGAGGTAATCTGGAACAAACAGACAATGGCTATTCACACATAGCAGATAAAGAGCTCATTAATATATGTGGGAGAAAGGTTTATGAATGGCTTTCCCCGAACTCCGAGGGTTTATGTTATCTAGGAAGGACACTACTAATAACCCTTGTTCAATGATGAAACGGACCTAGCATACGTTCCAGAAATGGAAACAATGTTCAGAAAATGATAGGAATATATATACCATGAAAATGTTATGTCTCTTTCAGGATTTGTTTGTGTTTTCTCTCTCTACCCAGCAAAACCTCTATCGAATCCGAACATCAGTGTGCTAAGACGTAGGTACATGTATGTGTGAAACGTTCGTTCAAATCAGACATCATAGGCCATAGCACTGTCCCAGCATACTCTATAGGTTGAATGTTGTCCCACACCCAACCAGTGGTCCCGTAACCGCCGAGTGCATATAGAGGATGTCTCGTCCTCCTCCCTGTCTTCCCCCAAAATAGCCCATGTCTTATTTGTGAAATGCATACGTGTGTCTAGGTCACCGATTATGTGTTTGAAATACTTTTCTCTAACGTCCTAGTGGATGCTGGGGACTCCGTAAGGACCATGGGGAATAGACGGGCTCCGCAGGAGACTGGGCACTCTAAGAAAGATTTAGTACTACTGGTGTGCACTGGCTCCTCCCTCTATGCCCCTCCTCCAGACCTCAGTTAGAATCTGTGCCCGGCCAGAGCTGGGTGCTTTTAGTGAGCTCTCCTGAGCTTGCTAATAAGAAAGTATTTTAGTTAGGTTTTTTTTATTTTCAGAGAGCTTCTGTTGGCAACAGACTCTCTGCTACGTGGGACTGAGGGGAGAGAAGCAAACCTACTAACTGCGGCTAGGTTGCGCTTCTTAGGCTACTGGACACCATTAGCTCCAGAGGGATCGAACACAGGACCTGACCTTGTCGTCCGTTCCCGGAGCAGCGCCGCCGTCCCCCTTGCAGAGCCAGAAGTCAGAAGCCGGTGGGTTGAAGCAAGAAGACGTCGAAATAGGCGGCAGAAGACTCCTGTCTTCATATGAGGTAGCGCACAGCACTGCAGCTGTGCGCCATTGCGCCCACACTAACCCACACACTCCGGTCACTGTAGGGTGCAGGGCGCAGGGGGGGGGGGGGGGCGCCCTGGGCAGCAATTAAGTACCTCCTGGCAAAAGCAGCATATATACAGTTGGACACTGTTATATGCATGAGCCCCCGCCATTAATTTTACACAAAATCGCAGGAGAAGCCTGCCGCTGAGGGGGCGGGGCCTTCTTCCTCTGCACTCACCAGCGCCATTTGCTCTCCACAGCACCGCTGAGAGGAAGCTCCCCAGGCTCTCCCCTGCAGAAGCACGATAGAGAGGGTGAAAAAGAGAGGGGGGGCACATAAATTTGTCGTGAAAACAATATATACAGCAGCTACTAGGTTAACACTAAGTTACTGTGTGTTTCCTGGGTCATATAGCGCTGGGGTGTGTGCTGGCATACTCTCTCTCTGTCTCTCCAATGGGCCTTGTGGGGGAACTGTCTTCAAATAGAGCATCCCCTGTGTGTGTGGTGTGTCGGTACGTGTGTGTCGACATGTCTGAGGTAAAAGGCTCCCCTAAGGAGGAGATAGAGAAAATGTGTGCGAGAGGGTGTCTCCGTCGACAACGCCGATATGTGTAAGTACTAAGGTGAATTTATTGCACAAAAGATTAGAGAACAGACAGGAAATCTACCCATGTCTGTCCCTATGTCACAGAGACCTTCAGAGTCTCACAATGCTCACTATCCAAAATAATAAACACTGATATCGACACGGAGTTTGACTCCAGTGTCGACTACGATAATGCAAAGTTACAGCCAAAATGGCTGAAAGGTATTCAATATATGATTATTGTAATAAAAGATGATTTGCATATCACTGATGACTCATTTGTCCCTGACACAAGGGTACACATGTTAAGGGGAAGAAAGCTGAGGTAAATTTCCCTCCTCTCATGAGGAAAAAGAGCGGGAATCTCCAGACAAGAGACTGCAGCTTCCCACAAAGAATTCTCAGGCAGTATCCTTTCCCCACTAGGGCCAGGATGTGATGGGAATCTTCCCCTAGGGTGCCACGTTTGCCCAGAAGGTAGCACTAGCTGTTCTCAGGGATCCTGCAGATAGCGTGCACATTCTGGTACACTACTCAGACCGGCGATTGTGTCGGCATGGGTTTATAGCGCTGTGGCAGCGTGGACAGGTACCTTATCAGCAGAGATTGAGACCCTAGTATGCATATATATATATATATATATATATATATGTATATAGAGAGAGATATATATATATTGAAGATGCTGTCTTAAGAGATAGATATATATATATATATAAAACATGCCCAAAGAGACATGAGTATACTGGGTCCTAGAGTCAAAGCTATGTCGATTTCTGTTTGACGTGTCCTGTAGAATATGCAATGGACAGATGATGCCGACTTAAGAGGCATATGGATGGCTGAGGATTGTGTGGAGAAGGGTTCTCGGACCTGGTCTCCACAGCTATAGCTAGTAATTCTGATATTTTGCCTTATATTCCTGCACAGCCTAGGAAAGCACGACATTATCAAATGCAGCCTTTCGAATAAAGAAACAAGAAAGTCCGAGGTGCGTCCTTTCTTGCCAGAGGCGGGGGCAGAGGAAAGAAGCTGCACAACACAGCTAGTTCCCAGGAACAGAAGTCCTCCCCGGCCTCTACAAAAATCTACCGCATGTCGCTGGGGCTCCACAGGCGGAGCTAGGCCCTGTGGGGGCACGCCTTCGTAAGTTCAGCCACAAGTGGGTTCACTCCCTGTTAGATCCCTGGGCAATAGATATTGTGTCTCAGGGATATAAGCTGGACTTTGAGAAGATGCCCCCCTCACCGACGGCCCTGCCGGCTTCCTCCCACGAGAGGGAAACAGTGTTAACTGCAATTCACAAATTGTATCTTCAACAGGTGGTGGTCAAGGTTCCCCTCCTTCAACAAGGAGGGGGTTATTATTCGACCATGTTGCAGTCCAGACGGTTCGGTCGGACCCATATTGAATTTAAAATCCCTGAAGATATACCTGAAAAGGTTCAAGTTCAAGATGGAATCGCTAAGAGCGGTTATTGCAAGCCTGAAAGGGGGAGATTTTATGGTGATTCGGGACATAAAGGATGCATACCTTCATGTCCCCATTTATCCACCTCATCAGGCGTACCTCAGAATTGCGGTACGGGATTGTCATTACCAATTTCAGACGTTGCCGTTTGGTCTCTCCACGGCCTTGAGAATATTCACCAAGGTAATGGCGGAAATGATGGTGCTCCTGCGGAAGCAAGGTGTCACTATTATCACGTACTTGGACGATCTCCTCATAAAAGCGAGATCAAGAGAGCAGTTGCTGAACAGCGTATCACTTTCTCTGGAAGTGTAACGGCAACACGGCTGGATTCTATATATTCCAAAGTCGCAGTTGGTTCTTACAGCTCATCTGCCTCTCCTAGGCATGATCCTAGACACAGACCAGAAAAGGGTTTATCTCCCGATAGAGAGAACTCAGGAGCTCGGGACACTGGTCAGGAATCTATTAAAACCAAAACAGGGGTCAGTGCATCACTGCACTCGAGTCCTGGGAAGGAGGGTGGCATCATACGAGGCCATTCCCTTCGGCAGGTTCCATACGAGGACCTTCCAATGGGACTTAATGGACAAGTGGTCCGGATCACATCTTCAGATGCATCGGTTAATCACCCTATCCCCCAGAGCCAGGGTGTCTCTCCTGTGGTGGCTGCAGAGTGCTCACCTTCTCGAAGGTCGCAGATTCGGCATTCAGGACTGGGTCGTGGTGACCACGGATGCAAGCCTCCGAGGGTAGGGGGCAGTCACACAGGGAAAAAATTTCCAAGGGCTGTGGTCAAGGCAGGAGACTTGCCTTCACATCAATATCCTGGAACTAAGGGCCATATACAACGCCCTAAGTCAAGCGGAGACCCTGCTTCGCGACCAACCGGTTCTGATTCAATCAGACAATATCACCGCAGTGGCTCATGTAAACCGCCAAGGCGGCACAAGGAGCAGGGTGGCAAAGGTAGAAGCCACCAGAATTCTTCGCTGGGCGGAGAATCACGTAAGCGCACTGTCAGCAGTGTTCATTCCGGGAGTGGACAACTGGGAAGCAGACTTCCTCAGCAGGCACGACCTCCACCCGGGAGAGTGGGGACTTCATCAAGAAGTCTTCGCGCAGATTGTAGGTCGGTGGGAACTGCCACAGGTGGACATGATGGCATCCCGCCTCAACAAAAAGCTACAGAGGTATTGCGCCAGTCGGTTTATGTGTTTCCTCCTCTTCCTCTCTTATAAGGAAAGAGGAGTGAGAACAATACTCATTGTTCCGGATTGGCCAAGAAGGACTTGGTATCTTGGCTACAAGAAATGCTCACAGAGGACCCATGGCCTCTGCCTCTAGGGCAGGATCTGTTGCAGCAGGGACCTTGTATGTTCCAAGACTTACCGCAGCTGCGTTTGACGGCATGGCGGTTGGACGCCGGATCCTAGTAGAAAAGAGGGATTCCGGATGAGGTTATTCCTACGCTGATAAGGGCTAGGAAGGACGTGACGGCTAAACATTATCACCGTATACGGCAAAAATATGTTGCTGGGTGTGAGGCCAGGAATGCCTCTACAGAGGAATTCCAGCTGGGCCGTTTCCTTCACTTCCTACAGTCGGGAGTGACTTTGGGCCTAGAATTGGGGTCCATTAAGGTCCAGATTTCAGCCCTATCCATTTTCTTTAAAAAAATAAATAAATAGCTTCTCTACCTGAAGTTCAGACATTTGTAAAGGGAGTGCTGCATATTCAGCTCCTTTTTTGTGCCACCAGTGGCACCTTGGGATCTTAACGTGGTGTTGAGTTTTCTGAAATCTCACTGGTTTGAGCCGCTTAAGTCCGTGGAGTTAAAATATCTCACGTGGAAAGTGGTCATGCTATTGGCCTTAGCTTCGGCTAGGCGTGTGTCAGAATTGGCGGCTTTGTCATGTAAAAGCCCCTATCTGGTTTTCCATATGGACAGGACAGAATTACGGACTCGTCCGCAATTTCTGCCAAAGGTGGTGTCATCTTTTCATGTGAACCAACCTATTGTGGTGCCTGCGGCTACTCGTGACTTGGAGGATTCCAAGTTACTAGATGTAGTCAGGGCTTTGAAGATTTATGTAGCCAGATCGGCTGGAGTCAGGAAACCTGACTCGATGTTTATCCTGTATGCATCCAACAAGCTGGGTGCTCCTGCTTCAAAGCAAACTATTGCTCGCTGGATCTGTAACACGATTTAGCAGGCTCATTCTGCGGCTGGCTTGCTGCCTCCAAAATCAGTAAAAGCCCATTCCACAAGGAAGGTGGGCTCTTCTTGGGCGGCTGCCCGAGGGGTCTCGGCATTACAGCTTTGCCGAGCAGCTACTTGGTCGGGTTCAAACACTTTTGCAAAGTTCTACAAGTTTGATACCCTGGCTGAGGAGGACCTTGTGTTTGCTTATTCGGTGCTGCAGTCATCCGCACTCTCCCGCCCGTTTGGGAGCTTTGGTATAATCCCCATGGTCCTTACGGAGTCCCCAGCATCCACTAGGACGTTCGAGAAAATAAGATTTTACTCACCGGTAAATCTATTTCTCGTAGTCCGTAGTGGATGCTGGGCGCCCGTCCCAAGTGCGGACTTCTTCTGCAATACTTGTATATAGTTATTGCTTAAATAAGGGTTATGTTATGGTTGCATCAGGTTTGTCTGATGTTCTGTTGTTGTTCATACTGTTGACTGGGTAAGTTTATCACAAGTTATACGGTGTGATTGGTGTGGCTGGTATGAGTCTTACCCTGGATTCCAAAATCCTTTCCCTGTAATGTCAGCTCTTCCGGGCACAGTTTCCTTAACTGAGGTCTGGAGGAGGGGCATAGAGGGAGGAGCCAGTGCACACCAGTAGTACTAAATCTTTCTTAGAGTGCCCAGTCTCCTGCGGAGCCCGTCTATTCCCCATGGTCCTTACGGAGTCCCCAGCATCCACTACGGACTACGAGAAATAGATTTACCGGTGAGTAAAATCTTATTTTCTTCTATTAATAATTTATGGCAGTTATTGTTTACTGCCAAAGGGTGGACGGTCGAAGTAAAAAATTATTACATACACAGCACATGTAAACTCCACACTGATGAGTTGGTGTGCGTGTGAATACTTGCAGCGTGCACAGCGATATATGGTAGCATATGTATTCACACAGACAAGCCACAAGGATATATTCAACACATATTTCATACCACACATAAATTAAACATGTCAAGCACTAGACATTATAATGCTTTAAATTATATAATTAGGTATAACATCAGGTATTAATGGAACAGACCAAGATAAACATGTCATGCATGGTATCAAAATGATCGGGAGAATGTGTGTGTTAATTTGATAGCCATGAGTAAGTTGTAGCACATTGCAATGAGTAGTTATGATTAAATGTATGAAAGCTAAAGTCACTCTTATTAGAACAATGAACTTCCTGGAAGACAGCATGCGTGCAGAAAGGAACCAGTGGCTAACCCCTGTAATTACACCATCAAGGCTGGACGTTGCTTGCATATGAACTGACCAATGACTCATCACGAATGAGAAAGTTCCCTCCCCTGGACCAATAACAGAAGACATGTACTCCCCCCCAACATACACCTTGTGTCTGGGATCAGCTATACACTAAGTTCTGTTTTTGCTGGGCGCTAGTCTGTTCAGTTGCTGTTTGTTGGTGTTGAGGCAGATCCAAAGATGGAGAAAAGTGTGCATTGAGGGAAAATGGTAATTGCATGCTGGCTGTAACTTTATGGATTCTTTTGTAACAACTGCTTCCTATGAAATAGTACTCTGTAACCATATATATACTGTACATGTGTTATATTGTATGCATATCCTTTTAATATCAAATATATACATCATTGAGCGTTGGAACTTATACAGTGTGTGCGAGTGCTTGTTTTCTCTTAAGGGATCTAGTGTTTGCGACGTACAGCGCACTTTTATCGTGTATGGTAATAAGATGCGCCTTGCATCCGCTGCAGATATTAACGCTGGCATTTTAAATATTTATTAGAAATATATCTGACTCTTACATGGATATTGGAGATCCCAGGTGTTTCATGACCGTGTACACACACACACACACACGTTGAAATCCGTGTGCACTGGTTTCAAGTTGGCACATGCAAAGAGTGATTCTTTTAACTTTGACACTTGTACTGAATGCTGACATCCGCAGGATTCAGGTGCCTAATTTAGAGTTGATCGCAGCAGCAAATTTGTTAGCAGTTGGGCAAAACCATGGGGGTAATTCCGAGTTGATCGCAGCATCAAATTTGTTAGCAGTTGGGTAAACCCATGTGCACTGCAGGGGGGGCAGATATAACATTTGCAGGGAGAGTTAGAGTTGGGTGAGTTATTTTGTTTCTGTGCAGGGTAAATACTGGCTGCTTTATTTTTACACTGCAATTTAGATTTCAGTTTGAACACACCCCACCCAAATCTAACTCTCTCTGCAAATGTTATATCTGCCACACCTGCAGTGCAAATGGTTTTGCCCAACTGCTAACAAATTTGATGCTGCGATCAACTTGGAATTACCCCCCATGTGCACTGCAAGGGGGGCAGATATAACATGTGCAGAGAGAGTTAGATTTGGGTGGAGTGTGTTCAAACTGAAATCTAAATTGCAGCGTAGAAATAAAGCAGCCATTATTTACCCTGCACAGAAACAATATAACCCACCCAAATCTAACTCTCTCTGCAAATATTATATCTGCCTCACCTGCAGTGCACATGGTTTTGCCCAACTGCTAACAAATTTGCTGCTGTGATCAGGTCTGAATTAGGGGGGTCATTCCGAGTTGTTCGCTCGCAAGCGGATTTTAGCAGATTTGCTCATGCTAAGCCGCCGCCTACTGGGAGTGAATCTTAGCATCTTAAAATTGCAAACGATGTATTCGCAATATTGCGATTACACACCTCGTAGCAGTTTCTGAGTAGCTCCAGACTTGCTCGGCATCTGCGATCATTTCAGTGCTTGTCGTTCCTGGTTTGACGTCACAAACACACCCAGCGTTCGCCCAGACACTCCCCCGTTTCTCCGGCCACTCCTGCGTTTTCCCCGGAAACGGTAGCGTTTTTCCCCACACGCCCATAAAACGGCCTGTTTCCGCCCAGTAACACCCATTTCCTGTCAATCACATTACGATCGCCAGAACGAAGAAAAAGCCGTGAGTAAAAATCCTAACTGCATAGCAAATTTACTTGGCGCAGTCGCAGTGCAGACATTGCGCATGCGCAATAAGCGGAAAATCGATGCGATGCGAAGATTTTTACCGAGCGAACAACTCAGAATGACCCCCTAGGTCCCGTGTGCACTGTATGACTTAGAATCAGGCCCTTTATTTTCAGAGTCGATCCACTCAGATATAGGTGGAAATATACTTAGAAAAGCTGTATCCTTGAGAGCATTAAATATAATTGCAAATTATAATTGCAGATGATGCCGACTTAAGAGGCATATGGATGGCTGAGGATTGTGTGGAGAAGGGTTCTCGGACCTGGTCTCCACAGCTATAGCTAGTAATTCTGATATTTTGCCTTATATTCCTGCACAGCCTAGGAAAGCACGACATTATCAAATGCAGCCTTTCGAATAAAGAAACAAGAAAGTCCGAGGTGCGTCCTTTCTTGCCAGAGGCGGGGGCAGAGGAAAGAAGCTGCACAACACAGCTAGTTCCCAGGAACAGAAGTCCTCCCCGGCCTCTACAAAAATCTACCGCATGTCGCTGGGGCTCCACAGGCGGAGCTAGGCCCTGTGGGGGCACGCCTTCGTAAGTTCAGCCACAAGTGGGTTCACTCCCTGTTAGATCCCTGGGCAATAGATATTGTGTCTCAGGGATATAAGCTGGACTTTGAGAAGATGCCCCCCTCACCGACGGCCCTGCCGGCTTCCTCCCACGAGAGGGAAACAGTGTTAACTGCAATTCACAAATTGTATCTTCAACAGGTGGTGGTCAAGGTTCCCCTCCTTCAACAAGGAGGGGGTTATTATTCGACCATGTTGCAGTCCAGACGGTTCGGTCGGACCCATATTGAATTTAAAATCCCTGAAGATATACCTGAAAAGGTTCAAGTTCAAGATGGAATCGCTAAGAGCGGTTATTGCAAGCCTGAAAGGGGGAGATTTTATGGTGATTCGGGACATAAAGGATGCATACCTTCATGTCCCCATTTATCCACCTCATCAGGCGTACCTCAGAATTGCGGTACGGGATTGTCATTACCAATTTCAGACGTTGCCGTTTGGTCTCTCCACGGCCTTGAGAATATTCACCAAGGTAATGGCGGAAATGATGGTGCTCCTGCGGAAGCAAGGTGTCACTATTATCACGTACTTGGACGATCTCCTCATAAAAGCGAGATCAAGAGAGCAGTTGCTGAACAGCGTATCACTTTCTCTGGAAGTGTAACGGCAACACGGCTGGATTCTATATATTCCAAAGTCGCAGTTGGTTCTTACAGCTCATCTGCCTCTCCTAGGCATGATCCTAGACACAGACCAGAAAAGGGTTTATCTCCCGATAGAGAGAACTCAGGAGCTCGGGACACTGGTCAGGAATCTATTAAAACCAAAACAGGGGTCAGTGCATCACTGCACTCGAGTCCTGGGAAGGAGGGTGGCATCATACGAGGCCATTCCCTTCGGCAGGTTCCATACGAGGACCTTCCAATGGGACTTAATGGACAAGTGGTCCGGATCACATCTTCAGATGCATCGGTTAATCACCCTATCCCCCAGAGCCAGGGTGTCTCTCCTGTGGTGGCTGCAGAGTGCTCACCTTCTCGAAGGTCGCAGATTCGGCATTCAGGACTGGGTCGTGGTGACCACGGATGCAAGCCTCCGAGGGTAGGGGGCAGTCACACAGGGAAAAAATTTCCAAGGGCTGTGGTCAAGGCAGGAGACTTGCCTTCACATCAATATCCTGGAACTAAGGGCCATATACAACGCCCTAAGTCAAGCGGAGACCCTGCTTCGCGACCAACCGGTTCTGATTCAATCAGACAATATCACCGCAGTGGCTCATGTAAACCGCCAAGGCGGCACAAGGAGCAGGGTGGCAAAGGTAGAAGCCACCAGAATTCTTCGCTGGGCGGAGAATCACGTAAGCGCACTGTCAGCAGTGTTCATTCCGGGAGTGGACAACTGGGAAGCAGACTTCCTCAGCAGGCACGACCTCCACCCGGGAGAGTGGGGACTTCATCAAGAAGTCTTCGCGCAGATTGTAGGTCGGTGGGAACTGCCACAGGTGGACATGATGGCATCCCGCCTCAACAAAAAGCTACAGAGGTATTGCGCCAGTCGGTTTATGTGTTTCCTCCTCTTCCTCTCTTATAAGGAAAGAGGAGTGAGAACAATACTCATTGTTCCGGATTGGCCAAGAAGGACTTGGTATCTTGGCTACAAGAAATGCTCACAGAGGACCCATGGCCTCTGCCTCTAGGGCAGGATCTGTTGCAGCAGGGACCTTGTATGTTCCAAGACTTACCGCAGCTGCGTTTGACGGCATGGCGGTTGGACGCCGGATCCTAGTAGAAAAGAGGGATTCCGGATGAGGTTATTCCTACGCTGATAAGGGCTAGGAAGGACGTGACGGCTAAACATTATCACCGTATACGGCAAAAATATGTTGCTGGGTGTGAGGCCAGGAATGCCTCTACAGAGGAATTCCAGCTGGGCCGTTTCCTTCACTTCCTACAGTCGGGAGTGACTTTGGGCCTAGAATTGGGGTCCATTAAGGTCCAGATTTCAGCCCTATCCATTTTCTTTAAAAAAATAAATAAATAGCTTCTCTACCTGAAGTTCAGACATTTGTAAAGGGAGTGCTGCATATTCAGCTCCTTTTTTGTGCCACCAGTGGCACCTTGGGATCTTAACGTGGTGTTGAGTTTTCTGAAATCTCACTGGTTTGAGCCGCTTAAGTCCGTGGAGTTAAAATATCTCACGTGGAAAGTGGTCATGCTATTGGCCTTAGCTTCGGCTAGGCGTGTGTCAGAATTGGCGGCTTTGTCATGTAAAAGCCCCTATCTGGTTTTCCATATGGACAGGACAGAATTACGGACTCGTCCGCAATTTCTGCCAAAGGTGGTGTCATCTTTTCATGTGAACCAACCTATTGTGGTGCCTGCGGCTACTCGTGACTTGGAGGATTCCAAGTTACTAGATGTAGTCAGGGCTTTGAAGATTTATGTAGCCAGATCGGCTGGAGTCAGGAAACCTGACTCGATGTTTATCCTGTATGCATCCAACAAGCTGGGTGCTCCTGCTTCAAAGCAAACTATTGCTCGCTGGATCTGTAACACGATTTAGCAGGCTCATTCTGCGGCTGGCTTGCTGCCTCCAAAATCAGTAAAAGCCCATTCCACAAGGAAGGTGGGCTCTTCTTGGGCGGCTGCCCGAGGGGTCTCGGCATTACAGCTTTGCCGAGCAGCTACTTGGTCGGGTTCAAACACTTTTGCAAAGTTCTACAAGTTTGATACCCTGGCTGAGGAGGACCTTGTGTTTGCTTATTCGGTGCTGCAGTCATCCGCACTCTCCCGCCCGTTTGGGAGCTTTGGTATAATCCCCATGGTCCTTACGGAGTCCCCAGCATCCACTAGGACGTTCGAGAAAATAAGATTTTACTCACCGGTAAATCTATTTCTCGTAGTCCGTAGTGGATGCTGGGCGCCCGTCCCAAGTGCGGACTTCTTCTGCAATACTTGTATATAGTTATTGCTTAAATAAGGGTTATGTTATGGTTGCATCAGGTTTGTCTGATGTTCTGTTGTTGTTCATACTGTTGACTGGGTAAGTTTATCACAAGTTATACGGTGTGATTGGTGTGGCTGGTATGAGTCTTACCCTGGATTCCAAAATCCTTTCCCTGTAATGTCAGCTCTTCCGGGCACAGTTTCCTTAACTGAGGTCTGGAGGAGGGGCATAGAGGGAGGAGCCAGTGCACACCAGTAGTACTAAATCTTTCTTAGAGTGCCCAGTCTCCTGCGGAGCCCGTCTATTCCCCATGGTCCTTACGGAGTCCCCAGCATCCACTACGGACTACGAGAAATAGATTTACCGGTGAGTAAAATCTTATTTTCTTCTATTAATAATTTATGGCAGTTATTGTTTACTGCCAAAGGGTGGACGGTCGAAGTATAACCGTACGAGGAATCCCCTTGTTTTTCAAGATGGCCTTCTCAACAGCTACGCCGTCAAACGAAGCCTGCGTAAGTCTGGATACAGAAAAGGGCCGTGTTGTAGAAGATCGTCCCATAGTGGCAGGGGCCAAGGCTCGGCCACTGACAACAGGTGTATGGTGGAGTACCAAGCCCTGCGTGGCCAATCTGGAGCCACCAGAAGGACCAGAGCATTTTCTCTCTTGATGCGTTGCAGAACCCGAGGCAACAGCGGGAAAGGAGGAAAGAGGTAAACAAACTGGAAATTCCAAGGAGCCATGAGGGCATCCACGCCCGCCGCCGGGTCCCTCGTTCGAGAGTAATAAAGAGGCAGCTGATGGTTCAGGCGGGACGCCATGAGGTCGATCTGTGGTCTTCCCCACCGGTGGACCAACTGCCAAAACACCTGGGGATGAAGTGACCATTCTCCCGGGTGCATATCCTGTCGGCTGAGGTAATCGGCTTCCCAATTGTCCACTCCTGGAATGAATATCGCCGAGAAGGACAGAGCATACTCCTCCGCCTTCCTTCCAATAGATGTGCCGACTGGAGCCACCAGAGAAGAGACGACCTTGCCTTTGGAGATAGCGTCACCCGCTGATGAAGGAACAGATGAGATCTTGACCACTGATGTAGAAGACACAGCTGAAACAGTCGAGAGTGGAAGTGACCGTACGGAAGAGC
This sequence comes from Pseudophryne corroboree, assembly GCF_028390025.1. NCBI lineage: Eukaryota > Metazoa > Chordata > Amphibia > Anura > Myobatrachidae > Pseudophryne > Pseudophryne corroboree. Next base: position 715,630,219 of record NC_086447.1, read on the forward strand.
TTCGAACGCCGCTACCATCTTTCCCAGAAGACGAATGCACAGATACACTGACACCCGACGGTGTCGAAGTACCGACCTTACCAGCATCTGCAGAGACAGGATCTTGTCCTGAGGAAGGAAAACCTTCTGACGGACCGTGTCGAGAATCATCCCCAAAAACAGCTACCGTTGTGAGGGGCATAAGTAAGACTTCGGGAAGTTCAGGATCCACCCTTGCCGAATCAGAAGGTCCTGCGTTATCCGGATATTCTGAAGTAACAGGTCCGCCGAGCGCGCCTTTATGAGCAGATCGTCCAGATAGGGAACAATCGTCACACCCTGCTTCCGAAGGAGGGCCATCATGACCGCCATGACCTTTGTGAACACTCTGGGAGCAGAAGAGAGCCCGAACGGAAGGGCCTGGAACTGGAAATGAGCATCCTGAATCGCGAACCGGAGAAAAGCCTAATGAGGAGGCCAAATGGGAACATGTAAGTATGCATCCTTGATGTCTAAGGATGCCAGAAACTCGTTTTGCTCCAAACCCGCAACAACAGACTGGAGGGACTCAATCCGTATTTGAGGGTATTCAAGTTCAAGATGGAGATCCTTCAAGTTCAGGATTGGTCTAACCGAGCCGTCTGGCTTCGGTACGAGAAATAGGCTTGAGTAATAGCCCTGTTTCCGATGATGAGCGGCAACAGGGATCAGTACCTTTGCGGATAGAAGCTTCTGGACCACTGCCTATAAGGCAACTCTTCTGTCGTCGGAAACTGGTAAACCCGTGGTAAAAACGCTGGGTCGGTCGGGTTTGAAAATTGAGCTTGTAATCGCAAATGAGATTCCTGACCCAAGCATCTGGACAGGACTGTACCCAGACCTCCCTAAAGTCTCACAGACGAGCTCCCACCCTGTGGTCTCCCAGGTGGGAGGGGAGCCCGTCATGCGGTGGTAGTGGTGGAGGACTTAACCTCTGCCTCTACCCCTATGGCCACAGGAGGCGGAAGCTCCTCCCCTGGCCTCGAAATCTGGAAGGGGCACGAAAGGATCGAAAGGAGGGACCCCTATAGGGCCTGCGAGGGGCTGGAGCAGCAGAAGGAAGATAAGTCGACTTGCCTCCGGTGGCCTGAGAAATCCAGGCATCCAGACCCTTACCAAAGAGGACCTCTCCCGTAAAGGGCAATGCTTCTGCAGCCCGTTTGAACTCCGTATCCGCTTGCCACTGCCGCAGCCAGAGAGCTCTGCAGGCCGAAATTGCTAAAGCGGAAATCCTAGCACCGAGAATACAGATGTCCTTGGAAGCTTCACAAAGATAAAGGGCTGATTCACGGATGTGTTCTGCCAACTGTATCAGCTGATCCGCCGGCAAATCGTCCCGAATTCAAGAGGACAATTGCTCCGCCCAAGCTTCCATCGCCTTGTTGACCCAACAACCTACCTGCGCCGGGCAATGTAATACCCCTGCCGCTGAGTAAATAGTCTTCAAGGTGGATTCCAACTTCCTGTCCGACGCCTCCTTAAGCGAAGTCGCTCCAGGAACCGGCAGAACCATCTTCTTGGACAGATGAGACACCGAAGGATCCACAATCGGAGAGGTCTCATAACGCGTCCTGCTATCTGCGGGAAAAGGATAGGAAGACAACATTTTTCTTGATACCTGAAACTTCGCGTCTGGATGTTTCCAAGCTGCCGTGATGAGCGCATCTAGCTCCTCCGAAACTGGAAGAGTCACCGGCAAGCACTGGTTGGTGCCAAACCTTGAAGGGCGTAAGGCATCCTGCTCCATCTCCTCCACCTGTAATACTGAGCGAATAGCAGTAATAAGAGCCTCTATACCCTGAGCTACTGGTTCAGAGTCCTCATACACCTGATCGTCATCAGTATCCTGTATATCTACCACCGCCTCATCTAACTGAGGCATATCATCGTCAGATTCCTGTAACAGAGGCAAGCAATCTCTTTATAGAAGCCTGTGGGGGAGGACTAAAGGACGGAGCTTGGGAAGGGATTACCGCCCTAGAGAGCCCTTCCACTGATTTTGCCAGGGAAACAGCCCATGCTGGTTCTGGCTCCGGTACAAGCTGTCGGAAACGGGTCGCCTCTCTATCTTCCCGAGAAGCCTTCAGTTCCCTAGTCAGCAGGGACATAACCTCTGTGAGCTGTGCTGTCCATGCAGGGGTGCTCTGGGGTTCTGAGGAGGACTGGGCAGATGGTTCTGACCTACCATCCTCACATAACTGGAGACCCTGTTTTTGTGTTGCCTTGGAGCCTTTAGATGCCATGGCCGGAACTAGCACCTGTCACCCTCCCCTAATCAAAGCAATATGCAGAAAGGGAGGAAGGGGGAGAGGGTGGGGGGGGGGGGGGGGTGAAGCAGGGAGAAGCGCAGCCACAGTCCCAATGTAAGCTCTAATAAAGTATAGGTGCCCCCGTGCCCCCCGTCTCCACTGCAACCGGCTCACTGTGTCCAGAGGATTCGATTTGCTTCTTCTCCCCGTGCTGCAGCCTCGGAAAATGGCCGCCAGCGCGCGCTGAGCCCGGCGGAGCAGAGCGGGACTAAGCTCCGCCCCCCTCTGTAACGGCGCCAAATTCAAGCTTGCTTAGCGCCTCCAGCTCGATCCCCGTGCCGGCTCTGTGAGCCGCGCTGAACCGGGAACCGTGCGGGGGAAGCGGGATGCAGCCGCCGGGAACCGGCGCTAAGAGCGGGGGGAGCGCTAAAAGCGGGGGGTGCCTGTGATATAACACAAACACAGTCACATCCAAATAAAATAAAATAGCCACCTCACATAAAGAAAAGCTATTTACTCACCGCTGTGTTTGCTCTCGGTGGGATGGCCCCGACACGCGCCGCACGCAGCGGTGTCCGGCCAGCTCCGGAGAGCTCAGTGTCTCCTTCAGTCCGGGGCCCATCCCGAGCCGCACGCAGCTGCGATAGGACCCCGCCGGCTGGCAGTGGCAGAACTGCCAGTCTGGGAGTGTAAGAAAGAAGAAAAAAAATAAAAATTCTTCAGAGTAAACCCAAGAGTGACCAGCTCCCTCTGGGCACAAAACAGACTGGCTTGGAGGGGGGACATAGTAGGGGAGGAGCTAGCCAGTGTTTAAGTTTTAAAGTGCCAGCTCCCAGTTACTAGCTACTATTTCCCCATTGTAACTGCGCTCCAGTGTCCCCTAGTGGATGAAGGAGAAAGAGTGGGATTCCCTGGCCCAGTGTCACGACACTGTAGGCGGTAACAAAGCTAAATATTTATCTTATTAAAAACACGTTAAAGGACACAGTACGCAATTGGCGCAAAAAGTACCGCAAGGGTACTCCCTTAACTATACCTTAAGGAATGTACTTATACTGTAAACCTCTGTGTAGTGGTAGAGTGTAAATGCAACACAGTATAACCTTATTACCTCAAAAGCTGTTCGAGCGTCACCGACGCTCTGAGATTACTTAATACTATAAGAAATACACAGATACCGTGCTCAGGGTCCAACGCCTAAATATATATTATGAATGATATACTTGCAAAAGAATTTAACACAATACAAGCCATACACTACAATATAACATAGACTACCTAACCAGATAACTACACGGGAAATACAATACAATACAATTACGTTTAAGGGAAAATAAGAGGGGGAGGGGAGAAGAGAGAGAGAGAAAGAAATGGCTCACAATAACAAGAAGACAAATATGATTGCAGAGAAAGCTTACACATGTGAGGAACAATCGCTGCGCAGTCAGTCAATGCTGAGAATCTTTGTTTAGAAAGTACTTGAGCTTACCCATGCTGCCTGTCCCTATATACACGACACCCAGCAACACAATTGTCCCTACAATGCCGCATGGGGCAGAAGCTAGACTCCATTTTGGGAAAACTCCACTTGATTCCAAAGACTACACCACATGGCTGAAAGGGGGAGGGGAAAATACCCGGCAGCAGCCATTTTAGATTTGCAGGTCCAAACACATGGCACTCTCTACTACACCACAATCACATAGCAGAAAACACAAGACTCCATTTTATTCCAAAATGTCCAAGCCTCAAAACAATGCATATGTTCTGATTTTACAATTCCAAACAATCTAAATCACCTTTCACAATGTAATCCAACTTCCTAGAACCATCTTATAATTTCACATTCCAAACAACTTCAGTATCTCAATAACCAGAGCATATTCATCACAAGACCAGATCACAATGTAATTAACACAAACGTAACTGCATGGTGGTATTTATGATTAACAAGATATATAGTATAACTAACCAGCACAATCTATTTTAAATCTCCATTAGGCAAACAAATACCACAAATACTATGCTACAGATTGTATACTGTTCCAATTCATCACAGACTTCACAGAGTATCCACAAACACCCAACAATCACACAACTGCCCAAACCTCGTTAACCTTAAGCCATTTGTATTTCCAAACTAACTAATCTATGCCAACCATTCTACAACTACATTGCTACAAACACATATTTAAAACTATTCTATGCCAATCAGCCATGAGATATTGAGATGATACTTAGTCTTTTCTAAGGAGCCCGGTGATGATCCAGCCATGCTTGCTGTGTGCTTTGTTCTGAGTGTAGCTACATTACATCTGTTCTCTGAGGCCATACCTGACCACTACCTTCCTGTTTGACCAGTACCTGGGGGAGGGGTCTTTCTTTCTTTGTATATGCTGATCAGGTTCAGCCCTGAAAACTTAGTAAAAGGTTGTCTTGAGCATCCATTGTTCTAACAATGTGATCTTAGCTTTTATACATATAATCATATCTATCTGCTGCAATGTCCCACAACTTCACAACCAGCATCAAACTAACCCACACATCATTCTGCTTGCTTCAATACCAAACATGATGGGCACATCTGGTTCTGTTCAAATGATACGTATTCATGACATCAATTCATCAGCCAATTCTAAATCTCCATGATGTCTGGTGCTTGACATTATTATAACCATGTACTGTATGAAACAAGCGCCGAATCCATCTCCGTGCCATGTCCGAGCAAATGCGTGTGTTTCCATATATTGCTGTGCTCGCTGCGCATATTTGCAAGTATAGCGACTTAAATGTGTGTGTGGTTTGAATGTTCTCTCTATGTAATATTTTTGACTTTGACAGTCCACCCTTTGGCAGTCACCAATAACTGCCACTTCCTAAAACATTTCAAAAAGAGAAAAATATATGTCATATGTAAATACATTTCTATGATTGGGTAAGGGAGGAGAGAAGAAGGTGGGAAAAAGGTATGACCTAGTGAGATAGCAGAAGTATGTATGTATGTATGAATCCATGTTTGGGGGGTCATGTATCATCGTGCCGTACGTGTTGTACATCAAGCTTCGAGGTATTGCGAAGTATACATTTGAATTCCTTCTTATCCCGTACTAAGGGTCTGTGGATGGGCTGTCAAACTTTACCGAGCTCATTTCGGCTGTGGTTGTAACAAAATGGGGGAGCACATTTTAGTTGATGATACATGAATGGGGGAGGTATGTGATTGCTGATATCTGTGCCTGTATTCCCTATCGACTATGTGTGTCATTACCTGAGGGTTGTAGAGATGAAGATAAAGAACACTTATGGTAAATGCAGTGGTATTCTATGTCAGGTTAATGTACATCTGTCGGTTGAAGTTTTGTTCGGTATCAGTTGAAAGTCGTCTTCTTTGCGCTGTTTTGCCCATTAGGTGCGAGCAAAAAGCTTTGTCAATGCTCATAGATTTACATAAAATGTTGGGCTAGCGTAAGTTTAAGAATTCTAGGGAAACTGGGGATCCATGGCAAAGTTCATCAAGTGTCCGTATCTAAGGTTGTCAAAACTTCTTCTTTGGTCTATTCGTTGTCTGTATAGCGTCTCGTCAACTTCCTCGTCCAAGGAGGTCTTTTTATCTTGGAGAAAACGGAAAAACAGGTGAAAGAAACGGACCGTATAATCGCATTTTCATTACATCATTGTTTCTACCGTTGGGTCATAAATCAAATCCATTGGGATTACAGTTTCCTCACTCCTTAGACTCATTACCTCAGGTAGTACTTTTCCAATATAACACAATCCTTCAGAGTTTGGGGCAAGCCGCTCATACGCCTTTCTCCCGCATATGAAATATGCATCATCGGGGAGAACATATGGGACGGAATATGTCATTACCATGTTACACATTTTCCATGTGAACTCTCCTAACCCTAATTCTCCCATCTGTTTAGTACACGTATCAGTTTGTACGATATGTGCACAGTATCCTGGTGATACTTCTCCAACTCTCGTAATCCTATTTCCTAAGGTATACCTATACCGGAAAGATTTTCCTCTACTGGCTATGTGGCGTACAAGCTCTGTATCTGTAGGCATTCTATCTGCTCTATGCGAAAAGGTCATGGTTTGGTTGCTCCATGACACTTCCCAATTTCCCGGCTTTCGGGGATTGGAGATGTTAAAACATAATAGGGACCTATCCACATGGTATTGGTGGAGCTTCAAACTAGGAGGGCTGGAGATATTAAACCTCCTGTCCACCGGTCTCCCACCCTTTAGCTCAAGTACCTCCCTTACCGTTAAAGGAAATGGTACTAGCCCTGATTTGCTATGACCTTGAGGTACTTGAGAGCATACCCAACAATCTGTTTTATTTAACACGCTACCCACTAAGGAGTGATAGTCACTCAATGGATGCCGGTCCATATGGATATTAAAACTGGATTGGCATTTCTTTATGCATCCATCCTCAACCATTGTCACAGAGCCTACAGATACAGTTTTCTTTTTGAACTAACAATCCTTCACAATTGTTTACAAATAACATGGTTGTTAGATCGTGCCCGGTACTCGCCTTTGCTTGGTGATTGGGTTGCTATTGGAAATTTACACCTCCGTCTCAGTCATCAGGACCTTTCTGGATCCTTTCTCGACCTCCCTGGTACTCTCACCGAAACAGACTGTTCTGGTCAACATCATGGTCAACAGGAAAATCCATATCACAGTCTCTTGGGGCAAGTCCATCTTACAGGAGGAGAAAAGAAGAAATTTGTAAAGGGGGTATAAGAAATCAGTTTGAGGGGGAGAGAACTTGTTACGATAATAAGTTCTCTCGTCTTGTTGTTCTTCTTGTTCTGCTGTCCTCTCAAAGGTGCTGTCTCTCAGTCTTCCAAACGAACATTCTGGTGATGCAATATTCCTTCCTAACCGGCGATCTTTCTGTAAGGAGCAAAAATCTGGCATTACCATTGGTCCAACTGAGGGGTGACATACCATCTTTAAACCATGAAAACATGAGTGAGAAGAGAGAGAAAACAAAAAAAAAAAAACAAAAGAGATAGAGAACAATTCATATGCATATATACATTACATAACTCGACATTAACCATCAATAGGAAAAGAGAATCAAAGCATTTTTTTTAAACATTGTTCAGCATTAGGAAAACATTGTCAGATTATCAGGCTGTCATATCTACGTGTCTAATGGTCTCCTTGAGCAGTCCCTCCCCACCAGCACCTGCATTACTCCACTGTCTGTATCTGGCCAGAAATACATTGTGGCGGAGGTCATGCTGGGGTTTGGTAGACTTCTGCAAGGACCAAGTGGATATGCAATGTGTGAATTCTTACCAATACTCGTCAGAGATGGGGATAGAGAGAGAGAGAAAAAAAATAAGAATTTACTTACCGATAATTCTATTTCTCGGAGTCCGTAGTGGATGCTGGGGTTCCTGAAAGGACCATGGGGGATAGCGGCTCCGCAGGAGACAGGGCACAAAAAGTAAAGCTTTAGGATCAGGTGGTGTGCACTGGCTCCTCCCCCTATGACCCTCCTCCAAGCCTCAGTTAGGTACTGTGCCCGGACGAGCGTACACAATAAGGAAGGATTTATGAATCCCGGGTAAGACTCATACCAGCCACACCAATCACACTGTACAACCTGTGATCTGAACCCAGTTAACAGTATGATAACAGCGGAGCCTCTGAAAGGATGGCTCACAACAATAATAACCCGATTTTTGTAATTATGTACAAGTAATGCAGATAATCCGCACTTGGGATGGGCGCCCAGCATCCACTACGGACTCCGAGAAATAGAATTATCGGTAAGTAAATTCTTATTTTCTCTATCGTCCTAGTGGATGCTGGGGTTCCTGAAAGGACCATGGGGATTATACCAAAGCTCCCAAACGGGCGGGAGAGTGCGGATGACTCTGCAGCACCGAATGAGAGAACTCCAGGTCCTCCTTAGCCGGGGTATCAAATTTGTAGGATTTTACAAACGTGTTTGCCCCTGACTAAATAGCCGCTCGGCAAAGTTGTAAAGCCGAGACCCCTCGGGCAGCCGCCCAAGATGAGCCCACCTTCCTTGTGGAATGGGCATTTACATATTTTGGCTGTGGCAGGCCTGCCACAGAATGTGCAAGCTGAATTGTATTACACATCCAACTAGCAAAAGTCTGCTTAAAAGCAAGAGCACCCAGTTTGTTGGGTGCATACAGGATAACAGCAAGTCAGTTTTCCTGACTCCAGCCGTCCTGGAACCTATATTTTCAGGGCCCTGACCACATCTAGCAACTTGGAGTCCTCCAAGTCCCTAGTAGGCGCAAGACACCACAATAAGCTGGTTCAGGTGAAACACTGACACCACCTTAGGGAGAGAACTGGGGACGAGTCCGCAGCTCTGCCCTGTCCGAATGGACAAACAGATATGGGCTTTTTTGAGAAAAAAACCACCAATTTGACACTCGCCTGGTCCAGGCCAGGTCCAAGAGCATGTTCACTTTTCATGTGAGATGCTTCAAATCCACAGATTTGACTGGTTTCAAACCAATGTGTTTTGAGGAATCCCAGAACTACGTTGAGATCCCACAGTGCCACTGGAGGCACAAAAGGGGGTTGTATATGCAATACTCCCTTGACAAACTTCTGGACTTCAGGAACTGAAGCCAATTCTTTCTGGAAGAAAAATCGACAGGGCCGAAATTTGAACCTTAATGGACCCCAATTTGAGGCCCATAGACACTCCTGTTTGCAAGAAATGCAGGAATCGACCGAGTTGAAATTTCTTCGTGGGGCCTTCCTGGCCTCACACCACGCAACATATTTTCGCCACATGTGGTGATAATGTTGTGCGGTCACCTCCTTTCTGGCTTTGACCAGGGTAGGAATGACCTCTTCCTGAATGCCTTTTCCCTTAGGATCCGGCGTTCCACCGCCATGCCGTCAAACGCAGCTGCGGTAAGTCTTGGAACAGACATGGTACTTGCTGAAACAAGTCCCTTCTTAGCGGCAGAGGCCGTAAGTCCTCTGTGAGCATCTCTTGAAGTTCCGGGTACCAAGTCCTTCTTGGCCAATCCGGAGCCATGAGTATAGTTCTTACTCCTCTACGTCTTATAATTCTCAGTACCTTAGGTATGAAAAGCAGAGGATGGAACACATACACCGACTGGTACACCCACGGTGTTACCAGAATGTCCACAGCTATTGCCTGAGGGTCTCTTAACCTGGCGCAATACCTGTCCCGTTTTTTTTTTTTAGACGGGACGCCAGCATGTCCACCTTTGGTAATTCCCAACGGTTTACAATTATGTGGAAAACTTCCCCATGAAGTTCCCACTCTGCCGGGTGGAGGTCGTGCCTACTGAGGAAGTCTGCTTCCCAGTTTCCATTCCCGGAATGAAACACTGCTGACAGTGCTATCACATGATTTTCCGCCCAGCGAAAAGTCCTTGCAGTTTTTGCCACTGCCCTCCTGCTTCTTGTGCCGCCCTGTCTATTTACGTGGGCGACTGCCGTGATGTTTTATCCCACTGGATCAATACCGGCTGACCTTGAAGCAGAGGTCTTGCTAAGCTTAGAGCATTATAAATTTACCTTTAGCTATATTTATGTGGAGAAAAATCTCCAGACTTGATCACACTCCCTGGAAATTTTTTCCTTGTGTGACTGCTCCCCAGCCTCTCGGGCTGGCCTCCGTGGTCACCAACATCCAAAACTGAATGCCGAATCTGCGGCCCTCTAGAAGATGAGCACTCTGTAACCACCACAGGAGAGACACCCTTGTCCTTGGATATAGGGTTATCCGCTGATGCATCTGAAGATGCGATCCGGACCATTTGTCCAGCAGATCCCACTGAAAAGTTCTTGCATGAAATCTGCCGACTGGAATTGCTTCGAAGGAAGTCACCATTTTTTTTACCATGGCCCTTGTGCAATGATGCACTGATTTTAGGAGGTTCCTGACTAGCTCGGATAACTCCCTGGCTTTCTCTTCCGGGAGAAACACCTTTTTCTGGGCTGTGTCCAGAATCATCCCTAAGCACAGGAGACTTGTTGTCGGGATCAGCTGCGATTTTGGAATATTTAGAATCCACCCCTGCTGTTGTAACAGTATCCGAGATAGTGCTACTCCGACCTCCAACTGTTCCCTGGACTTTGCCCTTATCAGGAGATCGTCCAAGTAAGGGATAATTAAGACGCCTTTTCTTCGAAGAAGAACCATCATTTCGGCCATTACCTTGGTAAAGACCCGGGGTGCCGTAGACAATCCAATCGGCAGCGTCTGAAACTGATAGTGACAGTTCTGTACCACAAACCTGAGGTACCCTTAGTGATAAGGGCAAATTTGGGACATGGCCCGGTTCGTTATCACTGCTCTGAGTGACTCCATCTTGATTTGAACCTTTGTAAGTGTTCAAATTTTTTTAGATTTAGAATAGGTCTCACCTAGCCTTCTGGCTTCAGTACCACAATATAGTGTGGAATAATACCCCTTTTCTTGTTGTAGGAGGGGTAATTTAATTATCACCTGCTGGGAATACAGCTCGTGAATTTTTTCCCATACTGCCTCCTTGTCGGAGGGAGACCTTGGTAAAGCAGACTTCAGGAGCCTGCGCAGGGGAAACGTCTCGACATTCCAAACTGTACCCCTGGGATACTACTTGTAGGATCCAGGGGTCCTGTACGGTCTCAGCGTCATGCTGAGAGCTTGTCAGAAGCGGTGGAACGCTTCTGTTCCTGGGAATGGGCTGCCTGCTGCAGTCTTCTTCCCTTTCCTCTATCCCTGGGCAGATATGACTCTTATAGGGACGAAAGGACTGAAGCTGAAAAGACGGTGTCTTTTTCTGCAGAGATGTGACTTAGGGTAAAAACAGTGGATTTTCCAGCAGTTGCCGTGGCCACCAGGTCCGATGGACCGACCCCAAATAACTCCTCTTCCTTTATACGGCAATACACCTTTGTGCCGTTTGGAATCTGCATCACCTGACCACTGTCGTGTCCATAAACATCTTCTGGCAGATATGGACATCGCACTTACTCTTGATGCCAGAGTGCAAATATCCCTCTGTGCATCTCGCATATATAGAAATACATCCTTTAAATGCTCTATAGTCAATAAAATACTGTCCCTGTCAAGGGTATCAATATTTTTAGTCAGGGAATCCGACCAAGCCACCCCAGCTCTGCACATCCAGGCTGAGGCGATCGCTGGTCGCAGTATAACACCAGTATGTGTGTATATACTTTTTATGATATTTTTCCAGCCTCCTGTCAGCTGGCTCCTTGAGGACGGCCCTATCTATAGACGGTACCGCCACTTGTTCTGATAAGCGTGTGAGCGCCTTATCCACCCTAAGGGGTGTTTCCCAACGCGCCCTAACTTCTGGCGGGAAAGGGTATACCGCCCATATTTTCTATCGGGGGGAACCCACGCATCATCACACACTTCATTTAATTTATCTGATTCAGGAAAAACTACGGTAGTTTTTTCACATCCCACATAATACCCTCTTTTGTGGTACTTGTAGTATCAGAAATATGTAACACCTCCTTCATTGCCCTTAACGTGTGGCCCTAATAAGGAATACGTTTGTTTATTCACCGTCGACACTGGATTCAGTGTCCCTGTCTGTGTCTGTGTCGACCGACTAAAGTAAACGGGCGTTTTAAAACCCCTGACGGTGGTTTTGAGACGTCTGGACCGGTACTAATTGTTTGTCGGCCGTCTCATGTCGTCAACCGACCTTGGCGCGTGTTGACATTATCACGTAATTCCCTAAATAAGCCATCCATTCCGGTGTCGACTCCCTAGAGAGTGACATCACCATTACAGGCAATTGCTCCGCCTCCTCACCAACATCGTCCTCATACATGTCGACACACACGTACCGACACACAGCACACACACAGGGAATGCTCTGATAGAGGACAGGACCTACTAGCCCTTTGGAGAGACAGAGGGAGAGTTTGCCAGCACACACCAAAAACGCTATAATTATATAGGGACAACCTTATATAAGTGTTTTCCCTTATAGCATCTTTTTTATATATTTCTAACGCCAAATTAGTGCCCCCCCTCTCTGTTTTAACCCTGTTTCTGTAGTGCAGTGCAGGGGAGAGCCTGGGAGCCTTCCCTCCAGCCTTTCTGTGAGGGAAAATGGCGCTGTGTGCTGAGGAGATAGGCCCCGCCCCTTTTTCGGCGGCCTCGTCTCCCGCTCTTAACGGATTCTGGCAGGGGTTAAATATCTCCATATAGCCCCCGGAGGCTATATGTGAGGTATTTTTAGCCAAACAAGGTTTTCATTTGCCTCCCAGGGCGCCCCCCTCCCAGCGCCCTGCACCCTCAGTGACTGCCGTGTGAAGTGTGCTGAGAGGAAAATGGCGCACAGCTGCAGTGCTGTGCGCTACCTTAAGAAGACTGAGGAGTCTTCTGCCGCCGATTCTGGACCTCTTCTCGTTTCAGCATCTGCAAGGGGGCCGGCGGCGAGGCTCCGGTGACCATCCAGGCTGTACCTGTGATCGTCCCTCTGGAGCTAATGTCCAGTAGCCAAGAAGCCAATCCATCCTGCACGCAGGTGAGTTCACTTCTTCTCCCCTAAGTCCCTCGTTGCAGTGATCCTGTTGCCAGCAGGACTCACTGTAAAATAAAAAACCTAAGCTAAACTTTTCTAAGCAGCTCTTTAGGAGAGCCACCTAGATTGCACCCTTCTCGGCCGGGCACAAAAATCTAACTGAGGCTTGGAGGAGGGTCATAGGGGGAGGAGCCAGTGCACACCACCTGATCCTAAAGCTTTACTTTTTGTGCCCTGTCTCCTGCGGAGCCACTATCCCCCATGGTCCTTTCAGGAACCCCAGCATCCACTAGGACGATAGAGAAAAACATTTCACAGATACATTTACAACGTTTCACCTGGTCATTCCTGTGTCTTTCAGTGAATGACCTCCCAATTTATTAACCGTTACCTCAGGCTTACCATCAGTCCTAATGATCACCTTTCCTGACTATATATTATGGGTGTGGCCCAAAATCCTTCCTATATGATCCCTGATTATAATTTGGTGTGTCATAACTTTTGCTCATTTTCATGTCTAGGGGGTCTGATTTTATGTGGGCTGTTGCAGTTACTGGCATAATGCCCTTCTCTTTTGCACAGATCACAAATCCTTAAGTTCCTCCATGTGCCAATGGCCTGGGGTTTTGGTTGATTTGATGCCTCCTCAAACGCTTGGATGCTCATCACCATCAACCGCTTTCCCTGTACCTACCTGATTCCTTGGATGCCATGATTATGTCGTTGTCTAGGGAGTTGATATACCTTCTGTGAATCTTTGATCATACAGTTAGATCTTTCCTAGGATCTGGGTAATCAGACATGATTGATCTCAATTCTGTCCGGGACCAGGGACGGCGCATTGCACTGTCCTTGACGGGAATGGTTCCCTGATCGTCAGTCTTCCCATTGGGGACTGTGATCACCCTGACAGGACTAAACTCAATTACATCACCTTGTTTTGGTCTTACAATATGGGGTACATTTGTTTGTGCGTGATATAAAACATTGTACGTACCTGTGGACACGACCTCACCTGACCCTCCGTTAGGGGGTTTGATTATTGCCTTTACCAATTTGGTCGCGTCCACCTGGATGTCTTGTAGGATGGCTGCTGGAAGAGATGCCGACATCGTTCTGGGCTCACTTTCTTGCTGATAATTCTGAGGGAAGTTTGACATGGGGTGCGACTTGCACAGGTTAACATTTGTGATTTTTACACTTTCATTTTTATAAACATTATTACATTTGTTACTTTCGTTCTTAATACAGTTACTAAGTGCATTTTTATCATACAACATTGTGCCATTTCTCTGCAACCATAATCCTCTTCATTGCCATGTCTCTCCTCTCAAGATGAAAGTTAGATATGTAAGTTACATTTCTTTGCATTTCACTTTCCTGTTGCCATAACTGCAAACAATCATCATGTTTAACTCGTTGTTTCCAGGATTTTATGAGACTGATCCTTTGCCTTAAATTATGCAACACCTCTGAGTCAAAACTACCTATCCCGGGAAATGGTGCCTTATCCCCCGCAGTCATTCGTGTCCATTCATCACAAAAGGTCTCAGTGTGGGGACCATATTTCCCCCACATTACTAACCGAGCAGACCCTCGGGGTCTGCAAGCCTCTGGAGTCTGAATCCTGACCTCCGACCGTCTCTGTGTTGTGCACTTGGCTGCCATTGTGGACCTTTTTAACACAGAAAAACTTCCTAAAATGCACCAAACACAGAACTTCGTTGGAAATCCTTAAAGCTCTTCCACTGAACTTCTTCTGCTCCGGGTATCTCCGGTCCGCCTTCTAGCAGACACGTGTAGCCGTTGCAGGCCCTATCTCTAGAGATTTTCCTGAGAAAATTCCCTTCCTTTTTCTTTACACAAATCACGCTTGCATGTGCTCCCTACAACACGTATGAGGGCAAGATTTACGCATGGATATACGACCTCATATCACGTTGCGTTATTGGTCACACATACAACCGTGCGGTCCAATCGTACCACTTATAGACACTTGTTGCCCATAAATGGTAGGATCATTGGAGTCTCCCTACTGTGCTCCAAAACAGCCAGAGCGTAATACAACGAAAACTTTATCACACTCTGTTGCACGTTTTCACTCAGACCGTGCTCATCACGTTCCACTAAAGATCACACAGATCACAAAGTCCACAAAGCGGAATTCAATACCGTTTTATCACATAGATCACAAAGTCCACAAAGCGGGATTCAATACACTCATACCGTTTTCAACCCACTATCATTCTTATAGTTTTCTGATCAGAAAAATCATTTCCCGTAGTCTGATAGCTCTCCCCAGAGGCGTTACAGTAAAGTAAGGTATTTAAACTAAATTTTTGGAAACTGAACAAATGTGTGCTATTGTCTTGTGGCTTCTGTATCGCCTTACTATAAATGTAAGCGATATTTCACTATATAAACGCTTACCAAACACCACACAGTATCTTCTATGCTGTGTGCTTGTTTTTTTTCAATTACTCCCTTACCTTTTTTTTTTTTTTTAACTAGCAGCAAATTTTCTCAGCACGTTATCAATGCAAATGGCAAACAGGAAGGTGAGATATGTGAAAGTACACAGATGAAAATGCAATTCTAAATTAATCTAATAACATACATTGATGTAAGCACAGACATATAGACATTACATATATGTACTAATCACTTATTACATATATGAGACCTTATTCAGTGCTTCCAATTTGCATTTCAATGGCCCATCTCACAACTAGCAGAGAATCCTAGAATCTTGGAGGTGAGAGGGGAAAAAGAAAAAAAACAACAAAAAACAAAACAACAACTTTCATTAAGCCCTATCTGAACTATTTATAATTGACTATGACACTGGTTAAATAAATGCATTGGTAACTCATAAATGGTGATTTTTTATTTTTTTATTTTTATTTATTTTTTTATTTTTTTGACAATGGATGGCTGATTATTTCCTGAGTCAACTGAAAAGCAGCCGTTAAAAAAAAGAAAAGAAGATTTGACCTTCCCAAAATGGCCGCTGCTCCTCCCCCTTCCACCTCCATGAGGGTCACACAAAATGGTGGACAGACCATGCGGCCTCTCCTGCCATAAAGAAAATCACCATGCTAGCTCCCAAAGTAACTTTTAAATGTACTTTTAAACCTACTTAAACAGATAAACAATCTAATCTTAATCAAACACGATATGATCCATTTGAACCTGGTTTTGCGACAATAAAAATACATTTTAGCATCTTAAATATTATGAGAAACGCCTTGTCCCTTAAAATTTCCTATCAGCGTCTTACTGATACCACAATACATTAACGTGGGTGTTTTTTTTTTGTGTTTTTTTTCAGCATTTTGCGAGATGTCCATCATTAGCCGGTCAATTACAGCCGCGTTTGTAATGTACAGTGCATCATTAAGATCGTGATATCGCGGACCAGAGCCCCCATCTAACAAAGCTAAATATTTATCTTATTAAAAACACGTTAAAGGTTAAAGAACACAGTACGCAATTGGCGCAAAAAGTACCGCAAGGGTACTCCCTTAACTATACCTTAAGGAATGTACTTATACTGTAAACCTCTGTGTAGTGGTAGAGTGTAAATGCAACACAGTATAACCTTATTACCTCAAAAGCTGTTCGAGCGTCACCGACGCTCTGAGATTACTTAATACTATAAGAAATACACAGATACCGTGCTCAGGGTCCAACGCCTAAATATATATTATGAATGATATACTTGCAAAAGAATTTAACACAATACAAGCCATACACTACAATATAACATAGACTACCTAACCAGATAACTACACGGGAAATACAATACAATACAATTACGTTTAAGGGAAAATAAGAGGGGGAGGGGAGAAGAGAGAGAGAGAAAGAAATGGCTCACAATAACAAGAAGACAAATATGATTGCAGAGAAAGCTTACACATGTGAGGAACAATCGCTGCGCAGTCAGTCAATGCTGAGAATCTTTGTTTAGAAAGTACTTGAGCTTACCCATGCTGCCTGTCCCTATATACACGACACCCAGCAACACAATTGTCCCTACAATGCCGCATGGGGCAGAAGCTAGACTCCATTTTGGGAAAACTCCACTTGATTCCAAAGACTACACCACATGGCTGAAAGGGGGAGGGGAAAATACCCGGCAGCAGCCATTTTAGATTTGCAGGTCCAAACACATGGCACTCTCTACTACACCACAATCACATAGCAGAAAACACAAGACTCCATTTTATTCCAAAATGTCCAAGCCTCAAAACAATGCATATGTTCTGATTTTACAATTCCAAACAATCTAAATCACCTTTCACAATGTAATCCAACTTCCTAGAACCATCTTATAATTTCACATTCCAAACAACTTCAGTATCTCAATAACCAGAGCATATTCATCACAAGACCAGATCACAATGTAATTAACACAAACGTAACTGCATGGTGGTATTTATGATTAACAAGATATATAGTATAACTAACCAGCACAATCTATTTTAAATCTCCATTAGGCAAACAAATACCACAAATACTATGCTACAGATTGTATACTGTTCCAATTCATCACAGACTTCACAGAGTATCCACAAACACCCAACAATCACACAACTGCCCAAACCTCGTTAACCTTAAGCCATTTGTATTTCCAAACTAACTAATCTATGCCAACCATTCTACAACTACATTGCTACAAACACATATTTAAAACTATTCTATGCCAATCAGCCATGAGATATTGAGATGATACTTAGTCTTTTCTAAGGAGCCCGGTGATGATCCAGCCATGCTTGCTGTGTGCTTTGTTCTGAGTGTAGCTACATTACATCTGTTCTCTGAGGCCACACCTGACCACTACCTTCCTGTTTGACCAGTACCTGGGGGAGGGGTCTTTCTTTCTTTGTATATGCTGATCAGGTTCAGCCCTGAAAACTTAGTAAAAGGTTGTCTTGAGCATCCATTGTTCTAACAATGTGATCTTAGCTTTTATACATATAATCATATCTGCTGCAATGTCCCACAACTTCACAACCAGCATCAAACTAACCCACACATCATTCTGCTTGCTTCAATACCAAACATGATGGGCACATCTGGTTCTGTTCAAATGATACGTATTCATGACATCAATTCATCAGCCAATTCTAAATCTCCATGATGTCTGGTGCTTGACATTATTATAACCATGTACTGTATGAAACAAGCGCCGAATCCATCTCCGTGCCATGTCCGAGCAAATGCGTGTGTTTCCATATATTGCTGTGCTCGCTGCGCATATTTGCAAGTATAGCGACTTAAATGTGTGTGTGGTTTGAATGTTCTCTCTATGTAATATTTTTGACTTTGACAGCGGCCTAGGTGACAAATAAGTGACCATAAACATGCACAACAACATGACTCCATAGCATGCCATGTATTGCCTGTGTATTGGGGGTAATTCCAAGTTGATCGCAGCAGGATTTTTGATAGCAATTGGGCAAAACCATGTGCACTGCAGGGGGGGCAGATATAACATGTGCAGAGAGAGTTAGATTTGGGAGGGTTATTTTATTTCTGTGCAGGGTAAATACTGGCTGCTTTATTTTTACACTGCAAATTAGATTGCAGATTGAACACACCCCACCCAAATCTAACTCTCTCTGCACATGTTATATCTGCCTCCCCTGCAGTGCACATGGTTTTGCCCAATTGCTATCAAAAATCCTGCTGCGATCAACTTGGAATTACTCCCATTGTGTGGTCGTTTCCTCACAGATGTCTGAGCAATGTTATTTACTGCAATGGATGTTTGGGAGCTTTCCACAGTTGACACACATTTTCTTACATACAAAAATTATACGAGACCCAATGATGTTAGGGACACAGGAAATCTTAAAAAAAAAAATGTTTTATTCATCACTGAAGCAGACATTTTAGTGCACATATATTTGAGGTTTGCAAGTTACAATTTTTTCAGAAAACAGGGATCAATTGGTTTCTGTAGTTACTTGTTTGTAATTTAAAATAAAAAAAAATCTTTAAAAAAAAAAAAACTACTTCAAATGTGTCTATTTCCATGTGTAAGTGAACCAAGTGATTAATGAATACTCACCTATGTTTTAGAAATAAGGCTACAAAAAAAACTGCAATGAGGTCCTCTGATAATGATCTACTCCAATGGCAATTAATAGGCTAGCTCACTGCCATCATTTAGAAATAATTAGCTAGAAATCTCTGTGATATACTGTTCAGGCAGGTTCTAATGAAAAAACCCAAACAAACATAATCCAACAGTATTTAGGCGAGTATCCAAAAATGGGTGGTTCCTGTAATTAGATAGCTTGTGACCTTGCCTAACATGTGACAATGGTAAACTGTGTGCCTAGGATGGATAGAAAACACAGCTTATTTTTTCCTTGCTCGTAGAACACAAGCTGATTTATATTGGGTAAGTTTGAGTATCACATTGTAACAAATATTGGGCAAAATACCTACAGGTGTATAGTAATTTGTTGGTGATCCACTTAGTACATATAACTGTAAAATAAAGGATACAAATAGATCATGGCTGGCAGGGCACTCTTAAAAAAAAATAAAAAAATGCTTGCAGCGAAACATCTCTCTCTCTATATAGAGTAAAAAATTCGAACCCCAAAACAATATGGAGACGGAATATACTAAAAAACAAATGCTCAAGTGTCCAGTTAATAGGCTTACTACACCACAGTACAAGGTCACTTGTCTTTACATCAGTTCTCAATTGTCATTATGTACAGGGAAATTACATTTTATTATTTCTTTGCTTATGCTTTTTTTGGTATGGTGTATTATTTATCGTAATCGATGCGTTACCACATAAATCACTGAAGCTCTTGTTTTGCCTGCATTTATCCCATCACTCGTGCACCTTCTTTCCATACTATAATGGGGGGTAGCTTAATTACTGCTGCCAATAGCTTTGCCGGGGGTGTCCTATTGGACCCAATGCCTCAATTATCCCCCGATGCCCGCTGACATACTACTCCCACTAGTCAGTGTCACCAGCCCTGCTGCCCACCTTCCCTCGCCACTCCGGTGACTGTCCCCAGTCCACAACCCCAACAGCAGACTGCTGTGGTTATACCTGTGGCCAGAGTCCCTCGTCAGCCTGATCGGGAAATATGCTTCACATAATCCCTGAGCAGCAGCCAACGGATCCACGATAACACATGGGTCCGGGAAGTTATCCCAGATCACGTGTTATCACACATGGGGGCAAAAAAGCTTCGGGACTAATGGGATATCCCCAAAATGTGTGTTATTATTTGTTTTGAGTTCTACCTTTTTATATATAGATGCTAATAAATGTAAGTTTATTACAATAATTTCTGCAAAGGATTGCCCCCAAACGCAGTACTATTTATATCCTTCTTTTTGCATTTAAGTACTACTATTAGTACCATTTGCACATACACGTCTCCTTATTATGGCAGATTAAATCTGAAATTACAGCAAGGGTGGTACCTTGAAGATTACAACATATAATCTAGTCCGTGCTTTTGTCCATCGTGAATGAATACTATGGTAGAGTGGTAAGCAGAGAGCAATGTATGCCTGGCATTGTATGTACATTTGCTGTGCTACTATTCTTTGGCGTTTAAGCAAAGACTAAAACGGACAATGACATTTAACAAGCAAACCTGAAAGGCAGAAAGACTGGGTCAGTTACCCAGCAGCTAATCGGCAATGTTTCCATTTCACCATCAATAAATAAGATTTGATTTGTAGAACCTATATACACACACACATCTATTACAGTTTTTACAAGATATACAGATATGATATGATGGAGTTTGATCATAAGGATTTGGCTAAAAGCAACTCACAATATGAACAGACACCAGAATCATCAGGCGTATAATGTAGTATATCATTCAGAGAAACACTGGTGGCAGATAACCTTCAAGGGACCAAGCTTATATTATCCATCATCTTATATTAGAATATGGGCCTATACCTACACTGTTTAGTTTCATAGCAGTGTGGCTTCCACACAATCCTTTTCACATCAGCACCATCAAGTATGTCTACCTTAAACAGTCTTCTGCAGTGCAGATCTGGTACATGTACAGGATGCGGGCGGGATACAGACAGTCAAAATCCCGCCAGTAAGGACGGGGAAGGGGGGGTGTTAGGCTGCAGGAGATGGTTAGGCTGCGCGAGTGGACAATTAGGGGTCAGTCTGGATTGGCTTGTTAAACCATTTTAATCACTGACACGGGATTATCAGTCAACATCATGAGATTGAAATGAGGGACATAAGTGCTTAATTGGTACCATCAGAAAGAAGGTAAAATTGTAATCTGCATTAAAAAAAAAGCTTCTTCTCTTGGACCTTGATAAGGTTATTTATGTCCTTGTATAAGATTACGAGGAGGATGATACAGGAAGTTAATCTGATTGCTTATTACTGGGTAAGGAAAATACTTTTTCCTTCACAGCAATGATACATTGACATCTGCCTTGCTGGGCTTTGTTCCTTCCCCTGGATCAGCTCAGCAAGCCTACAGGTTGAAAACATTTCATCTGAGGACTTCTCACAAGCTCTAGGCCTGTACTAAGAAGGCTTGTTGATCAACCCAAATGAAAATGCATTGAAGTAT
This sequence comes from Pseudophryne corroboree, assembly GCF_028390025.1. Taxonomy (NCBI): domain Eukaryota; kingdom Metazoa; phylum Chordata; class Amphibia; order Anura; family Myobatrachidae; genus Pseudophryne; species Pseudophryne corroboree. Next base: position 715,651,642 of record NC_086447.1, read on the forward strand.
AACATGCTGGGAAAGTTGGGTGAGGCACAGTATATAACAAGGAGGCCGAGGAAATATTTTAGGCTCACAGATCAGTAACACATGCTACGGTGGGAGGCACTGCACGGGTCACTGCCTCTTATTATACCTAAAGGCCCGTACACACTGGTCGATGTATCGGCCGTTCTCTTGAACGGCCGATACATCGCGGGACCGTCGGCCAGTGTGTACGGGCGATACGTCTGTGAACTCCGTCGTTCACAGACGTATCGCGTCGGCCGCGCAGCACAGCCGACAGCCAATATATCTAACGATATATTGGCCCGTCGCTGTGTGTGTACGGGGCGGTCGTCCGACCGCATGTACACATGCTGCGGCGCCTGGCGGTGATTGACAGGTGAACTGGGCGGGCGCTCGCGCCCGCCCGGTTCATGACGTCAGTCCCCCGACGGATCGGGCTGTGTGTATGCACAGCACACTGCCCGATCCGTACATAGATATATCTGCAGATCAATCTGCAGATATATCTAATAGTGTGTACCCACCTTAAGTCTACCTGCCTGTGCAGCTACCTGGAAGATGTGCAGGAAACAATTTGGCTAATTGACCTGCTAAAATAATAGTTACAGATTAAATTTATATGTTCAAAATTAACGAGTCACACTGAGCTGGCCTATTGGAGTCAGGGAGCTCACTAATGGAAGGGCTGGCTCTGGATATCTACAGGCAATTAACTGCGATGACTGATACAGAGATGTTGCAGTATTAGGAGATACAGGACAGAGGCCGTGCTGTGACCGATTGCTATGTTACAGATCATACACAAGCTATGTGCTGCTCCCTCCGCTGCTCTTCCCTGAGCTGCTGCTCTTCTGCATGCGACTAGCACTGGGCTGGCGTGGCACTCTCTGACTGGAACCTTCGCGGTTACTCCGCTCAGCTGCCCCTTGACTGGAGCTTGTTGGAGGATTCAGTTTGTTTCTCCCTGTGGCAAGAGAATGAGGCATTAACAATGAAATAGAAGTAACACAGACATAGTAAGCATTGTTAATGTTCCTTAAACAAGAAAATAAATAAAAAATAGGTTGGATAGAGTCATCAGTCTGAAATTTTGACAATTTGTTTCATGTGCCTTTGTAATACTAGAAATGTAGTTGTATGAAAAGACAATTAGATGAAGTCTGGGGGATTGGATTTCTAGGACTGTGCAAATAAGACTTTTATCCATTTAATAGTTAATAATTTCCCCTCTATGAGCAATATTAAATGGCCAAGTCTGATAATGGATGCAGCAAATTCCTTCAGGAATACTGGCCTCTTGCTCTTACTGCAGGCTTTGCAGTACGTGGTTGTGCAGAGTAAGGCCACAATACTGGCCCTGCCTTCTACAAGGTGTGTACTAGCTCTCTCACTTTACCGGTACAGAGACAGAAGCAGTGTCCACATACGCGCTTTTAAAATGTACGCTTGCCCCGTCTGCAGCGGCAGTGCAGCCATGCCTTTCTTGTGACCTTTATAAGAGTATTGAGCTCATCAATAAATTTATAATATCGTTAGTTTACAGTATAGGGTGCATGATTTAATCACTATCACTTTATATTGTGCATATATAATTTACAAAATTTATGGTTGAGGCGTATTTGAATTAGGGAACCCACAAAATATTAGTCTTCAGTCCCAGAAGACTAACATCCCCGCATTGCCTTTGGGGGAGAATTAACGCAACTGGCCTCAAGTTTTCTGCTTTCCAATTAGCCATGGAAATTAAGCAGCATTATCTTCCCATAGTATTTACTGTGGCTTTTTCTTGCAGTCCCTGAGCGGGTGAAGGTTTGGAAAATTCATAATTTTAAAAAAGGTAAAAATTTTGGGACTTGATTCGGATCACCTGGGACACCCCCATAATGATTAATTAGGCACTTAAAGTTTTAAGTAGCTTCATTTGGCCAATAATAATATTCTGCAAAATGCAGAATAATAGATTGATTAATGTGGGAGAGGTATGGGGGGGGGGGGGGGGGGGTATTTATGCTACAGGTCTTTTCAGGTGGGAGTTACAGGTGTTTTAAACAAATGCTTGAAAAGTGGCTAAAATAGACAGCCATTTGACACCTTTCAAGAGTCCCAATTACTTTGATTTTTTTGGCCACTAATATACTTATTTACTGTTATCCAATGTTAATGTGTACTTTTTGGGGGTACAGGCTGATTACCCCATTATTCCCACACTTAACGCCCCTAACATCATAGAAAATAACAGAACTTTTTATAATTGGATTGAGTGTTAATTGGGAGTGTGCATAGCCACACTGCGATATTACTGCCCAATAGCCTGGTTTATTCAAGCCACAGTAAACACATTTTATAGTGGACAATTGAATATGCCCCTAAATCACATTTTTTTGTGAAAACCAAAATAATGTTTTCTTCATTGAGAACAATACAGAATATCTTCATGATTTTCTTTTTCGTCTAAGGAACCCAGTCTCCTACAGCTGCAAACTAGAGAAAAAGATTTCTTTGGCTACAAATGCACGTTTATTAAATGAAACATAATTCCACCAATAGCTTTATTTGTAAATGATCTAGCTCAGAGGTTCCCAAACCCTTCCATTACAGTCCAGGTTTCAAGGATATCCATGCTTGAGCCCAGATGGTTAAATCAAAATAGACTGAGCTACTAATACCGCTTTCACATCGCAATGCCGGGTCGCACTCGGGAATTGAAAACGGGTCCTTCCCGGGTGAGACCCGGCATTGGACACTTTCAAACTGGCATCCCGACCCGGCAATATGCCAGGTCGGTTTGTCATCGGGGTGGGGACGGTGCCAACAACGGGGGCGGCGCTGGGAGATGAGATCATCTCCACCGCCTCTGTTTATGCTGTGAACGGGTCCCGGGTCGTCCTGGCAACCCGTTCATACTGCACCTGACCCGATAATAACCCGGGAACAACCCTTCTTTATTCCTGTGTTGAGTTACCAGGGCACGCGACCCGGGAATTTATCAGTGACCCCTTTCACACCGCACAGCGACTCGGCAATATACCGGGTTTTTTGTGCGGTGTGAAAAGGGTATTATTAAGTAAATGGTGCTCAATCCTGGATATCCTTAAAACCTGGACTTTAATGGCAAAGTTTGTGAACGCAGAATGAACGCAAGTATTGAGTAAAGGAACATTAGCAACACTAATTCACAAGAGTTGTCTTATATGCAGTGACTAGTAAGCCAGCCAATTTAATGAAGAGCCACAAAGCAAGCATTAGCCACCTCTGTCTAGCTGTACCCATTACCAAGCTCTGGTACTACTGCTGAGGAAAGCACGCAGATGGGAGATGTATACAAGCATACATGACTGACACTAAATGTATTACTGCAAACGTTTACTGGTGTGTACATACATTTTCATATTAAATAGGACTATTTGTTTTGAGTACGATTTATATGAATATATATCTACATTTACACGATTTTCCTCACCAGCCGTTTTTCTTAATAACAGTTCACGGTATCCATCTTTAGCTGCTGTAGATACCTCCAATGTATATACTTTCATAGGCATTTGATGTATAAATGTGGTAAAAGGGAAATAAAGCAGGGGGGCTTTTGAGATGTGACACACAAATGTTAAAATATTATAACTAAACCCAGGAAGTATGAATAAACACGTTACTTTGAAAAACGAAAGTAATTTAGCCAATAAGTTTATTTTACAAGATAAAACCATAAAAATACTGCATATCTGTGGTAGAAGTGCTTAAATACACTAGGGAAGCTAAGCTTTATCATGACACTGCACCACCTCGTGTGCACCGTGGTGCAGTGTAATGAAGGACGGAACGAGATGTCATTCCGTCCATTACGCTGAACAGTGTATACGGGTAATCCCGGATGGTCTGGGACAAAGGGAATTTGTACCGACCATTGGGCAGATTGTCCCTCGTTCTTATGTGTGCCTGGCCTTAGACAGCAGTAGTTATAACAGCGGACAATATGCAATCTTAATAATACAGATGAGCTAGGCTCATCCACTAGAAAATTAACGTGGCTAAATTAAACAGGAAACATTGAATATAATTTGCAAGGTAGCCTCAACTGTAAATGTAGGAAAACCGTGGAGAATAATCAGATCAGAAAAACCTCTGTAAAAAGCAAGACCACCAGGCTAAATATTATTTATTAATATGCCACCACCATATTCCATTGTGTTTTACAATTATACAGCAGGTCTGGGTAAAAACAGATAAGAGGTAAGAGGACCCTACTTCCCAGCTTACACTCTATAGACAAAACGATGCACTGATCCTTACAGTTTGACAATTTCCTATATTCTACAGCATTAGTCTGGAACCGTCAAAGTAGCCTACATTTCCCGTGTTCACCACCAATTGCTTTAATATGTTTTGTCACTTTCATTTACTTTAATAAACTTTTAGGGGTCTATTCAGTTAATAAGCCTCATTTATCGCAATGTCTATTTCTCTGTATTGAATTAAAACCTCTCGTTGGGACAGACCATGCAAAAAGAATCTGTTCCAGTGATAAGAAATCTGTTCCGACACTGTTTTCACAAATGCACGTCAGCAACATATACTTTTGTTCACATGCACCAACGCGAGCATATACAGAATGGGTCAGAGGCACTAGTGAGAGCCCTGCACTTCAGCAGACAGCCAGTGGTCTCTTCCTACAGTTCTCCATAACATGTAGAGATGAAGTAATGATTGCTTCTTTCAGCTATAATGTCAATGGGGGCTGCGTTTGTGCACATCCCCACTGAAACCCATGGGGACTATAGGGGATGCAGTAACAATGTCAGTTGTCGTGATCTCGGCATTCAGGATAACGACGTTGAAATCCGGACGGCCGACATCCGCCAGACGGAATCCCAGCACACCGTGTCCACAATACCCATAGAGTGGGAACAGATCCTGTGGCGACCACAAGGGGATTCCACTGCAGGCATTCTGGCAGGTGGGAAGCCGCTGTCGGGATATGGACTTCCGGCATCCCGTCCCCCGGTATTACGTATGCAATCCAGCTATAGGAATGTACATAAATAAATGAAAAATTGGAGAAACCAATTTCTCCAAACTTTACTATACTAAATAAAGAGAAACTATAGTTTAGGCTTTCTCCAGCTAAAATGCTGGACAAAATCCTTTTTAAATTGACTAAACAGACTCCTTAATCTGGTTTCCATCCTGCACATCTGTGTGTCTTTTTACACCCCTCACATTTCTGATACCGTGCATCTCAATTCCATCTGCGACTCTGTTCGTACATGCATGCACAATGAGACTCGGACACATGGCACAGATGAAAAACATCTCTCCACTACCTCCAGCTCAGAATCACTATTAAAAGAAAGCGCAACCATATTGCCCCAATATTCCTTTATCCAATGTTGGTAATATTGCAGGCAAGACTGAGCAACTGGCCGGATTTTGCATTAATAGGCACCTTGATAAATGCAGTCGGAAGATTATGACCTTTGGCCTATATGTCTGGGTACATATCAACTGCACTAACAGGCCCATGTAACAATGGAAGGAATAGAACTGCTCAAACTAACCTATATATCACCACAGCGTCATATCAATATACGTATAATATGAGTCTACAAAGAGTTGTTATATTAAACCCAATAGGTTTGCAGTGAAGATGACCTACTCCCTGTTAACATCCTGCAATCAGAGGTACCTTCAGTGTGCCAGGCCTGCTCCCCACTGACCATCAGATAGTGATACTGAGATGGGAATTCTACACTGACATTGCTTATTATGGGACATCGTCTGTCTGGAAGTCAGACTAAAACTCTACTTTCATTCTATAAAGGACATAAAGACCATCAATCTGCTTCTACTGTACAAGCAGTAAGATTGTGAAATGTAACAATACAATGGATCTGCAGAAAGAAGCCATAAATAACAGGGATATAAATACATGTTTTACCATAGTGAATGCAGAAGTCCTTAACCCATAGAACTAAATAATATGAATGTACATACCAAAGTGAGGAAGCCTGTAATAACTTAGCCCTGGCTGCAGAAGTCAGATCACACCAGGAACCAGAATACTGACAGAACATTTGAACATTTGAATTATCTACTAAAAAGGTTAAAAAAGGTGTTCATATGTCCTTTAATGCAAAAAATAAGAATTTACTCACCGGTAATTCTATTTCTCGTAGTCCGTAGTGGATGCTGGGAACTCCGTAAGGACCATGGGGAATAGCGGGCTCCGAAGGAGGCTGGGCACTCTAGAAAGATTTATGACTACCTGGTGTGCACTGGCCCCTCCCACTATGACCCTCCTCCAAGCCTCAGTTAGGACACTGTGCCCGGACGAGCAGACATAATAAGGAAGGATTTAGAATCCCGGGTAAGACTCATACCAGCCACACCAATCACACCGTATAACTCGTGATACTATATCCAGTTTGACAGTATGAAAACAACGGAGCCTCTCAACAGATGGCTCAACAATAACCCTTTAGTTAACAATAACTATTTACAAGTATTGCAGACAATCCGCACTTGGGATGGGCGCCCAGCATCCACTACGGACTACGAGAAATAGAATTACCGGTGAGTAAATTCTTATTTTCTCTAACGTCCTAGTGGATGCTGGGAACTCCGTAAGGACCATGGGGATTATACCAAAGCTCCCAAACGGGCGGGAGAGTGCGGATGACTCTGTAGCACCGAATGAGAGAACTCCAGGTCCTTCTCAGCCAGGGTATCAAATTTGTAGAATTTTGCAAACGTGTTTGCCCCTGACCAAGTAGCTGCTCGGCAAAGTTGTAAAGCCGAGACCCCTCGGGCAGCCGCCCAATATGAGCCCACCTTCCTTGTGGAATGGGCATTTACAGATTTTGGCTGTGGTATGCCTGCCACAGAATGTGCAAGCTGAATTGTACTAAAATCCAGCGAGCAATAGACTGCTTAGAAGCAGGAGCACCCAGCTTGTTGGGTGCATACAGGATAAACAGCGAGTCAGAGTTTCTGACTCCAGCCGTCCTGGAAACATATATTTTCAGGGCCCTGACAACGTCTAGCAACTTGGAGTCCTCCAATTCACTAGTAGCCGCCGGCACCACAATAGGCTGGTTCAGGTGAAACGCTGACACCACCTTAGGAAGAAATTGGGGACGAGTCCTCAATTCTGCCCTATCCATATGGAAAATCAGATAAGGGCTTTTACATGATAAAGCCGCCAATTCTGACACTCGCCTGGCTGAAGCCAAGGCCAATAACATGACCACTTTCCACGTGAGATATTTTAGATCCACGGTTTTTAGTGGCTCAAACCAATGTGATTTTAAGAAAACTCAACACCACGTTGAGATCCCAAGGTGCCACAGGGGGCACAAACGGGGGCTGAATATGCAGCACTCCTTTCACAATGCCTGAACTTCAGGTACTGAAGCTAATTCTTTTTGAAAGAAAATCGACAGAGCCGAGATTTGTACTTTAATGGAGCCTAGACTTAGGCCCATATTCACTCCTGCTTGCAGGAAATGTAGAAATCGACCTAGTGGAAATTCCTCTGTTGGGGCCTTTTTGGCCTCGCACCATGCAACATATTTCCGCCACATGCGGTGATAATGCTTTGCCGTAACATCTTTCCTGGCTTTAGTAAGCGCAGGAATGACTTCTTCCGGAATACCCTTTTCCTTCAGGATCCGGCGCTCAATCGCCATGCCGTCAAATGCAGCCGCGGTAAGTCTTGGAACAGACAGGGCCCCTGCTGAAGCAGGTCCTGTCTGAGCGGCAGAGGCCATGGGTCCTCTGATATCATTTCCTGAAGTTCCGGGTACCAAGCCCTTCTTGGCCAATCCGGAACCACGAGTATCGTTCTTACTCCTCGCCATCCTATTATTCTCAGTACCTTTGGTATGAGAGGCAGAGTAGGGAACACATAAACCGACTGGTACACCCACGGTGTCACTAGAGCGTCCACAGCTATCGCCTGAGGGTCCCTTGACCTGGCGCAATATCTCTTTAGCTTTTTGTTGAGGCGGGACGCCATCATGTCCACCTGTGGCCTTTCCCAACGGTTTACCAACAGCAGGAAGACTTCTGGATGAAGTCCCCACTCTCCCGGGTGTAGGTCGTGTCTGCTGAGGAAGTCTGCTTCCCAGTTGTCCACTCCCGGAATGAACACTGCTGACAGTGCTAGTACGTGATTTTCCGCCCATCGGAGAATCCTTGTGGCTTCTGCCATTGCCATCCTGCTTTTTGTGCCGCCCTGTCGGGTCACATGGGCGACTGCCGTGATGTTGTCTGAAGGTATCAGTACCGGCTGGTTTTGAAGCAGGGGTCTTGCCTGACTTAGGGCATTGTAAATGGCCCTCAGTTCCAGAATTTTTTTTTTTTGTGTAAACTGTTTTTATTAGTCAAAGCAGTATTCAAAAACCTTACAGAGACATTTTCAAAAGACAAAAGGAGGGCATACAAGAAAATCGCATAGCATATATCCATCAGTACATCACACTAAAGCGCCCTTAACCGAAAAATATCTGTCTGCATTACTGTCATCATTAAAGCTTATAAGGGAAGAGCATAACATCAAAACAGCATCAGTGAATGGGAAAGAGAGAAAGAGAGAAGAGAAGTGAAAAAAAAAAAAAAAAAAAAAAAAAAGGAGGGGGGGAAAAGAGAAGAGAAGAGGAAAAGAGGATAAGTAAGGAAAGGTTAGGATGGGTAGGGTCAGGTGTGTCGGTCTGCGTGGTATGGGCAGACTAATTGGGGAGCGTATGGGTGATCTCCACCAATCCTGAGTCTGGGCCACAGTACTGAAACAGCATTATCGGAATATGGGTATGGGTATAGATAATGATACAGATATGAATATGAATATGGGCCTGTTTTCCAACATGAGGGGGGGGGGGGGTTATGTCGCAATATAGGACCTATACTGCGATGTGTCTTTAAAGTCGTACCAGGGAAACCAAATAGCTATGAAATTGACTGTTTTCCCAGATGAGAAGGAAACCAAATCTTCCATGTCCAAGAAGAGATCAATCTTTGTGAACCACATTTTAATTGAGGGTGGTGTGGAAGATCTCCAAAGAATTGGGATCACCGCTTTAGCAGCGTTGCAAAGGTGTCTTAACAAGGAATGTTTGTAGGAGTGTGTTCCTGCGGGGGTGTGATTAAGGAGCCAGAAACCCGGGTCTCTCGGGATTTTGTCTCCTACTATCTGTTCGGTGCATTCAAATACTTCTGCCCAAAATGGAGTTATAAGAGGGCAATCCCACCAAATATGTATAAAACTCCCTGGGGCAGTTTTGCATCTCCAACACATTCGAAAGAGAGGGAAACATTCTGTTAAGAACACGCGGAGTCCTATACCACCTATATATAAGTTTATAAAGGGTCTCTAGTGTCGAGATGCATAAAGAACTCGCCTGAGCGTTTTTAAACCAGTTCCAGAATTTATATGTAGGGAAGTCTCCTGACTTGACCATAGGCCCTGGAAGTTTCTTCCCTGTGTGACTGCTCCCCAGCCTTGAAGGCTGGCATCCGTGGTCACCAGGACCCAGTCCTGTATGCCGAAACTGCGGCCCTCTAGAAGATGAGCACCCTGCATCCACCACAGTAGAGACACCCTGGTCCTTGGAGACAGGGTTATCATTTGATGCATTTGAAGATGCGATCCCGACCACTTATCTAAGAGGTCTCACGGGAAGGTCCTCGCATGGAACCTGCCGAATGGAATTGCTTCGTATGAAGCCACCATTTTTCCCAGGACTCGTGTGCAACGATGCACCGATACCCTTTTTGGTTTTAGGAGGTCTCTGACTAGAGATGACAGCTCCTTGGCTTTCTCCTGCGGGAGAAACACTTTTTTCAGTTCTGTGTCCAAAATCATCCCCAGGAACAGTAAGCGAGTGGAAGGAACCAGCTGTGACTTTGGAATGTTCAGAATCCAGCCATGCTGTTGTAGCACCTCCTGAGATAGTGCTACTCCGACCAGTAACTGCTCCCTGGACCTTGCCTTTATAAGGAGATCATCCAAGTATGGGATAATAAGAATTTACTTACCGATAATTCTATTTCTCGGAGTCCGTAGTGGATGCTGGGGTTCCTGAAAGGACCATGGGGAATAGCGGCTCCGCAGGAGACAGGGCACAAAAAAGTAAAGCTTTACTAGGTCAGGTGGTGTGCACTGGCTCCTCCCCCTATGACCCTCCTCCAGACTCCAGTTAGGTACTGTGCCCGGACGAGCATACACAATAAGGGAGGCATTTTGAATCCCGGGTAAGACTCATACCAGCCACACCAATCACACCGTACAACTTGTGATCTAAACCCAGTTAACAGTATGACAACAGAAAGGGCCTCTTAAGATGGCTCCTTAACAATAACCCGAATTAGTTAACAATAACTATGTACAAGTATTGCAGATAATCCGCACTTGGGATGGGCGCCCAGCATCCACTACGGACTCCGAGAAATAGAATTATCGGTAAGTAAATTCTTATTTTCTCTATCGTCCTAAGTGGATGCTGGGGTTCCTGAAAGGACCATGGGGATTATACCAAAGCTCCCAAACGGGCGGGAGAGTGCGGATGACTCTGCAGCACCGAATGAGAGAACTCCAGGTCCTCCTTTGCCAGGGTATCAAATTTGTAAAATTTTACAAACGTGTTCTCCCCCGACCACGTAGCTGCTCGGCAGAGTTGTAATGCCGAGACCCCTCGGGCAGCCGCCCAAGATGAGCCCACCTTCCTTGTGGAGTGGGCTTTTACAGTTTTAGGCTGTGGCAGGCCTGCCAGAGAATGTGCAAGTTGAATTGTGTTACAAATCCAACGAGCAATCGACTGCTTAGAAGCAGGTGCGCCCAACTTGTTGGGTGCATACAATATAAACAGCGAGTCAGATTTTCTGACTCCAGCCGTCCTTGCAATGTATATTTTTAAGGCTCTGACAACGTCCAACAACTTGGAGTCCTCCAAGTCGCTAGTGGCCGCAGGCACCACAATAGGTTGGTTCAGATGAAATGCTGATACCACTTTAGGGAGAAAATGCGGACGAGTCCGCAGTTCTGCCCTATCCGAATGGAAGATTAGATAAGGACTTTTATAAGATAAAGCCGCCAATTCAGATACTCTCCTGGCAGAGGCCAGGGCTAGTAACATAGTCACTTTCAATGTGAGATATTTCAAATCCACCTTTTTCAATGGTTCAAACCAATGGGATTTGAGGAAATCTAAAACTACATTTAGATCCCACGGTGCCACCGGAGGCACCACAGGAGGCTGTATATGCAGTACTCCCTTGACAAAAGTCTGGACCTCAGGGACAGAGGCCAATTCTTTTTGGAAGAATATTGACAGGGCCGAAATTTGAACCTTAATGGATCCCAATTTGAGACCCATAGATAATCCTGATTGCAGGAAATGTAGGAAACGACCCAGTTGGAATTCCTCCGTCGGAACCCTCCGATCCTCGCACCACGCTACATATTTTCGCCAAATGCGGTGATAATGTTTCACGGTGACTTCCTTCCGTGCCTTAATCAAGGTAGGAATGACTTCTTCTGGAATGCCTTTCCCTTTTAGGATCTGGCGTTCAACCGCCATGCCGTCAAACGCAGCCGCGGTAAGTCTTGAAAAAGACAGGGACCCTGCTGTAGCAGGTCCCTTCTCAGAGGTAGAGGCCACGGTTCGTCCGTGAGCATCTCTTGAAGTTCCGGATACCAAGTCCTTCTCGGCCAATCCGGAACCACTAGTATTGTTCTTACTCTTCTTTGCCGTATGATCTTCAATACCTTTGGTATGAGCGGCAGAGGAGGAAACACATACACTGACTGGTACACCCAAGGAGTTACCAGTGCGTCCACAGCTATTGCCTGTGGATCTCTTGACCTGGCGCAATATTTGTCCAGTTTCTTGTTGAGGCGAGACGCCATCATGTCTACAATTGGTCTTTCCCAACGGTCTATTAACATGTTGAAGACTTCTGGATGTAGACCCCACTCTCCCGGATGAAGATCGTGTCTGCTGAGGAAGTCTGCTTCCCAGTTGTCCACGCCCGGGATGAACACTGCTGACAGTGCTATCACGTGATTCTCCGCCCAGCGAAGAATCTTGGCAGCTTCTGCCATTGCACTCCTGCTTCTTGTGCCGCCCTGCCTGTTTACATGGGCGACCGCCGTGATGTTGTCCGACTGAATCAACACCGGCTTTCCTTGCAGGAGAAGTTCCGCCTGGCTTAGAGCATTGTAGATTGCTCTTAGTTCCAGAATGTTTATGTGAAGAGACTTTTCCAGACTCGTCCATACTCCCTGGAAGTTTCTTCCTTGTGTGACTGCTCCCCAGCCTCTCAGGCTGGCGTCCGTGGTCACCAGGATCCAATCCTGAATGCCGAATCTGCGGCCTTCTAATAGGTGAGCCTTCTGCAACCACCACAGAAGTGACACCCTTGTCTTTGGTGACAGGGTTATTCGCAGGTGCATCTGCAGATGCGACCCTGACCATTTGTCCAACAGATCCCTTTGGAATATTCTTGCATGGAATCTGCCGAATGGAATTGCTTCGTAAGAAGCCACCATTTTTCCCAGGACTCTTGTGCATTGATGTACTGACACTTTTCCTGGTTTTAGGAGGTTCCTGACCAGATCGGATAACTCCTTGGCTTTTTCCTCTGGAAGGAAAACCTTTTTCTGAACCGTGTCCAGAATCATTCCTAGGAACAGCAGACGAGTTGTCGGGATTAAATGGGATTTTGGAATATTCAGAATCCACCCGTGTTGTCTTAGCACCTCACCTAAACTAAACTTTCTCTAAGCAGCTCTTTAGGAGAGCCACCTAGATTGCACCCTTCTCGTTCGGGCACAAAATCTAACTGGAGTCTGGAGGAGGGTCATAGGGGGAGGAGCCAGTGCACACCACCTGACCTAGTAAAGCTTTACTTTTTTGTGCCCTGTCTCCTGCGGAGCCGCTATTCCCCATGGTCCTTTCAGGAACCCCAGCATCCACTTAGGACGATAGAGAAAAATAAAAACTCCCTTTTTTTTTGAAGGAGTATCATCATTTCTGCCATTACCTTGGTAAACACCCTCGGTGCCGTGGACAGTCCAAACCGTAGTGTCTGGAATTGGTAATGGCAATCCTGTACCACAATCTGAGGTACTCCTGGTGAGGAAGGTAAATAGGGACATGCAGGTAAGCATCCTTGATGTCCAGGGATACCATGTAATCCCCCTCGTCCAGGCTTGCAATAACCGCCCTGAGCGATTCCATCTTGAACTTTGTTATGTAAGTGTTCAAGGATTTCCATTTTAAAATGGGTCTCACCGAACCGGCTGGTTTCGGTACCACAAACAGTGTGGAATAGTAACCCCGTCCTTGTTGAAGTAGGGGCACCTTGACTATCACCTGCTGGGAATACAGCTTGTGAATTGCCTCTAGCACAGCCTCCCTGCCTGAGGGAGTTGTCGGCAAGGCAGATTTGAGTAAACGGCGGGGGGGAGACGCCTCGACTTCCAGCTTGTACCCCTGAGATACTACTTGAAGGATCCAGGGATCCACCTGTGAGCGAGCCCACTGATCGCTGAAATTTTTGAGGCGGCCCCCCACCGTACCTGGCTACGCCTGTGGAGCCCCCGCGTCATGCGGTGGACTCAGAGGAAGCAGGGGAAGAATTTTGATTCTGGGGACTGGCTGCTGGTGCAGCTTTTTCCCTCTTCCCTCGTTTGACCCGCCTGCTTTTTTGAAGCCGAAAGGACTGTACCTGATAATACAGTGCGTTTCTTAGGCTGTGAGGAAACCTGAGGTAAAATATTTTCATCCCAGCTGTTGCTGTGGATACGAGGTCCCAGAGACCATCCCCAACCAATTCCTCACCCTTATAAGGCTCTATGTGCCTTTTAAAGTCAGCATCACCTGTCCAGTGTCGGGTCTCCAATACCCTCCTTACAGAATGGGCATTGCAATAATTCAGGATGCCAGCCGGCAAAATATTCCTCTGTGCATCCCTCATATATAAGACGACGTCTTATGTTCGCAAAATAGTATCCCTATTTGAAAGGGGTACAGACCACGCTGCAGCAGTCTGCAGGTCTCAGTCTAGTACCTGAGTGTGTAATTACAGACTTCAGGATAGCCTCCTGCTATTTATCAGCAGGTACCTTCAAAGTGACCGTATCCTAAGACGGCAGTGCCACCTTGACAAACGTGTGAGCGCCTTATCCACCCTAGGGGATATCTCCCAGCGTAACTTATCCTCTGGCGGGAAAGGGTACGCCATCAGTAACTTGTTAGAAATTACCAGTTTCTTATCGGGGAAACCCACGCTTTTTCACACTTCATTCACTCATTTGATGGGGGAACAAAACACTGCCTGCTTTTTCTCCCCACACATAAAACCCTTTGTTTTTAGTGGTACTTGGGTTAATGTCAGAAATGTGTAACACATTTTATATTGCCGGGATCATGTAACGGATGTTCCTAGTGGATTGTGTATATGTCTCAACCTCGTCGACACTGGAGTCAGACTCCGTGTCGACATCTGTGTCTGCCATCTGAGGGAGCGTTGATGGCCTTTGAGACGTCTGGACAGGCGCGGGCTGAGAAGCCGGCTGTCCCATAGCTGTTACGATATCCAGCCTTTTATGTAAGGAGTTGACACTGTCGGTTAATACCTTCCACCTATCCATCCACTCTGGTGTCGGCCCACAGGGGCGACATCTCATTTATCGGCATCTGCTCCGCCTCCACATAAGTCTCCTCATCAAACATGTCGACACAGCCGTACCGACACACCGCACACACACAAGGAATGCTCCAATGAGGACAGGACCCACAAAAGCCCTTTGGGGGGACAGAGTGAGAGTATGCCAGCACACACCAGAGCGCCACATAATGCAGGGACTAACTGAGTTATGTCCCCTATAGCTGCTTTTATATAATTTATACTGCGCCTAAATTTAGTGCCCCCCCTCTCTGTTTTAACCCTGTTCTGTAGTGTAGACTGCAGGGGAGAGCCAGGGAGCTTCCCTCCAACGGAGCTGTGAGGGAAAAATGGCGCCAGTGTGCTGAGGCGATAGGCTCCGCCCCTTTTTCGCAGACTTTTCTCCCGCATTTTTATGGAATCTGGCAGGGGTTAATATACATCCATATAGCCCTGGGGGTTATATGTGATGTATTTTTGCCAGCCAAGGTGTTTATATTGCAGCTCAGGGCGCCCCCCCCAGCGCCCTGCACCCATCAGTGACCGGAGTGTGTGGTGTGCATGAGGAGCAATGGCGCACAGCTGCAGTGCTGTGCGCTACCTTGGTGAAGACTGATGTCTTCTGCCGCCGTTTTTCCGGACCTCTTCTGGCTCTGTAAGGGGGACGGCGGCGTGGCTCCGGGACCGAACACCAAGGACTGGGCCTGCGGTCGATCCCTCTGGAGCTAATGGTGTCCAGTAGCCTAAGAAGCCCAATCCGGCTGCAAGCAGGCGAGTTCGCTTCTTCTCCCCTTAGTCCCTCGCTGCAGTGAGCCTGTTGCCAGCAGGTCTCACTGAAAATAAAAAACCTAAATCTATACTTTCTTTCTAAGGGCTCAGGAGAGCCCCTAGTGTGCATCCAACCTCGGCCGGGCACAAGATCTAACTGAGGCTTGGAGGAGGGTCATAGTGGGAGGGGCCAGTGCACACCAGGTAGTCATAAATCTTTCTAGAGTGCCCAGCCTCCTTCGGAGCCCGCTATTCCCCATGGTCCTTACGGAGTTCCCAGCATCCACTAGGACGTTAGAGAAATAGAGGTACAATGGTGCCATTGTATTACTATTATAACTGCCAATAATTGCTTAAATACTATAAAGTGCACCTGTCTATGTAAATTATTACTTTTTTATACAATGGTTTATGTAATAGAACACACATAACACGTCCTGTCAATAAATAAGTTGTATAGTATGATTAGTATAATACTTTCTAAATCTGTCTCTTAACTGTTCTTCTGGAATCTCTGGTTTATGCCAGTAACCACTCTATGGGTCTTATTCAGGTCTGTTAGTAAACAAAAACAAAAAAAAAAAAAGCAAACTAATGGGCAAAACCATGTGCAGTGCAGTTGGGGGAAGATGTAACATGTGCAGAGAGAGTTAGATTTTGGTAGGCTGTGTTTAAACTGAAATCTAAATTGCAGTTAAAATAGGATTTTGGTTACCTACCTTTAAATCCTTTTCTCGTAGTCTGTAGAGGATGCTGGGGTCCACTTTAGTACCATGGGGTATAGAGGGATCCACTGGCACTTTAAGTGTTTGAGAGTGGGCTGGCTCCTCCCTCTATGCCCCTCCTACCAGACTCTATCTAGAAACTGTGCCCGAGGAGACGGACATCTTCGAGAGAAGGATTCAACACAGATAGTGGCGCAATTCACACCAGCTCACACATACAAGGCACATCAAGCTAACTTAGCTTGCAAACTCAGCAACCGCTGAAACATTACTTACCAAGTAACAATGCAGTACTCAACTAAAGCGAAGTTATACTGAACCAAATAATGGTAGCAGGAAAACGAAGCACTGGGCGGGAGCCAGCATTCTTTACGGACTACGAGAAAAGGATTTACCGGTAGGTAACCAAAATCCTATTTTCTCTTACGTCTTAGAGGATACTGGGGTCCACAATAGTACCATGGGGATGTACCAGAGCTCCCAGAACGGGAGGGAGAGCGCGGAGGCACCTGCAGAACTGCTTGACTGAACTTCAGATCATCAGAGGCCAAAGTATCGAACTTGTAGAACTTTGCAAACGTGTTCGACCCAGACCAAGTTGCAGCTCGGCAAAGTTGTAAAGCCGAGACACCCCGGGCAGCCGCCCAGGAAGAACCCACCTTACGAGTAGACTGGGCCTTGACAGTCGTAAGACATGGCAATACTGCCGTAGAATACGCATGCTGGATAGTGAACCTGATCCAGCGAGATCGTCTGCTTAGAAGCAGGACACCCAATTTTCTTGGGATCATACAGGACAAACAGAGAGTCCGATTTTCTGTGACGAGCAGTCCTCTTCACATAGATTTTCAGAGCCCTTACAACATCCAAGGACTTTGATGAAATGGAGGAGTCAGTAGCCACTGGCACCACAATAGTTTGGTTGATATGAAATGCAGGTACAACCTTCGGAAGAAACTGCCGACGTGTCCGGAGCTCAGCTCTATCTTCTTGGAAGATCAAGTAGGGGATTTACAGGACAAAGCCCCCAACTCCGACACACGTCTAGCAGAAGCTAAAGCCAACAACGCGACAGCCTTCCATGTAAGAAATTTGACCTCAACCTCCTGTAGAGGCTCGAACCAGTCCGATTGGAGGAACTGCAACACCACGTTAAGGTCCCAAGGCGCTGTAGGCGGTACAAAGGGAGGTTGGACGTGCAGAACTCCCTTCAAAAAGGTCCGAACCTCAGGGAGGGCAGCCAATTGTTTCTGGAAGAAAATAGATAGGGCCGAAATCTGGACCTTCACAGATCCGAACCTCAGGCTCATATCCACACCGGCTTGTAGGAAGAGAAACCGTCCCAGTTGAAACTCTACCGCAGGAAATTTCTTGGACTCACACGAAGAAACACATTATTTCCAAATTCGATGGTAATGTTTAGACGTTACTCCTTTCCTAGCCTGTATCAGGGTAGGAATAACCTTGTTCAGAATGCCCTTTAGAGCTAGTATCAGGCGTTCAACCTCCATGCCGTCAAACGTAGCTGTGGTAAGTCTTGAAAGGCGAACGGCCCCTGCTGCAGCAGGTCCTCCCGAAGAGGAAGAGGCCTCGGCTCTTCTTGCAGTAGATCCACGTACCAAGCCCTTCTTGGCCAGTCTGGAGCAATGAGGATCGCTTGAACCTTGTTCTCCTTATGAGCTTTAGAACTCTTGGGATGAGTGGAAGTGGAGGAAACACGTACACCAACTGGAACACCCACGGAGTCACTAGGGCGACCACCGCCACTGCTTGCGGGTCCCTCGACCTGGAACAATACCTCCAAAGCTTCTTGTTGAGAAGAGAGGTCATCATGTCGATCTGGGGTACGCCCCAAAGATCTGTCATCTCCTTGAACACTTCCGGATGGGGATCCCACTCCCATGGATGGAGATAAAGTCTGCTGAGGAAGTCCACTTCCCAGTTGTCTACTCCCGGAATGAAGATTGCTGACAGCGCCAATGCGTGTTTTTCTGCCCAGAGGATGATTCTTGTTACCTTTGACATTGTAGCTCTGCTCTTCGTTCCACCCTGTCGGTTTATGTAAGCCACTGTTGTCACATAGGAGACAAGCTTGATGCGGCAGCCAAATCGGAATGTGGAAGTACGCATCCTTAATATCCAAGGATACCAGGAATTCCCCCTCCTCCAGACCTGATATCACTGCCTTTAGAGACTCCATTTTGAACTTGAACTCCCTCACAAAGGGGTTTAGTGATTTTAAGTTCAGACTGGGCCTGACCGAACCATCCAGTTTCGGTACCACGAAAAGGTTCGAATAGTAACCTTTGTTTTGCATGAGGTGGTACTGGCACAATAACCTGTGCCTCCAACAACTTCTGGACGGCTTCTTGCAGGACAGTCCTGTCCGCCAGCAGAGCTGGCAAGCCTGGTTTGTAAAATCGGTGAGGAGGGAGATTTTGAAATTCCAGTCTGTACCCCTGAGACACAATATCTTGCACCCAGGGGTCCAGGCCGGATGACACCCAGACATGACTGAAATGCCCGAGTCTCACTCCCACTGTCCCCACCTCCGGGGCGTGCAGTCCACAGTCATGCAGAGGACTTTGGTGTACCTGAAGCAGGTTTCTGTTCCTGGGAACCTGCAGCTGCAGGTTTCTTGGACTTGGGCCAACCTCCCCGAAAGAAAGGGTTGGACGGCTTGGCCTTTCTGGGCTTGGTAGACCGAAAGGGCTGCGATGTAGCCGAAAAAAATAAGGATTTTAAACCTACCGGTAAATCTATTTCTCCTAGTCCGTAGAGGATGCTGGGGACTATGTAAGGACCATGGGGGTATAGACGGGCTCCGCAGGAGATAGGGCACCTAAAAAGAACTTTTACTATGGTTGTGCACTGGCTCCACCCTCTATGCCCCTCCTCCAGACCTCAGTTAGAGAACTGTGCCCAGAGGAGATGGACAATACAAAGCAGGATTTAGCAATCCAAGGGCAAGATCCATACCAGCCCACACCAATCATACCATGTAACCTGGAACATACATAACCAGTTAACAGTATGAACAAACAACAGTAACGGTCCAAGACCTATTCCAACTGTAACATAACCCTTATGTAAGCAACAACTATATACAAGTCTTGCAGAGTTTCCGCACTGGGACGGGCGCCCAGCATCCTCTACGGACTAGGAGAAATAGATTTACCGGTAGGTTTAAAATCTTATTTTCTCTTACGTCCTAGAGGATGCTGGGGACTCCGTAAGGACCATGGGGTTTATACCAAAGCATCCAATCGGGCGGGAGAGTGCGTATGACTCTGCAGCACCGACTGAGCAAACGCTAGGTCCTCATCAGCCAGGGCATCAAACTTGTAGAATTTAACAAAAGTGTTTGACCCCGACCAAGTCGCCGCTCGGCAAAGCTGTAATGCCGAGACGCCTCGGGCAGCCGCCCAAGAAGAGCCCACCTTCCTAGTGGAATGGGCTTTAACCGAATTTGGTACCGGCAATCCAGCCGTAGAATGAGCCTGCTGAATCGTATTACAGATCCAGCGAGCAATAGTCTGCTTCGAAGCAGGTGCGCCAATCTTATTAGCAGCATACAGGACAAACAGAGCCTCTGTTTTCCTAATTTTAGCCGTTCTGGCTACATAAATCTTTAAGGCCCTGACTACATCCAGGGATCTGGAATCCTCCAGGTCACTTGTAGCCACAGGCACCACAATAGGTTGATTCATATGGAATGAAGAAACCACTTTAGGCAAAAATTGCGGACGTGTCCTCAATTCAGCTCGATCCACATGAAAAACCAAGTAGGGGCTTTTGTGTGACAAAGCCGCCAATTCAGACACTCGCCTTGCTGATGCCAAGGCCAACAGCATGACCACCTTCCAGGTAAGAAATTTCAACTGAACCTTGTTAAGCAGTTCAAACCAGTGTGATTTTAGGAACTGCAACACCACGTTCAGGTCCCATGGTGCCACTGGAGGCACAAAAGGGGGCTGGATATGCAGCACTCCCTTTACAAACGTCTGGACTTCTGGAAGAGAAGCCAATTCCTTCTGAAAGAAAATCGAGAGGGCCGAAATCTGTACCTTAACAGAGCCTAATTTCAGGCCCATATCCACTCCTGTCTGTAGGAAGTGGAGAAGACGACCCAGATGAAAATCTTCCGTAGGTGCATTCTTGGTCTCACACCGACACACATACTTTCGCCAGATACGGTGATAATGCTTAACCGTCACCTCCTTCCTAGCCTTTATTAAAGTAGGGATGACCTCCTCCGGAATCCCCTTTTTCGCTAGGATTCGGCGTTCAACCGCCATGCCGTCAAACGTAACCGCGGTAAGTCTTGAAATACACAGGGCCCCTGTTGCAACAGGTCTTCCCTTAGAGGAAGAGGCCAGGGATCTCCTGTGAGCATCTCTTGTAGATCTGAGTACCAGGCCCTTCGAGGCCAGTCTGGGACAACGAGTATTGTCTGTACGTTTCTTTGCCTTATGATCCTCAACACTTTTGTGACGAGAGGAAGAGGAGGAAACACGTAGACCGATTTGAACAGCCACGGTGTTATCAGAGCATCTACTGCCACTGCCTGAGGGTCCCGAGACCTGGCACAATACCTCCGAAGCTTTTTGTTGAGGTATTGAGGTGTTGAGGTGACGCCATCATGTCTATTTGAGGAGTTCCCCAAAGACGTGTTATGTCTGCAAAGACTTCTTGATGAAGACCCCACTCTCCTGGATGGAGATCGTGTCTGCTGAGGAAGTCTGCTTCCCAGTTGTCCACTCCCGGAATGAAGACAGCCGACAGAGCACTTACATGATTTTCCGCCCAGCGAAGAATCCTTGTGGCTTCCGCCATCGCGACTCTGCTTCTTGTCCCGCCTTGGCGGTTCACATGAGCCACTGCTGTGACATTGTCTGAATGAATCAGAACCGGTAGGTTTCGAAGAAGACTCTCCGCTTGTCGAAGGCCGTTGTAAATGGCCCTGAGTTCCAACACATTAATGTGTAGACAGGACTCCTGGTCTGACCAAAGACCCTGAAATGTTTTTTTCCCTGTGTGACCGCTCCCCATCCTCGGAGGCTCGCGTCCGTGGTAACCAGGATCCAATCCTGAATTCCGAACCTGCGACCCTCCAGCAGGTGAGCACTTTGCAACCACCACAGGAGAGACACTCTGGCCCCTGGGGACAGCGTTATTTTCCGATGTAAGTGCAGATGGGACCCGGACCACTTGTCCAGAAGGTCCCATTGAAAAGTCCTTGCATGGAACCTTCCGAAGGGAATGGCCTCGTAGGCCGCCACCATTTTTCCCAGAACTCGAGTGCATTGGTGAACTGACACCCTTTTCGGTTTTAGCAGGTCTCTGACCATGTTCTGGATGTCCTGGGCTTTCTCTATTGGGAGGAATTTGTTCCGTATCCAGTATCATACCTAGGAACGGTAGTCGAGTTGTCGGAATCAACTGTGACTTCGGTAGATTTAGAATCCAACCGTGTTGCTGGAGCACTCTCAGAGAGAGCGCCACACTGCTCAGCAATTTCTCCCTTAATCTCGCTTTTATCAGGAGATTGTCCAAGTATGGGATAATTGTGACTCCATGCTTGCGCAGGACCACCATCATTTCCGCCATTATCTTGGGTGAAAATCCTCGGGGCCGTGGAAAGTCCAAACGGCAACGTCTGAAATTGGTAATGACAATCCTGTACAGCGAATCTCAGGTATTCCAGATGGGGGGCATATATGGGGACATGAAGGTACGCATCCTTTATGTCCAGAGACACCATAAACTCCCCCTCCTCCATGTTGGCTATTATCGCTCTGAGTGATTCCATTTTGAATTTGAATCTTTTTATGTACAGGTTTAGGGATTTCAGATTCAAAATAGGTCTGACCGAACCGTCCGGTTTCGGGACCACAAATAGGGTTGAGTAGTAACCTCTTCCCTGCTGGTGCAGGGGAACCTTGATTATCACTTGCTGTATACACAGCGTTTGAATTGCCGCTAACACTATATCCCTTTCCGATGTGGAAGCTGGTAGGGCCGATTTGAAAAATCGGCGCGGGGGCACCTCCTCGAATTCCAATTTGTAACCCTGGGAAACTATTTCCAACACCCAGGGATTCAGGTCTGAACTGACCCAGGCCTGACTGAAAAGTCGAAGACGTGCCCCCACCGGTGCGGACTCCCTCAGGGGAGCCCCAGCGTCATGCTGTGGGTTTTGGAGCAGCCGGGGAGGACTTTTGTTCCTGGGCACCTGCCGAAGCAGGTGCTCTTTTGCCTCTGCCCTTACCTCTGGCGAGGAAAGAGGATCCCCGACCTCTTCTGGACTTGTGCGACCGAAAGGACTGCATCTGATAGGGTGTTACTTTCTTTTGCTGTTGGGGAATATATGGTAAAAAATTTGATTTACCTGCTGTAGCTGTGGAAACCAGGTCTGTCAGCCCATCCCCAAACAATACATCACCCTTATAGGGTAGTACTTCCATATGTTTTTTGGAATCCGCATCACCCGTCCATTGGCGAGTCCATAAGGATCTTCTCGCTGAGATAGACATGGCATTGGCCCTAGAAGCTAGCAATCCAATGTCCCTTTGAGCATCCCTCATAAATAAGACTGCGTCTTTTATATGGGCTAGAGTTAAGAATATAGTATCCTTATCTATATTATCAAATTGATCTGTCAAGCTCATCTGTCCAAGCTGCAATTGCGCTACACACCCATGCCGACGCAATTGTCGGTCTTAGCACAGCACCCGTATGAGAATAAATACACTTTAAGGTAGTTTCTTGCCTGCGATCTGCAGGGTCCTTAAGGGCCGCTGTGTCAGGAGACGGTAGCGCCACTTTCTTGGACAAGCGCGTCAGGGCCTTGTCCACAGTGGGGGATGATTCCCAAATCTCCCTGTCCTGCTTAGGGAAGGGGTATGCCATATAAATTCTTTTGGGGATCTGCGGTCTCTTTTCCGGAGTCTCCCAAGCTTTTCCAAAGAAATCATTTAATTCATGAGATGCGAGAAAGTTAATAATCTGTTTCTTTCCCTTAAACATGTGTACCCTTGTGTCGGGGACCGAGGGTTCATCCTCAATATGCAACACATCCCTTATTGCCACAATCATACACTGAATGGTTTTAGTCACCCTAGGGTGCAATTTTACTTCGTCGTAGTCGACACTGGAATCAGAATCCGTGTCAGTAGTAGTGTCTTGTGTTAAGGGACGCTTTTGAGACCCCGACGGGCCCCGTGAGTCGGTCCAATCCGAGGATTGACCCCCTGATGTCCCCCCTAATTCAGCCTTATCAAGCCTCTTATGTAAAGATGCCACACTTGCATTCAACATATGCCACATGTCCATCCAATCCGGAGTCTGCACAACCGACGGGGACACACCACTCATTTGCTCCACCTCCTCCTTGGAGAAGCCTTCCGCCTCAGACATGTCGACACACACGTACCGACACCCCACACACACAGGGATTAACCTATAAGGGGACAAAACCCCAACCAGGCCCTTAGGAGAGACAGAGAGAGAGTATGCCAGCACACACCAGCGCTTACAAACACTGGAAAAAATATGACCAGATAGCGCTTTTTTATATATAATATACCAATTCCCACTCACTGCGTCGCTAATGTGCCCCCCTCCTCTTTTTTCCAGCCTGTGAAGTTCAGCAGGGGAGAGACCAGGGAGCCAGCGTTCATGCATGCAGCTTCTGTGGAGAAAATGGCGCTGGTTAGTGCTGAGGATCAAGCCCCGCCCACCCGACGGCGGGCTTCGGTCCCAGTGACTTCTCTATTAAAATGGCGGGGGATCTTAGATTTACTGCCTCCGCAGCCTAATCTATCTGAATTTGCCCAAAAGTGAGGAATATTGCTGCCCAGGGCGCCACCCCCTGCGCCCTGCACCCTTCAGTGCTGCTCTGTGTGTGTGACTGGGAGCAATGGCGCGCAGCGGTGGATCTGATGTCTTCTGCTGCCTAAGATGTCTTCTGCCTTCTCATACTCACCCGGCTTCTATCATCGGCATCTGTGAGGAGGACGGCGGCGCGGCTCCGGGACGAACCCCAGGTGAGACCTGTGTTCCGACTCCCTCTGGAGCTAATGGTGTCCAGTAGCCTTAGAAGCAGTGCCCAACTTGACAAGCCAGCTCTGCTTCTCTCTCCTCAGTCCCACGATGCAGGGAGCCTGTTGCCAACAGGACTCCCTGAAAATAAAAAACCTAACAAAATTCTTTTTCAACAGAAAACTCTGGAGAGCTCTCTGCAGTGCACCCATTCTCCTCTGGGCACAAGATCTAACTGAGGTCTGGAGGAGGGGCATAGAGGGAGGAGCCAGTGCACACCCATAGTAAAAGTTCTTTTTAGGTGCCCTATCTCCTGCGGAGCCCGTCTATACCCCCATGGTCCTTACGGAGTCCCCAGCATCCTCTAGGACGTAAGAGAAAAAAGGATTCTTCGGAGCAGGTGGAGCTGAGGGAAGAAAAGGTGACTAACCAGCCATAAAGATCGACGCATATAACGCTTCTCCAAAGAGAGCCTGACCTGTGTAGGGTAGTGTCTCCACACTTCTCCTGGATTCCGCGTCGGCAGACCACTGGCGCAACCACAGTCCTCGACGAGCTGATACAGACATGGAAGAAATTGCCACAGCCATAGAACCCAGGTCTTTCATGGATTCTACCAGAAATCCTGCCAAATCCTGAATGTTACGTAAAAACAATTCAACATCACATTTCTCCATAGTATCCAAGTCTTCAAGTAACGTGCCTGACCACTTTACTATAGCTTTGGCAATCCAAGCACTGGCAACAGTGGGACGTAGTATTGCCCCAGAAGCCGTGTACATGAATTTGAGTGTATTATCAATTTTACGATCAGCCGGCTCTTTCAAGGCGGTAGATCCTGGAACAGGTAAAACCACCTTTTTTGAGAGTCTGGATACTGGCACGTCAACAATAGGCGGGTTTTCCCATTTTTTCCTTTCCTCTACCGGGAAAGGAAATGCCACCAGAACCCTTTTAGGTATCTGGAATATTTTATCCGGGATTTCCCAAGCCTTTTCAAAAAATAAGAATTTACTCACCGGTAATTCTATTTCTCGTAGTCCGTAGTGGATGCTGGGACTCCGTAAGGACCATGGAGAATAGCGGCTCCGCAGGAGACTGGGCACAACTATAAAGAAAGCTTTAGGTCTAACTGGTGTGCACTGGCTCCTCCCACTATGACCCTCCTCCAGACTTCAGTTAGGATACTGTGCCCGGAAGAGCTGACACAATAAGGAAGGACTTTGAATCCCGGGTAAGACTCATACCAGCCACACCAATCACACCGTATAACTCGTGATACAATACCCAGTTAACAGTATGACAACAACTGAGCCTCTCAACAGATGGCTCAACAATAACCCTTTAGTTAAACAATAACTATATACAAGTATTGCAGACAATCCGCACTTGGGATGGGCGCCCAGCATCCACTACGGACTACGAGAAATAGAATTACCGGTGAGTAAATTCTTATTTTCTCTGACGTCCTAAGTAGAGATGAGCGGATTCGGTTTTACTCGGTTCTCAAAACGGCATCTTATTGGCTCACGGATGTCACGTGTTTTGGATAGCCAATAAGATGCCGTTTTGAGAACCGAGTAAAACCGAATCCGCTCATCTCTAGTCCTAAGTGGATGCTGGGACTCCGTAAGGACCATGGGGATTATACCAAAGCTCCCAAACGGGCGGGAGAGTGCGGATGACTCTGCAGCACCGAATGGGCAAACTCTAGGTCCTCCTCAGCCAGGGTGTCAAACTTGTAGAATTTAGCAAATGTGCTCGGCAAAGTTGTAAAGCCGAGACCCCTCGGGCAGCCGCCCAAGAAGAGCCCACCTTCCTCGTGGAATGGGCTTTTACTGATTTAGGATGCGGCAGTCCAGCCGCAGAATGTGCAAGTTGAATCGTGCTACAGATCCAGCGAGCAATAGTCTGCTTAGAAGCAGGAGCACCCAGCTTGTTGGGTGCATGCAGGATAAACAGCGAGTCGGTTTTCCCGACTCTAGCCGTCCTGGAAACATAGATTTTCAGGGCCCGGACTACGTCCAGCAACTTGGAATCCTCCAAGTCCCGAGTAGCCGCAGGCACCACAATAGGTTGGTTCAAATGAAACGCTGATACCACCTTTTGGAGAAATTGGGGACGAGTCCTCAATTCTGCCCTGTCCATATGGAAAATCAGATATGGGCTTTTACAGGACAAAGCCGCCAATTCTGACACACGCCTAGCCGAAGCTAAGGCCAATAACATGACCACTTTCCACGTGAGATACTTTAGCTCCACGGTCTTAAGTGGCTCAAACCAGTGGGATTTCAGGAAATCCAACACAACGTTAAGATCCCAAGGTGCCACTGGAGGCACAAAAGGGGGCTGAATATGCAGCACTCCCTTAACAAACGTCAACTTCAGGCAGTGAAGCCAGTTCTTTTTGAAAGAAAATAGACAGGGCCGAAATCTGGACTTTAATGGATCCCAATTTTAGGCCCATAGTCACTCTTGACTGTAGGAAGTGCAGAAATCGACCCAGCTGAAATTCCTCTGTTGGGGCCTTCCTGGCCTCACACCAAGCAACATATTTTCGCCATATGCGGTGATAATGTTTTGCTGTCACATCCTTCCTAGCTTTAATCAGCGTAGGAATGACTTCATCTGGAATGCCCTTTTCCATTAGGATCCGGCGTTCAACCGCCATGCCGTCAAACGCAGCCGCGATAAGTCTTGGAACAGACAGGGCCCCTGCTGTAGCAGGTCCTGTCGGAGCGGCAGAGGCCAAGGGTCCTCCGAGATCATTTCTTGTAGTTCCGGGTACCAAGTTCTTCTTGGCCAATCCGGAACGATGAGTATAGTTCTTACTCCTCTCTTTCTTATAATCCTCAGTACCTTTGGTATGAGAGGAAGAGGAGGGAACACATAAACCGACTGGTACACCCACGGTGTCACTAGAGCGTCCACAGCTATCGCCTGAGGGTCCCTTGACCTGGCGCAATATCTTTTTAGCTTTTTGTTGAGGCGGGACGCCATCATGTCCACCTGTGGCCTTTCCCAACGATTTACAATCAGCTTGAAGACTTCTGGATGAAGTCCCCACTCTCCCGGGTGGAGGTCGTGCCTGCTGAGGAAGTCTGCTTCCCAGTTGTCCACTCCCGGAATGAACACCGCTGAGAGTGCTAGCACGTGATTCTCCGCCCATCGAAGAATCCTTGTGGCTTCTGCCATCGCCATCCTGCTTCTTGTGCCGCCCTGTCTGTTTACATGGGCGACCGCCGTGATGTCGTCTGACTGAATCAGCACCGGTTGGTTTTGAAGCAGGGGTTCTGCTTGACTCAGGGCATTGTAAATGGCCCTTAGTTCCAGAATATTTATGTGTAGGGAAGTCTCCTGACTCGACCACTGTCCTTGGAAGTTTCTTCCCTGAGTGACTGCCCCCCAACCTTGGAGGCTTGCATCCGTGGTCACCAGGACCCAGTCCTGAATGCCGAATCTGCGGCCCTCGAGAAGATGAGCACTCTGCAGCCACCACAGCAGAGACACCCTGGCCCTCGGGGACAGGGTGATAACCGATGCATCTGAAGATGCGATCCGGACCACTTGTCTAACAGATACCACTGAAAGATCCTTGCATGGAACCTGCCGAAGGGAATTGCTTCGTAAGAAGCTACCATCTTTCCCAGGACTCGCGTGCAGTGATGCACCGACACCTGTTTTGGTTTCAGGAGGTCCCTGACCAGAGATGACAATTCCTGGGCCTTCTCCTCCGGGAGAAACACCTTCTTCTGTTCTGTGTCCAGAATCATACCCAAGAACAGCAGACGCGTCGTAGGAATCAGCTGCGACTTTGGGATATTCAGAATCCAGCCGTGCTGTTGTAGCACTTCCCGAGATAGTGCTACTCCGACTAACAACTGCTCCTTGGACCTTGCCTTTATAAGGAGATCGTCCAAGTACGGGATAATTATAACTCCCTTCTTCCGAAGGAGTATCATCATTTCGGCCATTACCTTGGTAAATACCCTCGGTGCCGTGGACAGACCAAACGGCAACGTCTGGAATTGATAATGACAGTCCTGTACCACAAACCTGAGGTACTCCTGGTGAGGTGGGTAAATGGGGACATGTAGGTAAGCATCCTTGATGTCCAGTGACACCATAAAATCCCCCTCTTCCAGGCTTGCAATAACCGCCCTGAGCGATTCCATTTTGAACTTGAACTTCCTTATATAAGTGTTCAAGGATTTCAAATTTAGAATGGGTCTCACCAAACCGTCTGGTTTCGGTACCACAAACATTGTGGAATAGTAACCCCGTCCCTGTTGAAGGAGGGGAACTTTGATTATCACCTGCTGAAGGTACAGCTTGTGAATTGCCGCCAGTACTACCTCCCTTTCCTTGGGAGCAGCTGGCAAGGCTGATTTGAGGTAACGGCGAGGGGGAGACGCCTCAAACTCCAGCTTGTATTCCTGAGATACCACCTGTAGAACCCAGAGATCCACCTGTGAGCGAACCCACTGGTCGCTGAAGTTCCGGAGACGCGCCCCCACCACACCTGGCTCCACCTGTGGAGCCCCAGCGTCATGCGGTGGACTTAGTGGAAGCAGGGGATGATTTTTGTTCCTGGGAACTGGTTGTCTGGTGCAGCTTTTTCCCTCTACCCCTGCCTCTGGGCAGAAAGGACGCGCCTCTGACCCGCTTGCCTTTCTGAGGCCGAAAGGACTGTACTTGATAATACGGTGCTTTCTTAGGCTGTGAGGGAACCTGAGGAAAAAAAGTCGACTTCCCAGCTGTTGCTGTGGATACGAGGTCCGAGAGACCGTCCCCAAACAAT
Source organism: Pseudophryne corroboree (assembly GCF_028390025.1). NCBI lineage: Eukaryota > Metazoa > Chordata > Amphibia > Anura > Myobatrachidae > Pseudophryne > Pseudophryne corroboree. Next base: position 715,680,643 of record NC_086447.1, read on the forward strand.
TCCTCACCCTTATAAGGCAAAACCTCCATGTGCCTTTTAGAATCAGCATCACCTGTCCACTGCTGAGTCCATAATACTCTCCTGGCAGAAATGGACATTGCATTAATTCTAGATGCCAGCCGGCAAATGTCCCTCTGTGCATCCCTCATATATAAGACGACGTCTTTAATATGCTCTATGGTTAGCAAAATAGTAACCCTGTCAAGGGAATCAATGTTATCTGACAGGGTATCAGACCAAGCAGCTGCAGCATTACACATCCATGCTGAAGCAATTGCAGGTCTCAGTATAGTACCTGAGTGTGTATACACAGACTTCAGGATAGCCTCCTGCTTTCTATCTGCAGGCTCCTTTAAGGCGGCCGTGTCCTGAGACGGCAGTGCCACCTTTTTTGATAAGCGTGTGAGCGCCTTGTCCACCCTAGGGGATGTTTCCCAACGTAACCTGTCCGTTGGCGGGAAAGGGTACGCCATTAGTAACCTCTTAGAAATCACTAATTTCTTATCTGGGGAACACCACGCTTCTTCACACAATTCATTTAACTCATCAGATGGGGGAAAAGTCACTGGCTGCTTTTTCTCCCCAAACATAATACCCTTTTTAGTGGTAACCGGGTTAATGTCAGAAATGTGCAACACATTTTTCATTGCCGTAATCATGCATCGGATGGCCCTTGTGGACTGTACATTTGTCTCATCCTCGTCTACACTGGAGTCAGACTCCGTGTCGACATCTGTGTCTGCCATCTGAGGTAGCGGGCATTTTTGAGCCCCTGATGGTCTCTGAGATGCCTGGGCAGACGCGGGCTGAGATGCCGGCTGTCCCAAAGCTGCGTCATCGAACCTTTTATGCAAGGAGTTGACACTGTCGGTTAATACCTTCCACATATCCATCCACTCTGGTGTCGGCCCCGCAGGGGGCGACATCACACTTATCGGCACCTGCTCCGCCTCCACGTAAGCGTCCTCCTCAAACATGTCGACACAGCCGTACCGACACACCGCACACACACAGGGAATGCTCTGACTGAGGACAGGACCCCACAAAGTCCTTTGGGGAGACAGAGAGAGAGTATGCCAGCACACACCAGAGCGCTATATAACAAAGGGATTTACACTAACACAAAGTGAATTTTCCCCCAATAGCTGCTTAGATCACCTTTTGCGCCTAAATTTATGTGCCCCCCTCTTTTTTACCCTTCTTGTAGTGTATACTGCAGGGGAGAGCCTGGGGAGCGTCCTTCCAGCGGAGCTGTGAAGAAAAAATGGCGCCGGTGTGCTGAGGGAGATAGCCCCGCCCCTCCGCGGCGGGCTTCTCCCGCTTTTTTAATAATGTGTATGGCGGGGGATTAGGCACATATACAGTTTATAACTGTATTATGTGCACATTTGCCAAAAAGGTATACTTATTGCAGCCCAGGGCGCCCCCCCCCCAGCGCCCTGCACCCACCAGTGACCGGAGCGTGTGGTGTGCTGTGGGAGCAATGGCGCACAGCTGCAGTGCTGTGCGCTACCTTATTGAAGACCGGAGTCTTCAGCCGCCGATTTTCTCCTGGTTCTTCAGTCTTCTGGCTCTGCAAGGGGGACGGCGGCGCGGCTCCGGGAACGGACGATCGAGGTCGGGCCCTGTGTTCGATCCCTCTGGAGCTAATGGTGTCCAGTAGCCTTAGAAGCACAAGCTAGCTGCAAGCAGGTAGGTTTGCTTCTCTCCACTCAGTCCCTCGTAGCAGTGAGTCTGTTGCCAGCAGATCTCACTGAAAATAAAAAACCTAACAAATACTTTCTTTTCTAGTAAGCTCAGGAGAGCCCACTAGGAGCACCCAGCTCTGGCCGGGCACAGATTCTAACTGAGGTCTGGAGGAGGGGCATAGAAGGAGGAGCCAGTGCACACCAGATATAGTACCTAATCTTTCTTTTAAGAGTGCCCAGCCTCCTGCGGAGCCAGTCTATTCCCCATGGTCCTTACGGAGTACCCAGCATCCACTAGGACGTCAGAGAAAGATAAACAGCCTGTATGTACCATGCACAGAAACAATACAACCTACCAAAATCTAACTCTCTCTGCACGTTACATCAGCCCAACCTGCAGTGCACATGGTTTTGCCCAGCTGCTAACTTTTTTGGTTTGCCAACCTCGCCGGGTCGCACCCAGGAATTGGAAACGGGTCCTTTCCGGGTGTGACCCGGTATTGGACCCTTTTCAACTGGCTACCCGACCTGGCAATATGCCGGGTTGGGTTGCCATTGGGTGCAGGGACCGCGGCAGCATCGGAGGCAGGTGCGCAGGAAGATGAGATCATCTCCGCGCTGCCTCTGTCTTTGCTGTGAACGGGTCCCAGGTCGCATCGACCCGGCAACCTGTTCACACTGCACCTGACCCGGTAATAACACTTCTTTATTCCCGGGTTGAATTACAGTGTCAGGCGACCCGGGAGTGACCCTTTCACACCGCACAGCGACTCGCGTTGACCCGGCAATATACAGGGTCGATACCGGGTTATTTGTGCGGTGTGAAAAGGGTATAACAAACCTGAATAACCCCCTATGCCAGTCATCAGCTGCACTCAGTTACCTGGAACTGCTGTTTGTTCACCATTTTAATCTAGTGCCTAAAGGGGAGTGTGGCTGCACTGACCAATAGGAGGCTGCCAGTGCATGTAGTGTAGCCTCACATAATCCCTTCATGAACTGGGACTACCAGACAAAACAGAGAGAGCCAGAGGCACTAGCTGCATGGGTTTATTCATTCCCAGGAAGCAGCAGTCTAATACTGGGGCAGATGTATTAAGCCTGGAGAAGTGATACAGCAGTGATAAGTGCAAGGTGATAACGCACCAACCAATCAGCTCCTATACGTTTTCAAAACCGTAACGACTGGCTGGTGTGTTATCATCTTCCACTTATCCAGGCTTAATACATCTGTCCCACTGTAAGAGTTTTTACACCTCTGCAGTGCAGGTAGCACTGTAATTTGGATTAAACAAATGACTGTAAAAAAAATAAAAATAAAATAAAAATTATATATATATATTTATATATATATATATATATATATATATATATATCTATCTATCTATCTCTATCCAAACAAGTCATTACTTGATTTTTAAACATATTGGTATTTTAAGAAGGAATACAGACAGGTTCACTTTATCTATAAGAAATTATTTGCACATCTGTATGAGTGGGATAAGTATTTTGTTTCTTATACATATTAACACCACTGCGCTTCGACAAGATTCATGATTCCTGGTGTGATAGACTATGAAGGACATTTTATGCAAAAAAACATGATGCACAAAAATAGAAAGTAAAGAAAAATGTGGGTTAGAAAGTAATCAGTGTGTCACTAATTCTAGTGCAGTTTATAAAATTAAAGAAAAAATGTGTTGTTGTTTTTTGCTGTTTATTATTCCTGTGCACCAGGTTTTATAAACTGTCCCCCAATGCCACCCAAGTAATATACACTTATAAATGCAACCTGTGAATGGTGAGAAAAGGCAGCAAGAAAGCTGGAAGGAACCAGGGGGACCTTGAGAAAGAGATGAACAAGCATCGACAGGACTGAAGACCACAATCTTAGAGCCTTTAATTCTTGGCACTCGAATGGCAGAAGAGGAAAAGGAGAGTGGTGCAGGGATTATACTTGTCTTGCCTGAGATACATGGGCGATTTAAAAGAGATAAACATCAAAAAGAAGGACATGCCAAACAGGAACCACTTTACCTACAGGTCAGACATTTTATCCAAAGTTATACACTCCATGGAGGCAGTGGAGAGGCTGGCACACAATGTGCAAGAATAGAAATAATCTTGTATATAATATATATCATACATCAATCACGTATAACATTACAGTAAGATCACTTTTCCGGTCTATAGGGCTAGGTCATATGACTGTGCGTCAGCTCTTCCCTTCCCAGCCAGAGAAGTACAGCATGTATGAGTAATACATCACCGGCAGGAATGAAACCGATGCATGCAGCATCTTTCGAAGGTGTGTACACACGGTGAGATATTTTCTTACGATTTTGACTATATAGTCAAAATAGTAAGAAAAGTTAGTGCAGATCGCAAGGTGAAAGTCACCTTGCGATCCCGATTCGATGCCGATGCGCGGTCGGCATTGCACGACTAGACAGACTGTGCAGGCAAGTCAATTTTGACTATCTCTATAGAAGAGAGATAGTCAAAATTGACACTTAGCCAAAATCGCACATAGTATCGCAAGCACACGCATTATGTGCTTGCGATGCAGACCTAGCACGTCGCATAGTGAGAATCGGGCATAGCCTGAATCTCACCGTGTGTATGGGCCTTAAAGTCAATCGCTCACAGTTTAGTGAGAAGAGTGATCCAGCTATAATGTACTGCATGCTGTACTTTTCTAGCTGGAAAATCATAGCATTCAAAATGCGCTTTGTGCCATTACTTGTATTGTAACCAAACCCATACAAATGTTTTATTAATAACTCTTTACCCACACCAATTATTTTCCCATAATGCCAAGAAGGGAGAACTGCACTTCCTTTCCCATTAGAAAAGATCAAGTTTCTGCAATTACATGTTCGATCACCAACATGGATGAATAATTCACCACGCTAGCACAAATTACAATACTGTACAGTTTTGTAAATAGACAATTGTTTCTAGTAACACAAAATATTTTATTTTAAACACATACAGCAGAGAACCCCCAACATTCAGACACATTATTATGCAGCTCTCCATATACCTATTTCTCCCTCAGCTATGTTAGGCTCAGCTAGACTAGTTGCAGCCCTGCAACACCTTTATGCTGGCCATACGCTAGGTCGATATAGTGTACGAATACACAATATCGAGCTATCATTCGCCCCATTGCATGCACATTGTGCATGATAATGGGTGCAAATACGATGCAATGCGCGGGCCCGCAGGTCGCATCAGCTGATCATATGTGCTGTACATATGATCAGCCGATCCCAGCAATTGCGGAGGTACGACAGATTGTACAGTGCAAAAGCACCGTACATTCTATCGCATGCTCGGCGGCTGGCGGGGAGGATCATTAGTACGACTCGCATTAGCTAATGTATGGTCAGCATTAGATGACAGGAAGTATACACAGAAATAATAAGAACACCACACTGTGATAGATCTGTCCCATACCTCTCGTATCTGAATGACTAGCCAGTAAGGACGTAGAGTTTGCGTCAGCAGAAATAGGATCTATTAGTCTGTGTCCAGCACACATCGATTTCAGCATCTGGAACACTGCCAAAGGAGCCACGTTCATTTTTAATAGATCAACAAGAATTCTGTTAATAAAAGAGAATGATTACAAAAATGTGATGATAAAAAAAAAAAAAAAAAAAAAAAAAAATAATAATAATTAAAAAAAAGACAGGCTAATGTATAATTGGTTTGGGGCTAAAATACTGGCAGGCGGGATGCCAGCGGTCAGAATACTGACCGCTGCATCCCGCTGGTTAGAATCGGGAAGCATGCTACCCCCTCACACCCTTACTGCAGCCTAAACATAAACCCTGCCCCCAGTAGCTTAACTTTAACCCTGACCGGTGGTGTCTAACCCTAACACCCCACCCTGCAGCCTAAACCTAACCCCCCCCCCCCCCCCCCCCCCTCCCCCCCTCTCCCACAACCTAACCCTCCTCTGGGGTGCCTAAACCTAACATCCCCTCCACAGAGCCTAAAACTAACCCACTTTCCAACTGGGCATATAGCCGCATACACACGGTGCGATATAACTACCAATATGGACTACATAGTCATATAGCACTGTGTGTTTACAGCTTGCGATGCCAACGTGCGCTCCCGCGGGGTCGGTATCGCAAGAAAATAAGAATTTACTTACCGATAATTCTATTTCTCGGAGTCCGTAGTGGATGCTGGGGTTCCTGAAAGGACCATGGGGAATAGCGGCTCCGCAGGAGACAGGGCACAAAAAGTAAAGCTTTAGGATCAGGTGGTGTGCACTGGCTCCTCCCCCTATGACCCTCCTCCAAGCCTCAGTTAGGATACTGTGCCCGGACGAGCGTACACAATAAGGAAGGATTTTGAATCCCGGGTAAGACTCATACCAGCCACACCAATCACACTGTACAACCTGTGATCTGAACCCAGTTAACAGTATGATAACAGCTGAGCCTCTGAAAGATGGCTCACAACAATAATAACCCGATTTTTTGTAACTATGTACAAGTAATGCAGATAATCCGCACTTGGGATGGGCGCCCAGCATCCACTACGGACTCCGAGAAATAGAATTATCGGTAAGTAAATTCTTATTTTCTCTATCGTCCTAGTGGATGCTGGGGTTCCTGAAAGGACCATGGGGATTATACCAAAGCTCCCAAACGGGCGGGAGAGTGCGGATGACTCTGCAGCACCGAATGAGAGAACTCCAGGTCCTCCTCAGCCAGGGTATCAAATTTGTAGAATTTTGCAAACGTGTTTGCCCCTGACCAAGTAGCAGCTCGGCAAAGTTGTAATGCCGAGACCCCTCGGGCAGCCGCCCAAGATGAGCCCACCTTCCTTGTGGAATGGGCATTTACATATTTTGGCTGTGGCAGGCCTGCCACAGAATGTGCAAGCTGAATTGTATTACACATCCAACTAGCAATAGTCTGCTTAGAAGCAAGAGCACCCAGTTTGTTGGGTGCATACAGGATAACAGCAAGTCAGTTTTCCTGACTCCAGCCGTCCTGGAACCTATACTTTCAGGGCCCTGACAACATCCAGCAACTTGGAGTCCTCCAAGTCCCTAGTAGGCGCAAGGCACCACAATAAGCTGGTTCAGGTGAAACACTGACACCAACTTAGGGAGAGAACTGGGGACGAGTCCGCAGCTCTGCCCTGTCCGAATGGACAAACAGATATGGGCTTTTTTGAGAAAAAAACCCACCAATTTGACACTCGCCTGGCCCAGGCCAGGGCCAAGAGCATGGTCACTTTTCATGTGAGATGCTTCAAATCCACAGATTTGACTGGTTTTAAACCAATGTGATTTGAGGAATCCCAGAACTACGTTGAGATCCCACAGTGCCACTGGAGGCACAAAAGGGGGTTGTATATGCAATACTCCCTTGACAAACTTCTGGACTTCAGGAACTGAAGCCAATTCTTTCTGGAAGAAAATCGACAGGGCCGAAATTTGAACCTTAATGGGCCCCAATTTGAGGCCCATAGACACTCCTGTTTGCAGGAAATGCAGGAATCGACCGAGTTGAAATTTCTTCGTGGGGCCTTCCTGGCCTCACACCACGCAACATATTTTCGCCACATGTGGTGATAATGTTGTGCGGTCACCTCCTTCCTGGCTTTGACCAGGGTAGGAATGACCTCTTCCGGAATGCCTTTTTCCCTTAGGATCCGGCGTTCCACCGCCATGCCGTCAAACGCAGCTGCGGTAAGTCTTGGAACAGACATGGTACTTGCTGAAGCAAGTCCCTTCTTAGCGGCAGAGGCCATAAGTCCTCTGTGAGCATCTCTTGAAGTTCCGGGTACCAAGTCCTTCTTGGCCAATCCGGAGCCATGAGTATAGTTCTTACTCCTCTACGTCTTATAATTCTCAGTACCTTAGGTATGAGAAGCAGAGTAGGGAACACATACACCGACTGGTACACCCACGGTGTTACCAGAACGTCCACCGCTATTGCCTGAGGGTCTCTTGACCTGGCGCAATACCTGTCACGTTTTTTGTTCAGACGGGACGCCATCATGTCCACCTTGGTATTTCCCAGCGGTTCACAATCATGTGGAAAAACTTCCCGATGAATTTTCCACTCTCCCGGGTGGAGGTCGTGCCTGCTGAGGAAGTCTGCTTCCCAGTTTCCACTCCCGGAATGAAACACTGCTGACAGTGCTATCACATGATTTTCCGCCCAGCGAAAAGTCCTTGCAGTTTTTGCCATTGCCCTCCTGCTTCTTGTGCCGCCCTGTCTGTTTACGTGGGCGACTGCCGTGATGTTTTTCCCACTGGATCAATACCGGCTGACCTTGAAGCAGAGGTCTTGCTAAGCTTAGAGCATTATAAATTTACCCTTAGCTCCAGTATATTTATGTGAGAAAGGTCTCCAGACTTGATCACACTCCCTGGAAATTTTTTCCTTGTGTGACTGCTCCCCAGCCTCTCGGGCTGGCCTCCGTGGTCACCAGCATCCAATCCTGAATGCCGAATCTGCGGCCCTCTAGAAGATGAGCACTCTGTAACCACCACAGGAGAGACACCCTTGTCCTTGGATATAGGGTTATCCGCTGATGCATCTGAAGATGCGATCCGGACCATTTGTCCAGCAGATCCCACTGAAAAGTTCTTGCGTGAAATCTGCCGAATGGAATTGCTTCGTAGGAAGCCACCATTTTTACCAGGACCACTGACACTTTTCCTGGTTTTAGGAGGTTCTTGACTAGCTCGGATAACTCCCTGGCTTTCTCTTCCGGGAGAAACACCTTTTTCTGGACTGTGTCCAGAATCATCCCTAGGCACAGCAGACGTGTCGTCAGGATCAGCTGCGATTTTGGAATATTTAGAATCCACCCGTGCTGTTGTAGCAGTATCCGAGATAGTGCTACTCCGACCTCCAACTGTTCCCTGGACTTTGCCCTTATCAGGAGATCGTCCAAGTAAGGGGTAATTTAAGACGCCTTTTCTTCGAAGAAGAATCATCATTTCGGCCATTACCTTGGTAAAGACCCGGGGTGCCGTGGACAATCCAAACGGCAGCGTCTGAAACGGATAGTGACAGTTCTATACCACGAACCTGAGGTACCCTTAGTGAGAAGGGCAAATTTGGGACATGGAGGTAAGCATCCCTGATGTCCCGGGACACTATATAGTCCCCTTCTTCCTGGTTCGTTATCACTGCTCTGAGTGACTCCCTCTTGCTTTGAACCTTTGTAAGTGTTCAAATTTTTTTAGATTTAGAATAGGTCTCACCTAGCCTTCTGGCTTCAGTACCACAATATAGTGTGGAATAATACCCCTTTCCTTGTTGTAGGAGGGGTAATTTGATTATCACCTGCTGGGAATACAGCTTGTGAATTTTTTTTTTTTTTTTTTATACTGCCTCCTTGTCGGAGGGAGACCTTGGTAAAGCAGACTTCAGGAGCCTGCGAGGGGGAAACGTTTCGACATTCCAATCTGTACCCCTGGGATACTACTTGTAGGATCCAAGGGTCCTGTACGGTCCCAGCGTCATGCTGAGAGCTTGGCAGAAGCGGTGGAAGGCTTCTGTTCCTGGGAATGGGCTGCCTGCTGCAGTCTTCTTCCCTTTCCTCTATCCCTGGGCAAATATGACTCTTATAGGGACGAAAGGACTGAGGCTGAAAAGACGGTGTCTTTTTCTGCAGAGATGTGACTTAGGGTAAAAACGGTGGATTTTCCAGCAGTTGCCGTGGCCACCAGGTCCGATGGACCGACCCCAAATAACTCCTCTTCCTTTATACGGCAATACACCTTTGTGCCGTTTGGAATCTGCATCACCTGACCACTGTCGTGTCCATAAACATCTTCTGGCAGATATGGACATCGCACTTACTCTTGATGCCAGAGTGCAAATATCCCTCTGTGCATCTCGCATATATAGAAATGCATCCTTTAAATGCTCTATAGTCAATAAAATACTGTCCCTGTCAAGGGTATCAATATTTTTAGTCAGGGAATCCGACCAAGCCACCCCAGCTCTGCACATCCAGGCTGAGGCGATCGCTGGTCGCAGTATAACACCAGTATGTGTGTATATACTTTTATATGATATTTTCCAGCCTCCTGTCAGCTGGTTCCTTGAGGACGGCCCTATCTATAGACGGTACCGCCACTTGTTTTGATAAGCGTGTGAGCGCCTTATCCACCCTAAGGGGTGTTTCCCAACGCGCCCTAACTTCTGGCGGGGAAGGGTATACCGCCAATAATTTTCTATCGGGGGGAACCCACGCATCATCACACACTTCATTTAATTTATCTGATTCAGGAAAAACTACAGGTAGTTTTTTCACATCCCACATAATACCCTCTTTTGTGGTACTTGTAGTATCAGAAATATGTAACCCCTCCTTCATTTACTTAACGTGTGGCCCTAATAAGGAATACGTTTGTTTATTCACCGTCGACACTGGATTCAGTGTCCGTGTCTGTGTCGACCGACTAAGGTAAACGGGCGTTTTAAAACCCCTGACGGTGTTTTTGAGACGTCTGGACCGGTACTAATTGTTTGTCGGCCGTCTCATGTCGTCAACCGACCTTGCAGCGTGTTGACATTATCACGTAATTCCCTAAATAAGCCATCCATTCCGGTGTCGACTCCCTAGAGAGTGACATCACCATTACAGGCAATTGCTCCGCCTCCTCACCAACATCGTCCTCATACATGTCGACACACACGTACCGACACACAGCACACACACAGGGAATGCTCTGATAGAGGACAGGACCCACTAGCCCTTTGGAGAGACAGAGGGAGAGTTTGCCAGCACACACCAAAAAACGCTATAATTATATAGGGACAACCTTATATAAGTGTTTTCCCTTATAGCATCTTTTTATATATTTCTAACGCCAAATTAGTGCCCCCCCTCTCTGTTTTAACCCTGTTTCTGTAGTGCAGTGCAGGGGAGAGCCTGGGAGCCTTCCCTCCAGCCTTTCTGTGAGGGAAAATGGCGCTGTGTGCTGAGGAGATAGGCCCCGCCCCTTTTTCGGCGGGCTCGTCTCCCGCTCTTCAACGGATTCTGGCAGGGGTTAAATATCTCCATATAGCCCCCGGAGGCTATATGTGAGGTATTTTTTGCCAAAAAATAGGTTTACATTGCCTCCCAGGGCGCCCCCCTCCCAGCGCCCTGCACCCTCAGTGACTGCCGTGTGAAGTGTGCTGAGAGCAATGGCGCACAGCTGCAGTGCTGTGCGCTACCTTAAGAAGACTGAGGAGTCTTCTGCCGCCGATTCTGGACCTTCTTCTCTTTTCAGCATCTGCAAGGGGGCCGGCGGCGAGGCTCCGGTGACCATCCAGGCTGTACCTGTGATCGTCCCTCTGGAGCTAATGTCCAGTAGCCAAAGAAGCCAATCCATCCTGCACGCAGGTGAGTTCACTTCTTCTCCCCTAAGTCCCTCGTTGCAGTGATCCTGTTGCCAGCAGGACTCACTGTAAAATAAAAAACCTAAGCTAAACTTTTCTAAGCAGCTCTTTAGGAGAGCCACCTAGATTGCACCCTTCTCGGCCGGGCACAAAAATCTAACTGAGGCTTGGAGGAGGGTCATAGGGGGAGGAGCCAGTGCACACCACCTGATCCTAAAGCTTTACTTTTTGTGCCCTGTCTCCTGCGGAGCCGCTATTCCCCATGGTCCTTTCAGGAACCCCAGCATCCACTAGGACGATAGAGAAAAAAAAATAGACTGTGCAGGAAGGTCAATTTTGACTAGAAAGTGTACAATAGTACAGTCAAAAAATGTGCATAGCCAAAATCGTACCATGTGTTTAGTCAATATCAGTGTTTCTGGTCTCAGGGAGTTCAAGGAAAATCGCATAGTGCAAGTTGGCCACATAGGCAGAATCACACCATGTGTAGGCCCTTTAAGTCTTCGCCCTTTGTGTGCTGTAGTGCACAGCAGTGCGCACATTACATAAGCACAGTTTTATTTTGCAGCACATGATCTTCAAGCTGCCAGACCAACCATTATGTAAATTGCAACCCCTCCCCTCCCAACTCAAAACAGCAATTACAAATAGAAGAGTTCAGGAATTAATCTGGTTTACAGGCCAATCCCAAAAGAGGGAGAGAATGAGGAAAGAAAGGGAAAAACTGAGTTGTAGAGTATCATATTATAGAGACACAAAAGCAGTGGCGGAACTGTGGGAGGCAGTGGAGTCGGCTGCCGCCGGGCTCCTGACCTCAAGGGGGCACATCTCCTCCGCTGTCTCCCGCTGCCTTACTATCCGCTCGCTGCTGTTTTTTTAATCACGGAGGAGCTGTGTCAGTGACACGGAAGCTGCCTCCTGTATACACAGAGAGCTGGCACTGGCTGCAGCTAGGGGGAGCTCCAGAGCGCAGTTCCTTCCAGTTAAGCAAGTCAGCCGAGTGAAGAAGCTCTCTGATCTTCCGTCAGGCTGATGATAGCCAAAGGTAGGCACTGGCAGCACTTGCCTCAAGCTGGGGGAGGAAGGAATGGGGGGTGCATGTTTGTGTGTTCAAGTAAAAGAGGCATTTGTGTGAGAGGCGTGTGTGTGTGTGTGTGTGTGTGTGTGTAAGTGAGAGGTGTGTGTGTGTGTGTGTGTGTGTAAGTGAGAGGTGTGTGTGTGTGTGTGTGTAAGTGAGAGGTGTGTGTGTGTGTGTGTGTGTAAGTGAGAGGCGTGTGTGTGTGTGTGTGTAAGTGAGAGGCATGTGTGCGTGTGAGAGGCGTGTGTGCGTGTAAGTGAGAGGCGTGTGTGCGTGTAAGTGAGAGGCGTGTGTGTGCGTGTAAGCGAGAGGCGTGTGTGTGTAAGCGAGGTGTGTGTGTGTGTGTGTGTGTGTGTAAGTGAGAGGTGTGTGTGTGTGTGTGTGTGTGTGTGTAAGTGAGAGGTGTGTGTGTGTGTGTAAGTGAGAGGTGTGTGTGTGTGTGTAAGTGAGAGGTGTGTGTGTGTGTGTAAGTGAGAGGTGTGTGTGTGTGTGTGTAAGTGAGAGGTGTGTGTGTGTGTGTGTGTGTGTAAGTGAGAGGCGTGTGTGTGTGTGTAAGTGAGAGGCGTGTGTGTGTGTGTGTGTGTGTGTGTGTGTGTGTGTAAGTGAGAGGCGTGTGTGCGTGTGTGTAAGTGAGAGGCGTGTGTGCGTGTGTGTAAGTGAGAGGCGTGTGTGCGTGTGTGTAAGTGAGAGGCGTGTGTGCGTGTAAGTGAGGCGTGTGTGCGTGTAAGTGAGGCGTGTGTGCGTGTAAGTGAGGCGTGTGTGCGTGTAAGTGAGAGGCATGTGTGCGTGTAAGTGAGAGGCGTGTGTGCGTGTAAGTGAGAGGCGTGTGTGTAAGCGAGAGGCGTGTGTGTAAGCGAGAGGCGTGTGTGTGTGAGAGGCGTGTGTGTGTGTAAGTGAGAGGCGTGTGTGTGTGTGTAAGTGAGAGGTGCGTGTGTGTGTGTGTGTGTGTAAGTGAGATGCGTGTGTGTGTGTAAGTGAGAGGCGTGTGTGTGTGTGTAAGTGAGAGGCGTGTGTGTGCGTGTAAGTGAGAGGCGTGTGTGTGCGTAAGTGAGGCGTGTGTGTGCGTAAGTGAGGCGTATGTGTGCGTAAGTGAGAGGCGTGTGTGTGTGCGTAAGTGAGAGGCGTGTGTAAGTGAGAGGCGTGTTTGTGTGTAAGCGAGAGGCGTGTGTGTGTAAATGAGAGGCGTGTGCGTAAGTGAGAGGCGTGTGTGAGGCGTGTGCGTGTAAGTGAGAGGCATGTGTGTGTGCGTGTAAGTGAGAGGCGTGTGTGTGTGTTTCAGTGAAAGCGGCGTGTGTCTTTAAGTGAAGGAGGCATCTTTGTGAGTGAGTGAGTGAAAGAGACATGTGTAAGTGAGAGGCATGTGTGTGTTTAAGTGAATGGCGTTTGTGTGTTAAAGTAAAAGCGGTGTGTGTGTGTGTGTTTAAGTGAAAGCAGCGTGTGTGTTTAAGTGAAAGAGGCGTATGTGTATGTTTAAGTGAAAGAGGCGTGTGTGTGTTTTTAAGTGAAAGAGGCGTGTGTGTGTTTTTAAGTGAAAGAGGCGTGTGTGTGTTTTTAAGTGAAAGAGGCGTGTGTGTTTTTAAGTGAAAGAGGCGTGTGTGTTTTTAAGTGAAAGAGGCGTGTGTGTTTTTAAGTGAAAGAGGCGTGTGTGTTTTTAAGTGAAAGAGGCGTGTGTGTGATATAGATATATAGGCAGATCGCTGAGCCAAAGCATCTCCATGGAGACCTGCTGGCAGGTGAGGAAGCACTGTAGGTGTACTATAAAGGTATTCTGATGTCTGTTTTATTTTAATGACTGACTTGGAGTGCGTCCACTGTGTATGTGTATTTATATTACTAGTGGGAAAGGTACCTGAGCAAGCTGCTACTGTTCACCCTGAGTGCCGGATAGTTACATATGGTATGTGTGTGTGTATATGTAGGGGGGCACCAACATTTATCATGCCTCCGGGTGACTGGGACGAACTTACGCCACTGCACAGAAGTGACAATGTGTCCCGCTACAGTAACTGCAGGACAGAGGTAACACCATGGATTTATCCAGTACAAGTTTGATGGTGCTGTCCCAGGTCTCGGCAATGGGCACTGGAGTCATCTTTTCTTACCGACTGCAGTTGGATGGTAAATGGCTTGCATGACCATGGATAGCAGGGGTGGCACACATACAGAGGACAGCACACAGAGAGCTGGCCATGGGTAGTGGTGGCACACATACTGAGGACAGAGCTTACCATGGGACAGAGTTGACCATGGGTAGCGGTGGCACACACACTGAGAACAGCAGCCACATAACAAAGCATGGGTAGTAGAGGTGGCACACATACGGAGGACAGCACCTACGAAACTAGGCATGGGTAGTAGTGGTGGCATACATACTGGGGACAGCACCCGCAGAGCTGGCAGCGATCACTAGAAGTCACTACTAAGCCGAGACCCTCCCAGCCGCATACAGCCCCCACACACAGACCTGGCACTGACCTGAACACCTCCTGGTCCATGGCAATGCCCGCCGCCTGCGCCAGCTCGTACAGCTCCGTCTCCTCTGCGCTCAGCACCTTCTTCTTCTTGGTGACATATTTCTGTACAGAGCCGCTCACCGTCACCACAGCATCCAGGCCGAGGCCGGGCTGAGGGGCAGCCATGGCTGGAGACGACGTGCCTCCCCTCCCCCGGTAACCAGACGCTGCCAGAACTGAAGTTACCGCACACAAGACACCGAGATTCCGTGACCAAGGAAACCGGTACTAGACCCGGAAGAATATTTTCGACGTCAGTCACTGGGCGGTGCTGGGGGAGGGGCCAAAGGCAGCGGCGGGAGTTTTGGACCGGACCGATGTTGGGCTGTTGGCTGAAATGGAGCCGGTACTGGGCGGCGTCCGTGCTTTACGGGTGGCAGCGGGACTCCACTGCAGGCGAGGTGCGGCCGGTTGATGCATTGCTGACAGTAAAGGGAGCTTAGTGGCGCTAAGCAACAGGCTCTGTCTGACAGTAGTAAGAAGAGAGTAGGTGCCGTAAAAGATAGCGCCGGAGTGTCTTAAGGGGGAGGGTCGTCAGGCGAGCCGACAGCATGGTGAAAGGGTTGGTTCTAAATCGGAGTGGGAGAAGGGACCTTCTGACGTCACTAGGTGAGGAGACACGTCACCAGGTGGAGGAGTTACTGCCGAACGGGGTACCCGAAAAGTACGGTTGGTTCTATATCGGAGGGGCTGAAGGGACCTTGTGACGTATTGAGGGGAGGAGCTACGTCACCAGGGGGAGGAGCTACGGGCGAACAGGGTACCCGAAAAGTTCGCTCGCCACGCATCGGGCACGGTGGCTCGCTTCGCTCACCACCTAATTACTAAAGGTAATAGTTGGTGGCGTGGATAGTAGAGGAACTATCCCGCTGGCCTAGCTCCTCCCCCTTGCGTCGTAACTCCTCCCTCTTACGGAAAAGGTCCCTTAGCCCACTTGATTCTAGCATCTACCCGAAAAGTACCCTCGCCATGCTTTAGTTGGTGGCGTGGATAGCAGAGAAACTATCCCGCAGGCTTAGCCCCTCCCCCTTGTGTCGTGGCTCCTCCCCCTAACGTAAATGGTCCCTTAGGCCACTTGAATCTAGCATCAACTGTGGTCAGATCGGTGCAGCTGGTCGCTGCGCAAGATACACGTCACACCGAGGATAAGTCAGAATGCTCACTCGGTATGATAGGACTGAGAGTCCCAAAATAGTCATGGGCAAAGAGATACAGTGAAGTGAGTTTTGACACATGACTCAACTCAGTGGAGTGTCTCCAGTCGAGACAGTGGGGTAAATTTACTAAGGTGGGAGATTTTTAGAACTGGTGATGTTGCCCATAGCAACCAATCAGATTATATCTTTTATCTGCTAGAAGCAGCTAGATAAATGGTAAGTAGAATCTGATTGGTTGCCATGAGCAACATCACCAGTTCTAAAAATCTCCCACATTAGTAAATTTACCCCAGTGTCTCTACATGGCTCTTTTGTAATGCATTGCAGACCATATCAGACTGCACAGTGCAGAGACTGCTGGCAGTGCCGGGACTCGTGGAGAGAGTGACTCAGACGGTATCCGGTCATTAGGTTGACCACTGAAAGTTGACAGCAGGTTGACACATGCATAGGTCGACATGGTCATTAGATCGACACAGTTGTTTGGGGGGGGTCAGGACTTTTTCATACCTCTATCAAAGTGAGCATAGAGTTGGTGAGAAACCTTGTGGCGAGCGTAGGGAGACACTATGCCCGAAGCTAATACGTTTCAATTGTTGGGGGTCCCAGATGGAAATTCAGGTCAAACCCCCCCCCCCCCCAAAAAAAAACAACAACTGTTGTCTCTTTGTATGTTGACCTTGCCCATGCCGACCTTCCATACATGTCGACCTAGTCATGTGTCGGCTTTCAGTAAGTGTTGACCTACTCACTATCGACCTGGACAGGGTGGAACCATATGATCCACACCTGACTCAGACTTATGGGAGTGGGTCAGCTATTCAGCTGCACTGAATGAATCAATGAATCTGATCCATCTCCACTGAGTCCGCATCAGACTCACAGGCAGTCAGTGCTCAGTGACTCAGACCTCTGGTAGTCTGTCAGCTATTCAGCTGCACTGAATGAATCAGTAATGAATCTAATCCATCTCCACTGAGTGAGCACTGTCTCACAGTCAGTCAGTGACTCATACCTCTACTATTCAGCTGCACTGGATGAATCCGTAATTAATCCTATGGGCGGTATTCAAATGATCTATCATGCCCAATCTTTCTAAAGTGATCACCGTTATCATGCATATCGCGCCCGTAGTAATCAGGTTTAGCTGCATAAAGGGTTGAGCGCCCTCACTACCCCAGGTTTAGCAAGCTGAAATTATTATACCACGCCCGACAGCAGAAACAGAACAGGTGTGGAAGGGGGTGAAAAGAATTGAATACCGCCCTATGAGTCTCCACTGAGTTGTTCACTGTCTCAACTCAGTGTCACAAGAAGTCAGGCACAGCAGCAGCAGCCCTGACACTGAGCAGCATCACACTGCTCCCTCCCAGGGGGTGTTACCCAGGAGTGCTGCCACCCAATCACTGTGACTGACTGAGAGAGGCTATTGGGGGCACACCAAACTGTGAGTGACTTGAATCATTCCAACTTCTAAATGATTCGACTCACTGTGTTGAGACAGCAACTCAGTAGCCATCTCTATCCCAAAAGGGTTAAAGCTCTGAGAAGGAACATTAGAAAGTACTGCGTGCAGGGCCGGTGCTAGGGTGTTCGGCGCCTCCCTGCAAACTGTTAATTTGCGCCCTCCCTCCCATGTGTTTGATGTTGCAGCGGTGGCAGGTCCGTGAGGCTACTGCCAGTGGCTCTGTGCCCACAGTGCATATGCACTGTGCCAGGCACCACTGGCACAGTGTTAGTTACGGCCCTGTGCAGGGTATCTAGGGGAGGGCGGCACAGTGGCTGTGAGAGAACACGTGGGGGTCGACACAGCAACTGAGTGACACAGTGACTGGGACTGAACACAGAGGGGGGGATTGTGACACAATGACATAACACAAACTGGGGGAGGGGAGTGACAGAGTGACGTGACAGAGTGACGTGACAGGGCACAGAGGGGGGGTGTGACACAGTGACAGAACACGGGGGGGCACAGTGACAGAACGTTGGGGGTGACAGTGACAGAACACGGGGGGGGGGGTCGTGACACAGTGACAACACGGGGGATGGTGACACAGTGACAGAACACGGGGGAAGGGACGCAGTGACAGAACACGAGGGGGGGTGATGCAGTGACAGAACATGGGGGGAAAACAAAGTGACAGAACACGGGGGGGGGACTGACAGAACACGGGGGGGGGGGTAGCACAGTGACAGAACACGGAGGGGGGCGACACAGTGACGGAACACAGAGGAGGGGGGGTACAGCGTGACATTAGGGTGTCTGTAATATCACGAGATCCTGGAGTCTCAGTGGGTATGTTACCCTAGGAGCTTGCAGCCCGGGCCGTACCCTCCCCCTGCCGAATGACCTGACCTGCTGTGCATCGCTCAGAGCCGCCCACTCGGGTTACCAGATATCTGCCTCAGCGCTGCCTGTCTCTCTCTGCCCACAGCGGTCACCACACTGCTGGTCTACTTACTTGGGGCCAGGCGAGCGCGTTTCCCCTTGTGCGCCGATCACCGCAGCTGTAAAGACTCTGGGGGGGTGCTTGATGGCGGCAGAGGAGGAGCACAGCGTGGCTGATTGCAGCAGCAGCAATATGAGGTGCTTGAGGGGGCGGTGCTTGCTGCAATCACACTGGGTGAGCTGGAGGGGTGGGGTTTGCTGAATGCTGACCTGGCCCACTCTGGACTCCGTAGAGGACATGGTTTGTTGTTAAAGAAAAAAAAATACATATCACACATAGCTGCCGCTCCCCCCTCACACACCCCCCCCTCCCCCCACATACACAAGCACACCCTCCCCCCCACACACACACACACTTTTTCAATCACTCTCCCCCAACTTACCATTCTGTTTGTCCTCCTCTGCAGCCTGGTCCCATGTAGCCCCGCCCCCCAGCGTCATGTAGGTCCGCCCCTTCTCGGGCTGGGCCGTGGAGTGTGACATAACGCTGTCATAGGAAGGAGGAGGCTTCATCATGCTGCCGGCGCCGCTGCCTGTCAGTGTGACGGTCGCAGCAGCCGGCAGCAGCAGGGTCCCAGGCGCAGCACAGGGATGCAAAGCAGGTAGAGTGCCTCTCCTACCCGGCGCCTACCTGCTTTGCTTCCCTTTGCTAAACGGGTAGCGCCGGGCCTGACTGCGAGAAACCGTAGTGAATCGTTGCGGCAGAGAAGTTGGATAGCATAGGTATGGAGTGAGGCGACCAGAGCAGATGCAAGCAGGGGAGGCGAGGTAGATATTCACGGGTGGGAGCATAAGGAAAATCGCGGCCGCAGGAGGAATTCCTCCGGCTTCTCAGGGGCAGCAAATCTAGCCCAAAACAGCGTTGGTAATGCACTTTTCTCTAACGTCCTAAGTGGATGCTGGGGACTCCGTAAGGACCATGGGGAATAGCGGCTCCGCAGGAGACTGGGCACATCTAAAGAAAGCTTTAGGACTAACTGGTGTGCACTGGCTCCTCCCCCTATGACCCTCCTCCAAGCCCCAGTTAGATTTCTGTGCCCGACGAGAAGGGTGCACACTAGGGGCTCTCCTGAGCTTCTTAGTGAAAGTTTTAGTTTAGGTTTGTTATTTTCAGTGAGACCTGCTGGCAACAGGCTCACTGCATCGAGGGACTAAGGGGAGAAGAAGCGAACTCACCTGCGTGCAGAGTGGATTGGGCTTCTTGGCTACTGGACATTAGCTCCAGAGGGACGATCACAGGTCCAGCCTGGATGGGTCCCGGAGCCGCGCCGCCGGCCCCCTTACAGAGCCAGAAGAGCGAAGAGGTCCGGAAAAATCGGCGGCAGAAGACGTTCCTGTCTTCAATAAGGTAGCGCACAGCACTGCAGCTGTGCGCCATTGCTCTCAGCACACTTCATACTCCGGTCACTGAGGGTGCAGGGCGCTGGGGGGGGGCGCCCTGAGACGCAATAAAACATGACAGAAATACCTTACATGGCAAAAAATACATCACATATAGCTCCTGGGCTATATGGATGCATTTAACCCCTGCCAGAATATACAAAAAACCGGGAGATAAGGCCGCCGAAAAGGGGGCGGAGCCTATCTCCTCAGCACACTGGCGCCATTTTCCCTCACAGCTCAGTTGGAGGGAAGCTCCCTCGCTCTTCCCTGCAGTCACTACACTACAGAAAGGGTTAAAAAAAAGAGAGGGGGGCACTAATTAGGCGCAGTATTAAAACATACAGCAGCTATAAGGGGAAAAACACTTATATAAGGTTATCCCTGTGTATATATATATAGCGCTCTGGTGTGTGCTGGCATACTCTCCCTCTGTCTCCCCAAAGGGCTAGTGGGGTCCTGTCCTCTATCAGAGCATTCCCTGTGTGTGTGCTGTGTGTCGGTACGTTTGTGTCGACATGTATGAGGAGAAAAATGATGTGGAGACGGAGCAGAGTGTCTGTAACAGTGATGTCACCCCCTAGGGGGTCGACACCTGAGTGGATGTACTGTTGAAAATTACGTGACAGTGTCAGCTCTATATAAAAAAACAGTGGTTGACATGAGACAGCCGGCTACTCAGCTTGTGCCTGTCCAGACGTCTCATAGGCCGTCAGGGGCTCTAAAGCGGCCGTTACCTCAGATGGCAGATACAGACGCCGACACGGATACTGACTCCTGTGTCGACGGTGAAGAGACAACCGTGATTTCCAGTAGGGCCACACGTTACATGATTGAGACAATGGAAAATGTTTTTATACATTTCTGATAATACGAGTACCACCAAAAAGGGGTATTATGTTCGGTGAGGGAAAAACTACCTGTAGTTTTCCTGAATCTGAGAAATAAAATGAGGTGTGTGATGATGCGTGGGTTTCCCCCCGATAACAATTGATAATTTCTTAAAAAGTATTGGCTGCATACCCTTTCCCGCCAGAGGTTAGGGTGCGTTGGGAAACACCCCCTAGGGGGGATAAGGCGCTCACACGCTTGTAAGAACAAGGGCTCTACCCTCTCATGAGATGGCCGCCCTTAAGGATCCTGCTGATAGAAAGCAGGAGGGTATCCAAAAAGGTATTTACACACATACTGGTGTTATACTGCGACCAGCTATCGCCTCAGCCTGGAGGTGCAGTGCTGGGTTGGCATGGTCGGATTCCCTGACTGGAAATATTGATATCCTAGATAAGGATAGTATATTATTGCCTATAGAGCATTTAAAAGATGCATTTCTATATATGCATGATGCACAGCGGAATAATTGCCGACTGGCATCAAGTATAAGTGCGTTGTCCAATTCTACCAGTAAAATGGTCAGGTGATGCGGATTCCAAACGGCATTTGGAAGTATTGCCTTTGAAAGGGGACATTTGGGGTCGGTCTTTTAGACCTGGTGGCCACGGCAACAGCTGGGAAATCCACGTTTGTACCCCAGGTCGCCTCTCAAAATAAGACGCCGTGTTATCAGGCGCAGTCCTTTGTTGGCAAGCGGACAAAAGGTTCCTCTTTTCTGCTCGTGACAGAGGGAGAGGAAAAAGGCTGCAGAGATCAGCCAGTTCCCAGGAACAGAAACCCTTTCCCGCCTCTGCCAAGCCCTCAGTATGACGCTAGGGCTTTACAAGCTCAGGCACGGTGGGGGCCCGTTCTCAATGAATTTCAGTGCGCAGTGGGCTCACTCACAAGTAGACCCCTGGATCCTTCAGGTAATATCTCAGGGATACATATTGGAATTCGAGACGTCTCCCCCTCGCCGTTTCCAAAAGTCGGCTTTACCGACGTCTCCCTCTGACAGGGAGGCCGTTTTGGAAGCCATTCACAAGCTGTATTCCCAGCAGGTGATAATCAAGGTACCCCTCCTGCAACAGGGAACGGGGTATTATTCCACACTATTGTGGTACCGAAGCCAGACGGCTCGGTGAGACCGATTCTAAATCTAAAATCTTTGAACACTTACATACAGAGGTTCAAATTCAAGATTGAGTCACTCAGAGCAGTGATTGCGAACCTGGAAGAAGGGGACTAGATGATGTCTCGGGACATCAAGGATGCTTACCTTCATGTCAAAATTTACCCTTCTCACCAAGGGTACCTCAGGTTATGGTACAGAACTGTCACTATCAGTTCAGACGCTGCCGTAGGGATGGTCCACGGCACCCCGGGTCTTTACCAAGGTAATGGAAGTTATCCCTTACTTGGACGATTCCCTGATAAGGGTAAGATCCAGGGAACAGTTGGAGGTCGGTGTAGCACTATCTCAGGTAGTGTTGCGGCAGCACGATTGGATTCTCAATATTCCAAAATCGCAGCTGGTTCCGACGACTTGTCTTCTGTTTCCTAGGGATGATCCTGGACACAGTCCAGAAAAAAAGTGTTTCTTCCGGATGAGAAAGCCAGGGAGTTATCCGAGCTAATCAGGAACCTCCTAAAACCGAACCAAGTCTCAGTGCATCAATGCACAAGGGTTCTGGGTAAAAATGGTGGCTTCCTACGAAGCAATCCCATTCGTTAGATTCCACGCAAGAACTTTCCAGTGGAACCTACTGGACAAATGGTCCGGGTCGCATTTTCAGATGCATCAGCGGATAACCCTGTCACCAAGGACAAGGGTATCCATCCTGTGGTGGTTGCAGAGTGCTCATCTTCTAGAGGGCCGCAGATTCGGCATTCAGGACTGGGTCCTGGTGACCACGGATGCCAGCCTGCGAGGCTGGGGAGCAGTCACACAGGGAAGGAATATCCAGGGCTTAGGGTCAAGCCTGGATACATCACTTCACATAAATATCCTGAAGCTAAGGGCCATTTACAATGCTCTAAGCTTAGCGAGACCTCTGCTTCAAGGTCAGCCGGTGTTGATCCAGTCGGACAACATCATGGCAGTCACCCACGTAAACAGACAGGGTGGCACAAGAAGCAGGAGGGCAATGGCAGAAGCTGCAAGGATTCTTCGCTGGGCGGAAAATCATGTGATAGCACTGTCAACAGTATTCATTCCGGGAGTGGACAACTGGGAAGCAGACTTCCTCAGCACGACCTCCACCCGGGAGAGTGGGGACTTCACCCAGAAGTCGTCCACATGATTAAAAAACTCGACAGGTATTGCGCCAGGTCAAGAGACCCTCAGACAATAGTTGTAGACGCTCTGGTAACACCGTGGGTGTACCAGTCAGTGTATGTGTTCCCTCCTCTGCCTCTCATACCCAAGGTACTGAGATTGATAAGATGGAGAGGAGAAAGCACTATATTCGTGGCTCCGGATTGGCCAAGAAGAACTTGGTAACCGGAACTTCAAGAGAGGCTCACGGAGGATCCGTGGCCTCTACCTCCTAAGAAGGGACCTGCTCCAGCAAGGACCCTGTCTGTTCCTAGACTTACCGCGGCTGCGTTTGACGGCATGGCGGTTGAACACCGGATCCTGAAGGAAAAAAGGCATTCCGGATGAAGTCATCCCTATCCTGATCAAAAGCCAGGAAGGATGTAACCGCAAAAACATTATCACCACAATTGGCGAAAATATGTTGCGTAGTGCGAGGCCAGTAAGGCCCGACGGAGGAAATTCAACTGGGTCGATTCCTACATTTCCTGAAAACAGGAGTGTCTATGGGCCTGAAATTGGGGTCCATTAAGGTTCAGATTTCGGCCCTGTCAATTTTCTTCCAAAAAAGAACTAGCTTCAGTCCCTGAAGTTTAGACGTTTGTAAAAGGGGTACTGCATATACAGCCTCCTTTTGTGCCTCCAGTGGCAATTTGGGATCTCAATGTAGTTTGGGTTCCAAAAGTCACATTGGTTTGAACCACTTAAATCTGTGGAGTTAAAATATCTCACATGGAAAGTGGTCATGCTGTTGGCCCTGGCCTGGGCCAGGCGCGTGTCAGAATTGGCGGCTTTATCCTGTAAAAGCCCTTATCTGATTTTCCATTCGGACAGGGCGGAATTGAGGACTCGTCCTCAGTTTCTCCCTAAGGTGGTTCCAGCGTTTTCACCTGAACCAACCTATTGTGGGGCCTGCGGCTACTAGGGACTTGGAGGAATCCAAGTTGCTGGATGTTGTCAGGGCCCTGAAAATATGTTTCCAGGACGGCTGGAGTCAGGAAATCTGACTCGCTGTTTATCCTGTATGCACCCAACATGCTGGGTGCTCCTGCTTCTAAGCAGACTATTGCTCGTTGGATTTGTAGTACAATTCAGCTTGCACATTCTGTGGCAGGCCTGCCACAGCTAAAATCTGTAAAAGCCCGTTCCACAAGGAAAGTGGGCTCATCTTGGGCGGCTGCCCGAGGGGTCTCGGCTTTACAACTTTGCCGAGCAGCTACTTGGTCAGGGGCAAACACGTTTGCTAAATTCTACAAATTTGATACCCTGGCTGAGGAGGACCTGGAGTTCTCTCATTCGGTGCTGCAGAGTCATCCGCACTCTCCCGCCCGTTTGGGAGCTTTGGTATAATCCCCATGGTCCTTACGGAGTCCCCAGCATCCACTTAGGACGTTAGAGAAAATAAGAATTTACTTACCGATAATTCTATTTCTCATAGTCCGTAGTGGATGCTGGGCGCCCATCCCAAGTGCGGATTGTCTGCAATACTTGTACATAGTTATTGTTACAAAAATCGGGTTATTATTGTTGGGAGCCATCTTTTCAGAGGCTCCTCTGTTATCATACTGTTAACTGGGTTCAGATCACAAGTTATACGGTGTGATTGGTGTGGCTGGTATGAGTCTTACCCGGGATTCAAAATCCTTCCTTATTGTGTACGCTCGTCCGGGCACAGTATCCTAACTGAGGCTTGGAGGAGGGTCATAGGGGGAGGAGCCAGTGCACACCAGTTAGTCCTAAAGCTTTCTTTAGATGTGCCCAGTCTCCTGCGGAGCCGCTATTCCCCATGGTCCTTACGGAGTCCCCAGCATCCACTACGGACTATGAGAAATAGAATTATCGGTAAGTAAATTCTTATTTTTCACAGCGATTCGCTGATGCAACAGGTGGAGGGGTTCAGGAGCATGCTCGCAGGCTGGTTGGTGTGCCCAACAGTGGCCAAGCGAGATGGTGGTCAATGGCCTAACCAGAAGCCAGGTAACACTGCATTTGTCCCAAATGGTAGGGATTATGCGTAGATGGGGGCCCTCAGGATGGCCAACAGGAATATCCAATTCTGGGTACTTAAGGTGCAGGTGAGGCATGCAGGCTGTAAACAATCTGCGTGGTTCACCCCCAACAGTTGGCAAGCTACTTAGAAGACTCAATTATGCACGTGGGTACAGTTATAACGGGCAGGAGCTTGAGAGAGATCGGCAGCCGCGGGAGGAATCCCTCTGATTTTCAAGGGCATGCAAAGCTAGCCCAAAAGCAGTGATGCCAGAGAAACGCTTCACAGCTATCCACAGATGCAGCAGGGGCAAGGGAGCAGGCCGACAGGGCAAATGGTGCGCTCAGCGTGACCAAAGCAGACTGACAGTCAATGGGCCAAACAAGAGTTTGGCAAGGCTAACTGTGTTAAAACAGAAAACACACAGGAAATATTTAGCGCTAGAAGGAAAACCACATTCACCCTGTGCAATAGTGTACACCTCCACTTCACAAATTCTGTGAGTTGCGTTACCACTTAATTTATATAAGTTCAATCTCGTCCGTCTTTAAGATACCACCAATTCTCTAAAAAAATAGGGAACACATAATAGTGCAGATAGTCTAAATGTTAGGCGCCGGGGTCCGCTCGTCGGTGCGGCCCGGCGCCTAGCAACCAGGGACGCCGTGCGCGTTCAGCCGCCGGCTCCCTGGCAACGCTAGACGCCGGGCGCACAGAGCCGCTCTGACCTTAGCAACAGGGACGCCACGTTCAGCCGCGTTCCCCGTTGCTGGGTCTGTCCTAAATTACCTGATTATGTGCTGGCCGTGCAGCATGCAAGCTGCACGGCATTTCCATTGATTACCCTGTCTGGATCTTGATTGGAGGGTTCCTGAATAAAGGCACCCTCAGGACTTCTTACAGACGCCGGTGATAGCTTCCTGTTTGCCTGTGTCTGCTACAGAGAGTGTCCAGTCCTGCTCAATCCGGTTGTTCCTGTCCTCAGAGATCCTGTACTCGGAAGTTTGCCATCTATTCCTGGAGTCTGACCGAGCACCTTTAACATCCTGTGGTGTTCGTGAGTCGCGGCTCAGCCGTGTGTTGCGGCTTGTCCGCTTACTGTTTATTATTTAGTTAATTTGTGTTCTGGAGCTTTTGCGGAGGATTCCGCTCCCACAGATCCACTCTGGTATCCAGCGGTGCTGGATAGGAGTAACGGATCAGTGGTTCTTTGGTTGTCCTTTTCCCTGGCGGCTAGTCCGCACATACCTTTGGTTAAAGTTAGTTAGCTTGTAACCCCTGGCCTGGTTGCTTAGTCAGAGGGCCCCTTGTTATCACCCTGTCTCGGATTTCCCTTTGTCTCCCATTAAGACCTGCGGGGGCATCGGGGTTGGGCAGACATAATCCGCCCTTCGAACGCGGCTGCCATGGGCTCAAGCAACCATAGTCTCGCAAGGGATCTCTGATAACACGGGCGAGACAACGGAGTTAGGGCGCCAGGGGTTACTAGGCTCTCCTGCTCCCACAACCAGCA
Source organism: Pseudophryne corroboree (assembly GCF_028390025.1). Classification (NCBI taxonomy): domain Eukaryota; kingdom Metazoa; phylum Chordata; class Amphibia; order Anura; family Myobatrachidae; genus Pseudophryne; species Pseudophryne corroboree. The sequence continues at coordinate 715,706,984 of NC_086447.1, forward strand.
TATCTTCCCAGTGCTCAGACCTCTGCCATAAGATCTCTTCTGGTCTGGAGTACGGGAATCCTAACATTATCACCGGCCAGACAAAAGAAAAAATTTAAATTAACAGGAGTTAATTTTTTCACTTATTCAGTTGGGAGATTTTGTCGGCCTCATGAATCCCGCCGGTATTGGGCCAAATCCTGGCCAGCTTCTAGTTAGTCAGATTCAAGAACTTACTCAGATGGTTCAGGATCTGTCCCTCCGGGTAAGGTCACAGGAAGATCTGTTACGGACTTCCCCGAGGGTCATCCCTGAACCAAAAATGCATCTGCCTGACCGTTTTTCTGGGGATAGAAAACAGTTTTTTAATTTTAAAGAGTCTTGTAAACTTTATTTTCGTTTAAGACCAGTCTCCTCAGGTACGGAGGCTCAGCGGGTTGGAATTATTATTTCTCTGCTTCAGGGGGATCCTCAGACCTGGGCTTTTGGTTTAAAGACAGACGATCCGGCCTTATCGTCTGTAGACGCCTTTTTAAAATCTTTAGGGCTATTGTATGACGACCCTGATAGAGAGGCGTCCGCTGAGAGTCAGTTGCGTGCTCTTAGACAGGGTAGGAATCCCGCAGAGAATTATTGTACGGAGTTTCGCCGTTGGTCGAACGACTGTGGATGGAATGACCCAGCCCTGCGCAGTCAGTTTCGCCTCGGCTTATCTGAATCTATAAAAGACAGTCTCCTTCAGTATCCCGCTCCTGAGACTCTCGATAAACTCATGGAGCTCTCTATTAAGATAGATCGTCGGCTCAGAGAGCGGAGGGCTGAAAAAGGGGCATCTGTCGGGTCTTCTCCTTGTGTGCTTTCCATTCCTGTAGACATGGAGGAGCCTATGCAGATAGGTCTCTCCAAATTGTCTCCTGAAGAAAGAACCAGGAGGCAAAATTCTGGTCTTTGTTTATACTGTGGAGGTAAGGGACATTTTGCCCGTAGTTGTCCGAACAAATCGGGAAACTTCCTGACCAAGTGAGTTGTGAGGGGGTTCACTTTGGTCTGCAGCTCATCTCCTCAAATAATTCACTGTTAGTTCCTGCTAAAGTTTCCTTTGGCAGCCTCTGTTCCTCGGTCTCTGCTTTTGTGGACAGTGGAGCTGCAGGGAACTTTATGGATTTAACATGGGCCAAGGCCTTAGGTATTCCTCAGTTAACCTTGGGTAGGTGTGTCACCATGCATGGTTTAGATGGGAGTCCCTTGTCCAATGGGGTTATTTCTCTAGGTACACCTCCTGTTTTACTCTCGGTGGGTGCCCTGCATTCTGAAAAGATTGAGTTTTTCCTTACTCATTGTCCAGCAGTTCCTGTGGTTCTGGGTCACCCTTGGCTGGCCTTTCATAATCCCATCATTGATTGGCAGTCGGGGAGATCTTACAATGGGGTACCATCTGTAGTAAAGAATGTATTACGCTTCCTATCCGAGTAGCTGCCGCCGTTCCTGCACCCATTCCTGAGGAATATCAGGATTTTGTCGACGTGTTTTCCAAGGGCAATGCGGATATTCTGCCTCCCCATAGGCCTTACGATTGTGCCATTGAGCTAATTCCTGGTGCCACGTTGCCTAAAGGAAGGTTATATGCATTGTCTGGTCCTGAAACTGTGGCCATGAATGAGTATGTGAAAGAAAGCCTTGGGAAAGGTTTTATCAGGCCATCTAAATCCCCATTAAGTGCAGGTTTCTTCTTCGTAGAGAAGAAGGATGGTTCACTCAGACCCTGCATTGACTTTAGAGCTTTGAATAAAATCTCAGTAAAGAATACTTACCCTCTGCCGCTGATCTCTGTCCTCTTTGATCAGCTACGTTCGGCTGTGATTTTTTCCAAAATTGACCTTAGAGGAGCATATAACCTCATCAGAATCAAGTCAGGGGATGAGTGGAAAACGGCATTCAGTACTCAATCAGGCCACTATGAGTATCTGGTTATGCCATTCGGCCTGTCAAACGCTCCGGCAGTTTTCCAGGATCTCATTAATGATGTGCTCCGTGAATTTCTTGGAAGATTCGTTGTAGTCTACTTAGACGATATTTTGATATATTCTGACTCTGAAGAACAACATGTTACCCAGGTGCGTCAGGTGCTAAAGAAATTACGTGAAAATCACCTATATGCCAAACTGGAGAAGTGTGAATTTCATGTCACGGAGGTATCCTTTTTAGGGTACATTATTTCCCCTCGGGGATTCTGTATGGAACCGAAGAAGCTCCAAGCCATCCTTAGTTGGGCGCAACCCACCAATTTAAAAGCAATTCAGCGCTTTTTAGGGTTTGCAAACTACTATAGAAGATTTATTCACTCTTTCTCTGACCTAGTTGCTCCCATTGTGGCACTTACTAAGAAGGGAGCAGATCCTACCAATTGGTCATGTGAAGCTGAGTTATCTTTTCAGGCCTTGAAACAAGCCTTTGTCTCAGCCCCTGTCCTTAGACATCCCAACCCAGAATTGCCTTTCATTGTTGAGGTTGATGCCTCGGAGGTTGGAGTAGGGGCTATCCTTTCTCAGAAGGATCCAGATTCCCTTGAATTACATCCTTGTGCCTTTATGTCCAGGAAATTCTCATCTGCAGAATCCAACTACGATGTTGGTAACCGGGAATTGCTGGCTATTAAATGGGCTTTCGAGGAGTGGAGGCATTGGCTTGAAGGAGCGACCCATACCATTTCAGTTTTGACTGATCACAAAAATCTTCAATACATTGAATCTGCCAAACGACTGAATGCCCGGCAGGCTCGTTGGGCTTTATTTTTTACTCGTTTCAAATTCATGATCACCTTCAGGCCAGGTTCCAAGAATACTAAGGCAGATGCCCTGTCACGCAATTTTCTTCCAGTTCAAGACAACAGTCCTGTTACTCCCATACTTCCGTCTTCAGTCATTCGGGCAGGCCTCACACAGGATGTATTTACCCAGTTAAAGCTGCTTCAACATCAAGCTCCTGGAAATACTCCTGCTGGTCGTCTTTTTGTCCCTGAGTTTTTGAGAGCTACTGTTTTGGCGGAGTTTCATGATAGCAAGGTTGCCGGGCATCCGGGAATCGCTAAGACTTTGGAATTAGTCTCCCGCTCAGTATGGTGGCCTGGTCTTTCCAAAGACATTAAAGAGTTTGTTTTTTCTTGTCAGGTCTGTGCACAGCATAAAGTTCCCCGTTCTTTGCCTATAGGTCAACTTATGCCCTTGAATGTTCCCCTTAGGCCATGGTCGCATATCTCCATGGATTTTGTGGTGGACCTCCCTCTGTCAGCCGGATGCCGAGTCATATGGGTGGTAGTGGACCGTTTTAGCAAGATGGCCCATTTCATTGCTCTTCCCCGATTGCCATCTGCCCAGGGATTGGCAGTCTTGTTCCTCCGCCATGTTTTCAGACTCCATGGCTTACCCACTGATATTGTCTCTGACAGGGGTCCACAATTCATTGCACAATTTTGGAAGTCCTTTTGTGCTTCGTTGAAGATGAAATTATCATTAACCTCCGGCTATCATCCCCAATCCAATGGACAGACTGAGCGAGTTAACCAATCTCTTAAACAATATTTGCGTTTGTACTCGGCCAAACTCCAAAATGACTGGTCTGAGTTTCTTCCATTGGCGGAGTTTGCTTATAATAATGCCTGTCATTCCTCCACCAATGTGTCTCCATTTTTTGCAGTTTTTGGTTTTCACCCCAGAGCTAATTCATTTTTTCAACATTCCTCTGTCTCCTCTCTGGCCCTGACCTCTCATCTTAAACTTATTTGGAAAAAAGTGCACCTGGCTCTCAGAAAAGCAGCATTCCGGGAAAAAAGATTTTCTGACAGACTCCGGCGGCCGTGCACTTTTAAAGTAGGAGACAGGGTGTGGTTGTCGACTCGCAACATTAAACTCCGACAAACCTCAGCTAGATTGGGTCCTAGATTTATTGGACCATTTCTCATTATCAAAAAAGTCAATCCAGTTGCTTTCCGGTTACGCTTACCAAAAACTTTACGGATCGGAAATACCTTCCATTGCTCATTGCTTAAACCTTATGTTTCGTCCAGTAGATTTCCTCGTAGAATATCTCAGGGGAGATCTCCAGTAAATGTACAGGGTCAGCAGGAGTTCTTGGTGGAGAAGGTTCTCGATTCCAAGTTGTCCCGGGGTCGGCTTTATTTTTTGGTACATTGGAGAGGTTATGGGCCAGAGGAAAGGTCTTGGGTCCTGGATGAGGACCTTCATGCCCCAAGGCTCAAAAGGGCATTTTTTCGAGAATTTCCTCAGAAACCTGGCTTTAGGGGTTCCTTGACCCCTCCTCAAGGGGGGGGTACTGTTAGGCGCCGGGGTCCGCTCGTCGGTGCGGCCCGGCGCCTAGCAACCAGGGACGCCGTGCGCGTTCAGCCGCCGGCTCCCTGGCAACGCTAGACGCCGGGCGCACAGAGCCGCTCTGACCTTAGCAACAGGGACGCCACGTTCAGCCGCGTTCCCCGTTGCTGGGTCTGTCCTAAATTACCTGATTATGTGCTGGCCGTGCAGCATGCAAGCTGCACGGCATTTCCATTGATTACCCTGTCTGGATCTTGATTGGAGGGTTCCTGAATAAAGGCACCCTCAGGACTTCTTACAGACGCCGGTGATAGCTTCCTGTTTGCCTGTGTCTGCTACAGAGAGTGTCCAGTCCTGCTCAATCCGGTTGTTCCTGTCCTCAGAGATCCTGTACTCGGAAGTTTGCCATCTATTCCTGGAGTCTGACCGAGCACCTTTAACATCCTGTGGTGTTCGTGAGTCGCGGCTCAGCCGTGTGTTGCGGCTTGTCCGCTTACTGTTTATTATTTAGTTAATTTGTGTTCTGGAGCTTTTGCGGAGGATTCCGCTCCCACAGATCCACTCTGGTATCCAGCGGTGCTGGATAGGAGTAACGGATCAGTGGTTCTTTGGTTGTCCTTTTCCCTGGCGGCTAGTCCGCACATACCTTTGGTTAAAGTTAGTTAGCTTGTAACCCCTGGCCTGGTTGCTTAGTCAGAGGGCCCCTTGTTATCACCCTGTCTCGGATTTCCCTTTGTCTCCCATTAAGACCTGCGGGGGCATCGGGGTTGGGCAGACATAATCCGCCCTTCGAACGCGGCTGCCATGGGCTCAAGCAACCATAGTCTCGCAAGGGATCTCTGATAACACGGGCGAGACAACGGAGTTAGGGCGCCAGGGGTTACTAGGCTCTCCTGCTCCCACAACCAGCATATCTTCCCAGTACTCAGACCTCTGCCATAAGATCTCTTCTGGTCTGGAGTACGGGAATCCTAACACTAAATAATTCAAAGAGATCTTTATTTGCACGATGTCCACTTACAAACGAATCCTTTTAAAAGCGTGCTAGATTATCCACACAGGCAATGCAGCAAAAATAAGATTTTACTCACCGGTAAATCTATTTCTCTAACGTCCTAGTGGATGCTGGGACTCCGTCAGGACCATGGGGAATAGCGGGCTCCGCAGGAGACAGGGCACATCTAAATAAAGCTTTTAGGATCACATGGTGCGTACTGGCTTCTCCCCCTATGACCCTCCTCCAAGCCTCAGTTAGGTTTTTGTGCCCGTCCGAGAAGGGTGCAATCTAGGTGGCTCTCCTAAAGAGCTGCTTAGACAAAGTTTTTTTAGGTTTAAATCTCAGTGAGTCCTGCTGGCAACAGGATCACTGCATCGAGGGACTTAGGGGAGAGATTTCCAACTCACCTGCGTGCAGGATGGATTGGAGTCTTAGGCTACTGGACACTTAGCTCCAGAGGGAGTCGGAACACAGGTCCTCCTGGGGTTCGTCCCGGAGCCGCGCCGCCGATCCCCCTTACAGACGCTGAAGACGGAGGTCCGGAAAGCAGGCGGCAGAAGACTCCTCAGTCTTCATGAAGGTAGCGCACAGCACTGCAGCTGTGCGCCATTGTTGCTACACGTCTCACTGATTCAGTCACGGAGGGTGCAGGGCGCTGCTGGGGGCGCCCTGGGCAGCAATATTAAATACCTTTAGTGGCAAAATAAATACATCACATATAGCCATTAAGGCTATATGTATGTATTTAACCCAGGCCAGTTTTCTTAAAACCCGGGAGAAAAGCCCGCCGAAAAAGGGGCGGAGCTTATTCTCCTCAGCACTCAGCGCCATTTTCCTGCTCAGCTCCGCTGGTGAGGAAGGCTCCCAGGACTCTCCCCTGCACTGCACTACAGAAACAGGGTAACAAAGAGAAGGGGGGCATAATTTGGCGATATTGATATATTAAAAGCGCTTATATCAAAAACAACACCTTCTAGGGTTGTTTATATACATTTATAGCGTTTTTGGTGTGTGCTGGCAAACTCTCCCTCTGTCTCCCCAAAGGGCTAAGAGGGTCCTGTCTTCGATTAGAGCATTCCCTGTGTGGCTGCTGTGTGTCGGTACGTGTGTGTCGACATGTATGAGGACGATGTTGGTGTGGAGGCAGAGCAATTGCCGGTAATGGTGATGTCACCCCCTAGGGAGTCGACACCGGAATGGATGGCTTTAGTTATGGAATTACGTGATAATGTTAGCACATTACAAAAGTCAGTTGACGAAATGAGACGGCCGGAAAACCAGTTAGTACCGGCTCAGGCGTCTCAGACACCGTCAGGGGCTGTAAAACGTCCCTTACCTCAGTCAGTCGACACGGGTACCGACACAGATGAATCTAGTGTCGACGGTGAAGAAACAAACGTATTTTCCAATAGGGCCACACGTTATATGATCACGGCAATGAAGGAGGCTTTGCAGATCTCTGATACTGCTGGTACCTCAAAAAGGGGTATTATGTGGGGGGTGAAAAAACTACCTGTAGCTTTTCCAGAATCAGAGGAATTGAATGACGTGTGTGACGAAGCCTGGGTTAACCCAGATAGAAAACTGCTAATTTCCAAGAAGTTATTGGCATTATACCCTTTCCCACCAGAGGTTAGGGCGCGCTGGGAAACACCCCCTAGGGTGGATAAGGCGCTCACACGTTTATCAAAGCAAGTGGCGTTGCCGTCTCCTGATACGGCCGCCCTCAAGGATCCAGCAGATAGGAGGCTGGAAACTACACTGAAGAGTATATACACACATACTGGTGTTATACTGCGACCGGCAATAGCCTCAGCCTGGATGTGCAGTGCTGGGGTAGTGTGGTTGGATTCTCTGACTGAAAATATTGATACCCTGGATAGGGACAGTATTTTATTGACTCTAGAGCAATTAAAGGATGCTTTTCTTTATATGCGAGATGCTCAGAGGGATATTTGTACTCTAGCATCAAGAGTAAGCGCGATGTCCATATCTGCCAGAAGAAGTTTATGGACGCGACAGTGGTCAGGTGATGCGGATTCCAAAAGGCATATGGAAGTATTGCCATATAAAGGAGAGGAATTATTTGGGGTCGGTCTTTCGGACCTGGTGGCCACGGCAACTGCCGGCAAATCCACTTTTTTACCTCAGACCCCCTCCCAACAGAAAAAGACACCGTCTTTTCAGCCGCAGTCCTTTCGCTCCTATAAAAACAAGCGACCAAAAGGACAGTCTTATCTGCCGCGAGGCAGAGGAAAGGGTAAGAGAGGGCAGCAAGCAGCCCCTGCCCAGGACCAGAAGCCCGCCCCGGGTTCTACAAAGCCATCAGCATGACGCTGGGGCTTTACAAGCGGACTCAGGAGCGGTGGGGGGTCGACTCAAGATTTTCAGCAATCAGTGGGCTCGCTCACAAGTGGACCCGTGGATCCTGCAGATAATATCTCAGGGTTACATGTTGGAGTTCGAAAGGTCTCCCCCTCGCCGGTTCCTAAAGTCTGCTTTACCAACGTCTCCCTCAGAAAGGACGTCGGTTTTGGAAGCCATTCACAAGCTGTATTCTCAGCAGGTGATAGTCAAGGTACCCCTCCTACAACAGGGAAAGGGGTATTATTCCACACTATTTGTGGTACCGAAGCCGGACGGTTCGGTAAGACCTATTCTAAACCTGAAATCCTTGAACCTGTACATACAGAAATTCAAGTTCAAGATGGAGTCACTCAGAGCAGTGATAGCGAATCTGGAAGAAGGGGACTTCATGGTGTCCCTGGACATAAAAGATGCTTATCTGCATGTCCCAATTTACCCCTCACACCAAGGGTATCTCAGGTTCGTGATACAAGACTGTCATTATCAGTTTCAAACGCTGCCGTTTGGTTTGTCCACGGCCCCTCGGGTCTTTACCAAGGTAATGACCGAAATGATGGTTCTTCTACGAAGAAAAGGCGTATTAATTATCCCTTACTTGGACGATCTCCTGATAAGGGCAAAGTCCAGAGAACAGCTGGAAGTCGGTGTAGCACTAACCCAGGTAGTGCTTCAGCAACACGGGTGGATTCTGAATCTTCCAAAATCTCAATTGACCCCGACAACTCGTCTGCTGTTCCTGGGAATGATTCTGGACACGGTTCAGAAAAAGGTGTTTCTCCCGGAGGAGAAAGCAAGGGAGTTATCCGAACTTGTCAGGAACCTCCTAAAACCAGGAACTGTGTCAGTACATCAATGCACAAGAGTCCTGGGAAAGATGGTGGCTTCTTACGAAGCGATTCCATTCGGCAGATTCCATGCACGGACATTTCAGTGGGATCTGCTGGACAAATGGTCCGGATCGCATCTGCACATGCATCAGCGGATAACACTGTCACCAAGAACAAGGTTGTCTCTCCTGTGGTGGTTGCAGAGTGCCCATCTGTTAGAGGGCCGCAGATTCGGCATACAGGACTGGGTCCTGGTGACTACGGATGCCAGCCTACGAGGCTGGGGAGCAGTCACACAGGGAAGAAACTTCCAGGGCGTGTGGTCAAACCTGGAGACGTCCCTTCACATAAATATACTGGAGCTAAGAGCGATCTACAATGCTCTAAGCCTGGCAAAATCGCTGCTTCAGGGTCAGCCGGTGTTGATCCAGTCGGACAACATCACGGCAGTCGCCCACGTAAACCGACAAGGCGGCACGAGAAGCAGAAGAGCAATGACAGAAGCTGCAAGGATTCTGCGCTGGGCGGAGAATCATGTCATAGCACTGTCAGCAGTGTTCATCCCGGGAGTGGACAACTGGGAAGCAGACTTCCTCAGCAGACACGACCTTCACCCGGGAGAGTGGGGACTTCATCCAGAAGTCTTCCACATGATTGTGAACCGTTGGGAAAAACCAAAGGTGGACATGATGGCGTCTCGCCTCAACAAAAAATTGGACAGATATTGCGCCAGGTCAAGAGACCCTCAGGCAATAGCTGTGGACGCTCTGGTAACACCGTGGGTGTACCAGTCAGTGTATGTGTTCCCTCCTCTGCCTCTCATACCAAAGGTACTGAGAATTATACGGAAAAGAGGAGTAAGAACAATACTGGTGGCTCCGGACTGGCCAAGAAGAACTTGGTATCCGGAACTTCAAGAGATGCTCACGGAGGATCCGTGGCTTCTACCTCTAAGAAGGGATCTGCTTCAGCAGGGACCTTGTATGTTCCAAGACTTACCGCGTCTGCGTTTGACGGCATGGCGGTTGAACGCCGGATTCTAAAAGAAAAGGGCATTCCAGAGGAAGTTATTCCTACCTTGATTAAGGCTAGGAAGGAAGTGACTGTACAACATTATCACCGCATTTGGCGGAAATATGTTGCGTGGTGTGAGGCCAAGAAGGCTCCAACGGAAGAATTTCAATTGGGTCGATTCTTACATTTCCTGCAAGCAGGATTGTCTATGGGCCTAAAATTGGGGTCCATTAAAGTTCAAATTTCGGCCTTATCAATCTTCTTCCAGAAGGAATTGGCATCAGTGCCTGAAGTACAAACTTTTGTCAAAGGTGTACTACATATACAACCCCCAATAGTGCCTCCAGTGGCACCGTGGGATTTGAACGTAGTTTTGAATTTTCTCAAATCTCATTGGTTTGAGCCTCTAAAATCGGTAGATTTAAAATACCTTACATGGAAGGTAACCATGCTATTGGCCCTGGCTTCAGCCAGGAGAGTTTCAGAGTTGGCGGCTTTATCATACAAAAGCCCATATCTGATTTTCCATTCGGACAGGGCAGAACTGCGGACACGTCCTCATTTTCTCCCTAAGGTGGTTTCGGCTTTTCACTTGAACCAGCCTATTGTGGTGCCTGCGGCTACTAGCGACTTGGAGGACTCCAAGTTACTGGACGTTGTCAGAGCATTAAAAATATATATTTCAAGGACAGCTGGAGTCAGAAAATCTGACTCGTTGTTTATATTGTATGCACCCAACAAGATGGGTGCTCCTGCGTCTAAACAGACGATTGCACGTTGGATCTGTAGCACAATCCAACTTGCACATTCTGTGGCAGGCCTGCCACAGCCTAAATCTGTAAAGGCCCACTCCACAAGGAAAGTGGGCTCATCTTGGGCGGCTGCCCGAGGGGTCTCGGCATTACAACTTTGCCGAGCAGCTACGTGGTCAGGGGAGAACACGTTTGTAAAATTTTACAAATTTGATACTCTGGCTAAGGAGGACCTGGAGTTCTCTCATTCGGTGCTGCAGAGTCATCCGCACTCTCCCGCCCGTTTGGGAGCTTTGGTATAATCCCCATGGTCCTGACGGAGTCCCAGCATCCACTAGGACGTTAGAGAAAATAAGAATTTACTTACCGATAATTCTATTTCTCATAGTCCGTAGTGGATGCTGGGCGCCCATCCCAAGTGCGGATTGTCTGCAATACTTGTACATAGTTATTGTTACAAAGATCGGGTTATTACTATTGTTGTGAGCCATCTTTTCAGAGGCTACTTCGTTTTTTGTTATCATACTGTTAACTGGGTTCAGATCACAAGTTGTACGGTGTGATTGGTGTGGCTGGTATGAGTCTTACCCGGGATTCAAGATCCTTCCTTATTGTGTACGCTCGTCCGGGCACAGTACCTAACTGAGGCTTGGAGGAGGGTCATAGGGGGAGGAGCCAGTACGCACCATGTGATCCTAAAAGCTTTATTTAGATGTGCCCTGTCTCCTGCGGAGCCCGCTATTCCCCATGGTCCTGACGGAGTCCCAGCATCCACTACGGACTATGAGAAATAGAATTATCGGTAAGTAAATTCTTATTTTCTCGTAGTCCGTAGTGGATGCTGGGACTCCGTAAGGACCATGGGGAATAGCGGCTCCGCAGGAGACTGGGCACAACTAAAGAAAGCTTTAGGACTACCTGGTGTGCACTGGCTCCTCCCACTATGACCCTCCTCCAGACCTCAGGATACTGTGCCCGGAAGAGCTGACACAATAAGGAAGGATTTTGAATCCCGGGTAAGACTCATACCAGCCACACCAATCACACCGTATAACTCGTGATACTATACCCAGTTAACAGTATGAAATATAACTGAGCCTCTCAACAGATGGCTCAACAATACCCTTTAGTTAAACAATAACTATATACAAGTATTGCAGACAATCCGCACTTGGGATGGGCGCCCAGCATCCACTACGGACTACGAGAAATAGATTTACCGGTGAGTAAAATCTTATTTTCTCTGACGTCCTAAGTGGATGCTGGGACTCCGTAAGGACCATGGGGATTATACCAAAGCTCCCAAACGGGCGGGAGAGTGCGGATGACTCTGCAGCACCGAATGAGCAAACTCTAGGTCCTCCTCAGCCAGGGTATCAAACTTGTAGAATTTTGCAAATGTGTTTGACCCCGACCAAGTAGCTGCTCGGCAAAGTTGTAAAGCCGAGACCCCTCGGGCAGCCGCCCAAGAAGAGCCCACCTTCCTCGTGGAATGGGTTTTCACTGATCTAGGATGCGGCAGTCCAGCCGCAGAATGTGCAAGCTGAATCGTACTACAGATCCAGCGAGCAATAGTCTGCTTTGAAGCAGGAGCACCCAGCTTGTTGGGTGCATACAGGATAAATAGCGAGTCAGTTTTCCTGACACTAGCTGTCCTGGAACATAATTTTTCAGGGCCCTGACTACGTCCAACAACTTGGAATCCTCCAAGTCTTTAGTAGCCGCAGGCACTACAATAGGTTGGTTCAAATGAAAAGCTGATACCACCTTAGGGAGAAACTGGGAACGAGTCCTCAATTCTGCCCTATCCATATGGAAAATCAGATAAGGGCTTTTACATGACAAAGCCGCCAATTCTGACACACGCCTGGCCGAAGCCAAGGCCAACAGCATGACCACTTTCCACGTGAGATATTTCAAATCCACGGTTTTAAGTGGCTCAAACCAATGCGACTTTAGGAAATCCAACACCACGTTGAGATCCCAAGGTGCCACTGGAGGCACAACAGGGGGCTGAATATGCAGCACTCCCTTAACAAATGTCTGAACTTCAGGCAGTGAAGCCAGTTCTTTCTGGAAGAAAATCGACAGAGCCGAAATCTGGACCTTAATGGAACCCAATTTTAGGCCCATAGTCACCCCTGACTGTAGGAAGTGCAGAAAACGGCCCAGCTGAAATTCCTCCGTTGGGCCTTCCTGGCCTCACACCACGCAACATATTTTCGCCATATGCGGTGATAATGGTTTGCGGTCACTTCTTTCCTAGCTTTAATCAGCGTAGGGATGACTTCCTCCGGAATGCCCTTTTCCTTCAGGATCCGGCGTTCAACCGCCATGCCGTCAAACGCAGCCGCGGTAAGTCTTGGAACAGACAGGGCCCCTGCTGCAGCAGGTGCTGTCTGAGCGGCAGAGGCCATGGGTCCTCTGAGATCAGTTCTTGAAGTTCCGGGTACCAAGCTCTTCTTGGCCAATCCGGAACAATGAGTATAGTTCTTACTCCTCTTTTTCTTATTATCCTCAGTACCTTGGGTATGAGAGGAAGAGGAGGGAACACATAAACCGACTGGTACACCCACGGTGTCACCAGAGCGTCCACAGCTATCGCCTGAGGGTCCCTTGACCTGGCGCAATATCTTTTTAGCTTTTTGTTGAGGCGGGACGCCATCATGTCCACCTGTGGCCTCTCCCAATGGTGTACAATCATTTGGAAGACTTCTGGATGAAATCCCCACTCTCCCGGGTGGAAGTCGTGCCAGCTGAGAAAGTCTGCTTCCCAGTTGTCCACTCTGGAAATGAACACTGCTGACAGTGCTAACACATGATTTTCCGCCCATCGGAAAATCCTTGTGGCTTCTGCCATCGCCATCCTGCTTCTTGTGCCTCTCTGTTGGTATACATGGGCGACCGCCGTGATGTTGTCTGACTGGATCAGCACCGGCTGGTGTTGAAGCAGGGGTCTAGCCTAACTTAGGGCATTGTAAATGGCCCTTAGTTCCAGAATATTTATGTGTAGGGAAGTCTCCTGACTCGACCATAGTCCTTGGAAGTTTCTTCCCTGTGTGACTGCCCCCCAGCCTCGAAGGCTGGCATCCGTGGTCACCAGGACCCAGTCCTGTATGCCGAATCTGCGGCCCTCTAGAAGATGAGCACTCTGCAGCCACCACAACAGCGACACCCTGGCCCTTGGAGACAGGGTTATCAGCCGATGCATCTGAAGATGCGACCCGGACCACTTGTCCATCAGATCCCCCTGGAAGATCCTTGCATGGAACCTGCCGAATGGAATTTCTTCGTAAGAAGCTACCATCTTTCCCAGGACTCGCGTGCATTGATGCACCGACACCTGTATTTGTTTTAGGAGGCCTCTGGCTAGAGATGACAACTCCTTGGCCTTCTCCTCCGGGAGAAACACTTTTTCCTGTTCTGTGTCCAGAACCATACCCAGGAACAGTAGACGCGTCGTAGGAACCAGCTGCGACTTTGGAATATTCAGAATCCAGCCGTGCTGTTGTAGCACTTCCCGAGATAGTGCTACTCCGACCAACAACTGCTCCCTGGACCTCGCCTTTATAAGGAGATCGTCCAAGTAGGGATAATTATAACTCCCTTTTTTTTGAAGGAGTATCATCATTTCGGCCATTACCTTGGTAAATACACTCGGTGCCAGGGACAGACCAACGGCAACGTGTGGAATTGGTAATGACAGTCCTGTACCACAATTTTGAGGTACTCCTGGTGAGGAGGGTAAATGGGGACTTGATGTCCAGTGATACCATGTAATCCCCTTCGTCCAGGCTTGCAATAACCGCCCTGAGCGATTCCATTTTGAACTTGAACCTTCGTATATAAGTGTTCAAGGATTTCACTTTTAGAATGGGTCTCACCGAACCGTCTGGTTTCAGTACCACAAACATTGTGGAATAGTAACCCCGGCCTTGTTGAAGGAGGGGTACCCTGATTATCACCTGCTGGAAGTACAGCTTGTGAATTGCCGCCAGTACTACCTCCCTTTTCTCCGAGGGCAGCAGGCAAGGCTGATTTGAGGTAACGGCGAGGGGGAGTCGCCTCGAACTCCAGCTTGTATCCCTGTGATACTACTTGCAGAACCCAGGGATCCACCTGTGAGCGAGCCCACTGGTCGCTGAAATTCCCGAGACGCGCCCCCACCGCACCTGGCTCCACCTGTGGAGCCCCAGCGTCATGCGGTGGACTCAGAGGAAGCGGGGGAAGATTTTTGATCCTGGGAACTGGCTGTCTGGTGCAGCTTTTTCCCTCTTCCCTTGTCTCTGTGCAGAAAGGAAGCGCCTTTGACCCGCTTGCTTTTCTGAAGCCGAAAGGACTGTACCTGATAATACCGTGCTTTCTTAGGCTGTGAGGAAACCTGAGGTAAAATATTTACTTCCCAGCTGTTGCTGTGGATACGAGGTCCCAGAGACCATCCCCAACAATTCCTCACCCTTATAAGGCAGATGTGCCTTTTAAAGTCAGCATCACCTGTCCACTGCCGGGTCCCCAATACCCTCCTGGCAGAATGGACATTGCATTAATTCTGGATGCCAGCCGGCAAATATCCCTCTGTGCATCCCTCATATATAAGACTACGTCTTTAATATGCTCTATGGTTAGCAAAATCGTATCCCTGTCCTGACAGGGTAACAGTGCAGCAGCACTATCCATGCTGAGGCAATTGCAGGTCTCAGTATAGTACCTGAGTGTGTATATATAGACTTCAGGATAGCCTCCTGCTTTTTATCAGCAGGCTCCTTCAAAGTGGCCGTATCCTAAGACGGCAGTGCCACCTTTTTTGACAAACGTGTGAGCGCCTTATCCACCCTAGGGGATATCTCCCAACGTGACCTATCCTCTGGCGGGAAAGGGTACGCCATCAGTAACTTTTTTTTAGAAATTACCAGTTTCTTATCGGGGGAACCCACGCTTCTTCACACACTTCATTCACTCATCTGATGGGGGAACAAAACACTGGCTGCTTTTTCTCCCCAAACATAAAACCCCTTTTTTGTGGTACTTGGGTTAATGTCAGAAATGTGTAACACATTTTTCATTGCCGAGATCATGCAACGGATGTTCCTAGTGGATTGTGTATATGTCTCAACCTCGTCGACACTGGAGTCAGACTCCGTGTCGACATCTGTGTCTGCCATCTGAGGTAGCGGGCGTTTTTTGAGCCCCTGATGGCCTTTGAGACGCCTGGGCAGGCGCGGGCTGAGAAGCCGGCTGTCCCACAGCTGTTACGTCATCCAGCCTTTTATGTAATGAGTTGACACTGTCGGTTAATACCTTCCACCTATCCATCAATTCTGGTGTCGGCCCCACAGGGGGCGACATCACATTTATCGGCATCTGCTCCGCCTTCCACGTAACCTTCCTCATCAACATGTCGACACAGCCGTACCGACACACCGCACACACACAGGGAATGCTCTGACTGAGGACAGGACCCCACAAAGTCCTTTGGGGAGACAGAGAGAGAGTATGCCAGCACACACCAAAGCGCTATATAATACAGGGATTCACACTACCCACAGTGATTTTTCCATTATAGCTGCTATAATACACAATTCTGCGCCTAAATTTAGTGCCCCCCCTCTCTTTTTAACCCTTTGAGCCTGAAAACTACAGGGGAGAGCCTGGGGAGCTGTCTTCCAGCTGCACTGTGAAGAGAAAACGGCGCCAGTGTGCTGAGGGAGATAGCCCGCCCCTTTTTCGGCGGACTTTCTCCCGCTTTTTTATGGATCTATGGCAGGGGTATTTTTCACATATATAGCCTCTAGGACTATATATTGTGATTTTTTTGCCAGCCAAGGTGTTAATATTGCTGCTCAGGGCGCCCCCCCCCCCCCCCCCCAGCGCCCTGCACCCATCAGTGACCGGAGTGTAAGGTGTGCATGAGGAGCAATGGCGCACAGCTGCAGTGCTGTGCGCTACCTTGTTGAAGACCGAAGTCTTCTGCCGCCGATTTTCAGGACCATCTTCTTGCTTCTGGCTCTGTAAGGGGGACGGCGGCGCGGCTCCGGGACCGGACGATCGAGGTCGGGCCCTGTGTTCGATTCCTCTGGAGCTAATGGTGTCCAGTAGCCTAAGAAGCCCAAGCTAGCTGCAAGCAGGTAGGTTCGCTTCTTCTCCCCTTAGTCCCTCGTAGCAGTGAGTCTGTTGCCAGCAGATCTCACTGAAAATAAAAAACCTAAAAGTATACTTTCTTTTCTAGGAGCTCAGGAGAGCCCCTAGTGTGCATCCAGCTCAGCCGGGCACAAGATTCTAACTGAGGTCTGGAGGAGGGTCATAGTGGGAGGAGCCAGTGCACACCAGGTAGTCCTAAAGCTTTCTTTAGTTGTGCCCAGTCTCCTGCGGAGCCGCTATTCCCCATGGTCCTTACGGAGTCCCAGCATCCACTTAGGACGTCAGAGAAAGGACCTTTTCAGGATGTTCAAATCATTGTAGGATTTACCATAAAAGATAAAAAAGTGCAAAATAGTGCAGATGGATAAAAACAATAACAGCTTTAATACAAAAGTGCACTTACAAACATAAGTTAATGTATTGCATTAACAGAATCCACAAGGCAGAAACAGCTGGTCCCGGCTCCTGATAGTCCCCAGATCGTCCAAGGGTAAAGCAGAGACACACTTCCGGATATTGTGCTCAGTCCAGCAGGATCGGCACCAAAGTTCAGCAGCAGTGGACAGAAACGGTCATACCATCGCTAGACACGTTTCAGACTGACGTCCTTCTTCAGTAGCATGGTCTGTGCTTTTAAAAGCAATTGATTAACATAACAGGTGTCCAAAATTAGATGACGCCATACTCCCGGTCATTTCCACATACACCGGAAATGACGTGACCTATGCGTTCCAGGTGACGTCATTATGCGTTCCAAAAGTCCGTTTTTCATATTCTAATTCCGGACAAGTTATATTTCCAAGCCCACGGTGTTTCCAATATAAGTGGGCAAGAATTCAAACATCCCTTTATTTTAAGGTGGAGTTCATCCATTGTATAGACACATGAAAAGCATAACAATAATATAATATAATTAATAAATATGCAATAGATAAAAAATACATATATAATATAATAATCAGAAAGAGGAGAGATACAAAGACACCAAAGACATGGATCAAGGGAATAACTAATATGCTTCGCAAGAAAGAGAAGCTAAATTTCAAGGAAAGATTATGTTAAAAAACTCTTCAATTCAAAATCGACATTGAGGCCCTTAGGTATAAGGGTCCCCAATTGATAGATCCATCGCATCTCTGATTGAGAAAGCCTTTTCTCAATATCATTGCTTCTCCATTTTGGGAGAATTTGTTGAATTCCCCAAAAGTTTTTTATACAACAATCCCTTGATCCATGTACACTTTTGAAATGGGCAGAAACATTGTGTGTTACCAAAGATTTCCGGATATTATAGACGTGTACAGCAGCTCTCACTTTAAGTTGCCTAGTAGTTTTTCCTACGTAAAATAACCCGCATTTGCACTCTAATAAGTACACCACGTTTTTAGAGTGACAGGTTATAAACTCATTAATTGGATAAGAAGTACTCCCTACATTAAAATTTACAAATTTTCTATCTTTCATTTTTACAGTCTTACACATAAGGCAAGCCCCGCACCTATGAAAACCCTTGGTTCTATTACTATGTCTTACTTCACTTTCTATACTGCTCTTGACTAAATGGTCTTTTAAAGAGGGGGCCTTTCTATATACAAACATCGTTTTTTGTGGAATCACATCGCCTATAATTGGATCCTGTTTTAGAAGTTTCCAATTTTTTTGGAAAACCTCTTCAATCTCTCTATGACAGTTATTATATTGACTGATGAATGCCCACTGATATTTAGTATCCGATTCCTCCTTTTTACTTTTTGCTCCCATAAGCTCTTTTCTATCAATTTTTTCAACCCTTTCTCTAGCTTTATTTAGTAAATCATCCGAATAGCCTCTGGCACTTAATCTTTGTGAGACCTCTTTCAATTGCACTTCACAGACGGATTCATCCGTGCAATTCCGTTTTACTCTAGAGAATTGACCAAAAGGGATGGCATCCAGCCAATTACTGTGTTGTTGGCTCGATTTATCAATATAACTGTTAGAATCCGTGATTTTTCTATAAGTTTTGGTTTTAAGAAAACCATTGTCAATATAGATACTCAAATCCAAAAATGTCACCTCTTTTGGGCTATGGGAGAATACTAAGTTGATAAAAAAATGTATTCAAATTTAAATCAATACAAAACTGATGGAGGGACTCCTCAGTGCCCCTCTGATCAGGCTTTTTTTAAATGGGACTCCAGGCCTCCCTGGAGAAACAAATACTAATTAACGCAAACAGGAAAACAAAGAGAGGTAAAAGAGCAGGAAAAAGATCTAAACTTAAGTTAAAAAACAAAAAAAAGAAATCTACTAAACTGTCTGAGGTAAAGGTAGATGATGTGGAGGACTTCTCTAAAGGGAAAATATTTAATCTAACCGATAGAGAACTAACGGCTGAAGAAGTTACTATCCTCCAAAAGGGACTTAAATTCGCCCCTTCATTTCATCCTAACTCTTTTAATCTGTATCTGGATGTGCAAAAGTATATAAGGAAACTTACCATTAAACGTTTTTTTATAAATAAGGAGGTAGCAGTTGATGTTGATCAACAGACGGAATCTTCCACCAATTTTAAACCTCCATCTACATATTACCCTACCCACTGAAAAGGTAGTTTCTTAGAGTGTTTTAATAAGGTTGTATGTGAAGAGATTGGTAAAATAACTCAAAGGAACAAAAAAAAAGTAGTAAAAGGAAATAAACGTAGAAGTTTGAATCTCTCTAAAAAATAATTTGATGCTCTAAAAACTCTAAAGAATGATAAATCCTTGATTATAAAACCTGCCGATAAGGGTGGAGGGGTCGTCCTAATGAAAAAGGAAGCATACACAGGGGATATTTATAAGCAATTGGGCAATGGTATCACCTATAAGAAACTTAAAAGTGATCCCACAAATAAAATAATTAAAGCTCTTTCTGAGTTAATTGTGGAAGCACATAACTCAGGTGTGATCACTAAAAAGGAAATGGAATTTTTAATAATAAGTAATCCTTCAATCCCCACTATGTATGTTCTCCCTAAGATACACAAGGACCCCCTCCACCTTCCAGGTAGACCAATCATTTCCGGTTGCAATAGTATCACAAGCAATCTGTCTGCTATGATAGATTTTCACTTGCAACCAATAGTCACGCAAACTAAGGCATATTTAAAGGACACAAGTGATGTCTTAAGGAAAATATCTACTTATAATTGGCAAGAAGGTGATCTACTTTGCAGTGCGGATGTTAGCACGTTATACACTATTATTGATAAAAATAAGGGACTAACAGCAGTATCCTATTTTTTGGATAGGAGTACTTTAGGGGCAAAATTAAAAAGTTCATACTTGACAGTATTGATTTTATTTTAACTAATAATTATTTTTGTTTTGAGGGAGTTTTCTACTTACAGTGTGTCGGCACTGCCATGGGCACCAGGTTCGCCCCCAGTTACGCCAATTTGTACATGGCGTACTGGGAGGATATTGTCATCTGGCCAGAAGGTAATCTGGTGGCGGGCCTGGTGTCCTGGCAGCGCTTTATAGATGACATACTTTTTATTTGGAGGGGCACTGAGGAGTCCCTCCATCAGTTTTGTATTGATTTAAATTTGAATACATTTTTTATCAATTTAGTAATCTCCCATAGCCCAAAAGAAGTGACATTTTTGGATTTGAGTGTCTATATTGACAATGGTTTTCTTAAAACCAAAACTTATAGAAAAATCACGGATTCTAACAGTTATATTGATAAATCGAGCCAACACCACAGTAATTGGCTGGATACCATCCCTTTTGGAAAATTCTCTAGAGTAAAACGGAATTGCACGGATGAATCAGTCTGTGAAGTGCAATTGAAAGAGGTCTCACAAAGATTAAGTGCCAGAGGCTATTCGGATGATTTACTAAATAAAGCTAGAGAAAGGGTTGAAAAAATTGACAGAAAAGAGCTTATGGAAGCAAAAAGTAAAAAGGAGGAATCGGATACTAAATATCAGTGGGCATTCATCAGTCAATATAATAACTGTCATAGAGAGATTGAAGAGGTTTTCCAAAAAAATTGGAAACTTCTAAAACAGGATCCAATTATAGGCGATGTGATTCCACAAAAAACGGTGTTTGTATATAGAAAGGCCCCCTCTTTAAAAGACCATTTAGTCAAGAGCAGTATAGAAAGTGAAGTAAGACATAGTAATAGAACCAAGGGTTTTCATAGGTGCGGGGCTTGCCTTATGTGTAAGACTGTAAAAATGAAAGATAGAAAATTTGTAAATTTTAATGTAGGGAGTACTACTTATCCAATTAATGAGTTTATAACCTGTCACTCTAAAAACGTGGTGTACTTATTAGAGTGCAAATGCGGGTTATTTTACGTAGGAAAAACTACTAGGCAACTTAAAGTGAGAGCTGCTGAACACGTCTATAATATCCGGAAATCTTTAGTAACACACAATGTTTCTGCCCATTTCAAAAGTGTACATGGATCAAGGGATTGTTGTATAAAAACTTTTGGGGAATTCAACAAATTCTCCCAAAATGGAGAAGCAATGATATTGAGAAAAGGCTTTCTCAATCAGAGATGCGATGGATCTATCAATTGGGGACCCTTATACCTAAGGGCCTCAATGTCGATTTTGAATTGAAGAGTTTTTTAACATAATCTTTCCTTGAAATTTAGCTTCTCTTTCTTGCGAAGCATATTAGTTATTCCCTTGATCCATGTCTTTGGTGTCTTTGTATCTCTCCTCTTTCTGATTGTTATATTATATATGTATTTTTTATCTATTGCATATTTATTAATTATATTATATTATTGTTATGTTTTCCATGTGTCTATACAATGGATGAACTCCATCTTAAAATAAAGGGATGTTTGAATTCTTGCCCACTTATATTGGAAACACTGTGGGCTTGGAAATATAACTTGTCCGGAATTAGAATATGAAAAACGGACTTTTGGAACGCATAATGACGTCACCTGGAACGCATAGGTCACGTCATTTCCGGTGTATGCGGAAATGACCGGGAGTACGGCGTCATCTAATTTTGGACACCTGTTGTTATGTTAATCAATTGCTTTTAAAAGCACGGACCAGCTAATTCATACCATGCTACTGAAGAAGGACGTCAGTCTGAAACGCGTTTAGCGATGGTATGACCGTTTCTGTCCACTGCTGCTGAACTTTGGTGCCGATCCTGCTGGACTGAGCACACTATCCGGAAGTGTGTGTCTGCTTTACCCTTGGACGATCTGGGGACTATCAGGAGCCGGGACCAGCTGTTTCTGCCTTGTGGGTTCTGTTAATGCAATACATTAACTTATGGTTGTAAGTGCACTTTTGTATTAAAGCTGTTATTGTTTTTATCCATCTGCACTATTTTGCACTTTTTTATCTTTTATGGTAAATCCTACAACGATTTGAACATCCTGAAAAGGTCCTTTTGCTGCATTGCCTGTGTGGATAATCTAACACACTTTTAAAAGGATTCGTTTGTAAGTGGACATCGTGCAAATAAAGATCTCTTTGAATTATTTAGACTATCTGCACTATTATATGTTCCCTATTTTTTTAGAGAATTGGTGGTATCTTAAAAGACGGACGAGATAGTTAATTTATATAAATTCAAAGTGGTAACGCACTCACAGAATTTGTGAAGTGGATGTGTACACTATTGCACAGGGTGAATGTGGTTTTCCTTCTAGCGCTAAATAGTTCCTGTGTGTTTTCTGTTTCATTCTCTGTATTTCGAGTAATTTGGTTGCTTACTCTTACACAGAAATTACAGCTGCATTGTGGGGGATATTGTTGCGCACCATTGCTATAATCTTTGTGTAAAGGCTAACTGTGTTCCCAATAGTAGGGGCCATGGGCATACGGGCCCACAGGATGGCCAACAGGACTATACAATTATGGTACAACAACAGGAGGAGTGCAGGTGGTGAACAATCAGCACGCATCACCCCTACCAGTTGGCAAGTGACTGAGAAGGCTAGCATTGGCGCACCCGTGCCACAGGGTCACATTCATGCAGAAGGCAATGCTGGAGGACAGAAGTATATAAGATAGGTATATGATTCTGCCTGGGATTTGCAGCAATTCCAAACTAGAGGGAGGGTGAGCCCTGCTCCCCTAAACAGCATAGAGCAGACTGGCAACCGGCGAAGCCGGCATTCATGTCGGCGGTTGGACACATTCAGCTCCTCAGGGACAGCTGGCAGGTCATAAGTCGGCACTCGGTTACTTGGGTCAGGTGCGGCAACATCTGCGGCTCGCTAAGTAGAGGATATTAAAGCATTAGGGTGGGGTGCAGTAGTTACACAGTGGGTGCCAGGACCGCACCGAAGGTTTAGTGGCATGAGCAAAAAGGGCTTTATTGCGCGCGGTAAAGGTACCGGCAGGGCAAAGGTTATAGTGCAACACCTAGAGGTAGCGACCTTAGAAGAGTCTCTGGACCTAATCGGTGTTTAAGGGAGGACCAGGGATGGGATAATAATTTAAATTATCCTAATTTTAGGTCCGGTTGTCTGTGTTTTTTACACCCAAACCTTGAGATGCTTATGTTACCTAATTGTACGTGTTAATAATTTTGAGCGTGGGTGAGAGCAGAAGCTCACCCAGAAACCCCCCAGAAGTCGTTTAGCATGGCTGGCACAGCTTCCGTGGCTCATGAGGTTGCGTCCCTTACGTTGTGTGTTGGAGACCAAGGTTCAATTCCCATGAATGGGAAAAGACAATCACGTCAGCAAAAAAGCATAGGGTATGTGCAAGGGTTTTAGGAGGCATTTTGTCAAATATTGGCACCGACAGGTATAACAAATCGGTGCAGGAAGTGCTGGAAGGCCGAGGGGTATGGTAGGTTGCAAGGTGGGGGCTTTGGTGCTCAGGCATTCCTGAGAACCTTGTGTGGCAGGAAGAGGCGGTGCGCAAGGCATGGTGAATTGGGGGAGTCAGCTGAGGTATGCAGATTCACCCTCTGTGAATGGACGCGCGCCCGCCTCCAGCTGTGGACGGTTGGGCCAGTGGGTTGCACGCCAGACGAGTGTGATATGCGCCACATGGGCTGGTTCCCTAGGTTGGTGTTTCCGCGGTGCCTACTGGGTAGGCAGGGCATGCCCCAGGAAAATGGAATGGTTTGGTAACACGTTTTGCCTTGCCCAGCACTTCTCTATCCGTGCCCTGCAACCTTGTAAGGTGGTATGTTAATAAAACTGTGGCCAGTGATTTTACCCAAAGCTCTGCCTACGTGTCTGAGTTATTTTAGTGTGAAGTTCAAATTATTTCTGAATAAACATTTCAATGCCAGCGTTAATATATACTGCGGGCGCAAGGCGCATCTTATAACCATATACGATAAGAGTGCGCTGAACGTCGCAACACTATATCCCTTGAAAGAAAGAAAGCAGTCGCACACATTGTAAGCTGAGGTCCAACGCTCAGAGAGATATATATTTGATATTAAAAGGGGTATGCATACAAAATAACATATGTACAGTATATCAGTTAGTTATAATATATATAGTTACAGAGTTACAGTTATAAAAGAAGCAGTTGTAGTTACATATGAATCCAGCCAATATACATATGCTTAGTTTCACTGGTCCCTGGCAGCCAGTCATCAGGTAGGAGACTTCTGATAAGGGTGTGTGAGTGAGTGGGAATGTGTGAGTGTGTGTCTGAGAGTGAATGAAAATGTATGAGAGAGAGCTCCCTGTTTCTGGGTCCCTATGTTTATACTGTAAAATAATGGGTGTATACAACAGTGGGTTTCATCTTCTTCCATTGGTCCAGAGGCTAGACCTCTCAAGAACTCGACGGCTCATAGGTCAGTGTGAGGGCTTATGTCCTTTGTTGCTGGCACGTGTCTGCCCCCAGGGCCATGCTGTGGAGCTAGTTTCAAGTCTCAGAAAGTTCTTTGTATTCATACTTGGTCATAACTAATTGTTGCAATGTACTACAATCTACCCATAGCTATCAAATTAATACACACATTCTCCTGATCATTTTGACACTAAGCATGATATATTTAACTTGTTCCGTTCCAATAATACATATATATCTGATGTTACACTCTATTATATAAATACATTATAATGTCTGTTGCTTGACATGTTTTGTCTATGTGTAATTTATCTGTTGTATGAAATATTGTTAGGGTCTCCTGCCCTGTGCTGCCACGTCGTCATGGCAACCGGGAGACAAGTGCTAGCGGAGTAACCTGAGCGCAGCTGATACTCCGGTTCGGGTCTTTTGCTGTGCAGTGGTTACAGGCAGGGGATCCGGTGCTGGTTTTTGTGCTCACAGTCTGTGAGGTCTGAGGGGGGCGTGGACAGCACCTGCTTTATAAGGCCTCTTCTCAGGTTAAGCAGATGCTGCTGAATCTTTGTTGGTTAGTCAGTTCCTGAAAGTTAGCCAGTACTGTGTAGCTTTGTATTTGTTGTTGCTTACTGCAAATAGGCCTGGGGATTTGGTACTACACTCTGCCAATCCAGACCTAGCAGTAAGACTGGAGTCAGTCGTTTAGCCTGCTGAGGTTCTTTTGATATTCTGTGAACCCAGCAGGTTTGTGGCTGTACTTTCAGACCTGCCTGCTTAATCCTCTCTCACTGTGCAGGGTGTCCATGTGTCAGTTTAGTGGCAGTAAGCTGAACCTGGGCCCTGCAAGTGAGAATTAGGATTGTGGAGACTCTCCTTGTGTCTATTATTCCATCTCTGACCAAGGAGTTTACTGCCACACCCGTTGGTAACCCTTTAG
Organism: Pseudophryne corroboree; assembly: GCF_028390025.1. Classification (NCBI taxonomy): domain Eukaryota; kingdom Metazoa; phylum Chordata; class Amphibia; order Anura; family Myobatrachidae; genus Pseudophryne; species Pseudophryne corroboree. Next base: position 715,732,097 of record NC_086447.1, read on the forward strand.
GGTTTTGCTGTTACCCTTAGCAACAGCATTTCGGGTTCTCTACGTATTAAAACACAACATCTTGCTTTTTCCATCTGAGCATTTCTAATACTAGGGAGACACCCAGTTTCTTAGCCTCTGGGCTTCTCTATTCACTCTGTGTTGGTTTTGTTACCCTATCACCTTCTGTGTACGTTATGTCATATTTCCCAGTCTGTCTGTGAGTTCATTTGTTTTGCATCCCTCTGTTCAGACACCAGTACATTCCTGCAGGCACTGGTGTGCATAACAGTTCAAACACCAGTACATTCCTGCAGGCACTGGTGTGCATAACATATTCAGCAGCCCAATACTCCTGTTGAAATTTTGTGGGAATATGGAGCATACCCCTCAAAATACGTTGCAACAGGTGGTCGATCAGGTGCAGGTCCTGACTCGTCAATTGAATGATTTGTCCATTAAAATGCACACCTCCCAGGCCGCTGGCGGAGCTCCCGCAGCAGCAGCACCTTCAGGGGTTAAGGAGCCGAAAGTAAATCTTCCGGATCGTTTTTCTGGAGATCGCTCGCAGTTCTTTTGTTTCAAGGAGAGCTGCAAGTTATATTTCCAGCTTAGGCCTCAGTCTTCTGGGTCAGAGATTCAGCGGGTGGGCATAGTGATTTCCTTGCTACAAGGAGACCCACAGGTCTGGGCATATGGGTTGCAGCCTGACTGTCCGTCGCTTAAAAGTGTTGATGCTTTTTTTACGGCACTGGGCATGTTGTATGATGACCCTGACAAGACGGCCTCAGCCGATGCTCAGATTTCGATCCTTAAGCAAGGGCGAAGGCCAGTTGAGGTTTACTGTACGGAGTTTCGGAGGTTGGCCGATGATACCCAGTGGAATGACCCAGCCCTGAGACACCAGTACCGAAGAGGTCTTTCTAACCAGATAAAAGACCAACTGGTACAATATCCCTTGCCTGATAGCTTGGATCAGCTCATGCAGTTATCCATCCGGGTGGATAGACGGCTGAGAGAGCGTAGGCTTGAAAGGGAGACCGAGGTTTCCTTCTTTCCCAAGGGAACCTCAGACTCTGAGGAATTTTCCGAGGAGCCTATGCAGATTGGGGCTACCCGCCTCTCCTCGCGTGAGAAGACGCGGAGGAGACAGCAGGGGTTGTGTTTGTACTGTGGGAATAAGGGTCATGTGGTAGTATCATGCCCAGAAAAGCCGGAAAACTTCAGGGCCTGAGGGTGATGGGAAATATCCTGTCAGGCCAGAAGTCAGAATTTCCCAAGAAGACTTTTATCATTCCGGTGACCTTGAAGATCCTCGGTCAAACTGTCAAGACTGGGGCCTTTGTGGACAGTGGGGCCGACGGGGTTTTTATGGACCGCCAATTCGCCCTGAAACACTCTGTTCCCTTAGTACCCTTGGCGTCGGAAATTGAGATTTGTGGGTTAAACGGGGAACCATTATCCCAGGGTAAAATTACCTCTTGCACTAGCCAGATTTCTTTGTTTATTGGAGCCACACACTCTGAAAAATTGTCCTTTTATGTGACTGTCTGTACTTTTGCCCCATTGGTGTTGGGGTTACCCTGGTTAAGGGCCCACAATCCTCAATTTGACTGGGTCTCTGGGGAGATTCTTAGTTGGGGTACTGATTGTTTCAGGAGTTGCTTGAGCCTTCCAGTCAGGCTCTCGCAGCTAAGTTTGCCAGGATTGCCAGGGTGTTATGCAGATTTTGCGGACGTGTTCTCCAAAAAAGTTGCAGAGGTACTACCTCCCCATCGCCCCTATGACTGTGCCATTGATTTGTTGCCGAATGCTAAGCTTCCCAAGAGCAGGTTGTACTCCCTGTCACGTCCTGAGACTCAGGCTATGGCAGAGTACATTCAGGAGAACTTGGCTAAAGGATTTATCAGACCTTCACAGTCTCCAGTTGGGTCGGGGTTCTTCTTCGTGGGTAAAAAGGACGGTTCATTGCGACCCTGCATCGACTTCAGGGAATTGAACCGTATCACGATTAAAAACTCATACCCACTGCCTCTCATTTCGGTCTTGTTTGACCAGCTTCGTACTGCCACCATTTTTTCTAAGATTGACCTACGCGGTGCGTACAATCTAATCCGAATAAGAGAGGGGGATGAATGGAAGACTGCCTTTAATACCCACTCAGGGCATTATGAATATTTGGTGATGCCTTTTGGGCTCTGTAATGCCCCGGCAGTCTTCCAGGATTTCATGAACGATGTGCTCAGGGAATATTTGGATAGATTCTTAGTTGTATACTTAGATGACATCCTAATCTTCTCCCATTCCCTGGAGGAACATCGGAAGCATGTACGCTTAGTCCTCCAGAAACTCAGAGACCACCGGCTTGGGGCGAAGCTGGAGAAGTGCGAATTTGAAGTTCAGCAAATCGCATTTCTAGGATATATTATCTCCCCAGAAGGTTTCCAAATGGAGGGTTCCAAGGTACAGGCAGTCCTGGATTGGGTGCAGCCCACTAGTTTGAAGGCGCTTCAGCGTTTCCTGGGCTTTGCAAATTTTTATAGACGATTTATCGCTGGATTTTCGTCTATAGTGGCGCCCTTGGTGGCACTCACTAAGAAAGGGGCGGATGTTGCTCACTGGTCTCGTGAGGCCAAAGCGGCTTTTGCCCGTCTCAAAAGGGCATTTGTCTCGGCCAAGGTGCTGCGACACCCAGATCCAGAGCGTCCTTTTGTGGTGGAGGTGGATGCCTCTGAGATGGGTATTGGGGCAGTGCTCTCTCAGATGGGAGTGTCTGATAATCGCCTTCATCCCTGTGCTTACTTTTCCCGTAAATTTTCGCCTGCCGAGATGAATTATGACGTGGGTAACCGGGAATTGTTGGCTATTAAGGATGCACTCGAGGAGTGGAGACACTGGCTTGAGGGGGCTAAGTTTGTGGTCTCAATTCTCACCGACCATAAGAATTTGGCATATTTAGAGTCAGCGAAGCGTCTCAATGCCAGGCAGGCACGATGGGCTTTGTTTTTTGCTCGCTTTAATTTTTTGATAACATATCGCCCTGGGTCAAAAAACATCAAGGCTGATGCGCTCTCGCGGAGTTTTGCTCCAATCCAGGAGACCACCGAGGAGCCGTTGCCCATTGTGTCCCCATCATGTATTAAAGTGGGCATTACCCAGGACCTCTTGTCATTAGTCCTTAGAGCACAGGAGCAGGCTCCTCCAGACCTTCCGGTAGGTCTTTTGTTTGTGCCTCCTAGGTTAAGACAGCGAGTGTTCCTGGAATTCCATGCCAAGAAGTCGGCAGGTCACCCGGGTATTGCCAGAACTCGGGAGTTGCTATCTAGGGCGGTGTGGTGGCCCTCGGTGGCTAAGGATGTGGATCAGTGGGTTCGGGCATGTGACATCTGTGCCCGAAATAAGACTCCTAGAGGGGTTCCTGTTGGCCCATTACATCCACTCTCTATTCCATCTAAGCCATGGACCCACATTTCAATGGATTTTGTTGTGGACTTGCCCAAATCCTCGGGGATGACAGCCATCTGGGTTGTCGTTGACAGGTTTTCGAAGATGGCGCACTTCGTTCCACTGGTTGGGCTGCCATCGGCCAGACGCCTGTCTGAATTATTTATGCTGCATGTTGTGCGTCTCCACGGGTTGCCACTTGATGTGGTCTCTGACCGCGGATCCCAGTTTGTGGCCAAATTCTGGAGGGCATTTTGTTCCGATCTCCAGATTTCTGTCAGCTTGTCGTCAGGCTACCATCCGCAGTCTAATGGGCAGACTGAAAGGGTTAACCAGTCCTTGGAGCAGTTCCTCAGGTGTTATGTCTCCAAGTGTCAGACTGACTGGGTTGCTCATCTGTCAATGGCGGAGTTTGCCTATAACAACGCGGCTCACTCTGCTACAGGGATCTCTCCCTTCCTTTGTGTGTATGGGCATCATCCTAAGGCCAATTCTTTTGACCCCCTGGACTCCACGCCTGGTGGTTCCTCTGTCGTTTCGGTCCTTAGAGGTATTTGGAGGAAAGTGAAGAAAGCCCTTCTGTCTGTGTCATTAGTGACCAAAAGGGTTTTTGATAAGCGGAAAAGACCCTGCAGCTTCAAATTAGGAGACTTCGTCTGGTTGTCTACCAAGAATTTGAAGTTGAGACAGCCATCTCATAAGTTAGGCCCCCGGTTCATCGGCCCTTATAAGATCACCAGGGTTATCAATCCGGTGGCATTTCAGTTAGATCTGCCCCGTTCTTTGGGTATCAATAAAACATTTCATTGTTCCCTTTTAAAACGGGCGATTAGTAATCCTTCTTCCAGAGGAAGACCTTCCCCTCTTCTGATACGTGGCCAGAGGGAGTTTGTTGTTGAAAGGATTCTTGACTCCAAGATGGTTCGGGGTCGGCTGTCATTTTTGGTGCACTGGAAGGGGTATGGCCCGGAGGAGCGGTCGTGGGTGCGCAGTTGTGATCTTCATGCCCCCAGACTAATACGCTCTTTCTTCTCGCAGTTCCCCGATAAACCCGGTGGTAGGGGTTCTTTGACCCCTCGTCAGAGGGGGGGTACTGTTAGGGTCTCCTGCCCTGTGCTGCCACGTCGTCATGGCAACCGGGAGACAAGTGCTAGCGGAGTAACCTGAGCGCAGCTGATACTCCGGTTCGGGTCTTTTGCTGTGCAGTGGTTACAGGCAGGGGATCCGGTGCTGGTTTTTGTGCTCACAGTCTGTGAGGTCTGAGGGGGGCGTGGACAGCACCTGCTTTATAAGGCCTCTTCTCAGGTTAAGCAGATGCTGCTGAATCTTTGTTGGTTAGTCAGTTCCTGAAAGTTAGCCAGTACTGTGTAGCTTTGTATTTGTTGTTGCTTACTGCAAATAGGCCTGGGGATTTGGTACTACACTCTGCCAATCCAGACCTAGCAGTAAGACTGGAGTCAGTCGTTTAGCCTGCTGAGGTTCTTTTGATATTCTGTGAACCCAGCAGGTTTGTGGCTGTACTTTCAGACCTGCCTGCTTAATCCTCTCTCACTGTGCAGGGTGTCCATGTGTCAGTTTAGTGGCAGTAAGCTGAACCTGGGCCCTGCAAGTGAGAATTAGGATTGTGGAGACTCTCCTTGTGTCTATTATTCCATCTCTGACCAAGGAGTTTACTGCCACACCCGTTGGTAACCCTTTAGGGTTTTGCTGTTGCCCTTAGCAACAGCATTTCGGGTTCTCTACGTATTAAAACACAACATCTTGCTTTTTCCATCTGAGCATTTCTAATACTAGGGAGACACCCAGTTTCTTAGCCTCTGGGCTTCTCTGTTCACTCTGTGTTGGTTTTGTTACCCTATCACCTTCTGTGTACGTTATGTCATATTTCCCAGTCTGTCTGTGAGTTCATTTGTTTTGCATCCCTCTCTGTTCAGACACCAGTATATTCCTGCAGGCACTGGTGTGCATAACAGTTCAAACACCAGTACATTCCTGCAGGCACTGGTGTGCATAACAAATATGTGTTGAATATATCTTTGTGGCTTGTCTGTGAATGCGTATGTTACTGTATATCCTGTGCAGGCTGTGTGTATGTGCACTAACAGAGACCTCTCCGTTTGGAGTTTGTATGTTGTCTGTATGTAATATTTCTCTTACGTCCTAGAGGATGCTGGGGACTTAGTTAAATTAGAAGCATGGGCAGCCAAATGGAGAATGCGCTTCAACACAGACAAGTGTAAGGTAATGCACTGTGGTAACAAGAACAAAAATTACACCTACCTACTAAATGGGGTAAAATTAGGGGATTCTGTACTGGAAAAGGACTTAGGTGTCCTCATAGATAGCAAACTAAGCAGTAGTACCCAAAGTAGGACTGCAGCAAAGAAGGCTAATAAGATATTAGCATGCATAAAACGGGATATTAATGCTAGGGACGAGAGTATTATACTCCCGTTATATAAATCACTAGTGAGGCCACACCTCAAAAAGGATATCCTGGAGCTCGAAAAGGTTCAGAGGAGGGCGACCAAACTAATTAAGGGCATGGAGACGATGGAATACAAGGAAAGGCTTGAAAGACTAGGCATGTTTACATTGGAAAAGCGGAGACTAAGATGGGATATGATCAACATCTACAAATATATAAGGGGACAATACACAGAGCTTGCGCGGGACCTGTTTTTGGTTAAATCAACACAGGACTCGTGGACACTCGCTCAGGTTAGAGGAGAGAAGATTCCGCGCAATACGGCGTAAAGGCTTTTTCACGGTAAGGACAATACGTGTTTGGAATTCCCTGCCTGAGGGAGTTGTAATGGCGGAATCTGTCAACACCTTTAAGTATGGGTTAGATAAATTCCTAATGGATAAGGATAATCAGGGGTATGGTGCATAGTCATGCATTATAGATACTATAGGGATAAAAAGCAACGGCTGACAGCAGCATCAGTCAGAAATTTTAGTCAAATCATCATGCATAGGAGACCACAAATAGGTTGAACTCGATGGACAATTGTCTTTTTTCAACATCAGATACTATGTACTATGACCATGGGGAATAGACGGGCTCCGCAGGAGACATGGGCACTAAAAAGAACTTTAGATATGGGTGTGCACTGGCTCCTCCCTCTATGCCCCTCCTCCTGACCTCAGTTTGATACTATGCCAAGAGGAGACTGGGTGCATTACAGGGAGCTCTCCTGAGTTTCCTGAAAGAAAGAAATTTTGTTAGGTTTTTTATTTTCAGGGAGCTTGCTGGCAACAGGCTCCCTGCATCAAGGGACTGAGGAGAGAGAAGCAGACCTACTTAACTGCTAGGCCCTGCTTCTTAGGCTACTGGACACCATTAGCTCCAGAGGGAGTTGGAACGCAGGTCTCTCCTAGCTGTTCGTCCCGGAGCCGCGCCGCCGTCCTCCTCACAGAGCCGGAAGATAGAAGCCGGGTGAGTATGAGAAGAAAGAAGACTTCAGAGGCGGCAAAAGACTTCGGATCTTCACTGAGGTAACGCGCAGCGTTACCGCTGCGCGCCATTGCTCCCGCACAACACACACACGGCAGGCACTGTAAGGGTGCAGGGCGCAGGGGGGGGGCGCCCTGGGCAGCAATTAAACCTCTGGTCTGGCAAAATCAGGACATATATGGGCTCTGCACTATATATAAGAGATCCCCCGCCAGTTTTTGAAAGAAATCAAGCGGGACCGAAGCCCGCCGCTGAGGGGGCGGAGCTTGATCCTCAGCACTAACCAGCGCCATTTTTCTCCACAGCACACGCTGAGAAGCTGGCTCCCCGGACTCTCCCCTGCTGAACACGGTGACAGAGGGTTTGAAAGAAGGGGGGGGGGCACATAATTTGGCGCAGTGTTATAATAAGATTTCTCTAACGTCCTAGTGGATGCTGGGGACTCCGTAAGGACCATGGGGAATAGACGGGCTCCGCAGGAGACTGGGCACTCTAAGAAAGATTTAGTACTACTGGTGTGCACTGGCTCCTCCCACTATGCCCCTCCTCCAGACCTCAGTTAGAATCTGTGCCCGGAAGGAGCTGGGTGCATTTTAGTGAACTCTCCTGAGCTTGCTAATAAGAAAGTATTTTAGTTAGGTTTTTTATTTTCAGAGAGCTTCTGCTGGCAACAGACTCTCTGCTACGTGGGACTGAGGGGAGAGAAGCAAACCTACTAACTGCGGCTAGGTTGCGCTTCTTAGGCTACTGGACACCATTAGCTCCAGAGGGATCGAACACAGGAACCTTCCTTGGTCGTCCGTTCCCGGAGCCGCGCCGCCGTCCCCCTCGCAGAGCCAGAAGACAGAAGCCGGCGGGTTGAAGCAAGAAGACGTCAAAATCGGCGGCAGAAGACTCCTGTCTTCATATGAGGTAGCGCACAGCACTGCAGCTGTGCGCCATTGCGCCCACACTAACCCACACACTCCGGTCACTGTAGGGCGCAGGGGGGGGGCGCCCTGGGCAGCAATTGATTACCTCCTGGCAAAAAAGCAGCATATATACAGCTGGACACTGTAATATGCATGAGCCCCCGCCATTACTTTTACACAAAATCGCGGGACAGAAGCCCGCCGCTGAGGGGGCGGGGCCTTCTTCCTCAGCACTCACCAGCACCATTTTCTCTCCACAGCTCCGCTGAGAGGAAGCTCCCCAGGCTCTCCCCTGCAGACTCACGGTAGAAAGAGGGTAAAAAGAGAGGGGGGGGGGGGCACATAAATTTAGCGCATTAATCATATATACAGCAGCTACTGGGTAAACACTAAGTTACTGTGTGATCCTGGGTCATATAGCGCTGGGGTGTGTGCTGGCATACTCTCTCTCTGTCTCTCCAAAAGGCCTTGTGGGGGTCCTGTCCTCATATAGAGCATCCCCTGTGTGTGTGGTGTGTCGGTACGCGTGTGTCGACATGTTTGACGAGGAGGGCTATGTGGAGGCAGAGCAAGTGCAGATGAATGACGTGTCTCCGCCGACGGCGCCGACACCTGATTGGATGGATATGTGGAAGGTGTTAAATGATAATGTAAACTCCTTGCATAAAAGGTTGGATAAAACTGATGCATTGGGACAGTCGGGGTCTCAGCCCATGCCTGATCCTACAGCGCAGAGGCCGTCAGGGTCTCAGAAGCGCCCACTATCCAAAATTGTTGACACAGATATCGACACGGATTCTGACTCCAGTGTCGATGACGATGATGCAAAATTGCAGCCTAAAATGGCTAAAGCCATCCGCTACATGATTATAGCAATGAAGGATGTATTGCACATATCAGAGGTAAACCCTGTCCCTGACAAGAGGTTTTATATGTAAGGGGAGAAAAAGCAAGAGGTGACTTTTCCCCCTTCACATGAGTTAAATGAGTTATGTGAAAAAGCGTGGGATTCCCCCGAAAGGAAAGTGCTGTTTTCCAAAAGGTTACTTATGGCGTACCCTTTCCCGCCAACGGACAGGATGCGCTGGGAATCCTCCCCTAGGGTAGACAAAGCTCTGACGCGCTTATCTAAGAGGGTGGCCCTGCCGTCACAGGATACGGCCTCCCTAAAGGATCCTGCCGATAGGAAGCAGGAAAGTATCCTGAAGTCTGTTTATACACATTCAGGTACTCTACTGAGGCCGGCAATTGCGTCGGCCTGGATGTGTAGTGCTGTAGCAGCATGGACAGATAATCTGTCTGAGGAACTGGATACCTTGGACAAGGATTCTATTTTACTGACCCTGGGGCATATAAAAGACGCTGTCCTATATATGAGGGATGCCCAGAGGGACATTTGCCTACTGGGCTCTAGAATGAATGCAATGTCAATTTCTCTGACGTCCTAGTGGATGCTGGGAACTCCGTAAGGACCATGGGGAATAGACGGCTCCGCAGGAGACTGGGCACAATTAAAGAAAGATTCAGGACTATCTGGTGTGCACTGGCTCCTCCCCCTATGACCCTCCTCCAGACCTCAGTTAGATTTCTGTGCCCGGCCGAGCTGGATGCACACTAGGAGGCTCTCCTGAGCTCCTAGAAAGAAAGTATATTTTAGGTTTTTTATTTTACAGTGAGACTTGCTGGCAACAGGCTCACTGCAACGAGGGACTAAGGGGAGAAGAAGCGAACCTACCTAACTGGTGGTAGCTTGGGCTTCTTAGGCTACTGGACACCATTAGCTCCAGAGGGATCGCACACAGGACCCGACCTCGTCGTCCGTTCCCGGAGCCGCGCCGCCGTCCCCCTTACAGAGCCAGAAGCAAGAAGTGTCCGGAAAATCGGCGGCTGAAGACTTCTGTCTTCTCCAAGGTAGCGCACAGCACTGCAGCTGTGCGCCATTGCTCCTCATGCACACCACACACTCCGGTCACTGATGGGTGCAGGGCGCTGGGGGGGGGCGCCCTGAGCAGCAATATTAACACCTTGGCTGGCAAAACTGACACCATATATAGCCCTAGAGGTTATATAGGTGTAAATTACCCCTGCCAGATTTACACAAACAGCGGGAGAAAGCCCGCCGAAAAAGGGGCGGAGCCATCTTCCTCAGCACACTGGCGCCATTTTCCCTCACAGCTCCGCTGGAGGGATCGCTCCCTGGCTCTCCCCTGCAGTCCTGCACTACAGAAAGAGAGGGGGGGGGCAATAAATTTTTGGCGCAGTGTATATATAATACAAGCAGCTATAGGGGAAAACACTCTGTATATTGATATCCCTGTGTTATATAGCGCTCTGGTGTGTGCTGGCATACTCTCCCTCTGTCTCCTCAAAGGGCTTTGTGGGGTCCTGTCCTCTGTCAGAGCATTCCCTGTGCGTGTGCTGTGTGTCGGTACTGCTGTGTCGACATGTATGATGAGGATAATGATGTGGAGGCAAAGCAAATGCCTGTGAATGTGATGTCACCCCCTGCGGGGTCGACACCTGTGTGGATGGACTTATGGAAGGAATTACGTGACAGTGTCAGCTCCTTACATAAAAGGTTTGGCGACATAGGACAGCCGGCTACTCAGCTTGTGCCTGTCCAAGCGTCTCAAATGTCATCAGGGGCTTTAAAACGCCCGCTACCTCAGATGGCAGACACATATGTTGACACGGATACCGACTCCAGTGTCGACGACGATGAGACTAGTGTACCTTCCAATAGGGCCACCCGTTACATGATTGAGGCAATGAAAAATGTATTACACATTTCTGATAGTACCCCAGGTACCACAAAAAAGGGTATTATGTTTGGTGAGAAAAAACTACCAGTAGTTTTTTCTGCATCTTCGGAATTAAATGAGGTGTGTGAGGAAGCGGGGACTTCCCCCGATAAGAAATTGATAATTTCTAAACGGTTATGGGCAGCGTACCCTTTCCCGCCAGAGAATAGGTCACGTTGGGAAACACCTCCTAGGGTAGATAAAGCGCTTACACGTTTATCAAAAAAGGTGGCACTATCGTCTCCGGATACGGCCGCCCTAAAGGAACCTGCTGAGAGAAAGCAGGAGGCTTCCCTAAAAGCTATATATACACACACGGGCATTATATTGCGACCAGCGATTGCATCGGCATGGATGTGCAGTGCTGCTGCTGCGTGGTCAGATTCCCTGTCGGATAATATTGATACTCTGGATAGGGACAATATTTTGCTGACAATAGAGCATATAAAAGACGCTGTCTTATACATGCGTGATGCACAGAGGGATATTTGCCGGCTGGCATCAAAAATAAGTGCAATGTCTATTGCCGCCAGAAAAAAGGCACATGGAAGTTTTGCCTTATAAGGGGAAAGCACCGTATTATCAAGTACAGTCCTTTTGGCCCCATAAAAACAAGAGGGCTAGAGGCGCATCCTTTCTGCCGAGAGGCAAAGGTAGAGGGAAAAAACTGCAGCATACAGCCAGTTCCCAAGAGCAGAAGTCCTCCCCCGCGTCCGGTAAGTCCACAGCATGACGCTGGGGCTTCACAGGCGGACCCGGGTACGGTGGGGGCCCGTCTCAGAAATTTCAGCGCACAGTGGGCTCTCTCACAGGTGGATCCCTGGATCCTTCAAGTAGTATCTCAGGGGTACAGGCTGGAATTCGAGGCGTCTCCCCCCCGCCGTTTCCTAAAATCTGCCTTACCAGCAAGTGTTGGTGGCTATCCAAAAAACTGTATTCACAGCAAGTGATTGGCAAGGTACCCCTCCTTCAACAAGGAAAGGGTTACTCTTCCACAATGTTGGTGGTACCGAAACCGGACGGTTCGGTGAGACCCATCTTAAATTTATAATCCTTGAACACATACATCAAAAGATTCAAGTTCAAGATGGAATCGCTCAGGGCGGTTATTGCGAGCCGGACGAGGGGGATTACATGGTCTCCCTGGACATCAAGGATGCCTACCTGCATGTCCCCATTTACCCTCCTCACCAGGTGTACCTCAGGTTTGTGGTACAGGACTGTCACTATCAGTTCCAGACGCTGCCGTTTGGGTTATCCACGGCACCGAGGGTCTTTACCAAGGTAATGGCCGAAATGATGATACTCCTTCGGAAGAAGGGGGTTTTACTTATCCCGTACTTGGACGATCTCCTGATAAAGGCGAGGTCCAAGGAACAGTTGTTAGTGGGGGTAGCACTTTCTCGGGAGGTGCTGCAGCAGCACGGCTGGATTCTCAATATCCCAAAGTCACAGCTGGTCCCGACGACACGTCTTCTGTTCCTGGGAATGATTCTGGACACAGACCAGAAAAGAGTGTTTCTTCCAGTGGAAAAAGCCGAGGAGTTGTCATCTCTAGTCAGAAACCTCCTAAAACCAGGACAGGTGTCGGTACATCAATGCACGCGAGTCCTGGGAAAAATGGTAGCTTCGTACGAAGCAATTCCATGCGGAAGGTTCCACGCAAGGATTTTCCAGTGGGACCTGTTGGACCAATGGTCCGGGTCGCATCTCCAGATGCAGCAGCGGATAACCCTGTCGGCAAGGACCAGGGTGTCACTAATGTGGTGGCTGCAGAGGGCTCATCTACTAGAGGGCCGCAGATTCGGAATACAGGACTGGGTCCTGGTGACCACGGATGCCAGTCTTCGGGGCTGGGGAGCAGTCACACAGGGAAGAAATTTCCAAGGGCTGTGGTCAAATCAGGAGATTTCACTACACATAAATATCCTGGAGCTAAGAGCCATTTACAATGCTTTATGCCAAGCAAGTCCCCTGCTTCAAAACAAACCGGTTCTGATCCAATCAGACAACATCACGGCGGTCGCCCATGTAAACAGACAGGGCGGCACAAGAAGCAGGAGGGCAATGGCAGAAGCCACAAGGATTCTCCGATGGGCGGAAAATCACGTGCTAGCATTGTCAGCAGTGTTCATTCCGGGTGTGGACAACTGGGAAGCAGACTTCCTCAGCAGACACGACCTTCACCCGGGAGAGTGGGGGCTTCATCCAGAAGTCTTCCGATTGATTGTAAACCGTTGGGAAAGACCACAGGTGGATATGATGGCGTCCCGCCTCAACAAAAAGCTAAAGAGATATTGCGCCAGGTCAAGGGACCCTCAGGCGATAGCTGTGGACGCTCTAGTGACACCGTGGGTGTACCAGTTGGTTTATGTGTTCCCTCCTCTGCCTCCCATACCAAAGGTACTGAGAATAATAAGAAGGCGAGGAGTAAGAACGATACTCGTGGTTCCGGATTGGCCAAGAAGAGCTTGGTACCCAGAACTTCAAGAAATTATATCAGAGGACCCATGGCCTCTACTGCTCAGACAGGATCTGCTACAGCAGGGGCCCTGTCTGTTCCAAGACTTACCGCGGCTGCGTTTGACGGCATGGCCGTTGAATTCCGGATCCTAAAGGAAAAAGGGCATTCTGGAGGAAGTCATTCCTACGCTGATAAAAGCCAGGAAAGAAGTAACCGCAAACCATTATCACCGTATTTGGCGAAAATATGTTGCGTGGTGTGAGGCCAGGAAGGCCCCTACTGAGGAATTTCAGCTGGGTCGTTTTCTGCACTTCCTACAGTCGGGAGTGACTATGGGCCTAAAATTGGGTTCCATTAAGGTCCAGATTTCGGCTCTGTCGATTTTCTTCCAGAAAGAACTGGCTTCACTGCCTGAAGTTCAGACATTTGTAAAGGGAGTGCTACATGTTCAGCCCCCCTTTTGTGCCTCCTGTGGCACCTTGGGATCTCAACGTGGTGTTGAGTTTCCTGAGATCACATTGGTTTGAGCCACTTAAAACTGTGGATCTGAAATATATCACGTGGAAAGTGGTCATGTTATTGGCCTTGGCTTCGGCCAGGCGTGTGTCAGAATTGGCGGCTTTGTCATGTAAAAGCCCTTATCTGATTTTCCATATGGATAGGGCAGAATTGAGGACTCGTCCCCAGTTTCTCCCTAAGGTGGTATCAGCTTTTCACTTGAACCAACCTATTGTAGTGCCTGCGGCTACTAGGGACTTGGAAGATTCCAAGTTACGGGACGTAGTCAGGGCCCTGAAAATTTATGTTTCCAGGACGGCTGGAGTCAGGAAAACTGACTCGCTTCTTATCCTGTATGCACCCAATAAACTAGGTGCTCCTGCTTCTAAGCAGACTATTGCTCGCTGGATTTGTAGCACAATTCAGCTGGCGCATTCTGCGGCTGGATTTCCGCATCCTAAATCAGTAAAAGCCCATTCCACAAGGAAAGTGGGCTCATCTTGGGCGGCTGCCCGAGGGGTCTCGGCTTTACAACTTTGCCGAGCTGCAACTTGGTCAGGGGCAAACACGTTTGCTAAATTCTACAAATTTGATACCCTGGCTGAGGAGGACCTTGAGTTCTCTCATTCGGTGCTGCAGTCATCCGCACTCTCCCGCCCGTTTGGGAGCTTTGGTATAATCCCCATGGTCCTTACGGAGTTCCCAGCATCCACTAGGACGTCAGAGAAAATAAGATTTTACTCACCGGTAAATCTATTTCTCGTAGTCCGTAGTGGATGCTGGGCGCCCATCCCAAGTGCGGATTGTCTGCAATACTTGTAAATAGTTATTGTTCCACAAATCGGGTTGTTATAGCGAGCCATCTGTTCAGAGGCTCCGTTGTTATCATACTGTTAACCGGGGTTCATATCACGAGTTGTACGGTGTGATTGGTGTGGCTGGTATGAGTCTTACCCGGGATTCAAAATCCTTCCTTATTGTGTCAGCTCTTCCGGGCACAGTATCTTAACTGAGGTCTGGAGGAGGGTCATAGGGGGAGGAGCCAGTGCACACCAGATAGTCCTGAATCTTTCTTTAATTGTGCCCAGTCTCCTGCGGAGCCGTCTATTCCCCATGGTCCTTACGGAGTTCCCAGCATCCACTACGGACTACGAGAAATAGATTTACCGGTGAGTAAAATCTTATTTCTCTGACGTCCTAAGTGGATGCTGGGGACTCCGTCAGGACCATGGGGAATAGCGGCTCCGCAGGAGACAGGGCACAAAATTAAAAGTTTGACCACTAGGTGGTGTGTACTGGCTCCTCCCCCTATGACCCTCCTCCAAGCCTCAGTTAGGTTTTTGTGCCCGTCCGAGCAGGGTGCAATCTAGGTGGCTCTCCTAAAGAGCTGCTTAGAAAAAGTTTGTTAGGTTTTTTATTTTCAGTGAGTCCTGCTGGCAACAGGCTCACTGCAACGAGGGACTTAGGGGTGAAGAAGTGAACTCACCTGCGTGCAGGATGGATTGGCTTCTTAGGCTACTGGACACTAGCTCCAGAGGGACGATCACAGGTACAGCCTGGATGGGTCACCGGAGCCGCGCCGCCGACCCCCTTGCAGATGCCGAAGAGAGAAGAGGTCCAGAAACCGGCCGCTGAAGACTTCTCAGTCTTCATGAGGTAGCGCACAGCACTGCAGCTGTGCGCCATTGCTCTCGGCACACTTCACACCAACGGTCACTGAGGGTGCAGGGCGCTGGGGGGGGCGCCCTGGGCAGCAATGAAAGTACCTATTCTGGCTAAAAATACATCACATATAGCCCCTGGGGCTATATGGATGTATTTAACCCCTGCCAGGTTCTGATCCAATCAGACAACATCACGGCGGTCGCCCATGTAAACAGACAGGGCGGCACAAGAAGCAGGAGGGCAATGGCAGAAGCCACAAGGATTCTCCGATGGGCGGAAAATCACGTGCTAGCATTGTCAGCAGTGTTCATTCCGGGTGTGGACAACTGGGAAGCAGACTTCCTCAGCAGACACGACCTTCACCCGGGAGAGTGGGGGCTTCATCCAGAAGTCTTCCGATTGATTGTAAACCGTTGGGAAAGACCACAGGTGGATATGATGGCGTCCCGCCTCAACAAAAAGCTAAAGAGATATTGCGCCAGGTCAAGGGACCCTCAGGCGATAGCTGTGGACGCTCTAGTGACACCGTGGGTGTACCAGTTGGTTTATGTGTTCCCTCCTCTGCCTCTCATACCAAAGGTACTGAGAATAATAAGAAGGCGAGGAGTAAGAACGATACTCGTGGTTCCGGATTGGCCAAGAAGAGCTTGGTACCCAGAACTTCAAGAAATTATATCAGAGGACCCATGGCCTCTACTGCTCAGACAGGATCTGCTACAGCAGGGGCCCTGTCTGTTCCAAGACTTACCGCGGCTGCGTTTGACGGCATGGCCGTTGAATTCCGGATCCTAAAGGAAAAAGGGCATTCTGGAGGAAGTCATTCCTACGCTGATAAAAGCCAGGAAAGAAGTAACCGCAAACCATTATCACCGTATTTGGCGAAAATATGTTGCGTGGTGTGAGGCCAGGAAGGCCCCTACTGAGGAATTTCAGCTGGGTCGTTTTCTGCACTTCCTACAGTCGGGAGTGACTATGGGCCTAAAATTGGGTTCCATTAAGGTCCAGATTTCGGCTCTGTCGATTTTCTTCCAGAAAGAACTGGCTTCACTGCCTGAAGTTCAGACATTTGTAAAGGGAGTGCTACATGTTCAGCCCCCCTTTTGTGCCTCCTGTGGCACCTTGGGATCTCAACGTGGTGTTGAGTTTCCTGAGATCACATTGGTTTGAGCCACTTAAAACTGTGGATCTGAAATATATCACGTGGAAAGTGGTCATGTTATTGGCCTTGGCTTCGGCCAGGCGTGTGTCAGAATTGGCGGCTTTGTCATGTAAAAGCCCTTATCTGATTTTCCATATGGATAGGGCAGAATTGAGGACTCGTCCCCAGTTTCTCCCTAAGGTGGTATCCGCTTTTCACTTGAACCAACCTATTGTAGTGCCTGCGGCTACTAGGGACTTGGAAGATTCCAAGTTACGGGACGTAGTCAGGGCCCTGAAAATTTATGTTTCCAGGACGGCTGGAGTCAGGAAAACTGACTCGCTTCTTATCCTGTATGCACCCAATAAACTAGGTGCTCCTGCTTCTAAGCAGACTATTGCTCGCTGGATTTGTAGCACAATTCAGCTGGCGCATTCTGCGGCTGGATTTCCGCATCCTAAATCAGTAAAAGCCCATTCCACAAGGAAAGTGGGCTCATCTTGGGCGGCTGCCCGAGGGGTCTCGGCTTTACAACTTTGCCGAGCTGCAACTTGGTCAGGGGCAAACACGTTTGCTAAATTCTACAAATTTGATACCCTGGCTGAGGAGGACCTTGAGTTCTCTCATTCGGTGCTGCAGTCATCCGCACTCTCCCGCCCGTTTGGGAGCTTTGGTATAATCCCCATGGTCCTTACGGAGTTCCCAGCATCCACTAGGACGTCAGAGAAAATAAGATTTTACTCACCGGTAAATCTATTTCTCGTAGTCCGTAGTGGATGCTGGGCGCCCATCCCAAGTGCGGATTGTCTGCAATACTTGTAAATAGTTATTGTTCCACAAATCGGGTTGTTATAGCGAGCCATCTGTTCAGAGGCTCCGTTGTTATCATACTGTTAACCGGGGTTCATATCACGAGTTGTACGGTGTGATTGGTGTGGCTGGTATGAGTCTTACCCGGGATTCAAAATCCTTCCTTATTGTGTCAGCTCTTCCGGGCACAGTATCTTAACTGAGGTCTGGAGGAGGGTCATAGGGGGAGGAGCCAGTGCACACCAGATAGTCCTGAATCTTTCTTTAATTGTGCCCAGTCTCCTGCGGAGCCGTCTATTCCCCATGGTCCTTACGGAGTTCCCAGCATCCACTACGGACTACGAGAAATAGATTTACCGGTGAGTAAAATCTTATTTCTCTGACGTCCTAAGTGGATGCTGGGGACTCCGTCAGGACCATGGGGAATAGCGGCTCCGCAGGAGACAGGGCACAAAATTAAAAGTTTGACCACTAGGTGGTGTGTACTGGCTCCTCCCCCTATGACCCTCCTCCAAGCCTCAGTTAGGTTTTTGTGCCCGTCCGAGCAGGGTGCAATCTAGGTGGCTCTCCTAAAGAGCTGCTTAGAAAAAGTTTGTTAGGTTTTTTATTTTCAGTGAGTCCTGCTGGCAACAGGCTCACTGCAACGAGGGACTTAGGGGAGAAGAAGTGAACTCACCTGCGTGCAGGATGGATTGGCTTCTTAGGCTACTGGACACTAGCTCCAGAGGGACGATCACAGGTACAGCCTGGATGGGTCACCGGAGCCGCGCCGCCGACCCCCTTGCAGATGCCGAAGAGAGAAGAGGTCCAGAAACCGGCCGCTGAAGACTTCTCAGTCTTCATGAGGTAGCGCACAGCACTGCAGCTGTGCGCCATTGCTCTCGGCACACTTCACACCAACGGTCACTGAGGGTGCAGGGCGCTGGGGGGGGCGCCCTGGGCAGCAATGAAAGTACCTATTCTGGCTAAAAATACATCACATATAGCCCCTGGGGCTATATGGATGTATTTAACCCCTGCCAGGTTGTCAGAAAAACGGGAGAAGAAGCCCACCGAAAAGGGGGCGGGGCCTATTCTCCTCAGCACACAGCGCCATTTTCCTACACAGCTCCGCTGCTAGGAAGGCTCCCAGGCTCTCCCCTACACTGCACTACAGAAACAGGGTAAAAACAGAGAGGGGGGGCACTTATTTGGCGATATTAATAATTTCTCTATCGTCCTAGTGGATGCTGGGGTTCCTGAAAGGACCATGGGGAATAGCGGCTCCGCAGGAGACAGGGCACAAAAAGTAAAGCTTTAGGATCAGGTGGTGTGCACTGGCTCCTCCCCCTATGACCCTCCTCCAAGCCTCAGTTAGATTTTTGTGCCCGGCCGAGAAGGGTGCAATCTAGGTGGCTCTCCTAAAGAGCTGCTTAGAAAAGTTTAGCTTAGGTTTTTTATTTTACAGTGAGTCCTGCTGGCAACAGGATCACTGCAACGAGGGACTTAGGGGAGAAGAAGTGAACTCACCTGCGTGCAGGATGGATTGGCTTCTTGGCTACTGGACATTAGCTCCAGAGGGACGATCACAGGTACAGCCTGGATGGTCACCGGAGCCTCGCCGCCGGCCCCCTTGCAGATGCTGAAACGAGAAGAGGTCCAGAATCGGCGGCAGAAGACTCCTCAGTCTTCTTAAGGTAGCGCACAGCACTGCAGCTGTGCGCCATTTTCCTCTCAGCACACTTCACACGGCAGTCACTGAGGGTGCAGGGCGCTGGGAGGGGGGCGCCCTGGGAGGCAAATGAAAACCTTTTTTGGCTAAAAATACCTCACATATAGCCTCCGGGGGCTATATGGAGATATTTAACCCCTGCCAGAATCCGTTAAGAGCGGGAGACGAGGCCGCCGAAAAAGGGGCGGGGCCTATCTCCTCAGCACACAGCGCCATTTTCCCTCACAGAAAGGCTGGAGGGAAGGCTCCCAGGCTCTCCCCTGCACTGCACTACAGAAACAGGGTTAAAACAGAGAGGGGGGGCACTAATTTGGCGTTAGAAATATATAAAAAAGATGCTATAAGGGAAAACACTTATATAAGGTTGTCCCTATATAATTATAGCGTTTTTGGTGTGTGCTGGCAAACTCTCCCTCTGTCTCTCCAAAGGGCTAGTAGGTCCTGTCCTCTATCAGAGCATTCCCTGTGTGTGTGCTGTGTGTCGGTACGTGTGTGTCGACATGTATGAGGACGATGTTGGTGAGGAGGCGGAGCAATTGCCTGTAATGGTGATGTCACTCTCTAGGGAGTCGACACCGGAATGGATGGCTTATTTAGGGAATTACGTGATAATGTCAACACGCGCCAAGGTCGGTTGACGACATGAGACGGCCGACAAACAATTAGTACCGGTCCAGACGTCTCAAAAACACCGTCAGGGGTTTTAAAACGCCCGTTTACTTTAGTCGGTCGACACAGACACAGACAGGGACACTGAATCCAGTGTCGACGGTGAATAAACAAACGTATTCCTTATTAGGGCCACACGTTAAGGGCAATGAAGGAGGTGTTACATATTTCTGATACTACAAGTACCACAAAAGAGGGTATTATGTGGGATGTGAAAAAACTACCGTAGTTTTTCCTGAATCAGATAAATTAAATGAAGTGTGTGATGATGCGTGGGTTCCCCCCGATAGAAAATATGGGCGGTATACCCTTTCCCGCCAGAAGTTAGGGCGCGTTGGGAAACACCCCTTAGGGTGGATAAGGCGCTCACACGCTTATCAGAACAAGTGGCGGTACCGTCTATAGATAGGGCCGTCCTCAAGGAGCCAGCTGACAGGAGGCTGGAAAAATATCATAAAAAGTATATACACACATACTGGTGTTATACTGCGACCAGCGATCGCCTCAGCCTGGATGTGCAGAGCTGGGGTGGCTTGGTCGGATTCCCTGACTAAAAATATTGATACCCTTGACAGGGACAGTATTTTATTGACTATAGAGCATTTAAAGGATGTATTTCTATATATGCGAGATGCACAGAGGGATATTTGCACTCTGGCATCAAGAGTAAGTGCGATGTCCATATCTGCCAGAAGATGTTTATGGACACGACAGTGGTCAGGTGATGCAGATTCCAAACGGCACAAAGGTGTATTGCCGTATAAAGGAAGAGGAGTTATTTGGGGTCGGTCCATCGGACCTGGTGGCCACGGCAACTGCTGGAAAATCCACCGTTTTTACCCTAAGTCACATCTCTGCAGAAAAAGACACCGTCTTTTCAGCTTCAGTCCTTTCGTCCCTATAAGAGTCATATCTGCCCAGGGATAGAGGAAAGGGAAGAAGACTGCAGCAGGCAGCCCATTCCCAGGAACAGAAGCGTTCCAACCCTCCTGACAAGCTCTCAGCATGACGCTGAGACCGTACAGGACCCCTGGATCCTACAAGTAGTATCCCAGGGGTACAGTTTGGAATGTCGAGACGTTTCCCCTGCGCAGGCTCCTGAAGGCTGCTTTACCAAGGTCTCCCTCCGACAAGGAGGCAGTATGGGAAAAAATTCACGAGCTGTATTCCCAGCAGGTGATAATTAAATTACCCCTCCTACAACAAGAAAAGGGGTATTATTCCACACTATATTGTGGTACTGAAGCCAGAAGGCTAGGTGAGACCTATTCTAAATCTAAAAAAATTTGAACACTTACAAAGGTTCAAATCAAGATGGAGTCACTCAGAGCAGTGATAACGAACCGGGAAGAAGGGGACTATCTGGTGTCCCGAGACATCAGGGATGCTTACCTCCATGTCCCAAATTTGCCCTTATCACTAAGGGTACCTCAGGTTCGTGGTACAGAACTGTCACTATCAGTTTCAGACGCTGCCGTTTGGATTGTCTACGGCACCCCGGGTCTTTACCAAGGTAATGGCCGAAATGATGGTTCTTCTTCGAAGAAAAGGCGTCTTAATTATCCCTTACTTGGACGATCTCCTGATAAGGGCAAAGTCCAGGGAACAGTTGGAGGTCGGAGTAGCACTATCTCGGATACTGTTACAACAGCAGGGGTGGATTCTAAAGATTCCAAAATCGCAGCTGATCCCGACAACAAGTCTCCTGTGCTTAGGGATGATTCTGGACACAGTCCAGAAAAAGGTGTTTCTCCCGGAAGAGAAAGCCAGGGAGTTATCCGAGCTAGTCAGGAACCTCCTAAAATCAGTGCATCATTGCACAAGGGCCATGGTAAAAAAATGGTGACTTCCTTCGAAGCAATTCCAGTCGGCAGATTTCATGCAAGAACTTTTCAGTGGGATCTGCTGGACAAATGGTCCGGATCGCATCTTCAGATGCATCAGCGGATAACCCTATATCCAAGGACAAGGGTGTCTCTCCTGTGGTGGTTACAGAGTGCTCATCTTCTAGAGGGCCGCAGATTCGGCATTCAGTTTTGGATGTTGGTGACCACGGAGGCCAGCCCGAGAGGCTGGGGAGCAGTCACACAAGGAAAAAATTTCCAGGGAGTGTGATCAAGTCTGGAGATTTTTCTCCACATAAATATAGCTAAGGGTAAATTTATAATGCTCTAAGCTTAGCAAGACCTCTGCTTCAAGGTCAGCCGGTATTGATCCAGTGGGATAAAACATCACGGCAGTCGCCCACGTAAATAGACAGGGCGGCACAAGAAGCAGGAGGGCAGTGGCAAAAACTGCAAGGACTTTTCGCTGGGCGGAAAATCATGTGATAGCACTGTCAGCAGTGTTTCATTCCGGGAATGGAAACTGGGAAGCAGACTTCCTCAGTAGGCACGACCTCCACCCGGCAGAGTGGGAACTTCATGGGGAAGTTTTCCACATAATTGTAAACCGTTGGGAATTACCAAAGGTGGACATGATGGCGTCCCGTCTGAACAAAAAACGGGACAGGTATTGCGCCAGGTTAAGAGACCCTCAGGCAATAGCTGTGGACGTTCTGGTAACACCGTGGGTGTACCAGTCGGTGTATGTGTTCCATCCTCTGCTTTTCATACCTAAGGTACTGAGAATTATAAGACGTAGAGGAGTAAGAACTATACTCATGGCTCCGGATTGGCCAAGAAGGACTTGGTACCCGGAACTTCAAGAGATGCTCACAGAGGACTTATGGCCTCTGCCGCTAAGAAGGGACTTGTTTCAGCAAGTACCATGTCTGTTCCAAGACTTACCGCAGCTGCGTTTGACGGCATGGCGGTGGAACGCCGGATCCTAAGGGAAAAGGCATTCAGGAAGAGGTCATTCCTACCCTGGTCAAAGCCAGAAAGGAGGTGACCGCACAACATTATCACCACATGTGGCGAAAATATGTTGCGTGGTGTGAGGCCAGGAAGGCCCCACGAAGAAATTTCAACTCGGTCGATTCCTGCATTTCTTGCAAACAGGAGTGTCTATGGGCCTCAAATTGGGGTCCATTAAGGTTCAAATTTCGGCCCTGTCGATTTTTCTTCCAGAAAGAAGTGGCTTCAGTTCCTGAAGTCCAGAAGTTTGTCAAGGGAGTATTGCATATACAACCCCCTTTTGTGCCTCCAGTGGCACTGTGGGATCTCAACGTAGTTCTGGGATTCCTCAAAACACATTGGTTTAAAACCAGTCAAATCTGTGGATTTGAAGCATCTCACATGAAAAGTGAACATGCTCTTGGACCTGGCCTGGACCAGGCGAGTGTCAAATTGGTGGTTTTTTTCTCAAAAAAGCCCATATCTGTTTGTCCATTCGGACAGGGCAGAGCTGCGGACTCGTCCCCAGTTCTCTCCCTAAGGTGGTGTCAGTGTTTCACCTGAACCAGCTTATTGTGGTGTCTTGCGCCTACTAGGGACTTGGAGGACTCCAAGTTGCTAGATGTGGTCAGGGCCCTGAAAATATAGGTTCCAGGACGGCTGGAGTCAGGAAAACTGACTTGCTGTTATCCTGTATGCACCCAACAAACTGGGTGCTCTTGCTTTTAAGCAGACTTTTGCTAGTTGGATGTGTAATACAATTCAGCTTGCACATTCTGTGGCAGGCCTGCCACAGCCAAAATATGTAAATGCCCATTCCACAAGGAAGGTGGGCTCATCTTGGGCGGCTGCCCGAGGGGTCTCGGCTTTACAACTTTGCCGAGCGGCTATTTAGTAAGGGGCAAACACGTTTGTAAAATCCTACAAATTTGATACCCTGGCTAAGGAGGACCTGGAGTTCTCTCATTCGGTGCTGCAGAGTCATCCGCACTCTCCCGCCCGTTTGGGAGCTTTGGTATAATCCCCATGGTCCTTTCAGGAACCCCAGCATCCACTAGGACGATAGAGAAAATAAGAATTTACTTACCGATAATTCTATTTCTCGGAGTCCGTAGTGGATGCTGGGCGCCCATCCCAAGTGCGGATTATCTGCATTACTTGTACATAGTTACAAAAATCGGGTTATTATTGTTGTGAGCCATCTTTTCAGAGGCTCCGCTGTTATCATACTGTTAACTGGGTTCAGATCACAGGTTGTACAGTGTGATTGGTGTGGCTGGTATGAGTCTTACCCGGGATTCATAAATCCTTCCTTATTGTGTACGCTCGTCCGGGCACAGTACCTAACTGAGGCTTGGAGGAGGGTCATAGGGGGAGGAGCCAGTGCACACCACCTGATCCTAAAGCTTTACTTTTTGTGCCCTGTCTCCTGCGGAGCCGCTATTCCCCATGGTCCTTTCAGGAACCCCAGCATCCACTACGGACTCCGAGAAATAGAATTATCGGTAAGTAAATTCTTATTATTTAAGCTGCTATAGGGGAACACACTTATTTAAGGTTGTCCCTATATATTTATAGCGCTTGGGTGTGTGCTGGCAAACTCTCCCTCTGTCTCCCCAAAGGGCTAGTGGGGTCCTGTCTTCTATCAGAGCATTCCCTGTGTGTCTGCTGTGTGTCGGTACGTGTGTGTCGACATGTATGAGGACGATGTTGGCGTGGAGGCGGAGCAATTGCCTGTAATGGTGATGTCACCCCCTAGGGAGTCGACACCGGAATGGATGGCTTTGTTTATGGAATTACGTGATAGTGTCAGCACGCTGCAAAAGTCGGTTGACGACATGAGACGGCCGGCAAACCAGTTAGTACCTGTCCAGGCGTCTCAAACACCGTCAGGGGCTGTAAAACGCCCTTTACCTCAGTCGGTCGACACAGACACCGACACCGAATCTAGTGTCGACGGTGAAGAAACAAACGTATTTTCCAGTAGGGCCACACGTTATATGATCACGGCAATGAAGGAGGCTTTGCATATCTCTGATACTGCAAGTACCACAAAAAGGGGTATTATGTGGGGTGTGAAAAAACTACCTGTAGTTTTTCCTGAATCAGAGGAATTGAATGAAGTGTGTGATGAAGCGTGGGTTACCCCCGATAGAAAACTGCTAATTTCAAAGAAGTTATTGGCGTTATACCCTTTCCCGCCAGAGGTTAGGGCGCGCTGGGAAACACCCCCTAGGGTAGATAAGGCGCTCACACGCTTATCAAAACAAGTGGCGTTACCGTCTCCAGAAACGGCCGCCCTCAAGGACCCAGCTGATAGGAGGCTGGAGAATACACTAAAAAGTATATACACACATACTGGTGTTATACTGCGACCAGCAATCGCCTCAGCCTGGATGTGCAGTGCTGGGGTGGCTTGGTCGGAATCACTGACTGAAAATATTGATACCCTGGATAGGGACAATATTTTATTGACTATAGAGCATTTAAAGGATGCATTTCTTTATATGCGTGATGCACAGAGGGATATTTGCACTCTGGCATCAAGAGTAAGTGCGATGTCCATATCTGCCAGAAGAAGTTTATGGACGCGACAGTGGTCAGGTGATGCGGATTCCAAACGGCATATGGAAGTATTGCCGTATAAAGGGGAGGAATTATTTGGGGTCGGTTTATCGGATTTGGTGGCCACGGCAACAGCCGGGAAATCCACCTTTTTACCTCAGGTCACCTCCCAGCAGAAAAAGACGCAGTCTTTTCAGCCGCAGTCCTTTCGTTCCTATAAGAACAAGCGGGCAAAAGGACATTCATATCTGCCCCGAGGCAAAGGAAAGGGTAAGAGACTGCAGCAAGCAGCTCCCTCCCAGGAGCAGAAGCCCTCCCCGGCTTCTGCAAAGGCCTCAGCATGACGCTGGGACCTTACAAGCGGACTCAGGGGCGGTGGGGGGTCGCCTCAAGAATTTCAGCGCACAGTGGGCTCACTCGCAGGTGGACCCCTGGATCCTGCAGGTAGTATCTCAGGGTTACATGTTGGAATTCGAGACGTCTCCCCCTCGCCGGTTCCTAAAGTCTGCTTTGCCAACGTCTCCCTCCGACAGGGCGACGGTATTGGAAGCCATTCACAAGCTGTATTCTCAGCAGGTGATAGTCAAGGTACCCCTTTTACAACAGGGAAAGGGGTATTACTCCACGCTATTTGTGGTACCGAAGCCGGACGGCTCGGTAAGACCTATTCTAAATCTGAAATCTCTGAACCTGTACATACAAAAATTCAAGTTCAAGATGGAGTCACTCAGAGCAGTGATAGCGAATCTGGAAGAAGGGGACTTTATGGTGTCCTTGGACATCAAGGATGCTTACCTCCATGTCCCAATTTGCCCTTCACACCAAGGGTACCTCAGGTTCGTGGTACAAAACTGTCATTATCAGTTTCAGACGCTGCCGTTTGGATTGTCCACGGCACCCCAGGTCTTTACCAAGGTAATGGCCGAAATGATGATCCTTCTTCGAAGAAAAGGCGTATTAATTATCCCTTACTTGGACGATCTCCTGATAAGGGCAAGGTCCAGAGAACAACTGGAGGTCGGAGTAGCACTAACTCAAGTAGTGCTCCAACAGCACGGGTGGATTCTGAATTTTCCAAAATCCCAACTGATCCCGACGACACGTTTGCTGTTCCTAGGGATGATTCTGGACACTGTTCAGAAAAAGGTGTTTCTTCCGGAGGAGAAAGCCAGGGAGTTATCCGAACTCGTCAGGAACCTCCTAAAACCAGGAAAAGTGTCTGTGCATCAATGCACAAGAGTCCTGGGAAAAATGGTGGCTTCTTACGAAGCGATTCCATTCGGCAGATTCCATGCACGAATTTTTCAGTGGGATCTGCTGGACAAGTGGTCCGGATCGCATCTGCAGATGCATCAGCGGATAAACCTGTCGCCAAGGACAAGGGTGTCTCTGCTATGGTGGTTGCAGAGTGCTCATCTGTTAGAGGGCCGCAGATTCGGCATACAGAACTGGGTCCTAGTGACCACGGATGCCAGCCTGAGAGGCTGGGGAGCGGTCACACAGGGAAGAAACTTCCAGGGCGTGTGGTCAAGCCTGGAGACGTCTCTTCACATAAATATACTGGAACTAAGAGCAATCTACAATGCTCTAAGCCTGGCAAAACCTCTGCTTCAGGGTCAGCCGGTGTTGATCCAGTCGGACAACATCACGGCAGTCGCCCACGTAAACAGACAGGGCGGCACAAGAAGCAGGAGGGCAATGGCAGAAGCTGCAAGGATTCTTCGCTGGGCGGAAAATCATGTGATAGCACTGTCAGCAGTGTTCATCCCGGGAGTGGACAACTGGGAAGCAGATTTCCTCAGCAGACACGATCTTCACCCGGGAGAGTGGGGACTTCATCCAGAAGTCTTCCACATGATTGTGGTCCGTTGGAAAAGACCAATGGTGGACATGATGGCGTCCCGCCTCAACAAAAAACTGGACAGGTATTGCGCCAGGTCAAGAGACCCTCAGGCAATAGCTGTGGACGCTCTGGTAACACCATGGGTGTACCAGTCAGTGTATGTGTTCCCTCCTCTGCCTCTCATACCCAAGGTACTGAGAATTATACGGCAAAGGGGAGTAAGAACGATACTCGTGGCTCCGGATTGGCCAAGAAGGACTTGGTACCCGGAACTTCAGGAGATGCTCACGGAAGATCCGTGGCCTCTACCTCTAAGAAGGGACCTGCTTCAGCAGGGACCTTGTCTATTCCAAGACTTACCGCGGCTGCGTTTGACGGCATGGCGGTTGAACGCCGGATTCTAAAGGAAAAAGGCATTCCAGAGGAAGTCATCCCTACCCTGATTAAAGCCAGGAAGGAAGTGACTGCACAACATTATCACCGCATTTGGAGAAAATATGTTGCGTGGTGTGAGGCCAGGAAGGCCCCCACGGAGGAATTTCAACTGGGTCGATTCCTACATTTCCTGCAAACAGGATTGTCTATGGGCCTCAAATTGGGGTCCATTAAGGTTCAAATTTCGGCCCTGTCGATTTTCTTCCAGAAAGAATTGGCTTCAGTTCCTGAAGTCCAAACTTTTGTCAAAGGAGTACTACATATACAGCCCCCGGTTGTGCCTCCAGTGGCACCGTGGGATCTCAATGTAGTTTTGGATTTTCTCAAATCCCATTGGTTTGAGCCACTCAAATCGGTGGATTTGAAATATCTTACATGGAAAGTAACCATGCTACTGGCCCTGGCTTCGGCCAGGAGAGTGTCAGAATTGGCGGCTTTATCGTACAAAAGCCCATATCTGATTTTCCATTCGGACAGGGCAGAACGGCGGACGCGTCCTCAGTTTCTCCCTAAGGTGGTGTCAGCGTTTCACCTGAACCAGCCTATTGTGGTGCCTGCGGCTACTAGCGATTTGGAGGACTCCAAGTTGCTGGATGTTGTCAGAGCATTAAAAATATATATTTCAAGGACGGCTGGAGTCAGGAAGTCTGACTCGCTGTTTATACTGTATGCACCCAACAAGCTGGGTGCTCCTGCGTCTAAGCAGACGATTGCTCGTTGGATTTGTAGCACAATTCAACTTGCGCATTCTGTGGCAGGCCTGCCACAGCCTAAATCTGTCAATGCCCACTCTACAAGGAAGGTGGGCTCCTCTTGGGCGGCTGCCCGAGGGGTCTCGGCATTACAACTCTGCCGAGCAGCTACGTGGTCAGGGGAGAACACGTTTGTAAAATTCTACAAATTTGATACCCTGGCTAAGGAGGACCTGGAGTTCTCTCATTCGGTGCTGCAGAGTCATCCGCACTCTCCCGGCCGTTTGGGAGCTTTGGTATAATCCCCATGGTCCTGACGGAGTCCCCAGCATCCACTTAGGACGTCAGAGAAAATAAGAATTTACTCACCGGTAATTCTATTTCTCGTAGTCCGTAGTGGATGCTGGGCGCCCATCCCAAGTGCGGATTGTCTGCAATAATTGTACATAGTTATTGTTACAAAAATCGGGTTATTATTGTTGGGAGCCATCGTTTCAGAGGCTCTTTTCGGTTATCATACTGTTAACTGGGTTCAGATCACAGGTTGTACGGTGTGATTGGTGTGGCTGGTATGAGTCTTACCCGGGATTCAAAATCCTTCCTTATTGTATACGCTCGTCCGGGCACAGTATCCTAACTGAGGCTTGGAGGAGGGTCATAGGGGGAGGAGCCAGTACACACCACCTAGTGGTCAAACTTTTAATTTTGTGCCCTGTCTCCTGCGGAGCCGCTATTCCCCATGGTCCTGACGGAGTCCCCAGCATCCACTACGGACTACGAGAAATAGAATTACCGGTGAGTAAATTCTTATTTTTCTGCCAGAAGGGTCCTGTGGACTCGGCAATGGACAGGTGATGCCGACTCCAAAAAGCAAATGGAGGTTTTACCTTACAAGGGTGAGGAATTGTTTGGGGACGGTCTCTCGGACCTAGTTTCCACAGTTACGGCTGGGAAGTCAAATTTTTTGCCATATATTCCCTCACAGCCTAAGAAAGCACCGTATTATCAAATGCAGCCCTTTCGTTCACAAAGAAGCAAGAAAGTCAGAGGTGCATCCTTTCTTGCCAGAGGCAGGGGTAGAGTGTCACAACTGAGGGCCTGAGCTGACGGGAGGCAGCCTCAGTTGTAGGGGCTGAGATGTACCGGAACCTGGGAGGTTGTATCAGACCCCTGGACATGTAAGTAACATGAATAATAACTGCCCGAAGGCGTGACCACGACAACTTAGATAAAAGTCAATGATGTTTATTATGACAACTCCGCAACACAGCAGCAGTAAAAGAAAACGTAAAAGTCAGCAAATAATAAATACAGTTCCTGGGTACTACAGGATGGCAGGAGCCACAGGGCACTGGTAGTGTGAGAGTTCTTATGATCTTCTAGATGGAAAGTCCTTACCAGGCCCGACTGTAGCAATGGAGATAACCCAGGATTGTGCCAGCTGGTGTTCCAGGAAAAGCTGGGTTGCTGAAGGTAAAACAGCTGCTGTGGATACTGGCTGGAACCAGACTGTAGTTAGCACGGAGTGGATACTGGCTGGAACCAGTTAAATAATAAATGAACTTGGGAGCGATGAAATATGAACTGAAATGTAGAACTTGAGAGCGGAGAAATAATAATACCGGTGGAGAGTGGTAAAGTGTAGAAAGGACACCGGCCCTTTAAGGGAAGCTGTACTCTGCTGAAAGCTGAGCTGGAAGCAGGTAATGTTGTAGCTGGAAACAGATGAATCCACAATGGATTGGAGAGTCAGGCTACACCGCAGGTGGAATGCTGGTGCGGGTCTCTATGGTGGAAGTCTTGAGACAGGAGCTGGAACCTGGAAGACAATCACAGGAGAGAGACAAACAGGAACTAGGTTTGACAACCAAAGCACTGACGCCTTCCTTGCTCAGGCACAGTGTATTTATACCTGCAGCAAGGAAGGGATTGGCTAGGCAATTATGCAGATTAACAATACTGACAACAGATTGGAGGAAATGATCAGCTGACAGAATCCAAGATGGCTGCGCCCATGCAGACACTTGGAGGGAAGTTTGGTTTGTAATCCATGTGGTAATGAAAACAGTAATGGCGGCGCCGGCCACTGGAGACAGGAGACGCCAGGCTGACAAGTGCACATCCAACCACGCGGACACAGCGGAGGCCGCGGCTGACGTAATCGCCACTCTGACACTCTGCATGCAGAAGCTCAGGGACGGCGGCGGAGGCCGCGGGAGACGCCATGCCAGATGTAATAAGGCGTTACTGTGACAGCGTCTCAGAGAGACAGGAGAGGATGCAGGAATGTGAACATTAGGATAACAGATGGGATCCGGTCCTGGAGCGCTGAGCCAGCCTTAGGAGGCATCTGATGGGTAAGAAATGGCGTCCAGATACCCGGATCGTGACAGCACCCCCCCCTTTAGGAGTGGCCCCAGGACACTTCTTTGGCTTTTGAGGAAACTTGGAATGGAATCTCCGGACCAAGGCAGGAGCATGGACATCAGAAGCATTGGTCCATGAACGTTCCTCAGGACCATAACCCTTCCAGTCAATAAGATATTGTAGTTGACCGTAACGGTGACGTGAGTCCAGGATCTTGGCCACTTTATACTCAACGCCTCGTTGAGTTTGGACTTTCGGAGTTGGAGGAAGTGAGGAATGAAACCGATTCAAGATCAGCGGTTTCAACAGGGAAACATGGAATGTCCTGGGTATTTTTAAGAAGGGAGGCAACTGGAGTCTGTAAGCAACAGGATTGATGACTTGTTCAATCTTGAAAGGACCGATATAGCGAGGTGCAAACTTCATACTGGGAACTCATAACCTCAAATTCTTCGTGGATAACCATACCCGATCACCCACCTTGAGAGCAGGAACTGCTCGACGCTTCTTATCCGCAAACTTCTTGTACCTGAACGATGCCTTGAGCAGAGCTGATCGTACGCTCTTCCAGATATTGGCAAACTGATGCAAGGTGATATCCACTGCGGGAACAGAAGTTGCTGGAAGCGGTTGGAACTCAGGAACTTTAGGGTGGAATCCAAAGTTAGTGAAGAATGGTGTTGAAGCAGATGAAGAATGATACTGGTTGTTATGACAGAACTCGGCCCAGGGAAGTAATTGAACCCAGTCATCTTGAGAGGAGGACACATAGATGCGGAGAAAGGCCTCCAAGTCCTGATTCACCCTCTCGGTTTGACCATTGGTCTGAGGATGGTAAGCCGTGGAAAACTTTAGCTTGACTTGGAGGACTTGACATAAACTTCGCCAGAATTTGGCTGTGAATTGAACTCCTCGATCTGAGATAATTTCTTCAGGAAGACCGTGGAGTGGGAAGATCTCTTGTATGAATACTTGAGCCAACTTGGAAGCTGACGGAAGACCGGTGAGAGGAATGAAGTGTGCCATCTTGGTGAACCGGTCAACTACCACCCAGATGGTATTGAACTTGTTGCACATGGGTAAGTCTGTAATGAAATCCATCGACAAGTGGGTCCATGGTCGACGGGGAACGGATAGTGGAACCAGTTGCCCCGCAGGCGACTGGCGGGATACTTTATGTTGGGCACACTTTGGGCAAGATGCAATAAACTCCAAGACGTCCTTTTTCAGAGTTGGCCACCAATAGGACCTAGAGATAAACTCCAGGGTTTTTTGGATACCTGTATGTCCGGCAAAACGGGAAGCATGGGCCCAATGCATGAGCTTCTTCCTTAGCATCGGCTTCACAAAACTTTTCCCTGATGGGGGCGTAGAGTCCATCCCTACCGTGGAGAATGCCAACGGATTTATAATAGGATGCTTGTCTGAAGACTCTGACTCATTTTCTTGCTCCCATGAGCGGGAAAGGGCATCGGCCTTGCGATTCTGAGAGCCCGGACAGAACTGGAGTTTAAAGTCGAACCTGGAAAAGAAAAGTGCCCATCTGGCCTGACGAGGGTTGAGACATTGTGCGCCCTTCAGGTATAAAAGGTTCTTGTGGTCTGTAAGTATGGTGATTAAATGAGAAGCTCCCTCCAACAGATACCTCCACTCTTCTAGAGCGAGCTTGATGGCTAGCAACTCCTGGTCGCCAATGGCATAGTTGCGCTCAGCTGGGGAGAACTTCCGGGAGAAGAAACTGCAAGGATGTAAATGGCCATCTTTAGCCCTCTGAGATAACACCGCTCCTACTCCAACGGAGGAGGCATCCACCTCTAGGATGAAAGGAGAGTCGATGTCAGGCTGTTTCAGGACAGGCGCAGAGATGAACCTCTGTTTTAAAAGATGAAAAGCTTGCATGGCTTCTTCAGACCACTTGGACGGGTTAGCACCCTTCTTGGTGAAAGCAGTAATAGGCGCCACAATGGTGGAAAAGTCTTGTATAAACTTTCGGTAATAATTGGCGAACCCTAAGAACCTCTGGACCCCTTTGAGGGTTAAGGGTACCGGCCAATTCTGAATTGCTTGTAGTTTCTCAGGATCCATCTCTAGTCCGGAACCGGACACAATGTACCCTAGAAACGGAATGGACTTGACTTCAAAGACGCATTTTTCTAATTTGCAATAGAGATGATTGACACGGAGACGGGACAGAACCTCTTTAACCCAAAAACGATGTTCCTCTAAATCGTTGGCAAAAATGAGGATATCGTCTAGATAGACCACGACATGACGGTATAGAATGTCTCTGAAAATCTCATTGACAAAATGCTGGAAGACAGCTGGAGCATTGCTCAATCCGAAGGGCATGACGAGGTACTCATAATGTCCGTCACGGGTGTTAAAGGCGGTCTTCCACTCGTCACCCTCACGGATCCGGATGAGATTGTATGCACCTCGCAAGTCCAGCTTTGTAAAGATGGTAGCTCCGCTAACTCTGTCAAAGAGCTCAGTAATCAGGGGTAAAGGATAACGGTTCTTGATGGTAATGTCGTTCAAACCTCTGTAGTCGATGCACGGCCGCAGACCACCATCTTTCTTTTTTACAAAAAAGAAGCCTGCGCCGGCTGGGGAAGAAGAAGGTCGAATGAACCCCTTTGCTAGGTTCTCTTTAATGTATTCCTCCATAGAATGCGTCTCAGGCAGAGACAACGGATAAGTTCGGCCTCGAGGTGGAACCTTCCCTGGAACGAGATCAATCGGGCAGTCCCATTCTCTATGAGGAGGAAGGATATCAGCAGAAGCTTTACTGAACACATCCGTGAAATCTTGATATGGAGGAGGTGGAACATCAGACGACCTGGGGGAGGAAGAACAGACAGGCAATACTTTAAACAAACATGTCTCTGCACAGGAGGAACCCTATGCCAGGATTTGCGTAGTCGTCCAATCAATTGTAGGATTGTGAAGACGGAGCCATGGAAGGCCCAGGACCACAGGATGTGTGGCTCTTGGAATCACTAAATGTGAAATAAGTTCGGAATGAAGAACTCCCACTCTCAGACGAACTGGTAGAGTCCTTAGAGCAATAACAGTATCAAAAATTTTACTGCCATCCACGGCAGTTAAGGAAAAGGAGGAAGGAAGTCTCTCGGTGGGTAGGGACCACCGTTTAACATAGGCTTCAGTAATAAAGTTCCCAGCTGCTCCGGAATCAAGGAGAGCAATGACGTTCCGATAACGTTGAGCAACTTGAAGCGAGACTGGGAGATTACAATCATGAGGAGATGGAGAGGAGATCATTACTCCTAGCCGGCCCTCTCCTGGGCGAGCTAGGGTTTGGAGTTTTCCCGGACGTTCGGGACAGGCATTGATGGTGTGAGACGGAGCTGCACAGTAAAGACAAAGAGACTCAGAGAGACGTCTTCGGCGCTCAGCAGGAGTTAAACGGGAACGGCCAATTTGCATGGGCTCATCTTTAGATGGTGACAGTTGACGAGGAGGAGGAGCAGAAGATTTTGGAGCAGATGATCTTCCACGCTCAGTTGCTCTCTCTCTGAAACGTAAATCAACTTTCGTGCAGAGTGAGATTAACTCATCTAACTTAGAAGGTAAGTCTCTGGTAGCTAACTCATCTTTAATAAGCTCAGATAAGCCATGCCAGAATGCAGCATACAGGGCCTCGTCGTTCCATGCCAGTTCGGATGCCAGGATCTGGAACTGTATCAGATATTGTCCTACAGTACGTGACCCCTGGCGTAAACGGAGAATCTCGGATGAAGCTGAGGTTACCCGGCCTGGCTCGTCGAAGATGCGCCTGAATGTTGACACGAATGCAGTGTAAGAAGATAGCAGGGTGTCGGACCTCTCCCATAACGGTGATGCCCAGTCAAGGGCGGAGCCACTGAGAAGAGAGATGATGTAGGCAATTTTTGTACGGTCACTGGGAAAATTGCCAGGTTGTAGCTCAAACTGAATCTCACACTGGTTGAGAAATCCCCTGCAGAATCTTGGAGATCCGTCAAATTTTGCTGGCGTTGGAAGATGAAGACGTGGAGCAGAAATGGGTAAGGTGGGTGGGGTTATAGCTGGAGTCACTGTGGTTGACGCACCAGATGCGCCTGATCCACGGAGAGTTGTCTGAATCCCATCCAGCCGAGTAGAGAGATCCTGGAGACAGCGGATGATGTGGCCCTGTGCAGCCTCCTGATGTTCTAGTCGGGCTGCCAGTTCTTGCATCGGCCTGGCTGCTTGATCCTGGTCTCCAGCTGGATTCATTAGGTCAGTGCTTACTGTCACAACTGAGGGCCTGAGCTGACGGGAGGCAGCCTCAGTTGTAGGGGCTGAGATGTACCGGAACCTGGGAGGTTGTATCAGACCCCTGGACATGTAAGTAACATGAATAATAACTGCCCGAAGGCGTGACCACGACAACTTAGATAAAAGTCAATGATGTTTATTATGACAACTCCGCAACACAGCAGCAGTAAAAGAAAACGTAAAAGTCAGCAAATAATAAATACAGTTCCTGGGTACTACAGGATGGCAGGAGCCACAGGGCACTGGTAGTGTGAGATAGTTCTTATGATCTTCTAGATGGAAAGTCCTTACCAGGCCCGACTGTAGCAATGGAGATAACCCAGGATTGTGCCAGCTGGTGTTCCAGGAAAAGCTGGGTTGCTGAAGGTAAAACAGCTGCTGTGGATACTGGCTGGAACCAGACTGTAGTTAGCACGGAGTGGATACTGGCTGGAACCAGTTAAATAATAAATGAACTTGGGAGCGATGAAATATGAACTGAAATGTAGAACTTGAGAGCGGAGAAATAATAATACCGGTGGAGAGTGGTAAAGTGTAGAAAGGACACCGGCCCTTTAAGGGAAGCTGTACTCTGCTGAAAGCTGAGCTGGAAGCAGGTAATGTTGTAGCTGGAAACAGATGAATCCACAATGGATTGGAGAGTCAGGCTACACCGCAGGTGGAATGCTGGTGCGGGTCTCTATGGTGGAAGTCTTGAGACAGGAGCTGGAACCTGGAAGACAATCACAGGAGAGAGACAAACAGGAACTAGGTTTGACAACCAAAGCACTGACGCCTTCCTTGCTCAGGCACAGTGTATTTATACCTGCAGCAAGGAAGGGATTGGCTAGGCAATTATGCAGATTAACAATACTGACAACAGATTGGAGGAAATGATCAGCTGACAGAATCCAAGATGGCTGCGCCCATGCAGACACTTGGAGGGAAGTTTGGTTTGTAATCCATGTGGTAATGAAAACAGTAATGGCGGCGCCGGCCACTGGAGACAGGAGACGCCAGGCTGATAAGTGCACATCCAACCACGCAGACACAGCGGAGGCCGCGGCTGACGTAATCGCCACTCTGACACTCTGCATGCAGAAGCTCAGGGACGGCGGCGGAGGCCGCGGGAGACGCCATGCCAGATGTAATAAGGCGTTACTGTGACAGCGTCTCAGAGAGACAGGAGAGGATGCAGGAATGTGAACATTAGGATAACAGATGGGATCCGGTCCTGGAGCGCTGAGCCAGCCTTAGGAGGCATCTGATGGGTAAGAAATGGCGTCCAGATACCCGGATCGTGACATAGAGGAAAAAAGCTGCACCATACAGCTAGTTCCCAGGAACAGAAGTCCTCCCCGGCTTCCGCTAAATTCACCGCATGACGCTGGGGCTTCACAGGTGGAGCCAGGAGCGGTGGGGGCGCGTCTCCGAAATTTCAGCCACCAGTGGGTTCGCTCACAGGTGGATCCCTGGGCTATACAGATTGTGTCTCAGGGATACAAGCTGGAATTCAAAGTGATGCCCCCTCACCGTTACCTCAAATCGGCCCTGCCAGCTTCCCCCATGGAAAGGGAAGTAGTATTAGCGGCAATTCACAAGTTATATCTCCAGCAGGTGGTGGTAAAGGTTCCCCTCCTTCAACAGGGAAGGGGATACTATTCCACAAAGTTTGTGGTACCGAAACCGGACGGTTCGGTCAGACCCATATTGAATTTAAAGTCCCTGAACATTTATCTGAAAAGATTCAAGTTCAAAATGGAATCGCTCACAGCGGTCATTGCAAGCCTGGAAGAGGGGGATTTTATGGTGTCTCTGGACATCAAGGATGCTTACTTGCATGTCCCCATTTATCCACCTTATCTGGAGTACCTCAGATTTGTGGTACAGGACTGTCATTACCAATTCCAGACGTTGCCGTTTGGGCTCTCCACGGCACCGAGAATATTTCCCAAGGTAATGGCGGAAATGATGGTGATCCTGAGAAAGCAAGGAGTCACGATTATCCCATACTTGGACGATCTCCTCATAAAGGCGAGGTCCAGAGAGCAGTTGCTGATCAGCGTAGCATACTCTCAGGAAGTGTTGCAGCAGCACGGCTGGATTCTGAATATCCCAAAGTCGCAGCTGATTCCTACGACGCGTCTGCCCTTTCTGGGCATGATTCTGGACACAGACCAGAAGAAGGTGTTTCTCCCGGCGGAGAAGGCTCAGGAGCTCGTGACTCTAGTCAGAGACCTCTTAAAACCAAAACAGGTGTCGGTGCATCACTGCACGCGAGTCCTGGGAAAGATGGTGGCATCATACGAAGCCATCCCCTTCGGCAGGTTCCATGCGAGGATCTTTCAGTGGGATCTGTTAGACAAGTGGTCCGGATCGCATCTTCAGATGCATCGGCTGATCACCCTGTCCCCGAGGGCCAGGGTGTCTCTTCTGTGGTGGCTGCAGAGTGCTCACCTTCTCGAGGGCCGCAGGTTCGGCATACAGGACTGGGTCCTGGTGACCACGGATGCGAGCCTCCGAGGATGGGGGGCAGTCACTCAGGGAAGAAACTTCCAAGGGTTGTGGTCAAGTCAGGAGGCTTGTCTGCACATAAATATCCTGGAACTAAGGGCCATATACAACGCCCTGAGTCAAGCGGAGCCTCTGCTTCGCAACCAACCGGTGCTGATTCAGTCAGACAACATCACCGCAGTGGCTCATGTAAACCGACAGGGCGGCACAAGAAGCAGAGTGGCGATGGAGGAAGCCACCAGGATTCTTCGTTGGGCGGAGAATCACGTGCAAGCACTGTCAGCAGTGTTCATTCCGGGAGTGGACAACTGGGAGGCAGACTTCCTCAGCAGGCACGACCTCCACCCGGGAGAGTGGGGACTTCATCACGAAGTCTTCACTCAGATTACAAATCGATGGGAACTGCCACAGGTGGACATGATGGCATCCCGTCTCAACAAAAAGCTACAAAGGTATTGCGCCAGGTCAAGAGACCCTCAGGCGATAGCTGTGGACGCACTAGTAACACCGTGGGTGTCCCAGTCAGTCTATGTGTTTCCTCCTCTTCCTCTCATACCCAAGGTGCTGAGAATCGTAAGAAAAAGAGGAGTGAGAACAATTCTCATTGTTCCGGATTGGCCAAGAAGGACTTGGTTCCCGGAACTGCAAGAAATGCTCACAGAGGACCCTTGGCCTCTGCCTCTCAGACAGGACCTGTTGCAACAGGGGCCCTGTCTGTTCCAAGACTTACCGCGGCTGCGTTTGACGGCATGGCAGTTGAACGCAGGATCCTAGCGGAAAAAGGCATTCCGGATGAAGTTATTCCTACGCTGATAAAGGCTAGGAAGGAGGTGACAGCAAAACACTATCACCGTATATGGCGAAAATATGTTTTGCCTGGTGTGAGGCCAGGAAGGCCCCTACAGAGGAATTCCAGCTAGGCCGGTTCCTGCACTTCCTACAGTCTGGAGTGACTATGGGCTTGAAGTTGGGGTCCATAAAGGTCCAGATTTCAGCCCTATCCATTTTCTTTCAAAAAGAACTGGCTTCTCTTCCTGAGGTTCAGACGTTTGTTAAGGGAGTGCTGCATATTCAGCCCCCTTTTGTGCCACCAGTGGCACCTTGGGATCTCAACGTGGTGTTGGGTTTCCTGAAATCCCACTGGTTTGAGCCACTGAAGACCGTGGAGCTAAAGTATCTCACGTGGAAGGTGGTCATGTTATTGGCCTTAGCTTCGGCTAGGCGTGTGTCAGAATTGGCGGCTTTGTCATGTAAAAGCCCCTATCTGGTTTTCCATGTGGACAGGGCAGAATTACGGACTCGTCCGCAATTTCTGCCGAAGGTGGTGTCATCTTTTCATTTGAACCAACCTATTGTGGTGCCTGCGGCTATGTTATGCACACCAGTGCCTGCAGGAAAGTACTGGTGTCAGAACTGTTATGCACTCCAGTGTCTGCAGGAATGCACTGGTGTTTGAACTGTTATGCAAAACAAATGGACTCACAGACAAACTGGGGAATATGACATAACGTACACAGAAGGTGATAGGGTAACAAAATACACACAAAGTGAACAGAGAAGCCCAGAGGCTAAGGAACTGGGTATCTCCCTTGTATTAGAACTGCTCAGATGTAAAAAGCAAGATGTTGTGTTTTAATACGTAGAGAACCTGAAATGCTGTTGCTAAGGGCAACAGCAAAACCCTAAAGGGTTACCAACGGGTGTGGCAGTAAACTCCTTGGTCAGAGATGGAATGATAGACACAAGGAGAGTCTCCACAATCCTATTTCTCACTTGCAGTGCACAGGTTTTAGCTTACTGCCACTAAACTGACCCCTGACACCTAGCACAGTGAGACAGGATTAGACAGGCAAGTCTTAGAATACAGCCGCAAACTTGCTAGGTTCACAGAGTAGTAACAGAACCCCAGCAAGCTAAACGACTGACTCCAGTCTTACTGCTAGGTCTGGATTGGCAGAGTGTAATACCAAATCCCCAGGCCTATTTGCAGTAAGCAACAAACAAATACAAAGCTACACAGTACTGGCTAACTTTCATGAACTGACTAACCAACAAAGATTCAGCAGCATCTGCTTACCCTGCAAAGAGGCCTTATAAAGCAGGTGCTGTCCACGCCCCACTCAGACCTCACAGACTGTGAGCACAAAAACCAGCACCGGATCCCCTGCCGTGCACAGAGCCTATAACCACTGCACAGCAAAAGACCCGAACCGGAGTATCAGCTGCGCTCAGGTTACTCCACTAGCACTTGTCTCCCGGTTGCCATGACGACGTGGCAGCACAGGGCAGGAGACCCTAACAGTACCCCCCCTCTGACGAGGGGTCAAAGAACCCCTACCACCGGGTTTATCGGGGAACTGCGAGAAGAAAGAGCGTATCAGTCTGGGGGCATGAAGATCACAACTGCGCACCCACGACCGCTCCTCCGGGCCATACCCCTTCCAGTGCACCAAAAATGACAGCCGACCCCGAACCACCTTGGAGTCAAGAATCCTTTCAACAACAAACTCCCTCTGGCCACGTATCAGAAGAGGGGAAGGTCTTCCACTGGAAGAAGGATTACTAATCGCCCGTTTTAAAAGGGAACAATGAAATGTTTTATTGATACCCAAAGAACGGGGCAGATCTAACTGAAATGCCACCGGATTGATAACCCTGGTGATCTTATAAGGGCCGATGAACCGGGGCCCTAACTTATGAGATGGCTGTCTCAACTTCAAATTCTTGGTAGACAACCAGACGAAGTCTCCTAATTTGAAGCTGCAGGGTCTTTTCCGCTTATCAAAAACCCTTTTGGTCACTAATGACACAGACACAAGGGCTTTCTTCACTTTCCGCCAAATACCTCTAAGGACCGAAACCACAGAGGAACCACCAGGCGTGGAGTCCAGGGGGTCAAAAGAATTGGCCTTAGGATGATGCCCATACACACAAAGGAAGGGAGAGATCCCTGTAGCAGAGTGAGCCGCGTTGTTATAGGCAAACTCCGCCATGGACAGATGAGCAACCCAGTCAGTCTGACACTTGGAGACATAACACCTGAGGAACTGCTCCAAGGACTGGTTCACCCTTTCAGTCTGCCCATTAGACTGTGGATGGTAGCCTGACGACAAGCTGACAGAAATCTGGAGATCGGAACAAAATGCCCTCCAGAATTTGGCCACAAACTGGGATCCGCGGTCAGAGACCACATCAAGTGGCAACCCGTGGAGACGCACAACATGCAGCATAAATAATTCAGACAGGCGTCTGGCTGATGGCAGCCCAACCAGTGGAACGAAGTGCGCCATCTTCGAAAACCTGTCAACGACAACCCAGATGGCTGTCATCCCCGAGGATTTGGGCAAGTCCACCACAAAATCCATTGAAATGTGGGTCCATGGCTTAGATGGGATAGAGAGTGGATGTAATGGGCCAACAGGAACCCCTCTAGGAGTCTTATTTCGGGCACAGATGTCACATGCCCAAACCCACTGATCCACATCCTTAGCCACCGAGGGCCACCACACCGCCCTAGATAGCAACTCCCGAGTTCTGGCAATACCCGGGTGACCTGCCGACTTCTTGGCATGGAATTCCAGGAACACTCGCTGTCTTAACCTAGGAGGCACAAACAAAAGACCTACCGGAAGGTCTGGAGGAGCCTGCTCCTGTGCTCTAAGGACTAATGATAAGAGGTCCTGGGTAATGCCCACTTTAATACATGATGGGGAAACAATGGGCAACGGCTCCTCGGTGGTCTCCTGGATTGGAGCAAAACTCCGCGAGAGCGCATCAGCCTTGATGTTTTTTGACCCAGGGCGATATGTTATCAAAAAATTAAAGCGAGCAAAAAACAAAGCCCATCGTGCCTGCCTGGCATTGAGACGCTTCGCTGACTCTAAATATGCCAGATTCTTATGGTCAGTGAGAATTGAGACCACAAACTTAGCCCCCTCAAGCCAGTGTCTCCACTCCTCCAGTGCATCCTTAATAGCCAACAATTCCCGGTTACCCACGTCATAATTCATCTCGGCAGGCGAAAATTTACGGGAAAAGTAAGCACAGGGATGAAGGCGATTATCAGACACTCCCATCTGAGAAAGCACTGCCCCAATACCCATCTCAGAGGCATCCACCTCCACCACAAAAGGACGCTCTGGATCTGGGTGTCGCAGCACCTTGGCCGAAACAAATGCCCTTTTGAGACGGGCAAAAGCCGCTTTAGCCTCACAAGACCAGTGAGCAACATCCGCCCCTTTCTTAGTGAGTGCCACCAAGGGCGCCACTATAGACGAAAATCCAGCGATAAATCGTCTATAAAAATTCGCAAAGCCCAGGAAACGCTGAAGCGCCTTCAAACTAGTGGGCTGCACCCAATCCAGGACTGCCTGTACCTTGGAACCCTCCATTTGGAAACCTTCTGGGGAGATAATATATCCTAGAAATGCGATTTGCTGAACTTCAAATTCGCACTTCTCCAGCTTCGCCCCAAGCCGGTGGTCTCTGAGTTTCTGGAGGACTAAGCGTACATGCTTCCGATGTTCCTCCAGGGAATGGGAGAAGATTAGGATGTCATCTAAGTATACAACTAAGAATCTATCCAAATATTCCCTGAGCACATCATTCATGAAATCCTGGAAGACTGCCGGGGCATTACAGAGCCCAAAAGGCATCACCAAATATTCATAATGCCCTGAGTGGGTATTAAAGGCAGTCTTCCATTCATCCCCCTCTCTTATTCGGATTAGATTGTACGCACCGCGTAGGTCAATCTTAGAAAAAATGGTGGCAGTACGAAGCTGGTCAAACAAGACCGAAATGAGAGGCAGTGGGTATGAGTTTTTAATCGTGATACGGTTCAATTCCCTGAAGTCGATGCAGGGTCGCAACGAACCGTCCTTTTTACCCACGAAGAAGAACCCCGACCCAACTGGAGACTGTGAAGGTCTGATAAATCCCTTAGCCAAGTTCTCCTGAATGTACTCTGCCATAGCCTGAGTCTCAGGACGTGACAGGGAGTACAACCTGCTCTTGGGAAGCTTAGCATTTGGCAACAAATCAATGGCACAGTCATAGGGGCGATGGGGAGGTAGTACCTCTGCAACTTTTTTGGAGAACACGTCCGCAAAATCTGCATAACACCCTGGCAATCCTGGCAAACTTAGCTGCGAGAGCCTGACTGGAAGGCTCAAGCAACTCCTGAAACAATCAGTACCCCAACTAAGAATCTCCCCAGAGACCCAGTCAAATTGAGGATTGTGGGCCCTTAACCAGGGTAACCCCAACACCAATGGGGCAAAAGTACAGACAGTCACATAAAAGGACAATTTTTCAGAGTGTGTGGCTCCAATAAACAAAGAAATCTGGCTAGTGCAAGAGGTAATTTTACCTTGGGATAATGGTTCCCCGTTTAACCCACAAATCTCAATTTCCGATGCCAAGGGTACTAAGGGAACAGAGTGTTTCAGGGCGAATTGGCGGTCCATAAAAACCCCGTCGGCCCCACTGTCCACAAAGGCCTCAGTCTTGACAGTTTGACCGAGGATCTTCAAGGTCACCGGAATGATAAAAGTCTTCTTGGGAAATTCTGACTTCTGGCCTGACAGGATATTTCCCATCACCCTCAGGCCCTGAAGTTTTCCGGCTTTTCTGGGCATGATACTACCACATGACCTTTATTCCCACAGTACAAACACAACCCCTGCTGTCTCCTCCGCGTCTTCTCACGCGAGGAGAGGCGGGTAGCCCCAATCTGCATAGGCTCCTCAGAAAATTCCTCAGAGTCTGAGGTTCCCTTGGGAAGGAAGGAAATCTCAGTCTCCCTTTCAAGCCTACGCTCTCTCAGCCGTCTATCCACCCGGATGGATAACTGCATGAGCTGATCCAAGCTATCAGGCAAGGGATATTGTACCAGTTGGTCCTTTATCTGGTTAGAAAGACCTCTTCGGTACTGGTGTCTCAGGGCTGGGTCATTCCACTGGGTATCATGGGCCAACCTCCGAAACTCCGTACAGTAAACCTCAACTGGCCTTCGCCCTTGCTTAAGGATCGAAATCTGAGCCTCGGCTGAGGCCGTCTTGTCAGGGTCATCATACAACATGCCCAGTGCCGTAAAAAAAGCATCAACACTTTTAAGCGACTGACAGTCAGGCTGCAACCCATATGCCCAGACCTGTGGGTCTCCTTGTAGCAAGGAAATCACTATGCCCACCCGCTGAATCTCCGACCCAGAAGACTGAGGCCTAAGCCGGAAGTATAGCTTGCAGCTCTCCTTGAAACAAAAGAACTGCGAGCGATCTCCAGAAAAACGATCCGGGAGATTTACTTTCGGCTCCTTAACCCCTGCAGGTGCTGCTGCTGCGGGAGATCCGCCAGCAGCCTGGGAGGTGTGCATTTTAATGGACAAATCATTAAATTGTCGAGTCAGGACCTGCACCTGATCGACCACCTGTTGCAACGTATTTTGAGGGGTATGCTCCATATTCCCACAAAATTTCAACAGGAGTATTTGGCTGCTGAATATGTTATGCACACCAGTGCCTGCAGGAAAGTACTGGTGTCAGAACTGTTATGCACTCCAGTGTCTGCAGGAATGCACTGGTGTTTGAACTGTTATGCAAAACAAATGGACTCACAGACAAACTGGGGAATATGACATAACGTACACAGAAAGTGATAGGGTAACAAAATACACACAAAGTGAACAGAGAAGCCCAGAGGCTAAGGAACTGGGTATCTCCCTTGTATTAGAACTGCTCAGATGTAAAAAGCAAGATGTTGTGTTTTAATACGTAGAGAACCTGAAATGCTGTTGCTAAGGGCAACAGCAAAACCCTAAAGGGTTACCAACGGGTGTGGCAGTAAACTCCTTGGTCAGAGATGGAATGATAGACACAAGGAGAGTCTCCACAATCCTATTTCTCACTTGCAGTGCACAGGTTTTAGCTTACTGCCACTAAACTGACCCCTGACACCTAGCACAGTGAGACAGGATTAGACAGGC
This sequence comes from Pseudophryne corroboree, assembly GCF_028390025.1. NCBI lineage: Eukaryota > Metazoa > Chordata > Amphibia > Anura > Myobatrachidae > Pseudophryne > Pseudophryne corroboree. The sequence goes on from NC_086447.1 coordinate 715,776,163, forward strand.
AAGTCTTAGAATACAGCCGCAAACTTGCTAGGTTCACAGAGTAGTAACAGAACCCCAGCAAGCTAAACGACTGACTCCAGTCTTACTGCTAGGTCTGGATTGGCAGAGTGTAATACCAAATCCCCAGGCCTATTTGCAGTAAGCAACAAACAAATACAAAGCTACACAGTACTGGCTAACTTTCATGAACTGACTAACCAACAAAGATTCAGCAGCATCTGCTTACCCTGCAAAGAGGCCTTATAAAGCAGGTGCTGTCCACGCCCCACTCAGACCTCACAGACTGTGAGCACAAAAACCAGCACCGGATCCCCTGCCGTGCACAGAGCCTATAACCACTGCACAGCAAAAGACCCGAACCGGAGTATCAGCTGCGCTCAGGTTACTCCACTAGCACTTGTCTCCCGGTTGCCATGACGACGTGGCAGCACAGGGCAGGAGACCCTAACAGGCTACTCGTGACTTGGAGGATTCCAAGTTGCTTGATGTAGTCAGGGCTTTGAAGATCTATGTAGCCAGGACGGCTGGAGTCAGGAAAACTGACTCGCTGTTTATCCTGTATGCATCCAACAAGCTGGGTGCTCCTGCTTCAAAGCAAACCATTGCTCGCTGGATCTGTAACACGATTCAGCAGGCTCATTCTGCGGCTGGATTGCCGCATCCAAAATCAGTGAAAGCCCATTCCACAAGGAAAGTGGGCTCTTCTTGGGCGGCTGCCCGAGGGGTCTCGGCATTACAGCTTTGCCGAGCAGCTACTTGGTCGGGTTCAAACACATTTGCTAAGTTCTACAAGTTTGATACCCTGGCTAAGGAGGACCTGGTGTTTGCCCATTCGGTGCTGCAGAGTCATCCGCACTCTCCCGCCCGTTTGGGAGCTTTGGTATAATCCCCATGGTCCTTACGGAGTCCCCAGCATCCACTAGGACGTTAGAGAAAATAAGATTTTACTCACCGGTAAATCTATTTCTCGTAGTCCGTAGTGGATGCTGGGCGCCCGTCCCAAGTGCGGACTTTCTGCAATACGTGTATATAGTTATTGCTTAATAAAGGGTTATGTTGTGTTGGCATCCATTGTTGATGCTCTGTTGTTGTTCATACTGTTGACGGGGTAAGTTATCACAAGTTATACGGTGTGATTGGTGTGGCTGGTATGGGTCTTACCCTGGATTCCAAAATCCTTTCCTTGTAATGTCAGCTCTTCCGGGCACAGTTTCCTTAACTGAGGTCTGGAGGGGCATAGAGGGAGGAGCCAGTGCACACCAGTAGTACTAAATCTTTCTTAGAGTGCCCAGTCTCCTGCGGAGCCCGTCTATTCCCCATGGTCCTTACGGAGTCCCCAGCATCCACTACGGACTACGAGAAATAGATTTACTGGTGAGTAAAATCTTATTTTTACTTAAACTTGTGACTGCTCCCCACCCTCGGAGGCTTGCATCCGTGGTCACCATGACCCAGTCCTGAATGCCGAATCTGCGGCCCTCAAGAAGGTGAGCACTCTGCAGCCACCACAGGAGAGACAACCTGGCCCTGGGGGATAGGGTGATTAACCGATGCATCTGAAGATGTGATCCGGACCATTTGTCCAGTAAGTCCCATTGAAAGGTCCTCGCATGGAACCTGCCGAAGGGAATGGCCTCGTATGATGCCACCATCTTTCCCAGGACTCGAGTGCAGTGATGCACTGACACCTGTTTTGGTTTTAATAGGTCCCTGACCAGTGTCATGAGTTCCTGAACTTTCTCTATCGGGAGATTAACCCTTTTCTGGTCTGTGTCCAGAATCATGCCCAGGAAAGGCAGACGAGTCGTAGGAACCAACTGCGACTTTGGAATATTTAGAATCCAGCTGTGTTGCCGTAACACTTCCAGAGAACGTGCTACGCTGATCAGCAACTGCTCTCTTGACCTCGCTTTTATGAGGAGATCGTCCAAGTATGGGATAATTGTGACCCCTTGCTTCCGCAGGAGTACCATCATTTCCGCCATTACCTTGGTAAATATTCTCGGAGCCGTGGAGAAATTGGTAATGACAATCCTGTACCACAAATCTGAGGTACGCCTGATGAGGTGGATAAATGGGGACATGAAGGTATGCATCCTTTATGTCCAGAGACACCATAAAATCCCCCCCTTCCAAGCTTGCAATGACCGCTCTCAGCGATTCCATCTTGAACTGGAACCTTTTTAGGTACATGTTCAGGGATTTTAAATTCAATATGGGTCTGACCGAACCGTCCGGTTTCGGTACCACAAACATGGTCGAATAATAACCCTTTCCTTGTTGAAGGAGGGGAACCTTGACCACCACCTGTTGAAGATACAGTTTGTGAATTGCAGTTAACACTATTTCCCTCTCTAAGGGGGAAGCTGGCAGGGCCGATTTGAGGTATCGGTGAGGGGGCATCTCTTCGAATTCCAGCTTGTATCCCTGAGACACAATGGTCCTCATTCTGAGTTGTTCGCTCATTCTTTTCCTTCGCATCGTTGCGATTTTCCGCTAACTGCGCATGCGCAATGTTCGCACTGCGGCTGCGCCAAGTAAATTTGCTAAGAAGTTTGGTATTTTACTCACGGCATTACGAGATTTTTTCTTCGTTCTGCTGATCGGAGTGTGATTGACAGGAAGTGGGTGTTTCTGGGCGGAAACTGTCCATTTTATGGGTGTGTGTGAAAAAACGCTGCCGTTTCTGGGAAAAACGCGGGAGTGGCTGGAGAAACGGGTGAGTGTCTGGGCGAACGCTGGGTGTGTTTGTGACGTCAAACCAGGAACAACAAGCACTGAACTGATCTCACTGGAAAAGTAAGTCTCGAGCTACTCAGAAACTGCAAAGAAAAATCTTTTTGCAATATTGCGAATACTTCGTTCGCAATTCAGCTAAGCTAAGATTCACTCCCAGAGAGCGGCGGCTTAGCGTGTGCACTGCTGCTAAAAGCGGCTAGCGAGCGAACAACTCGGAATGAGGGCCAATATCTATTGCCCAGGGATCCAACTGGGAGTGAACCCACTTGTGGCTGAAATTTCGGAGACGCGCCCCCACCGGGCCCAGCTCCGCCTGTGGAGCCCCAGCGTCATGCGGTGGATTTAGTGGAAGCCGGGGAGGACTTCTGTTCCTGGGAACTAGCTATGTTGTGCAGCTTTTTTCCTCTGCCCCTGCCCCTGGCAAGAAAGGACGCACCTCGGACTTTCTTGTTTTTCTGTGATCGAAAGGACTGCATTTGGTAATACGGTGCTTTCTTAGGCTGTGAGGAAACATATGGCAAAAAAATTGACTTTCCAGCCGTAGCTGTGGAGACCAGGTCCGAGAGACCCTCCCCAAACAATTCCTCACCCTTGTAAGGTAAAACCTCCATGTGCCTTTTTGAGTCGGCATCACCTGTCCATTGCCGAGTCCACAGTACCCTTCTGGCAGAAATCGACATAGCATTTATTCTAGAACCTAGTAGGCTAATGTCTCTCTGAGCATCTCTCATATAAAGGACAGCGTCTTTAATATGCCCCTGGGTCATTAATATAGTATCCTTGTCTAAGGTATCAAGTTCCTCAGATAAGGTATCCGTCTATGCTGCTACAGCACTACACACCCAAGCCGACGCGATTGCCGGTCTCAGTAAGGTACCTGAATGTGTATAAATGGACTTCAGGGTACCCTCCTGTTTTCTATCCGCAGCATCTTTGAGGGTAGCCGTATCCTGTGACGGCAGGGCTACCTTGGATAAGCGTGTCAAAGCTTTGTCCACCCTAGGGGAGGATTCCCAGCGTAACCTGTCCGTTGGCGGGAAAGGATACGCCATAAGAATCCTTTTGGAAATCTGCAGTTTTTTATCTGGAGATTCCCAAGCCTTTTCACATAACTCATTGAGCTCGTGTGAGGGAGGAAAAGTTACCTGCGGCTTCTTTTCCCCATACATATGAACCCTCCTGTCAGGGACTGGGGTTTCCTCTGTGATGTGCAACACATCTTTAATAGCTATAATCATATAACGGATGGATTTAGCCAATTTTGGCTGTAACTTTGCATCATCGTAATCGACACTGGAGTCAGAATCCATGTCGGTATCCGTGTCAATAATTTGGGATAGTGGGCGCTTCTGAGACCCTGTCGGCCTCTGCGACATAGGATCAGGCATGGGTTGGGACCCTGACTGTCCTGAGGCTTCAGCTTTTTCCAACCTTTTATGTAAGGAATTAACATTATCATTTAAAACCTTCCACATATCCATCCAATCAGGTGTCGGTGCCGTCGGCAGAGACACCACATTCATTTGCTCCCGCTCTGCTTCCACATAGCCTTCCTCATCAGACATGTCGACACAAGCGTACCGACACACCACACACACAGGGAATACCCTTTTTGAAGACAGTTCCCCCACAAGGCCCTTTGGTGAGACAGAGAGAGAGTATGCCAGCATCAGTGACGTGCGGTGAGGTAATTGGCTGGGGAGGCAGTAAGATATATAGTAACCCCATCAGCACCTCCGGTGCATCACTGACACCTAAATAATCACGCCAGCCAGTGGCGGAGCTAGCAAGCGGTGGGCCCAGGTGCGACAAAATGTCACCCCTGGAGAGGATCTGGTGAGGGGGACCTGCTCAGGGCCAGAGAAATTGATACCTAGCAACAGTGCCGTAACTAGACATTTCAGCGCTGTGTGCAAGAAACGGCAACGGAGCCCCCCCACCTCCATGTAAAATAGGGGCAGTGCGCGCCGCCGACGCGTGCAAAAAATATAGGGGCGTGGCTTCGTGGGGAAGGGGTGTGGCCACAAAATAATACCAATTCATATAACGGTGCACAGTAGTCTCCATTATTCAAATTGCGCCGCACAGTAGCATCACTACACCAGGTAGAGCCCCTTTTAAACCTTACGGCGGACAGATTCCCCTTTTTATACAGTACGGCAGACAGCGTCCCCTTTTTACACAGTACGGCAGACAGCGTCCCCTTTTTACACAGTACGGCAGACAGCGTCCCCTTTTTACACAGTACGGCAGACCGCGTCCCCTTTTTACACATAACGGCAGACAGCGTCCCCTTTTTACACATAACGGCAGACAGCATCCCCTTTTTACACATAACGGCAGACAGCGTCCCCTTTTTACACATAACGGCAGACAGCGTCCCCTTTTTACACATAACGACAGACAGCGAGCCCTTTTTACACATAACGGCAGACAGTGTCTACTTTTTACACATAACGGCAGACAGCGTCCACTTTTTACACATAACGGCAGACAGCGTCCCCTTTTTACACATAACGGCAGACAGCGTCCACTTTTTACACATAACGGCAGACAGAATATATAGATTGAATGACTGACCAGCAAGAAGTCCGGCCCGAGCCAGTTGAGGCGGAAGGGAATGTCATCACTGAGAGCAGGCATGGCTCTCCCGCCAAAAACAAAATTTTTGAACCGTTCACCTGTGTGGCACAATGCTGCCCGTCCACTATAAACACCAAAGTAAAAATCACCAGTTTTTTACAGAAACAAAGTACAATGGAAAATATGGGGTGGTGCCTATCTGTGTACAGGGCGCATATAACACTTATTACATAAAATACATCCCTTTTTTGATGAGGAATATAATTATCCTTCGTATGGAGACTCGAGATCTTCTCTGATATGTAATTTCTCCTCTCGAAGTATCATACAATGGTTCCAATGTTCATAAAAGACAAAAAGGAAAGGAACAAATGTGTAGAGCAATTTCACACCACTTTTGGATATCTTCACAACTCAGGAAAACAAAAGGGCATACCCCACTCACACAGAAACAAGTGAGTGGAATCCCATAAAGGTATCTTTGATAAATGAATATTCTTATGATGTTAAAATTGCAAATCTCAAGGGCGTACCCAGAACTCACACTGGAGATACGATGTTAAAACACATAAAGGTATCTTTAAAATCTGTCGGATGCGTACCCCAACTTACACAATTTGTAGTTGAGATGAACACATAAAGGTATCTTTTATTTTCTATAATCAATGTTATGCGTACCACAACTCACTGGATATATGGATGGTCAACTCCTATCAAGGTATCTTTTGTCCAGGATCACATAAAGTCTTGCAGGAAGTTTATTCCATATAGGATACACAGGACAAAAAATGAAAGTTCCTCTTTGTATAGTTAAAAAAGGGGGAATTTATTTCCAAAAAATTCCAAAGTGCATCAAAAGTGCTTTACAGAATGTAAAATGAACAAAAAAATAAAAAAACAGCAAAATTCCAATAAAAATGAATCCAACTTTGATCGTCCAAGGCTACTCACAGTACTGTTTGTTCAACGCGTTTCGGTCTTTAGCAGGACCTTTATCAAGAACTACATGCACTGTGAGGAGTCTCCATATTTATAATACAAACACCCAATCAATGAGTAGCAGGAAATTACATCGTTAATTGAACACATATCTCACTTTCTTTAAAACATGGTCAAATTGTATAGATATATTAAACAATAAAACCCCAGCATACTGTTGAAACTCAGTGAGAAGATCCCAAATGAATTAGAAGGCTCAAATTCTCAATTTAATCTAAGATTGGAAAAGACCACTAAGGATTCTGGGAGATGTAGTTAAAAGTGCTGAACTCCAGTGACCATATAGGGAGTTCCGCCGGAAGTCACCGATACCAACAAACTCCGTAAATACCTGATTAAATAATAAACAGATGTCACCCAACAACCCTTTACATTATTAAGTCGCAGGGATGAGATCTCAGACAAATATTCTAGTAAAGAAACACAGTCTTGCCCGCGATCGCGAAAGACCGCTATGAATTATGGGAAATGGAGTCCATTTGCGGGACACCGGCGGCCATATATGGAGTTCCGCCGGAAGTCGCAAGCGGTAGCCTTGTTTAGAGTCCTCCGTTGTGACCCATATACTGGGTTCCGCATGCAGGGAGATAACCGGAAGGGACATGCGGCGTGTTCCTTTCTATTACAGGAGGATCATGGGATGTGTAGTTCACAAGCATTGCTATACGAACTTGTGTTAGTTTTCCATAGATAACACCTTTGTCTCCATTCACAGATGCTGAACTAATACAATAATAAAATAAGTAAACAGATGTTACCATTCATTATTAGCAATCTTTCCATATTACACAAATAAATGCAAAAAGATGCAAAAAACAAACAAACACATATTTAAAGAAACCATTTCAATTCAAAATCACAGTTTAACCATTGAGGGCGCAAGGTGCCATATGTAAAGATGCAATGCATCTCGGATTTTGCAAGCTGCGAACCAAGATCTCTGTTACGTTTGTTCCCTTGAACATGTTTTAACCCATAAAACCCGATTATATCTGAAGTGGAACAGTTATGTTTTAACTAAAAATGGGCAGACAGCGAATGGGTAGGTAAGCCGTTTTTTATATTCCTAACGTGCTCCCCAAGACGAACTTTCAATGCCCTGGTGGTACGTCCAATATAAAATAAATTGCAACTGCACTTGATGGCGTATATTACATTTTTGCTATCACATGTTATAAAATCTTTAATAGCATGTTTTTTTACCATTGATCTCAATGTTATCAATTTTACTTTTCCCTTCACTCTTAATAGATCTTCATCCGATGCAGTTTCCACACCTATAAAATCCTTTTGAGACTATTCTAGATGCGGTTTTGGTAGAAGGCAACATGCTAGAAAAATGGCTCTCCCGCCGTAACACACCCCGTACAGGACAGCGACTCAGCGAGGACCGGGAGGGAAGCGCGCACAGCCGCCAGCTCTCCCCTGTGCGAGGATGCACTCCCGGTGAAGTAGCAGCAACCCAACCGCCGGGTCCCGCTGGCTCCGGGGCTGCCGCTGCTGTAGTGACAGCTCTACAGTAGCTGGTCCCGGGAGCCGCCTCTGCTTCACCACGCCGCGTGATTGGATGAGCGGATCCAGCACTGGATCCGCTGTCCAATTACATCTGCCTTGCTGACAGGGGCGGGTTTCCCCTGTCAACGAGGCACTTGCAGAAGTGCCGCTTTTCCGTCTGGTTTCAATGGGCTTTTTCTGCCCAGCACTTTGCCCCGCCCCCCCGCCTTAACCTGTCTCTATTATAAACGGGAGGCGCTGCTATCAGTGCCTCCCAAACTACTTTTAATCACGGAAATGGATAGGTTAATATAAAGAAATTACTTATGACACGGAATATGTGTCATAAGTATTTTCTTTATATTATTTTAATCATAATGACAGGGGAGGCACTGCCTCCCCTGACTGCACGTCCCTGGCCAGCACACACCCCAGCGCTATATAACCCAGGAATAACACAGTAACTTAATTATGTGCCCCCCTTCTCCTTTTACCCTTTTCTACCGTGATCTGCAGGGGAGAGCCTGGGGAGCTTCTTCTCAGCGGAGCTGTGGAGAAAAAATGGCGCTGGTGAGTGCTGAGGGAGAAGCCCCACCCCCTCGACGGCGGGCTTCTGTCCCGCTAAAATACATATCTTTTTAGCGGGGGCTCATTCATATATACAGTGCCCAACTGTATATATGAGTACTTTTGCCAACAGAGGTCCATATGCTGCTCAGGGCGCACCCCCCCCCCCCCTTCCCCTGCGCCCTGCACCCTTACAGTGACCGGAGTATGTGAGGTGTGTTTGGAGCAATGGTGCACAGCTGCAGTGCTGTGCGTTACCTCATGTGAAGAACGGAGTCTTCTGCCACCGATTTCGAAGTCTTCTTGCTTCTCATACTCACCCGGCTTCTGTCTTCCGGCTCCGCGAGGGGGGCGGCGGCTCTGGGATCGGACGACGAGGGTGAGATCCTGTGTACGATCCCTCTGGAGCTAATGGTGTCCAGTAGCCTAAGAAGCAGGACCTAGCTTCAGAGAGTAGGGCTGCTTCTCTCCCCTCTGTCCCACGATGCAGGGAGTCTGTTGCCAGCAGAGCTCCCTGAAAATAAAAAACCTAACAAAATACTTTCTTACAGCAAGCTCAGGAGAGCTCACTGAACAGCACCCAGCTCGTCCGGGCACAGATTCAAACTGAGGTCTGGAGGAGGGACATAGAGGGAGGAGCCAGAGCACACCAGAATCTAAATTCTTTCTTAAAGTGCCCATGTCTCCTGCGGAGCCCGTCTATTCCCTGTGGTCCTTACGGAGTCCCCAGCATTCACTAGGACGTTAGAGAAATATATATGTATTAAAAGCGCTATCTGGGTAATTTTTTTCCCTGGGTCATTGGCGCTGGGTGTGTGCTGGCTTACTCTCTCTCTGTCTCTCCAGAGGGCCTTGTGGGGGAACTGTTTCCAGATAAGAGAATTCCCTGAGTGTGTGGTGTGTCGGTACGCGTGTGTCGGCATGTCTGAAGCGGAAGGCTCTTCTAGGGAGGAGGTGGAGCAAATGAGTGTGGTGTCTCCGTCGGCAATGCCGACACCTGACTGGTTGGATATGTGGAATGTTTTAAATGCAAATGTGAATTTATTGCACAAAAGGTTGGACAAAGCTGAGTCCAGGGAGTGTACAGGGAGTCAAACCCTGCCTTTCACTGTGTCGCAGGGACCTTCTGGGTCTCAAAAGCGCCCACTATCCCAAATAGTAGACACTGATACCGACACGGATTCTGACTCCAGTGTCGACTACGATGATGCAAAGTTGCAGCCAAAATTGGCTAAAAGTATTCATTATATGATTATTGCTATAAAACAGGTGTTGCATATCACGGATGAACCCTTTGTCCCTGACACGAGGGTGCGCATGTATAAGGAGAAAAAACCTGAGGTAACCTTTCCCACATCTCATGAACTGAACAAATTATTTGAAAAGGCTTGGGAATCCCCAGACAAAAAAACTGCAGATTCCCACAAGGATTCTTATGGCGTATCCTTTCCCGACTAAGGACAGGATACGGTGGGAATCCTCCCCGAGAGTGGATAAAGCATTGACATGCTTATCCAAAAAGGTAGCGCTGCCATCTCAAGATACGGCAACCCTCAAGGATCCTGCTGATCGCAGGCAGGAGACTACCTTGAAGTCTATTTACACACATACTGGTACCTTACTCAGACCGGCGATAGCGTCGGCTTGGGTTTGTAGCGCGATAGCAATGTGGGCAGATACCTTATCTGCTGATATAGATACGCTGGATAAAGAAAACATTTTATTGACCCTGGGTCATATTAAAGATGCTGTCCTATATATGAGGGATGCTCAGAAAGACATTGGCCTACTGGGTTCCAGAGCCAACGCTATGGCGATTTCGGCTAGACGAGCCCTATGGACCTGACAATGGACGGGCGATGCCGACTCGAAGAGGCATATGGAGGTTTTACCTTACAAGGGTGAGGAATTGTTTGGGGAAGGTCTCACGGACCTTGTTTCCACGGCTACGGCAGGTAAATCAACTTTTTTGCCTTATGTTTCCTCACAGCCTAAGAAAGCACCACATTATCAGATGCAGTCCTTTCGGTCGCATAAACCCAAGAGAGTGCGAGGATCTTCCTTTCTTGCCAGAGGTAAGGGTAAGGGGAAAAAGCTGCCAACCACAGCTAGTTCCCAGGAGCAGAAGTCCTCCCCGGCCTCTACAAAATCCACCGCATGACGCTGGGGCTCCGCTGAGGGAGTCCGCCCCAGTGGAGGCACGTCTTCGACTTTTCAGCCACGTTTGGGTTCACTCACAGGTGGATCCCTGGGCAATAGAAATTGTTTCCCAGGGTTACAAGCTGGAATTCGAAGAGGTGCCTCCTTGCCGGTTTTTCAAATCGGCCCTACCGACTTCTCCCCCAGAGAGGGAGATAGTGTTAAATGCGATTCAAAAATTGTGTCTTCAGCAAGTGGTGGTCAAAGTCCCCCTGCTGCAGCAGGGGATGGGGTATTACTCAACCCTGTTTGTAGTCCCGAAACCGGACAGTTCGGTCAGGCCCATTTTTAATTTAAAATCCTTAAACCTATACAGAGCGGTCATCGCCAGCCTGGAAGGGGGGGGATTATATGGTGTCCCTGGACATAAAGGATGCATACCTTCATGTCCCCATATATCCGCCTCATCAGGCGTTCCTGAGGTTTGCTGTACAGTATTGTCATTACCAATTTCAGGCGTTGCCGTTTGGGCTTTCCACAGCCCCGAGGATTTTCACCAAGGTAATGGCGGAAATGATGGTGCTCCTGCGCAAGCAGGGTGTCACAATTATCCCGTACTTGGACGATCTCCTGATAAAAGCAAGATCGAGAGAACAGTTACTGAACAGCGTATCACTCTCCCTGAGGGTGTTGCAACAGCACGGCTGGATTCTCAATTTCCCAAAGTCACAGTTGGTTCCAATGACTCGGTTGCCTTTCTTAGGCATGATTCTGGAAACGGACCAGAAAAGGGTTTATCTTCCGACGGAAAAGGCCCAAGAACTCATGTCTTTGGTCAAGGACCTATTGAAGCCAAAGAGGGTGTCGGTGCATCACTGCACTCGAGTTCTGGGAAAGATGGTGGCGACTTACGAGGCCATTCCATTCGGCAGGTTCCATGCGAGAACTTTTCAATGGGACCTTCTGGACAAGTGGTCCGGGTCTCATCTACAGATTCATCAGATGATCACCCTGTCCCCCAGGGCCAGGGTATCTCTCCTGTGGTGGCTGCAAAGTGCTCACCTTCTGGAGGGCCGCAGGTTCGGCATTCAGGACTGGTTCTGGTAACCACGGACGCGAGACTCCGAGGTTGGGGAGCAGTCACAAAGGGAAGAAACTTCCAGGGTCTTTGGTCAAGCCAGGAGGCTTGTCTTCACATCAACAACATACTGGAGTTGAGGGCCATGTACAATGCCTGTGGACAAGCAGAAAATTTGCTTCGCGACCTACCAGTTCTGATCCAGTCAGACAACATAACCGCAGTGGCGCATGTAAACCGCCAAGGCGGAACAAAGAGCAGAGTGGCAATGGCAGAAGCCACCAGGATTCTTCGCTGGGCGGAAAATCATGTAAGCGCCATGACAGCAGTCTTCATTCCAGGAGTGGACAACTGGGAAGCAGACTTCCTCAGCAGACACGATCTACATCCAGGAGAGTGGGGACTTCATCAGGAAGTCTTCGCAGAGATTGCAAGTCGGTGGGGACTGCCTCAGATAGACATGATGGCGTCACGCCTCAACAAGAAACTACCGAAGTATTGCGCCAGATCGAGGGACCCTCAGGCAGTGGCGGTGGACGCCCAGGTGACACCATGGGTGTTTCAGTCGGTCTATGTGTTTCCTCCTCTTCCGCTCATCCTAAAGATATTGAGAATCATAAGACGAAAAGGAGTACAGACAATTCTCGTTGTTCCAGATTGGCTGCGAAGGGCCTGGTATCCAGATCTGCAGGAGATGCTCACAGAAGATCCGTGGCCTCTTCCTCTCAGAGAGGACCTGTTACAACAGGGGCCCTGTCTGTTCCAAGACTTACCGCGGCTGCGTTTGACGGCATGGCGGTTGAACGCCGGATCCTAGCGGAAAAGGGCATTCCGGATGAGGTCATTCCTACTCTGATAAAAGCTAGGAAAGACGTGACAGCGAAACATTATCACCGTATATGGTGAAAGTATATATCGTGGTGTGAGTCCAGGAATGCTCCTCCGGAAGAATTCCATTTGGGCCGTTTCCTTCACTTCCTACAGACGGGAGTGAATTTGGGCCTAAAATTAGGTTCCATTAGGGTTCAGATTTCGGCCCTATCCATTTTCTTTCAGAAGGAATTGGCTTCCCTCCCAGAAGTTCAGACTTTTGTGAAGGGAGTGCTGCATATCCAGCCTCCTTTTGTGCCCCCAGTGGCACCCTGGGACCTTAACGTGGTGTTGCGGTTCCTTAAGTCTCACTGGTTTGAACCACTTAAACTGGTGGAATTAAAATATCTCACTTGGAAAGTGGTCATGTTGTTGGCCTTGGCATCGGCAAGGCGAGTGTCGGAGTTGGCGGCTTTATCTCACAAGAGCCCCTATCTGATATTCCATGTCGATAGAGCAGAATTGCGGACTCGTCCTCAATTTTTGCCCAAGGTGGTTTCTTCTTTTCATATGAACCAACCTATTGTGGTGCCTGTGGCTACGCGGGACGTGGAGGATTTCCGAGTCCCTGGATGTGGTCAGGGCATTGAAAATTTATGTGGCCAGAACGGCTCGGGTTAGGAAAACAGAGGCACTGTTTGTCCTGTATGCAGCCGACAAGGTTGGCGCTCCTGCTTCGAAGCAGACTATTGCTCGCTGGATCTGTAACACGATTCAGCAGGCTCTACGGCTGGATTGCCATTGCCGAATTCTGTAAAGGCCCATTCCACTAGGAAGGTGGGCTCTTCTTGGGCGGCTGCCCGAGGTGTCTCGGCATTACAGCTGTGCCGAGCTGCTACTTGGTCGGGTTCAAACACCTTTGCGAAGTTCTACAAGTTTGATACCCTGGCTGATGAGGACCTCCTGTTTGCTCAATCGGTGCTGCAGAGTCATCCGCACTCTCCCGCCCGTTTTGGAGCTTTGGTATAATCCCCATGGTCCTTACGGAGTCCCCAGCATCCTCTAGGACGTAAGAGAAAATAAGATTTTAAACCTGCCGGTAAATCTTTTTCTCCTAGTGTGTAGAGGATGCTGGGCGCCCGTCCCAGTGTGGACTACATCTGCAAGACTTGTATATAGTTTTTGCTTACTTAAGGGTTCTGTTACAGTTTTGATCAGTCTCGGGCTGATGCTGTTTTGTTTCATGCTGTTAACTGGTTCGTATATTCCACGTTGTACGGTGTGGATGGTGTGGGCTGGTATGAATCTTGCCCTTAGATTAACAAAAATTCTTTCCTCGTACTGTCCGTCTACTCTGGGCACAGTTTCTCTAACTGAGGTCTGGAGGAGGGGCATAGAGGGAGGAGCCAGTGCACACCCATATCCAAAGTTCTTTTTAGTGCCCATGTCTCCTGCAGAGCCCGTCTATTCCCCATGGTCCTTACGGAGTCCCCAGCATCCTCTACGGACTAGGAGAAAAAGATTTACCGGTAGGTTTAAAATCTTATTTTTTGACTTCAACATTAGATTAAGTAGCCTGTGCACAGGGACGCCTGCAGGTCGACCTCTCCCTCTTAGAAGAGCATAGGTACCGCAAAAGATGGCGCCGGAGCATCTCAAGGGGGAGGGTCGCCAGATGACCCTTGTGCTGGCATCATAGTGAAGGGGGGGTCGGGCAGGTATGTCCATCCCTCCTTTCACGCCCGAGTCAGCAGCCAGCCAATGAAGGGCAGTGCGAGCTGGACAGCTGGGGGGACCATAAAGGGAAGGAGCAAGGGGGGAGGCCATCTTTTGTCTGGGAAATGCAGCGCTGGAAGCAACCCCCACCCACTCTAGGAATCCACATGTAAGCTTTGTTTGAAAATGTATAAAGATAAAAAAGAACATTTAAATGAATAAAAATTAAGAGAGAATGTTTTGGGTCAAAACTGGTTATTTTGAAAGCGTGTCTAAGATGATGGTATTTTGCTTCTTTTCAGTGTTAACGTTTTATTCGAACCATTGAGTATGGCACCTGTCATAGTCGTCAGGAAGAGGCGGTGCGCAAGGCATGGTGAATTGGGGGTGCCAGCTGAGGTATGCAGATTCACCCTTGGTGAATGGACGCACGCCCGGCTCCAGCCGTGGATGGTTGGGCAAGTAGGCTGCACGCCACGTGAGCGTGATATGCGCCACAGGGGCTGGTTCCCTAGGGGGGCATTGCCGCGGTGCCTACTAGGTAGGCAGGGCACGCCCCAGGAAAATGAAATGGGTTGGTAACACATTTCGCCTTGCTCACCACTTTTCTATGCGTGCCCTGCAACCTTGTAAGGTGGTATGTTAATAAAACTGTGGCCAGTGATTTTACCCAAAGCTCTGTCTACGTGTTTGAGTTATTTTAGGTTAAGTAGCCGGTGCACAGGGACGCTGGCAGGTCGACCTCTCCCTCTTAGAAGAGCGTAGGTGCCACAAAAGATTGCGCCAGAGCGTCTTAAGGGGGACCTCTCCCTTTTATCAGAGCCTTTTCTAATTCTGCCAGTAAACGGTGTGGCGGGATGCCAAGTGCATAGAGGTGTAGCATGGTGCCCAGAGCAAGGGTATATTTCGGCGCATCCACTCCTATACTGAATTTGGTGCAAGTTACATTTGAAAAGAAAAAAATATGAAAAATCCTAAATCTGTGACAGGGCTGGTTCAATCTAGACCTTCTGGAGCTCGGGGTGAAAGTTTAATTTGGGCGCCCCATGTTCAAAATAGGAACAGTGCACGCCAAAGGCGCGCAAGAAAAATATAGGGGTGTGGCTTCATGGGGAAGGGGCATGGCCACATGATAGTACCAATTCAGATTACACTACACAATATTGTCAGTTATTCACATTACACCAGAGTAGCGTTTGTTGTTTACATTGCATTGCACCACACAGTAGAGCCCCTTATACACGTTACGCCTTATATATGTTACACAATACAGTACAGTTGTTTATACATGTTTCACCACAATAGAGCCATTTATACATGTTATTCCACAGTAGAGCCGTGTATACATGTTATTCTGCAGCTTCTAATGCAGAGAGAGGTGCTGTAGCAGCAGCTGGAGTAGAGAGAGGTGCTGTACCAGCTGGGGCAGAGAGGGTGCTCTAACAGCCAGGGCAGAGAGCGTTGCTGCAGCAGCCAGGGCAGAGAGAGGTGCTGCAAAAGCTGGGGTAGACAGAGGTGCTGCAGCAGCTGGAAGAGAGAGAAGTGCTACAGCAGCTGGGGCAGAGAAAGGTGCTGCAGCAGCCGGGGCAGAAAGAGGTGCTGCAGTAGCGGGGCAGAGTGTGGTGCAGCACAACAGAACTAACCCTGCTGCACAGTTACAAGCAGACAGTGAGACATATAAAGAGGACTGCAGAGCTCCGGCATGTGCTGGCTGTCAGTGTGCGCCCCTCTGCTTTACCTCCTCCTGTTCAGCGGCTGCCTGTATAGCAGTGACGTGCGGTGAGCTCACCGGCTGGGGAGGCACTGGCAGCTAAACACCCCCCCTCCCACTGAGAAAAAAAAAAAAGTGCAGTCCACTCCCCACACACACCACTAAATCCAGCACCAGGCAGAACCAGCCAGGGGGGGCAATGCCATAGCAGGGGAGACACTCAGTGTGGGGTCCCCCTGCCATAACATTAAAGTGCCCCCCAAGCCAGTCAGCCCAGGGCTGGAATTCCTCAGAAAGTGGGGCCCCCAAAAAATAAAAATGGGGTCCCCCCTCCCGAGCAACAACCAGCACTGGGCTGATAGCCCAGTGCTATGCCCCGCATCCCTGGTGGCGGTGGGTGCGGGGTTCATTGTATGCTAATATTATTCTTTACAGGTGGCCTACAGGTCCCAGCAAGCCTGCCCCAGCAGGCTGGCACTTGGAGAACCACAAGTGCCAGCATGCCCGGACATAAAGGGCCCACTGGCACCTGTAGTCCACCTGTAAAGAAAATATTAAAAACAAACACACTACACGGTCTTTAAAAAACTTTTATTACACAGGGTCTTCACCTGGGGGCGGCTGCCTTTAAGCTCTTTTGCGTGGCCGCCACATTCCCAGGACTTCCAGCGTCTTCACCTGGGGGGGCGCCACCTCCCCAGGGCTTCCGGCGTCTTCACCTGGGAGGCGGCCTTTAAGCTCTTTTGCATGGCCGTCGCCTTCCCAGGACTTCCAGCGTCTTCACCTGGTGGGCGGCGGCTGCTAAGCTCTTTTGCATAGCCGCCGCCCATCCAGGACTTCCATGGCGTCTTCTCTCTTCAGGAGCTCTTCTCTGCTCCTCCTCCGCCGTCGGACTGACAGCCGCTGCCTCGCGCTGACTTATATAAGTCAGCGGGAGGGGCGGGGCGATGATGCAGCAAGCCATGATTGGCTCGCGGCGGCCATCTTGAATTTCAAAAATTACGCTGAGGCGCCATTTTTTAAATGGGTTACCGCTCCACTGCCAAACTCTGCTGAATGGCCCTGACTGCCGCGTCCCGCCACCGCCGCCCGCATCTCCGTCGTATCCCGCCGCCCGGCCCGCCGCATCCTGCACCTCCGACGCCCACACATTGATTGACAGCGGATTCAGTGACGGATCCGCTGGCCAATCACTGTGGCCTCACTCACAGGGGCGTGCTTTCATAGGTTGAAAGCACGTCCCTGTATGAAAGCGCTTTCCCATGTAATTTCAATGGGCTTTTCCTGCCCATTGCTTGGCACCGCCCGCGCCCGCCCCCCGTTCCCATATCTTTCCCCATTCACAACGGGAGGCACCACGATCGGTGCCTCCCAAACACACTACACACTTTATAATGATGAGTAAAATAATAAAGGAGATACTTATGACACTGAATATGTGTCATAAGTATCTTCTTTGTATTATTTTACTCATTAATGACAGGGGTGGCACTGCCTCCCCTGCCTGCACGTTTCTGCTGTACAGTTGCCCACGGTATAGCGGGTAAAGGGAGTGGGAACAGGTGGCGCGCCCTCTCACTTTTCTGGCGCCTGGAGCTTGCGCTTCACCGAAGCCACCCTCCCTACACCCCAGGCCATGTATGCCCTGTAATAAAGGGAAAGGAATAGCCAAGTATTCCCAGTAATGGAGGAGGGGTGCGCTGTGTGCCCAGGAAGCAGGGGGGGTTACATATTAAGGCGGGTGTTTCCTTCAGAGGGGATGTTGCTGGTAGCACATCTCTGTGGGTGCTGTCCTCAGTATGTGTACCAGCCCATAAGAGGAGGGGTTTGCAGGTGTTGTGTGCCCCGTCAGGGTGGTTTTGTTTGTGCCCAGTAAGGTGGTGGTGGTGAAGAGGAGCTTTTCTAATGCTGCGTGACCAGTAAGGGGGGAAGGGGGGGTTATTGGTAATAACTGCCCAGTGGGGGGGGGGGGGGGGGTGTAGCTAAGTGTGCACAGCAGGTCAGATGTTGGGATGTGTGGCCGTTAGGCACATACATGGGGGTAAGTGTGACCGGCTCAAAAAGGAATTGGGTATATGCCCATGCACATTGGATAGTGGGTGTGTTCATTAGGCACATGCACATATTTAAGATTTTCCAGAAGGCGTATGCAAAGTGTGTGTGTGTGTGTGTGTGTGTGTGTGTGTGTGTGTGTGTGTGTGTGTGTGTGTGTGTGTGTTGGTTGTGGCAGTTGTGCCTAGTAAATTGACTGGTATATTTCCAGTGAACACATGGGGGATAGGTGTGTCTATACAAACATGCACAGTAGAGATGTGGTAAGGATGCTCAGTAGATGGTGGGTGACTAATACCAGTGGGCAAACACAGGAGGAGTAAGTGCTCATGTACACACATGCACAGTGGAGCGTGGGTGATGTGCCCAGTAGTGTAAGCAATGTATTCCTATTAGCACATGCACAGTGGGAGGGAGGAGTAACTATGCCCAGTAGGGGTATGTAGTTATCCATGTCTGGCACATATGTAGCCTGGCTTAATAATTAGATAGATAGATAGATAGAATGAGAACGGTGTGTAGCACTCAGGCTGACAGGAAAAAAATCACCACTGTCCAAGCTTCTTCGACGTTTCAATTTTCAAACGTTGAAACATTGAAGAAGCTTGGACAGTGGTGATTTTTTTCCTGTCAGCCTGAGTGCCGCACACCGTTCTCATTGTATTTACCTTATTGGAAAGTGAAGGCACCAGGGAGTTATTGGAGTGCCGGACCCTCTGTATCATATATATATATATATATATATATATATATATATATATATATATATAGAGACGGCAGATAGTCGGCACTCCAGGCGTGTAAATGAAAAGGCTGACACGTAGTATACTCGTCAACGTTTCAGAGGCTGTGACCTCTTTTATCAAGACATGTCACAGCCTCTGAAACATTGACGAGTATACTACGTGTCAGCCTTTTCATTTACACGCCTGGAGTGCCGACTATCTGCCGTCTCTGCATTACACCTTCCAGTGTTTGTATGGCACCCGGCCAAGCTGCAACATTTGATGAGAGAGTGCCGGTCGTTTGTGCTGTATTATATATATATATATATATATATATATATAAAGAGGTATTATACACTGCTCAAAAAAATAAAGGGAATACTTAAACAACACAATGTAACTCCAAGTGCAAGAGATGGAATTACTAAGTAATTGCCTTTGGCGCTCGTAGTGAGTAGCTATTCTTATAGCAGCTAATATAACGGGGTTAGTTAGACCCCACAATTAAATTACCAATGAGCAAGAAAAAGCGCTGGGAAACTGGATAAGAATATACTAACAGTTTTAATAAAGAATAAAAAATTCATGTATACTGTTGCAACAGATAATAAAAACAGCCGTGTGTGCAATTAAGATTTAGGGCATGATATAGCACTGCATTACGTTTTGAAAGTCCCATATATTGGATATGGATTAGATACTGTTGGCCGGTATTCAAAAGAACCAGTTCATCCCCAAAATAAGTGCCACAGTCCAGGAACAATTGTAAGCGAATGATAATATTACCAACTGCTGTTAGATAGACCTTGTTGGCTTGGTTCAAGATGCTACTTGGTCCAATTGATCGCTCAGGTCCCAATTTTGCAGATGTTCAATTCGCTGATGGCAGAGTTCCTATATCCGACTTCTAGGCGTTTGTAGGGGTATGAGGAATGAGAGTCCAGCCAATACACCGACGCGTTTCGCTGTTTACCACAGCTTTCTCAAGGTGATAGATTGCAGTGACTGAATGCCCCTTATATAGCAGTGCTAATAGCCCATGTAAAACAGGTGTGTCAAATAACAAACTTATAAATAGTATATAAATTAAAATTCTATCCAGTTTCCAAGTAAAGTGACAGACTATGTGACTATCAGAACAATAAAGCGTCTTATTTTAATAAATGCAAAGTCCGTTTTTTATGTGTAAACAATAATATTAGTGTAGTGATGTTCCGGTTTCCGATCATGTGATCGCAAGTGCATTTCCTATGTTTGGAGCGCAAATGCGCTGTAGTTTCCTGTATGTGGAACGCAGATTCGTTCCTATTGATTGGCGCCCGGTCACCTGGCCGGCCGGCCCAGCGTCCTGTTGCTGGGTGACGGACCGCGCAAAGGAAGTTCATCCCGGCCACGTGACCGGACGCTAAATTGGACGTTGTGTGACACTCACGGTCTCCGTCACTAGGTTCATTTTAATATCACATGACCGTCCGGACCAATAGTTACACAGACATTCGATATATCAGATTAAACAAATATAAGGTTATTATATTCCACAATAAAAGCGACTTTGCTGCACATAACATCAGTACATAAATTTAATAAATATCAATATCATATGAATATATCCAAAATTACTTATATTCATGTATTATATTTTAAATATGGGGATTGGTGCCATCTTGTAGAGAAAAGTTAATATTGCACCCTCCACATAGTTTTTAATAAACATATCATGAACTTACTTGATCGAGGACTCATGTATTATTCCATACTTGTTATTAATATTCCAATTTTTGTTTATACTATATAAACTGGATGATATATATTGTTATTCCAACAAAACACTATTTTTAGCATCCCAAGAAAAGAGAATATCTAAATTCTTAGGAGAAAAGATGTTATTATACCTATAAGTAACTTAGTCTCTGTTGAAATAAGGCTATATTTAAGAGGACATATAGGACTCTACACAAATATGGATGTGTAGGATCATATCAATAAATGGATATATACAAAAATGAGTATATCAACAATGCAACAAAGCTAGAGGACTGCATTTAACTCAAGTGCCTCATTGAGGCCACTGGGAAAGAGTGTATTTAACTGAAAGGTCCAAAAAATTTCTTGTCTGCAGAGTCTAGTATACCTATCACCCCCCCTGGTTGTTTTTGGGATGTGTTCTAAGCCTGTGATTCTTAGGGTGGATGGATCCTTGTTATGATAAAGGGAAAAATGTCTAGATACGCTATGTTTTGTAACACCATTTATAATGTTTCTTCTGTGTTCCATGAATCTTGTTTTTAACATCCTGGTTGTTCTGCCTACGTATTTTAACTGGCAGTCACAATGCAAAAGGTACACAACCCATTTAGGGTTGCAATTGATAAAACTTTTTATTGAAATATTTTTCCCTTCTATGGGTAACTGAATGATATTAGTTCTATCACATGTATGGGTACATGTTGTGCATCTTGTGGCTCCACACTTAAAAAAAACCTTTTATCTTGTTTTTTAACCATGTGGAACCCTTATCAAATTTATCTTCCTTGGATCTTAATTGGCTTGGTGCCAGTATAGTTTTTAAAGATTTATTTTTCCTAAAAACAAAGTCAGGCTTTAATGGCAAAATGTCACACAGGACCGGATCACACCTTAGCATATGGAAATTACGTTTGACTGCTGATCTAATCTCATTGGATCTGGAATTAAATTTCGAGATGAAAGCCCATTCCTTATCTCTTCTTGTTGATTTGTCTTTATCTTTCGCAACTAGTAAGGATTCTCTATCTAGGTCCAAGACTTCTCTCATAGCTTGATCCAACAAGTATTGAGGGTAATCCTTGTGTTGAAAGGTCTTTATTAGGGTGTCTGCTTGTTTAATGAAAGACTCTATAGAGGAACAATTTCTACGTAAACGTAGCAATTGTCCTTTAGGTATATTGTTCTTCCATGCCACATGGTGTGCGCTCCTATAGTTCAAAAAGGCGTTACAACCCACTTCCTTAACAAAGTTAGAAGTCTGAATTTGGCCGTTGACAATTTCAATAGTCAAATCCAAGAAGTCAAGTTTAGAGAAGCTAAAAGAAGAGGTGAAAACTAAATTTTCTCTATCGTCCTAGTGGATGCTGGGGTTCCTGAAAGGACCATGGGGGATAGCGGCTCCGCAGGAGACAGGGCACAAAAAGTAAAGCTTTACGATCAGGTGGTGTGTACTGGCTCCTCCCCCTATGACCCTCCTCCAAGCCTCAGTTAGATTTTTGTGCCCGGCCGAGAAGGGTGCAATCTAGGTGGCTCTCCTAAAGAGCTGCTTAGAAAAGTTTAGCTTAGGTTTTTTATTTTACAGTGAGTCCTGCTGGCAACAGGATCACTGCAACGAGGGACTTAGGGGAGAAGAAGTGAACTCACCTGCGTGCAGGATGGATTGGCTTCTTGGCTACTGGACATTAGCTCCAGAGGGACGATCACAGGTACAGCCTGGATGGTCACCGGAGCCTCGCCGCCGGCCCCCTTGCAGATGCTGAAACGAGAAGAGGTCCAGAATCGGCGGCAGAAGACTCCTCAGTCTTCTTAAGGTAGCGCACAGCACTGCAGCTGTGCGCCATTTTCCTCTCAGCACACTTCACACGGCAGTCACTGAGGGTGCAGGGCGCTGGGAGGGGGGCGCCCTGGGAGGCAAATGAAAACCTATTTTGGCTAAAAATACCTCACATATAGCCTCCGGGGGCTATATGGAGATATTTAACCCCTGCCAGAATCCACTAAAGAGCGGGAGACGAGCCCGCCGAAAAAGGGGCGGGGCCTATCTCCTCAGCACACAGCGCCATTTTCCTCACACAGCTCCGCTGGTCAGGAAGGCTCCCAGGCTCTCCCCTGCACTGCACTACAGAAACAGGGTAAAACAAGAGAGGGGGGGCAAAATTGTGGCAAAATTATATTATTAAAGCAGCTATACAGGGAGCACTTATTATAAGGCTATCCCTGTCATATATAGCGCTTTTTGGTGTGTGCTGGCAAACTCTCCCTCTGTCTCCCCAAAGGGCTAGTGGGGTCCTGTCTTCTTTAAGAGCATTCCCTGTGTGTCTGCTGTGGGTCGGTACGTGTGTGTCGACATGTATGAGGACGATATTGGTGTGGAGGCGGAGCAATTGCCAAATATGGGGATGTCACCCCCTAGGGGGTCGACACCAGAATGGATGCCTTTATTTATGGAATTACGGGATAGTGTCAACACGCTAAAGCAGTCGTTTGACGACATGAGACGGCCGGACAATCAATTAGCACCTGTCCAGGCGCCTCAAACACCGTCAGGGGCTGTAAAACGCCCTTTGCCTCAGTCGGTCGACACAGACCCAGACACAGGCACTGATTCCAGTGGCGACGGTGATGAATCAACCGTATTTTCCAGTAGGGCCACACGTTATATGATTTTGGCAATGAAGGAGGCGTTACATATTACTGATACTACAGGTACCACAAAACAGGGTATTATGTGGGGTGTGAAAAAACTACCTATAGTTTTTCCTGAATCAGATGAATTAAATGAGGTGTGTGATGAAGCGTGGGTTGCCCCCGATAAAAAAATGCTAATTTCAAAGAAGTTATTGGCTTTATACCCTTTCCCGCCAGAGGTTAGGGCGCGCTGGGAAACACCTCCTAGGGTGGACAAGGCGCTCACACGCTTATCAAAACAAGTGGCGTTACCCTCTCCTGAGACGGCCGCACTTAAAGATCCAGCAGATAGGAGGATGGAAAATATCCAAAAAAGTATATACACACATACAGGTGTTATACTACGACCAGCTATAGCGACAGCCTGGATGTGCAGTGCTGGGGTAGCTTGGTCAGAGTCCCTGATTGAAAATATTGATACCCTGGATAGGGACAATGTTTTACTGTCTTTAGAGCAAATAAAGGATGCATTTCTTTATATGCGTGATGCACAGAGGGATATTTGCACACTGGCATCACGGGTAAGTGCTATGTCCATTTCGGCCAGAAGAAGTTTATGGACGCGACAGTGGTCAGGTGATGCGGACTCAAAACGGCATATGGAAGTTTTGCCGTATAAAGGGGAGGAGTTATTTGGTGTCGGTCTATCGGATTTGGTGGCCACGGCTACAGCCGGGAAATCCACCTTTTTACCTCAAGTCACTCCCCAACAGAAAAAGACACCGACTTTTCAACCGCAGCCCTTTCGTTCCTTTAAAAACAAGAGAGCAAAGGGATATTCATATCTGCCACGAGGCAGAGGAAGGGGGAAGAGACTGCAACAGGCAGCTCCTTCCCAGGAACAGAAGCCCTCCCCCGCTTCTACAAAAGCCTCAGCATGACGCTGGGGCTTCTCAAGCGGACTCGGGGGCGGTGGGGGGTCGTCTCAAGAATTTCAGCGCGCAGTGGGCTCACTCGCAGGTAGATCCCTGGATCCTGCAGATAATATCTCAGGGGTACAGGTTGGAACTAGAGACGGATCCACCTCGCCGTTTCCTGAAGTCTGCTTTACCAACGTCCCCCTCCGACAGGGTGACGGTCTTGGAAGCCATTCACAAGCTGTACTCTCAGCAGGTGATAGTCAAGGTACCTCTTTTACAACAAGGAAAGGGGTATTATTCCACTCTATTTGTGGTACCGAAGCCGGATGGCTCGGTAAGACCTATTCTAAATTTGAAATCCTTGAACCTGTACATAAAGAAGTTCAAGTTCAAGATGGAGTCACTCAGAGCAGTGATAGCGAACCTGGAAGAAGGGGACTTTATGGTATCCTTGGACATCAAGGATGCGTATCTCCACGTTCCAATTTACCCCTCACACCAGGGGTACCTCAGGTTCGTCGTACAGAACTGTCACTATCAGTTTCAGACGCTGCCGTTTGGATTGTCCACGGCACCTCGGGTCTTTACCAAGGTAATGGCCGAGATGATGATTCTTCTTCGAAGAAAAGGCGTATTAATTATCCCATACTTGGACGATCTCCTAATAAGGGCAAGGTCCAGAGAACAGCTAGAGATGGGATTAGCACTGTCTCAAGAAGTGCTAAAACAGCACGGGTGGATTCTGAATATTCCAAAATCCCAGTTAATTCCGACAACACGTCTGCTGTTCCTAGGGATGATTCTGGACACGGTTCAGAAAAAGGTTTTTCTCCCGGAGGAAAAAGCCAAGGAGTTATCCGAACTTGTCAGGAACCTCCTAAAACCAGGAAAGGTGTCTGTACATCAATGCACAAGAGTCCTGGGAAAAATGGTGGCTTCTTACGAAGCAATTCCATTCGGCAGATTCCACGCAAGAATTTTCCAGAGGGATCTGTTGGACAAATGGTCAGGGTCGCATCTTCAGATGCACCAGCGGATAACCCTGTCTCCAAGGACAAGGGTATCTCTTCTGTGGTGGTTGCAGAGTGCTCATCTATTGGAGGGCCGCAGATTCGGCATACAGGATTGGATCCTGGTGACCACGGACGCCAGCCTGAGAGGCTGGGGAGCAGTCACACAAGGAAGAAACTTCCAGGGCGTGTGGTCGAGCCTGGAAACGTCTCTTCACATAAACATTCTGGAACTAAGAGCAATCTACAATGCTCTAAGCCAGGCAGAACCTCTGCTTCAAGGAAAACCGGTGTTGATCCAGTCGGACAACATCACGGCAGTCGCCCATGTGAACAGACAGGGCGGCACAAGAAGCAGGAGTGCAATGGCAGAAGCTGCAAGGATTCTTCGCTGGGCAGAGAATCATGTGATAGCACTGTCAGCAGTGTTCATCCCGGGAGTGGACAACTGGGAAGCAGACTTCCTCAGCAGACACGACCTTCACCCGGGAGAGTGGGGTCTTCATCCAGAAGTTTTCCACATGCTGGTAACCCGTTGGGAAAGACCAATGGTGGACATGATGGCGTCTCGCCTCAACAAAAAACTGGACAGGTATTGCGCCAGGTCAAGAGATCCGCAGGCAATAGCTGTGGACGCGCTGGTAACGCCTTGGGTGTACCAGTCGGTGTATGTGTTTCCTCCTCTGCCTCTCATACCAAAAGTATTGAGAATTATACGGCAAAGAGGCGTAAGAACGATACTAGTGGTTCCGGATTGGCCAAGAAGGACTTGGTACCCGGAACTTCAAGAGATGATCACGGAAGATCCGTGGCCTCTACCTCTGAGAAGGGACTTGCTTCAGCAGGGTCCCTGTCTGTTTCAAGACTTACCGCGGCTGCGTTTGACGGCATGGCGGTTGAACGCCGGATCCTAAAGGAAAAAGGCATGCCGGAAGAAGTCATTCCTACTTTGATTAAAGCAAGGAAGGAAGTAACCGCGCAACATTATCACCGCATTTGGCGAAAATATGTTGCGTGGTGCGAGGATCGGAGTGCTCCGACGGAGGAATTTCAACTGGGTCGATTCCTACATTTCCTGCAATCAGGATTGTCTATGGGTCTCAAATTGGGATCTATTAAGGTTCAAATTTCGGCCCTGTCGATTTTCTTCCAGAAAGAATTGGCTTCAGTTCCTGAAGTCCAGACTTTTGTTAAGGGAGTGCTGCATATACAGCCCCCTGTGGTGCCTCCAGTGGCACCGTGGGATCTCAATGTTGTTTTGGACTTTCTCAAATCTCATTGGTTTGAACCACTAAAAACTGTGGATTTGAAATATCTCACATGGAAAGTGACCATGCTACTGGCCCTGGCTTCGGCCAGGAGAGTGTCAGAACTGGCAGCTTTATCTTACAAAAGCCCATATCTGATTTTCCATTCGGACAGGGCAGAACTGCGGACTCGTCCGCATTTTCTCCCTAAGGTGGTGTCAGCATTTCATCTGAACCAGCCTATTGTAGTGCCTGCGGCTACAAGCGACTTGGAGGACTCCAAGTTGTTGGACGTTGTCAGAGTTTTAAAAATATACATTTCAAGGACAGCTGGAGTCAGGAAATCTGACTCACTGTTTATACTATATGCTCCCAACAAGTTGGGTGCTCCTGCGTCTAAGCAGACTATTGCTCGCTGGATTTGTAGTACGATTCAGCTTGCACATTCTGTGGCAGGCCTGCCACAGCCAAAATCGGTAAAAGCCCACTCCACAAGGAAGGTGGGTTCTTCTTGGGCGGCTGCCCGAGGGGTCTCGGCATTACAACTCTGCCGAGCGGCTACGTGGTCGGGGGAGAACACGTTTGTAAAATTCTACAAATTTGATACCCTGGCTAAGGAGGACCTGGAGTTCTCTCATTCGGTGCTGCAGAGTCATCCGCACTCTCCCGCCCGTTTGGGAGCTTTGGTATAATCCCCATGGTCCTTTCAGGAACCCCAGCATCCACTAGGACGATAGAGAAAATAAGAATTTACTTACCGATAATTCTATTTCTCGGAGTCCGTAGTGGATGCTGGGCGCCCATCCCAAGTGCGGATTATCTGCAATAATTGTACATAGTTATTGTTACCTAATTCGGGTTATTGTTGTAGGGAGCCATCTTTCGGAGGCTCCTCTGTTATCATACTGTTAACTGGGTTTAGATCACAGGTTGTACGGTGTGATTGGTGTGGCTGGTATGAGTCTTACCCGGGATTCATAAATCCTTCCTTATTGTGTACGCTCGTCCGGGCACAGTATCCTAACTGAGGCTTGGAGGAGGGTCATAGGGGGAGGAGCCAGTACACACCACCTGATCGTAAAGCTTTACTTTTTGTGCCCTGTCTCCTGCGGAGCCGCTATCCCCCATGGTCCTTTCAGGAACCCCAGCATCCACTACGGACTCCGAGAAATAGAATTATCGGTAAGTAAATTCTTATCATAAGTGTTGGTGTTGAGATAATCAACAAAATGCGTGAAAGAAGAAAGATCCCCGTCCCAAATAATAAATAGATCGTCTATGTATCGGCCATAGAGGACCAGGCCCGCACCAGGCCCCACCCCCCAGAGGAGCTCCTCCTCCAACTCGCCCACATAGAGGTTGGCATAGCTTGGCGCGAACCTGGTCCCCATGGCCGTGCCCATAATCTGACGAAAAAAAGTGTCAGAAAAAAGAAAATAATTGTGTGAAAGAATGAAAGAGATAGAATCTAGAAGAAATTTCCTGTGTCTCTCGGTGAGGTCCCCATCGCGGTCTAAGACTTTCCTAATTGCCTGAACACCAAGTCCAGGGGGGATGTTGGTGTACAGGCTAACCACATCAAGTGTAGCCATAAGGTATGAGGGCTTCCAAGATATTTCTTTAATTAATTGTAAAAAATGCATTGTATCACGGACATGGGACCTCAACCTAGAGACACGAGGTTGCAGGTATCTATCAACATAAGCTGAAAGATAAGAGGTTAAAGAATTAACACCCGAAACAATGGGACGTCCAGGAGGTGCAGTGAGGGACTTGTGAATTTTGGGTAAATAATAAAAAATAGGAATAGTTGGAAATGCTGGAAATAGAAATTTAAACTCCTCCTTAGATATGACACCATCATCTAATGCATCTGTGAGTAGATGATGTAATTCACTTAAATAGGAAGGAGTGGGGTCATCTGATAAGACCTGGTAAAATTGATTATCCAATAGTTGTCTATGGGCTTCATTTATATAATCAGTTTTGTTAAGTATAACTAGGCCTCCGCATTTATCCGCTTCTTTGATGATTATCGAATTATCGTCTGTTAGTTTTTTTATTGCTTGTTTTTCCCATTTTGTTAGATTATTTTTAGACTTGTTTTTTGTAAGACAGATGGATCTGAAGTCTTCAAGGGTAGCTTTGTAGAATGTTTCTACTTGGCTGCTCTTGAAGCTTATGGGAAAGAAGTCTGATTTTGATCTGCATGAACTTTTGTCGATTTCAAACAGTTTTTGGGGAGACTTCTGACGGCTATCTTTTTCTAATTCCTCCAATATTTTTAGAGCAGGGTCGTCTGTAGCATCTAGCACTATATGTAAGGTATTATCATCTACGCTGCTATCTTTCTTTCTGGCAAAAAAGCGTTTTCTGCAAAGGGTTCTAACAAAACGGTTAAGATCCACATATAGATCAAATAGGTTTGGTTCTTCAGAGGGGGCAAATTTTAAACCTTTTGATAGAAGGGAGAGTTCTGCCTCAGATAATTTTTTTGAGGATAGGTTAAAGATACTTTTAACATTGTTGGATCTATTAATCTTATTTAATTTCTTAGATCTCTCCTTTTTACCTCCCCGTTTTCCTCTGAACTTGGGTTTCTGTTTCTTTTTGGGGTGTAATCCTGATTCTTTTTGGACCACGATCTCTCCCAATTGTGGTGAGGACGTCGGTCTAAAAAAGAGGAGGAAGAAGCAGCTGGATTGCTATCGTTTGCTTCTTTATATCCCCCAGTATACTGTCCATACATAAACTTCTTATGTCCATAACTATTCGCACGAGCGATTAATCCGCTTCAAACCAACACCGGAATATTGCTAATTAAATACTCTTCCGATGGATACTAAACACCACTGTATAATCCTTGTCTGACCCTTTGTATCAGAAAAAGAGGGATCTCTCTGTCCATGAACATGCTACATTAACTAAACTTTCAGAATCTATCAAAGGGACCATGATCTACAAAATACATTATATGGTTAAAATATATATCGATTGAGTCGCCCTCTAGACGCATACAAACTCTACCGTAAATCCGCATATCGTGCGCCTGCGGGTGCCCGCGAAGGCGAGTATGCGCACGCACGGGAGAGCTTTTGCACGCGCAGCGGGAGCTCGCATGAAGTGCAAATATGGCAGTGTGCATAGTGATATTTTTCTGACTTTGACAGGGGCATTCAGTCACTGCAATCTATCACCTTGAGAAAGCTGTGGTAAACAGCGAAACGCGTTGGTGTATTGGCTGGACTCTCATTCCTCATACCCCTACAAACGCCTAGAAGTCGGATATAGGAACTCTGCCATCAGCGAATTGAACATCTGCAAAATTGGGACCTGAGCGATCAATTGGACCAAGTAGCATCTTGAACCAAGCCAACAAGGTCTATCTAACAGCAGTTGGTAATATTATCATTCGCTTACAATTGTTCCTGGACTGTGGCACTTATTTTGGGGATGAACTGGTTCTTTTGAATACCGGCCAACAGTATCTAATCCATATCCAATATATGGGACTTTCAAAACGTAATGCAGTGCTATATCATGCCCTAAATCTTAATTGCACACACGGCTGTTTTTATTATCTGTTGCAACAGTATACATGAATTTTTAATTCTTTATTAAAACTGTTAGTATATTCTTATCCAGTTTCCCAGCGCTTTTTCTTGCTCATTGGTAATTTAATTGTGGGGTCTAACTAACCCCGTTATATTAGCTGCTATAAGAATAGCTACTCACTACGAGCGCCAAAGGCAATTACTTAGTAATTCCATCTCTTGCACTTTCACACATAGTTTTATTTGGCTGCTGTTATGAGCTGCTTTTCTTCGTTTAGTGACAGACATAATAGGAGACAATTATATATGTCAAAATGGGATTATAATAAAGGTACAGAGAACACTAAAAATGGAGACTTATTAAAATCAGATTTTCTAATCTTAGAGGATCTGTTAAAACAAGAGACCAAACATTGGTTGGATAGCATAAATTTACAGAAGTATGTTGACAAAAAAATCATACCCAGGGGACTGCGTTTATTCAAACCCTCTATTTTTCAAGATATACCAGAATTCCAGGATGAATGGGAAGGCATCCTAGACAAATGCTCACTCAGTCTCATGGAAGTGGTTATTAAATATAGGAATAAAAAAGTAGACCAATTGGTCACTGAAATAGATTTAATAAAGAAAAAGCTAGAGGTTTCCAAAACAACACAAGAGTATATAGAAAGAGATCGTGTAACAGCAGAAAAGGTACTAAAATTTGAACTGACAATTACTGAGTCAAAATGTTCTAAATTCAAACGTGATTTAGATGATTATAAAAATGGTAGTGTTAGGTCCTTTAAGAATAAATACAGGACATCCAGGGACACTAATGAAAAGTCCACTAAAGATTCCAATTGGAGACAGGAAAAACCATCTAGAAATAATGACACTAGATCATCACCACATACATCTACTGGGACTTCACAATATTCGGGCCCAAATAGCAGATTCTATCAAACAGGAGCACGTCCAAAAGGACAGTATACTGGGGGATATAAAGAAGCAAACGATAGCAATCCAGCTGCTTCTTCCTCCTCTTTTTTAGACCGACGTCCTCACCACAATTGGGAGAGATCGTGGTCCAAAAAGAATCAGGATTACACCCCAAAAAGAAACAGAAACCCAAGTTCAGAGGAAAACGGGGAGGTAAAAAGGAGAGATCTAAGAAATTAAATAAGATTAATAAATTCAACAATGATAAAAGTATCTTTAACTTATCCTCAAAAAAATTATCTGAGGCAGAACTCTCCCTTCTATCAAAAGGTTTAAAATTTGCCCCCTCTGAAGAACCAAACCTATTTGATCTATATGTGGATCTTAACCGTTTTGTTAGAACCCTTTACAGAAAACGCTTTTTTGCCAGAAAGAAAGATAGCAGCGTAGATGATAATACCTTACATATAGTGCTAGATGCTACAGATGACCCTGCTCTAAAAATATTGGAGGAATTAGAAAAAGATAGCCGTCAGAAGTCTCCCCAAAAACTGTTTGAAATCGACAAAAGTTCATGCAGATCAAAATCAGACTTCTTTCCCATAAGCTTCAAGAGCAGCCAAGTAGAAACATTGTACAAAGCTACCCTTGAAGACTTCAGATCCATCTGTCTTACAAAAAACAAGTCTAAAAATAATCTAACAAAATGGGAAAAACAAGCAATAAAAAAACTAACAGACGATAATTCGATAATCATCAAAGAAGCGGATAAAGGTGGAGGCCTAGTTATACTTAACAAAACTGATTATATAAATGAAGCACATAGACAACTATTGGATAATCAATTTTACCAGGTCTTATCAGATGACCCCACTCCTTCCTATTTAAGTGAATTACATCATCTACTCACAGATGCATTAGATGATGGTGTCATATCTAAGGAGGAGTTTAAATTTCTATTTCCAGCATTTCCAACTATTCCTATTTTTTATTATTTACCCAAAATTCACAAGTCCCTCACTGCACCTCCTGGACGTCCCATTGTTTCGGGTGTTAACTCTTTAACCTCTTATCTTTCAGCTTATGTTGATAGATACCTGCAACCTCGTGTCTCTAGGTTGAGGTCCCATGTCCGTGATACAATGCATTTTTTACAATTAATTAAAGAAATATCTTGGAAGCCCTCATACCTTATGGCTACACTTGATGTGGTTAGCCTGTACACCAACATCCCCCCTGGACTTGGTGTTCAGGCAATTAGGAAAGTCTTAGACCGCGATGGGGACCTCACCGAGAGACACAGGAAATTTCTTCTAGATTCTATCTCTTTCATTCTTTCACACAATTATTTTCTTTTTTCTGACACTTTTTTTCGTCAGATTATGGGCACGGCCATGGGGACCAGGTTCGCGCCAAGCTATGCCAACCTCTATGTGGGCGAGTTGGAGGAGGAGCTCCTCTGGGGGGTGGGGCCTGGTGCGGGCCTGGTCCTCTATGGCCGATACATAGACGATCTATTTATTATTTGGGACGGGGATCTTTCTTCTTTCACGCATTTTGTTGATTATCTCAACACCAACACTTATAATTTAGTTTTCACCTCTTCTTTTAGCTTCTCTAAACTTGACTTCTTGGATTTGACTATTGAAATTGTCAACGGCCAAATTCAGACTTCTAACTTTGTTAAGGAAGTGGGTTGTAACGCCTTTTTGAACTATAGGAGCGCACACCATGTGGCATGGAAGAACAATATACCTAAAGGACAATTGCTACGTTTACGTAGAAATTGTTCCTCTATAGAGTCTTTCATTAAACAAGCAGACACCCTAATAAAGACCTTTCAACACAAGGATTACCCTCAATACTTGTTGGATCAAGCTATGAGAGAAGTCTTGGACCTAGATAGAGAATCCTTACTAGTTGCGAAAGATAAAGACAAATCAACAAGAAGAGATAAGGAATGGGCTTTCATCTCGAAATTTAATTCCAGATCCAATGAGATTAGATCAGCAGTCAAACGTAATTTCCATATGCTAAGGTGTGATCCGGTCCTGTGTGACATTTTGCCATTAAAGCCTGACTTTGTTTTTAGGAAAAATAAATCTTTAAAAACTATACTGGCACCAAGCCAATTAAGATCCAAGGAAGATAAATTTGATAAGGGTTCCACATGGTTAAAAAACAAGATAAAAGGTTTTTTTTAAGTGTGGAGCCACAAGATGCACAACATGTACCCATACATGTGATAGAACTAATATCATTCAGTTACCCATAGAAGGGAAAAATATTTCAATAAAAAGTTTTATCAATTGCAACCCTAAATGGGTTGTGTACCTTTTGCATTGTGACTGCCAGTTAAAATACGTAGGCAGAACAACCAGGATGTTAAAAACAAGATTCATGGAACACAGAAGAAACATTATAAATGGTGTTACAAAACATAGCGTATCTAGACATTTTTCCCTTTATCATAACAAGGATCCATCCACCCTAAGAATCACAGGCTTAGAACACATCCCAAAAACAACCAGGGGGGGTGATAGGTATACTAGACTCTGCAGACAAGAAATTTTTTGGACCTTTCAGTTAAATACACTCTTTCCCAGTGGCCTCAATGAGGCACTTGAGTTAAATGCAGTCCTCTAGCTTTGTTGCATTGTTGATATACTCATTTTTGTATATATCCATTTATTGATATGATCCTACACATCCATATTTGTGTAGAGTCCTATATGTCCTCTTAAATATAGCCTTATTTCAACAGAGACTAAGTTACTTATAGGTATAATAACATCTTTTCTCCTAAGAATTTAGATATTCTCTTTTCTTGGGATGCTAAAAATAGTGTTTTGTTGGAATAACAATATATATCATCCAGTTTATATAGTATAAACAAAAATTGGAATATTAATAACAAGTATGGAATAATACATGAGTCCTCGATCAAGTAAGTTCATGATATGTTTATTAAAAACTATGTGGAGGGTGCAATATTAACTTTTCTCTACAAGATGGCACCAATCCCCATATTTAAAATATAATACATGAATATAAGTAATTTTGGATATATTCATATGATATTGATATTTATTAAATTTATGTACTGATGTTATGTGCAGCAAAGTCGCTTTTATTGTGGAATATAATAACCTTATATTTGTTTAATCTGATATATCGAATGTCTGTGTAACTATTGGTCCGGACGGTCATGTGATATTAAAATGAACCTAGTGACGGAGACCGCGAGTGTCACACAACGTCCAATTTAGCGTCCGGTCACGTGGCCGGGATGAACTTCCTTTGCGCGGTCCGTCACCCAGCAACAGGACGCTGGGCCGGCCGGCCAGGTGACCGGGCGCCAATCAATAGGAACGAATCTGCGTTCCACATACAGGAAACTACAGCGCATTTGCGCTCCAAACATAGGAAATGCACTTGCGATCACATGATCGGAAACCGGAACATCACTACACTAATATTATTGTTTACACATAAAAAACGGACTTTGCATTTATTAAAATAAGACGCTTTATTGTTCTGATAGTCACATAGTCTGTCACTTTACTTGGAAACTGGATAGAATTTTAATTTATATACTATTTATAAGTTTGTTATTTGACACACCTGTTTTACATGGGCTATTAGCACTGCTATATAAGGGGCATTCAGTCACTGCAATCTATCACCTTGAGAAAGCTATGGTAAACAGCGAAACGCGTCGCTGTATTGGCTGGACTCTCATTCCTCATACCCCTACAAACGCCTAGAAGTCGGATATAGGAACTCTGCCATCAGCGAATTGAACATCTGCAAAATTGGGACCTGAGCGATCAATTGGACCAAGTAGCATCTTGAACCAAGCCAACAAGGTCTATCTAACAGCAGTTGGTAATATTATCATTCGCTTACAATTGTTCCTGGACTGTGGCACTTATTTTGGGGATGAACTGGTTCTTTTGAATACCGGCCAACAGTATCTAATCCATATCCAATATATGGGACTTTCAAAACGTAATGCAGTGCTATATCATGCCCTAAATCTTAATTGCACACACGGCTGTTTTTATTATCTGTTGCAACAGTATACATGAATTTTTAATTCTTTATTAAAACTGTTAGTATATTCTTATCCAGTTTCCCAGCGCTTTTTCTTGCTCATTGGTAATTTAATTGTGGGGTCTAACTAACCCGTTATATTAGCTGCTATAAGAATAGCTACTCACTACGAGCGCCAAAGGCAATTACTTAGTAATTCCATCTCTTGCACTTTCACACATAGTTTTATTTGGCTGCTGTTATGAGCTGCTTTTCTTCCTTTAGTGACAGACAAAATAGGAGACAATTATATATGTCAAAATGGGATTATAA
The DNA here is from genome assembly GCF_028390025.1 of Pseudophryne corroboree. NCBI lineage: Eukaryota > Metazoa > Chordata > Amphibia > Anura > Myobatrachidae > Pseudophryne > Pseudophryne corroboree. The sequence continues at coordinate 715,811,173 of NC_086447.1, forward strand.
TAAAGGTACAGAGAACACTAAAAATGGAGACTTATTAAAATCAGATTTTCTAATCTTAGAGGATCTGTTAAAACAAGAGACCAAACATTGGTTGGATAGCATAAATTTACAGAAGTATGTTGACAAAAAAATCATACCCAGGGGACTGCGTTTATTCAAACCCTCTATTTTTCAAGATATACCAGAATTCCAGGATGAATGGGAAGGCATTCTAGACAAATGCTCACTCAGTCTCATGGAAGTGGTTATTAAATATAGGAATAAAAAAGTAGACCAATTGGTCACTGAAATAGATTTAATAAAGAAAAAGCTAGAGGTTTCCAAAACAACACAAGAGTATATAGAAAGAGATCGTGTAACAGCAGAAAAGGTACTAAAATTTGAACTGACAATTACTGAGTCAAAATGTTCTAAATTCAAACGTGATTTAGATGATTATAAAAATGGTAGTGTTAGGTCCTTTAAGAATAAATACAGGACATCCAGGGACACTAATGAAAAGTCCACTAAAGATTCCAATTGGAGACAGGAAAAACCATCTAGAAATAATGACACTAGATCATCACCACATACATCTACTGGGACTTCACAATATTCGGGCCCAAATAGCAGATTCTATCAAACAGGAGCACGTCCAAAAGGACAGTATACTGGGGGATATAAAGAAGCAAACGATAGCAATCCAGCTGCTTCTTCCTCCTCTTTTTTAGACCGACGTCCTCACCACAATTGGGAGAGATCGTGGTCCAAAAAGAATCAGGATTACACCCCAAAAAGAAACAGAAACCCAAGTTCAGAGGAAAACGGGGAGGTAAAAAGGAGAGATCTAAGAAATTAAATAAGATTAATAGATCCAACAATGTTAAAAGTATCTTTAACCTATCCTCAAAAAAATTATCTGAGGCAGAACTCTCCCTTCTATCAAAAGGTTTAAAATTTGCCCCAACTGAAGAACCAAACCTATTTGATCTATATGTGGATCTTAACCGTTTTGTTAGAACCCTTTGCAGAAAACGCTTTTTTGCCAGAAAGAAAGATAGCAGCGTAGATGATAATACCTTACATATAGTGCTAGATGCTACAGACGACCCTGCTCTAAAAATATTGGAGGAATTAGAAAAAGATAGCCGTCAGAAGTCTCCCCAAAAACTGTTTGAAATCGACAAAAGTTCATGCAGATCAAAATCAGACTTCTTTCCCATAAGCTTCAAGAGCAGCCAAGTAGAAACATTCTACAAAGCTACCCTTGAAGACTTCAGATCCATCTGTCTTACAAAAAACAAGTCTAAAAATAATCTAACAAAATGGGAAAAACAAGCAATAAAAAAACTAACAGACGATAATTCGATAATCATCAAAGAAGCGGATAAAGGCGGAGGCCTAGTTATACTTAACAAAACTGATTATATAAATGAAGCCCATAGACAACTATTGGATAATCAATTTTACCAGGTCTTATCAGATGACCCCACTCCTTCCTATTTAAGTGAATTACATCATCTACTCACAGATGCATTAGATGATGATGTCATATCTAAGGAGGAGTTTAAATTTATATTTCCAGCATTTCCAACTATTCCTATTTTTTATTATTTACCCAAAATTCACAAGTCCCTCACTGCACCTCCTGGACGTCCCATTGTTTCGGGTGTTAATTCTTTAACCTCTTATCTTTCAGCTTATGTTGATAGATACCTGCAACCTCGTGTCTCTAGGTTGAGGTCCCATGTCCGTGATACAATGCATTTTTTACAATTAATTAAAGAAATATCTTGGAAGCCCTCATACCTTATGGCTACACTTGATGTGGTTAGCCTGTACACCAACATCCCCCCTGGACTTGGTGTTCAGGCAATTAGGAAAGTCTTAGACCGCGATGGGGACCTCACCGAGAGACACAGGAAATTTCTTCTAGATTCTATCTCTTTCATTCTTTCACACAATTATTTTCTTTTTTCTGACACTTTTTTCGTCAGATTATGGGCACGGCCATGGGGACCAGGTTCGCGCCAAGCTATGCCAACCTCTATGTGGGCGAGTTGGAGGAGGAGCTCCTCTGGGGGGTGGGGCCTGGTGCGGGCCTGGTCCTCTATGGCCGATACATAGACGATCTATTTATTATTTGGGACGGGGATCTTTCTTCTTTCACGCATTTTGTTGATTATCTCAACACCAACACTTATAATTTAGTTTTCACCTCTTCTTTTAGCTTCTCTAAACTTGACTTCTTGGATTTGACTATTGAAATTGTCAACGGCCAAATTCAGACTTCTAACTTTGTTAAGGAAGTGGGTTGTAACGCCTTTTTGAACTATAGGAGCGCACACCATGTGGCATGGAAGAACAATATACCTAAAGGACAATTGCTACGTTTACGTAGAAATTGTTCCTCTATAGAGTCTTTCATTAAACAAGCAGACACCCTAATAAAGACCTTTCAACACAAGGATTACCCTCAATACTTGTTGGATCAAGCTATGAGAGAAGTCTTGGACCTAGATAGAGAATCCTTACTAGTTGCGAAAGATAAAGACAAATCAACAAGAAGAGATAAGGAATGGGCTTTCATCTCGAAATTTAATTCCAGATCCAATGAGATTAGATCAGCAGTCAAACGTAATTTCCATATGCTAAGGTGTGATCCGGTCCTGTGTGACATTTTGCCATTAAAGCCTGACTTTGTTTTTAGGAAAAATAAATCTTTAAAAACTATACTGGCACCAAGCCAATTAAGATCCAAGGAAGATAAATTTGATAAGGGTTCCACATGGTTAAAAAACAAGATAAAAGGTTTTTTTAAGTGTGGAGCCACAAGATGCACAACATGTACCCATACATGTGATAGAACTAATATCATTCAGTTACCCATAGAAGGGAAAAATATAATAAAATAAAAAGTTTTATCAATTGCAACACTAAATGGGTTGTGTACCTTTTGCATTGTGACTGCCAGTTAAAATACGTAGGCAGAACAACCAGGATGTTAAAAACAAGATTCATGGAACACAGAAGAAACATTATAAATGGTGTTACAAAACATAGCGTATCTAGACATTTTTCCCTTTATCATAACAAGGATCCATCCACCCTAAGAATCACAGGCTTAGAACACATCCCAAAAACAACCAGGGGGGGTGATAGGTATACTAGACTCTGCAGACAAGAATTTTTTTGGACCTTTCAGTTAAATACACTCTTTCCCAGTGGCCTCAATGAGGCACTTGAGTTAAATGCAGTCCTCTAGCTTTGTTGCATTGTTGATCTACTCATTTTTGTATATATCCATTTATTGATATGATCCTACACATCCATATTTGTGTAGAGTCCTATATGTCCTCTTAAATATAGCCTTATTTCAACAGAGACTAAGTTACTTATAGGTATAATAACATCTTTTCTCCTAAGAATTTAGATATTCTCTTTTCTTGGGATGCTAAAAATAGTGTTTTGTTGGAATAACAATATATATCATCCAGTTTATATAGTATAAACAAAAATTGGAATATTAATAACAAGTATGGAATAATACATGAGTCCTCGATCAAGTAAGTTCATGATATGTTTATTAAAAACTATGTGGAGGGTGCAATATTAACTTTTCTCCACAAGATGGCACCAATCCCCATATTTAAAATATAATACATGAATATAAGTAATTTTGGATATATTCATATGATATTGATATTTATTAAATTTATGTACTGATGTTATGTGCAGCAAAGTCGCTTTTATTGTGGAATATAATAACCTTATATTTGTTTAATCTGATATATCGAATGTCTGTGTAACTATTGGTCCGGACGGTCATGTGATATTAAAATGAACCTAGTGACGGAGACCGTGAGTGTCACACAACGTCCAATTTAGCGTCCGGTCACGTGGCCGGGATGAACTTCCTTTGCGCGGTCCGTCACCCAGCAACAGGACGCTGGGCCGGCCGGCCAGGTGACCGGGCGCCAATCAATAGGAACGAATCTGCGTTCCACATACAGGAAACTACAGCGCATTTGCGCTCCAAACATAGGAAATGTACTTGCGATCACATGATCGGAAACCGGAACATCACTACACTAATATTATTGTTTACACATAAAAAACGGACTTTGCATTTATTAAAATAAGACGCTTTATTGTTCTGATAGTCACATAGTCTGTCACTTTACTTGGAAACTGGATAGAATTTTAATTTATATACTATTTATAAGTTTGTTATTTGACACACCTGTTTTACATGGGCTATTAGCACTGCTATATAAGGGGCATTCAGTCACTGCAATCTATCACCTTGAGAAAGCTGTGGTAAACAGCGAAACGCGTCGGTGTATTGGCTGGACTCTCATTCCTCATACCCCTACAAACGCCTAGAAGTCGGATATAGGAACTCTGCCATCAGCGAATTGAACATCTGCAAAATTGGGACCTGAGCGATCAATTGGACCAAGTAGCATCTTGAACCAAGCCAACAAGGTCTATCTAACAGCAGTTGGTAATATTATCATTCGCTTACAATTGTTCCTGGACTGTGGCACTTATTTTGGGGATGAACTGGTTCTTTTGAATACCGGCCAACAGTATCTAATCCATATCCAATATATGGGACTTTCAAAACGTAATGCAGTGCTATATCATGCCCTAAATCTTAATTGCACACACGGCTGTTTTTATTATCTGTTGCAACAGTATACATGAATTTTTAATTCTTTATTAAAACTGTTAGTATATTCTTATCCAGTTTCCCAGCGCTTTTTCTTGCTCATTGGTAATTTAATTGTGGGGTCTAACTAACCCGTTATATTAGCTGCTATAAGAATAGCTACTCACTACGAGCGCCAAAGGCAATTACTTAGTAATTCCATCTCTTGCACTTTCACACATAGTTTTATTTGGCTGCTGTTATGAGCTGCTTTTCTTCCTTTAGTGACAGACATAATAGGAGACAATTATATATGTCAAAATGGGATTATAATAAAGGTACAGAGAACACTAAAAATGGAGACTTATTAAAATCAGATTTTCTAATCTTAGAGGATCTGTTAAAACAAGAGACCAAACATTGGTTGGATAGCATAAATTTACAGAAGTATGTTGACAAAAAAATCATACCCAGGGGACTGCGTTTATTCAAACCCTCTATTTTTCAAGATATACCAGAATTCCAGGATGAATGGGAAGGCATTCTAGACAAATGCTCACTCAGTCTCATGGAAGTGGTTATTAAATATAGGAATAAAAAAGTAGACCAATTGGTCACTGAAATAGATTTAATAAAGAAAAAGCTAGAGGTTTCCAAAACAACACAAGAGTATATAGAAAGAGATCGTGTAACAGCAGAAAAGGTACTAAAATTTGAACTGACAATTACTGAGTCAAAATGTTCTAAATTCAAACGTGATTTAGATGATTATAAAAATGGTAGTGTTAGGTCCTTTAAGAATAAATACAGGACATCCAGGGACACTAATGAAAAGTCCACTAAAGATTCCAATTGGAGACAGGAAAAACCATCTAGAAATAATGACACTAGATCATCACCACATACATCTACTGGGACTTCACAATATTCGGGCCCAAATAGCAGATTCTATCAAACAGGAGCACGTCCAAAAGGACAGTATACTGGGGGATATAAAGAAGCAAACGATAGCAATCCAGCTGCTTCTTCCTCCTCTTTTTTAGACCGACGTCCTCACCACAATTGGGAGAGATCGTGGTCCAAAAAGAATCAGGATTACACCCCAAAAAGAAACAGAAACCCAAGTTCAGAGGAAAACGGGGAGGTAAAAAGGAGAGATCTAAGAAATTAAATAAGATTAATAGATCCAACAATGTTAAAAGTATCTTTAACCTATCCTCAAAAAAATTATCTGAGGCAGAACTCTCCCTTCTATCAAAAGGTTTAAAATTTGCCCCAACTGAAGAACCAAACCTATTTGATCTATATGTGGATCTTAACCGTTTTGTTAGAACCCTTTGCAGAAAACGCTTTTTTGCAAGAAAGAAAGATAGCAGCGTAGATGATAATACCTTACATATAGTGCTAGATGCTACAGACGACCCTGCTCTAAAAATATTGGAGGAATTAGAAAAAGATAGCCGTCAGAAGTCTCCCCAAAAACTGTTTGAAATCGACAAAAGTTCATGCAGATCAAAATCAGACTTCTTTCCCATAAGCTTCAAGAGCAGCCAAGTAGAAACATTCTACAAAGCTACCCTTGAAGACTTCAGATCCATCTGTCTTACAAAAAACAAGTCTAAAAATAATCTAACAAAATGGGAAAAACAAGCAATAAAAAAACTAACAGACGATAATTCGATAATCATCAAAGAAGCGGATAAATGCGGAGGCCTAGTTATACTTAACAAAACTGATTATATAAATGAAGCCCATAGACAACTATTGGATAATCAATTTTACCAGGTCTTATCAGATGACCCCACTCCTTCCTATTTAAGTGAATTACATCATCTACTCACAGATGCATTAGATGATGGTGTCATATCTAAGGAGGAGTTTAAATTTCTATTTCCAGCATTTCCAACTATTCCTATTTTTTATTATTTACCCAAAATTCACAAGTCCCTCACTGCACCTCCTGGACGTCCCATTGTTTCGGGTGTTAATTCTTTAACCTCTTATCTTTCAGCTTATGTTGATAGATACCTGCAACCTCGTGTCTCTAGGTTGAGGTCCCATGTCCGTGATACAATGCATTTTTTACAATTAATTAAAGAAATATCTTGGAAGCCCTCATACCTTATGGCTACACTTGATGTGGTTAGCCTGTACACCAACATCCCCCCTGGACTTGGTGTTCAGGCAATTAGGAAAGTCTTAGACCGCGATGGGGACCTCACCGAGAGACACAGGAAATTTCTTCTAGATTCTATCTCTTTCATTCTTTCACACAATTATTTTCTTTTTTCTGACACTTTTTTCGTCAGATTATGGGCACGGCCATGGGGACCAGGTTCGCGCCAAGCTATGCCAACCTCTATGTGGGCGAGTTGGAGGAGGAGCTCCTCTGGGGGGTGGGGCCTGGTGCGGGCCTGGTCCTCTATGGCCGATACATAGACGATCTATTTATTATTTGGGACGGGGATCTTTCTTCTTTCACGCATTTTGTTGATTATCTCAACACCAACACTTATAATTTAGTTTTCACCTCTTCTTTTAGCTTCTCTAAACTTGACTTCTTGGATTTGACTATTGAAATTGTCAACGGCCAAATTCAGACTTCTAACTTTGTTAAGGAAGTGGGTTGTAACGCCTTTTTGAACTATAGGAGCGCACACCATGTGGCATGGAAGAACAATATACCTAAAGGACAATTGCTACGTTTACGTAGAAATTGTTCCTCTATAGAGTCTTTCATTAAACAAGCAGACACCCTAATAAAGACCTTTCAACACAAGGATTACCCTCAATACTTGTTGGATCAAGCTATGAGAGAAGTCTTGGACCTAGATAGAGAATCCTTACTAGTTGCGAAAGATAAAGACAAATCAACAAGAAGAGATAAGGAATGGGCTTTCATCTCGAAATTTAATTCCAGATCCAATGAGATTAGATCAGCAGTCAAACGTAATTTCCATATGCTAAGGTGTGATCCGGTCCTGTGTGACATTTTGCCATTAAAGCCTGACTTTGTTTTTAGGAAAAATAAATCTTTAAAAACTATACTGGCACCAAGCCAATTAAGATCCAAGGAAGATAAATTTGATAAGGGTTCCACATGGTTAAAAAACAAGATAAAAGGTTTTTTTAAGTGTGGAGCCACAAGATGCACAACATGTACCCATACATGTGATAGAACTAATATCATTCAGTTACCCATAGAAGGGAAAAATATAATAAAATAAAAAGTTTTATCAATTGCAACACTAAATGGGTTGTGTACCTTTTGCATTGTGACTGCCAGTTAAAATACGTAGGCAGAACAACCAGGATGTTAAAAACAAGATTCATGGAACACAGAAGAAACATTATAAATGGTGTTACAAAACATAGCGTATCTAGACATTTTTCCCTTTATCATAACAAGGATCCATCCACCCTAAGAATCACAGGCTTAGAACACATCCCAAAAACAACCAGGGGGGGTGATAGGTATACTAGACTCTGCAGACAAGAATTTTTTTGGACCTTTCAGTTAAATACACTCTTTCCCAGTGGCCTCAATGAGGCACTTGAGTTAAATACAGTCCTCTAGCTTTGTTGCATTGTTGATCTACTCATTTTTGTATATATCCATTTATTGATATGATCCTACACATCCATATTTGTGTAGAGTCCTATATGTCCTCTTAAATATAGCCTTATTTCAACAGAGACTAAGTTACTTATAGGTATAATAACATCTTTTCTCCTAAGAATTTAGATATTCTCTTTTCTTGGGATGCTAAAAATAGTGTTTTGTTGGAATAACAATATATATCATCCAGTTTATATAGTATAAACAAAAATTGGAATATTAATAACAAGTATGGAATAATACATGAGTCCTCGATCAAGTAAGTTCATGATATGTTTATTAAAAACTATGTGGAGGGTGCAATATTAACTTTTCTCCACAAGATGGCACCAATCCCCATATTTAAAATATAATACATGAATATAAGTAATTTTGGATATATTCATATGATATTGATATTTATTAAATTTATGTACTGATGTTATGTGCAGCAAAGTCGCTTTTATTGTGGAATATAATAACCTTATATTTGTTTAATCTGATATATCGAATGTCTGTGTAACTATTGGTCCGGACGGTCATGTGATATTAAAATGAACCTAGTGACGGAGACCGTGAGTGTCACACAACGTCCAATTTAGCGTCCGGTCACGTGGCCGGGATGAACTTCCTTTGCGCGGTCCGTCACCCAGCAACAGGACGCTGGGCCGGCCGGTCAGGTGACCGGGCGCCAATCAATAGGAACGAATCTGCGTTCCACATACAGGAAACTACAGCGCATTTGCGCTCCAAACATAGGAAATGCACTTGCGATCACATGATCGGAAACCGGAACATCACTACACTAATATTATTGTTTACACATAAAAAACGGACTTTGCATTTATTAAAATAAGACGCTTTATTGTTCTGATAGTCACATAGTCTGTCACTTTACTTGGAAACTGGATAGAATTTTAATTTATATACTATTTATAAGTTTGTTATTTGACACACCTGTTTTACATGGGCTATTAGCACTGCTATATAAGGGGCATTCAGTCACTGCAATCTATCACCTTGAGAAAGCTGTGGTAAACAGCGAAACGCGTCGGTGTATTGGCTGGACTCTCATTCCTCATACCCCTACAAACGCCTAGAAGTCAGATATAGGAACTCTGCCATCAGCGAATTGAACATCTGCAAAATTGGGACCTGAGCGATCAATTGGACCAAGTAGCATCTTGAACCAAGCCAACAAGGTCTATCTAACAGCAGTTGGTAATATTATCATTCGCTTACAATTGTTCCTGGACTGTGGCACTTATTTTGGGGATGAACTGGTTCTTTTGAATACCGGCCAACAGTATCTAATCCATATCCAATATATGGGACTTTCAAAACGTAATGCAGTGCTATATCATGCCCTAAATCTTAATTGCACACACGGATGTTTTTATTATCTGTTGCAACAGTATACATGAATTTTTAATTCTTTATTAAAACTGTTAGTATATTCTTATCCAGTTTCCCAGCGCTTTTTCTTGCTCATTGGTAATTTAATTGTGGGGTCTAACTAACCCCGTTATATTAGCTGCTATAAGAATAGCTACTCACTACGAGCGCCAAAGGCAATTACTTAGTAATTCCATCTCTTGCACTTTCACACAGTTTTATTTGGCTGCTGTTATGAGCTGCTTTTCTTCGTTTGGTGACAGACATAATAGGAGACAATTATATATGTCAAAATGGGATTATAATAAAGGTACAGAGAACACAAAAAATGGAGATTTATTAAAATCAGATTTTCTAATCTTAGAGGATCTGTTAAAACAAGAGACAAAACATTGGTTGGATAGCATAAATTTACAGAAGTATGTTGACAAAAAAATCATACCCAGGGGACTGCGTTTATTCAAACCCTCTATTTTTTAAGATATACCAGAATTCCAGGATGAATGGGAAGGCATTCTAGACAAATGCTCACTCAGTCTCATGGAAGTGGTTATTAAATATAGGAATAAAAAAGTAGACCAATTGGTCACTGAAATAGATTTAATAAAGAAAAAGCTAGAGGTTTCCAAAACAACACAAGAGTATATAGAAAGAGATCGTGTAACAGCAGAAAAGGTACTAAAATTTGAACTGACAATTACTGAGTCAAAATGTTCTAAATTCAAACGTGATTTAGATGATTATAAAAATGGTAGTGTTAGGTCCTTTAAGAATAAATACAGGACATCCAGGGACACTAATGAAAAGTCCACTAAAGATTCCAATTGGAGACAGGAAAAACCATCTAGAAATAATGACACTAGATCATCACCACATACATCTACTGGGACTTCACAATATTCGGGCCCAAATAGCAGATTCTATCAAACAGTAGCACGTCCAAAAGGACAGTATACTGGGGGATATAAAGAAGCAAACGATAGCAATCCAGCTGCTTCTTCCTCCTCTTTTTTAGACCGACGTCCTCACCACAATTGGGAGAGATCGTGGTCCAAAAAGAATCAGGATTACACCCCAAAAAGAAACAGAAACCCAAGTTCAGAGGAAAACGGGGAGGTAAAAAGGAGAGATCTAAGAAATTAAATAAGATTAATAGATCCAACAATGTTAAAAGTATCTTTAACCTATCCTCAAAAAATTATCTGAGGCAGAACTCTCCCTTCTATCAAAAGGTTTAAAATTTGCCCCCTCTGAAGAACCAAACCTATTTGATCTATATGTGGATCTTAACCGTTTTGTTAGAACCCTTTGCAGAAAACGCTTTTTTGCCAGAAAGAAAGATAGCAGCGTAGATGATAATACCTTACATATAGTGCTAGATGCTACAGACGACCCTGCTCTAAAAATATTGGAGGAATTAGAAAAAGATAGCCGTCAGAAGTCTCCCCGAAAACTGTTTGAAATCGACAAAAGTTCATGCAGATCAAAATCAGACTTCTTTCCCATAAGCTTCAAGAGCAGCCAAGTAGAAACATTCTACAAAGCTACCCTTGAAGACTTCAGATCCATCTGTCTTACAAAAAACAAGTCTAAAAATAATCTAACAAAATGGGAAAAACAAGCAATAAAAAAACTAACAGACGATAATTCGATAATCATCAAAGAAGCGGATAAAGGCGGAGGCCTAGTTATACTTAACAAAACTGATTATATAAATGAAGCCCATAGACAACTATTGGATAATCAATTTTACCAGGTCTTATCAGATGACCCCACTCCTTCCTATTTAAGTGAATTACATCATCTACTCACAGATGCATTAGATGATGGTGTCATATCTAAGGAGGAGTTTAAATTTCTATTTCCAGCATTTCCAACTATTCCTATTTTTTATTATTTACCCAAAATTCACAAGTCCCTCACTGCACCTCCTGGACGTCCCATTGTTTCGGGTGTTAATTCTTTAACCTCTTATCTTTCAGCTTATGTTGATAGATACCTGCAACCTCGTGTCTCTAGGTTGAGGTTCCATGTCCGTGATACAATGCATTTTTTACAATTAGTTAAAGAAATATCTTGGAAGCCCTCATATCTTATGGCTACACTTGATGTGGTTAGCCTGTACACCAACATCCCCCCTGGACTTGGTGTTCAGGCAATTAGGAAAGTCTTAGACCGCGATGGGGACCTCACCGAGAGACACAGGAAATTTCTTCTAGATTCTATCTCTTTCATTCTTTCACACAATTATTTTCTTTTTTCTGACACTTTTTTTCGTCAGATTATGGGCACGGCCATGGGGACCAGGTTCGCGCCAAGCTATGCCAACCTCTATGTGGGCGAGTTGGAGGAGGAGCTCCTCTGGGGGGTGGGGCCTGGTGCGGGCCTGGTCCTCTATGGCCGATACATAGATGATCTATTTATTATTTGGGACGGGGATCTTTCTTCTTTCACGCATTTTGTTGATTATCTCAACACCAACACTTATAATTTAGTTTTCACCTCTTCTTTTAGCTTCTCTAAACTTGACTTCTTGGATTTGACTATTGAAATTGTCAACGGCCAAATTCAGACTTCTAACTTTGTTAAGGAAGTGGGTTGTAACGCCTTTTTGAACTATAGGAGCGCACACCATGTGGCATGGAAGAACAATATACCTAAAGGACAATTGCTACGTTTATGTAGAAATTGTTCCTCTATAGAGTCTTTCATTAAACAAGCAGACACCCTAATAAAGACCTTTCAACACAAGGATTACCCTCAATACTTGTTGGATCAAGCTATGAGAGAAGTCTTGGACCTAGATAGAGAATCCTTACTAGTTGCGAAAGATAAAGACAAATCAACAAGAAGAGATAAGGAATGGGCTTTCATCTCGAAATTTAATTCCAGATCCAATGAGATTAGATCAGGAGTCAAACGTAATTTCTATATGCTAAGGTGTGATCCGGTCCTGTGTGACATTTTGCCATTAAAGCCTGACTTTGTTTTTAGGAAAAATAAATCTTTAAAAACTATACTGGCACCAAGCCAATTAAGATCCAAGGAAGATAAATTTGATAAGGGTTCCACATGGTTAAAAAACAAGATAAAAGGTTTTTTTAAGTGTGGAGCCACAAGATGCACAACATGTACCCATACATGTGATAGAACTAATATCATTCAGTTACCCATAGAAGGGAAAAATATAATAAAATAAAAAGTTTTATCAATTGCAACACTAAATGGGTTGTGTACCTTTTGCATTGTGACTGCCAGTTAAAATACGTAGGCAGAACAACCAGGATGTTAAAAACAAGATTCATGGAACACAGAAGAAACATTATAAATGGTGTTACAAAACATAGCGTATCTAGACATTTTTCCCTTTATCATAACAAGGATCCATCCACCCTAAGAATCACAGGCTTAGAACACATCCCAAAAACAACCAGGGGGGGTGATAGGTATACTAGACTCTGCAGACAAGAATTTTTTTGGACCTTTCAGTTAAATACACTCTTTCCCAGTGGCCTCAATGAGGCACTTGAGTTAAATGCAGTCCTCTAGCTTTGTTGCATTGTTGATCTACTCATTTTTGTATATATCCATTTATTGATATGATCCTACACATCCATATTTGTGTAGAGTCCTATATGTCCTCTTAAATATAGCCTTATTTCAACAGAGACTAAGTTACTTATAGGTGTAATAACATCTTTTCTCCTAAGAATTTAGATATTCTCTTTTCTTGGGATGCTAAAAATAGTATTTTGTTGGAATAACAATATATATCATCCAGTTTATATAGTATAAACAAAAATTGGAATATTAATAACAAGTATGGAATAATACATGAGTCCTCGATCAAGTAAGTTCATGATATGTTTATTAAAAACTATGTGGAGGGTGCAATATTAACTTTTCTCCACAAGATGGCACCAATCCCCATATTTAAAATATAATACATGAATATAAGTAATTTTGGATATATTCATATGATATTGATATTTATTAAATTTATGTACTGATGTTATGTGCAGCAAAGTCGCTTTTATTGTGGAATATAATAACCTTATATTTGTTTAATCTGATATATCGAATGTCTGTGTAACTATCGGTCCGGACGGTCATGTGATATTAAAATGAACCTAGTGACGGAGACCGTGAGTGTCACACAACGTCCAATTTAGCGTCCGGTCACGTGGCCGGGATGAACTTCCTTTGCGCGGTCCGTCACCCAGCAACAGGACGCTGGGCCGGCCGGCCAGGTGACCGGGCGCCAATCAATAGGAACGAATCTGCGTTCCACATACAGGAAACTACAGCGCATTTGCGCTCCAAACATAGGAAATGTACTTGCGATCACATGATCGGAAACCGGAACATCACTACACTAATATTATTGTTTACACATAAAAAACGGACTTTGCATTTATTAAAATAAGACGCTTTATTGTTCTGATAGTCACATAGTCTGTCACTTTACTTGGAAACTGGATAGAATTTTAATTTATATACTATTTATAAGTTTGTTATTTGACACACCTGTTTTACATGGGCTATTAGCACTGCTATATAAGGGGCATTCAGTCACTGCAATCTATCACCTTGAGAAAGCTGTGGTAAACAGCGAAACGCGTCGGTGTATTGGCTGGACTCTCATTCCTCATACCCCTACAAACGCCTAGAAGTCGGATATAGGAACTCTGCCATCAGCGAATTGAACATCTGCAAAATTGGGACCTGAGCGATCAATTGGACCAAGTAGCATCTTGAACCAAGCCAACAAGGTCTATCTAACAGCAGTTGGTAATATTATCATTCACTTACAATTGTTCCTGGACTGTGGCACTTATTTTGGGGATGAACTGGTTCTTTTGAATACCGGCCAACAGTATCTAATCCATATCCAATATATGGGACTTTCAAAACGTAATGCAGTGCTATATCATGCCCTAAATCTTAATTGCACACACGGCTGTTTTTATTATCTGTTGCAACAGTATACATGAATTTTTTATTCTTTATTAAAACTGTTAGTATATTCTTATCCAGTTTCCCAGCGCTTTTTCTTGCTCATTGGTAATTTAATTGTGGGGTCTAACTAACCCCGTTATATTAGCTGCTATAAGAATAGCTACTCACTACGAGCGCCAAAGGCAATTACTTAGTAATTCCATCTCTTGCACTTTCACACATAGTTTTATTTGGCTGCTGTTATGAGCTGCTTTTCTTCCTTTAGTGACAGACATAATAGGAGACAATTATATATGTCAAAATGGGATTATAATAAAGGTACAGAGAACACTAAAAATGGAGACTTATTAAAATCAGATTTTCTAATCTTAGAGGATCTGTTAAAACAAGAGACCAAACATTGGTTGGATAGCATAAATTTACAGAAGTATGTTGACAAAAAAATCATACCCAGGGGACTGCGTTTATTCAAACCCTCTATTTTTCAAGATATACCAGAATTCCAGGATGAATGGGAAGGCATTCTAGACAAATGCTCACTCAGTCTCATGGAAGTGGTTATTAAATATAGGAATAAAAAAGTAGACCAATTGGTCACTGAAATAGATTTAATAAAGAAAAAGCTAGAGGTTTCCAAAACAACACAAGAGTATATAGAAAGAGATCGTGTAACAGCAGAAAAGGTACTAAAATTTGAACTGACAATTACTGAGTCAAAATGTTCTAAATTCAAACGTGATTTAGATGATTATAAAAATGGTAGTGTTAGGTCCTTTAAGAATAAATACAGGACATCCAGGGACACTAATGAAAAGTCCACTAAAGATTCCAATTGGAGACAGGAAAAACCATCTAGAAATAATGACACTAGATCATCACCACATACATCTACTGGGACTTCACAATATTCGGGCCCAAATAGCAGATTCTATCAAACAGGAGCACGTCCAAAAGGACAGTATACTGGGGGATATAAAGAAGCAAACGATAGCAATCCAGCTGCTTCTTCCTCCTCTTTTTTAGACCGACGTCCTCACCACAATTGGGAGAGATCGTGGTCCAAAAAGAATCAGGATTACACCCCAAAAAGAAACAGAAACCCAAGTTCAGAGGAAAACGGGGAGGTAAAAAGGAGAGATCTAAGAAATTAAATAAGATTAATAGATCCAACAATGTTAAAAGTATCTTTAACCTATCCTCAAAAAATTATCTGAGGCAGAACTCTCCCTTCTATCAAAAGGTTTAAAATTTGCCCCCTCTGAAGAACCAAACCTATTTGATCTATATGTGGATCTTAACCGTTTTGTTAGAACCCTTTGCAGAAAACGCTTTTTTGCCAGAAAGAAAGATAGCAGCGTAGATGATAATACCTTACATATAGTGCTAGATGCTACAGACGACCCTGCTCTAAAAATATTGGAGGAATTAGAAAAAGATAGCCGTCAGAAGTCTCCCCAAAAACTGTTTGAAATCGACAAAAGTTCATGCAGATCAAAATCAGACTTCTTTCCCATAAGCTTCAAGAGCAGCCAAGTAGAAACATTCTACAAAGCTACCCTTGAAGACTTCAGATCCATCTGTCTTACAAAAAACAAGTCTAAAAATAATCTAACAAAATGGGAAAAACAAGCAATAAAAAAACTAACAGACGATAATTCGATAATCATCAAAGAAGCGGATAAAGGCGGAGGCCTAGTTATACTTAACAAAACTGATTATATAAATGAAGCCCATAGACAACTATTGGATAATCAATTTTACCAGGTCTTATCAGATGACCCCACTCCTTCCTATTTAAGTGAATTACATCATCTACTCACAGATGCATTAGATGATGGTGTCATATCTAAGGAGGAGTTTAAATTTCTATTTCCAGCATTTCCAAGTATTCCTATTTTTTATTATTTAACCAAAATTCACAAGTCCCTCACTGCACCTCCTGGACGTCCCATTGTTTCGGGTGTTAATTCTTTAACCTCTTATCTTTCAGCTTATGTTGATAGATACCTGCAACCTCGTGTCTCTAGGTTGAGGTCCCATGTCCGTGATACAATGCATTTTTTACAATTAATTAAAGAAATATCTTGGAAGCCCTCATACCTTATGGCTACACTTGATGTGGTTAGACTGTACACCAACATCCCCCCTGGACTTGGTGTTCAGGCAATTAGGAAAGTCTTAGACCGCGATGGGGACCTCACCGAGAGACACAGGAAATTTCTTCTAGATTCTATCTCTTTCATTCTTTCACACAATTATTTTCTTTTTTCTGACACTTTTTTTCGTCAGATTATGGGCACGGCCATGGGGACCAGGTTCGCGCCAAGCTATGCCAACCTCTATGTGGGCGAGTTGGAGGAGGAGCTCCTCTGGGGGGTGGGGCCTGGTGCGGGCCTGGTCCTCTATGGCCGATACATAGACGATCTATTTATTATTTGGGACGGGGATCTTTCTTCTTTCACGCATTTTGTTGATTATCTCAACACCAACACTTATAATTTAGTTTTCACCTCTTCTTTTAGCTTCTCTAAACTTGACTTCTTGGATTTGACTATTGAAATTGTCAACGGCCAAATTCAGACTTCTAACTTTGTTAAGGAAGTGGGTTGTAACGCCTTTTTGAACTATAGGAGCGCACACCATGTGGCATGGAAGAACAATATACCTAGAGGACAATTGCTACGTTTACGTAGAAATTGTTCCTCTATAGAGTCTTTCATTAAACAAGCAGACACCCTAATAAAGACCTTTCAACACAAGGATTACCCTCAATACTTGTTGGATCAAGCTATGAGAGAAGTCTTGGACCTAGATAGAGAATCCTTACTAGTTGCGAAAGATAAAGACAAATCAACAAGAAGAGATAAGGAATGGGCTTTCATCTCGAAATTTAATTCCAGATCCAATGAGATTAGATCAGCAGTCAAACGTAATTTCCATATGCTAAGGTGTGATCCGGTCCTGTGTGACATTTTGCCATTAAAGCCTGACTTTGTTTTTAGGAAAAATAAATCTTTAAAAACTATACTGGCACCAAGCCAATTAAGATCCAAGGAAGATAAATTTGATAAGGGTTCCACATGGTTAAAAAACAAGATAAAAGGTTTTTTTAAGTGTGGAGCCACAAGATGCACAACATGTACCCATACATGTGATAGAACTAATATCATTCAGTTACCCATAGAAGGGAAAAATATAATAAAATAAAAAGTTTTATCAATTGCAACACTAAATGGGTTGTGTACCTTTTGCATTGTGACTGCCAGTTAAAATACGTAGGCAGAACAACCAGGATGTTAAAAACAAGATTCATGGAACACAGAAGAAACATTATAAATGGTGTTACAAAACATAGCGTATCTAGACATTTTTCTCTTTATCATAACAAGGATCCATCCACCCTAAGAATCACAGGCTTAGAACAGATCCCAAAAACAACCAGGGGGGGTGATAGGTATACAGGTTGAGTATCCCATATCCAAATATTCCGAAATACGGAATATTCCGAAATACGGACTTTTTTGAGTGAGAGTGAGATAGTGAAACCTTTGTTTTTTGATGGCTCAATGTACGCAAACTTTGTTTAATACACAAAGTTATTAAAAATATTGTATTAAATGACCTTCAGGCTGTGTGTATAAGGTGTATATGAAACATAAATGAATTGTGTGAATGTAGACACACTTTGTTTAATGCACAAAGTTATAAAAAATATTGGCTAAAATTACCTTCAGGCTGTGTGTATAAGGTGTATATGTAACATAAATGCATTCTGTGCTTAGATTTAGGTCCCATCGCCATGATATCTCATTATGGTATGCAATTATTCCAAAATACGGAAAAATCCGATATCCAAAATACCTCTGGTCCCAAGCATTTTGGATAAGGGATACTCAACCTGTACTAGACTCTGCAGACAAGAATTTTTTTGGACCTTTCAGTTAAATACACTCTTTCCCAGTGCCTCAATGAGGCACTTGAGTTAAATGCAGTCCTCTAGCTTTGTTGCATTGTTGATCTACTCATTTTTGTATATATCCATTTATTGATATGATCCTACACATCCATATTTGTGTAGAGTCCTATATGTCCTCTTAAATATAGCCTTATTTCAACAGAGACTAAGTTACTTATAGGTATAATAACATCTTTTCTCCTAAGAATTTAGATATTCTCTTTTCTTGGGATGCTAAAAATAGTATTTTGTTGGAATAACAATATATATCATCCAGTTTATATAGTATAAACAAAAATTGGAATATTAATAACAAGTATGGAATAATACATGAGTCCTCGATCAAGTAAGTTCATGATATGTTTATTAAAAACTATGTGGAGGGTGCAATATTAACTTTTCTCCACAAGATGGCACCAATCCCCATATTTAAAATATAATACATGAATATAAGTAATTTTGGATATATTCATATGATATTGATATTTATTAAATGTATGTACTGATGTTATGTGCAGCAAAGTCGCTTTTATTGTGGAATATAATAACCTTATATTTGTTTAATCTGATATATCGAATGTCTGTGTAACTATTGGTCCGGACGGTCATGTGATATTAAAATGAACCTAGTGACGGAGACCGTGAGTGTCACACAACGTCCAATTTAGCGTCCGGTCACGTGGCCGGGATGAACTTCCTTTGCGCGGTCCGTCACCCAGCAACAGGACGCTGGGCCGGCCGGCCAGGTGACCGGGCGCCAATCAATAGGAACGAATCTGCGTTCCACATACAGGAAACTACAGCGCATTTGCGCTCCAAACATAGGAAATGCACTTGCGATCACATGATCGGAAACCGGAACATCACTACACTAATATTATTGTTTACACATAAAAAACGGACTTTGCATTTATTAAAATAAGACGCTTTATTGTTCTGATAGTCACATAGTCTGTCACTTTACTTGGAAACT
Organism: Pseudophryne corroboree; assembly: GCF_028390025.1. Classification (NCBI taxonomy): domain Eukaryota; kingdom Metazoa; phylum Chordata; class Amphibia; order Anura; family Myobatrachidae; genus Pseudophryne; species Pseudophryne corroboree. The sequence continues at coordinate 715,830,686 of NC_086447.1, forward strand.
GGATAGAATTTTAATTTATATACTATTTATAAGTTTGTTATTTGACACACCTGTTTTACATGGGCTATTAGCACTGCTATATAAGGGGCATTCAGTCACTGCAATCTATCACCTTGAGAAAGCTGTGGTAAACAGCGAAACGCGTCGGTGTATTGGCTGGACTCTCATTCCTCATACCCCTACAAACGCCTAGAAGTCGGATATAGGAACTCTGCCATCAGCGAATTGAACATCTGCAAAATTGGGACCTGAGCGATCAATTGGACCAAGTAGCATCTTGAACCAAGCCAACAAGGTCTATCTAACAGCAGTTGGTAATATTATCATTCGCTTACAATTGTTCCTGGACTGTGGCACTTATTTTGGGGATGAACTGGTTCTTTTGAATACCGGCCAACAGTATCTAATCCATATCCAATATATGGGACTTTCAAAACGTAATGCAGTGCTATATCATGCCCTAAATCTTAATTGCACACACGGCTGTTTTTATTATCTGTTGCAACAGTATACATGAATTTTTAATTCTTTATTAAAACTGTTAGTATATTCTTATCCAGTTTCCCAGCGCTTTTTCTTGCTCATTGACAATGTAACTCCAAGTCAATCACACTTCTGTGAAATCAAACTGTCCACTTAGGAAGCAACACTGGTGGGCAATCAATTTCACATGCTGTTGTGCAAATGGAATAGACAACAGGTGGGAATTATAGGCAATTAGCAAGACACCCCCAATAAAGGAGTTGTTCTGCAGGTGGTGACCACAGACCACTTCTCAGCTCCTATGCTTTCTGGCTGATGTTTTGGTCACTTTTGAAAGCTGGCGGTGCTTTCACTCTAGTGGTAGCATGAGACGGAGTCTACAACCCACACAAGTGGCTCAGGTAGTGCAGCTCATCCAGGATGGAACATCAATGCGAGCTGTGGCAAGAAGGTTTGCTGTGTCTGTCAGCGTAGTGCCCAGAGCATGGAGGCGCTACCAGGAGACAGGCCAGTACATCAGGAGACGTGGAGGAGGCCGTAGGAGGGCAACAACCCAGCAGCAGGACCGCTACCTCCGCCTTTGTGCAAGGAGGAACAGGAGGAGCACTGCCAGAGCCCTGCAAAATGACCTCCAGCAAGCCACAAATGTGCATGTGTCTACTCAAACGATCAGAAACAGACTCCATGAGGGTGGCATGAGGGCCCAACATCCACAGGTGGGGGTTGTGCTTACAGCCCAACACCGGGCAGGACGTTTGGCATTTGCCAGAGAACATCAAGTTTGGCAAATTCGCCACTGGCACCCTGTGCTCTTCACAGATGAAAGCAGGTTCTCACTGAGCACATGTGACAGACGTGACAGAGTCTGGAGACGCCAAGGAGAACGTTCTGCTGCCTGCAACATCCTCCAGCATGACCGGTTTGGCAGTGGGTCAGTAATGGTGTGGGGTGGCATTTCTTTGGGGGGCCGCACAGCCCTCCATGTGCTCGCCAGAGGTAGCCTGACTGCCATTAGGTACCGAGATGAGATCCTCAGACCCCTTGTGAGACCATATGCTGGTGCGGTTGGCCCTGGGTTCCTCCTAATGCAAGACAATGCTAGACCTCATGTGGCTGGAGTGTGTCAGCAATTCCTGCAAGACGAAGGCATTGATGCTATGGACTGGCCCGCCCATTCCCCAGACCTGAATCCAATTGAGCACATCTGGGACATCATGTCTCGCTCCATCCACCAACGCCACATTACACCACAGACTGTCCAGGAGTTGGCGGATGCTGTAGTCCAGGTCTGGGAGGAGATCCCTCAGGAGACCATCCGCCACCTCATCAGGAGCATGCCCAGGCGTTGTATGGAGGTCATACAGGCACGTGGAGGCCACACACACTACTGAGCCTCATTTTGACTTGTTTTAAGGACATTACATTAAAGTTGGATCAGCCTGTAGTGTGTTTTTCCACTTTCATTTTGAGTGTGACTCCAAATCCAGACCTCCATGGGTAAATAAATTTGATTTCCATTGATAATTTTTGTGTGATTTTGTTGTTAGCACATTCAACTACGTAAAGAACAAAGTATTTAATAAGAATATTTCATTCATTCAGATCTAGGATGTGTTATTTTAGTGTTCCCTTTATTTTTTTGAGCAGTGTATAATTCATGCTTAGAGTTATGAGAAAGACAATATGTGTAACAATAGAGGGGTGTAACCCTATAACCAGAAGTAATAGTTGAATATTCATGTTGTTGCAGCATATAAGGGGTTAAGAATGGTGCCGTGTGCAGCAGGTGAAGCAAGGGAGTGACAGCTGTTACCGCATGCCACTGGAGGAGAGTCTATAAAAAGCGCGCTCCACCAGCAGGGAGTGACAGTTGTTACCGGTTCCCTAGTCAGAGTGCAGACCTTGGTTCCCAAAGCCGCTGAGGTAGAGAGTTGGCAGAAAACCCTGCAGCGGTGACAGAGACTCGGGGACGTAGTTGGCATAAGACAGGAGCGGGAGAGGCAGAGCGCAGCTGAGGAAAGTGACAGGTGCTGTAGTGCTGCATATAGACTTGCCCCTGCTCTCGGGTGTGAGGAGTGAGGCGCCTCTGGATCCATGATAGCAGCGGTTAGAGAGGCTCTGTGGAGCTGTACTGATTCCTATGCAGCTGAGGCAGAGCTGTATGTGAGGTGTGTCGGTGGTAGAACCGGACCACTCAGCCAGTAGGAGAGGCACAGGAGGAGTCGGAGTATCCTAATGGTAGGAAGAATTCACAGGGGGTGTAAGTGAATTCATCTGACCCCACATCACACACCCGCAGTTGCTTGTGGCATACAGCTTATCAGTTGGGGTAGTATCCCATGCTGTCTGCCCTGCTACAATCCCCCTAATACTCGCATACCCCACACCAGGCATGTTATAATACTCTGCAGACTAAAGGTCAGCAGGGGGAGTGAGTGATTATTCAAGCAGGCTGCAACATTGTATACCGGCAGGGAAACGATGCTTCTTCGCTGCATGTAGTGTAAAAAACCCTTATGTGCTCTTGGTGTGCAACTGTTTCATGCCTTCATTTATTCTACCTGCCGTATATGTACTGAAGCCGCGAAAAGTAATATATTTGTATATGTGCGTATGAAAGGACAAGACACAGCTCAGGAGTACAGAAAAGGGATTGTAGCGGACTAGGGTTAGAGGCATTTATACTTACTGTACTAACTGTTGTCGTGAACTTATAAGTCCAAGAGGAGCAGTAAGAGCTGGAAGCTGTGGAGAGAGAGAATAAGTTCATTCAGCACGATTAAAGACACTAAATACACAGAAAGAGGCATCTGGGGGTGCAGATTGCATAAGCCTTATATTGATTTATAGCAAATGCTCAGCGTTGGTAGCCAGTTATACAGCGTTAACGGAACTAATAGAGTTATGTGACTGTCTGCCATTACTGGAGTTGCTGGATATCTACTGGTCTGTCGAGCGATTAGTTTAGAATGGCCCAATAATGATGCAGTATTGGATTCCCAACACAGATACGCAAAGGGAGTGTGAGAGATTTGCCTAAACCCCAGTTACAACAGGAAAGGTCTACAATACGTGACAAGATTACACAGAGAGGCAGACACTAATATTCTAATAGGAATTCTCCTGAAAGGGGATATCACTACGTTTATCTAAGGTGGATGGTCATTACATTGCATTACAATTGACAGTAGGCATAGACCAGGGGTGGCCAACCCGCGGCTCTCGAGCCGCATGCGGCTCTTTCATCCGCCGCATGCGGCTCAGCTGGCTCCTGGCCACCGCTGCCCTGGCCTCCCCTACTCCCGTGCTGCTGCTGTCTGTGAGGGGAGGAGAGCGCAGCGTGCGCCTCTCCTGCCCCTCACTCTCCGGCGCCGGTCCGTGAGCCAATCAGAGCTCGTGGACCAGCGCGAGCTTTGATTGGCTCACGGACCGGCGCCTAGAAGAGAGACACAGCCGCCGGAGAGTGAGGGGTAGGAGAGGCGCACGCTGCGCTCTCCTCCCCTCACAGACAGCAGCCACACACTGAGCAGCACGGGGGAAGGGGGGGGGGGGGTCGTCGTCATGTATAGCTGGCACTGGGGGCATTGCTGGCACTAGGGAGACATGTATATCTGGCACTGTGGGGACTCTAGGCACTGGGGGCATTGCTGGCACTGGGGGGACATATATATTTGGCACTTGGGGGACATATCTGGCACTGTGGGGACACTGGCATTGGGGGCATAGCTGGCACTGGGGACATACAGTATATATCTGGCACTTGGGGGACATATCTGGCACTGTGGGGACACTGGCATTGTGGGCATAGCTGGCACTGGGGACATATATATCTGGCACTAGGGGCATAGCTGGCACTGTGGGGGCAAGTATATCTGGCACTGGGGGCATAGCTGGCACTGGGGGGAAATGTATATGTGGCACTGGGGGAAATGTATATCTGGCACTGTGGGGACATGTATATCTGGCACTGGGGGCATAGCTGGCACTGTGGAGACACTGGCATTGGGGGCATAGCTGGCAATTTGGGGACATATATCTGGCACTAGGGGCATAGCTGGCACTGTGGGGGCATATATATCTGGCACTGGGGGCATATCTGGCACGGGGGCATAGCTGGCACTGGGGGGGAAATGTATATCTGGCACTGGGGGGACATGTATATCTGGCACTGGGGGCATATCTGGCACTGTGGGGACACTGCATTGGGGGCATAGCTGGCACTTTGGGGACATATATATCTGGCACTGGGGGCATATCTGGCACTGGGGGGAAATGTGTATCTGGCACTGTGAGGCATATATATATCTGGCACTGGGGGCGTATATGTATCTGGCACTGGGGGCATATATTTTTCTCTGACGTCCTAGTGGATGCTGGGTACTCCGTAAGGACCATGGGGTATAGACGGGCTCCGCAGGAGACTGGGCACTCTTAAAAGAAAGATTAGGTACTATATCTGGTGTGCACTGGCTCCTCCCTCTATGCCCCTCCTCCAGACCTCAGTTAGTATCTGTGCCCGGCCAGAGCTGGATGCACCCTAGGGGCTCTCCTGAGCTTCCTAGAAAAGAAAGTATTTGTTAGGTTTTTTATTTTCAGTGAGATCTGCTGGTAACAGACTCACTGCTACGTGGGACTGAGGGGAGAGAAGCGAACCTACCTGCTTGCAGCTAGCTTGGGCTTCTAAGGCTACTGGACACCATTAGCTCCAGAGGGATCGAACACAGGCCCAGTCCTCGGTCGTCCGGTCCCGGAGCCGCGCCGCCGTCCCCCTTGCAGAGCCAGAAGAACGAAGAGAAGTTGAAAATCGGCGGCTGAAGACTCCGGTCTTCATTAAGGTAGCGCACAGCACTGCAGCTGTGCGCCATTGCTCCCTTAGCACACCACATACTCCGGTCACTGATGGGTGCAGGGCGCTGGGGGGGGCGCCCTGGGCAGCAATTAGATTACCTTACTTGGCGAAAAGCACATAATACAGTCTGATAAACTGTATATGTGCATTAACCCCCGCCATTAAAGTACATAAAAGGACAGAAGCCCGCCGTTGAGGGGGCCGGGCCTTCTTCCTCAGCACACCGGCGCCATTTTCTCTTCACAGCTCAGCTGGAAGGAAGCTCCCCAGGCTCTCCCCTGCAGTATCCTGGTACACAAAGGGTAAAAAAGAGAGGGGGGGGCACATAAATTTAGACGCAAAACTGTGTATATAAGCTGCTATAGGGGAAAAATCACTCAGTATAGTGTACATCCCTGTATTATATAGCTCTGTGGTGTGTGCTGGCATACTCTCTCTCTGTCTCTCCAAAGGGCCTGGTGGGGGAACTGTCTTCAAATAGAGCATCCCCTGTGTGTGTGGTGTGTCGGTACGCGTGTGTCGACATGTCTGAGGTAAAAGGCTCCTCTAAGGAGGTGATAGAGCGGATAAATGTGTGGGAGGGTGTCTCCGTCAACAACGCCGACACCTGTTTGGATATGTGTAAGTGCTGAGGTAAAATTATTGCACAAAAGGTTAGGGAACAGAAAGGAAATCTACCCTGGTCTGTCCCTATGTCACAGAGTCCTTCAGAGTCTCTCTATGTTCACTATCCAAAATAACAAAGTATCGACACGGAGTTTAACTCCACTGTCGACTACGATAATGCAAAGTTACAGCCAAGAGGGCTAAAAGATATTCAATATATGATTATTGGAATAAAAGATGATTTGCATATCACTGATGACTCATCTGTCCCTGACACGAGAGTACACATGTTAAGGGGAAGAATGCTGAGGTAAATTTCCCTCCTCTCATGAGGAAAAAGAGCGGGAATCTCCAGACAAGAGATGGCAGCTTCCCACAAGAGAATTCTCAGGCTCTCTCCTTTCCCCACTAGGGCCAGGATGTGTTGAGAATCTTTCCCTTGGGTGTCCTGTTTGCACTAGCTATTCTCAGGGATCCTGCAGATAGCGTGCACATTCTAGTATACTACCCAGACCGGCGATTGTGTCGGCATGGGTTTATAGCGCTGTGGCAGCGTGGACAGGTACCTTATCAGCAGAGATTGAGACCCTAGTATGCATATAAATATTTTAAGATGCTGTCTTAAGTGATAGATATATAATTATAAAGCATGCCCAAAGAGACATGAGTATACTGGGTCCTAGAGACAAAAGCTATGTCGATTTCTGCTTGACGTGTCCTGTAGAATATACATTGGACGGATGATGCCGACTTAAGAGGCATATGGAAGGCTGAGGATTGTGTGGAGAAAGGTTCTCGGGCCTGGTCTCCACAGTTATAGCTGGTAATTCTGATATTTTGCCTTATATTCCTGCACAGCCTAGGAAAGCACGACATTATTAAATGCAGCTTTTCGAATAAAGAAACAAGAAAGTCTGAGGTGCGCCCTTTCTTGTCAGAGCCGGGGGCAGAGGAAAGAAGCTGTACAACACAGCTAGTCCCCAGGAACAGAAGTCCTCCCCGGCCTCTACAAAAATCCACCGCATGTCGCTGGGGCTCCACAGGCGGAGCTAGGCCCGGTGGGGACACGCCTTCGTAAGTTCAGCCACAAGTGGGTTCACTCCCTGTTAGATCCCTGGGCAATAGAAATTGTATCGCAGGGATACAGGCTGGACTGTGAGAAGATGCCCCCTCACCGAGGACCCGGCGGGCTTCCCCCCAAGAGAGGGAGCCAGTGTTAACTGCAATTCATAAATTGTATCTTCAACAGGTGGTGGTCAAGGGTCCCCTCCTTCAACAAGAGGGTGTTATTATTCGACCATGTTATAATCCCGAAACCAGACGGTTCGGTTAGACCCATATTGAATTAAAATCCCTGAACATATACCTGAAAAGGTTCAGGTTCAAGATGGAATCGCTAAGAGCGGTCATTGCATGCCTGAAATGAATCGGGACATAAGGGATGCATACCTTCGTGTCCCCATTTATCCACCTCATGAGGCGTACCTCAGAATTGCGGTACGGGATTGTCATTACCAATTTCACCAAGGTAATGGCGGATATGATGGTCTCTCCTGTGGTGGCTGCGGAGTGCTCACCTTCTCGAGGGCCGCAGATTCGGCATTCAGGACTGGGTCCTGGTGACCACGGATGCAAGCCTCCGAGGGTGGGGGGCAGTTACACAGGGAAGAAAATTCCAAGGTTTGTGGTCAAGCCAACAGACTTGCCTTCACATCAATATCCTGGAACTAAGGGCCATATACAACGCCCTAAGTCAAGCGGAGTTCCTGCTTCGCGACCAACCGGTTCTGATCCAGTCAGACCGCAGGGGCTCATGTAAACCGCCAGGGCGGCACAAGGAGCAGGGTGGCGAGGGTAGAAGCCACCAGAATTCTTCGCTGGGCGGAGAATCAAGTAAGCGCACTGTCAGCAGTGTTCATTCCGGGAGTGGACACGACCTCCACCTGGGAAAGTGGTGACTTCATCAGGAAGTCTTCACGCAGTTTTGCAAATTGATGGAAACTGCCTCAGGTGGACTACATGGCGTCCCACCTCAATAAAAAGATAAAAAAGGTTTTACGCTGGGTCAAGGGACTCTCAGGCGATAGCTGTGGTTGCACTAGTAACACCGTGGGTGTTCCAGTCGGTCTATATATTCCCTCCTCTTCCTCTCAGACCCAAGGGCTGAGAATTGTAATAAACGGAGGAGTGTGAACAATATTCTTTGCTCCGGATTGGCCAAGAAGGACTCGGTACCCGGAACTGCAAGACATGCTCTCAGAGGACCCATGGCCTCTGCCTCTCAGTCAGGACATGTTGCAACAGGGACCCTGTCTGATCCAAGACTTACCGCGGCTGCGTTGGACGGCATGGCGGTTGAACGCCGGATCCTAGCGGAAAAGGGCATTCCGGATGCAGTTATTCCTACGCTGATAAAGGCTAGGAAAGACGTGACAGCAAGACTTTTTCACTGTATATGGCGAAAATAGGTTGCTTGGTGTGTGGCCGGGAAGGCCCTACAGAGGAATTCCAGGGGGGTCGATTCCTGCACTTCCTACAGTCAGGAGTGACTATGGGCCTAAAATTAGGATCCATAAAGGCCAAGATTTCGGCCCTATCCCTTTTTCTCTCAAAAAGAACTGGCTTCACTGCCTGAAGTTCGGACGTTGTTACAGGGGTGCTGCATATTCAGCCCCTTTTGTGCCTCCAGTGGCACCTTGGGATCTTAACGTGTGTTGGATTCCTAAAATCCCACTGGTTTGAGCCACTTAAGACCGTGGAGCTAAAATATCTCACGTGGAAAGTGGTCATGCTTTTGGCCTTAGCTTGGACTAGGCGTGTGTCAGAATTGGCGGCTTTGTCATGTAAAAGCCCATATCTGATCTTCCATATGGAAAGGGCAGAATGGAGGACTCGTCCCCAATTTCTCCCTAAGGTGGTATCATCGTTTCATTTGAACCAACCTATTGTGGTGCCTGCGGCTACTAGGGACTTGGAGGATTCCAAGTTGCTGGACGTAGTCCGGGCCCTGAAACTTTATGTTTCCAGGACGGCTAGAGTCAGAAAAACTGACTCGCTATTTATCCTGCATGCACCCAACAAGCTGGGTGCTCCTGCTTCAAAGCAGACTATTGCTCGCTGGATCTGTAGCACCATTCAGCTTGCACATTCTGCGGCTGGACTGCCGCATCCTAAATCAGTAAAAGCCCATTCCACGAGGAAGGTGGGCTCTTCTTGGGCGGCTGCCCGAGGGGTCTCGGCTTTACAACTTTGCAGAGCTGCTACTTGGTCGGGTTCAAACACTTTTGCAAAATTCTACAAGTTTGATACCCTGGCTGAGGAGGACCTTGAGTTTGCTCATTCGGTGCTGCAGAGTCATCCGCACTCTCCCGCCCGTTTGGGAGCTTTGGTATAATCCCCATGGTCCTTACGGAGTACCCAGCATCCACTAGGACGTCAGAGAAAATAAGAATTTACTCACCGGTAATTCTATTTCTCGTAGTCCGTAGTGGATGCTGGGAGCCCGTCCCAAGTGCGGACTCTCTGCAATACATGTATATAGTTATTGCTTAACTAAAGGGTTATTGTATGAGCCATCTGTTGAGAGAGGCTCAGTTATTGTTCATACTGTTAACTGGGCATAGTTATCACAAGTTGTACAGTGTGATTGGTGTGGCTGGTATGAGTCTTACCCTGGATTCCAAATCCTTTCCTAGTAATGTCAGCTCTTCCGGGCACAGTTTCCCTAACTGAGGTCTGGAGGAGGGGCATAGAGGGAGGAGCCAGTGCACACCAGATATAGTACCTAATCTTTCTTTTAAGAGTGCCCAGTCTCCTGCGGAGCCCGTCTATACCCCATGGTCCTTACGGAGTACCCAGCATCCACTACGGACTACGAGAAATAGAATTACCGGTGAGTAATTTCTTATTATCTGGCAGTGTGGAGGCACCCATTTTTTGAAATTTTTATATGTATGGCACTGTACAACATGACTAAAAACGGAGTTATGACAGAAGGTCATACTCCTACAAACGTCATAACGAAAGGTGTGCTCACAAAATGGGGTGTAGCTTTGTGAAAACTAGGCCACGCCCCCATTTTTGAGGGCGCGCATGATACTGGCTCTTGCCCTTGACTACAGATCTTTTCTGGCTCTTTGCCTCTGACTGGTTGGCCACCCCTGGTATAGACAGTGGGGGGTATGTTTGTCAAGTACTCACAATGGATGGTGGGTAAATGTTCACCATCCCAGATACAAAACGGGAGTGGAGGTAACCTGCAAGCATATGCACATTGGGGGCTAGTGGTAACTATTCCCAGTAATTACATGCCCTGGGAGTGGGTGGTAATTGTGCCCAGTAAGTGCATGCACAAGTGGTGGGAGTGGAGTTAATGTGCCTAGTAAGTTGTACCAGTAGACACATAAATGGGGGGTAGATGTACATGGCACGGATGTGCACAGTGGTGAGTGGGTAATTGTGTTCAGTAGGCACATGTACAGGGTGTGTGTGAGCGTTTGTGTCCAGGAGGCACAGACATGGAAGGTGTGGGTGGTAAGAGTCCCTGGTACACACATGCACAGTGGAGGGTGAGTAATTTTGACCACGGGGGGCAGGAGTTAACCATGCCCAGTAGGGAATGGATATCTGCCTGTTGGGCAGATTCTTAGTTGGGGGGGGGGAGCGGGGGTGCTTGGTAGGAGGAGGTGTTTATGTCTAGTAGTCATAGACATGGAGGGGGGCAATTTTGTGTGAATTCAGGCAGTATCAAGAGTGCGAGATTGGGTGCAGTTGCTGGCGTTTAAACACTGCGGCGACGGCACTTCGCAGCTGGATTGACACCTGTATATGTGCCATGCCATGCATACGCACACTGAGTTCTGTGAGTTAGCATGTAGCCTAAGTTCTGTGCTTGTTTAAAGCATGCGGGCTCTTAGTAACAACTCTGTGCTGCCTAGCTGGCATCATTTGTGTACATGGCACCACAAGGGGCTGTAGCACCATACTAAGGTAATGGAACATACAGTAACATTACAAAGACAAGATCACAAATGTCTTATATATATTATAGAATTAAAACCTGCAGTTTGCATAACTATATAGTGACCACATGGTCGTATATTTGGTCAACAGTTATTAGGGGTAATTCCAAGTTGATCGCAGCAGGAAATTTTTTAGCAGTTGGGCAAAACCATGGCCCTCATTCCGAGTTGTTCGCTCGCAAGCTGCTTTTAGCAGCTTTGCACACACTAAGCCGCCGCCTACTGGGAGTGAATCTTAGCTTATCAAAATTGCGAACGAAAGATTAGCAGAATTGCGAATAGACACTTCTTAGCAGTTTCTGAGTAGCTCCACACTTACTCGGCAACTGCGATCAGTTCAGTCAGTTTCGTTCCTGGTTTGACGTCACAAACACACCCAGCGTTCGGCCAGACACTCCTCCGTTTCTCCAGCCACTCCCGCGTTTTTCTCAGAAACTGTAGCGTTTTTTCGCACACACCCATAAAACGGCCAGTTTCCGCCCAGAAACACCCACTTCCTGTCAATCACATTACGATCACCAGAACGAAGAAAAAACCTCGTAATGCCGTGAGTAAAATACCTAACTGCATAGCAAATTTACTTGGCGCAGTCGCACTGCGGACATCGCGCATGCGCATTAGCGACTAATCGATCCGTTGCGAGAAAAAAATAACGAGCGAACAACTCGGAATGACCCCCCATGTGCACTGCAGGGGAGGCAGATATAACATGTGCAGAGAGAGTTAGATTTGGGTGGGTTATTTTGTTTCTGTGCAGGGTAAAACTGGCTGCTTTATTTTTACACTGCAATTTAGATTGCAGATTGAACACAATTATGTAGACACAATGTCAGCAATATTGACATGTCCAGAATGCAGACTTTCACAATGATGACACTGTGAAAATGTTATCAAAGGAAAATAAACAACTATTTCTACTCCCAGACTGATGTGCTATAATAATACCTACATATGAAATTGTCTATTTCAGTGACCCAAGAAAATATTAAAACATAACGTTTATTACGTTTCTTTAGAACAAAAGACAGCAAAATATGATGTAAAAAATGTGAGTTATGAAACAAATGTGAAAATATTAAAATACTGTATCCTCAATGTGTTCTCTGTACTTCTTCAATAATATAGTTCATTGGCAGCAGCCTTCCAATGCAGTTCTCTAGTCTTCAAGAATTTACTACAGTTTGTGTAAAGGTTAACTCCAGTAGTCAGGGGTTGTCATGGCAGAGTAATATTCACAGGGTTAATTAAGGTCCATGGTAGATATAGAGAAGAGAGGGCTACAAAGACGTAAACAAGAGGGAACTATAAGCTTATTCTGGGGCACACTTTTAAATCCATTAATTTAAAATGTTACTTTTAAGAATTTATTCTAAAATACTAGGCGTTGTGCGACATATAAAAGTTTATAATGAATCTAGCATAAATTTGCTTATTTTCTGTGTAGCTAAAACACCGTCGTAAGGGGCCACGCCCCCTTAACCCTTGCACGCCCTTGTGGTGTGCAATGGCCCTCATTCCGAGTTGATCGGTCGCAAGGCGAATTTAGCAGAGTTACACACGCTAAGCCGCCGCCTACTGGGAGTGAATCTTAGCTTCTTAAAATTGCGACCGATGTATTCGCAATAATGCGATTACTAACTACTTAGCAGTTTCAGAGTAGCTCCAGACTTACTCTGCCTGTGCGATCATTTCAGTGCTTGTCGTTCCTGGTTGACGTCACAAACACACCCAGCGTTCGCCCAGGCACTCCCACCGTTTCTCCGGCCACTCCTGCGTTTTTTCCGGAAACGGTAGCGTTTTCAGCCACACGCCCCTGAAACGCAGTGTTTCCGCCCAGTAACACCCATTTCCTGTCAATCACATTACGATCGCCGGAGCGAAGAAAAAGCCGTGAGTAAAAATACTTTCTTCATAGTAAAGTTACTTGGCGCAGTCGCAGTGCGAACATTGCGCATGCGTACTAAGCGGATTTTCACTGCGATGCGATGAAAAATACCGAGCGAACAACTCGGAATGAGGGCCAATATTTTTATTATATGGAGTAATACCTCCAATCATAATTTTGTGAGTGGTTAAATATTGCATGGACAAAGGGCGTGCGATGGTTAAGGGGCCACAGCCCCTTGCAATGGCGTGAACAGCACACGCATGGCCCCATGAATCACCTAGTAGGTTCTGTGGTTGGAGGAGTGGTGGGTGCAGGGGAGACGTGGATGGGGAGGGGTTCCAGGGGTGCCGCATGAGGGAGGGGTGGGTGTGGGAGGGTCAGTTTGGTGGGGGCGGGTGCGGGGGTGCTGTGGATGGGGGAGAGGGTGGAGCCACCGCGGGTGGTTGAGGGGGGGTATGGGGGCCGATGGTACTGCAGGTGGGGGAAGGGTGGGTAATGCTTCTCCTACTTCTGGAAGCAGCTAAGCTGCTGTCCTCCCTTTGGCAGTGCCTCTCCCAGAGACTCGCACAGCAGTCAAGCAGCCAGCACTCTCACCTTTTACATTGATTCAGTGAGTCAGTTAGTTCTGCCAGCCAGTCACTATTGTTAGCGCCGGAGTCCCAACGCGCCGCATTACAGGTAAGAAGATGCACTCAATCAACTACAGCTCCCAGCAGCCCTTAGCGCCGGAATGCTCTGGCGCTAAGGGCTGCTGGGAGCTGTAGTTTATTTAGTGTGTCTACTTCCCTGTAATGTGGCGCGTTGGGACACTGGCGCTAACAATAGTAGCTGGCTGGCAGAACTGACTGACTCGCTTAATCAATATAAAAGGTGAGAGGGCTGTGCAGTGTCAGTGACACTGCACAGCACTGTCACCTTTTACATTGATTCAGCGTCCAGACATTACCCTCCGCGATATCACCCACTCTATCTGTTACATTAGCCATCTCGGGGCTTCCAGGCCGGCAGCCGAGGTGCTGTATTGCAGAGTTAGGGCCCCTGGGGATCGTGGCTGTGGCGGGGAGGCACTTCTGTGACATCATGCGCAGAGGAGGCTCCAGGGAGGGCTATGAAAGCCTTCCGCTGCACCGCTTTCATACACAACTATGTCGGCGGCCGCAGCAAATTTTCTTCCACCTGCGCCGCGTCTAAGCAGTGGGGATTGTTGATGCCGGAGGGGGCAGGCGGACTGGCAGCAGGACATAGGACGCTGTAGTAAAAGGATTTTTTTCCCAATCTACAGCACAGAGACTTGCTGCAGATGCAGTGGCATACCCTCCAACTGTACCTTTTTGGCAGTACCTTTTTTTTATGGTCTGTACCGATTTTTTGCTCTCCAAACTTCCATTGAAAATATAGAAAAAGGGATGGAGCCACGCCCCTTTACCTGTGGCCACGCCCCTTTTCAAATGTTTACCAATTTTTATGTGTAAAATGTTGGAGGGTATGCAGTGGGCCTATATTGGGGTGTGGGCCTGGAGCTGCAGCTCCATCAGCTGCCATTGTTAATCCTGCTCTGGGAACACACAGCAGTCAAAGGGCAGAGCCTCCCATTGGATGTAACCTTTGTGGGAAGGTGTTTCTTGCCCTGTCAGCTGTGGACTGGGTGTGATAGACCTGCCGCCAACCCAAGGAGAGCTCCTAGCCACGCCCAGCATTCTACACACAGTCACAGATCTGGGCTATTATATAGGAGATTCGGTATCCGGAAAAACTCCAAAAGATATTAACTCTTAAATAGATTAATGTAAGGGGATATGGCCGCGCTACTCACCATCACTTATTTGTACATGTATATGTACTCCTTTTGCATATATTTATCTGTAAGTGACAGGAGTAATTAGGCACTTGTGTCAAAAAACATCTATGGATTAAGTATATGTCTCCTTTCCTTTGTATAAAGAGATTGTTGGAGTTTGTATTTTTTTACTTTAAGTGAGTATCGAGACAAGGTGTGGTCTCCAATCAAAGTGAACCACCAATAAATTATGTGGAAAATGTAAGACTGATCTACAGGGGGTCATTCCGAGTTAATCGCTCGCTAACAGTTTTTAGCAGCCGTGCAAACGCATTGTCGCTGCCCACTGGGGAGTGTATTTTCGCTTTGCAGAAGTGTGAACGCTTGTGCAGCAGAGCGCCTGCAAAATCATTTTGTGCAAAACAAGACCAGCCCTGTAGTTACTCTTCGTGTGCGTTGATTCTAACGACAGAGGGACGGCTTTTGACGTCACACACCCGCCTAGCGAACTCCCAGCCACGCCTGCGTTTTTTCTGCCACACCTGCGTTTTTCTAAGCACTCCCTGAAAACGGTCAGTTGACACCCAGAAACGCCAACTTCATGTCAGTCTTCCTGCATTCGGCCGTGCGACAGGACTGTTCGTTAGACTCTGCAAACCCACGATGCTCATTGTACCTGTACGAAGCGCCTGTGCATTGCGGTGCATACGCATGCGCAGATATGCCGATTTTAAGGCTGATAGCTGCGCTGCAAACAACGGCAGCTAGCAATCAACTCGGAATGACCCCCATAGTCATTTAACAATCTCTGAGAAATACCAGCAATCCAAAGTGTTTATGCAGAAAAAAGACATCACATTGACACAATGCTAATAAATAACCAGAGAGTTACCAAAAGTTAATTAATTACAATTTTTGTCTCTCATTAAATATCTTAACTTTGGAGTTTGCATGTACTCCTTTTGCATATTTTTATCTGTGACAGGAGTAATTAAGCACCTATATAAAAAAAATCTATGGATTAAGTATATGTCTCATAATTAGGATTAACATACATCTAAAAGTTGGTTGCTGAGAGGTTAGTAATAATCTGCACCGCAAGTATATATAACACAAAAACACTCAATGGTAAGTTTATACACTGTCAGTAAGAAAGCTTTCTGAAGATTGCTCTACATATAGTAGTCAAAACCCACATTCATAGCAAACTTGGTATATAGCCACCCAAAACTGCAACATAAATTCACTGAAAATGCATTTCACATTGTGTAAATATCACCTGAATGGTGCAACTGTGTTGAAAAGAGCAGTAGAAACCAAGGCATAAAAGAGTAGAAAAGTCTTCTGCTGTCCTATATCTGTTTACACATCGAATACAGGATGAGAGAGACAAATTACTCCAACCCTTAATATATATTGTATCCTTGTCAACTAGCCTGTGGTTGCCAATTAATATATTAGCCTAATTTTTTGGTCACAAACCATATATATATATATATATATATATATATATATATATATATATTTGCTTGAGATCTTCCGAATAACATATGCTATGAATCATCTCGCTATCATGTTAATTGGCTAATTAGTGAACAAAATAGAAGAAAAATGATGGGGGTCATGCAAAACCATGTTGCACTGCAGGTGGGGCAGATGCAACATGTGCAGAGAGATTTATATTTGGTGGATTATATTTGTTTCTGTGCAGGGTAAATATACTGGCTGCTTAATTTCTACAGTGCGATTTAGATTTCAGTTTGAACACACCCCACCCAAATCTAAATATACACATTACATCTGCCCCACCTGCAGTGCAACATGGTTTTGCCCACCTGCAAACTTTTTTTGGTTTCTAACAAACCTGAATAAGGCTCTATGGGGCTAATTCAGACCTGATCGCTGCTGTGCGTAGCACGCCGGCGCATGCCAGACAGCTGACGGCTGTCTTAGCCCTGCGATCGCCTCTGCCTGATTGACAGGCAGGGGATGGTCGCTGGGCACCTGGTGGAGTTTGGCCGCAATTTAAGGGGTGCGGATTGGGCAACGAGGCATGCCCGGACCTTTGGGGGGGACGGGCCACGGTGGCTGCGTGACGTCACAAGCAGCCGCTGCGACCCAAGCAGCTGCGAGTAGCAGGAGCTGCGCTGGTAGGAAGTTACTCTTCCAGCACAAAAGCATCGCCGCTGTGCGATGCTTTTGTACTTGTGCAATGGATCAGGGCCTGACATGCGGGGCGGACTAGCCCTGTGCTGGGCGTCCCCCCTGCATGTCTGAGAAGCTGATCGTAGATGTGCTAAATTTAGCACATCTACGATCAGATCTGAATCACCCCTTATGTGAGGACATCTTGTAAATTATATAAGTGCACCCTACGTATTCACATTCAGTCCAGTTGTTCATTTATAATGGATACATGAGGCCAATGTTTAATATGGGATATGGTTATTAGGTTGACAACACTTAGGTCGACAGTCATTAGGTCGGCCACTATTGGTCGACATGGTCATTGGGTCGATGTGTAATAGGTTGACATGGAAAAAGGTCGACATTAGTGTCACTTTTTTCATTTTTTGAACTTTTTCATACTTTATTATCCACATGGACTACTTTTGGGAACAGTAACCAAAAAAAAACTAAAAAAAACTCATGTCGACCTGTTTCCATGTCAACCTAGTACATGTCAACCTAATGACCATGTTGACTTAATGCGTGTCGACAAATAGTGGTCAACATAATGACTGTCGACCTAAGTGTGGTCGACCTAATGACCAATACCTGTTTAATATATCTATGCTCAGTATAATGTCCCAGTTGCTAGTTAACGTCTCACTGGTGATTCACCTCCAATCAACTGTGTAAACACACACCGTGTTCTCTTTAATTCAGTTATCATAAATGTACATAAACATTGGCATTGTCAGTGGCCGGGATTCCGGCGTGTATATCCTGACCGCCAGGATCCCGACTGCTGGCACTGTAACTACATTCCGATTAAATAGTCTCAATTGATAGCTGGATATAAAGGGCGGTTGTTTTCAGGCCCTCCCGCCCTATCATAATTTCAGTTCTCTACCCCAAGGGGGTGGCGAGCTGAAGTGCGCGAAAATTGACCCGTTTGGGCGCTGTTCTTGGGCACGACTTTTTGCGATCGCGCCCATGACTTTAGTCAGGTTTTGCCGCTTTACATGGCTAAATCCGGATGATGTGGGCACTATGGTGTCCAATCTCCAGATTAGGACCGGTGGGATCCCAGGATTTTGGACAAAAATTGGCCGGGATTCAATCCCGGGATTGGAGCTAGAAAGCCCCTTTGTTTTTTCAATGCTGGGCAGCGTTGAGCATTCTCAGAAGGCTCAGACGCTGCCTAGCTCCCCTTGCTTAGCTTCCCCTGCCCCTGGCTGTGCGCAATACGTAGCATGATGTGAAGTCAGCGGTCACGCCGCGCAGTCAGTTTCCTGGACCTCAGAGTTTGCACTGCCTCCCACCTCACCTCCCCTCAGCAAGTGGATCCGCCCAACCTGCCCATCCAGAGGTGGGTGTGTTATGTGAGCTTGGCTAGGCGTGGGGGGACATTGAAAAGAAACCAATCCCGGGATTGATCATTTTTCATTTTCTGATTCCTAGGATGGCCAGGGATTAGCCACCCTAATGGGCATGATCAGTGGGAACAATTGAGTATCTCCCTGCGATCTCCCGTCACTTTAGATGGGAGATCGGGTGCAAGTAAACAATTGAAATCCTCTCAAAGTGTTTAGTTACACAGTAAGCTGTTTTCCACTGTAATATTCCCTGCCCTAGTTAGCAGCTGACGAATCAGGGATGAAGGCTGAAGGAAAATATGTGGACAATAATTAAAATTAGCCAGACACGCTAAACACTGCATGCAGGAGACCTCACCGCACAAGGAAAACCTGACCCAGCCTATACATGAAAAGGATTGACAGGGTGATAGCTCTTTCTTGATTCTGTGGGTGGTGGTGTATGGCCGTTCTTAGTAGGTGGAGCGATTTGTCTGCTTAATTCTGATAACTAACGAGACTCCCATCAGTAACGAAATAGTAAATGAACACCGATGTCATGGATAGTGCAAGGGAAGAACAGGAGGGAGAAGGGGCTCCAGTCAGGATTCTGATAGTCAGGATCCCGGCAGTTGAAATATACCTATTTTCTAGCTCTTTTCAGACAGAAATGTCTGAACATCCCGGCTTTTGTAGTTTTTCTGGTCCCTGTCTGACCCCCCCCCCCCCCCTTTCACCCAGGGAAGCAAATTACCAGGTAAAGCAGTTCTACCCAGTAATTTGCAGATCAACACAGGTTTTTCACTTCCGTGAAAGGGTCAACCCGGGTCGAAATTTCCGAGTATCTGACCCTGGTAAATTCCTGTATTTATCGACAAATTACCGGGTAGAACTTCTTAACCTTTCTGTCTGAAAAGGGTATTAGACTAGCATAAATTTCCAGAGTTTTTGCACGTGAACATGCATCAACCCAGGATTTTGCTTAGCCTGAAAGGGTCCTGAAGGAATATCCCAGATTGAGCATCCTAGCATTTCATCCCAGGTCGCGACCTCGGTTGATGTAGGAATTGACCCGGGATGCGGTGTAGTGTGAACGATAAGCCAGGTCAGGGCAACCCAGCACCTATTCTCTGCATAGGAGGGGCTGTAGCGTCAGCAACAACCCGACAATATGCCGGGTCGGGCCGCAAGCCTAAAAAGGATTGAGTAGGATTTCATGACAGTCGGGATCCCGGCTATTATATTCCCCCTTTGGTGGTGGCGTGTACCACCACCCTAGCGTGAATACCGTGCGGCAGTCGAGATTTTCGACCACCGGCATTTTGACTGCTGTCAGGATTTCGACTGCCGGGATCCTGACTGTCGGGAACTTAACTGTATCCCATCTGAAAGAGTCCCGACAGCTGACATATTACTGGCGGTCAGAATGCCAACACCCACCCGTAATGCCCTCTCTGTTGGTGGGTCCGCCAACAGAGTGGGAATAAAACCTGTGGTGAGTGTAGCTTGCCTCCAGGCCCAAAGCGTGGTGAGCGCAGCAAGCCCATGAGGGGACTCGCTGCTGGTATACTGGCAGACGGGATGCCGCTATCGGTATACTGACGTCCCATCTACCGGCATCCCGTCTACAGGTATATCATAGCCATTCCAATTCCACTGCACCTGAGAGAACATGGGAGTAAAAAGAATGTTTAACCTAGTCCCTATTTATGTGAGAAGCAAAGTGCAGGCTGGTTGAGGTGAAATTAACCTCTTGTGTCCTCACACCCCCTCCTTCAGGTTATGAGAAATTGTCTTCTCTTTGACCACAGTGTCTGTATCTATGACTATTTTTATTTTATTTTTCTCCCAGACTATTTAATGTAAAATATACATGTACACTTTGGAACACATTGGGGTAAATTTACTAAAGGTTCTAAAAATTGAAAGTGGTTATGTTGCTCCTAACAACCAATTAGATTCTGTCTATAACGTCTCTATTGCATCCTAGAAAATGACAGAATCTCATTGGTTGCTATGGGCAACATCACCACTTTTAATTTGTAGAACCTTTAGTAAATTTTCCTCCTTATGTTCTATATAAATATAAAACATGGTCCTCTGTCAGTGATATCGCCAGGACCTGAACACAAGGGGCAATAAGGTCCTTCCAGTAAAAGGGAACTAGGGGTAAATTTACAAAAGATTGATTTTTGTACATTTGATGATTTTCTGTGAGTTGCCATTGATTTTTCAAAACAGAGTCTCATCTGTGCAGGCTTTGTACCTGTAAAGAAAGTACCAGCAAAGAAAGTGTTAAAAATCAGAAAGAAAAATTGTGTGAGGTCCAGGGCCAGCAACAGAAATCTTGGGGCCCCATACAGTGATATCTCTGGGGCCCCCTCAGATGATATATATAAAAATATGTGTGTATTCATTTATTAAAGCGCAACAGAATTTGCACTATATAAGAAACTATCAATATATATATACATATATATAAAATGTATTCAAATATATAAATATGTATATCTCTCCTTCCTCCCCCTACACACCACAGTCTGCGTCTCCCTCTCTCCTTCCTCCCACACACCCCACAGTCTGTCTCTCCCCAATGACTCCATGCTGCATTCCCAGCCCATCCCAAAGCCCTGCATCCCGTCACCCAGCCACTCTTACCCCGGGAAGAGACTCACCTGTGCTGCACTCCCCAGACTGGAACACCGCACAGCAGACCCTACCAGAAGATGCCAGTGCAGGGCACGGGAATCCTGGCCAGCGGAGCTGCTACCATGTCCCTGTAAATACCAAATTGCTTTCTAACAAATATTTAAAATGCCCGCTCTAATATATATTGTAAACGCCTGCACATCTTATTACCATGAGCCATGAATGTGCGCTATACATCGCAAAACACTGCATCCCATAAGAGAAAACAATATACCCACACATTATCTGAGTTCCAAAGCTCATTGATGTATATATTTGTTATTAAAAGGATATGTATTCAATATATCAATGTACAGTATACATATAGTTACATGGTTACAATTCATACAGTAAGCAGTTAATACATACAGTTACAGGCCAGCATACCATACCATTCCCTCAATGCATCTCCCTCTTAATATATCTCTCTCAGCAAATAAATACAGGAACTGGTCAGGTAACATCTCCACCATCGTCTGGGACAAAAACAGCAACTAGCAACTGTGTGATCAGCAATGTGTTATCTAGTTTGGGGGAGGGAACTTTCTCATTCATGATGAGTCACTGGTCTGTTCGTATGCAGACATCAAAAAGGGCTGGCATGAGTTTCCTGTCCATTGTCCTAATAAGAGTGATTTTAGCTTTCATACATTTAATTATAACTATTTGTTGCAATGTCCTACAACTTAATAACAAGTATCAAATGAATCTACACATTAATCTGCTTGCTTTAATACCAAATATGACAGGCCTATCTTAATTCGTTCCAATAATACACATTCATGACATTACTCCATTATATAATGTTAAATCATTATGATGTCTGGCGCTTGATATTATTATAATTATGTACTGTATGAAATAAGTGTCGAATCCATCTCTGTGGCATGTCCGTGTAAATGCGTGTGTTACCATATATTGCTGTGCTCGCTGCACGTATTTGCAAGTATAGCGACTTATATGTGTGGAGTCTGTATGTTCTTTCTATGTAATATTTTTGACTTCGACAGTCCACCCTTTGGCAGTAAACAATAACGGCCATCAATAATTAACATAAGAAAAAAATATTCCAGACAATATTCGGTGACCTAGACACAAGTATGTATTCATTTTGCAAATCAGACGACTATATTTGGGGAAGACAGGGAGTGCATCAATCCTCTATATGCACTCGACGATCACGGGACCACTGGTTAGGTGTGGGACAACATTCAACCTATAGAGTATGCTGGGACAGTGCTTTGGCCTATAATGTCTGATGTGCGACGAAAATTTCACACATACATGTACCTACGTCTTTGTACACTGATGTTTGGATTCGATTGAGGTTCTGCTGGGTAGATGAAGAAGACACAAACAAATCGTGAAAGTGACATATAAAATTTTCATGATCTACATATTCCTATCATTTTCTGAACATTGTTTCCATTCCTGGAGCGTATGCTAGGTCTGTTTAATAATTGAACAAGGGTTATAAGTTGTGTCCTTCCTAAATAACATAAACCTTCGGAGTTCGGGGA
This sequence comes from Pseudophryne corroboree, assembly GCF_028390025.1. Classification (NCBI taxonomy): domain Eukaryota; kingdom Metazoa; phylum Chordata; class Amphibia; order Anura; family Myobatrachidae; genus Pseudophryne; species Pseudophryne corroboree. The sequence goes on from NC_086447.1 coordinate 715,853,039, forward strand.
GAGACACTCATAAACCTTTCTTCCACATATATTAATGAGCTCTTTATCTGCAATGTGTGAATAGCCATTGTCTGATTGTTCCTGATTATCTCCGAACTCCATAACTACTAGACCTTTGATTTTTCTCTGACTTTAACAAACTGATCGGCTAATCCTGGGATCCTATAAGGAAATCACTCCTTCCTCCAGAACCAGTTCCAGTCCCACACTCGACTCCTCATAAAAAACCTCGCAAAAATAGAATGTCCTGAAAAAAAATGTTTGTCAGCGGGAAAGAGAGAAAAGAGAAATAGAACAAAACAACTCTTGTTCATAACAAATCAATTACAATGACTGGTCTTTCTGCAATCCTTTAGTATGCTCAGGTAGTGTTCAACAGTGCCGCCTCTCAGTCTTCACGGAACAGAGTCTCTGGTGATACTTTTGCGATCTCACTCCATTTACGAGTTCCTTCCGGACTACCGACTTTCCTGCAATGGGAATCGTGGACCCAAGTCTCTCTCTTGGCTACTTTCACTGGGATAGTGCTGTCAACAAAACTTGGTATGGTCCTTCCCACCTATTAGGCAACCTGAGCGTAAGAACAATCACACAGTCTCTTGGTTCACAATCAAGACAGTATTTGGCATACCAGCAATCAACAGTTTCAAGTTCTTTTGTCAAGTTCTCAAATACTGGCTCATCTCTATAAAGTATTGTACTGTCACCTCATTGGTGTATTTCTTATCATTGTGTGGATCAATCATGACATGAGGTTGTCTTCCAAAAACAACAAAAAAGACACAAATACCAAAACAAAAACAAAAACAAATTTCGAAGAGGGTGATTCGTTAAGTGAAGATCTGGGAGTGGTTCCGATGCTACATAATACTAGTGGCAGTATCTATGATCACAATAGTACAATTTCAAGCTTTGCTCCTACTTCTAGGGGTACCATTATCTACACACAAATTTCTGCACAATTTTTCTTTGCGGTAAACACAGCAGCATCCGTGGCGGCAGGAAATGCCTCTACCCAGTTTGAGAAAACATCAGTGCACACCAATACATAACAATAATTCCTAAAGGGTGTTAACTATACAAAGTCATTGTGTGTTTGCAATGTAGAGTACCATGAGCATAACTCAAAAAAAGAAAAAGAAAAAAAAAAACATCTCTTGAGGAGAGAGAGAAGAAGAAAATGAAAAAGAAAATGTCAGGTTTGCCATTCACCAACAGGCATATCAGTGTCTATACAAAATTCCCTTCACCAGTATTCTCATCCTTCCTCCACCCTTTGTGCATGACAAGGCACACTGCAGTAATACTGGTGTTATCGTGCTGTTGAGATATACTGGGTTTGGGCAGAACTCTGAAGGACCTAGGCATGTGGAGTTTGAACTGTACTTGGGTCCATGTATTGTACCACCCTGTGTGAACACAAAAGATGAAGAGGAAACTGTAGAGAAACAGAATAGAGGTTGGTGACAGATGAGTTTGTAGAGGTGGAGAAGATTTCATAAAAATTTGATAACTGGATTGGGCACTACGGGGAAGTGATTCTCTACTTGGTCTACTACCCTTAAAAAAATTATGTGTTTATCGTATCGCTATTGGGACTATCCCAGCCATCAATCCAGTGTCCTGTCCATCCTAAGTTCATAGGGAACCCGGTATCTGTGAGATAACTTCCTCTACCTGTGATGGACATGCATCTAGAACAGTAGAATGCGACATTAGCCTTTGAGGGGTGTCTAGTATATCTTGTACTTCTTGAGCATGGTTCTCAGGTATATCCAAGAAGACACCCTCAGGAGTACAATATATGACACACCGCATTTTACACAATAAGTCTCTGCCGAGTTGATTAGTCGGAGCCAATGCAGCCAGCAGAAAAGAATGTTTGGTTTGCAAGGGCCCTATTGTAATCTCTGCAGGTCTACTCAAAGGGTATTGTTGCACCGTTCCTGTTACTCCCATTGCCCGAATTTGTGTTTTCTATATGGCTCGTGATTCCTTACTATATATCCCTTGATCCCGTCTATGTGTTTAATAATGTGGCTTGTTTTCTCTGTCTAGGGGTCTATATTGACTATGTGTTCTACTACCCCTACAGTCTCTGGCAAAATGCCCTTTCTTTCCTACAAGTGTAACATATTATTGACCATTAGGGATCTGGGGTTTGGACTGATGGGTCTTTCCTGTATGTGCCTGTATACTTACCGTCCTCAACCTCTCCACCTGTTCTCTGCGCCTAGCACTATTCTTGTGATGTTCAATAGCACACTCTTTAAGATTAGCTACTGTGACCCCTTTCCAATTTTGCAAAAAAGTCTGTACCCTGCCCTCAATGCCTTGTTGAGCCCATCCATTAGCACAGAGACAGCTACCTCCCATTTGCCGAATTAGTGTTTACCAGTGATCTTATCCAGACGGAGAGTTTTCTATTACTGCAAAAGACAACAACAAAAAGTTTAACAAGCTTCTAGGTCATGCGGAAGTATTCATTCAATCCTTCTCATCCCGTATTAAGGGTCTGTACATGGTCCAACAAACATTTCCGAGCTCATCTTGACTAGGGGCATTACTAGGAATGAATACTTCTTATATGGTAACTGAAAGAAATACCCGGGGGTTACCTTGTCTCTGTCCGCTTTCCTACTGGCAAATACTAATGTGCGGACAGGTTTTTCTCCATTTCTGACGTTACTTTCTTGATTTTTGTTTTATTTTTGGGTTTTACTATATATGTACACGAATGATACCATACTTGCCTGTTCCACTGGTCTCAGCCACTTCCCCCGCAGGCTACTGCTCTTCTTTTACCGGTTGGATACTCCTCTGGGTGCATAAGAAATGGCTGAAAACAATCAGGTCACCTTCTCCTCCTAAATAAACTTCAACATTCATTAGTACATATATAGGTTATAGTAATGTTTTTCATAATTTTATTATTTTCTATAGTTTGTATGCTGGCCGTAACTGCTTCCACATCTACATAAGGCGGTGTACTTGCATTCTCTTTTTTTTTCTACTTGTTTATTGTTGCTACAAGTTCAAACAGTTCTTATATTTCCATTCTTGTCTTATATGACTTTGGTTAGACATACCACCTGCAATACCTTAGGATAAAACTCGCCAACCCCTCTTGCTGCCACAGGTTTAAACAATTTGTATGTCTGACCCTTTGTTTTCTGGATTTTATCAGACATATTTTAATACCTACATTCTGCAGTACCTCTGGTTCAAAGCTACCCACCCTAGGGAATGATACCCTATCGTTGTCAGTCATACGTAACCGTTCATTGCAAAAAGCCTCCGTGTGTGAACCATATTTTTCACACATAATAAACCTTGCTGACCCTCTCGGTCGCAATTCTGACCTTCTCGGTCCCACTTCTTCAGCCTGAACCCTAGCTACCAAACGCCCACTGCTTGTGCAATTGGATCCCATCGCGGACTTTTTGCCAATAAACGTAATCCCCAATGCACACCGCAAATAGACGGTGAAAGACACCTAGCGCTTTCACTCGCTCCTTCTCTGCTGAGTACCACGACTCACTCCAATAGTGAACACCGCGTACCCAGTGAGGCCCTATTGATTTCTATTTACTGGAAGTGTTAGGAGTGACTTACCTTTTCCAGCAAATATCCACCGCTGGAGATATTCCTGAGAGAGACCAGCGAAAACTCCGTATTCACTATTTATACACAAATCACGCTTGCGTATGCTGTACACAGCGCTAATGATACCGCGATTTTACGCAAAAGCTCGTAAAGGGGTATCAAGTTGCGCTATATATCGCACCCACAAAGGCGCAGTCCAATCGCACAGCGTATAGGTACTTGTTACCTATCTGCCGTACGACCACAGGTCGATGTACAAACTGCGACCCTCAGCCGGAGCGTAACAAAAAAAAACCTTTTTACTTCAATACTACACAATGCACAATTCCCTATTACACTCCTCTGCAAATCTCCTCACGATTTGCGTATTTCAACCTATATTAACGTGAGTCAGCCGCCTCACGCCACCAAGCCTCCACTTACTTGGTGTACCACGGGACCCGATTTCCGGGGTTCAAATCCACTCACTCCGCTTTTGCTCACTCAGATATACTTTGTTTTTCTGTACAGAAAATCTTCACTCGTTCTGATTGGCAGCTTTACCCCCAGAGGCAATACAGTTTAAACAAAAGTTTTATACTAATCTGCTTTAGAAACCGGGTAGTTTTGTGCTATTGTAGCATGGCTACTATCCCACCTTAATTGAACAAATATCGTGTGGTTTTATTATGCGCACACAACCCTATGCAAGCTTGTGTAATTAACGCAAACGTGCGTACCTCTATGCCACGTGTGCGGCCTTGCGCCAGGTGCACGTTTTTTTGTGTACGTTGTCCTCACGTTCCGTACCACATGTACCAATGTGCGTACGCAATAAAACAAACCACACAGTCTCTATAAATGTGAGCAATACTAACTATAATCGCTCACTTAACACAACACCCAGTTTTTTTTCTGTATAAACCTTAACAACCAGGCCAGAACTGCGTTTGTGTCTTTACACTTACTTCCTTAAATACTGTTATTTCAAATTTACCTATATAGCAACAAATGTATCCAATTTCACACAGATCTATAATGACTGCAATAATCTATAATTTAAATGATATGATTCAGATTGGATAGCTATCTTGCAGAACATAGACTGATATAAATATACACATAATTATAATAATATTATATATATGTATCATTCACTGGCCTTCTATGTGACACCTTACCTCTTATTTGTATATCAAAGCTATGTGCTTTTCACTGCTAAAAAAAAACCAGTTACACAGGTTAATTTGCATTTCATTGGCTATCCTCCCTAGTAAGCAGATTCTACAAGTCTTGGAAGGAAAACCAAAACCAAAACTCTTTCTTTCCTTTTTCTATCTGTGTGCAATTTCTTACACCAAGCCAAGCATTTATCTCACCATTTACTCTCACTAGGCCCAATTGAAACTATTTGTAATTGACTATGCCATGGGTTAAATAAATGCATTGGTAACTCATAAATGGTGCTTGATGTGACAAAGGAAACTGATTGTTCTGAGCAGACTGAAAATCAGCTATTTAGAAAATGACCTTCCTAAAATGGCCACTGCTCCTCCCCCTTCCACATCCATGAGGTTTACACAAGATGGTGGACAGGCCATGTGGTTAGTCCAAAATGGAGGACAGACCATGCGGCTTTCTTTGTCACAAAGAAATCACACATTATACAAGCACCAGAAGTTATTTTAGGCCTGAGTTTAAAAAAAAAAAACTATATCAAGGCTATGCAGCAACTTTTAAATTTACTTTTAAATCTACTTAACAGATAAACAATCCAATCTGAATCAAACACAATATGACTTATTTGAACTTTGTTTTGCAACAATAAAAATAAATTTTAGCATCTTAAATATTATGAGAAACACATTGTCCCTTGAATTTTCATATCATTGGCTTACTGATAACACAACAGAACACACAGATATGATTTTCTCAGCGTCACAATGTGTCCACCACAAGCTGATCGACCACAGCTTCGCGTTTGTAATGTACAGTGCATCATTAAGACCATGATATCGCGGACGAGCCCTCACCTGTAAATACCAAATTGCTTTCTAACAAATATTTAAAACGCCCGCTCTAATATATATTGTAAACGCCTGTACATCTTATTACCATGAGCCATGAATGTGCGCTATACATCGCAAAACACTGCATCCCATAAGAGAAAACAATACACCCACACATTATCTGAGTTCCAAAGCTCATTGATGTATATATTTGTTATTAAAAGGATATGTATTCAATATATCACAATGTACAGTATACATATAGTTACATGGTTACAATTCATACAGTAAGCAGTTAATACATACAGTTACAGGCCAGCATACCATACCATTCCCTCAATGCATTTCCCTCTTAATATCTCTCTCTCTCTCAGCAAATAAATACAGGAACTGGTCTGACAACATCTCCACCATCGTCTGGGACAAAAACAGCAACTAGCAACTGTGTGATCAGCAATGTGTTCTCTAGTTTGGGGGAGGGAACTTTCTCATTCATGATGAGTCACTGGTCTGTTCGTATGCTAAACAGGTTCAGCCTTGAAGACATCAAAAAGGGCTGGCCTGAGTTTCCTGTCCATTGTCCTAATAAGAGTGATTTTAGCTTTCATACATTTAATCATAACTATTTGTTGCAATGTCCTACAACTTAATAACAAGTATCAAATGAATCTACACATTAATCTGCTTGCTTTAATACCAAATATGACAGGCCTATCTTGCTTCGTTCCAATAATACACATACATGACATTACTCCATTATATAATGTTAAATCATTATGATGTCTGGCGCTTGATATTATTATAATTATGTACTGTATGAAATAAGTGTTGAATCCATCTCTATGGTATGTCTGTATAAATGTGTGTGTTACCATATATTGCTGTGCTCGCTGCGCGTATTTGCAAGTATAGCGACTTATATGTGTGGAGTCTGTATGTTCTTTCTATGTAATATTTTTCACTTCGACATCCCATAACTGCCTGCAACAGAGCAGAACCCGGAAGAGTGGATGCATACTCGCCCCGCACAGTCACTTTGTGTGAGAGGCTCCTGTAACTCTAATGCTGTGGCCACATCGTCTACAGCTCGCTGCTCTATTTGGACAAGACGGCTCACATCCCTGCCGGGTACTTCTAAGCATATACTTGGAGACCCTCTGATTTTGGGGCCCGGTACAGTTGTCCCCTTTGTACCCCCTTGTCGCCAGCCCTGATGGGGTCCCCGCAAAAAGAAATCCATAACCAGCCTCTGAGCCTGGTCTGGTACTGGAAAAATGCAGCTTTCACACTATGAACACCGCATCCACTGCCACCAGGGATGTGGGGCATAGTCCAGGGCTTCACCCCAGACCTGGGGGTCCATACTTCCTGAGGAATTCCAGGTGTGGGGTGATCAGTTTGGGGCTCATTAATGTGACGGCGGGGGACCCCATGCTGTGTGTGATGCTATGTGTTTAATATAGTGCAGGGTTGGTTACTAGCAAATGGGAACCCCACATCTGTTTTTCGCAGATTTTACGTTACCAAACCATGCTCTGAAGTACAGGGTTTGGGGAGGGGACCCCATGCAAAATATTTTTCTTAAATTTAACCCTTTCTTAATACTATTACACAAACTGAGCTGTGCAGTGCTTTGAATCCACTGATGACTGTCACCAGACTTTGTGCCGATTTGGTGGGAGTTTGTTCACGATTTTTATCGGACATATTTTCCTGCAACTTTTTGAATTCATCTACGCTAAGTACTAAGCTGTCGAGTTTTGTGTTATCGTATTTTTCAATGGCGATGTTTTCCGTATTTTTTTTTCCGACCGCAATTCTTTTTTTAGGCCGTAGATGGTTGGGGGGTTTTTTGGGAGGGAGGAAGTTAGTGAGGTGGAGGGGGTGGGTGAGTGGGAGGGAGGAGGTTAGTGAGGTGGAGGAGGTGGGTGAGGTTGTTGCTGCAGCCTCTAGTGACAGCGACAGTGATGCTGCTCCACAGCCAAGCACCACTACTAAGAGTGGCCGCAATGTCAAGTTTAGTTATGCTGAGAATGTGGCTTTGGTGCGTGAGCAATTTGGGCCGGAGTCCTCAAAGGTCACATCACGCAAGGAGTTGTGGGCCAAAGTTGTTGCGGCTGTCAACAGTGAGGGGGTGGTCAAACGGACAGAGAACACGTGCCAAAAACGCTACTATGATATAAAGCAGCATGTGAAGTCCAAAATGGCCAAGGAGGCGAAGTCTGCTCGGCAAACCGGTGGGGGTCAGCCCTTCATTGCGAAATATCTGGACTACGAGGAGCCCATGCGGAGCTTAATACCTCCTGAAGTTGTTGCAGCAACAAATGTCCGTGATTCTGATCGGCCCAGGCAGGATGGTGAGCATGGTTTTTTTTTTGGGGTATAATCAGAATTTTTTTTTTCTTTTTTTGGGTAATGTGGCTCATGTGGCAAAGGCCCTTACTGTCTGCTTGGACTACATGGCTGCAAAACCATTCTGATTGTTGTTTGCTAACCAAAAAGCATAGTTTGCAGATATCAGTATTGGGATCCGGTCTGAAGATCGACAGTGTCTAGGTCGACAATGTTTAGGTCGACCACTATAGGTCGACAGTCACTAGGTCAACATGGATGGAAGGTCGACAGGGTTTCTAGGCCGACATGTGCTAGGTCGACAGGTCTAAAGGTCGACATGAGTTTTTCACATTTTTTATCTTTTATTTTTTCATACTTAACGATCCACGTGGACTACGATTGGAACGGTAAAGTGTGCCGAGCGAAGCGAAGGCACCATGCCCGAAGCATGGCGAGCGAAGCGAGCCATGCGAGGGGACGCGGTGCACTAATTTGGGATCCCAGTCACTTTACGAAGAAAACGACACAAAAAAATTAAAAATCCTCATGTCGACCTTTAGACCTGTCGACCTAGCACATGTCGACCTAGAAACCCTGTCGACCTTCCATCCATGTCGACCTAGTGACTGTCGACCTATAGTGGTCGACCTAAACATTGTCGACCTAGATACTGTCGATAAAACGAACCACACCCAACAGTATTGTATGTGTAATTATACTTTAAAAGGTGTTTTTGTTTTTTGAGTGTTAAATTGTTTTTTTGGGTGACCTTTGAATTGCTACCAACAAGCTTGGCCTTCATCACATTTAACACAATATGCATGCAACACAGAATTTTGTATCAGTTTGCCAGGTGCAATGTATTACACACAGTGGGTTACATGTATTAACCAGGAGAGCGCATAAGTAACTGATAAACCAGTGACACGTGCAAGCTAATACAAGCACCGTCTAATCTGTCCAAAAATAAAATGGCCATATTGGTGAGGTTTGCCTGCTGCATTTTTCAGCTTACACAACACTGGTTTTCTCACTTCCTTAGGGCTTCTCATGGTTACGCCATCTGCCACAGTGTTTTTTTTTTTCCAACTCATTGGTAAATAACGTTGTTTTGGAGTATATATTTTCATTGTGGTTGTTCACTTTATTTTCAGTGTTTTGCCAGGAGCCAAATTCAGTATTTTGAGTGTGGAGTACATTGTGTTATGGTGTGTTTGTTTTTATATTTAACAAACAATGGCCCAGATCTATTAACCTAGAGATGGCATAAGGAAATGCCAAACCAAGTAAAAGCACAAGCTGCAAAACACACCAGGCGATCACCTACAATATGCAAATTGTCACTTAGGAGCTGACCACCTGGTGCATTTTTTTCCTTGTGCTTTTCATAGGTTTCTCACTGACTTATGGCTTCCCTAGGTTAATACATGTCTACCAATTTTTCATTAGCTTTGTTGGTATGTTGGACTAGTGTGTGTTTGTTGTGCCACATCAGACACGTTGACACAAATATCCTTTCATATTTGTATGTGTTAAAATGTTCAACAATATGTGTGTGTTTTGCATACTTGCCTACATTGTATGTCTCCTCTCCGGGAGAAGCCCGGAGAGGAAACGCTGCAGTAGTCTTTGGGGGGCGGGACCGGATGGTGACATCACCAAGCCCCACCCCCACATCGGCAAATGCCGCGATTCGCGGGTTCGCGGGAAGGGGGCGGAGCTAAAATGACGCAATTTGCGTCATTTTAACCCCTTCCCCACCCGACGGACCCGTGAAAACGGGAGATTTTCTCTTCATCCTGCTAGCATCACTAAGGTGCGAGCAGGATGCGGGAGACCTACGCACTCTTCCGGGGGTGCGGGGGGCTACCCCAAAAAACGGGAGCCTCCCGCAGCTTCCGGGAGAGTAGGTAAGTATGGTGTTTTGTAGTGTTGTCTTTTTGTGTTGTAATGTAATGTAGGTCCATGTTTGTGTCATCTCCATTTTGTGATGCCTTGCACTTTACTTAGTGCACATGGCCCATTTGCCACACTTGTTTTGCTAATGCCTTTGGGTTTGGAGCCCATATCAGCTGTTTTTTTATGTTCAAATGAGTCCAAATTTTGATACACAAAATAAAAAGTGTTTTTTTTCCATTTAATCATAAAGGCAAAAATGCATATCAACTGCAATGTACAATTTCAAAAAATAACTCTAATTTTTTTGTGTTGTATAGTGTCGAAAAAGTCCAAAACTGGCTAAATTCCAACCAGTCCAACAACATCTGAGGATGATGCTGCAGCAGGTAAATTGTCAATTGTAGTACATGTTATGTTTGTAAAGGAATGGCCCAACATTAATTGTGGCTTTATGAATAGGTCCATCAACACAAGGCTTTGTGCCCAGAAGACGCCCTCCTGAAGCCCACAAAAAATCACCACATGTGGCACCCAAGAGACCAAGGCCGGATGTCAAAACCACAGGAGTCTCCACCACAACGCAGAATTTCCATTGTGTCTTCCAAGCCACCATGCCAAATATTGGACACTCCACCAAGATGCCAACCACACTCCCCTCATCTGCCTGGTGAGTATGAATAAAATAAACAAAAACACATTAGTCATATGTAAATTAGACAGTTTTTGTCATTCATAAACTGGAGCCACACCAGAAACAACAATACGTACTGAAGAACACCAACCACAAAATGGCATTAAAGTGGAACGTAGATACCGGACTCCAGTATAGATATGTGTGTCCACTTCAGCCATACAGTAACATATTGTCAGGAAGATGCTGCAACACAAACAGATGGCCAAGCTTGACAAGGAGTAAAGCTGTAAACATTGTTGTGTGTTGATGTTTTTGGCTACATTGTTTACAACATGCATAATCTCAGATATGTTTTTCTAGTCTGCCATATCCCCTAAAAAGAATAAGCCGAATGGCAAACACCATGGAAATAATGCGGGGAGACAGGACACATGTAATGGACAACTTCCAACGTCTAATGGATAAACATCACAGACAACACCAAAGCTACCTAAACATTTTAGAAACAAATCAAATGCTAATTGAATCCATCAGCCGCATTATGGAAAATCACACTGCAGCAACGGGTTCACTACGGCTGGCCGGCGGTCGGGCTCCCGGCGACCAGCATACCGGCGCCGGGAGGCCGACCGCCGGCTTACAGACAGTGTGGCGAGCGCAAATGAGCCCCTTGCGGGCTCGCTGCGCTCGCCACGCTACGGGCACGGTGGCGCGCTACGCGCGCCACACTATTTTATTCTCCCTCTATGGGGGTCGTGGACCCCCACGAGGGAAAAAAAGTGTCAGTATGCCGGCTGTCGGGCTCCCGGCGCCGGTATACTGAGCGCCGGGAGCCCGACCGCCGGCATACAGAAGACCACCCGCAGCAACACATGAACTCAATGCGACACTCACTAACCTCAATCAAGCCCTCAGTTCCAGAACAACCAAGCACCAATTCTGCGACGACAACTCCGCTTATTTCGTCAATGACCGCACCACCAAGGCGCTCCACCCGAACACAGGCACATGACAGTGGTAAATTGAAATGTTCCTCCACGCAGGCATCCAAAAATAAATAAAAGTCAGGTGTTGTTGTTTCTGTTTGGAGAAACAAGAAAAAAGGAGTTAATAAGTGTATGAGGGACACTATAGATTGTCGTGTTTGCAGCTTACTACTTCAAACAGCATTATTATTTTTGCACAAAATACATTTACAGGTGTAGTTGGTATTCCCACCACTTCTTACCTGTCTTTGGGTACGGGTTTTTATGGTTATTCCATCTGTTCTTGACATTATGAGTTGCATGAATTAATGTGCATGTGCATGCAGTCTTTTACCATCTTTCCCTAACTCCAATATTATATTGTCAACAATATAACAACCTGTATACAACACAGGCATGCTCATTAACACATGACCCATACCACCTTTTATTTTTTGGGTGTGAGAAAGGTGAATTGTTTGATACATCCCGTCATTAGGACAATAACAGTATTGTTCACAGAGCAAGTGACCGAATATGGCCAAATAACAATGGCAGGTTTGTGTTTTGTGTTTTTGGCCTGCTTTGTCATTAATGTCCTGCCATGTTTGACCGTGATAAAAAGGTGTTATGGAATAATTTTTTTCGGATGGTTCAAACAAATCTCAGTTTGTATTGCAACACTGAAAGTAATGTGTGTAATAATGTATACATATTGTTTCATGTATTTTCCCTTTAAAACATGCTGCCTTTAACAAGCAATACGCAACAAAAAAATTATTTTGTTAGATACGAAGTTTGTGCCCCTTAAACACCCAGGAACACCACACATAGGGCCAGATGTATTCAGCATGGAGAAATGATAAAGCAGTGATAAGTGGAAAGTGAATACATAGCAGCCAATCAGATAGTAACTCTCATTTTCAAAACCATTCAAGATTAGCTGGTGTGTTATCACCTTCCACTTATCACTGCTTAATCACTTCTCCAGCCTTAAGCCATCTGCCCCATAATATGATGTGTACTCCAAGCAACAACACACAATACACGTGCTGTATTTGTATGCCAGTAATGCTGTGTATGTTTGTATGTATGTGTTTTGACAATTAAACATTCTGATGAAAAAACATGTTTGAGTTTGCCAAAAAACAACAACAATGGCCCTCATTCCGAGTTGATCGGTCGCAAGGCGAATTTAGCAGAGTTACACACGCTAAGCCTACGCCTACTGGGAGTGAATCTTAGCTTCTTAAAATTGCGACCGATGTATTCGCAATATTGCGATTACTAACTACTTAGCAGTTTCAGAGTAGCTCCAGACTTACTCTGCCTGTGCGATCATTTCAGTGCTTGTCGTTCCTGGTTGACGTCACAAACACACCCAGCGTTCGCCCAGGCACTCCCACCGTTTCTCCGGCCACTCCTGCGTTTTTTCCGGAAACGGTAGCGTTTTCAGCCACACGCCCCTGAAACGCCGTGTTTCCGCCCAGTAACACCCATTTCCTGTCAATCACATTACGATCGCCGGAGCGAAGAAAAAGCCGTGAGTAAAAATACTTTCTTCATAGTAAAGTTACTTGGCGCAGTCGCAGTGCGAACATTGCGCATGCGTACTAAGCGGTTTTTCACTGCGATGCGATGAAAAATACCGAGCGAACAACTCGGAATGAGGGCCAATGTATGTTACAACTTCAAAATGACGAACATTGTGATACACATATACTTACCTTAAAAATGTAGATTTATCAGTTCTTGCCTTATCTGCCTTCCTACATCTGTACTCCAAGTGTCACCAGATGTATCTAACTCCTCTGTTTGCTGACTGTTTTCTTCATCCTCATCAACATGTGGCAGATGTTGTTGCAAACACATGTTATGAAGAAAACAGCAGCAGAACACAATCCTGGTCACCTTTAAGGGACTATGCAACAAAAGGCCTGCATACTTATCCAGACACTGAAACCTAGATTTCAGCACACCAAAACATCTTTCTATCACATTCCGCATGGACTTATGTGCATTATTGTAACTGTGTTCAGTAGGGAAATCAGGGCAGGACAATGGAGTCAGAAACCAAGAGAAACAGCCATATCCCCCATCACCTGAAAGACAGATACAGTAACGTGTGTAAAGTACATATACAGCAACACATAGCTAACAGAGTGGATTTCGTCCTAGTATACAATGTACAACACATATCAAGTCACATACCCAGCAGCCATCCATCTGGCATTTGACCGTCCTCAAATTTATCAAAGAGGTATAACTGACTGAGGATGAAGGAGTCATGGCAGCCACCAGGGTAACCAGCCACAACACTCATGATTTTGAGCTTTGCATCACAAACCACCTGGACGTTTGTAGAGTGCTCAAGATGACGATTTGTATATATATATATATATATATATATATATATATATGTTGCCTGCCCCTAGGTGGTCTGAGCTCAACGTGTGTGCAATCTATGGCTCCCAGGACATTGGGCATGCCAGCAAGCACATGGAAAGCTACCCTGACGGCATGCCACTGAGACTCCTGGGTAGGGAAGCAGATAGAGGCATCGATGTGGGGCTGCAAAGCATCCAACACCTGTCTGTATATTTTTAAAAAAAGGAGGGTAGTGAGATAAAATAAAATCACATCATCACTGTGTACTGACATTACTACCGCAACAAACTAACAGATGAGGATGTAAGGTATACGTCACCTGGGTTAGTATTCTGGAAAAGGAGGGCTGTGAGATCCCAATGACATCGCCAGACACAGCCTGAAAGCTGCCAGTAGCCATAAAGTGCAACACAGCCAGGAGTTTGTGCAGGCCTGGGACAGGGCGAGAGCATGCAGTCTCATGGTATAGGTCCAGTTTGACAAGGTCATACAGACGGAAAATGTTAGCTTGATTTAGCCGGAACATCTGTATTACCTTGTCATCGGCCAATACGTTTAAGTTTAAATGCCCCCTTAAAAAACAAGGCCTGCGCAGCCTCCACGGCACCTGTACAACCTGCTGACCATGTTCAGTTTCCTGGCCCTGGTTTCTTCCAGGCTGTTATCACAGTCTCAGGAATCCCACAGCATAAACCACTTTCACATCGCAAGAATAACCCATGTTATTGCCGGGTTATTGCCAAGTTGACCCGGGTCGTTGTCCAGTGTGAATGCCTATAACCCGGGATATTCAACCCGGGTCCCAGAAAAAAGTGCTGATTGGCTGTTTATGTGTCTGCTCAGAGCAGTCCTCAGCCCCTCCTTTTATTTTCTTGGAAACCTCATCAATGTGAGCCAGAAAAGTCCATTTTAAATCACATCACATTGTTTAACATGGGTGACCCGGGTTCAGTGTAAAAGGCAACAACCCGGGAATAACCCGGGTCGAAACTGCAATGTGAAAGGGTCTGAGCCTGCTCAGACTCGGACCTGGGTTTGTGATCTGAAAGCGTTATCAGGAGTTTAAAATGGCCTTTCAGTGAATAGCACTGTTTTTAAGCTGGCTATTTCCTTTATATGTAGGATCTGATCACTAGTACCCCTTTCACATCGCAAACCCGGGTCAGATCCGGGATTTGAACACGGCTCCAACTCGGGTAAGAGACGCTCACATCGCAATACTGACCTGGGTTATTCCCGGATTATTGCCGTGTTGCTGCCTTTTTGCTCAACCCGGGTCACCCATGTTAAAACCAGTGTGATGTCATTTTAAAAGAACTTGATGGGTTCCCAGTTTTTGGCCATTTAACTTCTGTGCCCATGTTCAACTGATTGTGTGTTACACTTTTTTTGTTGTTGAAAAATTACATTTCAGTAGCAGGTGTGACACCTTTTTACTTTATACAAAACAAGAACTGTATATACCAAATAACAATACCAT
Organism: Pseudophryne corroboree; assembly: GCF_028390025.1. Taxonomy (NCBI): domain Eukaryota; kingdom Metazoa; phylum Chordata; class Amphibia; order Anura; family Myobatrachidae; genus Pseudophryne; species Pseudophryne corroboree. Next base: position 715,868,333 of record NC_086447.1, read on the forward strand.
GTTAATATATAGCATATTATAAATGTTTTAACGTTTTTCTAAAATAGAATAATAATAACAACAGCAACAACAAGTCAGCAAATACTCTGGTAATATAAATAATTAAAAGCCAAGGAGATTAAGGTAAATCTTGATACATCGGAGCATTAGGGTCCACCGGCCTCTGTGTGGGGGGTGGTTGGGGATGAATAAATTCATACGGTGCTGGGTACACCGGTGCATTAGGATCTACCGGCCCCTGTGTAAGGGGTGGTTGGGGATGACTATACTCATACGGTGCTGGGTACACCGGTGCATTAGGATCTACCGGCCCCTGTGTAAGGAGTGGTTGGGGATGACTATACTCATACGGTGCTGGGTACACCGGTGCATTAGGATCTACCGGCCTCTGTGTAGGGGGTGGTTGGGGATGACTATACTCATACGGTGCTGGGTACGGTGCAGGATTGAAATGGGGATATGAGTGACTACATTGGGGAGGCATATTATGTGGGTGCCCTAAGCGTTGACTTTGGCTACCAAACAGAGATGTGAGAAACTCCTGGTTCTCCCTCTGTAACTCACGAATATGATCCATAAAATTGTTCTGCATGGTTTGTTCCGCTGCCAGGAAATAGTCCATGCGAGCATCTTCCCTGGCTGCCATAAGCTCAAGCTTATCCAGCAGAACAGTCGTCATGGCTTTGGCTGCCTATTCTGTCTTGTTAGGCCTCCTCCGTCTTGTTAGGCCTCCTCCTGCGTGGCGTTACAGTATATACTGTGGGTGCAAGAGATCAAAAATTTCTTAACAAATGTGAATTGCAGTGAGGCTAGAGAAAACTGCAGTGATGATAGCAAGCGGGTCTGTGGTCTCCTCCCACCTACACACTGTATACACTGCAACATTTATCATTTTTTATATTATTTTAGTTGTAATTCATCTCCAATTACTTTTGAATATTTTATTATTTGGCCACTTACTACACGTTTTCTCTGGCACGTTTTCAGATTTTGTTGAAAATATCTAATCATTAACTTACATGGTCCTCGTAAAGGCTGCATTGGGGTTGTTGCGACCACACTAGGTCCAGGTTGTATCTCATCAGCCACCTGTGTTGTAGGCAATACACCAGCTTCTTCCATCAGCAGTGGATCTTCCGCCATGGGTGTTGGCTCATCCACAAGCAATGCAGGTGATGGTGGCAGAGATGACCGTGCCTCTGGGGTGACTACAAGAGGGAGGGGTTCTGCAGCACAGGCATGGCTAGTTTCAGCGGCAGCCAGACTGGATGACAATGTCACAGGGTTGCTTAATGCGGTATGGATAAATGCATGGGCACACAACTCTAAATACTGCCAATCCATGCGGGCAGCACCACTGTGGTTCCTATTGTTGTCTTTAATCTTGTGAAATTGTTTCTTGAGTGCCTTCAACTTATTGACCACCTGCTGTTGGGACCTAATAAAGCCTGATGCCGCAAGCATTTTAGTGATGTTGCGGTATGTTATCGCATCCCTGACTGTACCCGTTATCTGCCGACGTATTTCTTTCTCACCCCTGATCCGTAGCAACTCCCTGACTTCCTCATCACTCCAGTTTGCCATGGCTAATGAGGTCCAAAGGAGTGTAGAACTGGTCCACAGGAGTGCAGAACTGGTCCAAAGGAGTGCAGAACTGTGTAGATTGCTTTAAAACATGTGTGCTCACAGTGAAGTACTGTAAACAAACCTCAGCTGACTAGAAACAACCAATCAGCGCTATTTCTTCATAGGTGGGCCGAATATCCCAGGCCTGTACCATTTTAGTGCACAATAATCTGGGTCCGACCCGTGTTCAACCCAGGAAGAAATACCAGGTTGGACGTCCCGGGATATTCAGACTGGCGCTTTCACACCGCACCTCTACCCGGGTCGACTCGGCAGCAACCCAATAAAAAGCCGGGTTATTTTGGCGATGTGAAAGGGGTATAGGAGCCCGGAAAAGGTCCTGTCAGTGAAGGGGAAATAGTTTTCTTTGTAGAAATCTGGGTATTTCCCCTTCATATGCAGGACCTGATCATTAGAGGGCTAAAAGGTCTTCACAGCGAAAAGGAAATAACATTGTGCAGAGCTGAGATTAGATCTCCTTAATATGCAGGCCCTGACCACTAGGGGGCTTAAAAGGTCCTTTCAGTGAATAGCATTGTTTATGTAAAGCTGCCTATTTCCCCTTCTTATGTAGGATCTGACCACTAGAGGGCAAAAAGGTCCCATAAGGACCAGGTTCTCGATGCAAAGGGGAATTAGGCTCACCAATCTAGGCCTCTATTAAAATGTCTCCCTAATTGTGTGATAGTAATCAGGCAGGACGCCATAGTTTGCCTACCACTGACAAAATGGCTGCAGATATAAGGACAGATACAGTGTCCTTGTACTTGTCCATCCCCACGTCATAGGATATATATGGAAGCGAATAAGGTGCTATTATTGGTCCCTAGTGGGGGGTGTCCTGAGATGATGTCTCGGTTATTTATTTGCATAATGAAGCACTGAGAGACATCATGTTTGTGTCTGTGCATGCATGCTGTGATAGCAGAGTCTCTTCAAGGCATTACCTGCATTTTACTTTTACATGTTTCCGCAGCACTGAAATTCAGAGTAATGCTGGAAGCAGCGCACAAGCACTGATTGGATAATGACCTACAGGATCCTGTATTTAATCACTGGGAGACAGGTGTTAGGTGTGTAAAGTACAGTAGTGGTGGGCGATAATGACTTCTAGAAAGAAAACAGCAAAAGGAGAGCAGGTCAGGGGTAGCATGATTACATCTTACTGTGGCTTTGGTACTTGTGTTTTCTAATTATTTTAAGTTTAATCCATCATCTGTACTATGTGGGTGGGGTTGATTCACCTAGCTGTGAGTTGCTGCTGCAGCGGCGTGTAAATGTCGCCCCAACGGCATCTTATCTCCATTATGGATAGCCCAATCTTAGATATTTGTACGCAGGGCCATAGAATCTGGAGCTACCAAATGCGGTATATGCCCCACATACAGATATGTCCTTACACATCTTTGCTGCAGTCATGCCAAACAGCCCCACTTGGCACGCCAAGTCGTATGAGAATCTTCTAGGTTCGGGCATCTTATTTTCCAAATATGTGTCTCAGTCTAGGACGCACAAGGAGAATGAGCTGATTAATTTGATATGACACTTGTATATCTGGGTGTGACCTAGTCTCTGAATCTGTACACAAAGTGCTACAATGTTGCAGCACAGCTTTTATCCAATACAAGTTCTGTTCCGTATACAGACTCAGTCACACACAATATATAATTGTAATATATCAAATTAGGCAGCACAGTCTCCTCATGCATCCTAGTCGCATTGCATTGCGACTAAGATGCATTTTTGGGAAGAAAAAAAAGCCCCAACATTAGCAGAGTTGCACAGGACCTGGCGGCTCACTCACACCAGGCATCGCACTACGCATGGCTTATTGAGGATAGATGTGGGCGGAGGCATCTGTATATGCATGGACTCTAACTGTATCTACTCCTTGGGGTTTATTTAGGAAGTGTTGGGTGTAAGATCAGATGCTTCGTGTTTATGCCTGAAATGTAAAAAGGCAATGAATTTCCTAGAAAATATGTTTAGTAAAATGTTAAATAAACCCCCTTGTCTCTATATAGTGATCCTTACTCTAAATGGAAATTCAAAATTCAAGCCCAGAAATTCACAAAATAAGGCTGCAAACCCCTGAGGGATCCCACGCACTCACAGGTTCTCGAACTTAATCCTCAGGACCCCGAACAGTTCATGTTTTCCAGGTCTCCTCACAGAATAACAGGTGAAATACTGTACTTAGCTACACCTATGGATCTTTTAAAATGTGTCAGTGAGTAATGGATACACCAGTGCACCTGCTAGGTACATCTGAAGTAGATCTTCATGCTTGTTCATTCTGATGAGGGGCAGTTGTTAAATAAGATCTCATTTGTATAAGCGCAAGCCATTGCGCTGGAGACCTATGTAAATAACTCAGTCACTATGAGGGATATCCAGTTACCGACGGATATTAGCCCCGATAAGCTGGCACGAGCATCGGCTGATCAGGTTTTGTATTACTGCACCGGGTGTCAGCTTCCGGTGCAGACAGGGTAAAGCTGCACCTCCGGCTCCCCGGTCACATGACCTCTCTCCCATCATGTGACTACTGCTGGGGGAAGAGGGTCACGGTGCTGCTCTGGCAGCACTGTGACCCCCAGCGGGATGAGTACTGGCTCCGGGTGCCCTCGCTGCATTCTCAGCCTGCTGCGGCGGGCATGGGACACTGATGGGTGGCTGCAGCTTATCTGGGATTTTGAGGCAGGTGAAACCAAATCCCCAGAAACAGCCCCATTTTCAAGCGAAAACGGGTCTATTTCTCACAAAACACAGGTTTCACTGTTTTAGGGGTTATCCTAATTGGATAGCCTGTAAAAAAATGATGGTGAAACATCGGAAAAAAGGGCGAAAAATGACCCAATGTTTTATCTTCTCTAATAGGATACCGTCCTCTGCCTCTAGGAATGAAGATAGTGGAGAGTGAAAGACAAAATGGTCAGCGAAGTGCCAGATAAAATCATCGGGGCTGGACCCTCGTAACAGACAGGGCCCTTTATAGAACGCCCACTCCTGCAAACAAATACGCACTGACTTTTGCCCCGTTGTTTAAAACCCCATTCACATAGCTGTAACAGAATAACAAGTTCTGGCTATTTAACAGCAAAATCAGATAATCACATATCATATTTAAACTAGGCATTTAGTAAAAACCAATTTATTAAGTTGTAGCATAGTTTAACCTGACATTGGATACAAGATACAAACAGATTATATATCAAATGAATATGTTCTTGTCATATACACATCGCACATATAATCCAGTATCGACCTGGTACTTTGCTGAGTCAACACGGGTCACTGTGCGGTGTGAAAGGGTCCCTTCAGAAATCCTGTGTCGCCTGACCTGGTAATTCAACCTGGGTTATAAGAAGGGTTATTCCCGGGTTGAATACCGGGTCAGGGGCAGTGTGAATGGGTTGCCACGTCGATGCGACCAGGGACCCGTTCACTACAAAGGGAGAGGCGGTGCGGAGATGAGCGCATATCCCAGCGCCGTCTCCGCCCCCGACTGCCTTCTCAGTGGTGTCATTGGCTTTAATGAACAGATGCATTGGGTTGTTTGATTTTTTATTTATAAATATTCAGCTCACAAAATATCTGCCTCCATTTTCTGTAGGTGACGGGTCATCTCTATTCATAGTAGATGCACATGGTTAATTGAAGACATTAAAAAAAAAAAACACGACAAGCACGTCTGGCATCATAACAGGGTGTATATAGCAATCTGTATTTATTTATTTCTTTAGTGGTCCCATTCTTTAATCAATCTTCTGGTTTTCTGCAGTTTTATGAAAACCAAGTTGTAATTAAAATAAGAATTTACTTACCGATAATTCTATTTCTCGTAGTCCGTAGTGGATGCTGGGGACTCCGTCAGGACCATGGGGAATAGCGGCTCCGCAGGAGACAGGGCACAAAAGTAAAAGCTTTAGGATCAGGTGGTGTGCACTGGCTCCTCCCCCTATGACCCTCCTCCAAGCCTCAGTTAGGATACTGTGCCCGGACGAGCGTACACAATAAGGAAGGATTTTGAATCCCGGGTAAGACTCATACCAGCCACACCAATCACACTGTACAACCTGTGATCTGAACCCAGTTAACAGCATGATAACAGCGGAGCCTCTGAAAAGATGGCTCACAACAATAATAACCCGATTTTTGTAACAATAACTATGTACAAGTATTGCAGACAATCCGCACTTGGGATGGGCGCCCAGCATCCACTACGGACTACGAGAAATAGAATTATCGGTAAGTAAATTCTTATTTTCTCTGACGTCCTAAGTGGATGCTGGGGACTCCGTCAGGACCATGGGGATTATACCAAAGCTCCCAAACGGGCGGGAGAGTGCGGATGACTCTGCAGCACCGAGTGAGAGAACTCCAGGTCCTCCTCAGCCAGGGTGTGCCCCTGACCAAGTAGCAGCTCGGCAAAGTTGTAAAGCCGAGACCCCGAGGGCAGCCGCCCAAGATGAGCCCACCTTCCTTGTGGAATGGGCATTTACATATTTTGGCTGTGGCAGGCCTGCCACAGAATGTGCAAGCTGAATTGTACTACACATCCAACTAGCAATCGTCTGCTTAGAAGCAAGAGCACCCAGTTTGTTGGGTGCATACAGGATAACAGCAAGTCAGTTTTCCTGACTCCAGCCGTCCTGGAAACCTATATTTTCAGGGCCCTGACAACATCTAGCAACTTGGAGTCCTCCAAGTCCCTAGTAGCCGCAGGTACCACAATAAGCTGGTTCAGGTGAAACACTGACACCACCTTAGGGAGAAACTGGGGACGAGTCCGCAGCTCTGCCCTGTCCGAATGGACAATCAGATATGGGCTTTTGTGAGACAAAGCCGCCAATTCTGACACTCGCCTGGCTGAGGCCAGGGCCAACATCATGGTCACTTTCCATGTGAGATATTTCAAATCCACAGATTTGAGCGGTTTAAACCAATGTGATTTGAGGAATCCCAGAACTACGTTGAGATCCCACAGTGCCACTGGAGGCACAAAAGGGGGTTGTATATGCAGTACTCCCTTGACAAACTTCTGGACTTCAGGAACTGAAGCCAATTCTTTCTGGAAGAAAATCGACAGGGCCGAAATTTGAACCTTAATGGACCCCAATTTGAGGCCCATAGACACTCCTGTTTGCAGGAAATGCAGGAATCGACCGAGTTGAAATTTCTTCGTGGGGCCTTCCTGGCCTCACACCACACAACATATTTTCGCCACATGTGGTGATAATGTTGTGCGGTCACCTCCTTCCTGGCTTTGACCAGGGTAGGAATGACCTCTTCCGGAATGCCTTTTTCCCTTAGGATCCGGCGTTCAACCGCCATGCCGTCAAACGCAGCCGCGGTAAGTCTTGGAACAGACATGGTACTTGCTGAAGCAAGTCCCTTCTTAGCGGCAGAGGCCATGAGTCCTCTGTGAGCATCTCTTGAAGTTCCGGGTACCAAGTCCTTCTTGGCCAATCCGGAGCCACGAGTATAGTTCTTACTCCTCTACGTCTTATAATTCTCAGTACCTTAGGTATGAGAAGCAGAGGAGGGAACACATACACCGACTGGTACACCCACGGTGTTACCAGAACGTCCACAGCTATTGCCTGAGGGTCTCTTGACCTGGCGCAATACCTGTCCAGTTTTTTGTTCAGGCGGGACGCCATCATGTCCACCTTTGGTCTTTCCCAACGGTTCACAATCATGTGGAAGACTTCCCGATGAAGTCCCCACTCTCCCGGGTGGAGGTCGTGCTGAGGAAGTCTGCTTCCCAGTTGTCCACTCCCGGAATGAACACTGCTGACAGTGCTATCACATGATTTTCCGCCCAGCGAAGAATCCTTGCAGTTTCTGCCATTGCCCTCCTGCTTCTTGTGCCGCCCTGTCTGTTTACGTGGGCGACTGCCGTGATGTTGTCCCACTGGATCAATACCGGCTGACCTTGAAGCAGAGGTCTTGCTAAGCTTAGAGCATTGTAAATTGCTCTTAGCTCCAGTATATTTATGTGGAGAGAAATCTCCAGACTTGATCACACTCCCTGGAAATTTTTTCCTTGTGTGACTGCTCCCCAGCCTTTCAGGCTGGCATCCGTGGTCACCAGGACCCAGTCCTGAATGCCGAATCTGTGGCCCTTTAGTAGATGAGCACTCTGCAGCCACCACAGAAGAGACACCCTTGTCCTTAGAGACAGGGTTATCCGCTGATGCATCTGAAGATGCGATCCGGACCATTTTTCCAGCAGATCCCACTGAAAAGTTCTTGCGTGAAATCTGCCGAATGGAATCGCTTCGTAAGAAGCCACCATTTTTCCCAGGACCCTTGTGCAATGATGCACTGACACTTTTCCTGGTTTTAGGAGGTTCCTGACTAGCTCGGATAACTCCCTGGCTTTCTCCTCCGGGAGAAACACCTTTTTCTGGACTGTGTCCAGAATCATCCCTAGGAACAGCAGACGTGTCGTCGGAGACCGCTGCGATTTTGGAATATTTAGAATCCACCCGTGCTGTCGTAGAACTACTTGAGATAGTGCTACTCCGACCTCCAACTGTTCTCTGGACCTTGCCCTTATCAGGAGATCGTCCAAGTAAGGGATAATTAAGACGCCTTTTCTTTGAAGAAGAATCATCATTTCGGCCATTACCTTGGTAAAGACCCGGGGTGCCGTGGACAATCCAAACGGCAGCGTCTGAAACTGATAGTGACAGTTTTGTACCACGAACCTGAGGTACCCTTGGTGAGAAGGGCAGATTGGGACATGGAGGTAAGCATCCTTGATGTCCAGGGACACCATATAGTCCCCTTCTTCCTGGTTCGCTATCACTGCTCTGAGTGACTCCATCTTGATTTGAACCTTTGTATGTAAGTGTTCAAATATTTCAGATTTAGAATAGGTCTCACCGAGCCGTCTGGCTTCAGTACCACAATATAGTGTGGAATAATACCCCTTTCCTTGTTGTAGGAGGGGTACTTTGATTATCACCTGCTGGGAATACAGCTTGTGAATTGTTTCCAATACTGCCTCCCTGTCGAAGGGAGACGTTGGTAAAGCAGACTTCAGGAACCTGCGAGGGGGAGACGTCTCGAATTTCCAATCTGTACCCCTGGGATACTACTTGTAGGATCCAGGGGTCCACTTGCGAGTGAGCCCACTGCGCGCTGAAACTCTTGAGACGACCCCCCACCGCACCTGAGTCCGCTTGTACGGCCCCAGCGTCATGCTGAGGACTTGGCAAAAGCGGTGGAGGGCTTCTGTTCCTGGGAATGGGCTGCCTGCTGCAGTCTTCTTCCCTTTCCTCTATCCCTGGGCAGATATGACTGGCCTTTTGCCTGCTTGCCCTTATGGGGACGAAAGGACTGAGGCTGAAAAGACGGTGTCTTTTTCTGCTGAGATGTGACTTGGGGTAAAAAAGGTGGATTTTCCAGCTGTTGCCGTGGCCACCAGGTCCGATGGACCGACCCCAAATAACTCCTCCCCTTTATACGGCAATACTTCCATGTGCCGTTTGGAATCTGCATCACCTGACCACTGTCGTGTCCATAAACATCTTCTGGCAGATATGGACATCGCACTTACTCTTGATGCCAGAGTGCAAATATCCCTCTGTGCATCTCGCATATATAGAAATGCATCCTTTAAATGCTCTATAGTCAATAAAATACTGTCCCTGTCAAGGGTATCAATATTTTCAGTCAGGGAATCCGACCAAGCCACCCCAGCGCTGCACATCCAGGCTGAGGCGATCGCTGGTCGCAGTATAACACCAGTATGTGTGTATATACTTTTTTGGATATTTTCCAGCCTCCTATCAGCTGGCTCCTTGAGGGCGGCCGTATCTGGAGACGGTAACGCCACTTGTTTTGATAAGCGTGTGAGCGCCTTATCCACCCTAAGGGGTGTTTCCCAACGTGCCCTAACTTCTGGCGGGAAAGGGTATAACGCCAATAATTTTCTATCGGGGGAAACCCACGCATCATCACACACTTCATTTAATTTATCTGATTCAGGAAAAACTACAGGTAGTTTTTTTCACACCCCACATTATACCCTCTTTTGTGGTACTTGTAGTATCAGAAATATGTAACACCTCCTTCATTGCCCTTAACATGTAACGTGTGGCCCAAATGGAAAATACGTTTGTTTCTTCACCGTCGACACTGGAGTCAGTGTCCGTGTCGACCGACTGAGGAAAATGGGCGTTTTAAAGCCCCTGACGGTGTTTGAGACGCCTGGACAGGTACTAATTGGTTTGCCGGCCGTCTCATGTCGTCAACCGACCTTGCAGCGTGTTGACATTATCACGTAATTCCCTAAATAAGCCATCCATTCCGGTGTCGACTCCCTAGAGAGTGACATCACCATTACAGGCAATTGCTCCGCCTCCTCACCAACATCGTCCTCATACATGTCGACACACACGTACCGACACACAGCACACACACAGGGAATGCTCTGATAGAGGACAGGACCCCACTAGCCCTTTGGGGAGACAGAGGGAGAGTTTGCCAGCACACACCAAAACGCTATATTATACAGGGACAACCTTATATAAGTGTTTTCCCTTATAGCATCTTAATATATAATAATATCGCCAAATAAGTGCCCCCCCTCTCTGTTTTAACCCTGTTTCTGTAGTGCAGTGTAGGGGAGAGCCTGGGAGCCTTCCTAGCAGCGGAGCTGTGTAGGAAAATGGCGCTGTGTGCTGAGGAGAATAGGCCCCGCCCCCTTTTCGGTGGGCTTCTTCTCCCGTTTTTCTGACAACCTGGCAGGGGTTAAATACATCCATATAGCCCCAGGGGCTATATGTGATGTATTTTTAGCCAGCATAGGTACTTTCATTGCTGCCCAGGGCGCCCCCCCAAGCGCCCTGCACCCTCAGTGACCGTTGGTGTGAAGTGTGCTGAGAGCAATGGCGCACAGCTGCAGTGCTGTGCGCTACCTCATGAAGACTGAGAAGTCTTCAGCCGCCGATTTCTGGACCTCTTCTCTCTTCAGCATCTGCAAGGGGGTCGGCGGCGCGGCTCCGGTGACCCATCCAGGCTGTACCTGTGATCGTCCCTCTGGAGCTAGTGTCCAGTAGCCTAAGAAGCCAATCCATCCTGCACGCAGGTGAGTTCACTTCTTCTCCCCTAAGTCCCTCGTTGCAGTGAGCCTGTTGCCAGCAGGACTCACTGAAAATAAAAAAACCTAACAAAACTTTTACTCTAAGCAGCTCTTTAGGAGAGCCACCTAGATTGCACCCTTCTCGGCCGGGCACAAAAACCTAACAGAGGCTTGGAGGAGGGTCATAGGGGGAGGAGCCAGTGCACACCACCTGATCCTAAAGCTTTTACTTTTGTGCCCTGTCTCCTGCGGAGCCGCTATTCCCCATGGTCCTGACGGAGTCCCCAGCATCCACTTAGGACGTCAGAGAAATTAGAGATTTTATTTGAAGTTATACCCCTTTCACAAGTAAAACAGTTATGTGCCAAAAGACCTTAAATGACACATAGACAATGAAAATAAAGGTGTTGTTGCTATCTCTCACTTTATGTATCAAAGTTACTTTTGGTTATTATGGCTGCTGCATAATTGCACTTTATTTGTAAAAAATTTTTTTTTTTTTTTAAATGCTACCATTTTGGCTTATGTAACATTACGTTTGGTGCTTTACTCTAAAGCTGGGTACACACTAGAGCGACGGGCATTCGTTCCAACATCAAATGTCCTTGAGCCCAGTGGAACGACTTTAATGAAGGATGGAACATCATGTTCCTTCCTGCATTAGCACAAACAAGGTCGCTAGCGGTATCACTAGGTTTGATGTGCTGCACATCAAACCTAGTGTCCTTCGGTAACGACCACGGGAGCGTGCAATCACCCATACACACTGAGCGATGTAGTCGATTTGAGGTTACGAAACCACAAATCAGCCCAACATCGCTCCAGTGTGTACCCAGCTTATAAGTGAATGAGATTTGCCAAAGCTTATGTCCAATTGACTGCTAAGTTATGGCTAATTTATCTTTACACCGTGTTATTAAATAAGCCTTCATTGTCAGTTGGCTGAAAATCATACCTAGAAATAAAAACACAACAACAAATTGTCCACAATACAATTCAGACATGGCCAATAAAAACAGACAGTGAGGGGCGCAGCAACATACTTGGAATGTGCATTCAATGGGAATGAAAAAAACCCAATACATTAATAAAACAAGTAAATGCACGGTAGGTCTGTCTGACCTGTTCACATTGATGGCTTATTTAAATGGTCCATAGAAAGCATTTATTTTTGCTAAAAAGTCTTGGAATGTACTGGCGTTCCCACTCCCAGGACCCCCCCTACACCTGTGGCTGTATGAGGTTTCATGGTTCATAGCGTGGAATGTTAAAGGCTTGCATATGCAGGTTGATGATGTTCCTGGTCCACTCTGCTGCATCAAAAACTGGAACCTGGAGAAGATTACATTCAAATACCAAGATGTGGCATGGTGGTTCTGCAGGCATGACTAAGTGGGGGTCCCAGTATTGCAACATAGCAGTTGTACTAGTTGGGGGTTTTGGGAGGAGGAACTTATAGCAAAAATAAACACTTCCACGGAAAAAGGAAACAAAGAAGTATGGCTCAGATAATGTCAGTATCTCTTTTAAACCTGTATACTACTGATGACCGCATAGCATCTGTAAAATAGTCATCCATGGAATTTGACTATTACACCCTTGCAGAGCAGATATTACAGATTCAAATTTGCAACACAAGTCCAGCAGCGGAGATATTATCTCCCCCACCTGCCGTTTGGAAAACTTCAGTACAAACCAAGACAGGTGCTAGACAAATCTCATAGGTCTCCTCTTCCCAGCAGGACACAGGGCGACTTTCCTTTAAAGGTATCCTCTGACTGCCCACTTCTCTGCTGATTGAGAAAGAGTCATCCATGATGAGTTTGGCCTTCCGGGTGTCAATCCGAGCAGAGCCGCACACGTGCCTGTTGGCTGTGAGTGAAGCCTTGGCAGTAGCGGACATTGTGTTTTTCCATATGGATCCTTTGGTCACCATCATGGCTTGAAATGCCAAAGTGTGGACATGTAGCCTGGTCAGCTGTCTTTGACCCTCTCTAAGCTCTTGGGATCTGAGTAGCGTATAAAGCTCACGCATTTGGTCAAGAATGGAGGCCACTCGAGGGTATGGGTCTGATAAGACTGTGATGTTTCCCCCTTTAATTAGACTAAGCAAATTGGGAAGCTCCTGTTCATTCATGCCTAAGGAGTCAGCGTAAGGTATGACATATTCTAGTAAGTCCTTCATCAGGCTCTGTTCCACAAAAGAGGCCATCTCAAAGTGGGAGCCTATCTTATTATCCATAGACAGCATCATTTCTTGAAGTACCATCAACCTGGCTTCACGCTGACCTGTATAAATAATCACAGAGAAATTACAGCTACAAGATCAGTAAACACTGTTGAAGCATTTTGAAATCTTACTTAAACTTCTTACAGTATCTGCCCAACATTATACTTTCCTATATATTTCTCTAAAAAGTTCCTTTACTTGGAGAACAATGTTCACAGATTCCGCCCCAAGTCACTAAGCATGCATACTGTAATTCACCATACTAGAGTTATCTATAAAGTAGCAGCAAGTCCATACTAGCTTACTGTGTAGTTCTTCAGTCATTTAGTCTATATTGCCATTAAGGCGCCAGAAAGAAATTCACTATGTTCTATAGATGGAGACAGCCATTTTGGATGTATTATCATGCATAAACTTGTGATTGGACGCTTCATATGGTATTATTACCTAGAATTTAAAAGTTGTGGTCTATATATATTTACATGCGTACAAATGAATTGTTAATAAACTAAAAACTCCATAGAATTGAGTTTATTTTTATTTTACTTTAACCAAGTCTTATTACAGTCAACAATAACCCAGCAATTTTTCATCACAGGGTTATAGGAGAGATTGCCAATGGCAGGATCCCAGGAAGGTAACAGGGTACCAGGAGGCAAGGAACAGAATCAGGAGGGCGACCGAGTGGCGGAATGTTTGTAGGCCTTTAGAGTCCCAGAAGAGTGTTGCTATTTATTCCTACCACGCTGGTATTCGGATCATCAAAAGCACTTAGGGGTCTATGTACTAAGCCTTGGAGACAAAGTGGATGGAGAAAAAGTACCAACCAACCAGCTCCTAACTGTCATCTTTCAAACATGGCAGTTAGGAACTGATTGGCTGGTACTTTATCTCCGCCTACTTTATCTCTTTCCAAGGCTTAGTACATTCTGATAGTGGGTGAATGAAGACAGACATAATAGGTCATTCAATGGGGAGGAATTCATTGGCAAATTAATGGAACTGGTTTAGCTCTGTTAATATGACAGCGGTTCAACAGCAGCGTACGTGCATGGAAGCAACATGGTGAAGAATTTGTCTTTTTCTGCCTAAATCCCAAGCTCGGTTTAAGCCATTAAGGACTCCTCTGCTCATGCTGCCGTGTGCCAGTATTGCAGGTCTCCATGGGGCCACCACTTCCACTAGTATTTCCTTAATGTTTTACTGCAGTAGTATATACAGTTAATGGGGTTTGGCATTATGACCGAGAAGGAATGCTGGATGCACACAGCAGGAATTACAGAAATGGTCAAACTGATATTTCTATCTCTCATCCTCATCCTGTCTGGAATTATAATTTTATGAAGCCATTCCAAGTAACTAACAGGCATGGCATAGCCTGGGCATAAACTTTATATTACAATAAGATCATGAGCTTAGACACATTACAGACTTATAAAATTGGTGGTAGACATATGTAACTGCAGGGCCAGACTGGCCATCTGGCAAATACCAGAAGGGCCGATGGCCTATTGGGCTAAACAGAAAGCCGGGCTGGCCACACGCAGTCCAGCCTTCTGCCTCTCTTTTGCCCTCCCATCCGTGTGTGTTACTAAGATAGATGGGGGGAGTGCTGCGAGGCCAGGCCCCTCCTACTTGTGGTACGCCCCTGTGACCGTGGCTGCACCCCCCTTGACATACGAGCGCGTGCACACACACACTCCAGGGCTGTAAAGCAGCCCCAGTCCGTCACTGGTAACTGCTCTCTGTACAAGTAATACACACAGTTCTCATACTGTAATTTAAGGTATTGCTCTCACCTGGCTTGAAGGGGAAACTATCCATCATTTGTAAGCCTCCAATCACAAGAAGATCTGGTTCAAAGCTTTCCAGCTGCGATTTAAAATCTTCCAGGGAATCAATCATGGGATTGTGCATATCACTGTGCACGATGTACCTGGTAAAAACAGAATAGTGTTAATAAGGCCATATATAGGATTAGATTAGATTCCCAGTACACTGCATTGGCCTAATGATACTGTATGTCAGGGGTGGGGAACCTTTGGCCCTCCAGCTGTTCTTGAACTACACACCCCACCATGCCCTGCAAAAGTTTTAGCATGGCCAAATAGCAAAACTGTAGCAAGGCATGCTGGTATGTGTAGTTCAACAACAGCTGGAGGGCCAAAGGTTCCCCACCCCTGCTGTATGTGATCACAAGCTGTGATATCAGCGAGTATGATGGACAATAACAGGCAGAGGAAAAGTTGAGCAGAGTTGGAATTTGACCACGATCGGCCTCCACAGCTGCACTAATAGGTCCCAGTAGAAAGTGGAAGTATATGTATGCTCTTTGCCCAAACCAGGAACTCTTGGATCTCATCCAATTCAAGGTGATGATGATGTCCAAGTGGAGCAACAAGACCTGAACATATCTGCCCACCTTTAGCTCAATGTTCTGAAAATATAAGTTTCAAATAGTCTGTCTTTTGGCTAGTATAGATACACACACTGCCATAGCATAGTCGATCATTTGTCCACTGAGCAAGCAGTGCATCTATATGGACTAGCAACCACTTTACATGCTTTTGCAATTAGAAAGCCTACACCGTTTTCAATCTCATTTATCCAGAGCTATTTGCTAGCTAATGATGTGTCTCTGACATCCATGCCAAATTCACCTTATCCTACTTCATAATACATAGTCAATTTAAGAAATCTACTTTACTATAGCTCTGTCCAAATGTAACTTAACAATTACCCTCTCCTAGAGTCACAGGTCTGCTAAAGACAATATTGAGTAACCTGGCCTGACCAGCATTCTACACGTAACCTGCCTTATACATTATGGGATGTAAATGAATTAATATGAAGCCACACATATGCAGAAGCTCCAGTTTTCAAAAGATACTGCTTGCTAATGAAAGCAGGTGCGGGGCTTGGGTGCAGATTTTTCTCTTGCTCAAATGGCCCTTCCTGTCTTATAACATGGAAAGGGTAGACTGTTCAGACAATCAGCACTGCTAAATCAGAGTAATGGTTTGCTACTACTCCAATTGCCAGGACCCGTTCAGCATATGTGCAGGACTGCTCCCGCATTATTGCTTGTAGTGACCCAAAACCACAGTCAACTGGGGGGCAGGGCTGAAGTCCTTTCTTTAAAGCAGGGGATGGGTTGTCCCCATTGTGTAGGCATGCCTTGGCCAGGATTTGCAACTTCCGACACAGATTTCTTAGTGACGGCAAAATGAAAATATCCAGAGACATCACAAAGATGGTGCAGCCTACAACAAGGCGTCACATTTTCAGGGGGTGACACCAAAATACTGGCTCCTCCTTAGTGACATGGAGCTGGGTGCTGCACTGTGCATTCTCATGGGGCAGCCCAGGTTCTCCTCCGGGAATGCAGGGCATGCCCCTGGAGTGATGTAACGGGGCCTTCCTGTGAGGCCAGGCCTGTCGAATTGAAGTAAACTCTGTGTAATCTAAGGCCACACCCTCCCATTGACACCACTCCCCCTTTTTGACAATGCATGCAGAAAGCGTGCGGGGGAACCATTTGCCACACCAGGTGTCACGAGCCCGGTGCCACCACTGAAAATACCGCCCATCCTCAAATGGACAAGGTTTTCTGAAATAATACATTGCTTCATCCCCAGGCACAGCAGCAGATTACAGCAACTTCCATGAAGCATCTATTACCACAAGATACTTCCTGCAGCATTAACATATTTACACACAGAAGCTGCACTCAAAGATGCTGTGTGCACTGCGCCCATCTCTGAATCAGGCCTATAGTGCACTGCTGGGGGCCCAGTGCAGGTACAGGACCAAACAATGGGCCTAATTTAGATCTGATCGCAGCAGCAAATTTGTTAGCTAATGGGCAAAACCATGTGCACTGAAGGGCGGAGGGGGGGGGGGGGGGGGGAGAGATAAAACATGTGCAGAGAGAGTTAGATTTGGGTGGGGTGTGTTCAAACTGAAATTTAATTTGCAGCGTAGAAATAAAGCAGCCAGTACTTACCCTGCACAGAAACAATACAACCCACCCAAATCTAACTCTCTCTGCATATGTTATATCTGCCCCCCCTGCAGTGCACATGGTTTTGCCCATTAGCTAACAAATTTGCTGCTGCTATCAGATCTGTATTACCCCCAATGTGTATGCTGATATAATCAATATGGGGTGCAGTACTGGCATAATCAGAAGGGTTACAGTCACTGCTGGACATAATGTGCGAGTGGTAATTTTGGGAATGGTAAATGGGACTTTCAATGTATGGATTGAGCATTTTAAAAAGAAAAGACAATTAAATTACTTACAATTAAATTATAATTACAGATGATTGCCGAAAAATGAAAGTTACAAAAAATAATAATAAACTATTTTAAAATCACACTAATGTTTAATACACCTAGCAGTCCAGTATACTATAATAAGTTGGAAGCTTTCTCCATAAATTTGGGATTCCAGTCACCTGTTGGCTCTCCGCGAGATGTGACTTCCCCACTTAGCCCCTGTTGAATATTCCATAATGAGATGTATGTCGGCATCCGTTAAGGACTCCCCAGCAACTGCAAATAAGGATCATGCACATGAACACATTAATAATATCCACAAAAATGTAACAATAAGAGAATATTTCACATTCATGCAAAACCAATTAAAACACATAAAAAAGAGAAGCAAAATCACACTAAAGTTATAAGTTTGTTAAACCATAATTTTACACAATAGGATCTCAGATTGCTATAGGAATCAACTCCTGATTCTAGTGACAAAGGGGTACATTTACTAAGCAGTGATAAGAGCGGAGAAGTGAGCCAGTGGAGAAGTTGCCCATGGCAACCAATCAGCACTGAAGTAACATCTATAATTTGCATACTATAAAATAATACAGAGCCGCTGATTGGTTGATGGAGAAATTTCTCCACTGGCTCACTTCTCCGTTCTTATCACTGCTTAGTAAATGTTCCCCTATAGACTGGAAGACAAAGTATTACAATTGTGGCTGTTTTAAAATATACTGTCTCCACTGGTTGCCATAGCAACTGTTAAACCATTGCTTTTACTCTTATAGCAGATTAGAGAAGTTTTGTTATAGTAAGAATATATCTTATTATAGTGAAGAATTGCAACACTGTTTTAAGGGAAAATTAAGTAATTATTCTAAATTTTCAAAAAACACTGTCAAAGCCTGTAAATATACATACTGTGCTCATGTTAGTGTTGTTGATTAACATACACAGTAAAATTGCTATGTTACATTTTTCAAGGGAATACAAAAATAAAATTGGTATAAAATGGCAAAAGTCTAACAACACACCAAACTTCAAGTAGTGTGGCACAGTGGATAGCACTGCTGTTTCACAGAGATGGTGTTTTAATTCAAACCGAGCCAAATCTGTACAGGGAAAATACCCAGTTTATGGCTCCAAAGCTTGTTCCCCAATGGAAGTCCACAGTCAGTCCAAAATGTCCATTTGTTTAAAAGAGTCACAGCAAGGTAACGCCAATGCGTTTCGGGACTTCACCTGTCCCTTTATCAAGGACACTGCCTCGATAAAGGGGCAGGTAAAGTCCCGAAATGCGTTGGGTTACCTTGGTGTGCCTCTTTTAAACACATGGACATCCTGGAGTGACTGTGGACTTCCATTTATTACAGCGCCATCAGAGGAAAACAATGTATTTTGGAAACTACAATATCTACCATCTCCATGTTACGTTTTTATTTCCTTCTTTAAATTCTGTACTAATAAAAGACAAAGTATCACCAGTCACAGGTGTGCATTGGCTGGAACACTGAAGTACCATTAATCATGTTTTGTGCTGGTTTAGACACAAGCTTACTAGTCATCGTGATATCTCACCTGTAATGCGGTCAGACAACACACTAAGTTCATCCTGACTCAAACGACCGCCAAGCAGAACATCACATCCTTCAGCAGCTAAGCGGTTGGCCATGACTGGAGCATTCCCACCCAGAGCCCAACGCATTTCAGAGAGCCTTTTAGAGGCACCTACAAGCTTCCTGAACAAGGTTTCATTGGACACATATCTTCTGTAAAAGAAACAAAAAATATCAAATGTAAGAAAACAAGTAAATGTTAGACGTTAACGAAAAACAATCAAATTAATATTTATTTTGTCTGCCCGCTAAATAATATAGTGAAAATGAACAATGCACTCAGAATTGTCTGCGTTAGGGGAAAGGAGCTCATCTTCCATTACGATTACAGAGCAAGACTGTGACAATCTATCTCTTCTTTCAGTTTTACCAAACTTCATACTCTTATTTTAAATAACAGAAAATAGAATACTTTAATTAATAGACTGTTGTTACTAAAAAATAAGTTTAGCTCTGTAATTGTCATTTAATAATGCCTTCAAGGCTGTACTTGTATAAGATATCTGCCATCTGATGCCCTCCCTACAAGTAGTAGAGCGGCTGGCAAAATAAGAAGTGTTATATGTCATGTATTAGATTAATAAAAGTCTTACTCTGAAGCTGCACCAGGAGGAAAAAAGTAGGCAAAGCTCTCTGCCAGCTGCGTCTCCGTCTCGATAAAGTTGTGGTGGATTGGATTGTAACTGGGCTCTATGGCTGCTTCCTGCATCAGTGCCACCCCATCTACTATTATATCAAGGCATCCTCCAAAGCCTGTGCAGGAAAGCAAGGAAAGGCGGATCAGTTATGTCTTCTGTTACAGTATTTCTCCCACGTGGAGCACTCTACAGACCATGGTGGTGTATGGGAGGTGTTTGCAAATACAAGCAGACTGACTGATGAGGGCAGTAGTTACCTGTGCCTTTGCAGAAACACATAGAAACATTAACATCATATATAGTCAGACTTAGCAATACCCACATGGAAAAGTAACGCCCACAAGCAATTTACTATTTATCAAAATGAAATACAGACATAACCATTACAGTTTCATTGTCTCAGTCATATGACAGACTCCTGCAATTTTATTTAATGATCTAGGAGTATTTAATTATAAATGCAATCTTTGATCACATATTGGTTGTTACGCTTCTTCTCTAGGGTTACACATGGCATTAGGTACTACATAGATAAATTGAAGGAATGAGAATTAGAAGATGGAAGTTTCTCAAACGCCACCGTTGCTTGAGCATAGGTGACATAGGGGCATATTCATCAGGATAAAACGGTGAAATGAGAATTTGTCTTTTTCAATTCTCATTCTTCAATTTCACAATTTTTTTTTAATATTCATCATGACCTCTCTATGACTCTCTTCTGAAAAACTGCTATTTTTGCGAAGCAGCTTTTCTGAAAGGTAATCTTTTTTACCCCGCAGTTGACGTGTCTATAAGGACTTCATCACAATGCACATGTGACCGTTGGCTTCCGTACCCCCTGCCCTTCCCCACGCCGCTAACCCGGCAGCTGTAACCCCAAACTGCTGTTGTACAGATTCCCTCCTCCCCTGCATATGCCACCTGCAAAAAGCGGCCTGCTGGGTCTCCTCTACCTGCCTGGTGTTGTGCTGCAGGCACTGTGTAGGCTACTTTAGTATGGGGAGTGTGGAAATTATCATGGCAAGGCTGTAACAAGGAGATATGAGTGGTATCTCTTTCGTTACAGCCTTGATGAATGAGACTGCCATATAAAAATGAGAAACAGGAGTGATTTAATTGTTAAAAACCCCTGTTTAGTAATGATGAATAGGCCCCTTAATTAATACCTCAGTCAATTTGATTTAACTATCTGGACTCAAGCATGGATATCCTTAAAACCTGAACTGTAATGGTGGAGTCTTGGGAACTCTACCGTAGCGGAAAGGATGTAGCAAACCTATAGAGGATAAGTGAAGGTGTTGCCCATATCAACCAATCAGAATCTAACTATCATTTTATATACTTTACTGATACAGTGGCATGGAAAAGTTTTTGCCCCTTTGTGATTACTTCTATTTTTGCATATTTTCACTCTTAAGGGGGTATCTAATTTAGAAGCCATCTGTTTTCCGACGATAAAAACGGGCTGATATCCAATTAGAGGCCGCTCTTATCAGCCCAGAACGGACCCGTGATCGTGCAATCGACATGGGATCCGGGATAAACTCCCAATCCCATGTGTTATCGCAGCTCCAGCAGCCACTTATTACAAATTATTCTTCAGGTGCCTGAGGCACCCAAAGCATAATCCCTGATAAGTGCAGCATCGGGGAAAGGAGCACGCCACATCGGGGCTAATTGCATAGCTCCCTGCTAACCTGTTAGCAGCAGTAAATTACTGCTACTAACAGCATACCCTCCTTAATTGTTTCAGATTTTCAAACAAAATTTAATATAAGACAAAGAGAGAGGTGTACTAAAGCCCCGTACACACAGGGGAGATGCGATCTAGCACACACCGCTCAGCGCGCATCTCGCTTCCCTGCTGAGCACACAGCGTGATGTGTGCTGAGCGGGGGGGGGGGGGGGGTGCTCACTTAACAGAGCAGTGAAGTGAACAATCTACTAGATTTGGCATGCATGCATGACAAATCTAGGGTCAGCTGGGCCGCACATCGCTATCGCTATGGGACATACACACAGAGAGATCCGTGCTTACTTTCTACGCAATCTAGTCGATTGCTTAGAATTTAAGCGCAGATCTCTCCGTGTGTACCCCCCTTAAGCCTTGGAGAGTGATAAAGTGGAGAGAGATGGTCACACGAATTGGTCACATCAATGCAACTAGTTAAGCATTAAATTAGGTATCATTAATATACAATTGTATTTCCATTACTATACTACTCCTGCAGGTTAAAGCAGCAATCCCACATATAGGATTTGGGCAGGGCAATCTATACCTTCTGTTTCATGTTACTGTAGGTGATTTGTATCATGATCCCTTCATTGGAATGCACAAAGTAAGATATTGGCACTGTATAAACAAAGGATGATAATACATTTGGCTGATTTGTGATGTGTAGTTATGCAACAAACAGAAAGTCGCTTGTTACCTACCTTTGTTTGGGGATGAATATTTATTGCCAACAAAACAGTCAATGGGCTACAACCCATTAATGGTGCAGTCTATGAGGCAGTGAAGCTGGAGTTGGTCAGTTCCTATAAACATCCTGTTCCAGTTCAGTAACATTTGCTCCCAAACTCACAGAAAGCCTGCTTGACTGGATTTTCTAGCTATAGATGTTTAATCTGTGTTTACACAGATCTCAGTGACCTTGTGCTAGCTCAGCACTATTAGGGTGTGAAATGCTGCTAGCGATATCACTTTCATGAATGGTTGCCTCTAGCAGAACCCTTTACATGCAATCACCTGATCTGTTGTATTCTACATGCCTAAAACTTATTGCTGGCAAAAACTGATGTTTATTACACGTTCTTTCCTATTGTAGAACTTCATCAGGAGTCAAAACTAGGCTAACCATTACACCATCTACGCTGCCAGAGAATTAGGGGGACATTTACTATCCAGTGATAAGAGCAGAGAAGTGAGCCAGTGGAGGAGTTGCCAGTGGCAACCAATCAGCACTGAAGTAACATCTATAATTTGCATACTATAGAATTATACAGAGCTGTTGATTGGTTGATGGGGCAACTCCTCCACTGGCTCACTCCTCCGCTCTTATCACTGCTTAGTAAATGTCCCCCTTAGTCCTATACACCTTTCACACCGCACAAATAACCCGATATATTGCCGGGTCGATGTGCGGTGTGAAAGCGGGATGTCCCGAATTCCCGGGTCACCTGACCCGGTATTTCAACCCGGGAATAAAAGCACGGTTATTACCGAGTCAGGTGCAGTGTGAACGGGTTGCCGAGTTGATGTGACCTGTGACCCGTTTACAGTATAGGCAGAGGCTTCGCTAGAGGGACTGGCGATGCTTGGAGATGATCTGATCTCCAGGCGCCACCTCCGCACACGTCACCAACTCTGCAATGTCGGGTGTGTGCCACCAGTCTGAATGGGGTCTCAACAGGGTCGCACCCGTGAAGGACCCGTGCACAAATCCCAGGTGCGACCCGGTACAGTGATGTGAAAGCTGTATTAAGAGATCATCATTTGAAATTGCTTGCAAGCGGATAGGTGACCACAAATATTGCAAGGGTGCAGATAAAGGTTGAATTCAGTCACTACGATCTATAGAGATTACACCAAATAAATCTGATGCCATTAGTCTTAAAGGAAGGATAGTTTATTTATGCGAGTGTTTTGTCTTAATCGGCAAACGTGTTGTTCCAAACAAAACACAGAGGAGACAGAGTTACACTCAAGCAGGATACACTTACACCCGCACTGCATGCATGGACCTGAATGTGAGGTGCACACATCTATGCATACAGCCATCGTTACCAGTGCGGACTTGCACCAGCCCTACAACTGGTGCAAGAAATCCATACAGCTCTCTGTATACACCAAACTGCACAGTAAGCCATCTACACGCCCTATCTAAACTTAGCCTACGTGTAAATGACCTGTTGTCTCACAGTTACACCCATCCAGCTGCACATAGAGCTGCAACTGATCTGCGTATAACTCTGAAATTGCCAGTAGTATGCACAGTTCTAAAAAAAATATTGCTAATCCCGTCACAAAATGGCCTTGCATGAATCGCTCCCAATGCGAGCTAAGCAAACTAGTTTGCACAGGATAATTTTTCACGGTGTCTGCAATCCTCTGTTGTTTAGATGAGGAGTGGTAGAAACTGTAGGACAGTCCTAAACAAAATATTAGGCATACTGTATTTTACAGCACAGACGTGTGATTTCCACCACAGTTTGCCTGAACACTTAGCTTTGATTATGTCTTCTGTTTGGAGCACCACGTGAGCAAATTGTAATATGCGTTTGCTTGTCAGAAAGAGCCCTTAGCAGCTGAGATTTCTGGCTCCTGGGCTCTCACATGCTGACAATACTGAGAACTGCCGCCTATATGGACAGACATAGAATTGGCACTGTTTAGCAAGAAAGCAGGACGTAATGCTTCAGGCACACTACTCAAAAAACAGAGGGGTTTATAAATATCCATACTAGAGCTTATGCATAGAGAAATTAGCAATGTTTGGGGGGAATTAAGTTCCTCATGACATCACAGCGATATCCAGCTACTCTCATTTCTGTCTGTCAAGCTAAACCATTTTAGTCAATTTTCCTGCACAACTCAACAGGATGTGGAGAAAAATAATCAAATGCCAGGTATACACTACACAATACTGTAAACACTGCGCCCGATTTCAATGGATCAGAATGACACGTCGCTCAAATTGTCCAGTGTGTATGCCCTATGTCGCTGATGATGCACACTACTGCAAATGGCAAAGACAATAGTTGTACTTACAGGAGATGTCACAGCTGCAAAACAAGACAGGCCCTGTAAGATACTGCAGTGTTTATCCCTACACCAGTGGTACCCAAATGCAGTCCTTAAGGCACCCCAACAGTCCAGGTTTTAAGGATATCCATGCTTAGGCACAGGTGACTTAATTAGTACCTCAGTTAGTTTGATTATACCATCTGTGCACAAGCAGGGATATTCCTGTAACCTGGACTGTTAGTGTGCCACTGCCCTATACAATAACCACTAGGAGTAGTTGTATCATACTTGCCTACCTGACCCTCTCCATGAGGGAGAAAATGCTCTGTTCCTGGACTTTCCTGGTAATGTATGATTGCCATCACCTGTGGTGAGCTAGTCAATTGATAAGAAAGGTGTTTCACCACAGGTGATGGCAATCATACATTACCAGGAAAGTCCAGGAACAGAGCATGTTCTTCCTCATGGAGAGGGTCAGGTAGGCAAGTATGCTATAGGTCAGGGCTGGCCAAACCGGTCCTCGAGATCTACCAACAGTTCATGTTTTCCAGGGCTCCTGGAGATCTGTAGAATTGTCAGTTAGGAATGCATGCAGCACATCTTAATTAGTAATACCTTCACCTGTGCACCAGCTAGGTGGTCTGGAAAATGTGAACTGTTGGTAGATCTCGATGACTGGTTTGGCCAGCCCTGCTACAGGTACTTGTCTCGTAATCCCTGCTTCAAATCTGTCAAATCATTCAGAATTACACCTGCAGCTCTCTCCCCCACACATTACACTGAAAATGGCAGCTAAACACTATTTATATGACCTTTGGCACACATCCTCAACCAGTTGGCTTATTGAAACCTTAGTTTACAACTTTACATTATTAATAGTTATTTTCAAAATAAAAAAAGTTGATAAATAATAACTAGATCCAGTGAACCACAAAATAAATCATTCACAGGATTACAATTGCAGTACTGTATATATGTGCCAAATGAAGAACCCCTAGTTGCCAACAACATTGTACATTTTGCTGGTGAGCTGGCACATTAAATAACGTCCCATGTGATAACGTCTTGGTGGACCTTGGAGCAGTACAATCTCCAGGTCATGTTGTTTTGATAACAGTATTTGCATTTTAAATAATCTACTTTACAGCATGTAAAATGACTGAAAGAAAGAAGTGCATGGAAGAGGCAGCTCAAATGAATTTAGTGTGGGCTAGCTCAAATGAATTTAGTGTGGGCTCGGAGGTGGTGTATATTTTCAGGGACAAATTTCTAGAATTTGGGAACATACCTGAAAATTTTGTATAGATAGCAATTATGTATTTCAGCAGGTATATTAAGGTGTCTACTACGATATCCCAGCTGTACTGATCCCCACCACGGAATGCTGGCAGTAGGGCAAGTGCAAAAGAGCGGTACGCGTGCCACACTATTTTTTCTCCCTCCAGTGTTGTCGTGGACACCCCAAGAGGGAGAATAGTTGTCGGGATCCCGGCGCCGATATGCTGAGCACCGGGATCCCGACTGCCGGGATATCGAATGCTTGCCATATTGAGGCCTGTCAGTGCATGATTTAGGGGTTAATTTAGGTTAAGCCTTGATAAAGGGGACGGAGATAAAGTACCAACCAACCAGCTCATAAGGGATGGTATCAGGGTTCCCGGCGCTTGGAATGCTGGCAGTCAGAAGACAGACAATGGCATCCTAACGAGGAGAATCCAGACACCTGCTAGAGAAGTATTGTAACCTGCTAGGTAATGACATAGTAACTGAAGGGTTAAATCTCCTCTGTCATTGTGCATTGTGTAAATATTGTTTCTTTTTCTTTTGCCTTGGATTTAGCTTGCATTGCATAAAATGAATATAGCTCCACCCATAGTTTGTTGGGAACTGTGTGAAATCACCACCCCTAGATGAAGTACTAGGCTGTATCCTACTTCCCCCCATGTAGCCTGTTTTATCCCTCCTATGCAGTAAAGTTAAACCAATAAAGTATTTACTTTTGCCTACCCCTCCCTGGACATTCCAATCCCTCCCTAGACAATGATGCCTTATATACCATTGTTATGAACAATAAACGGAGAGTGATTCTTAATTACATGGTGTCGTGTATAATCTGTAATTTTAAGGATTGCTCTCACTGACGTCAGTGGCCATCAAATCGAGGGGTACAAGAAGAGGCTGATATCCTTTCAAGTGGGGGCTCAGTCCTGGATTCAGTTGATCGCCCCCGAATCGGTAAGATAGAGAATTCATTGTCTGTCTTTTCCGTAAGGGATTGCGTTCAAACACTGAATTTGAACTCGCTCCGTGTTCCGGGAACACGTGACAAGGTAATATTTAAGTCCGGGACTTAATATTACGTAGTTTTATGTAAAGCCATAAAACAGGTATCAGGGATACCATATAATCTTTAATGTCTGGGACTTAAAGATACGTCTGAGAAAAGCGCAATTCTCCAAAGACGTTAGTATCTGGGATACTTAAAAAATAGACCTGGGGTCTATACGTAACGTAGAAAATACCCCGATTTGATCGCCTATATATTCTTGTATGTTTGTAGTGTGATAAGTTCTTATATTTGGTTCAGACGGCTGGTAAGTTTTCGTCTGCCAGATATCTTACTCAAACACTTTTCTTGCTTCCTGTTTAAAACGCTGTATTTTTTCTGACATCTTGTACGAAGGTAAGCGTACCCGTCAAAAGATTTCATGTTCTCATTATACAGATAATATTGTGATATTGTCAATGACTAATTAACTGGTGTTAGCTAATGCATGCATAGAAAGTCTTTTTGTTGTGAAATTGTATAGAAGGTTTTTTTTTAAACTGCATTTTTGTTGTGATATTGCATAGACAGTTGTTATAAGTTGTTGTAGAAATTGCGTAGAAAGCTGGTGTAGATTGTATTCTTTACTATGGGAGGGGGTCAGAGTAAGACAGTCATTTATCCTCCACCTTTACCAGGAGAAACATGTAAGGAATATGTTGCCCGTAACTCCACCACAGATTATTATTTAGTTAACCCTTGGGTAGATAACTTAGCGGGGTGGACAGAGAAAGTTGGCAGCCCCAGCCCATTCCCCCGTGATGGTATTAATTATCCATTTTATATGGACATGATCAAAGGGCTTTGTCTGGGAGACAAGGAAGCCTGGCCGTGGTATGATCATGACCCACAATGGGACATGACATATATGCGCGCTGGAGGAGAGCAATGGCTCACGATAGCACCTCATTGGTATGACAAAAATATCAAGCAGAAACAGCGTAGAATAAAATCTGTAACTTCCCGACTACACAAAGCTGAGGAATTTAGAAGCAACAAGTTTCTAAAAAACTCTTCTCCTCCGCCCTACAGTCCCCTATACCCCTCCTTAAAAGACACAGATCTGTTAGCTGCAGTTGCTTTGTCACGAATTCCGATGCAAAGGGGAGGGGGAGGAGGGGAAGGGGAAGGAGAAGGAGGCTCAGTTGCTTTGTCACGAATGCCGATGCAAAGGGGAGGGGGAGGAGGGGAAGGGGAAGGAGAAGGAGGCTCAGGAGGAATAGCCCCCCCTGACAGTACCCTCCACATAGACGTAACCACCCCCGCCCCTAGTGCCCCTACTCCTAACAAACAAATCACCTCCCGCCGTAACGCTGACTCAACTGTTATCATTCACCACCCTCTTACCCCCTCCATAACGCGATCCGGCACTGGTTTCCTTGAAAACAGTGCTGATGCCAGCAGTGTCGCCACCCAGCACCTGCCCTTTATGACAGTAGGGGATCAGTTGTTAAAGAAACCCATTGAAATAGAGGATTTGGACAGAATTGTTAAGAACTGTCCCAAACCCACTGTTGCACCTGACGGCTGCATAGCTTACTTGAAAAAGGCTTGCACAGGACGCAGCTATACTCAAGAAGATATGAAGCTGATCATAGATGGGGTTATAGACCATTACAACGGGTGGGATTGGAAAAAGATTCCCACCATAAACACTCCTACCACCTTTAACGATGCCGTTCGCTACCCTCTCAATACTGAGGACGGTGTAAAGGCGATGTGGACGGAAATTGAGACCCATATGAAAGGGATTTTTAAAACCCGGGCTTCTCTTCCTATTGCCGTAGCATGTAAACAAAAGCCCACTGAAACTGTCACTGAGTTTTGGAAGAGGTTTAAAAAGTGTTGGTCTGAAGATGCAGGTCTTACTCTTGTAGATACAGACCATTTACTAATTTCTACCTTTGTAAATAACTTGTTGCCATCTGTTATGGTCCCTGTTAAGCAAGGTGTTTCTTCCTGGACCTCTGATAATATTAAGGAATTTGAAAAGCACTTATATGAAAAGGAAGCTGCAGGATGCTTTGATGTTAAAAAACCCTTGCAGAATGCCCCAACTCATAATTACCAAAATCACAGAAACCGGGGAGATAGACGCCAGCAGCACTTTACTGGCCCACCCCGCAATCCAGCCCGATATCAAAACCCACAAGCCAGGCCACCCCACCCCCCTGACTCTGCCAGCAGGAAACAAACCTCCTGCTTCAACTGTGGAAGGGACGATCACTGGGCAAGGGATTGCCCTTGTCCCCCACAAAACCACCGACAGCCCCAAGCTCCGGCTCCCTCCCGGGATCATCCCCGACAGTCACACAACAACCCCTTTCAGGATCATGTCCGATTCCGGGTTGACTGGCAGGATCCCTCCCACTGACGGGGCCCGGAGGAGGGTATCCCAGCCTTTGCCCAACTCACCAGACACTGGAAGGACCCACCGCTACTAACCTTGATTATAGGAAAGAGAGCAATCCCTTTCCTGGTAGATAGCGGGGCAACTACTAGTGTTTTGTGTGTCGACCTGTACGATGGTCATTTGGAAAAGACTGCTCCTTCAATGGGAATCAATGGGATACCCACAGATGCTTACCTGACAGATGCCCTTAGTGTCAGAACCACGGGAGGCACGTATATGGGTAAACACAATTTCACTGTAATACCTGAATGTCCAATTAATCTTCTGGGAAGGGATCTTCTTAGCAAACTCGAAATCTCCATTCTCCCTTCACCCACTAGCAGTGGCCTGGAGGTCGAGTCCCCACACCTACCGGTGTGGGAGGCAACAGACATTACACCTGATTTTGACAAAGTGAACCCTGCTCTATGGTCGGAGGGTCCCTATGACACTGGCCTCATTCCTTGCACACCATATAGAGCAACCCTGAAACCTGACACACAACCTGTCTATCAAAAGCAATACCCCTTGTCACAAGAGAAGGTTGAAGGTCTTAGACCAATGATACAACAGTTTCTCCAACAAGGCATTCTCAGACACATAATCTCACCTTACTGCACACCAGTCAACCCTGTTGCTAAGTCAGATGGTAGTGTAAGGTTTGTACAAGACCTCAGGGCAATTAACCAACTCATTGTGCCCATAGCACCCATTGTACCTGACATTAACTCACTCATTTCAGCTATCCCTGCAGATGCTGCAATTTTTTCTGTGATTGATTTAAAAAATGCATTTTTTAGCATTCCAGTGGATGCACAGACACAGTTACTTTTTGCATTTTCTTTTGAGGGCAAGCAACTCACCTGGTGTCGTTTACCCCAGGGCTATATTGACGCACCCGTTGTCTATAGCATTGTACTCCAGGCCACATTGGGGCCCTGGCAACCTCACCATGGTTCAGTCCTGCTACAGTATGCAGATGATCTGCTGCTCTGTAGTCAAACTGAGGAGGCCTGCCGGGAGGATGGTATATCACTGTTAAACTGGCTCTGTGAATGTGGACACAAGGTGTCCAAAACAAAAATGCAATGGTGTAAGAAGCATGTGGATTACTTAGGTTTTGTGCTCACTCAGGGGGAAAGGAAAGTCAGTCCACAGCGCATTCAGTCTGTATTGGGCCTGGTCACCCCAACTACCCAGAGAGAACTGCTGTCTTTTCTGGGTATGGTAAATTACTGCAGACAGTGGATATCTGATTGTTCCTATTATGATAACATTTTGAGACAAGCCACACTGAAAGACAAACCTAATATTGTACAATGGTCACAAGAAATGTTAACTGCATATGAAAGCTTAAAGTGTATGTTAATGAAAAGTCCGGCACTTGGCCTCCCCAACTATGTACTACCTTTTCATTTGTTTGCAAGGGACAATTGTAAAACCATGGCGGGGGTGCTCACACAGTTTCATGGAGGAAAGTTGCGCCCAGTGGCATTTTTTTCCAAAGTAATGCCTGTCACTGTGCAAGGTATGCCTGCTTGCCTCAGGGCACTTGCAGCCTGTGCAATGGTAACTGAAATGGCCACCACACTCACCCTAGGCCACACAACAATACTTCACACCACTCATGATGTTCTAACCATTTTAAAAGGGTTACACACACAACACATGTCAGCTCAGCGCCTTAGTGGATATGAGGTTCTCCTTTTAAACAACCCCTCACTCACCATTAAGTATGCCACCAACTCTTCAGGTCCTGCACCCGTTCTCAACGCTCTACTGGGGCTCAAAGGTCCTGAAGACCACCCTCCTGAACCCCATGACTGCTCAGCCTCCATTGAGTCAGAAACATCCCCCAGACTGGACATGTCCCCTGTCCCTGTCCCCGACGCGGATGTCATTTTTGTAGATGGTTCCTGTAGCAGACCCAATGACACCACGTACCAAGCGGGTTATGCTATTGTCACTCTCCCTGACATTATTCTGGAAGCACAGCCCATTCCTTACCAGTCAGCACAGGCTGCAGAGCTCATTGCTCTCACAAGGGCTTGTCACCTTTACCGGAATAAACCAGTCACCATCTACACTGACTCCAAATACGGGTACGGCGTCGTGCATGACCATGGGGTCATTTGGCAACGCCGTGGTTTCCTTGGAGCTGATGGAAAAGGCATATCACATGCCCAACTCATCTCTGACCTTCTGCATGCCATAACCTTACCCTCTGACATTGCAATCCTCCATTGCAGGGCACACACCGGGGGGAAGGATGCAGTCTCCCTTGGAAATGCCCTTGCTGACTCTGCTGCCAAACATGCAGCCTCACAGCCCATCACTCAGGCCCACATGACCATCATGACCCCCCCAGCTCTCGACAACCATTACCTGATCACCCAGTTACAGGCCTCAGCCTCCACTGCCGACCTAGCTGACTGGACTTACCCAGTTTTGCAGAAGAATCCTAAAACAGGATTAATCTGCAAAGAGGGGAAACCTTGTATACCCCAGTCCAGTGCACCCTTGTTTATTGCTCACTACCATGGCATAGGACACCACAGTAAGGCAACAACTACCTTACTTTTACGTAATGATTTCTATGTCACGGATGCCAAGTCATTAGTAGATCAGTATGTCAGTAGATGCATCACTTGCCTGCGAAACAACCCCAACAACCCTGACAAGGCAAAACATCAGCATCTTGAATATCCCACCACACCCTTTACACACCTGCAAATTGACTTCACCCATATCCCAGGTACTGGTAAACAGGAGTATGCCCTGGTCATTGTAGACATGTTCTCTCGATGGCCAGAGGTATTCCCCACTAAATCTGAGGATGCAAAGACAGTTGCTAGGATCCTAACTCAGGAAATCATCCCCAGATGGGGGTGCCCATTGCAAATCAATAGTGATAAAGGCTCCGCCTTTACAGCAAAAATTACACAGGCCTTGGTAAAGGCCCTGCAGGTGGAATGGAAGTTCCACATCCCGTATCACCCGCAGAGTTCAGGGGTCGTAGAACGCATGAATAGGACCCTCAAAGACAAGCTTAGGAAGGCCACAGGAGGCACCTTCCACAAATGGAAGCAAGTCCTTCCCATTATCTTGGCAGAAATTAGAATGACACCACAAAAGACTTTGGGTTACTCCCCCTTTGAAATATTAATGGGTAGGCCCTTCCCTACACCTTGGGCTAAGAAACCATTAGTAATACAGGAGGGAGATCTAGAACTTATCAGAGAAGAGTATGTCAGGTCCCTGATAATAAAACTGAATGAAATTGAACATGAGGTTGTTTGTAAAAACCCTTTGAATCCACAGGAACCTACACACCCCTTTAAAGTCGGAGACAGAGTCGTGGTGAAGGTGCTCCCCAGGAACAAGAGCCCAGGAGACTTTACCTACGGTCCAGAGACAGAGGTCGTAGCAGTAACCAGAACAGCAGTCCTGACAGAGGAAAGCCCCACCTGGATCCATGCATCCCGAGTGAAAAAGGTTCCTAGACCAGACCTAGAGAGGGAAGCAAGTGATTCCAGCGAGGTACAAACGGGGGCAGACAGCCCTGACCTCCCACCTAGCGAAGACAGAAGAACAGAGGAGGATGAGGAACCTGTCCCCTACCTCTATCCTGGGGACTATGTTGATAATCCTAATGGTCCTCACTTGCCAAGCTACAGCTGAAGTAGACATTACACAAAAATCCGGCACCTACACATTTTGGTATAACTCCTCCAATACTGAGGTTGCCGCCTATAAAATAGATTTCTGTACCATTGCTCCCTGTCTTAACAAACATTATGCCTGGCAGTGTGATCAGTATGGTACACGTAATACCCCCACTGAAGCCTATATTTGTGTTACTAGTAAATATTGGGGAAATAAATGTGCGTATTGGGGATCAGTGGGATGGAATTCTGGCCATAGTTATGGATACCAGCCCAAAGAGGCTCTCTCAAGAAAAGACAAATATGGTGAGTCCCTGCTTACCCGTCTTACCCTTCATAGACAAAACAGATGTGATAGTAAATTCATATTAAGCATAAAACATCCCCAGTCTACTGATGCAGGCACCTATGTCCTAGGTGAATCTTTTTTTTTTAAACCCATCCCTTACACCATTCTTGTTACAGGATATGTTTAACAATGAAAAGTATGCCCAGCTCAAGCCCCCTAAACCACGCCCCAACCTCTTGAAACCTCATATAACCACCTTCAAGGATATGATGGCCGTTAACAATCCCACCTTTAAAGACACCCTAGCTATTGAAACTGGTTTCTCTGACATCAATTTCTGGTTAGAATGGATGAAGTATAGTGCTAGCAAACATAATAAAAGTAACTGTTATGTCTGTGGCAAATCTAGGCCCCACCTAGGTACAGTGCCCCTTAATATACCCCTAGAACAGGAAAATTGTTTTTTCAGCCTTTTTAATGACACCAAAACAAATGACAGTCAGTGCGAAATGTGGAAAAGGGAATATCCCATATTGTCAAAAAATCCCAACCCAGGAAGCACCATAACCATATATCCTGGAAACTATACCTGTTATACATCTAACACCACCACAGGGAGAAATTTAAAAACCTTCCCACCAGGGTATTGTGCAAATAAAAGAACAACTGTTTTAGTCAACCAAACTAGATCATTAGGCGACATTTATTACATATGTGGGGATATGAAACTTAGAAGTAAATTAGACACACCATGGTATGGTGAGTGTGCCCTGGCCAAAGTCATAATGCCACTCCTAATGATCACCGATGACCCCACTCCTCCCTCTAATACTCCTGCTAATCGAAAGAAAAGAGCACTCCCAGGAGGTAGCTTTGACCCCCACGTATACATTGATGCTATAGGGGTCCCAAGAGGTGTTCCAAATGAGTTCAAAGCTAGAGATGAAGTGGCTGCGGGTTTTGAATCATTGTTCCCTATAGTAACTGTAAATAAAAACGTAGCCTGGATTAATTATATATATTATAACCAACAAAGATTTGTTAATGATACCAAAGATGCTCTTAAAGGTATAGCTGAACAGCTAGAAGCCACTTCCCAAATGACCTTCCAAAATAGAATGGCTCTTGACATGATTCTAGCAGAAAAAGGCGGTACATGTGTTTACATTAGTAAGGTGGAAGGCTGTTGTACATATATTCCTGACAACACTGGTCCTAATGGTAAGGTTACTTTA
This sequence comes from Pseudophryne corroboree, assembly GCF_028390025.1. Classification (NCBI taxonomy): domain Eukaryota; kingdom Metazoa; phylum Chordata; class Amphibia; order Anura; family Myobatrachidae; genus Pseudophryne; species Pseudophryne corroboree. The sequence goes on from NC_086447.1 coordinate 715,902,472, forward strand.
GCCATAAACAAATTAGAAACCTTATCCATAGAACTTAAGAAAAATTCAGGTGTTGATAACCCATGGAGCCAATATTTTGGGTGGATTGAAAATTGGAAACAGGCTCTTGTGCAAATAAGTATATTCATAATAATAACTTTAATCTTTATAGGTCTCATAGTTTATTGTGTGATTCCCTGTGGAAAGAAACTCACATCTAAAGGTATTGACACAGTCTTGATGTATTATGATGTTACCACTAGCCCCATCACCTCCTCTGATAGCAAAGGCCCCGATGATTATGTTCAATATCTAAAAAATTGGAGAAACAAAAAGGGGGCTCTACAGAAGAATCATGTCGTATAACAATCATGATTCTAAGAGGGGATTGAAGGGTTAAATCTCCTCTGTCATTGTGCATTGTGTAAATATTGTTTCTTTTTCTTTTGCCTTGGATTTAGCTTGCATTGCATAAAATGAATATAGCTCCACCCATAGTTTGTTGGGAACTGTGTGAAATCACCACCCCTAGATGAAGTACTAGGCTGTATCCTACTTCCCCCCATGTAGCCTGTTTTATCCCTCCTATGCAGTAAAGTTAAACCAATAAAGTATTTACTTTTGCCTACCCCTCCCTGGACATTCCAATCCCTCCCTAGACAATGATGCCTTATATACCATTGTTATGAACAATAAACGGAGAGTGATTCTTAATTACATGGTGTCGTGTATAATCTGTAATTTTAAGGATTGCTCTCACTGACGTCAGTGGCCATCAAATCGAGGGGTACAAGAAGAGGCTGATATCCTTTCAGTAACCCTCCCTACTCGCAGCCTAACATTAACCCTCCCCTCCACCCCGCAGCCTAACCCTTCCAGTTTAGTGCCCATCACTAACCCCCCCCCTCCCTGCTTAGTGCCTAACCCTCCCTCCCTGCATCCTAACCCTAACCTCTCTCACCCTCCTTGCTTAGTACCCAACCCTACCCCCTTAGTACCTAACCCCAACCTTCCCCTTCCCTAACCCTGAGACAACCCCTTCCCACCCACCCCCCCACAGCCTAACCATAACCATCCCTGTCAATCTTACGATTGGGATGCCAACAGTAGGTATGCCAGGGTCAGGATCCCAGCGCTGGCATTGTGATCAATGTCAGGATCCCAGCATCATTTTTATACCAGCGTCGGGACTCTGACTGCCAGCATGCTAGCCGGATCCCGCTCCTAAGTATCATTTTTCAAACACAGCCTGATTGGTTGGTACTTTATCTCCAACCACTTTACCTCTCTCCAAAGCTTAGTACACAGACCCCATAGTTTTTCAAAATTAAATAACAAAGGCTAGAGCTGGAAACTATTCTACAGGATGATTTTGGTTCATAATTCTGGAAGAGTCTAGGACTCTAATCTTCAGGATGATAATAAAAGTTTACAACCGGGTCACCGACTAGAGACATAAAAATCTATTTTACTCACCAATTGCTATGCGAGGTGGTCTGTCTGCATCCAATCCAACTTTCTGCTCAGCTCGAAGCAGCGATGACAGCACCGTATCCATCCGGTCCTTCAGGTGGTCCTCCTTCACATTGCGGAACCAGTAGGCAGCCAACAGGGCCAGCAAGGATAGCAGCGGGAGACACAAGAGCTTGGGGGCAGCCATGGAATGACAAAAAGCGATCTACCCAAAGGATTTAAACAACAAATGGCTACTTGTCCCTACTACCCCTGTTTCTGTGTGGCCACAAAGTAGAGCCCCTACAATGCCCTGAGACCACCCCACCTGCACTGGCCCTTTCCAGCTGTGCCACAGTACAGGGTCATACACTTCCAAATGATACACATACATCCAGTGGCACAGTGCAATTACTTTCCCATGCTAAATACTGTGACAACCCTGACCCTGGACTAGCTACACGTATGCAACACACAGAGAGCATCTGCAGACATACTATCCCCACACAGCAGCTGGCTGGTTACTGGCTCCTGGAGTAAATTATCTCAGGTAAGAGTCCTCAAGGGTCAGGATGAAAATCCTGCCTGTATATCCCAGGTACCAGCAGCCTCTCTCCAGCCTCTCTCCCTTCATACATACAGCCCAGTGCTGCTGCTCTCCCTGTACTGGCCTCTTCCTCTGACTGTGCTGCCTGGTAGGAGGAGGAGTGCAGAGTCACACACACGGAAGCAGCAGCACCCGGACTCCTGCCTCCATCCTATAGAAAAGAGGCATTAGCTAGGTGTGTACGCCTCCAGCTGATCAGGGGGGTGGGTGGCTGCTGCAGTGCTGACTGAGGCTGGGCATGCTGCTGCTGTGTGTCTGGTATCTCCCTGCCCATCTCACGTCTGTGCATCACTGCCTGCCAGTGCCTGCCTATCTCTCCTGTAACAGAGGCAGGGTGTGTCATGAAAACACTAGAGGCTTTCTGGAACACAATGCTGGCTAATGTGCATTACAGGCCCCAGCTGCTGCAGCACCACTTGGAAGCTTTAGGTTTGCAGCAGTAGCAGAGGGCATTTTTGCACCTAACATTGGCTGGCAAGTCAGTGGCAGGTTTCTAAAATGGGTGTGGGTAAATGCCAGATCAAGACTAAGCATATTGAAAGAGCTGGATCCGTCCTTAATATTTTGGAAAACCAGGATCCATGCTAAGTATATTGAAAAAGCTGGAGCCGACTTTTTCAGTATATATACACTACAGCACAGGTTCTCAAACTCGGTCCTCAGGACCCCACACGGTGCATGTTTTGCAGGTCTCCTCACAGAATCACAAGTGAAATAATTAGCTCCACCTGTGGACCTTTTCAAATGTGTCAGTGAGTAATTAATACACCTGTGCACCTGCTGGGTTACCTGCAAAACATGCACTGTGTGGGGTCCTGAGGACCGAGTTTGAGAACCCCTGCACTACAGTATTTAGCATGGATCCGGAATTTCCTTTATATTTAGAATGGATCTGGCTTTTCTGATTGTGTTTTGGAATTTAGTGTGGATCTATATTTTATGGGTCTGAGTGTGTGTGCTTTTTGTGTGGATCTGGCTTTTCCTATATTTTTAGTATGGATCAAGCTTCTGCCCTCTAAAATCATAACAAGCCGATATAATAGCATGCAGAACATAAGGGTTAATGTAAACGAGGCTGAAGTTCAGCCTCCTTCAATGTAATGTATTTAGTTCAACGTACTACAAGTCCCAGGATGCCCTTCCAGACAGATACTGGAGTAGCTAAAGAGCCTCAGGTTGTCAAAACAGGCCACTGCAAGTTGTATTGTACGTCTTCCAAATGTTATTTTATTTTTATTTGCATTATATTCTCATGTATTATCTGTAAACATTGCGCTGTAGTATTGATTTTTCTCATGATGTGGGAGCAATGTGCAGATAAACACATGTATGATGCAGACAGTGTAGTAGGTGCGAAGGTCAGCTTTATTCTCACCATCCTGTAGCAAAATATGGTCACGTGGTATTTACTTCTAAATGTAATGTTTTTTTCAGCTATGACCATATATCAGTCAGTTTATCAACATTTTATATCAAAATATTGTTTATAGCTGTCACTATTAAGGCCACAGACTTGTTCCTATAAAATATTGGCTTTGTGTTCCTAGTTTTAACTACTGACCAGTTACACAGTACACTTAGGCTGTAACACACGCGCCGGCTTTTCCCGGATGGCAAAAAGCCAGACAAACTGTGTCCGGCTTTTTGCCATCCGGGAGGGTCTTTCACACACAACGGCTTTGAGCCGTGTGTAATGCTGTGCGCATGCGCAGCAGCAGACACGGCTTGGAAAAAAAACGTTGTGTGTGAAAGCTCTCCTTCACACACACGGTCCACTGCCTTCAAAGACGGCACGTCCCCGACCCGGCAGCCGGACCTTCCAGTGGATATTTCCGGCTGCAACCCGGCAGCCGGGCCGGGGCCGTGCAGTGTGAAAGGACCCTACCCCTCACACTGTTAACTACAATACCGGCACTGGAAAAAGCCATCCGGCTTTTTCCCGGCCGGCAAAAGCCGGCGCGTGTGTTTCATCCCTTAGGGGACGATATGATTACTTTGCAGTATAATTTCTTCTTATCGCTACATAATGAGGCAGTACTGCTGGGTACACGTCACAGTGACATGTCCCCTGACTGCCCGTCGCGCCTACCTTGTAGCGATTCAGGTAAGCATATACACCGACCAATTGGCTAATCAATATGTCCGTTCTGACATCCAGCTGGGCATGCATTTGTATTTGCCCGATCAGCTGGGCCGTTAGTCCCTGCAGCAAGCGGAGTACACAAGGAGAGATCCCTGCTCAAATTCTAAGCAATCTGACTGGATTGCTTAGAAATTAAGCACGGATCTCTCCGTGTGTAGGGTGCCGGCGACAGCCGCGCATCGCTATCGCCAGCTCTAGATTTGGCATGTATGCATGGGGGGCTTATGGACGGTCCATCCGCACACACAGCCTGATGTGCCGATATATCTGCAGATATAGTCACCATCGGCTGAGCTGCAGGGTCAGTGCCATATGTCTGTGAACTATATCGGGTGTACACACCCGCCGACCCACTAGCGATATACTGGCTGATATATTGCTCAGTGTGTCCCGGGCTTTAAAGATGCTTTTAGTTTGGTATGTATTGAAATTCTCTTGCCAGTACAAGGGTTCTGATAAATGTCCAGACTCCAGCCCAGCCCAAGATCCAAAATTATAGATTGCTATCGGAACCCAATAGTTCATAACCGTGGATGTTTTTTATGTTAATTGTTTTGCCATTTAATTTTGCACAGACTGCAAGTACACAGTCATCTGGAAAATGCAGTAATACTCGCATAAGCGATCCTTAGGCCCAGTCTCCCATAGACAGCAAAAAAAATAAAAATGTTCTGTTTCAAGAAGAATAAAGTAAACATTCTACAACATTTATTATATGTGGTACTATGTTATAGATACTGTATATTGATTGAGTACTATGTTTTCTAATACTGATCTCAGATGTTGACAAAACTGCTACATAGGGGTACTTTGGTCCAAATGTTGTGTTCCTGTCAGGCTTTTACACCATATTGGGGTATGATTTATAATCTTAATAATATGATTAAAGCCCCAATCACAAAGGATCAGGGAATCTTGCTTTTGTGCTACTCAACCCAAATATTAAATTGGGGGAGATGTACTAAACCTTGGTGAATGATAAACTGGAGAGAGATAAAGTACCAATCAGTGAGCTCCTGTCATGTCACAGATTGTGTTTGTAAAATGACAGGAGCTGACTGGTTGAAACTTTATCTCTCTCCAAGGCTTAGTACATCTGCTTTGTATCTCGTATTGTCGGCATGGAGAAAATTAAATATTAACTTCATGATAGAGAATGTGTTCAGGCAGGTGTGGACTGTGTAGAGAGAGCCACCAGCTATATTCTCCATAGATATTATATTCAGTGTACATAAGCAAACACAGGGGGGTTTCCGGTTGCCTGGAAACCCCTCTTCTCTTGGCAAATGGCTTAAATTATGACAATAGCAATGACATATAATACAATTACTAGAGCTGCTGTCACATCAAGCAGTTTAAGGGACAGAGCAGAGTTGCTGTGCATGCCCAGTGTAGCAGCTTCATCTACCAAGTCTGCTGCTGTGTGTGTGTGGATCTTAGGGGGACATGTACTAAGTAGTGATAAAAGTGAAGAAGTGAGCCAGTGGAGAAGGTATGGCCGTCAGACGACCTGGCTGTGGGGGGGGGGGGGGGAGGGAGCGGGGTGACGGCGGGAGTGAAGTTTCTTCACACCCCCATCACCCGGCCCCATAGCCCTGAATGCTAATATGGACGATATTGTCCATATTGGCATGCATGTTAAGAATGCCAAATTGATTTCTCACAAATATTTAAAATGCCCGCTCTAATATATATTGTAAACGCCTGCACCTCTTATTGCCATATCCCATGAATGTGCACTATATATCGCAAAACACTGCATCCCATAAGAGAAAAACAATACACCCACACATTATCTGAGTTCCAAAGCTCATTGATGTATATATTTGTTATTAAAAGGATTTGGATTCAATATATTACAAAGTACAGTATACCTATAGTTACATGGTTACACTCACACAGTAAGCAGTTAAAACATACAATTACATACAGTTATATGCCATTACATACAGTTTCAGTTACATGCCAGCGATACAATTACCATTCCCTGCAGCTTATGTCTCCCTCTCTCTGTAAATAAATACAGGAACTGAACTGCCAGCAACTCCTCCATCATCCTCTGAGACAAAAAAGCAAGTAGCTGACCTCCTGTGTGGTCAGCTTATGTCTCATCTAGTTTATGGGGAGGGGACTCATGATGAGTCACCAGTTCCTTTGTATATGGTAATCAGGTTCAGCCTTGAAGACATCCAAAGGGCTGGCCTGAGTTTCCTGTTTAGAATATCTATTGTTCTAATAAAAGTGATTTTAGCTTTTATACATTCAATCATAATTATCCGCTGCAATGTCCTACAACTTAATAACAAGTATCAAATTAATCTACACATTAAGCTGGTTGTTTTAATAGTAAACATGACCGGTCTATTTGGTTCCGTTCAAATTATACACATTCATGACATTAATTCAATATATATAATTTTAAATCATCATGATGTCTGGTGCTTGATATCACTATAATCATGTACTGTATGAAATAGGTGTCGAATCCATCTCTGTGGCATGTCCGTGTAAATGCGTGTGTTACCATATATGGCTGTGCTCGCTGCGCGTATTTGCAAGTATAGCGACTTATAATGTGTGTAGTTTGTATGTTCTCTTTATGTAATATTTTTGACTTTGATAGTCCACCCTTTGGCAGTAAACAATAACTGCCATCAATTATTAACATAAGAAAAAAATATTTCATACCATAATCGGTGACCTAGACACAAGTATGTATGCATTTCGCAAATCAGACACTTGACTATATTTGGGGAAGACAGGGAGAAGGATGAGACATCCTCTATATGCACTCGGCTGTCACGGGACCACTGGTTGGGTGTGGGACAACATTCAACCTATAGAGTATGCTGGGACAGTGCTTTGGCCTATAATGTCTGATTTGCAACGAACATTTCACACATACATGTACCTACGTCTTTGTACACTGATGTTTGGATTCAATTGAGGTTCTGCTGGGTAGATGAAGAAGACACAAACAAATCGTGACAGTGACATATAAAATTTTCATGATCTACATATTCCTATCATTTTCTGAACATTGTTTCCATTTCTGGAACGTATGCTAGGTCTGTTTAATCATTGAACAAGGGTTATAAGTAGTGTCCTTCCTAAATAACATAAACCTTCGGAGTTCGGGGAGAGACACTCATAATCCTTTCTTCCACATATATTAATGAGCTCTTTATCTGCAATGTGTGAATAGCCATTGTCTGACTGTTCCTGATTACCTCTGAACTCCATAACTACTAGAACTTTGACCTTTCTCTGATTTTAACAAACTGATCGGCTAATCCTGGGATCCTATAAGGAAATCACTCCTTCCTACAGAACCAGTTCCAGTCCCACACTCGACTCATCATAAAAAAAACCTCGCAAAAATAGAATATCCTGAAAGAAAATGTTTGTCAGCGGGAAAGAGAGAAAAGAGAAATAGAACAAAACAACTCTTGTTCATAACAAATCAATTACAATGACTGGTCTTTCTGCAATCCTTTAGTACGTTAAGGTAGTGTTCAACAGTGCCGCCTCTCAGTCTTCACGGAACAGAGTCTCTGGTGATACTTTTGCGATCTCTTTGCCTTTGTTTTTTGAATACACAGTTCACTTGGAACACACAGTTCACTTTGCTCTCCACCTTGCTCTTTGAACACACAGTTCACTTGGAACACACAGACTCGATGAATGTGAGCAATAAACTACTTTGTCACGAGTTCTCTCCGGGTCAGCGACCTTCTTGCAGTGGGACGAGTGGACCCAAGTCTCTCTTTCGGCGACCTTTAGTGCTGTCAACAAATCTTGGTATGGTCCTTCCCACCTGTCTATTAGGCAACCTGAGCGTAAGAGCAATCACACAGTCTCTTGGTTCACAATCAAGACAATTAGCATTTGACATACCAGCAATCAACAGTTTCAAGTTATTTTGTCAAGTTCTCAAATGCTGGCTCATCTCAACAAGGTACTGTACTGTCACCTCATTGGTGTATTTCTGATCATTGTGCGGATCAATCATGACATGAGGTTGTCTTCCAAAAACAACCCCCAAAAAAAACACAAATACTAAAACCAAAACAAATTTCGAAGAGGGTGATTCGTCGAGTGAAGATCTGGGAGTGGTTCCGAAGCTGCATAATACTAGTGGCAGTATCTATGATCACAATAGTACAATTTCAAGCTTTGCTCCTACTTCTAGGGGTACCATTATCTACACACAAATTTCTGCGCAATTTTTCTTTGCGGTAAACACAGCAGCATCTGTGGCAGCAGGAAATGCCTCTACCCAGTTTGAGAAAACATCAGTGCACACCAATACATAACAATAATTCCTAAAGGGTGTTAACTGTACGAAGTCGATTTGTATTTCCTGAAAAGATCCGTCTGCAGGAGGGCTAAAGGATGGCTCTGTTGGTATTGCTTTACCAATATTCTTCCTCAAGCAAGTAAGACAGGTCATTGCTCTCTTACATGCATGAGAATAGAATCCTGGCGCACACCAGTAGGCTCTCATCAGCCTGCACCTACCCTCTTTGCCTAGATGAGTCAGACCGTGTGCCACCTCAGCTAGACTTGGAAGGTATGCTCTGGGGGCTACTGGCTTACCGTGTCCACCTGCCCACAGTCCTGAGGACTCCTGTCCATACCCCTTTGTCCTCCAGACTGCCTCTTCCTGCAGGGAACACAAATTTTTGTATCTTAATTTAACTATCGTGTGTTTGCAATGTAGAGTACCATGAGCATAGCTCAAAAAGAAAAAAAGAAAAGAAAAAGAAACATCTCTAGAAGAGAGAAAGAAGAAGAAAATGAAAAAGAAAATGTCATGTTTGCCATTCACCAACAGGCATATCAGTGTCTATACAAAATTTCCCTTCACCAGTATTCCCATTCTCCACCCTTTGTGCATGACAAGGCACACTGCAGTAATACTGGTGTCATCGTGCTGTTGAGATATACTGGGTTTGGGCAGAACTCTGAAGGACCTAGGCATGTGGAGTTTGAACTGTACTTTGGGTCCATGTATTGTACCACCCTGTGTGAACGCAAAAGATGAAGAGGAAAACTGTAGTGAAACAGAATAGAGGTTGGTGACAGATGAGTTTGTAGAGGTGAAGAAGATTTTATAAAAATTTGACAACTGGATTGGGCACTACGGGGAAGTGATTCTCTACTTGGTCTACTCCCCTTAAAAAAAACATTTCTGTGTGTCTTATCTCTACTGGGACTATCCCAGCCATCAATATAGTGTCCTGTCCATCCTAAGTTCATAGGGAACCCAGTATCTGTGAGATAATTTCCTCTACCTGTGATGGACATGCATCTAGAACAGGGGTGTCAAACTCAAATTCATCGGGGGCCGCATCAGCAGTTTGGTCCCCATCAAAGGGCCGGTTGTATCTGTAGGTCTATCCAAAATTTACCGCTCCACCTGCCTTATATGTGCCCAGCCATCTGCCCCCTTTTAAAGTGCCCAGCCATGTGCCCCCTTTTATAGTGCCCAGCCATGTGCCCCCTTTTATAGTGCACAGGTCCCCATTTTACACATTGTGGCAGGCACAGGTCCCCATTTTACACATTGTGGCAGGCACAGGTCCCCATTTTACACATTGTGGCAGGCACAGGTCCCCATTTTACACATAGCGGCAGGTACAGGTCCCCATTTTACACATTGTGGCAGGCACAGGTTACCATTTTACACATTGTGGCAGGCACAGGTCCCCATTTTACACATAGCGGCAGGTACAGGTCCCCATTTTACACATTGTGGCAGGCACAGGTCCCCATTTTACACATTGCGGCAGGCACAGGTCCCCATTTTACACATAGCGGCAGGTACAGGTCCCCATTTTACACATTGTGGCAGGCACAGGTCCCCATTTTACACATTGTGGCAGGCACAGGTCCCCATTTTACACATAGCGGCAGGTACAGGTCCCCATTTTACACATTGTGGCAGGCACAGGTCCCCATTTTACACATTGTGGCAGGCACAGGTCCCCATTTTACACATAGCGGCAGGTACAGGTCCCCATTTTACACATTGCGGCAGGTGGTGGAAGGAGGGAGAGAGAGAGAAAGAGAGGAAGGGAGAGGGGCTGACTTACATTTGAAGCGGTTCTCGCCGCTCTTCAGCCGCCTCTCCCTCCTCGTCTGCGCGGCTCCCTTCTCCCTCCTCCGACGGGGTTTCGTTGAATGACGCGTTTGCGCCGTGACGTCACGACGCAATCGCGTCATTCCGCGAAACTCCGCCCCCCCCCCGAGCTGGGCACTCGGGAGAAGGGGGTTTCATGGCGGCGGCACCGCGGGCCATCAGACGAGGTCTGGCGGGCCGGATTTGGCCCGCGGGCCTTGTCTTTGACACCCCTGATCTAGAACAGTGAAATGTAACGTTAGTAAGTTGCATTTATTTTGTTCTTCCCATTAACCGAATCTGTGTTTTCTATATGGCTTATGATTCTTTACTATATGTCCCTTGGTCCCGTATATGTGTTTAATAATGTGGCTTGTGTGTTCTGTCTAGGGGATCTATATTGACTATGTGTCCTACTACTCCTACAATCTCTGGCAAAATGCCCTTCCTTCCTACAAGTGTAACATATTATTGACCATTTGGGATCTGGGGTTTGGACTGATGGGTCTTTCCTGTATGTGCCAGTATACTTACCATCCTCAACCTCTCCACCTGTTGATTTCTGCGCCTAGCACTATTCTGGTGATGTTCAATAGCATACTATCTAAGATTAGCTACTGTGACCCCTTTCCAATTTTGCAAAGAAGTCTGCACCCTGACACTTAATGCCTTATTGAGCCCGTCCATTTGCACAGAGACAGCCATCTCCCATTTGCCGAATTAGTGTTTACCAGTGGTCTTATCCAGATGGAGAGTTTTCTATTTCTGCAAGAGACAAAAAAAAAAAAAAGTTTAACAAGCTTCTAGGTCATGCGAAGTATTCATTCAATCCTTCTCATCCCGTATTAAGGGTATGTACATGGTCCAACAAACATTTCCGAGTTCATCTTTACTAGGGGCATTACTAGGAACAAATACTTCTTCTTTTTTTTTTTTTTTTTCAAACTATTTTTATTACAATCTCACATCGTACAGAATAAGTAAGCAGCATTTCGAGACATGAAATAAAGTATATAGTTAACATTGTACAATATAATATACATTATACAAAATCTTCCTAACAGGAGACAGGGAGTTACATATTATTCAGTCTCATATAATACCAGGTAGAGATCAAAACATATTTTCAAACTTTTCCTCATATAAAAACTTTTATACCCTTCCAAGAAAGGGAACATGTGTATAACTAGTGATATCAGGGAATTTATAGTGTGTTTTAATTACCAAAACGGAGTAGATTATAGATGAAAAGGGATGGATCAATTATCGATTCTCCATTAGTAAAGACAAATTATCCCAAAAATCCCTAAACTTATATAAAATACCTAAAACATAAGAAAATAAACTAACATGTAATGCCTACTATGGGACACGAGCCGTCGATCCATCCACAGTACAATCTTCCCAAATCGGGGGTCTATATATCCAATCAACCCGGTACACAATTGAATATAGAAGGGAGTGGAGAGGGGTCCAGAGAAGAAGAGAAAGGGTAAGTTAGATGTTCAAGGGGTTAGGGTGGTCTATAGCGTGGAGGAGGTACCATGAGGTAGATTGAAAGCATTTGTCAATGGCCTGTTTAGTATGTAAGGGGAGTGTCAAAATGTAGGTGTTCCAACATTGGAACAAGGCAGGGGTGAGCCTCTCCTTATGGATAGAGGTCTCCAGCCAGTCCATGGTGAATAAAAAAAATAGTCTAGAGGTCACCATCGATATATTAGGAGGTATGTTGTGGATCCACTGTTGTAAGATTGCCTTCCTGCCAGCTGCTGATAGTATCATAAGCAGTTTTTTGTTAGACCTGGGGATGTCAGGCTGGTCAGTCAAACATCCGAACAGTGCCCAGGAGGTAGTGCAACTAAAGGATATGCCTAAGGACATAGTTCCATAGTGATGCACCTCATGCCAAAACTGTGACACCAGAGCGCAATCCCAGAAGCAATGGAAGAGGTCGGCCCCCTCCATTAGGCATTTGGTGCATTTACTGTCTTCTGAGATGCCCATCAAAGATCGGCGTTTAGGTGAGATGTATGCCCTATGGAGCATTTTATAGGCCATTTCTTGGTAGGAGCTTGCAGGAATAAGCTTCAAGGTCAGTTGAAAGTGATTTAAGAGGGATTCAGGGGTGACCGTTGGGATGTGGGAGGACCATTGGGACAGCTCCGGAAAGGTCCGCGTCTGGGATAAGTTCAAGACGGATACGTGTATAAATGGTTGATATAGAGTAGCGGGTTGATTGGAGTAGTGTGTCTAGAGAGTTAAGAAAGTCGATCCTTGTCAATTTAGATAGTACAGTTTTAAGATAGTGTATTGCCTGGAAATAGGCAAACTCGTGGTGAGGAGGCAGGCCGTATTTCTCTCGCGCCTCCGTGAAAGACAGCGGGGCGCGAGAGGAGTTAATCAGGTTGCGTAGGTTGCGGATGCCAAGAGAGTGCCAGGTAGTGAAAGGCTGTAGAGCCCCCCCCCCCCTCCTGAAACTCTAGGTTGCCGATAAGGGGCAGTGAAAGTGAGTATAAATATTGAAGTTTGAGCGATTTCCTCGCCATTTTCCACGCCTGTATTATGGGGAGTAGTAATAAATTAGTGGTAATATGTAAGGCCAATTTGGAGGGCTTGGCATGGAGAAGATAACTGAGGGATAAGGGAGCACATAGTTGAGAATCTAGGCTGGAATCTGTGTAATAATTATTGTTTCCAAGCCAATCCATAGCAATGCGTAAGAGGCACGCAAGATTGTATTGCTTGATATCAGGTAGATTGATTCCCCCTCTAGGAACCGTCTGGGATAATTTTTTCATGCTAATCCTTGGGCGTTTACCAGCCCAGATGTATTTGGAGATAGAGGTATTCAGAGAAGATAAGTCCGACTTAGATAATAATAGGGGGGTCATCTGTAAAACATAGAGGAGCTTTGGGAAGCTGGCCATCTTAAATAGGTTACATCTCCCTAGTATATTAAGGGGGAGGGATTGCCAGAGGCCAAGTTCAGTTCCAATCTTATGTAGGACCGGAGTGATATTAAGCCTATAAAGGTGGCAGGGATGAGCAGGGAGTGCAACGCCTAGAAAGGTAATATGTGTATTCGCCCATTTAAAGGGAAAGGTGGTCCCCCAACCCAGTCTCGCCTGTCCATATATGGCCAACGCCTCCGACTTACTATAATTAATGGTAAACCTTGCGAAAGAGGAGAAACGATCAGTCACGGCAATTAGCTGCGGGATTGTACGGTGAGGATCTGACATAAAAAGGAGGAGGTCGTCTGCGAATGCCACTACCTTTAATTCCTGTGTTCCCACAGCAATGCCCTTATAGTTCTTGTGTAACAGAATATGGCGTATAAGGGGTTCCAGTGCCAAATCAAAAAGGAGGGGAGATAAGGGGCATCCTTGCCTAGTGCCTCTTTCCAACGCAAAGGATGGAGATGTCACATTGTTGACTAAGACCTGCGCCACTGGGTTGGTATATAAGGTCTGTACCAAGTTGCAAAACGCTGTGCCAAACCCCTAATGGGCGAGCACTCGAGATAGGTGAGGCCAGGCAATTTTATCAAATGCCTTCTCTGCGTCTAAATTTATAATGATGTTATTTTTGGCGTGGCTAAAGCGGGTGTAAGATATCGCAGTTAGGGCCGCCCGCACTCTCCGTGTGGATTGTCTACCCTTGACAAATCCCATCTGTGCGGGTGAGATAAGATGGGGTAAGTTTGCTTGCAACCTATTAGCTATGATTTTAGTCAAGATTTTAAAGTCTTGATTGAGGAGTGAAATGGGGCGGTATGACCACACCTGGGTAGGATCTTTACCAGGTTTTGCTAGTACTATAAGCTTGGCTTTGTTAAAACGGAGGGGAGTCTCCCCTGTTGTTAGGATATGGTTATATAATCGTGTTAATATGGGGAGAATATCGGTATCTAGCACCTTATAAAATTCAGCACTAAAGCCGTCAGGGCCAGGGCTCTTGCCATTAGGGAGGGACTTAATGGTGGCCCGCACCTCCTCATCAGTTATGGGAGCATCCAACGAGTCCCTCCCTTCTGACTCCAGCTTCGGTAACTGCCCCTCATCAAGGAATAATTGACCATCAGTTGCGTTATCACTGTCGGCAGTATATAGGGACTTATAGAAACGCATAAAAGCCGAGCAGATGTCAGTGGGATCAGAAAGAACACCTTCAGAGCTGTGCAACGAGTCAACCCATGTTTTGTTTCAGGGCCCCCTAACCAAGTTGGCCAGGAGCTTACCGGACTTATTCCCCCACCTGTGAAATCTGTTTCTGCCGTAATCGTAACTGATCTGGGCCTGTTCAGTGAGAAAGGTATCATAAATTTGTTTTGCCATGAGGTACGTCTCTTTATGAGTAGGGCTATCGCTTTGTTTGTATGTGCGATATGCAAGTGTGAGAGCCGCACTAAGTTCCTGCAATTTTGTGTTAAACTTCTTGCGCTTAGAATTGACATAGGAAATAATATGGCCACGCAAGACTGCCTTAGAGGCCCCCCAAAAAAGTGGAGTGTTAGATTCTTGGTCCAGGTTGTCAGTAGTATAATTATGCCAGGTGTGTTTAAGATGTAATAAGAAATCTTCCGAGTGTGTGAGATATGCTTGGAATCTCCAACATTTAGATATGTTCTGGGGCAGGGATAAATGTAGAGACAAGATAATGGGGGCGTGGTCCGAAATAATGATGTCCTTAATTGAGGTGTGGGTAACTTTAAAAAAGAGGTGTTTGGATAAAAATAGATAGTCAATGCGGGAGTGACTAGAGTGTGGGTGTGAATAGAAAGAATAATCTCGCTGAAGGGGATTATATATACGCCAAGGGTCTAATAGGGTAAGTTGAGAACAAAGAGAGGAAAGCAGAGTAGAGGAGGGCCCGGGTCTTTTGGTACTTACCCCCGACCTATCCATGGATGGATCAACGACCGTGTTAAAATCTCCCCCTAGGATTAAGTTCTGGCCGCCCCAGGACAAAACTCTCTGAAGGATATCTGCAAAAAAGAGATTGTTAGAACCAGTAGGTGCATATAAATTCAGAAAGGTGTATATCACATTGTCAATAGAGACATCTAGAAAGATAAATCTGCCCTCAGGGTCGATATATTTTTTAAGGATGGAGAATTGGAGATTCTTATGAAAGAGGATGGCAACACCTCTGGTCTTATTGGTGTAAGGGGCAGATACGCATTCCCCAATCCAAGGGGCTCTCAATGACATAGGAGAATTATGCACCCAGTGTGTTTCTTGTAGAAGCACAACTTGAGGGGATAAGCGGGAGAGATGAGCAGCTACATTCTTGCATTTAATGGGGCTATTGAGACCCTCCACATTCCAAGAAACTATATTAAAATCTAAAAGTGGGGTTGTCACCGGGGTTGAGGTCTGAGAAACAGCATGGTCAGCCATGCTATCCTACCCCCGTAGATGGAAAATAGAATATCAAAATCATATAGGTGAAACGGTGCCCCCCCCCCGTCCCAATGAGCAAGGAGGGGCCAACCTATGGAGGATCGAGACACATTATCCCAGCAGGCAGAACAAACAGACAAACAAACAGATAAAAGTATCAAACTAACAGACATGAAACAATGGGAGGCAGAGCCTCCAGCATGCGCAAATAGCATGCCTAAGTCATATCCCGAACATTGTGTGACCTATTGATTAAAGCAGTTGTAAAGATATGCAAGCTTTAAGTGAGGGTGGACAGTCAAGTGTCAGGGTGTGCAAAATGGGTCTTTGCCGCCATCGGATCGTCAAAGAAGCATGGTTTTCCATTGACAAAGACCTGAAGACGGGCAGGGTATAACAGTGAGAACTTGACGTTGTCTTCAAACAGTCGCTTGCATATCGGAGCGAACTCTCTGCGCTTGTTGGCGACATGAGTGGAGAAGTCCTGGAAAATGAGCAGCCTTTCTCCCTTATAGAGGAGGTTCTCTGACTTTCGGTAGTGGTCTAAGAGCCTGGCTTTATCCGCGTAGTTTAGAATCCGTAGGATAACAGGTCTAGGGCGTTCCGCGGATTCTCTGCGTTCAGGGCCAATCCTGTGTGCCCTTTCAATGGCCAAAGGTGAGCCCTGAAGGTCCATACCTAATTTGTCGGGCAGCCAGTTGGATAGAAGGTCTAGCAGCGCGTGGCCCCTCACCGACTCCGGGATGCCCACCACCCTCAGGTTGTTTCGACGGCTCCGATTCTCCAAGTCGTCGAGTTTTTCCGTGAGGCCTTTGATTTCTGTGGTCTGGGTCTTTATAGTAGACTGTGCTGCTTGTAGATCATCCTCCAATGTTGAAACCCTCTGCTCGACTTCATCCAAACGGCTACTGTGTTGAGTCAGCTGGGCTAAGGTGGAATCAATAGCTTCTTTAATGCCCGCCAGTTTTTCGTCTAAGAGAGGTCCAAGAACCGCAGCAATGTCGGTGGGTTTCATTTTAGGCGGTTTAGTAGTTGTAGCGTTAGTACGTTTTCTTTGGGATCGAGATCGGGTGGTGGAGCAATCGGAGTCAGAAGAATTTCTGGGGGACGTGTCCTCGCGTGCGCCTGAAATAGGACCAGTCGAGGACATTGGAGTGGATACCAGGAATTTCTCCATATGAGGTCGCTAGAAGTAGATATGTAGAGTAGAAGCCATGTAGGGCGCAGTGAGTAGTTTAATGAGGGTCACATCAGCGTCGGGAGGGTATTGGAAAGTTACATTGCTATGAAGATAGCAGGCATGTCAGGACGTTGCGGGTCAGATTTGCCAGAAACAACGTGTTAGAGGTGTCACAGTGTGACACTCCAGAACGCCACAGCAGCGTGATGTATATGTCAAAAGGCTCGGGGTGAGGTAGCGGGAGCCAGGCATCCACAGCGACGAGTCCGTAGCCTCCAGGCTCAGCAGATGGCTGCAGGGCTGTTAAAGTTCACACCTGTTGTTTCAAGGCATAATATAATGACTCCCCTCCGGCCGCCAAACAGGAGACATGAGAATAGGCAGAATTATAGGAATATATGTATAGTGGCTGTGAGTTGTCTAATCTAGAAGTCGCCACAAGAGGGAGCTAGAGTTACAGCCATTTCTAGCCATGGAGTGAGAAGAGTGTTGTGCCAGTCACAATATGGCTGCCGCCTGTCAGTGAGACATGGATCCTCCGGAGGTCCCCCGGTCGTTAATCCCCGCCAGTGAGGGGGGAGATCTTTCATGCGAGGATGTGTGAGGCGGGGGTCGGAGGGCAGGCGCCCGGAGAGGCCGGGGATCGGCAAAACAGAACCTAAAGTCCGGGCGGCGCCAACCACAAGATGGCCGCCAGTCACACGCGTCCCGGCCTCTACCTCCCGCAGATCGTCCGGTCACCGGTCTCCCGTGAGGGCCAGTGTCTGATGGGTGAGTTCTCAAGTGCCAGGGAGCGCCGCTCAGGTGGGGGAGGGAGTCCGCAGAGTCGCCGCACCGGGTCCAATGGATCGACGGCTCCACTCCAAAATCGAGGCCCCGGCTTCTGGGGCGGAGGTAGGCCGCAATCCGCAGGGGGCAACGCAGGGCCCCCCCTGATTCCGCAGTCTCGACCTCCGGGTGCAGGGTGATGTAGCAGGGCTTAGGGGACTGTTTCCCTGCAGGTGGGCCCCCAAAATCAGCTCAGGGATTTGTTTTAATGTACTGCTGGCCGGAGCTCTGCAGGAACCCGACTTCTCCCGATGCCAGCCAGGCCACGCCCCCCGAACAAATACTTCTTATATTGTAACTGAAAGAAATACCCTGGGTTTACCTTGTCTCTGTCCGCTTTCCTGCTGGCAAATACTAATGTGCGGACAGGTTTTTCTCCATTTCTGACGTTACTTTCTTGATTTATTTGTTTAATTTTTTGGATTTTACTATATATGTACACGAATGATACCATACTTACCTATTCCACTGGTCTCAGCCACTTCCCCCACAGGCTACTGCTCTTCTTTTACCGGTTGGATACTCCTCTGGGTGCATGAGAAATGGCTGAAAACGATCAGGTCACCTTCTCCTCCTAAATAAAACTTCAACATTCATTAGTACATATATAGGTTACAGTCATATTTTTCATATTTTTATTATTTTCTATAGTTTGTATGCTGGCCGTAACTGCTTCCACATCTACATAAGGCGGTGTACTTGCATTCTCTCTTTTTTTTCTACTTATTTATTGTTGCTACAAGTTCAAACAGTTCTTATATTTTCATTTTTGTCTTATATGACTTTGGTTAAACATACCACCTGCAATACCTTAGGATCAAACTCACCAACCCCTCTTGCTGTCACAGGTTTAAATAATTTGTATATCTGACCCTTTGTTTTCGGGATTTTATCAGACATATTTTACTGCTCACATTCTGCAGTACCTCTGGTTCAAAGCTGCCCACCCTAGGGAATGGTTCCCTATCATTGTTAGTCATACATACCCACTCATTGCATAAAACTTCTGTGTGTGAACCATATTTTTCACACATGATAAACCTTGCTGAGCCTTTTGGCCACAATTCTGCCTGAACCCTGTCTAAACGTCTCTTACTTGAGCAACTGGCTCCCATATTTGTGGGTCTCTTCTAATATCTTTAAAAAATTCCCACAAACACCAAAATACTCAATATAAGTAGACGGTGGAAGTATACCTGAGCGCCTTCCACTCACTCTCGCCCACGCTGGCCAGTACAACGATACACTGTTGGTAGCGGATCGCAATGTAATTTCTTTCGGTGGAAGTTCTGTTTGGAATATTTTCCTGAGAGAGGCAGTGAAAATTTCCTTTTCGGTATCTTTCAACTGGAATTGTTTGTAGGGTGAAAAACAGAGAAATTAGATAACTATCTTTCACCCTTTCCAGTGAAGCCCACCTGTCACAACTGAGGGTTTAGGCTGACGGGAGGAAGCCTCAGTTGTAGGGGCTGGAATGAAGTTAAACTTAGATGGTTTAATCAGACCCCTGGACATGTAAGTGTGGAAGGAAACCCGAAGGTGTGACCATGACAAGCTGGTTAAAAGTCAAATGAAAGTTTATTAAACAGACTCCGTATAATCACAACAGCGTTCACAGTCAGTATTAGCAGTGGCAGATAATACAGTTCCTGGATCACTAAACCATAAAAAGGTATAACAGGGCACTGGTAGGTTGCAGAACAGATGTTATAGTCCTTGGGTAGAATAACCTTACCAGGCCAGGCTGTAGTAGTGGAGACAACCGAGGAACACGCCAGTAGGTGTATGAGATGATGCTGGTAACTGGAATGCACTGTAGGAGTCACTGGACGGAACCAGCCAGATGGTGGAGACACGGAGTTAAAACTAAAAGATGCTAGGGTGCGTGGAAACAGATGAAATGAAGAGTGGTTACCGGTGGTAGTGGATACTGCTGGTAAGTAGAAATCCGCTGGGAGAACACCGGCTCTTTAAGGAGGCTGAATTCTGTTGGAAGCAGGTTCCTGGAAACAGATGGGTTAATAGCTGCAAGCTTGGAAGCTGGAACAATCACAGAGGATTGCAAAGTCAGGCTGCACCGCAGGATGGAAAGCAGGTGCGGGTCTCTTTGTGGATGCTGGAGACAGGAGCTGGAACCTGGAGAAACAAGCCACAGGAGAGAGAGACTGGAACAAGGTATGACATTCAAAGCACTGACATCTATCTGGCCCAGGCACAGGATACTTATACCTGCTGCTATGCAGGCATTGGCTGGGCAATTATGCAGATTCCAGCGACGGTGGATTGGAAGAATTGGAGCATGTGATCAAATCCAACATGGCTGCGCCCATGCTGGAACCTGGAGGGAAAACCTGGTTTGGAATGAAATGTGCAAACATAGAGATAATGGCGGCGCCGGCCGCGGAGGGCAGGAGACGCTATAACAGTTACATGCTGGGACACATGAAGGACAGCAGAGACTGCGGGAGGCATGATACATGATTCTGAGAACCTGCAGCAATAACACAGTAACGGCGGCGGAGGCCGCGGAGGACGGGAGACGCCATGTTGGATTCAAACATGGCGCCGCTGTGGTAGTGTCTCAGAATGACAGGAGGGATGTGCAGAGTGTTGACACAGATGAGATCCGGATTTGGCACGCTGGGCCAGTCTCAGAAGACACCTAAACGGCAGGTAATGGCGTCCAGATACCCGGATCGTGACAGCACCCCCCCCTTTAGGAGTGGCCCCAGGACACTTCTTAGGCTTTAAAGGAAACTTTGAGTGGAAATTTCGGACCAAGGCAGGAGCATGGACGTCTGAGGCATTGGTCCAAGAGCGTTCTTCAGGACCATAGCCCTTCCAGTCAATGAGATACTGTAGCTGACCGTAACGGAAACGTGAGTCCAAAATCTTGGCCACCTCGTACTCGACTCCCCGTTGAGTCTGAACTTTGGGAGCTGGAGGAAGTGCGGAATGAAACCGATTCAGGATCAGCGGTTTCAACAAAGAAACATGAAATGTCCTGGGTATTTTCAAGAAGGGTGGTAACTGTAATCTGTAGGCAACAGGATTGATGACTTGTTCAATCTTGAAGGGTCCGATGTAGCGAGGTGCAAATTTCATGCTGGGAACTCTCAACCTCAAATTCTTTGTGGACAACCACACACGATCACCCACCTTGAGAGCAGGAACCGCTCTACGCTTCCTATCGGCAAACTTCTTATACCTGGATGAGGCTTTAAGCAGGGCTGCGCGGACGTTCCTCCAGTTATTTGAAAACTGACGCAAGGTGACATCCACTGCTGGAACAGAAGTTGCGGGAAGCGGTTGGAATTCTGGGACTTTAGGGTGGAATCCATAATTAATGAAGAATGGTGTAGAAGAAGATGAGGAATGGTATTGATTGTTGTGGCTGAACTCGGCCCAAGGAAGGAGTTGAACCCAGTCATCTTGAGAGGAAGACACATATATACGGAGGAAGGCCTCCAAGTCCTGATTCACCCTCCCGGTTTGACCATTGGTCTGAGGATGGTAAGCCGTGGAAAACTTTAACTTGACTTGGAGGGCTTGACACAAATTTCGCCAAAATTTGGCTACAAATTGTACTCCACGATCCGAGATGATCTCTTCAGGAAGACCGTGAAGTCGGAAGATCTCTTGTATAAACACTTGAGCCAACTTGGAAGCTGACGGAAGACCGGTGAGAGGGATGAAATGTGCCATCTTGGTGAACCGGTCAACTACCACCCAGATGGTATTAAACTTGTTGCAGATAGGTAGATCGGAAACAAAGTCCATCGACAAATGGGTCCATGGTCGACGGGGAACAGATAATGGAACCAGTTGCCCCGCAGGCGACTGGCGGGAGACTTTGTGTTGGGCACACTTTGGGCAGGAGGCAATAAATTCCATAACGTCCTTCTTCAGAGTTGGCCACCAGTAGGACCTAGAAATAAATTCAAGGGTTTTCTGAATGCCCGTATGTCCAGCAAAACGGGAAGCATGGGCCCAATGCATGAGCTTCTTCCTTAGAACTGGCTTAACAAAACTTTTCCCTGGTGGAGGCGTAGAGTCAATCCCTACCGTGGAGAATGCCAACGGATTAATAATAGGATGCTTGTCTGCAGACTCGGACTCATTTTCTTGCTCCCATGAGCGGGAAAGGGCATCGGCCTTACGATTCTGAGAACCCGGACAAAACTGGAGTTTAAAGTCAAACCTAGAGAAGAAAAGTGCCCATCTGGCCTGACGAGGATTCAGACATTGTGCGCCTTTGAGATATAAAAGATTTTTGTGGTCGGAAAGTATGGTGATTGAGTGGGAAGCTCCCTCCAACAGGTATCTCCACTCCTCCAGAGCGAGCTTGATGGCCAGCAACTCCTGATCGCCAATGGCATAGTTGCGCTCAGCTGGGGAGAACTTCCGGGAGAAGAAACTGCAAGGATGTAGATGTCCATCTTTGGCCCTCTGGGATAACACTGCTCCTACTCCAACGGAGGAGGCATCTACCTCTAAGATAAAAGGAGAGTCGGTGTCGGGCTGTTTCAGAACTGGTGCAGAGATGAACCGTTGCTTCAGAAGGTGAAAGGCCTGCGTAGCTTCCTCGGACCACTTGGACGGATTAGCACCTTTCTTGGTTAATGCAGTGATAGGCGCCACAATGGTGGAAAAGTCTCGTATAAATTTTCTATAATAATTGGCGAACCCTAAGAACCTCTGGACCCCTTTGAGGGTTAAGGGTATAGGCCAATTCTGGATTGCTTGGAGTTTCTCAGGATCCATCTCTAGTCCGGAACCGGACACAATGTAACCTAGAAACGGAATGGTTTTAACTTCAAACATACACTTCTCCAATTTACAATAGAGGTGGTTGACACGGAGACGGGAAAGAACCTCCTTTACCCAGAAACGATGATCTTCTAGATTATTAGCAAAGATGAGGATGTCATCTAGATAAACCACGACATGGCGGTACAAGATGTCCCTGAAGATCTCATTCACGAAGTGCTGGAAGACTGCTGGAGCGTTGCTCAATCCGAAGGGCATGACGAGGTACTCATAATGTCCGTCACGGGTGTTAAAGGCGGTCTTCCACTCGTCACCCTCACGGATTCGGATGAGATTGTAGGCACCCCTCAAGTCCAGCTTTGTGAAAATGGTTGCACCACTAACTCTATCAAAGAGCTCGGTAATCAGGGGTAAAGGGTATCGGTTCTTGACGGTAATGTCGTTCAGACCTCTGTAGTCGATGCACGGACGCAGACCACCGTCTTTCTTCTTAACGAAGAAGAAGAAGCCTGCGCCGGCTGGAGAAGAAGATGGTCGGATGAAACCCTTCGCCAGGTTCTCTTTGTCACGATCCGGGTATCTGGACGCCATTTCTTACCCATCAGATGCCTCCTAAGGCTGGCTCAGCGCTCCAGGACCGGATCCCATCTGTTATCCTGATGTGTACATTCCTGTATCCTCTCCTGTCACTCTGGGACGCTGTCACAGTAAACGCCATATTACACCTGGCATGGCGTCTCCTGCGGCCTCCGCCGCCGTCCCTGAACTTCTGCATGCAGAGTGTCTGAGTGGCGATTACGTCAGCCGCGGCCTCCGCTGTGTCCGCGTGGTTGGATGTGCATCTGTCAGCCTGGCGCCTCCTGTCTCCGGTGGCCGGCGCCGCCATTACTGTTTTCATTACCACATGGATTACAAACCAAACTTCCCTCCAAGTGTCTGCATGGGCGCAGCCATCTTGGATTCTGTCAGCTGATCATTTCCACCAATCTGTTCTCAGTATTGATAATCTGCATAATTGCCTAGCCAATCCCTTCCTTGCTGCAGGTATAAATACACTGTGCCTGAGCAAGGAAGGCGTCAGTGCTTTGGTTGTCAAACCTAGTTCCTGTTTGTCTCTCTCCTGTGATTGTCTTCCAGGTTCCAGCTCCTGTCTCAAGACTTCCACCATAGAGACCCGCACCAGCATTCCACCTGCGGTGTAGCCTGACTCTCCAATCCATTGTGGATTCATCTGTTTCCAGCTACAACATTACCTGCTTCCAGCTCAGCTTCCAGCAGAGTACAGCTTCCCTTAAAGGGCCGGTGTCCTTTCTACACTTTACCACTCTCCACCAGTATTATTATTTCTCCGCTCTCAAGTTCTACATTTCAGTTCATATTTCATCGCTCCCAAGTTCATTTATTATTTAACTGGTTCCAGCCAGTATCCACTCCGTGCTAACAACAGTCTGGTTCCAGCCAGTATCCACAGCAGCTGTTTTATCTTCAGCAACCCAGCTTTTCCTGGAACACCAGCTGGCACAATCCTGGGTTATCTCCATTGCTACAGTCGGGCCTGGTAAGGACTTTCCATCTAGAAGATCATAAGAACTATCTCACACTACCAGTGCCCTGTGGCTCCTGCCATCCTGTAGTACCCAGGAACTGTATTTATTCTTTGCTGACTTTTACGTTTTCTTTTACTGCTGCTGTGTTGCGGAGTTGTCATAATAAACATCATTGACTTTTATCCAAGTTGTCGTGGTCACGCCTTCGGGCAGTTATTATTTATGTTACTTACATGTCCAGGGGTCTGATACAACCTCCCAGGTTCCGGTACATCTCAGCCCCTACAACTGAGGCTGCCTCCCGTCAGCTCAGGCCCTCAGTTGTGACAGTAAGCACTGACCTAATGAATCCAGCCGGAGACCAGGATCAAGCAGCCAGGCCGATGCAAGAACTGGCAGCCCGACTAGAACATCAGGAGGCTGCACAGGGCCACATCATCCGCTGTCTCCAGGATCTCTCTACTCGGCTGGATGGGATTCAGACGACTCTCCGTGGATCAGGCGCGTCTGGTGCGTCAACCACAGTGACTCCAGCTATAACCCCACCCACCTTACCCATTTCTGCTCCACGTCTTCATCTTCCAACGCCAGCAAAATTTGACGGATCTCCAAGATTCTGCAGGGGATTTCTCAACCAGTGTGAGATTCAGTTTGAGCTACAACCTGGCAATTTTCCCAGTGACCGTACAAAAATTGCCTACATTATTTCTCTTCTCAGTGGCTCAGCCCTTGATTGGGCATCACCGTTATGGGAGAGGTCCGACACCCTGCTATCTTCCTACACTGCCTTCGTGTCAACATTCAGGCGCATCTTCGACGAGCCAGGCCGGGTAACCTCAGCTTCATCCGAGATTCTCCATTTACGCCAGGGGTCACGTACTGTAGGACAATATCTGATACAGTTCCAGATCCTGGCGTCCGAACTGGCATGGAACGACGAGGCCCTGTATGCTGCATTCTGGCATGGCTTATCTGAGCGTATTAAAGATGAGTTAGCTACCAGAGACTTACCTTCTAAGTTAGATGAGCTAATCTCACTCTGCACGAAAGTTGATTTACGTTTCAGAGAGAGAGCAACTGAGCGTGGAAGATCATCTGCTCCAAAATCTTCTGCTCCTCCTCCTCGTCAACTGTCACCATCTAAAGATGAGCCCATGCAACTTGGCCGTTCCCGTTTAACTCCTGCTGAGCGCCGAAGACGTCTCTCTGAGTTTCTCTGTCTCTATTGTGCAGCTCCGTCTCACACCATTAATGCCTGTCCCAAACGTCCGGGAAACTCCAAATCCTAGCTCGCCAAGGAGAGGGCCGGCTAGGAGTAATGATCTCCTCTCCATCTTCTCAAGATTGTAATCTCCCAGTCTCGCTTCAAGTTGCTCAACGTTATCGGAACGTCATTGCCCTCCTTGATTCCGGAGCAGCTGGGAACTTTATTACCGAAGCCTATGTTAAACGGTGGTCCCTACCCACCGAGAGACTTCCTTCGTCCATTTCTTTAACTGCCGTGGATGGCAGCAAAATTTTTGATGCAGTTATTTCTTTAAGGACTCTACCAGTTCGTCTGAGAGTGGGAGTTCTTCATTCCGAACTTATTTCTTTTTTAGTGATTCCAAGAGCCACACATCCTGTGGTCCTGGGCCTTCCATGGCTCCGTCTTCACAATCCTACAATTGATTGGACGACTACGCAAATCCTGGCATGGGGTTCCTCCTGTGCTGAGACATGTTTGTTTAAAGTATTGCCTGTCTGTTCTTCCTCCCCCAGGTCGTCTGATGTTCCACCTCCTCCATATCAAGATTTCACGGATGTGTTCAGTAAAGCTTCTGCTGATATCCTTCCTCCTCATAGAGAATGGGACTGTCCGATTGATCTCGTTCCAGGGAAGGTTCCACCTCGAGGCCGAACTTATCCGTTGTCTCTGCCTGAGACGCATTCTATGGAGGAATATATTAAAGAGAACCTAGCAAAGGGGTTCATTCGACCTTCTTCTTCTCCAGCCGGCGCAGGCTTCTTTTTTGTAAAAAAAGAAAGATGGTGGTCTGCGGCCGTGCATCGACTACAGAGGTTTGAACGACATTACCATCAAGAACCGTTATCCTTTACCCCTGATTACTGAGCTCTTTGACAGAGTTAGCGGAGCTACCATCTTTACAAAGCTGGACTTGCGAGGTGCATACAATCTCATCCGGATCCGTGAGGGTGACGAGTGGAAGACCGCATTTAACACCCGTGACGGACATTATGAGTACCTCGTCATGCCCTTCGGATTGAGCAATGCTCCAGCTGTCTTCCAGCATTTCGTCAATGAGATCTTCAGAGACATTCTATACCGTCATGTCGTGGTCTATCTAGATGATATCCTCATTTTTGCCAACAATTTAGAGGAACATCGTTTTTGGGTAAAGGAGGTTCTGTCCCGTCTCCGTGTCAATCATCTCTATTGCAAATTAGAGAAATGCGTCTTTGAAGTCAAGTCCATTCCGTTTCTAGGGTACATTGTGTCCGGTTCCGGACTAAAGATGGATCCTGAGAAACTACAAGCAATTCAGAATTGGCCGGTACCCTTAACCCTCAAAGGGGTCCAGAGGTTCTTAGGGTTCGCCAATTATTACCGAAAGTTTATACGAGACTTTTCCACCATTGTGGCGCCTATTACTGCTTTCACCAAGAAGGGTGCTAACCCGTCCAAGTGGTCTGAAGAAGCCATGCAAGCTTTTCATCTTTTAAAACAGAGGTTCATCTCTGCGCCTGTCCTGAAACAGCCTGACATCGACTCTCCTTTCATCCTAGAGGTGGATGCCTCCTCCGTTGGAGTAGGAGCGGTGTTATCTCAGAGGGCTAAAGATGGCCATTTACATCCTTGCAGTTTCTTCTCACGGAAGTTCTCCCCAGCGGAGCGCAACTATGCCATTGGCGACCCGGAGTTGCTAGCCATCAAGCTCGCTCTAGAGGAGTGGAGATATCTGTTGGAGGGAGCTTCTCATTCAATCACCATCCTTACAGACCACAAGAACCTTCTATATTTGAAAGGCGCACAATGTCTCAACCCTCGTCAGGCCAGATGGGCACTTTTCTTTTCCAGGTTCGACTTTAAACTCCAGTTCTGTCCGGGCTCTCAGAATCGCAAGGCCGATGCCCTTTCCCGCTCATGGGAGCAAGAAAATGAGTCAGAGTCTTCAGACAAGCATCCTATTATAAGTCCGTTGGCATTCTCCACGGTAGGGATGGACTCTACGCCCCCATCAGGGAAAAGTTTTGTGAAGCCGATGCTAAGGAAGAAGCTCATGCATTGGGCCCATGCTTCCCGTTTTGCCGGACATACAGGTATCCAAAAAACCCTGGAGTTTATCTCTAGGTCCTATTGGTGGCCAACTCTGAAAAAGGACGTCTTGGAGTTTATTGCATCTTGCCCAAAGTGTGCCCAACATAAAGTATCCCGCCAGTCGCCTGCGGGGCAACTGGTTCCACTATCCGTTCCCCGTCGACCATGGACCCACTTGTCGATGGATTTCATTACAGACTTACCCATGTGCAACAAGTTCAATACCATCTGGGTGGTAGTTGACCGGTTCACCAAGATGGCACACTTCATTCCTCTCACCGGTCTTCCGTCAGCTTCCAAGTTGGCTCAAGTATTCATACAAGAGATCTTCCGACTCCACGGTCTTCCTGAAGAAATTATCTCTGATCGAGGAGTTCAATTCACAGCCAAATTCTGGCGAAGTTTATGTCAAGTCCTCCAAGTCAAGCTAAAGTTTTCCACGGCTTACCATCCTCAGACCAATGGTCAAACCGAGAGGGTGAATCAGGACTTGGAGGCCTTCCTCCGCATCTATGTGTCCTCCTCTCAAGATGACTGGGTTCAATTACTTCCCTGGGCCGAGTTCTGTCATAACAACCAGTATCATTCTTCATCTGCTTCAACACCATTCTTCACTAACTTTGGATTCCACCCTAAAGTCCCTGAGTTCCAACCGCTTCCAGCAACTTCTGTTCCCGCAGTGGATATCACCTTACATCAGTTTGCCAATATCTGGAAGAGCGTACGATCAGCTCTGCTCAAGGCATCGTTCAGGTACAAGAAGTTTGTGGATAAGAAGCGTCGAGCAGTTCCTGCTCTCAAGGTGGGTGATCGGGTATGGTTATCCACGAAGAATTTGAGGTTAAGAGTTCCCAGTATGAAGTTTGCACCTCGCTATATCGGTCCTTTCAAGATTGAACAAGTCATCAATCCTGTTGCTTACAGACTCCAGTTGCCTCCCTTCTTAAAAATACCCAGGACATTCCATGTTTCCCTGTTGAAACCGCTGATCTTGAATCGGTTTCATTCCTCACTTCCTCCAACTCCGAAAGTCCAAACTCAACGAGGCGTTGAGTATGAAGTGGCCAAGATCCTGGACTCACGTCACCGTTACGGTCAACTACAATATCTTATTGACTGGAAGGGTTATGGTCCTGAGGAACGTTCATGGACCAATGCTTCTGATGTCCATGCTCCTGCCTTGGTCCGGAGATTCCATTCCAAGTTTCCTCAAAAGCCAAAGAAGTGTCCTGGGGCCACTCCTAAAGGGGGGGGGGGTGCTGTCACGATCCGGGTATCTGGACGCCATTTCTTACCCATCAGATGCCTCCTAAGGCTGGCTCAGCGCTCCAGGACCGGATCCCATCTGTTATCCTGATGTGTACATTCCTGTATCCTCTCCTGTCACTCTGGGACGCTGTCACAGTAAACGCCATATTACACCTGGCATGGCGTCTCCCGCGGCCTCCGCCGCCGTCCCTGAACTTCTGCATGCAGAGTGTCTGAGTGGCGATTACGTCAGCCGTGGCCTCCGCTGTGTCCGCGTGGTTGGATGTGCATCTGTCAGCCTGGCGCCTCCTGTCTCCGGTGGCCGGCGCCGCCATTACTGTTTTCATTACCACATGGATTACAAACCAAACTTCCCTCCAAGTGTCTGCATGGGCGCAGCCATCTTGGATTCTGTCAGCTGATCATTTCCACCAATCTGTTCTCAGTATTGATAATCTGCATAATTGCCTAGCCAATCCCTTCCTTGCTTCAGGTATAAATACACTGTGCCTGAGCAAGGAAGGCGTCAGTGCTTTGGTTGTCAAACCTAGTTCCTGTTTGTCTCTCTCCTGTGATTGTCTTCCAGGTTCCAGCTCCTGTCTCAAGACTTCCACCATAGAGACCCGCACCAGCATTCCACCTGCGGTGTAGCCTGACTCTCCAATCCATTGTGGATTCATCTGTTTCCAGCTACAACATTACCTGCTTCCAGCTCAGCTTCCAGCAGAGTACAGCTTCCCTTAAAGGGCCGGTGTCCTTTCTACACTTTACCACTCTCCACCGGTATTATTATTTCTCCGCTCTCAAGTTCTACATTTCAGTTCATATTTCATCGCTCCCAAGTTCATTTATTATTTAACTGGTTCCAGCCAGTATCCACTCCGTGCTAACAACAGTCTGGTTCCAGCCAGTATCCACAGCAGCTGTTTTATCTTCAGCAACCCAGCTTTTCCTGGAACACCAGCTGGCACAATCCTGGGTTATCTCCATTGCTACAGTCGGGCCTGGTAAGGACTTTCCATCTAGAAGATCATAAGAACTATCTCACACTACCAGTGCCCTGTGGCTCCTGCCATCCTGTAGTACCCAGGAACTGTATTTATTCTTTGCTGACTTTTACGTTTTCTTTTACTGCTGCTGTGTTGCGGAGTTGTCATAATAAACATCATTGACTTTTATCCAAGTTGTCGTGGTCACGCCTTCGGGCAGTTATTATTTATGTTACTTACATGTCCAGGGGTCTGATACAACCTCCCAGGTTCCGGTACATCTCAGCCCCTACAACTGAGGCTGCCTCCCGTCAGCTCAGGCCCTCAGTTGTGACACTCTTTGATGTACTCTTCCATGGAGTGTGTCTCAGGCAGAGACAACGGATAAGTTTGGCCTCGCGGTGGAACCTTCCCTGGAATGAGGTCGATTGGGCAGTCCCATTCTCTATGAGGAGGAAGGATATCAGCAGAGGCTTTACTGAACACGTCCGTGAAGTCTTGATATGGAGGAGGCGGAACATCAGATGACCTGGGGAAGGAAGAACAAACAGGAAGAACTTTGGCTAAACAAGTCTCAGCACAGGAGGGACCCCATGCCAGTATTTGCGTAGTCGTCCAGTCAATTGATGGGTTGTGGAGACGGAGCCATGGAAGGCCTAAAACCACTGGATGTGTGGCTCTTGAAATCACTAGAAAAGAAATATACTCAGTATGAAGAACTCCCACTCTCAGACGAACTGGAAGAGTCCTTAAGGAAATGACTGCGTCAAACATCTTGCTGCCATCCACGGCAGTCAAAGAGATGGACGAGGACAGTCTCTCGGTGGGTAGGGACCACCGTTTAACATAAGCTTCGGTTATGAAATTCCCAGCTGCTTCGGAATCAAGGAGGGCAATGACGTTCCTGTAACGTTGAGCAATTTGGAGCGACACTGGGAGGTTACAATCATGAGGAGATGGAGAGGAGATCATTACTCCTAGCCGGCCCTCTCCTTGGCGAGCTAGGATCTGGAGTTTCCCGAACGTTTGGGACAGGCGTTGATAGTGTGCGACGGAGCTGCACAGTAGAGACATAGAGACTCGGAGAGGCGTCTTCGGCGCTCAGCGGGAGATAGACGGGAACGACCAATTTGCATAGGCTCATCCTTGGATGGAGATGGTTGACGAGGAGGAGAAGCAGAAGATTTAGGAACGGATGATCTTCCTCGCTCGGTTGCTCTCTCTCTGAACCGTAGATCATCCCTTCGTGCATAGTGAAATTAGCTCATCCAACTTAGAAGGCAAGTCTCTGGTAGCTAACTCGTCTTTAATGCGTTCTGACAAGCCATGCCAGAATGCAGCATACAGGGCCTCGTCGTTCCAGGCCAGTTCAGATGCCAGGATTTTGAACTGTATAAGATACTGTCCCACAGTACGTGTTCCCTGGCGTAGACGGAGAATCTCAGATGAAGCAGAGGAAACCCGGCCCGGCTCGTCGAAGATGCGCCTGAATGATGCTACAAAGTCAGTAAAGGAGGACAGCAGGGGATCAGACTTCTCCCATAACGGTGATGCCCAATCAAGGGCTGAGCCACTGAGGAGAGAAATAATATAAGCAACTTTGGTACGGTCACTGGGGAAGTTGCCAGATTGAAGCTCAAAATGGATTTCGCATTGGTTAAGAAATCCCCTGCAGAACCTTGGAGATCCGTCAAATTTTGCTGGCGTTGGAAGATGAAGACGTGGTATGGAAATGGGCAAGGTGGGTGGGGTTACAGCTGGAGTCACTGTGGTGGACGCACCAGACGTGCCAGGTCCACGGAGGGTCGTCTGAATCCCATCCAGCCGAGTAGAGAGATCCTGGAGACAGCGGATGATGTGACCTTGTGCAGCCTCCTGATGTTCTAGTCTGGCTGCCAGTTCTTGCATAGGTCTAGACGCTTGATTCTGGTCTCCGGCTGGATTCATATGGTCAGTGCTTACTGTCACAACTGAGGGTTTAGGCTGACGGGAGGAAGCCTCAGTTGTAGGGGCTGGAATGAAGTTAAACTTAGATGGTTTAATCAGACCCCTGGACATGTAAGTGTGGAAGGAAACCCGAAGGTGTGACCATGACAAGCTGGTTAAAAGTCAAATGAAAGTTTATTAAACAGACTCCGTATAATAACAACAGCGTTCACAGTCAGTATTAGCAGTGGCAGATAATACAGTTCCTGGATCACTAAACCATAAAAAGGTATAACAGGGCACTGGTAGGTTGCAGAACAGATGTTATAGTCCTTGGGTAGAATAACCTTACCAGGCCAGGCTGTAGTAGTGGAGACAACCGAGGAACACGCCAGTAGGTGTATGAGATGATGCTGGTAACTGGAATGCACTGTAGGAGTCACTGGACGGAACCAGCCGGATGGTGGAGACACGGAGTTAAAACTAAAAGATGCTAGGGTGCGTGGAAACAGATAAAATGAAAAGTGGTTACCGGTGGTAGTGGATACTGCTGGTAAGTAGAAATCCGCTGGGAGAACACCGGCTCTTTAAGGAGGCTGAATTCTGTTGGAAGCAGGTTGCTGGAAACAGATGGGTTAATAGCTGCAAGCTTGGAAGCTGGAACAATCACAGAGGATTGCAAAGTCAGGCTGCACCGCAGGATGGAAAGCAGGTGCGGGTCTCTTTGTGGATGCTGGAGACAGGAGCTGGAACCTGGAGAAACAAGCCACAGGAGAGAGAGACTGGAACAAGGTATGACATTCAAAGCACTGACATCTATCTGGCCCAGACACAGGATACTTATACCTGCTGCTATGCAGGCATTGGCTGGGCAATTATGCAGATTCCAGCGACGGTGGATTGGAAGCATTGGAGCATGTGATCAAATCCAACATGGCTGCGCCCATGCTGGAACCTGGAGGGAAAACCTGGTTTGGAATGAAATGTGCAAACATAGAGATAATGGCGGCGCCGGCCGCGGAGGGCAGGAGACGCTATAACAGTTACATGCTGGGACACATGAAGGACAGCAGAGACTGCGGGAGGCATGATACATGATTCTGAGAACCTGCAGCAATAACACAGTAACGGCGGCGGAGGCCGCAGAGGGCGGGAGACGCCATGTTGGATTCAAACATGGCGCCGCTGTGGTAGTGTCTCAGAATGACAGGAGGGATGTGCAGAGTGTTGACACAGATGAGATCCGGATTTGGCACGCTGGGCCAGCCTCAGAAGACACCTAAACGGCAGGTAATGGCGTCCAGATACCCGGATCGTGACACCACCAGGGAGTTTTCCCGAAGTTATCAATGAAAAAACCCTTTTTCTATACAATCACGTCTGCGTATGCTCTCCCGCAGCGCATATGACACAATGGTATCACGTTGTGCTGTGCAGAACAAATGGACATGCGATGCAATAGCACACCCTATAGATACTAGTTATCTATATGCCCTACAATTGCTGTAGACCACTTTAGCCTAGACCACTCCAGACCACTTTAGACCACTTCAGTTGTATGAGATCACTTCAGACCACTTCAGTTCCTAATAACGCAGGGTAGCGAACCCTATGCCACCGGGCCTCTACTAACCCAGTGTTACCACTTCAGACCACTTCAGTTCTTGGGTTCAGTATCCACTCACTCCTGCGTTCGCTCACTCAAATACACTTTGTTTTTCTGTACAGAAAATTTAAATTCATTCAGATAGGCAGCTTTACCCCAGAGGAAATACAGTTTTTAAACTAAATTTAGAGTAACCTGCTTTTGAAATCTGATAGTTATTTGCTATTGTATTAAATGTCTACTATCCCATATATGCAGAACAAACGGACATGTGATGCAATAGCACAGCCTATAGATACTAGTTATCTATATGCCCTACGATTGCTGTAGACCACCTAGCTTAGACCACCTAGACCACTAAGAGTTGTATGGGATACCACTCAGTCCACCAAGACCACCTAGTTAATAATGCAGGGTTGCGAACCCTACGCCACCAGGCCTCTACTAACCCAGTGTGTCCACCTAGACCACCTAGCTTAGACCACCTAGACCACTTCAGTTCTTGGGTTCAGTATCCACTCACTCCTGCATTCGCTCACTCAAATACACTTTATTTTTCTGTACAGAAAATTAGGATTCATTCAAGTTGGCAGCTTTACCCCCAGAGGCAATTAAAAAAAAATATTTATACTAAATTTTGTTTTTATACAAAATTTCTTTAGAAACCGGGTGGTTTAGTGCTATTGTAGCGTGGCTACTGTCCCGCCTTTAAACTAAACGAACTATTGTGTAATTTGTACTTAGCGACCGTATTTCTTACGCAGTTTGCATAAACACGCTACCGTGCGTGTCTCTTACGCTGCGTGCGCAGTCCTGTACTTTGTCCGAGACACTCGTACAAAACCATACGTCCGCAATTAAACAAATTCCACAACTTCTATAAATGTGAGCAATACCAACTATAATTGCTCACTTAACACAACACACATTCTTTCTGTATAAACCCTCTTACTGGGCCAGAAATGCGTTTTGTGATTTTACTCTTACTTCCTTAAACACTTATTTTATTTTTAACTGTATAGCAACAAAAATATTTCCGGTTTCTAGTGATGTGCACCTGAAATTTTTCGGGTTTTGTGTTTTGGTTTTGGATTCGGTTCCGTGGCCGTGTTTTGGGTTCGGACGCGTTTTGGCAAAACCTCACCGAATTTTTTTTGTCGGATTCGGGTGTGTTTTGGATTTGGGTGTTTTTTTCAAAAAAACCTAAAAAACAGCTTAAATCATAGAATTTGGGGGTCATTTTGATCCCATAGTATTATTAACCTCAATAACTATAATTTCCACTAATTTTCAGCCTATTCTGAACACCTCACAATATTATTTTTAGTCCTAAAATTTGCACCGAGGTCGCTGGATGGCTAAGCTAAGCGACCCTAGTGGCCGACACAAACACCTGGCCCATCTAGGAGTGGCACTGCAGTGTCACGCAGGATGGCCCTTCAAAAAAATACTCCCCAAACAGCACATGACGCAAAGAAAAAAAGAGGCGCAATGAGGTAGCTGTGTGACTAAGCTAAGCGACCCTAGAGGCCGACACAAACACCTGGCCCATCTAGGAGTGTCACTGCAGTGTCACGCAGGATGGCCCTTCAAAAAAATACTCCCCAAACAGCACATGACGCAAAGAAAAAAAGAGGCGCAATGAGGTAGCTGTGTGACTAAGCTAAGCGACCCTAGTGGCCGACACAAACACCTGGCCCATGTAGGAGTGGCACTGCAGTGTCACGCAGGGTGGCCCTTCAAAAAAATACTGCCCAAACAGCGCATGATGCAAAGAAAAAAAGAGGCGCAATGAGGTAGCTGTGTGACTAAGCTAAGCGACCCTAGTGGCCGACACAAACACCTGGCCCATCTAGGAGTGGCACTGCAGTGTCACGCAGGGTGGCCCTTTAAAAAAATACTCCCCAAACAGCACATGATGCAAAGAAAAAAAGAGGCACAATGAGGTAGCTGTGTGACTAAGCTAAGCGACCCTAGTGGCCGACAAAAACACCTGGCCCATCTAGGAGTGGCACTGCAGTGTCACACAGGATGGCCCTTCAAAAAAATACTCCCCAAACAGCACATGACGCAAAGAAAAAAAGAGGCGCAATGAGGTAGCTGTGTGACTAAGCTAAGCGACCCTAGTGGCCAACACAAACACCTGGCTCATCTAGGAGTGGCACTGCAGTGTCACGCAGGGTGGCCCTTCAAAAAACTACTCCCCAAACAGCACATGACGCAAAGAAAAAAAGAGGCGCAATGAGGTAGCTGTGTGACTAAGCTAAGCGACCCTAGTGGCCGACACAAACACCTGGCCCATCTAGGAGTGGCACTGCAGTGTCACGCAGGATGGCCCTTTAAAAAAATACTCCCCAAACAGCACATGACGCAAAGAAAAAAAGAGGCGCAATGAGGTAGCTGTGTGACTAAGCTAAGCGACCCTAGTGGCCGACACAAACACCTGGCCCATCTAGGAGTGGCACTGCAGTGTCACGCAGGATGGCCCTTCAAAAAAATACTCCCCAAACAGCACATGACGCAAAGAAAAAAAGAGGCGCAATGAGGTAGCTGTGTGACTAAGCTAAGCGACCCTAGTGGCCGACACAAACACCTGGCCCATCTAGGAGTGGCACTGCAGTGTCACGCAGGATGGCCCTTCAAAAAAATACTCCCCAAACAGCACATGACGCAAAGAAAAATGAAAGAAAAAAGAGGTGCAAGATGGAATTGTCCCTGGGCCCTCCCACCCACCCTTATGTTGTAAAAACAGGACATGCACACTTTAACGAACCCATCATTTCAGCGACAGGGTCTGCCACACGACTGTGACTGAAATGACTGGTTGGTTTGAGCCCCCACCAAAAAAGAAGCAATCAATCTCTCCTTGCACAAACTGGCTCTACGGAGGCAAGATGTCCACCTCATCATCATCGTCCGATTCATCACCCCTTTCACTGTGTACATCCCCCTCCTCACAGATTATTAATTCGTCCCCACTGGAATCCACCATCTCAGGTCCCCGTGTATTTCTGGAGGCAATTGCTGCTGGTGAATGTCTCCATGGAGGAATTGATTATAATTCATTTTAATGAACATCATCTTCTCCACATTTTCTGGAAGTAACCTCGTACGCCGATTGCTGACAAGGTGAGCGGCGGCACTAAACACTCTTTCGGAGTACACACTGGAGGGAGAGCAACTTAGGTAGAATAAAGCCAGTTTGTGCAAGGGCCTCCAAATTGCCTCTTTTTCCTGCCAGTATACGTACGGACTGTCTGACGTGCCTACTTGGATGCGGTCACTCATATAATCCTCCACCATTCTTTCAATGGTGAGAGAATCATATGCAGTGACAGTAGACGACATGTCAGTAATCGTTGGCAGGTCCTTCAGTCCGGACCAGATGTCAGCATCAGCAGTCGCTCCAGACTGCCCTGCATCACCGCCAGCAGGTGGGCTCGGAATTCATAGCCTTTTCCTCGCACCCCCAGTTGCGGGAGAATGTGAAGGAGGAGATGTTGACGGGTCGCGTTCCGCTTGACTTGACAATTTTCTCACCAGCAGGTCTTTGAACCTCTGCAGACTTGTGTCTGCCGTAAAGAGAGATCCAAGGTAGGTTTTAAATCTAGGATCGAGCACGGTGGCCAAAATGTAGTGCTCTGATTTCAACAGATTGACCACACGTGAATCCTGGTTAAGCGAAAGAAGGGCTCCATCCACAAGTCCCACATGCCTAGCGGAATCGCTCTGTTTTAGCTCCTCCTTCAATGCCTCCAGCTTCTTCTGCAAAAGCCTGATGAGGGGAATGACCTGACTCAGGCTGGCAGTGTCTGAACTGACTTCACGTGTGGCAAGTTCAAAAGGTTGCAGAACCTTGCACAACGTTGAAATCATTCTCCACTGCGCTTGAGACAGGTGCATTCCACCTCCTTTGCCTATATCGTGGGCAGATGTATAGGTTTGAATGGCCTTTTGCTGCTTCTCCATCCTCTGAAGCATATAGAGGGTTGAATTCCACCTCGTTACCACCTCTTGCTTCAGATGATGGCAGGACAGGTTCAGGTGTTTTTGGTGGTGCTCCAGTCTTCTGTACGCGGTGCCTGTACGCCGAAAGTGGCCCGCAATTCTTCTGGTCACCGACAGCATCTCTTGCACGCCCCTGTCGTTTTTTAAATAATTCTGCACCACCAAACTCAAGGTATGTGCAAAACATGGGACGTGCTGGAATTTGCCCAGATGTAATGCACGCACAATATTGCTGGCGTTGTCCGATGCCACAAATCCACAGGAGAGTCCAATTGGGGTAAGCCATTCTGCGATGATCTTCCTCAGTTGCCGTAAGAGGTTTTCAGCTGTGTGCGTATTCTGGAAAGCGGTGATACAAAGCGTAGCCTGCCTAGGAACGAGTTGGCGTTTGCGAGATGCTGCTACTGGTGCCGCCGCTGCTGTTCTTGCAGCGGGAGGCAATACATCTACCCAGTGGGCTGTCACAGTCATGTAGTCCTGAGTCTGCCCTGCTCCACTTGTCCACATGTCCGTGGTTAAGTGGACATTGGGTACAACTGCATTTTTTAGGACACTGGTGAGTCTTTTTCTGACGTCCGTGTACATTCTCGGTATCGCCTGCCTAGAGAAGTGGAGCCTAGATGGTATTTGGTAACGGGGGCACACTAC
Organism: Pseudophryne corroboree; assembly: GCF_028390025.1. NCBI lineage: Eukaryota > Metazoa > Chordata > Amphibia > Anura > Myobatrachidae > Pseudophryne > Pseudophryne corroboree. Next base: position 715,940,251 of record NC_086447.1, read on the forward strand.
CTCAAGCAATTGTCTAGTTCCCCGTGAACTAACGGCGGATACTGGACACACGTCTAACACCAACATAGTTGTCAAGGCCTGAGTTATCCGCTTTGCAACAGGATGACTGCTGTGATATTTCATCTTCCTCGCAAAGGACTGTTGGACAGTCAATTGCTTACTGGAAGTAGTACAAGTGGTCTTCCGACTTCCCCTCTGGGATGACGATCGACTCCCAGCAGCAACAACAGCAGCGCCAGCAGCAGTAGGCGTTACACTCAAGGATGCATCGGAGGAATCCCAGGCAGGAGAGGACTCGTCAGACTTGCCAGTGACATGGCCTGCAGGACTATTGGCTTTCCTGGGTAAGGAGGAAATTGACACTGAGGGAGTTGGTGGTGTGGTTTGCGCGAGCTTGGCTACAAGAGGAAGGGATTTACTGGTCAGTGGACTGCTTCCGCTGTCGCCCAAAGTTTTTGAACTTGTCACTGACTTATTATGAATGCGCTGCAGGTGACGTATAAGGGAGGATGTTCCGAGGTGGTTAACGTCCTTACCCCTACTTATTACAGCTTGACAAAGGCAACACACGGCTTGACACCAGTTGTCCGCATTTCTGTTGAAATAATTCCACACTGAAGAGATGATTTTTTTTGTATTTTGACCAGGCATGTCAATGGCCATATTCCTCCCACGGACAACAGGTGTCTCCCCGGGTGCCTGACTTAAACAAACCACCTCACCATCAGAATCCTCCTTGTAAATTTCCTCCCCCCCAGCGCCAGCAACACCCATATCCTCATCCTGGTGTACTTCAACAATGACATCTTCAATTTGACTATCAGGAACTGGACTGCGGGTGCTCCTTCCAGCACTTGCAGGGGGCGTGCAAATGGTGGAAGGCGCAAGCTCTTCCCGTCCAGTGTTGGGAAGGTCAGGCATCGCAACCGACACAATTGGACTCTCCTTTGGGATTTGTGATTTCGAAGAACGCACAGTTCTTTGCTGTGCTTTTGCCAGCTTAAGTCTTTTCTTTTTTCTAGCGAGAGGATGAGTGCTTCCATCCTCATGTGAAGCTGAACCACTAGCCATGAACATAGGCCAGGGCCTCAGCCGTTCCTTGCCACTCCGTGTCGTAAATGGCATATTGGCAAGTTTACGCTTCTCCTCAGACGCTTTTAATTTTGATTTTTGGGTCATTTTACTGATCTTTTGTGTTTTGGATTTTACATGCTCTGTACTATGACATTGGGCATCGGCCTTGGCAGACGACGTTGATGGCATTTCATCGTCTCGGCCATGACTAGTGGCAGCAGCTTCAGCACGAGGTGGAAGTGGATCTTGATCTTTCCCTATTTTTTTAGCCTCCACATTTTTGTTCTCCATATTTTAATGCGCACAACTAAAAGCCACCACAGGTATACAATGTAGATGGATGGATGGAAAGTATAGTATTATATTACTTATGGAGGACGACTGACGACACAGAGGTAGGTACAGCCGTGGCCTACCGTACTGCTATATATATATAATATACTGTATAATATAATAACGGACCTGGTGGACACTGTCAGCAGACTGCTAAACTAGTATGAAGAAAAAAAAAGCCACCACAGGTATACAATGTAGATGGATGGATAGTATAGTATTATATTATATTACTTATGGACGACGAGTGCACTGACGACACAGAGGTAGGTACAGCCGTGGCCTACCGTACTGCTAATAGATATAATAAATATACTGTATAATAATAACGGACCTGGTGGACACTGTCAGCAGACTACTAAACTAGTATGAAGAAAAAAAAAGCCACCACAGGTATACAATGTAGATGGATGGATAGTATAGTATTATATTACTTATGGACGACGAGTGCACTGACGACACAGAGGTAGGTACAGCCGTGGCCTACCGTACTGCTATATATATATATAATATACTGTATAATAATAACGGACCTGGTGGACACTGTCAGCAGACTGCTAAACTAGTATGAAGAAAAAAAAAAGCCACCACAGGTATACAATGTAGATGGATGGATAGTATAGTATTATATTACTTATGGACGACGAGTGCACTGACGACACAGAGGTAGGTACAGCCGTGGCCTACCGTACTGCTATATATATATATATAATATACTGTATAATAATAACGGACCTGGTGGACACTGTCAGCAGACTGCTAAACTAGTATGAAGGAAAAAAAAGCCACCACAGGTATACAATGTAGATGGAAGGATAGTATAGTATTATATTACTTATGGACGACGAGTGCACTGACGACACAGAGGTAGGTACAGCCGTGGCCTACCGTACTGCTATATATATATATATATATATAATATACTGTATAATAATAACGGACCTGGTGGACACTGTCAGCAGACTGCTAAACTAGTATGAAGAAAAAAAAAGCCACCACAGGTATACAATGTAGATGGATGGATAGTATAGTATTATATTACTTATGGACGACGAGTGCACTAACGACACAGAGGTAGGTACAGCCGTGGCCTACCGTACTGCTATATATATATATATAATATACTGTATAATAATAACGGACCTGGTGGACACTGTCAGCAGACTGCTAAACTAGTATGAAGAAAAAAAAAGCCACCACAGGTATACAATGTAGATGGATGGATAGTATAGTATTATATTACTTATGGACGACGAGTGCACTGACGACACAGAGGTAGGTACAGCCGTGGCCTACCGTACTGCTATATATATATATATATATATATATATATATAATATACTGTATAATAATAACGGACCTGGTGGACACTGTCAGCAGACTGCTAAACTAGTATGAAGAAAAAAAAAGCCACCACAGGTATACAATGTAGATGGATGGATAGTATAGTATTATATTACTTATGGACAACGAGTGCACTGACGACACAGAGGTAGGTACAGCCGTGGCCTACCGTACTGCTATATATATATATATAATATACTGTATAATAATAACGGACCTGGTGGACACTGTCAGCAGACTGCTAAACTAGTATGAAGAAAAAAAAAGCCACCACAGGTATACAATGTAGATGGATGGATAGTATAGTATTATATTACTTATGGACGACGAGTGCACTGATGACACAGAGGTAGGTACAGCCGTGGCCTACCGTACTGCTATATATATATATAATATACTGTATAATAATAACGGACCTGGTGGACACTGTCAGCAGACTGCTAAACTAGTATGAAGAAAAAAAAAGCCACCACAGGTATACAATGTAGATGGATGGATAGTATAGTATTATATTACTTATGGACGACGAGTGCACTGACGACACAGAGGTAGGTACAGCCGTGGCCTACCGTACTGCTATATATATATATAATATACTGTATAATAATAACGGACCTGGTGGACACTGTCAGCAGACTGCTAAACTAGTATGAAGAAAAAAAAAGCCACCACAGGTATACAATGTAGATGGATGGATAGTATAGTATTATATTACTTATGGACGACGAGTGCACTGACGACACAGAGGTAGGTACAGCCGTGGCCTACCGTACTGCTATATATATATATATATATATATATATAATATACTGTATAATAATAACGGACCTGGTGGACACTGTCAGCAGACTGCTAAACTAGTATGAAGAAAAAAAAAGCCACCACAGGTATACAATGTAGATGGATGGATAGTATAGTATTATATTACTTATGGACGACGAGTGCACTGATGACACAGAGGTAGGTACAGCCGTGGCCTACCGTACTGCTATATATATATATATATATATAATATACTGTATAATAATAACGGACCTGGTGGACACTGTCAGCAGACTGCTAAACTAGTATGAAGAAAAAAAAAGCCACCACAGGTATACAATGTAGATGGATGGATAGTATAGTATTATATAACTTATGGACGACGAGTGCACTGACAACACAGAGGTAGGTACAGCCGTGGCCTACCGTACTGCTATATATATATATAATATACTGTATAATAATAACGGACCTGGTGGACACTGTCAGCAGACTGCTAAACTAGTATGAAGAAAAAAAAAGCCACCACAGGTATACAATGTAGATGGATGGATAGTATAGTATTATATTACTTATGGACGACGAGTGCACTGACGACACAGAGGTAGGTACAGCCGTGGCCTACCGTACTGCTATATGTATATATAATATACTGTATAATAATAACGGACCTGGTGGACACTGTCAGCAGACTGCTAAACTAGTATGAAGAAAAAAAAAGCCACCACAAGTTTATTTAGCAGTCTGCGATGTGGGACAGTGTCAAATGCCTTACTAAAGTCTAGATATGGTACATCTATAGCTCCCCCTTGATCTATTATTTTCATCACAGAATCAAAATTGTAAGCTTGCGAGCAGGGCCTTCCTACCTCTGTCTGTCTGTCTGTCTGTCTTTGCCCAGTTTTGTTCTATAATTGTTGTTCTAATTGTAAAGCGCAACGGAATATGCTGCGCTATATAAGAAACTGCTAATAAATAAATAATAAATAAAAAAAGTCAATAAGATTTGTTTGGCATGATCTCCCACCAGTAAATCCATGCTGTTTTGGATCCTGGAAGTTGTTTGATTTAAGATATTCCACAACTCTTTCTTTTAATAGTTTTTCCATTACTTTTCCTACTATGGATGTAAGGCTTACTTGTCTGTAGTTACTTGCTTCTTCCTTGCTTCCACTTTTGTGAAGTGGAACTACATTTGCTCTTTTCCAGTCTGCTGGAATAGCACCTGTATTTAGTGACTGGTTAAATAATTCTGTTAAAGGTGTCACCAGCACATCTTATAGCGGTTTTAGTATCCTTGGGTGTATCCCATCTGGCCCCATTGATTTATCCACTTTTAGTTTTGAAAGTTCTGTTAGGACCTTATCCTCTGTAAATGTACTTTAATCTACCTTATTTTTATGATTGTCCTTGCAACTTAACTGTGGCCCCTTCCCTTCTCCTTCTGTAGTAAATACTGAGCAAAAATAATTATTTAGGTGATCTGCTATTGCCTTGTCTCCCTCCACCAAATGCTCACTCTCTGTCTTAAGTCTTATTATTCCTCCATTTAATTTTCTCCTTTCACTTATATACTTAAAAAAGTTTTGCCCCCTTTATCTACTGACTGGGCCTTTTTCTCCTCAGCTTCTGCCTTTGCACGTCTGATCACTTTCTTAGCATCCTTCCGTCTGTCAAGATACACCTCTTTGTCGTTATTATTTTGAGTCTGTTTGTATTTCCTAAAAGCCATCTTTTTTTGCTTTCACACTAGTTGCTACTTCTTTTGTGAACCACACAGGGTTCCTTTTCCTTGTGCTTTTCCTAACCCTTTTGATACAAAGGTCTGTTGCCCTTAGTATTGCACTTTTTAGTTTTTCCCACCTCTCCAGCACTCCTTCCAAGTTCTTCCAGTCCACCAATGAATCACTTAAACATCTCCCCATTTTTGAAAAGTCAGCATTTCTAAAATCCAACACCTTTGTTTTTGCGTGACAGGAGTTGGATCCTGTCTTTATACTAAACCATACTGCTTGATGATCACTGGATCCCAGGTGCTCACCCACATATATGTCTGATATCCTGTCTCCATTTGTAAGAATTAAATCTAATATTGAGCCTATGCGAGTGGGCTCCCTCACCAATTGCTTGGGAGATGCTCCCTGTAAGGAATTTAGAAATTTGCCACTTGTAGCTGAACTTGCAAAAGACCCCTCCCAATTTACATCAGGTAAATTAAAGTCTCCCATAATTATGACTTCTCCCTTTAAAGCCATTTCAGTGTTATCCAACAATAGGTTCCTGTCCAAATCCTGCCCCTTGCCTGGTGGTCTATAGTTCACCCCAATGTGAATAATGTCCTTCTCCTCAGTTTCTATGGTAACCCAAAGGGCCTCAGTTTTGTCGTCAATATGTTGTATTAAAGTAGCATTTATACTTTTTTACACATACATTGCTACCCCTCCTCCTATTCTTCCCATTCTATCTTTCCTAAATAAATTGTATCCTGGTATAGCTATGTCCCAGTCATGATTATCATTGCACCATGACTCTGTAATTGCCACAATATCCAGGTTATCCCTTGTCATTATCACAGTTAGCTCTGGAACTTTGTCTCCTAAGTTCCTAGCATTTGCACACACAGCTTTAAGATTTTTGTCTGTGCATCTGTTAGTAGTAGCCATGTCCAGACAGAACAAAATAAATTACAAGTTTAAAGTTGAATTTTCCTGTTTGGTGACGTTGCTCAGTGTTTGGTATTTGTTTTTTTTTACTAATCAGGAATCACACTCTGTCCTTTACACCATGACTACACCTCACTAAGGCCCTCATTTCGAGTTGTTCGCTCGCTAGCTGCTTTTATCAGCATTGCACACGCTAAGCCGCCGCCTACTGGGAGTGTATCTTAGCATAGCAGAATTGTGAACGAAAGATTAGCAGAATTGCGAATAGACATTTCTTAGCAGTTTCTGAGTAGCTCCAGACTTACTCAGACATTGCAATCAGTTCAGTCAGTTTCGTTCCTGGTTTGACGTCACAAACACACCCAGCGTTCGCCCAGACACTCCCCCGTTTCTTCAGACACTCCCGCGTTTTTCCCAGAAACGTCAGCGTTTTTCGCACACGCCCAGAAATGGACAGTTTCCGCCCAGAAACACCCACTTCCTGTCAATCACAGTACGATCACCAGAACGATGAAAAATCCTTGTTATGCCGTGAGTAAAATACCTAACTTTTGTGTAAAATAACTAAGCGCATGCGCTCTGCGAACCTTGCGCATGCGCAGTAAGTGACTAATCGCAATATAGCAAAAATCGGCAACGAGCGAACAACTCGGAATGACCCCCTAAATGTACAGATATAGTACAGCTGACCACAAATGGACAAATGATCAAAAGGAGGTAAACACCAGAGAGCATGCAATAATAAACTGTTTCACTGAGCAACTTCCCCACACATGCAATGCCAATTACAAGCAAATCATTACATAAAAAATAAATACATGAGTTTGCATAAGAGAGAACTGTAGTAAGCAGATTGGGTATGTCTTTTCATAGTTACCTCCTCCCGGTGTGCGGTGCTGACAGCACAGGGAGGAAGGCTTCCTCTTTGGTGCGGGGGATGGTGGGAGGTCAATGTGTGCCTCCGGCTTTTTCTCACAGTATTAGCATTGATTGGTCCATCATAGCTAAATGCACGCCCTTCAACTGTGAGACATGCCTCACATTGCTCTATTTCTAAGCTGCATTATTAGCCATGGTGTGGCCCCATCCTGCTCTTTGCAGTGACAGGCCATGTCTGACTATGAGATGTGAGGCAGAGCTGTTGCTGCCTCAAATCTTGTTTCTCCCTGCAATAACAGGGAACCCTGCAAATCTGCCAAGTTGTAACTATAAAAATGATTGCAGTATTACAAAGAAGATACTTCTAAGTTATAAATATCTTTTTTGTATTAATCTAATCAGTTTTATATTCAAAACTGTAGTATGACAGGCAGTATGACAGGGGAGGCTCCGCCTCCCCTGCCTACCCAGACTGCAGGTCCCTGATCACTATCCTGAATGAGGATTTGATGGGTCTGCGGAGAGGTAAGCCGCGCGGCAGGGGAGGTTGGGTTTAGGCTACAGGGGTATGGTTAGGATTAGGCTGTGGGGGAGGGAGGGTTAGGTTTAGGCTATGGGAACAGGTGGTTAGGGTTAGGCTGCAGGGAGGGTGGGAGGTTTGGGTCAGGCTGCAAAAAAGGAAAGTTAGGCGGTTTGGGGATTATGAATAGTATGCTTACCTACTAGGTGTCGGGATCCTGAGCGTTAGAATGTTGCTGTCTTTATTCTGTCCAATACAAAGCACTGGGATCCTGATACCATCCCCTTTACACATTGGTTTTAATTTTTTGATGGTTGGCAGTCCTTTTAAGCAGCAGCTTTACAGTCAATGTGTTTGCCTTGCGTCTATGGTATTCTCTATTTCTAGCCAACAGGTTTATAGGTAGTGTGGGTTCCTCTAAGTGACGTTAGAGCTATTCTTAAATTTAGACAACAGATCGTTGCATTATGTATAAGGGAGGAAAGTGTGTGTGCTATACCTCCTCAGGTACTAAGAGAAATTTTACCAACATGTCAGACATAACATGTACGTTTTTTATGTATCTCTATAAATGAAACATTCAGAAAGTGAGCATGTTGCCGTATTAGCTCTGTTACCTGCTCAGGACTTTTTATCCAATTTTCAAAATTGGTTACAAATTTGTATATATGCATGAAAGGTTGGTGAAAAGTGACCCCTCTAAATGCTTTCCCTCATATAGCCGTTATTTCTCTGACGTCCTAGTGGATGCTGGGTACTCCGTAAGGACCATGGGGTATAGACGGGCTCCGCAGGAGACTGGGCACTCTTAAAAGAAAGATTAGGTACTATATCTGGTGTGCACTGGCTCCTTCCTCTATGCCCCTCCTCCAGACCTCAGTTAGTATCTGTGCCCGGCCAGAGCTGGATGCACCCTAGGGGCTCTCCTGAGCTTCCTAGAAAAGAAAGTATTTGTTAGGTTTTTTATTTTCAGTGAGATCTGCTGGCAACAGACTCACTGCTACGTGGGACTGAGGGGAGAGAAGCGAACCTACCTGCTTGCAGCTAGCTTGGGCTTCTAAGGCTACTGGACACCATTAGCTCCAGAGGGATCGAACACAGGCCCAGTCCTCGGTCGTCCGGTCCCGGAGCCGCGCCGCTGTCCCCCTTGCAGAGCCAGAAGAACGAAGAGAAGTTGAAAATCGGCGGCTGAAGACTCCGGTCTTCATTAAGGTAGCGCACAGCACTGCAGCTGTGCGCCATTGCTCCCTTAGCACACCACACACTCCGGTCACTGATGGGTGCAGGGCGCTGGGGGGGGGGGGCGCCCTGGGCAGCAATTAGATTACTTTACTTGGCGAAAAGCACATAATACAGTCTGATAATCTGTATATGTGTATTAACCCCCGCCATTAAAGTACATAAAAGGACAGAAGCCCGCCGCTGAGGGGGCCGGGCCTTCTTCCTCAGCACACATGCGCCATTTTCTCTTCACAGCTCAGCTGGAAGGAAGCTCCCCAGGCTCTCCCCTGCAGTATCCTGGTACACAAAGGGTAAAAAAGAGAGGGGGGGGGAACATAAATTTAGGCGCAAAACTGTATATATAAGCTGCTATAGGGGAAAAATCACTCAGTATAGTGTACATCCCTGTATTATATAGCGCTGTGGTGTGTGCTGGCATACTCTCTCTCTGTCTCTCCAAAGGGCCTGGTGGGGGAACTGTCTTCAAATAGAGCATCCCCTGTGTGTGTGGTGTGTCGGTACGCGTGTGTCGACATGTCTGAGGTAAAAGGCTCCTCTAAGGAGGTGATAGAGCGGATATGTGTGTGGGAGGGTGTCTCCGTCGACAATGCCGACACCTGTTTGGATATGTGTAAGTGCTGAGGTAAAATTATTGCACAAAAGGTTAGGGAACAGAAAGGAAATCTACCCTGGTCTGTCCCTATGTCACAGAGTCCTTCAGAGTCTCTCTATGTTCACTATCCAAAATAACAAAGTATCGACACGGAGTTTAACTCCACTGTCGACTACGATAATGCAAAGTTACAGCCAAGAGGGCTAAAAGATATTCAATATATGATTATTGGAATAAAAGATGATTTGCATATCACTGATGACTCATCTGTCCCTGACACGAGAGTACACATGTTAAGGGGAAGAATGCTGAGGTAAATTTCCCTCCTCTCATGAGGAAAAAGAGCGGGAATCTCCAGACAAGAGACGGCAGCTTCCCACAAGAGAATTCTCAGGCTGTATCCTTTCCCCACTAGGGCCAGGATGTGTTGAGAATCTTCCCCTTGGGTGTCCTGTTTGCACTAGCTATTCTCAGGGATCCTGCAGATAGTGTGCACATTCTAGTATACTACCCAGACCGGCGATTGTGTCGGCATGGGTTTATAGCGCTGTGGCAGCGTGGACAGGTACCTTATCAGCAGAGAATGAGACCCTAGTATGCATATAAATATTTTAAGATGCTGTCTTAAGTGATAGATATATAATTATAAAGCATGCCCAAAGGGACATGAGTATACTGGGTCCTAGAGACAAAAGCTATGTCGATTTCTGCTTGACGTGTCCTGTAGAATATACATTGGACAGATGATGCCGACTTAAGAGGCATATGGAAGGCTGAGGATTGTGTGGAGAAAGGTTCTCGGGCCTGGTCTCCACAGCTATAGCTGGTAATTCTGATATTTTGCCTTATATTCCTGCACAGCCTAGGAAAGCACGGCATTATTAAATGCAGCTTTTCGAATAAAGAAACAAGAAAGTCCGAGGTGCGTCCTTTCTTGTCAGAGCCGGGGGCAGAGGAAAGAAGCTGTACAACACAGCTAGTCCCCAGGAACAGAAGTCCTCCCCGGCCTCTACAAAAATCCACCGCATGTCGCTGGGGCTCCACAGGCGGAGCTAGGCCCGGTGGGGACACGCCTTCGTAAGTTCAGCCACAAGTGGGTTCACTCCCTGTTAGATCCCTGGGCAATAGAAATTGTATCGCAGGGATACAGGCTGGACTGTGAGAAGATGCCCCCTCACTGAGGACCCGGCGGGCTTCCCCCCAAGAGAGGGAGCCAGTGTTAACTGCAATTCGTAAATTGTATCTTCAACAGGTGGTGGTCAAGGGTCCCCTCCTTCAACAAGAGGGTGTTATTATTCGACCATGTTATAATCCCGAAACCAGACGGTTCGGTTAGACCCATATTGTATTAAAATCCCTGAACATATACCTGAAAAGGTTCAGGTTCAAGATGGAATCGCTAAGAGCGGTCATTGCAAGCCTGAAATGAATCGGGACATAAGGGATGCATACCTTCGTGTCCCCATTTATCCACCTCATCAGGCGTACCTCAGAATTGCGGTACTGGATTGTCATTACCAATTTCACCAAGGTAATGGCGGATATGATGGTGCTCCTGCGGAAGCAAGGTGTCACTATTATCACATACTTGGATGATCTCCTCATAAAAGCGAGATCAAGAGAGCAGTTGCTGGACAGCGTATCACCTTCTCTGGAAGTGAAACGGCAACACGACTGGATTCTATATATTCCGAAGTCGCAGTTGGTTCCTACAGCTCATCTGCCTCGCCTAGGCATGATCCTAGACACAGACCAGAAGAGGGTTTATCTCCCGATAGAGAGAGCTCAGGAGCTCATGACACTGGTCAGGAATCCATTGAAAACCAAAACAGGTGTCAGTGCATCACTGCACTCGAGTCCTGGGAAGGATGATGGCATCATACGAGGCCATCCCCTTCGGCTGGTTCCATGCAAGGACAATGGAACTTACTGGACAAGTGGTCCGGATCACATCTTCAGATGCATCGGTTAATCACCCTATCCCCCAGGGCCAGGGTGTCTCTCCTGTGGTGGCTGCGGAGTGCTCACCTTCTCGAGGGCCGCAGATTCGGCATTCAGGACTGGGTCCTGGTGACCACGGATGCAAGCCTCCGAGGGTGGGGGGCAGTTACACAGGGAAAAAAATTCCAAGGTTTGTGGTCAAGCCAACAGACTTGCCTTCACATCAATATCCTGGAACTAAGGGCCATATACAACGCCCTAAGTCAAGCGGAGTTCCTGCTTCGCGACCAACCGGTTCTGATCCAGTCAGACCGCAGGGGCTCATGTAAACCGCCAGGGCGGCACAAGGAGCAGGGTGGCGAGGGTAGAAGCCACCAGAATTCTTCGCTGGGCGGAGAATCAAGTAAGCGCACTGTCAGCAGTGTTCATTCCGGGAGTGGACACGACCTCCACCCGGGAAAGTGGTGACTTCATCAGGAAGTCTTCACGCAGTTTTGCAAATTGATGGAAACTGCCTCAGGTGGACTACATGGCGTCCCACCTCACTAAAAAGAAAAAAAAGGTTTTACGCTGGGTCAAGGGACTCTCAGGCGATAGCTGTGGTCGCACTAGTAACATCGTGGGTGTTCCAGTCGGTCTATATATTCCCTCCTCTTCCTCTCAGACCCAAGGGCTGAGAATTGTAATAAACGGAGGAGTGTGAACAATATTCTTTGCTCCGGATTGGCCAAGAAGGACTCGGTACCCGGAACTGCAAGAAATGCTCTCAGAGGACCCATGGCCTCTGCCTCTCAGTCAGGACATGTTGCAACAGGGACCCTGTCTGATCCAAGACTTACCGCGGCTGCGTTGGACGGCATGGCGGTTGAACGCCGGATCCTAGCGGAAAAGGGCATTCCGGATGCAGTTATTCCTACGCTGATAAAGGCTAGGAAAGACGTGACAGCAAGACTTTTTCACTGTATATGGCGAAAATAGGTTGCTTGGTGTGTGGCCGGGAAGGCCCTACAGAGGAATTCCAGGGGGGTCGATTCCTGCACTTCCTACAGTCAGGAGTGACTATAGGATCCATAAAGGCCAAGATTTCGGCCCTATCCCCTTTTCTCTCAAAAAGAACTGGCTTCACTGCCTGAAGTTCGGACGTGGTTACAGGGGTGCTGCATATTCAGCCCCTTTTGTGCCTCCAGTGGCACCTTGGGATCTTAACGTGTGTTGGATTCCTAAAATCACACTGGTTTGAGCCACTTAAGACCGTGGAGCTAAAATATCTCACGTGGAAAGTGGTAATGCTTTTGGCTTTAGGTTGGACTAGGCGTGTGTCAGAATTGGCGGCTTTGTCATGTAAAAGCCCATATCTGATCTTCCATATGGAAAGGGCAGAATGGAGGACTCGTCCCCAATTTCTCACTAAGGTGGTATCATCGTTTCATTTGAACCAACCTATTGTGGTGTCTGCGGCTACTAGGGACTTGGAGGATTCCAAGTTGCTGGACGTAGTCCGGGCCCTGAAACTTTATGTTTCCAGGACGGCTAGAGTCAGAAAAACTGACTCGCTATTTATCCTGCATGCACCCAACAAGCTGGGTGCTCCTGCTTCAAAGCAGACTATTGCTCGCTGGATCTGTAGCACGATTCAGCTTGCACATTCTGCGGCTGGACTGCCGCATCCTAAATCAGTCAAAGCCCATTCCACGAGGAAGGTGGGCTCTTCTTGGGCGGCTGCCCGAGGGGTCTCGGCTTTACAACTTTGCCGAGCTGCGACTTGGTCGGGTTCAAACACTTTTACAAAATTCTACAAGTTTGATACCCTGGCTGAGGAGGACCTTGAGTTTGCTCATTCGGTGCTGCAGAGTCATCCGCACTCTCCTGCCCGTTTGGGAGCTTTGGTATAATCCCCATGGTCCTTACGGAGTACCCAGCATCCACTAGGACGTCAGAGAAAATAAGAATTTACTCACCGGTAATTCTATTTCTCGTAGTTCGTAGTGGATGCTGGGAGCCCGTCCCAAGTGCGGACTCTCTGCAATACATGTATATAGTTATTGCTTAACTAAAGGGTTATTGTATGAGCCATCTGTTGAGAGAGGCTCAGTTATTGTTCATACTGTTAACTGGGTATAGTTATCACGAGTTGTACGGTGTGATTGGTGTGGCTGGTATGAGTCTTACCCTGGATTCCAAATCCTTTCCTAGTAATGTCAGCTCTTCCGGGCACAGTTTCCCTAACTGAGGTCTGGAGGAGGGGCATAGAGAGAGGAGCCAGTGCACACCAGATATAGTACCTAATCTTTCTTTTAAGAGTGCCCAGTCTCCTGCGGAGCCCGTCTATACCCCATGGTCCTTACGGAGTACCCAGCATCCACTACGGACTACGAGAAATAGAATTACCGGTGAGTAAATTCTTATTTTTAGAGGCTTAAAGAAATTTTGCTGAAACAGGTTGGTCTACCCATGATGATATTTTCCTTCAAAAGGTGACAGTGCTTACATATGTAACAGGGTACATATATGGGTCGGTCTGGTAATGGCGCCAAGAAGCAACACATTATGATCTTCTAATAACCTTTACCTAATTGTAATAACCGCTTATGCAAAGTGGTATGTTGGACTGTCAACAATTGTCAGTGCAGACAATATATAGAATATATATAGTACATACACATAAATTGTAGACAAAAGTGAGTGGACACTTCGCCCAAGTGAAATGGACCCCGTGCATATGAAATGGTGTGCTCCTGCAGCAGACGTGTTTGTGAAGGTATAAAACGGGTAGAGGGGCACTGATTAGATCATTTACTAACTAAATGGCTTGCCGGAAGGAACTAACCGAGTTTGAAAAGGATCACCGTAGGCTGCACAATGTCATGTTTCTAGGGTGACGCTGTACTGGTATACCGAAAACTCGGTAACCCGGATGGACTGGCCAGCTCAGAGTCCAGATCTTATCCCCAATGAGAACCTCTGGGATGTATTGGAGTGTGTTCTAGACTGACTCGGCCTTCTTAAGTGTCACAGTTGATCACTGTACTTAAGGTGGAATGGCAAAACATACCACCTGCTATTGTCCAGGAACTTTTGGACAGTTTGACAAGAATGGTGTCTGCAGTAATCACTGCACGTGTTCAACCTACAAAGTACTGACATCAATAAAATCTTGTTGATCTATTTGCTGTCAGTGTCCAATCCCAATCACGTTTGTCTGCAGATTGTGAGTGTGTATACAGTATGTATATATATATATATATATATATATATAATTATTTATTTTTGGCTGAGGAAAAACATTTATTTCTGCTGAGAAGGGGAGTTTATATATATATATATATATATATATATATATATATATATATATATATATATATACCGGCAATAGAAATCAAAAGGCGGCACTCGGAGACTTTTGTAAACAGTGAAAAAAAGCTGTATTCGTGCGGTCAACGTTTCGGGGACCACCTCCCCGTCTTCAGGACAAACAAACAGTGACAATAGTGAGCAATAAATACACACTTACCCCCCTCCTCTTTCTGATCTCCCCGCCAGCGACCGCCGTGGACACGCCAGCCGCACTTCCTGTCCGCGGCTCTGAATGCTTCTTTCGTACCGGAAGTGACGTCTCCTTGTGGGCCGCGTGACCATGGCGACGCTGGGGGGAAGAAGAAAAAGTGAACACTTGATCCCTAGTGCTTAAAATCGAATCGTGCAACATATAAGTGATTAAAAAACGGTAGCAGCTATTTTTTAACCGCTCCGCTGTCATGTCATCAATACATATAATTAAAAACAACATTTTTACAATCATCATAAAACCATTCAATGTGTTCACATTATCTCTTGTGGTACTTTTAGTGCATAAGTATTTACTAAATTAAGACCTATACATCAACCGGATAATTATTACTCGGCTGGTGTCAGGATGGGTGCTTCACTCCAAAATTATTTATTTGTGCACAGTAATTTATGGTCCTTTAAACAACATATGCTGATGTTTATATCTTTTGGCTGCTGATAGGTTGTTCTATTTAACTGGAGACTTTTCTCATATTATCATTCCTGATCTCTGCTTATAGTGACCTTTTATGTACGTCATTTACTGGCAGTTGTTTTAGTTGCGTTTAAATTTATATTTATTGCTGACCTCACAAAAAATTAATCAGGCCCAGACTGTCATTCAAACCGCCCGGTTTCAGGGTGTTTAACTTGTGGATCCACCTGGACTCTAGTTGCAGTAACTGTTGTCCTCGGTTGCCACCTCTGGGCTGTATTGGCACGTGATCAATGATCCTGTGTTTAAAAGTGGCCATACCATGTCTGTTGTCCAAAAAATGTCTGGCCACAGGTTGATCTGCGCTACCAGTCGCTAGGGCGTTGCGTATTGCCTGCCTGTGCTGTGCCATTCTGATCTTAAACTGGCACTCCGTCTTGCCGATGTAATAGCGCCCACATGGGCACATAATGGCATATACCACGAATTTAGTGCTACATGTCAGTGGCCATCTAATGGGGAATTTCTTCCCCGTGTATGGATGGACAATATTATCTCCAGGTGACATGTGAGAGCACGTGGTGCATCCTGTGCACTTGTAGCAGCCATTCTTGCGTGTTAAGAAATTCTTTGCTGGGGGTGCTTTAAATTTGGACATGTCCGTCTTTACCACTATATCCCTGATGCTTTTGCCTCTTTTATGGCTAGGCATCAGTCGTATTGTCGTATTAGCTACCCTAGACGTCACAAGCCTCTACACGTGCATACCCCATGCACAGGGTCTACAGGCTGTAAGACAGTTGATAACAGGGAACAGACACTATGAAGGACCTGATGTAGATTTTTTCATTTTGTTGTTGGAATTCACCCTCACCCACAATTTCTTTATCTTTGATGGGATTTATTACAGGCAGCTAACGGGGTGTGCCATGGGGTCTTCGGTGGCACCCTCGTTCGCTAATTCCTACATGTGGGTAGTAGAGAGAGAGCTCTTTTTTGCAGAGAAAGCGGTGGCGGATTGTTTGTTCGTCTATTACAGGTATATAGATGACCTATTGCTGTTTTGGAGAGGCACAGAGCTGGCATTAAAGGAGCTGGTGGCGACACATAATGCCACAACCAGCCCCATTAAGTTTACCGCAACAAGCAGCAAGACAGAGATCTGCTTCTTGGATATTCACATCAAAATCCAAGATAAGCAGATCATCACGAGTCTGTATAAAAAACCGACAGACAGGAACACCATGTTAAGGCATGATAGTTTCCACCCCCCAGCCACAATCAAGGGGCTCCCCTACTCCCAGTTTCTACGTGTCTGTAGGGTGAATAGTGACAAACAACAGAGGATATCCCAATTGGATGAAATGGAGCAAAGATTTCTCCAAAGGGGATACCCCAGAAAATTATTGCGGGCAGCCAAGGTGAAGGCCTTGGGTAAAAAGAGAGAAGAGCTATTGCAACCAGCTGAGGCCAAGGATATGACCAAGGTCATTCCATGGGTGAATGAATTCTCTACCAGGAGTGCGACCACTAAAAAGCAGGTACAGAAGTTGTGGCCTATTGTCACAACTGACCCAGATTTACAAATCTTTAAAGATAAGAGACTGATGCCTAGCCATAAAAGAGGCAAAAGCATCAGGGATATAGTGGTAAAGACGGACATGTCCAAATTTAAAGCACCCCCAGCAAAGAATTTCTTAACACGCAAGAATGGCTGCTACAAGTGCACAGGATGCACCACGTGCTCTCACATGTCACCTGGAGATAATATTGTCCATCCATACACGGGGAAGAAATTCCCCATTAGATGGCCACTGACATGTAGCACTAAATTCGTGGTATATGCCATTATGTGCCCATGTGGGCGCTATTACATCGGCAAGACGGAGTGCCAGTTTAAGATCAGAATGGCACAGCACAGGCAGGCAATACGCAACACCCTAGCGACTGGTAGCGCAGATCAACCTGTGGCCAGACATTTTTTGGACAACAGACATGGTATGGCCACTTTTAAACACAGGATCATTGATCACGTGCCAATACAGCCCAGAGGTGGCAACCGAGGACAACAGTTACTGCAACTAGAGTCCAGGTGGATCCACAAGTTAAACACCCTGAAACCGGGCGGTTTGAATGACAGTCTGGGCCTGATTAATTTTTTGTGAGGTCAGCAATAAATATAAATTTAAACGCAACTAAAACAACTGCCAGTAAATGACGTACATAAAAGGTCACTATAAGCAGAGATCAGGAATGATAATATGAGAAAAGTCTCCAGTTAAATAGAACAACCTATCAGCAGCCAAAAGATATAAACATCAGCATATGTTGTTTAAAGGACCATAAATTACTGTGCACAAATAAATAATTTTGGAGTGAAGCACCCATCCTGACACCAGCCGAGTAATAATTATCCGGTTGATGTATAGGTCTTAATTTAGTAAATACTTATGCACTAAAAGTACCACAAGAGATAATGTGAACACATTGAATGGTTTTATGATGATTGTAAAAATGTTGTTTTTAATTATATGTATTGATGACATGACAGCGGAGCGGTTAAAAAATAGCTGCTACCGTTTTTTAATCACTTATATGTTGCACGATTCGATTTTAAGCACTAGGGATCAAGTGTTCACTTTTTCTTCTTCCCCCCAGCGTCGCCATGGTCACGCGGCCCACAAGGAGACGTCACTTCCGGTACGAAAGAAGCATTCAGAGCCGCGGACAGGAAGTGCGGCTGGCGTGTCCACGGCGGTCGCTGGCGGGGAGATCAGAAAGAGGAGGGGGGTAAGTGTGTATTTATTGCTCACTATTGTCACTGTTTGTTTGTCCTGAAGACGGGGAGGTGGTCCCCGAAACGTTGACCGCACGAATACAGCTTTTTTTCACTGTTTACAAAAGTCTCCGAGTGCCGCCTTTTGATTTCTATTGCCGGTACATGTTAGGGAGAGCATCCCTGGGGAAGGCACCGGAGCGAGACACACCCTGAGGGGGAGGACCGGAGTGCCGGAGCACATTCGCAATATACCATTAGCCCTTGCACGCCGTGCAGGCGTAAAGGACTACTCAGGGCACCCGGTAACTTTTTGTTTGGTACATGACCACCCTACTTCATCAGGTCTGATCTCACTGGCACGAGCACTTTATAAGCACCAAATTTATGCACAGCACATTTTGCACTTTGAAATTGCTTTTGCACGTTGGAAATTGACAAGATGGCTACAGCTGCACAGGAAAGTGGGGACCTTACTTCATTCCTGCTCCACTGCGACACATACGATACACTGAGCTTCTCTGACATTGAAGCAGAAAGAATACTACACAAAGAGCCAGCATTTACAGAGTCGGTCACAGCCTCGGGGGATGATATCCAGCGAGAATTGTTCCGCTTAAAAAAACGTGAACTGGACTACCTGTATCATAGCCGGACGCTATCTGACTATTACAGAGCGAAACAGCTACCGAGGGGCTTCAGAGTCCATAATATCCCCACCATTGGACGATACAGCATGGAGTTCTGTAAGAAATGGATCGCGGTCCTAAACAAATGCTCAATGGACTTGGTACTCCTCGTAATTGAGGAATCTACCAAGGAATTGGAGCGAACAAGAGAGAACATAGGCAAATTTGAGCTTGAGCATGCTACAGTTCTATCCATGGAACAGTCTAAAACCTGGATGATCAAACTCAATGAACAAGTGGACCAGTACAAAAATAATCTCTTGAAATTTAAGAAAGAGAAATTGAGAAAAGTGCAGATGGATTACACGCAACACCGGGTTTACACCTGGTTGGGTAACACCAAAACAGAGAACATCAGGAGGAGGCCCACCCGCAATCCGAGATTCCGAAGTGGTGGCAGGCAAGGCTACACCTCAGCCAGTGACTCTGAGGAAGCCAACACATCATCAGCCATATCCTCAAACGAGAGGACCCCTTTAGGGGTAAAGACCCGAGCAAAGGTGGCAGCTCGGGGAGGAAAAGGAGGCAAACGCGACGGGGAGGACAAAGCCAAAGACAAAGGCAAAACTACCAAGGGGAAGACACGTTAATTTTCAACTTGTCCACAACCCCCCTCACACCTGCTGAGGTGAGTGTTCTTAACAAAGGGTTGTCATATGTCCCCACAAATTTTGGTAGTGATTTTGGGTGGTCTGTGGAGACATTTAAATTACATCGTACCCTTAAGATCAAGGAACATTTTAGTAAAACCCCCCCCAGCAAAGATAAAGTTATACTACCACCAAGAATTCAGGGTTTGGGGCCTAAGTCGCGATTTGATCCAGTCTCACATAATTCATCGATAAAAACTTTTCACAGGATGCTGGAGACAGCAGGTAAAAACATACCCCTGCATAAACATCATAACTTATTGAAGGAGGAACGTGCTGCTCTGAAAGATCTAAGTAACCGCAAAGACATTGTCATCCGTAATGCGGACAAGGGTGGGGCCGTAGTAGTACAGGACATTTTAGAGTACAAGACAGAATGTCTTCGATTGTTGAGTGATCAAGACACCTATTGCAGATTGAGTTCTGATCCTTCACAGGATTACAGAACACAATTGGGGAGCCTGTTACAGGAAGCACAGGATGAGGGGTTGATAACAGCTGACATCGGCAGGAAGCTGTGTCCAGAATATCCAGTAACACCTATATTCTATACAATCCCCAAGATACACAAGAACGCACAGAGGCCTCCGGGAAGACCCATCATATCTGCCCGGGGGTCTCTGTGCGAGCCAGCTGCAGTGTACTTGGACACTTACCTACAACCCTGCATCCAGAATACGGTCTCCCACTTAAAAGACTCTAGCATGCTGCTCAGGAAGTTCCTGTCTATCAAGGAGGTACCAACAGATGTCGTATTAGCTACCCTAGACGTCACAAGCCTCTACACGTGCATACCCCATGCACAGGGTCTACAGGCTGTAAGACAGTTGATAACAGGGAACAGACACTATGAAGGACCTGATGTAGATTTTTTCATTTTGTTGTTGGAATTCACCCTCACCCACAATTTCTTTATCTTTGATGGGATTTATTACAGGCAGCTAACGGGGTGTGCCATGGGGTCTTCGGTGGCACCCTCGTTCGCTAATTCCTACATGTGGGTAGTAGAGAGAGAGCTCTTTTTTGCAGAGAAAGCGGTGGCGGATTGTTTGTTCGTCTATTACAGGTATATAGATGACCTATTGCTGTTTTGGAGAGGCACAGAGCTGGCATTAAAGGAGCTGGTGGCGACACATAATGCCACAACCAGCCCCATTAAGTTTACCGCAACAAGCAGCAAGACAGAGATCTGCTTCTTGGATATTCACATCAAAATCCAAGATAAGCAGATCATCACGAGTCTGTATAAAAAACCGACAGACAGGAACACCATGTTAAGGCATGATAGTTTCCACCCCCCAGCCACAATCAAGGGGCTCCCCTACTCCCAGTTTCTACGTGTCTGTAGGGTGAATAGTGACAAACAACAGAGGATATCCCAATTGGATGAAATGGAGCAAAGATTTCTCCAAAGGGGATACCCCAGAAAATTATTGCGGGCAGCCAAGGTGAAGGCCTTGGGTAAAAAGAGAGAAGAGCTATTGCAACCAGCTGAGGCCAAGGATATGACCAAGGTCATTCCATGGGTGAATGAATTCTCTACCAGGAGTGCGACCACTAAAAAGCAGGTACAGAAGTTGTGGCCTATTGTCACAACTGACCCAGATTTACAAATCTTTAAAGATAAGAGACTGATGCCTAGCCATAAAAGAGGCAAAAGCATCAGGGATATAGTGGTAAAGACGGACATGTCCAAATTTAAAGCACCCCCAGCAAAGAATTTCTTAACACGCAAGAATGGCTGCTACAAGTGCACAGGATGCACCACGTGCTCTCACATGTCACCTGGAGATAATATTGTCCATCCATACACGGGGAAGAAATTCCCCATTAGATGGCCACTGACATGTAGCACTAAATTCGTGGTATATGCCATTATGTGCCCATGTGGGCGCTATTACATCGGCAAGACGGAGTGCCAGTTTAAGATCAGAATGGCACAGCACAGGCAGGCAATACGCAACGCCCTAGCGACTGGTAGCGCAGATCAACCTGTGGCCAGACATTTTTTGGACAACAGACATGGTATGGCCACTTTTAAACACAGGATCATTGATCACGTGCCAATACAGCCCAGAGGTGGCAACCGAGGACAACAGTTACTGCAACTAGAGTCCAGGTGGATCCACAAGTTAAACACCCTGAAACCGGGCGGTTTGAATGACAGTCTGGGCCTGATTAATTTTTTGTGAGGTCAGCAATAAATATAAATTTAAACGCAACTAAAACAACTGCCAGTAAATGACGTACATAAAAGGTCACTATAAGCAGAGATCAGGAATGATAATATGAGAAAAGTCTCCAGTTAAATAGAACAACCTATCAGCAGCCAAAAGATATAAACATCAGCATATGTTGTTTAAAGGACCATAAATTACTGTGCACAAATAAATAATTTTGGAGTGAAGCACCCATCCTGACACCAGCCGAGTAATAATTATCCGGTTGATGTATAGGTCTTAATTTAGTAAATACTTATGCACTAAAAGTACCACAAGAGATAATGTGAACACATTGAATGGTTTTATGATGATTGTAAAAATGTTGTTTTTAATTATATGTATTGATGACATGACAGCGGAGCGGTTAAAAAATAGCTGCTACCGTTTTTTAATCACTTATATGTTGCACGATTCGATTTTAAGCACTAGGGATCAAGTGTTCACTTTTTCTTCTTCCCCCCAGCGTCGCCATGGTCACGCGGCCCACAAGGAGACGTCACTTCCGGTACGAAAGAAGCATTCAGAGCCGCGGACAGGAAGTGCGGCTGGCGTGTCCACGGCGGTCGCTGGCGGGGAGATCAGAAAGAGGAGGGGGGTAAGTGTGTATTTATTGCTCACTATTGTCACTGTTTGTTTGTCCTGAAGACGGGGAGGTGGTCCCCGAAACGTTGACCGCACGGATACAGATTTTTTTCACTGTTTACAAAAGTCTCCGAGTGCCGCCTTTTGATTTCTATTGCCGGTACATGTTAGGGAGAGCATCCCTGGGGAAGGCACCGGAGCGAGACACACCCTGAGGGGGAGGACCGGAGTGCCGGAGCACATTCGCAATATATATATATATATATATATATATATATATATATATATAGAAACAAAAAGTTCAGCACTCACCAAAATGAGCTCACTTATCCTCACAACATCAATGAATAAATGAATAAATGATGGGGGTTTAGTTAGTGAATTGGCCAATGCACGGAAGCCTGCATACCGCTCGCCAAGGTACCCCACCTTCATGCAGGTCCTACACTATCACAAAATCATAAAAATTAAAACCTGGCAACTGTATCACATAGTATAACTGCAAATATGCCCACTTGGTGTAAGGTGTACCTGCCATGAACTGCATGGCTTTTAAAAGGTATACTAGTCACCTGACACTGGCTGATAAATTACTAAAGGGCAGCTGACACAGATTTAAGATAATTGGGGTGCATGAACAAAGTTTGTGGCCACAGTTAATGAGTTATCCAAGGATTAACTAGTGTCAGGTGACTAGTGTACCTTTTAAAAGCCATGCAGTTCATGGCAGGTATGCATATTGCTGTTTCCCTTCCCCAGGACGGATATTGGAGATGGAGTTCCGATTCGGTTGCTAGCAGGGACGTTTCGGATTTTACTCCTTTGTCAGGCAAAGGAGTAAAATCCGAAATGTCGCTTACGTTGCTTTTAAACTGCAACTGGTGGTGTAGTATTTGTTCTCTACAAATCCACTTGAGTGCCACTGTTTGCTTATCTATCTATCTATCTATATATATATATACTAGGTGCTTCTCGCGCCCTACGGGCGTTCTTCACACCGTCGCATGGGGCTACGCCCCCTTAACCCCTGCACACCTTTCTGGGGTTCAGTATTTGTATTATGTGGAGTATTACCTGCATTCCTTTGTAGGTGGTTAAATATTGCACAATGAAAGGGCGTGCGACGGTGAAGGAGGCGCAGCCCCTTGCTACGGCGTGGATAGCACCTGCAGGGCACGATGTACAGAATGTAGCTGGTGCGGGGGGGATTGCAGATGGGGGAGGGTGTCTGTAGATGCTGCGGGTGGAGGGGGGCGGATGCGGGGGGGGGGGGGGCCCGGATTGGAAAGGGTCAGGAGGTGCTGCGGGTGGGGGAGGGGCAGAGGAGTGGGGGCTGCAGGTGGGGGGAGGGGCAGGTGTGCCACAGGTGGGGGAGGGGCAGGTGCGGGGATGTTGCAGATGGGTGAAGGGTTCCGGAGGTGCCGTGGGATGGAAAGGGGTGGGGTAGGGGGTCTGGAGGCGCCGCAGGTGGGGGAGGGGCAGGTGCAGGTGCGGCGGATGGGGAAGGGGGTCCGGAGGCGCTGCAGGTGGTGGAGGGGCGGGGGTGTCGTGGGTGGGTGTGGTGGGGGACCGCGGATGGAGGAGGGTGTCTGCAGATGCTGCAGGGGGAGGGGGGGGGCAGGTGTGGCGGGAGACGTATATGGGGGTGGATGGTGGAGGGGGTCTGGAGGTGCTGTGGGTGGTGGAGGGGCGGGGGAGTGGGAGCCGCGGGTGGTGTAGGGGGTCTGGAGGCACAGCATGTGGGGGAGGGGTGGAGTGCCACATGTGGTGGAGGGGATGGTGTGGAGGTGTGGTGCATTGGGGAGGGGTCTGGAGGCGCTGCCGGTACTGTACCTGCCAAAAAGGTAGTTGGACGGTATGCAGTAACAGGGCCAGGACAGGGGTGACAGGGTCAGAACAGCGGTGACGGGGCCAGGACAGGGGGGACAGGGGTGACGGGGCCAGGACAGGGGCGACGGGGCCAGGACAGAAATGACAGGGCCAGGGTAGGGGCAGCAGGACCAGGACAGGGGCGACAGGGCCAGGATAGGGTTGACAGGGCAAGCGCAGGGGTGACAGTCCCAGGATAAGGGTGACAGGGACATGACAACACAGGGCATGGGAGAGATTGGTATTAGGGACAAAACAGTGGTGACAGACAGATGGGTCTTACCGGAGTCACTGCTGCTGGCTGCTGCTGTTCTACTTCAACCTGTTGGGATCTGCTGCTGCTGGAGACTTGGCATGGCTGACTCTCTAAGGCCGGAGTCCTGCTTCCTCTGCCCGCCCGCATCCCTCCCCCCACTCCTCAGTCACACATGGCGGACCTCGCGCGGCTGCCAGGCACTGTGGTAAGGGGAGACTGGGAGTGACTGGTTAGCCCCCATGAGACGCTGCGGCTGGAGGGAGGAGGAGGTCATAGCATGCACGCGGTGCGGACCTCGCGGTTGCCGGGCACTGTGGTAAGGGGAGACTGGTTAGCCCCCAGGAGATGCTGCGGCAAGAGGGAGGAGGGGGTCGGAGCCTGCAAGCAGCGCAGACTTCTGCAGTGCTGCCTGCTGGCTAAAGTGTGTGAAGGAGCTGGGCGCACCTCACTGCGCCGGGGCTGGAGACAACAGAGGCAGTACGGAACCTGCACAGCGGCAGGTGCCCCACAAAACTGCAGCTAAGAAGCGTGGAGTGTGCCAGAAAGTGACACTCCTCTGCGCCAGAGAGCCCCTGCTGAGTATGCTGATGTGGGGGGTCAAGCACACAGTGAGCCGGTGCCCGTCTGTCCGTACGGAATACCCCCTCACACATCCCCATACCTCCCAACTGTCCCGATTTTCGCGGGACAGTCCCATTTTTTGGGTCTTTCCCGCTGTCCCACCCGCGGGCCGCAGTGTCCCGGGTGGGGGGGGGGGGGCAGTTGGGAAGTTACTGTACTCGCTGTTCTACTTAGCAGAGTAGCGGTGAATAGACTATTTGCGCATGCGCACAGCGTCTATTTAGTGGAGACAGAGGGAGAGGGGGCATCAGGGGGTACGGATTAAGAGGGGGGGTCCGGCAGCAGGGCCGGATTAAGGGGGGGCCCAGGGGGTACGTACACAGTTTTAGGGGGCCCCCCCGGCTGGAGTAGCTCTGTCCCACCTCTAAAGTTCCCCCGTCCTGCCAGCAACAGCAGCAGCATTGTGCTACAGTCAGCACACGCTGCTGCGTGTTGGCAGGTCTGTGGTGTTGCAGGGAGGCAGCAGCCTTCCTGCTTTCTTCTGCCTGTGCGGGTGTGACCACCCCCTCTGGATTTACCCCTAGCTGAGGGGCCAAAAATCCCATAAAAAAAAATATCAGAAATTTGCATAAGGGGGCGTGGCCACGCTTCCCGTGATTAGGCGACGTCCCCGAACCCGCAGCAGGCACAACAATGGGATAGGGCCCCCCTGTCTCAAGTGCCCTGAGCCCCCAGACTCCTAATCCGCCCCTGGGGGCATGCCAGCAGCTCACAGAGCGCTGGGCATGCCCCCTCACTGACGAAAATGGGGGCGTGGCTCGCGAGTGCGTGTCCTTCGCAAAGCCACGCCCCTTTTCGTTGACCACACCCCTTTTCGCCACGCGCGTGTCCCTCCTTCTGCCTGAAGAAAGCTGGGAGGTATGCACCCCTGTCTGCCTGAAGAAAGCTGGGAGGTATGCACCCCTGCCTGTGCCATGCCCATACCATCTGCTTCTGCTCCTAGTCTCCTATAGATTTGCCCAGATCTGTGACTCATTTGACTAACTCTGCCCAGTGTTGTGACTCCGCCCAGCATTAGTAAATAAGGCACAAAGTCACAGATCTGGGCTAATATATAGGATATATACACACATATATATATATATATATATATATATCTATATATATATATATATATATAATGTTTTTATTTATTTTTCTAGTCCATGTGTGGGTCTGGGCAGTGCAAAACTAATAGAGCACATTGCAGAAGCGAATTCCTCAGCCAAAACAGGTGCAATGCGATATTGGCTGATAAATCCTTATCAGATCCTTCTGGATAATTTATTTGGTTTTGGCAATCCCTCAAATACACAGTTAACGTTATTGTGTTGCGAATTTCTATCAATGACTGCACAACACAAAGGAAAATCTGTTTCTTTAGATAGAGTTTAAGGGGTGTGCGTGTAGCATCCTGATGGAAAAAGATGCCTGCGGTCATGTGACTGATGCCGGAATCCCACCCACCACCCTGAGGGTTAGCCCTAGCCGCCATTCACGGAGGGTTAGGGTGTTTAGAATACTTATACACCTCTAGGTCGGGATGCCGTTGACGGTCATGTTACCACCAGCATCCCAAACCTATTTATGGTGCTTTCTGGGATTGTCTTTCGGCTAATTGTTATCATTGGATTAGGACTATTTAATAAAAATTTAGTTTAAATCATAATTTCATTGCTGATCCATTAATGATTGCTTTGACAAAAGTTTTTTTTTATTTAAATACTCTTCTATTGATGATGAAGTTAGTTTAGTCAAACTATGGGGCAGATGTGATAAAGCAGTGATAAGTGGAAGGTGATAACACACCAGCCAATCAGCTCCTGTCATTTTTCAAACACGTAATGATTACGTGCAAGGTGCGTTATCACCTTGCACAGCACTTATCACTGCTTTATCACTTCTCCAGGCTTAATAGATATGTGCCCCTGGTGCCCTCATTGCAAAAGTGGTTAATGAATCTGCATTTGTACTTTCCAATCAATCCTTTGCTTAAGACGTTGGCTTTCAAATTTAAGGTTAATATTACATTAAACTTTTTCTCCCGTCTGGATCTTCATTGTATCGTTTTTAGTTTGGAGTTTTTCTTTCTTTATAGAAGCACAACCCCCCCCCCCCCCCCCAAAAAAAAAAAACAACAAAAAAAATAATAATATTGAAAGAATTACGAACTGTAGATGCATATATTCCATAAAATAAAAAGTATTGCCGGAGGCTCAAATGTTGAAATGGCCAGCCCAGGACCCACCGGACATTGCTATAAACATGGAATAATACGGCATCTTCAATTTTAACCACCTCATGAGCTCCAGGAGTGGATAAGTGCAAGGGGTATGGGCCATTGGGTCGACCCAACTTAGGTCAACACTCAGGTTGACATGCATTAGGTCGACATGGGCGTTAGGTTGACATGTACTAGGTCAACAGGTCAAAAGGTGGACATGAGTTTTTGGACTGTTTTTGGTGTCGTTTTCTCTGTAAAGTGACGGGGAACCCGAATTAGTGCACCGTGTCCCCTCGCATGGCTCGCTTCACTCGCCATGCTTTGGGCAAGGTACCTCGCTGCGCTCAGCACAGGTTACTGTTCCATTCCTAGTCCACGTGGATCATTAAGTATGAAAAAAATCCAATTTTTTTTTCAACAATGTGAAAAACATGTTGACCTAATGGCCATGTTGACCTAATGCATGTCAACCTTCAGTGGTCGACCTGAGTGTCAACTTAAGCTGGGTCGACCTAACGACCGTATCCCAGTGCAAGTTGGCTGAGACTGAACCCTGATAAAACAGAAGTCCTGATGATAGGTCACAGGACAAGACTGCAGCTTAGCTAACTGACAGGACTTACACTTGGGGGTTCAGAAATACAAAATACTGAACATGTGCGGAATCTTGGTTTTGCCCTGGATAGTGGCCTGACACTTATACATCAGGTGTCAGCCACAATCAAATTGTTATTCTTTCATCTGAAGAACATAGCCAGAATAAAGCACTTAATTCCCTCAGAAGACCTGTCTAAAGTCATACATGCATTTGTATCATCAGACTACTGCAATGCCCTATTCCTTGATCTCCCAGCAATAGAATTACACCGCTTGCAGCTGGTACAAAATGCAGCTGCCAGACTATTAACCAACCAACCAACCCCGTTCCAGCCACATAACACTCACACTCTACTCCCTTCACTGGCTACCTGTAAAATGGCAAATCGTTTTCAAGATTGGCTTGCTGACTTTCAAAGCCCTACATGACCAGGGCCCAAGGTACCTGAAGCAGATTCTGATTCCTTACTGTCCCACTCGATGACTACAATCTGTAGATGAAGAACTACTAACAGTACCAAGAATCTCCCGGCATTCATCTGGGGCTCATTTGATATGGTAGTACAGAGGTTTGGTGCACTTATTACATTGTAATCCTACTGTAGTACTTAACCTTATTCTTTATGCTATACATCATTCCTTTTTTTGTTTTTGTTTAGTTTAGATGCATTCTGTTACATCAACATATGTTCATTGATACTTGATGTGCTGTTATTGCATATTTCTGTCTTTGCACCTCATTTATGAAATTGTATATGTTGAACTGTCAGCAGAAATGACCAGATACTTCTTAATATCAGTGGTACATGTTTATTTTTTCTGCCATACCTGTTTGTACACATATTGTACTTATGTATGTTTGCTTGGATAAAATTCAATAAAAACTTCACACAATTAAAAAAAAAAAAAAAAAAAAAAAAAAGAATTCTTCTAGGAGTCGAGCTTTCAACTTTGTGGCTCCAACTGTATGAAACTTTCTTCCCCGCACAGTGGCAGAAGTGCGCACTCTAGAATCCTTCAAAAATAGACCAACGACTTACCTCATTACTCAAGCATTTCTCTAATATCTACTGTTAAGCTTGTTTTGTATTTTGAGCTGTAAACACAATTGTAAAGCACTTGAAGTCCTATTAGGAAATAAAGTGCTATATAAATATCATTATTATGTATTATTATTATTATTATTAATATAAGATTTGACCTCCCAATCCAATTGTTTGCAAAAGTGTTTTAAGATATATGTCAGCTTACACTCCTGCATACGCACCTATACAATTATCTGGCCAATCATCCTGACAATTGTATAGATGTGTACCGAACAAGAAACACACAATAAAAGAATTGTGTATTATTTAGATGACTATATTATATAACACACTGGGGTGCCAAACCGGTTTACAGATTCTAAAGGTGGCTACACACTGTGCGATACGTTCCATGAGCGATATCACACAGTGTTCCCTCCACTCCTGGGCTGTCCGATATTGTGCGTACACATTGAGTGATATTGCTCAGTGAGGTCACGTTGCAGCCGGCCTGTACTTGCAGTTTTGACCAACATATGCAAAATTGACCTGTATGTACAGCCAACAGAGGGGGTCGTTAACGACCCTTGGAAACGAGCATCGGCCACGGCATACACATTGTGCAATATTTTATTCAATATCGCTTAGAAGGGGGAAAATAAGCGATATTGACTACAATATCATACAGTGTGTATGCACCTTAAGTTCTAACAAAAAATAAATTAATTTTACTGTGGGCCATTTGGCTTGTGCAGTTAGCGATTTGCCGGCTTCTAGGGGGTTTTCTAGATCTAGCTTTGGCCTGATGGTGATAGTGGTGGTGGTGGTGGTGGTGGGGGGGGGGTGATTGAAAAAAAATAAATGCTGATTCTATGGGGCGCCATGACTCAAGAAAGTTTGGGAACCATTCATCAGGTTCAAAGCAAAAAGGAAGGTACTATCTTGGTTGGGGCACTAATCCACATAATCATTTTAAAAAGTCAGAAAAGACCAGTACACACGGGGAGAGGGGATCCGGTCTGAAGATCGACAGTGTCTAGGTCGACAATGTTTAGGTCGACCACTATAGGTCGACAGTCACTAGGTCGACATGGATGGAAGGTCGACAGGGTTTCTAGGTCGACATGTGCTAGGTCGACAGGTCTAAAGGTCGACATGAGTTTTTCACATTTTTTTTTCTTTTTTTGAATTTTTTCATACTTAACGATCCACGTGGACTACGATTGGAACGGTAAAGTGTGCCGAGCGAAGCGGTAGCGGAGCGAAGGCACCATGCCCGAAGCATGGTGAGCGAAGCGAGCCATGCGAGGGGACGCGGTGCACTAATTTGGGATCCCGGTCACTCTACGAAGAAAACAACACACAAAAAAAAATCCTCATGTCGACCTTTAGACCTGTCGACCTAGCACATGTCGACCTAGAAACCCTGTCGACCTTCCATCCATGTAGACCTAGTGACTGTCGACCAATAGTGGTCGACCTAAACATTGTCGACCTAGACACTGTCGATTTGATGAACCACACCCGGGGAGAGATGTGTGCTGGGCAATCTAGCACAGACCGCTCAGCACACATCTCTCCCCCACTCAGCAATCTAGTCAGATTGCTTTGAATTTAAGCACGGATCTCTCCGTGTGCACCCCCCCCCCCCCCCCCCACCATAGCCCACCTTTAGAGTTTCTGGTGTCAAATGTCATGGACCAGGTTGGTGTTGACAAAATACACGTCTAGTGTTCTATTCACCATAAATCCCAACTCAAGGAAGTAGAGGTGGTAACAAATGAACCTTTTACAAATCAATTTAGGCCTCCAATGGCATAAATTCCCACTTAAGGGGATTAGATTATATATAAGAGAGCAGAATTTAATGGGAACCTCTGGATGCAGTCAATTTACCTACAATCAAAATCCTGATGGTCAAAATACCGACAACCATTGACCGATGGTCAAAATCCCGACAAAGTACCGACAGGTCAAAAAGTCAACATGAGTTTCTCATTGAAACCAACTTGTTCATACTTTACCATCGCAGTAGACCTGGAGGGGGAATATAATAGTGTGCTGAGCACAGCGAGGGGACATGTTACACTTATACGGTGTCCATGTCGACCTATGTTGACACACACAAAAAAACAATGAAAAACTCAAGTCAACTTTTTGACCTGTCGCCATTTTAAATGTCGGTATTTTGACCTTGTCGGGATTTTGGACATCAGTC
The DNA here is from genome assembly GCF_028390025.1 of Pseudophryne corroboree. Classification (NCBI taxonomy): domain Eukaryota; kingdom Metazoa; phylum Chordata; class Amphibia; order Anura; family Myobatrachidae; genus Pseudophryne; species Pseudophryne corroboree. The sequence goes on from NC_086447.1 coordinate 715,971,291, forward strand.
AATTGTTGTCGGGATTTTGATTGTAGGAATTTCATACTAAACCCGAGAACCTCTATTATCATAAATCCCTACTCTAGAGAAGTGCAACAGAGTAGGATGTATACGCAGTAGATATCACATATATCATAGTTTCCCATTATGGGGGATGTTTGTAATAATAATTGAACCCCTAACAGAAAATATCAAGTAATGTATAGGTCTGAATCTTGAGTATAGTGTGGTGGCAAACCCAAAGATGATCAATTAACGTAGGAGACACTTTTGCAGCAGTGTGGCACAGATAAGTAATTAATTAAACTTTGGACAGGTATAGTGAGGTTAATTTCTGTGACTAAGGACCATCCAATAGTGGTAACAGTGTTGCCCTTAGAGGGGCGCTACAGGTCTAAACACATCTTTATCAATTGATTTTAACATCTTTGTCATATAGTGAACAATTTGGTGAGCAGTTGTTTAGAAATATATGATAAACAGGTACAATGATAGTTTATATAGAGATCAGTGTGATCAGATGTTGCAATAAAAAAGAAGCGTTGGGTATGCGTTGCCAGCATACGACACCGGGATCCCCGGCTGCCATAATGGCGGCAGGGAGGCGAGCGCACCATAGACCCTTGCGGTCTCACTGCGTTGCCCACAGGTTTTATTACCACTCTATGGGTGTCGTTATGGGTGTCGTGGACACCCATGATTGGAAATAGCCCCTGTTAACCAGCTGGCGGCATTGTCAGTGGTTGGGATTCCGGCATCGGTATCCTGACTGCCAGGATCCCGAATGCCGGCAATGCAGCTGCATCCCAAAAAGAAGAGTTGCAGTGGTGCCCTTTACTGTCCACAGATTGCTGCTGCATATCATGTGCATAGCCAGAGGTTCCCAAACGCGGTCCTCATGGCACCGCATCAGTACAGGTTTTAGGTATATCCATGGCTCAGCACAGATGGTTAAATCAAACTGACTAAGGTGCTAATTGAGGGGGACATTTACTATGCAGTGATAAGAGCGGAGAAGTGAGCCATATGTAACGAAGAGCTCTAAATTTTCTATTATTACATAGTGTATACAGTTCTTCTTACTAACAGCCAGCAGAGTGCGTGGGAAAAATCCCTTTTGTATTTCTTGTCTAGAGTAACCCCCTCCCGCAGCACCTGGGGATTGTTACCAGCTTGATTAGAGCAGTTTTCCACTATTTACTGGAGCGCACCATAGACCCTTGCGGTCTCACTGCGTTGCCCACAGGTTTTATTACCACTCTATGGGTGTCGTGGACACCCATGATTGTGAATAGCCCGTTAACCAGCTGGCGGCATTGTCAGTGGTTGGGATTCCGGCATCGGTATCCTGACTGCCAGGATCCCGAATGCCGGCAATGCAGCTGCATCCCAAAAATAAGAATTTACTTACCGATAATTCTATTTCTCATAGTCCGTAGTGGATGCTGGGGACTCCGAAAGGACCATGGGGGAATAGCGGCTCCGCAGGAGACTGGGCACAAAAGTAAAAGCTTTAGGACTACCTGGTGTGCACTGGCTCCTCCCCCTATGACCCTCCTCCAAGCCTCAGTTAGGATACTGTGCCCGGACGAGCGTACACAATAAGGAAGGATTTTGAATCCCGGGTAAGACTCATACCAGCCACACCAATCACACCGTACAACTTGTGATTTGAACCCAGTTAACAGCATGATAACAGAGGAGCCTCTGAAAAGATGGCTCACAACAATAATAACCCGATTTTTGTAACAATAACTATGTACAAGTATTGCAGACAATCCGCACTTGGGATGGGCGCCCAGCATCCACTACGGACTATGAGAAATAGAATTATCGGTAAGTAAATTCTTATTTTCTCTAACGTCCTAGTGGATGCTGGGGACTCCGAAAGGACCATGGGGATTATACCAAAGCTCCCAAACGGGCGGGAGAGTGCGGATGACTCTGCAGCACCGAATGAGAGAACTCCAGGTCCTCCTCATCCAGGGTATCAAATTTGTAGAATCTTGCAAACGTATTTGCCCCTGACCAAGTAGCTGCTCGGCAAAGTTGTAAAGCCGAGACCCCTCGGGCAGCCGCCCAAGATGAGCCCACTTTCCGTGTGGAATGGGCTTTTACAGATTTTGGCTGTGGCAGGCCTGCCACAGAATGTGCAAGCTGAATTGTACTACAAATCCAACGAGCAATCGTCTGCTTAGAAGCAGGAGCACCCAGCTTGTTGGGTGCATACAGGATAAACAGCGAGTCAGATTTTCTGACTCCAGCCGTCCTGGAAACATATATTTTCAGGGCCCTGACTACGTCCAGCAACTTGGAATCCTCCAAGTCCCTAGTAGCCGCAGGCACCACAATAGGCTGGTTTAAGTGAAATGCTGAAACCACCTTCGGGAGAAATTGAGGACGAGTCCTCAATTCTGCCCTGTCCGTATGAAAAATTAGGTAAGGGCTTTTATAGGATAAAGCCGCCAATTCTGATACACGCCTGGCTGAAGCCAGGGCTAACAGCATTACCACTTTCCATGTGAGATATTTTAAGTCCACAGTGGTGAGTGGTTCAAACCAATGTGATTTTAGGAATCCCAAAACTACATTGAGATCCCAAGGTGCCACTGGAGGCACAAAAGGAGGCTGTATATGCAGTACCCCCTTGACAAACGTCTGAACTTCAGGAACTGAAGCTAGTTCTTTTTGGAAGAATATTGACAGGGCCGAAATTTGCACCTTAATGGACCCTAATTTGAGGCCCATAGACAGTCCTGTTTGCAGGAAATGCAGGAATCGACCCAGTTGAAATTCCTCTGTAGGGGCCTTCCTGGCCTTACACCACGCAACATATTTACGCCAAGTACGGTGATAATGTTGCACAGTTACATCCTTCCTGGCTTTGATCAGGGTAGGGATGACTTCATCTGGAATGCCTTTTTCCTTCAGAATCCGGCGTTCAACCGCCATGCCGTCAAACGCAGCCGCGGTAAGTCTTGGAACAGACATGGTCCCTGCTGGAGCAGGTCCTTTCTTAGAGGTAGAGGCCACGGGTCTTCCGTGAGCATCTCTTGAATTTCCGGGTACCAAGTCCTTCTTGGCCAATCCGGAGCCACGAGTATAGTCTTTACACCTCTCCTTCTTATGATTCTCAGTACCTTGGGTATGAGAGGCAGAGGAGGGAACACATATACTGACTGGTACACCCACGGTGTTACCAGAGCGTCCACAGCTATTGCCTGAGGGTCCCTTGACCTGGCGCAATATCTGTCCAGTTTTTTGTTGAGGCGGGACGCCATCATGTCCACCTTTGGTTTTTCCCAACGGTTCACAATCATGTGGAAGACTTCTGGGTGAAGTCCCCACTCCCCCGGGTGAAGATCGTGTCTGCTGAGGAAGTCTGCTTCCCAGTTGTCCACTCCCGGAATGAACACTGCTGACAGTGCTATCACATGATTTTCCGCCCAGCGAAGAATCCTTGCAACTTCCGTCATTGCCCTCCTGCTTCTTGTGCCGCCCTGTCTGTTTACGTGGGCGACTGCCGTGATGTTGTCCGACTGGATCAACACCGGCTGACCCTGAAGCAGAGGCCTTGCCTGACTTAGGGCATTGTAAATGGCCCTTAGTTCCAGGATATTTATGTGAAGTGACGTTTCCATGCTTGACCACAAGCCCTGGAAATTTTTTCCCTGTGTGACTGCTCCCCAGCCTCTCAGGCTGGCATCCGTGGTCACCAGGACCCAATCCTGAATGCCGAATCTGCGGCCCTCTAGGAGATGAGCACTCTGTAACCACCACAGGAGCGACACCCTTGTCCTTGGAGACAGGGTTATCCGCTGATGCATTTGAAGATGCGATCCGGACCATTTGTCCAGCAGATCCCACTGAAAAGTTCTTGCGTGGAATCTGCCGAATGGAATCGCTTCGTAAGAAGCCACCATCTTTCCCAGGACCCTTGTGCATTGATGCACTGACACTTGGCCTGGTCTTAGGAGGTTCCTGACTAGGTCGGATAACTCCCTGGATTTCTCCTCCGGGAGAAACACCTTTTTCTGTACTGTGTCCAGAATCATCCCTAGGAACAGCAGACGTGTCGTCGGAATCAGCTGCGATTTTGGAATATTTAGAATCCATCCGTGCTGTCGTAGTACTACTTGAGATAGTGCTACTCCAACCTCTAACTGTTCTCTGGACCTTGCCCTTATCAGGAGATCGTCCAAGTAAGGGATAATTAAGACGCCTTTTCTTCGAAGAAGAATCATCATTTCGGCCATTACCTTGGTAAAGACCCGGGGTGCCGTGGACAATCCAAACGGCAGCGTCTGAAACTGATAGTGACAGTTCTGTACCACAAACCTGAGGTACCCTTGGTGAGAAGGGCAAATTGGGACATGGAGGTAAGCATCCTTGATGTCCAGAGACACCATATAGTCCCCTTCTTCCAGGTTCGCTATCACTGCTCTGAGTGACTCCATCTTGAACTTGAACCTTTTTATGTAAGTGTTCAAGGATTTCAGATTTAAAATGGGTCTCACCGAGCCGTCCGGCTTCGGTACCACAAACAGCGTGGAATAATACCCCTTTCCCTGTTGTAGGAGGGGTACCTTGATTATCACCTGCTGGGAATACAGCTTGTGAATGGCTTCCAATACCGCCTCCCTGTCGGGGGGAGACGTTGGTAAAGCAGACTTCAGGAACCGGCGAGGGGGAGACGTCTCGAATTCCAATTTGTACCCCTGAGATACTACCTGCAGGATCCAGGGGTCCACTTGCGAGTGAGCCCACTGCGCGCTGAAATTCTTGAGACGGGCCCCCACCGTGCCTGAGTCCGCTTGTAAGGCCCCAGCGTCATGCTGAGGACTTGGCAGAAGCGGGGGAGGGCTTCTGTTCGTGGGAAGAGGCTGTCTGCTGCAGTCTTTTTCCCCTTCCTCTGCCCCGGGGCAGATATGAGTGGCCTTTTGCCCGCTTGCCCTTATGGGGACGAAAGGACTGAGCCTGAAAAGACGGTATCTCTTTCTGCTGAGAGGTGACCTGGGGTAAAAAGGTGGATTTCCCAGCCGTTGCCGTGGCCACCAGGTCCGATAGACCGACCCCAAATAACTCCTCCCCTTTATACGGCAATACTTCCATATGCCGTTTGGAATCCGCATCACCTGACCACTGTCGCGTCCATAACCCTCTTCTAGCAGAAATGGACAACGCACTTACTCTTGATGCCAGAGTGCAAATATCCCTCTGTGCATCACGCATATATAGAAATGCATCCTTTAAATGCTCTATAGTCAATAATATATTGTCCCTGTCCAGGGTATCAATATTTTCAGTCAGGGAATCCGACCAAGCCACCCCAGCACTGCACATCCAGGCTGAGGCGATTGCTGGTCGCAGTATAATACCAGTATGTGTGTATATACTTTTTAGGATATTTTCCAGCTTCCTATCAGCTGGTTCCTTGAGGGCGGCCGTATCAGGAGACGGTAACGCCACTTGTTTTGATAAGCGTGTGAGCGCCTTATCTACCCTAGGGGGTGTTTCCCAACGTGCCCTAACCTCTGGCGGGAAAGGGTATAATGCCAATAATTTTTTAGAAATTAGCAGTTTTTTATCGGGGGAAACCCACGCTTCATCACACACCTCATTTAATTCATCTGATTCAGGAAAAACTACGGGTAGTTTTTTCACACCCCACATAATACCCTTTTTTGTGGTACTTGTAGTATCAGAAATGTTCAAAACCTCCTTCATTGCCGTGATCATGTAACGTGTGGCCCTACTGGAAAATACGTTTGTTTACTCACCGTCGACACTGGAGTCAGTGTCCGTGTCAGTGTCTGTATCGACCTGAGGTAACGGGCGTTTTATAGCCCCTGACGGTGTTTGAGACGCCTGTACAGGTATTAACTGATTTGCCGGCTGTCTCATGTCGTCAACAGTCTTTTGTAAAGTGCTGACACTATCACGTAATTCTTTCCATAAGACCATCCAGTCAGGTGTCGACTCCCTAGGGGGTGACATCACTAACACAGGCAATTGCTCCGCCTCCACACCATTTTCCTCCTCATACATGTCGACACAACGTACCGACACAGCACACACACAGGGAATGCTCTGATAGAGGACAGGACCCCACTAGCCCTTTGGGGAGACAGAGGGAGAGTTTGCCAGCACACACCAGAGCGCTATATATATATATATATATATATAGGGATAACCTTATATAAGTGTTTTTCCCTGATATAGCTGCTGTATATATTTATCTGCAAAATTAGTGCCCCCCCTCTCTTGTTTTACCCTGTTTCTGTAGTGCAGGACTGCAGGGGAGAGTCAGGGAGCCTTCCTCCAACGGAGCTGTGAGGAAAAAATGGCGCCAGTGTGCTGAGGAGATAGGCTCCGCCCCCTTCTCGGCGGCCTTTCTCCCGCTTTTTTATGGAAAAATTGGCAGGGGTTAAATGCATCCATATAGCCCAGGAGCTATATGTGATGTATTTTTTGCCAAAAAAGGTATTTTTATTGCGTCTCAGGGCGCCCCCCCCCAGCGCCCTGCACCCTCAGTGACCGGAGTGTGAAGTGTGCTGAGAGCAATGGCGCACAGCTGCGGTGCTGTGCGCTACCTTATTGAAGACAGGACGTCTTCTGCCGCCGATTTTCCGGACCTCTTCAGTCTTCTGGCTCTGTAAGGGGGCCGGCGGCGCGGCTCTGGGACCCATCCATGGCTGGGCCTGTGATCGTCCCTCTGGAGCTAATGTCCAGTAGCCTAAGAAGCCCAATCCACTCTGCACGCAGGTGAGTTCGCTTCTTCTCCCCTTAGTCCCTCGGTGCAGTGAGCCTGTTGCCAGCAGGTCTCACTGAAAATAAAAAACCTACTTTAAACTTTTACTCTAAGCAGCTCAGGAGAGCCCCTTAGTATGCACCCTTCTCGTTCGGGCACAAAAATCTAACTGAGGCTTGGAGGAGGGTCATAGGGGGAGGAGCCAGTGTACACCAGGTAGTCCTAAAGCTTTTACTTTTGTGCCCAGTCTCCTGCGGAGCCGCTATTCCCCCATGGTCCTTTCGGAGTCCCCAGCATCCACTAGGACGTTAGAGAAAAGAAGAGTTGCAGAGGTGCCCTTTACTGTCCACAGATTGCTGCTGCTTATCATGTGCATAGCCAGATGTTCCCAAACGCGGTCCTCATGGCACCGCATCAGTACAGGTTTTAGGTATATCCATGGCTCAGCACAGATGGTTAAATCAAACTGACTAAGGTGCTAATTGAGGGGGACATTTACTATGCAGTGATAAGAGCGGAGAAGTGAGCCAGTGGAGAAGTTGCCCATGGCAACCAATCAGCACTGAAGTAACATCTATAATTTGCATACTATAAAATGATACAGAGCTGCTGATTGGTTGATGGGGCAACTTCTCCACTGGCTCACTTCTCCGCTCTTATCACTGCTTAGTAAATGTCCCCCTAAGTCACCTATGGCCAAGCATGGGTACATTTAACACCAGTACCGTTGGGGTGCCTTGAGGACCGCGTTTGGGAACCTCTGTGCATAGCAGTAAATGACATGAGCAAATCCGTGATTATGGTATCTGGGTTTTCATAAGTAAGATAGGGACATCTGCTTTTTGGGGGGTGCTTCCCAGCGTGCCTGTTACAAAGTATTGCATACAATGCTGATAGATGGAAGGAGCTATTGTTTCTCAATGAGAGTGCCGGAGTGTGAGATATAGAAACGCATACCCTCCAACATTTTACACTTAAAAACCGGTACAAATAAGGAAAGGGGCGTGACCACGGGTAAAGGGGGCGTGGCCACACCCCCTTCCCTATACTTTCAATGGAGATGCAGTGAATCAAAAATCGGTACACAGCCCTTTTTGGCCGGTACAGACCATAAAAAAACGGTACCGGCCAAAAAGGTACAGTTGGAGGGTATGGAAACGAGAAGAGGTGTGAGAGCAGGATGCTACTGCCCTGATTGTGTGACTTGCACAGTGAAATCAGGGTGTGCAGTCTCGGTTTCACCACCCCTGCTTCTGATAGAAGAAAATAAGTAAAACATTAAACAGAACCACTGATCAGTTCTGTTAAGCACACCTCCCAACATGACCCTCTCCAGGAGGGACACAATGCTCTGCTTCTGGATTTTTCTCTTAATCTATGATTGCCGGCACCTGTGTTCAATAGATAATAAAAGGTGTTTCACATATGTGATGTCAATCATAAATTAAGAGGGAAGTCCAGGAGCAGAGCATTCTGTCTCTCCTGGAAAGGGTCATGTTGGGAGGTGTGTGTTAAGCAAAAATGTAATTCTGCAAATATTTTCTTTCAAACATTAATATTGATTCTGCAAGTTCTACAGCTGATTATTAAGGCTGCTGGCCTTGAGGTAATTGGCAACTTCCTTAGGTGTCTGCAGGTATTTCCAAAAAAGATTATTGCAATGGATTTTATTGCATTGGGATAAGTTGCATACCTCCCAACATGACCCTCTCCAGTAAGGGTATGGATCATAGGGTCGACCACACTTAGGCAGACAGTGTCCAGGTCAAACCACTATTGGTCGACAGGGTCTCTAAGTCAACATGCACAAGGTCAACATGCGTTTTTAAAAAAAAAATTGGTGTCATTTTCTCCGTAGTGTGACCGGGAACCCCAAATAGTGTACTGTGTCTCCTCGCATGGCATAGCAGGTTACCATTCCCAATTGTAGTCCACGTGGATAGTAAAGCATGAAAAAGTAAAAAAAATAATATATACATACAACTGTGAAAAACTCATGTCGATTTACTCACTGTCGACCAACAGTGGATGACCTAGAGACCGGATACCCTCCAGGAGGGACAGAATGCTCTGCTTCTGGATTTCTTTTAATTTATGATTGCCATCACCTGTGCTGAAACACCTTTCTTATCCATTAACCCATTTAAAACAGGTGCCAGCAATCATAAATGAAGAGAAAAATCGAGAAGCAGAGTATTTTATTTCTCCTGGAGAGGGTCATGTTGGGAGATATGAAGTTGTGTTATAATTACAAATGTGATGTTTTAACAGATCTTTCTCTTATTCATAAATGCAGCAATTCCATCAGTTAGATCAGGGGTTCCCAGTCACAGCCCTCATATTACACTAATAGACCAGGCTTTAAGGTTAGCCATACTTGATCACAGGTGACTTAATTAGAACATCACTTATTTTGATTTAACAATCTGTGCTCAAGCATGCCTATCACTAAATCCTGTACTGATTTTGGGGTAATGTATTAACCTGGAGAAGGCATAAGGAAGTGATAAACCAGTGATAAACCAGTGTTAAGTGCAAGGTGATAATGCACCAGCCAATCAGCTCCTAACTGTTAATTTACATATGAGAGCTGGTTGGCTGGTGTGTTTATCACCTTGCATTTATCACTGGTTTATCACTTCCTTATGCCTTCTCCAGGTTAATACATCTGCCCCTATGTTTGCTAACCTTGGTCCTCAAGGCACACCTGAGTTAGGGCCTGAGTTCTGGGCTGCACACAAACTACACACACTGGAAAAATCATTCAATGGTGAGTGAGGTGCGAACGGATTTGCAGCTGTCTGCTGACTGAGGGACATTTGTAGCACGGCGTACACATGCGAACGCACATTTGCACGGGCAAATTTACACTCCCATTGGGCAGTACACACTACACAATTATTGGATTTGCCAATAATTGGGACATTGGCCAGATTTATCATATACAGTGCACGAACAATCGTTTCGGCAACTAATTCTGGATAATCTTGCCCCCACACACGAGCGATCGATTAAACAAAAAATCTCTGCCACAATCTCCCGATACCTAGCAGTGTGTTTGAATTCTCAGTCTACCCATATTTCCTATGTTTTCCTGTCACTGTCATCCGCCTTGTGGGTGGATATATGCAAATGCAGTGTGATGTGGCAGAAAATTGGTAACTGAAAATAAATAAAATAAAAATTCAAGTGTGCCGCTCAGATATTGGTGCCTACAATTTCCTGAAAAATCACCCGATTGTCGGAACGACCCCCCCCCCCCCCAAAAAAAAAAAAAATCAGACAGTATATACCTAGCTTTAAGCTGACAAAAAATACCTCTATGTCCTACCTCTATGTCTGTCTGTTTTTATCCAGTTTTGTTCTATTACTGTTGTTCTAATTGTAAAGCGCAACGGAATATGCTGCGCTATATAAGAAACTGTTAATAAATAAATAAATAAATAATAATAATAAATAAACGGTTTGCAAATATCTTCTGGCACTTGATTTGGGAATTCTCATGTTACTAGCTTTAACCCCTGCAACATGAGCATGTTGGGTACATGCATGGAACGGTTTGGTTACAATTTCCAGAGCAATGGAGTGAAACTTGATTCTTATCTTGTTCATTTAGCAAAAGAAAACAAAAACACCCCAACAGTCTGCTATGACAATTCCACAAAATTATTTAATACTATTTTCAATTCCATGATTTAAGATAAAAAAAACAAAACTAATTAACAGCTGTTCAAACCTCATGCCACACAATTAACAAGACACTATTTTTATTCTGTGAAAACCGGCACCATGACATATTGAACTTTTTCAGTTTTTTGTTGCCTTTAGGATTTTTAGAATTGGTGTCAAAAAGAAAAAAAAAGTCCAGATTAGGCCTTAAACATTATGATACATTAGATAGTAACTAGGTCGACGACTATTTGTCGACAGTAACTAAATCGACAGGGTCTTTAGGTCGACATGGTCTAGGTCGACAGGTCAAAAGGTCGACATGAGCTTTTTGTGTGTTTTTGGTGGTTTTCCTCGTAGTGTGACCGGGAACCCCAATTAGTGCACCATGTCCGCTCGCCATGCTTCGGGCAAGGTGCCTCGCTCTGCTACCGCTTCTCTCGGCACAGATTACCGTTCCAATCGTAGTCCACGTGGATCGTTAAGTATGAAAAAGTTCAAAAAAAAATTGTGAAAAACTCATGTCGACCTTTTGACCTGTCGACCTACAGACCGGATCCAGATACATTTGCAGGGTTTATTTATAGGCAGCTCTAAAGATGACTCAAGCTCATAAAGGCACCTGGATCCGAATGGGTCAACATGTAGGTCTAGGGGCATTAGTGCACTAATTTATTCACCATAGACCATTTTCAACAGGGCCCGTTAGTGCATAAAGCCTTCAAGGTCAGATGTCCTAAGCAGGGGTGTAAAGAGGATGGCGCCAGTGGAGCACGAGCTCTGGGCGGCAAAAAGTTAGAGGGCGCGCTGCCACCAGCCCCCCCCTCCGCCCGCTATACCACGGGCTACTGTACAGGCAGCCACAGAGCAGAAGAAACAGAGGGGTGAACACTGACTTGGACTCAGAGACTAGGGGGTAAATTTACTAAGATGGGAGTTCTATTCAAGAGGGGATGCTGCCCGTAGCAACCAATCAGATTCTGTTTCTCATTTATCTAGCACATTCTAGAAGATAGTACCTGGAATCTGATTGGTTGCTATGGGCAACATCCCATCTTAAATAGAACTCCCATCTTAGTAAATTTACCTCTAGGTAGGGAACAGGGCTAGCCAGAGGCTACAGCAGGAGACACTGACAGCCAGCACATGTCGGGGCTCTACCGCCCTCTTTATATGTCTCACTGTCTGCTTGCACTGTAGCAGTGCAGCAGGTGCCATGTTACAGTCTTGAGCAGTAGTTTATCTCTCTCCACTTTATCACTCTCCAGAGCTTAGTACATCTGTCCTAAATCTTTTTGAGCCAAGCCTAACATAATTTTGATAAATGGAGGAGAAATGAGTAGGCAAGCTGCCTCTGGGAATTGTGGTCTAAGAAAAATAAGAATTTACTTACCGATAATTCTATTTCTCGGAGTCCGTAGTGGATGCTGGGGTTCCTGAAAGGACCATGGGGAATAGCGGCTCCGCAGGAGACAGGGCACAAAAAAGTAAAGCTTTACTAGGTCAGGTGGTGTGCACTGGCTCCTCCCCCTATGACCCTCCTCCAGACTCCAGTTAGGTACTGTGCCCGGACGAGCATACACAATAAGGGAGGCATTTTGAATCCCGGGTAAGACTCATACCAGCCACACCAATCACACCGTACAACTTGTGATCTAAACCCAGTTAACAGTATGACAACAGAAAGGGCCTCTTAAAGATGGCTCCTTAACAATAACCCGAATTAGTTAACAATAACTATGTACAAGTATTGCAGATAATCCGCACTTGGGATGGGCGCCCAGCATCCACTACGGACTCCGAGAAATAGAATTATCGGTAAGTAAATTCTTATTTTCTCTATCGTCCTAAGTGGATGCTGGGGTTCCTGAAAGGACCATGGGGATTATACCAAAGCTCCCAAACGGGCGGGAGAGTGCGGATGACTCTGCAGCACCGAATGAGAGAACTCCAGGTCCTCCTTTGCCAGGGTATCAAATTTGTAAAATTTTACAAACGTGTTCTCCCCCGACCACGTAGCTGCTCGGCAGAGTTGTAATGCCGAGACCCCTCGGGCAGCCGCCCAAGATGAGCCCACCTTCCTTGTGGAGTGGGCTTTTACAGTTTTAGGCTGTGGCAGGCCTGCCACAGAATGTGCAAGTTGAATTGTGTTACAAATCCAACGAGCAATCGACTGCTTAGAAGCAGGTGCGCCCAACTTGTTGGGTGCATACAATATAAACAGCGAGTCAGATTTTCTGACTCCAGCCGTCCTTGCAATGTATATTTTTAAGGCTCTGACAACGTCCAACAACTTGGAGTCCTCCAAGTCGCTAGTGGCCGCAGGCACCACAATAGGTTGGTTCAGATGAAATGCTGATACCACTTTAGGGAGAAAATGCGGACGAGTCCGCAGTTCTGCCCTATCCGAATGGAAGATTAGATAAGGACTTTTATAAGATAAAGCCGCCAATTCAGGTACTCTCCTGGCAGAGGCCAGGGCTAGTAACATAGTCACTTTCAATGTGAGATATTTCAAATCCACCTTTTTCAATGGTTCAAACCAATGGGATTTGAGGAAATCTAAAACTACATTTAGATCCCACGGTGCCACCGGAGGCACCACAGGAGGCTGTATATGCAGTACTCCCTTGACAAAAGTCTGGACCTCAGGGACAGAGGCCAATTCTTTTTGGAAGAATATTGACAGGGCCGAAATTTGAACCTTAATGGATCCCAATTTGAGACCCATAGATAATCCTGATTGCAGGAAATGTAGGAAACGACCCAGTTGGAATTCCTCCGTCGGAACCTTCCGATCCTCGCACCACGCTACATATTTTCGCCAAATGCGGTGATAATGTTTCACGGTGACTTCCTTCCGTGCCTTAATCAAGGTAGGAATGACTTCTTCTGGAATGCCTTTCCCTTTTAGGATCTGGCGTTCAACCGCCATGCCGTCAAACGCAGCCGCGGTAAGTCTTGAAAAAGACAGGGACCCTGCTGTAGCAGGTCCCTTCTCAGAGGTAGAGGCCACGGTTCGTCCGTGAGCATCTCTTGAAGTTCCGGATACCAAGTCCTTCTTGGCCAATCCGGAACCACTAGTATTGTTCTTACTCTTCTTTGCCGTATGATCTTCAATACCTTTGGTATGAGCGGCAGAGGAGGAAACACATACACTGACTGGTACACCCAAGGAGTTACCAGTGCGTCCACAGCTATTGCCTGTGGATCTCTTGACCTGGCGCAATATTTGTCCAGTTTCTTGTTGAGGCGAGACGCCATCATGTCTACAATTGGTCTTTCCCAACGGTCTATTAACATGTTGAAGACTTCTGGATGTAGACCCCACTCTCCCGGATGAAGATCGTGTCTGCTGAGGAAGTCTGCTTCCCAGTTGTCCACGCCCGGGATGAACACTGCTGACAGTGCTATCACGTGATTCTCCGCCCAGCGAAGAATCTTGGCAGCTTCTGCCATTGCACTCCTGCTTCTTGTGCCGCCCTGCCTGTTTACATGGGCGACCGCCGTGATGTTGTCCGACTGAATCAACACCGGCTTTCCTTGCAGGAGAAGTTCCGCCTGGCTTAGAGCATTGTAGATTGCTCTTAGTTCCAGAATGTTTATGTGAAGAGACTTTTCCAGACTCGTCCATACTCCCTGGAAGTTTCTTCCTTGTGTGACTGCTCCCCAGCCTCTCAGGCTGGCGTCCGTGGTCACCAGGATCCAATCCTGAATGCCGAATCTGCGGCCTTCTAATAGGTGAGCCTTCTGCAACCACCACAGAAGTGACACCCTTGTCTTTGGTGACAGGGTTATTCGCAGGTGCATCTGCAGATGCGACCCTGACCATTTGTCCAACAGATCCCTTTGGAATATTCTTGCATGGAATCTGCCGAATGGAATTGCTTCGTAAGAAGCCACCATTTTTCCCAGGACTCTTGTGCATTGATGTACTGACACTTTTCCTGGTTTTAGGAGGTTCCTGACCAGATCGGATAACTCCTTGGCTTTTTCCTCTGGAAGGAAAACCTTTTTCTGAACCGTGTCCAGAATCATTCCTAGGAACAGCAGACGAGTTGTCGGGATTAAATGGGATTTTGGAATATTCAGAATCCACCCGTGTTGTCTTAGCACCTCTTGAGATAGTGCTAAAGCTGTCTCCAGCTGTTCTCTGGACCTTGCCCTTATTAGGAGATCGTCCAAGTATGGGATAACTAATACGCCTTTTCTTCGAAGAAGAATCATCATCTCGGCCATTACCTTGGTAAAGACCCGAGGCGCCGTGGACAATCCGAACGGCAGCGTCTGAAACTGATAGTGACAGTTTTGAACAATGAACCTGAGGTACCCCTGGTGTGCGGGGTAAATCGGAACGTGTAGATACGCATCCTTGATGTCCAAGGATACCATAAAGTCCCCTTCTTCCAGGTTCGCTATCACTGCTCTGAGTGACTCCATCTTGAACTTGAACTTTTTTATGTAGAGGTTCAAGGACTTCAGATTTAGAATAGGCCTTACCGAGCCATCCGGCTTCGGTACCACAAATAGAGTGGAATAATACCCCTTTCCTTGTTGTAATAGGGGTACTTTGACTATCACCTGCTGAGCGTACAGCTTGTGAATGGCTTCCAACACCCTCTCCCTTTCGGAAGAGACGGTTGGTAAGGCAGACTTCAGGAAACGATGAGGAGGATCCGTCTCTAATTCCAACCTGTACCCCTGAGATATTATCTGTAGGATCCAGGGGTCTACCTGCGAGTGTGCGCGCTGTAATTTTTGAGACGGCCCCCCACTGTCCCCGAGTCCGCTTGAGAGGCCCCAGCGTCATGCTGAGGTTTTTGCAGGAGCCGGGGAGGGCTTCTGTTCCTGGGAAGGAGCTGCCTGTTGGTGTCTCTTCCCTCTTCCTCTGCCTCGTGGCAGGTACGACAAGCCCTTTGCTCTCTTATTTTTGTAGGAGCGAAAAGGCTGCGGTTGAAAAGTCGGTGCCTTTCTCTGTTGGGGAGTGACTTGAGGTAAAAAAGTGGATTTCCCGGCAGTAGCCGTGGCCACCAAGTCTGATAGACCAACTCCAAATAACTCCTCCCCTTTATACGGCAAAACCTCCATGTGACGTTTTGAATCCGCATCGCCTGTCCACTGTCGTGTCCATAAGGCTCTTCTGGCTGAAATGGACATAGCACTCACCCGAGATGCCAGTGTGCAAATATCCCTCTGTGCATCACGCATATAGATAAATGCATCCTTTATTTGTTCTAACGACAGTAAAACATTGTCCCTATTTAGGGTATCAATATTTTCAATCAGGGATTCTGACCAAACTACTCCAGCACTGCACATCCAGGCAGTTGCTATAGCTGGTCGTAGTATAACACCTGCATGTGTGTATATATTCTTTTGAATAACTTCCATCTTTCTATCTGATGGATCCTTAAGTGCGGCCGTCTCAGGAGAGGGTAACGCCACTTGTTTGGATAAGCGTGTGAGCGCCTTGTCCACCTTAGGGGGTGTTTCCCAGCGCGCCCTAACCTCTGGCGGGAAAGGGTATAATGCCAATAACTTTTTTGAAATTATCAACTTTTTATCAGGAGCAACCCACGCTTCATCACACACGTCATTTAATTCTTCTGATTCAGGAAAAACTGTTTGTAGTTTTTTCACACCATACATAATACCCTGTTTTACGGTATCTGTAGTATCAGCTAAATGTAACGTCTCCTTCATTGCCAAAATCATATAACGTGTGGCCCTACTGGAAAATACGTTTGAATTTCTACCGTCGTCACTGGAATCAGTGCCCGTGTCTGGGTCTGTGTCGACCGACTGAGGCAAAGGGCGTTTTACAGCCCCTGACGGTGTTTGAGGCGCCTGGACAGGCATTAATTGATTGTCCGGCCGCCTCATGTCCTCAACTGACTGTTTAAGGGAAGATAAACCATCACGTAATTCCACAAATAAAGGCATCCATTCTGGTGTCGACCCCCTGGGGGGTGACATCTGCATATTTGGCAATTGCTCCGCCTCCACACCAATATCGTCCTCATACATGTCGACACCACGTACCGACACACACCGCAAACTCACAGGGAATGCTCTAATGAAGACAGGACCCACTAGCCCTTTTGGGGAGACAGAGGGAGAGTCTGCCAGCACACACCACAAAGCGCTATATATACAAGGGATATCCTTATATTAAGTGCTCCCTTATAGCTGCTTTAATATATATATATATAGCCATTAATGTGCCCCCCCTCTCTGTTTTACCCTGTTTCTGTAGTGCAGTGCAGGGGAGAGACCTGGGAGCCGTTCTGACCAGCGGAGCTGTGACAGAAAATGGCGCCGTGTGCTGAGGAGATAGGCCCCGCCCCTTTTTCGGCGGGTTCTTCTCCCGCTATTTTTCCAGTCAGGCAGGGGTTAAATATCTCCATATAGCCCCTATGGGCTATATGTGAGGTATTTTTAGCCTTGTATAAGGTTTATATTTGCCTCTCAGAGCGCCCCCCCCCAGCGCTCTGCACCCTCAGTGACTGCCCAGTGAAGTGTGCTGAGAGGAAAATGGCGCACAGCTGCAGTGCTGTGCGCTACCTTATGAAGACTGAGGAGTCTTCAGCCGCCGGTTTCCGGACCTCTTCACGCTTCAGCATCTGCAAGGGGGTCGGCGGCGCGGCTCCGGGACCGGACTCCACGGCTGGGCCTGTGTTCGATCCCTCTGGAGCTAATGGTGTCCAGTAGCCAAGCAGCAAATCCACTCTGCATGCAGGTGAGTTTACTACTTTCCCCCTAAGTCCCACGTTGCAGTGATCCTGTTGCCAGCAGGACTCACTGTAAAGAAAAAAACCTAAACTAAACTTTCTCTAAGCAGCTCTTTAGGAGAGCCACCTAGATTGCACCCTTCTCGTTCGGGCACAAAATCTAACTGGAGTCTGGAGGAGGGTCATAGGGGGAGGAGCCAGTGCACACCACCTGACCTAGTAAAGCTTTACTTTTTTGTGCCCTGTCTCCTGCGGAGCCGCTATTCCCCATGGTCCTTTCAGGAACCCCAGCATCCACTTAGGACGATAGAGAAAAACACTTTATCCCTGGACACCTAAATGGTTTGGTCTTAAATAATGTATAGGATATTTTGGTGTCCTAAATAGGGTATTTTTCTAGGTAATGGGTATGGTACTGACTCATTAACTCCTTAAAAAATTGACCACCGCATATACACCTACAGTGTTAAGTACAAGTCCCACTCATCCTAAGCATTCATGAGGGCTTGGCCAGGATGTGCATTTTGCAATGATCGCTCTATTGTACATAGATGGACACTGTACATGTTCAGTGGCATATGGCATCTAATTAAATTGGCTTCATGGTATTCAAAGTACTAAAATTAATATAGGTTACCCACCATAATTTTCTTTCTGTGGTAGCATAGACGAGAAGCGCCTTATAAAGAGGTCACAGATCACGTGACACTGCACTACCAAAAAAACAAAACAAAAAAAAAACAGCCAAGGCACTAAACAAGGGCACAAGAAGTGCCCAATCTCTCCCTCTTGGAACCTAGAGACTCAGGGGCACTCTCATTTGATAGAAGAAATTGCACCCCTAAAAGTAAAGCTGCTCTTGTATTTTATAATCAGTAAGTGGTTGTTGAAGTATTTCTAATGCTAGTGTTTCAGAGCATCCTATGTGTTATTCTTGGTTTTCTCAATCTTAGCACTGCTTGCATGTTGTGAAATGTCTGGAAAGTCATGCAAGTGCTGTGTGATCGACTTCCGCAGCAGTCTCCGACCCAGAAGTCACATTTTAAAATGCAGATGAAGACACTATGGGGGACATTTACTAAGCAGTGATAAAAGCGGACAAGTTGCCATGGTAACCAATCAGCACTGAAGTAACATCTATAATTTGCATACTATAAAATGATACAGAGCTGCGGATTGGTTGATGGGGCAACTTCTCCACTGGCTCACTTCTCCGCTCTTATCACTGCTTAGTAAATGTCCCCTTATGTCTTGCATTAATAATCAGCTTTACCACTCATGCATGTACCCTTATTTTGCCATTTTTAAAAAAAATAGTCCAGATTAAAAAGACAAACGTTCTCCACATTTATTCGATGTCTGCTCAGTTGAATTGATGATACACATTTACATTCTGGGAGCATTATTTATGGAAATATACACAGCTGTTAATAGTTTATAAGGTAAAGTGTGGCATACACATTATTTAAACACACTTGGTAAAACCATAGACAAGAAAACTGCAGCTACCGGAGAGAACGTCCTGCACGACAATAAAAAAACAACATGTGACATCATTACACAGCATATTTATCTAGGACACGGCTGTTTCTTACACTGTAATCTGTGCATGTGATTATATCCTGTATAATAAAATCAGCTGCTGCTCAAACTTGTCCCCAGATCTCACCACTACGTTTTGTTGATCACTGATAAAGGCAGTCTAAAAACAAGGAGCCATGCCCAACAGCAGGCCATTCATCACTGTCCGCATGATGAATACAGGTTATGTAGATTGTAGGAGAGAACAGCACAGCAGAACTAGGTATATGCTAGTTATTTGTCAGTCATGACTTTAGCAGAGCAATGTGTGTTCATTAACGGTATTTAAATCTAGTTTGGATAAAAATGTAGTAAGTTACCCCATAAGAACCATGGGACTAATTCAGAGGTGGGTGCAGTTACACATCAGCTGTGCCTATTATACTAATGTATGCTTATGACGCAGGAGGCGTCTCGTGTAAACAGATGCTTCCGGCTAGCTTCTCTGACCAGCTGCTGTGTCCCAGGATGCAGCATCAGATCATCTGTGAGAACACTGGGCACCTCAGGTCACTTAGGATGTCTGCTGTAATCACGCAGCAGAAGCCAGGAAATCTCCTCCTAAGAGACAGAGCCTGGCTTCGGCATGCCTACAATATAGAGGAGACGTCCTCTGTCTTGTAAAACACTTCCCCCATCGCCATCCTCAAATGGCCGCAGGTCAATCATGCTGCCACTTAGGGGGCAATGCAACAGTAGTCGCATCCATTAATCATGTGCAGTGCTGATCCTGCGCATCCACAGATCAATAACCACCGGAGATGTACATACACCACCGGGTTTGCATATATCTCTTTGGGGACCCATGCATTTCAGCCCACATGACCAGACGGGTGGTCTTCAGTATGCCGGCTGTCGGGATCCCGGCGCACAGTATACCGGCGCCGGGATCCCGACAGCCGGCATACCAACACTTATTCTCCGTCGTGGGGGTCCACGACCCCCCTGGAGGGAGAATAAAATAGCGTGCACCGTGCCCGCAGCGAGCCCGCAAGGGGCTCATTTGCGCTCGCCACACTGTCGGTAAGCCGGCGGTCGGGCTCCCGGCGCCGGTATGCTGGTCGCCGGGAGCCCGACCGCCGGCATACCGTAGTGAACCCGACCAGACTACCTCATGTTTCTTGTACTCTATTTGGGAAAAACTTTATTTTGAGTCTGCCTAAGTTAACTGAAGACAAATTAGCATATTGTGATACATATACTTTTCAGTATGCATATTGCAGTCAGAAATAGCAGTAAATAAAAAAAAACAAAAAACTAATTTTAACCTGTCATTTTTCCAATTCCTAAATTTGTTCTACTTGTAATATATTATAGTCATACCCAACATGCTTACTTGACATGTTATATAGAAATATAATGGTTAGCATTAATGTCTCAGAGCACTGAGGTCATGGGTTAAATTCCTACCACAGCCCTATGTAGAGTTTGTATATTCTCCCCATACTTGCTAGTTTCCTCCAATAATCCAAAAATATATACCGGTAGGTTAACTGGCCCCTGACAATCCCTAGTGTGAAAACGTGTTGTTTAGGGCAGACTGGATGGGACAAGTGGTTCTTATCGGTCGTCAAAGTATATGTTTCTATGTTAGTGGTGTGGATTCATTTTTTTGAGCTAAATCTCCTATGGGATACAATCGCCACTGAAATGCTTAGACATGCAAGATACATGCTACAAGTAGGTAAGGGTGGAGTGGGGGTCTTCATATTGATGCAGTCACAAAGCTTTCAGATAGGGGTTGCAACACCACCCAGGCAGAAAATCAGCAGCATGTGACATTATGGACTGGTGTGCAAAGAACACCATAAGCAACCTTGAGAGTGATGCAAAATGCGAATCTGAGTGCATCCATTTACTTACATTATGTTTGGCCATGAGCACATGTAATTGAGTGCTGCCTAATGCGATCACCTATATGTTCTCAGATGCCTTATTTCTGAAAGCTGCCAACATCACTCATTTGCTTTATATGTGCAAGAAACTTGAGTAATGAAATCTGTGGTTTGGACTGAACATTAATGTATTAAACGTAGGTAAGCATAATATGCCGCAACCAACTTAAAAACACATGTACAAACTGAAAACAACTATAGCTTAATCCATGTTATGATTTCTGCTTTGCATAATATCTATATGTGGTCACTGTTGCTGTATATGTATGACAGCTGCTGTGGAAAGGAAGTGTTGCAAAAAGGCAGCCTGGCGCCCCCTGTAGGCCTCTATGCTGAAGAGATTACATATCGTTTCCTGGGGATGCAGTCAAAATGCCGATGGTCGGAACCCCAGCATTCAAGAGATAGACGCCAGAATCCCAACAGTCGGCCTTTTGCCGGTGGCCGGCATCCCGACAGCCGCCCCAAATTCCCACTCGGTTGGTGGGTCCAAATCACCAACTGAGTGGGAATAGAACCTGTGGCAATCGCAGTCAGCCCGCAAGCGGACTCACTGCTTCGTTACTGGTATTCCGGCAGTACCGGCATCCCGTCTGCCGGTATGTCATCCTGGACCCGTTTCCTAGGCCAATGCAGCCTACAGGAAGTATTTTTTTTGAATCATCTGAAATGATTCTCGAACAGAACACAAAGCCTAAATTCATAAATCTATTTGGAATCGGCCCATATCGTAAACCTAAGTAGGGTTCTTAGCCACGGTAGCTTCATAAATATCCCATGCTTTATATAATTATCACTTATTTATATGGCGCAGCGCCCAATTACAGGGTAAACAAATAAGCAAAATGTGAAGACAGTGACTTACAGTTCAATACAATATAGGACAAGTACAGGGTATATAAACACAGCTGCGTCCGTAAACAGCACTGAAATAAGTATCAGGGTGGCAGAAAACCGAAGGATTTGGTGCCATCAAAGGGAGTATTGAAAGAAGATAAGTTAAGTAAGAGACGTAAAAGCACATGAGTGAAGATTAGGACTCGATGCTTAGACTTTAGCTTTGTCAAATCCCATTATTACCACGAAGCATCAGTTACAGACACATTTTATGTCTGCTTTCTGAATGTAAAGTATAAGCTGATCACCAAATGAATAGTTTCTCTAACGTCCTAAGTGGATGCTGGGGACTCCGTAAGGACCATGGGGAATAGCGGCTCCGCAGGAGACTGGGCACAACTATAAAGAAAGCTTTAGACTACTGGTGTGCACTGGCTCATCCCACCATGACCCTCCTCCAGACTTCAGTTAGTATCTTGTGCCCGGCTGAGCTGGATGCACACTAGGGGCTCTCCTGAGCTCCTAGAAAGAAAGTATATTTAGGTTTTTTATTTTACAGTGAGATCTGCTGGCAACAGACTCACTGCAGCGAGGGACTAAGGGGAGAAGAAGCGAACCTACCTAACAGGTGGTAGTTTGGGCTTCTTAGGCTACTGGACACCATTAGCTCCAGAGGGATCGACCGCAGGACCCGACCTTGGTGTTCGTTCCCGGAGCCGCGCCGCCGTCCCCCTTACAGAGCCAGAAGAGGTCCGGAAAATCGGCGGCAGAAGACTTCGGTCTTCACCAAGGTAGCGCACAGCACTGCAGCTGTGCGCCATTGCTCCTCATGTACACCTCACACTCCGGTCACTGATGGGTGCAGGGCGCTGGGGGGGAGGGGGGGGGGGGCGCCCTGAGGGCAATATATGACACCTTGGCTGGCAAATCTACATCATATATAGTCCTAGAGGCTATATAGATGTAAAAATACCCCTGCCAGTATTCCAGAAAAAGCGGGAGAAGTCCGCCGGAAAAGGGGCGGGGCCATCTCCCTCAGCACACTGGCGCCATTTTTCCCTCACAGCTCCGCTGGAAGGAAGCTCCCTGGCTCTCCCCTGCAGTCTGCAAGCTACAGAAGGGTAAAAAAGAGAGGGGGGGCACTAAATTTAGGCGCAGGATATATATATATATATATATATATATATATATAAAAAGCAGCTATAAGGGAAAACACTCATTTATAGTGGGATCCCAGTGTTATATAGCGCTCTGGTGTGTGCTGGCATACTCTCTCTCTGTCTCCCCAAAGGGCTTTGTGGGGTCCTGTCCTCTGTCAGAGCATTCCCTGTGTGTTTGCGGTGTGTCGGTACGGCTGTGTCGACATGTTTGATGAGGAGGCTTATGTGGAGGCGGAGCAGATGCCTGTAAATGTGATGTCACCCCCTGCGGGGTCGACACCTGAGTGGATGGTGCTGTGGAAGGAATTACGTGACAGTGTCGACTCCTTGCATAAAAGGTTTGACGACATACCAAATGTGGGACAGCCGGCTTCTCAGCCTGTGCCTGCCCAGGCGTCTCAAAAGCCATCAGGGGCTCTAAAACGCCCGCTACCTCAGATGGCAGACACAGATGTCGACACGGATACTGACTCCAGTGTCGACGACGATGAGACTAATGTAACTTCCAGTAGGGCCACACGTTACATGATTGAGGCAATGAAAAATGTGTTGCACATTTCTGATGTTACCCCCGGTACCACAAAAAAGGGTATTATGTTTGGAGAGAAAAAACTACCAGTAGCTTTTCCTCCATCTGAGGAGTTAAATGAAGTGTGTGAAGAAGCGTGGGCTTCCCCTGATAAGAAGCTGGTAATTTCTAAGAGGTTACTAATGGCGTACCCTTTCCCGCCAGAGGATAGGTCACGTTGGGAAACATCCCCTAGAGTGGATAAAGCGCTCACACGCTTGTCAAAGAAGGTGGCACTACCGTCTCCGGATACGGCCGCCCTGAAGGAATCTGCTGATAGAAAGCAGGAGGCTATCCTGAAATCTATATATACACACACAGGTGTTATACTGAGACCAGCTATTGCTTCAGCATGGATGTGCAGTGCTGCAGCTGCATGGTCAGATTCCCTGTCAGAAAATATTGATACCCTAGACAGGGACACTATATTGCTAACCGTAGAGCATATAAAAGATGCACTTTTATACATGAGGGATGCACAGAGGGATATTTGCCGGCTGGCATCAAAAATTAGTGCAATGTCCATTTCTGCCAGGAGAGGGTTATGGACTCGGCAGTGGACAGGTGATGCAGATTCCAAAAGGCACATGGAAGTTCTGCCTTATAAGGATGAGGAGTTGTTCGGGGATGGTCTCTCGGACCTCGTTTCCACAGCAACAGCTGGGAAGTCTACATTTTTACCCCATGTTCCCACACAGCCAAAGAAAGCACCGTATTATCAGGTACAGTCCTTTCGGCCCAATAGGGGCAAGCGGGTTAAAGGAGCGTCCTTTCTGCCCAGAGGCAGAGGTAGAGGGAAAAAAGCTGCAGCATACAGCCAGTTCCCAGGAGCAAAAGTCCTCCCCCGCTTCCTCTAAGTCCACAGCATGACGCTGGGGCTCCACAGGCGGAGCCAGGTACGGTGGGGGCCCGTCTCAAATATTTCAGCAATCAGTGGGCTCGCTCACGAGTGGATCCCTGGATTTTTCAGATAGTATCTCAGGGGTACAAGCTGGAATTCGAGATGTCTCCCCCCCCCGCCGTTTCCTCAAATCTGCCTTGCCAACCACTCCCTCAGGCAGGGAGGCAGTGTTACAGGCAATTCACAAGCTGTATTCACAACAGGTGATAGTAAAGGTACCCCTACTTCAACAAGGACGGGGTTACTATTCCACAATGTTTGTGGTACCGAAACCGGACGGTTCGGTGAGACCCATTTTAAATTTGAAATCCTTGAACACATATATAACAAAATTCAAGTTCAGGATGGAATCGCTCAGGGCGGTTATTGCAAGCCTGGACGAGGGAGATTACATGGTATCACTGGACATCAAGGATGCTTACCTGCATGTCCCCATTTACCATCCTCACCAGGAGTACCTCAGATTTGTGGTACAGGATTATCATTACCAATTCCAGACGTTGCCGTTCGGTCTATCCACGGCTCCGAGGGTCTTTACCAAGGTAATGGCCGAAATGATGATACTCCTTCGAAAGAAGGGAGTTTTAATTATCCCGTACTTGGACGATCTCCTGATAAAGGCGAGGTCCAGAGAGCAGTTGTTGGTCGGGGTAGCACTATCTCGGGAGGTGCTACAACAGCACGGCTGGATTCTAAACATTCCAAAGTCACAGCTGGTCCCTACGACACGTCTACTGTTCCTGGGGATGGTTCTGGACTCAGAACAGAAAAAAGTGTTTCTCCCGGAGGAGAAGGCCAAGGAGCTGTCATCTCTAGTCAGAGGCCTCCTAAAACCAAAACAGGTGTCGGTGCATCACTGCACGCGGATCCTGGGAAAGATGGTAGCTTCCTACGAAGCAATTCCATTCGGCAGGTTTCATGCAAGAACCTTTCAGTGGGACCTGTTGGACAAGTGGTCCGGGTCGCATCTTCAGAAGCATCGGCTGATAACCCTGTCTCCAAGGACAAGGGTGTCTCTGCTGTGGTGGCTGCAGAGTGCTCATCTTCAAGAGGGCCGCAGATTCGGCATACAGGACTGGGTCCTGGTGACCACGGATGCCAGCCTTCGAGGCTGGGGGGCAGTCACACAGGGAAGAAACTTCCAAGGACTATGGTCAAGTCAGGAGACTTCCCTGCACATAAATATTCTGGAACTGAGAGCCATTTACATGCCCTAAGTCAGGCAAAAACCCTGCTTCAAAACCAGCCGGTACTGATCCAGTCAGACAACATCACGGCGGTCGCCCATGTAAACCGTCAGGGCGGCACGAGAAGCAGGACGGCAATGGCAGAAGCCACAAGGATTCTCCGATGGGCGGAAAATCACGTGTTAGCACTGTCAGCGGTGTTCATTCCGGGAGAGGACAACTGGGAAGCAGACTTCCTCAGCAGGCACGACCTCCACCCGGGAGAGTGGGGACTTCATCCAGAAGTTTTCCAACTGATTGTAAACCGTTAGGAAAGGCCACAGGTGGACATGATGGCGTCCCGCCTCAACAAAAAGCTAGAAAAGTACTGCGCCAGGTCAAGGGACCCGCAGGCGATAGCTGTGGACGCTCTAGTGACACCGTGGGTGTACCGGTCGGTTTATGTGTTCCCTCCTCTTCCTCTCATACCAAAGGTACTGAGGATAATAAGGAGAAGAGGATTAAGAACTATACTCATTGTTCCGGATTGGCCAAGAAGAGCTTGGTACCCGGAACTTCAAGAACTGATCTCAGAGGACCCATGGCTTCTACCGCTCAGACAAGACCTGCTGCAGCAGGGGCCCTGTCTGTTCCAAGACTTACCGCGGCTGCGTTTGACGGCATGGCGGTTGAACACCGGATCCTGAAGGAAAAGGGCATTCCGGAGGAAGTCATTCCTACGCTGATTAAAGCTAGGAAAGAAGTAACCGCAAACCATTATCACCGCATATGGCGAAAATATGTTGCGTGGTGTGAGGCCAGGAAGGCCCCAACGGAGGAATTTCAGCTGGGCCGTTTCCTGCACTTCCTACAGTCAGGGGTGACTATGGGCCTTAAATTGGGTTCCATTAAGGTCCAGATTTCGGCTCTATCGATTTTCTTCCTGAGAGAACTGGCTTCACTACCTGAAGTTCAGACTTTTGTTAAGGGAGTGCTGCATATTCAGCCCCCTTTTGTGCCTCCAGTGGCACCTTGGGATCTCAACGTGGTGTTGGATTTCCTAAAGTCACATTGGTTTGAGCCACTGAAAACCGTGGATTTGAAATATCTCACGTGGAAAGTGGTCATGTTGTTGGCCTTAGCTTCGGCCAGGCGTGTATCAGAATTGGCGGCTTTGTCGTGTAAAAAACTACAAGAGAAAAAGGCGCCTCCCTGAGCCTATGCTGAAATGCTGCCTGCCGCTCTCAAAGGAATAGGGTATTAGCGATCCCTAAACAAATGGAAACACAAAAACTGGACGAGAGAGCGCAGGCAGACTCCACAGAAATGTCACAATTTTAATATACAGTGATCACATAATACGGTATACATATACCTATTTGATACTAATAAAACCAATAAAATTCCGCACTACAACTCCATATGTTCCACACAGTTTTGTGCACTGATAGACTGGTATAAAGATGATATATAGATTGATAGTCCTAAGAGTTGACAGCTGATGTTTAGATGCTGAAGGTCTGGATCTTATCCATGTAACAGTCTCATATTTGTAATGAATTTGTTCAGACAAAAGTCAGATGAATACAAAGTAAGTGCACTGTTTGTATTAAATCAAACCTATATTGATTACCTCAAATGGACACCGCACCAGTTCCGTTCTATTAATAGATCGTTTCCTCAGAGGGTTATGATGATGACCATCATAACCCTCTGAGGAAACGACCAGATTGTGCCGGTCGAGAAACGCGTCAGGGCTGTTTTAGGATCCGACTACTTCTCATCTGACCACCTTCACCTCTTACGGCTTTCTACCCGTTCCAGCTCCACTCCACTGTCGGGTCAAATTTGCCCGAGCAGAGCCACCTGCACTGGTCCCTTTTGCAATACGGGGACCGTGGCTGCCAGCTCATCGCCTCGGATCAACGGCATCTTGGTTAATTACAGCACCGCCAGATGATCCGTAGAAGCGGTGAGCGGTGATTAGTCTGACACGTCACAGCAAGGAGAGAGCATTGGACTTAGCCGCTGGAGCCAGCGGCACCCGAGCACTTGCTGGTGCTATACGTACACCGAGGAAGTGGTAAGCGTCATTACCCTGATATGAGGCTATATTAAATAGAACGGTACTGGTGCGGTGTCCATTTGAGGTAATCAATATAGGTTTGATTTAATACAAACAGTGCACTTACTTTGTATTCATCTGACTTTTATCTGAACAAATTCATTACAAATATGAGACTGTTACATGGATAAGATCCAGACTTTCAGCATCTAAACATCAGCTGTCAACTCTTAGGACTATCAATCTATATATCATCTTTATACTAGTCTATCAGTGCACAAAACTGTGTGGAACATATGGAGTTGTAGTGCGGAATTTTATTGGTTTTATTAGTATCAAATAGGTATATGTATACCGTATTATGTGATCACTGTATATTAAAATTGTGAAATTTCTGTGGAGTCTGCCTGCGCTCTCTCGTCCAGTTTTTGTCATGTAAAAGCCCTTATCTGATTTTCCATATGGATAGGGCAGAATTGAGGACTCGTCCCCAGTTTCTCCCCAAAGTGGTATCAGCGTTTCATCTGAACCAACCTATCGTGGTGCCTGCGGCTACAAATGACTTGGAGGCTTCCAAGTTGTTGGACGTAGTCAGGGCCCTGAAAATCTATGTTTCCAGGACAGCTGGAGTCAGAAAGACTGACTCGCTCTTTATCCTGTATGCGCCCAACAAGTTGGGTGCACCTGCTTCAAAGCAGACTATTGCTCGCTGGATCTGTAGTACGATTCAGCTTGCACATTCTGCGGCTGGACTGCCGCATCCTAAATCGGTGAAAGCCCATTCCACAAGGAAGGTGGGCTCTTCTTGGGCGGCTGCCCGAGGGGTCTCGGCTCTTCAACTTTGCCGAGCAGCTACTTGGTCGGGGTCAAACACGGTTGCTAAATTCTACAAGTTTGACACCCTGGCTGAGGAGGACCTAGAGTTTGCCCATTCGGTGCTGCAGAGTCATCCGCACTCTCCCGCCCGTTTGGGAGCTTTGGTATAATCCCCATGGTCCTTACGAAGTCCCCAGCATCCACTTAGGACGTTAGAGAAAATAAGAATTTACTCACCGGTAATTCTATTTCTCGTAGTCCGTAGTGGATGCTGGGCGCCCATCCCAAGTGCGGATTGTCTGCAATACTTGTATATAGTTATTGCTTAACTAAAGGGTTATTGTTGAGCCATCTGTTGAGAGGCTCAGTTGTTATCATACTGTTAACTGGGTATTGTATCACGAGTTATACGGTGTGATTGGTGTGGCTGGTATGAGTCTTACCCAGGATTCAAAATCCTTCCTTATTGTGTCAGCTCTTCCGGGCACAGTATCCTAACTGAAGTCTGGAGGAGGGTCATAGTGGGAGGAGCCAGTGCACACCAGTAGTCTAAAGCTTTCTTTATAGTTGTGCCCAGTCTCCTGCGGAGCCGCTATTCCCCATGGTCCTTACGGAGTCCCCAGCATCCACTACGGACTACGAGAAATAGAATTACCGGTGAGTAAATTCTTATTTTTGTGGGCATGATCATAACTCCTCATCCCCGTGGCTACACCAGGAGTTTAATGTTACTCACACTATGCTGCTATAGGCTTGTAATATAAATTCATTTTTCACCTCAATAAAAGATCTACTATATGGTTTGCACTACACTAAAGTGAATAGTATACAGTGTCGCTAAGTGTCCATTTATCATAATAGAGCATTGGCGTGACATGAAAAAACAATTCCATATGTATGCAGTATCTACAACTTCTGTGTCATAGCAACATACAAAACGTTAAAAAAATAAAAAAAATCTGTATTTTACAGTAATAATGCCTTTGTACGCCAATTACGTGAAAAGTCAATGTTTGATAGTTTTTCCTGTTAAAAACATTGGACATTCACCATGTGCTTTTACCCGAAATTTTTTTAGCCTTCATGTAACACTAATGGATAAGGGGCCTTACAGCATTCTCTGTGCTAATTACTAGTAATACAATAATTCTGTCTGTCCTGATAAAAAATAATTCCCATGTCATGTTTCTCTGTATTTTGTTGACTTTTAAAATTGAAATTGTAGGAATATCCAAAATATGTGTTTTGCATAAAATGTCTAAACAGTAAGATAAAATCACTAGTATAAAACTAGTACATTTGTAATTCTGGGGATACAATATGAAATATCTGGTGTGTGCTGACAACACAAGGAAGGTAAAACCTCAAAACAGGAAATATTACGCGGTCATTGGGCAACAGCTAGAGCCTCACGCTGTACTCTCTAAACATTACCAGCCTCATAATTATACAAGAAATATTACAAATACACGTTGCAGCTTTAAACACCCCACTGTGTAACCATTACAAGGCATTGTAATCATGCAGAGAACAAAAAAATGGAATAGGTGTTCACACAATCTTCTTGTTTAAAAGGTTTAAAGATGGGAGGAGGTGGAGAAACACAGCTTCAGGGTATACGGATTTGAGCCATCTGCAGAAGACAAAGAAATGATTTTAGCAGTAAAGCAGCGGGCTCTATCATTTATTTTTGTTCACAAAATGATCATACGAAAATGCTAAATTTTAACTGTGTAATGTAACACTCTCCATCTCCAAAATCCAGACACCTGTGAATTGAATATATTTCTAAATTATTAGCATTACATTATTAGATGGTCTCGCTACAGATATGTGATGTGCTTGGACGATGCTTGTACTATTATTCTTTTTCCAATGTACATTTCTTTTGTGTTTCTGTTGAGCTAATACTTCAAATAAAGATGTTTAAAAAACAAACAAAAAAACCCACAAAAAAACAAATTCCATTACTGTAGTAGTTACAGTATTAGCCTTGACCAGCCAATGTATCTCCAGAAGCACCAAACATACCTATCTTTCTATGGAGCAGATGTACTAAGCTTTGGAGAGTGATAAACTGCCAACCATCCAGCTCCTGTCATTTTTTCAAACACAGGGGTAGATGCACTAGGCAGTGATAAACGTGGAGAAGTGAGCCAGTGGAGATGTTGCCCATGACAACCAATCAGCATTGACGTAACATTTATAATTTTAATACTATAAAAGTATACAGAGCAGCTGATTGGTTGCCATGGGCAACGTCTCCACTTTTATCACTGCTTTGTACATCTCCCCCTGAACAGTCTGTAACATGGCAGTAAGGAACGATTGGCTGGTTCTTTATAACTCTCTCCACTTTATTACTCTCCAACGCTTAGTACATCTCCTCCTATGATAACAACACATGGCAAGCACACCAAAGTCACATGACCCCAGGATACATGAAGTGCATGAATGTAGGATTTGGGGGCTTTCTTGAATGAACCAAATACAGAACTGCCTGCTACAGCTTTCTCTGACCAATGAAACAAACAATCAAGGTTCCTAAATGTACTGTTGCTATTTGTTCACAAAAAGGTTTTTTTTTTTATTTTTATTTAAATGTGTCCCCCCCCGATCTTTTACCTCATTCCATGATTGCACTATGCAGTATTATATTAGTGTATACTGCTTCCGAGGTGGGAGTAGAGCAAAAAAAGAGCAAGTAACTGTACATCTTGCACTACAGGTGTGGCAGATGTGACATAAAGCTGACCAGTGTTTGTGGGATACATGCAAAAGCAGCCAGTATTGACGCTGCATGCAAAAAAATTAAATAAAAAAATTATGTATTTGCTCAGCTTGCAGTGCAACATGGTTTGTCCAAGTTAACAGTCACTTGCTCTTTTTTGCTTTACTACCACGTCAGAATCAGGCCCAAACGGTCAGACAGTAGTTAGGGCTGTAAAGTAACAGTCTTGCCTGAATGAGTGTCCTTTCGCTGCTAAGGTTGTATCACTCTAGAGCACAGGTTCTCAAACTCGGTCCTCAGGACCCCACACGGTGCATGTTTTGCAGGTCTCCTCAAAAAATCACAAGTGAAATAATTAGCTCCACCTCTGGACCTTTTAAAATGTGTCAGTGAGTAATTGATACACCTGTGCACTTGCTGGGTTACCTGCAAAACATGCACTGTGTGGGGTCCTGAGGACCGAGTTTGAGAACCCCTGCTCTAGAGAGAAGATGTGGATTTTACATTCAGTTTTTAAGTTTAGCATTATGTAGTTGATCACCAACTTGCAGTAGTAAAAACAGTTAAATAAATGCTAACAATGTGTTAAGAACAAGGCGCTTGTGAAAATGTATGATGTGTTTTGCAACAAATAAATGTTGCAACATTGCAGTGCAATACCTGTAATAAAAAAGGGATTAGTAAATGTTTACAGCCCTTTTGTTTGTTTTCGGTCCTGCCGGGTTCCTATATTGCCGGCTCTTTATCCCGCTGCCGTCTCTGTGCGGGATGGTCAAATTCTATCTTTCCCTATACTACCCACCTTGTTCTTAAAAGTGGTGGGACGAGATCTTGACTCCGGGCGGCTAGGTTCTCTTTCACCGCAAACCGCCGCTTGCTTCAGCCGCGTCTCCCGTGCTGTGCTGCAGGGGCCGCTCGGGATCCCAGCTTGTGAGGCGGACGGATGATTTCTTCTGTGCGCTCGCAGAATTCCTCCCAAAAGAACCCAGCGTCTCCTTGTTCTGGGCAGAACAAGGAGACGCTGGGTTCTTTTAGGAGGAATTCTGCGAGCGCACAGAAGAAATCATCCGTCCGCCTCACAAGCTGGGATCCCGAGCGGTCCCTGCAGCACAGCACGGCACACGGGAGACGCGGCTGAAGCAAGCGGCGGTTTGCGGTGAAAGAGAACCTAGCCGCCCGGAGTCAAGATCTCGTCCCACCACTGTTAAGAACAAGGTGGGTAGTATAGGGAAAGA
Organism: Pseudophryne corroboree; assembly: GCF_028390025.1. Lineage (NCBI taxonomy): Eukaryota > Metazoa > Chordata > Amphibia > Anura > Myobatrachidae > Pseudophryne > Pseudophryne corroboree. The sequence goes on from NC_086447.1 coordinate 716,003,388, forward strand.
TAGAATTTGACCATCCCGCACAGAGACGGCAGCGGGATAAAGAGCCGGCAATATAGGAACCCGGCAGGACCGAAAACAAACAAAAGGGCTGTAAACATTTACTAATCCTTTTTTTATTACAGGTATTGCACTGCAGTGTTGCAACATTTATTTGTTGCAAAACACATCATACATTTTCACAAGCGCCTTGTTCTTAACACATTGTTAGCATTTATTTAATTATTTTTTTTTGCTCAGGGCAGCTTAAACACATAAATCCCGGCAACAGCGCGGTTTTTCTTCTTTTTAAGTAGTAAAAACAGGTCTGCAAAATTAGGCTGAAAGATACATTTTCTAGAGGTAAAATCATCCTGACTTTTCCATATAGTATCCCTATCTGGTATCCTATTCTTCCTGCATTACAAAAGGGAAAATACACTGTTCTTAAAACTGCTGGTTAAAAAGTGTGACAAGTGTGATGCTCCTGCAGTCCTGCGCGGTACCATTACAAATCATTATAGAACTATCAAATGGTCACTGCACATGGAAATTCTAACCACAATTACTCAAGATACAACATTTTATTCTGCTACAGTACATTTATATAGGGGAATTCGGGATGAAATGCCTCACAGGACCTCTCTCCTCTATGTCAGCACACATACTGTACTTGTACAAATCGGTTGTGTGGAATAAGAAGATACAGAATGACAAGGATTTTTGAGATGCTGAATGTATTTACTAATGCACGCGTGTACTACAGAAGTGAATATACAGTGTTGTGGAGTCCGTAAGAGATCACATATTATTTCTTAGCTATTAGAACTGTATTTGCCTCATTCTGCCTGTACTTACCTTGCAATCACAAGCTGAATTATTTTACTTTGGATCAGACTCTTCAAAAGCAATTTAATAATATTTATTTTTGGATGTTAATACGAATCTCAGAGGGCAAATATATTTGAACCCCTCTGAAACTTGGAATATCTTACGAGAAAACACTAGATTATATGGATATGAAATAAAGGCTACTTTAAAATTAATCAGTTCATCAATTTTGGCTTCTGTAATATCCCTGTTATTACCTCCCCCTTCCAAAGTGATGCATGGTAAGGTATCTACGCATTAAATATGAGCTTTCTAGACACAGCATGGTGTAGGCAGCTTCCTGTCAGAGCTCCTGCTAATATCCTGATCTATCTCCTGTTTCCCTGGTGTTCTGTGGCTGAAAATTTCTGCAGGACTGCAGTACCCCCCTCTGCTCCTGCAGTGTGAATTTCGGGATCCTCTGTGCCAAGAGTCCTAACTTACTGGCTGGTGAAGTCTGTGACTGGATCCTGAGGCAGACTCTGGTCTCAGTGTGGCTGGTGCTCCTGCTGCAGCTCTGCCCTCACTCAGCTGCTGGGGCCAGTGTACTCTGCAGAGGTTTTGGTGGCAGTATCCTGTGGATTTCTGTGCCCTGTCTCCAGCTTTGTCATAATGTGCGAATTCCACCACAACTCTGTAGCTGGTGAGCAGGATGGCTTTGCTTCTATGTGCTTTTATCCTGATTCGGTGCAGCAGCTCTCAGGGCCCCTCAGTGAGACTTTATCTGCACCACTTACTATTACACTACAGCAGGTGCTTACCGCTGTGGGTTCTTCCGAGCAACGAATTACTAATAGACTGCAGGAGCTGAGGGATGACCTTACGCATATTCACCGGGAACTACGGCAGGTGATGGCGCGTGTGGATCCTCCAGCGGTCTCTGTTTCTTTAGTGGTGATTCCATGGTCCCGCGTGAAGATTCAATCTGCAGTCACACAGAGTCACTTATCCGATGAAGAGGGAGAATGGCGACGTAGCATCCTCCAGTTTGCTGGCAGTCCACGAGAGGGAATGGCTTTCTGCTCTAATATTTATTTGGAACAGTGGTTCGGTGTAACCCACGGATAGAGGTTTTTGTCCCTAATCCGGTTTTCTTCAGCTGCCACTTGTCCCTATACGTTTATTTTGACACAGCTGTGTGTGACAGCTGATGGCCCAGTTTATCCTTCTGCCCACTCTCGAGGGACTGTCATTTGGCTGGATTACTTTGTTCCAGGGTGAACTCATCCTCCGGACTGATTTTGCTCACCTTGGGACTGGGAACCATTTCACTGGCCGCTGAGACCCTTACTGTGCTCTGTTCTGTATACGGATTCTCATTAGCTACTGCGTAATTTCATATTGTTTGTACATCCTTTCATAGCTCCAGTTGTGTTATACTGCTATTCTTGTCTCATTCTAAATAATTATTTGCATACAACTAATTATTTTCCAGGAGAATTCTGCTCTATTGTGTAAGGCCATTTATCTAGTGTTATTGTCACTTATATAGATATTCGTCTGTTTTCCAGCTCAGTGTATCTAAACCTACTGTATGTGCATTTTTCACTATTTTGCAGGAGCAACTTCCCATATATAGGTTGTGGTCATTTATTTTAATGCTGCAGCCACTTCTATTTATATTATGTCTGTTCTTTACACTCAGTTAGCTTGATATTTGCATAATACTTTACTATTCTATGGGTATAACCTGCTCTATTTAGTTTATGGTCTTTTATTTAATTGCCCGTCATTTACAGTAAATCGTGTGCTTATCCTGTAGCTATAGTTTTGTTGTTCTGCTATCCTCGTACTCATTATAGCTAAATATTTGCATGCAACACTTACTTTCCGAGAGAATCCTGTTCTAATTGGTGTATGGACCTTTATATAGTGTTACATCAGTATTATGTCTGTTTTCCAGCTCCTTGTATCTAAGAACGTGTGCACTTTTTTTTACCATTTTGTGGGAGAAGCTTGCCATATTTAGTCTGTTGTCGCTTGTTTTAGTTCCACAGCCATTTATATTTATATTCTGTCTTTAAGCTCAGCTACCTCAGTATTTGCATACTACTTTACTATTCTGCGGGTATAACCTGCTCCACTTAGTTTATGGCCATTTTATTTAGCTGCCCCAGTCAATTATACGGTATACTTATCCTGTGTTATGGGGTTGGGGGGATGTTAGGCATTTAGGTGTAGTGTAGTTAGGGATGGGGTTCTTATGGGGATCCAGGTATGCCTAGGTTGGGGTTAGGTTATACAGGGTGGGGGGTTCTTGGGAGGTTTGCTTTGGGTGTCTTTATTTTATTTTGTGTATTTGTTTGGTTTGTAGGTTAGGGTATATGGGGTGGGGGGGAATGTGAGGCTTTTTGTTTTAGTATTCTGATGGATGCGAGTTATTTATATTTTTACTTATGGTATGTCACCTATGCCCCATTATAAATCTGGTTCTCTCATGTGTACACCCAAATGGCGCCTTCGGGTGGCAATTAAGTTCTAAGTATTCTGTATGTCATTGTTTTTACTATATCCTGCTATTGTTCCATTTCTCATGTCCGATGGCTTGGTGGCTAATCTTTATTTTGTCATTTATACACTGTTTATGCCCTCCTGTATTATTCCTCATGTTTGCCTTACAAATCATATGCCTCTTTAATGTCTGGGTGTAACTTTAAAAATTTCCAATAAAAATTACACAATTAAAAAAAAAAAAAAAAAAAAGAGCTTTCTCTTTTTGCTCTTCAAATAAACCCCATTAGCGCCTAAGATCAGCACTGCAGAGTAAAGAACGGATGGCAGAAACACATACTGTCTGCTCCCTTCTGTCTGGCCTCTCCCTGCTGTTGGCTGCGTATCTTTTGGTACAGTATATGTGCCACAGACTGCGGATCACATTTCACTCTCATGCAGTAGTTACAGAAGAAGCTGGCAGACATTCCTCATCACTGCCAGCTCTGTTCCACGCCACACCCAATACTCAGCTGCGGGTGACCGGATCAGACATCTGAGAGTGATGGATCAGCTGTGATTCAGTCTCCCATCCTGAAGTCCTGGCATGTACCAATCTGCTAAAACTGTACTTTCATTTAGAATTTATAAAATTGTCCAATGTGTGTAAAAAAAAAAGCAGGACTTACTAGGTACTCTTATTTGGTAGTGATTTAATACTGTGAGGGCTTCCACTGCTTCAGTCTTGGTTTCCCATTCCAGCAGGCCAGACAATGTCTTAGAGGATGCTGCAGAAGACATATCATAGACTAAGTGAGGAAACCCCGACGTACAATAAAGTGTTTACTATGTTACAGGTACAAGATTATACTAACGTTTTGCATCAAACACTTTGTACTTGATGAACTTAGGGACCTCGTGGTCTTCGCAGAGCTACAATAAAAACACAAAGTATAATAATAAAACATGTGAAATAACTAAAATGATTACAGGTGCATGATATTTAATTTTCTAACTTTTCCTGCATGTTATGGATCCATACATCAGGAAGCTATCGGGACAATTTCCCGTTCGGGAGATACCTGGGTCGGGAGATCGGAGAAATCCAACGTATTGGAAATCCTCAATTCGCCAATAGAATAATAAATAATTGGGATCGGCGAGTTGGAGATTTTTAACATACTGTATTTTGCAGATTTCCCGACGGATCACTGATGATCGATGTCCACTGATCTGCATTTTTGAACGCAATCAGCAGAACTGGGAATCGGACTGTAGATGTATCGGTGCCATAACAGATGAACCGTCAGAACGTACACAACAGAAACGCTGACACACTGTATATATAGTTTACCTTTTGGAAGATGCTTTCTTCTATGCATAAGGGGACATTATAGTAATGCAGAACGCAGGATGGCGGCTGGATTATGTTCTTAGAGGCCTGCCCGGCGCTGGTAAATCGGTTATTCTTGCTCATTGCAAAATCCTTGTAACTGCTTGTGCCATCTTCAAGCTCAAAGATCTGGCTTGGGACAACAGAGTGCTGCTTTGACACACTGTAATGAAGACAGACAATATCAGGACATATTTCCTTTTTAATATCTATTTATATATTCCACTTGGAAAACATTAGTATAAAACAGACATTTTGAACATTTACAGACAGGCTATTGTATTAAAAGGAATACAAATCTAAATAATTATCATCATCAACAACATTGATTTACATAGAGCAAGCATATTCCATTGTGCTTTATAGTCAGCAACCAGAGTAATTAACAATAGGCATTAACAGAGAGAGTGGGGTAAATATATTACCCTCCGATACGGGGGAGAAGCAGTATCAGTGCATGTTATGTACGCTGATCCCGCTTCTCCCCCATGTAAGAGACTAAAAGGATAGCAGGCTGATATGGTCGGGCTATGTATGAACGCTCAGCATCAGACACCTGTAGCTGTCAATTTCGACAGCTGCAGGTGGCAATGCCCATACAACACAGCAGGGACAGAGCTGTCCTTGGCTGTGGCGGGTTCTGGCTTCGGACTGCGCTGGGGATCTCGCTTGAGTAGCAAGATCCTGCGCATGTGCAAAAGAGCCGGCTGGGAAGGAGACACAGCACATCAGCACTGAGCTGATGCGCTGTGTGCTCACGGGGACAACGCCGCTTCGTCAGACAAGATGTTAGTACATCTTGTCTATGTCCTGTCCTGATTTGCCTCGGTAATGAGGCAAATCAGGAAGTGTTAAAGCGGCATGATGCGTGCCGCTATAATTCAATTACCCCAGAGAGAGGTAAAAGGGACCCTGGTCGCAAGAATGCAATATATAGTGAAATAGGAGGAGGGTACATGAGGATACATAACACATAATGCATATTGGTTCAAGAAGATTGTAAAGCTGCCCCATACAATGAACAGAACGTGTTCCAACCAGCCTACTAAACAGCTGGTTGGAACAATTATTGTCCACTATATGGCAGCTAGTGTGTTAAAGATCAACTTTTCTGGCCAATCAAACCATTTTGATATCACAGAACTAGGCAGACACGGTCTATGTCTATTGTTTAAACAAAAAAATAAAAATAATAAACAATTCTTAACCAACAATGCTTCAGCCTTGTGCCAATTACTCCAAATTCAGAGGAAAAACCAAGGTCCCTCCTGAATCTGTGGTGACCAGCACTAAAAAATGCCAGCCTGAGCTGATGGAACCATAGAGGGGAGACCTCCAATAAGGATCCACTTCACCATCGTCCAAAACGGCCTCAGGCCTGTTATCATGGATGGCTACCACAGGGATGTTGGGCCCACAAAAATGCGGACAGGCCCCCTCATAAATATAACCAGCCCAAGTTAGTAGTGTATGGAGTCAAACTACATGATCATTTAGTTGGGCAATTTGCTGATCTGATAAAACAGTTGGTAGTGTATGTCCAACTTAAGGATAAAAAGTGCCTTGTGGGTTATATGATCCAGTCACACAGCAATGTTGGTCTGGAGGGTTGTATGAGTGTAGGAAGAACACATGTAAGATTTGTGTGAACTGAATAGGGAAGTGGTAATTGGTTAGAGTAGCATAAGCAGGTTATGTTGGTGGTTCAGTAATTTAATAAGATTACCGGAAGAGGTATATATTCAGACAATACTTGAGTGTTTGTGGGTTATAAGAAAATAATAGAGTTCCTCTTGAGCGCACACTCCCCTCCTCCTCGCAGCTGTACAGGGGCTACAGGCAGTCGCACAGGGTGACCATGCCTGCCCCCCCCCTCCACAGCAGATAACCTGGGCTGGGACCCTCTAATACGCCCGAGACCAGGTCATTCGTAAACTCCCCCATCCTGGAAGCCCCTGGAGAGACTGCGTGTCTGGTTGCTGCTGGGATTAGTTGTTGGTAGTGAATGCAAGTGGAGGGGGACACCAACAACTATCTCCGGGATCCTAGTATGAACCTACACCCATAACGTCATGCATTTATAATTTGTGCAGCTAAGAAATATTGCCTGCAGCTTATAACAATCCATAGAGCTCGGAAGACAAGACAAAAGATGGCTTCATTGCTCAACTACACGTTTAGGTGGTGGTCCATACTTGCTGGAGCACAGGTGTAGTACTTGCGAGCTGTCACATTTTAAAAGATCCACAGGTGGTATTAATTATTTTACTTGTGATTTTGCACCTGGAAAGTACAGTATGCACTGAAGTTGGGAAAAACTGGCCTAAGGAGTTGCAGCACCCACAACGAGAAGTGATCTGCAGACATAAGAATGTTGAAAATTAGCATATAGGCAGAATAATGCCGATGAGATACTAATGCAAATGAAAGCATTTGACCATCTCAGCACTGTAGCTTTAAACATAACAGTAAAGCATGAAGTTTAAAGCCAGTGGTTCCCAAACGCAGTCCTAAAGGCATCCTAACAGTCTAGGTTTTAAGGATATCCATGCTTAGGGAAAAATTACTTAATTAGCACCTCAGTAAGTCTGATTATTTTAGTTATTAACAGTTGCTTATATAGCGCAGCATATTCTGTTGTGCTTTACAACCGGAGAAACAGTAATAGAACAAAACTGTGCACAAGCAGGGATACTGTTGGGTGAGTGAACCGCGTTTGGGAACCACTGTTTAAAGCTATAATGCTGATATGGTTAACATTCTTTAATTAGTATTAGTTCCACGTTGGTATTATGCGGTCAACATTACACTTATCCACATACTAGCTGCAAATACACTTCATGTTAACAAATTCTATCACTATATTTAATAGTGTAATTGTTTATTTCTTACCAAACATTTAATCTTTTTCCAAATATCTTCACATTATTTAGATGAGTGACTGCCCTTTCCACAGCATACTCATCACCCATCTCCACAAGTGCAGTGCCAGGAATAGTCTTCATAAACTTTACCTAGAAGAGGAAAGTATAAAGAAATCCAGACATGTGTGGCATGGCTCATACATACAGACTAGGAGATAAATTCATGGTGAAACTAATCAGATCCCATATCTGCCTGACTGGTGCTATATGAATAGGTTCCAATGTATAGAAAGACAGTGTTCTAGATAGACAGTCAATAGGTCGACACTATATGGGGGGGCAGATATAACATGTGTAGAGAGAGTTAGATTTGGGTGGGTTATTTTGTTTCTGTGCAGGGTAAATACTGGCTGCTTTATTTTTACACTGCAATTTAGATTTCAGTTTGAACACACCCCGCCCAAATCTAAAGGCCCATGCACACTGGGCGATTTTGAGCTCAAAGTAGCTCAATCTTGGCATTTTGAGCTACTTTGAGCTCAAATTTGGCCAGTGTGTATGGCCAGGCGATGAGCGCCGATGTGCGCTCCCGCATCATCGCTGGCCGCCGCTGTCTGTCGGGCTGTTTGAACAGCCGAGTGAAGCACTTTCCCAGTGGAAAGTGCTGCACTCCCCCGTGAACATCGCTGGGCACAGGAAAATAGCTCAGTGTGTATGCACTGAGCTATTTTCTTGGCAGCGATGTTCACGATAATCGCTGTGCATACACGCTGGGCAAAAACGCCCACTGTGTATGCACCTTAATTCTCTGAGCACATGTTACATCTGCCCCACCTGCAGCACAGCATGGTTTTGCCCATTAGCCTGCTTTTTTGGTTTGCTAACAAATCTGAATAACCCCCCATGTCACAAACTATTACCTTTAGTAACCTTGTGGGGGTGAAGGGGATCGGAGTGAGCCACCGAGCCCACAGCGATACACAAAATAACAACCCCCCCCCCCCCCAAAAAAAAAGAAAAGAAAATTGGTGTAGACCTAATAGCATTACATTCAGTGTCTCAGTGCAGTCTGTAAGCAAAATTAGGGAATGGTTTCTGCCACCACTGCCGAGTTTATCATATGATGAAAGAAAAAAAAGTGTGATCTATTACAAATTTCCACATTAACTCAAAATGACAGTTAGGAGCTGATTGGCTGGAGCGTCATTTATCATACGCAACAAGTTTTAAATAGCTAAAAGTTATTTATAAATGGGCTACACTGTGACAGGGGCTGGTTTACACAATTACCGGCTGTAAAGCACTGCAGAAGATGTATCCGCAATATCATAACATAATAAATTCTGAGATGCAATAATACAGTATTTACATCTTATATGGCCAACAACCATTTACTAAAATCCGATATAATCCAAGATTAGTCCCCAATGTAGTCTGCTAAACTTGATCACTTTCCTACACTGTAGCTGAAAACACTTTTAGTTCTGTGTATGGGCAAACGGAATGACTACAAATTAAGGAGGTCTTTCTATGCACCAGCCCATGTATGTTCCATGTACAAGGTGTGCAAATTGTTAAAAAAAGAACAGATATGGAAAGAACTGGTTTCAATTAAACTCAGAAAATGACTGCATGTGGGAGCTGTAGTTTCTGAGGTCCAAGGGCAAGTGCGGGAGACGCGATGACGTGATTTGCGAATTGCATTATCAGGACCCACCCACCATGTTGTGAATTGCTTCCTCGAGCAGTTGGGGAGGGGTCTGACGACGCGAAACAAAGTGTAACACTCACACACACACACCTTGTCACCTGGACATTTCGGGAGCAGGCAAACATGAATAAAGCTTTCATAGATGGTATGTAATAACCTAAAATAAGCATATGATGTATTCATCTCTATTTAATGCCGGAAAAATGCAGGATGGGGGGGGGGGGGGGGGGGGGACCATATACCTGCCCTTCCCAAATTACATATTGTTTGTGATGCACATTTTAATTGTACGTTTGAGCATTTAAATGAAAGTACATTTACATTTACCTTTTCAATGTTACCGTATAAGCAGAACAAGTTGAAAACCCGAGAGCAGTTCATCTTTTCTTGATGCAGGCCACTGACCATGGCCACTGATCCAACAGGAGGCCCACCATGGATGAATGAAGAGGTCTGGGGCAGAGGGTAAGAAACCAGCTCTGGAGTGTCTCTAGACCCCATCCTGTAGCGGTTAGGTAACGGTAGCAATGGACCATGGTTTCCTGTAAATGGGAAATAAATTGGTTTCTGCAAAGTGCTTTGTGCATGATAAAAAATGTAAACAGATTACCATAACTTTTGTTCAAGACAGCATTGGTATAGAAGACCGGACAATCATTTCTCTATAAGCGCCACTGACATACCCAATTAGGTTGGATACAAAATGCCCAAACAGAGTTTATTTATGACGACCTGTACATTCAGGGATTGATGTTGACAGGCAATCCTTCATCCAATGAAACTGTATAAAATGCAGATGCCCAAGGCGCAAAATAAGGACTTATGCTGCACCCTGCAAAGTAAGAGCCACCTAACCCTTATTTATATAGGCGGGACGTAGTTATGTGACCGCTGGTCACAATACCTCCCTCTTCATCCCACCCCCATAGAAGCCTTAGCAGGGACTATTCCCACTCATGGGTGTCCATATAGACAATAGAGAAAATAAATTATACAGGTAGTAGTACTTAGTACGGACCAAAACATAGACGCAGATGAATAAATCTAAATAATTAATAGTAAAAGTCCAATGTTACTTAAATGTTCAGTCCAATGATTTTGATAGTGACAGGAAAAGTGCCATTGCTATATAAACATGGTCATGTTGTCGTAACAATGAAACAAAAAGCAAATACACTTTATGACATGTCCAACTTATGTGCAATATACTTTTATAATTTTTGCGTTGTGAAAGTCATGTAACTCCCTGTGCGTTTTTAATAAAGAGTCTGTATTTCATGGTATACAGTCCACCATCAGTCTTTTTTGGTGAGCAGGAGGATAAGATTGTTGGTCTCCCTAAAAAACCCAGATATGAGGATCCTAGCCCTTTGCAGAGTGAATATGGTACACAAAGATCTACTTTGATGTGCACTATGGTGAACTGACCCCATCTCCAGTTCCATGTGGCAGAGGCACCTGCCGGTCTAAAGATATGCGAGTCCTGGTACACTTTATTCTGCTGATCACGAAGGGACTGGCTAATAAGGCACTTTGTATAGTATGCACACATATATTGTTCCAAGCTAGTCTGAACCATGATGTGCATTTCTTTTTTTGTTTCATTGTTACGCTCAGATGACCATGTTGATATAAAAGACGGCACAGAGGACCTTTTGCTCTTACAATCAAAATCATTGGTGTGTATAATTATTTTTTCCAATATTCATCCAATGCCTTTGTTGGCCAGAAAGGATCATCTCTCTGAGTTCAGGTAGAATTTTGCCAATTTATAAAAGTTCAAAATGGTATGCAGTCAAAATCCCGGCAGTCTAAATTCTAAGCAACTTGACCAGACTGCTTAGAATTTAAGCACGGATCCTCCGTGTGTATGCCCCACAATCTAGCAGGTCGCTCATTCCACCACTGGGTGAAATGAGCGCCCCCGCCCCCCTCGCTCAGCACACATTGCGCTGCGCTGAGTGGGGGGAGAGATGTGGGTTGAGCAGTCACTGATAGACCACTCAGCACACATCCCTCCCCGTGTGTACGAGGCTTAAGCTACACAGGAGTGGAAGGAATGGACCCACCAGGCAAGATTTAAGTGGGGATGACAATGGGGAGAATGTAGAGGTATCAGCACCCAAGTATATAATTGTAGCACCTGTCTCATAAGTGGCTACTTTTATTGCACATCATTCGCCAATGTCCATTTGAAGCTTACCAAGAGCTCTACCCCTCGCAAACTTAAAGACAGATCACATTCTCAGCCTCTCCAGTGACAAGGTAAAGGACATGATCCTAGGGAACTTAATATTGTAAATAAAACCTTAGATGGAAAGCTGAATTTTAAACTACAGTGCTATAAAAAATAAGATTTTAAACCTAAAGGTAAATCTTTTTCTCCTAGTCTGTAGAGGATGCTGGGGACTCCGTAAGGACCATGGGGTATAGACGGGCTCCGCAGGAGACATGGGCACTATAAAGAACTTTTGCATGGGTGTGCACTGGCTCCTCCCTCTATGCCCCTCCTCCAGACCTCAGTTAGAGAAACTGTGCCCAGAGGAGATGGACAATACGAGGAAAGGATTTTGTTAATCTAAGGGCAAGATTCATACCAGCCACACCAATCACACCGTATAACCTGGACTATACGCAACCAGTTAACAGTATGAACAAAACAGTATCAGCTAAAGACTGATCTCAACTGTAACATAACCCTTATGTAAGCAACAACTATAAACAAACATTGAAGAAATGTGTCCGCACTGGGACGGGCGCCCAGCATCCTCTACGGACTAGGAGAAAAAGATTTACGGTAGGTTTAAAATCTTATTTTCTCTTACGTCCTAGAGGATGCTGGGGACTCCGTGAGGACCATGGGGTTTATACCAAAGCTCCAGACCGGGCGGGAGAATGCGGACGACTCTGCAGCACCGACTGAGCAAACGCAAGGTCCTCATCAGCCAGGGTATCAAACTTATAGAACTTTGCAATAGTGTTTGAACCTGACCAGGTAGCTGCTCGGCAAAGCTGTAAAGCCGAGACGCCTCGGGCAGCCGCCCAAGAAGAGGCCACCTTCCTAGTGGAATGGGCCTTTACAGAATTTGGTAACGGCAATCCTGCCGTAGAATGAGCCTGCTGAATCGTGTTACAGATCCAGCAAGCAATAGTCTGCTTCGAAGCAAGAGCGCCAACTTTGTTGGCTGCATACAGGACAAACAGTGCTTCTGTTTTCCTAACCCGAGCCGTCCTGGCTACATAGATTTTTAAGGCCCTGACTACAACCAGGGACTTGGAATCCTCCAAGTCACCCGTAGCCACAGGCACCACAATAGGTTGGTTCATATGAAATGAAGAAACCACCTTAGGCAAAAATTGAGGACGAGTCCTCAACTCTGCTCTATCCACATGGAAAGTCAAATAGGGGCTCTTGTGAGACAAGGCCGCCAATTCGGAAACCCGCCTTGCAGATGCCAAGGCCAACAACATGACCACTTTCCAAGTGAGAAATTTCAATTCAACCGTTTGAAGAGGTTCAAACCAGTGAGTCTTCAGGAACCGTAACACCACGTTAAGGTCCCAAGGTGCCACTGGGGGCACAAAAGGAGGCTGGATGTGCAGTACTCCCTTTACAAAAGTCTGGACTTCTGGGAGAGAAGCCAATTCCTTCTGAAAGAAAATAGACAGGGCCGAAATCTGTACCTTAATGGAGCCTAATTTTAGGCCCATATCCACTCCTGTCTGTAGAAAGTGGAGAAAACGGCCCAGATGGAAATCTTCTGTAGGAGCATTCCTGGCTTCACACCAAGAAACATACTTCCTCCAGATACGGTGATAATGTTTTGCCGTCACCTCCTTCCTAGCCTTTATCAGAATAGGGATGACCTCCTCCGGAATACCTTTCCCAGCTAGGATTCGGTGTTCAACCGCCATGCCGTCAAACGTAACCGCGGTAAGTCTTGGAACACGCAGGGCCCCTGTTGTAACAGGTCCTCCCTGAGAGGAAGAGGCCATGGAATTTCTGTGAGCAGCTCCTGAAGATCTGAATACCAGGCCCTTCGAGGCCAATCTGGAACAATGAGTATTGTTTTCACTCTTTTTTGTCTTATGATTCTCAATATTTTTGAGATGAGAGGAAGAGGGGGGAACACATAGACCGACTGAAACACCCAAGGTGTCACCAGGGCGTCCACCACTACTGCCTGAGGGTCTCTTGACCTGGCACAATACCTCCGAAGCTTCTTGTTGAGGCGTGACGCCATCATGTCTATGTGAGGAATTCCCCAAAGACTTGTTATCTCTGTAAAAACTTCTTGATGAAGTCCACTCTCTCCTGGATGGAGATCGTGGCTGCTGAGGAAGTCTGCTTCCCAGTTGTCCACTCCCGGAATGAAGACCGCCGACAGAGCGCTTACGTGATTTTCCGCCCAGCGAAGAATCCTGGTGGCTTCCACCATTGCCACTCTGCTCCTTGTCCCGCCTTGGCGGTTTACATGAGCCACGGCTGTGACGTTGTCCGATTAAATCAGAACCAGTAGGTCGCGAAGAAGATTCTCCGCTTGTCATAGGCCGTTGTATATGGCCCTCAATTCCAGTACGTTGATGTGTAGACAAGCCTCCTGGCTTGACCATAGCCCTTGAAAATGTCTTCCTTGTGCGACTGCTCCCCATCCTCGGAGGCTTGCGTCCGTGGTCACCAGAACCCAGTCTTGAATGCCGAACCTGCGACCCTCTAGAAGGTGAGCACTTTGCAGCCACCACAGGAGAGACACTCTGGCCCTGGGGGACAGGCTTATCTTTTGATGTATTAGTAGATGGGACCCGGACCACTTGTCCAGGAGGTCCCACTGAAACGTCCTTCCATGAAACCTGCCGAAGTGGATGGCCTCGTAGGCTGCCACCATTTTCCCCAGAACTCGAGTGCATTGATGAACAGACACTCTTTTTGGTTTTAGCAAGTCTCTGACCATGTTCTGGAGGTCCTGGGCTTTTTCCATCGGGAGAAAAACCCTCTTCTGTTCCGTGTCCAGAATCATGCCTAGGAACGATAGTCGAGTCGTTGGAATCAATTGTGACTTTGGCAGATTGAGAATCCAACCGTGTTGTTGTAGCACTCTCAGGGAGAGCGACACGCTCTTCTGCAATAGATCTCACGATCTTGCTTTTATCAGGAGATCGTCCAAGTATGGGATAATTGTGACTCCCTGCCTGCGCAGGAGCACCATCATCTCCGCCATCACCTTGGTGAAAATCCTCGGGGCCGTGGAAAGCCCAAACGGCAACGTCTGAAACTGGTAATGACAGTCCTGTACAGCGAATCTCAAGTACGACTGATGAGGAGGATATATGGGGACATGAAGGTATGCATCCTTTATGTCGAGTGACTCCATAAAATCCCCCCCTTCCAGACTGGAGATCACAGCCCGGAGCGATTCCATCTTGAATTTGAACTTTTTCAAGTACAGGTTTAGGGATTTTAGATTTAAAATTGGTCTGACCGAGCCATCCGGCTTCGGGACCACGAACAGGGTCGAATAGCACCCTTTCCCCTGTTGGACAAGGGGAACCTTGACAATCACTTGCTGTTGACACAGCTTTTGAATTGCAGCTAACATTACTTCCCTCTCTGGGGAAGAAGCTGGCAAGGCCGACTTGAAAAATCGGCGAGGGGGCAACTCTTCGAATTGCAGTTTGTATCCTTCGGATACAATATCCATCACCCTAGATCCACGTCTGACAGAACCCAGACCTGGCTGAAGAGTCGAAGACGTGCCCCCACCGGCGCGGACTCCCTCAGTGGAGCCCCAGCGTCATGTGGTGGATTTAGTAGAAGCCGGGGAGGACTTCTGCTCCTGGGAACTAGGCGAAGCAGGTGTTCTCTTCCCTCTACCCTTACCTCTGGCGAGGAAGGATGAGCCCCGACCTCTTCTGGACTTATGCGACCGAAAGGACTGCATCTGATATTGTGTAGTTTTCTTTTGCTGTGGGGGAACAAAAGGCAAAAAAGTAGATTTGCCCGCGGTAGCTGTGGCAACCAGGTCCAGACCTTCCCCAACTAAAACTTCACCTTTGTATGGTAAAACCTCCATATGCTTCTTTGAATCGGCATCACCCGTCCATTGGCGGGTCCACAGGGCTCGCCTAGCAGAAATCGCCATGGCGTTGGCTCTCGAACCTAGCAGCCCAACGTCTCTTTGAGCGTCTCTCATATATAAGACTGCGTCTTTAATGTGACCTAAGGTCAATAAAATGGTATCCCTGTCTAGGGTATCAAGGTCAGCTGACAAGGTATCTGTCCAGGCTGCAACTGCGCTACATACCCAAGCCGACGCTATTGCCGGTCTGAGTAAAGCACCCGTATGCGTATAAATAGATTTTAAGGTATTTTCCTGTCTGCGATCAGCAGGATCCTTGAGGGCTGCCGTGTCTGGAGACGGTAGGGCCACCTTCTTGGACAGGCGCGTTAAAGCCTTGTCCACCCTGGGTGAGGATTCCCAGCGTACCCTGTCCTGTGCTAGGAAAGGATGCGCCATAAGAATCCTCTTGGGAATCTGCAGTTTTTTTGTCTGGAGTTTCCCAAGCTTTTTCAAATAACTCATTCAGTTCATGAGACGGGAGA
This sequence comes from Pseudophryne corroboree, assembly GCF_028390025.1. NCBI lineage: Eukaryota > Metazoa > Chordata > Amphibia > Anura > Myobatrachidae > Pseudophryne > Pseudophryne corroboree. The sequence goes on from NC_086447.1 coordinate 716,019,233, forward strand.
AAGGTTACCTCAGGTTTCTTTTCCTTATACATGCGCACTCTCGTGTCAGGGACAGAGGGGTCCACTGTGATATGCAAAACATCTTTTATTGCAATAATCATATAATGAATACTTTTGGCCACCCTTGGGTGTAACCTGGCATTATCGTAGTCGACACTGGAGTCAGAATCCGTGTCGGTATCAGTGTCTGCTATTTGGGATAAGGGACGCTTTTGAGACCCTGAAGGGCCCTGGACACAGTGCAATCCGTGGATTGACTCCCTGCCTTTTCCCTGGACTCTGCTTTGTCCATTCTCTTATGTAATAAAGACACATTTGCATTTAAAACATTCCACATGTTCACCCAATCATGAGTCGGCGTTGCAGACGGAGACACCACAATCATCTGCTCCACCTCCTCCTTAGATGAGCCTTCCGCTTCAGACATGCCGACACACGCGTACCGACACCCCCACACACACAGGGATATAGCTGTAAGGAGACAGTTCCCCACCAAGGACCTTAGAAGAGACAGAGAGAGAGTAAGCCAGCACACACCCAGCGCCAACTGACACTGGAAACAGAATTCCCAGATAATAGCGCTTTTATATATAATAAATCGTGTAATACACTCACTGCGCCTTACAAGTGCCCCCCCCCCCCCCCCCTTTTTCAGCCCTGTGTCACAGTGTTCAGCAGGGGAGAGTCCGGGGAGCAAGCTTCTCTGCAGTGCTCTGTGGAGAAAATGGCGCTGGTTAGTGCTGAGGGACCAAGCTCCGCCCCCTCCAGCGGCGGGATTCGGTCCCGCTCAATTTTATAAAACTGGTGGGGGATTTATACACTTACTGCCTTCGCAGCCTATATCCATATTGCCAGACTTAAAGGTTTATATTGCTGCCCAGGGCGCCCCCCCTGCGCCCTGCACCCATCAGTGCCTGGTAGTGTGTGTAATGTGTGGGCGCAATGGCGCGCAGCGTTACCGCTGCGCGCTTACCTCAGGGAAGATCTGAAGTCTTCTGCCGCCTTAGAAGTCTTCTTTTCTTCTTATACTCACCCGGCTTCAATCTTCCGGCTCTGTGAGGACGACGGCGGCGCGGCTCTGGGACGAACGGCGGGGGGAGACCTGCGTTCCGACTCCCTCTGGAGCCAATGGTGTCCAGTAGCCTAAGAAGCAGAGCCTATCACTTAAGTAGGTCTGCTTCTCTCTCCTCAGTCCCACGATGCAGGGAGCCTGTTGCCAGCAGTGCTCCCTGAAAATAAAAAACCTAACAAAATTATTTTCCCAGAGAAACTCGAGAGCTCCCCTGTAGTGCACCCAATCTCCTCTGGGCACACGATCTAACTGAGGTCTGGAGGAGGGGCACAGAGGGAGGAGCCAGTGCACACCCATTCTAAAGTTCTTTATAGTGCCCATGTCCCCTGCGGAGCCCGTCTATACCCCATGGTCCTTACGGAGTCCCCAGGATCCTCTAGGACGTAAAAGAAAATAGGTTTAATATGACTTTTATTGGTGAGAGGTATTTGATCCATTACAAAGAACTTAAACATTTTTATCTGAAGAAAAACAAATCTACAGCAAGGCCACTAATCATACATTTAATCAGAGAAACAATGCACCTTTTACTGCACATCCATGCAGCATTAAAGGATTAGTTCTAGTACAGTGGTTCCCAAACTGGCTGCCTTGGGGAACTTACAGGGGTGCCCTGGGTTGGTGGTCCAGGACCAATTCAAATTATTTATGGTCAATGTAATAGACAAAACCAGTGACTGTGGATTCCAATCATAAACTATGTGGGCAAATTGAAGTGAATCCTGTCCCTGACCACATAACTGAAAGGATGAAATATAATCTTAATTCAATAAAAAAAAATAAATCTGAATTTCACAGTAACAAATTTTTGGCCTAGGGGTGCCATAGATACTATATTGTGCAATGTTTGGGAACCACTGTTCTAGTGTTTCAACAGAAATCAGAATATAAAAAATAAAATAAAAAAAAATAAAAAAATCTCCCAAATTGTGCAAAATGAAGTTACCATATCCATCATAACGGTAGGATGATGGGTGATCTCCAAGAATGGCTTGCCTTTGACGCCCCTTGCCATGCTCTGAATGATAAAGAAACAAAAATTCATATAGAAACTATTTGAAATGAAGCAAAGCAGAAACTTACCCATGCGTTATTCTTACATTTCATTATCCCCCCCCCCCCCCCCCCCAACAACAGTAATCACATAAAAACATTAAATAATAATAAGATTATCTATTTAACATCAGTTCTAAAAGTCACTATGGTCAAATAACCAAGCACATACTAAGCCCTGATGTAGTAACGCCCGAGTTCGACGCTGGTCAAACTCTCATGCTTTTTTAAAGAGGCAATCACTTATAAGTGATTGCCCCTTTAAAAAAACGTCCCAGTTCAGCCGGCCGCTGAACTCGGGCGTTTTACATCCAGCCACAGGTATTAAGACATTTGAGATAGAACAGTTATACTATAATAAGAGAACATTCAGATCTACCAGTGGGGGAATATATTCTAATGATGAACAGATAATAAAGCTGTAACGGTCAGCTTGATAGCCACAGAAGATCTGTGAACGACTACCAAAGACTTTATATCCTCATGGCATGTCATAGGTAACAGATTGGCAATCACAGAACATAGTACATTTGAAAGTGCAGTATAAAAACATATTGAAATTCACCAAACAGTGAAAGGTGTAAGAAAAGTAAGGATTCCATAGTACAATATAATGACATTTAACAAACACTGGGCATAAAACATGACCAGATAACAAATCACGTGTTTTAAACAGTACCTGAATTCTACTACAAGCTGCACCAGCAAGACATTTTCAAAGAGGTCTCCCTTCAAGAGGTTTCAGCAAAATCCAAAAACAACCTGTATTACATGGTTTCAACAATTCAGTTAACACAATGTTTAAATATAATTGTTGAATAGATTTCATGCAAGTACAAATATAAACAACACACTCAAAATTAGCTAGAAGATACATAATAGTTTATATATATATATATATATATATATATATATATATATATATATATATATATATATACACACACTTACAAACATATACAATAAAAAAATAGAGCAAGTAGAATAAATAGGTAACACATGCTGAACAGTCTGTTGTAAAGGGTATTCTTTAAATGAATACAACCTGTCACAGTTTGCTCTCAGTAATGAGTAATACAACAATTATATTGGTACAGACACATCCTTGTTAAAAAATGCACACCGCCATCAACACTTTGATGTGCTACTAATCACGGGTGCGTGTGTATGCACCTGCAATTACCACTGAGCAAAGACACTAATAACTACGGGTAGCGGAAGCATAACAGCCCGCTACCCGTGCCTACACACTGCCATTTAGTCCCCCTCCCTGTGGCAGGCAGTGGCGCTCGTTAGCCAGCGTTTGCGGGGCGTGCATACGCACGCACCAGCGAATGCCACTCTATGCCAGGAATCTTTGCCGGTGGCGCATTTGCATCGCAGGCAAAGATGTATGGGGACACATCTGTATATGTACTTGTAAAAGTGACAAAAGTAAGTGAACTGGCAGAAGAATATGTTTAAGCCTATTATGAAGGCTTCACTTGTGCCTTCGTCCTAATTGCACCTTTTATTGCATTGCATATAACTAACTCTGGACCGGTATACGGTCAATAGATCTATAGTATCTATTTAAACAGTCACTAGGTCGAGATGGTCAAAATCCCGACAAGGTAAACAAGTACAAAAGGCAGACAGGTTCAAATGGTCGACATGTCACACACATATGGTCAAGATAAGGTTAAAAAAAAAAAAACTTTTTTAAACTTTACCATCCACGTAGACTACGATTGGGAATAGTAACCTGCCCGAAGCATGCCAGGGGACGCGATGCACTAACTGGGGGTCCACGTACTCAGCTGGTGAAAAGGACACCAGAAACATGCATAAATGGTGTCGACCTTTTCCTGTCTCAACCTTTCTTCAGTGTCGACCTTTCATAGGTTGGCCTATGACCATGTTGACCTGTTCACTGTCGACCGAATGACTGTAGTTCTATTGATCCGTAACCCTCTGAACCCAATTGAAAAAAAACACCATACACCATAGCTGGCAAGAAGAAGGTTCAAAATAGGATTTTAATACCTACCGGTAAAATCCTTTTCTATGAGTCCGTAGAGGATGTTGGGGACACCAAAAGAACCATGGGGTATAGACGGGATCCGCAGGAGACATGGGCACTTTAAGACTTTCAAAGGGGCGTGACCTGGCTCCTCCCTCTATATCCCTCCCCAGACTCAGTTTGAAACTGTGCCCGGAGAGACGGACATTTCGAGGAAAGGAATTAACAAACAAGGTGAGCATTATACCAGCTCACGCCATAAACATGCCGAATAACATGGCATTCAACTGAACACATGCCAACGGACATGAACAAAATTCAGCAACAAGCTGAAGAAACCATAACACAACCTGTGTGTAACCAGAACTAAACTGCAGAAACAGTACGCACTGGGACGGGCGCCCAACATCCTCTACGGACTCATAGAAAAGGATTTACCGGTAGGTATTAAAATCCTATTTTCTATTTCGTCCTAGAGGATGTTGGGGACACCAAAAGAACCATGGGGTTTATACCAAAGTTCTATAGCGGGCGGGAGAGTGCGGATGACTCTGCAGCACCGATTGACCAAACTTAAGGTCCTCATCGGCCAAGGTATCAAACTTGTCAAATTTAGCAAACGTGTTTGACCCCGACCAAGTAGCAGCTCGGCAAAGTTGCAATGCCGAGACACCCCGGGCAGCCGCCCAGAACGAGCCCACCTTCCTAGTGGAATGGGCCTTCACCGATTTCGGCAACGGCAAACCTGCCGTGGAATGAGCCTGCTGAATCGTTTGACACATCCAGCGGGCAATGGTCTGCTTGGAAGCAGGACACCCAATCTTATTGGGAGCATACAGGACAAACAGAGACTCAGTTTTCCTAACTGGAGCCGTTCTGGCGACATAAATTTTCAAAGCTCTGACCACATCTAGAGACTTTTCCTCAGCCAAAGCGCCAGTAGCCACTGGCACCACAATAGGTTGGTTAATATGAAAAGAGGAAACCACCTTCGACAGAAATTGTTGCCGAGTTCTCAACTCTGCTCTATCTTCATGGAAGATCAAATAAGGGCTCTTGTGAGATAAGGCCGTTAACTCAGACACCCGCCTTGCGGATGCCAATGCCAACAAAATGACAACCTTCCAAGTGAGGAATTTCAATTCCACTTTACGTAAAGGTTCAAACCAATGTGATTGAAGGAATGTCAATACCACATTAAGGTCCCAAGGTGCCACAGGGGGCACAAAGGGAGGTTGGATGTGCAGGACCCCTTTTACAAAGGTCTGCACCTCTGGAAGTGAGGCCAATTGTTTCTGAAAGAAAATTGACAAGGCAGAAATCTGCACCTTAACGGAGCCTAATTTAAGGCCCGCATCCACTCCATTTTGTAGAAAATGGAGAAACCGTCCAAGGTCAAACTTCTCCACAGGAGCTTTCTTGGACTCGCACCAGGAAACATATTTCCTCCAAATACGGTGATAGTGCTTTGACGTCACACCCTTCCTAGCAAGAATAAGGGTAGGGATGACTTCACTGGGAATACCCTTTCGGCCTAAAATCTGGCGTTCAACAGTCATGCCGTCAAACGTAGCCGCTGTAAGTCCTGATAGACGAACGGCCCCTGTCGTAGCAGATCCTCGCGAAGAGGAAGAGGCCAGGGATCTTCGACCAGTAACGCTTGAAGATCCGGGTACCAAATTCTCCTTGGCCAGTCTGGAACTACAAGGAGCGCTGGAATCTTTGTTTTTCTTAGAATTCTCAGAACCTTTGGGATGAGAGGAAGCGGAGGGAAAATGTACACCGACGGAAACACCCAAGGTGACGTCAGTGCATCCACTGCCGCCGCCTGAGGGTCCCTGGACCTGGAACAATACCTCAGAAGTTTTCTGTTGAGGCGAGACGCCATCATGTCTATGTGGGGAACCCCCCAAAGACTTGTCACTTGATGGAGGCTTCACTCTCCTGGATGTAGATCGTGTCTGCTGAGGAAGTCTGCTTCCTAGTTGTCCACCCCCGGAAGGAATATTGCTGACAGAGCGCTTGTATGTGTCTTTGTGGCTTCTGCCATGGCTGTCCTGCTCTTTGTACCGCCTTAGCGGTTTATGTATGCTACTGCTGTCACATTGTCCGACTGGATCAGGACAGGCCGGTTTCGAAGAAGATGCTCCGCTTGCAGAAGGCCCTTGTAAATGGCCCTTAGCTCCAGAACGTTTATGTGAAGATGAGTCTCTGGACCTGACCATCTTCCTTGGAAGGTCACCCCTTGTGTGACTGCTCCCCAACCTCGGAGACTTGCATCCGTGGTCACTAGGATCCAGTCCTGGATCCCGAACCTGCGTCCCTCTAAGAGGTGAGAGCTGTGGAGCCACCACAGGAGTGAGATTCTGGTGTTGGGAGATAGAATTATTCTCCGGTGCATATGAAGGTGGGATCCGGACCACTTGTCCAACAGGTCCCACTGAAACACTCTGGCATGGAACCTCCCAAACTGGAGGGCTTTGTATGCCACTACTATCTTCCCCAGCAACCGAATGCATTGATGAATGGAGACTGTTGTTGGTTTCAGAATGAGTTTTACCAAACTCTGAATTTCCAGAGCTTTTTCCATAGGGAGGAACACTCTCTGCTGGACTGTGTCCAGAATCATACCTAAAAACGCCAACCGGGTTGTTGGGATTAACTGTGATTTTGGCAAGTTTAAGAGCCAGCCACGCTGTTGCAGAATCGATAGGGACAGTGCAATGTCCTGTACCAACTTGTCTGGATCTCGCCTTTATCAGGAGATCGTCCAAGTATGGGATAATTGTAACTCCTCGCTTGCGGAGGAGAACCATCATCTCTACCATGACTTTTGTGAAAATCCTCGGAGCCGTGGACAGGCCAAACGGCAACATCTGAAACTGGTAATGAGTATCCTGGATTGCAAACCTGAGGTACCTTTGATGAGGGGGATAGATGGGGACATGAAGGTATGCATCCTTTATGTCCAATGATACCATGAATTCCCCCTCCACCAGACCGGAGATCACCGCTCTGAGAGACTCCATCTTGAATTTGAATTTCTACAGGAAAAAATTTAGAGATTTCAGGTTGAGGATTGGTCTTACCGAGCCATCCGGCTTTGGTACCACAAACAGGCTTGAATAAAAGCCCTCCCCTTGCTGCGCCAGGGGAACCGGGACCACAACCTGATTTTGACACAATTTTTGTATTGCTCCACAGACTAGAATTCTGTCTGGAAGCGAAGCTGGTAAGGTCGATTTGAAAAAACGGCGAGGGGGAACGTCTTGAAACTCCAGTTTGTACCCTTGGGTCACAATTTGCAACACCCAAGGGTCTAGGTCCGAACGAACCCAGACCTGACTGAAGAGCTTTAGACGTGCCCCCACCAGTGCGGTCTCCTGTAGGGGAGACCCGGCGTCATGCGGTGGATTTGGCAGAAGCCGGGGAGGACTTCTGCTCCTGGGAACCCGAGGAGGCGGGTGTTCTCTTGCCCCTTCCTCTACCTCTGGTAGCAAGGAAGAAATTACCTCGGCCTCTTTTATACTTGTTGGGCCGAAAGGACTGCATTTGATAGTGTGGTTTCTTTTGTTGCGCAGGAACATAAGGTAAATAGGTTGACTTACCCACGGTGGCCTGCCGATACCAAATCAGTAAGGCCATCCCCAAAAAGTTCACCTCCCTTAAATGGAAGGGACTTCATATTTTTCTTGGAATCAGCGTCAGCATTCCACTGGTGAGTCCATAGCGCTTGCCTAGCCGCAACTGACATAGCATTAGCCTTAGCAGACAGGAGGCCAGCATCTCTTGCAGCCTCTTTCAAGTACGCAGCCGCGTCCCTGATATAACCAAGCGTCACTAGGATGCTATCCCTATCAAGATTATCCAAATCAGAAGACAAACTTTCAGCCCATTTTTCAATAGCGCTACTTACCCAAGCTGACGCAATAAGAGGCCTAAGCTGCGTCCCCGTGGTTGTAAAAATAGCTTTCAAAGTAGCCTCCTGCTTATGATCAGCCGGCTCCTTAAGGGTCGTCGACTGAGCCGCAGGGAGGGCTACCTGTTTAGACAAGCGCGCTAGGGCCTTGTCAACTGTGGGTGGTGTTTCCCACTTTTCCCTATCAGCCGCGGGAAAGGGGTACGCCACCTTGATCCGGTTAGGAATTAGAAATTTTTTATCAGGGTTGTTCCAAATGCCATCAAAGAGGTCATTTAGTTCAAAACATGGAGGAAAAGCAACTGAGCGTCTCTTTTCCTTGTAAATAAGTACCCTCGTTTCAGGTGTAATAGGGTCCTCATCAATATGTAATATGTCTTTAACAGCTACAATCATATACTGGATACTCTTAGCTAATTTAGGATCTAATCTGGAATCAGCATAGTCGACATCAGCCTCAGAGTCTGTGTCGGTATCTGTGTCAACTAATTGGTCAACACCACGTTTGAGCGACCCCGGAGGGCCCTGGGCCTGCAATAAAGCGTCCTCCATTGATCTCTTCCACACCTGGATTTGAGATTCAGACTGATCAAACTTTTGATTTAAAAGAGTGACATTCGCATTTAAAGCATTCAAAGTAGATAACCAGTCAGCAGTCGGCGGTGCCGACAGGGCCACCCCCAAAACATTTGGTGTCCCCAACAAATTATCCCCGAGAGGAATAATCTGCCTCAGACATGTCGTCCACTGAAAACAGCACCCAAATCAAAGCCTGTCAGGGAACACAAAGAGAAAAAGCCAGCTCACACCCCAGCGCCAAAATGCAGGTCTGAAAACACACTCAAGTGCCCCAGAGCAGCAGCGCTATATTTATCTATTAATTTTGCCCCCCCCCCCCCTCGTTTTCTTATACCCCTGGTACTTGCTGCTTGTGAGGAAGGACCAGCGCTGCTTGTGTGGAGGAGGAAATGGCGCAGAGTGAGCAGTGAGGAAGAAGCTCCGCCCCCATAATGGCGCGCTTCGTCCCGCTTAAATATACATTTATTTATCCTGGCGGGGGTTTTGGACTGTGCCTAGGCACTTTTAGTTCCACTAGCCAGCTTTTCAGAGGTAAAAAGGCTCCCCAGGGCATAAGCCTTTTCAGAGAAACTCAGTAGAGCTCACCCGAGTGCCTCCGTCTCGCAGGGCACATTTTCTAAACTGAGTCTAGGGAGGGATATAGAGGGAGGAGCCAGGTCACGCCACTTTGAAAATCTTAAAGTGCCCATGTCTCCTGCGGATCCCGTCTATACCCCATGGTTCTTTTGGTGTCCCCAACATCCTCTAGGACGAAATAGAAATGTTATTTATTACTTTCATAAAGTTGGTAGCCCAGGAAAAGCAATTGCAAACATACTATTTGGTAATTGGAGTAGGTACTCCTACCCACCCCACCCACAGGTGGCCACCGATGTGCCCACCCGATTCAATGGACTGGGTTCTCCAATCCTACTGATAGTGAAGTCAAATCCCAGTCACTCCTACCTCACTAGTGGGGTGACTGTCCGAGTTTGAACCTATGCCTCCGAGATGGTGAGCTTGGGAGGAGCCTTCACCATCCATAATCTTACAATGGGGTCGTGACACTACCAGCAGCACCGCTAACTAGACCGGCACAGGTGTCCTACACCAACATAGGTGTCTTCTGCCCGTTATGAGGCAGTAAGTGTGCCCAATCACTACAAATTCCCTGGCGGACATATAATCCATACATCCCAGTTAACCACATATTTTCTTTATGTTTAGTCTGCAATTATGTTTTCCGGGTGCCCAACTGCAAAAAGAAAAGAAAAAAAGGTCTCCTTTTTGAAACCCCATTCTCTTGTAAGTTTTAACCCTGCACTGTAGGGGCCATGCCCCCCTGCTCCTGCATTAACACATGACCAGACTAACCCAATCACTTTTGTCTACATAGTGTACATCGCTCACCAGCATCGCGCCCAGGATAGCGGGTTCTCCTTTCACATTACAATGTTTTATTGCTTACTGATTTGACACAGGATATATCATCTACCATAACATTATAGGTGTCCCTCCTAACTGTAGCCTGGTATTATACAGACAAAAGTATAAAATAAAAAAAATGAAGAACAGACTGCATGTAGGGAAATGCACCTTAATAGGTCTGTGTATTTTTAATCTACGTTATGTGTTTTGGGATACTTCTTAAATATTCACCGCTACGTGGTTTATACATCCAAGCTATTTTAGTAGCTATAAACTAAATATATGGCTTTTTTAAGCACTTAAATGTCGTTTATACAAAATTCATAACAAGATATCGATTAGTAAATTACCTTCAGATTATTTTTACACAGTGAACAGACCACATTACCACATTACATGGCGGTAGTAAACGAAATGGGGGAGAAGTTGGGGGGAGGGTAAGAGCAGGCAGTAAGGTTACTAACATGGGTACTAAAAGGGATTTTACCAAAGCACTAACCAATGACGATTACAGGTCATCCTTGCCACATAAGGTGAAAGATGTCCCTAACGCAAGGGAAAATACTTATCTTAGTTGTATGTATGTAAACGCCAGAAGCATTACTGGTAAAAAGGGTGAACTAGAAATACTTGCAGCAAGCAAACAGTATGATATTATAGGCATTACTGAAACTTGGTGGGATGAATCTCATGATTGGACAGTCAATCTAGAGGGCTATACACTGTTTAGGAGAGACAGACTAAATAAAAAGGGTGGAGGGGTGTGTCTGTACGTAAAGCCGTTTTTAAAACCTAATATATGGGAAGATATTCAGGAGGGGACTGTAGACACTGTTGAGACATTATGGGTAGAAATTGCATGCGGGGAAAAAGGAACAAAAAAGTTAGTATTGGGTGTATGCTATAGGCCGCCTGGTAGCAACGCATCTGATGATGAATTGTTACTAAAGCAAATTGAAAAAGCAGCAGGAGTAGGAGACATAGTAGTGATGGGAGATTTTAACTATCCAGAGATAAACTGGAAAAACGATTCATGTGATACTGCTAGGGGCAGTATGTTTTTAAACACACTAAATGATAACTACCTAGTCCAACTAATTGAGGAACCAACTAGGTACAATGCAATCTTAGACCTGGTATTAACAAACAATCAGGATTTGGTATCGGGTATTATAGTAGGGGAACCCATAGGAAACAGCGACCACAATATGGTCACATTCAATATCAGTTTCTACAAACAGCCCTATACTGGCTCAACTAGGACTTTAAACTTTAGCAAAGCAAATTTTGAAAAGATGAGGGTATTTTTCAGGGATATTGAATGGGAAGGTTTGTTTTTAGGAAAAAATACTACGGAGAAATGGGAGGTACTAAAATTCCTGCTAGCTAAAAATACACTCAAATATATTCCTATGAGTAGCAAAAAAGGGAATAAAAATCATAAACCGATGTGGCTTAACAAAAAGATTAAGGAATTTATGGGCAAGAAAAGGCGAGCATTTAAAAAATACAAATCTGACGGGGAAGCAGAGTCATTTAAGCACTATAAGGAATGTAACAAAAATTGCAAAAAGGAAATAAGAGCGGCTAAAGTAGAAACTGAAAAACTAGTAGCAAAGGAAAGCAAAGCGAATCCCAAAAAATTCTTTAAATACATTAATAGCAAGAGATTAAAAAAGGAGAGTATAGGCCCTTTGAAAGACAAGTTGGGAGTCTTAAGCAAAAATGATAATGACATAGCGGACACACTAAATGAGTTTTTTTCAACAGTATTCACTAGAGAGGACCCAATTCAGGGACTGACACACAATCTCAATAATGACAATATCACACTGATAGGTACTTATTTAAGCGAGGAAGTAGTCTGTGACCGATTAAAACATTTAAAGATTAATAAATCACCAGGGCCCGATGGTATTCATCCAAGGGTTCTAATGGAGCTTCACTCTGAACTGGCAAAACCGCTATCTTTGATCTTTGAGGATTCAGTTATATCAGGTATGGTTCCCAAAGACTGGCGTATAGCGGAAGTAGTGCCTATATTCAAAAAGGGAAGTAAAGCTGAACCAGGTAATTATAGACCAGTTAGTCTTACATCTATAGTGGGGAAAGTATTGGAAGGTATTCTAAAAGATAGTATTCAGAAGTTCCTTGAAACCAATAAGGTCATTAAAAGGAATCAACATGGGTTTATGAAGGACAGATCCTGTCAAACCAACTTACTTGGCTTTTATGAAACAGTAAGCGCAAACCTAGATCAGGGTAAAGACGTGGATGTAATCTTTTTAGACTTTGCCAAAGCGTTCGATACTGTACCACACATGAGACTTATCTACAAGCTACAAGAATCAGGGCTAGGAAGCACAATATGCACTTGGGTCAAAAACTGGTTAGATAATAGGAAGCAGCGCGTTGTGGTTAATGGATCTTTTTCAACTTGGACTGAAGTGCTAAGTGGTGTGCCGCAAGGCTCAGTATTAGGACCGCTATTGTTCAATATTTTCATTAACGACCTAACAGAAGGTCTAGAGAGCATGGTGTCAATTTTTGCAGATGATACCAAATTGTGTAAGGCTATAAATACAGAGGAGGATGCCGAGTCTCTTCAGAACGACTTAGTTAAATTAGAAGCATGGGCAGCCAAATGGAGAATGCGCTTCAACACAGACAAGTGTAAGGTAATGCACTGTGGTAACAAGAACAAAAATTACACCTACCTACTAAATGGGGTAAAATTAGGGGATTCTGTACTGGAAAAGGACTTAGGTGTCCTCATAGATAGCAAGCTAAGCAGTAGTACCCAAAGTAGGACTGCAGCAAAGAAGGCTAATAAGATATTAGCATGCATAAAACGGGGTATTGATGCTAGGGACGAGAGTATTATACTCCCGTTATATAAATCACTAGTGAGGCCACACCTTGAATACTGTGTACAGTTCTGGGCACCGTACTACAAAAAGGATATCCTGGAGCTTGAAAAGGTACAGAGGAGGGCGACCAAACTAATTAAGGGCATGGAGACGATGGAATACAAGGAAAGGCTTGAAAGACTAGGCATGTTTACATTGGAAAAGCGGAGACTAAGAGGGGATATGATCAACATCTACAAATATATAAGGGGACAATACACAGAGCTTGCGCGGGACCTGTTTTTGGTTAGATCAACACAGAGGACTCGTGGACACTCGCTCAGGTTAGAGGAAAGGAGATTCCGCACAATACGGCGTAAAGGCTTTTTCACGGTAAGGACAATACGTGTTTGGAATTCCCTGCCCGAGGGAGTTGTAATGGCGGAATCTGTCAACACCTTTAAGAATGGGTTAGATAAATTCCTATTGGATAAGGATATCCAGGGGTATGGTGCATAGTCATGCATTATAGTTACTATAAATAGGGATAAAATGCAATGGCTGACAGCAGCATCAGTCAGAAATTTTAGTCAAATCATCATGCATAGGACACCACAAATAGGTTGAACTCGATGGACAATTGTCTTTTTTCAACCTCAGATACTATGTTACTATGTTACTTATTTATGCTGGTGAGTACTACGGCACAACTGCTAAATAACTTTAAATTTCTAGTTTGGTGCAGTAAGTTGAGATGGTGGTTATGCTACTGTGCAAAGTGACAATCCCCTGCATATCTTAGTTACTGTTTTGATGGTTCTAAATGGAAATTGTTTTGAGGTGTCGCTAATATTATATGGTCATTCCAAACCTATAGCTTCAGTTTTCATAGTGTATATTAAAATGAACCATTTTTCATATTACACCTTGTGAGTGCTGGAGGAGGGTCAAGACACACAGACAGCTCCTGACTAGATGGCTGTGAGCATCCATATCATATCTAGTTAGTACTTTCATTCCCTCCCTCCTCTGGTGCTTATACACTATTCTACAGGTAAGCGCCATCTATCAACTTTTATAACCAGTCTAAAAAATAGGACTAAGGCTGTGTACACACTTACCAATATATCGTGTGTACAGCCGACGAACAATATATCGGCTGAACCATTGTGTGCATCACAGATATGTTTGAACGATGCACTACAGCATCGGCTGCAGAATCCATTTAATAGGACGTCACAAGTGGGCGAGCATATTCAAATGGTTTTGCTGGCCTGACACATTGGGCCTTATTCAGACGTGGATGGAGTTGCTACACATAGGGCAAAGTACCGATTTTCAGTACATTGCACATGCACTGAACCCATACTGCACATATGCAGAGCAGGTCTGCAGCATCGTCTGCAATATGCCATCAGACTGTCAGTGATTGACAGTTTGATGCCGTTTGGGGGTGGCCTCCATTTCTCAAACACTGAGGCATGCCTCCACTGTCGTGAGGGAATGAACGAAGTCAAGATCTACGTAAGATGACAGATTTCCTGGCCTCTTGTAAGGACCTGCGGCGGCCATCTTGCATGGCCTCATGGAGCACGCAGCTGGTCGATGATGTCGCAGTTGATTTGATGCTGCATCCGGATCACTAATGCAAGCAGGAGGCATGACACCTCCTGCTGCATTATCATATCCATGCTATCGCTGCAGCCTCTATGTAAGCAGCAGCAATAGTACCTCCATTCACATCTGAATCGGGTCCATTGGGCAGATAATTGATAAGTGTGTATGCACAAGATCGATTGCGCATAAACCTTACCAATCGTTAGATTGGTCAGTTGGACACCTGAGCCGTCGGCCAAACGTGTACCCAGCCTTAGGGTGGGGGGGGGGGGAATTTATTAGAAAGCAATCTATTCTGCACGTATTGTATAAAGGTATAATGTCTAAGGAAAACCTAAGTATTTGAAAAAAAAAACGAGTTTTATGGTAAGAACTTATCTTTGTTAAAACTCTTTCTGCGAGGTACACTGGGCTCCACAAGGAATAGACATAGGGGTGTAGAGTAGGATCTTGATCCGAGGCACCAACAGGCTGATAAGCTTTGACTGTTAGAAAAAATGTTTTTGTTCCTTGAAAGAAATCAAGAGAACAAGAAGAAAACCTCTTTGTGGGGGCACTCTTAACAAAATAGTTTAATTTATTTAAAACATAACCTTTATTGGATCAAAAATAAAAAATGTCATTTGTAGCCTTTCTCAAACAAAAAAAGAGAGATTTTTGACCTCTAAATATGGGTCACCCTCAGGTGAAAATATAGTGTGATGTAAAGTTATATCAAAATGGTATTTATCTAAACAATTTAATTATAAGATAAAATAAATTAAACAAGGTCAGAATGTAATGATCCGACCGCGACGGCAAATTAATATTCCTAACTAGACGATCTACCTGTAGTTAGTAGTTACTGTGTCACTTCTATTGAGAGAGATCAAAAGCAGTTTTCTCTATGTACTCCTAAATTATTGTTAATAAATATAGAAAGGCACACATCAAATTAATTTGTAGCTGATCACTGTCCCTGCTCAGAACAGAATATACCAGAGCAGGTCTTATAGATCAGAACTTTATTGTATTGAAATTCTGGTACATAAACAGTTGGTCATAAACTTTCTTTTAAGAGTGAGTATTTACCTGAGTAGCGCAAAAAAATCCTATACTCCATAGATCAGAACTTTATTGTATTGAAATTCTGGTAGTGAGTATTTGCCTGAGTAGGGCAAAAAAATCCTATATTCCTCAATAATAAGAAGTAATTTGTTTATGGCCACAATAACAGGTACAGATAGCAGAGAGTTTTATCTGCATTTATATGAGCACAGTTTAAAGATTGGGTACTCAACTGTGCTTGCAACAATCACTGAAGAAAATAACACAATGTAAAATGTCAATAGAAGAAAAAACTAAAGTGACAACTTCTTATGTAAGCTCAGATCTCCATTCTACTAGCAACAGTTTTGTTATTTTTTAAGCAATATGTAACATCAGCAAAAAGATTGAATTATCAAACTTTCTATGAATGGAATTATTGCTAGAGAAAGAATTAAATCAGGTTAGCTGTGTAAAATTTTTAGAACTGTAGCTACAATAGACATAGAGGAGAAGAATAATTTAATTACCAAAAAGGGGGATATTAATGTAAATTGAAAAAATCCCCATCTACGGGTAGAATAGAAGCCCGTCCCATATGTCCAGTCAACTTCTGCTGCCTTCCCATGTGTGTGCAAGTACACAGTGAATGGGAGGTGAGAGAGTTAACCAGACGGTAACGGACTGAAGAAAGAAAGAGTGTTTCTTGCTGTCATCCGCTATAGCGCCCGCAGCCCTGTTGATATTTAATCAGTGCAGGGCTAGGAGGTACCGCCAAGCGGATGATGAGAGCGCACTGAAAATACCTAGCGGGGAGAGAGAGTCCCCGAATGCAGCGGTAGCAGCTGATGTCTCCGTTAGTGCCGTGGTCCGGGCCCCTGTCACGTGTCTCGGGATTCCGGAAATGGCGTCATGTGACGCTCTGACTGAACGTACGTTTCACCCTGAAAACGGGCTTGTTCACCATCTGTCATGAAGGTGTTCTCCTTCATGGGTATTTAAATATCAAAGAACCAATCGCAATAGCCATAGGGAATGAGTGACACTTAAAGTAGCCAATGGAAAGATAATTGCTAACGATAATCCACTGAGACTGAATAGTTTGGCAAACAGGAGAAATCACTTAGCCACATTAACTGACTATGTGCAAGCTAATGGGAAGCTTATGTCAAATAAATTAATTCAGTAAATCATAATAACGGGCTTACATAAAGCTAATAAGTGAGGGATACAGTAAAAAGCTTTTTATTATTAATAGAAAACAGTAAAAATTAGTAAAAAAATTATAATATAAAGGTATATATATATATATTCAGAAAAAAATGAAAAAATGAAAAAAAAATTTCAATTTTTTCTGAATATATATATATATATATACCTTTATATTATAATTTTTTTACTAATTTTTACTGTTTTCTATTATCAATAATAAAAAGCTTTTTACTGTATCTCTCACTTATTAGCTTTATGTAAGCCCGTTATTATGATTTACTGAATTAATTTATTTGACATAAGCTTCCCATTAGCTTGCACATAGTCAGTTAATGTGGCTAAGTGATTTCTCCTGTTTGCCAAACTATTCAGTCTCAGTGGATTATCGTTAGCAATTATCTTTCCATTGGCTACTTTAAGTGTCACTCATTCCCTATGGCTATTGCGATTGGTTCTTTGATATTTAAATACCCATGAAGGAGAACACCTTCATGACAGATGGTGAACAAGCCCGTTTTCAGGATGAAACGTACGTTCAGTCAGGCGTCACATGACGCCATTTCCGGAATCCCGAGACACGTGACAGGGGCCCGGACCACGGCACTAACGGAGACATCAGCTGCTACCGCTGCATTCGGGGACTCTCTCTCCCCGCTAGGTATTTTCAGTGCGCTCTCATCATCCGCTTGGCGGTACCTCCTAGCCCTGCACTGATTAAATATCAAAAGGGCTGCGGGCGCTATAGCGGATGACAGCAAGAAACACTCTTTCTTTCTTCAGTCCGTTACCGTCTGGTTAACTCTCTCACCTCCCATTCACTGTGTACTTGCACACACATGGGAAGGCAGCAGAAGTTGACTGGACATATGGGACGGGCTTCTCATCTACCCGTAGATGGGGATTTTTTCAATTTACATTAATATCCCCCTTTTTGGTAATTAAATTATTCTTCTCCTCTATGTCTATTGTAGCTACAGTTCTAAAAATTTTACACAGCTAACCTGATTTAATTCTTTCTCTAGCAATAATTCCATTCATAGAAAGTTTGATAATTCAATCTTTTTGCTGATGTTACATATTGCTTAAAAAATAACAAAACTGTTGCTAGTAGAATGGAGATCTGAGCTTACATAAGAAGTTGTCACTTTAGTTTTTTCTTCTATTGACATTTTACATTGTGTTATTTTCTCCAGTGATTGTTGCAAGCACAGTTGAGTACCCAATCTTTAAACTGTGCTCATATAAATGCAGATAAAACTCTCTGCTATCTGTACCTGTTATTGTGGCCATAAACAAATTACTTCTTATTATTGAGGAATATAGGATTTTTTTGCCCTACTCAGGCAAATACTCACTACCAGAATTTCAATACAATAAAGTTCTGATCTATGGAGTATAGGATTTTTTTGCGCTACTCAGGTAAATACTCACTCTTAAAAGAAAGTTTATGACCAACTGTTTATGTACCAGAATTTCAATACAATAAAGTTCTGATCTATAAGACCTGCTCTGGTATATTCTGTTCTGAGCAGGGACAGTGATCAGCTACAAATTAATTTGATGTGTGCCTTTCTATATTTATTAACAATAATTTAGGAGTACATAGAGAAAACTGCTTTTGATCTCTCTCAATAGAAGTGACACAGTAACTACTAACTACAGGTAGATCGTCTAGTTAGGAATATTAATTTGCCGTCGCGGTCGGATCATTACATTCTGACCTTGTTTAATTTATTTTATCTTATAATTAAATTGTTTAGATAAATACCATTTTGATATAACTTTACATCACACTATATTTTCACCCGAGGGTGACCCATATTTAGAGGTCAAAAATCTCTCTTTTTTTGTTTGAGAAAGGCTACAAATGACATTTTTTATTTTTGATCCAATAAAGGTTATGTTTTAAATAAATTAAACTATTTTGTTAAGAGTGCCCCCACAAAGAGGTTTTCTTCTTGTTCTCTTGATTTCTTTCAAGGAACAAAAATTTTTTTTCTAAGATTTAGTTTTTTACCTCTGGGTGCACCACCAGCAGGATGATTTATCTCTAGGAAATTTTTTTCCCTAATTATTCTCCAGATTGTTGGTTTACAATATTTATCATCATTTTTTGACAGGTTGTGCAGGAACATTCCCCCTTCCCTGTTTCAAGCTTTGACTGTTCCCAGAATGCATAGCGCCGCCTCCTCTATAACCCCGCCTCCCTGCACAGGAGCTCAGTTTTTAGTTAACCAGCCCAATGCAGTAGCAGGAAAAGAGACGACAACGGTTAGTAGCCACATACACCACACTCTCACGACAGTAGAAGTGTCAGCAGCTAATGCCATACCAACCCAAAGTAGCTAAGTGCGTCAGGGTGGGCGCCTTGTGGAGCCCAGTGTACCTCGCAGAAAGAGTTTTAACAAAGGCAAGTTCTTACCATAAAACTCGTTTCCTGCTGCGGGGTACACTGGGCTCCACAAGGAATAGACATAGGGGATGTCCTAAAGCAGTTCCTTATGGGAGGGGACGCACTGTAGCGGGCACAAGAACCCGGCGTCCAAAGGAAGCATCCTGGGAAGCGGCAGTATCGAAGGCATAGAACCTTATGAACGTGTTCACAGAGGACCACGTAGCAACCTTGCACAATTGTTCAAGGGTCGCACCACGGCGGGCCGCCCAAGAAGGTCCAACAGACCGAGTAGAATGGGCCGTAATGTGAGCAGGAGCTGACAGACCAGCCCTTGCATAAGCATGTGCAATCACCATTCTAATCCATCTGGCCAAAGTTTGCTTGTGAGCAGGCCAGCCCCATTTGTGAAATCCAAACAGCACAAAGAGAGAATCAGATTTCCTAATAGAAGCCCGTACCACATCCAAAGACCGCTCTTTGGGAGACAGATCTGGAGAAACAAGTGCCGGAACCGCAATCTCCTGGTTAAGGTGGAACAAAGAAACCACCTCAGGTAAATATCCGAGACGAGTCCTAAGAACCGCCCGGTCATGGTGAAATATCAGATATGGGGAACTACAGGACAAGGCACCCAAATCCGACACTCTTCTAGCTGAAGCAATAGCCAGCAGAAACACCACATTAAGGGAAAGCCACTTAAGATCAGCTGAACCAAGAGGTTCAAACGGAGACTCTTGTAACGCCTCCAAAACTACTGACAAGTCCCAAGGAGCCCCAGGCGGGACATAGGGAGGTTGGATACGCAACACGCCCTGAGTAAAGGTATGCACATCAAGTAAGGTCGCAATTTTTCTCTGAAACCACACCGACAAGGCGGATATTTGAACCTTGAGGGAGGCCACCCGCAGGCCTAAGTCCAGGCCCTGCTGAAGAAAAGCCAACAACTTGGCTATACTAAACTTGGAAGCGTCATAATCGTTAGATGCGCACCAAACAAAGTAAGAATGCCAGACCCTATAGTAAATACGAGCCGAAGCCGGTTTCCGGGCCTGCAACATAGTTTGAATGACCTCTTCAGAAAACCCTTTAGCCCTTAAGACGGAAGCTTCAAGAGCCACGCCATCAAAGACAGCCGGGCTAGGTCCTGGTAGACACAGGGGCCCTGAACGAGGTTGTCTGGGCGTTGTGGAAGTAGAATTGGACGCTCTGACGATAGGCCTTGCAGGTCTGAGAACCAGTGCCGTCTGGGCCACGCTGGAGCTATGAGAAGCAGAATTCCTTTTTCTTGCTTGAACTTCCGAATTACCCTGGGCAGGAGTGACACCGGAGAGAACACATACGGCAGCCGAAACCTCCACGGTACCGCCAGCGCATCCACGAAAGCTGCTTGAGGATCCCTTGTTCTTGCTCCGAAGACCGAAACCTTGTGATAGTGTCGAGACGCCATCAGATCTACGTCTGGAAGGCCCCACTTTTCCACTAGGAGTTGAAACACTTCTGGATGGAGGCCCCACTCGCCGGCATGTACGTCCTGACGACTGAGAAAGTCCGCTTCCCAATTCAGGACTCCCGGAATGAATATTGCCGATATGGCCGGTAGATGGCGTTCTGCCCAATGTAGAATCCGAGAGACTTCCTTCATTGCCAAACGGCTTCGAGTGCCGCCTTGATGATTTATGTAAGCCACTGTGGTGGCGTTGTCCGACTGTACTTGAACAGGACGGTTCTGAATTAAATGCTGGGCCAGGTTCAATGCATTGAAGACCGCCCGCAACTCCAGAATGTCGATTGAGAGGAGGGACTCCTCCTTGGTCCACCGACCCTGAAGGGAGTGTTGCTCCAGCACTGCTCCCCAACCTCTGAGACTGGCATCTGTCGTCAACAGGACCCAGTCGGATATCCGGAAGGGACGGCCCCTGCACAATCGTTGGTCCTGGAGCCACCAGTGCAGTGACAGACGGACCTCCGGAGTCAATGAGATCATGTAAGACCTTTATCCGGTGAGGCAGGCCATCCCACTTGGCTAGAATTAGCCTCTGGAGGGGGCGAGAATGGAATTGAGCATACTCCACCATGTTGAATGCTGAGACCATGAGGCCCAGCACCTGCATTGCCGAATGTATCGACACTTGCGGACGAGAAAGGAAGCAACGAATCCTGTCCTGACGCTTCAGGACTTTCTCCTGAGACAAGAACAACCTCTGGTTGTGAGTGTCCAATAGCGCTCCCAGGTGCACCATGCTCTGAGCAGGGACCAGGGTGGATTTCTTCGAGGTTGATGAGCCACCTGTGGGCTTGTAGAAACCGGACCATCATATCCAGATGACATAGGAGAAGTTCTGGGGAATTTGCCAGGATTAACAAGTCCTCCAGATACGGCAGTATTCTGACCCCTTGATGGCGGAGTACCACCGTCATCACCGCCATGACCTTGGTGAAGACTCGCGGAGCCGTAGTTAAACCAAAAGGTAACGCCCGAAACTGATAATAGAGGTTGCCAATCGCAAACCTCAGGCATTGCTGATGTGACGCTGCTATAGGAATATGCAGGTAAGCATCCTGTATATCCAGGGAGACCATGTAAGGCCAGAACTATAGAGCGAAGGGTTTCCATACGGAACTTGGAAAGCTTCACAAACCTGTTCAATGCCTTAAGGTTGAGAATGGGCCGGGAGGACCCATTCGGTTTCAGGACTAGAAACAGCGGAGAATAGTACCCCCGGCCTCTCTGCGCAAGAGGCACCTGTACTACGACTCCTGTATCCAGGAGGGTCTGTACCACCGAATGTAGAGTGTTTGCCTTTGTCTGGTCCAACGGGACGGCTGTCCGGCAAAATCAATGAGGGGGTCGGTTTTTAAAGGCTGTGGCGTAACCTCGAGTGACGATTTCCCGTACCCAGGCATCTGAAGTGGTCTTCAACCATTCCTGGGTATACCCTAGAAGCCGGCCCCCCCACCCTGGGATCCCCTAGGGGAAGGTCCGCCCCGTCATGCGGCAGGCTTGTCGGTCTTGGAAGCTGGCTGGCGGGACGCCCAGGCTCTTTTGGGCTTTGGCTTACCAGGTTTGGAAGTGCGGGCCTGCTTGTTGTACGCCTGACCTTTTGCTTTACCTGAAGGACGAAAGGGGCGAAAGGATGTACCTTTAGCCTTCGACACAAAAGGAGCGGTACTTGGCAGACAGGCAGTTTTGGCAGTAGCCAAGTCAGCCGCTATCTTATTTAAGTCCTCCCCAAACAGAATATCTCCCTTGAAAGGGAGTACCTCCAGGGTTTTTCTAGAGTCCAGATCCACAGACCAGGATCTCAGCCACAATATCCGGCGAGCCAGGACTGATGTAGTAGAGGCCTTGGCTGCTAGGATATCTGCATCAGAAGCCGCCTCTTTAATATAGCGAGAAGCTGTGACAATATATGACAAGGATTGTCTAGCATGGTCAGAAGAGATTTCAGCTTCTAACTCCAAGGCCCATGCTTCAATAGCCTCTGCAGCCCATGTTGCTGCAATAGTGGGCCTTTGTGCAGCACCCGTGAGGGTGTAAATCGCTTTCAGACAACCCTCCACACGTTTATCCGTAGGCTCTTTTAGAGACGTGACGGTAGTGACAGGTAGAGCTGAGGAAACCACCATCCTAGCCACATGCGAGTCTACTGGAGGAGGCGTTTCCCAATTTTTAGACAGCTCTGGCGGGAGGGGATAGCGAGCCAGCATCTTCTTTTGAGGCACAAACTTCTTACCCGGGTTTTCCCAGGGTTCCTGACGTATATCCACTAGGTGGTCAGAGTGACTAAAACTTGATTAACCACCTTCTGACTCTTGAACCTATCTGGTTTCTTAGGAGGGACGGATGCCTCGGGATCATCCGTAATCTGTAAAATCAACTTAATAGCCTCCAAAAGATCAGGAACATCCACATGTGAACTACCCTCCCCATCAGCAGTATCTGTGTCAGAATCTGTGGGGTCAGTGTAAGTGCCGTCTTCATCAGACGAGGTGTCAGTGACAGCAGTGGATTGCGAGGAGATAAGAGCTCGCCTAGAGGACCCCTTGGGCTTGGGCGAGCGAGGGTCAGACTTTTTAGTAGTCAGAGACTGGTTCAATTTCTTCAATTGAGCAGATAAGTCGTCCACCCACGGCGGGTTAGCTGCAGGGACCACATACGGTTGTACCGGCATAGGGGGTGTTAGTTTATTAACTAGCGTATGTAGAAGCGTGGAAAAAGCGGCCCACGGTGGGTCATTAAGTACCTCCGTTGCCATAGTCCCACTGGGGGGCAAGGAGCCTCCAGAACCAGAGCCCACAGCTGCTATATTCTCCTCATAGGGATCTGTGGCTTCAGCAACACCAGCAGTGTGTTCAGCCCCAGAACCGTTACCCTCAGAAGCAGACATGATGTAACTTGCAGTATCAGGTAACACAGTATAATTGGAAGCAGCACAATACCTCTTACCCAAACCCCTGCGCAGTGTAGTCAGCACTAGCAGAGATAAAGGAGAGATATGGTGACTAAAATCACAGAGAAAAATACGTATTAAAGTAGATCTTTGTGAAAATCCTATATAAATATAAAACCTGACGCACCAAGCCCCCTCAGGTTATAGAATATAGGGATAGCAAGTTGAGTGAGAGACACGAAATGGACACCACTCAGCTAGCTTATGCACACACAGATAGTCACAGTTTGTACAATGCAGAGGTTATTACTAACAATAATACTGCACTAGACTAGCTTATATATATATATATAGCTATGTAGTCAATAGATATAACACTGCACAGTAAGAACTGGATGTATATCACAGGGTAATTGTACTATAAAACCCTGACTAAATGCACTCTCTCTTAACTAACTGTCTAAAAAAGGCAGGTAGAATACTTAAGTGTCATGTAAAGTCACACGACTGACAACCAGGCGGCTTTACACAGGAGGATTTGCCCAAGCAGTCCCAGGAACAGTGAAGCTGAGAGAAATGGCGCCCAGACACTGGCAGGGAGTGAGGGAGAGACAGATATGCAGCTCCAGGGCGGGAACATTTGCGGGAAATGGCGCCCTGGGGCTGGGGGAGGGGTTTCAGGTCTAAGCCTTATCCCCCTGCTGGCAAAACCACCGGGTACTGTGGGCTACTATTAAAATGGTTTAGAGAGAAAACCTGACCTGCGTCCATGCCCTTTGATCTAGTAGGATCGCCTGTACTGCCACAGTGTCCACCGTCAGCGCACGCGGCCCGCCTCCCACTGACCGCGCCGGATCGCGATAAAGTACGGGTCCCGCAAGCGGGACCCACTCACCACCTCCCGAAGCGCCCCCGTCGTGTGTGCCTGACCATGAAGAAAACCGGAGCCTCCTGCTGTAGTTACCCGGCAACCAGGGCTCGGGAGTGTACAGCGCCGCTGGGGAGAGCTGGAGCTGCAGCAGTGAATGTCTCTGACATTTAGACACCGCTGCTGCCCTAGTAGTCTTCACTTTTTCTTCAAAAAAGCTCTTCTTAGGGCTGCCTGGAGCAGCCTCTCTGTTATGTGCCTGCTATCTGCGGCACCAACTACAAAACTGAGCTCCTGTGCAGGGAGGCGGGGTTATAGAGGAGGCAGCGCTATGCATTCTTGGAACAGTCAAAGCTTTTCAGCCTGTTGGTGCCTCAGATCAAGATCCTACTCTACACCCCTATGTCTATTCCTTGTGGAGCCCAGTGTACCCCGCAGCAGAAAAATCTCTTTACAGGAGCGCTTTCTACAGATGTAAATTACATGCAGTGGCTTGGATATTGATACTGTTAATAAATGCTACGACTCTAGCGGTCAATGAGTGAATTACTGCACAACAATTATACACTAGGCTCATGTACTAACATTGCACGCCAGGACCTGCCGTGTGCTTTCCTTGTGAAATCTGCATTAGACAGAGAAAAGCTATTTGCTATTTGGGTGCTGGCATGCAATGCAGTAGAAGTGCCCTGCTGACTGCAGTACTAACACACCACATTACGCTGATTTACCCTTTATCTACCATAGGGTACTACCCCAGTGGCAGTACTAACACACTGTAACATACTCCCAGACACAGCACCATATAACTTTCTCCAACCCAGATTACACACTTTACACGTAAGCTACATTGCAATTTCTCATGTGTAATATGTTATGTTGGCACTTACAGAAGTTCAGCCATTTTTGTTTTACTTTTTGGACTGAATAAAATGTGTGACCGCACAATGTCCCTGTTAGAAAGGCTAATTATTGCACATGTTCCTGTGACACTGGAAGAGATCTGGCCGTCCAGCCCATGTCAGTATGTCGCCCGATTTGCCCACAAGTGGATAAGACTGTCATCTGTGTTTGCAACCGCTTAACTCTAATCCTAATTTCTAAAATAAGGGTCTTTGCCATAGCCTCAACCCACATTTAGATAAAGAGATTATAATTGAGAACTAAATTCCTCATAGGTTTAAAAACATATGTAAAAGTATACATGATTTTGCAACAGAAATGGTAACATCTAATGTGCTGCACACGGCGGACTATTATGAGGCTGCTTAACGACAACCCCTATAAAACAGGGGTGTGATATAGCAGATCTACAGTAAATAGACATTAGGTCGAAACTATATGGGTCAAAAGGTCGACAATACTTGGGCACCAAACGGTAATCGTAGATGCTAGAACCAAGTTGGCTAAAGGACCTCTGACTTCAGGGTGAGGAGCAAGGCTGGTGGGATTGCACTTTCACTATCCACACCAACAACTACTCCCTTTAGAAACCTGGTGGTGAACGAGACACTGAGTCCGAAGCGTGGCGAGTGAAGCGAGCTCGCGAGAGTACATTTAAGGTACCATTTTCTGGCCTTGATCCTGCCCCTGGTAACGTCAGAGGTTCTTTCCCCAACTTGGTTTTAGCCATTACCAAACAGAAACAGGACATAGAGGCTGGGGGAGGGGTATAGGGAGCCTGGGCTGCTGGGAAAAGAAACTTAGCCATTTGGTGCCCAGACTCCAGCTCACCACCTATACCCAGGTGTCATCCCTGTGTCCCCCATGAATGATAAAGAAATTTACTAGGTCTGCAAAAAAATCTAAATCACAAAAGAATAAAAACGTCCTGTGAAATACACTTCAGAATAAATCTAGAAGAATATGGCACATTTGATACTATTTCCCATGCATGCACTATCGTGTCACTTGGGGTTTCTGTACAATGCTCACCATTCCTTTCTCTGCAATTGCATTTCAACTTCAAACAAAACAATTAGGGCGTGAATGAGTGTTTGGTGCTTATGAATAATGTGACACTGTATAGAAGCCAAAGTAGTAACAATACTTAGTGTAAATTCTGCTTACACTGCATTAATCACTGGTCATCAATACACAACAGTGATGATCTACAATTAAAAGGACAGTGTTCAAAAGTCAATATAGTGTACATTTGCCATGCCCTGCCAGTCCTGATATAAGACCGATTTGCATTCACTTTACTGCAATTAAGTCAATATACATCCAGGTGACAGATTTCATGGATCTAGGACAGCATATTCAATCCATGCAAGTATGCAGAGGGCTGTTCAAATGTCCTTCACTGGGAGCCTGTGGTGGTGAGGATGATGCATGCAGAATGCAGTCAAGGTGAGTTGCAAGTCTGTGGTTTTAGGAGGGCTTTTCGGAGACCTGTTTGCAGTTGCCGATGTAGTGCAATAAGAGGTGTAGAGTCAGCCTGCCGGAAGGTCCTCCGCTAGACTTCTGAATGCCATGTCCAGCTTTTGTGCTTGGGAGCAAAGTCTTGTCCGTGGAGATGCAGCGTGCAAGTTTATGGCTTGGAAATGCATTCCTTCCCCACAGCATAGTTAGATAAGAATGTGAGAGGGGAAAAGAGGGACTGGAGCTGCTCGGAGAAACAGTCTCTGCCACTGCAAGCATATGTGTGGGCTTTTCCCGGTCTCTGAGCAGTCCAACACAGAGACCGCTACTAAACCAGGACCTACTGGGCAACAATCCCAGGCCTTACTCAGACAGAACTCTATTAACCATGCTTACCGATTGTTAAAATGAGCCAATATAATAAAATTCCTACCTCGCCTGTTCAAGTAGGGTTTGCTGTAATCCCAGCTATCATTGTCATTCCGGATAACATTGAGACGCGTGGGCTGTGTACAGTGAAACAAACGGACAATGTTATTGCAGCTGAGGACACAACACAGAGATACAGGCAGTGTGAGAGAGACTTACTCTGGCATATTCTATTTTTAGCGTGCAGCATCCAGCGTAAATGTCTGCTCCGTTCAGCGCAGCTTTGGCCTTCTGGGCACAATGCACAGTCTCAAATGTTCAGCTATGTTAAGGAATCGCTCATCTATGCAGACACATTCAAACACAAGTTACTTCATTTTCAACCTATCCAATACACATAAGCTAATATTTTTGATGGAAGTAGTGATATACAATGGAAGCAAATGTCTGCCTGGTTATTGTGAGCTGCTACATTTGCATGCTGATATTACACAACCCCTTATGCGATTATGTAGCCTACAGATCATGGTCACGAAATTCACTTCTAGTCAGTTCCAAGCTTTGGACGGACGTCACCTTATATTTACATTTGAGCGAAATCAGCTTACCCTGATATGAGGTGGAGGAGCTGGACTTTATTATATTCATCCCGAGACTAAAGCCTGGAAGTCGGATATAGGAACTTTTCCATCTGCGAATTGGACATTTGCAAATACGGACCTGAGCTCACTATTGGACAAAGCAGCATCTTGAACCAAGCTACCACAAGGTCCTCATCTCCAACAGCAGTTGGTAACTATTCCATTCGCCTAAACCTGTTCCTAGACTGTGGCATTAATATGTGGATGAACTTCCTCACTTGAGTTCCAGCGAAAATTTACTAATTCTATATATTCTTATATGGAACTTTTCATTAAGTGAAGTGCTTAGATATGCCCTAATCTATATACATATTATGTTTTAAGTATATGTTGCAACAGTACGATTTTTTAGAAGATCTTATTAAAAATAAGAATTTACTTACCGATAATTCTATTTCTCGTAGTCCGTAGTGGATGCTGGGAACTCCGTAAGGACCATGGGGAATAGCGGCTCCGCAGGAGACTGGGCACATCTAAAGAAAGCTTTAGGACTATCTGGTGTGCACTGGCTCCTCCCCCTATGACCCTCCTCCAAGCCTCAGTTAGGATACTGTGCCCGGACAAGCGTACACAATAAGGAAGGATTTTGAATCCCGGGTAAGACTCATACCAGCCACACCAATCACACCGTACAACTTGTGATATGAAACCCAATTAACAGCATGATAACAGAGGAGCCTCTGAATAGATGGCTCACAACAAGAACCCGATTAGTTAACAATAACTATGTACAAGTATTGCAGACAATCCGCACTTGGGATGGGCGCCCAGCATCCACTACGGACTATGAGAAATAGAATTATCGGTAAGTAAATTCTTATTTTCTCTGACGTCCTAGTGGATGCTGGGAACTCCGTAAGGACCATGGGGATTATACCAAAGCTCCCAAACGGGCGGGAGAGTGCGGATGACTCTGCAGCACCGAATGAGAGAACTCAAGGTCCTCCTCAGCCAGGATATCAAATTCGTAGAATTTTGCAAACGTGTTTGCTCCTGACCAAGTAGCTGCTCGGCAAAGTTGTAAAGCCGAGACCCCTCGGGCAGCCGCCCAAGACGAGCCCACCGTCCTTGTGGAATGGGCTTTTATTGATTTAGGCTGCGGTAATCCTACCGCAGAATGCGCCAGCTGAATAGTGCTACAAATCCAGCGCGCAATAGACTGCTTAGAAGCAGGAGCACCCAGCTTGTTGGGTGCCATCAGGATAAACAGCGAGTCAGTTTTCCTGACTCCAGCCGTCCTGGAAAAATAAAATTTACAGGGCTCTGACTACGTCCAGCAACTGGGAATCCTCCAAGTCCCCAGTAGCCGCAGGCACCACAATAGGTTGGTTCAAGTGAAAACCTGAGACCACCTTCGGGAGAAACGGAGGACGAGTCCTCAACTCTGCCCTATCCATACAGTAAATCAGATAAGGCCTTTTACATGACAAAGCCGCCAATTCTGACACACGCCTGGCCAAGGCCAACCGCATGACCACTTTCCACGCGAGATACTTTAGCTCCATGGTTTTAAGTGGCTCAACCAATGCGACATTAGGAAATCCAACACCACGTTGAGATCCAAAAAGTGCCACAGGAGGCACAAAAGGAGGCTGAATATGTAGTACTCCTTTAACCAAAGTCTGAACTTCAGGCAGTAAAGCCAGATCTTTCTGGAAGAAAATCGACAGAGCCGAAATCTGGACCTTGATGGACCCCAATTTGAGGCCCAAACGTCACCCCTGCTTGCAGGAAGTGCAGGAATCGACATAGTTGAAATTCCTCAGTCGGGGCCTTCATGGCCTCCCACCAAGCAACAAATTTTCGCCAAACGCGGCGATAATGTCTTGCGGTGACATCCTTCCTGGCTATGATCAGGGTAGGGATGACTTCCTTCGGAATACCCTTTTCCTTTAGGATCCGGTGTTCTACCGCCATGCCGTCAAACGCAGCCGCGGTAAGTCTTGGAACAGACAGGGTCCCTGCTGCAGCAGGTCTTGTCTGAGCGGCAGAGGCCAAGGGTCCTCTGCCAGCATCTCTTGAAGTTCCGGGTACCAAGCTCTTCATGGCCAATCCGGAACCCCGAGTATGGTTTTCACTCCTCGCCTTCTTATTATTCTCAGTACCTTGGGTATGAGAGGTAGAGGAGGAGACACATAAACCGACTGGTACACCCACGGTGTCACTACAGCGTCCCCAGCGATCGCCTGAGGGTCCCTTGACCTGGCGCAATATCTTTTCAACTTCTTGTTGAGGCGGGACGCCATCATGTCCACCCGTGGTCATTCCCAACGGTTTACCCGCATTTGGAAAACTTCTGGATGAAGTCCCCATTCTCCTGGGTGTAGGTCGCCCATCGGAGAATCCTTGTGGCTTCTGCCATCGCCATCCTGCTTCTTGTGCCGCCCTGTCTGTGTACATGGGCGACCGCCGTGATGTCGTCTGATTGGATCAGTACCGGCTGGTTCTGAAGCAGGGGCCTTGCTTGTCTTAGGGCATTGTAAATGGCCCTTAGCTGCAGAATATTTATGTGAAGCGAAATCTCCTTGGAAATTTCTTCCCTGTGTGACTGCACCCCAGCCCCGAAGGCTGGCATCCGTGGTCACCAGGACCCAGTCCTGTATTCCGAATCTGCGGCCCACTAGTAGATGAGCCCTTTGCAGCCACCACAGCAGCGACACCCTGTTTCTTGCTGACAGGGTTATCCGCTGTTGTATCTGTACATGGGACCCGGACCATTAGTCCCACAGGTCCCACTGGAACGTCCTTGCGTGGAGTCTTCCGAATGGAATTATGCTTCGTACGAAGCTACCATTTTTCCCAGGACTCGTGTGCATTGATGTACCGACACCTGTCCTGGTTTTAGGATGTCTCTGACTAGAGATGACAACTCCTCGGCTTTTTCCACTGGAAGAAACACTCTTTTCTGGTCTGCGTTCAGAAACATTCCCAGGAACAGAAGACGTGTCGTCGGGACCAGCTGTGACTTTATTGAGAATATTGAGAATCCAGTCGTGCTGTTGTAGCACTTCCCGAGAGAGTGCTACCCCCACTACCAACTGTTCTTTGGACCTCGCCTTTATCAGGAGATCGTCCAAGTACGGGACAATAAAAACTTCCTTCTTGCGAAGGAGTATCATCACTTCGGCCATTACCTAGGTAAAGACCTTCGGTGCCGTGGATAACTCCAACAGCCGCGTCTGGAACTGATAGTGACAGTCCTGTACCACATATCTGAGGTACTCCTGGTGAGGGGGGGGGGGGGGGGGGAATGGGGACATGCAGGTACGCATCCTTGATGTCCAGGGAGACCCTGTAATCCCCCTCGTCCAGGCTCGTAATAAGCGCCCTGAGCGATTCCATCTTGAACTTGAATCTTCTGATATAAAAGTTCAAGTATTTTAATTTCAAGATGGGTCTCACCGAACCGTTGAGGTACCACAACCACTGTGGAATAGTAACCCCTTCCTTGCTGAAGGAGGGGCACCTTGACAATCACTTGTTGTGATTATAGTGTTGAATATCCACCAACACCGTCTCCCTGGCAGAGGGAGGTGCCGGTAAGGCAGATTTTAGGAAACGGCGGGGGGAAGAACGTCTCGAACTCCAGCCTGTACCCCTGAGATACTACTTGAAGGACCCAGGGATCCATGTGAGAGAGCCCACTGTCCGCTGAAATATCTGAGACGGGCCCCCACCGTACCCGGGTCCGCCTGAGCAGCCCCAGCACCATGCTGTGGACCTACCGGACGCAGGGAGGACTTCTGCTCTTGGGAACTAGCTGTGTGTTGCAGCTTTTTTCCTCTACCTTTGCCTCTCGGCAGAAAGGATGAGCCTCTAGCCCACTTGTTTTTCTGGGGCCGAAAGGACTGTACTTGATGATACGGTGCTTTCTTTTGTTGTGGGGTAGCCTGTGGCAAAAAAATTAATTTCCCAGCAGTAGCTGTGGAAACGAGGTCTGAAAAACTATCCCCAAACAGTTTTACCCCCTTATAGGGCAACTTCCATGTGCCGATTCGAGTCGGCATCGCCTGACCATTGCCAAGTCCATAACCCCCGTCTGGCGGCAATGGACCTAGCGCTTATTTTTGATGCCAGCCGGCAAATATCCCTCTGTGCATCACGCATGTATAAGACCACGTCTTTTATATGCTCTATTTTCAGCAAAATATTGTCCCTATCCATAGTTATTTTCCGACAGGGAATCTGACCACGCAGCGGGAGCACTGCCCATCCATGCCGAAGCAACGGCTGGTCGCAATATAATGCCCTAGTGTGTGATTATATCTTATAGGGTAACCTCCTGCTTTCTATCAGCAGGTTCCTTCAGGGCGGCCGTACCCGAAGACGGTAGTGCCACCTTTTCTGATAAGCGTGTAAGCGCTGTATCTACCCTATGGGGTGTTTCCCCGCGTGACCTATCCTCTGCGGGAAAGGGTACGCTGCCAATAACCGTTGTAGAAATTATCAATTTCTTACCGGGGGAAGACCACTCTTCCTCACACACCTCATTTAATTTCTCAGATGCAGGAAAAACTACTAATAGTTTTCTCTCACCAAACACAATACCCTTTTATGTGGTACCTGGGGTATAATCATAAATGTGTAATACATTTTTCATTGTCTCAATCCTGTAACGGGTGGACCTATTTGGAGGGTACACCAGTCTCATCGATGTCGGCACTGGAGTCAGTATCCGTGTCGACATCTGTGTCTGTTATCTGAGGTAGCGGGCGATTTTAGAGCCCCCCATGACATTTGAGACGCTGGAACAGGCACAAGCTGAGTAGCCGGCTGTTCCGTGTCGTCGGCCTTTTATGTAAGGAGTTGACACTTTCACGTAATCCTTCCATAAGTTCAACCACACCGGTGTCGACCCCGCAGGGGGTGACAACATATTTACAGGCATTCGCTCCGCCTCCACCTCATTATCCTCCACATACCTGTCGACACAGCCGTACCGACACACAGCACACACACACAGGGAATGCTCTGATAGAGGACAGGACCCCACAAAGCCCTTTGGGGAGACAGAGGGAGAGTATGCCAGCACACACCAGGGCGCTATATATCACAGGGATAGCACCTATAAAAAAGTGTTTTCCCTTATAGCTGCATATATGTTGTATACTGCGCCTAAATTGTGCCCCCCCCTCTCTTTTTAACCCTCTCTGTAGTGTATTAACTGCAGGGGAGAGCCAGGGAGCTTCCCTCCAACGGAGCTGTGAGGGAAAAATGGCGCCAGTGTGCTGAGGAGATAGGCTCCGCCCCTTTATCGCGGACTTTTCACCCGCATTTTTATGGAATCTGGCAGGGGTTAATATACATCCATATAGCCCTGGGGGTTATATGTGATGTATTTTTGCCAGCCAAGGTGTTAATATTGCTGCTCAGGGCGCCCCCCCCCAGCGCCCTGCACCCTCAGTGACCGGAGTGTGTGGTGCATGAGGAGCAATGGCGCACAGCTGCAGTGCTGTGCGCTACCTTGGTGAAGACTGATGTCTTCTGCCGCCGATTTTCCGGACCTCTTCTTGCTTCTGGCTCTGTAAGGGGGCCAGCGGCGCGGCTCTGGGACCGGACTCCGAGGCTGGGCCTGTGTTCGATCCCTCTGGAGCTAATGGTGTCCAGTAGCCTAAGAAGCCCAAGCTGGCTGCAAGCAGGCAGGTTCGCTTCTTCTCCCCTTAGTCCCTCGATGCAGTGAGCCTGTTGCCAGCAGGTCTCACTGAAAATAAAAAACCTAAAACTAACTTTTTCTAAGAAGCTCAGGAGAGCTCCTAGATTGCACCCAGCTCGGTCGGGCACAAAAATCTAACTGAGGCTTGGAGGAGGGTCATAGGGGGAGGAGCCAGTGCATACCAGATAGTCCTAAAGCTTTCTTTAGATGTGCCCAGTCTCCTGCGGAGCCGCTATTCCCCATGGTCCTTACGGAGTTCCCAGCATCCACTAGGACGTCAGAGAAATTGTGATATTTTTACTATTTAGCTCTCTAGCGCCAATTTGTATTTGTGTTTTTCTACCCTGATATGACCCTGTTAAAAATTGTTTTAAATTTTGTGTTTGCCTTTTTAGTTTTAGTTGTAAGTAACCAAAAATGAAAAAGGATATTCAACCATGGCTTGGATTCCATTTCTCTTAAAAATAACGATGCGCTCCACTTTTCCTACTGGGTTGCAGACCGAATACAAGACATCCTGTGGGGGGGAAAAAAAAAAAGAGGGTTCGGCATTTTATGGGGTTTTAAGATCTAGAATACGTATAGAACATATAATAGGACTGTACTGCAACTTTCATAGACATCTAACAAAAATGTTACAAAAATCCAAAGAAGAGAATGTTGTATGGCAGATAAATAATACTATAATTACAGTATATGCATTAAAAATGTTAAAAGTGACCAGCAGACTTACCACTGTGATTGGATAGAGGGGATTCTGAATGGATAAGAGAAGGACTTTGTTCCCACCAGAAGGGTCTTCCGTGTTTGCTGGCCGGGTGATGCGTTTGCTTGTGGAGTAATTGAAGAAGGCCTGCTGCCCTGCTATGTATACTGGCTCGCTGTTAGCAAACGTCACACACTTTTTAGAAAATTCAGTGTCTTCAAACTCCACCAGTGCTTGTCGCTTAAAGGGCATCATCATCACGTAGCTGTGAGAAGCAGAAAACACAGTATGGAAAATGTAAGCATTTACATGAAATACTTATGATTTATCAGTAAAGACAATAGTGTACAATAATAATAATAATAATAATAATACTACATTGCTTTTTTACTCTGTTGAAAAACAAAGTTCACTGAAACCGCAGCAGCACAATGGGTGGCACTGCTGCTTCATAGTCCCATGTTCCAATCTGACGAGGGCATTGTGTGGAATCTGTATGTTCTCCCTGTGTTTCTGCGAGTTCTTTTTCAAACTCCAAAAGCATACTGGTAGGTTTATTGGTGGCTGACAAAAAAGACCTGTGTGTGTTAGAGCAGTGGTTCCCAAAACTATGTGCCTAGGCACCCTGGGGTGCCACGAGACACTTGCAGGGGTGCTTCGGGTTTAGATTAAGAGGATTTGGATTTAGATTAAGCCCCAGTGGGGTAGGGACTGCCTAAATGAATAAATATGCTCTATACAGCACTTTTTAATATGGTGGCTATAGAGTATAAGCAATATATCTAATGCTCTGCTTGTACTCTACTTCCATATTACTCAATACCTGAGTAAGTCATTTCTAATGGTGGTTTCTGGGCACTTATGTAAGGACACTGTGCTGCGCAACGCAGATGGTCAAAGACAATTCACTTATGTCCATCCAGGGTAACAAATGGGTGCATCTTTCTGACTCCTTATCTCTGTCCTCCAGTAACATATTTGATGCATTTCTGCTGCACATACAGTAATCACCTATAAGATTACTAGCAACTGAAACACTATACAAATAACATTGTCATATTCTACTTCCCTATAATGGTTATTGGAATGCTGGGTGCAAGGACTGCTGAACTATATACTCATTACTATCTCAGATTGCCCAGTCTTAGTAGTTGTCAGCTCATCTGTCTGCTTCCTTCCTGCCACCAGCAACACTTCCTGTCCTGCACATTTGCAGAATCACCTGCAGCATTCAAGTACATGAAGTGGAATCTGTTTAGGTGTACTCGGCTACTAACCCCAAATAAGATGAGAAGATACCAATAAGATGCACTTGTATTTCCAGGACTATTATTTTTATTTTATTTTTAAAAAAACTTGTTTGGGCATTTTTATTTTATTATCCGTTTCAAGCACGTTTAGAACAGAGGGGGACATGTACTAAGCAGTGATAAAAGTGGAGAAGTGAGCCAGTGGAGAAGTTGCCCATGTCAACCAATCAGCACTGACGTAACATTTCTAATTTGCATACTATACAACTGTATGGAGCAGCTGATTGGTTGCCATGGGAAATTTCTCCACTGGCTCACTTCTCCACTTTAATCACTGCTTAGTACATGTACCCCAAAGTCTGCTATGGAAAAGCACCAAACATGGCGCCAGTCTACAATGACAGTGGAGACACTTACTAAACATTAGTTCATTCTGCATATAAATCTAAAAATGAAACCTACCATATCGTTCCAAACGTTGCAAGTGCGTCCATCAAGTCAGCCTCCACAACAGATTCGCACAGTCCTCGCACATGGACCACTGGAGAGACCGACACTTTGTGATGGTTCCCACCTCCATCCTGTACATGACATTAGAAGATACTTGGTTTGAGAAATTATGACCGATAAAGGGTTTTTGATATAAAAATTAAATGTAAAAAAAAAAACACAGAAAAAAAAATCTCTGTATACCAGACATGTCAAACATACGGCCCAATGCACATTTTATGTTGCCCAGCCCTGCAAGTGTAGTGTTACGCTCCAGTATGGCGTACCATTAAGAATCTGGTAGCCGGTAGGCCGTACCCCTACTCACTTTATAGCCACCATTAGCGGCCATTACTTTAAAACTCAGCCGTCAAACACCATGGTCTTACCCGGCAGCACCTCCTCCTTTTCCAGGGCTGCTGGGAGCATGGTGACGTCAACTACATTGTGTCTTATTGCTGTGCTCAGTCTTGCCATGGTGTATGACCTGTGACATGAAAGAGTCTCTCACAACTTCACCGGTTTAGCCAAATTTGGCTGTTCCTTACCCAGTTTTAAGGCTCATACACAGCTGTGTCTGTTTCAGTTAATTACTGTGTTTCAACCGAAGCTGGCCATACACCTAAAGATTGATTGGGCAATCTGGCTGTTGAAAAACAAAAAACAAAACTGGTAATGTATGGGGAAAAAAGAACAATTGGCCATTTGCTCTGAAATGCCAGAAAACGGACAAAACGGTTATTCAGACAAATTGGTTAAAATAAATGCATTTAACCTATTTGTCTGATTGACCATTTCTGTCTGCTTTTCAGTGTTTGGGAGAAAATGGATAATTGTCCTTTGCTCCCATACATTACCAGACTTTTGTTCTAACCAGTCAGATTGGACAATCTTTAGGAGTTTGGCCAGCTCTACATATGAAAATTATTATAGTTATCACCTGTTTGGCATGCTTGGTTAATCATACACCAGACTATAATCCCACAAAATACCTGACTTCGATGCGACAACCCTTTGCTTTCAAAACAGCATCAGTTCTTCTGGGTACACTTGCACAAATATTGATTTGATTTAAAATTTCTCTTCTGTTCATTCACTTTGCATATTGATAAACTTACATTATTAACACTTCTATTTTTGAAAACATTCTTACTTTGCAGCATTTGCACCTGTCCAAACCTTTTGCACAGTACTGTATATATGAACATACCCTATGGGGTGTATTCAATTCATACCCTACATACCCTATGGGGTGTATTCAATTCATGTTGGATCCTTTCCGATGGAAAGAATCCAGCATGTGAGTATTCAATGGCCGGCCAAACCAGATAGGTTTGGCCCGGTCCCGACAATGCCAATCCAACTTTTTTTAAAGCTGGATTGACATGGTCGGAAATGGGGCTAAAACCTGTCGGGATTGGCCGCGCTTCCGACAATACACGTTGATTGGTGGCTTAAGCAGCCAATCCTCGTGCTTTCCGACAAGTCGGATTTCCCGACTTGTCAGAAAAAAGGGGGCAGCATTGAATAGGCCGGAACCCCTTCCGACCTAAAACAGTTGGAAACTGCCGTCTTTCCGACTTCAATTGAATAACCCCTATGGGGGTAGTTCCAAGTTGATCGCAGCAGGAAATTTTTTAGCAGTTGGGCAAAACCATGTGCACTGCAGGGGAGGCAGATATAACATGTGCAGAGAGAGTTAGATTTGGGTGTGGTGTGTTCAATCTTCAATCTAATTTGCAGTGTAAAAATAAAGCAGCCAGTATTTACCCTGCACAGAAACAAAATAACCCACCCAAATCTAACTCTCTCTGCACATTATATCTGCCTCCCCTGCAGTGCACATGGTTTTGCCCAACTGCTAAAAATTTTCCTGCTGCGATCAACTTGGAATTACCCCCTATATGTGAGAAAGAAGGAGAAAAGAAGACTCTTTTGTGGGTGCACTCTTATATGATCTTAAAGTATCAAAGAAACAATAATTATTAAAATATAAATTTTTATTAATAACATGAATAAAACAAATAGTAGTTGGATATACAAAATAAAGAAGAAAGAGAAAAAAAACAACGGAACCGGTAATACTGATATTGATATTAAATAGTGGTTCCAAGCTGTCTGGCTTAGATCAAAAATTCAAATATACGAGTACACAGATTTGCCTCAACTATATGTCTATGGTTCGTGCCAGCACAGGGGAGTACAAAGCAGCAAAA
This sequence comes from Pseudophryne corroboree, assembly GCF_028390025.1. Classification (NCBI taxonomy): domain Eukaryota; kingdom Metazoa; phylum Chordata; class Amphibia; order Anura; family Myobatrachidae; genus Pseudophryne; species Pseudophryne corroboree. The sequence continues at coordinate 716,057,311 of NC_086447.1, forward strand.
TCAGTCACATGGGTCTTAATACACTGCAGTCAGTGATGCAAACGGTATCTGCTCACATGGTCGACCATGTTATGGTCGACAGTCATTAGGTCGACCACTATTTGTCGACATTGACATGGTCGACATGGTTTAACTTTTTTTCTTTTGGGGAATTTTTCCATACTTTACGATCCACGTGGACTACGATTGGAACGGTAATCTGTGCCGAGCGAAGAGGTAGCGGAGCGAAGGCACCATGCCCGAAGCTCGCTCGCCATGCGAGGGGACGCGGTGCACTAATTGGGGTTCCCAGTCACTTTACGCAAAAAACGACACCAAAAAAAGTTTAAAAAACTCATGTCGACCTTTTCATGTGTCGACCATTTTCATGTGTCGACCATGTGTCCATGTCAATGTCGACCAATAGTGGTCGACCATAACATGGTCGACCATTCATACCGGAACCGATGCAAACACCCACGTCAGCCTTTTAAAACTGCACAGAAGACTTTTTTTTTCTTTTGGCCCACACACTTAGACCTTGAATATTCAGCACAGTTGGGATTTTGAGTTTGACATGCCTGATGTATACTGAGCATAATATATCCCTATCACAACAGGATGTGACCACTGAAAACAATAATAAATCCAATCATTATATATTTCTCACTATAGCACCTGAAATGCATGTTAAAATGCGATATCAGACAAATAGACTTAGTTGCACAAAGAACAAAGGTCTAAAATGTATAACCACTTAAGGCAATGGTTCCCAAACTTTTTTTTGAATCACGGCTCCCTCGAGTATCAGATTTTTTTTCATGGCACCCCTAGGCCAAAAGTTTCTTATTGATAAATTTAAACAAAAATATTACATTAATTAAGTTGTGTTTAAAACTTAAATGTCATCCTTCGGCTCAGTTATGTAGTGAGGGGCAGGATTCACTTAATCAGGGTTGGCTGGTTTAAACCACCTTGGTTTAAACCAAAATGTATTTATTTATTTTTAAAAATCACTTTTTTTATTTTTATTTTTTGGGTGAATCAGAAAACAGAGGTGCTAAATCTGCCTAGCATCAAGCTTCTCCCCAAACATTCCCAAAGGACTGGGAAAAAAAAACCACACAGTTAACACTCCCAGTCTTAAAGAGTAAACAACACCAACACATTAAACAAGCAATACACAGAAAAATACCTCATGGTTTAATCTTCATGTTAACTTCAATTCAAAACGTAACGTATTTCCCATTATTGAACAACTTCTGACTGCTCAATCATCTCCAGCTAATGTAGAAATTATTTTTTCTTCCTTTGGTTTAGTTTATTCGAAGCTTTGAAACCGACTGGGAATTAAAAAGGCATCTAAATGGTATGCGGTCAAGATCCCGCCGGACGGAATTCCGGCGGTCAAAATACCGACACCGGAATCCCGACCAGCACAATCCAGACATATTCTCCCTCCGTGGGTGTCCATGACACATATAGAGGGAGAATAAAATAGTGTGCTGAGCGTAGGAAGGCACCGTGCCCGCAGCCTGGTGAGCCCGCAAGGGGCTGCGTTCCGCTCGCCACCCCTGTCGGGATTTTGCTGGTCGGGATTCCGGTGTCGGTATTTCGACCGCCGGTATCCCGTCCAGCGGGATTTCGTACTGGTCACATCTAAACTTTTATTCAAAATGTTTAATGCCAGTGACCTATTCAGTGCTAATGCTTATCTCCTTGTTTTGTGTTTGTGCGTTTCTCTGGAAAGTACTTTTGCATGTTTTAATTATATTTAGCCTAAAATTGGTTTTATTGAAAGATTTTAAATACATCATATCAAAGCCTAATAACTTTGGTTTGTTAATGTTAGAAAGCATTAAAACATGGGTAATCAAGGTTTCTAATACATAGCAATGTTTCACAGTGTTATAACAAACAGGATTACATTTTTTTTCCATTAAAACGTTAATGTAAAAAAACCTGAGCTGGTAGCTGCCAATTACATTGACCATAGTTCTGATTGGTTCTGAACCACCAATCCAAGGCACCCCTGCAAGTGTCCCAAGGCACCCCAGAGTGCCACGGCACACAGTTTGAGAACCACTGACTTACGGTATGAAGGATGCTCTCACTTTTCCTGCATCCCAAAGGCAAATGTGGTTTGTAGAACTACAGAATTACATTTTTCCACAGGAGTAAAGATGCATTCACATTTGTATTTTAAGCACCCAAAATGTTCGGGTGCTCTGTTATGTTATCATTGTACCTATTTCATGATCCACTCAATAAAATGTATTTAAAAAAAAAAAAAAAAAAAGATGCATTCACACTGTGCAATATTTTCGTCAATATCGCTCATTTTCCCCCTTCTGAGCAATACTGACTAAAATATCGCACAGTGGGGCTAAGTCAGACCTGATCACTGCTGTGCATTTTCGCACGGCGGGTGATCAGGTCTGAACTGCGCAGCCGGCGCATGCCAGAGATGCGATCAGCATCTCAGCCCTGTGATCGCCTCTGCCTGATTGACAGGCAGAGGCGGTCGCTGGACCGGAGGGGGTGGGTCGGCAGCGTTGGGCCGCCGTTTTTGGGGCACTCAACGCAGGCGTGCCTGGACCATGCGGGGGGAGGGCCACAGCGTGCCATCACACGCGGCCGCTGTGACCAGGGAGATACTCTTCAGGCACAAAAGCATCCTTTTGTACCTGTGCGGGGGGGGGGGGGGGGGGTCAGAGCCAGACATGCAGGGCGGACTAGACCTTTGCTGGGCGTCCCCCCGCATACCTGTGAAAGTGATTGCAGATGTGCTAAATTTAGCACATCTACGATCAAGTCTGAATTACCCCCAGTGTGTACGCCGTAAACAACAGCCGATGCGCGTTCCCAGGGGTCGTCAACGACCCCCTCTGTCAGCCATGCATGCAGGTCAATTTTGTCTATGTTGGCCAAAACTGCATGTGTGGGTAGGCTGCAGCGTGACGTCAACGAACAATATTATTTGGGGTATCGCTCAGTGTGTATGGATTATATCAGGCCCGAGAGGGAAGGGAACACATGGAGCGTATCGCACAGTGTGTACCCACTTTATGACCACTGACAAGTAGGCTGTTACAAACGAGCCAGGAATCAATTTGACAAGCTTAATATGCTCCAAGTATTATAATAAAGTTTGTTTTAAAGGTTTAAATTTATTTTTCCTATGCAAGTATAATAGAGTTATGATGCACCATCAGTGGTAATGGAGAGCACTATATTGTATATGCATTTATCCTACTGTCCTCTGCTGCATTTCCACACCAATGATCAATCTCTTCTACAGCAACTCCTTGACTCCACTGACCTCCATGATGCATCCGTGAACTCCATACACTGCAGATTTATTTGCACAATCGCCCACAAATTGCCCCAATTAATTGCTGAAGTATTGCCTTTATACTCAACTGTACTCCTTCGGGGAAACATGATACCCCAATCAGAAACCTGCAGCTAATTATTTCTGAGGATTTCACAGTCACATAATTAGAAAAAAAAAAAAAATCACAGCTCCATCAAGTGCAAACTTTCATAAATGTGTAATTATGCTGCCCCAGAGGAAAATACAAAGAAAAAAAACATTCCACAATGTAAATGATACAAAAAATAAGATTTTACTTACCAGTAAATCTATTTCTCGTAGTCCGTAGAGGATGCTGGGGACTCCGTAAGGACCATGGAGATAGACGGGCTCTGCAGGAGACATGGGCACTTTAAGAAAGAATTTAGTTCCTGGTGTGCACTGGCTCCTCCCTCTATGCCCCTCCTCCAGACCTCAGCTAGAGAAACTGCGCCCAGAGGAGATGAACAATACAAGGAAAGGATTTTGTTAATCCAAGGGCAAGATTCATACCAGCCACACCAATCACACCGTATAACTTGTGATAACTACCCAGTTAACAGTATGAAAACAACATATAATCAGTGCAAGACCGATGCAACTATAACGTAACCCTTATTGAAGCAATAACTATATACAAGTATTGCAGAAGAAGTCTGCACTTGGGACGGGTGCCCAGCATCCTCTACGGACTACGGGAAATAGATTTACCGGTAAGTAAAATCTTATTTTCTCTAACATCCTAGAGGATGCTGGGGACTCCGTAAGGACCATGGGGATTATACCAAAGCTCCCAAACGGGCGGGAGAGTGCGGATGACTCTGCAGCACTGATTGAGCAAACATGAGGTCCTCCTCAGCCAGGGTATCAAACCTATAGAATTTTGCAAAAATGTTTGACCCCGACCAAGTAGCAGCTCGACACAGCTGTAGAGCCGAGACCCCCCGGGCAGCCGCCCAAGAAGAGCCCACCTTCCTAGTGGAATGGGCCTCAACCGATTTTGGTAACGGCAATCCAGCCGTAAAATGCGCTTGCTGAATCGTGTTACAAATCCAGCGAGCAACAGTTTGCTTTGAAGCAGGGGCACCGATCTTGTTGGATGCATACAGGACAAACAGTGCTTCAGTTTTCCTGACTCTAGCCGTTCTGGCCACGTAAATTTTCAAAGCCCTGACCACATCAAGTAACTCTGAATCCTCCAAGTCACGTGTAGCCACAGGCACCACAATAGGTTGGTTCATATGAAAAGATGAAACTACTTTTGGCAGAAACTGCGAACGGGTCCGCAATTCTGCTCTATCCATATGGAAAACCAGATAGGGGCTTTTATGTGACAAAGCCGCTAATTCTGACACACGTCTAGCCGAAGCCAAGGCTAATAACATGACCACCTTCCACGTGAGATATTTTAACTCCGCCGTTTTAAGTGGTTCAAACCAGTGTGACTTTAGGAAACTTAACACCACGTTAAGATCCCAAGGTGCCACCGGAGGCACAAAAGGAGGCTGAATATGCAGCACTCCTTTTACAAACGTCTGAACTTCTGGTAGAGAAGCCAACTCTTTTTGAAAGAAAATGGATAGGGCCGAAATCTGAACCTTAATGGAGCCTAAGTTTTAGGCCCAAATTCACTCCAGTTTGTAGGAAGTGAAGGAAACGGCCCAGATGGAATTCTTCCGTAGGAGCATTCCTGGACTCACACCAAGAAACATATTTTCGCCATATACGGTGATAATGTTAAGATGTCACGTCCTTCCTAGCCTTTATCAGCGTAGGAATGACCTCATCCGGAATGCCTTTTTCCGCTAGGATCCGGCGTTCAACCGCCATGCCGTCAAACGCAGCCACGGTAAGTCTGGGAACAGACATGGGCCCTGTTGCAACAGGTCCTGCCTTAGAGGAAGAGGCCACGGATTTTCTGTAAGCATTTCCTGCAGATCCGGATACCAGATCCTTCGTGGCCAATCTGGAACAATGAGGATTGTTCTCACTCCTCCTTTTTCTTATTATTCTCAACCCTTGGGTATGAGAGGAAGAGGAGGAAATACATAGACTGACTGGAACACCCACGGTGTCACTAGGGCGTCTACCGCTACTGCCTGAGGGTCTCTTGACCAGGCGCAATAACTCTGCAGCTTTTTGTTGAGGCGGGACGCCATCCTGTCTATCTGTGGCAGTCCCCACCGAACTGCAATCTGTGCGAAGACTTCCTGATGAAGTCTCCACTCTCCAGGACGTATGTCTGGTGAGGAAGTCTGCTTCCCAGTTGTTCACTTCCGGAATGAACACTGTTGACAGTTCTCTTACATTACATGATTCTCCACCCAGCGAAGAATTCTGGTGGCTTTCGCCATCGCCACTCTGCTCCTTGTGCCGCCTTGGCGGTTTATTTGAGCTACTGCGGTGACGTTGTCTGACTGGATCAGAACCGGTTGGTCGCGAAGAAAGGTCTCCGCTTGACGTAGGGCGTTGTATATGGCCCTTAGTTCCAATATGTTGATGTGAAGACAAGTCTCTTGACTTGACCAAAGGCCTTGGAAATTTCTTCCCTGTGTGACTGCTCCCCAGCCTCGGAGGCTCGCGTCCGTGGTCACCAGGATCTAGTCCTGAATGCCGAATCTGCGGCCCTCTAGAAGGTGAGCACTCTGCAGCCACCACAGGAGAGATACCCTGGCCCTGGGGGATAGGGTGATCAACTGATGAATCTGTAGATGTGACCCGGACCACTTGTCCAGTAGGTCCCATTGGAAAGTCCTCGCATGGAACCTGCTGAAGGGAATGTTTTTCCCAGGACTCGAGTGCAGTGATGCACGGACACCTGTCTTGGTTTCAATAGGTCCCTGACTAGAGTCATGAGTTCCTGGGCCTTCTCTATCTGAAGGTAAACCCATTTCTGGTCTGTATCCAGAATCATACCCAAGAAGGGCATACGAGTTATAGGAACCAACTGTGACCTCGGGAAATTGAGAATCCAGCCGTGTTGCTGTGACACCTTCAGCGAAAGTGACACGCTGTTCAACAACTGCTCTTTTGATCTCGCCCTTATTAGGAGATCGTCCAAGTCTGGGACAACTGTGACTCATTGCTTGCGTGGGAGCACCATTATTTCCGCCAATTACCCTGAAATTGGTAATGACAATCCTGTACCGCAATTGTCAGGTACGCCTGATGGGGTGGATAAATGGGAACATAAAGGTATGCAGCCTTTATGTTTCGATACACCATCAAATCCCCCGCTTCCAGGCTGGCGATGATCGCTCTGGGCGATTCCACTTTAAATTTGAACCTTTTCCCGTATAGGTTCAGAGATTTTAATTTTAAAAATAGGTCTGACCGAACCATACAGTTTCGGGACTACAGCCAAGGTTGAGTCATATCGCCTTCCTTGTTGCAGGAGGGGAACCTTGAGCACCACCTGTTGGAGATGCAATGTGTGAATTGTATTTAATATTATCTCCCTTCCTGGGGGAGAAGCCAGTAGGTCCGATAAGGAAAAACCGGCGAGGAGGCACCTTTCGAATTCCAGCTTGTAACCCTGAGAAACAATTTTTTATTTCCCCGGTGAACTCAGATGTGGCTGAAGAGTCGAAGACGTGCTCCCACTGGGGCGGACTCCCTTAGCGGAGCTCCAGCGTCATGCGTTGGATGTAGTAGAGGCCGGGGAGGACTTCTGTTCCTGGGAACTAGCTGTGCCCTGTACCCTTACCTCTGGTAAGAAAAGACGCTCCTCGTACTTTCTTGTTATTCTGCGACCGAAAGGACTGCATTTGATAATGTCATGCTTTCTTAGGCTGTGAGGGAATACAAGGCAAAAGATCAGAATTACCAGCTATAGCTGTGGAGACCAGGTCCGAGAGCCCTTCTCCACACAATTCCTCAGCCTTGTAAGGTAAACCTTCCATATGCCTCTTTTAGTCGGCATCACCTGTCCATTGCATGTTCCACAGGACACATCTAGCGGAAATCGACATAGCGTTGACTCTAGAACCCAGTAGACTAATGTCTCTTTGGGCATGTTTTATATATATATAACGCCGACACCTGATTGGATATGTGAAATAAAGTGCTGAGGTAAATTTATTGCACAAAAGATTAGAGAACAGACAGTGAATCTACACAGGTCTGTCCCTATGTCGCAGAGACCTTCAGAGTCCCACAATGCTCACTATCCAAAATAATAGACACTGATATCGACACGGAGTCTGACTAGGGCCAGGATACGAGGGGAATCTTCCCCTAGGGTGGACAAAGCTTTGTCACGTTTACCCAAAAGGTAGCGCTGACTTAACAGCTATCCTCAGGGATCCTGCAGATAGCTTGCAGTAAAAGTACTTTGAAGTCCATTCACACACATCCTGGTACATTACTCAGACCGGCGATTGTGTCGGCATGGGTTTATAGCGCTGTAGCAGCGTGGACAGATACCTTATCAGCGGAGATTGAAACCCTAGATAAGGATACCATGGTATTGACCCTAGTGTGTACATGTATGTATGTATGTATGTACGTACGTACGTACGTACGTACGTACGTATGTATATATATATATATATACGTATGTATATATATATATATATATATATATATATATATATATATATGTGTGTATGTGTAAAAAATATATATATATATATATATATATATATATATATATATATATATATATATAGCAAAGTTCTAGCCGACACTCTCAGTACAAGATACAACAGGCCCAGGTGCCTGCCCCGATGTGAACACACCACAGTATAGCAGAGGTAACAGGCGGCACTCCAAGGACTTCAAAATGCAGAAAATTAATATCAACGTTTCGATTTTATTCAAATCGTCATCAGGATATACAAAACAGTAAGACAGACAGACATATATAGCTCACCATCACCAAGGACGCCAAACTCACTTCCTCCCGCCCTTCCGCACACCAGGCGCCGGCGGCTAACAATGACGTCACACGCTACAACGTACGTCTGATGCGTGTTGCCGTCATACAGCATCCTGTTGCTAGGTAACGGGAGAAACGCGAGAACATATAATAAGGACTTTTATATACAAAACAAAACAGGGCAATGTGACTACTTGGTCAGTTCTAGCCTTATCCATAAAAGACAACAACAGTAATATGCAGACACGGAAATACCGGAATCATAATACAATAATGATAACATACCAAACTGTTTTTAACACTACATATAACCCCCTAGTAATCTTATAAAAAACTATTTAATCGCAGATTTTCATTAAGACCATAAGGAGAAACTGTGTTGAGGCGATGTATCCATCTAGCCTCTTTCTGGAGAAGGGTTCTATCCCTATCACCTCCACGTATTTTCTTCTCAACATGTTCTATAATTTTGTACCTAAGGGTAGCTAGTCCGTGGTTGTATTCTCTAAAATGACGAGCTACCGGTTGTTCTTGGGACACTACTGTACCCTCCACAGCTTTTCTAATGGAGGATCTATGCATATTCATGCGCTCTTTAAATTGCCTTGTGGTCTTTCCTATATAAAAAAAGACCACAAGGACAACGTATAAAGTAAACCACATGGGTGGTGGTACAGGTGAGTACTTGCCGAATGGCGATACGTTTCCCTGTATGGGGATGAGCAAACGAATCCCCAGTCTCTAAAAAACTACATGTGGTGCAACCAGTGCACTTATAACACCCAGGTTTACGTCTTAAAAAAGTGCCCGACCTAACTGAGACTTTCCTACCGGTAATGTCATTCTTAACCAGCCAGTCCTTTAAATTTCTGTTCCGGGAGAAGCTAGGTAAAACAGACATATTCTGAAAAACTTTCAGGTCAGGGTCAGTAGATAACAACGGCCATAACTTTTTGGTGTGCTTAACCAGATGGTCACTGCGTGAATTAAATCTTTGTACAAATGGAATTTTTTTGGTTAACGACACTGACTTCCGGTTAGCTGAATGCAAAAGTTCAGAACGTGGAATGGCAAGAGCCTTTTCCTTAGCTCTCATCAAATCTGAATATTTATAGCCCCTGGCCAAAAACTGAGTAATCATGTCAATATCTCTTTTAGTGGATTCAATATTGTCGGAAATCCTATGTTCCCTCAAAAATTGAGAGAACGGAAGACCTTTTTTGGTAGATAGTGGATGTTGGCTAGAGAAATGTAATACATTATTTCTATCAGTAGTTTTTCTAAACAAGGCAGTATGTAACTGGCCCTGATCAAGTGTCACTTTAACATCTAGGTAATTAACCTCTAGATTACTGATACAATATGTAAATTTAATGAATTCATTACAACCATTGGCATATATCATTAATTGATGAAATTCTGCTTCCTCACCTAGCCAAATGACCAATAGGTCATCAATATACCTGACAAACAGTAAGATCTTAGAAGCAATATTAGGATCTTGAAAAAAGATGGTCCGTTCAATATCAAACATGTACCCATTGGCAAACGCAGGGGCCACGCAGGACCCCATGGCACAACCCTGGAACTGAAGGTACCACTGCCCATCAAACAGAAAGTAATTCCGTTTCAGTGTTAATTCTAACAACTGAATAAAAATTTTTACATCAGGACCTGTATATACATCACTAGATGACAATAACCTCCTGATCGCTAGCAATCCCCCATCCTGTGGAATGCTGGTATAAAGATTGACAACATCTAATGTACAAAGAAAACATGGAGGCAAAGGTGATGGTAATGAGTCCAACTTGCGTAATAATGTCGTTGTATCTTTCAAATAAGTACCCTGTACCTGTATCACAGGCTGGAGGAAACTATCTAAGTACTTGGATACTTTATAATAAACCGAATCTCGTGCTGCAATAATGGGCCGGCCCGGAGGTCGGACCGGATCCTTGTGAATTTTGGGGAGGGTGTAGAGCACAGGGGCAACAGGACTATCCTGTATCAATGCATTCTTAACCACTGTAGTAATGATGTTCTCATTAACCGCCTGTGACAATACACCCTCCAATTCACGATTAAATACCCCAGTCGGGTCACATGACAATTTACGGTATACATTTACATCACCCAATTGTCTGTAAACTTCAGAGCAATACTTGTCTAGATCCTGAATAACTATTCCGCCCCCCTTATCTGCGCGACGGATAACAATGCTACGATCTTTGCTTAGCTGGTCCAAAGTGTCCCATTCCTCCTTGGACATATTCGAAGCAACAGGGGACTGCGTGTTGATAGAATGTTGCTCCAACCGACGTTGAAAACATTTGAGAGATGCATTAGACGTATAAGGATCAAAGGTAGATCTGGATTTGATTGAAGCAGGCAGATTCTCATCACTAGGTGTAGTGATGTGTGATTGAAAATATTCTTTCAGACGAAGATTTCTATTGAAACGATAAGAATCCAGTTTCCACTGGAAATTATCAAGGTCACATGAAGGGACAAATGAAAGTCCTTTATTCAAAATGTCCAATTCTTTACTTGTCAGCGTTCTAGTAGATAAATTGAAAACTAGGTCTTCTTGGACTTGTTTTGCTTCCCTTTTACGGATCCGGAAGCACTGTTGCCCCCTCCTCGTTTTGCAACGTTTTTGACACCACGCTGAGCGCGTGTACTCATCCCCAAAGGGGGTTTACCTGTGGTAGCATACTCAGATTCACTGTACGTTGAGGCGCCCCCACTAGATGTTTCCGTATCACCTGGAAATTTGCGGAATTTCCTCTGTCTAGAACGAAACAAGTTTTTATTAACAGGAGTGGGGTTATAAGCCCATGTATAGACTCTGTTCTCGGCATAGTCCCGCTGTACAGTAGCCAATTTATCACGCTTAAATTTTACCAAATTTCGTTTATAAGTATCAATTTGTACTGTGAGTTTTTCAATCCAGCCATTAGGTACATCGGAGGTTAATTTGGCCAGATGTAAGTCCTCAAAGGTATTAATCTAAGACTTTACAAGCTGTAGTTCCCTCGCCGACTCCTCGACCACCAACAGGATTAGGTCAAGGCTGCATTTATTGAGAATTGCAGCCCATTTGCGGCAAAAATCGCTGCTAAATTTTCCAATTGTTGGGGAATTCCTGATGCGGAACCCCCTAGGAATATGACCGCTCCGGTGGTAGTCTGACAATGTGATGCCGTGCAAGAGAAAATCAACCTCCTTTTTCAAACGTAATAATTGAGTGAACAATTGTTCATTACTTTCATCACCTCCAGTGACAAGTAAATTCTCCTTAAATCTAATGGATTCCGCGTCCGCATCCGAGAAACTCCAAGTTTCTCTAACAGGTAAAATAATGTCTCTGATACCAATCGAATCAGCCATCTCAAACTGTAATGGATAATCACTGAAGAGTACCACAGTAATGACAATCTCCACTGTATAATAAAACAAAGTCACTGAGTCCGATGAGTCATATATAAAAAAGATAAACAATAGGTGCCATGCCCAAGGTACAATACAGCAATGCTCCTAGCTGGAAGCCAGTGTAAATGTCCTTAATAATATAGCAAAGTTCTAGCCGGCACTCACAGTACAAGATACAACAGGCCCAGGTGCCTGCCCCGATGTGAACACACCACAGTATAGCAGAGGTAACAGGCGGCACTCCAAGGACTTCAAAATGCAGAAAATTAATATCAACGTTTCGATTTTATTCAAATCGTCATCAGGATATACAAAACAGTAAGACAGACAGACATATATAGCTCACCATCACCAAGGACGCCAAACTCACTTCCTCCCGCCCTTCCGCACACCAGGCGCCGGCGGCTAACAATGACGTCACACGCTACAACGTACGTCTGATGCGTGTTGCCGTCATACAGCATCCTGTTGCTAGGTAACGGGAGAAACGCGAGAACATATAATAAGGACTTTTATATACAAAACAGGGATACATCGCCTCAACACAGTTTCTCCTTATGGTCTTAATGAAAATCTGGGATTAAATAGTTTTTTATAAGATTACTAGGGGGTTATATGTAGTGTTAAAAACAGTTTAGTATGTTATCATTATTGTATTATGATTCCGGTATTTCCGTGTCTGCATATTACTGTTGTTGTCTTTTATGGATAAGGCTAGAACTGACCAAGTAGTCACATTGCCCTGTTTTGTTTTGTATATAAAAGTTGCTTTTGCACGTTGGAAATTGACAAGATGGCTACAGCTGCACAGGAAAGTGGGGACCTTACTTCATTCCTGCTCCACTGCGACACATACGATACACTGAGCTTCTCTGACATTGAAGCAGAAAGAATACTACACAAAGAGCCAGCATTTACAGAGTCGGTCACAGCCTCGGGGGATGATATCCAGCGAGAATTGTTCCGCTTAAAAAAACGTAAACTGGACTACCTGTATCATAGCCGGACGCTATCTGACTATTACAGAGCGAAACAGCTACCGAGGGGCTTTAGAGTCCATAATATCCCCACCATCGGACGATACAGCATGGAGTTCTGTAAGAAATGGATTGCGGTCCTAAACAAATGCTCTATGGACTTGGTACTCCTCGTAATTGAGGAATCTACCAAGGAATTGGAGCGAACAAGAGAGAACATAGGCAAATTTGAGCTTGAGCATGCCACAATTCTATCCATGGAACAGTCTAAAACCTGGATGATCAAACTCAATGAACAAGTGGACCAGTACAAAAACAATCTCTTGAAATTCAAGAAAGAGAAATTGAGAAAAGTGCAGATGGATTATACGCAACACCGGGTTTACACCTGGTTGGGTAACACCAAAACAGAGAACATCAGGAGGAGGCCCACCCGCAATCCGAGATTCCGAAGTGGTGGCAGGCAAGGCTACACCTCAGCCAGTGACTCTGAGGAAGTCAATACATCATCAGCCATATCCTCAAACGAGAGGACCCCTTTAGGGGTAAAGACCCGAGCAAAGGTGGCAGCTCGGGGAGGAAAAGGAGGCAAACGCGACGGGGAGGACAAAGCCAAAGACAAAACTACCAAGGGGAAGACACGTTAATTTTTAACTTGTCCACAACCCCCCTCACACCTGCTGAGGTGAGTGTTCTTAACAAAGGGTTGTCATATGTCCCCACAAATTTTGGTAGTGATTTTGGGTGGTCTGTGGAGACATTTAAATTACATCGTACCCTTAAGATCAAGGAACATTTTAGTAAAACCCCCCCCAGCAAAGACAAAGTAATACTACCACCAAGAATTCAGGGTTTGGGGCCTAAGTCGCGATTTGATCCAGTCTCACATAATTCATCGATAAAAACTTTCCATAGGATGCTGGAGACAGCAGGTAAAAACATACCCCGGCATAAACATCATAACTTACTGAAGGAGGAACGTGCTGCTCTGAAAGATCTAAATAACCGCAAAGACATTGTCATCCGTAATGCGGACGAGGGTGGGGCCGTAGTAGTACAGGACATTTTAGAGTACAAGACAGAATGTCTTCGATTGTTGAGTGATCAAGACACCTATTGCAGATTGAGTTCTGATCCTTCACAGGATTACAGAACACAATTGGGGAGCCTGTTACAGGAAGCACAGGATGAGGGGTTGATAACAGCTGACATCGGCAGGAAGCTGTGTCCAGAATATCCAGTAACACCTATATTCTACACAATCCCCAAGATACACAAGAACGCACAGAGGCCTCCGGGAAGACCTATTATATCTGCCCGGGGGTCTCTGTGCGAGCCAGCTGCAGTGTACTTGGACACTTACCTACAACCCTGCATCCAGAATACGGTCTCCCACCTAAAAGACTCTAGCATGCTGCTCAGGAAGTTCCTGTCTATCAAGGAGGTACCAACAGATGTCGTATTAGCTACCCTAGATGTCACAAGCCTCTACACGTGCATACCCCATGCACAGGGTCTACAGGCTGTAAGACAGCTGATAACAGGGAACAGACACTATGAAGGACCTGATGTAGATTTTTTCATTTTGTTGTTGGAATTCACCCTCACCCACAATTTCTTTATCTTTGACGGGATTTATTACAGGCAGCTAACGGGGTGTGCCATGGGGTCTTCGGTGGCACCCTCGTTCGCTAATTCCTACATGTGGGTAGTAGAGAGAGAGCTTTTTTTTGCAGAGAAAGCGGTGGCGGATTGCTTGTTCGTCTATTATAGGTATATAGATGACCTATTGCTGTTTTGGAGAGGCACAGAGCTGGCATTAAGGGAGCTGGTGGCGACACATAATGCCACAACCAGCCCCATTAAGTTTACCGCAACAAGCAGCAAGACAGAGATCTGCTTCTTGGATATTCACATTAAAATCCAAGATAAGCAGATCATTACGAGTCTGTATAAAAAAAACCGACAGACAGGAACACCATGTTAAGGCATGATAGTTTCCACCCCCCAGCCACCATCAAGGGGCTCCCCTACTCCCAGTTTCTACGAGTCTGTAGGGTGAATAGTGACAAACAACAGAGGATATCCCAATTGGATGAAATGGAGCAAAGATTTCTCCAAAGGGGATACCCCAGAAAATTATTGCGGGCAGCCAAGGTGAAGGCCTTGGGTAAAAAGAGAGAAGAGCTATTGCAACCAGCTGAGGCCAAGGATATGACCAAGGTCATTCCATGGGTGAATGAATTCTCTACCAGGAGTGCGACCACTAAAAAGCAGGTACAGAAGTTGTGGCCTATTGTCACATCTGACCCAGATTTACGAATCTTTAAAGATAAGAGACTGATGCCTAGCCATAAAAGAGGCAAAAGCATCAGGGACATAGTGGTAAAGACGGACATGTCCAAATTTAAAGCACCCCCAGTAAAGAATTTCTTAACACGCAAGAATGGCTGCTACAAGTGCACAGGTTGTACCACGTGCTCTCACATGTCACCTGGAGATAATATTGTCCATCCATATACGGGGAAGAAATTCCCCATTAGATGGCCACTGACATGTAGCACTAAATTCGTGGTATATGCCATTATGTGCCCATGTGGGCGCTATTACATCGGCAAGACGGAGTGCCAGTTTAAGATCAGAATGGCACAGCACAGGCAGGCAATACGCAACGCCCTAGCGACTGGTAGCGCAGATCAACCTGTGGCCAGACATTTTTTGGACAACAGACATGGTATGGCCACTTTTAAACACAGGATCATTGATCACGTGCCTATACAGCCCAGAGGTGGCAACCGAGGACAACAGTTACTGCAACTAGAGTCCAGGTGGATCCACAAGTTAAACACCCTGAAACCGGGCGGTTTGAATGACAGTCTGGGCCTGATTAATTTTTTGTGAGGTCAGCAATAAAAATTAATTTTTTGTGAGGTCAGCAATAAATATAAATTTAAACGCAACTAAAACAACTGCCAGTAATTGACGTACATAAAAGGTCACTATAAGCAGAGATCAGGAATGATAATATGAGAAAAGTCTCCAGTTAAATAGAACAACCTATCAGCAGCCAAAAGATATAAACATCAGCATATTTTGTTTAAAGGACCATAAATTACTGTGCACAAATAGATAATTTTGGAGTGAATCACCTATCCTGACACCAGCCGAGTAATAATTATCCGGTTGATGTATAGGTCTTAATTTAGTAAATACTTATGCACTAAAAGTATCACAAGAGATAATGTGAACACATTGAATGGTTTTATGATGATTGTAAAAATGTCGTTTTTAATTATATGTATTCATGACACGATAGCGGAGCGGTTAAAAGATAGCTGCTACTGTTTTTTAATCACATATATGTTGCACGAGTTGATTTTAAGCACTAGGGATCAAGTGTTCACTTTTTCTTCTTCCCCCCAGCGTCGCCATGGTCACGCGGCCCACAAGGAGACGTCACTTCCGGTACGAAAGAAGCATTCAGAGCCGCGGACAGGAAGTGCGGCTGGAGTGTCCACGGCGGTCGCTGGCGGGGAGATCAGAAAGAGGAGGGGGGTAAGTGTGTATTTATTGCTCACTATTGTCACTGTTTGTTTGTCCTGAAGACGGGGAGGTGGTCCCCGAAACGTTGACCGCACGAATACAACTTTTTTTCACTGTTTACAAAAGTCTCCGAGTGCCGCCTTTTGATTTCTATTGCTGGTACATGTTAGGGAAAGCATCCCTGGGGAAGGCACCGGAGCGAGATACACCCTGAGGGGGAGGACCGGAGTGCCGGAGCACATTTGCAATATATATATATATATATATATATATATATATATATATATATATATATATACACATACATACATACATACATACACACACACACACACACACACACATACATACATGCATACATGTACACACTAGGGTCAATACCATGGTATCCTTATCTAGGGTTTCAATCTCCGCTGATAAGGTATCTGTCCACGCTGCTACAGCGCTATAAACCCATGCCGACACAATCGCCGGTCTGAGTAATGTACCAGGATGTGTGTGAATGGACTTCAAAGTACTTTTACTGCAAGCTATCTGCAGGATCCCTGAGGATAGCTGTTAAGTCAGCGCTACCTTTTGGGTAAACGTGACAAAGCTTTGTCCACCCTAGGGGAAGATTCCCCTCGTATCCTGGCCCTAGTCAGACTGTGTCGATATCAGTGTCTATTATTTTGGATAGTGAGCATTGTGAGACTCTGAAGGTCTCTGCGACATAGGGACAGACCTGTGTAGATTCACTGTCTGTTCTCTAATCTTTTGTGCAATAAATTTACCTCAGCACTTTATTTCACATATCCAATCAGGTGTCGGCGTTGTCAACGGAGACACCACTCACACACACATTTGCTCCATCTCCTCCTTAGGAGAGCCTTTTACCTCAGACATGTCGACATACACGTACCGACACACCACACACTCAGGGAATGCTCATCTGAAGATAATTCCTCCACAAGGCCCTTTGGAGAGACAGAGAGAGAGTATGCCAGCACACACCCCAGCGCTATATGACCCAGGAAAAAACTCAGCAATTTAATGTTTACCCAGTAGCGCTGTTATTATCTGCGCCGAATTATGTGCCCCCCCTCTTCTTTAAAACCCTCTCTTCTACTGTGGTATAAGCAGGGGAGAGTCCGGGGAGCTTCCTCTCAGCGGTGCTTTGGAGAAAAACATGGCGCTGGTGAGTGCCGAGGGAGAAGCCCCGCCCCCTCGTCGGCGGGCTTCTGTCCCGCTAAAAGTGTAAAATTGGCGGGGGCTCATGCATATATACAGTGTCCAGCTGTATATATGCTCCTTTTGCCAAATAAGAGGTTTATATTGCTGCCCAGGGCGCCCCCCCCCCCCCCTGCGCCCTGCACCCTTACAGTGACCGGAGTATGTGAGGTGTGTGGGAGCAATGGCGCACAGCTGCAGTGCTGTGCGTTACCTCAGTGAAGATCATGAAGTCTTCTGCCACCTCTGAAGTCTTCTTTTCTTCTCATACTCACCCGGCTTCTATCTTCCGGCTCTGCGAGGGGGGCGGCGGTGCGGCTCCGGGACGGACGGCGAGGGTGAGATCCTGCGTACCAATCCCTCTGGAGCTAATGGTGTCCAGCAGCCTAAGAAGAAGGACCTAGCTTCAGAGAGCTTCTCTCCCCTCAGTCCCACGATGCAGGGAGTCTGTTGCCAGCAGAGCTCCCTGAAAATAAAAAAACCTAACAAAATACTTTCTATCAGTAAACTCAGGAGAGCTCACTGAAAAGCACACAGTATCAAACTGAGGTCTGGAGGAGGGGCATAGAGGGAGGAGCCAGTGCACACCAGGAACTAAATTCTTTCCTAAAGTGCCCATGTCTCCTTTGGAGCCCGTCTATCCCCATGGTCCTTAAGGAGTCTCCAGCATCCTCTAGGACGTTAGAGAAAATAAATAAAGTAATAAGTTACTGTGACAATTTAATCTACCAAGAAGTTGAAAAGTGGAAAATAGAAAATTAATTACAGATATTATATTTAGGCTGATGATTTGTCATCACTTCATGGGGGGGGGGATGAGGCACAGCATAACCACAATTACGGGAAGGAACCGCTTCTTAAGTTCATGGGAAAACAGTCTCCCCCCCCCCCCCCCCCCCCATTAGCAATAGACTTTAAAATAAGATTTTACTCACCGGTAAATCTATTTCTCGTGGTCCGTAGTGGATGCTGGGAACTCCGTAAGGACCATGGGGAATAGCGGCTCCGCAGGAGACTGGGCACAACTAAAGAAAGCTTTAGGACTACCTGGTGTGCACTGGCTCCTCCCTCTATGACCCTCCTCCAGACCTCAGTTAGGATACTGTGCCCGGAAGAGCTGACACAATAAGGAAAGGATTTGGAATACCGGTTAAGACTCATACCAGCCACACCAATCACACCGTATAACTCGTGATATTATACCCAGTTAACAGTATGAAATATATCTGAGCCTCACTAACAGATGGCTCATAACAATAACCCTTTAGTTAGGCAATAACTATATACAAGTATTGCAGACAATCCGCACTTGGGACGGGCGCCCAGCATCCACTACGGACCACGAGAAATAGATTTACCGGTGAGTAAAATCTTATTTTCTCTGACGTCCTAGTGGATGCTGGGAACTCTGTAAGGACCATGGGGATTATACCAAAGCTCCCAAACGGGCGGGAGAGTGCGGATGACTCTGCAGCACCGAATGAGCAAACTCAAGGTCCTCCTCAGCCAGGGTATCAAACTTGTATACTTTTGCAAAAATGTTTGAACCCGACCAAGTAACAGCTCGGCAAAGTTGTAAAGCCGAGACCCCTCGGGCAGCCGCCCAAGAAGAGCCCACTTTCCTCGTGGAATGGGCTTTTACAGATTTAGGGTGCGGCAGTCCAGCCGCAGAATGTGCAAGTTGAATCGTGCTACAGATCCAGCGAGCAATAATCTGCTTAGAAGCAGGAGCACCCAGCTTGTTGGGTGCATACAGGATAAATAGCGAGTCAGTTTTCCTGACTCCAGCCGTCCTGGAAACATATTTTCCGGGCCCCGACTACGTCCAGTAACTTGGAGTCCTCCAAGTCCCACGTAGCCGCAGGCACCAGAATAGGTTGGTTCACATGAAAAGCTGATACCACCTTAGGAAGGAGTTGGGAACGAGTCCTCAATTCCGCCCTATCCATATGAAAATCAGATAAGGGCTTTTGCATGACAAAACCGCCAATTCTGATACACGCCTGGCCGACGCCAAGGCAAACAGCATGACCACTTTCCACGTGAGGTATTTTAGCTCTACGGATTTAAGTGGCTCAACCCAATGCGACTTCAGGAAATCCAACACCACGTTGAGATCCCACGGTGCCACTAGAGGCACAAACGGGGGCTGAATATGCAGCACTCCCTTAACAAAAGTCTGAACTTCAGGCAGTGAAGCCAGTTCGTTTTGGAAGAAAATGTACAGAGCCGAAATCTGGACCTTAACGTAACCCAATTTTAGGCCCGTAGTCACTCCTGACTGTAGGAAGTGCAGAAATCGACCCAGTTGAAATTCCTTCACACCAAGCAACATATTTTTGCCATATGCGGTGATAATATTTTGCGATCACATCTTTCCTAGCCTTAATCAGCGTAGGAATGACTTCCTCCGGAATGCCTTTTTCCTTTAGGATCCGGTGTTCAACCGCCATGCCGTCAAACACAGCCGTGGTAAGTCTTGGAACAGGCAGGGCCCCTGCTGCAGCAGGTCCTGTCTGAGCGGCAGAGGCCATGGGTACTCTGAGATCATTTCTTGAAGTTCTGGGTACCAAGCTCTTCTTGGCCAATCCGGAACCACGAGTATAGTTCTTACTCCTCTCCTTCTTAGTATTCTCAATACCTTGGGTATGAGAGGCAAAGGAAGGAACACATACACCGACTGGTACACCCACGGTGTTACCAGAGCGTCCACAGCTATCGCCTGAGGGTCCCTTGACCTGGCGCAATATCTTTTTAGCTTTTTGTTGAGGCGGGACGCCATCATGTCCACCTGTGGCCTTTCCCAATGGTGTACAATCATTTTGAAGACTTCTGGATAAAGTCCCCACTCTCCCGGGTGGAGGTCGTGCCTGCTGAGAAAGTCTGCTTCCCAGTTGTCCACTCCGGGAATGAACACTGCTGACAGTGCTAACACATGATTTTCCGCCCATCGGAAAATCCTTGTGGCTTCTGCCATCACCATCCTGCTTCTTGTGCCGCCCTGCTGGTTTACATGGGCGACCGCCGTGATGTTGACTGACTGGATCAGCACCGGCTGGTGTTGAAGCAGGGGTCTAGCCTGACTTAGGGCAATGTGAATGGCCCTTAGTCCCAGAATATTTATGCGTAGGGAAGTCTCCTGACTTGACCATAGTCCTTGGAAGTTTCTTCCCTGTGTGACTGCCCCCCAGCCTCGAAGGCTGGCATCTGTGGTCACCAGGACCCAGTCCTGTATGCCGAATCTGCGGCCCTCTAGAAGATGAGCACTCTGCAGCCACCACAACAGCGACACCCTGGCCCTTGGAGACAGGGTTATCAGCCGATGCATCTGAAGATGCGACCCGGACCACTTGTCCAACAGATCCCACTGGAAGATCCTTGCATGGAACCTACCGAATGGAATTTCTTCGTAAGAAGCTACCATCTTTCCCAGGACTCGCGTGCATTGATGCACAGACACCTGTATTTGTATTAGGAGGTCTCTGACTAGAGATGACAACTCCTTGGCCTTCTCCTCCGGGAGAAACCCTTTTTCCTGTTCTGTGTCCAGAACCATACCCAGGAACAGTAGACGCGTCGTAGGAACCAGCTGCGACTTTGGACTATTCAGAATCCAGCCGTGCTGTTGTAGCACTTCCCGAGATAGTGCTACTCCGACGAACAACTGCTCCCTGGACCTCGCCTTTATAAGGAGATCGTCCAAGTACGGGATAATTATAACTCCCTTTTTTCGAAGGAGTAACATCATTTCGGCCATTACCTTGGTAAATACCCTCGGTGCCGGGGACAGACCAACGGCAACGTCTGGAATTGGTAATGACAGTCCTGTACCACAATTTTGAGGTACTCCTGGTGAGGAGGGTAAATGGGGACATGCAGGTAAGCATCCTTGATGTCCAGTGATACCATGTAATCCCCTTCGTCCAGGCTTGCAATAACCGCCCTGAGCGATTCCGTTTTGAACTTGAACCTTCGTATATAAGTGTTCAAGGATTTCAATTTTAGAATGGGTCTCAGCGAACCGTCTGGTTTCGGTACCACAAACATTGTGGAATAGTAACCCCGGCCTTGTTGAAGGAGGGGTACCGTGATTATCACCTGCTGGAAGTACAGCTTGTGAATTGCCGCCAGTACTACCTCTCCTCGAGGGCAGCAGGCAAGGCTGATTTGAGGTAACGGTGAGGGGGAGTCGCCCCGAAACTCCAGCTTGTATCCCTGTGATACTACTTGCAGAACCCAGGGATCCACCTGTGAGCGAGCCCACTGGTCGCTGAAGTTCCCGAGACGCGCCCCCACCGCACCTGGCTCCATCTGTGGAGCCCCAGCGTCATGCGGTGGACTCAGAGGAAGCGTGGAAAGATTTTTGATCCTGGGAACTGGCTGTCTGGTGCAGCTTTTTCCCTCTTCCCTTGTCTCTGTGCAGAAAGGAAGCGCCTTTAACCCGCTTGCTTTTCTGAAGCCGAAAGGACTGTACCTTATAATACGGTGCTCTCTTAGGCTGTGAGGAAACTTGAGGTAAATTTTTTCCTTCCCAGCTGTTGCTGTGGATACGAGGTCCCAGAGACCATCCCCAAACAATTCCTCACCCTTATAAGGCAGAATCTTCATGTGCCTTCTAAAGTCAGCATCGCCTGTCCACTGCCGGGTGCCTAATACCCTCCTGGCAGAATGGACATTGCATTAATTCTGGATGCCAGCCGGCAAATATCCCTCTGTGCATCCCTCATATATAAGACGACATCTTTAATATGCTCTATGGTTAGCAAATAGTATCCCTGTCCTGACAGGGTAATAGAGCACGCTGCAGCAGCACTATCCATGCTGAAGCAATTGCAGGTCTCAGTATAGTACCTGAGTGTGTATATACAGACTTCAGGACAGCCTCCTGCTTTTTATCAGCAGGCTCCTTCAAAGTGGCCGTATTCTAAGACGGCAGTGCCACCTTTTTTGACAAACGTGTGAGCGCCTTATCCACCCTAGGGGATATCTCCCAACGTGACCTATCCTCTGGCGGGAAAGGGTACGCCATCAGTAACTTTTTAGAAATTACCAGTTTCTTATCGGGGGAACCCACGCTTCTTCACACACTTCATTCACTCATCTGATGGGGGAACAAAACACTGTCTGCTTTTTCTACCCAAACATAAAACCCCTTTTTTTTTGTGGTACCTGGGTTAATGTCAGAAATGTGTAACACATTTTTCATTGCCGAGATCATGCAACGGATGTTCCTAGTGGATTGTGTATATGTCTCAACCTCGTCGACACTGGAGTCAGTCTCCGTGTCGACATATGTGTCTGCCATCTGAGGTAGCGGGCGTTTTTGAGCCCCTGATGGCCTTTGAGACGCCTGGGCAGGCGCGGGCTGAGAAGCCGGCTGTCCCACAGCTGTTACGTCATCCAGCCTTTTATGTAATGAGTTGACACTGTCGGTTAATACCTCCAACCTATCCATCCACTCTGGTGTCGGCCCCACAGGGGGCGACATCACATTTATCGGCATCTGCTCCGCCTCCACATAAGCCTCCTCATCAACCATGTCGACACAGCCGTACCAACACACCGCACACACACACAGGGAATGCTCTGACTGAGGACAGGACCCCACAAAGTCCTTTGGGGAGACAGAGAGAGAGTATGCCAGCACACACCAGAGCGCTATATAATGCAGGGATTCACACTACCCACAGTGATTTTTCCCTTATAGCTGCTATAATACACAGATTTGCGCCTAAATTTAGTGCCCCCCCCTCTCTTTTTAACCCTTTGAGCTTGAAAACTACAGGGGATAGCCTGGGGAGCTGTCTTCCAGCTGCACTGTGAAGAGAAAATGGCGCCAGTGTGCTGAGGGAGATAGTCCCGACCCTTTTTCGGCGGACTTTCTCCCGCTTTTTTATGGATCCTGGTAGGGGTATTTTTCACATATATAGCCTCTGGGACTATATATTGTGATTATTTTGCCAGCCAAGGTGTTAATATTGCTGCTCAGGGCGCGCCCTGCACCCATCAGTGACCGGAGTGTGAGGTGTGCATGAGGAGCAATGGCGCACAGCTGCAGTGCTGTGCGCTACCTTGTTGAAGACCGAAGTCTTCTGCTGCCGATTTTCAGGACCATCTTCATGCTTCTGGCTCTGTAAGGGGGTTGGCGGCGCGGCTCCGGGACCGGACGATCGAGGTCGGGCCCTGTGTTCGATCCCTCTGGAGCTAATGGTGTCCAGTAGCCTAAGAAGCCCAAGCTAGCTGCAAGCAGGTAGGTTCGCTTCTTCTCCCCTTAGTCCCTCGTAGCAGTGAGTCTGTTGCCAGCAGATCTCACTGAAAATAAAAAACCTAAAATATACTTTCTTTTCTAGGAGCTCAGGAGAGCCCCTAGTGTGCATCCAGCTCAGCCGGGCACAAGATTCTAACTGAGGTCTGGAGGAGGGTCATAGAGGGAGGAGCCAGTGCACACAGGTAGTCCTAAAGCTTTCTTTAGTTGTGCCCAGTTTGCTGCGGAGCCGCTATTCCCCATGGTCCTTACGGAGTTCCCAGCATCCACTAGGACGTCAGAGAAATATATTTATACATATCAACCAAGTCACCTCTAAAGGTGTGTGCACACTATGCGATGTGCTCAGTGAGCGACATCACCTAGTGTGTCCCACTCCCTGGCATACACACTGTGCGATATCGCACAGTGACGCCATGCCGCGGCCAGCCGGATGAAGCAGCTTTGGATGAGGAGTCCAAATTGAGCTGCATGTACAACAGAGACCGAGGGTCGTTACCGACCCGCTGGGCCACGCATCGCTCATCATATACAGCGTACACACTAGTCGATATACTACATGACATTGCTGAGGGAGGGTGAAAATGAGCAACGACTTTTACTTTATAGGCTAGTGTGAACGGGCCTTAAGGCATCACCCCCCCTCCACCTTAAAGTAAATAAGCCTCGTTTTTCTACAGTTAAGGTGCTGAAGTAGAGTGTCTAAGGTCAAATCATAGCTGCTGAGTAGGTAGCCCAACCTCAAACACTGATAAGCTCACAGCGTTATGAGATGACCTAACATAAAATAATCTGTGGTTGTCAAAATAATAATGTATTAAAAACACACAGGTGCAGTAAGAGAAGATGAGGAGAAAGACTCGCTGCCCCAGTCCGTTATGAATGAATATAATAGCCCTAATTGTGTGCCGTGGGGTACCTGCAGGGATGCAGCAGGATGGTGCTCCAGGACCAAATCAAATTATTCATGGTCCTTGTGATAGATAAACCCAGTGCTGGTGGCTGCCAATCATAAAATTGGTGGACAAAACAAAAACCTGCAACCCTGTCCACCACTACATAACTGAACCTAAGGATGACATACAAGCACAATTTAATAATATTTTGCAGAATTTCTTAAGAAGCAGCTTTTGGTCTAGGGGTGCCATGAAAATGCTGATACTCTAGGGCACCATGATTAAAAAATGTTTATCAACCATTGTTTCCTGATCCACGTGGTAATGATGGCTGCAGCACTGAAAGCACCATTTTTAAAGGGACAAATGAGCAATAAGTGCCAATTTTAAATATGTGATCAGTGCTAGGCGCCATTTTTGAACTGTATTACCGGTGCTAGGAGGTTTAAATGTGTAATTTTATAGGTGTTGTATGAGTTGCAGTCCCAAACCCCTCCAGTGACCGCGGCAATGCTGCTAGGTAACCCCTTGTGCAGGGAAGGAAGCACCTGTTGTAAAGGAGCTGCTGCAGCCATGACATACTCCCGAGCTGCAGGCTATGAGAAGGAGCAGACTGAGGTATGGGGGAAGCTGGCGAAGAGTGGCCACATGCTGGGGGACTGGGAGAGCACGTTTTGGCCGGTACAATACCATTTCTTTTATGGTCTGTACCGGTTTTCAGCGTCTCCCATTTCTATTGGAGTCTATGGGAGCACTGCTTAGCCACGCCCCCTTTACCCATGACCACACTCTTTCCCTTATTTATACCAGTTTTTGGCTCGGGAGTGTTGGAGGGTATGGGAGAGCCAACTCCCTGTACCTCCGCGCTGACGGCGGGACTGTGTGAGGAGTCTCAACCCCGGATCACCAACGGAGGCTGTGGCTATGCAATGGGGCTGCAGGGCTATGAGTGCTGTACATAAGGGACCGGGATAGCCGCATCCCTTGCGGGCTAGTTAACCCCTGATGTACTACACCAGGGGGAATGTGCAAAGTGCCACCTGCTGGAGGACCAGGAAAGTCGGCTCCCAGAACAGCAATACTGTGTTATGGCACCCCAGCACTAGGATTGGCAAGGCTAAGTGGCCAATTGCCAGGGCGAGTCAACTCCCTGTACCCCCGTCCAGTTCTGACGGCGTCTAGTAATGTGTTTAACCCCAGTGCATTGCACATGGGAAGAGCCCCTGCAATCTCAGATTGCAGGGGTAGGGGAGCCCAGCACTGAGCACTGGGTACAGTACATAGAAAATGAGAACAAATGTATAAAATGTGTTTAAAAATAAGATTTTACTCACCGGTAAATCTATTTCTCGTAGTCCGTAGTGGATGCTGGGGACTCCGTAAGGACCATGGGGAATAGACGACTCCGCAGGAGACTGGGCACATCTAAAGAAAGCTTTAGGACTATCTGGTGTGCACTGGCTCCTCCCCCTATGACCCTCCTCCAAGCCTCAGTTAGGACACTGTGCCCGGAAGAGCTGACACAATAAGGAAGGATTTTGAATCCCGGGTAAGACTCACACCAGCCACACCAATCACACCATAT
Source organism: Pseudophryne corroboree (assembly GCF_028390025.1). NCBI lineage: Eukaryota > Metazoa > Chordata > Amphibia > Anura > Myobatrachidae > Pseudophryne > Pseudophryne corroboree. Next base: position 716,083,434 of record NC_086447.1, read on the forward strand.
AACTCGTGATAGGAACCCCGGTTAACAGTATGATAACAATAGATGGTTCGCAATAACAACCCGATTTGTGTAACAATAACTATTTACAAGTATTGCAGACAATCCGCACTAGGGATGGGCGCCCAGCATCCACTACGGACTACGAGAAATAGATTTACCGGCGAGTAAAATCTTATTTTCTCTGACGTCCTAAGTGGATGCTGGGACTCCGTAAGGACCATGGGGATTATACCAAAGCTCCCAAACGGGTGGGAGAGTGCGGATGACTCTGCAGCACCGAATGAGAGAACTCAAGGTCCTTCTCAGCCAGGGTATCAAATTTGTAGAATTTTGCAACGTGTTTGCCCCTGACCAAGTAGCAGCTCGGCCAAGTTGTAAAGTCGAGACCCCTCGGGCAGCCGCCCAAGATGAGCCCCCTTCCATGTGGAATGGGCTTTTACAGATTTAGGCTGCGGTAGTCCCACCGCAGAATGCGCAAGCTGAATAGTGCTACAAATCCAGCGCGCTATAGTCTGCTTAGAAGCAGGAGCACCCAGCATGTTGGGTGCATCTAGGATAAACAGCGAGTCAGTTTTCCGGACTCCAGCCGTCCTGGAAATATAATTTTTCAGGGCCCTGACTACGTCCAGTAACTTGGAATCCTCCAGGTCCCTAGTAGCCGCAGGCACCACAATAGGTTGGTACAAGTGAAAACCTGATACCACCTTCGGGAGAAAGTGAGGACGAGTCCTCAACTCTGCCCTATCCATATGGAAAGTCAGGTAAGGGCTTTTTTATGACAAAGCCGCCAATTCTGACACATGCCTGGCCGAAGCCAGAGCCAACACATGACCACTTTTCATGTGAGATATTTCAAATCCACGGTTTTAAGTGGCTCAAACCAATGCGATTCCAGGAACTTCAAAACCACATTGAGATCCCAAGGTGCCACTGGGGCACAAAAAAGGGGCTGAATATGCAGCACTCCCTTACAACGTCTGCACTTCAGGCTGACATCCTTCCTGGCTTTGATCAGGATAAGAATGACTTCCTCCGGAATGCCTTTTTCACTCAGGATCCGGTGTTCAACCGCCATGCCGTCAATGCAGCCGCGGTAAGTCTTTGAACAGACAGGGCCCCTGCTGCAGCAGATCCTGTCTGAGTGGCAGAGGCCATGGGTCCTCTGAGATCAACTCCTGAAGTTCCAGGTACCAAGCCCTTCTTGGCCAATCCGGAACCATGAGTATAGATCTTACTCCTCTTTTCCGTATTATCCTCAGTACCTTGGGTATGAGAGGGAGAGGAGGAAACACATAAACCGACTGGTACACCCGCGGTGTCACTAGAGCGTCCACAGCGATCGCCTGAGGTTCCCTTGACCTGGCGCAATATCTTTTTTATTGAGGCGGGACGCCATCATGTCCACCTGTGGTCTTTCCCAACGGTTTACCAGCATTTGGAAGACTTCTGGATGAAGTCCCTATTCTCCCGGGTGGAGTCTGCTGCGGAAGTCCCTTCCCAGTTGTCCACTCCCGGAATGAACACTGCTGTCAGTGCTACCACATGATTTTCCGCCCAATGGGGAATCCTTGTGGCTTCTGCCATCGCCCTCCTGCTTCTTGTGCCGCCCTGCCTGTTTACATGGGCCTTGTTTTGCTTAGGGCCTTGTAAATGGCTCTTATCTCCAGAAAATTTATGTTAAGTGAAAACTCCTGTTTTGGACCATAGTCCTTGGGATTTTATTCCCTGTGTGACTGCACCCCAGCCCCGAAGGCTGGCATCCGTGGTCCCCAGGACCCAGTCCTGTATTCCGAATCTGCGGCCCTCTAGTAGATGAACCCTCTGCAGCCACCACCGCAGCGACACCCTGGTTCTTGCCGACTGGGTTATCCGCTGCTGTATCTGTAGATGGGACCCGGACCATTTGTCCAACAGGTCCCACTGGAACGTCCTTGCGTGGAACCTTCCGAATGGGATTGCTTCGTACGAAGCTACCATTTTTCCCAGGACTCGTGTGCATTGATGTACCGACACCTGTCCTGGTTTTAGGATGTCTCTGACTAGAGATGACAACTCCTCGGCTTTTTCCACTGGAAGAAACACTCTTTTCTGGTCTGTTTCCAGAATCATTCCCAGGAACAGAAGAGGTGTCGTCGGGTCCAGCTGTGACTTTGGAATTGAGAATCCAGTCCTGCTGTTGCAGCACTTCCCGAGAAAGTGCTACCCCCTTACCAACTGTTCCTTGGACCTCGCCTTTATCAGGAGATCGTCCAAGTACGGGATATTTAAAACTCCCTTCTTGCGAAGGAGTATCGTCATTTCGGTCATTACCCATGGTAAAGACCCTCGGTGCCGTGGATAATCCAAACGGCAGCGTCTGGAACTGATAGTGACAGTCCGGTACCACAATCTTGAGGTACTCCTGGTGAGGAGGGTAAATGGGGACATGCAGGTAAGTATCCTTGATGTCCAGAGAGACCCTGTAATCCCCTCGTCCAGGATCGCAATAATCGCCCTGAGCGATTCCATCTTGAACTTGAATCTTTTGCTATATGTGTTCAAGGATTTTAAATTTAAGATGGGTCTCACCGAACCGTCCGGTTTCGGTACCACAAATATTGTGGAAAAGTAACCCTTTTCCTGTTGAAGGAGGGGTACCTTGATAATCACTTGCTGTGAATACAGTTTTTTAGATAGCCACCAACACTGCCTGGCAGAGGGAGTTGCCGGTAAGGCAGATTTTAGGAAACGGCGGGGGGGAGACGTCTCGAATTCCAGCCTGTACCTCTGAGATACTATTTGAAGAACCCAGGGATCCACCTGTGAGAGAGCCCACTGTGCGCTGAAATTTCTGAGACGGGCCCCCACCGTACCCGGGTCCGCCTGAGCAGCCCCAGCGTCATGCTGTGGACTTACCGGACGCAGGGGAGGACTTCTGCTCCCGGGAACTAGCTGTGTGCTGCAGCTTTTTCCCTCTACCTTTTCCTCTTGGTAGAAAAGATGAGCCTCTAGCCCTCTACTTTTCTGGGGCCGAAGGGACTGTACCTGATAATACAGTGCTTACTTTTGCTGTGGGGTAGCTTGTGGCAAAAGTTTTGATTTCCCAACCGTAGCTGTGGAAACGAGGTCTGAAAGACCATCCCCAAACAGTTCCACCCCCTTCTAGGGCAAACTTCCATGTGCCGTTTTGAATCGGCATCGCCCGACCATTGCCGAGTCCATAACCCCCGTCTGGCGGCAATGGTTTTACATAGCGCTTATTAGTGATGCCAGTCGGTAAATATCCCTCTGTGCATCACGCATGTATAAGACAGCGTCTTTTATATGCTCTATTTTCAGCAAAATATTGTCCCTATCTATAGTATAAATATTATCCGACAGGGAATCTGACCACGCAGCTGCCGCACTGCACATCCATGCCGAGGCAATAGCAGGTCTCAATATAATGCCCGTGTGTGTGTGTGTATACAGCTTTAAGGGTAGTTTTCTGCTTTCTATCAGCAGGTCCTTCAGGGCGGCCGTATCCGTGACGGTAGTGCCACCTTTTTTAATAAGCGTGTAACCGCTTTATCTACCCTAGAGGTTATTTCCCAACGTGACCTATCCTCTGGCGGAAAAGGGTACGCTGCTTAGAAATTATCAATTTCTTATCGGGGGAAGTCCACGCTTCCTCACACACCTCATATCAATTCCTCAGATGCAGGAAAACTACTGGTAGTTTTCTGTCACCAAACATAATACCCTTTTTTGTGGTATCTGGGGTATTATCAGAAATGTGTAATACATTTTTAATTGCCTCAATCATGTAACGGGTGGCCCTATTGGAAGGTACACTAGTCTCATCGTCACTGGAGTCGGTATCCGTGTCAACATCTGTGTCTGCCATCTGAGGTAGCGGGCGTTTTAGAGCCCCTGATGACATGTGAGACGCTTGGACAGGCACAAGCTGAGCAGCCGGCTGTCCTATGTCGTCAAACCTTTTATGTAAGGAGTTGACACTGTCACGTAATTCCTTCCATAAGTCCATCCACACCGGTGTCGACCCCGCAGGGGGTGACATCCCATTCACAGGCATTTGCTCCGCCTCCACATCATTATCCTCATCATACATGTCGACACAGCAGTACCGACACACAGCACACACACAGGGAATGCTCTGACAGAGGACAGGACCCCACAAAGCCCTTTGGGGAGACAGAGGGAGAGTATGCCAGCACACACCAGAGCGCTATATAATCACAGGGATATCACCTATAGAGAGAGTGTTTTCCCTTATAGCTGCATAATATATATATATATATATATATACTGCGCCTAATTTGTGCCCCCCCTCTCTTTTTAACCCTTTTCTGTAGTGCAGGACTGCAGGGGAGAGCCAGGGAGCGATCCCTCCAGCAGAGCTGTGAGGGAAAATAGCGCCAGTGTGCTGAGGGAGATGGCTCCGCCACTTTTTCGGCGGGCTTTCTCCCGCTATTGTAAAATTTCTGGCAGGGGTTAATAAACACCTATATAGCCCCTGGGGCTATATATGGTGTCAGTTCGCCAGCCAAGGTGTTAATATTGCTGCTCAGGGCGCCCCCCCCCCAGCGCCCTGCACCCATCAGTGACCGCAGTGTGTGGTGTGCATGAGGAGCAATGGCGCACAGCTGCAGTGCTGTGCGCTACCTTGGAGAAGACAGAAGTCTTCAGCCGCCGATTTTCCGGACCACCTTCTTGCTTCTGGCTCTGTAAGGGGGACGGCGGCGCGGCTCCGGGAACGGACGACGAGGTCGGGTCCTGTGTTCGATCCCTCTGGAGCTAATGGTGTCCAGTAGCCTAAGAAGCCCAAGCTACCACCACTTAGGTAGGTTCGCTTCTTCTCCCCTTAGTCCCTCGGTGCAGTGAGCCTGTTGCCAGCAGGTCTCACTGAAAATAAAAAACCTAACATATACTTTCTTCCTAGGAGCTCAGGAGAGCCCCTAGTGTGCATCCAGCTCAGCCGGGCACAGAAATCTAACTGAGGCTTGGAGGAGGGTCATAGGGGGAGGAGCCAGTGCACACCAGATAGTCCTAAAGCTTTCTTTAGATGTGCCCAGTCTCCTACGGAGTCGTCTATTCCCCATGGTCCTTACGGAGTCCCCAGCATCCACTAGGACGTCAGAGAAATGTATGTGCAGCACTGAGCTAGGACTGTGCTGTGGTGGGTTAAAGCCTACACAAAGCATATGTTCAGTGTATTTAAAAATATATAGGTTAAATGCACTTACTGACATCCCTACTGGTCTAGGTTGGAATCCAGGAAAAACGGCAGCCTTCTAAATGAGAATGCATGGGAAGGCAAAGGAAAAAGCTTACCAACCCAGCCAGCAGCGTTTTCAGGAAGTCCCAAGGGGACTTCCACTCAGTGGCCAGAAGACTCTGCCTGGGGACCCTGGTTGCCCATCTATGGAGCTTGAATTCAAGCTGGAGGTAGCAGACTTGGTCCATTAGCAGATTCCTGGAAGTCGTTCTGGAGGGAATGTGTTTCCGTACACCCCGGGTGGGCAAAGGCACAGAGGAATGACCACTCTCTACGGTGATCATGCCTTGGGCATGCAATGCACATGTACTTAACTTGGGTAAAGACAAGAGGGTGTCACTACCCCCTGTGGTATTGTGTTGAAGTAAAATAAAAAGAAGGCCTGAGTGTACATACTTGCTGTGACATCAAGAAGGTTGAACTGCTGTTAACATCTTGTATGCTGTATCCCACTTGCAACAGGGGAGGAGTCTTATTTTAAGACTATTGGAACAATAAACATTCTTGCTTTCAAGATAACTGCTTTTTCATCTTGTAACAAACAGGAATGTGACATATACAGTCCGGATCTCCGCCTATTCTGGATTGAACCCAGCATCTCCGAGCTCTGCCCTGTGCCAAATACCGATGCAGGGCCTGGCCAATGGTCAGTGACCAGTGGGAAATCACAAACGCCATTCCAGTTGTATGTCAGCAGAGTGTCCCATGCATACACAGCAGCAAGCTGTAACAAAATAACCACCCACTGTGCAGTGGGTGAAATCAGTAACAGGCAGTTACTGATGGTAAGAGGGCATTTCCAATTGGCCAGGTCCCATGAGACCCAATCCCAATCTGTGACTGCTTGGCGTGGGAGGCGAGGGCGCATCTGGTCACAACTGTAAAATAGGCAACAGAGATTGTAATCCTCTGAGATGAAATAATGTAGTAAGCACTGCAAGAAGCTAAGTCTTTTCAGATATTAAGGGGGGATGCAGACGGCCGGAATCCCGACAAACGCTCAATATTCCCACTCTGTGGATCCATGCTACCAACCGAGTGGGAATAGGAATAGGACCTGTGGCAAGCGAAGTGAGCCACCAGGCTCGATGCGTGGCAAGCACAGCGATCCCGCAAGGGGTCTCGCTGCCAGGATTCCAGCAGATTGGATGCCACTGTCGGTATAGTGATAACTGGCATCCCGTCTGCCGGGAGATCATATGTATCCCATTAAGAGTGGCATATGCCTTTACATGTTTCTTCAGTCTAAGGCAAATTTTGTTCAAAGGAATATATGCATGTATACCTTTGAAAAGAAATTGGTTTAGACCAGGGGTAGGCAACCTGCTTTTGAACTACATATCCCAGCATGGAGAACATCCTTATAGCAAACCTGTGACAGGGCATGCGGAGATGTGTAGTTCCACAGCAGCTGGAGAGCCACAGGTTGCCTACCCCTGGCTTAGACGAAAAATGTGTAATGGTCCTACTTCCACAAGTATTTGCCAATTCCTTTTTACGTCCTAATTTGCTCCAGCTGTATTCCATTTAATTAGCATAGTTCTAACCACAGCCTAGCACTTAATCCTTACAATTTTCTACATTAAATTTAATTTGCCATATCACTGCCTTTTCTTTAGATCTGTTTGGAGCAAGTTACTATGCAACTCTGTACAGTAGTTATTGTTGCTGCCTCACAGCACTGGAACCACAGGTTTTATTCAGTAATGGCACACTGTATGGAATTTGTAATGTAAGGTAACATAAGCTAAGGCATTAACTTAGGTATAAATATATCTTAGAATGGGCAATAGTAGAGGAAAAAATGAGCGCCTAATAGTGTAAATCAGGTCATATATCATAACACACTCCTAAGTGAGCGGGCGATATAAAATTGTTTTGCCCCCTCAATCCCCTGTCTAAAGTGACGGGAGATCGCGGAGCGCAATTAAATTGGTTCAACTGCTGGGCGTGATCGCGAAAAGTGCCGTTTGGGGCGCCTAAACGGATCACTGTTTGCACATTTCAGCTCACCACCCCCGGGGGTAAAATGCAGACGCCGGCAGCCATTATGCCCAAATGGAGATACAATTGAATAGCACAGTTTGTGTGCCATCTACCGGTTGCCGGCAGACAAAATGTAATTCCACCCAGTGAGTGTAAACTGGAAGTGCATATTAAAAAAGAATGACACTTTCTGCTCATCTTTTTGCGGGTTTCTTCGATCACATGACCAACGATAGAATTCGGCATATAGAGGATAAAAAAATAAAACATAGTGTGCACTGGTATATAAAAATGCACTGTGTTAAGAAACATTAAAAACCTTTAAAATGACATAACCTCCCTGGGTATTAATTTTCCAAACAGGTATCACTAACAAATGTTGTTAGGTTTTTTGAAAAAGGTTGAATATGTATTTTACACAGTGAACATTAGAACAAATAAGTAGCACACATACAAGAAACATATCCGTCCATGGGATAATCTCAGGCATAGCTGTGCAGTCCCGCTGCGTGTTCGTCTAGTGCAGAGAGACTTCATCAATAACTTATACCCCTTTCACATACCCAATGCCGGATCCCACCCGGGAATTAGAAACGGGTCCTTCACGGGTAGAAACCGGTATTTGATACTCTCCTACCTCTTCTGCTGGCTTCCAGACCTGGCATATTGCCGTGTCGGTTGCCATAGCGGCAGGGGGCAGAGGCTGCTCTGGGAGATGAGCTCATCTCAGCGCCGCCTCTCCCTATCTTGTAATCAGGTCCCGGATCGTCTCGACCCGGAAATCAGTTTACAGAGCCACTGACCTGGTATTCAACCTGGGAATAACATTGTTTATAACCCGGGTTGAATTACCGGGTCAGGCGACCCGGGAAATCCGACATGGCGCTTTCACACTGCACAATGACACGTGTCGATCCGAAAAAATTGTCGGGTCGATACCGGGTTATTTGTGCGGTGTGAAAGGGGCATTAGATTTGTTAACCTTACTTTTCTATTATATTGTTTCTACGTGTCCTAGACCTATCCTTACAGCAGTCTATTTAAGGATCCATCCAAATATTCAAGTGTACCTAAAAGTGTTGTCTATTGCAACCAACCAGATTTTAGCCATCTTTTCTCTATTGCATTCTAGAAAATGCTAGACAAAATGTGATTGGTTGCTATGGGCAGTTCCGCAACATGCCTGTTCTAAAAGCATTAATAAATCTACTCCTGAGAGTAGGGAGGGGGGGGGAAGAGAGAGAGAGAGAGAGAGAGAGAGAGAGAGAGAGAGAGAGAGAGAGAGAGAGAGAGAGAGACACAGAGAGAGAGAGACACAGAGAGAGAGAGAGAGAGAGAGAGAGAGAGATGTATGACCCAGCAGTATGTGGATTGATACTGCTTCCTCCACCTTCATGTATTACAGCACCGATAATGACAGGGGCACCCCTATCTTTAAGATAGGGCGCCAATGTGCGGGACAATGTAAGTACAGTCAGTGGCGCCGACTGTTCCAACAGCTGCATCTGTCGTTGCCCCATTCACAGCACTGTCCTTGGCTGTCGACTCAGACAGCCGGGAACTATGCATTCAACAGACAGTGGGAGCAGAAACAGCCGAAAGAGACAGAGTGTACTTCGACACAGAGGCACTTTAACACTCTACCTCTTCAGCATGTATTAAAACCAAATTTGCCGAAGTTATGGGGACCCTCCACGACCCAGAGGTTAATAGATCAACCCCAGAGCGAGAATTTATTTTGTATAATAGCATTGGGGCAGGGTCGGATGCAAAGGATTAAATAATCTCTGAAAAGTGTAAAATAATATATAGAGGCCATAATAATGAAGGATATATTTTGTCAACGTATACTTTTATATAAGAGCACAATTCAGCTGGTCTTCCTTCATTATTACACCCATCTTGTGGTGCTGACCCAATTCTGTCCATTACCATCTATTGCATAATCCTACCAAAATGCATGTGTACTAAGCTAGGTTTGTTCCAATATATATATATATATATATATATATATATATATATATATATATATATATATATATATATATATATATATATATATACATACAGAAGTCCAACAAAGTGGAGGTGCACTCTTCCAGTTCAATGATTTCTCACACGTTCATTTTTCACAGTACCTTTATTGCAGTCAAATCTAGGCTTATTTAATCGACGTTTCGATCCTCACTTTAGGATCTTTATCAAGATAAGCTTCCAATTTATAAGAGTATCAAATATTGATTACTGAAAAAACATAAAACAAAAACATATACATACATTAAGCAGACACATACAACAGAAGTACAAAGAAATAAAACACGGGTGGACCACCACGCCCTTTTTACTCAATTATCCAAAACGGATTCATTAATCACCAAAGTGAATTGTACGTATTAACCAGTGTCTATACTAATGATAATCATATGTGGGCAAACATACACCACGGATAAATATCACACCTAATGTGAATATCAGATATCACCAACCTATTACATAGGTAATCTCAACAGTAACGCTAGCCCTGTACACTTACTCGGGCAGATCAATATGTCTAGTTCAGACAATGCTGGGTCTGTAGGGTTAACAAGGCCATGCTCAGGCACAGTTTCTGTGGATAAATAAGTCAATACAAAAATCTGAAAAAAATACCCAACCTTACTAATTTATGTATAATCCATGTGTGTGCATATTTTCACCTGTCGGTGAACACACCCGAAGGTACTTACTATTAAATTCATTAGGGTTCACTTCTCATGGGACGACTAAGACAACCACAGTAATCACTGAAAACAAACACATAATATGCCAACCTCTCAATCCAAAGAACCAACAATATAGTTGCTGTCATGCCTCAAAAGCAGAAACTGTAATACTCACAAGCGGAGTTCAGGTCCTCGCCGCCTCTACAGCCACACAGCTAAAACACCAATTGGCTGTCCTTAAATACCCATATACCCGGAAGTCTACTGTGCATCGTGTCAAGTCTTCCCCTAATCACTCTCGTGTTGTATACACGACACAACCAATGGACTACAGTCCCCGCTGGCATCCACCTGGCCTCCGTGTTGCCTGCAGACATGTCCCAAAGTCCAGCTTGCCACCGCAGTGCCGCAAACATCGATCGCGGCTTTGCTGGAACGCAAATGCGTTCCATAACCCGGAAGTCAGGGACCGGAAGCGCCGTGGGCTCCGGTCTCTACGGGAGCCAAATAAGTTCAAGAAGGGAGATTCACATTACTGCCGGTGAATGTCTCAGTCAGCACAGTGGTGGTAAAGGATCCAGTACACACTGGGATAACATATACGTACAATCCACCGGGGAATACAGAAATAGATCACAAGGGGGCGTATAAGCACTATAAAATGCTCTCTCCTTAACTCATAAGGGGGACGCAGTGGTCACTGTGTACAAACATATATTACACAAAACATAAACATCCAAAAAAAATATTTTTTAATGTACAAAGAAACTCAATGTGCTACAATATGAGACTACAAACAGAAACCTCCAAAGCTAATCCTCACTCCGTCAATATAGTGCCCTCAATGCTTCCAAAGCACACAATAAATTAATACTAATGAAAAAAGACTCAATATCTGTTATATATGAAAAAATGTTTTTAACAGAGGTTCTCTGGTTGTGTCTCAGATCATAGCACTCACATTAAACATTTTCTCAAGGTCAGATTAACTCAAAGTCCACAGAATCCCACATACGTGTATCAGTCTTATTATTAATGTAAGAGTGTGTTAATAATTTCACAAGAAGGCATTCATCGCAGCATGTTCATTAAGGCCTTTGGGTGAGACCGTGTTGAGGTGAGCAATCCAAAAGCTCTCCCTCTGGCGTAAAAGTTGGGTACGGTCCCCACAGTGGCTCAACGGTGGAACCCAATCAATTACTCTGCATTTCAAATTTGCTACCTGATGTCCACGTTGTAAATAATGTCTGGCAACAGGCTTATCGCTGGTTCCCGTTTGTATTGCAGTCCTAATAGATAACCGATGGTTCGCCATCCGTTCCCTAAAACATCGGGTAGTGAGCCCCACATAACATAAACCACAGGGGCATGTTAAGGTGTACACCACGAAGTCGAGCCTACAGTGTAAATGGTACCCGATTCTAATATTCCTACCAGAGTGTGGATGGGGAAAGGTAGAACCAGTCTGCAGGGATCTGCACGTCGTGCATTTCCCACATGAAAAGCAGCCCGGTTTTTGACTCATGATCTGAAGGAAATTCAGTTTAGTCTCCGGCACCATAGTTGGCCTCATCAGCATCTGTCGTAGATTGGGCCCTCGTTTGTAAGCCATCATAGGTGGGTTTGTGTGTGTGAACGGTAACCCTTGATCAGATTTTAGGATTGGCCAATGCTTCCGCAATGTTTTGCATGTAAAGTGTGCATAGTTGTCAAACTTCGTAGTATAGATCATTCGATTCTCCTCAGCGGCCACCTTAGGTGGTTTTTTGCTGAATAGGTTCCTAGCTCTACGTAGACTATTGCTAATCACTTTAGTAGAGTAACCTCTTTCTCTAAACCTCTGTTTCATTTCAACCAATTGTTCCTCCCTGATTTCTTCATTACTATTAATACGCATCACTCGTAGAAATTGTGAGATAGGTAAATTGTTTTTAAGCGAAGGGGGGTGGAAACTGCTGGTCAGTAAGGTGGTGTTTAGGGGCCATGGTGCCCTTTAGGGGCCATGGTGTCCAGGCGGTAAATCCACCGGGCCTCCAGCTGTAGTAATCTTTTATGTCTATCACCACGTCGCAGTGATAGAGGTACATGATCGATAATTTTATAACGTATGGTGGCCACACTTGATCATGATCCAACAGATCAATATAAGAGCGAATTGGATTGTATTTTGGATAAGGCGGTCACTGATGGGGTTATTTCAAGTGGTATATGTGGTAAATTAAAAACTGGGTTCCCAAAAGTACCAATATTTTACACGATACCGAAAATCCACAAGGACCCACTAAGACCTCCTGGCAGGCCCATTGTGTCTGCCAGGGGGTCTTTGTGTGAGCCAGTATCCATATACTTAGACTTGTTCATACAACCATGCATCCAAAGTACCTTCTCCTACCTCAAAGATTCTACAATGTTGCTCAGACATTTGGAGGAGTTACAGATTGCACCTGCGACTGTCACTATGGTGACACTTGACGTCTCCAGCCTCTATACCTACATTCCTCACCGGGCAGGTGTTGAGGCTGTGAGACATCTATTGGTCAATAATTCACTGTACAGGCTGTGCTATGGGATCGGCAGTGGCACCGTCACTAGCCAACTCATTTATGTGGGAAGTGGAAAGAGAATTATTTTTTGAGAATGCTAGTATAGCGGAGGGCATGTTTGTGTACTACAGGTATATTGACGATCTCCTGGTGTTCTGGGACGGGGACTTGCAATGTTTACTCACACACATTGATAATCACAATAAGTCCTCTAGTCCAATTAAACTCACATATAACACCAGCACCACAGAGATTCATTATCTAGATATAAAAATTTTGATTGTCCAGCAACGGATACAAACAACATTGTATACGAAGCCTACGGACCGAAATAGCCTGCTTAGGTATAACAGCTTCCACCCAAGGTCTACTGTTAGGGGTCTGCCATATTCTCAATATTTGAGGGTATGTAGGACCACTAGTGACCCAGAGGATACCGTGAGGCAGTTGGAAATTATGACAAAAAGATTTCTAGACAAGGGCTATCCTATCCTTGAGCTGGAAAAAGCCAAAAACAGGGCAATAGGCCATACACGCCAAACCCTCTTGTCAGAGTCCAGCACAAAGCGTAAGAAGGAATCTTTACAGAACTCCATCCCGTGGATCACGGAATTTAATACACAAAGCACGGCAAAAAAGAAATATGTCAAATCATGGTGGCCGTTGGTGACATCTGATCCAGGCTTGAAAAGCCTGCATGGCACTCGCTTACTTGCAGGCCATTCTAGAAGTAAGAACATCAAGGACATTATTGTCCGGACCGACATCACGGGGTTAGGTCAAAACAAGACATCAAATTTTCTAACTAGAAAAAACGGATGCTATCGTTGTCTGGGATGCACGACATGTGGATACCTCCAGACAGGGGACACTGTTGTGCATGCCCAGTCGGGTAAGAGATTTAAAATCGGATGGCCCCTTAGTTGTACCTCTAAATTTGTGATTTATGTGCTGTTCTGCCCATGCGGGCTCCAGTATGTAGGCAAAACGGTGTGCCAATTCAAAGAGAGGATGGCACAACATAGGGCGGCTATTAGAGCCGCACTTTCTACAGGGAATAGTGAACAACCGGTGGCACGCCATTTCGCCCGATTGGGACATGGTGTGGCCACCATACGTTATAAAATTATCGATCATGTACCTCTATCACTGCGACGTGGTGATAGACATAAAAGATTACTACAGCTGGAGGCCCGGTGGATTTACCGCCTGGACACCATGGCCCCTAAAGGCCTGAATGAGACCATGGGTCTCAATTGTTTTCTTTGAATGTGTCCATATTAGGCCGGTGTGGTATACATGTTTGACTTAAGATGACACGGTATAAAACATTTACAGGGGTAACATATAATTGTTTAGAAATGATTCAAGTTTAAATTCATACCCGTGTATACATGTGTAGACAATGTATATAGAGTTTATCATTAGACCTTTAGGTACTTGTTGAGGTACCAGTTGTGTGTCACATGATATATACAATTTAGCATGTGAGAATGTTATTCTTGTCATTTGACCTAAAATTGATAACAATGTAGCAGCGGATTCTATGAGTTGCAGATTGGTTTTATTTGTTTGTAATAATGTCACAGTTTTTTGTTGCATTTTTTTATGTATGTATTTATGGTTATAAGATGGATGATTTGACACTGCAGGTAGGCGGGATGCGGCTATCATGGTTTGCTGCTATGTGCACTTAGATTCTTTAGTTTAATCAGCTTACGATGCACGGGTTTCCGTGACAACGCTGGCGGCTTCCTGGTATACGAGCAGTGCCGCGTCTCCATGGTAACACACCCAGCAGTCTGTTCGGTGGTCCGCGTCACTTCCTCTTCCGGCAATAGCCGTGTATGCAGGGGGGAGTGGCGGAGGTCTGCGCGGACGCTGGCGGGAATACTGAATATTTTCCATTGGTGGGGGTAAGGTATAAAGTTTGTTTTGTGATCACTTGTTATCCTGATGAAGGGGGACAACCCCGAAACGTTGATGATGTGATGATATATTAAAGCTTGGTTGCTTTATTTATGCACTACTTACCACGTCTCTGAGTGCCGCTTCCTGTTTATTTGCTGCATGAGCTGGGGCGCAGACCCCTCAAAGAAGGCACCAGAGCATCTACAATATTTATGGTTGGAGTGCCGGATCCTCTGCATGGAGGATATAGATATATATATATATATATATATATATATATTATATATATATATATATATTTTTATTTTTATTTTTTTTTTTATGTGATTTCCCAACAGGTTTTTCTGCCTTTGGGCAAGGCGAAATCAATTCACTCCATGATGCATTTAGTTCTCCATCCGCGCCAGGTTTCAGTCCATCTTTGCATACGATTGCTAGGGAAGATGGTCGCCTCCTTCGAGGCCATTCAACACAGCAAGCTCCACTCACAGAGAGTTCAGCTGGATCTACTCGACAAATTGTCAGGATCATATCTGCACATGCATCGGATAATTCGACTGTCACCCCAGATGAGACTGTCTCTTCTGTGGTGGTTACACATTCCACACCTGTTAAGAGGGACGCTCTTTCGCCATATCCAACTGGGTGCACCTAACCACGGATGAAAGTCTCCAAGGTTGGAGGCAGTTACCCAGTGTTCTCAGTTTCAAGGACATTGGTCAGTGACGGAAGCAACTCTCCAATAAACATTTTGGAACTAAGGGAGATATTCAACGCCCTGGGCCAGGCTTTTCACTTGTTGTAGGTTTAGGCCGTTCAAGTGTAATCCGACAACGCTACGGCCTATATCAACAGCCAGGGTGGTATGAAGAGCAGAGCAGCAATGAGAGAAGTAACCAGAATCGTTCATTGGGCAGAGAAATATGCAACAGCAATTTCGTCAATCTTCATCCTGGGAGTAGACTACTGGGAAGCAGATTTCTTGAGCAGGAAGGACCTACACCCAGGAGAGTGCGGGCCCCATCCTTTTGTATTCCAACAGGTGGTTTCTCGGTGGGGCTGGCAACAGATCAATCTGATGGCAACACACAATAACAAGAAACTCCAATTATTGCTCCAGAATGAGAGACCAGGAAGCAGTGGTGGTGGACACCTTTGATTTTTCAGAGGGTGTACCCGTTTCCTCCGTTCCCACTCATTCCTCGAATATTGAAACAGGTGAAAAGGGAAAGAGTACAGGCAATCCTGATTCTGCCGGATTGGCCTCACAGGGTGTGATACGCCGACCTCATCTCACTTCTGGTCGATGATCCATGGCCCCTACCACTACGAGAAGATCTGCTACAACAAGGACCCTTTGTTTATCTGGACTTACAACGGCTACGTTTGACGGCGTGGCTGTTGAACAGTCGGTCCTAGTACAGAGAGGTATTCCTACGTCTGTCATTCCTACTATGCTCCGGGGCCTAGAAAGGTGGTTACTTCCAGAAACTATCACAGCATTTGGAAGATGTACGTCATTTGGCGTGAGCGGAGGCGATATTCACCGATGGCCTTCAGGTTGGGTCGATTGTTACGTTTTCTCCAGGCAGGAGTAGATTCTGGTCTCCGACTAGGTTCCCTCAAAGTTCAGGTCTCTGCTTTGTCAGTGTTCTTTCAGAGGCATTTGGCAATTCTCCCGGATGTTCCGCCAACGGCTCCATAAGACCTAAATTTGGTTTTGGACTTCCTCCAGTCCTCATTGTTTGAACCGTTGGAAACTTCAGACTTCAGTTACTCTTTTGGCTTTGGCCTCAGCTCGAAGAGTCTCTGAATTAGGTGCCCTGTCCTGCAAAACCCGTTACCTCATTTTCCATGCGGATGGAGCGGAACTTCGTACTCTGCAACAGTTTTTACCAAAGGCCCTTTCATATTAACCAGCCTACAGTGGTCCCTGCTATTACGGATACCTCAGCTACTCCGAGATCTCTTGATGTGGTGCATGCGCTCAAGATCTACATTTAAAGTGCACAGGCTCCAGGACCCCGTTTGTGTCTCACTGTAGAACACCATCCCAGTATGCCCTATGGACAACGAGAAAAGGATTTATCGGCGAGTACCAAAATCCCATTTTTATACATTTTCACTTGCATGAAGATGAGTGAGAAATACTATTTCTGACTAATTCTCCCAGTGATGTGCTCTAAATATGTACACTTATGTGTGCCCAGGTGGATGAGTTTGGATTTAAAAAGTTAAATATATACAATCATTGTAATTGGTTGGTGTTTATTTTTATATATTTGTACAACACTGATCAGGATTTGGTCCACAATGTTATCGAAAAGCATCCGGCATTCCACTGGTACACTAATAGCTAGGTACACATAAAGCGGGATAAAGTACATAACAGCTTTGTGAAATAAAGTTAATCAAGATAGTGTGCAATGGGTTACTAAATAAGTAGAAAAAAAACAGATGAATAGAGAACGATCACCAGATAATATAGCTTTTAAAAAAAACATTAAACATGAATTGTTTTTGGACACATTTAAGTACCGTAATTGGCCATATTCAATTGTGTTAAGAGTGCAGTTTGGCCTGACTTAGCGCAGATTTCTGCTCACCAGCTCAGGATGTAACAAGCGGAAATAATGGGCGCTTGTGGCATTCGTAACTGATGACCAAAAATGTAATGGCTCCCGCTGGGCGCTTGTTTGGTTATTAGTGCCGAAAAATATTTTAATCCCCCCACTAATAATTTTTATAGCAATATCAAAGACAGCAGTAACATACCCTCTGATGTCAGCAAGTGGGAGCTTTTCTTGGGATGTTGTCACCATCTGTTCCAATGAATTTTGTGAGAAGGAAAATGTTTTCAATTTTTTGTTGTTGTGGATGCTGCAGGTATGAAAGCATGGAATTTCTGGATCTCAGGAATAGTTACTGTATTTTTGAAGCGATCATCCAGAAATATTGCTATCCCAATATATTATGTTTGTGTTGAGAAAGTAAAAAATACATTCATGTAAATGTTTTCCTTTGTCCAGTCAAAACAGTTGTTGTGGTGTAAGAATCTGATCATATGGAAATTGCAGGCTTGCTCAGGATAATAACCTCTTCACTGTGCCATCTAAACTATCGTCCTTTGCAATGAGCAATCGTAGAAAAAAATGCCACTCTGCTTCTATACCAAAACCAAATTTATGAGCGCATAAGTTTACAACGTTTTTCTTGTCCTTTAATTGTGCGGCTGACCATTCAGAGAAGTAGAAAATCTTTTTTGTGGTTTTACACTATTTTTCTTCAAGAAGTTTGAGCTTCCTCTGGAAGCAGTGGAAGCCACTGTGTCATGTTCCGGACAGTTTTTGAGTTTCCTTTGTAATACACCACAAGTGGGGGAATTGTAGCTTGTGCACTGGTCCAATGATAGTACAGTGTTGCTCCCTCCTAGCACCCCTTCTCCAAGTTGCTGTTCCTTCCTGCTCACACAACACCTTCTCCCAGTCTGATACTCCTCTGTATTTATAACACTCCGCTTTTTCAAATGTGACACAAATGGTCCAGGGACAGGTTATGTTTAGGTGGTCTTTAATTAGGGGCTTTTCTTCACTATTTAAAGTCCGCCCAAACCTATCCTGTCGCTGGACCACTTGTAGTGGTCAAGGGAAATTTAAAATGTGGGCCAACTGTATACAACACAACTGAAGTGTCATTCCACATGGAGCCACTTTTCACTTAAGTTTGTGCGCCTGGCGTTGGGTATGTGTGACCGACGGTCACAATACAGATGGCTGGATCCCAGCTTTCGGATGGGCGGTTGGGGGGGGTGTCGAGCAGAACTAAGCCCCTTGTGGACTCGCTGCCTATATTCCCACTTTATAAGTGTCGTTTACATGTCGACCATTGGGATTTTCAAATGCCGGTATTGTGACCGGCGGTCTCCAGACCACCAGTCACATAAACGTAACCCCTGCAAAGAAGTGGGTGCAGATGCTGTCTGTAGAATCTCGTCCCAAACACAGCTGAAGAGGACCATGCATTCCTCTACTGTAGTGAGCTGGAAAAAATAGTGTTTTGTTGATTTTTAAATGCAATTTACATGAATCACTAAAAAAAAAATTAAAGCTCTTATAGCAGGTTTTCCCCATCAATATAATGACATTCTGAAAAAACAAACAAAACAAATAAAACAAAACCAAACAAACTGCAAGATAGCAACATTTAAAACATACAGCAGCAGCCAGGGTTGGACGATTTAAATCAAATTATTAAAATCAACGATTTAAATCAAAATGATTAAATCATGATTTACATCAAAACGTTAAAAAACTACAACTTTTGCTTAGAAAAAGATAGCCGTGTAGGGACAGTCTTTTTTTTTTTGTTTTTTTGTTTTTAGAGAAGTTGAGGAGAATAAATTGATGGTGTATAAGAGATTCTATCAAGTATATACTACCAAGTGACGTACGCTGGAATACTATGGCAGACTGTTTGGAGTCCTTTCTGAAAAACTGATCCAATCTTGTTAGAGTATGTACTGAAAACAAAGATGATATCCCAGAAGACATTATTAACAAAGTTAAGTTATGAAGCGGAGTGCTGAAGATTATTTGGCTCGACTGAAACCTGTAGCACTGGATCGAGCACAAAGACGCAACTGTACAATCAGTGAGGTCGTACAAGTGTGGAAGAAGCTGTTGGATGATGTTAAAGTGATTTGGACACCTCAGCAACCTAGTAAAGATGGCAAGAGCTATAATTGCACTCACAGATGCCCACTTGCTGACTAATCTACTTGATCCTAGGTACAGGGGAAAAAAGCTTAGTCCTACTGAAATTGAGACTGCTATAGAGTTTGCTCATGTCAATAATCGTCAAATTATATCGGTCATCATCAACTTTCATGCATCCATGAAACCATTTGCACCATACATGTTTGAAGTGGACACTTTACGCCAAGTATCTCCTCTAGCCTGGTGGATGTCCTACGCAGCTCAACTTCAGTTAAACACTTCTGTAGTAAATCTTCTAAAGCAGATGTCTACCGCAGTTTCATCAAGTGCAGGAATTGAAAGGATTTGTTCAACGTACGGTTTTATACAATCCAAAACACGCAACAGATTGGGAAATGAAAAAGCAGCTAAGCTGGTTGCATGCTACAGAGCCTTTCCTGTTGAGGACAAACGTGAGGACGTGGACAAAGAAGTGTACGTTTGAGTGAAATTCAGAGCCTAATTGTACTTCTTGATGCAACTGTTTAGTGTGTATTTATTCTATTACTGTGTGTACATTTTGTTACTGTTCTCACTTCAAAAATTGTTCATGTATTACTAAAACAAGGTGTAAACATCTAAAATGAAACAGTTTAGTTAAAAAAAGTTATTAAAAAAAACTATTTAAATCCAAAAAAATCTGATTTAAAAATCAATAAAAACTGATTTAAATCAAATAAAATCAGATTATTTTTTTTAATGTTTATAAAAAAATAAAATAGGATTTTAATACCTACCGGTAAATCCTTTTCTCTTAGACCGTAGAGGATGCTGGGGTCATCATAGAACCATGGGGTACAGACGGGATCTGCAGGAGACATGGGCACTTTAAGACTTTAAAAGGGTGAGACCTGGCTCCTCCCTCTATGCCCCTCCTCCAGACTCCAGTTTAAGGAAACTGTGCCCAGGGAGACGGACATTTCGAGGAAAAGGATTTATTGTTAAACCACGGTGAGCATCTTACCAGCTCACACCTCAAGCATGCCGCAGAAAGTGGCATTCAATAGAACACAAGCAAACGGCATGAAGAAATTTCCGCACTATGCTGACAAAAACCGTAACACAACTTGTGTGAAACCACAACCAATAACTGCAGATACAGTACGCACTTGGACGGGCGCTCAACATCCTCTACGTACAAATTAGCCCAGAGAGATTGCAAAGATTCTTGGCGAGCTATATGATTCAGTTACACAGCAATGTTGGCCTGGGGACTGTGAGTTGTGCGAGTGTTGAAAGAGAACACATGTAAGTTGTATGAACTGTGCAGAGGGAGTGTAATTGGGTAGGACAGCTTATGGAGGTTAACTTGGTGGTTGATGATCGGCAATAAGTCAGGAAATTGTGTTACAAACTGTGTGTAAAAAAATAAGAATTTACTTACCGATAATTCTATTTCTCGTAGTCCGTAGTGGATGCTAGGGACTCCGTCAGGACCATGGGGAATAGCGGCTCCGCAGGAGACAGGGCACAAAAGTAAAAGCTTTAGGATCAGGTGGTGTGCACTGGCTCCTCCCCCTATGACCCTCCTCCAAGCCTCAGTTAGGATACTGTGCCCGGACGAGCGTACACAATAAGGAAGGATTTTGAATCCCGGGTAAGACTCATACCAGCCACACCAATCACACTGTACAACCTGTGATCTGAACCCAATTAACAGCATGATAACAGCGGAGCCTCTGAAAAGATGGCTCACAACAATAATAACCCGATTTTTGTAACAATAACTATGTACAAGTATTGCAGACAATCCGCACTTGGGATGGGCGCCCAGAATCCACTACGGACTACGAGAAATAGAATTATCGGTAAGTAAATTCTTATTTTCTCTGACGTCCTAAGTGGATGCTGGGGACTCCGTCAGGACCATGGGGATTATACCAAAGCTCCCAAACGGGCGGGAGAGTGCGGATGACTCTGCAGCACCGAGTGAGAGAACTCCAGGTCCTCCTCAGCCAGGGTGTGTCCCTGACCAAGTAGCAGCTCGGCAAAGTTGTAAAGCCGAGACCCCTCAGGCAGCCGCCCAAGATGAGCCCACCTTCCTTGTGGAATGGGCATTTACATATTTTGGCTGTGGCAGGCCTGCCACAGAATGTGCAAGCTGAATTGTACTACACATCCAACTAGCAATCGTCTGCTTAGAAGCAAGAGCACCCAGTTTGTTGGGTGCATACAGGATAACAGCAAGTCAGTTTTCCCGACTCCAGCCGTCCTGGAAACCTATATTTTCAGGGCCCTGACAACATCTAGCAACTTGGAGTCCTCCAAGTCCCTAGTAGCCGCAGGTACCACAATAAGCTGGTTCAGGTGAAACGCTGACACCACCTTAGGGAGAAACTGGGGACGAGTCCGCAGCTCTGCCCTGTCCGAATGGACAATCAGATATGGGCTTTTGTGAGACAAATCCGCCAATTCTGACACTCGCCTGGCCGAGGCCAGGGCCAACATCATGGTCACTTTCCATGCGAGATATTTCAAATCCACAGATTTGAGCGGTTTAAACCAATGTGATTTGAAGAATCCCAGAACTACGTTGAGATCCCACAGTGCCACTGGAGGCACAAAAGGGGGTTGTATATGCAGTACTCCCTTGACAAACTTCTGGACTTCAGGAACTGAAGCCAATTCTTTCTGGAAGAAAATCGACAGGGCCGAAATTTGAACCTTAATGGACCCCAATTTGAGGCCCATAGACACTCCTGTTTGCAGGAAATGCAGGAATCGACCGAGTTGAAATTTCTTCGTGGGGCCTTCCTGGCCTCACACCACGCAACATATTTTCGCCACATGTGGTGATAATGTTGTGCGGTCACCTCCTTCCTGGCTTTGACCAGGGTAGGAATGACCTCTTCCGGAATGCCTTTTTCCCTTAGGATCCGGCGTTCAACCGCCATGCCGTCAAACGCAGCCGCGGTAAGTCTTGGAACAGACATGGTACTTGCTGAAGCAAGTCCCTTCTTAGCGGCAGAGGCCATGAGTCCTCTGTGAGCATCTCTTGAAGTTCCGGGTACCAAGTCCTTCTTGGCCAATCCGGAGCCACGAGTATAGTTCTTACTCCTCTACGTCTTATAATTCTCAGTACCTTAGGTATGAGAAGCAGAGGAGGGAACACATACACCGACTGGTACACCCACGGTGTTACCAAAAACGTCCACAGCTATTGCCTGAGGGTCTCTTGACCTGGCGCAATACCTGTCCAGTTTTTTGTTCAGGCGGGACGCCATCATGTCCACCTTTGGTCTTTCCCAACGGTTCACAATCATGTGGAAGACTTCCCGATGAAGTCCCCACTCTCCCGGGTGGAGGTCGTGCCTGCTGAGGAAGTTTGCTTCCCAGTTGTCCACTCCCGGAATGAACACTGCTGACAGTGCTATCACATGATTTTCCGCCCAGCGAAAAATCCTTGCAGTTTCTGCCATTGCCCTCCTGCTTCTTGTGCCGCCCCGTCTGTTTACGTGGGCGACTGCCGTGATGTTGTCCCACTGGATCAATACCGGCTGACCTTGAAGCAGAGGTCTTGCTAAGCTTAGAGCATTGTAAATTGTCCTTAGCTCCAGTATATTTATGTGGAGAGAAGTCTCCAGACTTGATCACACTCCCTGGAAATTTTTTTCCCTGTGTGACTGCTCCCCAGCCTCTCGGGCTGGCATCCGTGGTTACCAGGACCCAGTCCTGAATGCCGAATCTGCGGCCCTTTAGTAGATGAGCACTCTGCAGCCACCGCAGAAGAAACACCCTTGTCCTTGGAGACAGGGTTATCCGCTGATGCATCTGAAGATGCGATCCGGACCATTTTTCCAGCAGATCCCACTGAAAAGTTCTTGCGTGAAATCTGCCGAATGGAATCGCTTCGTAAGAAGCCACCATTTTTCCCAGGACCCTTGTGCAATGATGCACTGACACTTTTCCTGGTTTTAGGAGGTTCCCAACTAGCTCGGATAACTCCCTGGCTTTCTTCTCCGGGAGAAACACCCTTTTCTGGACTGTGTCCAGAATCATCCCTAGGAACAGCAGACGTGTCGTCGGAAACAGCTGCGATTTTGGAATATTTAGAATCCACCCGTGCTGTCGTAGAACTACTTGAGATAGTGCTACTCCGACCTCCAACTGTTCTCTGGACCTTGCCCTTATCAGGCGATCGTCCATTTTCTTTGAAGAAGAATCATCATTTCGGCCATTACCTTGGTAAAGACCCGGGGTGCCGTGAACAATCCAAACGGCAGCATCTGAAACTGATAGTGACAGTTCTGTACCACGAACCTGAGGTACCCTTGGTGAGAAGGGCAAATTGGGACATGGAGGTAAGCATCCCTGATGTCCAGGGACACCATATAGTCCCCTTCTTCCTGGTTCGCTATCACTGCTCTGAGTGACTCCATCTTGATTTGAACCTTTGTATGTAAGTGTTCAAATATTTCAGATTTAGAATAGGTCTCACCGAGCCGTCTGGCTTCAGTACCACAATATAGTGTGGAATAATACCCCTTTCCTTGTTGTAGGAGGGGTACTTTGATTATCACCTGCTGGGAATACAGCTTGTGAAATGTTTCCAATACTGCCTCCCTGTCGGAGGGAGACGTTGGTAAAGCAAACTTCAGGAACCTGCGAGGGGGAGACGTCTCGAATTTCCAATCTGTACCCCTGGGATACTACTTGTAGGATCCAGGGGTCCACTTGCGAGTGAGCCCACTGCGTGCTGAAACTCTTGAGACGACCCCCCACCGCACCTGTTTGTACGGCCCCAGCGTCATGCTGAGGACTTGGCAGAAGCGGTGGAAGGCTTCTGTTCCTGGGAGTGGGCTGCCTGCTGCAGTCTTCTTCCCTCACCTCTATCCCTGGGCAGATATGACTGGCCTTTTGCCCGCTTGCCCTTATGGGGACGAAAGGACTGAGGCTGAAAAGACGATGTCTTTTTCTGCTGAGATGTGACTTGGGGTAAAAAAAGGTGGATTTTCCAGCTGTTGCCGTGGCCACCAGGTCCGATGGACCGACCCCAAATAACTCCTCCCCTTTATACGGCAATACTTCCATGTGCCGTTTGGAATCTGCATCACCTGACCACTGTCGTGTCCATAAACATCTTCTGGCAGATATGGACATCGCACTTACTCTTGATGCCAGAGTGCAAATATCCCTCTGTGCATCTCGCATGTATAGTAAATGCATCCTTTAAATGCTCTATAGTCAATAAAATACTGTCCCTGTCAAGGGTATCAATATTTTCAGTCAGGGAATCCGACCAAGCCACCCCAGCGCTGCCCATCCAGGCTGAGGCGATCGCTGGTCGCAGTATAACACCAGTATGTGTGTATATACTTTTTAGGATATTTTCCAGCCTCCTATCAGTTGGCTCCTTGAGGGCGGCCTCCACATAATACCCTTTTTTGTGGTACTTGTAGTATCAGAAATATGTAACATCTCCTTCATTGCCCTTAACAAGTAACGTGTGGCCCTAAAGGAAAATACGTTTGTTTCTTCACCGTCGACACTGGAGTCAGTGTCCGTGTCTGTGTCGACCGACTGAGGTAAAAGGACGTTTTAACGCCCCTGACGGTGTTTGAGACGCCTGGGCAGGTACTAATTGGTTTGCCGGCTGTCTCATGTCGTCAACCGACCTTGCAGCGTGTTGACATTATCACGTAATTCCTTAAATAAGCCATCCATTCCGGTGTCGACTCCCTAGAGAGTGACATCAACATTACAGGCAATTGCTCCGCCTCCTCACCAACATCGTCCTCATACATGTCGACACACACGTACCGACACACAGCACACACACAGGGAATGCTCTGATAGAGGACAGGACCCCACAAGCCCTTTGGAGAGACAGAGGGAGAGTTTGCCAGCACACACCAAAACGCTATAATTATACAGGGACAACCTTTATATAAGTGTTTTTCCCTTATAGCATTTTAATATATATAGTCATATCGCCAAATAAGTGCCCCCCCTCTCTGTTTTAACCCTGTTTCTGTAGTGCAGTGCAGGGGAGAGCCTGGGAGCCTTCCCACCAGCATTTCTGTGAGGGAAAATGGCGCTGTGTGCTGAGGAGAATAGGCCCCGCCCCCTTTTCGGCGGGCTTCTTCTCCCGTTTTTCTGAGACCTGGCAGGGGTTAAATACATCCATATAGCCCCAGGGGCTATATGTGATGTATCTTTTAGCCAGTATAGGTATTTCATTGCTGCCCAGGGCGCCCCCCCCAGCGCCCTGCACCCTCAGTGACCGCTGGTGTGAAGTGTGCTGACAACAATGGCGCACAGCTGCAGTGCTGTGCGCTACCTCATGAAGACTGAAAAGTCTTCTGCCGCCGGTTTCTGGACCTCTTCACTCTTCGGCATCTGCAAGGGGGTCGGCGGCGCGGCTCTGGGACCGGACTCCATGGCTGGTCCTGTGTTCGATCCCTCTGGAGCTAATGGTGTCCAGTAGCCTAAGAAGCCAATCCATCCTGCACGCAGGTGAGTTCACTTCTTCTCCCCTAAGTCCCTCGTTGCAGTGAGCCTGTTGCCAGCAGGACTCACTGAAAATAAAAAACCTAACAAAACTTTTACTCTAAGCAGCTCTTTAGGAGAGCCACCTAGATTGCACCCTTCTCGGCCGGGCACAAAATCTAACTGAGGCTTGGAGGAGGGTCATAGGGGGAGGAGCCAGTGCACACCACCTGATCCTAAAGCTTTTACTTTTGTGCCCTGTCTCCTGCGGAGCCGCTATTCCCCATGGTCCTGACGGAGTCCCCAGCATCCACTTAGGACGTCAGAGAAATACCTGATTCGCCCGATCCCAATCACTTTTTGGTTGGAGTTGGTGAATCAAGGATTTCCTCAGTGTATGGGCCCCACAAACACACTATACAACAATCACAACTGATGAAGGCAAATGTTGTGTTCAATTGTGGCTTATGTAGAGATTATAGCATGGAAAATACAGACAAAATACGTCAATGCCAGTAAGTTATAACAACACAAGCATGGAGGCCTGCAGCAGAGACAGCCATGTCCCAGAAAGAACAAATTGTATTTAAAGTACAAACTTAAAAAAATAAGAATTTACTTACCGATAATTCTATTTCTCGGAGTCCGTAGTGGATGCTGGGGTTCCTGAAAGGACCATGGGGAATAGCGGCTCCGCAGGAGACAGGGCACAAAAGTAAAGCTTTCCGATCAGGTGGTGTGCACTGGCTCCTCCCCCTATGACCCTCCTCCAAGCCAGTTAGGTACTGTGCCCGGACGAGCGTACACAATAAGGGAGGAATTTTGAATCCCGGGTAAGACTCATACCAGCCACACCAATCACACCGTACAACTTGTGATCTAAACCCAGTTAACAGTATGATAACAGCGGAGCCTCTGAAAAGATGGCTCACAACAATAATAACCCGATTTTTGTAACTATGTACAAGTATTGCAGATAATCCGCACTTGGGATGGGCGCCCAGCATCCACTACGGACTCCGAGAAATAGAATTATCGGTAAGTAAATTCTTATTTTCTCTATCGTCCTAGTGGATGCTGGGGTTCCTGAAAGGACCATGGGGATTATACCAAAGCTCCCAAACGGGCGGGAGAGTGCGGATGACTCTGCAGCACCGAATGAGAGAACTCCAGGTCCTCCTTAGCCAGGGTATCAAATTTGTAGAATTTAGCAAACGTGTTTGCCCCTGACCAAGTAGCTGCTCGGCAAAGTTGTAAAGCCGAGACCCCTCGGGCAGCCGCCCAAGATGAGCCCACCTTCCTTGTGGAATGGGCATTTACATATTTTGGCTGTGGCAGGCCTGCCACAGAATGTGCAAGCTGAATTGTATTACACATCCAACTAGCAATAGTCTGCTTAGAAGCAAGAGCACCCAGTTTGTTGGGTGCATACAGGATAACAGCAAGTCAGTTTTCCTGACTCCAGCCGTCCTGGAACATATTTTCAGGGCCCTGACAACATCTAGCAACTTGGAGTCCTCCAAGTCCCTAGTAGGTGCAAGGCACCACAACAAGCTGGTTCAGGTGAAACACTGACACCACCTTAGGGAGAGAACTGGGGAC
This sequence comes from Pseudophryne corroboree, assembly GCF_028390025.1. Lineage (NCBI taxonomy): Eukaryota > Metazoa > Chordata > Amphibia > Anura > Myobatrachidae > Pseudophryne > Pseudophryne corroboree. Next base: position 716,110,618 of record NC_086447.1, read on the forward strand.
GAGTCCGCAGCTCTGCCCTGTCCGAATGGACAAACAGATATGGGCTTTTTTGAGAAAAAACCACCAATTTGACACTCGCCTGGTCCAGGCCAGGGCCAAGAACATGGTCACTTTTCATGTGAGATGCTTCAAATCCACAGATTTGACTGGTTTTAAACCAATGTGATTTGAGGAATCCCAGAACTACGTTGAGATCCCACAGTGCCACTGGAGGCACAAAAGGGGGTTGTATATGCAATACTCTTTTGACAAACTTCTGGACTTCAGGAACTGAAGCCAATTCTTTCTGGAAGAAAATCGACAGGGCCGAAATTTGAACCTTAATGGACCCCAATTTGAGGCCCATAGACACTCCTGTTTGCAGGAAATGCAGGAAACGACCGAGTTGAAATTTCTTTGTGGGGCCTTCCTGGCCTCACACCACGCAACATATTTTCGCCACATGTGGTGATAATGTTGTGCGGTCACCTCCTTTCTGGCTTTGACCAGGGTAGGAATGACCTCTTCCGGAATGCCTTTTTCCCTTAGGATCCGGCTTTCCACCGCCATGCCGACAAACGCAGCTGCGGTAAGTCTTGGAACAGACATGGTACTTGCTGAAGCAAGTCCCTTCTTAGCGGCAGAGGCCATAAGACCTCTGTAAGCATCTCTTGAAGTTCCGGGTACCAAGTCCTTCTTGGCCAATCCGGAGCCATGAGTATAGTTCTTACTCCTCTACGTCTTATAATTCTCAGCACCTTAGGTATGAGAAGCAGAGGAGGGAACACATACACCGACTGGTACACCCACGGTGTTACCAGAACGTCCACAGCTATTGCCTGAGGGTCTCTTGACCTGGCGCAATACCTGTCCCGTTTTTTGTTCAGACGGGACGCCATCATGTCCACCTTTGGTATTTCCCAACGGTTTACAATCATGTGGAAAAAACTTCCCGATGAAGTTTCCACTCTCCCGGGTGGAGGTCGTGCCTGCTGAGGAAGTCTGCTTCCCAGTTTCCATTCCCGGGATGAAACACTGCTGACAGTGCTATCACATGATTTTCCGCCCAGCGAAAAGTCCTTGCAGTTTTTGCCATTGCCCTCCTGCTTCTTGTGTCGCCCTGTCTGTTTACGTGGGCGACTGCCGTGATGTTTTTCCCACTGGATCAATACCGGCTGACCTTGAAGCAGAGGTCTTGCTAAGCTTAGAGCATTATAAATTTACCCTTAGCTCCAGTATATTTATGTGGAGAAAAGTCTCCAGACTTGATCACACTCCCTGGAAATTTTTTCCTTGTGTGACTGCTCCCCAGCCTCTTGGACTGGGCTCCGTGGTCACCAGCATCCAAACCTGAATGCCGAATCTGCGGCCCTCTAGAAGATGAGCACTCTATAACCACCACAGGAGAGACACCCTTGTCCTTGGATATAGGGTTATCCGCTGATGCATCTGAAGATGCGATCCGGACCATTTGTCCAGCAGATCCCACTGAAAAATTCTTGCGTGAAATCTGCCGAATGGAATTGCTTCGTAGGAAGCCACCATTTTTACCAGGACCCTTGTGCAATGATGCACTGTTTTTAGGAGGTTCCTGACTAGCTCGGATAACTCCCTGGCTTTCTCTTCCGGGAGAAACACCTTTTTCTGGACTGTGTCCAGAATCATCCCTAGGCACAGCAGACGTGTCGTCGGGATCAGCTGCAATTTTGGAATATTTAGAATCCACCCGTGCTGTTGTAGCAGTATCCGAGATAGTGCTACTCCGACCTCCAACTGTTCCCTGGACTATGCCCTTATCAGGAGATCGTCCAAGTAAGGGATAATTAAGACGCCTTTTCTTCGAAGAAGAATCATCATTTCGGCCATTACCTTGGTAAAGACCCGGGGTGCCGTGGACAATCCAAACGGCAGCGTCTGAAACTGATAGTGACAGTTCTGCACCACGAACCTGAGGTACCCTTAGTGAGAAGGGCAAATTTGGGACATAGAGGTAAGCATCCCTGATGTCCCGGGACACTATATAGTCCCCTTCTTCCTGGTTCGTTATCACTGCTCTGAGTGACTCCATCTTGATTTGAACCTTTGTAAGTGTTCAAAAAATTTTTTAGAATAAGTCTCACCTAGCCTTCTGGCTTCAGTACCACAATATAGTGTGGAATAATACCCCTTTTCTTGTAGTAGGAGGGGTAATTTAATTATCACCTGCTGGGAATACAGCTTGTGAATTTTTTCCCATACTGCCTCCTTGTCGGAGGGAGACCTTGGTAAAGCAGACTTCAGGAGCCTGCGAAGGGGAAACGTCTCGACATTCCAATCTGTACCCCTGGGATACTACTTGTAGGATCCAGGGGTCCTGTACGGTCTCAGCGCCATGCTGAGAACTTGTCAGAAGCGGTGGAAAGCTTCTGTTCCTGGGAATGGGCTGCCTGCTGCAGTCTTCTTCCCTTTCCTCTATCCCTGGGCAGATATGATCTTATAGGGACGAAAGGACTGAGGCTGAAAAGACGGTGTCTTTTTCTGCAGAGATGTGACTTAGGGTAAAAACGGCGGATTTTCCAGCAGTTGCCGTGGCCACCAGGTCCGATGGACCGACCCCAAATAACTCCTCTTCCTTTATACGGCAATACACCTTTGTGCCGTTTGGAATCTGCATCACCTGACCACTGTCGTGTCCATAACATCTTCTGGCAGATATGGACATCGCATTTACTCTTGATGCCAGAGTGCAAATATCCCTCTGTGCATCTCGCATATATAGAAATGCATCCTTTAAATGCTCTATAGTCAATAAAATACTGTCCCTGTCAAGGGTATCAATATTTTTAGTCAGGGAATCCGACCAAGCCACCCCAGCTCTGCACATCCAGGCTGAGGCGATCGCTGGTCGCAGTATAACACCAGTATGTGTGTATATACTGTTTATGATATTTTCCAGCCTCCTGTCAGCTGGTCCTTGAGGACGGCCTTATCTATAGACGGTACCGCCACTTGTTTTGATAAGCGTGTGAGCGCCTTATCCACCCTAAGGGGTGTTTCCCAACGCGCCCTAACTTCTGGCGGGAAAGGGTATACCGCCCATAATTTTCTATCGGGGGGAACCCACGCATCATCACACACTTTATTTAATTTATCTGATTCAGGAAAAACTACGGTAGTTTTTTCACATCCCACATAATACCCTCTTTTGTGGTACTTGTAGTATCAGAAATATGTAACACCTCCTTCATTGCCTTTAACGTGTGGCCCTAATAAGGAATACGTTTGTTTATTCACCGTCGACACTGGATTCAGTGTCCCTGTCTGTGTCGACCGACTAAAGTAAACGGGCGTTTTAAAAACCCCTGACGGTGTTTTTGAGACGTCTGGACCGGTACTAATTGTTTGTCGGCCGTCTCATGTCGTCAACCGACCTTGCAGCGTGTTGACATTATCACGTAATTCCCTAAATAAGCCATCCATTCCGGTGTCGACTCCCTAGAGAGTGACATCACCATTACAGGCAATTGCTCCGCCTCCTCACCAACATCGTCCTCATACATGTCGACACACACGTACCGACACACAGCACACACACAGGGAATGCTCTGATAGAGGACAGGACCCACTAGCCCTTTGGAGAGACAGAGGGAGAGTTTACCAGCACACACCAAAAACGCTATAATTATATAGGGACAACCTTATATAAGTGTTTTCCCTTATAGCATCTTTTTTATTATTTCTAACGCCAAATTAGTGCCCCCCCTCTCTGTTTTAACCCTGTTTCTGTAGTGCAGTGCAGGGGAGAGCCTGGGAGCCTTCCCTCCAGCCTTTCTGTGAGAGAAAATGGCGCTGTGTGCTGAGGAGATAGGCCCCGCTCCTTTTTCGGCGGCCTCGTCTCCCGCTCTTAACGGATTCTGGCAGGGGTTAAATATCTCCATATAGCCTCCGGAGGCTATATGTGAGGTATTTTTAGCCAAAATAGGTATTCATTTGCCTCCCAGGGCGCCCCCCTCCCAGCGCCCTGCACCCTCAGTGACTGCCGTGTGAAGTGTGCTGAGAGGAAAATGGCGCACAGCTGCAGTGCTGTGCGCTACCTTTAGAAGACTGAGGAGTCTTCTGCCGCCGATTCTGGACCTCTTCTTACTTCAGCATCTGCAAGGGGGCCGGCGGCAAGGCTACGGTGACCATCCAGGCTGTACCTGTGATCGTCCCTCTGGAGCTGATGTCCAGTAGCCAAGAAGCCAATCCATCCTGCACGCAGGTGAGTTCACTTCTTCTCCCCTAAGTCCCTCGTTGCAGTGATCCTGTTGCCAGCAGGACTCACTGTAAAATAAAAAACCTAAGCTAAACTTTTCTAAGCAGCTCTTTAGGAGAGCCACCTAGATTGCACCCTTCTCGGCCGGGCACAAAAATCTAACTGGCTTGGAGGAGGGTCATAGGGGGAGGAGCCAGTGCACACCACCTGATCGGAAAGCTTTACTTTTGTGCCCTGTCTCCTGCGGAGCCGCTATTCCCCATGGTCCTTTCAGGAACCCCAGCATCCACTAGGACGATAGAGAAATATATATATTTGGGCAGTTATACAATTTTGTAAAATTATGTTAAAATAACAATGAACAATTAAAACTATCGTTTCATATTATTACAAATTTAATACTCTGCACTAACTTACCTACTTGTTAATGATGCCCTTTGGGAGATGCAAGATGGCGATGTTCAGGTGGGAGGAGTCATGGTGCAACACTATCTGGCTAGAGTGCGAAATAGTGCACTATATCGCACCGTGTGTAAGCACTATGGGGGTAATTCGGAGTTGATCGCAGCAGCAAATTTGTTAGCAGTTGGGCAAAACCATGTGCCCTGCAGGGGAAGCAGATATAACATGTGCAGAGAGAGTTAGATTTGGGTGGGGTGTGTTCAAACTGAAATCTAAATTGCAGTGTAAAAATAAAGCAGCCATTATTTACCCTGCACAGAAACAAAATAACCCACACAAATCTAACTCTCTCTGTAAATGTTGTATCTGCCACACCTGCAGTGCACATGGTTTTGCCCAACTGCTAACAAATTTGCTGCTGCGATCAACTCAGAATTACCCCCAATATTGTATGTGATATTGGGCCCAATTCAGAGTTGATCGTAGCAGCAAATTTTTTAGCAGTTGGGCAAAACCATGTGCACTGCAGGGAGGGCAGATATAACATGTGCAGAGAAAGTTATGGGCCCTACACACTGGGCGATAATACTGAAAGATATGAACGATCTTGTTCATTAATAAACGTGATACCGTTCATATCTTTCAGTGTGGCAGCACCAGCGATGAACGATGCGCGGCCTCGGGCTCGTTCATCGCTGGTGCCCCGTCGCTTGTGTATGCAGGCCAATATGGACGAGATTGTCCATATTTGCCTGCACTGCTACGGAGCCGGGTGACAGGGGGAGTGAAGGAACTTCACTACCCCAGTCACTGCCCCCCCGCCGCCGGGCCTCCCATCATCCGTATCCGCCGTAGGACAGCTCGGCGGCGGATCGCAAAGTGTGTAGGGCCCATTAGATTTGGGTGAGGTGTATTCAAACTGAAATCTAAATTGCAGTGTAAAAACAAAGCAGCCAGTATTTACCCTGAACAGAAACAAAATAACCCACCCAACTCTAACTCTCTGCAAATGTTATATCTACCACACCTGCAGTGCATATGGTTTTGCCCAACTGCTAACAAAGTTGCTGCTGCGATCAGGTCTTAAATACCCCCATAGTGCGATGCACACTTCCGCAGGTGGTATCCAATGTTCTGTGTTGGATGAAGATGCAGCTCAATTTTAGCTAGATAGTATACTATCTAGTGCATATTGGGGGTCATTCCGAGTTGTTTGCTCGCTAGCAGTTTTTAGCAGCCGTGCAAACGCATTGTCACCGTCCACTGGGGAGTGTATTTTAGCTTTGCAGGAGTGTGAACACTTATGCAGCAGAGCGCCTGCAAACACATTTTATGTAGAACAAGACCAGCCCTGTACTTACTCTTCGTGTGCGTTGATTCTAACGACGGAGGGACGGCTTTCGACGTCAGACACCCGCCCAGCGAACGCCCTGCCACTCCTGCGTTTTTTCAGACACGCCTGCGTTTTTCCAAACACTCCCTGAAAACGGTCATTTGACACCCAGAAACGCCTACTTCATGTCAATTTTCCTGCGTTCGCCCGTGCGAACGGAATCGTCGCTAGAACCTGTGCAAGCCCACGATGCTCATTGTACCCGTACGACGTGCATGCGCAGAATAGCCATTTTTTTGCCTCATCGCTGCGCAGCGAACAACGGCAGCTAGCGATCAACTCGGAATGACCCCCATTTTACGGTGTGTATGTAACGTACAATATTGTATCCGATTTGCCTCATCACAATGTGAGAAGCAATATCTTTTGCTATATCTTATGCTAAATCTATTGGGCTAAATCTTACCATGTGTACGCACTGTTTCGTTTGTTCAGGAGCTCAGGGAAATAGTGTAGGATATCTTAACATAGCCAAAATCTTACCATGTGTACCCAGCTTTAATATTTCACTTTTCTTTTCTAGTCTCAGATGTAATATTGCCTTATTTCCTCATAAAATACAAACACTTTACACAAGGTACGAATGGAACTTTTCTTCACATTCAACATATACAATAAGAAAACTTAAATCACTCAAGTACACAGAAACGTTATTTTAGGCTTGCTATTATGAATACATTTAGTAACAATATTTCAACTACGCATAAAAAAAATAAATCACAATTCTAATGGTGCGATTATATCTTTTTAGTTCAAATTGCATCGCATCTACTTCAAATCAAACCGTGTTTATTTTCCCTTGTGATGCGATGCGCGCTCCGGCATAGTCAATATTGCAAGGCAAAATAGTATGTGCAGTCAGGTATTTTTGTACTACATCGCATACATTACATATTGTAGTGTAGTCAAAAGCGGGTGTAGTTCAAATCGCATACCACTTAGTCCAAATCGCATAGCACACAATGTATAGGCTCAAATCGCACCTAGCACAGATTTCACCTTGTGTGGGCACCATAAAACTCCACAGACAGGAATAAAAAATAAAGGAATTCCTGACATCATGTAAATGTTTAATAATAAAAAATGCACCTACAACCATTCACTTATGCAACCATTCTCTATGTGTATTAGTATCGACTAGCGCAGGGACCCAGATTATTGCAGAAACTGAGCCTCTTGGCACTCTGCAAAGAGAGATTAAAGGGCACAGACAAGAAGAGTTTGGGTGATTTTAAGAGAAGGGGGGGGGGGGGGGGGGGATTCTAGTGGGAAGATGCCAGGATGACATGTTGCAATGGCACCTGTCCACTCCACTCTATTTCAATTGACCCTTAAAACTCATTCCTTCTTTGTATAAAAGTATAACAAGACAGAATATCACAGACTAATATACAAGCCATAAAAAACATCAATACAATTTAGACACACTGAAGTGAAATTCCAGAACACAACCCCCCTCCCCCGCAGAAAATAAATACCCACCTATACATACAACTGTTGAACCTTTGTTGTTTCTATAACATATACATGATGCGAGTACAGCACACTCTTCATCCTAAAACGCATACACACAGTGCGATATAACTACCGATATGGACTATATAGTCCATATTGGTAGAAAAATATAGTGCATATCGCAACATGTGTATTAGATCTTGCGATGCCGATGCACACTCCTGCGGGGTCGGTATCGTATAGTGCAAATCGGTCACATAGGCAGAATCGCACCATGTGTAGGCCCCTTTACGCATACAAATAACAAGATGGATATATATATATATATATATATATATATATATATATATATATATATATACATACATACATATATATATACATACATACATATATACATACATACACATATATACATTAAAATTAGGACAAACATCGCAGACATACTGTATGCAAGTCACATGCCAGCATTTGCAAGTTCAGTTTATTGAGCCAAAACAGATCTTAAAATCATGTCTCGCGATATACATCATCCCTTGATGTGCGAGACATGGACAAATGTATATTTATGAAGTACCAATTACTTTTAGTATAATACTGTCCATTGACAAACACAGTGCGAGTACCACGAAGACAGCTACAACCATGGATAGTTTAGATTTATTTCCATGTTCTAGTGACAATTATCATAGTAGGTACAGCTAATTGCCCAATAACATGCTTTTCAAAAAAGTACAGAAAAACAGACGTACCTTTAAAATAGACATGGAGAAGAAGTATTATATTTTTATTAACATCATCACCACATTATGAAGTGTTGTACAGAAAATATTTGTCATCCACATCAGTCACTGCCCTAATTGCCAAAACTGTTAGGACACAAGAACTGTATTTTGTACAGCCTAGCTAAAATACAAGAAAACTGTCACTCTATGAAAAGCAATGTACACAGTGACCGTTACTGGGATACCGGCCTTACCAGCCCAGTTGAAAACATAACTTGTTCTAAAACAAGGCAAGTGATCATGATATTGCAGGTATCTATGGCTCTCCCCTAGGAGTCTGTACAGGCGTATATGCCTGAAAAGCCAAATTAAACAAGTGCTGCAGCTCATGAATCAGTTATATGAAATATGCATGAATAATATTAGTCAGCAGTTTGCAGCAGGCAACAAGCATTCACATTGTACCAATTCAGCCCATGGTACAGATACAAGCCGCTGTATGTGCTGTACAGAGAATGCCACAGTTCTCCTAAACACATACAGTAAATATGCATGATATACAGAAAAACATCTAGCAGTTTCCTAGAAATATGTAGCACATTATGGGTTTTTTTGTTTTTCTTGTACACTGCTGCAACATTTTACAACGGTTTGCATGCACCCTTTGCTTCTGAACCAGTGTACCCAAGCTACAATTATCATATATATATATATATATATATATATTATATATATATATATATATATATATATTTATTTATTACACACAGACACACGAGAACATGCTTTTTGCACGGTAAATATTCTGCATTAATAAAAAAATCAATTTTTACAGCCCAAAAAAACAGGATTCATTGCAAGAATTACTTCTAAGAGACAGAAATTAAAAATAACTATAAATGGTCAATAATGAAAAATATGGACACGTTCAGGGACAATCACTGACACCTGGAGCTCTCCATGGATGATACAGACTGCATTTCTGTACACTGAAAAATGATCAGCATGCATGCACCAGATACATATTGCTACAATATGCAGGAGGATGTAAGTTTTATATTTATTTATATATATATATATATATATATATATATATATATATATATATATGTGCTGCATGCAGGGGGGAGCGATCAGCATGCACCAGATACTACATGTATGTGTTATTATATACAGGGGGAAGCTCTGGAGAGCATACGAGGCATGTATGTACGTGCAGTAATGTGTATACAGTGGGGGATTCCTGGATGTATTACCCCATGGATGGCTGAGCTCCGGGCGCTGCTGGGTGTAGTAACCGATTCCCCCTCATGCTCTTCCGATGTGTAGTCTATCTCCCCGTCCTCCTGGCCGGTCTTCAGCTTCTTGGGCTGACTCTCGTACTCCCCGTCCTCGTAGTGCTCGGAGGATGAGGAAGACGACATGGCTGGGCGGCTCTGGTGGCTCCTTTGTCCCTCACTGACTGCTGCGAGCGAGAACGGCTCAGAATCTGACACCGCAGAGATGCAATCCAGCCGGGAGCTGGGCCTGGCCGGGGGCGTGGCTAATAGGGGGCGGGGTCGGCGGCGGCGGCACGCTCTGGTGGGCTCTTTTCCTCTGGGATTGTCCGGGCGAGCTGCGGGCAGCGCGCATGCGGACACGGGGTGAGGTGGCGAGGGTAGGTAGGGAGGAATGGGCAGAGCAATACTCTGGAATCTCCAACCTTCCCCTGCATCTGACACCTCAGCGGCTGGATGAGCCCTTACTATGGGGATAATGTTCCATTTAGCACCCGAGGTGTATAATACTAGCCGGGAAATGGGGCGCTCTGATATTCGTTCTATAGAGCATAGCATTGTATGTCTGCGTGCAGGAAGTGTCATGTGTATTCACAAATGCTACAGTGGCTACTAGCTACTGCACGGATCTGACACGCCTGTGACAGAAGAAGATATATGTATGTGTGAGTACGCTACTACTAACTGCACATTGGGGGTAATTCCAAGTTGATCGCAGCAGGAATTCTGTTAGCAATTGGGCAAAACCATGTGCACTGCAGGGGAGGCAGATATAACATGTGCAGAGAGAGTTAGATTTGGGTGTGGTGTGTTCAATCTGCAATCTAATTTGCAGTGTAAAAATAAAGCAGCCAGTACTATTTACCCTGCACAGAAATAAAATAATCCACCCAAATCTAACTCTCTCTGCACATGTTATATCTGCCACACCTGCAGTGCACATGGTTTTGCCCAACTGCTAAAAAATTTCCTGCTGCGATCAACTTGGAATTACCCTCATTGCATCTAGAATTGTTCACAGATGAATGTATTTTCAACTGCGACAATGACGCATTGACACACTGCAATTAAAGCATTTAATGGAACATGCTGTGGCGTGAGCTCAGTGTAATGCGTGTATAAGTACACCCTGCCAGCAGTAACCTATGCAGTGCGCCCCACATGGCTGCCTCGGATGGTTCCCCTGTGGGCGGGGTGTGCTTCATTTGGAACTTTCCATGCAGGGTATAGCATACTCCTACACACTTGTCAGTTCTCCCATACATGCATTTGGCCCCTGTATGGCTCATCTCCCACTGTGTAACCTTGTAGTGCGCCCAACATGGCTGCCTTATCTGGTGCGCTTGTGGATGGGATGAAAAATGCGTGGACCTGATGTTTTTATTGGAACCCTACTCTGAACTTAAGGACTCTGCAATCTCCCCATTTTGTGTTCTCTTCTAGGGGTGGACTATTCCACCCTGGGTAATCCTACGCAGTGCGCCTAAGATGGCTGCCGCACCTGGTGCCTTGTGATGGTGGAATACACAACCCCTGGAGGTTATTACTCAAAATGCCTACACCAATCATGCATTATTCTTTCTGTGTCTTTGTCTGTGTGGTTTATCTTTTGATGTAATACTTTAAATCTTCTGTATTATGTGCATTGTGTGAGTTCTAGTTGGCGCCGCGGATGGCTGCCTCGGTGCTGCTCTGCCAAGCAGCCTTAGTTTTTAGTCTTAAATATATAATATGTCTACTGTACAGTTGCATATGTGCAGTATGAACTCATATGTGTAATGTATGCTACGTTTTTTCCTCCATGTTGCTGCTTGGCGATGCATTGTACCACAAAGAATTCCTAGTGTACGCGAGTACACCTGGCCAATAAAGCTGATTCTGATATGTATGGTCCCAGTAGATGCAATGATTTGTGTTTAAATTGAGCTGTGCACACATGTCAAAGGCAATGGTACAAGAAGGGCATATGTCCTGCACACCAGAGCGGAGATGGTGCTGGTGCAGACACGGGATATTTTAGTACATAGGAACTCAGTCAGCATTGGTCTGTTTTAGTTGAACTAACTACGCAGCCCTAGTCACATACCAGCCAACAGTACCATTTTACCAATATCTGTACTAGGCCGCACTGACCGATGTGGCTATCCTCTCATTGCAGATATGTACATTTCTGTGGTATGGCGATGGGCTGTGGGGGCATGTGCCACCAAGCTCCTGTCTGTGTTTTGTATCATTCACATACGGTACAGGTGTGATGCCCCCCGCATGTGTGTGAGGGAGAATGGTCTCCCCCACAGGTACTTCCTAAGGCTAAGGTACACACTGTTAAATTTTTGAGTTTTCCTGATAATTGGGGCAGCCTTGGGGGATATCAACCCACAATCTGCTTGTGTATAAGGGGCTCTGCTGTGCAAACTCCGTCTGGACCCCCTCATCTCCAGCCGACAGCGATGTAGACTCTGGTCACTAGGGGACCTTACCGCTGTCCCAGAGTCTATTGCGCATGCGCAGATCTCCGGGAAAATGGTGTGGTGGACATTTTCTCAGTGATTTTCTTACCACGCATGCACAAAATGCTGTGAAAGTGGCCGCCACACCATTTTCCAAGTGACTACTGCAGCGCTGCTACTGCTGAGGCGGGACTCTAGAGTGTAAGTATTGAGCAAAATGGGTGCAGTTGCCCCCCCCCCCCCTCCCCCCCGAACCCCTGGGATCCCATGTGCACTGCACCGATTATAAATACGTCAGTGTCCAGAGCAGATAGAGGGAGACTTTTTCATTTAAAGAAGGTGTGATTAAACAGTGACTTGATCCCTTATAAAGCTCCTACCATAAGTACTAACAAATAGACATCAATTAAGGCAATTTCCATTTCTAGGCCCCAATATATCAGCAATAGCAACAACAAAAAAATAATTTACAGATTCTGAGTTTTTTTCCCCAGATTTCAAGATCCCCCAATACCCCAATCTGTGACCATACATTACAGATATTTCTCTGACGTCCTAAGTGGATGCTGGGGACTCCGTCAGGACCATGGGGATTAGCGGCTCCGCAGGAGACAGGGCACAAAACTAAAGCTTTAGGATCAGGTGGTGTGTACTGGCTCCTCCCCCTATGACCCTCCTCCAAGCCTCAGGTTTTTGTGCCCGTCCGAGCAGGGTGCAATCTAGGTGGCTCTCTTAAGGAGCTGCTTAGAAAAAGTTTTTAGGTTTATTATTTTCAGTGAGTCCTGCTGGCAACAGGCTCACTGCATCGAGGGACTTAGGGGAGAGAAGTTCAACTCACCTGCGTGCAGGATGGATTGGCTTCTTAGGCTACTGGACACCATTAGCTCCAGAGGGAGTCGGAACACAGGTCTCACCCTGGGGTTCGTCCCGGAGCCGCGCCGCCGACCCCCCTTGCAGATGCTGAAGATTGAAGGTACAGAAACCGGCGGCAGAAGGTTCTTCAGTCTTCTTGAAGGTAGCGCACAGCACTGCAGCTGTGCGCCATTGTTTGTCACACACTTCTCACCAACGGTCACGGAGGGTGCAGGGCGCTGCTGGGGGCGCCCTGGGCAGCAATGTAAATACCTTTTATGGCTAAAAAAAATACATCACATATAGCCCTTGAGGCTATATGGATGTATTTAACCCCTGCCAGATATTACAAACTACGGGAGAAAAGCCCGCCGGAATAGGGGGCGGGGCTTATTCTCCTCAGCACACAGCGCCATTTTCCTGCTCAGCTCCGCTGTGAGGAAGGCTCCCAGGACTCTCCCCTGCACTGCACTACAGAAACAGGGTAAAACAGAGAGGGGGGGCACTTTTTATGGCGATATTTTATATATTTAAGCTGCTATAAGGATACAACACTTATATAAGGTTGTTCCCATATATATTATAGAGCTTGGGTGTGTGCTGGCAAACTCTCCCTCTGTCTCCCCAAAGGGCTAGTGGGGTCCTGTCTTCGATAAGAGCATTCCCTGTGTGTCTGCTGTGTGTCGGTACGTGTGTGTCGACATGTATGAGGACGATGTTGGTGTGGAGGCAGAGCAATTGCCGGTAATGGTGATGTCACCCCCCAGGGAGTCGACACCGGAATGGATGGCTTTGTTTATGGAATTACGTGATAATGTCAGCACATTACAAAAATCAGTTGACGACATGAGACGGCCGGAAAACCAGTTGGTACCTGCCCAGGCGTCTCAGACACCGTCAGGGGCTGTAAAACGCCCTTTACCTCAGTCGGTCGACACAGACCCAGACACGGACACTGAATCTAGTGTCGACGGTGAAGAAACAAACGTATTTTCAAGTAGAGCCACACGTTATATGATCACGGCAATGAAGGAGGCTTTGCATATCTCTGATACTGCAAGTACCACAAAAAGGGGTATTATGTGGGGGGTGAAAAAACTACCTGTAGTTTTTCCTGAATCAGAGGAATTGAATGATGTATGTGATGAAGCGTGGGTTAACCCAGATAGAAAAGTGCTAATTTCAAAAAAGTTATTGGCGTTATACCCTTTCCCGCCAGAGGTTAGGGCGCGCTGGGAAACACCCCCTAGGGTGGATAAGGCGCTCACACGCTTATCAAAACAAGTGGCGTTACCGTCTCCTGATACGGCCGCCCTCAAGGATCCAGCTGATAGGAGGCTGGAAACTACCCTAAAGAGTATATACACACATACTGGTGTTATACTGCGACCAGCCATCGCCTCAGCCTGGATGTGCAGTGCTGGGGTGGTCTGGTCGGATTCCCTGACTGAAAATATTGATACCCTGGATAGGGACAGTATTTTATTGACTATAGAGCAATTAAAGGATGCTTTTCTTTATATGCGAGATGCTCAGAGGGATATTTGCACTCTGGCATCGAGAGTAAGTGCGATGTCCATATCTGCCAGAAGAAGTTTATGGACGCGACAGTGGTCAGGTGATGCGGATTCCAAACGACATATGGAAGTATTGCCGTATAAAGGGGAAGAATTATTTGGCGTAGGTCTATCGGATCTGGTGGCCACGGCAACTGCCGGAAAATCCACCTTTTTACCTCAGACCCCCTCCCAACAGAAAAAGACACCGTCTTTTCAGCCGCAGTCCTTTCGGTCCTATAAGAACAAGAGGGCAAAAGGACAGTCATATCTGCCCCGGGGCAGAGGAAGGGGTAAGAGAGGGCAGCAAGCAGCCCCTGCCCAGGAACAGAAGCCCTCCCAGGGTTCTGCAAAGCCCTCAGCATGACGCTGGGGCTGTACAAGCGGACTCAGGAGCGGTGGGGGGTCGACTCAGGAATTTCAGCGCACAGTGGGCTTGCTCACAGGTGGACCCTTGGATCCTGCAGGTAGTATCTCAGGGTTACAGGTTGGAATTCGAGAAGTCTCTCCCTCGCCGGTTCCTAAAGTCTGCTTTGCCAACGTCTCCCTCAGACAGGGCGACGGTATTGGAAGCCATTCACAAGCTGTTTTCTCAGCAGGTGATAGTCAAGGTACCCCTCCTACAACAGGGAAAGGGGTATTACTCCACGCTATTTGTGGTACCGAAGCCGGACGGCTCGGTAAGACCTATTCTAAATCTGAAATCTTTGAACCTGTACATACAAAAATTCAAGTTCAAGATGGAATCACTCAGAGCAGTGATAGCGAATCTGGAAGAAGGGGACTTTATGGTGTCCCTGGACATAAAGGATGCTTACCTGCATGTCCCAATTTGCCCTTCACATCAAGGGTACCTCAGGTTCGTGGTGCAAAACTGTCATTATCAGTTTCAGACGCTGCCGTTTGGATTGTCCACGGCACCTCGGGTCTTTACCAAGGTAATGGCCGAAATGATGATTCTTCTGCGAAGAAGAGGCGTATTAATTATCCCTTACTTGGACGATCTCCTGATAAGGGCAAGGTCCAGAGAACAGCTGGAGGACGGAGTAGTACTAACCCAAGTAGTGCTGCAACAACACGGGTGGATTCTGAATTTTCCAAAATCTCAGTTGACCCCGACAACACGTCTGCTGTTCCTGGGAATGATTCTGGACACGGTTCAGAAAAAGGTGTTTCTTCCGGAGGAGAAAGCCAAGGAGTTATCCGAACTTGTCAGGAACCTCCTAAAACCAGGAAAAGTGTCTGTGCATCAATGCACAAGAGTCCTTGGAAAGATGGTGGCTTCTTACGAAGCAATTCCATTCGGCAGATTCCACGCACAAACTTTTCAGTGGGATCTGCTGGACAAATGGTCCGGATCGCATCTGCAGATGCATCAGCGGATAACCTTATCGCCACGGACAAGGGTGTCTCTTCTGTGGTGGTTGCAGAGTGCTCATCTGTTAGAGGGCCGCAGATTCGGCATACAGGACTGGGTCCTGGTGACCACGGATGCCAGTCTGAGAGGCTGGGGAGCGGTCACACAGGGAAGAAACTTCCAGGGAGTATGGTCAAGCCTGGAGATGTCTCTTCATATAAATATACTGGAGCTAAGAGCAATTTACAATGCTCTAAGCCTGGCAAAACCCCTGCTTCAGGGTCAGCCGGTGTTGATCCAGTCGGACAACATCACGGCAGTCGCCCACGTAAACAGACAGGGCGGCACAAGAAGCAGGAGAGCAATGGCAGAAGCTGCAAGGATCCTTCGCTGGGCGGAAGATCATGTGATAGCACTGTCAGCAGTGTTCATTCCGGGAGTAGACAACTGGGAAGCAGACTTCCTCAGCAGACACGATCTACACCCGGGAGAGTGGGGACTTCATCCAGAAGTCTTCCACATGATTGTGAACCGTTGGGAAAAACCAAAGGTGGATATGATGGCGTCTCGCCTCAACAAAAAACTGGACAGGTATTGCGCCAGGTCAAGAGACCCTCAGGCAATAGCTGTGGACGCTCTGGTAACACCGTGGGTGTACCAGTCAGTGTATGTGTTTCCTCCTCTTCCTCTCATACCCAAAGTACTGAGAATTATACGGCAAAGGGGAGTAAGAACGATACTCGTGGCTCCGGATTGGCCAAGAAGAACTTGGTACCCGGAACTTCAGGAGATGCTCACGGAAAATCCGTGGCCTCTACCTCTAAGACGGGACCTGATTCAGCAGGGACCGTGTCTATTCCAAGACTTACCGCGGCTGCGTTTGACGGCATGGCGGTTGAACGCCGAATTCTAAAGGAAAAAGGCATTCCAGAAGAGGTCATTCCTACACTGGTTAAAGCCAGGAAGGAGGTGACTGCACAACATTATCACCGCATTTGGAGAAAATATGTTGCGTGGTGTGAGGCCAGGAAGGCCCCCACGGAGGAATTTCAACTGGGTCGATTCCTACATTTCCTGCAAACAGGATTGTCTATGGGCCTCAAATTGGGGTCCATTAAGGTTCAAATTTCGGCCCTGTCGATTTTCTTCCAGAAAGAATTGGCTTCAGTTCCTGAAGTCCAGACTTTTGTAAAAGGAGTACTACATATACAGCCCCCGGTTGTGCCCCCAGTGGCTCCGTGGGACCTGAATGTAGTTTTGGATTTTCTCAAATCCCATTGGTTTGAGCCACTCAAATCGGTGGATTTGAAATATCTTACATGGAAAGTAACCATGCTACTGGCCCTGGCTTCAGCCAGGAGAGTATCAGAATTGGCGGCTTTATCGTATAAGAGCCCATATCTGATTTTCCATTCGGACAGGGCAGAACTGCGGACGCGTCCTCAGTTTCTGCCTAAGGTGGTGTCAGCGTTTCACCTGAACCAGCCTATTGTGGTGCCTGCGGCTACTAGCGATTTGGAAGATTCCAAGTTGCTGGACGTTGTCAGGGCATTGAAAATATACATTTCAAGGACGGCTGGAGTCAGAAAATCTCACTCGCTGTTTATACTGTATGCACCCAACAAGCTGGGTGCTCCTGCTTCTAAGCAGACGATTGCTCGTTGGATTTGTAGCACAATTCAACTTGCACATTCTGTGGCAGGCCTTCCACAGCCTAAATCTGTCAAGGCCCATTCCACAAGGAAGGTGGGCTCATCCTGGGCGGCTGCCCGAGGGGTCTCGGCATTACAACTCTGCCGAGCAGCTACGTGGTCGGGGGAGAACACGTTTGTAAAATTCTACAAATTTGATACCCTGGCTAAAGAGGACCTGGAGTTCTCTCATTCGGTGCTGCAGAGTCATCCGCACTCTCCCGCCCGTTTGGGAGCTTTGGTATAATCCCCATGGTCCTGACGGAGTCCCCAGCATCCACTTAGGACGTCAGAGAAAATAAGATTTTACTTACCGATAAATCTATTTCTCGTAGTCCGTAGTGGATGCTGGGCGCCCATCCCAAGTGCGGATTGTCTGCAATACTTGTACATAGTTATTGTTACAAAAAAATCGGGTTGTTATTTGTTGTGAGCCGTCTGTTCAGAGGCTCCTACGTTTGTCATACTGTTAACTGGGTTTAGATCACAAGTTATACGGTGTGATTGGTGTGGCTGGTATGAGTCTTACCCGGGATTCAATATCCTTCCTTATTGTGTACGCTCGTCCGGGCACAGTATCCTAACTGAGGCTTGGAGGAGGGTCATAGGGGGAGGAGCCAGTACACACCACCTGATCCTAAAGCTTTAGTTTTGTGCCCTGTCTCCTGCGGAGCCGCTAATCCCCATGGTCCTGACGGAGTCCCCAGCATCCACTACGGACTACGAGAAATAGATTTATCGGTAAGTAAAATCTTATTTTTTCAGTGATTTGCAGAACATTTTCTGCAAATACAGATCTGCTTATCTTGAAAGGCTCCTCAGTTTAGTAGAAATTGTCTGCAAATCTGATTGTTGCCGTACACTAGCAATCTACAGCCACAATTGATCTGTGAAATCCAACATGTTGGACAACCTGATTTAACAATCCCAATCAATTTTTAGTCTGAATCTGCGATCTGTGACCCCATACATAGCAGATTTATTTGCACAATCATCCGCAAAATGCCAAATTATCCAAATTAATTGCTGATATATGGAGTCTTTACACTAACTCATTGCTGAGTTGCCTATATGCTGCATGAAAACTACATGGTTTTATTTTGTTGCAAGTTTGTTGCTTTTTTTTGTACACAAAAATGTTACTCTAAGGTCTTAATGTGTTATTACATACGTGTTTTTATTTGTAGTATGATTTGATGATATGTGGCTGTTTTATACATATGTTTTAATAAACTTGAATATAATCACCTGAGTGTTTTGGACAGTGCTCCTCCTTCACGTATTTTAAGAATTTTACAAATTTGAGGGTCAGCTATTATACTGGACCAGCAGTTTATTACAAATGGTTTATATTCTTGTAAATACAGTGCATCCAGAAAGTATTCACAGCGCTTCACTTTTTCCACATTTTGTTATGTTTCAGCCTTATTCCAAAATGGAATAAATTCATTTTTTCCCCTCAAAATTCTACACACAGTACCCTATAATGACAATGTTAATTTTTTTTTTAGATTTTTGCAAATTTATTAAAAATAAAAAACGAAGAAATCACATGTACATAAGTATTCACATCTTTTGCGATGAAGCTCAAAACTGAGCTCAGGTGCATCCTGTTTCCACTGATCATCCTTGAGATGTTCCTACAGCTTAATTGTAGTCCACCTGTGGTAAATTCAGTTGATTGGACATGATTTGGAAAGGCACACACCTGTCTGTATAAGGTCCCACACTTGACAGTTCATGTCTGAGCACAAACCAGGCATGAAATCAAAAGAATTATCTGTAGACCTCTGAGACAGGATTGTCTCGAGGCAGAAATCTGGGGAAGGGTACAGAAAAATATCTGCTGCTTTGAAGGTCCCAATGAGCACAGAGCATCATCCGTAAATGGAAGAAGTTCGGAACCACCAGGACTCTTCCTAGAGCTGGCCGGCTGTCTAAACTGAGCGATCGGAGGGGAAGGGCCCTAGTCAGGGAGGTGACCAAGAACCCGATGGTCACTCTGTCAGAGCTACAGCATTCCTCTGTGGAGAGAGGAGAACCTTCCAGAATTACAACCATCTCTGCAGCAATCCACCAATCAGGCCTGTATGGTAGAGTGGCCAGACGGAAGCCACTCCTTAGTAAAAGCACATGGCAGCCCGCCTGGAGTTAGCCAAAATGCACTTGAAGGACTCTCAGATAATGAAAACAAAATTCTCTGGTCTGATGAAACAAAGATTGAACTCTTTGGCGTGAATGCCAGGCGTCATGTTTGGAGGAAACCAGGCACCGCTCATCACCAGGCCAACACCATCCCTACAGTGAAGCATGGTGGTGGCAGGGACATGCTGTAGGGATGTTTTTCAGCGGCAGGAACTGGGAGACTAGTCAGGATAGAGGGAAAGATGAATGCAGTAATGTACAGAGACATCCCGGATGAAAACCTGCTCCAGAGCTCTCTTGACCTCAGACTGGGGTGACGGTTCATCTTTCAGCAGGACAACGACCCTAAGCACACAGCCAAGATAGCAAAGGAGTGGCTTCAGGACAACTCTGTGAATGTCCTTGAGTGGCCCAACCAGAGCCCAGACTTGAATCTGGTTGAACATCTCTGGAGAGATCTGAAAATGGCTGTGCACCAACGCTTCCCATCCAACCTAATGGGGTTTGAGATGTGCTGCAAAGAGGAATGGGTGAAGCTGCCCAAAGATAGGTGTGCCAAGCTTGTATTCAAAAAAACTTGAGGCTGTAATTGCTGCCAAAGGTGCATCAACAAAGTATTGAGCAAAGGCTGTGAATACTTATGTACATGTGATTTCTTAGTTTTTTAATTTTAAATACATTTGCAAAAAAAAAAAACTTTTCTCTTACAACCTAGAGGATACTGTGGTCCACATTAGTACCATGGGGTATAGATGGGTCCACTAGGAGCCATGGGCACTTTAAGACTTTGATAGTGTGGGCTGGCTCCTCCCTCTATGCCCCTCCTAACAGACTCAGTTTAGAAAATGTGCCCGAGGAGCCGGTCACGCTTAGGGAAGCTCCTGAAGAGTTTTCTGCATTTATTTTTCTGTTGTTTTTTTTTCAGGCAGGTCTGGTTGGCACCAGACTGCCTGCTTCATGGGACTTAGGGGGGAGAACGGCCCAACCTCCCATAGGGTTAATGGTCCCGTTCCCCGCTGACAGGACACTGAGTTCCTGAGGGAACTATTCGCAAGTCCCACCACGGCGAGCATACATTCCCGTAGCACGCCGCCACCCCTAACAGAGCCGGAAGTGAGAAGAGTGGTGAGTAGAAAGCCAGCGACACGGTTTGCGGGTCACCAGTGGTTATGGCGGCATAAAGGTATGGAGTCGCAGCACTGATAGGCTGCAGCTCCAGGTTTCAGAGGCATACTATGTGTGTTCCGCTGTGAGGGGCGAGCTGAAGTCTTAAAATACAAAATACTCACAGTGGCAGCAGCTTACATGGTTCTAACCCACTGTAAAGCACATTATAAACCTCAGCCAGTATAAAAAAATGGGAAGACCGCGCGCCATTAAGGTGGCGGAGCTTCACTATGAGCCGATCCAGCGGCTCACCAGCGCCATTTTCCCTCTGCAGCTCTCACTGAAAAGACTGCTAGAGAAGCGCAGCTCCTCCACAAGGACTCCAGATTACCTCAGCAGTACCAGGGGGTCATAGCAAGAGGGAGTGGGAGCAGTATAAGAGTACTGATACCCTATTGAGGGTACTTAGTCTGTGACCCAGCTAGGCTTAAGCTTTAGCAAGAAGGGCGCTGTTTGGCTGGCTCCATCTTACTCTGTGTCTCCCTAGAAGGGCTCTGTGTGGGTTAACTGGGCTTAACCTTTTCTCGTGTGTGTTTGTGTGTACCTCACATTACAATGTCTAAGGAGTGTGTTTCATGCACGGCAGAGTGTTTTTCTTCCCCAGGTGGATCACTACAATGTACTCAGGATAGTACTCATTCTCAGGCTAGTGGATCCGAACCAGCATGGTTGGATTCTCTAAAAGGGATGATCTCGAATATTTCTAATAAATTATCCCAGAATAAGAAAGAGACGCAATACTTAAGACAGTCTGTGGATGACCTGATGAATAGAGATTCAGTTCCCATACCAGCGTCTCAGACCCCTACCATTTGTCCAGAAAAGCGTACACTGGTGACAACATATCAGACGCAGAGGAGGGTGAGGTGGACTCAGTGGGGGAGGGGAGGGGGATGCAGCTCTGTCACAGGGGGTACAGGCTCTGATAGAAGCTATTTGAGACATTCTGCAAATTCCTGATAAGATGACAGAGGAGGATGAGGTGTCTTATTTTAATGTAACAAAGAACTCCTCTGCTACTTTTCCTGCATCAAAAGAGTTGAATTCTCTGTTTGATGAAACCTGGGTTAATCCTGATAAAAAGTTTCAGATCCCTAAGAGATTACTCACATCCTTCCCTTTCCCTCAGGATGATAGAAAAAAATGGGAAAACCCACCAATTGTTGACGCATCGGTATCTAGGTTGTCACATAAGATAGTCTTACCTGTCC
Source organism: Pseudophryne corroboree (assembly GCF_028390025.1). Taxonomy (NCBI): domain Eukaryota; kingdom Metazoa; phylum Chordata; class Amphibia; order Anura; family Myobatrachidae; genus Pseudophryne; species Pseudophryne corroboree. Next base: position 716,132,512 of record NC_086447.1, read on the forward strand.
CTTGGGCAGCCTCCTTAAAGGACACTGCTGACCACAAAATTGAGAACACTCTCAAATCCCTGTACACAGCTGCTGGGGTGGCCCAGAGACCCACTATTGCTTGTGCATGGATCACTAGGGCCATTGTAAAATGGTCAGGTAATCTAATTGACGAGTTAGATTCCTTATCTAGGGGGGAGATAGTTTTACTCCTACAGCATATACAGGACTCAGCAAATTTTATGGTAGAGGCCATAAAAGAAATAGGATTGCTCAATGCACGCAACACTGCATTGGCAGTGTCAGCACGCAGGGGCCTATTGCTACGCCAGTGGACTGCAGATGCGGATTCCAGGAAAGGCGTGGAAAACCTACCATTTACAGGTGAGGCCCTGTTTGGAGCTTAACTGGATACGTGGATTTCCAAGGCTACAGCGGGTAAGTCTACATGCCTTCCTTCCGCAGCCCCCCCCCCCCCCCCCAGCTAGGAAAACCTACTCTGCTCCAACGCTGCAGTCCTATCGGACGCCAAAATTTAAAAATAAAACCAAAGGTTCTTCTACGGCCTTCAAAGGCAAAAGAGGTAAATCCAGAAAACCAACAACTGCAGGTTCACAGGAACAACCCCGATTCTGCATCCTCTAAGCCTTCAGCATTATGGTGGACCACACTGCCTGGAAGACAGGCAGGTGGGAGCCCGATTAAGATATTTCAGTCACATATGGGCAACATCATGCCAGGATCCCTGGGTCAAAGATCTTATCACCCAGGGCTACAGACTGGAGTTTCAGGAGCTCCCACCTCACAGATTCTTCAAATCAGGCTTACCAGCTTCTCAAGAAGCAAGTATGACTTTACAGAAAGCAATTCAAAACCTGGTACAGACTCAGGTCATTGTTCCAGTTCCACTTCAACTGCAAAACCAGGGTTATTATTCCAACCTTTTTGTGGTACCAAAACCGGACGGTTCGGTAAGGCCCATTTTAAACCTCAAGTCGTTGAACCTGTACTTACGGGTGCTCAAATTCAAGATGGAGTCTCTGAGAGCGGTGATCTCAGATCTGGAAGAGGGGGAATTCTTGGTGTCTCTGGATATCAAGGATGCGTACCTTCATATTCTGATTTGGCCGCTTCATCAGGCTTATCTAAGGTTTGCATTACAGGACTGTCACTACCAGTTCCAGGCCCTGCCATTTGGCCTCTCCGCGGCACTGAGGGTGTTCACCAAGGTAATGGCAGAGATGGTGTTTCTCCTCCACAAACAAGGAGTGAACATAATACCGTACCTGGACGATCTGCTGATAAAAGCACCATCCAGGGAGAGGTTATTCGACAACATTGCCCTATCAACCCGACTACTCCAGTGGATTCTGAACCTACCAAAATCTCATCTGGAACCAACACGGAGGCTTCCGTTCTTGGGAATGATACTAGATACGGAGGTACAGAAGGTATTCCTCCCTTTAGACAAAGCATTGGAAATCCAGTCGATGGTACGGGATGTTCTAAAACCAACCCGGATATCGGTGCATCTATGCATTCGCCTCCTGGGGAAGATGGTAGCCTCTTACGAGGCTCTACAATACGGAAGGTTACACGCAAGGCCCTTCCAGCTGGATCTGTTGGACAAGTGGTCCGTGTCGCATCTTCACATGCACCAGAGAATCCGTCTGTCGCCAAAAGCCGTGATTTTTCTTCTGTGGTGGCTTTAGACTTCTCACCTGACCGAGGGCCGAAGGTTCGGGATTCAAAATTGGATTCTGCTAACCACAGATGCAAGCCTCAGAGGTTGGGGAGCAGTCACCCAAGGGAAACAGTTCCAAGGAAAATGGTCAAGTCAGGAGAGCATCCTTCCAATCAACATTCTGGAACTATGGGCCATATGCAACGCCCTTCTACAGGCATCACATCTTCAAAATCACGCCATTCAGATTCAGTCAGACAATGTGACGGCGGTAATGTACATAAACCGACAGGAACAAAGAGCAGAGCAGCAATGTCAGAGGTGTCAAGGAGTCTCCTCTGGGCGGAAAGACACGCTGTGGCGTTGTTGGCAATCTTCATTCCGGGAGTAGACAACTGGGAAGCAGACTTCCTCAGTAGACACGATCTCCACCCAGGAGAGTGGGGCCTTCACCCGGAAGTGTTCGGGTGCTTGACACGTCAGTGGGGAATGCCACAAATCGACATGATGGCATCTCATCTCAGCAAGAAGCTCAAGTGGTATGTTCCAGGTCGAGAAACCCACAAGCAGTGACGGTGGATGCTCTGGGGACTCCTTGGGTCTACCAGATGGTGTACGTGTTTCCACCACTTCTATTGATCCCAAAAATTCTCAATAGAATAAAAAGGGAAAAGGTTCAAGCTATTCACATTGCTCTGGACTAGCCAAGAAGGTCCTGGTACGCGATCTACTGGAGATGCTCCTAGAGGACCTGTGGCCTCTACCTCTTTGCGAGGATCTTCTACAACAGGGGCCATTCGTCTATCAAGACTTACCATGGCTACGTTTGATGGCATGGAGGTTGAGCGTCAAGGGATCCCAGATAGGGTTATTCCAACCTTGATCCAAGCCAGAAAGGGGGTAACGTCAAAACATTACCACCGTATTTGGAAAAAATACGTCACTTGGTGTGAGCACAGGAAATTTCCTGCGGTTGATTTTCAACTGGGAAGTTTCCTCCTTTTTCTGCACTCGGGTGTGGATGTGGGCCTACGTTTGGGCTCCATAACAATCCAGATTTCGGCCCTATCCATTTGCTTCCAGAAACAATTGGCTTCTCTCCCTGAGGTTCAGACATTTTTGAAGGGTGTTCTGCACATCCAACCGCCCTTTGTGCCTCCTACGGCACCTTGGGATCTCAACGTGGTGTTGCAGTTCCTGCAATCGGAATGGTTTGAGCCTTTACAGGTTGACATAAAGTTTCTTACGTGGAAGACCGTCACACTGTTGGCCTTGGCTTCAGCAAGACGTTTGTTGGAGCTGGGGGCGTTGTCTCAAAAGAGCCCCTATTTGATTTTTCATGAAGATAGAGCTGAACTCGTCAGCAATTTCTTGCTAAGGTGGTGTCTGCGTTTCATATCAACCAACCTGTTGTGATTCCGGTGGTTACCGACACCTCTATTACTTCAAAGTCCTTGGATGTTGTGAGGGCTTTGAAGATCCTTGTGAAGCGGACAGCTCGTCACAGAAAATCTGACTCGCTATTTGTTCTCTATGATCTCAGTAAAATTGGGTGTCCTGCTTCAAAGCAGTCTATTGCTCGCTGGATCAGGCTTACTATCCAGCATGCTTATTCTATGGCAGGCTTGCCGGTTCCAAGATCTGTACAGGCCCACTCTACTAGGTCGGTGGGTTCTTCCTGGGTGGCTGCCCGGGTGGTCTCGGCTTTACAGCTCTGCCGAGCAGCTACTTGGTCAGGTTCGAACACATTTGCTAAGTTCTACAAGTTCGATACTTTGGCCTCTGAGGACCTTCAGTTTGGTAAATCTATTCTGCAGGAACCTCAGCACTCTTCCACCCGTTTTGGGAGCTTTGATACATCCCCATGGTACTAATGTGGACCCCAGTATCCTCTAGGACGTAAGAGAAAATAGGATATTGGTTACCTACCGGTAAATCCTTTTCTCGTAGTCCGTAGAGGATACTGGGCGCCCGCCCAGTGCTTTGTTTATTCCTGCACTGTTACTTGGTTAAGTATTGTTGGTACAGCATGTTGCTGTTGAAGTTTGGTTAGCCTGGCTTTCCTCTAGTTGTGTGTGCTGGTTCGGAATCTCACCACTATCTTTTCTATCCTTCTCTCAAAGTATGTCCGTCTCCTCGGGCACAGTTTCCTAGACTGAGTCTGGTAGGAGGGGCATAGAGGGAGGAGCCAGCACACACTATCAAAGTCTTGAAGTGCCCATGGCTCCTAGTGGACCTGTCTATACCCCATGGTACTAATGTGGACCCCAATATCCTCTACGGACTACGAGAAAAGGATTTACCAGTAGGTAACCAAAATCCTATTTTTTCACGTTGTCATTATGGGGTATTGTGTGTAGAATATTGAGGGGCAAAAAATTAATTCCATTTTGGAATAAGGCTGTAACATAACAAAATGTGGAAAAAGTGAAGCGCTGTGAATACTTTCCGGACGCACTGTAGGTATAGGGGTGAACACACACTGTATCCATTAGCGCCTTCCTATTGCTAATTATTTGATGTACGTACCCTATAGATGCCAGTCTCGGTTAGTGGCGTAACCAGGGGCATTTTAAGAGAGGAGGGGTCCCGTGTGCAGCCTCCGTCACAGGCCCCCTCCTCTCCAGCAGCAGTAGACTCTGGCATAATGCCAGTGTCTACTGCGTATGCGCAGGTCTCTGAGAACATGGAGCCCGTGCCTTGTTCCCAGGGACACCTCCAGTGCGCATGCGCAAATCACTCGGAAATGGCCACAGTGGCCATTTTCTGAGTGATCTGTGCCCGCACAGCAGGGCCTCTGTTGCGGGACTCCGGAGGGGTAAGTATATTCTATGGGTGCAGTGTGGGCCCCCCTGGACCCAGGGGCCCGTGTGCACTGCACACACTGCACCCATTATAGAAATGCCTATGGATGCAAATGGGGTTGGTGACATCCAGTGTGTGAAAGCAGATCTCCTGCAAGCGTGGCCTGACTTGAAGGGTGCATGGCTTTGCAGCATGCCCTTGTTTTCATCACTCCAGGTTGTGCCCAGTTTTCCCAGATATGTTGGGCTGCCCTCGAGACTCTTCCTGCACTGCTGTCTCATCCTCAGTGACAGGAGCCAGACACTACTTGGTAACATCACTGTGCAGCACCCAGCTCCCATTCACTAAGGAGGAGTCATCATTTTGGTGTTATCCCCTTGTAGGGTGACACCTGGGTATGATCCACAGCCCCTAGTGATGCCTCTGGCCAGTATACAGTATGCAGTTCATACTTTGACAGCCAGTGTTTAATATTTGATCTAGTTTCTGGTGGCATGTTGGCATGTCTCTATACGGGACTAGCCAGAGGCGTTTTAACAGAGGGGGGGGGGGGGGGGGGGGGGCACCTGTGCAGACTCCGGGTGAGCCCCCGCCTCTGCATGGCACAGCAGTCTTCCAGAATTGTGCTGGAGTCTACTGTGCATGCGCAGGTCTCTGTAAACATAGCACCCGCCATGTTCTGGAGACCAATATCACTACTGCACGTGTGCAGTGACGATTTTGGCTGTGATTTTCTTCACGGCTGCAGTGCCCGATGCAGGACTCCGGAAAGGTAAGTATTAAAATATGGGTGCAGTGAAGGCCCCCTCTGGACCTAGTATGGGCTACAGGACTGCAGCCCCCCCAGGTAAAATACGCCACCTCAGCTCACTGTCATTGAAGCCAGATGCAGTCCGTGATTCTGCACTGGCTTCACTGTGACTGGCAGTGACTTTCTATTGGAAGTCCTACCTGCCAGTCACAGACACTACAGGCAATCCCAAAGGGAGGTGTTTCAGACCAGGCTGCGATGGGCTGCAGTCTATGCAAGCTGTGGTTTTGCGCACGTGCAGGACCATTGCCGCTACTGCGCATACGCCGGGTCCCGGCATCCAAACTACCTACTGCAGGTGCCGGAACCTGGGAGGCGGCATTGTGGAGAAGGCAGCGGAGACCCGGAGCATCGCCAGTGGCAGCCCTCCTCCTACAACAAGGTAGGAGCTGTCACTGATGCACCCATTATAGAAACGCCAATGGGACTAGCCCTATACATGCTGATGTCTATTTCACATTTCTGAGAACAAGTGGAAAATAAAGTATATAGCAACATAATCACGCTCAGCTTGTACAGTCAGCCAGGTATGTCTCTCAAATATGGGATGTACAGTGGTTTATATGCAGAGCTATAGATGCTAATATAATGGGCTAAGACACATAACAATCTACAGACCTGTGCTCTAGACCAGTGGTTCCCAAACTTTTTTGGGTCACGGTGCACTAGAGTATCAGAATCTTTTTCACACCACCCATAGGCCAAAAGTTTTTAAATTGACAAATTCAGACAAAGATTATTAAATGTAAGTAAATTGTGTTTATATGTCATTCTCAGGTTCAGTTACATGGTGAGTGACTTCTCTGTCCACATATTTTATGATTGGAAGCCCCAAACACTGGTTTTGCCTATTACATTAACCATAAATAATATGAATTGGGCCACCAATCCAGGGCACCCCTGCAAGTACCCTGAGTCATTCCAGGGTGCCAAGGCACACAGTTTGAGAACCACTGCTCTAGACTAATTTATTCTTTCTTTAATTGTTTTTTCTAATTTACTATAAACATGGGCTTTATGTATATACGTAATTATTAGATCCTAGTCATATTAACCTGTTTCTCCAGTATCATGGATGCAGCAGAAGAATGTCCGTTTTCCATAAATCTTGTGTGTGCCACAGGTGCAAGTAAGAATATTATTAGATATAAGAGCTTCCAAAACCAATACTTAGCAAAGCATGTTTAGTCTGGACTTAGAAACAGAGACAAACTATTGACCGGAAAATAGCAGAACTGTCACGTCTGGCAGGGTTTGAGGATCCGGCAGCTGAGATTTGCCCGAGGAGATAGCAGGCTGTGAATGAACCAGATGAGGGGGCTGGATATAGTTCCTTCGCATGGGACACGGAGCAATGAAGAACGTAGGCGGGGTTTGAGAGTCAATGGAAAGTATTTATTATGCACAGGGCTGAGGTAGGGAACTGAGGCTGAAGCACGATGGTTAAAGACGTGGCTGGAGGTGAAGAACTGCGGACTGTGATTTGAAAGACGAGACTGTAGATGATGAACTGTGGATGGTAGTTGAAAACGTGGCTGGAGACAAGGACTGTGGACTGTGGTTTGGAAAACGAGGCTTGAAGATAATAATCTGCAGGCTGTGGTCAGTGGTACAAAGGCGTGGCTGGTGAAGGAGATCTGTGGAGTGTGGCTTGAAAGACGAGGCAGAAGACCCGGGGCCGACTGTGCCCAAACAGTCTTACTGGACCGGGTTTTTCAGGAGCGCTTCCACAGGCAGTGGCAGGCAAGAAACGGCAGGGCTGCAGCAGCAACAGAGAACCGACCAAGCAGGATCAGGAGGAACCAAGATACAGTAGGAATCCTGGGAGCACAGGCTAAAGCACCTACAACAGGGTTGTAACTTGAAGCACTGGCATCCCTGTCCTAAACCAGCCCCCTTTTATAGGGAGAGCTTCCCCTGGATTGGCTGGAAGAAACAGGAAACAGGAACTATGCTTAAAACTTGGTCTCCAACATGGCGGCGCCCAGTAATGCAGACCTTTTTGCAAAGCCACATTGCTCACTGCCCCTGGTCTCCAAGCAACGGTTCAGCAAGAGCGACCCGCTGTAGCGGCGTCCCGCCGCCACGAGCGGACCCCCTCACCTCCGCTACTGCTGCCCACGGATCCGGCGCAGCAGCCCACCTCCGCCGCTGCCCGCACAACGCCAAGGAAGCCAGCCCCGCGGCCCCAGCGTACCGGTAAGACTCCGGACGCTGACAAGAACTGCTCCTAGAAACTTACATTTGTACTGGAATGGGGAATTGAATACATCATTTTTTTTTTTTTGGTCCCGGTGATAAAGATAATAGATATAAAGGGTTCTGCAAATGTGTAAATGGAAGGCTATGAGAGATTGAAGACTTGTTGAAAGCTTTGCCCTTATTTTGGACAAAAGCAGGGTAGAGCGGGGAGTCATTCATTTTGCCGGCTGTTGGGATCCCGACTGTCAGGATACCGACGCCGGAATCCCAACACCCAGTGAAATACCTGCGGTCTGAATCCTGACCATCGTCTGCCACTGGGCCCAAGGCTTGGCGAGCGCTTGGGACACGCTGCACTCGCCAGCAGTATTACGGCTGTCGGGATCCCGGTGAGGGTCTCCTGACCGCCGGTATCCCGACAGCTGGCATATCATACTGAAGTGTAGAGGGGAATCCTGGAATGGAATAAAGTCTAGGTTATTTATTAATATTACATGAGGTGAGTAGGAAGGGGTAGCTGGACAGACTAAAACATGACCACTGGTCCCAGATTGAAAAATATGTGTTTATAAAAGGTCTCTAAGCCCAGAACTCAGACCATTGAAGATGCCGATAATACAGTATAATACTGCCAAGTCAACCAGCTTTAGTACTTATGTAGGGAAGAACTATGCCACCACCCTACTGACATGGGAAGTCACATAATAGTGTCTAAAATCAAGGAGGCCTACACCTCTGTTTGTGATTTAGCCTTTGGGTAAAAAATGGCACCAGGTTAACCTGGGGTGGAGTTATGTACTTGAACCAGTAGTGTTTGCAATAGATATTTGAGTCTCAGGAGCAAAGTCCTTTCAATTATTCTCCCTTGCCAAGGTATTGCCACTCTCTGCCAAGAGACCAAATTGTTCTTTATGGCAGCAAAAACTTTAAAATAGATCCTTTTACAAAAGTAGGGGAAATAGCAGTGGAGAGCAGGAAGTATAGCACTACATATAACCTTGATCTGGCATAGTATTTTGTAAAATATTTTTTTCTGTAGGGGGGCGTGGAAACGTCCCTCCGATTTGGCGAAGAGCCCCCCCCCCCCCCCCCCCTCTCCCGTACCAGGGCCCGTCACCCACTCACGACAACCCTGGCTATCAGTAGCTGAGAGAAGGCCTTAAGTTCTACAGCCTTATTTTTTTATGGTCTGTTGACTTGATGCAACACTCAAAGAAATGGTAATTTATTGAAAATGATATGCATTTGCACTTTAATAATATTGAGGGTTATGTCACCTAATCCACTTTAGACATATGAGTGCTGGTTTATTGAATGGCAGTGAACTCATAAACGCTATGGCCCTCATTCCGAGTTGTTCGCTCGTTCTTTTTCATCGCATCGCAGCGATTTTCTGCAAACTGCGCATGCGCAATGTTCGCACTGCGACTGCGCCAAGTAAATTTGCTAAGAAGTTTGGTATTTTACTCACGGCATTACAAGGTTTTTTCTTCGTTCTGGTGATCGTTGTGTGATTGACAGGAAGTGGGTGTTTCTGGGCGGAAACTGGCCGTTTTATGGGAGTGTGCGAAAAAACGCTGCCGTTTCTGGGAAAAACGCGGGAGTGGCTGGAGAAACGGGGGAGTGTCTGGGCGAACGCTGGGTGTGTTTGTGACGTCAAACCAGGAACGAAACTGACTGAACTGATCGCAGTGGCAGAGTAAGTGTCGAGCTACTCAGAAACTGCTTAGAAATTTCTATTCGCAATTTTGAGAATCTTTCGTTCGCAATTTTGCTAAGCTAAGATTCACTCCCAGTAGTCGGCGGCTTAGCGTGTGCAATGCTGCTAAAAGCAGCTTGCGAGCGAACAACTCGGAATGAGGGCCAATGTACATTTAGCTTTTTTAATTGTGATAAAAAAATTATGTTATAATGTTATCTTCTTTTATATATATATATATATATATATTATATAGGCTTCTGAATTTGATTATAAACTTGACTGAACTTTTATCTTCTGTTAATATAAAATATTTAAAACATGCATTTTTATTATGAACTTGTTTTTAAATGTATGACTCGTGTTATGTGAAATTAACTCTCTGTGTATGTGTCTCATTTGTTGTGTTTAATAATAATGGGGGTCATTCCGAGTTGTTCGCTCGCAAGCTGCTTTTAGCAGCTTTGCACACGCTAAGCCGCCGCCTACTGGGAGTGAATCTTAGCTTCTTAAAATTGCAAACGAAAGATTCGCAATGTTGCGATAAGACATCTCTGTGCAGTTTCTGAGTAACTCGAAACTTACTCGGCATCTGCGATCAGTTCAGTGCTTGTCGTTCCTGGTTTGACGTCACAAACACACCCAGCGTTCGGCCAGACACTCCTCCGTTTCTCCAGCCACTCCCGCGTTTTTCCCAGAAACGGTAGCGTTTTTTCACACACACCCATAAAACGGCCAGTTTCCGCCCAGAAACACCCACTTCCTGTCAATCACATTACGATCACCAGAACGAAGAAAAAAACGCGTAATGCCGTGAGTAAAATTCCTAACTGCATAGCAAATTTACTTGGCGCAGTCGCACTGCGGACATTGCGCATGCGCATTAGCGACTAATCGCTCCGTTGCGAGAAAAAAAATAACGAGCGAACAACTCGGAATGACCCCCGAGGGCCATTATCTGTCCAATCTTTCTGGTTTGAATGAAAAGCTGGTAATGTATGGGAACAAATGACAATTGACCATTTACTTCCAAACACTCGAAAATAGAAAAAAATGGACGTTTAGTCAAATTGTTTAAATCCATTTTATTTAACTAATTTATCCAAACGACCATTTTGTCCATTTTCCAGCTTTTGGGAGCAAAAGCCATACACAGTGGCGTCACAAGGGGGGTGCAGGGGGTACGGCCGCCCGCCTGCCAAGGGGTGACACCAAAATACCAGCTCCTGGTCAGTGACAGGAGCCGAGTGCTGAACTGTTACATTATGTGCAGCACTCGGCTTCTGTCTGTGTAGGAGCCAGTACTGCAGGCACAGCACTCCCGAGGGGCAAGACCGCACCTTCCAAACCCCCCACGTGACTAATAAATGGGTTTCGGGACGTGAAGCCCCTCTCCCTCATTAAAGCCCCGCCCCCTTCATGTGAAGCTCCACCCCTTCCGTAAACCACGCCCTTTTTGCACTGCCACACCGGGTGTACAAGAGGTAAGTGACGCCATATATTACAGATTTTCGCTTTAACCAGAAAGATTGGACAGAGAATCTTAAAGTGTGTATCCAGTTTTAGTTGATAAAATGCTTCAAACAGTCGTGCAACGATTGGATAGTGAGGTCAGGATCTGATGTTCTGCACACACTATCTTGATCCCCTTCCTAATTCTGTTGAAGAGATCTGAAGGAAGTACACGCTGAGCTAGAAATTGCTCAGTGTGTATGGTGGACCCCGATTCATTAATCGCTCTGTCAGATCAGAGCGTTTATTCAATTTTCAGAATTTATCTGCTAGTGTGTAGTGTACCCAGCATATGTTTGACTAAAACTGGAAACTTTCATATTGTGTTATCTGAAGAGGACCTCAGGGAGAATATATTAAGACTGTCGACCGCACTTAGGTCGACAGTCACTAGGTCGACAGTTACTAAGTCGACACATAAAATAGGTCGACACGAGCATTATGTCGACATGAGCAAGGTAGACATGACAAAAGGTCAACATGAGTTTTTTTTTTTTTAAATTGGTGTTGTTTTCTTTGTAGAGTGACCGGGAACCCCAATTAATGCACTGTGTCCCCTCGCATGGCTTGCTTTACTCACCATGCTTCGGGCAGGTTACCGTTCACAATCGTAGTCCACGTGGATCGTAAAGTAAGAAAAAGTTAAACAAATGAAAAAAATTGTGAAAAACTTATGTCGACCTAGTGATCATGTTGACCAATAGTGGTCTACCTAATGACTGTCGACCTAAATGTGGTTGACCTAGAGATCTGATACCGGTACTAGCCAGTGCCTCCTGAGCTATTTACCTCACCGCACGTCCCTGCATAACATAGCAGTTAGGAGCTGATTGGCTGGTACTGTATCTCTCTCCACTTTATTACTTTTATAGTCTAAGTACATATCCCCCGAAGACCACAAACAGTTCGCTTTTTTTTTTTCAGGTCACCCGGCAGATGCAACTTGTATGACCAACTGTCACATTGTAAAAGTCCACAGATGACCTGGAAAACATGAACTGTGTGGTGTCCTGAGAACCGAGTTTGACAACCTGTGCCGTAACCTGGGTACGCACTAGACGATATGTTGTCCGATCCGGCGGATCGTACCAACATCAGGCACATCATCTAGTATGTACCCACTGTGTCGCTGATGATGTACCTCCCGCCAGAGGCAAATTTAGACCTCATGGGGCCCTAAGCTTGATACTGATTTGGGGCCTCACATCCTAAAACAATCCCCCCCAATTGTAGCAGTCAGGTTCCTGCTCATTATTCCGCCCCTCAGTAGTCTATTCTTCCCAATCTATACCATGCCGATTATAGCAGGCGGATGGTAGTTGCAATAGTGTATTTATACCAGTTATTTATATAATGCACAAATATGCTGCAACGCTTTACAGAGAACATTTGGCCATTCACATCAGTCCCTTCCCCAGTGGAGCTTACAATATATATTCCCTACCACATGTACACTTTTACACTAGGGTTCATTTTGTGAGCCAATTAACTTGTCAGTATATTTTTGGATTGTGGGAGGAAACCAGAGAACCTGGAGGAAACCCACACAAGTATGGGGAGAATATACAAACTCCACACAGTTGGGCCATGGTGGGAATTGAACCCATGACCTGAGTGCTATGAGGCAGTAATGCTAAGCATTACACCGTCCATTCTGACCTTAAAATCACACTGTAGGCACTGCACACAGGCAGGTGCAGGCAACTGGCACCTGGCAGCTATCTAGTCAATGGCAGCCTGCCTGGAGTATTCAACTAGCCCAGCACTCTGACATTTTCAGTGGAAATCAGAAATACCCTCCCGACTCCATGATCTGTCTGCGAGCCCCCTGGGACCTGCCGGGCCCTTGCGGCAGCTTTAGTTGATTAGTGGTAAATCCCCTACTGTGTGGTACTGAGTTTGCCAACTAATTGTCAGATCTCGTATGATGGAGACACAATAAAGGCACTAATATATAGTCAACACAGTCACTGACTGAGGAGTGCAATAATGGAAATTATAAGGGATGGGGGATCTGCTAATAGGGTATGGGGGATGTGCTACAATCAGATTGTGTGTGGGGGGACTGATATAAAATGCAGGGCAGGCACAGATACCTTATAATACTTTTCTCTGACGTCCTAGTGGATGCTGGGAACTCCGTAAGGACCATGGGGAATAGCGGCTCCGCAGGAGACTGGGCACAAAAGTAAAGCTTTAGGACTACCTGGTGTGCACTGGCTCCTCCCCCTATGACCCTCCTCCAAGCCTCAGTTAGATTTTTGTGCCCGACCGAGCTGGGTGCAATCTAGGGGGCTCTCCTGAGCTTCTTAGGAAAAGTTAGTTTTAGGTTTTTTATTTTCAGTGAGACCTGCTGGCAACAGGCTCACTGCATCGAGGGACTAAGGGGAGAAGAAGCGAACCTGCCTGCTTGCAGCCAGCTTGGGCTTCTTAGGCTACTGGACACCATTAGCTCCAGAGGGACCGAACACAGGCCCAGCCTCGGAGTCCGGTCCCAGAGCCGCGCCGCCGGCCCCCTTACAGAGCCAGAAGCAAGAAGAAGTCCGGAAAATTGGCGGCAGAAGACATCAGTCTTCACCAAGGTAGCGCACAGCACTGCAGCTGTGCGCCATTGCTCCTCATGCACACCACACGCTCCGGTCACTGATGGGTGCAGGGCGCTGGGGGGGCGCCCTGAGCAGCAATATGAACACCTTGGCTGGCTAAAATACATCACATGTAACCCCCAGGGCTATATGGATGTATATTAACCCCTGCCAGATTCCTGAAAAAAGCGGGAAAAAAGTCAGCCGAGAAGGGGGCGGAGCCTATCTCCTCAGCACACTGGCGCCATTTTCCCTCACAGCTCCGCTGGAAGGACGTCTCCCTGACTCTCCCCTGCAGTCCTGCACTACAGAAAAGGGTAAAACAAGAGGGGGGGGGCACTAATTAGGCGCAGTATAATATAAACAGCAGCTATAAGGGGAAAAACACTCTGTATAGTGTTATCCCAACATATATATAGCGCTCTGGTGTGTGCTGGCATACTTTCCCTCTGTCTCCCCAAAGGGCTAGTGGGGTCCTGTCCTCTATCAGAGCATTCCCTGTGTGTGCTGTGTGTCGGTACGACTGTGTCGACATGTATGAGGAGGAAAATGATGTGGAGGCGGAGCAATTGCCTATAATGGAGATGTCACCCCCTAGGGAGTCGACACCTGAGTGGATGGGCTTATGGAAGGAATTACGTGAAAGTGTCAGCTCTTTACAAAAGACGGTTGATGACATGAGACAGCCGGCTACTCAGCTTGTGCCTGTCCAGGCGTCTCAAAGACCATCAGGGGCTCTAAAACGCCCGCTACCTCAGGTGGCAGATACAGACGCCGACACGGATACTGACTCCAGTGTCGACGATGAAGAGACGAATGTGACTTCCAGTAGGGCCACACGTTACATGATTGAGGCAATGAAAAATGTTTTACACATTTCTGATAGTACAAGTACCACTAAAAAGGGTATTATGTTTGGTGAGAAAAAACTACCTGTAGTTTTTCCTGCATCTGAGGAATTAAATGAAGTGTGTGATGAAGCGTGGGTTTCTCCGATAAAAAACTGATAATCCCTAAAAGGTTATTGGCATCATACCCCTTCCCGCCAGAGGATAGGGCACGTTGGGAAACACCCCCTAGGGTGGATAAAGCGCTCACACGCTTGTCTAAACAGGTGGCACTACCGTCTCCTGATACGGCCGCCCTTAAGGAACCTGCTGACAGAAAGCAGGAGAATATCCTAAAATGTATATACACTCACACGGGTGTTATACTGCGACCAGCAATCGCCTCAGCCTGGATGTGCAGTGCTGGGGTGGCGTGGTCGGATTCCCTGACTGAAAATATTGATACCCTGGATAGGGACAGTATATTACTGACTATAGAGCATTTAAAAGATGCATTTTTATATATGCGTGATGCACAGAGGGATATTTGCCGACTGGCATCAAGAGTAAGTGCGCTGTCCATATCTGCCAGAAGAGGGTTATGGACGCGGCAGTGGTCAGGTGATGCTGATTCCAAAAGGCATATGGAAGTATTGCCTTATAAAGGGGAGGAGTTATTTGGGGTAGGTCTATCGGACCTAGTGTCCACGGCAACTGCTGGGAAATCCACATTTTTACCCCAGGTAGCCTCTCAACATAAGAAGACGCCGTATTATCAGGCGCAGTCCTTTCGGCCCCATAAGGGCAAGCGGGCAAAAGGCTCCTCATTTCTGCCCCGTGGAAGAGGGAGAGGAAAAAGGCTGCAGCAAACAGCCAGTTCCCAGGAACAGAAGCCCTCTCCCGCTTCTGCCAAGTCCTCAGCATGACGCTGGGGCTCTACAAGCGGACTCAGGCACGGTGGGGGCCCGTCTCAAGAATTTCAGCGCGCAGTGGGCTCACTCACAAGTGGACCCCTGGATCCTTCAGGTGGTATCTCAGGGGTACAAATTGGAATTCGAGACGTCCCCCCCCCGCCGTTTCCTAAAGTCTGCCTTACCGACGTCTCCCTCCGACAGGGAGGCGGTATTGGAAGCCATTCACAAGCTGTATTCTCAGCAGGTGATAATCAAGGTACCCCTCCTGCAACAGGGAAAGGGGTATTATTCCACGCTGTTTGTGGTACCGAAGCCGGATGGCTCGGTGAGACCTATTTTAAATCTAAAATCTTTGAACACTTACATACAGAGGTTCAAATTCAAGATGGAGTCACTCAGAGCGATGATCGCGAACCTGGAAGAAGGGGATTATATGGTGTCTCTGGACATCAAGGATGCTTACCTCCATGTCCCAATTTACCCTTCTCACCAAGGGTACCTCAGGTTTGTGGTACAGAACTGCCACTATCAGTTTCAGACGCTGCCGTTTGGATTGTCCACGGCGCCCCGGGTCTTTACCAAAGTAATGGCCGAAATGATGATACTCCTTCGAAGGAAAGGAGTTTTAATTATCCCTTACTTGGACGATCTCCTGATAAGGGCAAGATCCGAGGAACAGTTGGTAGTCGGAGTAGCACTATCTCAAGTAGTGCTGCGGCAGCACGGTTGGATTCTCAATATCCCAAAATCGCAGCTGATCCCGACGACACGTCTTCTATTCCTAGGGATGATCCTGGACACAGTCCAGAAAAAGGTGTTTCTCCCGGAAGAGAAAGCCAGAGAGTTATCCGAGCTAGTCAGAAACCTCCTAAAACCAGGCCAAGTATCAGTACATCAATGCACAAGGGTCCTGGGAAAAATGGTGGTTTCCTACGAAGCAATCCCATTCGGCAGATTCCACGCAAGAACATTCCAGTGGGACCTGCTGGACAAATGGTCCGGATCGCATCTTCAGATGCATCGGCGGATAACCCTGTCCCCAAGGACAAGGGTGTCTCTCCTGTGGTGGTTGCAGAGTGCTCATCTTCTAGAGGGCCGCAGATTCGGCATTCAGGACTGGGTCCTGGTGACCACAGATGCCAGCCTGCGAGGCTGGGGAGCAGTCACACAGGGAAGAAACTTCCAGGGCTTGTGGTCAAGCCTGGATACATCACTTCACATAAATATCCTGGAGTTAAGAGCCATTTACAATGCTCTGAGCCAAGCAAGACCTCTGCTCCAAGGTCAGCCTGTGCTGATCCAGTCGGACAACATCACGGCAGTCGCCCACGTAAACAGACAGGGCGGCACAAGAAGCAGGAGGGCAATGGCAGAAGCTGCAAGGATTCTTCGCTGGGCGGAAAATCATGTGATAGCACTGTCAGCAGTGTTCATTCCGGGAGTGGACAACTGGGAAGCAGACTTCCTCAGCAGGCACGACCTCCACCCGGGAGAGTGGGGACTTCACCCAGAAGTCTTCCACATGATTGTAAACCGTTGGGAAAAACCAAAGGTGGACATGATGGCGTCCCGCCTCAACAAAAAACTGGACAGGTATTGCGCCAGGTCAAGGGACCCTCAGGCAATAGCTGTGGACGCTCTGGTAACACCGTGGGTGTACCAGTCAGTGTATGTGTTCCCTCCTCTGCCTCTCATACCCAAGGTGCTGAGGATTATACGGCGGGGAGGAGTAAGAACTATTCTCGTGGCTCCGGATTGGCCAAGAAGGACTTGGTACCCGGAACTTCAAGAAATGCTCACAGAGGACCCGTGGCCTCTACCTCTGAGAAGGGACCTACTCCAGCAGGGACCCTGTCTGTTCCAAGACTTACCGCGGCTGCGTTTGACGGCATGGCGGTTGAACGCCGGATCCTAAAGGAAAAAGGCATTCCAGACGAAGTCATCCCTACTTGATAAAAGCCAGAAAGGATGTAACCGCAAAGCATTATCACCGCATCTGGCGGAAATATGTTGCGTGGTGCGAGGCCAAAGAGGCCCCGACGGAGGAATTTCAACTGGGTCGATTCCTGCATTTCCTGCAAGCAGGAGTGTCTATGGGCCTAAAATTAGGATCCATTAAGGTCCAGATTTCGGCCCTGTCGATTTTCTTTCAGAGAGAACTGGCTTCAGTGCCTGAAGTCCAGACGTTTGTTAAGGGAGTGCTACATATACAGCCTCCTTTTGTGCCTCCAGTGGCACCCTGGGATCTGAATGTTGTTTTGGGTTTCCTAAAATCACATTGGTTTGAACCACTCAACACTGTGGACTTAAAATATCTCACATGGAAAGTGGTCATGCTGTTGGCCCTGGCTTCAGCCAGGCGTGTGTCAGAATTGGCGGCTTTATCCTGTAAAAGCCCTTACCTGATTTTTCATACGGACAGGGCAGAATTGAGGACTCGTCCTCAATTTCTCCCAAAGGTGGTTTCAGCGTTTCATCTGAACCAGCCTATTGTGGTACCTGCGGCTACTAAGGACTTGGAGGACTCCAAGTTGCTGGACGTTGTCAGGGCCCTGAAAATATATGTTTCCAGGACGGCTGGAGTCAGAAAATCTGACTCGCTATTTATCCTGTACGCACCCAACAAGCTGGGTGCTCCTGCTTCTAAGCAGACTATTGCTCCCTGGATTTGTAGTAAAATTCAGCTTGCGCATTCTGTTGCAGGCCTGCCACAGCCAAAATCTGTAAAAGCCCACTCCACAAGGAAGGTGGGCTCATCTTGGGCGGCTGCCCGAGGGGTCTCGGCTTTACAACTTTGCCGAGCTGCTACTTGGTCAGGGTCAAATACTTTTGTGAAATTTTACAAATTTGACACTCTGGCTGAGGAGGACCTGGAGTTTTCTCACTCGGTGCTGCAGAGTCATCCGCACTCTCCCGCCCGTTTGGGAGCTTTGGTATAATCCCCATGGTCCTTACGGAGTTCCCAGCATCCACTAGGACGTCAGAGAAAATAAGAATTTACTTACCGATAATTCTATTTCTCGTAGTCCGTAGTGGATGCTGGGCGCCCATCCCAAGTGCGGATTATCTGCAATACTTGTACATAGTTATTGTTAACAAATCGGCAGAGGCTCCTCTGTTATCATGCTGTTAACTGGGTTCATATCACAAGTTGTACGGTGTGATTGGTGTGGCTGGTATGAGTCTTACCTGGGATTCAAAATCCTTCCTTATTGTGTACGCTCGTCCGGGCACAGTATCCTAACTGAGGCTTGGAGGAGGGTCATAGGGGGAGGAGCCAGTGCACACCAGGTAGTCCTAAAGCTTTTCTTTTGTGCCCAGTCTCCTGCGGAGCCGCTATTCCCCATGGTCCTTACAGAGTTCCCAGCATCCACTACGGACTACGAGAAATAGAATTATCGGTAAGTAAATTCTTATTATTACACCCAATCACATTAGTGTCGACTGCATTATATATGAGTACCCCCCCCCCCCCCACCCCCCTTACTGATTGTAGCAGCCTAGCAGGTCCCCCATAATTTATAATACTCATCATTACACACCTCAGTCAGTGTGACTGTATTGATTGTAGCATTCATCTCCCATACATGGTAGTACTTAGAATTGAGTATTATAGCATATTGATATATCACCAGTCAGTGCGTGCCTCCTCCCCAGCCATGATTGTAGAAGGCAGATGTACTTAAAATAACACTGCCCCCCCCCCCCCCCTTCCCCATCTCCCAATCCCTCATGATTGGAATTTGAAGTAGGTGAATGTTATATGAAATTTTTAAAAATACTGTAATAAAGCACACTGGAAGACCTCATGTTTTTTTCTGTGCACATCCTGGCTCCTCTCTGTAAGTATCTGACCTCATACACACGTGTGTCATGACTGGTCACATGCACAGTACTGTAGGACTGGAGACACAGGCATGCCCTGGAGCTGACACCCAACAGCTGTCTAATCACTGACAGCCTGCTGGCAGTATTCAGCTAGCCCAGCTCTTGGACAATTTCGGTGAAGCTCGTGGTCTTCTGGAAATGCCCTTCATACAGCCTTACCAACATGCCCCCTGAGACCAACAGGGCCCGTAGCAGCCGCTTTGGTTGCCTTGTGGTAAATCCTCCACTGGCTCCCGCAGGTCGTCAGATACATCCTCTGTTGGCCCTACATGCAGGACTGATGGGGGATGTTGTTAGTGAGGGCAATGCTGCCAAATACAACATGGTCCCTGTCGTCGCTCCGTCACTGCCTGGCAAGAGATATCTACCACTTTGGAGAGTAAAGCCTTCTTTATTGCCTCTGGAGTTTGAATAAATAGTTTGCTCATCTTGTAGCTATAGCCTTTCAGGAAGAAGAGTACAGTGAGCAATGGTTGCAAATATTTACTGACCTTAAGGTCAAGCCAACGCTTGCACTGGAGAATGAGCCTCAGGCAAAGTGTTGTTCAGACTTTAAGCACACAGGGAGGATCCATTGGCTGATTGCAGTTGTTTTCTCTAGTTTTATTTGCATATTTTAAAGCTGAGGAAAGACATGGAGGGTATTTCATTATCATTGAATACACTCTAGATGCACTGACAATATTCTGGTATAGCACTAAATATCATGCAGGTAAATGACAATATGCTGATCCAGAAGTTCAAGGAAAATGTAAATGAATGAAGTGCTGAAAGTTTGCTCGTATAAGACTGAAAGGCATCACTCAAAGTAGTTACACATGTTATTCCGGCAGGCGGGATGCGGGCTGTCAATATCCTGACAACAGCATCCTGCCCAGAGCTGGCCCTAACCAATATAATGCTCTAGGCAAGATTTTGGCTGGTGCCCCCTAGCACCGCTGCTAGTTCCACTTCTGACCCTGCACCCCTTTCCCAGCACCATCACCCCTCACCCATAGCAGTCCTCATTTTCCTACCCCCTATATTGTAAATAGGAACAGTGGGCACATTCTGCGCACAGCTCAAAAAGGGGCGTGTTCTTGCTGGGAAGGGGCATAGCCACACAATAGTACCCCCAATTCAAATTACGCCGCACAGTAGATCAACTTTATTCACATTATATCATGCAATAGTGTCCCTTATTCACGTTACATCACACAGTAGTACCACTTTACCTTATATAAGTTACTCCTCACAGTAGTACCCCTTATTCACATTACATCACACTGAATAGCTCCTTATTCACATTACACCACACCATATTGCTCTTTATTCACATTAGACCACACAGTAGTGCCCTTTCTATACATTATGCAACACAGTAGATCACCTTATACACATAATGCCACACATTAGTAATGCATTTGTACACATAATACCACACAGTAATGCTCCTTACGCATTATTAATGTCTGTCACAGCGCCGCCGCGGTCTCCATACTTACCCCTCCGGGCGCGCTGGGTCTCCATGCGGCCATCCTCGCTGGCGGTTCCCGGCGTCCAGCGCTCCGTCCGGCCAGCGTGTGCGCTCGACGTCCACGGGAGGTGCGGGTGACGTCATCGGTACCTCCACCAATCAGGCCCTGGCGGAAAGTTCAAATTCAGACGCCGGGCAATGCTCCGGCGCCTGAGTATCATCGTTGCTGCGACTGTGGTGGTGATCTCCAGAGCTCCCGTTCCTACGTGCTTCCCAGCACCTCCGTGCCGCAGCATCTCAGTACTTCCCAGCACCTCCGTGCCTCAGCATCTCCGTGCCTCAGCATCTCCGTGCTTCCCAGCACCTCCGTGCCTCAGCATCTCCGTGCCTCCAGTGTCTCCGTGCCTCAGCACCTCCGTGCCTCAGCACCTCCATGCCTCAGCACCTCCGTGCCTCAGCACTCAGCATCTCCGTGCCTCAGCATCTCCGTGCCTCCAGTGTCTCCGTGCCTCAGCACCTCCGTGCCTCAGCACTCAGCATCTCCGTGCCTCAGCATCTCCGTGCCTCAGCACTCAGCACCTCCTTGCCTCAGCACTCAGCACCTCCGTGCCTCAGCAGTCAGCACCTCCGTGCCTCAGCACCTCCGTGCCTCAGCAGTCAGCACCTCCGTGCCTCAGCACTCGGCACCTCCGTGCCTCAGCACTCGGCACCTCCGTGCCTCAGCACTCGGCACCTCTGTGCCTCCAGCACCTCTGTGCCTCCAACACCTCTGTGCCTCCAGCACCTTCGTGCCTCCAGCACCACTGTGCCTCCAAGCATCTCAACGTCTCTAAGCGCCTCAGCGCCTTCAAACACCTCAGTAACTCTAGCATTTCGGTGCCTCCAGCACCTCAGTGCCTCCAGCACCCCAACATCGCTCACAGTAAGCTTTTGGTACTCTCCACCCATTCATCAGCACCTTTACAAGTCTTGTCTTTCAGGAGACCTTCAAGCATTCACCCGTGCCTCCTGCCTACCGTCCTAATCCTGTATGAGGAAGACCTACATCCGGCCATCTCTACTGCGACCCAGTAGCGGTTCCTCTTCCCGGTCACCGGAAGAAACCCCGAGTCCACAACACTTCCAAACCAGGTCAGTGATAGTATACTCAGGCCACATGGACCTGTTAGGGTCTCCTGCCCTGTGCTGCCACGTCGTCATGGCAACCGGGAGACAAGTGCTAGCGGAGTAACCTGAGCGCAGCTGATACTCCGGTTCGGGTCTTTTGCTGTGCAGTGGTTATAGGCTCTGTGCATGGCAGGGGATCCGGTGCTGGTTTTTGTGCTCACAGTCTGTGAGGTCTGAGTGGGGCGTGGACAGCACCTGCTTTATAAGGCCTCTTTTCAGGGTAAGCAGATGCTGCTGAATCTTTGTTGGTTAGTCAGTTTCTGAAAGTTAGCCAGTACTGTGTAGCTTTGTATTTGTTTGTTGCTTACTGCAAATAGGCCTGGGGATTTGGTATTACACTCTGCCAATCCAGACCTAGCAGTAAGACTGGAGTCAGTCGTTTAGCTTGCTGGGGTTCTGTTACTACTCTGTGAACTTAGCAAGTTTGCGGCTGTATTCTAAGACTTGCCTGTCTAATCCTGTCTCACTGTGCTAGGTGTCAGGGGTCAGTTTAGTGGCAGTAAACCGAACCTGTGCACTGCAAGTGAGAATTAGGATTGTGGAGAATCTCCTTGTGTCTATCATTCCATCTCTGACCAAGGAGTTTACTGCCACACCCGTTGGTAACCCTTTAGGGTTTTGCTGTTGCCCTTAGCAACAGCATTTCGGGTTTTCTATGTATTAAAACACAACATCTTGCTTTTCACATCTGAGCAGTTCTAATACAAGGGAGATACCCAGTTCCTTAGCCTCTGGGCTTCTCTGTTCACGTGGTGTGTATTTTGTTACCCTACCACCTTCTGTGTACGTTATGTCATATTCCCTAGTCTGTCTGTGAGTCCATTTGTTTTGCATAACAGTTCAAACACCAGTACATTCCTGCAGGCACTGGAGTGCATAACAGTCCTGACACCAGTACTTTCCTGCAGGCACTGGTGTGCATAACATATTCAGCAGCCCAATACTCCTGTTGAAATTTTGTGGGAATATGGAGCATACCCCTCAAAATACGTTGCAACAGGTGGTTGATCAGGTGCAGGTCCTGACTCAAAAATGTAATGATTTGTCCATTAAAATGCACACCTCCCAGGCTGCTGGCGGAGCTCCCGCAGCAGCAGCACCTGCAGGGATTAAGGAGCCGAAAGTAAATCTCCCGGATCGTTTTTCTGGAGATCGCTCGCAGTTCTTTTGTTTCAAGGAGAGCTGCAAGCTATACTTCCGGCTTAGGCCTCAGTCTTCTGGGTCGGAGATTCAGCGGGTGGGCATAGTGATTTCCTTGCTACAAGGAGACCCACAGGTCTGGGCATATGGGTTGCAGCCTGACTGTCCGTCGCTTAAAAGTGTTGATGCTTTTTTTACGGCACTGGGCATGTTGTATGATGACCCTGACAAGACGGCCTCAGCCGAGGCTCAGATTTCGATCCTTAAGCAAGGGCGAAGGCCAGTTGAGGTTTACTGTACGGAGTTTCGGAGGTTGGCCCATGATACCCAGTGGAATGACCCAGCCCTGAGACACCAGTACCGAAGAGGTCTTTCTAACCAGATAAAGGACCAACTGGTACAACATCCCTTGCCTGATAGCTTGGATCAGCTCATGCAGTTATCCATCCGGGTGGATAGACGGCTGAGAGAGCGTAGGCTTGAAAGGGAGACTGAGATTTCCTTCCTTCCCAAGGGAACCTCAGACTCTGAGGAATTTTCCGAGGAGCCTATGCAGATTGGGGCTACCCGCCTCTCCTCGCGTGAGAAGATGCGGAGGAGACAGCAGGGGTTGTGTTTGTACTGTGGGAATAAAGGTCATGTGGTAGTATCATGCCCAGAAAAGCCGGAAAACTTCAGGGCCTGAGGGTGATGGGAAATATCCTGTCAGGCCAGAAGTCAGAATTTCCCAAGAAGACTTTTATCATTCCGGTGACCTTGAAGATCCTCGGTCAAACTGTCAAGACTGAGGCCTTTGTGGACAGTGGGGCCGACGGGGTTTTTATGGACCGCCAATTCGCCCTGAAACACTCTGTTCCCTTAGTACCCTTGGCATCGGAAATTGAGATTTGTGGGTTAAACGGGGAACCATTATCCCAAGGTAAAATTACCTCTTGCACTAGCCAGATTTCTTTGTTTATTGGAGCCACACACTCTGAAAAATTGTCCTTTTATGTGACTGTCTGTACTTTTGCCCCATTGGTGTTGGGGTTACCCTGGTTAAGGGCCCACAATCCTCAATTTGACTGGGTCTCTGGGGAGATTCTTAGTTGGAGTACTGATTGTTTCAGGAGTTGCTTGAGCCTTCCAGTCAGGTTCTCGCAGCTAAGTTTGCCAGGATTGCCAGGGTGTTATGCAGATTTTGCGGACGTGTTCTCCAAAAAAGTTGCAGAGGTACTACCTCCCCATCGCTCCTATGACTGTGCCATTGATTTGTTGCCAAATGCTAAGCTTCCCAAGAGCAGGTTGTACTCCCTGTCACGTCCTGAGACTCAGGCTATGGCAGAGTACATTCAGGAGAACTTGGCTAAGGGATTTATCAGACCTTCACAGTCTCCAGTTGGGTCGGGGTTCTTCTTCGTGGGTAAAAAGGACGGTTCGTTGCGACCCTGCATCGACTTCAGGGAATTGAACCGTATCACGATTAAAAACTCATACCCACTGCCTCTCATTTCGGTCTTGTTTGACCAGCTTCGTACTGCCACCATTTTTTCTAAGATTGACCTACGCGGTGCGTACAATCTAATCCGAATAAGAGAGGGGGATGAATGGAAGACTGCCTTTAATACCCACTCGGGGCATTATGAATATTTGGTGATGCCTTTTGGGCTCTGTAATGCCCCGGCAGTCTTCCAGGATTTCATGAATGATGTGCTCAGGGAATATTTGGATAGATTCTTAGTTGTATACTTAGATGACATCCTAATCTTCTCCCATTCCCTGGAGGAACATCGGAAGCATGTACGCTTAGTCCTCCAGAAACTCAGAGACCACCGGCTTGGGGCGAAGCTGGAGAAGTGCGAATTTGAAGTTCAGCAAATCGCATTTCTAGGATATATTATCTCCCCAGAAGGTTTCCAAATGGAGGGTTCCAAGGTACAGGCAGTCCTGGATTGGGTGCAGTCCACTAGTTTGAAGGCGCTTCAGCGTTTCCTGGGCTTTGCGAATTTTTATAGACGATTTATCGCTGGATTTTCGTCTATAGTGGCGCCCTTGGTGGCACTCACTAAGAAAGGGGCGGATGTTGCTCACTGGTCTTGTGAGGCTAAAGCGGCTTTTGCCCGTCTCAAAAGGGCATTTGTTTCGGCCAAGGTGCTGCGACACCCAGATCCAGAGCGTCCTTTTGTGGTGGAGGTGGATGCCTCTGAGATGGGTATTGGGGCAGTGCTTTCTCAGATGGGAGTGTCAGATAATCGCCTTCATCCCTGTGCTTACTTTTCCCGTAAATTTTCGCCTGCCGAGATGAATTATGACGTGGGTAACCGGGAATTGTTGGCTATTAAGGATGCACTCGAGGAGTGGAGACACTGGCTTGAGGGGGCTAAGTTTGTGGTCTCAATTCTCACTGACCATAAGAATCTGGCATATTTAGAGTCAGCGAAGCGTCTCAATGCCAGGCAGGCACGATGGGCTTTGTTTTTTGCTCGCTTTAATTTTTTGATAACATATCGCCCTGGGTCAAAAAACATCAAGGCTGATGCGCTCTCGCGGAGTTTTGCTCCAATCCAGGAGACCACCGAGGAGCCGTTGCCCATTGTTTCCCCATCATGTATTAAAGTGGGCATTACCCAGGACCTCTTATCATTAGTCCTTAGAGCACAGGAGCAGGCTCCTCCAGACCTTCCGGTAGGTCTTTTGTTTGTGCCTCCTAGGTTAAGACAGCGAGTGTTCCTGGAATTCCATGCCAAGAAGTCTGCAGGTCACCCGGGTATTGCCAGAACTCGGGAGTTGCTATCTAGGGCGGTGTGGTGGCCCTCGGTGGCTAAGGATGTGGATCAGTGGGTTCGGGCATGTGACATCTGTGCCCGAAATAAGACTCCTAGAGGGGTTCCTGTTGGCCCACTACATCCACTCTCTATCCCATCTAAGCCATGGACCCACATTTCAATGGATTTTGTGGTGGACTTGCCCAAATCCTCGGGGATGACAGCCATCTGGGTTGTCGTTGACAGGTTTTCGAAGATGGCGCACTTCGTTCCACTGGTTGGGCTGCCATCGGCCAGACGCCTGTCTGAATTATTTATGCTGCATGTTGTGCGTCTCCACGGGTTGCCACTTGATGTGGTCTCTGACCGCGGATCCCAGTTTGTGGCCAAATTCTGGAGGGCATTTTGTTCCGATCTCCAGATTTCTGTCAGCTTGTCGTCGGGCTACCATCCGCAGTCTAATGGGCAGACTGAAAGGGTGAACCAGTCCTTGGAGCAGTTCCTCAGGTGTTATGTCTCCAAGTGTCAGACTGACTGGGTTGCTCATCTGTCCATGGCGGAGTTTGCCTATAACAACGCGGCTCACTCTGCTACAGGGATCTCTCCCTTCCTTTGTGTGTATGGGCATCATCCTAAGGCCAATTCTTTTGACCCCCTGGACTCCACGCCTGGTGGTTCCTCTGTGGTTTCGGTCCTTAGAGGTATTTGGCGGAAAGTGAAGAAAGCCCTTGTGTCTGTGTCATTAGTGACCAAAAGGGTTTTTGATAAGCGGAAAAGACCCTGCAGCTTCAAATTAGGAGACTTCGTCTGGTTGTCTACCAAGAATTTGAAGTTGAGACAGCCATCTCATAAGTTAGGCCCCGGTTCATCGGCCCTTATAAGATCACCAGGGTTATCAATCCGGTGGCATTTCAGTTAGATCTGCCCCGTTCTTTGGGTATCAATAAAACATTTCATTGTTCCCTTTTAAAACGGGCGATTAGTAATCCTTCTTCCAGTGGAAGACCTTCCCCTCTTCTGATACGTGGCCAGAGGGAGTTTGTTGTTGAAAGGATTCTTGACTCCAAGGTGGTACGGGGTCGGCTGTCATTTTTGGTGCACTGGAAGGGGTATGGCCCGGAGGAGCGGTCGTGGGTGCGCAGTTGTGATCTTCATGCCCCCAGACTGATACGCTCTTTCTTCTCGCAGTTCCCCGATAAACCCGGTGGTAGGGGTTCTTTGACCCCTCGTCAGAGGGGGGGTACTGTTAGGGTCTCCTGCCCTGTGCTGCCACGTCGTCATGGTAACCGGGAGACAAGTGCTAGCGGAGTAACCTGAGCGCAGCTGATACTCCGGTTCGGGTCTTTTGCTGTGCAGTGGTTATAGGCTCTGCCTCAGCACTCAGCACCTCCTTGCCTCAGCACTCAGCACCTCTGTGCCTCAGCAGTCAGCACCTCCGTGCCTCAGCACCTCCGTGCCTCAGCAGTCAGCACCTCCGTGCCTCAGCACTCGGCACCTCCGTGCCTCAGCACTCGGCACCTCCGTGCCTCAGCACTCGGCACCTCTGTGCCTCCAGCACCTCTGTGCCTCCAACACCTCTGTGCCTCCAGCACCTTCGTGCCTCCAGCACCACTGTGCCTCCAAGCATCTCAACGTCTCTAAGCGCCTCAGCGCCTTCAAACACCTCAGTAACTCTAGCATTTCGGTGCCTCCAGCACCTCAGTGCCTCCAGCACCCCAACATCGCTCACAGTAAGCTTTTGGTACTCTCCACCCATTCATCAGCACCTTTACAAGTCTTGTCTTTCAGGAGACCTTCAAGCATTCACCCGTGCCTCCTGCCTACCATCCTAATCCTGTATGAGGAAGACCTACATCCGGCCATCTCTACTGCGACCCAGTAGCGGTTCCTCTTCCCGGTCACCGGAAGAAACCCCGAGTCCACAACACTTCCAAACCAGGTCAGTGATAGTATACTCAGGCCACATGGACCTGTTAGGGTCTCCTGCCCTGTGCTGCCACGTCGTCATGGCAACCGGGAGACAAGTGCTAGCGGAGTAACCTGAGCGCAGCTGATACTCCGGTTCGGGTCTTTTGCTGTGCAGTGGTTATAGGCTCTGTGCATGGCAGGGGATCCGGTGCTGGTTTTTGTGCTCACAGTCTGTGAGGTCTGAGTGGGGCGTGGACAGCACCTGCTTTATAAGGCCTCTTTTCAGGGTAAGCAGATGCTGCTGAATCTTTGTTGGTTAGTCAGTTTCTGAAAGTTAGCCAGTACTGTGTAGCTTTGTATTTGTTTGTTGCTTACTGCAAATAGGCCTGGGGATTTGGTATTACACTCTGCCAATCCAGACCTAGCAGTAAGACTGGAGTCAGTCGTTTAGCTTGCTGGGGTTCTGTTACTACTCTGTGAACTTAGCAAGTTTGCGGCTGTATTCTAAGACTTGCCTGTCTAATCCTGTCTCACTGTGCTAGGTGTCAGGGGTCAGTTTAGTGGCAGTAAACCGAACCTGTGCACTGCAAGTGAGAATTAGGATTGTGGAGAATCTCCTTGTGTCTATCATTCCATCTCTGACCAAGGAGTTTACTGCCACACCCGTTGGTAACCCTTTAGGGTTTTGCTGTTGCCCTTAGCAACAGCATTTCGGGTTTTCTATGTATTAAAACACAACATCTTGCTTTTCACATCTGAGCAGTTCTAATACAAGGGAGATACCCAGTTCCTTAGCCTCTGGGCTTCTCTGTTCACGTGGTGTGTATTTTGTTACCCTACCACCTTCTGTGTACGTTATGTCATATTCCCTAGTCTGTCTGTGAGTCCATTTGTTTTGCATAACAGTTCAAACACCAGTACATTCCTGCAGGCACTGGAGTGCATAACAGTCCTGACACCAGTACTTTCCTGCAGGCACTGGTGTGCATAACAGGACCCGGGGAATCGGAACACAGAGTCAAGCGCCATCCAAAGTTTGGCTTCCCGAGTTCAGTCTCAAGAGGCGACACAGGGTCAGGTGATGCAATATCTCCAGGAATTGTCCGGCCGATTGGATCAAATCCAAGCATCCTTAGCCTCCGCAATTCCGGCTCCAGCTCCCGTAACTGCTCCAGTTGCTGTTTCCAGTAATGTCCAACCTCCGGCCGGTACCAGGTCACGTCTTCAGCTTCCTACTCCTTCCCGCTATAATGGGAACCCAAAGAATTGCCGTGGTTTTTTAAATCAGTGCGAGGTGCACTTCGAGCTGCTCTCTCATAACTTCCCTACGGATCGCTCTAAGGTAGCGTATATCATTTCCCTGCTTGAAGGGTCAGCATTGGATTGGGTGTCTCCGTTGTGGGAACGATCTGATCCCGTGGTTTCCAACTACACCAACTTCATCACGTCACGTCCTTTCGAAGAATCTTCGACGAGCCCGGCAGGATGACCACTGCTTCTTCCAACTTGCTCCGTGTTCGTCAGAGCTCCCGTTCCGTGGGTCAGTACGTGGTTCATTTCCAGACCATTGCCTCTGAATTGCGCTGGAATAATGACGCTCTGAGAGCTGCCTTCTGGAACGGTCTCTCCGACCGGCTGAAAGATGAGTTGGTCACAAGGGATCTGCCGGATCCATTAGAAGAGTTGATTTCCCTTTGCGTCAAGGTGGATCGTGGAGCGTGGAAGAGAACGTAGCGTGGAAGAGAACGTAGCCGTTCAGATCGTTCCAGGTTCCGGAATCCTACTCCTAGACCGGTGGCTATGCCTAGCTCGGACGAGCCCATGCAAATTAACCGATCCCGACTGTCTCCGGAAGAACGACAGCGTTGTCATGAGGGTAAACTTTGCCTTTACTGTGGAGCCGCAGATCATTTCCTCAAGTTTTGTAAATCCCGTCCGGGAAACGGGCAGGCCTAGCTTGTTCCGGAGGAGTCAAGCTGGGGGTTACGACAAAATCTTCTCCAATTTTGGACTGTTTGCTTCCTGTAACTTTAGTCACCGATTCAGCCTCCAAGTCTTGTGAAGCCCTGTTGGATTCCGGAGCTGCGGGGAACTTCGTTTCTTCCTCCTGTGCCCAAAGCATGGATTTAAAGTTACGGCCTATCGAGCGGCCTATTTCGTTGACGGCTATCAACGGTACTAGAATTTCCAAGGGTCTCATAATGTGGCGCACAGAGCCAGTTAAGCTGCAGGTCGGGGCTCTACATCAAGAAAGTCTGTAACTCTTGGTGATTCCAGAAATGCATCACGATCTGGTCCTTGGAATGCCGTGGCTGAAAATTCATAATCCCCACATTGACGAAGTCTTCTCAAATTCTGTCTTGGAGTTCCTTTTGTCACGCTAACTGTCTCACTCCCGTTTGTCCGCTCCGTGTCTCTTCTAAGACGGATGAAGAGCATATTCCGGAGGCGTATCAAGGGTGCAAGATGTGTTTTCGGAACAAGCAGCTGATCTGTTACCACCTCATAGGCCTTGGGACTGCCCTATTGACCTTGTCCCAGGGAAGACGCCACCTCGTGGTCGCACATATCCCCTGTCTCTTCCCGAGACTCAAGCTATGTCGGAATATATTAAGTCCAATCTGCTCCAGGGATTTATTCGCCCCTCTTCCTCCCCTGCTGGAGCGGGCTTCTTTTTCGTGAAGAAGAAGGACGGGGGGTTGAGACCATGTATCGACTACCGCGGCTTAAACGATATCACTATCAAGAATAAATACCCCTTGCCACTAATCACAGAGTTATTTGATAGGGTTCGTGGCGCCCGCGTTTTCTCCAAACTCGACTTGAGGGGGGCTTATAATCTTATACGCATCCGAGAAGGGGATGAATGGAAGACTGCCTTCAATACCCGGGATGGGCATTACGAATACCTGGTGATGCCGTTCGGTCTTAGTAATGCTGCTGCTGTTTTCCAGGGATTCGTCAACGAAATCTTCCGAGACATGTTATATCAGAGTGTTGTGGTATATTTGGACGACATACTGATTTTTTCCAAAAATCTTTTTGAACACAGGACTCAAGTCAAAGAAGTGCTCCACTGTTTACAAGAGAATCATCTCTATGCTAAGCTTTCCAAATGTACCTTTGAAGTAACATCAATTCCGTTCCTCGGTTATATCATCTCGGGGACGGAGCTTCGCATGGATCCAGAAAAGCTCTCTGCCATTCGTGACTGGACTCAGCCTCTCTCTTTAAAAGCAATACAAAGATTCCTGGGCTTTGCGAATTACTACAGAAAATTCGTTAGGGGTTTCTCCACCATTGTTGCGCCCATTACTGCCTTGACGAGAAAGGGCTCTAATCCGAGTTTGTGGCCTCCTGAAGCCATTGAGGCCTTTTCCCACTTGAAGTTAGCTTTCATGTCTGCTCCTGTTCTCCAACAACCAAATTTCGATGAACCTTTCTTCCTAGAGGTTGACGCATCTTCAGTCGGGGTTGGGGCCGTTCTCTCTCAGTACTCCTCTGATAAGAAATTACATCCGTGTGGCTTCCACTCTCGTAAATTCTCTCCGGCCGAACAAAATTACACTATTGGAGACCAGGAACTTTTGGCAATTAAATCCGCCTTGGAAGAGTGGAGATACCTCTTAGAAGGGGCTAAACATGTGTTTACCATTTACACGGATCACAAAAATTTGTTGTACATCAAATCCGCAAAATGCTTGAATCCTCGCCAAGCGAGATGGACACTTTTCTTTACTCGATTTTCTTTTGTTATCAAGTACCGGGCCGAGACTCTCAATATTAAAGCGGATGCGCTGTCCCGTTCACAAGTTTCCACAGACGAGGATGAATCTTTTGAGCGGAGTTTAATTCTAAATCCAGTTTCTGTCTCCGCTGCTTTAACTACTCCAGCTCCTCCTCCTGGAAGAATGTCCGTACCTGCTAGATTCCGGCCAAGAATATTACAGTGGGCCCATAACTCCAAGTTTTCCGGTCATCCCGGTGCCCAGAAGATGTACAAGTTTCTGCAAAGGTCTTACTGGTGGAACACCATGAGGAAGGATGTACAGGATTACGTTAATTCTTGTCCCCAGTGTACACAACATAAATCTCCTTGCCTGCCTCCTACTGGGTTGCTTCGTCCTTTGCCTATTCCTGTGAGACCCTGGACTCACATTTCCATGGACTTCATCACTGACTTGCCCTGTTCCAAGGGTTGCAACACCGTCTGGGTGATCGTCGACCGTTTTTCGAAGATGGCACACTTCGTTCCATTGACTGGTCTACCGACAGCTCCGAAACTAGCTCTACTATTCATCCAAGAACATTTTCGGTTGCATGGGTTGCCACAGGAAATAGTCTCTGATCGTGGGGTACAGTTCACCGCAAGGTTTTGGAAAGCCCTCTGCTCAACTTTACAGATTAAACTTAAGTTTTCCTCTGCTTATCATCCCCAAACGAATGGACAAACGGAACGGGTCAATCAAGATCTAGAGACTTTCCTTCGTCTTTATCTCTCCCCTTCACAGGACAACTGGGTGGAGTTGTTACCTTGGGCGGAGTTTGCCCATAACCATTCGTTTCATTCTTCCACTGGTGAATCTCCATTCTTCGTCAACTACGGGTTCCATCCACGTGTTCCGGAATTACCAAGCCTTCCGATAAAAGAGGTTCCAGCTGTAACGTCCACTCTACAACACTTCGGACAAATTTGGAGTAAGATTCATGCTAATCTTAAGAAGGTTTCAGTCCGGTACAAGTTCTTCGCAGATAAGAAACGGCGAGCCGCTCCTCAATACAAGGTTGGTGACAGGGTATGGCTGTCCACACGTAATCTCCGGTTGAAGGTGCCCACCATGAAGTTTGCTCCAAGATTCATCGGTCCTTACCCTGTGCTACAAGTCCTAAATCCTGTGGTCTGTAAGCTGGGTTTACCTTCTCACCTACGTATACCAAATGCCTTCCATGTTTCTCTTCTTCGTCCTCTCGTCCTTAATTGTTTTCATTCAAAGACCTCTAGCCCCACCTCTGTGCAGACTGAAACAGGAACAGACTTCGAGATCAAAACTATTCTAGACTCTCGTTACCTTCACAAAAATCTGTAATATCTGGTGGAATGAAAAGGATATGGTCCTGAGGAGAGAAGTTGGATAAAGGCTTCTGAGGTCTCAGCTCCTCGACTAATCCGGATTTTCCATTCTAGACACCCTACGAAACCAGGAAAGTGTCCAGGGGCCACTCCTAGAGGAGGGGGTACTGTCACAGCGCCGCCGCGGTCTCCATACTTACCCCTCCGGGCGCGCTGGGTCTCTGTGCGGCCGTCCTCGCTGGCTGTTCCCGGCGTCCAGCGCTCCGTCCGGCCAGCGTGTGCGCTCGACGTCCACGGGAGGTGCGGGTGACGTCATCGGTACCTCCACCAATCAGGCCCTGGCGGGAAGTTCAAATTCAGACGCCGGGCAATGCTCCGGCGCCTGAGTATCACCGTTGCTGCGACTGTGGTGGTGATCTCCAGAGCTCCCGTTCCACCGTGCTTCCCAGCACCTCCGTGCCTCAGCATCTCAGTGCTTCCCAGCATCTCCGTGCTTCCCAGCACCTCCGTGCCTCAGCATCTCCGTGCTTCCAGTGTCTCCGTGCCTCAGCACCTCCGTGCATCAGCACTCAACATCTCCGTGCCTCAGCATCTCCGTGCTTCCCAGCACCTCCGTGCCTCAGCATCTCCGTGCTTCCCAGCACCTCAGTGCCTCAGCATCTCTGTGCCTCCAGTGTCTCCGTGCCTCAGCACTCAGCATCTCCATGCCTCAGCATCTCCGTGCCTCAGCATCTCCGTGCCTCAGCACTCAGCACCTCCGTGCCTCAGCACTCACACCTCTGTGCCTCAGCACCTCTGTGCCTCAGCACCTCCATGCCTCAGCACTCAGCACCTCCGTGCCTCAGCACTCAGCACCTCCGTGCCTCCAGCACCTCAGTGCCTCCAGCACCCCAACATCGCTCACAGTAAGCTTTTGGTACTCTCCACCCATTCATCAGCACCTTTACAAGTCTTGTCTTTCAGGAGACCTTCAAGCATTCACCCGTGCCTCCTGCCTACCATCCTAATCCTGTATGAGGAAGACCTACATCCGGCCATCTCTACTGCGACCCAGTAGCGGTTCCTCTTCCCGGTCACCGGAAGAAACCCCGAGTCCACAACACTTCCAAACCAGGTCAGTGATAATGTCCTTATAAACATAATGCACCTTACACATTTTACCAACCTTTATTAATGCCCTTATACACATACGGCGGGATTCAATTCTTTTCACCCCTTTCCACACTCGTTCTGTTTCTGCCCTCAGGGACGTTGTATCATTATTTCAGCTCGCTACCCCCGGAGTAGCGAGGCACCCAATCCTTTACACAGCTTAACCTGATTACTATGCGCGCAATATGCGCGATAACAGAGATCATTTTAGAAAGGAAATTGGGCGTGATATATCATTTGAATCTCATCCATAATGTCCCTTACACATATGCCGCACATTATTAATGTCCTTATAAACATTGGCCCTCATTCCGAGTTGTTCGCTCGGTAAAAATCTTCGCATCGCAGCGATTTTCCGCTTAATGCGCATGCGCAATGTCCGCACTGCGACTGCGCCAAGTAAATTTGCTATGTAGTTAGGATTTTTACTCACGGCTTTTTCATCGTTCTGGCGATCGTAATGTGATTCACAGGAAATGGGTGTTACTGGGCGGAAACATGCCGTTTTATGGGCGTGTGGGAAAAAACGCTACCGTTTCCGGAAAAAACGCAGGAGTGGCCGGAGAAACGGAGGAGTGTCTGGGCGAACGCTGGGTGTGTTTGTGACGTCAAACCAGGAACGACAAGCACTGAACTGATCGCAGATGCCGAGTAAGTCTGAAGCTACTCAGAAACTGCTACGAGGTGTGTAATCGCAATATTGCGAATACATCGTTCGCAATTTTAAGATGCTAAGATTCACTCCCAGTAGGCGGCGGCTTAGCATTAGCAAATCTGCTAAAATTCACTTGCGAGCGAACAACTCGGAATGAGGGCCATAATGCGCCTTACACATTGTGCCAACCTTTATTAATGCCCTTATACACATAATGTCCTTTACACATATGCCGCACATTATCAATGCATTTATACACGACACACATAATGCCCCTAACACATACAGTATGCCGAACACTACTGCACAACCAACCCACCCGCACACAGCACTCACATTGCCGCTAACACTGTAACCTCTGCCTCTGCTTGGATACAGATGTGTCCTCAAACATCTTGCCTCAATACACCATGCAACAAGAGATGCCTAGCGTGAGTCAGCTGTCGGCTCTGCTAACGTTGGGCACCTTTTTTGATAATAATGCATCTTATTTGCATTACTATGTGGCTAGGATGCACAAGCAGCTTCTGCTGATTAAAATGATAATTAGAATGCCTATATTCTGTGTGCGACTGTGGCTGTATGTTTATACGAAATGCTACGTTACAGACACCAAACTGAATTTTCAAACATTTCAATTTCCCCCTATGAGTGTTGTGGACACCCATGAGTTGGAATAGCCCTGGTGCACCAGGATTCTGGCTGCCGGCATTGTCGGCTGGGATTTTGGCGTCTGTATCCTGAACACCGGGTTTCCGACAGCTGGCATTTTAACTGCATCCCATTCAAATTGGCCATATCCAGTCCAGCTTTAATTATTCCTAAATGCTAATATGGTGAGGTTGTAAACCCCCTGTTGTAGATTATTGGTAATCATTATTAATAGATGCATAGCTGTAGAGATTATATCAAATAATATAGCTGACCCATCAGTAGGCTTAAATGACTGATAAAACATTGCTTTACATAACACTGCATAGAACTGAAGCCCCTGGCATAAAAAAGGATGGCTAATTTGTCCTGTAATTGCCAGTTATTCTGCTTGTTTCTTGTTAAAAATAAGTTTGATAGGGTTTAGAAAGCTTGGAGGCATTGATCAGGAATTCTGAGGTATATTACCCAGCAAGCAATAACAGGTCTTTCTGTGACCTGATAATTACTGGAACAGTAAGAACTGTAAGAGTCTGAAGTCTCCTAAGTGACCAAATCTATGTTAGGGGTTTTTTTTTTTTTGAGCCAGCCATGGGAGTCTTAGGACAACTGGGGAATGATGCACAGGTTCCATTCTCGGATGATTAACTGTGGTCACAGCAAGATGCTGAGCAGATGCTTTAAATAAAGATTGAGCCTGCTTGCCATTCTCTCTTGCCAGCCACTGCTAAATAGTTGCCCTATGTGTGCAATTACCTTGTGCTTAAATGCAGGCAGCTGGGTTCCATAGGTTTAAATATACTCTATTCCTAGTATTTATACAGTGCGCCTTGTATATTATTGTAAATGCAACATCTGTATTTGGGGGAGACTACTAGTGTTTTTGGATCCGTGTTTTGCTACAAAGTATTATCTTTTCAACTGTAGGCGGGGGAATGGGGGGGCACCGTGCTGCTTTGTTTCTGGGGGTTTTCTGTGTCCTGTGGAATGGGATCCGGTCTCTAAGTCGACAGTAACTAGGTCGACAGGGTCTCTAGGTCGACAGGTCAAAAGGTCAACATGAATTTTTCACAATTTTTTTCTTTTTTTGACCTTTTTCATACCTAACGATCCGAGTGAGGCACCTTGCCCGAAGTGCAAGGGGACACGGTGCACTAATTGGGGTTCCCGGTCACTGTACGGAGAAAACGACACCAAAAAAAACATAAAAAACTCATGTCACCCTTTTGAACTGTCGACCTACTCCATGTCGACCTAGGGACCCTGTCAACCTAGTTACTGTCGACCAACAGTGGTCGACCTAGTTACTGTCAACCTAGTTACTGTCGACCTTGCATACCACACCCCTGTGGAACATATCTCCATTATGAAGCATACTGTACAGCTCTTGGTTAGGTCAGAGGTTACTGTAAAATGTGTTTGAATACCAATTTTATATGATTCCTTGCTCTCTGTGACTACAACCGTCTGCTATAAATTTAATATATAATATGTCTGCTATAAGCTCTCTAGTTGGCATATACAGAGATCTGCGTCTTTGAAAGCCAGAGGACAAGTGAGCTCTGCATGCTCACAAAGTCCTTGCCAATTTACTCAGTCAAATCTAGCCCTGATTGGTTGCCTTGTGGCTTGTTTTATTGTAGGCACCTCTACAAGATTACCCACCTCACTCCATCCTCCAGACTGGGGTAACATTCCAATTGCTTACATGAATGTATGGCAGAGGAATTTACCATGTCAACAATCACATTGTCAACACCACAGTGTCGACGTGGTTCGACAAGTAAACATCCATATGAAATATTGTCATGTGAAGTGTTGACATTCTCAGAATGCTGACGGATAGGCATAGGTGCACACAAGAGGGTTTGGGTTCGGTTGTGGTGGGAGGATAGGGTTAGCCACTAGGGGGAGTCTTAGGGATAGTGGGGAGAATATTTACCGGGCCACCGCTCCTCTGATGTTTCAGCCAGAACTGCTTCGCACGTGACCACTGGGACCAGGAAGACAACGCTGGAGACATCACTGCTGCAGGTGCAGGTAAGACACCACAAGACCACCACGGACAATTTGTCATCAGTCTATCATTTTGACATGTCATCCATGTAAACCAAGAAAGTCAACAATGTAAGCAGGTCATTATTTTTATGTTGACCTGATGCAAGTTGACATAATAACTGTTGACCAAACATACCAAACTCATAAAGTTATAATTTCTGGGCTTTTTCTGAACTTTGTTTCATATCACTGGCTGCCTCCTGGCTATCAAGGCAGAAGGCAGGGCTGTCCCAATCACTTGGGTTTTAGGTTGTTATTAAGCCATTTACTTGTGCCCCAGGAAAGCTAACTCTGGAATGAGGGTGCTAAACTGTCTTCTAGGTTCTAAATAGAGAAAAAAGGAATGTACAAATAAAGGTGCAATTACTGTATAAATGTGCATAACTTATTGTAGCAGCATAAGCAGTAGAAGTATATGCAATGAATCTCAGAACAAAGTATGGCATTCAGTAGCAAATCTTGATGCACAGAGCAGCATAGGGTCATACACCATACATGTGTATAGAAGAAAGCTGTGTTAGTACAGAGAGCGGTTAGACTGACATGAGCCAGCTCCTGAACAATACAGGTCACCAGACAATAGTAAGGACAATACATAAGCAGGTAATCAATCAAGAGCAAGGTACAGGCCACAGGATTAGAAATTTAATCTAGGAAAACATGTACAATTTGGATGTATGTGTCAGTCCTGCCTGACTTATATAAATACATACTTTCTGTTTCTCTGACGTCCTAGTGGATGCTGGGAACTCCGTAAGGACCATGGGGAATAGCGGCTCCGCAGGAGACTGGGCACAAAAGTAAAAGCTTTAGGACTACCTGGTGTGCACTGGCTCCTCCCCCTATGACCCTCCTCCAAGCCTCAGTTAGATTTTTGTGCCCGGCCGAGAAGGGTGCACACTAGGGGCTCTCCTGAGCTTCTTAGTGAAAGTTTTAGTTTTAGGTTTTTTATTTTCAGTGAGACCTGCTGGCAACAGGCTCACTGCATCGAGGGACTAAGGGGAGAAGAAGCGAACTCACCTGAAGTGCAGAGTGGATTGGGCTTCTTAGGCTACTGGACACCATTAGCTCCAGAGGGACCGAACACAGGCCCAGCCTCGGAGCTCGGTCCCAGAGCCGCGCCGCCAGCCCCCTTACAGAGCCAGAAGCAAGAAGAGGTCCGGAAAAATCGGCGGCAGAAGACATCAGTCTTCAACAAGGTAGCGCACAGCACTGCAGCTGTGCGCCATTGTTACTCAGGCACACTTCACACTCCGGTCACTGAGGGTGCAGGGCGCTAGGGGGGGGGCGCCCTGAGCAGCAATGTAAAACACCTTGGCTGGCATAAATACACCACATATAACCCCCAGGGCTATATGGATGTATTTTAACCCCTGCCAGAACTTACAAAAAAGCGGGAGAAAAGGCCGCCGAGAAGGGGGCGGAGCCTATCTCCTCAGCACACAGGCGCCATTTTCCATCACAGCTCCGCTGGAAGGACGTCTCCCTGACTCTCCCCTGCAGTCCTGCACTACAGAAAAGGGTAAAAAAGAGAGGGGGGCACTAATTTGGCGCAGTTTTGATACTAACAGCAGCTATAAAGGGAAAAGCACATTTTATAGTGGTATTCCTGTTTATATATAGCGCTCTGGTGTGTGCTGGCATACTCTCCCTCTGTCTCCCCAAAG
The DNA here is from genome assembly GCF_028390025.1 of Pseudophryne corroboree. Taxonomy (NCBI): domain Eukaryota; kingdom Metazoa; phylum Chordata; class Amphibia; order Anura; family Myobatrachidae; genus Pseudophryne; species Pseudophryne corroboree. Next base: position 716,171,087 of record NC_086447.1, read on the forward strand.
GGCTAGTGGGGTCCTGTCCTCTATCAGAGCATTCCCTGTGTGTGTGCGGTGTGTCGGTACGATTGTGTCGACATGTTTGAGGAGGAAAATGAGATGGAGGCGGAGCAATTGCCTATTATACAGTTGTCACCCCCTGGGGAGTCGACACCTGAGTGGATGAGCTTATGGAAGGAATTGCGTGACAGTGTCAGCTCGTTACGACAGACAGTTGACGACATGAGACAGCCGGCTACTCAGCTTGTGCCTGTCCAAGGGTCTCAAACGCCATCAGGGGTTTTAAAACGCCCGTTACCTCAAATGGCAGACACAGACATGGATACTGACTCCAGTGTCGACGATGATGAGACAAACGTGACTTCCACTAGGGCCACACGTTACATGATTGAAGCAATTAAAAATGTATTGCATATCTCTGATAATACAAGTACCACTAAAAAGGGTATTATGTTTGGTGAGAAAAAACTGCCTGTAGTTTTTCCTGTATCCGAGGAATTAAATGAAGTGTGTGATGAGGCGTGGGTTTCCCCCGATAAAAAACTGATAATTCCTAAAAGGTTATTGGCATCGTACCCTTTCCCGCCAGAGGATAGGGCACGTTGGGAAACACCCCCTAGGGTGGATAAAGCGCTCACACGTTTGTCAAAACAGGTAGCACTACCCTCTCCTGATACGGCCGCCCTAAAGGAACCTGCCGATAGAAAGCTGGAGAATATCCTAAAATGTATATACTCTCACACTGGTGTTATACTGCGACCAGCAATCGCCTCAGCCTGGATGTGCAGTGCGGGCCTGGCGTGGTCGGATTCCCTGACTGAAAATATTGATACCCTAGATAGGGACAGTATATTACTGACTATAGAGCATTTGAAGGATGCATTTCTATATATGCGTGATGCACAGAGGGATATTTGCCGACTGGCATCAAGAGTTAGCGCGCTGTCCATTTCTGCTAGAAGAGGTTTATGGACGCGGCAGTGGTCAGGTGATGCGGATTCTAAAAGGCACATGGAAGTATTGCCTTATAAGGGGGAGGAGTTATTTGGGGTAGGTCTATCAGACCTGGTAGCCACGGCAACTGCTGGAAAATCCACATTTTTACCCCAGGTAGCTTCTCAACCTAAGAAGACGCCGTATTATCAGGCGCAGTCCTTTCGGCCCCATAAGGGCAAGCGGGCAAAAGGCGCCTCATTTCTGCCCCGTGGCAGAGGGAGAGGAAAAAGGCTGCAACAAACAGCCAGTTCCCAGGAACAAAAGCCCTCTCCCGCCTCCGCAAAGTCCTCAGCATGACGCTGGGGCTTTACAAGCAGACACGGTGGGGGCCCGTCTCAAGAAGTTCAGTGCGCAGTGGGCCCACTCGCAAGTGGACCCCTGGATCCTTCAAGTGGTATCTCAGGGGTACAAATTGGAATTCGAGACGTCTCCCCCTCGCCGTTTTCTAAAGTCTGCTTTACCGACGTCTCCCTCAGACAGGGAGGCAGTATTGGATGCCATTCACAAGCTGTATTCCCAGCAGGTGATAATCAAGGTACCCCTCCTACAACAGGGAAAGGGGTACTATTCCACACTATTTGTGGTACCGAAGCCGGACGGCTCGGTGAGACCAATTTTAAACCTACAATCCTTGAACACTTACATACAAAGGTTCAAATTCAAGATGGAGTCACTCAGAGCAGTGATTGCAAACCTGGAAGACGGGGACTATATGGTGTCTCTGGACATCAAAGATGCTTACCTACATGTCCCAATTTGCCCTTCTCACCAAGGGTACCTCAGGTTTGTGGTACAGAACTGTCACTATCAGTTTCAGACGCTGCCGTTTGGATTGTCCACGGCACCCCGGGTCTTTACCAAGGTAATGGCCGAAATGATGATACTCCTTCGAAGGAAGGGAGTTTTAGTTATCCCTTACTTGGACGATCTCCTGATAAGGGCAAGATCCAGGGAACAGTTGGAAGTCGGGGTAGCACTATCTCAGATAGTGCTGCGCCAGCACGGTTGGATTCTCAATATTCCAAAATCTCAGCTGATCCCGACTACCCGACTCCTATTCCTAGGGATGATCCTGGACACAGTCCAGAAAAAGGTGTTTCTCCCGGAGGAGAAAGCCAGGGAGTTATCCGAACTAGTCAGAAATCTCCTAAAACCAGGCCAAGTGTCAGTGCATCAATGCACAAGGGTCCTGGGAAAGATGGTGGCTTCTTACGAAGCAATCCCATTCGGCAGATTCCACGCAAGAACCTTCCAGTGGGATCTGCTAGACAAATGGTCCGGGTCGCATCTTCAGATGCATCAGCGGATAATCTTGTCACCAAGGACAAGGGTGTCTCTCCTGTGGTGGTTGCAGAGTGCTCATCTTCTAGAGGGCCGCAGATTCGGCATTCAGGACTGGGTCCTGGTGACCACGGATGCCAGCCTGAGAGGCTGGGGAGCAGTCACACAGGGACGAAATTTCCAGGGCTTGTGGTCAAGCCTGGAGACATCACTTCACATAAATATCCTGGAGCTAAGGGCCATCTACAATGCTCTAAGCCTAGCAAGACCTCTGCTTCAAGGTCAGCCGGTGCTGATCCAGTCAGACAACATCACGGCAGTCGCCCACGTAAACAGACAGGGCGGCACAAGAAGCAGGAGGGCAATGACACGACCTCCATCCGGGGGAGTGGGGACTTCACCCAGAAGTCTTCCACATGATTGTGAACCGTTGGAAAAAACCAAAGGTGGACATGATGGCGTCCCGCCTCAACAAAAAACTGGACAGGTATTGCGCCAGGTCAAGGGACCCTCAGGCAATAGCTGTGGACGCTCTGGTAACACCGTGGGTGTACCAGTCAGTGTATGTGTTCCCTCCTCTGCCTCTCATACCCAAGGTACTGAGGATCATAAGAAGGAGAGGAGTAAGGACTATACTCGTGGCTCCGGATTGGCCAAGAAGGACTTGGTACCCGGAACTTCAAGAGATGCTCACAGAGGACCCGTGGCCTCTACCTCTAAGAAAGGACCTGCTTCAGCAGGGACCCTGTCTGTTCCAAGACTTACCGCGGCTGCGTTTGACGGCATGGCGGTTGAACGCCGGATCCTGAAGGAAAAAGGCATTCCGGATGAAGTCATCCCTACCCTGATCAAAGCCAGGAAGGATGTAACCGTGCAACATTATCACCGGATTTGGCGTAAATATGTTGCGTGGTGCGAGGCCAGGAAGGCCCCTACAGAGGAATTTCAACTGGGTCGTTTCCTACATTTCCTGCAAACAGGACTGTCTATGGGCCTAAAATTAGGGTCCATTAAGGTTCAAATTTCGGCCCTGTCGATTTTCTTCCAGAAAAAAACTGGCTTCAGTTCCTGAAGTTCAGACGTTTGTCAAGGGGGTACTGCATATACAGCCTCCTTTTGTGCCTCCAGTGGCACCTTGGGATCTCAATGTAGTTTTGGGGTTCCTAAAATCACATTGGTTTGAACCACTCTCCACTGTGGACTTAAAATATCTCACTTGGAAAGTGGTAATGTTGTTAGCCCTGGCTTCAGCCAGGCGTGTCTCAGAATTGGCGGCTTTATCCTATAAAACCCCTTACCTAATTTTTCATACGGACAGGGCAGAATTGAGGACTCGTCCTCAATTTCTCCCTAAGGTGGTTTCAGCATTTCACTTGAACCAGCCTATTGTGGTGCCTGCGGCTACTAGGGACTTGGAGGACTCCAAGTTGCTGGACGTAGTCAGGGCCCTGAAAATATATGTTTCCAGGACGGCTGGAGTCAGGAAATCTGACTCGCTGTTTATCCTGTATGCACCCAATAAGCTGGGTGCTCCTGCTTCTAAGCAGACTATTGCTCGTTGGATTTGTAGTACAATTCAGCTTGCACATTCTGTGGCAGGCCTGCCACAGCCAAACTCTGTAAAAGCCCATTCCACAAGGAAGGTGGGCTCATCTTGGGCGGCTGCCCGAGGGGTCTCGGCTTTACAACTTTGCCGAGCAGCTACTTGGTCAGGGGCAAACACGTTTGCTAAATTCTACAAATTTGATACCCTGGCTGAGGAGGACCTGGAGTTCTCTCATTCGGTGCTGCAGAGTCATCCGCACTCTCCCGCCCGTTTGGGAGCTTTGGTATAATCCCCATGGTCCTTACGGAGTTCCCAGCATCCACTAGGACATCAGAGAAAATAAGAATTTACTTACCGATAATTCTATTTCTCATAGTCCGTAGTGGATGCTGGGCGCCCATCCCAAGTGCGGATTGTCTGCAATACTTGTACATAGTTATTGTTACAAAAATCGGGTTATTATTGTTGTGAGCCATCTTTCAGAGGCTCCTCTGTTATCATGCTGTTAACTGGGGTCAGATCACAGGTTGTACGGTGTGATTGGTGTGACTGGTATGAGTCTTACCCGGGATTCAAAATCCTTCCTTATTGTGTACGCTCGTCCGGGCACAGTATCCTAACTGAGGCTTGGAGGAGGGTCATAGGGGGAGGAGCCAGTGCACACCAGGTAGTCCTAAAGCTTTTACTTTTGTGCCCAGTCTCCTGCGGAGCCGCTATTCCCCATGGTCCTTACGGAGTTCCCAGCATCCACTACGGACTATGAGAAATAGAATTATCGGTAAGTAAATTCTTATTTTTAAGCTTCATCTAAGCAGTATGGATGGTGTGATGGTTATCATTACTGCCTCACAACACTGAGGTCATGGGTTCAATTCCCACCATGGCCCTAACTGTGTGGAGTTTGTATATTCTCCCTGTACTTGCGAGGGTTTCCTCCAGGTACTCCGGTTTCCTCCCACAATCCAAAAATATACTGGTAGGTTAATTCCTTTTAAGATAAATAATTACCCAGGGAGCGCAATCAACAATTTATTGCAGTTAATAAATATATATATTTATGTAATATGTAATCTTTTTTTGAATACACTTTGTATTGTTTACCAAATCCTCGAGTGCCGCTGTTTCTTTCTGGAATCCTGCATCTACTTCACAGAAGGCACCGAGGTCCCTGACGCCTGACAGGAGAGTGCCAGTCCCATCTGGGATATATATATATATATATATATATATAAACACATTAAATACACATGTATGGAAAATATTAATAAAAACATCAATTAATAAACAGTATTCTGTTCCTCAGTCTCCAGGGGAACCAACAATGATCTCACTGTAATTTGAATATCCCTCAGTCCATATGTTGCTTACATTCAGATGTATCAACCTATATTTCTCATACGTCCTAGAGGATGCTGGGGACGCTTCAAGAACCATGGGGTATAGACGGGATCCGCAGGAGACATGGGCACTTTATGACTTTTAAGGGGTGTGACCTGGTTCCTCCCTCTATGCCCCTCCTCCAGACTCTAGTTTTAGAATTGTGCCCAGGCAGACTGGATGCACTTAGAGGAGCTCTACTGAGTTTCTCTGAAAATACTTTATGTTAGGGGTTTTATTTTCAGGGAGGACTACTGGCAATAGTCTCCCTGCATCGTGGGACTTAGGGGAGATTAGTCAGACCTACTTCTAGTGAGTTTAAAGGCTCTGCTTCTTGGCTACAGGACACCATTAGCTCCTGATGGTTTGGAACACTAGGTACGCCTAGGGGTTCACTCCCAGAGCCCGCCGTCACCCCCCTTGCAGAGCCAGAAGTCAGAAGACAGGTGAGTAGAGGAAGAAAGAAGACTTCAGTGACGGCTTCTGAGGTACCGCACAGTGATCGCGCTGCGCGCCATGCTCCCACACACAGCGGCACTAAAGGGTGGTGGGGGGGGGGGGGGGGGGCGCCCTGGGCAGCATAAAACTCCTCATTAAGGCTGGCAAAGTGGATTTTATGTCCCTAGGCACAAAATCCTAACCCCCGCCAGTGTGATTATATTTAAAAATAGCGGGGCTGAAGCGCGCCATTGAGGGGGCGGGGCTTAGCCCTCACAGCTCTCATCAGCGCCATTTTCTCTTCTCTAAGCTGCAGAGACGCTGGTCCTTCCTCAACACTGCTGTACAGGTGACAGGGTGCAAAACGGGGGGGGGGGGGCACAGTTGATTTGGTGCAAATATAAGTATTATAAAAGCGCTGCAGGGTCTGAGGCTTTATATTAACGTTTCAGAACCGGGATTGAGCACTGGGGTGTGAGCTGGCAAACTCCCTTTGTGTTTCTCTGACAGACTTTACTGTGGGTCTGTTCCCCTTTTGCCCAGTGTGTCTGTAGGTGTCAGTACGCGTGTGTTGGCATGTCTGAGGCGGAGTGCTCTTCCCAGAAGGAGACTGTGTTAGGGGCAGAAACGGCTGTGGGAGTAACCCTGTCTGCACCGCCGACTCCTGATTGGGTAAATGTGTTGAATGCCTTGAATGCTAATGTGGATCTTATTAATAAGAGATTAGATAGATCTAATTCTCAGAACCAGGCATGGAAGAAATCTGTGGAGGATGTGTTATCACAAGTTCAGACCCCGTCGGGGTCACAAAATGTTCATTTGCTTAGTTGGCAGACACAGATACCGACACGGACACTGACTCCAGTGTCGACTATAGTGATGCCAGATTAGACCCAAAATTGGCAAAGAACATTCAGTACATGATTGTGGCAATAAAAGACGTGTTACATATCACTGAAGACCCTGTGGTTCCTGATACTAGGGTCTGTATGTATAAGGGAAAGAAGCCTGAGGTAACGTTTACTCCCTCTCATGAACTGAATACTCTGTTTGAAAAAATGTGGGAAAATCCTGACAAAAAGTTTCTGATTCCCAAATGGATTCAGGTGGCTTATCCGTTCCCCTCTGGGGATAGTGTCGAAGTCGAAAAATATTGCAATACACACATCACGTACAAACTACACACAGATGGCCTCTGTGCGCGTACTTGTTCTGCCGTGCGTGCGCATATTCGCAATTTGCGTATGGTCGCTCCCGCGATCCTGCGCTTTAGCGCGTGGTATGAGTATTTACAGTAGTGTTTGTATTCGCATGGAAAAGCCATAAGAACACATTACATATTTAATCCAAATAGTGCACAATGTACACATAGGGGTATATTTACTAAGCTCCCGATTTTGACCGAGATGCCGTTTTTTCTTCAAAGTGTCATTTCGTTAATTTACTAAGCAAAAATCTCGGCAGTGATGAGGGCATTCGTAATATTTTGGAAAACCTAGGAAAAAATCACGAATCAATACACCATTGGTCAAATACGCCTGCAATTTGGTAGAAATCGGGAATTTACTAAACAGTGCAAATCACAAACACTGCCGACAATAGCCAAACACTGCCGTGCTGAAATACAATTCGTGAAAAAGTGCTAAAAAAAAACAGACCTGCTTTTTTTCCCCGTGTTTGGATAGGCATGCACGGATCCATGAGATCCGTGCATGTTTTTCAGTGGGAAGGGGTGGGAAATATTTGAATTTGTTAAAAAAAAAAATGCGTGGGGTCCCCCCTCCTAAGCCAAACCAGCCTCGGGCTCTTTGAGCCGGTCCTGGTTGCAAAAATATGGGAAAAAAATTGACAGGGGTTCCCCCATATTTAAACAACCAGCACCGGGCTCTGCGCCTGGTCCTGGTTCCAAAAATACGGGGGACAAAAAGCGTAGGGGTCCCCCGTATTTTTGAAACCAGCACCGGGCTCCACTAGCTGGACAGATAATGCCACAGCCACGGGGGTCACTTTTATACAGCGCCCTGCGGCCGTGGCATTAAATACCCAACTAGTCACCCCTGGCCGGGGTACCCTGGAGGAGTGGGAATCCCTTAAATCAAGGGCCCCCCCCCCTCCAGCCACCCAAGGGCCAGGGGTGAAGCCCGAGGCTGTCCCCCCCATCCAAGGGCTGCGGATGGGGGGCTGATAGCCTTTGTTGAAAGTGTTGAATATTGTTTTTCGTAGCAGTACTACAAGTCCCAGCAAGCCTCCCCCGCAAGCTGGTACTTGGAGAACCACAAGTACCAGCATGCGACGGAAAACCGGGCCCGCTGGTACCTGTAGTACTACTACTAAAAAAATACCCCAATAAAGACATAAGACACACACCTTGAAAGTATAACTTTAATACATACATCCACACCACCATATACACATACTTACCTTATGTTCACACGAGGGTCGGTCCTCTTCTCCATGTAGAATCCATGGTGTACCTGTTGAAAAAATTATACTCACAAAATCCAGTGTAGAAGGCTCTTCTGCTTGTAATCCATTTGTAATCCACGTACTTGTCAAAATAAAAAAACGGAAACCCGACCTCGAACTGAAAGGGGCCCCATGTTTTCACATGGGACCCCTTTCCCCGAATGCCAGAAACCCCCTCTGACTTATGTCTAAGAGGGTTTCTTCAGCCAATCAGGGAACGCCACGTTGTGGCATCCTCCTGATCGGCTGTGTGCTCCTGTACTGTATGACAGGCGGCACACGGCAGTGTTACAATGTAGCGCCTATGCGCTCCATTATAACCAATGGTGGGAACTTTGTGGTCAGCGGTGAGGTTACTTTCGGTCAACCGCTGACCACAAAGTTCCCACCATTGGTTACAATGGAGCGCATAGGCGCTACATTGTAACACTGCCGTGTGCCGCCTGTCATACAGTACAGGAGCACACAGCCGATCAGGAGGATGCCACAACGTGGCGTTCCCTGATTGGCTGAAGAAACCCTCTTAGACATAAGTCAGAGGGGGTTTCTGGCATTCGGGGAAAGGGGTCCCATGTGAAAACATGGGGCCCCTTTCAGTTTGAGGTCGGGTGTCCGTTTTTTTATTTTGACAAGTACGTGGATTACAAATGGATTACAAGCAGAAGAGCCTTCTACACTGGACTTTGTGAGTATAATATTCTCAACAGGTACACCATGGATTCTACATGGAGAAGAGGACCGACCCTCGTGTCAACATAAGGTAAGTATGTGTATATGGTGGTGTGGATGTATGTATTAAAGTTATACTTTCAAGGTGTGTGTCTTATGTCTTTATTGGGGTATTTTTTTAGTAGTAGTACTACAGGTACCAGCGGGCCCGGTTTTCCGCCGCATGCTGGTACTTGTGGTTCTCCAAGTACCAGCTTGCGGGGGAGGCTTGCTGGGACTTGTAGTACTGCTACGAAAAACAATATTCAACACTTTCAACAAAGGCTATCAGCCCCCCATCCGCAGCCCTTGGATGGGGGGGACAGCCTCGGGCTTCACCCCTGGCCCTTGGGTGGCTGGAGGGGGGGGGGCCCTTGATTTAAGGGGTTCCTACTCCTCCAGGGTACCCCGGCCAGGGGTGACTAGTTGGGTATTTAATGCCACGGCCGCAGGGCGCTGTATAAAAGTGACCCCCGGCTGTGGCATTATCTGTCCAGCTAGTGGAGCCCGGTGCTGGTTTCAAAAATACGGGGGACCCCTACGCTTTTTGTCCCCCGTATTTTTGGAACCAGGACCAGGCGCAGAGCCCGGTGCTGGTTGTTTAAATATGGGGGAACCCCTGTCAATTTTTTTCCCATATTTTTGCAACCAGGACCGGCTCAAAGAGCCCGAGGCTGGTTTGGCTTAGGAGGGGGGACCCCACGCAATTTTTTTTTAAAGTTTAAACATTTTTTTTTTTTTTTTTTTACAAGGTGCACAATGAAGCCCAGCACGGATCTCTCAGATCCGGCCGAGATTCATTGTATTAAAGTCGGCAGTGTTTTACAAGTCACTCACGTAAAACACTGCCTAAAAAAACGAATGACATCGACATCGGAAAAACCGAAAATGTAGAATATGGCAGCTTAGTAAATTAGTCGTAATAAATTCAAAAAGTTGCATATTTACACTTTCGATGTCATTCGTGATTGAACTTTGACCTCAAACGGAAAATTACGAATGTTAGTAAATTTACCCTATAGTCTCCCTGCATCACACCAGCAAGTTACAACAGTTTAAATGGTATCAGAACAAAGGAATTCACCTTTACAGGATAGGAGGGGACAGAGCAAGGTTATAAGGTGGTGTTTGGTATCCAGCTATAGGGTATTTTAAGGGTAATATTCCGGTGTTGGTTTGCAGAAGATCGCACGCTCCTGCGTATAGTTATGCGCAGGAGCAGAATATAAATATAAACTGTATTTACTGTACATTTGGTATGTGGCAGGAATCCAGAGGAGACCACCTGCAAGTGCACCTGGAACAGACATCGCCCACCTATTCAAACCAACCTATGACCTCTCCTGTACTGTAATTGACCATCCCTGTGTCCAATGGACAAAGATATTACAGTATCCATTGTGTTAGGTTTTGGAAGATTGTATAAAAGAGCCAGCTGCATGCCTGGTCAAACACAGACTCTTAAGGTCATCTACCCTGATGACTGAGGACCAGACTGGGAAGCGCAGGCGAAACTAAACAAGTATGTACCATTGACTGTAGCCATTATTCTATTGTATTGTATTGTTTATTTCTCTAACGTCCTAGTGGATGCTGGGGACTCCGTAAGGACCAAGGGGAATAGACGGGCTCCGCAGGAGACAGGGCACTCCAAGAAAGAATTAGGAATACTGGTGTGCACTGGCTCTTCCCTCTATGTCCCTCCTCCAGACCTCAGTTGGAATCTGTGCCCGGACAAGCTGGGTGCACTTTAGTGAGCTCTCCTGAGCTTGCTAATAAGAAAGTATTTTGTTAGGATTTTTTATTTTCAGAGAGATCTGCTGGCAACAGGCTCTCTGCTACGTGGGACTGAGGGGAGAGAAGCAGACCTACTCACTGTGGATAGGTCATGCTTCTTAGGCTACTGGACACCATTTGCTCCAGAGGGATCGAACACAGGAATGCACCCTTGGTCGTCCGATCCCGGAGCCGCGCCGCCGTCCCCCTCGCAGAGCCAGAAGCCAGAATCCGGCGTGAGAAGCAAGAAGACTTCGAAAGCGGCGGCAGAAGACTCCAGTCTTCATATGAGGTAGCGCACAGCACTGCAGCTGTGCGCCATTGCTCCCACATTAAACCCGCACACTCCGGTCACTGTAGGGTGCAGGGCGCACGGGGGGGGGGGGGACCCCTGGGCAGCAATTAAGTACCTCTTGGCATAACAGAGCATATATACAGTTGGGCACTGTATATATGCATGAGCCCCCGCCATTATTTTACACAAAATCGCGGGACAGAAGCCCGCCGCTGAGGGGGCGGGGCTTCTTCCTCAGCACTCACCAGCGCCATTTTCTCTCCACAGCTCCGCTGAGAGGAAGCTCCCCAGGCTCTCCCCTGCAGAATCACGGTAGAAAGAGGGTAAAAAGAGAGGGGGGCACATAAATTTAGCGCAAAATCAGTGTATACAGCAGCTACTGGGTAAACACTAAGTTACTGTGTAATTCCTGGGTCATATAGCGCTGGGGTGTGTGCTGGCATACTCTCTCTCTGTCTCTCCAAAGGGCCTTGTGGGGGTTCTATCCTCAAATAGAGCATCCCCTGTGTGTGTGGTGTGTCGGTACGCTTGTGTCTACATGTTTGACGAGGAAGGCTATGTGGAAGCAGAGCAGGTGCAAATGAATGTGGTGTCTCCGCCGACGGCGCCGACACCTGATTGGATGGATATGTGGAAGGTGTTAAATGATAATGTAAACTCCTTGCATAAAAGGTTGGATAAAGCTGAAGCCTTGGGACAGTCAGGGTCTCAACCCATGCCTGATCCTACAGCGCAGAGGCCGTCAGGGTCTCAGAAGCGCCCACTATCCCAAATTGTTGACACAGATATCGACACGGATTCTGACTCCAGTGTCGATGGCGATGATGCAAAGTTGTAGCCTAAAATGGCTAAAGCCATCCGCTACATGATTATAGCAATGAAGGATGTATTGCACATCTCAGAGGAAAACCCTGTCCCTGACGAGAGGGTTTATATGTTTGGGGAAAAAAGGCAAGAGGTGACTTTTCCCCTTCACATGAGTTAAATGAGTTATGTGAAAAAGCTTGGGATTCTTCTGATAGGAAAGTGCAGATTTCCAAACGGTTACTTATGGCGTATCCTTTCCCGCCAACGGACAGGTTACGCTGGGAATCATCCCCTAGGGTAGACAAAGCTTTGACACGCTTATCTAAGAAGGTAGCCCTGCCGTCACAGGATACGGCCACCCTAAAAGATCCTGCGGATAGAAAGCAGGAAGGTATCCTGAAGTCCGTTTATACACATTCAGGTACCCTACTAAGGCCGGCAATTGCGTCGGCCTGGATGTGTAGTGCTGTAGCAGCATGGACAGATACTCTATCTGAGGAACTTGATACCTTGGACAAGGATACTATATTACTGACCCTGGGGCATATAAAAGACGCTGTCCTATATATGAGGGATGCCCAGAGAGACATTTGCCTAGTGGGCTCTAGAATAAATGCAATGTCAATTTCTGCCAGATGGGTCCTGTGGACTCGGCAATGGACAGGTGATGCCGACTCAAAAAAGCACATGGAGGTTTTACCTTATAAGGGTGAGGAATTGTTTGGGGACGGTCTCTCGGACCTAGTTTCCACAGCTACGGCTGGGAAGTCAAATTTTTTACCATATATTCCCTCACAACCTAAGAAAGCACCGTATTACCAAATGCAGTCCTTTCGATCGCAAAGAGGCAAGAAAGTCCGAGGTGCGTCTTTTCTTGCCAGAGGCAGGGGTAGAGGAAAGAAGCTGCACAATACAGCTAGTTCCCAGAAACAGAAGTCCTCCCCGGCTTCCACTAAATCCACCGCATGACGCTGGGGCCCCACAGGTGGAGCCAGGAGCGGCGGGGCGCGTCTCCGAAATTTCAGCCACCAGTGGGTTCGCTCACGGGTGGATCCCTGGGCTATGCAGATTGTGTCTCAGGGATACAAGCTGGAATTCGAAGTGATGCCCCCTCACCGTTACCTCAAATCGGCCCTGCCAGCTTCCCCCATAGAAAGGGAAGTAGTGTTAGCGGCAATTCACAAATTATATCTCCAGCAGGTGGTGGTAAAGGTTCCCCTCCCTCAACAGGGAAGGGGTTACTATTCCACAATGTTTGTGGTACCGAAACCGGACGGTTCGGTCAGACCCATATTGAATTTAAAATCCCTGAACATTTACCTGAAAAGGTACAAGTTCAAGATGGAATCGCTCAGGGCGGTCATTGCAAGCCTGGAAGAGGGGGATTTTATGGTGTCTCCGGACATAAAGGATGCTTACCTGCATGTCCCCATTTATCCACCTCATTAGGAGTACCTCAGATTTGTGGTACAGGACTGTCATTACCAATTCCAGACGTTGCCGTTTGGTCTGTCCACGGCACCGAGAATATTTACCAAGGTAATGGCAGAAATGATGGTGCTTCTGCGAAAGCAAGGAGTTACAATTATCCCATACTTGGACGATCTCCTCATAAAGGCGAGGTCCAGAGAGCAGTTGCTGATCAGCGTAGCACTCTCGGGAGGTGTTGCAACAGCACGGCTGGATTCTATATATTCCAAAGTCGCAGCTGATTCCTACGACGCGTCTGCCCTTCCTGGGCATGATTCTGGACACAGACCAGAAGAAGGTGTTTCTCCCAGCGGAGAAGGCCCAGGAGCTCGTGACTCTGGTCAGGGACCTCTTAAAACCGAAACGGGTGTCGGTGCATCAATGCACGCGAGTCCTGGGAAAGATGGTGGCGTCATACGAAGCCATTCCCTTCGGCAGGTTCCATGCGAGGACCTTTCAGTGGGATCTGTTGGACAAGTGGTCCGGATCGCATCTTCAGATGCATCGGCTGATCACCCTATCAACCAGGGCCAGGGTGTCTCTTCTGTGGTGGCTGCAGAGTGCTCACCTTCTCGAGGGCCGCAGGTCGACATACAGGACTGGGTCCTGGTGACCACGGATGCAAGCCTCCGAGGGTGGGGGGCAGTCACTCAGGGAAGAAATTTCCAGGGGCTGTGGTCAAGTCAGGAGACTTGTCTGCACATAAATATCCTGGAACTAAGGGCCATATACAACGCCCTGAGTCAAGCGGAGCCTCTGCTTCGCAACCAACCGGTGCTGATTCAGTCAGACAACATCACCGCAGTGGCTCATGTAAACCGCCAAGGCGGCACAAGAAGCAGGGTGGCGATGGCGGAAGCCACCAGAATTCTTCGCTGGGCGGAGAATCACGTGCAAGCACTGTCAGCAGTGTTCATTCCGGGAGTGGACAACTGGGAAGCAGACTTCCTCAGCAGGCACGACCTCCACCCGGGAGAGTGGGGACTTCATCAAGAAGTCTTCACACAGATTACAAATCGATGGGAACTGCCACAGGTGGACATGATGGCATCCCGCCTCAACAAAAAGCTACAAAGGTATTGCGCCAGGTCAAGAGACCCTCAGGGTGTTCCAGTCGGTTTATGTGTTTCCTCCTCTTCCTCTCATACCCAAGGTGCTGAGAATCGTAAGAAAAAGAGGAGTGAGAACAATACTCATTGTTCCGGATTGGCCAAGAAGGACTTGGTATCCGAAACTGCAAGAAATGCTCACAGAGGACCCATGGCCTCTGCCTCTCAGACAGGATCTGTTGCAACAGGGGCCCTGTCTGTTCCAAGACTTACCGCGGCTGCGTTTGACGGGCATGGCGGTTGAACGCCGGATCCTAGCGGAGAAAGGCATTCCGGATGAGGTTATTCCTACGCTGATAAAGGCTAGGAAGGACGTGACAGCAAAACATTATCACCGTATATGGCGAAAATATGTTGCTTGGTGTGAGGCCAGGAAGGCCCCTACAGAGGAATTCCAGCTGGGCCGTTTCCTTCACTTCCTACAGTCGGGAGTGACTATGGGCTTAAAATTAGGGTCCATTAAGGTCCAGATTTCGGCCCTATCCATTTTCTTTCAAAAGGAACTGGCTTCACTGCCTGAAGTTCAGACGTTTGTAAAGGGAGTGCTGCATATTCAGCCCCCTTTTGTGCCACCAGTGGCACCTTGGGATCTTAACGTGGTGTTGAGTTTCCTGAAATCACACTGTTTGAGCCACTTAAAACCGTGGAGTTTAAATATCTCACGTGGAAGGTGGTCATGCTATTGGCCTTAGCTTCGGCTAGGCGTGTGTCAGAATTGGCGGCTTTGTCACATAAAAGCCCCTATCTGGTTTTCCATATGGACAGGGCAGAATTACGGACTCGTCCGCAATTTCTGCCAAAAGTGGTGTCCTCTTTTCATTTGAACCAACCTATTGTGGTGCCTGCGGCTACTCGTGACTTGGAGGATTCCAAGTTACTAGATGTAGTCAGGGCTTTGAAGATTTATGTAGCCAGAACGGCTGGAGTCAGGAAAACTGACTCGCTGTTTATCCTGTATGCATCCAACAAGCTGGGTGCTTCTGCTTCAAAGCAAACTATTGCTCGCTGGATCTGTAACACGATTCAGCAGGCTCATTCTGCGGCTGGATTGCCGCCTCCAAAATCAGTAAAAGCCCATTCCACAAGGAAGGTGGGCTCTTCTTGGGCGGCTGCCCGAGGGGTCTCGGCATTACAGCTTTGCCGAGCAGCTACTTGGTCGGGTTCAAACACTTTTGCAAAATTCTACAGGTTTGATACCCTGGCTGAGGAGGACCTTGTATTTGCTCATTCGGTGCTGCAGAGTCATCCGCACTCTCCCGCCCGTTTGGGAGCTTTGGTAAAATCCCCATGGTCCTTACGGAGTCCCCAGCATCCACTAGGACGTTAGAGAAAATAAGATTTTACTTATCGGTAAATCTATTTCTCGTAGTCCGTAGTGGATGCTGGGCGCCCGTCCCAAGTGCGGACTTCTTCTGCAATACTTGTATATAGTTATTGCTTAAATAAGGGTTATGTTATGGTTGCATCAGGTTTGTCTGATGCTCTGTTGTTGTTCATACTGTAAACTGGGTAAGTTTATCACGAGTTATACGGTGTGATTGGTGTGGCTGGTATGAGTCTTACCCTGGATTCCAAAATCCTTTCCTTGTACTGTCAGCTCTTCCGGGCACAGTTTCCTTAACTGAGGTCTGGAGGAGGGACATAGAGGGAGGAGCCAGTGCACACCAGTATTCCTAATTCTTTCTTGGAGTGCCCTGTCTCCTGCGGAGCCCGTTTATTCCCCATGGTCCTTACGGAGTCCCCAGCATCCACTACGGACTACGAGAAATAGATTTACCGGTAAGTAAAATCTTATTATTGTTACCCCCTGCAAGTAAAGAACCGCTGGTGGGTTAGACCCCAACCTAGTTTTGATTTACAATTGGTGTCGTGTTTCCTTTCCCTGCTAAGGTTTAAAGTGTATTTACAGCCACTCGGGCTGCTGCATTGTGTTAACAGCGTATAGGCCTGTGTACGCAAACTGTGTAGTCACTATGATCTTAGGCGTACGTACGCAGAGTGCGTATACTGTGCGACCTTTGTGTAAGTAAGGGTTGTGACTAATATAAAGGTGAAAGGTTAATTTCTGCGGCCACAGCGGCTCAATATTAAAGTGTATCAAATGTGTTTAAGGTATATGCTTTTTAGTCCTGTAAGTAAACCAGCGTTTACAAAAGAGAAAAGTGGGAGTCATCCCCCATTGTGGACAAGGCTCTATCACAGTTGTCTAAAAAGGTGGCTTTACGGTCTCCTGACACGGCAGCCCTTAAGGATACTGCGGATCGTAGACAGGAAAATACTTTAAAATCCATTTACATCACCACGGGTACACTGCTCAGACCAACCATCGCATCTGCGTGGGTGAGTAGTGCTATCGAAAAGTGGGCAGATAACTTGTCATCTGATATAGATACCCTAGATAGGGATAGTGTCCTGTTAACTCTGAGTTATATCAAGGACGCTGCGGCCTACCTAAAAAAGGCTGCAAGAGATATTGGCATTTTGGGATCAAAAGCCAATGCCATGGCGGTTTCAGCTAGGAGGGCATTGTGGATTCATCAATGGAATGCTGATGCTGACTCTAAGAAAGCTATGGAGTCTCTCCCATATAAAGGTAGTGTCTTGTTTGGTGAGGGTCTCACTGATTTGATATCTACGGCTACCGCAGTTAAGTCGTCATTTTTGCCTTATGTTCCTCCACAACAAAAGAAAGCACACCAATTTCAGATGCAGTCCTTTCGGCCAAATAAATACAAAAAAGGCCGAGGTTATTCCTTTCTTGCTAATAGGGGAAGAGGAAAAGGTAAAAGATCTCCGGCCGTGGCAGGTTCCCAGGAGCAGAAGTCCTCCCCGGCTTCTGACAAATCCACCGCATGACGCTGGGGCTCTTCTGCGGGAGTCCGCACCGGTGGGGACACGTCTCCGGCTCTTCAGTCAATTCTGGGTTTGTTCGGCCCTGGACCCAGGGGTTTTAGAAATAGTGTCCCAGGGGTACAAACTGGAGTTTGAAGACGTTCCCCCTCACCGATTTTTCAAATCGGCCTTACCAGCTTCTCTTCCGGACAGGAAGGTTGTTTGCGATGCAATACAAAAGTTGTGTCTAAATCAAGTCATTATCAGGGTTCCCCCGTCTCAACAGGGAGAAGGCTTTTATTCAAGCCTGTTTGTGGTCCCGAAGCCGGACGGTTCGGTCAGACCAATTCTGAACCTGAAATCCCTCAATCTTTACCTAAGAAAATTCAAATTCAAGATGGAATCTCTCCGAGCTGTGATCTCCAGTCTGGAGGAAGGGGAGTTCATGGTGTCGGTCGACATAAAGGATGCCTACTTACACATCCCCATATATCCTCCGCATCAGGCTTACCTGAGGTTTGCTATTCAGGATTGTCATTACCAATTTCAGACGTTGACGTTTGGTCTGTCCACGGCTCCAAGGATTTTCACCAAGGTAATGGCGGAAATTATGGTTCTCCTTCGCAAGCAAGGAGTTACAATTATCCCATACTTGGACGATCTCCTGATAAAGGCGAGATCCAAAGACAAGCTGGTGCAGTACATTACGCTCTCCCTGACAGTTCTACAACAACATGGTTGTATCCTAAACTTGCCGAAGTCACAGTTGAATCCGACAAAACGGCTGTCGTTTTTGGGAATGATTCTCGACACAGAATTACAGAGAGTTTTTCTTCCAGAAGAGAAGGCTCTGGAAATTCAGAGTTTGGTCAAACAAATTCTGAAACCAGCGAGAGTGTCAATCCATCAATGCACTCGATTGCTGGGGAAGATGGTGGTGGCCTACGAGGCCATTCAATTTGGCAGATTCCATGCCAGAGTGTTTCAGTGGGACCTGTTGGACAAGTGGTCCGGATCCCATCTGCACATGCACCGGAAAATAATCCTTTCCGCCAAGACCAGAATCTCACTCCTGTGGTGGCTGCACAGTTCTCACCTCCTACAGGGACGCAGGTTCGGGATACAGGACTGGATCCTAGTAACCATGGATGCGAGTCTCCGAGGCTGGGGAGCAGTCACACAGGGGAAACCTTCTAGGGAAAATGGTCAAGCCAGGAGGTTTGTCTACACATAAACGTTCTAGAGTTAAGGGCCATTTACAACGATCTTCTTCAAGCCGAACGTCTTCTTCACAACCTGCCCGTCCTAATACAGTCTGACAACATAACAGCAGTAGCGCACATAAACCGCCAGGGCGGAACAAAGAGCAGGGCGGCAATGGCAGAGGCCACAAAAGTTCTCTGCTGGGCGGAAAGACATACAAGCGCTCTGTCAGCAATCTTCATTCCAGGAGTGGACAACTGGGAAGCAGACTTCCTCAGCAGACACGATCTCCATCCAGGAGAGTGGAGTCTTCATCAAGAGGTCTTCAAAGAAGTGACAAGTCTTTGGGGAATTCCTCAAATAGACATGATGGCGTCTCGCCTCAACAAGAAACTACAGAGATATTGTTCCAGGTCGAGGGATCCACAAGCAATAGCAGTGGACGCGCTAGTGACACCGTGGGTGTTTCAGTCGGTGTACGTGTTCCCTCCACTTCCACTCATTCCAAAGGTGCTAAAGATCATAAGAAGAACAAGGGTTCAGGCGATCCTCATTGTTCCGGATTGGCAAAGGAGGGCTTGGTATCCAGATCTTCAGGAATTACTCATAAGAGATCCCTGGCCTCTCCCTCTACGAGAGGATCTGTTACAGCAGGGGCCGTGCGTATATCATGACTTACCGCGGCTACGTTTGACGGCTTGGCGGTTGAACGCCGGATCCTAGCCCGAAAGGGTATTTCCAGTGAAGTCATTCCCACACTTCTTCAGGCTAGAAAAGGGGTAACGTCTACACATTATCACCGTATTTGGAGAAAATATGTGTCTTGGTGTGAATCCAAGAAGGTTCCTACGGAAGAATTTCAGTTAGGGTGTTTTCTCCATTTCCTGCAAGCAGGTGTGGATGTGGGCCTAAAGTTAGGCTCGATTAAAGTACAAATTTCGGCCTTATCGGTTTTCTTTCAGAAACAATTGGCCTCCTTTCCAGAAGTTCAGACTTTCGTGAAAGGAGTTTTGCACAGTGGCACCATGGGATCTTAACGTGGTGTTGCATTTCCTTCAGTCACATTGGTTTGAACCTTTACAGAAGGTAGAGTTGAAATTTCTCACTTGGAAAGTGGTCATGCTATTGCCTTAGCATCTGCAAGGCGGGTGTCTGTTAGCGGCTTTGTCTCACAAGAGTCCATATTTAATCTTCCATGAAGATAGAGCGGAGTTGAGGACTCGTCAACAATTTCTGCCGAAGGTGGTTTAATCGTTCCACATGAACCAGCCTATTGTGGTACCGGTGGCTACTGACGCCTTCACGGACTCAAAATCTTTCGATGTTGTCAGGGCCTTAAAGATTTATGTCACCAGAACGGCTCATCTTAGGAAAACGGAAGCTCTGTTCGTCCTATATGCTGCCAACAAGATTGGGACGCCTGCTTCCAAGCAGACTATTGCGCGCTGGATCTGTAATACGATTCAGCAAGCTCATTCTATGGCTGGATTGCCGTTACCGGAATCAGTAATGGCCCACTCTACCAGAAAGGTGGGCTCGTCCTGGGCGGCTGCCCAGGGGGTCTCGGCATTACAACTCTGCCAAGCAGCTACTTGGTCGGGTTCAAACATTTTTGCGAAATTTTACAAGTTTGATACCCTGGCACATAAGGACCTCATGTTTGGTCAATCGGTGCTGCAGAGTCATCCGCACTCTTCCGCCAGTTCTAGAGCTTTGGTATAAACCCCATGGTTCTTGAAGCGTCCCCAGCATCCTCTAGGACGTATGAGAAAATAGGATTTTAATACCTACCGGTAAATCCTTTTCTCTTAGTCCGTAGAGGATACTGGGCGCCCGTCACAGTGCGGACTCTATCTGCAGTTATTAGTTATGTTTACACACAGGTTGTGTTTCTGTAATAGTCAGCCTGTTGCTGACATGGTTCATGCCGTTGACTGGAGTTCTGTTGAATGCCATGTTGTACGGCGTGTTTGTGGTGTGAGCTGGTGTGTATCTCACCTTAGTTTAAAAATAAATCCTTTTCCTCGAAATGTCCGTCTCCCTGGGCACAGTTCCTATAACTGGAGTCTGGAGGAGGGGCATAGAGGGAGGAGCCAGGTCACACCCCTTAAAGTCTTAAAGTGCCCATGTCTCCTGCAGATCCCGTCTATACCCCATGGTTCTTGAAGCGTCCCCAGCATCATCTACGGACTAAAAGAAAAGGATTTACTGGTAGGTATTAAAATCCTATTTTCTCTTCAGGGCCAAGTTTAGTACTGGTGTGATCTTTAGCCCATAAATTTAGGCACTGAGAGTCCACTTGTAAAAGATACTTGCGGCAGTTACAAAGTGTCTGTTAATGCGGCTCTTAGTTACTATTTGAAAGTTTCCCGGGGAGACCGTATGTGCACACTGGTATCACACTGCTAGGTTCAGACCCCGTCACTGCCACTGCTGCCCATTTGTAGTTGATCCCTTATACTCACAGCCGGAGGAGAATCCTTTACTGGCTTAGACCTTCACTGTCAAGTCGGATGCACGCCCGTCTTCCTACATGCAATACGGCGGAGTTGGGGATCAGTCACTGCTATTTCTCTGACGTCCTAGTGGATGCTGGGAACTCCGTAAGGACCATGGGGAACAGCGGCTCCGCAGGAGACTGGGCACAAAAGTAAAAGCTTTAGGACTACCTGGTGTGCACTGGCTCCTCCCCCTATGACCCTCCTCCAAGCCTCAGTTAGATTTTTGTGCCCGGCCGAGAAGGGTGCACACTAGGGGCTCTCCTGAGCTTCTTAGTGAAAAGTTTAGTTTTAGGTTTTTTATTTTCAGTGAGACCTGCTGGCAACAGGCTCACTGCATCGAGGGACTAAGGGGAGAAGAAGCGAACTCACCTGCGTGCAGAGTGGATTGGGCTTCTTAGGCTACTGGACACCATTAGCTCCAGAGGGACCGAACACAGGCCCAGCCTCGGAGCTCGGTCCCAGAGCCGCGCCGCCGGCCCCCTTACAGAGCCAGAAGCAAGAAAAGGTCCGGAAAAATCGGCGGCAGAAGACATCAGTCTTCAACAAGGTAGCGCACAGCACTGCAGCTGTGCGCCATTGTTACTCAGGCACACTTCACACTCCGGTCACTGAGGGTGCAGGGCGCTAGGGGGGGGCGCCCTGAGCAGCAATGTAAAACACCTTGGCTGGCATAAATACACCACATATAACCCCCAGGGCTATATGGGTGTATTTTAACCCCTGCCAGAACTCACCTAAAAAGCGGGAGAAAAGGCCGCCGAGAAGGGGGCGGAGCCTATCTCCTCAGCACACGGGCGCCATTTTCCATCACAGCTCCGCTGGAAGGACGTCTCCCTGACTCTCCCCTGCAGTCCTGCACTACAGAAAAGGTAAAAAAGAGAGGGGGGGCACTAATTTGGCGCAGTTTTATACTAACAGCAGCTATAAAGGGAAAAGCACATTTTATAGTGGTATTCCTGTATATATATATAGCGCTCTGGTGTGTGCTGGCATACTCTCCCTCTGTCTCCCCAAAGGGCTAGTGGGGTCCTGTCCTCTATCAGAGCATTCCCTGTGTGTGTGCGGTGTGTCGGTACGATTGTGTCGACATGTTTGAGGAGGAAAATGAGATGGAGGCGGAGCAATTGCCTATTATACAGTTGTCACCCCCTAGGGAGTCGACACCTGAGTGGATGAGCTTGTGGAAAGAATTGCGTGACAGTGTCAGCTCCTTGCGACAGACAGTTGACGACATGAGACAGCCGGCTACTCAGCTTGTGCCTGTCCAGGGGTCTTAAACGCCATCAGGGGCTTTAAAACGCCCGTTACCTCAAATGGCAGACACAGACACGGATTCTGACTCCAGTGTCGATGATGAGGAGACAAACGTGACTTCCACTAGGGCCACACGTTACATGATTGAAGCAATAAAAAATGTATTGCATATATCTGATAATACAAGTACCACTAAAAAGGGTATTATGTTTGGTGAGAAAAAACTGCCTGTAGTTTTTCCTGTATCCGAGGAATTAAATGAAGTGTGTGATGAGGCGTGGGTTTCCCCCGATAAAAAACTGATAATTCCTAAAAGGTTATTGGCATCGTACCCTTTCCCGCCAGAGGATAGGGCACGTTGGGAAACACCCCCTAGGGTGGATAAAGCGCTCACACGCTTGTCTAAACAGGTAGCACTACCCTCTCCTGATACGGCCGCCCTAAAGGAACCTGCCGATAGAAAGCTGGAGAATATCCTAAAATGTATATACTCTCACACGGGTGTTATACTGCGACCAGCAATCGCCTCAGCCTGGATGTGCAGTGCGGGCCTGGCGTGGTCGGATTCCCTGACTGAAAATATTGATACCCTAGATAGGGACAGTATATTACTGACTATAGAGCATTTGAAGGATGCATTTCTATATATGCGTGATGCACAGAGGGATATTTGCCGACTGGCATCAAGAGTTAGCGCGCTGTCCATTTCTGCAAGAAGAGGTTTATGGACGTGGCAGTGGTCAGGTGATGCAGATTCTAAAAGGCACATGGAAGTATTGCCTTATAAGGGGGAGGAGTTATTTGGGGTAGGTCTATCAGACCTGGTAGCCACGGCAACTGCTGGAAAATCCACATTTTTACCCCAGGTAGCTTCTCAACCTAAGAAGACGCCATATTATCAGGCGCAGTCCTTTCGGCCCCATAAGGGCAAGCGGGCAAAAGGCGCCTCATTTCTGCCCCGTGGCAGAGGGAGAGGAAAAAGGCTGCAACAAACAGCCAGTTCCCAGGAACAAAAGCCCTCTCCCGCCTCCGCAAAGTCCTCAGCATGACGCTGGGGCTTTACAAGCGGACTCAGGCACGGTGGGGGCCCGTCTCAAGAAGTTCAGTGCGCAGTGGGCTCACTCGCAAGTGGACCCCTGGATCCTTCAGGTGGTATCTCAGGGGTACAAATTGGAATTCGAGACGTCTCCCCCTCGCCATTTTCTAAAGTCTGCTTTACCGACGTCTCCCTCAGACAGGGAGGCAGTATTGGAAGCCATTCACAAGCTGTATTCCCAGCAGGTGATAATCAAGGTACCCCTCCTACAACAGGGAAAGGGGTACTATTCCACACTATTTGTGGTACCGAAGCCGGACGGCACGGTGAGACCAATTTTAAACCTAAAATCCTTGAACACTTACATACAAAGGTTCAAATTCAAGATGGAGTCACTCAGAGCAGTGATTGCAAACCTGGAAGAAGGGGACTATATGGTGTCTCTGGACATCAAGGATGCTTACCTACATGTCCCAATTTACCCTTCTCACCAAGGGTACCTCAGGTTTGTGGTACAGAACTGTCACTATCAGTTTCAGACGCTGCCGTTTGGATTGTCCACGGCACCCCGGGTCTTTACCAAGGTAATGGCCGAAATGATGATACTCCTTCGAAGGAAGGGAGTTTTAGTTATCCCTTACTTGGACGATCTCCTGATAAGGGCAAGATCCAGGGAACAGTTGGAAGTCGGAGTAACACTATCTCAGATAGTGCTGCGCCAGCACGGTTGGATTCTCAATATTCCAAAATCGCAGCTGATCCCGACGACACGACTTCTATTCCTAGGGATGATCCTGGACACAGTCCAGAAAAAGGTGTTTCTCCCGGAGGAGAAAGCCAGGGAGTTATCCGAACTAGTCAGAAATCTCCTAAAGCCAGGCCAAGTCTCAGTGCATCAATGCACAAGGGTCCTGGGAAAGATGGTGGCTTCTTACGAAGCAATCCCATTCGGCAGATTCCACGCAAGAACCTTCCAGTAGGATCTGCTAGACAAATGGTCCGGGTCGCATCTTCAGATGCATCAGCGGATAATCTTGTCACCAAGGACAAGGGTGTCTCTCCTGTGGTGGTTGCAGAGTGCTCATCTTCTAGAGGGCCGCAGATTCGGCATTCAGGACTGGGTCCTGGTGACCACGGATGCCAGCCTGAGAGGCTGGGGAGCAGTCACACAGGGAAGAAATTTCCAGGGTTTGTGGTCAAGCCTGGAGACATCACTTCACATAAATATCCTGGAGCTAAGGGCCATCTACAATGCTCTAGGCCTAGCAAGACCTCTGCTTCAAGGTCAGCCGGTGCTGATCCAGTCGGACAACATCACGGCAGTCGCCCACGTAAACAGACAGGGCGGCACAAGAAGCAGGAGGGCAATGACAGAAGTTGCAAGGATTCTTCGCTGGGCGGAAAATCATGTGATAGCACTGTCAGCAGTGTTCATTCCGGGAGTGGACAACTGGGAAGCAGACTTCCTCAGCAGACACGACCTCCACCCGGGGGAGTGGGGACTTCACCCAGAAGTCTTCCACATGATTGTGAACCGTTGGGAAAAACCAAAGGTGGACATGATGCCGTCCCGCCTCAACAAAAAACTAGACGGGTAGTGCGCCAGGTCAAGGGACCCTCAGGCAATAGCTGTGGACGCTCTGGTAACACCGTGGGTGTACCAGTCAGTGTATGTGTTCCCTCCTCTGCCTCTCATACCCAAGGTACTGAGAATCATAAGAAGGAGAGGAGTAAGGACTATACTCGTGGCTCCGGATTGGCCAAGAAGGACTTGGTACCCGGAACTTCAAGAGATGCTCACAGAGGACCCGTGGCCTCTACCTCTAAGAAAGGACCTGCTCCAGCAGGGACCCTGTCTGTTCCAAGACTTACCGCAGCTGCGTTTGACGGCATGGCGGTTGAACGCCGGATCCTGAAGGAAAAAGGCATTCCGGATGAAGTCATCCCTACCCTGATCAAAGCCAGGAAGGATGTAACCGTACAACATTATCACCGTATTTGGCGTAAATATGTTGCGTGGTGCGAGGCCAGGAAGGCCCCTACAGAGGAATTTCAACTGGGTCGTTTCCTGCATTTCCTGCAAACAGGACTGTCTATGGGCCTAAAATTAGGGTCCATTAAGGTTCAAATTTCGGCCCTGTCGATTTTCTTCCAAAAAGAACTGGCTTCAGTTCCTGAAGTTCAGACGTTTGTCAAGGGGGTACTGCATATACAGCCTCCTTTTGTGCCTCCAGTGGCACCTTGGGATCTCAATGTAGTTTTGGGGTTCCTAAAATCACATTGGTTTTAACCACTCTCCACTGTGGACTTAAAATATCTCACATGGAAAGTGGTAATGTTGTTAGCCCTGGCTTCAGCCAGGCGTGTCTCAGAATTGGCGGCTTTATCCTATAAAAGCCCTTACCTAATTTTTCATACGGACAGGGCAGAATTGAGGACTCGTCCTCAATTTCTTCCTAAGGTGGTTTCAGCGTTTCACTTGAACCAGCCTATTGTGGTACCTGCGGCTACTAGGGACTTGGAGGACTCCAAGTTGCTGGACGTAGTCAGGGCCCTGAAAATATATGTTTCCAGGACGGCTGGAGTCAGAAAATCTGACTCGCTGTTTATCCTGTATGCACCCAACAAGCTGGGTGCTCCTGCTTCTAAGCAGACTATTGCTCGTTGGATTTGTAGTACAATTCAGCTTGCACATTCTGTGGCAGGCCTGCCACAGCCAAAATCTGTAAAAGCCCATTCCACAAGGAAGGTGGGCTCATCTTGGGCGGCTGCCCGAGGGGTCTCGGCTTTATAACTTTGCCGAGCAGCTACTTGGTTAGGGGCAAACACGTTTGCTAAATTCTACAAATTTGATACCCTGGCTGAGGAGGACCTGGAGTTCTCTCATTCGGTGCTGCAGAGTCATCCGCACTCTCCCGCCCGTTTGGGAGCTTTGGTATAATCCCCATGGTCCTTACGGAGTTCCCAGCATCCACTAGGACGTCAGAGAAAATAAGAATTTACTTACCGATAATTCTATTTCTCGTAGTCCGTAGTGGATGCTGGGCGCCCATCCCAAGTGCGGATTGTCTGCAATACTTGTACATAGTTATTGTTACAAAAATCGGGTTATTATTGTTGTGAGCCATCTTTTCAGAGGCTCCTCTGTTATCATGCTGTTAACTGGGTTCAGATCACAAGTTGTACGGTGTGATTGGTGTGGCTGGTATGAGTCTTACCCGGGATTCAAAATCCTTCCTTATTGTGTACGCTCGTCCGGGCACAGTATCCTAACTGAGGCTTGGAGGAGGGTCATAGGGGGAGGAGCCAGTGCACACCAGGTAGTCCTAAAGCTTTTACTTTTGTGCCCAGTCTCCTGCGGAGCCGCTGTTCCCCATGGTCCTTACGGAGTTCCCAGCATCCACTACGGACTACGAGAAATAGAATTATCGGTAAGTAAATTCTTATTTTTGAAGCAGCGGTTTCGTCAGAGGATCCTCTGACGAAACTGCTGCTTCAAAATAGCGGAGAAACGCATAAGGAATGCAGACATTCTACTCTGGACTCTGATACAGATGATTCTCCAGTGGACGTGTTCTTAGCACTGAGTGACTGATCCCCAACTCCGCCGTATTGCATAGAGGAAACGAGCTTCGTGGCTTAGTAGTGCTTGGATTTATTTGTGAGTTTTTTGGTAGGTTAATTGGCTCCCAACAAAATTATCCCTAGCGTGAATGTGTCTGTGTGTACATGTGATAGGGAATATAGATTGTAAGCTCCACTGGTGCAGGGACTGATGTGAATGGGCAAAAATATTCTCTGTTCATCGCTGTGGAATATGTGTGCGCTATATAAATAACTGGTAATAAAAATAATAAATCTACTGGCTTTAGTCATGTAAGTATTCGGTTGGATGCTTATTTTATGAAGATTTATACAGTAGCTACAATGATGATAAATTGGAGACTGTTGAGGATGACACTATACTGCGCAGGCTGCCCTACACACACATATTCTCTTGGCCTCCAGTAATGTTTACATGGGCACAGTATTTCATAGCTAGACAAAAAAAAAAAGTTGTATTTTATTCATAAGCCATCATAAAGAATGTGATCAATCATACTATGATTACATAAGAAAAAAACAAAGAGAAAACAGACATAAAATACAAAGCAAACTCTGGGGCATAAAAATCGGCAACAGACTTCAAAGTTAGCAGGACTTCTACCCATTTACTGGTGGCACTGACAATAAATACAGTGATCCAGCCAAAACTTAACCTGGTTAAGTCTGGTGCAAATGATCAAGAAGGGTAATGAACCGCAGTGAATGGGCCAATCTATCAGCTGCTTCTATGATCTTTGAGGTCCTGACAGTCCAGTGGGAACCGTCATCTTGTCAGCAGAACTCCCCATTGGTCCAGCAGAACTCCCCATTGGTCCCCGACTTTCAGTTCTTATACCCATTACAATTCCCACTCTATCCTCTCTGGGTAGATGGGGAGCTAGCCTCCCAGGTGACCCCGTTTGGTTGACATTATTAGCCTAGGTTAAGATCAGGTGAAAAAAGTGTGGCATAATAGTCTGTGATGTTAACCCATTACTTTCTTTTCTGTAGTGTGACTGAAATGATGGTACCTCAGGTATGGGGCAGACAATACTGCATGGTTCCGAAGATCTGAATGCAAACTCAGCAGTATCTTACACTTAGAACTCCTTACTCTTAAGATGTATACAATGTCGACATTCAAAATGACGATACCACAATGTCAATAGTTATGATCTCGACATTGTCAAAATGTCCACAGGCAACTGGTGAATTGTCCATATTGTCAAAATGTTGACATGAGGATTAGGCTGTGGGAGGATGTTAGGGTTAGGCACTGGGGAGGGTTAGGGGTAGGGATTAGGGATAATGGGGAAAACTCATCCGAACACTGGAGCAATGGAGGTACGACCCGAAAGTCACAATCACATGACCCAGAAGATGCTGCCTGAGCCGCTGCAGTGGCCAACAATCAGAATATGTCAACATATCATAGCCATCCCCTTAATACGGAATAGGGATGTAGTGAGTACAGTAATTGTGTGTTTAAGTACTAATAAATTAGAAGTGGACACATACACATATATACTTTTTAGGAAACATATTTGTTACCTGTGCTCAGCCACTTGGAACTTAGATCCATGCTGATAATACATTCAGATGTATTCAGCCAATCAGTAGTGGCCATCCATCATTCAGCCTGCATTATGTAACAGGGGTTGAGCACCTTCCAAATGTGTATATGTTAACACAAATGCTACTCTAGTCCTGTCTGTCTTAGCACAAAGGATCATCTAAGTGCAAAATGCAACTCAACATGATGCATAAGAGTTTTTGGTGCTCATGCACAGAAAGAAAAAGCCATTTGCACGGAAAAAGACTAAATTGTATTTGCAAGCAACTCTATATAAGCACCCTGGGGGTGATTCAATTATGGACGGAAAGAGCATTGCTACTGCTACTTTGAAATACAAAAACAACTAGGAGAGAATAAAACGTATAGAATCCTTAAAAGCAATCCAAGTGAATGAATTGAAAAGTCTCTCAAGAAATTACCCAGTCAATATAAAGAATGAAGTACACTATCTAATAATGAATTCAAATATATCATTCGTGATAAACCCGCATTACCCGTGTTTTATGTCTTACCAAAAATCTATAAGGATATAATAAATCCACCCGGAAGACCAATAGTGGCAGGGACAGAATCTCTGACCTCAAACCTGTTGCATTTCGTGGATTGCCATCTGACATTCTCAAGAAATTTAAAACCATCGAGTGGAAGGTAAATTATATTCTAATTACAGCAGATGTTAGCACCCTCTACACCATAATTGAACATTCAAACGGAATTGAAGCTGCCAAATTCTTTCTAGAAAAATCTGATTTAGATCCTGCTAAAATAAAACTCATCTTGAAAAGTATTGATTTCATATTAAAAATAACTTCTTTTGGCATAATAATGGCCCTCATTTCGAGTTGTTCGCTCGGTATTTTTCATCGCATCGCAATGAAAATCCGCTTAGTACGCATGCGCAATGTTCGCACTGCGACTGCGCCAAGTAACTTTGCTATGTAGAAAGTAATTTTACTCACGGCTTTTTCATCGCTCCGGCGAACGTAATGTGATTGACAGGAAATGGGTGTTACTGGGCGGAAACACGGCGTTTCAGGGGCGTGTGGCTGAAAACGCTACCGTTTCCGGAAAAAACGCAGGAGTGGCCGGAGAAACGGTGGGAGTGCCTGGGCGAACGCTGGGTGTGTTTGTGACGTCAACCAGGAACGACAAGCACTGAACTGATCGCACAGGCAGAGTAAGTCTGAAGCTACTCTGAAACTGCTAAGTAGTTAGTAATCGCAATATTGCGAATACATCGGTCGCAATTTTAAGAAGCTAAGATTCACTCCCAGTAGGCGGCGGCTTAGCGTGTGTAACTCTGCTAAATTCGCCTTGCGACCGATCAACTCGGAATGAGGGCCAATGTGTTTTATGAACAACAAAGAGGGACAGTAATGGGAACATGTTTTGCACCTGCGTATGCAAACCTGTCCATGGGATACTCGGAGGAGCTAACCATTTGGAATAATAATAAGTTCACAGAAAACATCAAATTATGGCATTGATTTATTGATGATATAATTTTGATATACAAAGGCGACTTTGCAGACCTAGAAATATTATGTGCAAATCTCAATAGAAATGAGTTGAATATAAACTTGACATGCAACACGAGCAAGGAGGAAGTAACAATGCTGGACCTTACTGTTTATATTAAAAATAGCAGCCTGCAAACGAAGAATTATATAAAACCTACGGATAGCAACTCGTACATCTTGAAAAGTAGTAATTACCAACCAATGTGGTTAAAAAATATTCCCAAGGGGCAGATGATCATCTCCGCCATCACCTTGGTGAATACCCTCGGCGCCGTGGAGAGACCGAAAGGTAACGTCTGGTATTGGTAATGGCAATCCTGAACCGCAAATCTCATATAAACCTGGTGAGGAGGATAAATGGGAACATGCAGGTAAACATCCTTTATGTCAACCGACACCAAGTAGTCCCCCTCCTCCAGACTGGCAATCACTGCCCGAAGTGATTCCATCTTCAACGTGAACCTTTTTAGGTAACAATTCAGATCCATTAGATTTAGGATCGGTCTGACCGAGCCATCTGGCTTCGGAACCACAAAGAGGCTTGAATAAAAACCCCTCCCTTGTTGTGACAACGGTATCAGGACTATGACCTGGTCTTGACATAATTTTTGGATTGCCACTGTTACTGCTTCTCTTTCTGTCGGAGAAACTGGCAAGGTTGATTTGAAAAATCGGCATGGGGGAACGTCTTGAAACTCCCGCTTGTACCCCTGGGATACTATTTGCAACACCCAGGGATCCAGGCCAGACAGAATCCAATCCTGGCTGAAGAGTCTGTGATGTGCCCCCACCCGAGCAGCCTCCCGCAAGGGAGCTCCAGCGTCATGCTGGGGATTTGGCAGAAGTAGTGGTAGACTTCTGCTCTTGGGAACCGGTAGCCACTGTGGGCTTCTTTCCCCTTCCCCTTCCCCTACCTGCAAAGAAGGGGGAACCTCTCTTCTTTTTGTATTTATTGGGCCGAAAGGACTGCATTCGCGGGAGATATAAATAACTGGTAGTAAATAAATAAAATAGATCTTTTTTGCCAGTGCAGGCGCAGAGGGCAAAAATGTCGACTTACCTGCGGTAGCCGCCGAGACTAACGCATCCAGGCCATCGCCAAATAAGGCCTCCCCTTTAAATGGGAGAGCCTCCATGTTTCTTTTGGAATCTGCATCCGCGTTCCACTGGCGAATCCACAACGCCCGCCTAGCCGATACTGCCATGGTAGCGGCCTGTGAACTCAAGAGTCCAATATCCTTCATTGCTTCCAGCATGTAGGCGGCAGTGTCCTTGATATTCCCTAACTTAAGGAGTATCTCATCTTAATCAATCGTGTCAATTTCTGATGACACGCTTTCTGACCATTTTTCAATAGCGCGACTCACCCATGCGCAGGCAATAGTAGGCCTGATCAGTATACCATTGGTAACATAAATGGATTTCAATGTCGTTTCCATTTTGCGGTCTGCCGGCTCTTTAAGAGAAGCCGTGCCAGGAGCAGGGAGAATTACCTTATTTGTCAACCTGGAAAGTGCACTGTCTAACACAGGGGGTGACTCCCACTTTTTCCTGTCCTCAGCCGGGAAAGGGTAAGCTATCTGAATCCTTTTGGGAATACGAAATCTTTTATCAGGATTCACCCACATCTCTTCAAACAGAGCATTTAGTTCGTGTGAAGGCGGGAACGTGACTTTGGACTTCTTTTCCTTACATAAATACGCATTCTCCCGAGGTACAGGAGTGGTTTCTGTAACCTCCAACACGTCCCTTATAGCCACAACCATATATTGTATATTTTTTGCCAATTTATGATCTATCTCTCTGGATTCATTATCGTTGACACAAGAGTCAGAATCCGTGTCGGTATCAATGTTTACAACATTTGCAAATGATCTCTTATGTGACCCAGAGGGGCCGTCCGCATAAGGAATAACAGCATCCTGAAAATCACATCTTCCACAGATTTTCTCCAGCATGCAGCCTTAATCAGATGCATACTGTCACGTATCACTTTCACCCATGCAGGCTCTTGGTGTGCCGGTAGCGCCACCACATTACAACTCTGTGTCCCTAAAATGGCTTCCTCCGGGGAGGAACTCCCTGCCTCAGACATGCCTCACACGTGTACAGCACACCAACAGACACACTGGGACTTATTTTGGGGACAGACCCACAGTAAAATCTGTCAGAGGGACACAGGATAGGAGCAGCCAGTTCACAATCCCAGCGCCAGCATTTCCTGTGAACACAGTATGTCCACAGCCCAACAGCGCTTTTTAAATAGTAATATACACTATCAAATGCACCACAATCGCTTTGTGCCCACCCTTAATAGCACCCTGTACTTGTCAGAAGTGGAGTAGAGGACCAGCGTGTTCTCTGCAGTCTGAGGAGAGAGAGAAAATGGCGCTGAGTAGTGTGCCGGCTGCCTGAGGAAGAAGCTCCGCCCCCACAATAGCGCGTCCTTACACTCATAAAAACACTGTAATATTTATACTGGCGGGGGTAGGGCTGTCAAGCGGCAACTTATGCCCCCTTTTAGCCAGTTTGAGGCATTTTTCTTGCTGCCCAGGGTGCCCCCCCCCCCGCGCGCCCTGCACCCTGTAGTGCCTGTGCGTGTGTAGTGCCTGTGTGCCGTCACTTACTTGATAGAAGATCATTCTTCTTATACTCACCTGTCTTCTGACTTCTGGCTCTGTGAGGGGGTGACGGCGTGCTGTGGGAGTGAGCATCTAGACACGGCTAGTATTCAGTACCCTTCAGAAGCTAATGGTGTCCTGTCAGCCAGAAGCAGAGCCATGAAACTCTTAGGAAGTTGGTTCTGCTTCTGCCCCCTCAGTCCCACGAAGCAGGGAGTCTGATGCCAGCAGATCTCCCTGAAAATAAAAAACCTAACATAAGTATTTTCAGAGAAACTCAGTAGAGCTCCTCAGAATGCATCCAGTCTGCCTGGGCACATTTCTACAACTGAAGTCTGGAGGAGGAACATAGAGGGAGGAGCTAGTTCACACCCAATGAAAAGTCTTTAGAGTGCCCATGTCCCATGGTCTTGATGTCGTCCCCTGCATCCTCTAGGACGTATGAGAAATTGTATTTTAAGCACCTCCATGGCCACACTGCAGCCCAGCACTCAGCAGCATGTGCTGGGCTGAGGAAAAGAGCTGCAGCTGCTGCTAGGTAAGAGGGAGGGGGCCTGGGCCCCTCCAGAGCCTCACCGGGCCCCTCCATCAGACCTGAGCCCAGGTCATTTGTTCCCTGTCCCCACCTCTCTTGGCACCACCGAATGGGTGCAATGTGTGTGGTGCACACAGTCCAGGGGGACCCACACCGCACCCATTTTAATACTTACCTTTCCGAAGTCCAGTTCCGGGCACTGCGATTGCGGTGTATATCGCCGGATCATGGAGGGCGCCATGTTTCAGGAGACCTGCACATGCGCAGTAGACTCCGGCACAATGCCGGAATCTATAGCACCGTACAGGGGAGGTGCCCACCCGGCCCACCAGGAGGTGCACATGGGCCCCCTCCTCTGTTGAAACACCCCTGCCTCTTGCCTCAGTCTGGGGTCTATTTACTAAGCCTTGGAGAGAGATGAAGAGGACCCAGATAAAGTACCAGCCAATCGGCTTCTAACTGCCATGTTACAGGCTGTTTTTGAAAAATGACTGGCTTATAGGTTGGTATTTTATCTCCGTTCACTTTTATCTCTTTCCGTGGCTTAGTGCATAGATCCCACTGTCTGTGCTGATCCTAATTGTAAAGTGCCTTGTAGTATTCTGGCTCCATATAAATTAATGTTAATAAATAAATTAATAAATAATAAGCATTATAGTACATTGCCAAACAATTATTAATAGTGTATAAAGTCATCATCATCAGGGCCAGGCTGGCCATTAGGGGTACAGGGTAAATCCCCGGTGGACCCCACTGCATGAGGGCACATACATCCTCTAATGTCAGGGTCCAGAAGCTGCACTCAGATTATACATTGTTACTCTATTTGAGGATCAGATACATGGTCTCTAATGGCTGTCTGAGCCAGGGGCGTAGCTACCATAGGTGCAGGGAGTGCAGCTGCTATGTGGTCCACAACTGAGAGGGGCTTTCCTGTCACTGTTACATGTGTTATATACAAGGGCATAGCTACCATATGTGCACGGAGTGCAGATAAAATTGGGCCTAGAGCTGAGAGGGGCCCACCTTCCCTGTCAATGTCACATGGTATACATTTTTCACCATTGGGTGATACATAGGTGCCCTTACAAACCTTCGCCTTGGGGCCTGCAATAAATATGTATGTATGTATATATATATATATATCTCCTATATAATAGCCCTATTCTGTGACCTTGTGATTCATTTGCTAACGCTGGGCGGAGTCACAACAGTGGGCGGAGTTATTCAAATGAGTCACAGAGATCTGGCCAAATCTACAGGAGACTAGGAGCAGAAGCAGATAGCATGGGCATTGGGCATGTCACAGGCAGGGGTGCATAGTACCTCCCAGCTTTCTGCAGGAGCTTTCTCCAGGCAGAAGGAGGGAAACACACTCGGCGAAAAGGGGGCGTGGCTTCACGGGAGGGCCCCCGTTTTCGTCAGTGAGGGGGCTTGCCCAGCGCTCTGTGAGCTGCTGGCATGCCCCCAGGGGCTGATTATGAGTCAGGGGGGCACAGGGCACTTGAGACAGGGGAGCCCTATCTCATTGCTGTGCCTGCTGTGGGTTGGGGGCGTGGCCTAATCGCGTCCCGCGCGGCCACGCCCCCTTATGCAAATTCCGATTTTTATTTTTATTTTTTTTATGGGATTTTGGCCCCTCAGCTAGGGCTAAATCCAGAGGACGTGGTCGCTCCCCCTACACACCCGCACAGGGAGAAGAAAGCAGGGAGACTGCTGCCTCCCTGCAACACCACAGACCTGCCAATATGCAGCAGCGTGTGCTGACTGTAGCACAATGCTGCCGCTGTTGCTGGCAGGACGGGGGGGGAGCTTCTGAGCTGGGACAGAGCTACTCCAGCCGGGGGGCCCCCTAAAACTGTGGGGCCAACGGTACGTATCCCCTGGCCACCCCCCCCCTTAATCCGGCTCTGCTGCTGGAACCCCCCCCGTAATCCGTACCCCCTGATGCCCCCTCTCCCTCTGTCTCCACTATTCACCGCTGCTCTGCTAAGCAGAACAGCGAGTACAGGAGCTTTCCAACTGCCCCCCCCCCCCACCGCCGGACACTGCGACCCGCGGGTGGGACAGCGGGACAGACCCCCAAAAATGGGACTGTCCCGCGAAAATCGGGACATTTGGGAGGTATGGGGGTGTGTGAGGGGTATGTCATACAGACAGACGGGCACCGGCTCACTGTGTGCTTGACCCCCCACATCGGCATACTCAGCAGGGTCTCTCTGGTGCGGAGGAGCGTCACTTTCTGACACACTCCACGCTTCTTAGCTGCAGTTTAGTGGGGCACCTGCCGCTGTGCAGGTTCCATACTGCCTCTGTTATCTCCAGCCCCGGCAACCCCACCGCTAGCTGCAGCGCTGCCACCCGCAGTGGAGTGCGCCCAGCTCATTCACACACTTTAGCTGGCGGGTAGCGCTGCAGAAATCCAAGCTGCTTGCAGGCTCTGACCCACTCCTCCCTCCAGCCGCAGCGTCTCCTGGGAGCTAACCAGTCACTCCCAGTCTCCCCTTACCACAGTGCCCGGAAGCCGTGAGGTCCGCGCCACGTGCATGCTATGACCCCCTCCTCCCTCCAGCCGCAGCATCTCCTGGGGGCTAACCAGTCATTTCCAGTCTCACCTTACCACAGTGCCCGGCAGCTGCGCGAGGTCTGCGGTGTGTGACTGAGGAGGGGGGGAGGGATGCGGACTGGCAGAGAAAGCAGGACTCCAGCCTGAGAGAGTCAGCCATGCCAAGTCTCCAGCAGCAGCAGATCCCAACAGGTTGGAATGGAATAGCAGCAGCCAGCAGCAGTGACTCCGGTAAGACACATCTGTCTGTCACCACTGTTTTGTCCCTAATACCAATCTCTCCCGTGCCCTGTGTTCTGTCATGTCCCTGTCACCCCTGGCCTTGCCCTGCCACCCTTATTCTGGCCCTTTCACCCTTATCCTGGCCCTTTCACCCTTATCCTGGCCCTGTCACCCTTATGCTGGCCCTGTTACCCCTATCCTGGCCCTGTCACCCCTGTGCTTGCCCTGTCAACCCTATACTGGCCCCGTCACCCCTGTCCTGGTCCTGCCGCCCCTACCCTGGCCCTGTCACCCCTATCCTGTCCCTATCATTTCTGTCCTGGCCCTGTCACCCCTGTCCTGGCCCCGTCTCCCCTGTCCTGGCCCCGTCACCCCTGTCCTGGCACCGTCACCCCTGTCCTGGCCCCGTCAACCCTTTACTGACCCTGTCACCTCTGTCCTGGCCCTGTTACTGCATACCCTCCAACTACCTTTAATGGCATGTACAGTACCCGCAGCGCCTCCAGACCTCTCCCCAATGCACTACACCTCCGCACCTTCCCCTCCACCACATGCGGCACTCCACCCCTCCACCACATGCTGTGCCTCCAGACCCCCTACACCACCCGTGTCTCCCACTCCTCCACCCCTTCACCACCCACAGCACCTCCAGGCCCCTTCCACCATTCACCCCCCTTATACGTCTCCCCCCACACCTGCCCCCCTCCACCCGCAGCATCTGCAGACACCCTCCTCCATCAGCGGTCCCCCCCTCCCCCACCCCTCCCCCACCAATGGCACCCCCGTACCTGCCCCTCCACCACCTGCAGCACCTCCGGACCTCCTTTCCCATCCGCCGCAACACCCGTACCTGCCCCTACCCTACCCATGGTGCCTGCGGTCCCCTACCCAACCCCCGGCACACCCATCCCACAGCACCTCCGGAACCCTTCACCCATCCACAACATCCCCACACCTGCCCCTCTCCCACCCGTGGCACCCCTGCCCCTCCCCCACCTGCAGTGCCTCCGGACCCCTCCCCCATCTGCATCCCCCACTCCTCTGCCCCTCCCCCACGCGCAGCACCTTCCGAACCTTCCCCATCTGGGCCCCACCCCCACTTCTGCCTCCCCTCCACCCGCAGCATCTACAGACACCATCCGCAGTCCCCCCCGCACCCGCTACATTCTGTACATCGTGCCCTGCAGGTGCTGTTCACGCCGTCGCAAGGGGCTGCGCCTCCTTCACCATCGCACGCCCTTTCATTGTGCAATATTTAACCACTAACAAAGGAATGCAGGTAATACTCCATATAATACAAATATTAAACCCCAGAAAGGCATGCAAGGGTTAAGGGGGCGTAGCCCCTTGCGACGATGTGAAGAGCGCCCGTAGGGCGCGATGAAGCACCTAGTATATATATATATATATGTATAGAGGGCACTAGTATGGTTTGTAAATTAAACTAGGATGCTATTATGGGGCATAATATTAGATAAAGCACTACTATGGGGTATAACATTAACTACTGTAGAGTACTATTATGGGGCATTAAATTAACACCTGCTGTGGATTGAAGTGTCTCTTTAGAAGCATTTGGACAGGTGCCCTTCAAAATGTTGCTATGGGGCCCACAAAGTTCTGGCTACACCCCTGGTATAAGCCTCTGTGCGGACTGGTCTTAGCCTGTGGTAACTGGCCACAACATTCCGCTCCTCTCCTGTCACCTAGAATCTGCTGTGTGGTAGTGGGTGCCACCTGACATCTGACCGCAACTATGTACTTGACTGAGGAGCCGGCGGGCATGCAGAGAGGAGGGTGATGTGGCTGTCAATCTCTGTGGACCAGTAGTTTGGAGACCAGGCAGTTATGGTATGACCCAAAAACAGGGCTTTGGGAAAGGAGAATATGGCTCTCGCAGGGGCTTTGGGAAAGAGGGACATGTCTCAATAAGGGGCTTTGGGAAAGGGGGACATGGCTCACACAGGCTGTGGGAAAGGGGGACACACGGGGTAGGGGTGATACCACTCACACAGGGGAAGGGGAATCAGGCATGGCTCACAACAGATTGCCAAGAGAGGAAAAGAGATGCCCGATATGTGGTGCACAAAGTAATTCTAATATATTTAAAATATTACTTTTATTAATACTTCAGTAATTACTGACATATTAAATAAAACAAAAGAGTTATGGTAAAACCTACCTTCGTTAACTCTTTTTATTCGAGGTCTGTGGGATTCACAGGGTTAACCTTGGGTATGATCTGGTGGAGACCAGGGTTTACACTGAACAATAAAGTTTTGTGAGCCTACCAGGATGTACCGGGGTCCTCTCCCTTCATATTCTGCCCCCATGCTCAGGCACTTCAGTTTTAGTTAACAAGCCCAAATCAGGAGCTGGAGAAAGAGAGAAGAAAGTATGGTACACATACAAAATTACATTCTCTTAGAGAAGAGTAGGGAACTGGTGACCATAAAAGCAACCCATCAAAGCGTCAGGGTGGGCGCCCTGTGGATCCCATGGACCTCGATTTAAAAGAGTTAACGAAGGTAAGTTTTACCATAACTCTTTCTTTTGTTCTTCGGGGTCCATGGCCTCCACAGGGTTAACCTTGGGATGTCCCAAAGCAGTTGCAATAGGTAGGGAACACTCCTAAGCTAAAGGCCAAATGTTGCATCCTGAGAGGCAAACGTATCAAAGGAATAGGACCTAAAAAAAGGTGTGGGAAGAAGACCATGTATCAGCCTTGCATAACTGTTCAGCAGACACTCCACAGCTTGCTGCCCACGAAGGACCCACAGAGCGAGTAGAATGGGCTGACACTGTAATTGGAACAGGAATATCAGACTGTGAGTATGCCTATATATGAATGTCCTGTCGACTGAGAAAATCAGCTTCCCAGTTCAGGACTCCTGGAATGAAGATTGCGAGTATGTCTGGAAGGTGGAGTTCTGCCCAGGCAAGAATCCATGTTACCTCCTGCATCGCTGCCACACTGCAAATGCCGCCTTGTTGATATATATATGCCACTACTGTGGTGTTGTCCAACTGGATTTGTAGCGGAGAACCCTAGAGCAGGGCCTGGTCCATTCAGAAGGGCCCGGTAGACAGCTCAAAGTTCCAGGTTGTTGATCGGGAGCTCTTTTTCCATCAGAGACTAGTGACCCTGAAAGTAGTGACTGCCTGTGACAGCCCCCATCCTCTGAGACTGGCGTCCGTGGTGAGGAGTGTCCAGTGTGGGATCCAGAAGTCGGCCCTTGTTTAAATTGGCCGTGTGTAACCACCACGACAGAGATGCCCAAGGAGATCGGAGCAGAATCAAGGTCTGGGATTTGATTAGAGACGGTGACACCGTCCATTCGGTGAGTATCAGGTGCTGAAGAGGCCTGGAGTGAAATTTGGCATATTCGACGATGTTGAATACTGAGACCATGGAGCCTAGGGTCTGCATTGCTGAATGAACCGAGACCCTAGGACTGTGGACCAGGTTGCGGATGCGCTACTGCAACATTGCAATTGTGACCTGAGGGAGGAATATGCATTGTACTCTGGTGTCCAGCAATGCTCCCAGGTGGTGCATCCTCTGGTATGGGATGAGCGAGGCTTTGGGACAGCTGAGTAGCCAACCATGGTACTGAAGGAAGGCCACTGTCTGCTGTAGGTGACTTTCCAGCACCATTGGAGACTGCCCCAGAAGAAGCAGGGCATCTAGGTAAGGCAATATCAAATTCCCCGTTTCCAGAGAGTGGCTGCCATCACCGCCATGAGTTTGGTGAACACACGAGGGGCTGTACACAGTCCGAAGGGAAGAGCCTGGAATTGGAAATGCTGTTGCAGAACAGCAAAACGAAGATATCGTTGATGAAGGGGGTGCAAAAGCTACATGGAGGTACGCATCCTGATTATCTGGGGAAAACATATATTCTCCAGGTCGCATAGCCAGGACAATGGACCATAGAGTTTCCATATGGAACCTGGGGATCTTGAGGTACTTATTCAGCAATTTCAGATTCAGAATTGGACAGTATGATCTATTTGGTTTCTGAACCAAAAAAGAGGGTAGAATAGAACCCCTGACCCTGCTGAGACTGTGGAACAGGGATGATAACCCCCGACTGTAGGAGGGATTGTATGACTCCAGACAGCGCTTGTGCTTTGCCGGGGGGTCCAGTGATGAAATAGTAGAGTACCCATGAAAGACCACTTCTAGGATACAGGCATTGGTGGGGCCTTGACACGATGTATGGGTGAATTGAGGAAGTCAGCCTCCCATCCTGGTGTCCCCAAGGGGGAGGCCTGCCCCGTCTGGCAGAGGGTTTGTCCTCTGACTTGGTAGTTGGACGCCTGGCAGCCCAGGCCTGTTTAGTCATGAGTTTGAAAGTCTTGACTGTGTGAGACCCTCTCGCGAATGTCTGACCTTTGGCCTTGCCATGCTGACGAAAGGACAAAGTCTGAGGTCGCACTGACGATGCTGAAGGCAGACAGACTGTCTTAGAGGTAGCAAATTTCTCAACAATTTTGTCCAGCTCCGACACAAACAGGAGGTCGCCTGTGCTTGACAAGGCTTCGAGGACCTTCTTTGTGTCTGAATCTGCATTCCAAGATCGGAGTCACACAATGCGGTGAGCTGCAATGGAAAGAGCGGAAGCCTTAGAGGACAATAGGACTGTATCCAGAGCTGCCTCCCCAATATAATAGGCTGCATCTCTGATATTATTTAGTAGAGACAACTGGTCCTTGGTGGGACCAGAAGTTAAACTTTGTTCAAGGTTCTCTGCCCAAGTCTCTATGGCCTTAGCCACCCAGGCTATAGCAGTAGCTGGTGTAGCTGTTGCTCCTGTGAGTGAGTACATTGACTTGAGACACATATCCAACTGCCTATCCGGAAGATCCCTAAGGGAAGAAGCAGTAGGAATAGGGAATATCAAACTATTAATTAAATGTGTCACATGAGCATCCACTGTAGGTGTAGTCTCCCACTTCATACAATCAGCTGATGGTAGCGGATAAAAGGAGCTAAGCTTCTTAGGGGCAGTAAATTTCTTTGTAGTTTTCCATGCCTCGTTCATGGCTTTTGTAAAGTGGTCCGAGTGAGTAAACTCCACTAAAACTACCTTCTTCCGTCAACGCAGAGGATCTTTAGTAGAAGGGGCTGGTTCAGCATCTTCCAGCTGAAGTGAAAACTGCCCTGATTAATGCAGCCACATAAAATTTAGGTGGGGCCTCCTCATCCCCTGAGAGGGATTCAGCATCTGAAACCTCAGCTTTCTCAGCAGTAACTAGTGATTCCTCTGAATCAAAGAGGGGGGTAGATTGTGAGGAAGGCACAGGCCACTTAGAAGTAGAGGGTGCAGGTAGTGTACCTTGACCCTGCATCATGTTTTGAAAAGCAGCCAAGCTCTGTATATATATGGTCAGCAATCTTAGTTAGCAATGTAGTAAAAGATGCCCATGGAGGTTCTTGTACAAGGGCTGGAGGGGCTGAGGTGCTGGGAGGCACCATACAAGTTGTGTACTGACCATCCTGTGACAATTCCTGAGATAAAACCTCTGTGTTACAGGTTTTACATGCTACCATTATAGAAGCCCCTGACTGTTTGGTGTTAGCTTTGTTAGACATAGCAGAATTACTGTGTACAGTACACACACAATTATGGCAATGTGCAGCGTATAACAGGGTTAGTATGCAGGGGTGTATCTACCCATTGGCCAGGATGGCACTCGCCAGGGGCGCCAGGCAAGGAGGGGGCCACCCGCGGCCAAAGGGTAGAAAAGTAGTACTGTCAGACTGTACCTAGTGAGAGTCTGTTACTGCTGGAGCGGCGCTGGTGTCCGGCACCATCTCCTGGCCTGGCTGTGTCCAGAGCGCCAGTGTACAATACAGCCCTGGTGGTTTAGTGCAGCCGCTGGAAACACTTAATGGTCTAGGAGCACACCAGCACTGCTGGCCCTCTCCCCAGGCCGGCGGTAAATGGACTGCGCTATACTGCAAGTGGGTTACCCATCTTACCTGTCCCCCAGTGATTCAGTTGCAGTCCAGGGTTTCCCTTCGCATCTGCTAGTGAAGGAGTTGTGCCGAATTCACACAGCCAGTTGTGGCATCGTGGCACCTTGGGGGTGTTGGAACTTCAGCGCTGGCTTCCTGTTGGACTGTCAGACATTCATTTCTCAGTAAAAAATGAAAAAATTAAAAACTGTAAAAGAAAAAAGTGCCTGAGCATGGGGACGGGGAATGAAGGGAGAGGACCCCAGTGTATTCTGGGATGCTCACAAAGCTTTATTGTTCAGAGCCAGTCCTGGTCTCCACCAGAGCATACCCAAGGTTAACCCTGTGGAGACCATCGACCCCGAAGAAGAAAGTTATATTTTAAATATATTAGAATTACTTTGTGCACCACATATCGGACATCTTTTTCCTTTCTTTACAATTTGATGTACTTTATATATGTCCGTGGTAGCACCTCCCACCCATTACAATCAACAAGTATATTATAAGCAATTTGGGGGTACAATTCCTGCATATATGACCACTATCAATTATCTTGTACGACCTTTACATATTCAATATGGCTCACAACAGGGGCCAGGGTAGGGACCTGCATGGCTCTTACAAGGTGGACATATGGGTCAATGTAAGGGGGAGGGGGGGGGATATGGCTAACATGGGCCAAGGGAATGTCAGTAGAGGGACACACAAACCAAGGCAAGGGGAGAGGCAAGGGAGCATGGGGAGACAGGATGAAATGGGCCATGCGAAGGAGAGATATTGGGGCCTAGGGAAAGGGGAACATGCCTGTGAGGTTATGCAGACCCACCACAACAGCTTTGTCACTGAGGCCAGGACATCTCTGTTAGAAGATAGAGATCATGGCCTCAGCACACCCACAAAATGGAGGCAACACGCCTCCATTATGTGAAACTGAAGTCTGCATCCGTACTACGACCAACAATGCAGGACCAGTAGTCCACATGCGCAGTACGGGTACGGTGCATGCGCAATGTACCGAACATCGGTACATTGCGACCTTCTTTAGTTTGCTTCCAGAATTGAATCACCCCTCCCCTCCCCCGTGCTCTCTGTACATAAGGTACTTGGCGGGGTCATTCCAACCTGATCGCACGCTGCTCTTCGTCACAGCCATGCAATCGGGTCGGAACTGCACATGCGCTGCGGCCGCATTGCGCAGGCAGGTCGTTGCCCGACGCTGGTCAGCGATGCCGCTAGCGAAGAAAGCGGTCGCAGCTGCGACCGCAAGAAGATTGACAGGAGGAAGGCGTTCCGGGTGTGTCCAAGACACCCATATAGGGAGAATAAAATCTGTGGTGAGCAAAGCAAGGGGCTTTATTGCACTTGCCCCCCTACCGGCATTCTACCGCTCAGGACGCTGATGTCGGTATACTGACATTCGGCATCCCGTGCGGCGCACTATCATACCGAACCCCTTAGAGCACATACAGTATACTGCCCTGTCCATT
The DNA here is from genome assembly GCF_028390025.1 of Pseudophryne corroboree. Taxonomy (NCBI): domain Eukaryota; kingdom Metazoa; phylum Chordata; class Amphibia; order Anura; family Myobatrachidae; genus Pseudophryne; species Pseudophryne corroboree. The sequence goes on from NC_086447.1 coordinate 716,214,256, forward strand.
GAATTGAGTAGCTGTCAGCTGCTTGGAACATATACATTTTCCTCAGTATAACACACTGTCACTGTCTATAACAGATTATATGAAAGTTTTATGATTACCTGCTATAAAAATGCAAGCTACATTTCAGTTTTTTTTAAAGCCTTAGCAATTATATAATAGTCTGGGACCTCCCAGTCTGTTTGTTTGTTTGTTTGTTTGTTTGTTTGTTTGTTTGTTTGTTTGTTTTTCTGAACAAGAAGAGGACATTTTATTGGCTGAGGAAAATGGCTGACTAGCTAATTACAAAATTATATAAAGTTACTGAAGATAACAGATGAGAACATTGCGCAGCATAACACTGATAAGACAATAAAATAATCCATTGCCTTTTTTTGGTGACCTACTTGTGCATGTGTCTTATGAAACCAGGAAAGTAGCAGCATCTGGCTCAGCTGTTACAGAACAATTATGTATCTGTCTGAGTGGTTTCTACAGTTGTCTTCAACTGTCATTTTAAGAGTTATTTTTATCAATATTTTAACAGTACCAATGTCATACATTTCAACTACGAGATAATTGTCTGTTTCCACTAAATTTCCAATTCAGGTTCTAATTAAATGAACTAATGCTCAAATTACATTTTAAATAATTGTTGTTTATAAGTCTCTTCATCAGGATGGCAAGAGGTGCGAGTGGAGGTGGAAGTGTCACCTGAGTCGGACACAAACTAATTTTAAAGGCTGAGAGACCTGTGGCCTCCTAACGCTGGGGATGGCCGTTTGCAAATTAACCAAGCCTGCCTTTTGCTCCAAGCCTCTGGCTCTGGGCTCTGCCACAATGCCTCCATGATGTTGTGCCCAGAAGTCCAGCGTGTGCAATGCCATGACCATGCGATGCAACGGAGTATACTGTACGTTTTAGTTAGTGAAGACCTTCACTTTGCCAGGAGCACCCAGACTCATAGATACTGTACTGGGGTCAGTGCACTGGTTGTTTGTGTTGTAGTGGTTGTTAGTCGACTAGAGGTGCAACATTCTAACCAGTAGCTAGTTATAGACATTTTATGGGAGGGCACCGGTGACATCAGTTAAGTGGTGTGCAGTGAGATGAAGACATGGCATATCTCCAGTGAGTATACTTAGTGTGCACTCGCTCCTATCCTGGCTTTTGGATGTATGCGAATAAGATGTACATGGGGGAAGTCTTCCCCTCTACCAGGGAGAGGCTGCGCTGACTTATCTCAACCCCTTGCCCCGAACACTCTCATGGATTTTCACCCTCTATTAGTTTGTCTTTCAGGTGCACGGTTCTAGTACTTGTGGTGACTGCTGCATGTGGGTTTTTCTGTGCAAGTTGCCAGTAATCTCTCTTACAGCTTTTGGCAACAGGTAAGAGGTCCTGGCAGGGCCGTCTTAACAACAGTATAGGCCCCTGGGCACAGCAATGCACTGGGGCCCCTACCCATCCTGCAGCGGTAGGGGTTGGGGGTGCTATCAGTGGCATCTCTTATGTCCCACAGGCGGTAGGGGGTGTTCTATCTTGGACCTGGAGCAGTAATTTCTGCTATATTACTCCTTTACTGCACAGATGGTGGGAGATGGGGCAGGAGAGAGAACACTAAACTGCAGAAGGGGGCATTGTGCTAAATGAAGGGGCCTGGGTACATGACTTCCAGGGTGGTAGGGGGTGTTTAATATGCGGAGAAGGGTGGATAGTGCAGTGGGCTTAATATTCATCATTTTCTGGTGGGAGGGCAGTTTGCATGACTGCAGATATCTCAAGTTCCTGGAAAGAAATTTCTTAGATTTAAATGGGATTAAAAAAAATAATTGAAAGTCCCACCTTTCAGGAGGTACTGGGGATCAGAGTTCAGGAGCCAGAGCAATCCACAAACAGAAATATAAAACTGCATATTAGGTGTGTGTAGCTGGAGCAGGGACCAGCTGCTGGAAGGCTGATATCTCTGGTTCTGGGCACAGTAGAGACAAGATGCCAGTGTCCACCAAAAGGGGAGGGTCCCAGCTTTTGGAGTATACCCTCAGGAAAACTCTAAGTCTGACAGAACCAGAGATATCTGGCTGGGTAGAGCAATTAACAGGCTTGGATGGGGACCACTGCTTTGACATCGGATATCTCCAGTTCCCCAGGACCGATTTTCAGAAATCTGATACCCTTGGAAAGAGGGTATATTCAGCTATAAGCCTAGGGCCGTTATACTCCTGGAGCCCTTGAGAAAGTGCCCATTGAGCCCATATGAAAAGACAGCCTTGGGTCCTGGTTTAATCTGATGTTGTTCCTTTGGGTTGTTTTTCTAGTGGGAGAATGCTAATTACCATAGCGCTTTTTGGGATGTTAATGAGGGTCCCTACCTTTAAAGGTGGCAGAAATCGGGTTGTTGAGGGTATAGTGGTAAGGTTGATAGTATCTTCAGTAGTCCTCACCAGTGGTGGATAATACAGGGAGTGCACTTTGTCTTATATAGCTGGCTGAGCGGAAGGTTCAAGAGCTTAGTGGACTCCAACTAAGGAACTGGTGCGGTGTGTAAGGGTGCAAGTGGGAGCAGGGTCACTGGTCTTTCTGAAAGACCCAAAATGCTGATTAAGGTCACAGATTGGTTAGCCAATATGAGTCCCACACTGTAGAGGTCCTACCTAACAATAACCCACAATGAAGGTTGAGTTAGGAACCTGGATAACAGAGCTCTGGAGAAGCAAGCCTGCTAAGTTGGGTCATGCTCCCATTCATGTTCTTTAGTTTGTAAATGCTGCTTGATGGTTTCACTATGCACTTCTAGGGCTATTAACATGTCTAACAAATAAGCTAATGTTACTTATGGCCATTAAGTTACCCAGCCAACCAAAGGGACCCAAAACAATTGCACTGACTGCTGACTTAAAGCTTTGTGGAATTTTCTCCACCAGCAGTCAGCAATGTTGGGGTATATTTACTAAGGTCCCGATTTTGACCGAGATGGTGTTTTTTCTTCAAAGTGTCATCTCGGGAATTTACTAAACTCAAATCACGGCAGTGATGAGGGCATTCGTATTTTTTTGGAACTCAAAGATAAAAATTACGAATGAATACACCATCGGTCAAAAACGCCTGTTATTTGGTAGAACTCGGTCATTTACTAAAAAGTGTAATTCACAAACACTGCCGGCAATAGCCAAACACTGCCGTGAAAAAATACAAATCGTAAAAAAGTGCTAAAATAAAACAGACCTGCTTTTTTTTACCGTGTTTTGATAGGCATGCACGGATCCATGAGATCCGTGCATGTTTATCAGCGGGAAGGGGTGGGAAAGTGGTAAATTTTTGGAAAAAAAATGCGTGGGGTCCCCCCTCCTAAGCAAAACCAGCCTCGGGCTCTTGGAGCCGGTCCTGGTTGAAAAAATATGGGGGGGGAAATGACAGGGGTTCCCCCATATTTAATCAACCAGCACCGGGCTCTGCGCCTGGTCCTGGTTCCAAAAATACGGGGGACAAAAAGCGTAGGGGTCCCCCGTATTTTTGAAACCAGCACCGGGCTCCACTAGCCAGGTACATAATGCCACAGCCGGGGGACACTTTTATATTGGTCCCTGCGGCCCTGGCATTACATACCCAACTAGTCACCACTGGCCGGGGTACCCTGGAGGAGTGGGAACCCCTTAAATCAAGGGGTCCCCCCCCTCCAGCCACCCAAGGGCCAGGGGTGAAGCCCGAGGCTGTCCCCCCCATCCAAGGGCGGCGGATGGGGGGCTGATAGCCTTTTTGTCAAAATGTGAATATTGTTTTTAGTAGCAGTACTACAAGTCCCAGCAAGCCTCCCCCGCAAGCTGGTACTTGGCGAACCACAAGTACCAGCATGCGGAGGAAAACCGGGCCCGCTGGTACCTCTAGTACTACTACTAAAAAAATACCCCAATAAAAACAGGACACACACACCTTGAAAGTAAAAGTTTATTACATACATGCACACCTCCAAACATACATACTTACCTATGTTCACACGAGGGTCGGTCCTCTTCTCCATGTAGAATCCATGGGGTACCTGTGTGAAAAATTATACTCACATAATCCAGTGTAGATCGGTCCTCTTCTGTCCTTTGTATAATCCACGTACTTTGCAAAATAAAAAAACGGACACCCGACCACGCACTGAAAGTGGCCCCATGTTTTCACATGGGACCCCTTTCCCCGACTGCCAGGACCCCCCCCTGACTTCTGTCTAAGAGGGTTCCATCAGCCAATCAGGGAGCGCCACGTCGTGGCACCCTCTTGATTGGCTGTGTGCTCCTGTAGTGTCTGTCAGGCAGCACACGGCAGTGATACAATGTAGCGCCTATGCGCTCCATTGTAACCAATGGTGGGAACTTTGTGGTCAGCGGTGAGGTTACTTTCGGTCAACCGCTGACCACAAAGTTCCCACCATTGGTTACAATGGAGCGCATAGGCGCTACATTGTATCACTGCCGTGTGCTGCCTGACAGACACTACAGGAGCACACAGCCAATCAGGAGGGTGCCACGACGTGGCGCTCCCTGATTGGCTGAAGGAACCCTCTTAGACAGAAGTCAGGGGGTTTCCTGGCAGTCGAGGAAAGGGGTCCCATGTGAAAACATGGGGCCCCTTTCAGTGCGTGGTCCAGTGGCGTAACTACCGCAGTCCTCGCGGTGGCTTGGGGGCGAGGGGCTGCGGGGGCGCCACTGATTACAGCAGACTGACATGCGGACGAGCGCCCGCATGTCAGTCTGCTTTCTCCTTCCCGCCGCCGCTTGTTGGAGGGACACGGACGGCACAGCGTGTGCCTCTCCTGTGTCCCTCCTGCATTATCTCCGGCGGCCGCGGGTCTAATAGGGGGAAGTGCCGTCCGTGAGCTCTAATTGGCTCACGGACGGCACTTCCCCCTATTAGACCCGCGGCCGCCGGAGATGATGCAGCAGGAGGGACACAGGAGAGGCGATCTGTGCCCTCCGTGTCCCTCCAATAAGCGGCGACGGCGGCACTGGGGGGAATATCTGGCACTGGGGGGGGGGGATGTCTGGCACTGGGGCATATATGGCACTGGGGGGGAGATGTCTGGCACTAGGGGGGATATCTGGCACTGGGGCATATATGGCACTGGGGGGGGGGATATCTGGCACTGGGGGGGGGATGTCTGGCACTGGGGGGGATATCTGGCACTGGGGGGGGATGTCTGGCACTGGGGCATATATGGCACTGGGGGAGAGATGTCTGGCACTAGGGGGGATATCTGGCACTGGGGCATATATGGCACTGGGGGGGATATCTGGCACTGGGGGGGGGATGTCTGGCACTGGGGGGGATGTCTGGCACTGGGGGGGGATATCTGGCACTGGGGGGGGATGTCTGGCACTGGGGCATATATGGCACTGGGGGGGAGATCTGGCACTGGGGCATATATGGCACTGGGGAGGGGGGATATCTGGCACTGGGGGGGGGGATGTCTGGCACTGGGGGGGATATCTGGCACTGGGGCATATATGGCATTGGGGGGGGATGTCTGGCACTGGGGCATATATGGCACTGGGGGGGGGATGTCTGGCACTGGGGGGGATATCTGGCACTGGGGGGGGATGTCTGGCACTGGGGCATATATGGCACTGGGGGGGAGATGTCTGGCACTAGGGGGGATATCTGGCACTGGGGCATATATGGCACTGGGGGGGGGGATATCTGGCACTGGGGGGGGGGGGTGTCTGGCACTGGGGGGGATATCTGGCACTGGGGGGGATGTCTGGCACTGGGGCATATATGGCACTGGGGGGGATGTCTGGCACTGGGGCATATATGGCACTGGGGGGGGGATGTCTGGCACTGGGGGGGATATCTGGCACTGGGGGGGGGATGTCTGGCACTGGGGCATATATGGCACTGGGAGGGGGGGATGTCTGGCACTGGGGGGGGATGTCTGGCACTAGGGGGGATATCTGGCACTGGGGGAATATCTGGCACTGGGGGCATATGTGGCACTGGGGGGGAATATATGGCACTGGCGGCATATCTGGCACGGGGGGAATATCTGGCACTGGGGGCATATGTGGCACTGGGGGGGAATATCTGGCACTGGGGGCATATGTGGCACTGGGGGGGGGGGTATATGTGTACCTTGCACATGGGGGGGGCTATATTTGGCACCGGGGGCATGTGAGTACCTGGCACCGTGGGGGAATATCTGGCACTGTTGTCATATGTGGCACTGGGAGCACAGCCCTAGCAACAAGGACTACCTCCTAGCAACGAGCATGACACCCAGTGCATGAAACACCTGACAACGAGCATGACACCCAGTGCATGAAACACCTGGCAACGAGCATGACACCCAGTGCATGAAACCCCTGACAACGAGAAGGTAATTGAAAAGTAATTAGAAGCCTTACTGTAGGACTTAATGTGTAATGGGCATTACGGTGTGTGGCATAATGTATCACGGACATTGCGGTGTGTGTCATAATGTGTCACAGGCATTACGGTGTATGGTATACTATATCGCGGGCATTGTGATATGTGGTATAATGTCTCAGGGTCATTGCAGTGTGTGGCATAATGTATCACGGACATTGCGGTGTGTGTCATAATGTGTCAGGCATTACGGTGTGTGGTATACTATATCACGGGCATTGTGGTATGTGGTATAATGTCTCAGGGTCATTGCAGTGTGGCATAATACATAACGGGCATTGCGGTGTGTGGCATAGGGTATAACGGGCAGGTCATTGCGGTATGTGTCACAGGCATTACGGTGTATGGTATACTATATCACGGGCATTGTGGTATAATGTCTCAAGGTCATTGCGGTGTGTGTCATAATGTGTCACAGGCATTGTATGTGCTATAATGTATCAGGGGCATTGCAGTGTGTAGCATAATGTATAACGGGCATTGCGATTCCTGTCATAATGTGTCGGGGGCATTACGGTGTGTGGCATAATGTGTCACAGGCATTACGGTGTGTGGCATAATGTGTCACAGGCATTACGGTGTGTGGCATAATGTGTCGGGGGCATTATGGTGTGTGGCATAATGTGTCATGTGCATTATTGTGTGTGGAATAATGTCTAAGGGCCATTGCAGTATGTGGCATAATGTATACTGGGCATTACTATAAGGAGGAAAAATGACAAATAATGTAAGGGGCATGAATCAGGATTATTTTTCTTTCCTGTGGTGGCTAACGTCTGGGCGTGCAGGTTGCAAAACTGGGGTATAAGGTAGTCTTTTCCTGCAATACCACGCCCCTTTATGAGAAACCACGCCCATTCCAACAAAACCACGCCCCTTTTTTTGCAGCGCGCCTTCGGCGCGCGCATATTTATCCCTTTCTTGCTCCCAATTATGCGGCGGGGGGGGGGGGCGCCAAAGAATTTTTTGGCTTGGGGGAGAAAAATTTCTAGTTACGCCACTGGCGTGGTCGGGTGTCCGTTTTTTTATTTTGCAAAGTACATGGATTACAAAAAGAACAGAAGAGGACCGATCTACACTGGATTATGTGAGTATAATTTTTCACACAGGTACCCCATGGATTCTACATGGAGAAGAGGACCGACCCTCGTGTGAACATAGGTAAGTATGTATGTTTGGAGGTGTGCATGTATGTAATAAACTTTTACTTTCAAGGTGTGTGTGTCCTGTTTTTATTGGGGTATTTTTTTAGTAGTAGTACTACAGGTACCAGCGGGCCCCGTTTTCCACCACATGCTGGTACTTGTGGTTCTCCAAGTACCAGCTTGCGGGGAAGGCTTGCTGGGACTTGTAGTACTGCTACTAAAAACAATATTCACATTTTGACAAAAAGGCTATCAGCCCCCCATCCGCCGTTCTTGGATGGGGGGACAGCCTCGGGCTTCACCCCTGGCCCTTGGGTGGCTGGAGGGGGGGACCCCTTGATTTAAGGGGTTCCCACTCCTCCAGGGTACCCCGGCCAGGGGTGACTAGTTGGGTATGTAATGCCAGGGCCGCAGGGACCAATATAAAAGTGTCCCCCGGCTGTGGCATTATGTACCTGGCTAGTGGAGCCCGGTGCTGGTTTCAAAAATACGGGGGACCCCTACGCTTTTTGTCCCCCGTATTTTTGGAACCAGGACCAGGTGCTGGTTTGGAACCAGCCTGGTGCTGGTTGATTAAATATGGGGGAACCCCTGTCATTTTCCCCCCCATATTTTTTCAACCAGGACCGGCTCAAAGAGCCCGAGGCTGGTTTTGTTTAGGAGGGGGGACCCCACGCATTTTCTTTTTGTTTTTTTAACAATGTTTAATTTTTTACGAATGGTGCACAATGAAGCCCAGCACGGATCTCACAGATCCGGCCGAGATTCATTGTGTTAATGTCGGCAGTGTTTTACAATTCACTCCCATAAAACACTGCCAAAAAATACGAATGACATCGACATCGGAAAAACGAACATGCAGAATACGACAGCTTAGTAAATTAGTCGTAATAAATTCAAAAAGTTGCAATTTTACACTTTCGATGTCATTCGTGTTTGATCTTTAACCTCATTCGGAAAAATACGAATTTTAGTAAATATACCCCGTTGTGTCAACAGGACCAAGACAGAAAATCATAGAAAAAAATACTTTACAGGGTTAAATTGCTGTATGATTCCAGTGCCTACTGTCACCAGAGGCCTTGAGTGCCAGCTATCCAGATGAACCGGTACCAATCTAGGATATCTATGGACTTCCCTACTGAAGCCATACCACCATGGAAACAAGACGAGGCATTCGCTCTATAAATGGGAGTTTTATGCTTGACAGTTAGAACTAGGGATTACAGCTCCCGTTAAAATGGTCATGAATTGGTCGATTTCATGGAAGTCTCTGTGGACCGTATAACTTTCTTCATCTGTCGAAAGTGGTAGATCAAGAGGAAATTGTAGCTTAGTGTTAGGGTAAGTCCACTATTGTACTCTACAGTATTCATCATGCCTTCTGCTAGATTTTCTGCAGCTTTGTTCCATGCACTGCAGCACTTAATTAAACTTTTGTTCCTGGTGATTACGTCCACCTGTGATGAAGCCTCATGAGGCTGGTTAAACCTGCAATGATTGCAGCAATGTGTTTTGGTCGTGGTTTCTAGACTGCTGTGATACCCCAGTGTGATATCCTGTTGTTGAGTTTTTTTTATTTCTGAATTTAGGACCTAATTCAGCATGGATTGCTAATTAGAGAATTCGCAAATTGAGCGATTATCGAATGACTGTGCATTCGTAGCATTTGCATTGCGCACGTGTGAAGGGTAATATTGACAGAAATTGCGTACAGATCGTAATCGCAATGTAGCCGCTGTTTGACTGACAGGAAGCTGGCGTTTCTGTGTAGAAACCTGCCATTTTCTGGGTGTGTCAGAAAAAATGCAGGCGTGCCAGGTGTTTTTGGGGAGGGTCTCTGACATCAGTGCAGACCACTTCCAGGCTGTCTCAGTCGCAGATTAGTGGCAGCCACAGACCTACTCACATTTAAGACAGCAACAAATCTTCAATGTTCCAGAAATTGCATATGCATTGTGAACTGATAGCGATCTGCGATGCATTCACAAACTTGCACGGAGCGTTTTTTTTTCCTGTCGGTGCGGCACCTTTTTACTCACAGGCAACTGCCATTTCTTCGAATAACGATCCATGCTGAATTAGGCCCATATTTAGGGGGTAATTCAGATCTGATCGCAGCAGCAAATTTGTTAGCAGTTGGGCAAAACCATGTGCACTGCAGGTAGGGCAAATATTTGCAGAGAGAATTAGATTTGGGTGGGTTAATTTGTTTCTGTGCAGGGTAAATACTGGCTGCTTTATTTTGACACTGCAATTTAGATTTCAGATTGAACACACCCCACCCATATCTAACTCTTTCTGAACATGTCATATCTACCCTCCCCCCTCTGCAGTGCACATGGTTTTGCCCAACTGCCAACAAATTTGCTGCGATCAAATCTGAATTAGGCTCTTAGTACTGATCGCACCTGCGATGTGATCATACTCTCACGATTTTGGGTCAGTGCGCACAGGTGGGGCCTATTCTGCACGTGTGCAGGCCGGGAGATGTGATTGTTTCTCAGTGATTCAAATGCCTCTGCCTGATTGATACGCAGGGGTGTTCGCGAGGCAGTCAGGGACTACAACATGGCACTGCAGGGGCGTGTTGTTGGAAATGCGGTGGGTCTGAGCAATTTTCGGGGCAGCTGCGTGATGTCACATGCTGCCACTGAGAGAAAAAAACATAGTGGCTGTGCGCCTGCCTTTACAGCCAGGATGCGCAGGCTGGGGGCTATCCTTATTTTTCCGCATCTGTGATGCAATTGCATTATGATCGCATCGCTGGTGGTAATTAGCATGCTGGGTGACCTTGTCCTGTGCTGGGTGACCCCCACCATGCGAGTATTAGCAGTTGCAGTTTTGCTAAATTAGCAAAACTGCATCTGATGCTGAATAAGGTCCTTATTAAGTACTGATCACATTTGTGATTCGATCGCATTCTCCCAATTTTCAGGCCAGTGCACAGGGCCCATTCTGAGCGTGTGTGACTTGGGAGATGTGATACCATCGCAGTGATGCGAACGCCTCTGCCTGATTGACCGGCAGAGGCGTTGGCAGGCCAGTCAGGGGCGGCAATGCAGCGTTGCAGGGGCATGTCGAAACGCAGGCAGTTCCGGGCCATTCTCTGGGCGGCTGCAAAATGTAACACGCAGCTGCTGCGAGAAAAAACATGGCGCCAGTGTGCCTGCCTTCGCAGCCAGACTGCACAGGCAGGGACTACCCTTATTTTTCAGGGTCTGCAATGCAATTACATTGTGATTGCATCGCTAGTGGCAATTACCATAGTTGGTAGCCTTGCCCTGTGCTGTGCGACCCCCAGCATGCGAACGCTAGCAGTTGCAGTTTTTATAAATTAGCAAAACTGCAACTGAAGCTGAATAAGGTCCTTTTGCTTGTTACTGGACAAACCTGCTTTTCTGCTGCCCACTCTGCCCTTGGTGTTTTCCTTGGAAGATGATTTTGATCTGCTATACCCAAATGTAATGTCCATCCTGTTGCTTCTTTGTTCCTTGAACCAGTCAGCTCTGTAAAGGACTATAAAGGTGGAGATGTAACAAGAGGTGTTAAGTATCAAATGTACTATGGGGGTAATTCCAAGTTGATCGCAGCAGGATTTTTTTTAGCAGTTGGTCAAAACCATGTGCACTGCAGGGGAGGCAGATATAACATGTGCAGATAGAGTTAGATTTGGGTGGGTTATTTTATTTCTGTGCAGGGTAAATACTGGCTGCTTTATTTTTACACTGCAAAAAAGATTGCAGATTGAACACACCACACCCAAATCTAACTCTCTCTGCACATGTTATATCTGCCTCCCCTGCAGTGCACATGGTTTTGCCCAACTGCTAAAAAAAATCCTGCTGCGATCAACTTGGAATTACCCCCTTTAACCGTTACCAGCGGTATCTGATATTTACAACAAGCCTCGACATGTATAATAGTAGATGACGTAGAGAAAAATCGCTTTTCTTTACGGTATCTGAAAACATCTAATGATTTTGACATCACCATACAATTGTATGGTAACGGAAAATCATTCAGATGTACTAAAAAATTATAAGTGCACTTTTGCCACTTATTTTTTAACATAGCTGGTATTTGCCTGCCGATATTTGTGCTAACCTGCGGCAGCTGCTGGGAGTCTGGGCTGTACGCATGAGATCTCACAAAGGTTGCAAGATTCTGGTCATGTGCCGTGGAGCCGCATGCGTGGTGCAACTCCGATGCATACACAGGCAACAGACATCGCTCCACTGCATCCAATATCACTGCCGCATCCACCTCAGAAATGTCCCCTCAGTGTCTTAAATATATTAGAAATTAAATGGGCATTCCTGGGCGATGGATAATCAGATGCATGGAGATGCTGCGTCTAATGGGATTGTCTCTAAAAGGGTTTGCATTCAGAGACACTTCACTGCTCACACTGGAGGCCAAACTCAGGTGGAGACAGGCACCTAGCATATGGCTGGTACCAAGGGTGTAGTTACCGTGGGTGCAATGAGTGCAGTTGCTACAGGCCTAAAGTACCTACAGAGTCCTCCTCCCTGCACCCAGCTCACCTCACCTTGGGGGTCATTCTGACCCGTTCGCACGCTGCGCTTCTTTGCAGCAATGCGATCGGGTCAGAACTGCGCATGCGTAGTGGCCGCATTGCGCAGGCGCATCGTTGCGGGCAGCGACGCCTCCAACGAAGAAAGCGGTCGACCGCAAGAAAATTGACTGGAGGAAGGCGGACCCAGGAGTCAACTCACCGTTTTCGGGGCGTGGAGATCCGAACGCAGGCGTGTCGAGGCGTTTGGAGGGCGGATGTCTGACGTCAATTGCAGGACCTGCAATGCTGAAGTGATCGCACAGGGTAAGTAAGTCTTACCGTAGTCTAGTTCTGCATAAAACTTTTTTGGCATAGCAGGGCTGCACAAGTGATCGCAGCCTTGCTATGCAAAAATACACTACCCCATAAGCGGCGTCTAGTTGATCGCACGGGCTGCAAAAAGTGGCAGCGTGTGATCAACTCGGAATGAGGGCCCTAGTGCAGCCAGCAGCTGGTCTGCAACTGCAAGCTGAACAGAAGTGGCTGCAGAATGATAACCTACAGCAGCTAATCCAGATGATTCAAGCCCTCAGACAGCCTGCTCCAGTGATGTGAATGGTGGGCATTTTTGTGTTAAGGACTGCTGGCACTGTGGTCACTAGAGAAAACTGCTTCTCTTTGTCACAGGTAGATGTCAGTTTCCTTCCTGGACCATCCGTCCTGCAGCCCCACATCTGACACTGACAGAGTGATACTACTTTTCCCAGTGGTGTAACTAGAAATTTTTCTCCCCCAAGCCAAAACATTCTCTGGCGCCCTCCCAACATAATTGCCACTAGCAAAGTGATGAATCTGCACGTGCCGCAAAAAGAGCGTGGTCTTGCTGAAATGGGTGTGGCTTCGCATAAAGGGGCGTGGCATTGCAGGAAAATACTACCTTATACCCCAGTTTTGCAACCTGCACGCCCAGACATTGGCCACCACAGGGAAAAAAATAATCCTGATTCATGTCCCTTCCATTATTTGTCATTTTTCCTCCTTATAGTAATGCCCAGTATAACTTATGCCACATACTGCAATGGCCCTTAGACATTATGCCACACACAATAATGCCCATTACACAATATGCCACACACCGTAATGCCCCTGACACATTATGCCACACACCGTAATGCCTGTGACACATTATGCCACGCATCACAATGCCTATTATATATTATGCTACACACTGCAATGCCCCTGACACAATATACCATATAACACAATACCTGTTGTAAATACCAAATTGCTTTCTAACAAATATTTAAAATGCCCGCTCTAATATATATTGTAGACACCTGCACATCTTATTACCATGTGCCATGAATGTGCGCTATACATCGCAAAACACTGCATCCCATAAGAGAAAATAATACACCCACACATTATCTGAGTTCCAAAGCTCCTTGATGTATATATTTGTTATTAAAAGGATATGTATTCAATATATCACAATGTACAGTATACATATAGTTACATGGTTACAATTTATACAGTAAGCAGTTAATACATACAGTTACAGGCCAGCGATACAATTACCATATCTTTCTCATATAAATTCGTCCCTCCATATCACTCTCTCTCTCTCTCTCTGTAAAATCATGCAGGAACCGGACTGGCAGCATCTCCACCAACGTCTGGGACAAAACAGCAACTAGCAACTGTGTGTCTCTGTAATGTGTTATCCAGTTTAAGGGAGGGAACTTTCTCATTCATGATGAGTCACTTGTCTGTTCGTATGCTAAACAGGTTCAGCCTTGAAGACATCCAAAGGGCTGGCCTGAGTTTCCTGTCCACCACCTGTTTGGAATGTCTATTGTTCTAATAAAAGTGACTTTAGCTTTCATACATTTAATCATAACTATTTGTTGCAATGTCCTACAACTTAATAACAAGTATCAAATGAATCTACACATTAATCTGCTTGCTTTAATACCAAATACGACAGGTCAATCTTGATTCGTTCAAATAATACACATACATGGCATTACTCCATTATATAATTTTAAATCATTATGATGTCTGGCACTTGATATTATTATAATTATGTGCTGTATGAAATAAGTGTCGAATCCATCTCTGTGGCATGTCCGTGTAAATGAGTGTGTTACCATATATTGCTGTACTCGCTGCGCGTATTTGCAAGTATAGCGACTTATATGTGTGGAGTCTGTATGTTCTTTCTATGTAATATTTTTTACTTCGACAGTCCACCCTTTGGCAGTAAACAATAACTGCCATCAATTATTAACATAAGAAAAATATATTTCAGACAATAATCGGTCACCTAGACACAAGTATGGTTTCATTTCACAAATCAGATGTTTGACCATATTTTGGGAAGACAGGGAGGAGGACGAGACATCCTCTCTATGCACTCGGCGGTCACGTAACCACTGGTTGGGTGTGGGACAACATTCAACCTATAGAGTATGCTGGGACGGTGCTTTGGCCTATAATGTCTGATTTGCGACGAACATTTCACACATACATGTACCTACGTCTTTATACACTGATGTTTGGATTCGATTGAGGTTCTGCTGGGTAGATGAAGAAGACACAAACAAATCGTGAAAGTGACATATAAAATTTTCATGATCTACATATTCCTATCATTTTCTGAACATTGTTTCCATTTCTGGAACGTATGCTAGGTCTGTTTAATAATTGAACAAGGGTTATAAGTAGTGTCCTTCCTAAATAACATAAACCTTCGGAGTTCGGGGAGAGCCATTCATAAACCTTTCTCTATCGTCCTAAGTGGATGCTGGGGTTCCTGAAAGGACCATGGGGAATAGCGGCTCCGCAGGAGACAGGGCACAAAAAAGTAAAGCTTTTACCAGATCAGGTGGTGTGCACTGGCTCCTCCCCCTATGACCCTCCTCCAGACTCCAGTTAGATTTTGTGCCCGAACGAGAAGGGTGCAATCTAGGTGGCTCTCCTAAAGAGCTGCTTAGAGAAAGTTTAGCTTAGGTTTTTTACTTTACAGTGAGTCCTGCTGGCAACAGGATCACTGCAACGAGGGACTTAGGGGAGAAGTAGTGAACTCACCTGCGTGCAGAGTGGATTTGCTGCTTGGCTACTGGACACTAGCTCCAGAGGGACGATCACAGGTACAGCCTGGATGGTTACCGGAGCCGCGCCGCCGGCCCCCTTGCAGACGCTGAAGAGAGAAGAGGTCCAAAATCGGCGGCTGAAGACTCCTGAGTCTTCATAAAGGTAGCGCACAGCACTGCAGCTGTGCGCCATTTTCCTCTCAGCACACTTCACACAACAGTCACTGAGGGTGCAGAGCGCTGGGGGGGGCGCTCTGAGAGGCAAATAAAAACCTTATTAGAGGCAAAAAATACCTCACATATAGCCCACAGAGGCTATATGGAGATATTTAACCCCTGCCTAACTTCAAAAATAGCGGGAGACGAGGCCGCCGAAAAAGGGGCGGGGCCTATCTCCTCAGCACACAGCGCCATTTTCTCTCACAGAAAAGCTGGAGAGAAGGCTCCCAGGCTCTCCCCTGCACTGCACTACAGAAACAGGGTTAAAACAGAGAGGGGGGGCACTGATTTTGGCGATATTGTATATATATAAAAGATGCTATAAGGGAGAAACACTTATATAAGGTTGTCCCTATATAATTATAGCGTTTTTGGTGTGTGCTGGCAGACTCTCCCTCTGTCTCCCCAAAGGGCTAGTGGGTCCTGTCCTCTGTCAGAGCATTCCCGGTGTGTGTGCTGTGTGTCGGTACGTGTGTGTCGACATGTATGAGGACGATGTTGGTGAGGAGGCGGAGAAATTGCCTGTAATGGTGATGTCACTCTCTAGGGAGTCGACACCGGAATGGATGGCTTATTTAGAGAATTACGTGAGAATGTCAACACGCTGCAAGGTCGGTTGACGACATGAGACGGCCGACAATCTATTAGGACCGGTCCAGGCGTCTCAGAAACACCGTCAGGGGTTTTAAAAACGCCCATTTACCTCAGTCGGTCGACACAGACACAGACACGGACACTGAATACAGTGTCGACGGTGAATAAACAAACGTATTTCTCATTAGGGCCACACGTTAAGGGCAATGAAGGAGGTGTTACGTGTTTCTGATACTACAAGTACCACAAGAAAGGGTATTATGTGGGAGTGAAAAAACTACCTGTAGTTTTTCCTGAATCAGATAAAATAAAATGAAGTGTGTGATGATGCGTAGGGTTACCCCGATAGCAAATATTGGCGTTATACCCTTTCCCGCCAGAAATTAGGGTACGTTGGGAAACACCCCTTAGGGTGATAAGGCGCTCACACGCTTATCAAGTGGCGTTACCGTCTCCAGATACGGCCGCCCTCAAGGAGCCAGCTGATAGGAAGCTGGAAAAATATCCTAAAAAGTATATACACACATACGGTGGTTATACTGCGACCAGCGATCGCCATCAGCCTGGAGATGCAGTGCTGGGTTGGCTTGGTCGGATTCCCTGACTGAAAATATTTTATTCATGTAGAGCATTTAATAGGATGCATTCTATATATATGTATGTGAGATGCACAGAGGGATATTTGCTCTCTGGCATCAAGATAAGTGCGTTGTCCATATCTCCCAGAAGATGTCAGGGACACGACAGTGGTCAGGTGATACAGATCCCATACGGCAGATGGAAGTATTGCTGTATAAAGGGAAGGAGTTATTTGGGGGTCGGTCCATCGGACCTGGGGACCACAGCAACAGCTGGGAAATCCAACCTTTTTTACCCCAAGTTACATCTCAGCTAAAAAAAGACACCGTCTTTTCAGCCTCAATCTTTCCTTTCCCATGAGGGCATGCAGGCAAAAGGCCAGTCATATCTGCCCAGACATAGAGGTAAGGGAAGTAGACTGCAGCAGGCAGCCCTTTCCCAGGAAAAGAAGCCCTCCACCGCGTCTGCCAAGTCCTCAGCATGACGCTGGGGCCGTGCAAGCGGACTCAAGGTGGGGGGGTAGTCTCAAGAGTCTCAGGGCGCAGTGGGATCACTCGCAAGTTGACCCCTAGATCGTACGAGTATTATCCCAGGGGTAAAGATTGGAGAGTCGAGACATCTTCTCCTCGCAGCTTCCTGAAGTCTGCTTTACCAACGGCTCCCTCCGACAGGGAGGCAGCATTGGAAACAATTCACAAGCTGTATATCCAGCAGGTGATAATCAAAGTACCCCTCCTACGACAAGGAAAAGGGTATTATTTTTCCACACTATATTGTGGTACTGAAGCCAGACGGCTTGGTGACACATAGTCTAAATCTAAAATGTTTTGAACACTTACATAAAAGGTTCAAATCGAGATAAAGTCACTCAGAGCAGTGATAGCGAACCGGAAAAAAGGGGACTATATGGTGTCCCTGGACATCAAGGATTACCTCCATGTCCAAAATTTGTCCTTCTCATCAAGGGTACCTCTGGTTCGTGGTACAGAACTGTCAATATCAGTTTCAGACGATGCCGTTTGAATTATCCACGGCACCCCGGGCCTTTTTACCAAGGTAATGGCCGACAAGATGTTTCTTCAAAGAAAAAAGGCATCTAAATTATCCCTTACTTGCACGACCTAAAAAGGGCAAGTTCCAGAGAACAGTTGGAGGTCGGAAGAGCACTATCTAAAGTAGTTCTTCGACGGCACGACTGGATTCTAAATATTCCAAGAATCGCAGCTGTTTTCCGACGATACGTCTGCTGTTCCTAGGGATGATTCTGGACACGGTTCAGAAAAAGGTTTTTCTTCCCGAGGAAAAA
This sequence comes from Pseudophryne corroboree, assembly GCF_028390025.1. Lineage (NCBI taxonomy): Eukaryota > Metazoa > Chordata > Amphibia > Anura > Myobatrachidae > Pseudophryne > Pseudophryne corroboree. The sequence continues at coordinate 716,232,097 of NC_086447.1, forward strand.
GCCAAGGAGTTATCCGACCTGTCAGGAACCTCCTAAAACCAGGAAAGGTGTCTGTACATCAATGCACAAGAGTCCTGGGAAAAATGGTGGCTTTTTACGAAGCAATTCCATTCGGCAGATTCCATGCAAGAATTTTCCAAAGGGATCTGTTGGACAAATGGTCAGGGTCGCATCCTCAGATGCACCTGCGAATAACCCTGTCGCCAAGGACAAGGGTATATCTTCTGTGGTGGTTGCAAAAGGCTCATCTATTGGAGGGCCGCAGATTCGGCATACAGGATTTGATCCTGGTGACCACGGACGCCAGCCTGAGAGGTTGGGGAGCAGTCACACAAGGAAGAAACTTCCAGGGGGTATGGACGAACCTGGAAAAGTCTATTCACATAAACATTCTGGTACTAAGAGCAATCTAAAATGCTCTAAGCCAGGCGGAACCACTCCTGCAAGGAAAACCGGTGTTGATTCAGTCGGACAACATCACGGCGGTCGCCCATGTAAACAGACAGGGCGGCACAAGAAGCAGGAGTGCAATGGCAGAAGCTGCCAAGATTCTTCGCTGGGCGGAGAATCACGTAATAGCACTGTCAGCAGTGTTCTTCCCGGGCGTGGACAACTGGGAAGCAGACTTCCTCAGCAGACACGATATACACCCGGGAGAGGGGGGTCTTCATCCAGAAGTCTTCCACATGCTAATAAACTGTTGGGAAAGACCAATGGTAGACATGATGGCGTCTCGCCTCAACAAGAAACTGGACAAGTATTGCGCCAGGTCAAGAGATCCACAGGCAATAGCTGTGGACGCACTGGTAACACCTTGGGTGTACAAATCAGTATATGTGTTTCCTCCTCTGCCTCTCATACCAAAGGTATTGAAGATTATACGGTGAGGAGGAGTAAGAAATACTAGTGGCTCCGGATTGGCCAAGAAGGACTTGGTACCCGGAACTTCAAGAGTTGGTCACAGACGACCCGTGCCCTCTACTTCTGAGAAGGGACCTGCTACAACAGGGTCCCTGTCTCTTTCAAGACTTACCGCGGCTGCGTTTGACGGCATGGCGGTTGAACGCCGGATCCTAAAAGGGAAAGGCATTCCAGAAGAAGTCATTCCTACCTTGATTAAGGCAAGGAAGGAAGTCACCGCGAAACATTATCACCGCATTTGGCGAAAATATGTCGCGTGGTGCGAGGATCGGAGTGTTCCGACGGAGGAATTTCAACTGGGTCGTTTCCTACATTTCCTACAATCAGGATTGTCTAGGGGTCTCAAATTGAGATCTATTAAGGTTCAAATTTCGGCCCTGTCAATATTCTTCCAAAAAGAATTGGCCTCAGTTCCTGAGGTACAGACTTTTGTTAAAGGAGTACTGCATATACAGCCTCCTGTGGTGCCTCCGGTGGCACCGTGGGATCTAAATGTAGTTTTAGATTTCCTCAAATCCCATTGGTTTGAACCATTGAAAAAGGTGGATTTTAAATATCTCACATGGAAAGTGACTATGTTACTGGCCCTGGCTTCCGCCAGGAGAGTATCTGAATTGGCGGCTTTATCTTATAAAAGCCCTTATCTAATCTTCCATTCGGATAGGGCAGAACTGAGGACTCGTCCGCATTTTCTCCCTAAGGTGGTATCAGCGTTTCACCTGAACCAACCTATTGTGGTGCCTGCGGCCTCTGGCGACTTGGAGGACTCCAAGTTGTTGGACGTTGTCAGAGCCTTAAAAATATACATTTCAAGGACGGCTGAAGTCAGAAAATCTGACTCGCTGTTGATACTATATGCACCCAACAAGTTGGGTGCCCCTGCTTCTAAGCAGACGATTGCTCGTTGGATTTGTAACACAATTCAACTTGCTCATTCTGTGGCAGGCCTGCCACAGCCTAAATCTGTTAAGGCCCATTCCACAAGGAAGGTGGGCTCATCTTGGGCGGCTGCCCGAGGGGTCTCGGCATTACAATTCTGCCGAGCAGCTACGTGGTCGGGGGAAAACACGTTTGTAAAATTCTACAAATTTGATACCCTGGCAAAAGAGGACTTGGAATTCTCTCATTCGGTGCTGCAGAGTCATCCGCACTCTCCCGCCCGTTTGGGAGCTTTGGTATAATCCCCATGGTCCTTTCAGGAACCCCAGCATCCACTTAGGACGATAGAGAAAATAAGAATTTACTTACCGATAATTCTATTTCTCGGAGTCCGTAGTGGATGCTGGGCGCCCATCCCAAGTGCGGATTATCTGCAATACTGTACATAGTTATTGTTAACAAATTCGGGTTATATTGTTAAGGAGCCATCTTTAAGAGGCTCTTTCTGTTATCATACTGTTAACTGGGTTTAGATCACAAGTTGTACGGTGTGATTGGTGTGGCTGGTATGAGTCTTACCCGGGATTCAAATTGCCTCCCTTATTGTGTACGCTCGTCCGGGCACAGTACCTAACTGGAGTCTGGAGGAGGGTCATAGGGGGAGGAGCCAGTGCACACCACCTGATCTGGTAAAAGCTTTACTTTTTTGTGCCCTGTCTCCTGCGGAGCCGCTATTCCCCATGGTCCTTTCAGGAACCCCAGCATCCACTACGGACTCCGAGAAATAGAATTATCGGTAAGTAAATTCTTATTTTCTTCTACATATATTAATGAGCTCTTTATCTGCAATGTGTGAATAGCCATTGTCTGATTGTTCCTGATTACCTCCGAACTCCATAACTACTAGACCTTTGATTTTCTCTGGCTTTAACAAACTGATCGGCTAATCCTGGGATCCTATAAGGAAATCACTCCTTCCTCCAGAACCAGTTCCAGTCCCACACTCGACTCCTCATAAAAAAACCTTGCAAAAATAGAATGTCCTGGAAAAAAATGTTTGTCAGCGGGAAAGAGAGAAAAGAGAAATAGAACAAAACAACTCTTGTTTATAACAAATCAATTACAATGACTGGTCTTTCTGCAATCCTTTAGTACGCTCAGGTAGTGTTCAACAGTGCCGCCTCTCAGTCTTCACGGAACATAGTCTCTGGTGATACTTTTGCGATCTCACTCCATTTATGAGTTCCTTCCGGACTACCGACTTTCCTGCAATGGGAATCGTGGACCCAAGTCTCTCTCTCGGCTACTTTCACTGGGATAGTGCTATCAACAAAACTTGATACGGTCCTTCCCACCTATTAGGCAACCTGAGCGTAAGAACAATCACACAGTCTCTTGGTTCACAATCAAGACAGTTAGTATTTGGCATACCAGCAATCAACAGTTTCAAGTTCTTTTGTCAAGTTCTCAAATGCTGGTTCATCTCAATAAGGTACTGTACTGTCACCTCATTGGTGTATTTCTGATCATTGTGCGGATCAATCAATCAAGACACAAATACCAACACCAAAACAAAAACAAATTTCGAAGAGGGTGATTCGTTAAGTGAAGATCTGGGAGTGGTTCCGATGCTACATAATACTAGTGGCAGTATCTATGATCACAATAGTACAATTTCAAGCTTTGCTCCTACTTCTAGGGGTACCATTATCTACACACAAATTTCTGCACAATTTTTTTCTTTGCGGTAAACACAGCAGCATCCGTGGCGGCAGGAAATGCCTCTACCCAGTTTGAGAAAACATCAGTGCACACCAATACATAACAATAATTCCTAAAGGGTGTTAACTGTACGAAGTCGATTTGTATTTCCTGAAAAGATCCGTCTGCAGGAGGGATATGGGATTGCTCTGTTGGTATTGCCTTACCAATATTCTTCCTCAAGCAAGTAAGACAGGTCATTGCTTTCTCACCTGCATGAGAACAAAACACTGGTGCACTCCAGTAGGCTCTTACCAGCTTGCACATACCTTCCTTACCCTAGGTGAGTCAGACCATATGCCGCCTCAGCTAGTCTTGGGAGATATGCTCTGGGGGCCACTGGCTTACCGTGTCCACCTCTCCAGAGTCCTGGGGACTCCTAACCATACCCCTTCGACTTCCAGACCTCCTTTTCCTGTAGGGAACACAAATTTGTATCTTAATTTAACTGTTTTGTGTTTGCAATGTAGAGTATCATGAGCATAACTCAAAAAAAAAGAAAAAAGAAAAAAACATCTCTATAGGAGAGAAAGAAGAAGAAAATGAAAAAGAAAATGTCAGGTTTGCCATTCACCAACAGACATATTAGTGTCTATACAAAATTTCCCTTCACCGGTATTCTCATCCTTCCTCCACCCTTTGTGCATGACAAGGCACACTGCAGTAATACTGGTGTTATCACGCTGTTGGGATATACTGGGTTCGGGCAGAACTCTGAAGGACCTAGGCATGTGGAGTTTGAACTGTAATCGGGTCCATGTATTGTACCACTCTGTGTGAACGTAAAAGATGAAGAGGAAACTGTGGAGAAACAGAATAGAGGTTGGTGACAGGTGAGTTTGTAGAGGTGGAGAAGATTTTATAAAAATTTGACAACTGGATTGGGCACTACGGGGAAGTGATTCTCTACTTGGTCTACTCCCCTTAAAAAAAATTCTGTGTTTATCGTATCACTATTGGGACTATCTCAGCCATCAATCCAGTGTCCTGTCCATCCTAAGTTCATAGGGAACCCGGTATCTGTGAGATAATTTCCTCTACCTGTGATGGACATGCATCTAGAACAGTGAAATGTAACATTAATCTTCGTGGGTGTCTAACATACTTTGTACTTCCTGAGTGGGAGCACATTATATGTATATCATATCTAACAAAGTTCCTGTTAAGTTAATCAGGGGCCATTTCTGCTAGGAAAAAGAAGCAAAAGTTTAGAGGCCCCATCTTAACCCCAGCAAGTTTTGTCAAAGGGTAATGTTGCATTTATTTTGTTATTCCCATTAGCCGAATCTGTGTTTTCTATATGGCTTATGATTCCTTACTATATGTCCCTTGGTCCCGTCTATGTGTTTAATAATGTGGCTTGTGTTTTCTGTCTAGGGGGTCTATATTGACTATGTGTTCTACTACTCCTACAATCTCTGGCAAAATGCCCTTCCTTCCTACAAGTGTAACATATTATTGACCATTTGGGATCTGGGGTTTGGACTGATGGGTCTTTCCTGTATGTGCCAGTATACTTACCGTCCTCAACCTCTCCACCTGTTGTTCTCTGCGCCTAGCAATATTCTTGTGATGTTCAATAGCACACTCTCTAAGATTAGCTACTATGACCCCTTTCCAATTTTGCAAAGAAGTCTGCACCCTGACCCTCAATGCCTTATTGAGCCCGTCAATTAGCACAGAGACAGCCACCTCCCATTTGCCGAATTAGTGTTTACCAGTGATCTTATCCAGATGGAGAGTTTTCTATTACTGCAAAAGACAAAAAAAAAAAAGTTTAACAAGCTTCTAGGTCATGCGAAGTTTTCATTCAATCTTTCTCATCCCGTATTAAGGGTCTGTACATGGTCCAACAAACATTTCCGAGCTCATCTTGACTAGGGGCATTACTAGGAATGAATACTTCTTATATGGTAACTAAAAGAAATACCCGGGGGTTACCTTGTCTCTGTCCGCTTTCCTACTGGCAAATACTAATGTGCGGACAGGTTTTTCTCCATTTCTGACGTTACTTTCTTGATTTTTTTTTGGGGGGGGTTTACTATATATGTACACGAATGATGCCATACTTACCAGTTCCACTGGTCTCAGCCACTTCCCCCACAGGCTACTGCTCTTCTTTTACCGGTTGGATACTCCTCTGAGTGCATGAGAGATGGCTGAAAACAATCAGGTCACCTTCTCCTCCTAAATAAAACTTCAACATTCATTAGTACATATATAGGTTACAGTCATATTTTTCATATTTTTATTATTTTCTATAGTTTGTATGCTGGCCGTAACTGCTTCCACATCTACATATGGAAAGGGTAAGTTACTCCTAAAAACTTCCAGTAAATATATATATATATATATATATATATGTACTAATGAATGTTGAAGTTTTATTTAGGAGGAGAAGGTGACCTGATTGTTCAATCTATACTAACGTGAGCAGAGCCGGCCATAGCTATAGGCAAACTAGGCAATTGCCTAGGGCATTTGATATGCCCAGGGGCATCAGCAGCTTCTGCTGATTAAAATGATATGCAGCATGCCTATATTCTGTGTGTAACATTTCATATGCAGATACAGCCACAGTCTCACACAGTATAAAGGCATGCTGTATATCATTTTAATCAGCAGAAGCTGCTTGTGCATCCTAGCCACATAACAATGCAAATAAGATGCATTTTCATAAAAAAATGTGCCCGACGTTAGCACTGAGGCAAGATTTATGAGGACACATCTGTATCCAAGCAGAGGCAGAGGTCACAGTGTTAGCAGCAGTGTGAGTGCTGTGTGCATGTAAGTGGGTTGGTTGTGCAGTAGTGTTCGGAATATGTGTAAGGAGCATTATGTGTGTCATGTAAAAATGCATTAATGTGCAACATATGTATAAGGGGCACTATGTGTCATTATGTGTATAAGGGCATTAATAATGTGTGGCATACAGTATGTGTAACAGGGTACTACTGTATTTGTCATTATGTGTATAGGGGCACTAACAATGTGCAGCAAATGTGTAGGGGGCACTATGTGTGTCATTATGTGTATTAGGGCATTAATAATGTGCGGCATATGTGTAAGGGACATTCTGTGTAAAAGGGCATTAATAAAGGTTGTCATAATGTGTAAGCACATTATGTTTAGAAGGACATTAATAATGTGTCTCATATGTGTTAGGGGCATTACTGTGTGGAATTATGTGTTTAAGGTGCTCTTCTATGTGGTGTTGCGTATAGAAAGGGTACTACTGTGTCGTCTAATGTGAATAAAGAGCAATAGGGTGTAGTGTAATGTGAATAAGGAGCAATTCAGTGTGATGTAATGTGAATAAGGGGCTCTACTGTGAGGAGTAACGTTTATAAGGTAAAGTGATACTACTGTGGGATGTAATATTAATTATGGAAACGATCGCATGATCAAATGTGAATAAAGTGCAGTACTGTGTGGCGTATTTGGAATTGGGGTTACTATTGTGTGGCCATGCCCCTTGCCAGTAAAAACACACCCATTTTTGGGCTGTGCGCCAAATGTGCGAACTGTTCCTATTTAAAATATAGGGGGTACAAACACCAAAATAAGGACTGTTATGGCTGAGGGGTGATGGTTCTGGTAAAGAAGTGCAAAGTCAGAGGCGGAACCAGGGGTGGTGCTAGGGGGCACCAGCCAAAATCTTGCCTAGGGCATCATATTGGTTAGGGCCGGCTCTGAACGTGAGTCAGCCGCCTCACGCCGCCAAGCCTCCACTCACTTGGTGTATCACACGACGGGATCCCGAATTCCTGGGGTTCAATACGTTTACTCCTACTTTCACTCACTCAAATACGCTTTGTTTTTCTGTACAGAAATTTTTCACTCGTTCTGATCGGCAGCTTTACCCCCAGAGGCAATTCAGATTTTTAAACTAAATTTAGAGTAACCTGCTTTCGAAATCGGATAGTTATGTGCTATTGTATTAAATGTCTACTATCACACCTTAATTGAACAAATATCGTGTGGTTTTATTATGCGCACACAACCCTACGCAAGCTTGCGTAATTACGCAACCATGCGAACCCTTATGCCACGTGTGCGTCCTTGCACCACGTGCACGTTTTTGTACCTGGCCTCACTTTCCGTACCACGTGTACCAATGTGCGTATGCAATAAAACAAATCACACAACTCTATAAATGTGAGCACTGCTAACTATACTCGCTCACAAGCACAACTGCTTGTTCTGTGTAATCTTTAACGACTGTGCCAGACCTGCGTGTTGTGCTTTATTTTTACTTCCTTAAATACTTTTATTTAAAATGTATCTATATAGCAACAAATGTATCTGATTTCACACAGATCTATAATGAGTGCAATAATCTATAATTTAAATGATATGATTCAGATTGGATAGCTATCTTTCAGAACATACACTGATATAAATATACACATAATTATAATAATATTATACTGTATATATGTATCATTCACTGGCCTTCTATGAGACACCTTAAAGATATGTGCTTTTCACTGCTAAAAAAAAAGCAGTTACACAAGTTAATTTGCATTTCAATGGCTATCCTCCATAGTAAGCAGATTCTGCAAGTCTTGGAAGAAAAAGAAAAGAAAAAAACCCAAAACCAAAACTCTTTCTTTCCTTTTTCTATCTGTGTGCAACCCCCCACTTTACGTGAAGTAATTACGCACAGACAAGAAGAAGAAAAAACACTTATCTCACCATTTACTCTCACTAGGCCCAATTGAAACTATTTGTAATTGACTATGGCATGGGTTAAATAAATGCATTGGTAACTCATAAATGGTGCTTGATGTGACAAAGGAAACTGATTGTTCTGAGCACACTGAAAATCAGCTATTTCCTAAAATGGCCACTTCTCCTCCCCCTTCCACATTCATGAGGTTTACACAAGATGGTGGACAGGCCATGTGGTTAGTCCAAAATGGAGGACAGACCATGCTGCTTCCTTTGTCACAAAGAAATCACAAATTATACAAGCACCAGAAGTTATTTTAGGCCTGAGTTTAAAAAAAAAAAAAAAAACTATTTCAAGGCTATGCAGCAACTTTTAAATGTACTTTTAAATCTACTTAACAGATAAACAATCCAATCTGAATCAAACACAATATGACTTATTTGAACTTTGGCCCTCATTCCGAGTTGATCGGTCGCAAGGCGAATTTAGCAGAGTTACACACGCTAAGCCGCCGCCTACTGGGAGTGTATCTTAGCTTCTTAAAATTGCGACCGATGTATTCGCAATATTGCGATTACTAACTACTTAGCAGTTTCAGAGTAGCTCCAGACTTACTCTGCCTGTGCGATCATTTCAGTGCTTGTCGTTCCTGGTTGACGTCACAAACACACCCAGCGTTCGCCCAGGCACTCCCACCGTTTCCTCGGCCACTCCTGCGTTTTTTCCGGAAACGGTAGCGTTTTCAGCCACACGCCCCTGAAACGCCGTGTTTCCGCCCAGTAACACCCATTTCCTGTCAATCACATTACGATCGCCGGAGCGAGGAAAAAGCCGTGAGTAAAAATACTTTCAACATAGTAAAGTTACTTGGCGCAGTCGCAGTGCGAACATTGCGCATGCGTACTAAGCGGATTTTCACTGCGATGCGATGAAAAATACCGAGCGAACAACTCGGAATGAGGGCCTTTGTTTTGCAACAATAAAAATACATTTTAGCATTTTAAATATTATGAGAAACACATTGTCCCTTGAATTTTCATATCATAGGCTTACTGATAACACAACAGAACACACGGATATGATTTTCTCAGCATCACGATGCGTCCACCACAAGCTGATCGACCACAGCGTCGCGTTTGTAATGTACAGTGCATCATTAAGACCGTGATATCGCGGACGAGCCCTCATCTGTAAATACCAAATTTCTTTCTAACAAATATTTAAAATGCCCGCTCTAATATATATTGTAGACGCCTGCACATCTTATTACCATGTGCCATGAATGTGCGCTATACATCGCAAAACACTGCATCCCATAAGAGAAAACAATACACCCACACATTATCTGAGTTCCAAAGCTCCTTGATGTATATATTTGTTATTAAAAGGATATGTATTCAATATATCACAATGTACAGTATACATATAGTTACATGGTTACAATTTATACAGTAAGCAGTTAATACATACAGTTACAGGCCAGCGATACAATTACCATATCTTTCTCATATAAATTCGTCCCTCCATATCACTCTCTCTCTCTCTCTCTGTAAAATCATGCAGGAACCGGACTGGCAGCATCTCCACCAACGCCTGGGACAAAACAGCAACCAGCAACTGTGTGTCCCTGTAATGTGTTATCTAGTTTAAGGGAGGGAACTTTCTCATTCATGATAAGTCACTGGTCTGTTCGTATGCTAAACAGGTTCAGCCTTGAAGACATCCAAAGGGCTGGCCTGAGTTTCCTGTCCACCACCTGTTTGGAATGTCTATTGTTCTAATAAAAGTGACTTTAGCTTTCATACATTTTATCATAACTATTTGTTGCAATGTCCTACAACTTAATAACAAGTATCAAATGAATCTACACATTAATCTGCTTGCTTTAATACCAAATATGACAGGTCTATCTTGCTTCGTTCAAATAATACACATACATGGCATTACTCCATTATATAATTTTAAATCATTATGATGTCTGGCGCTTGATATTATTATAATTATGTGCTGTATGAAATAAGTGTCAAATCCATCTCTGTGGCATGTCCGTGTAAATGCGTGTGTTACCATATATTGCTGTGCTCGCTGCGCGTATTTGCAAGTATAGCGACTTACATGTGTGGAGTCTGTATGTTCTTTCTATGTAATATTTTTGACTTCGACACTGTGATATAGTATACCACACACCGTAGTGCCTATGACACATACCGCAATGCCCATTATACCTTATGACACACAACGCAATGCCCGTTATACATTATGCCACACACTGCAATGACCCTGTGACATTATACCACAAACCACAATGCCCGTGATATAGTATACCACACACCGTAATGCCTGTGACACATTATGACACACAGCGGTGTGTCTGTCAAATGAAGTGCTGATTCATGAGCTAATCAGAGCTCGCGGACCGGCAGCTGTGGCTCCTAATTGGCTGCCGGTCCGCAAGCTCTGATTGGCTCATGAACCGGCACTTCATGTAACAGACACGCCGCCGCTGCCACCGGAGACCCAGGAGGGACACACAGGAGAGGCGTGCGCTGTGCCCTCTGGCTCCTTCCCGAACACACATAGCAATCAGTGGTGGTGCCCCTGCAGCCCTGCGCCTCCAAGCCTCCGCAGTGGCTGTGGGGGCGGGCGTTACGCCACTGCCTTTTCCATTAAAACCTCCGGGATTTGGAACATGCACTGGCGTATTTATTTTGGGTGCAGTGTGTGCGGTGCACATGGGCCACTGGGGTCCAGGAGGGCCCACATCGCACACCCTGCACCCAGTGCCATTTTTTGCGGTGGGTGAGGCATGTCGTCGCACAGGGCACCTTCCGCAACACTTTTGGTGGCTCCTGGTGCTCCCCCTCCTCCTCATCATTACTACTCCGCTCAGGGGGCGTCATTACGTGAAAGTCCGCCCCCAAGCGGAGTAGTAATGACAGGTAGGAGGGGGAGCACTGGGAGACAGGAGCAACTGGCGGGCGGGCGGGAGGAGGAGGAGGGAGATTCTGGCGGGCGCTGTAATCACCCCTAACAATGAGCACTACACAGCCCTGGCAACTGGCATTACACAGCCCTGGCAACTAGCATTACACAGCCCTGGCAACGAACATGACACCCGTCCCAGAGCACAAAACCCCTGGCAACCAGTATGAATCCCAGAGCATGAAACCCCTGGCAACCAGCATGGATCCCAGAGCATGACACCCCTGGCAACCAGCATGACACCCAGCGCGTGAAACCCTTGGCAATGAGCAGGTAATTTAAAAGTAATTAGAAGCTTTACTTTAGGGCATAATGTCTCAAGGGCATTGCAGTGTGTGACATAATATGGTGCAGGGGGCATTACTGTGTGGGGCTTAATATGGTGGAATTTTTTCCCCCTATGGTGGCCGTGATCTGTTGGTGCAGGGCACTGGCGTGCGCAGCACATTTTATTAGGGGGTGCACCGTCGGAGGGGTGTGTCTAGCACCGCCTTATGGGCGTGATTAGCACCATCTATTGATGGTCAACGCATATAAAATATCCACCTTTGTACCAATCCTAATAAAGCAGATACATTGTCAGATGTTGTGGTGTGCACCAAACAAACACCCCTGATGGCACTCACTGCAATTACACTGCTCCTCCTCAGCCTGGTCTGGCTCCACCTCTCTTTCCCCTGCAAGCTGCAGCAGCTTACTTACAAGTCAGTCACTCACTGACACTGACAGTCACAGACTAGTTACTGCTGCTGCTGGAAAAACAAGTGACGTGTCAATGCTGCTGCCAACCGCCTGCCAGTATTGAATTTGTCTTCCTAAGAGGAACGCTGGCTGCATGCTGCTCCTCATCAGTGGCTGGCGTTAGCATAGCATAGAAGGAGAGAGGTGGGCGTGTAACGGGTGGGCGTGCGAGCAGCATGACATAATCACGTCACATCACGCTGTTTTTGTACATGGTGGTGGAGCTGGGAATTCGAAAGCCGGTGGCAGTGGCACCCTTGATTAACCCAGGCGTCCGGTCAGTAATGCAGTCCTGCAGGGTGCAGCGCAGAGGGGACAGTAATCAGCCTGCTCTGCAATCGCTGCATCAGGCATGTGAGATCGGGGTGCCAGACATTAGGGGGTGCCCGTGCGCACCAGGCACCCCCCCTGCGCACACCTATGGTGCAGGGTGAAAAACTAGAGTATAAGGTAGTCTTTTCAGGCGAGACCACGCCCATTTTAGTGAGACCACACCCATTTTAGCAAGATCATGCCGCCTTGCTGGGAGTGCGCACAAATATGTATTTTTTATATCTATGGGGGGGAGGGGGGGGGTCACATTTTTTAATGTAAATTTGGGTGCATTTTTAAATCTCGCACTGGGAGCCAGATCGGGTCCTTCCCGGGTTTAATCCTGGTCACTACCTGGATTGGATGCCTGGGTCACTGGACATGGAGGAATTTTTAGAGAGACATTTCCATTAAAAAAATTCACGGGTTGATGTGCTTTCACATGCAAAAACCATGGATTTTGATGTCTGGTTTTGCCTTGTAAATGATTGCTACTGTAAAAATACGGGTAAACTTGCCAGAAATCGCACACAGCCTGTTGCCAATCAGGAGCAGCTGCGTGGCTGCTCCTGATTGGCTGCCGGTCCGTGGCAGATTTGATATAGCGGCGGTCATAGGTAGACCAGAGCCACGCCACAGGCCACTGCCGCCCGCTGTTTCCTTCACACCCACAGCCTCCTGCTCCGCACCGCCGCCTCCCACGTGCTGCCGCCCACAGCCTCCTGCTCTGCACCGCCGCCTCCTCCGCATCGCTGCCCACAGCATCCGCACCACTGACCACAGCCATCTCATCCACCGCCGACCACAGCCAACTCTGCACCGCTGCAGACCACAACCTCCTCATCCTCAAAGCTGCCAATCACAGCCTCCTCTACACAGCTGCTGCTGCTGCTGATTAGGTAATTTTACACTGCTGCCTTTCTCTCTCCCTTCTGTATGTCATTACTGTCCCTCTCTCTGTCACTCTCCCTGTCCCTATGTCCCTGCTGTCACTCTCCCTGTCCCTATGTTCCTGCTGTCACTCTCCCTGTCCCTATGTCCCTGCTGTCACTCTCCATGTCCCTGCTGTCACTCTCCCTGTCCCTGATGTCACTCTCCCTATCCCTATGTTCCTGCTTTAACTCTCCCTGTCCCTATGTCCTGTTGTCCCTCTCCCTATCCTTATGTCCCTGCTGTCACTCTCCCTGTCCCTACTGTCACTCACCCTGTCCCGCTATCATTCTCCCTGTTCCTATATCCCTACTGTCACTCTTCCTGTTCCTATGTCCCTACTGTCACTCTCCCTGTCCCTGCTTTCACTCTCCCTGTCCCTATGTCCCTCTCACTCTCCCTATCCCTATGTCCCGCTGTCACTCTCCCTGTCCTTGCTGTCACTCTCCCTATCGCTCTGTCACTCTCCCTGTCTCTGAATTGTGGCTCATACTGTGTTGCCATGAGATCTGACCAGGACCATAACCCCCCTAAAACCAGGCTGTGATCCAACTGGACCTGCTTACGTTGGTTTCATCACAATCAGTGCTGGGGTGTCCGAATGCATAACCGTACAGACAACAGACCAATTCATTTTATATATAAGATAATCTGAGTTCTCCAGAGAGATTCACAGTGGTAAAGTCATTTGCTTTTTAACCTTTATGTGAGATGCAAAGATGTTAATCACTGTTCGCTATAACCATGGCCCTCATTCCGAGTTGATCGGTCGCAAGGCGAATTTAGCAGAGTTACACACGCTAAGCCGCCGCCTACTGGGAGTGAATCTTAGCTTCTTAAAATTGCGAACGATGTATTCGCAATATTGCGATTACTAACTACTTAGCAGTTTCAGAGTAGCTCCAGACTTACTCTGCCTGTGCGATCAGTTCAGTGCTTGTCGTTCCTGGTTGACGTCACAAACACACCCAGCGTTCGCCCAGGCACTCCCACCGTTTCTCCGGCCACTCCTGCGTTTTTTCCGGAAACGGTAGCGTTTTCAGCCACACGCCCCTGAAACGCTGTGTTTCCGCCCACTAACACCCATTTCCTGTCAATCACATTACGATCGCCGGAGCGAAGAAAAAGCCGTGAGTAAAAATACTTTCTTCATAGTAAAGTTACTTGGCGCAGTCGCAGTGCGAACATTGCGCATGCGTACTAAGCGGATTTTCACTGCGATGCGATGAAAAATACCGAGCGAACAACTCGGTATGAGGGCCCATGTGCGTGTGGTGTGAAACCACAGGATACACATCACCACACATAGGCCAATATCAAGGATGAGTGAGTATGAAAAAATGATGTTTCCTTTGTGCAAAGCAGCACCCAACAGCAGATTTGTCATGATTGTCTTAAAGATAAAAGTATACATCTGGACGTATATATATGTATTTAAAGTAAAAAATCTAAAATAAATTCTAATTATATAATATTGACATGTCAATATTATTAAGTTTAGAATGAACTCTGGGGCTAATTCAGAGAGAGCAAATTGTGATCCAATCAGAATTATTGCATTCGCCCCGTGGGTGCATGCGCAGCGCCCATCCTACGCATGCGCCCACACTTTCTGCGGGCACCACGCAGAAATTGCGAATGCCTCTGCCTATCAATCAGGCAGAGGCGTTCGCGAGGCGCGCGCGCGGGGGAGGGGGGGGTGTCGGCAACACTCCATTTCCTAGGTGGAGACGGAGCGTTGCAGGGGCGTGGCCTGTAAACAGGGGGTGTGCTGGCACGAACAGGGGCGTGATTGGAGCGGCTGCATGACATCACACGCAGCTCACTCGTTCGGGAACATGTAGCGGGCCTCCTGCGGGTGCGCCGACAGGAGGCATCCTTAATTTCTGCTAGCAAGCAGAAATTGCGATGCAATCGCAATTTTTGCTTGTTGAAGGAAGGGGGGGGAGGTGCCGGTTAGCATGCTGGGCGGCCTTACCCTGCGATGGGTGGCCCCCAGCATGCTAACAAAAGGACTGTAAATTCTGCTAATTAGTGTGGTATATGTCAGCAGTCATAATGTTGGCATGAGAATGTCAATATGGGCATAATGATGACATTGACCATTTCAACATTCATCATGTAGACACTGATGAAATGTCGACATGTTAGAATGTTGACATCATCCCTGGTGGGCCAGCAGTGACTTACCTACTCCCTTCTGCTGAAGTCGTGTCTTCCATGTTCTGATGGTCATGTGACCATCACTTCTAACTCAGTAATCTGAGTGAAAGGAGGTTCGGATGATGTTCCCCCTTTATCCCTAACTGTAATCTCTAACCTTAACCCCCACCTTGTGTTTAGGACCCTGTAGCCTAACTTAACTTCCCCCTCATGCCTAACCCTACCCCCCCCCCCCCCCCAGTCTGCAGTCTAATGACATTCTAAGTATAAGGGTAATTCTGAGTTGATCGCAGCAGGAACTTTGGCCCTCATTCCGAGCGACAAATCGCTCCGTTGCGAAAACCACTAACGAGCGATCAACTCGGAATGAGGGCCTTTGTTAGTAGTTGGGCAAAACCATGTGCACTGCAGGGGAGGCAGATATAACATGTGCAGAGAGAGTTAGATTTGGGTGAGTTATTTTGTTTCTGTGCAAGGTAAATACTGGATGCTTTATTTTTACACTGCAATTTAGATTGCAGATTGAACACACCACACCCAAATCTAACTCTCTCTGCACATGTTATATCTGCCTCCCCTGCAGTGCACATGGTTTTGCCCAACTGCTAACAAAGGTGGTCATTCCGAGTTGTTCGCTCGCTGCCGTTTTTAGCAGAATTGCGATCAGGCTAAAAACCGTCAATTCTGCGCATGCGTATGGGCCGCAGGGCGCATGCGCAAAGTACTTTCACACAAAACTATGCAATTTTACACAGGGCTGTGCGACACTTTTCAGTCGCTCTGCTGATCGGTGAGTGATTGACAGGAAGTGGGTGTTTCTGGGTGGTAACTGACCGTTTTCCGGGAGTGTGCTAAAAAAAAATGCAGGCGTGCCAGACGAAAACGCAGGAGTGGCTGGGGAAATGGGGGAGTGGCTGGCCAAACGCAGGGCGTGTTCGTGATGTCAAACCAGGAACCAAACAGTCTGCAGTGATCGCAATCTAGCAGTAGGTCTAGAGCTACTCAGAAACTGCAGGGAAATATTTAATAGCAGAACTGCTAACCTTTCGTTAGCAATTCTGCTAAGCTAAGATACACTCCCAGAGGGCGGTGGCCTAGCGTTTGCAGTGCTGCTAAAAGCAGCTAGCATGCGATCATCTCGGAATGAGAGCCAAAGTTCCTGCTGCGATCAACTCAGAATTACCCCCTATATCTATATCATAACTGTGATGACTTAATGGCTATTGGGGGTAATTCCAAGTTGATCGCAGCAGGAAATTTTTTAGCAGTTGGGCAAAAACATGTGCACTGCAGGGGGGGCAGATATAACATGTGCAGAGAGAGTTAGACTTGGGTGTGGTGAGTTCAATCTGCAATCTAAATTGCAGTGTAAAAATAAAGCAGCCAGTATTTACCCTGCACAGAAACAAAATAACCCACCCAAATCTAACTCTCTCTGCACATGTTATATCTGCTCCCCCTGCAGTGCACATGGGGGGTAATTCCAAGTTGATCGCAGCAGGATATTTTTTAGCAGTTGGGTAAAACCATGTGCACTGCAGGGGGGACAGATGTAACATGTGCAGAGAGAGTTAAATTTGGGTGGGGTGTATTCAAACTGAAATCTAAATTGCAGTGTAAAAATAAAGCAGCCAGCATTTACCCTGCACAGAAACAAAATAACCCACCCAAATCTAACTCTCTCTGCAAATGATATATCTGCCCCTCCTCCAGTGCACATGGGGGGTAATTCCAAGTTGATCGCAGCAGGATTTTTGTTAGCAATTGGGCAAAACCATGTGCACTGCAGGGGAGGCAGATATAACATGTGCAGAGAGAGTTAGATTTGGGTGGGGTGTGTTCAATCTGCAATCTAATTTGCAGTGTAAAAATAAAGCAGCCAGTATTTATCCTGCACAGAAATAAAATAACCCACCCAAATCAAACTCTTTCTGCACATGTTATATCTGCCTCCCCTGCAGTGCACATGGTTTTGCCCAATTGCTATCAAAAATCCTGCTGCGATCAACTTGGAATTACCCCCATTGTTTTGCCCAGTTGCTAACAAACTTGCTGCTGCGATCAACTCAGAATTACCCCCATGGTTTTGCCCAACTGCTAAAAAATGTCCTGCTGCGATCAACTTGGAATTACCCCCATTGGGCGTATGTATCACAATTTTGTTTGTGTTAAAAATCTGTCCTGAAGATTTGTATCTAATTTTTTCTCTCTCGTCTGATGTATCATATGTTTTTTCGCATTCTTATCGCATATTTATGGCATTTGTATCACACATTTTGATTGTTTTGCAATCAACCTTGAATTAGGCCCTTAATGCATACAATATACCACTTTGTAACAAAAGGGTGAACAAGGCATGGCGGTATACTATATATAGCAGAAAGATCACATCGATATGCAATCCACTCGATTTACGAAGAAACCATCTAATGCAGTAGGGCACTGGTGTGGAACAGTAGTGTAGCAGCTGAGTACACTAATGGCAAACAGTGTAGTAATAACAAAGTATGTATCACTGCAACTGTACCTTGCCAGAATAAATGGATACAAATTGCTATACAGTAGTTGAGTTCCTAAGCTGAAGTGATACAGCCACAAACCACAGGCTAATAAATAGTTAACCAATATACTGGATGCAAGTGCCTGATACCATATCCCATGGTGGACATATGTGCTAAATGTTGTGAAAATATATCATACATACCTACCAACTGTCCCGATTTTTTGTGGGACAGTCCCATTTTTTTGGGACTGTCCCGCTGTCCCACCCGCGGGCTGCAGTGTCCCGCGGTAGGGGGTGGGGGTCGGGCAATTGGGAGGCTCCTGTCAGTCACTGCTCTGTGGTGAATAGACGCTGTGTACATGCGCACAGCGTCTATTCACGGAGACAAGAGGTGCTGGTGGCATGGCCAGCAGCTCACAGAGCGCATTACCTTGAGCCACTCCCCCTTTTATGAGGCCACGCCCCCTTTTTCTGGGTGGGTGCGGCTACGCTGTGCAAGAGTTCCTCTTTCACCAGCCACAAAGTTGGGAGGTATGATCATATAATATATGGGCATGAGTAATCATCTAACAGAAGAAGACAAGCATCGATCGTTATGAAATAATACAACTATACCAAGACTGTAAGATGCATGAGGATGGGAGTGTGTTGATAAGCTCTGTGATCACAACAAAGAGAGAAAGTGTAATATAAAAAGCAAATGGCACCAATCTCCTGAAAACAACTGGAATTTACAGGTGGGCATCCGTAAATACTGGAACAGAACAAGCTGTCAAATGACATCTGCGCAACTATGTAGATGGAATAAATTACTCAGTGTGGGTCATAAAAAGCAAGTAAATGGTAGCGATTCATTGAGACATGTGTGTGTAAATATATTACCAATTTTACCAGTTTATTACCACATATTCCACAGCAATTTACAGAGAATATTTGGCCATTCACATCAGCCCCTGCCTAAGTGGAGTTTACAATCTATGGAGGTGATTAAGATCTGATCGATGCTGTGCGTTTTCGCATAGCGGGCAACCAGCATTAGACTGCGCATGCATATGGACCGCAATGCACAGGCAAACAACAACAGGCATCGCTGGACAGCGTCAGGCTGGTGCGAGAAATTCGATCGCAAGTTCTATCTCCAAGGAGAAGTGCCATCCAGTCAATGTCAAAAGAACTTATTAAACCAAGAGACAAGCAGCTAGACCAGGGATGGAGAACCTTCGTCCCTCCAGCCGTTGTTGAACTACACATCCCAGCATGCCCTGCAACAGTTTTGGAATGGCCAAATAGCAAAACTGTAGCAAGGCATGCTGGTATGTGTAGTTCAACAACAGCTGGAGGGTCAAAGGTTCAACACCCCTGAGCTAGACCCTAGTGCAATTTCTTGGAAAAACACTTTACATAGGTATTCATGCAATGGTGCCAATAGCAGCAACTGTTAATAATAAAGCAATTATCTCTCTTGTTGGAAAGTAGACAGTTTCTTTTTATGAAGCAAAACTGTGTTTGTGTAGCCGCTCCACATTTAGAGATAAAGATGGAAATAATATAATTTGATGGAATAATAATTTGATATTTCATCAAAGGCAGAGCTAAGTGTAATAATCACGTAGATAGAAATAGAAAAGGCAATTGTTCTTACTGCTTGCAAGCATAAAGGATAGCTCTATTAACAACAGGATATACTGTAGATATTTCCATTCATCCAAATTCCAAGATAATAATATTACCTTTTGTTTTCTAATAAGCCTGGCCAGGCAGTTTTTATATGTAAATATAGAAATTCAGATGTGGACACTGCCTCCAGTCTCCCACACAGGTATTGCTCCTGACTGCTGGTGCTTACCAATGGCACAGTCTTTTCAAGAGTCAGTTTTAATAGAAATCTAATCCTTTTCCTTGCAAGTGGGTAGCCTAGCCAGTGTACTCCCTTTATAATAGCTTAACGCGTTACCCCACTTCCTTTCGATTTCAGTGGCTTCCTCAGAAGTCATCTCATATACTACCAGTTCATGCATCACCCCCAAGGACAGAGGTCATATTTTTCTTTAATCTATTTTAATGCCTGATGAGATTATTTTTCTAATTTGTACAGTCACTAGCATTAGAGAAAGATCAGATTGAAAAAAAAAACCTAAAATTATGTGGCACAAACAGCCAGCAGTCATTTGCAATAGAAAGACTTCCGGGTTTAAGACCTGGGAGTCCTTGTGTGCATGTGTTGGATGAAGCATGTGCCATGGGGGTTGCTGGGAAGAATCTGACTGGATCCCTCTCAGAGGAAAATGCAGAAAGAAGCTCATAGGCTTCTACTGGGTAACGCCATCTAAAGATGGCATTACCCACTGGGTCCAAGCTCCAGAATTTATCACATTCTGGAGCTTGGTGCATATGCGAAAGGCAAGCAAACTTCCAAAAATTGCATTTTTGGAGGTTTGACCACAAAATACCATTTGATGCATCAGGCCCATGGGCTATTATAGGTTCATATTAGAATAGAGGGCATACACTTGTTTCCATAGGCTTTAAGACTGTGTATATATAATTTATTATTTCGTCCAATTCCATGTATCTCTTAATCTTACATTTTGCACAAAGTCACAGTTTTTCATTGAAAACAAACTCGATGTCACATGGATGTAATTTTTTTGTATCAAAATTATGGCTACACTAAGAAAACAGGAACCACAGGAAATAGGAGATTCGGCCACATTTGAACTTGCGTGACTTTGTAAATGTCTTGGGCTAATAGGACTATAGTTCTTATTTCTAAAAAGATAGCTAATAGGGTTAGGTGGTGATAAACTCTGGAGAAGAACAATCAATGACCATGTTATGCATTATTGCATGACTCTCCAAAATGTCATCCAATAATGGTTCTAAATGGATATGTGGTATCAGTTCATTCAAATCTATTGTCTCTATCCCATCATCTTCCTCATTCTTTATTCATTCTTTTGGTGTAATCATTTTTGATGCCTTCTCTTCTACTTGTTATACTGTAATAAAAGAGCTACAAGTGAAGGGTTTACATTTTTATTTTTGGGGACAAATTCACATCTTGTGTTTTGTTTTGTTTTTTGTTTGTTGCTTTTACCCTTTGGGCTGAATACTACAACCTGCACATACTCATTGGCTCTAGTTCCTCATCGCAGAAAAACTTCCAGTTTGTCACACAAAATAAATGAATAAAACTGAAACACTTTGAAGTTGTGAACTGAATCTCACGTTCTCTTTTATGGAATGTAATACAATATAAAGATAGACAAGGGGAACTGGGAGGAGAAGCGATGATTGGAGTATAAAGAAACATATGAGGAACAGACCTTCTTTTCATTCCACATTGTTGATCTACAGAATGACTGTGCGAATGATCTTTCCCTATTTCACATGTCGTTACAGCTACAAAGAATTTCATAGAAACATACATATATTGCAACACAATACAATTATACATAATTTGCTTGAATTTCTGTAGCTATTATAAAAAATAAACCAAAACTAAGTTATCAACACTTTTATTATTATAATGTAATTGTCACGAAAGCAGTTTTCTATATGAAATATTTATTTATTTATTAACAGTTTCTTATATAGCGCAGCAAATTCCATTGCGCTTTACAATTGGACACAATGATACAACAAAACTGGGTTATAAACAAACAGTCATAGGTAGGAAGGCCCTGCTCGTAAGCTTATAATCTATAGTGGAAAACATTTTTAAGTGGATCTCTTGCCATCTGTATAAAATGTTAATTGTTTATTAAAATAACATGACACCTAGGGCCAATTTAAAATGTAGGCACTCTGGGTAGCTGCCCAGGTCCCCACAATTATAGGGGCCTTCGAGAAGGGGCAGGTAGTGGTCACACAATCGTAGCAGTCAGGCACAATTCTCTTCCTGCCTCCAAGCCTTCTGCCAGACAGTGAATAGCTGTCAGCATGCAGATTGGTGGATGGCTGGAGGCCTGGAGCTATCCACCAATCAGAGTGCTGACAGCCATTCACTGTATGGAAGCATGTGGAAATACCAGCGTAAGGATGTAGGAGGGACATGTTATGATTTTTTTTATTATTGGTTACTATGAATGGGTGTGTAGGGACAGTACCATTACTAGACATTTTGGTGTCCTGTGCCAGAAAAAGAATTGTTGCCCCCTCTCCCACAATATTTCAAATGGGGACAGTACATACCAAAGGCACGCACCAAAAATATAGGCACATGGCCCCTAATACACATTATGCCAGGCAGAGCCTCTGAATACACATGCTAGGTAGAGCCCCTGATACACCTTATGCCAGGTAGAGCCCACAATATTCCAGGTAGAGCCCCTGATTCACATTATGGCAGTTAGTGTCAACATTATGTGAGGTAGAGCCCCATATACACATTATGCCAGGTAGGGCCCATATTATGCCAGGTAGAGCCCCTGATACATATTATGACAGGTAGAGCTCACATTATGCCAGGTAGAGTCCCTGATAAACATTATGCCAGTAAGAGCCCACATTATGCCAGGTAGAGCCCCTGATACACATTATGCCAGTTAGAGCCCACATTATGCCAGGTAGAGCCCCTGATACACATTATGCCAGATAGAGAGCGAGAGAGAGAGAGGTGTGTGTGTGTGTGTGTGTGCGTGCGTGTGTGTGTGTCTGAATCTACCCACCTGACCACACATCTGTACCTTGCAGAAGACGCTTCACACAATGACACTTCAGACTGCTATGCTTTCAAGATGCCCCTGATAACACCTCCCATTAATGACATTTATTTCTAAATAAAATAAATGTGTCCTATATACTGGAGTAATTTTCCCCACTGTAACCTTATATGCTACTTATTTTCTATTTATCTCCTCTTTATTATGTATAATTATTGCTAAATTATATCTACCTGCACTGGTTTAACATATTTCCAATTTCTGACACCTAAATCCTCAGAAGCTAGTAACATGTTAATTGGAGGGTTAATTTAATTTTCAAGAGAAAACCGTATAACATATCTTTGACACTGGAACCTGCCATTGTTTTAGCTGACTGATGGTGGATGTTCTTTATAATTTATATAATGCTTATTTAGCACAGTTTCTGTTTCTAGCTTCTAGTAATAGCACCCCCCAATTTTCTGAAAGGTGTGAGTGGAAGACCAAGCTGCACAAAGGTGAGTCTGCCAAAAGGTAAGAAACCCCTATATGTCTGCAGGTCAGTTTTGCAACCTATTCTTCACTTTATAAAAAATGCCGATCCTATTATTTACTTACTGCTGTTCTTACTGCTGTTTACAAATTAAGTATATTATTGTTTACAAATAAGATACAGTACTGTGGGTTAGAATTTTGCATGTATAGTATTTAACATTTTAAACTGTAAGAAAAAAAATGAGTTATCTGTCCTGAAGAGCTTAACATTTTAATGAATTGTTTATAGCAAAATATACAGACATATTGGCCTGACTCTGTGATGTGTTCACTATATAGGATACCTACAGTGATTATAAGTCCTTTGTGACTATACATCAATATTCTGAGTACAACTAATCTATCAGGGGCACATCAAGAGAGGAGGAGGCTTGTGTGCAGTCTGTCTGGGCCACCTCCTCTCTAGATGGCAGAGCAATAGACTCTGGGCATTAGGGTCACCTGGAGACTTGCCACTTGGTGTGCATGTGTACAGTACTGTAGGTCTCATGGAAAATGGTGTGGTGGCCATTTTCCTATGGCGCATACGTGAAACACCGGGTAAATGGCCACTGCACCATTATCCTTGTGGTTTCTGCAGTGCTGCTGCCGATGTGGGACTCCGGGGAGCACCGCACACACTGCACCCAGTATAGATATGCCAGCGTAATCTATGCAATCACACCGCTCCCAGCCCTCCGGCTGTGAGACCATCCACCATCACTAGTAACAGCACTAACACCGGCCCAATGTGCAGGGAAATGTAACTGAAAATAGCGTGCGTACTCCATATGCACAACTCAGAATTATTATTCTTATTATTATTATTACATTTTATTTATAGGGCGCCACAAGTATTTCGCAGCGCCATACAAAGGACAGTACAGGGAGGCAAAAATTAGCATAACAGTAACTAAATAATAAAAATATAGTGCCGGTAACAAAGAGTACCACAATTCTCAAAACATAATACAGCTTAGATGTAAGTAGCAAGGGAGTAATCATTGTACTACTTGGGGCTGGCGGCCATAGAGAGAGAGGAGCCTTTACCAGTAGGAGAAAAAGCAGGTAAAGATGGTCGCTCAGTGAAATGTGTCGAGAAGAGGGCTTAGACAACAATAGGAAAGAGGGTCCTGCAATGAAGAGCTAACAATCTAGTGGGGAGGGGTGACAGACAGATGACATGAGGTGCAAGCAAGCAGGAGGAGGCCTGATGGCAGTATGCAAGCAAAGCATAGATGTTCAAGGTGTGGGGCAGGGGGATGGAGGAGCAGCCTAAGGACTAGGTTATGCATTGGAGGGGTACGCTTTGATAAATAGGTGGGTTTTCAGTGCCCGTTTGAAGCTTTGCAAGGTTGGGGAAAGTCTAATGGAGCGGGGGAGCGCGTTCCACTGAAGGGGTGTAGCACGGGCAAAATCCTGAACTCGTGCATGGGAAGCAGTGACCAAGGCAGAGGAGAGGTGACGGTCATCAGCCGACCGCAGTGGGCGGGAGGGAGTATGAAGGGAGAGGAGGTTGGAGATGTAGGGAGCAGTGGAATTAGAGATGGCCTTGTATGTGAGGGTGAGGAGTTTGAAGAGGATGCTGTAGGGGAATGGGAGCCAGTGTAGATTATGTCGAAGGGGAGTGGCAGAAGTGGAGTTGCGGGAGAGGAAGATGAGCCTAGCTGTGGAGTTGAGGACAGATTGGAGGGGAGCGAGATGGGAGCAAGTGAGGCCAGTGAGGAGAACGTTGCAGTAGTCGAGTCGTGATATGACCAGTGAGTGGATGATAAGTTTAGTTGCACTCTGGGAGAGAAATGGCCTAATGCGAGCAATGTTGCGTAGCTGGAACCGACAAGATTGCGCCAGAGCTTGGATGTAAGGTGCAAAGGAGAGGGAGGAGTCAAGAGTGACGCTCAGACAGCGGAGTTGGGGAACGGGGGAGATGATAGTGTTGTCAACAGTGATAGAGATATTTGTAGGGGGTGTTGCTCTGGCTGGGGGAAAGATAATGAGTTCAGTTTTGTCCATGTTGAGCTTCAGAGAGCGCTCAGACATCCAGGAAGAGATGGCAGAGAGGCAGCTGGAGACCTGAGAGAGGACAGAGGGGGACACATCAGGAGAGGAGAGGTAGAGTTGTGTGTCATCAGCATAGAGGTGGTATTGAAGGCCAAAGGAGATAATGAGAGCACCCAGGGAAGAGGTATACAGGGAGAACAGAAGGGGGCCTAGGACAGAACCCTGAGGGACACCAACAGGAAGGATGGAAGGGTATGAGGTGGTTCCTTCCGGAGGAATACACAGAGAAGGAGCGGTTAGTGAGGTATGAGGTAAACCAGTCAAGGACGGTGCTAGAGATGCCAACATTTTGGAGTGTGCGGAGGAGGAGAGGGTGATCCACAGTGTCAAAGGCAGCAGAGAGGTCCAGAAGGATGAGCAAGGAGAAGTACCCTTGGATTTGGCCGAAAGCAGGTCATTGGTGACTTTCGCCAGGGCAGTCTCAGTGGAGTGGAGTGGGCAAAAGCCAGATTGTAGTGGATCAAGGATGGAGTGGTCAGACAGGTAGCTTGTGAGACGGCTGTAGACCAGTCGTTCAAGTAGTTTGGAGGCGAAAGGGAGAAGAGAGATGGGGCGGTAGCTAGTGAGTGATGAAGGGTCGAGGTTGTTTTTTTTGAGAATAGGGGACACCAGAGCATGTTTGAATGGTGAGGGAAAGATGCCAGTAGAGAGCGATAGATTAAAGAGGTGAGCAAGGTGGGAGCAGGCAGTTGGGGGAGAGAGCGGTGAAGACGGGAGGGGGTCCAAGGGGCAGGTTGAGGGGGGGAGGATAAGATGAGGGAGTGGACTTCCTTGTCTGAGGTGGGATGGAAGCAGGACAGGGTGGGATAGATGGAGGGGAGGGATGGTGGGGGAAGGGGGGCAGCAGAGGGGTGACGGGAGGAGATGTAATTTTGAATATCCTCAATTTTGGAGATGAAGTAGGAGGCAAAGTCAGTGGCAGTGAGGGAGGAGGGGAGGGAAGGAGGCGAAGGAGAGTGTTGAAAGTTTCAAAGAGTCGGCGTGGACTGGAGGACTGAGAAGAGATAAGTGCTTGGAAAAAGGATTGCTTGGCGAGAGAAAGAGCAGAGCTATAGGAGGAGAGGATGAACTTGAAATGGAGGAAGTCTGCCAGAGAGTGGGATCTCCTCCAGGAGCGTTCTGCAGAGTGTGAACATTTATGTAGGAATCGTGTAAGTTTGGTGTGCCAGGGTTGGGGTTTGGAGCGGCGGAGGGGGACAGAGGAGAGGGGAGCCACAGAGTCGAGGGCAGCAGTAAAGGAAGAGTTATAGAAAGAGGCTGCCTGGTTGGGACAAGTCATAATGGAAAGAGGAGAGAGGAAGGTCTCGAGGGAGGACCGGATAGTGTGGTTGAGAGACCCGAGATTGCATCTGGTGATGGTGGGTCTGGGTGTGGAGAGGAGAGGGGAAGATGAGAGGGTGAAAGAAAGCAGATGGTGGTCAGAGAAAGGGAAGGAAGAGTTAGAGAAATCAGAGAGAACACATCGGTGGGTGAAAACAAGGTCGAGGGAGTGGCCGAGATTGTGAGTAGGGGTGGAGGACCATTGAGAAAGTCCAAAGGAGGTGGAAAGGGCAAGAAAGTTAGAGGAAGCTGCATTAGTGATGTTGATAGGGATGTTAATAGGTCGCACCACTGGCTGCACACCCACGGGATCCTTTACTTAAGTGCAAACAGTGAGTTGCCGTCTGGTTACGCCTTTTCAGTGTCAGACTAAGGGGCCTATTTATCACCATCCGCATCCAAGCATGTGGTGTGATAAAATCGCCCGAATCCGCACTGCGATAATTGATTACATCACACGGATGCAGTGCCGAAACTCTGGGAGGCAGTGGAGTCTGCTGCCACCGGGCTCCTGACCTCAAAGGGGCACATCTCCTCCATTGTCTCCTGCTGAATGATGATCGTTCGCTGCGGAGGAGCTGTGTCAGTGACACAGAAGCTGCCTCCTCGTATATACAGAGCTGGTTCTGGCTGCAGCTAGGGGGAGCTCCAGAGTGCAGCTCCTCCCAGGCCCTTCCAGTTGAGCTGGCAGAGTGAAGCTCTCTGTTGCTCCGTTGGGCTGATAGCAGCAGGTCGGCACTGGCAGTACTTGCCTCCAGCTGCACTGTGTGGGGGTTGGGGGTGCTGGGGGTCTTTAATAAATGTTGGCAGCACTGTGTTTTGTGTGTGCATGTTTTTAATTGAGGTGTGTGTTTAAGTGAAGGAGGCTTGTGTAAATGAGAGGCGTGTGTGTTTAAGTGAAAGAGACATGTGTGTGTGTGTAAGTGAGAGGCATTTGTTTGTTTTTTAAGTGAATAAGGTGTGTGTGTGTGTGTGTGTGTGTGTGTGTGTGTGTGTGTGAGAGAGGCGTTTGTGTGTTTTTAAGTGTAGGAGGCATGTGTGTGTGTGTGTGTGTGTGTGTGTGCGCAAGTGAGAGGCATTTGTGTGTTATTAAGTGAAGGAGGCGTGTGTGTGAGTGAGAGGCATTTGTGTGTGTTTAAGTGAAAGAGGCATGTGTGTGTATGTGTTTAAGTGAAAGAGGCGTATGTGTGTGTTTAAGTGAAAGAGGCATGTGTGTGTGTTTAAGTTAAAGAGGTGGTGTGTGTGTTTACGTGAAAGAGGCATGTGTGTGAGAGGCATGTGTGTGTGTTTTTAAGCAAAAGAGGTGTTTGTGTGTATGTGTTTAAGTGAAAGAGCCGTGTGTGTATCAAAGTGAAAGAGGCATTTGTGTGTGTGTTTAAGTGAAAGAGGCCTTTTTGTGTGTTTAAGTGAAAGAGGCGTGTATGTGTGTTTAAGTGAAAGAGGCGTGTATGTGTGTTTAAGTGAAAGAGGCATTTGTGTGTTTTTAAGTGAAAGAGGTGTTTGTGTGTGTTTAAGTAAAAGAGGCGTGTGTGTTTTTAAGTGAAAGAGGCGTTGTGTGTGTTTAAGTGAAAGAGGCATGTGTGTGTGTGTGTGTGTGTGTGTGAGAGGCGTGTGTGTGTTTTTAAGTGAAAGGCGTTTGTGTGTTTTTGAGCGAAAGAGGCATTTGTGTGTTTTTAAGTGAAAGAGGCGTTTGTGTGTTTAAGTGAAAGAGGTGTGTGTGTGTGTTTGTGTGTGTGAGGCATGGGTGTGTGTGTATGTGTGTGTTTTTAAGTGAAAGAGGCATTTGTGTGTTTTTAAGGGAAAGAGGTGTTTGTGTGTTTTTAAGTGACAGAGGTGTTTGTGTGTTTTTTATATATATATGTTAGGGTCTCCTGCCCTGTGCTGCCACGTCGTCATGGCAACCGGGAGACAAGTGCTAGCGGAGTAACCTGAGCGCAGCTGATACTCCGGTTCGGGTCTTTTGCTGTGCAGTGGTTACAGGCATGGGATCCGGTGCTGGTTTTTGTGCTCACAGTCTGTGAGGTCTGAGGGGGGCGTGGACAGCACCTGCTTTATAAGGCCTCTTCTCAGATTAAGCAGATGCTGCTGAATCTTTGTTGGTTAGTCAGTTCCTGAAAGTTAGTCAGTACTGTGTAGCTTTGTATTTTGTTATTGCTTACTGCAAATAGGCCTGGGCATTTGGTACTACACTCTGCCAATCCAGACCTAGCAGTAAGACTGGAGTCAGTCGTTTAGCCTGCTGAGGTTCTTTTGCTATTCTGTGAACCCAGCAGGTTTGTGGCTGTACTTTCAGACCTGCCTGCATAATCCTCTCTCACTGTGCAGGGCGTCCATGTGTCAGTTTAGTGGCAGTAAGCTGAACCTGGGCCCTGCAAGTGAGAATTAGGATTGTGGAGACTCTCCTTGTGTCTATTATTCCATCTCTGACCAAGGAGTTTACTGCCACACCCGTTGGTAACCCTTTAGGGTTTTGCTGTTGCCCTTAGCAACAGCATTTCGGGTTCTCTACGTATTAAAACACAACATCTTGCTTTTTCCATCTGAGCATTTCTAATACTAGGGAGACACCCAGTTTCTTAGCCTCTGGGCTTCTCTGTTCACTCTGTGTTGGTTTTGTACCCTATCACCTTCTGTGTACGTTATGTCATATTTCCCAGTCTGTCTGTGAGTTCATTTGTTTTGCATCCCTCTCTGTTCAGACACCAGTACATTCCTGCAGGCACTGGTGTGTATAACAGTTCAAACACCAGTACATTCCTGCAGGCACTGGTGTGCATAACATATTCAGCAGCCCAATACTCCTGTTGAAATTTTGTGGGAATATGGAGCATACCCCTCAAAATACGTTGCAACAGGTGGTCGATCAGGTGCAGGTCCTGACTCGTCAATTTAATGATTTGTCCATTAAAATGCACACCTCCCAGGCCGCTGGCGGAGCTCCCGCAGCAGCAGCACCTTCAGGGGTTAAGGAGCCGAAAGTAAATCTTCCGGATCGTTTTTCTGGAGATCGCTCGCAGTTCTTTTGTTTCAAGCAGAGCTGCAAGTTATATTTCCAGCTTAGGCCTCAGTCTTCTGGGTCACAGATTCAGCGGGTGGGCATAGTGATTTCCTTGCTACAAGGAGACCCACAGGTCTGGGCATATGGGTTGCAGCCTGACTGTCCGTCGCTTAAAAGTGTTGATGCTTTTTTTACGGCACTGGGCATGTTGTATGATGACCCTGACAAGACGGCCTCAGCCGAGGCTCAGATTTCGATCCTTAAGCAAGGGCGAAGGCCAGTTGAGGTTTACTGTACGGAGTTTCGGAGGTTGGCCCATGATACCCAGTGGAATGACCCAGCCCTGAGACACCAGTACCGAAGAGGTCTTTCTAACCAGATAAAAGACCAACTGGTACAATATCCCTTGCCTGATAGCTTGGATCAGCTCATGCAGTTATCCATCCGGGTGGATAGACGGCTGAGAGAGCGTAGGCTTGAAAGGGAGACCGAGGTTTCCTTCTTTCCCAAGGGAACCTCAGACTCTGAGGAATTTTCCGAGGAGCCTATGCAGATTGGGGCTACCCGCCTCTCCTCGCGTGAGAAGACGCGGAGGAGACAGCAGGGGTTGTGTTTGTACTGTGGGAATAAGGGTCATGTGGTAGTATCATGCCCAGAAAAGCCGGAAAACTTCAGGGCCTGAGGGTGATGGGAAATATCCTGTCAGGCCAGAAGTCAGAATTTCCCAAGAAGACTTTTATCATTCCGGTGACCTTGAAGATCCTCGGTCAAACTGTCAAGACTGAGGCCTTTGTGGACAGTGGGGCCGACGGGGTTTTTATGGACCGCCAATTCGCCCTGAAACACTCTGTTTCCTTAGTACCCTTGACGTCGGAAATTGAGATTTGTGGGTTAAACGGGGAACCATTATCCCAGGGTAAAATTACCTCTTGCACTAGCCAGATTTCTTTGTTTATTGGAGCCACACACTCTGAAAAATTGTCCTTTTATGTGACTGTCTGTACTTTTGCCCCATTGGTGTTGGGGTTACCCTGGTTAAGGGCCCACAATCCTCAATTTGACTGGGTCTCTGGGGAGATTCTTAGTTGGGGTACTGATTGTTTCAGGAGTTGCTTGAGCCTTCCAGTCAGGCTCTCGCAGCTAAGTTTGCCAGGATTGCCAGGGTGTTATGCAGATTTTGCGGACGTGTTCTCCAAAAAAGTTGCAGAGGTACTACCTCCCCATCGCCCCTATGACTGTGCCATTGATTTGTTGCCGAATGCTAAGCTTCCCAAGAGCAGGTTGTACTCCCTGTCACGTCCTGAGACTCAGGCTATGGCAGAGTACATTCAGGAGAACTTGGCTAAAGGATTTATCAGACCTTCACAGTCTCCAGTTGGGTCGGGGTTCTTCTTCGTGGGTAAAAAGGACGGTTCATTGCGACCCTGCATCGACTTCAGGGAATTGAACCGTATCACGATTAAAAACTCATACCCACTGCCTCTCATTTCGGTCTTGTTTGACCAGCTTCGTACTGCCACCATTTTTTCTAAGATTGACCTACGCGGTGCGTACAATCTAATCCGAATAAGAGAGGGGGATGAATGGAAGACTGCCTTTAATACCCACTCAGGGCATTATGAATATTTGGTGATGCCTTTTGGGCTCTGTAATGCCCCGGCAGTCTTCCAGGATTTCATGAACGATGTGCTCAGGGAATATTTGGATAGATTCTTAGTTGTATACTTAGATGACATCCTAATCTTCTCCCATTCCCTGGAGGAACATCGGAAGCATGTACGCTTAGTCCTCCAGAAACTCAGAGACCACCGGCTTGGGGCGAAGCTGGAGAAGTGCGAATTTGAAGTTCAGCAAATCGCATTTCTAGGATATATTATCTCCCCAGAAGGTTTCCAAATGGAGAGTTCCAAGGTACAGGCAGTCCTGGATTGGGTGCAGCCCACTAGTTTGAAGGTGCTTCAGCGTTTCCTGGGCTTTGCAAATTTTTATAGACGATTTATCGCTGGATTTTCGTCTATAGTGGCGCCCTTGGTGGCACTCACTAAGAAAGGGGCGGATGTTGCTCACTGGTCTCGTGAGGCCAAAGCGGCTTTTGCCCGTCTCAAAAGGGCATTTGTCTCGGCCAAGGTGCTGCGACACCCAGATCCAGAGCGTCCTTTTGTGGTGGAGGTGGATGCCTCTGAGATGGGTATTGGGGCAGTGCTCTCTCAGATGGGAGTGTCTGATAATCGCCTTCATCCCTGTGCTTACTTTTCCCGTAAATTTTCGCCTGCCGAGATGAATTATGACGTGGGTAACCGGGAATTGTTGGCTATTAAGGATGCACTCGAGGAGTGGAGACACTGGCTTGAGGGGGCTAAGTTTGTGGTCTCAATTCTCACCGACCATAAGAATTTGGCATATTTAGAGGCAGCGAAGCGTCTCAATGCCAGGCAGGCACGATGGGCTTTGTTTTTTGCTCGCTTTAATTTTTTGATAACATATCGCCCTGGGTCAAAAAACATCAAGGCTGATGCGCTCTCGCGGAGTTTTGCTCCAATCCAGGAGACCACCGAGGAGCCGTTGCCCATTGTGTCCCCATCATGTATTAAAGTGGGCATTACCCAGGACCTCTTGTCATTGGTCCTTAGAGCACAGGAGCAGGCTCCTCCAGACCTTCCGGTAGGTCTTTTGTTTGTGCCTCCTAGGTTAAGACAGCGAGTGTTCCTGGAATTCCATGCCAAGAAGTCGGCAGGTCACCCGGGTATTGCCAGAACTCGGGAGTTGCTATCTAGGGCGGTGTGGTGGCCCTCGGTGGCTAAGGATGTGGATCAGTGGGTTCGGGCATGTGACATCTGTGCCCGAAATAAGACTCCTAGAGGGGTTCCTGTTGGCCCATTACATCCACTCTCTATTCCATCTAAGCCATGGACCCACATTTCAATGGATTTTGTTGTGGACTTGCCCAAATCCTCTGGGATGACAGCCATCTGGGTTGTCGTTGACAGGTTTTCGAAGATGGCGCACTTCGTTCCACTGGTTGGGCTGCCATCGGCCAGACGCCTGTCTGAATTATTTATGCTGCATGTTGTGCACCTCCACGGGTTGCCACTTGATGTGGTCTCTGACCGCGGATCCCAGTTTGTGGCCAAATTCTGGAGGGCATTTTGTTCCGATCTCCAGATTTCTGTCAGCTTGTCGTCAGGCTACCATCCGCAGTCTAATAGGCAGACTGAAAGGGTGAACCAGACCTTGGAGCAGTTCCTCAGGTGTTATGTCTCCAAGTGTCAGACTGACTGGGTTGCTCATCTGTCAATGGCGGAGTTTGCCTATAACAACGCGGCTCACTCTGCTACAGGGAACTCTCCCTTCCTTTGTGTGTATGGGCATCATCCTAAGGCCAATTCTTTTGACCCCCTGGACTCCACGCCTGGTGGTTCCTCTGTCGTTTCGGTCCTTAGAGGTATTTGGAGGAAAGTGAAGAAAGCCCTTGTGTCTGTGTCATTAGTGACCAAAAGGGTTTTTGATAAGCGGAAAAGACCCTGCAGCTTCAAATTAGGAGACTTCGTCTGGGTGTCTACCAAGAATTTGAAGTTGAAACAGCCATCTCATAAGTTAGGCCCCCGGTTCATCGGCCCTTATAAGATCACCAGGGTTATCAATCCGGTGGCATTTCAGTTAGATCTGCCCCGTTCTTTGGGTATCAATAAAACATTTCATTGTTCCCTTTTAAAACGGGCGATTAGTAATCCTTCTTCCAGAGGAAGACCTTCCCCTCTTCTGATACGTGGCCAGAGGGAGTTTGTTGTTGAAAGGATTCTTGACTCCAAGATGGTTCGGGGTCGGCTGTCATTTTTGGTGCACTGGAAGGGGTATGGCCCGGAGGAGCGGTCGTGGGTGCGCAGTTGTGATCTTCATGCCCCCAGACTGATACGCTCTTTCTTCTCGCAGTTCCCCGATAAACCCGGTGGTAGGGGTTCTTTGACCCCTCGTCAGAGGGGGGGTACTGTTAGGGTCTCCTGCCCTGTACTGCCACGTCGTCATGGCAACCGGGAGACAAGTGCTAGCGGAGTAACCTGAGCGCAGCTGATACTCCGGTTCGGGTCTTTTGCTGTGCAGTGGTTACAGGCATGGGATCCGGTGCTGGTTTTTGTGCTCACAGTCTGTGAGGTCTGAGGGGGGCGTGGACAGCACCTGCTTTATAAGGCCTCTTCTCAGATTAAGCAGATGCTGCTGAATCTTTGTTGGTTAGTCAGTTCCTGAAAGTTAGTCAGTACTGTGTAGCTTTGTATTTTGTTATTGCTTACTGCAAATAGGCCTGGGCATTTGGTACTACACTCTGCCAATCCAGACCTAGCAGTAAGACTGGAGTCAGTCGTTTAGCCTGCTGAGGTTCTTTTGCTATTCTGTGAACCCAGCAGGTTTGTGGCTGTACTTTCAGACCTGCCTGCATAATCCTCTCTCACTGTGCAGGGCGTCCATGTGTCAGTTTAGTGGCAGTAAGCTGAACCTGGGCCCTGCAAGTGAGAATTAGGATTGTGGAGACTCTCCTTGTGTCTATTATTCCATCTCTGACCAAGGAGTTTACTGCCACACCCGTTGGTAACCCTTTAGGGTTTTGCTGTTGCCCTTAGCAACAGCATTTCGGGTTCTCTACGTATTAAAACACAACATCTTGCTTTTTCCATCTGAGCATTTCTAATACTAGGGAGACACCCAGTTTCTTAGCCTCTGGGCTTCTCTGTTCACTCTGTGTTGGTTTTGTACCCTATCACCTTCTGTGTACGTTATGTCATATTTCCCAGTCTGTCTGTGAGTTCATTTGTTTTGCATCCCTCTCTGTTCAGACACCAGTACATTCCTGCAGGCACTGGTGTGTATAACAGTTCAAACACCAGTACATTCCTGCAGGCACTGGTGTGCATAACATATTCAGCAGCCCAATACTCCTGTTGAAATTTTGTGGGAATATGGAGCATACCCCTCAAAATACGTTGCAACAGGTGGTCGATCAGGTGCAGGTCCTGACTCGTCAATTTAATGATTTGTCCATTAAAATGCACACCTCCCAGGCCGCTGGCGGAGCTCCCGCAGCAGCAGCACCTTCAGGGGTTAAGGAGCCGAAAGTAAATCTTCCGGATCGTTTTTCTGGAGATCGCTCGCAGTTCTTTTGTTTCAAGCAGAGCTGCAAGTTATATTTCCAGCTTAGGCCTCAGTCTTCTGGGTCACAGATTCAGCGGGTGGGCATAGTGATTTCCTTGCTACAAGGAGACCCACAGGTCTGGGCATATGGGTTGCAGCCTGACTGTCCGTCGCTTAAAAGTGTTGATGCTTTTTTTACGGCACTGGGCATGTTGTATGATGACCCTGACAAGACGGCCTCAGCCGAGGCTCAGATTTCGATCCTTAAGCAAGGGCGAAGGCCAGTTGAGGTTTACTGTACGGAGTTTCGGAGGTTGGCCCATGATACCCAGTGGAATGACCCAGCCCTGAGACACCAGTACCGAAGAGGTCTTTCTAACCAGATAAAAGACCAACTGTTACAATATCCCTTGCCTGATAGCTTGGATCAGCTCATGCAGTTATCCATCCGGGTGGATAGACGGCTGAGAGAGCGTAGGCTTGAAAGGGAGACCGAGGTTTCCTTCTTTCCCAAGGGAACCTCAGACTCTGAGGAATTTTCCGAGGAGCCTATGCAGATTGGGGCTACCCGCCTCTCCTCGCGTGAGAAGACGCGGAGGAGACAGCAGGGGTTGTGTTTGTACTGTGGGAATAAGGGTCATGTGGTAGTATCATGCCCAGAAAAGCCGGAAAACTTCAGGGCCTGAGGGTGATGGGAAATATCCTGTCAGGCCAGAAGTCAGAATTTCCCAAGAAGACTTTTATCATTCCGGTGACCTTGAAGATCCTCGGTCAAACTGTCAAGACTGAGGCCTTTGTGGACAGTGGGGCCGACGGGGTTTTTATGGACCGCCAATTCGCCCTGAAACACTCTGTTTCCTTAGTACCCTTGACGTCGGAAATTGAGATTTGTGGGTTAAACGGGGAACCATTATCCCAGGGTAAAATTACCTCTTGCACTAGCCAGATTTCTTTGTTTATTGGAGCCACACACTCTGAAAAATTGTCCTTTTATGTGACTGTCTGTACTTTTGCCCCATTGGTGTTGGGGTTACCCTGGTTAAGGGCCCACAATCCTCAATTTGACTGGGTCTCTGGGGAGATTCTTAGTTGGGGTACTGATTGTTTCAGGAGTTGCTTGAGCCTTCCAGTCAGGCTCTCGCAGCTAAGTTTGCCAGGATTGCCAGGGTGTTATGCAGATTTTGCGGACGTGTTCTCCAAAAAAGTTGCAGAGGTACTACCTCCCCATCGCCCCTATGACTGTGCCATTGATTTGTTGCCGAATGCTAAGCTTCCCAAGAGCAGGTTGTACTCCCTGTCACGTCCTGAGACTCAGGCTATGGCAGAGTACATTCAGGAGAACTTGGCTAAAGGATTTATCAGACCTTCACAGTCTCCAGTTGGGTCAGGGTTCTTCTTCGTGGGTAAAAAGGACGGTTCATTGCGACCCTGCATCGACTTCAGGGAATTGAACCGTATCACGATTAAAAACTCATACCCACTGCCTCTCATTTCGGTCTTGTTTGACCAGCTTCGTACTGCCACCATTTTTTCTAAGATTGACCTACGCGGTGCGTACAATCTAATCCGAATAAGAGAGGGGGATGAATGGAAGACTGCCTTTAATACCCACTCAGGGCATTATGAATATTTGGTGATGCCTTTTGGGCTCTGTAATGCCCCGGCAGTCTTCCAGGATTTCATGAACGATGTGCTCAGGGAATATTTGGATAGATTCTTAGTTGTATACTTAGATGACATCCTAATCTTCTCCCATTCCCTGGAGGAACATCGGAAGCATGTACGCTTAGTCCTCCAGAAACTCAGAGACCACCGGCTTGGGGCGAAGCTGGAGAAGTGCGAATTTGAAGTTCAGCAAATCGCATTTCTAGGATATATTATCTCCCCAGAAGGTTTCCAAATGGAGAGTTCCAAGGTACAGGCAGTCCTGGATTGGGTGCAGCCCACTAGTTTGAAGGTGCTTCAGCGTTTCCTGGGCTTTGCAAATTTTTATAGACGATTTATCGCTGGATTTTCGTCTATAGTGGCGCCCTTGGTGGCACTCACTAAGAAAGGGGCGGATGTTGCTCACTGGTCTCGTGAGGCCAAAGCGGCTTTTGCCCGTCTCAAAAGGGCATTTGTCTCGGCCAAGGTGCTGCGACACCCAGATCCAGAGCGTCCTTTTGTGGTGGAGGTGGATGCCTCTGAGATGGGTATTGGGGCAGTGCTCTCTCAGATGGGAGTGTCTGATAATCGCCTTCATCCCTGTGCTTACTTTTCCCGTAAATTTTCACCTGCCGAGATGAATTATGACGTGGGTAACCGGGAATTGTTGGCTATTAAGGATGCACTCGAGGAGTGGAGACACTGGCTTGAGGGGGCTAAGTTTGTGGTCTCAATTCTCACCGACCATAAGAATTTGGCATATTTAGAGGCAGCGAAGCGTCTCAATGCCAGGCAGGCACGATGGGCTTTGTTTTTTGCTCGCTTTAATTTTTTGATAACATATCGCCCTGGGTCAAAAAACATCAAGGCTGATGCGCTCTCGCGGAGTTTTGCTCCAATCCAGGAGACCACCGAGGAGCCGTTGCCCATTGTGTCCCCATCATGTATTAAAGTGGGCATTACCCAGGACCTCTTGTCATTGGTCCAAAGAGCACAGGAGCAGGCTCCTCCAGACCTTCCGGTAGGTCTTTTGTTTGTGCCTCCTAGGTTAAGACAGCGAGTGTTCCTGGAATTCCATGCCAAGAAGTCGGCAGGTCACCCGGGTATTGCCAGAACTCGGGAGTTGCTATCTAGGGCGGTGTGGTGGCCCTCGGTGGCTAAGGATGTGGATCAGTGGGTTCGGGCATGTGACATCTGTGCCCGAAATAAGACTCCTAGAGGGGTTCCTGTTGGCCCATTACATCCACTCTCTATTCCATCTAAGCCATGGACCCACATTTCAATGGATTTTGTTGTGGACTTGCCCAAATCCTCTGGGATGACAGCCATCTGGGTTGTCGTTGACAGGTTTTCGAA
Organism: Pseudophryne corroboree; assembly: GCF_028390025.1. Lineage (NCBI taxonomy): Eukaryota > Metazoa > Chordata > Amphibia > Anura > Myobatrachidae > Pseudophryne > Pseudophryne corroboree. The sequence goes on from NC_086447.1 coordinate 716,269,644, forward strand.
GATGGCGCACTTCGTTCCACTGGTTGGGCTGCCATCGGCCAGACGCCTGTCTGAATTATTTATGCTGCATGTTGTGCACCTCCACGGGTTGCCACTTGATGTGGTCTCTGACCGCGGATCCCAGTTTGTGGCCAAATTCTGGAGGGCATTTTGTTCCGATCTCCAGATTTCTGTCAGCTTGTCGTCAGGCTACCATCCGCAGTCTAATAGGCAGACTGAAAGGGTGAACCAGACCTTGGAGCAGTTCCTCAGGTGTTATGTCTCCAAGTGTCAGACTGACTGGGTTGCTCATCTGTCAATGGCGGAGTTTGCCTATAACAACGCGGCTCACTCTGCTACAGGGAACTCTCCCTTCCTTTGTGTGTATGGGCATCATCCTAAGGCCAATTCTTTTGACCCCCTGGACTCCACGCCTGGTGGTTCCTCTGTCGTTTCGGTCCTTAGAGGTATTTGGAGGAAAGTGAAGAAAGCCCTTGTGTCTGTGTCATTAGTGACCAAAAGGGTTTTTGATAAGCGGAAAAGACCCTGCAGCTTCAAATTAGGAGACTTCGTCTGGGTGTCTACCAAGAATTTGAAGTTGAAACAGCCATCTCATAAGTTAGGCCCCCGGTTCATCGGCCCTTATAAGATCACCAGGGTTATCAATCCGGTGGCATTTCAGTTAGATCTGCCCCGTTCTTTGGGTATCAATAAAACATTTCATTGTTCCCTTTTAAAACGGGCGATTAGTAATCCTTCTTCCAGAGGAAGACCTTCCCCTCTTCTGATACGTGGCCAGAGGGAGTTTGTTGTTGAAAGGATTCTTGACTCCAAGATGGTTCGGGGTCGGCTGTCATTTTTGGTGCACTGGAAGGGGTATGGCCCGGAGGAGCGGTCGTGGGTGCGCAGTTGTGATCTTCATGCCCCCAGACTGATACGCTCTTTCTTCTCGCAGTTCCCCGATAAACCCGGTGGTAGGGGTTCTTTGACCCCTCGTCAGAGGGGGGGTACTGTTAGGGTCTCCTGCCCTGTACTGCCACGTCGTCATGGCAACCGGGAGACAAGTGCTAGCGGAGTAACCTGAGCGCAGCTGATACTCCGGTTCGGGTCTTTTGCTGTGCAGTGGTTACAGGCATGGGATCCGGTGCTGGTTTTTGTGCTCACAGTCTGTGAGGTCTGAGGGGGGCGTGGACAGCACCTGCTTTATAAGGCCTCTTCTCAGATTAAGCAGATGCTGCTGAATCTTTGTTGGTTAGTCAGTTCCTGAAAGTTAGTCAGTACTGTGTAGCTTTGTATTTTGTTATTGCTTACTGCAAATAGGCCTGGGCATTTGGTACTACACTCTGCCAATCCAGACCTAGCAGTAAGACTGGAGTCAGTCGTTTAGCCTGCTGAGGTTCTTTTGCTATTCTGTGAACCCAGCAGGTTTGTGGCTGTACTTTCAGACCTGCCTGCATAATCCTCTCTCACTGTGCAGGGCGTCCATGTGTCAGTTTAGTGGCAGTAAGCTGAACCTGGGCCCTGCAAGTGAGAATTAGGATTGTGGAGACTCTCCTTGTGTCTATTATTCCATCTCTGACCAAGGAGTTTACTGCCACACCCGTTGGTAACCCTTTAGGGTTTTGCTGTTGCCCTTAGCAACAGCATTTCGGGTTCTCTACGTATTAAAACACAACATCTTGCTTTTTCCATCTGAGCATTTCTAATACTAGGGAGACACCCAGTTTCTTAGCCTCTGGGCTTCTCTGTTCACTCTGTGTTGGTTTTGTACCCTATCACCTTCTGTGTACGTTATGTCATATTTCCCAGTCTGTCTGTGAGTTCATTTGTTTTGCATCCCTCTCTGTTCAGACACCAGTACATTCCTGCAGGCACTGGTGTGTATAACAGTTCAAACACCAGTACATTCCTGCAGGCACTGGTGTGCATAACATATTCAGCAGCCCAATACTCCTGTTGAAATTTTGTGGGAATATGGAGCATACCCCTCAAAATACGTTGCAACAGGTGGTCGATCAGGTGCAGGTCCTGACTCGTCAATTTAATGATTTGTCCATTAAAATGCACACCTCCCAGGCCGCTGGCGGAGCTCCCGCAGCAGCAGCACCTTCAGGGGTTAAGGAGCCGAAAGTAAATCTTCCGGATCGTTTTTCTGGAGATCGCTCGCAGTTCTTTTGTTTCAAGCAGAGCTGCAAGTTATATTTCCAGCTTAGGCCTCAGTCTTCTGGGTCACAGATTCAGCGGGTGGGCATAGTGATTTCCTTGCTACAAGGAGACCCACAGGTCTGGGCATATGGGTTGCAGCCTGACTGTCCGTCGCTTAAAAGTGTTGATGCTTTTTTTACGGCACTGGGCATGTTGTATGATGACCCTGACAAGACGGCCTCAGCCGAGGCTCAGATTTCGATCCTTAAGCAAGGGCGAAGGCCAGTTGAGGTTTACTGTACGGAGTTTCGGAGGTTGGCCCATGATACCCAGTGGAATGACCCAGCCCTGAGACACCAGTACCGAAGAGGTCTTTCTAACCAGATAAAAGACCAACTGGTACAATATCCCTTGCCTGATAGCTTGGATCAGCTCATGCAGTTATCCATCTGGGTGGATAGACGGCTGAGAGAGCGTAGGCTTGAAAGGGAGACCGAGGTTTCCTTCTTTCCCAAGGGAACCTCAGACTCTGAGGAATTTTCCGAGGAGCCTATGCAGATTGGGGCTACCCGCCTCTCCTCGCGTGAGAAGACGCGGAGGAGACAGCAGGGGTTGTGTTTGTACTGTGGGAATAAGGGTCATGTGGTAGTATCATGCCCAGAAAAGCCGGAAAACTTCAGGGCCTGAGGGTGATGGGAAATATCCTGTCAGGCCAGAAGTCAGAATTTCCCAAGAAGACTTTTATCATTCCGGTGACCTTGAAGATCCTCGGTCAAACTGTCAAGACTGAGGCCTTTGTGGACAGTGGGGCCGACGGGGTTTTTATGGACCGCCAATTCGCCCTGAAACACTCTGTTTCCTTAGTACCCTTGACGTCGGAAATTGAGATTTGTGGGTTAAACGGGGAACCATTATCCCAGGGTAAAATTACCTCTTGCACTAGCCAGATTTCTTTGTTTATTGGAGCCACACACTCTGAAAAATTGTCCTTTTATGTGACTGTCTGTACTTTTGCCCCATTGGTGTTGGGGTTACCCTGGTTAAGGGCCCACAATCCTCAATTTGACTGGGTCTCTGGGGAGATTCTTAGTTGGGGTACTGATTGTTTCAGGAGTTGCTTGAGCCTTCCAGTCAGGCTCTCGCAGCTAAGTTTGCCAGGATTGCCAGGGTGTTATGCAGATTTTGCGGACGTGTTCTCCAAAAAAGTTGCAGAGGTACTACCTCCCCATCGCCCCTATGACTGTGCCATTGATTTGTTGCCGAATGCTAAGCTTCCCAAGAGCAGGTTGTACTCCCTGTCACGTCCTGAGACTCAGGCTATGGCAGAGTACATTCAGGAGAACTTGGCTAAAGGATTTATCAGACCTTCACAGTCTCCAGTTGGGTCGGGGTTCTTCTTCGTGGGTAAAAAGGACGGTTCATTGCGACCCTGCATCGACTTCAGGGAATTGAACCGTATCACGATTAAAAACTCATACCCACTGCCTCTCATTTCGGTCTTGTTTGACCAGCTTCGTACTGCCACCATTTTTTCTAAGATTGACCTACGCGGTGCGTACAATCTAATCCGAATAAGAGAGGGGGATGAATGGAAGACTGCCTTTAATACCCACTCAGGGCATTATGAATATTTGGTGATGCCTTTTGGGCTCTGTAATGCCCCGGCAGTCTTCCAGGATTTCATGAACGATGTGCTCAGGGAATATTTGGATAGATTCTTAGTTGTATACTTAGATGACATCCTAATCTTCTCCCATTCCCTGGAGGAACATCGGAAGCATGTACGCTTAGTCCTCCAGAAACTCAGAGACCACCGGCTTGGGGCGAAGCTGGAGAAGTGCGAATTTGAAGTTCAGCAAATCGCATTTCTAGGATATATTATCTCCCCAGAAGGTTTCCAAATGGAGAGTTCCAAGGTACAGGCAGTCCTGGATTGGGTGCAGCCCACTAGTTTGAAGGTGCTTCAGCGTTTCCTGGGCTTTGCAAATTTTTATAGACGATTTATCGCTGGATTTTCGTCTATAGTGGCGCCCTTGGTGGCACTCACTAAGAAAGGGGCGGATGTTGCTCACTGGTCTCGTGAGGCCAAAGCGGCTTTTGCCCGTCTCAAAAGGGCATTTGTCTCGGCCAAGGTGCTGCGACACCCAGATCCAGAGCGTCCTTTTGTGGTGGAGGTGGATGCCTCTGAGATGGGTATTGGGGCAGTGCTCTCTCAGATGGGAGTGTCTGATAATCGCCTTCATCCCTGTGCTTACTTTTCCCGTAAATTTTCGCCTGCCGAGATGAATTATGACGTGGGTAACCGGGAATTGTTGGCTATTAAGGATGCACTCGAGGAGTGGAGACACTGGCTTGAGGGGGCTAAGTTTGTGGTCTCAATTCTCACCGACCATAAGAATTTGGCATATTTAGAGGCAGCGAAGCGTCTCAATGCCAGGCAGGCACGATGGGCTTTGTTTTTTGCTCGCTTTAATTTTTTGATAACATATCGCCCTGGGTCAAAAAACATCAAGGCTGATGCGCTCTCGCGGAGTTTTGCTCCAATCCAGGAGACCACCGAGGAGCCGTTGCCCATTGTGTCCCCATCATGTATTAAAGTGGGCATTACCCAGGACCTCTTGTCATTGGTCCTTAGAGCACAGGAGCAGGCTCCTCCAGACCTTCCGGTAGGTCTTTTGTTTGTGCCTCCTAGGTTAAGACAGCGAGTGTTCCTGGAATTCCATGCCAAGAAGTCGGCAGGTCACCCGGGTATTGCCAGAACTCGGGAGTTGCTATCTAGGGCGGTGTGGTGGCCCTCGGTGGCTAAGGATGTGGATCAGTGGGTTCGGGCATGTGACATCTGTGCCCGAAATAAGACTCCTAGAGGGGTTCCTGTTGGCCCATTACATCCACTCTCTATTCCATCTAAGCCATGGACCCACATTTCAATGGATTTTGTTGTGGACTTGCCCAAATCCTCTGGGATGACAGCCATCTGGGTTGTCGTTGACAGGTTTTCGAAGATGGCGCACTTCGTTCCACTGGTTGGGCTGCCATCGGCCAGACGCCTGTCTGAATTATTTATGCTGCATGTTGTGCACCTCCACGGGTTGCCACTTGATGTGGTCTCTGACCGCGGATCCCAGTTTGTGGCCAAATTCTGGAGGGCATTTTGTTCCGATCTCCAGATTTCTGTCAGCTTGTCGTCAGGCTACCATCCGCAGTCTAATAGGCAGACTGAAAGGGTGAACCAGACCTTGGAGCAGTTCCTCAGGTGTTATGTCTCCAAGTGTCAGACTGACTGGGTTGCTCATCTGTCAATGGCGGAGTTTGCCTATAACAACGCGGCTCACTCTGCTACAGGGAACTCTCCCTTCCTTTGTGTGTATGGGCATCATCCTAAGGCCAATTCTTTTGACCCCCTGGACTCCACGCCTGGTGGTTCCTCTGTCGTTTCGGTCCTTAGAGGTATTTGGAGGAAAGTGAAGAAAGCCCTTGTGTCTGTGTCATTAGTGACCAAAAGGGTTTTTGATAAGCGGAAAAGACCCTGCAGCTTCAAATTAGGAGACTTCGTCTGGGTGTCTACCAAGAATTTGAAGTTGAAACAGCCATCTCATAAGTTAGGCCCCCGGTTCATCGGCCCTTATAAGATCACCAGGGTTATCAATCCGGTGGCATTTCAGTTAGATCTGCCCCGTTCTTTGGGTATCAATAAAACATTTCATTGTTCCCTTTTAAAACGGGCGATTAGTAATCCTTCTTCCAGAGGAAGACCTTCCCCTCTTCTGATACGTGGCCAGAGGGAGTTTGTTGTTGAAAGGATTCTTGACTCCAAGATGGTTCGGGGTCGGCTGTCATTTTTGGTGCACTGGAAGGGGTATGGCCCGGAGGAGCGGTCGTGGGTGCGCAGTTGTGATCTTCATGCCCCCAGACTGATACGCTCTTTCTTCTCGCAGTTCCCCGATAAACCCGGTGGTAGGGGTTCTTTGACCCCTCGTCAGAGGGGGGGTACTGTTAGGGTCTCCTGCCCTGTACTGCCACGTCGTCATGGCAACCGGGAGACAAGTGCTAGCGGAGTAACCTGAGCGCAGCTGATACTCCGGTTCGGGTCTTTTGCTGTGCAGTGGTTACAGGCATGGGATCCGGTGCTGGTTTTTGTGCTCACAGTCTGTGAGGTCTGAGGGGGGCGTGGACAGCACCTGCTTTATAAGGCCTCTTCTCAGATTAAGCAGATGCTGCTGAATCTTTGTTGGTTAGTCAGTTCCTGAAAGTTAGTCAGTACTGTGTAGCTTTGTATTTTGTTATTGCTTACTGCAAATAGGCCTGGGCATTTGGTACTACACTCTGCCAATCCAGACCTAGCAGTAAGACTGGAGTCAGTCGTTTAGCCTGCTGAGGTTCTTTTGCTATTCTGTGAACCCAGCAGGTTTGTGGCTGTACTTTCAGACCTGCCTGCATAATCCTCTCTCACTGTGCAGGGCGTCCATGTGTCAGTTTAGTGGCAGTAAGCTGAACCTGGGCCCTGCAAGTGAGAATTAGGATTGTGGAGACTCTCCTTGTGTCTATTATTCCATCTCTGACCAAGGAGTTTACTGCCACACCCGTTGGTAACCCTTTAGGGTTTTGCTGTTGCCCTTAGCAACAGCATTTCGGGTTCTCTACGTATTAAAACACAACATCTTGCTTTTTCCATCTGAGCATTTCTAATACTAGGGAGACACCCAGTTTCTTAGCCTCTGGGCTTCTCTGTTCACTCTGTGTTGGTTTTGTACCCTATCACCTTCTGTGTACGTTATGTCATATTTCCCAGTCTGTCTGTGAGTTCATTTGTTTTGCATCCCTCTCTGTTCAGACACCAGTACATTCCTGCAGGCACTGGTGTGTATAACAGTTCAAACACCAGTACATTCCTGCAGGCACTGGTGTGCATAACAATATATCGGCACACCACTGCACCAAAGCATCTCCATTGGAACCTGCTGGTGGATGAGCTAGTACTGTAGGTGTGCTATAAAGGTATGCTGTTGTCTATTTTATTGTGATGACTGACTTGGAGTGCCGTCCACTTTGCTTGTGTATCTATATTACTAATGGGAGAGGCACCTGAGCACGCTGCTACTGTTCACCCTGAGTGCCGGATAGCTACACACACATGTGTGTGTATATACTGTAAAAAAATGGCAGGTTTGATTCCACACTGGTTATTAGTAATTTGGAAATAATTAGTATGAACCAACATTTGTGAAATAATGGGGCACACATTCCTATATTCCCACTGTTGGTGGTGCACCAAGAAGTCAGTAATTGCTTACTGTGTACAGAGATCAAAAGGAAAAAGAAAGAAGACACCTTTTTTGACGCACTCTTAGAAAGAACAATATAATGTCTGACTGAAAATATTAAAGCATAACTTTTACTTATTACTTTAAAATAATGTCTCCTAAGAACAAATAAATTAAGGTGAATAAAATCTGGGCAGTAAATGAAGAATTGGAATAAGTCATGTATCACATTCTTATGCCCTTCATTGGGTAATAATCAACAGTAGAATCTAAATAGATCAATCTACAATAATCTGCACACCTGCTTTATTTAACATCAAATAATGCTGTTCTGATAAACGTTACTGTACAGTGTATAACTCTCCTATACTCCCAAACAAGATATGACTGGTAAGTGTAGCCTAGAGTGACTGAAGAATAAAGATAGAACCAAAGAGTGAATCTGCTGTCAATGTTAGACTGGAGTTTGTAAGTGTCGACCTACTGCACCGAGTATTCACTGGGGGTCTCCCACCGGGTATTGGCTCAGCCTTATACTGAATGGCTTCCAAGATCGAACAGGGTTGGCCATATGCAGTATGGTATGATAGTACATAGGGGGTCATTCCGAGTTGATCGCTAGCTGCCATAGTTTGCAGTGCAGCGATCAGGCTAAAAATCGGCACTTCTGCGCATGCGTATGGCGCGCAGTGCGCACGCGTGACGTACTTTCACAAAAGCCAATGCAGTTTCACACAAGGTCTAGCGACGCTTTTCAGTCGCACTGCTGATCTGTGAGTGATTGACAGGAATGGGGCGTTTCTGGGAGGTAACTGACCATTTTCCGGGAGTGTGCTGAAAAACACAGGCGTGTCAGATACAAACGCAGGCGTGCCTGGGGAAACGGGGGAGTGGCTGGCCGAACGCAGGGCGTGTTTGTGACGTCAAAACAGGAATTAAACAGTCTGAAGTGATCGCTAGCTAGGAGTAAGTCTCAAGCTACTCTGAAACTGCACAATCTTTTTTTGTAGCAGCACTGCGATCCTTTCGTTCGCACTTCTGCTAAGCAAAGATACACTCCCAGAGGGTGGCGGCTTAGCGTTTGCACGGCTGCTAAAAGCAGCTAGCGAGCGAACAACTCGGAATGAGGGCCATAGTTCACTGATGTGCACCACTCCTGAATCGTTGATGAGAGTACAGAAAGATAGAATTAGGAAGAAGCAGTAAAAATGGATCTGCTTTTGGCATTAGACAGTGAAGGGATCCTTCCCACCAGTTGGAAAACTGCCATGGGAAATAATGGCTGAATCACCAATGAGAGTCTGGAAATTGGAAATAAATAGGTAGATATTAAGTTCTGGAGTTAAACTGATTTGTTCATGAAACACATACAGATTTAAACGGTGTTGTGGGAGTATGGTATACCAGGTTCACAGATTAAGGGGGTCATTCTGAGTTGTTCGCTCGTTGCCGATTTTCGCTATACTGCGATTAGTTGCTTACTGCGGATGCGCAAGGTTCGCAGAGCGCATGCGCTTAGTTATTTTACACAAAAGTTAGGTATTTTACTCACGGCATAACAAAGCTTTTTCATCGCTGTGCTGATCGTAGTGTGATTGACAGGAAGTGGGTGTTTCTGGGCGGAAACTGGCCGTTTTATGGGAGTGTGCGGAAAAACGCAGGCGTTCGAGTTGCAAAACGCAGGAGTGGCTGGAGAAACGGGGGAGTGGTTGGGCAAACGCTGTGTGTGTTTGTGACGTCAAACCAGGAACGAAAAGGACTGAGCTAGTCGCAATGGCTGAGTAAGTCTGGAGCTACTCAGAAACTGCTAAGAAATTTCTATTCGCAATTCTGCTAATCTTTCGTTCGCAATTCTGCTAAGCTAAGATACACTGCCAGAGGGCGGCGGCTTAGCGTGTGCAATGCTGCTAAAAGCAGCTAGCGAGCGAACAACTTGGAATCACCCCCCAAATGTATATTACCAAAAATGAGCAAAGTACACAATAATAGAAGGAATTTATACTCTCCTATGTAGTAACAGTTATTGCACACTGTGCAAAAATCATATTTTTACGCCCCTCATTGGGCAATGGGGGTCATTCCGAGTTGATCGCTCGCTAGCTACTTTTAGCAGCCGTGCAAACGCATTGTCACCACCCACCGGGGAGTGTATTTTCGCATTGCAGAAGTGTAAACGCTTGTGCAGCAGAGCACCTACAAAATCATTTTGTGCAAAACAAGACCAGCCCTGTAGTTACTCTTCGTGTGCGTTGATTCTAATGACGGAGGGACGGCTTTTGACGTCAGACACCCACCCAGTGTTCACCCAGCCATGCCTGCGTTTTCCCCGACATGCCTGCGTTTTTCTAAGCACTCCCTGAAAACGGTCGGTTGACACCCAGAAACGCCCACTTCATGTCAATCTTCCTGCGTTTGGCTGTGCGACTGAAATCTTCGCTAGAACCTGTGCAAAACCACAAAGGACTTTGTACCCGTACGTCACGTGTGCGCATTGCGGTGCATATGCATGCGCAGAAATGCCAATATTTAGCCTGATCGCTGCGCAGCGAACAACGGCAGCTAGCGATCAACTCGGAATGACCCCCAATATGCGGTGGGGAATTCTAGGACAATGCCTATATACAACTCTGAACAACTTGTTTTATACATGCATAAATACATACTATCCTAAAGATCACTGTTGCACTATATATAGTTAGCTGTAGTCCAAAACAGTACTGTGGCTCTCCGTCTCATATAAATAGAGAACTAGATACAATTGTAGTCAAAACAGATATACACAAGAATTGCTATAATCAGAAACAGTGTTGCCACTGAGATCTTATGCGGCTGATAAACTGAATGCCATTATGGCCAAAGTACTAGTTCAAAGAAGTGCTACAATGATACTGAGTATTATGATCCTGTACTAGAATAATTAAACTGTCCTGTCACATAATGCAGTAATCAGCTGGCGGAATTGATACTACTAGTTACTAGTTACTTAGATGTGATCTCCCAGCGCCACCCCTGCCACGTCACTAGCAGCGTCACCAACGCAGCAATATGGCGGGTTGGTGAGCGCTGTGTGAAAGGGGGCTGTAGCACCGGTCGCAGCCGTGTCAGGCGACACGGCTGTGACCCGTGCTACAGTGGAAAAGGGGTAGGAGTAGAAGAAATGTATTATTTATTTATTAACACTTATATTGTGCAGCATAGTCTGATGCGCTTTACAATTGGGAACAAACAGTAATAAAACAGAACTGGGTAATAACATACAGACATAATAACAGACAGAGGGAAGAAGGCTCTGCTTGTGAGCTTACAATCTATAGGGCAAGCTTACTTTAAATGCTAACTGAAAATCAAGATTCAGTTTTCGGAAAGCAGGAGCAGAAACAGAATGGTAGCACATCTCCTATATATTAGGCTACATCTGTGACTCTGTGCCTGCCGTAACGCTGGGCGGAGTCAGAGTCACAGATCGGATCCGGCTGCCAAAACAAATCACGTGCCTGCCTCCCCCGCTGGAGATTACACTGTGCCCTGACGTCCACCACCCAGGATACACTGAGCCGCGGGCAGCTATGTCCAATCCCCACACTCCTACCCCCGCCAACGGAGTGTCCCCCCCGGGCGCCCGCTAGCCGATCCAGTGAACCCCCGCCCGCTCCCTATCCCTCGCCGCCAGAGTTGCAGGGACTTCAACACCCCCGTATCCTCCGCCAGCGGACCTGCATGAACTTCAAACCCCCCCCCGCTCGCGCGCCCGCCAGCCGATACAATGCCACAGCGCACCTTTTACCCGGCAGCTCGGACTCTGAGCTGCAGCTGCTGCTCCCGCACACAGCTACAGCGTTTGCCGAGCAGGGCAGCAGGAGAGCAGGCAGCTCATCTACAATGCTCCTCTGCATGCCACTCGCTGCATAGTGCACGCCTCCTCCGCTCCACTGCCGACTCCGCACAGCTGCCAACGGGTGTGGGGCAAGCAAAGTTTTGTGTGTGGGAGGGGGGCAGTCTGCAGTGTGTGTGGTGGGGAAGGGTGTTAGTCTGTAGGCTGAGGGTGTGTGTGTGTGTGTGTGTGTGTGTGTGTGTGTGTGTGTGATTCTGCTGTCCATGTGTGCTGTGCAGTCCCTGTGTCTGTAATCTGCAGTCCGTGTGTGTTTGGGGTGGTGGGGGGGTGTAAACTGCAGCCAGTGTGTGTGTAGGGGCATTCTGCTGTCCATGTGTGTTTGTGTGCTGTGCAGTCACTGTGTCTAATCTGCAGTCCGTGTTGGAGGAGGGGGGGTTGTTAGGCTGCAGGCTGTGTGTGTCCGTGCGTGTGTGTGCACGGGGGGGGGCCTTCTGCTGTCCATGTGTGTTTGTGTGATGTGCAGTGTAAGTGTGTGAGGGAGGGAGCAGTTTGCAGCCAGTGTGCGTGTGTTGTGGGGGGGGGGGGCATTCCCCATGAGGCCACATCCCTATATTTTTAACACAGATAGTGGCGTGTTACCGGGATCGTCCTCTCCCTGCCCCGTGCTAGAGGAAAGGTCACTGGCCTTATCTGACAAGAGCCACCAACTCCTGCAGGATGTCCCGGCCACAGGGCTCATGAGTGTGGGCTGGCCGGGGCGGCAGCGCAGGAAGCGGCCCAGGTGAGTACCGGACTCCAGAGGCCGGGGCTCCCCGTACTCCCCGCTCACATTGCTCTCTTCATTGCCACACTTCAGCGGCTACTGCCTTACAGCACTACATTCTCCCGCACACGCCTGGCCTGTCTGTCATCTGTCATCACCAGGTGCATGTATATAATTTGTGTGTGTGTGTATTTATATGTGTGTACACCCACCCCTCTCCCACCTCCGCCTCTCCTGCACCCGCCCCTCCCACACCTGCAGCATTAAAATTATTGCACGCCCCGAGGGCGTGCAAGGGTTAAGGGGGCGTAGCCCCTTGCGATGGTGTGAACAGCGCCCGTAGGGCGCGATGAATCACCTAGTTAGATAATACTTGTTGCAACTGGATGAATTGTAGTGTGCAAGATGAGATGCAGAGAGACCAGACAGAAGGTAACAATGGCAGATGCCCGAAAAAGATAAGACATATAAATGTTTCAGTTGTTGAACTACAAAGGAAAGGATGTATCTTAGAAACGTTTCTGTGGAAAAAGTGACAGGATTTTTGCGTTTGAAGAGAAAAAGCGGAATTGACACAAGGAACCTGGGAAACTGACTCTTGACAAGAGATGTCTGCAGTGGCGGATATAGACTTAACTTTTAGGGGGGGGCGGTTTAATAATGATGACTCCTCCCCCTAATCATAGCCCCTCCCACTTAGTAATGCCCTTCCTGTTCGCTTCTAAAATTTCCTATTGTTGCCATTACTAATAAAATGTTGCCAGTTAGTGGAGAGAACCCTGCGCACTGGTGATACAGACTGGCGAATCGCCATTCCTTCCATCAGGGGTGGTAGAGGCTAAGACAGTAGGGCAATTTAAACATGCATGGGATAGACATAAGGATCTCCTTACAAAGAAATAATGATCAAATAAGGTTAGAGATAAAAATAATGTAAAAAAAAGGGGCAGACTAGATGGGCCAAGTGGTTCTTATCTGCCAACAAATTCTATGTTTCTATAGCACACTGAATGAGCCGAAATTCACGTTATAGCACACTGTATGCGCTGAAATTCACATTGTAGCACACTGAATGAGCTGAAATTCACATTGTAGCACACTGAATGAGCCGAAATTCACATTATAGCACACTGAATGAGCCAAAATTCACATTATAGCACACTGAATGAGCCAAAATTCAAATTTTAGCACACTGAATGATGCCAAAATTCACATTATAGCACACTGACTGAGCCGAAATTCACATTACAGCACACTGTATGAGCTGAAATTCACTTTATAGCACACTGAATGAGCTGAAATTCACATTATAGCATGCAGAATGAGCCGAAATTCACATTATAGCACGCAGAATGAGCCGAAATTCACATTATAGGACGCAAAATTAGTACATTATAGCACACTGAATGAGCCAAAATTCACATTATAGCACACTGAATGAGCCAAAATTCACATTATAGCACGCAGAATGAGCCGAAATTCAAATTTTAGCACACTGAATGAGCCAAAATTCACATTATAGCACACTGACTGAGCCAAAATTCACATTATAGCACACTGTATGAGCTGAAATTCACTTTATAGCACACTGAATGAGCCGAAATTCACATTATAGCACGCAGAATTAGCCGAAATTCACATTATAGCATGCAGAATGAGCCGAAATTCACATTATAGCACGCAAAATGAGCCGAAATTCCCATTACAGTACACTGAATGAGCCAAAATAATGCAGGCACTGGGGGCAAGGGGAATCCTACCCCCTTATTAACTTACACTGGGGCAGCAAGGAAAAAAACACAGGGGAGCCTGCCCCCTTCTTTACTCCGAGTATTGCAGCGTAAGGGCTTAAACAGTATCTCACCCCAAGCTGCGGGCCTGCGGCTCTTTGTCCAAGGTCTCGCTGTCTGAGGTCCGCTTCTGGACTGGAGGTCCTCTGCCAGATCAGTCATGTGTCCCGTCACTCCACTCAAATGGCCGTCGAGCTGTCCCTGTCTTGGAGGGACATGGTGACATACACACTGGGGCTTTGAGGGACAAGGAGAGGGATTTGGTGACAAACATACTGGGGGAGGAGGGGCATCCCCACTGGGGCCTGGGACGGTACAAGAGCAGACACACACTTCAGCTGGGGGGGGCACTGCGACGGTACAAGAGGAGACACACACTTTAGCTAGGAGAAGAGGGGGGAGACATGGCACACAGATACTTTAGCTAGGAGGGGAGGGGGGGGGGTGACATGACACACACACACTTTAGCTAGGAGAAGAGGGGGGAGACATGGCACACAGATACTTTAGCTAGGAGGGGAGGGGGGTGACGTGGCACACACACACTTTAGCTAGGAGGAGGGGGAGAGGAACGTGGCACACACACCTTAGTTAGGAGAAAATGGGGGGGAGACATGGCACACAGACATTTTAGCTAGCAGGGGAGGGGGGAGACGTGGCACACACACACTTTAGCTAGGAGGAGGGGGGGGGAGATGTGGCACACACACACCTTAGCTAGGAGGAGAGGGGGAGACGTGGCACACACACACTTTAGCTAGGAGAAGGGGGGGGGACATGGCACACAGACACTTTAGCTAGGAGGGGAGGGGGAAGACGTGGCACACACACTTTAGCTAGGAGGAGGGGGGGTGTGGAACACACACACTTTAGCTAGGAGGGGGGACATAACATACACTTTAGTTAGGAGAAGAGGGGGGAGAAATGGCACACAGACACTTTACCTAGGAGGTGAGGGGGGAGACATGGAACACAGATGCTTTAGCTAGGAGGGGAGACATGGCACACACACTTTAGCTAAGAGGAGAAGGGGGGGGGGTGGAAGATATGGCGCACACACACACACTTTAGCTTGGAGGGGAGGGGGGAGGAGACATGGCATACACTGACACCTACTGTATTTTGGAGTCCGCAGCAGCATGAGGAGACAGAGAAGGGACGGCAGAGGCAGCAGTGTACACAATCACTGTAGCCTGTCCCCGCCAGCCTCTGTTCTGACCATGCCCCCTCCTCCCTGTACGCTCGTCAGGACGCTCTCTCTCTCCCCTTCCCCCGCCGCGCTGCACCGCTCTCCACCCCGTTCCCAACACCGCGGCGGGACCCGGCCTCCATCCCGGTGCCGGTATGTGTAGGGGGGGGGGGGGGCGTTTGCCCTAATCGCCCCCCCGCTAAATCCGATGTCTGACTGTAACTGGTAAGGGATCTTCAGGACCTTTACCATAAGGGGAAATGATTAAAACCTGAGTCTTAAGCTGTGTACACACGGTGAGATTTCTCTTTTCAATTTTGACTATATAGCCAAAATCGCAAGGGAAGTTAGTGGAAATCGTACGGTGTTAAGCAGCTTGCAATACAGATTCGATCCCGATGCGCACTCCTGCGGGGTCGGTGTCGCAAGGTTAGATAGACTGTGCAGGCAAGTCAATCTTGACTATCTAGTGTACTATCTAGTACAAAGTATAGTCAAAACTGGCACTTAGTCAAAATCGTACGTAGTCAAAATCTTAAGCACAGATTGTCAAAATCGATGCTTCAGGGCTCTGAGGGAGTTCTAGGAAAATCGAATAGTCAAAATCAGGCATAGCAAGGATCTCACCGTGTGTACTGAGTACACACCTCTACTGTTTTTTCATGTTAAACTTCCGTAATTGAGGACCTGTTGGTTTAGGTATTCTTTATAGGCGCTTGGCAAATTGTAAATATACTGGTGCATCATCAGCATGAGTGAACAATGCCATGGACCCCAAGTGAATTGAAAACCATGTTAAATACTGCTAAAAGAAATACTAAGATTTATCCATATTTATGTCATTGGCCACATCCATGGAAGCAGTTTGTAATACATTTTTTTTAAATGAAAACCAAAGTAGAGAAGTCAGAGTTTATAATTGTAATATAAAATTATCTGTAGCTGTAAAGCCAGCAGGTACTCAAGAATTTAGCAACCAAGGGCAGTGAGAGAAAGGGGCAGTAAGCAGAACACGATCTGAGATCAACATTGGTGGGGAGGTAGCATTCTTAAATGCATCATACACTTTCTTTCACCTGTGTAAGCACTTGTGTTGTCCCGGATATCCCATTAATTGTGTACAGATAGGAAATTAGCTAGAGCCCCAGAAATTCTTAATGCAGCTTTGGTGACCTGTGCTCTGCCTTGTTATATTGTAATATTGGTTTAACTGTATTACTACTGGCTTTCAGGCTTAGCTCCCCCACTGTAGACACACCCTGTCAGCTGGTACTTGCTGGTTACCTAGATACTGACAATAAATAAATATTGACTGTTTCTGGTAACGATGCAGCTCTGTACTGCGCTGTAGTGATCACAAATGGCCTGCATGCAGGGGAGAGTCTGACCCACCTATGTAGAAGTAAAAGTAAGTACTTCACACCAGTACAACAAATGAGAAACTGACAGTGGGATTTCACCGCGAGTCGGGATTCCGGTGTCGGCATTCTTTTACCGCTTCCCCTGTATGCATTAAAGTGTGCAATCATCTTACATAAAGCTCACCATGTAAATGGATTATGGGGGCTATTCATAGTTGGTTGCAGATTTTGCTCTCGCAGCAAAATCTGCGACCATATACTGACACGCTGGGGGCCTCCGAGCACAGGGCAAGGCTGCCCAGCATGTGGGGTGCAACCCGGCGATGCGATCGCATTGAATAGAGGGGCACCACCGCCATGTTTCCATATGCAGGAAACGTCATAAGCCAGCCCTGAAAACGACCATGACACGCTTGCGTTTCCCGATCTACTCCCCACCAATGCTACATTGCTGCTCCTGGACACTTGTAGCCTATTACTCACCATGCGATTTCATCCTTCCAAGATGCGATCGCATGGTAAAGGGTCGCGCACGTGCACTATGGCTGCTGCACGTGCGCAGACCCTATGAATGCGGCTGCGTTTATCTCTGAATAAGGCCCTATGTGTCTGGAGTTTCCAATGCTTAGAGTTATTTTCAGGAACATGTTTTTCTCTTATAATAAAATAGCATCCACACCAGGAGATCTCCCTCACCTATGGGCCCATCCGTGTTTAACATAATCCAAGAATGAAAGTGAAGATCCACCATAACTTGATGCTGCAATTAAAACTACTAAAAGTAATAGAATATAATAATTTACTAATAATGCACTTTTCCCTGCTTGGAAAATTTCATGACCAATGATCCATTCATTAAAGACTTCCAAATAAAATATTTGTTTGTAGACCATATTTGTGAAATATATATATTTTTATTAAAATATCTCTATTGGGATTTATATGTGTTATTACTCAGCCTGGCAGCTCTGACTACATTCCCTATATTGCAAGTACTCTATATCTGGTCATCAAGTCCAGGATTAAGGTCCTAATTCAGACCTGATTGCAGCAGATATAACATGGGCAGATATAACGGGATGCAGTCAGTTTACCTCCAATCAAAATCACGATGTTCAAAATCCCGACACCAATTGACCGATGGTCAAAATCCCGACAAGGTCAAAATACCGACATGGACAAAATACCGACATTTAAAATACCGACATGGTCAAAATACCGACATGTAAAATGCAGACAGGTCAAAATACTGACATGAGTTTTTCATGATTTTTTCATTGAAACCGACTTGTTCATGCTTTACCATCCCAGTGGACCTGGAGGGGGAATATAATTGTGCGAGCGGACGCGGTACACTTTATATGGTGTCCATGTTGACTTATGTCGACATACACACAAAAAAAACAACAAAAACGTATGTTGGTATTTTGACCTGTCGGCATTTTACATGTCGGTATTTTGACCTTGTCGGTATTTTGTCCATGTCGGTATTTTGTCCATGTCGGTATTTTGACCTTGTCGGGATTTTGACCATCGGTCAATTGGTGTCGGGATTTTGAACGTCGGGATTTTGATTGGAGGTATTTCATACCGATCCCGATATAACATGTGCAGAGAGAGTAAAGGGCCCCATACACTAGAGCGATAATGCCCGATTAAAGCTGATTTCGGGCATTCGGCCCGATATATTGGATGAAATCGGGCATTTCTGAGGTGTTTCCAATCCGATCCGTGTTCCCGTGAGCATCGGATCGGATCCTCCAGATTGAATGTGCTGCACATTCAATCAGGTCCGACCTGGGGGCATGGCTGGGATCGCCCAAGATACATTGTATGCAAAAAGACAGCATACAATGTATCTTGGGCAATCCTGCCCCCCGGGAGGCTGCCGGGGTGATCACCTGCGACATGTGGTCGCATAAGTGTATGGGGCCCTTCAGATTTGGGAGGGTTATATTGTTTCTGTGCAGGGTAAATACTGGCTGCTTTATTTTTACACTGCAAATTAGATGTATTATAATTGCACAGTATTAATGTATTATAATGAGTTCAATTATATATATATATATATATATATATATATATAGAGTAGTCCAAAGGGGAATCAATTAAAGGCACTCAGAGGGGCAAAGAAATACAGCACTCAAAAGTTTAGATGAATCGACGTTTCATCTTACAGCCGTTATTACCGCTCAAGAAAGCCTTTCTTAAGGATACCACGAGCTTTATTAATTTATTGCTTGGTCTTCAGACTGTGCCAGCAGGCACGATGATGTGCTGTTTAGATGTTTGTAGCCTCTACACCTCCATAAGACATGTGGAAGGTGTGGAGGCTATACGCATATTTCTTAACTATTTCCTAGATCCAGAAATCTTTAGCCATGACTTATTTTTGCAATTACTTAAATTAACTGTTTAGAAATTATTTTCTGTTTGACAGTAAGTTTTTTTTGCAACTTCGCGGTTGTGCTATGGGGTCTGTGTGGCACCCTCATATGCAAACATTTTTATGTTTAATCTTGAAGAACAGATGATTCTCAATCGCATTGAAGTGAGTCAGAATATTCTGCTATACTCCCGGTACATAGATGATATATTCATACTGTGGACCGGAGGTATGGCAGAGTTTGAGAACCTAATGAAGGAAGTTAATGGTTTAGATTCATCTATTAAGTATACATATGCTTGCAGTACTGAAGTCATGAATTTTTTGGATGTAGAAGTTAGGATCATGAATGGTACAATAAGTACTGATGTTTATTTCAAGGATGTTGACCGTAACACCTTCCTCAAGGCGGATAGTCATCACCCGGTGGCTCTCAAACAGGGATTGCCGTTATCTCAGATGATGCGCATAGCAAGGGTAGTGAGTGACCCTATGGTGATCTCCTCTAGGTTAGATGATCTTGTTGTTAAGTTCATTGCACGTGGGTACGATTCCAAACTATTATTTACCCAAAAGGAGAAGGTATTGAAAATGCCCCGATCTCAGTTGTTACAACCTACTATGCCTCAGATGGAGAATACTATCCCCTGGGTCAGTACTTACACAGTAGCCAGTCCTATTATTAAACGAGCAACTCGAGCTCTGTGGCCCATTATTAAGACAGATAGAAATCTTCCATGTTTTAGTAATATTAGACCAATGGCTGCATTTAGGAGAGGAAGGAAACTCAAAGATAGGCTTGTTAAATCTGATGTCTCAGGCATGGGTAAAACAATTGGACCCAATATTTATGTTAAACCCCCTGGTTGCTACAGTTGCTACAATTGCACCACCTGTAAGTACATGGCATCATGTAAAAGATTTAGGGGTATATGCAATTGCGGTCGAATTCCCGAAATTGTCGAATTTCGGGAATTTTTCGCCAAAAAAAAAAAAAATCGACAATGCAATTCAGTACTTTCCGACAAAAAAATGGACTTTCTCTGACGTCCTAGTGGATGCTGGGAACTCCGTAAGGACCATGGGGGAATAGCGGCTCCGCAGGAGACTGGGCACAAAAAGTAAAAGCTTTAGACTAGCTGGTGTGCACTGGCTCCTCCCCCTATGACCCTCCTCCAAGCCTCAGTTAGATTTTTGTGCCCGAACGAGAAGGGTGCAAGCTAGGTGGCTCTCCTGAGCTGCTTAGAAGTAAAAGTTTAAATAGGTTTTTTATTTTCAGTGAGTCCTGCTGGCAACAGGCTCACTGCATCGTGGGACTAAGGGGAGAAGAAGCGAACTCACCTGACTGCAGAGTGGATTGGGCTTCTTGGCTACTGGACATTAGCTCCAGAGGGACGATCACAGGTTCAGCCTGCATGGGTCCCGGAGCCGCGCCGCCGGCCCCCTTACAGAGCCAGAAGAGCGAAGAGGTCCGGAGAAAGCGGCGGCAGAAGACGTTCCTGTCTTCAAATAAGGTAGCGCACAGCACTGCAGCTGTGCGCCATTGCTCTCAGCACACTTCACACTCCGGTCACTGAGGGTGCAGGGCGCTGGGGGGGAGCGCCCTGAGACGCAATAAAAATGATAT
Source organism: Pseudophryne corroboree (assembly GCF_028390025.1). Lineage (NCBI taxonomy): Eukaryota > Metazoa > Chordata > Amphibia > Anura > Myobatrachidae > Pseudophryne > Pseudophryne corroboree. The sequence continues at coordinate 716,289,977 of NC_086447.1, forward strand.
AAAAACCTTATATGGCTAAATAAAATGCATCACATATAGCTCCTGGGCTATATGGATGCATTTATCCCCTGCCAGTTTCCTGAAAAAAGCGGGAGAAAAGGCCGCCGTGAAGGGGGCGGAGCCTTTCTCCTCAGCACACAAGCGCCATTTTCTTTCACAGCTCCGCTGGAAGGACGGCTCCCTGACTCTCCCCTGCAGTCCTGCACTACAGAAACAGGGTAAAACAGAGAGGGGGGCACTATTGGCAGCTAATATATAAATACAGCAGCTATAACAGGGAGTAACACTTATATAAGGTTATCCCTGTATATATATAGCGCTCTGGTGTGTGCTGGCAAACTCTCCCTCTGTCTCCCCAAAGGGCTAGTGGGGTCCTGTCCTCTATCAGAGCATTCCCTGTGTGTGTGTGCTGGGTGTCGGTACGATTGTGTCGACATGTATGAGGAGGAAAATGATGTGGAATCAGAGCAATTGCCTGTGTTAGTGATGTCACCCCCTAGGGAGTCGACACCTGACTGGATGGTAGTAATTAAAGAATTACGTGACAATGTCAGCACTTTGCAAAAAACTGTTGACGACATGAGACAGCCGACAAATCAATTAGTGCCTGTTCAGGCGTCTCAGACACCGTCAGGGGCGCTAAAACGCCCGTTACCTCAGATGGTCGACACAGACCCTGACACGGATACTGAATCCAGTGTCGACGGTGACGAGACAAACGTAATGTCCAGTAGGGCCACACGTTACATGATCACGGCAATGAAGGAGGCATTGCACATTTCTGACACTACAAGTACCACAAAAAAGGGTATTATGTGGGGTGTGAAAAAACTACCAGTGGTTTTTCCTGAGTCAGATGAATTAAATGAGGTGTGTGATAAAGCGTGGGTTTCCCCCGATAAAAAACTGCTGATTTCTAATAAATTATTGGCACTATACCCTTTCCCGCCAGAGGTTAGGGCACGTTGGGAAACACCCCCTAGGGTAGATAAGGCGCTCACACGCTTATCAAAACAAGTGGCGTTACCGTCTCCTGACACGGCCGTTCTCAAGGAACCAGCTGATAGAAGGCTGGAAAATATCTTAAAAGGTATATACACACATACCGGTGTTATACTGCGACCAGCGATCGCCTCAGCCTGGATGTGCAGCGCTGGAGTGGCTTGGTCGGATTCCCTGACTGAAAATATTGATACCCTGGATAGGGACAGTATATTGTTAACTATAGAGCATTTAAAGGATGCATTACTATATATGCGAGATGCACAGAGGGATATTTGCACCCTGGCAAATAAGTAAGTGCGATGTCCATTTCTGCCAGAAGAACGTTATGGACGCGACAGTGGTCAGGTGATGCAGATTCCAAACGACATATGGAAGTATTGCCGTATAAAGGGGAGGAGTTATTTGGGGTCGGTCTATCGGACCTGGTGGCCACAGCAACGGCTGGAAAATCCACCTTTTTACCCCAGGTCACCTCTCAGCAGAAAAAGACACCGTCTTTTCAAACCCAGTCCTTTCGTCCCTATAAGGGCAAGAGGGAAAAAGGCCGCTCGTTCCTGCCCCGGGGCAGAGGAAGGGGAAAAAGACTGCACCATGCAGCCTCTTCCCAGGATCAGAAGCCCTCCCCCGCTTCTGCCAAGTCCTCAGCATGACGCTGGGGCTCTGCAAGCAGACTCGGGCACGGTGGGGGGCCGTCTCAAGAATTTCAGCGCGCAGTGGGCTCACTCGCAAGTGGACCCCTGGATCCTGCAGGTAGTATCACAGGGGTACAAATTGGAATTCGAGACGTCTCCCCCTCGCCGGTTCCTGAAGTCTGCTCTACCAACGTCTCCCTCCGACAGGGAGGCAGTATTGGAAGCTATTCACAAGCTGTATTCCCAGCAGGTGATAATCAAGGTACCCCTCCTACAACAGGGAAAGGGGTATTATTCCACGCTGTTTGTGGTACCGAAGCCGGACTGCTCGGTGAGACCAATTTTAAATCTAAAATCTTTGAACACTTACATAAAAAGGTTCAAATTCAAGATGGAGTCACTCAGAGCAGTGATAGCGAACCTGGAAGAAGGGGACTATATGGTATCTCTAGACATCAAGGATGCTTATCTCCATGTCCCAATCTACCCTTCTCACCAAGGGTACCTCAGGTTTGTGATACAAAACTGTCATTATCAGTTTCAGACGCTGCCGTTTGGATTGTCCACGGCACCACGGGTCTTTACCAAGGTAATGGCCGAAATGATGATTCTTCTTCGAAGAAAAGGCGTATTAATTATCCATTACTTGGACGATCTCCTGATAAGGGCAAGGTCCAGGGAACAGTTAGAGGTCGGAGTAGCACTATCTCAGGTAGTGCTACGTCAGCACGGGTGGATTCTAAATATCCCAAAATCACAGCTGATTCCAACAACACGTCTACTGTTCCTAGGGATGATTCTGGACACAGTCCAGAAAAAGGTGTTTCTCCCGGAGGAGAAGGCCAGGGAGTTATCCGAGCTAGTCAGGAACCTCCTAAAACCAGGACAAGTGTCAGTGCATCAGTGCACGAGAGTCCTGGGAAAAATGGTGGCTTCTTACGAAGCGATTCCATTCGGAAGATTCCATGCAAGAACTTTTCAGTGGGATCTGCTGGACAAATGGTCCGGATCGCATCTTCAGATGCATCAGCGGATAACCCTATCTCCAAGGACAAGGGTATCTCTCCTGTGGTGGTTACAGAAGGCTCATCTTCTAGAGGGCCGCAGATTCGGCATTCAGGATTGGATGCTGGTAACCACGGATGCCAGCCTGAGAGGCTGGGGAGCAGTCACACAGGGAAGAAATTTCCAGGGCTTGTGGTCAAGCATGGAAACGTCTCTTCACATAAATATCCTAGAGCTAAGGGCCATTTACAATGCCCTAAGTCAAGCAAGGCCTCTGCTTCAGGGTCAACCGGTATTGATCCAGTCGGACAACATCACGGCTGTCGCCCACGTAAACAGACAGGGCGGCACAAGAAGCAGGAGGGCAATGGCAGAAACTGCAAGGATTCTCCGCTGGGCAGAAAATCATGTGATAGCACTGTCAGCAGTGTTCATTCCGGGAGTGGACAACTGGGAAGCAGACTTCCTCAGCAGACACGACCTCCACCCGGGGGAGTGGGGACTTCATCCAGAAGTCTTCCAAGTGATTGTAAACCGTTGGGAAAAACCAAAGGTGGACATGATGGCGTCCCGTCTCAACAAGAAACTGGACAGATATTGCGCCAGGTCAAGGGACCCTCAGGCAATAGCGGTGGACGCTCTGGTAACTCCGTGGGTGTTCCAGTCGGTATATGTGTTCCCTCCTCTTCCTCTCATACCAAAAGTACTGAGAATCATAAGAAGGAGAGGAGTAAGAACGATACTCGTGGCTCCGGATTGGCCAAGAAGAACTTGGTACCCGGAGCTGCAAGAGATGCTCACGGAGGACCCGTGGCCTCTACCTCTAAGGAAGGACCTGCTCCAGCAGGGACCTTGTCTATTCCAAGACTTACCGCGGCTGCGTTTGACGGCATGGAGGTTGAACGCCGGATCCTGAAGGAAAAAGGCATTCCAGATGAAGTCATCCCTACCCTGATCAAGGCCAGGAAGGATGTAACTGCAAAACATTATCATCGCATTTGGCGAAAATATGTTGCGTGGTGTGAGGCCAAGAAGGCCCCTACGGAGGAATTTCAACTGGGTCGTTTCCTACATTTCCTGCAAGCAGGATTGTCTATGGGCCTAAAATTAGGATCCATTAAGGTTCAAATTTCGGCCCTGTCGATCTTCTTCCAGAAAGAACTGGCTTCAGTGCCTGAAGTTCAGACGTTTGTCAAAGGGGTACTGCATATACAGCCTCCTTTTGTGCCTCCAGTGGCACCTTGGGATCTCAATGTAGTTTTGGGGTTCCTAAAATCACATTGGTTTGAACCACTTGCCACAGTGGATTTGAAATATCTCACATGGAAAGTGGTAATGCTGTTGGCCCTGGCTTCAGCCAGGCGCGTATCAGAATTGGCGGCTTTATCTTATAAAAGCCCTTACCTGATATTTCATTCGGATAGGGCGGAATTGAGGACTCGTCCTCAATTTCTCCCTAAGGTGGTTTCAGCGTTTCACATGAATCAACCTATTGTGGTACCTGTGGCTACTAGGGACTTGGAGGACTCCAAGTTGCTGGACGTAGTCAGGGCCCTGAAAATATATGTTTCCAGGACGGCTGGAGTCAGAAAATCTGACTCGCTGTTTATACTGTATGCACCCAACAAGCTGGGTGCTCCTGCTTCTAAGCAGACGATTGCTCGTTGGATTTGTAGTACAATTCAACTTGCACATTCTGTGGCAGGCCTGCCACAGCCAAAATCTGTAAAAGCCCATTCCACACGGAAGGTGGGCTCATCTTGGGCGGCTGCCCGAGGGGTCTCGGCTTTACAACTTTGCCGAGCAGCTACTTGGTCAGGGACAAACACGTTTGCTAAATTCTACAAATTTGATACCCTGGCTGAGGAGGACCTGGAGTTCTCTCATTCGGTGCTGCAGAGTCATCCGCACTCTCCCGCCCGTTTGGGAGCTTTGGTATAATCCCCATGGTCCTTACGGAGTTCCCAGCATCCACTAGGACGTCAGAGAAAATAAGAATTTACTTACCGATAATTCTATTTCTCATAGTCCGTAGTGGATGCTGGGCGCCCATCCCAAGTGCGGATTGTCTGCAATACTTGTATATAGTTATTGTTACAAACAAATCGGGTTGTTTATTGTTGGAAGCCATCTTTTCAGAGGCTCCTACGGTTATCATACTGTTAACTGGGTTCAGATCACAAGTTGTACGGTGTGATTGGTGTGGCTGGTATGAGTCTTACCCGGGATTCAAGATCCTTCCTTATTATGTACGCTCGTCCGGGCACAGTATCTTAACTGAGGCTTGGAGGAGGGTCATAGGGGGAGGAGCCAGTGCACACCAGCTAGTCTAAAGCTTTTACTTTTTGTGCCCAGTCTCCTGCTGAGCCGCTATTCCCCTATGGTCCTTACGGAGTTCCCAGCATCCACTACGGACTATGAGAAATAGAATTATCGGTAAGTAAATTCTTATTTTCAAAATTCGACTTTTTGAAATTCGACTTTTGACAAATTCGACTTTTTTGCAATGATACACATGCTGCAATTCGACCAAAGTCTATTCAATGGAAGTTTGGAAATTCGACAACAGTGCTTTTAGACAGTAAATTCGTCATTTTCAATCCGCCACACTTTGGAGGGTGAAACTAATAAAAAAAATTTAAAACATGTTTTTTTTGTGTTTTTTTTCTCTTGGTAATATCATATCTATTTATATTAGAAGGGATTAGGTACTTGGTTTGTCTTTTTTGGAGGCACAAGTATTATTCATATATTTTTAAAAATAATATTTTTTTTTTTATTTTTTGGATGGAATGGTAAAATCCCTGAAAAAAATGGTGTGGGGTCCCCCCTCCAAAGCATAACCAGCCTTCTAAAAATGCGGGGGGAGGGGTTTATCTCTGGACGCTGGAAGGTGAGTATAATTTTTTAACAGGTACCCTCGGATCATCGGAGACTGTGGCAGTCGGCGTGTCAACATAGGTAAGTATGTGTGTGTCGGCAGTGTGTAATAAAGTTGTACTTGTCACGGTGTGTGTGTCCTGTTTTTATTTGGGTATTTTTTTTCCAGTAGTACTACAGGTACCAGCGGGCCCGTTTTTCTCCTGCATGCTGGTACTTGTGGTTCTCCAAGTACCAGCTTGCGGGGGAGGCTTGCTGGGACTTGTAGTACTACTGGAAAAAACAATATTCTGTCATTTTACTCAAGGTTATCAGCCTCCCATCCGCAGCCTTTGGATGGGGGGGACAGCCTCGGGCTTCACCCCTGGCCCTTGGGTGGCTGGGGGGGGACACCCCTTGATTGAAGGGGTCCACACTCCCCCAGGGTACCCCGGCCAGGGGTGACTAGTTGGATATTTAATGCCACGGCCGCAGGGCGCTGTATAAAAGTGACCCCCGGCTGTGGCATTATCTGTCCAGCTAGTGGAGCCCGATGCTGGTGTATAAAATATGGGGGGACCCCTACTCTTTTTGTCCCCCGTATTTTTTGCACCAGCATCAGGCGCAGAGCCCGGTGCTGGTTTTAAAAATACGGGGGATCCCATGTCAATTTTGTCCCCGCATTTTTAGAACCAGGACCAGCTCGAAGAGCCCGAGGCTGGTTATGCTTTGGAGGGGGGACCCCACGCCATTTTTTTCCGGGTTTTTCCCGTTTTTACCCGTTTTTTTAATTCGCGGCAAAATCCGGCAAATCGGCCGTTTTTCGCCCGCGGGAATGTCGAATCCGTTTTTCATTGAATATGGTGAATTCCGGCAGCCACCTGCCGGAATTCACCTGTCGAATTGTGTCAAATTAAAAAACGGCGATAATTTGCCGCGATTCGCCGTGAATTGCATATACCCCTTAGACATCCACATTTGGAAAAATGTTATGATATTCGTCATGTACTGACGTGCCGATCTGACTTTGTGGTATATGTTATATACTGCCCTTGTGGCTTATATTATATAGGTCAGACGTCTAGGCCCTTCAGGGATAGGATGGCGTTACATCGCTCTACTATTCATCTGTCAGGGAGAAATTTGGATCAGCCTGTGGCACGCCACTTTAAGGATAAGGGACATACTTTGTCCTCATTACGATATTTTATGATTGATCACGTTCCGATGTCTTTGAGGGGGGGTGATCGTCAGAAGACGTTATTGGTGGCTGAGTCAAGATGGATTTTTCGGCTGAACACAATGGTTCCTCATGGTCTTAATGATAAGATCAATTGGAACAGTTTGATGTAATTTCTCTTCTGATCCGATTGCAGTAATATCTATGCTCTACTTTTGTGCTTTGTTACCAGGAGTATTTTCCTTGTGATATCTATTGTGATGTTTGTCAATAACATATTAATGTATTTATAGGTTTCGTATAGTAGTATATTATATTATTCTTGCCTCTATCCTAATGTGCCGTATACCTTCTCTAGTGCTGCGGGTTTTACACATAACTGGTGTACGTATTCATGTGCTATTTACATGTATATGTTTTTAATATGGTGTTTTTGTTATTTTATTGTGTGTCCATAGATCTCCAGCTCCGTCTGCAGAGTACCAGTGACGACGCTTCCTGCATGCGCCTATACTGGTGGAACACAAGCTACTTGGTTCCTGGGACGACTAGGGGAAGCAGCGACCAGGAAGTGCGTCATGTGGGAGGACTTTCAGCTGGGAGACGCGCGGCGGGACGGTGAGACCGGGACCTTCTGCTATTTAATGTGGGTGAGTTTACTGTTTCTGTTGTGTATGATATGTCTTGATAAAGGGGCGTAAGCTCCGAAACGTCGATTCATCTAAACTTTTGAGCGCTGTATTTCTTTGTCCCTCTGAGTGCCTGTAATTGATTCCCCTTTGGACTACTATTCTACTTTGGACTAGGGCGCCGGGGCCTGCTGATCTATACCGCCGAGTGCCGGCTGACAAGGGACTGTATATATATATATATATATATATATATATATATATATATATACAGACCAGAGTGCCCGGCTCAGGCCTGGGGCTTACCACTCAGCAAAGGGTTGCAGTGCAGGTTGGCGCCAGACTAGAGAGGCGCTCTCCCTGCTCTGCATCCCCACTGCTGAGTTTCCCTGTTGATGCCGGCTGCTGCCCCTGTCACACTCTATGACAGGCAGCGGCACCGGCATCATGAAGCCTCCTCTCCCCCTCCCCTGTCACAGACTCACAATGCAGATCTAAAAGGGGCGGAGCTATATAGGAATAAGGGGCAGGGCTACACAGGGCCAGGCTGCAGCTTGCAACACAGAAGGACGAGTTGCCAGACTTTATGTAAGTGGCTGGAAAGAGTGAGTGAAAGTGTCTGTGAGTGTATGTGTATACAGTATGTGTGTGTGTGTGTGTGCGTATACAGTATGTGTGTGTGTGTGTGTGTGTATACACAGTATCTGTGTATATGTATGTATGTATGTATGTATGTGTGATTGTACTGTATGTGTGTAATGTATGTACAGTATGTGTGTGTATGTATATGTGTTTGTGGTGTATGTGTGACTGTGCAGCATAATGTGTGTAAGCGTCACTGCTACAGGGGGCGTTGTGTCTTGTATAAGCATCACTGCTACAGGGGGCGTTATGTGTGCAAGCGTCACTGGTACAGGGGGCGTTGCATGTGTAAGCATCACTGGTACAAGGGGCGTTGCGTGTGTAAGCGTCACTAGTACAGGGGGCGTTACGTGTGTAAGCGTCATAGGTACAGGGGGTGTTACGGGTGTAAGCATCACTGGTACAGGGGGTGTTGCGTGTGCAAGCGTCACTGGTACAGGGGGCGGTGTCTGTGTGTGTGTGTGTAAGCGTTACTGGTACAGGGGGCATTGCATGTGTAAGCATCACTGGTACAGGGGTATCGCATGTGTAAGCATCACTGTTGCAGGGGGCGTTACATGTGTAAGCGTCACTGTGTCTTGTATAAGCGTCACTGGTACAGGGGATGTTACGTGTGTAAGCATCATTACTTCAGGGGGCGTTATGTGTGTAAGTACCACTACTACAGGGGGCGTTGTGCATAAGCGGCACTACCACAGGGGGCGTTACGTGTGTAAGCGGTGTTAGGCGCGGCGGTCTTCGGCCGTGCCCTGACTGAGCAGCGGTCACGGCCGCCGCGCCTCTCTCCTTCCCTGTCCCCCGCACGGCGCCTAGCAACGCCAGGACGCCGTGCGCACGATAGCCGCCGGGTCCCTGGCAACGCAGGACGCCGTGCGTGCAGGGCCGCCGGGTGCATAGCAATGGGGACGCCACAGGTGGACCGCGTTCCCCGTTGCTAAGAATAGTTAATTAGGTTGCTCGTGCAGCAGGGCAGCTGCACGGCAACTAGTAATTAGGGTCTGGGGGCTGGTCCTGCTGGCCCTCCTGTTATTGGCCAGCAGGGCCTTTTTATGTGAGCCAGCACACTGCAGCCCCGCCGGTGATAGCTTCTTGTATGCTGTTCCTGCCTTGCAGAACTCTGTTCCTGTCAGCCGTGTTTGGTGGATCTTGCTCCCTGCCCTTTGGTACTTTGGAGGTCCGAAGCTGGTCCTGGGAATCCTTCTAGTCCTTGCGAACCTGTTTGCCATCTGGGGTTCTCGCCCGGTTTCGTGAGTAGCGGCTTCTGCCGCGTGTTGCGGCCTATGCCGCTTAGTGTTTACTTTACTGTGAATTGGTGCATTTGCGGAGGTTTCCGCTTTCACTGTCCTCCCCGGAACTCGGCGGTGCCGTGTAGGGGAGTGGACAGTGGTTTCTTTGTAGTTCTTTTTCCTTTGGCGGCGTGCCGCACATATGTTTAGTTTTTAGGTAGTTTATAGCCCCTAGCGTGGTTGTTTCAGTTAGAGGTCCCCTTGTTATTACCCTGTCTCAGTTCACGCCTTGTCTCTCTTTAAGACCTGAGGGGGCATCGGAGTTGGGCAGACCTAATCCGCCCTTCAAACGCGGCTGCCATGGGCCCAAGAAACCATAGTCGTTCAGGCGTGAATTGATAACACGGGTAAGACAACGGAGGTAGGGTGCTAGGGGCTATTTCCTTCCCATTTCCCAATCCCAGCATTCCGTCTTGGTGCTCAGGACTCACTACATAAGATCTCCCTTGTCCTGAGCATCAGGATTGTAACATTATCACCGGCCCACATAAAAAAAAAAAAAAGGGGTTTAATTTTTTCCATTGTATTGGTGGGCCTAGAAATTCGGCCTCATGAATCCGGCAGGTTTAGGGCCAAACCCCAGTCAGCTTTTGGTTAACCAAATACAGGAATTAACTCAGATGGTTCAGGACCTTACTCTTCGGGTGAGATCGCAGGAAGATCTTTTGCGAGCCTCCCCGAGTATGGTTCCAGAACCAAAGATGCATTTACCCGACCGTTTTTCAGGTAACCGAAAGGATTTTTTTTAATTTTAAGGAAGCTTGTAAGCTTTATTTTCGTTTAAGGCCCCGTTCCTCTGGTACTGAGTCTCAGCGGGTCGGGATTGTGATGTCTCTACTTCAGGGTGATCCACAGACCTGGGCGTTTGGGCTAAGAGCGGATGATGCTGCTTTGTTATCAGTAGACGCCTTTTTTAAATCCTTAGGCCTCTTATATGACGACCCAGATAGAGAAGCATCAGCTGAGAGTCACCTGCGTGCCCTTAAGCAAGGCAAAAATCCAGCAGAGGTGTATTGTACCGAATTTCGCCGTTGGTCGAACGACTGTGGCTGGAATGACCCGGCCCTGCGCAGTCAGTTTCGCCTTGGACTGTCGGAAGTGATTAAAGACAGTCTCCTTCAGTACCCCGCTCCTGAGACTCTAGACAAACTCATGGAGCTCGCTATTAAAAATGATCGTCGTCTCCGAGAGCGGAGCGCTGAAAGAGGAACAACTTTTAGGCCTAATCCATGTGTATATACTTTTCCTGAGGACGTCGAGGAGCCCATGCAAATGGGTCTCTCCCGGCTGTCCCCAGAGGAAAGAACCAGAAGGTTAAGTTCTGGTCTTTGTTTGTATTGTGGTGGTAAGGGACATATCGCACGTAACTGCCCGAACAAGCCGGGAAACGCTCTGACCAAGTGAATTGTGAGGAGGTTCACTTGGGTCTGCAGTTAATCTCCTCTAATAATTCTCTATTAGTTCAGGTAAAGATTTCCTTTGACAGCCTCAGTTCGTTGGTGTCGGCCTTCGTCGACAGTGGAGCTGCAGGAAATTTTATGGATTTAGCTTGGGCTAAGGCTTTAGGCGTTCCACTTATACCCTTAGATAGACGTATCACCATGCACGGCTTGGATGGGCGTCCGCTTTCCAATGGGGTTATTACTCACCGCACACCTCCAGTATTGCTGACAGTGGGGGCCCTACATTCAGAAGAAATAAAATTTTTCCTTACACATTGTCCGGCAGTTCCAGTAGTTTTGGGTCACCCCTGGCTTGCCTTTCATAATCCCACCATAGATTGGCGGTCTGGGGGAGATATCCCAATGGGGTCCTTTTTGTGTTAAGGAGTGTATTTCCCATCCTGTCCGGGTTGCGGCAGTTACCCCAGAACTTATTCCTCTGGAATATCAGGATTTTGCTGATGTGTTCTCCAAGGGTAATGTGGACGTTCTGCCTCCCCATCGGTCCTATGACTGCGCTATAGATTTAGTTCCCACGGCCACTTTACCTAAGGGGAGATTATATGCCCTCTCCGGGCCAGAAACCACGGCTATGGATAATTATATCCAGGAAAGCCTGAAAAAAGGCTTCATTAGGCCTTCGAAATCTCCTTTGAGTGCAGGATTCTTTTTTGTTGAGAAAAAAGATGGGTCGCTCAGACCATGTATTGATTTTCGGGCTCTGAATAAAATTTCTGTTAAAAACACCTACCCTTTGCCTTTGATTTCAGTACTTTTTGATCAGTTACGCTCTGCCGTTATCTTCTCAAAAATCGATCTTAGAGGAGCTTACAATCTCATCCGAATAAGATCTGGGGATGAGTGGAAGACGGCTTTCAGCACACAGTCGGGTCATTATGAATACCTGGTGATGCCCTTTGGGCTGTCAAATGCTCCTGCGGTATTTCAAGACCTCATCAATGATGTTCTTCGTGACTTTCTTGGAAAGTTCGTTGTCGTTTATTTAGACGACATTTTGATTTATTCTGAGTCTATGGAACAACATATTACCCATGTGCGTCTGGTTCTTCAAAAACTACGGGAGAATCATTTATACGCAAAACTAGAGAAATGTGATTTTCACATCACGGAAGTGTCCTTCTTGGGGTATATTATTTCTCCCCAGGGATTTTTCATGGAACCGAAAAAACTCCAGGCCATCCTTAATTGGGCGCAACCCACAAATTTAAAAGCAATTCAGCGCTTTTTAGGGTTTGCAAACTATTATAGGCGGTTCATTCATACCTTTTCTGATTTGGTCGCTCCTATAGTAGCATTGACTAAAAAAGGAGCGGACCCTTCCAATTGGTCGCCTGCAGCCGAGTCTGCCTTTCGGGCCTTAAAACAGGCCTTTGTCTCGGCTCCTGTTCTCAGGCACCCTAACCCGGAGCTCCCCTTTATAGTCGAGGTAGATGCCTCAGAGGTTGGAGTGGGGGCTATCCTATCTCAGGAAGATCCGGAGTCTCAGGAATTACACCCTTGTGCCTTCATGTCCAGGAAATTCTCCTCCGCAGAATCCAACTATGACGTTGGTAATCGAGAATTGCTGGCAGTTAAATGGGCTTTCGAGGAGTGGAGGCATTGGCTGGAGGGAGCTAGGCATACTATTACAGTGTTTACTGACCATAAGAACCTGCAGTATATTGAGTCAGCTAAACGGCTTAATGCTCGGCAGGCACGTTGGGCATTGTTTTTTACTCGTTTCAGGTTTATTATCACCTTCAGGCCCGGTTCCAAAAATACTAAAACTGATGCCCTGTCACGTTGTTTTCTTCCGGTTCACAATAACTACCCCCATAGTTCCATCATCTGTCATCCGGGCAGGCCTCACACAGGATTTATTTACTCAGTTAGTCCAGCTTCAACAGCAGGCTCCTACACTGACTCCTGCTGATCGTCTCTTTGTCCCTGAATTTCTGAGAGGCACTGTTTTAGCTGAGTTTCATGACAACAAAGTCTCTGGTCATCCAGGTATCACTAAGACCTTGGAGTTAGTCTCTCGCTCGGTGTGGTGGCCTAGTCTTTCTAAAGATGTAAGGGAATTTGTCCATTCTTGTCAGGTTTGTGCACGGCATAAGGTTCCTCGTTCATTGCCGATCGGGCAACTGGTACCTTTAGCCGTTCCTCTCAGGCCATGGTCACATATATCCATGGATTTCGTGGTGGACCTTCCTCTTTCAGCCGGATTTCGAGTCATTTGGGTGGTAGTAGATCATTTTAGTAAGATGGCTCATTTCATTGCTCTTCCCCGATTACCCTCTGCTCAAGGGTTGGCAGTCTTGTTTCTCCGTCATGTGTTCAGGCTCCATGGGTTGCCCAGGGATATTGTCTCTGATCGGGGTCCGCAATTCATTGCTCGTTTCTGGAAACGTTTTTGTGCCTCATTAAATATGAAACTCTCTTTAACATCTGGGTACCATCCACAATCTAACGGACAAACCGAACGAGTTAACCAGTCATTAAAACAGTATTTACGGTTGTATTCGGCCAAACTCCAGAATGATTGGTCTGAATTTCTTCCGTTAGCTGAATTTGCTTATAATAACTCTTGTCATTCTTCCACCAAGGAGTCCCCATTCTTTTCAGTCTTTGGCTTTCATCCTAGAGCCAACTCTTTTTTTCCTCATTCTCCAGTCTCCTCGTTGACCTTAACCTCCCATCTCAGAACAATTTGGAGAAAGGTGCACCTTGCCTTGAGAAAAGCTGCCTTCCGAGAAAAGAAATTTTCTGATAGGCTCCGACGTCCTTGCACTTTTAAGGTGGGAGATAAGGTATGGTTGTCAACTCGCAACATCAAGCTCCGACAACCTTCGGCTAGATTGGGACCCAAATTTATTGGACCATTCCTTATCATTAAGAAGGTCAACCCAGTTGCTTTTCGGCTACGCTTGCCGAGATCTCTCAAAATTGGCAATACTTTTCACTGTTCTCTTTTGAAACAGTATTTTTCTTCCAGGAGATTTCCTCGGAGGACTTCCCAGGGTAGATCTCCAGTGGATGTTCAGGGGCAACAAGAGTTCTTGGTGGAGAAGGTTTTAGATTCTAAGCTTTCTCGGGGTCGGCTCTATTTTTTGGTCCACTGGAAAGGTTATGGCCCTGAAGAAAGATCTTGGGTGTTGGATAAAGATTTACATGCTCCCAAGCTGAAGAGGATTTTCTTTCAGGAGTTTCCTCAGAAACCTGGCTCTAGGGGTTCTTTAACCCCTCCTCAAGGGGGGGGTACTGTTAGGCGCGGCGGTCTTCGGCCGTGCCCTGACTGAGCAGCGGTCACGGCTGCCGCGCCTCTCTCCTTCCCTGTCCCCCGCACGGCGCCTAGCAACGCCAGGACGCCGTGCGCACGATAGCCGCCGGGTCCCTGGCAACGCAGGACGCCGTGCGTGCAGGGCCGCCGGGTGCATAGCAAAGGGGACGCCACAGGTGGACCGCGTTCCTCGTTGCTAAGAATAGTTAATTAGGTTGCTCGTGCAGCAGGGCAGCTGCACGGCAACTAGTAATTAGGGTCTGGGGGCTGGTCCTGCTGGCCCTCCTGTTATTGGCCAGCAGGGCCTTTTTATGTGAGCCAGCACACTGCAGCCCCGCCGGTGATAGCTTCTTGTATGCTGTTCCTGCCTTGCAGAACTCTGTTCCTGTCAGCCGTGTTTGGTGGATCTTGCTCCCTGCCCTTTGGTACTTTGGAGGTCCGAAGCCGGTCCTGGGAATCCTTCTAGTCCTTGCGAACCTGTTTGTCATCTGGGGTTCTCGCCCGGTTTCGTGAGTAGCGGCTTCTGCCGCGTGTTGCGGCCTATGCCGCTTAGTGTTTACTTTACTGTGAATTGGTGCATTTGCGGAGGTTTCCGCTTTCACTGTCCTCCCCGGAACTCGGCGGTGCCGTGTAGGGGAGTGGACAGTGGTTTCTTTGTAGTTCTTTTTCCTTTGGCGGCGTGCCGCACATACGTTTAGTTTTTAGGTAGTTTATAGCCCCTAGCGTGGTTGTTTCAGTTAGAGGTCCCCTTGTTATTACCCTGTATCAGTTCACGCCTTGTCTCTCTTTAAGACCTGAGGGGGCATCGGAGTTGGGCAGACCTAATCCGCCCTTCAAACGCGACTGCCATGGGCCCAAGAAACCATAGTCGTTCAGGCGTGAATTGATAACACGGGTAAGACAACGGAGGTAGGGTGCTAGGGGCTATTTCCTTCCCATTTCCCAATCCCAGCATTCCGTCTTGGTGCTCAGGACTCACTACATAAGATCTCCCCTGTCCTGAGCATCAGGATCGTAACAAGCGGCACTACTACAGAGAGCATTATGTGTAAAAGCATTATGTGCTCTGTCCCTTTGAAAAGTATGGGAGTGCGCAAATTTATAGTTTGCAGGGGGGCGCCGAACACCCTAGCACCGGCCCTGGCCCGGCTCTCCCATTAAGACCGCGTTACTGCGCCGGGTGCCTCCACAAATAATAATCACATAAAGTCCAAAGGTGCGGCACTCCTAACAGCTTGAATAAAGGACAACAGCAGGGCATGCGTGTAGACGTTTCAATGCCTTTATTGCCGCAAAAAAGACCTGAATACAATGCCACAATAAGGCATTGAAACGTTGTCTAAACGTATGCCCTGCTGTTGTCCTTTATTCAAGCCGCTAGGAGTGCCGCACCTTTGGACTTTATATAAAATATATAAATATATGCATAAGCTTACGATCCATGTGTACAGACCAGGCGGCACTCCATCGGACTTGTGAATATAGCAGTTTTAATGCTCAATGGGCCAACGCACAGGGTACATGTTCCTATTGCTACAGTATCCATGGCAACGCCTGGATACCGTCTGTTGCCTTTTACTACATTTCCCAGCGGCTCCCTCCGCACACCGCATCATTGACAGACGCACCTTTGTGACGTCACATGCCAGCGACCACTGCACGGCGGCGGGAGGCAGGTGAACACCGGCACTGTTAGGGATTACATCCCTATATAAGGTATGTTTTTTTACACATTTGTTCTTCCACGCCCTGACGAAAAGGCCATTGAGCCTTGAAAAGTTGGCCCGTTGAGCCTTAAAACTGCTATATTCACAAGTCAGATGGAGTGCCGCCTGGTCTGTACACATGGATCGTAAGCTTATATTCTAATCATTGGAGGGCACCCCGGCAGTTGATTCAAGAACCTAGAGTGCCATTCTACAAATATATATATATTATTGAACCCATTTTAATGAATTTTGTATTACGTTGGTGGCACAGTGGAAATACTGTATAATTGGTGGGGCAGTGGGTGAAAAAACTTCATTGGTGGGACAGTGGACGGAGATGGTGAGCGGTCAGCGGCTCCAGTCAGCAGCTCAGCTAGAAGGAAGCCGCTGGCAGGAAGCATGCAGCACGGCCAACCACCAACCTCCAATCAAGTGCGCGCATCGTTGATTGGTAGGGCCATACACACTAGACGATGTGAACGATATATCGTTCACAATCGTCGTTATCGTTCATATCTGCAGCAAATATCTTCTAGTATGTATGGCCATTGTCAAAGTCGAAAAATATCATGATTCATATGCCTTGTATTAACCCCTAATGTGTGCGCATGCTGCTCGTCGCCTGGTCCCCCGTGCGTACACATCCCCGCAGGTTTTGTAAGGGACGCTTCAGCGTCTCGTGCGCATGAGATGTGTAAATACGGCGGAGTTTGTGAGCTTGTAGCGTGCGACTCGATCGTGACATATTTAACCCAAATAGCGTATATTATAGTTAAATATTCCCCTTAACAATGTCAGCAAGTATGGTAAGTTTAAAACTTCTTGGACAGAGAGATTCCTCTTTGCATGCTGGGAGGGCTCAGACAAAGGTTGGAGGGTAGTGTTTGGTGTCCAGCTGTGGGGTATTGAAGGGGTGTTGTGCCTATGATAGTTGGGAGGGATTCGCATATTCCTGCGCATAGTTATGCGCAGAAGTAGAAAATAAGATTAATTGTATTCCGAATAAATTAGAAATAAGTGCAGGGTAAGTAAATGGAATTCAGTCATTTCTTTCCCACAGACTGAATACAATGGCCTTATTTACACTAAGCTTTGAGATTCTATGAAGAGGGCTTACACCTTTGTTTATGAATAGGACCAGGTTTCTCTCCAGAATAATGAGTGCTGAGTTGTCAATTGTCTCAACTGAAGGTGGGGTAAACAAAGCCCAGAGACAGAGTTTGTTTGGAAGATCCAAAACAATAGCTTTCCACAATACAACCAGACAGAGAGGAATTTAGAATACTAACAAGTCCTAGCCATAGCCCACTTCCTGAACTAACCAATGATCCCCGGTGCAGTACATATCCCACCCCCTAACCAATGGAAAGAGAGCACACAGTGTCTATTGTAGTATGTCTTGAGTTAGTAAATAAATATAGCTTGCAATAGGCTTGGTCACACAAGACTCTGCAAGGTTTTCACACTGAAGGCTGGAGCCCTGGTCCAGGACTGCGCTTGCGATTCATTCCCACGTGTGTAAGTTTCTCTGTGGCCATTTCGTTACTCTGTATGTATGCAATTGTTCTCTTTTGTTATCCTTTAAGTGTTTGCCATTTATTCTCTTTCTGTTTATTTGTATTTGCAATCATTCGCTATTGTGTATATTTCTGTTTAGTTATTCTGCTTAGTTATTCATGTTAGGACTGTAGTGTATAAGCTGTAACTGTTTCTTTTCCCTTTCACTTACTAAAATCATCTAGTAAAGGTGTTGGAACCTTAGCAAGGAGTGTGTGTTTTACTAGTTATTATATAGGGTTTCTGAGCGTCTTAATCGCTCCAACAGCTTTCATATGATAAGGGTTAATCAGCGTTACATTGTGGTATTATTACAGTAATAAGGTTTACAGCATAAGCATACCCTTACAGTGTGTTGGTAACAAGGTTCTGTGTGTAATTCAGTGAGCGTCAGCGCCGCTCGTATCCCGCTCTCGCGGTACAGCGTCCGCTACGCCAATAGCGTAGCATTACGGTGCTCGAGCCGCCTATAGCGTGCTCGATACTAAGCATAAGCCGTGAGCGAACGTGCCGCTCGTGCGTCTCGACCACGGCCTAGCGTCTGCTACGCTAAGTGCGTACCATTACGGCACCTCGTGCGCCTATTGCGTACATTGTCTTTAATAAGTATATAGCTTAGGTTCAAGGTAAATATTTGACTATAACAATTGGAATCTCGTCCGGTCCACCTCATATCCGCAGTCAGGCGAAAACGCGCAGACTTTATCGATCAGCAAAGGGCGGAAAGGTGGTATCTTGTAGTGCTGATCAGATGAGCATCTGCGTCTGATTCTCTTGGTTTGTAGGAATGCTGGTGGAATCCGGGACCGGAAGGTAAGAACGTTACGCTATTGTCTTTTTAAACGATTTTTAATTTCTGTTTGGCTCCAAATGCGCACACAATACAAGCATACACCTGTACTCTGCATATCCGATTATATTGGTGCAGGGCAAGGTTCAAGCGAGTCATGTTGTGTTTGATTCAGATTGGATTGTTATCTGTTTAAGTAGGTTTGAAAGTATTTTAATCGCTCTGCATAGCTTGATAGTTTTCTTTTTAACCCAGGCCTAAAATAACTTCAGGGGCTTGTATGATGATTTTCTTTGTGACAAAAGAAGCCGCATGGTCTGTCCTCCATTTTGTGTAACCCTCATGGATGTGGAAGGGGGAGGAGCAGCGGCCATTTTGGAAGGTCAAAATTTTTGTTTTTTTCTGAATGGCTGATTTTCAGTTGACTCAGGAATAATCATCCGTCCCTCGTCAAAAAGAAATCACCATTTCAGTTACCAATGCATTTATTTAACCCATGCATAAGCAATTATAAATAGTTCAGATAGGGTTTAATGTAAGTTAATAGTAAAATGAATATTTGATTTAAGAACGATACACAGATAAAACAAAGTTGTTGGGTTTTTTTTTTCTTTTTCTCTCTTCCTTACCTCCTGTGATTCAGTTAAACTTTGCTTGTTGTAGGATAAACCATTGAAATGCAAATTAACCTGTGTGGCTGCTTTTTCCTGGCAGTGAAAAAAATCACCCTCACACACAGTCAAGGGCACATTCATATGCAAATTAGAGAAGTGAATGGGTCTCACAGATCTAATAGTGATTAGTACAGAGATGTAATATTATAATTATATGTGTGTGTTCACATCAATGTATGTTATTAGATTAATTTAGAATTGTATTGTATCTGTGTATTTTCACCTATCTACCTTCCTGTTTGCCATTTGCATTTGATAACGTGCTGAGAAAAATTTGTTGCTATTTTAGTTAAAAGTAAGATTAAATACTTAAAGGGAGTAATTGTAAGGCACGCACATAGCCTGGCCTAATTAAAGGTTGATACAGTGGAATACTGTGTGATGTGCGGTAAGCGATTATAGTTAAATATCGTTTACATTTATAGAAGCGTGTTACTTGTGTTACTGCGGACGTATCTAGGCTGTGTACACATGTCTCTCACCAAGTGCGAGTCAAGCGTACGTGACGCAAAGGCCTACGCAGGTAGCGTGTATTACGCAACGTGCGTACAGATGCGCCCGCTAAATACAAATCACACGATAACATTGTTTTAGTAAGGCGATACGGGAGCAACGCGATAATAGCACAAATTGATTTCAGTCTCCTAAAACTCGTTTAAAAAGATCCTTCTCTTGTTGCAACTCCTCTGGGATTAGCCTGTGTTACCTGAGTGAAAGAAAAATTTTCTGTACAGAAAAGTCAAAGAGTATATGAGGTGAAAGAGCGTGTGTATGCAAAAGTTTTTTTCTCTTTGGTGAACCTTAGAAATCGAGCCTCGTAGGTGTGTACATCCGTGAAGTGATATCGCGTGGTGGCGTGGGAGGCATCTCGCGTTAAATAAATATATTCCGCGCCCAAGAAAGGGTTGGCGACGTAAAAGAGAGCAAGTAGTGTTATAGCCGACCAGGAGGTCCGCTAAGGTAAAAGGTAAGACCCATATAGGCCTGTTTTTGAAAAGCTCCGGCTGAAGGTTTCGCAGCCTAAACAATCGATTCCGCTGGTCGTAAGGCGTATAAATAATAGTTATTTATACGAAGTGCGACTGTACCGCATGTAATTGTGTGCATTAGTTTGTTACCTTGATACCCATTAAAATTTACTGTGGGATCATGAACGCTATTTGTACATTCTAACGTGATTTGTGTAGGTTTTTTTTATTTTAAGGGAGGTTCGCTGATCACTCAGGAATTCTCCAGCAACTGATATTTACTGGGGAGGGTAAGTGCTCTGCGGATCATTCCCACATGCCACAGTAAATAGAGGTTCAGGTTGCAGGGGCCCTAGGTTGAGTACGCCAGCGCTAAAGCAGCATGTGGGCATATTGGTCGACGTGGGCGAGAGTGTGTGAAGGTACTTGTTAAACTTTCACCGTCGCCTTATCTCTGGGAACTTGGTTTTTTGTAAGGGTTCGCTGAGAAGGCAACGCCTGCAAATAATGGGGGCCAGTTGCTCAAGTAAGGGGCGTTCAACCAAGGTTCAGGTTGATGTTATTCCGCGCCCAGCCGGGTCGGCGAGGTACATAATGTGTGAAAAATATGGATAACACGCAGAGGTATTATGCAATGAGTGGGAACGAATGACTGTGCATGATGGGGGAAAGTTCCCACGAGTAGGCAGTTTTAGTCCTGAGGTGTTACAAAATTTAAGGAGAAGGATATGTCTAATAAAATCTGCAAAACAGAGGATTAGACATTATGATTGTTTACATTTATGGCAACAGGAAGGTGAGATACAAAGGGAATTAGCTTACACAGCTGGTTCTCACCTTATCAGGGAAAACATGGCAACTAGAGAACAAATGGCTGCAGAGAATGTCATACTGGGACATGATGATAATTGTGCACTTAGTAACTGTATTATTAATGATAAGAGTAATTGTAATAAATGTAATAATGATAGAAGGAAAACTGATAAATGTACAAATTCGAACCCGTGCAAGTTGCACTCCATGTTAAACTTCCCTCAGGATTACAAGCAAGAAAGTGAGCCCAGCACGATGTCGGCACCTTTTCCAGCAGCCATCATACGAGACACCCAGGTGGGCACGAACCAATCGGTAAAGGCAGTAGTCAAACCCCCTAACGGAGGGTCAGGTGAGGTCGTGTCCACAGGTAAGTACGGTATTGTATATCATACACAGACAAATGCACCTCATAAAGTAGTAGTTTATGTATTAATGGATGGTTTAAAGGAAGTATTGAGGACGAGGGTACAGACCACCCAACCATGTTGGCAAAGTTGGTCGGTGGCTACTTTGAGAGAGGCCGCTGTTGATCATGATCGGAACATCACGAGACACAGGGAGTCACAGGAGGGTAAGAAGCCCCAGACCCCTGTGGGTAAGTCGAATGTGATAAGATGTTATAGCTGCCAGAAGGAAGGTCATTATGCACGAGATTGTATGTTTAAAGATCTACAGAAGGTATATCAACCCCCTAGACAACAACATAACCGTGGTATCCAAGGAATCAGGGAAGCACAGGGAGAGCGGTCAATGGTGATGAGCATCCAAACACTAGAGGAGGCATCAAATCGACCGAAACCCCAGGCCACTGGCACATGGAGGAAGCCAAGGGTTTGTTATCTTTGTAAAAGAGAAGGGCATTATGCCAGCAACTGTAACAGCCCACATAAAGTCAGACCCCCTAGACAAGAACACGAGCAAAGTCATGACACACGATCACATATGAAGAATCTTGGGCCGCACCAGTAATGTGCAGCCAGTAAAGTTGATCATTAGCCTTGATAGTAAGCCTGAGGTTACAGTTAATGTAATTGGAAGGTCAGTTCCTGGTAGACACAGGGACGGCCGGGTAAACTTTGTAATTTATCTTTAATATGTTTTCTTCTCATCTGTAACTTTCACCAATAGAACTCAAACGTCACATGGCTACTTGGTCTTTTCAGAGGTCTACCTAACCCCAGTATGTCTTACCAGCATCGTTGTGTTTGGCCAGACACAAAGGGTGGAGAGGGGAAATACTGGTGTGGGGGGGGGGGAGATTATGCAGAGATACTGGTGGACATGTTGATGCGACAGCCTGTTGATGAATCTGACAATGTTTTTCTTTTCTATTGTTCTCTCTCTTTGTGTTCTTTCATGTTTTACGGATAGTAAGTCACACCTCAGTTAGACAAATGGTAATGCAAGATTTATGCTCCTTACAGAAAGATCGCTGATTCGGAAAGAATATTGTATCACCGGAGTGTTCGTTTTGGGAAGACTGAGAGACAGCACCTTTGAGATGTCATCTGAGCAAGAAGAACAACAAGACCAGAGGACAAATTATCGTGACAAGTTTTTTTCCCCCTTTATTTTCTGTACCCCCATTACAACTTTCCCTTTCTCCTCCTGTAAGATGGACTCGCCCCAAGAGACTGCAGTCCGTGATTTTCCTGTTGACCCTGTTGTTGACCAGAGCAGTCTGTTTCGGTGAGAGTACCAGTAAGGTCGAGAAAGGATCTGGAATGGGATCTGATGATCAGGATGGAGGCGTAGAGTTCCAAGAGCAACACAATCACCGAGAAAAGGCGAGTATCAGAAAACGATCTGGTAGCCGTGTTATCAATAGACATTGTGAAGGATTGTTAGCTGAAGAGAATTGTATTTGTAGGAATTGTGACAACATAGTTGAGGACGGTTGCATCAAGGAATGTCAGTCCCGTTTTAATATCAACACGGACCGGCATCCATTGAGTGACTATCACTCATTGGTGGGTAAAGGGTTAAATCAGACAGACTGTTGGGTGTGCTCATAAGTACCTCAAGGTCATAGAAAGTCAGGACTAGTGCCATATCCTTTAACGGTAGATGAGGTACTTGAGTTAAAGGGTGGGAGACCGGTGGACAAGAGGTTTAATATTTCTAGTCCTCCTAGTTTGAGGCTCCATCAATACTATGAAGATAGGTCCCTAATATGTTTTAACATTTCCAATCCCCGAAAGCCGGGAAATTGGGAAGTGTCATGGAACAACCAAACCATGACATTCTCACACAGAGCCGACAGAATGCCCCTAGACTCAGAACTTATACGCCAAATAGCCAACAGCGGAAAATATTTCCAGTATAGGTACACCCTAGGAAGTAGGATCATGCGAGTTGGAGAAGTATCACCAGGATACTGTGCACATGTCATACAGCCTGATACGTGTACTAGACAGATGAGAGAGTTAGGGATAGGACTGTTTTCATGGAAGGTTTGTAATATGGTTATGTCATTTTCCATCCCATATGTTCTCCCCGATGACCCATATTTCATATGTGGGAGGAAGGCGTATAGGTTCCTTGCCCCAAACTCAGAGGGATTGTGTTACATTGGAAAAGTGTTGCCTGAAGTGAATTTATGACCCAACGATTGAGACAATGTTGTGATAAGATATGATTCCAAGGACCGTTTCTTTCACCCGTTTCTCCTTTGGTTTTCTCCGAGGTACCCAGGGATCCGCCTGGAAGAAGAATTTGATGACCGTTTATACAAGACCACTGATCAACTGTGTCACAGACACCTAACTAGCTTTTAGAGACTGTAATTCTTTTTATGGACACTTGAAGAAGCTTTGTTAGCTGATAAAGCGCAGAGCTACAGTAAAGATATGACAATCCGGACAAGACACCAGACAAGACACCAACAAGACCTCAATCGGCGACTGTATATTAAATCTCACATAAAATTATACGAATGCATTTATAACGCATGTTTCTTATCTTCATCTCTACTATCTTCAGGTAATGACACACATAGGCGACAGGGAATATAGACCCATATATCAGCACTCACATATTCTCCCCCTTCATGTATCATCAACTAATGTGCACCCCATTTGTTGTAACCAAAAGTCGAAAAGAGCTCGGTAGAGTTTGACAGCCCATCCACAGACCCTTAATACGGGATAAGAAGGATTCAAATGTATACTTCGCAATACCTCGAAGCTTGATTTAGAACACGTACGGCACGATGATACATGACCCCTCAGACATGGATCTCATACACACATGCTTTTACTATCTCACTAGGTCATACATTTCCCACCTCCTCCTCTCCTTCTTACTCCCAATCATAATGAGGTATTTCATGATAACATATATTTTTCTGTTTGGATTATTTAGATAGTGGCAGTTATTGTTGACTGCCAAAGGCTGGACTGTCAAAGTCGAAAAATATCATGATTCATATGCCTTGTATTAACCCCTAATGTGTGCGCATGCTGCTCATCGCCTGGTCCCCCGTGCGTACACATCCCCGCAGGTTTTGTAAGGGACGCTTCAGCGTCTCGTGCGCATGGGATGTGTAAATATGGCGGAGTTTGTGAGCTTGTATCGTGCGACTCAATCGTGACATATTTAACCCAAATAGCGTATATTATAGTTAAATATTCCCCTTAACAATGTCAGCAAGTATGGTAAGTTTAAAACTTCTTGGACAGAAAGATTCCTCTTTGCATGCTGGGAGGGCTCAGACAAAGGTTGGAGGGTAGTGTTTGGTGTCCAGCTGTGGGGTATTGAAGGGGTGTTGTGCCTATGATAGTTGGGAGGGATTCGCATATTCCTGCGCATAGTTATGCGCAGAAGTAGAAAATAAGATTAATTGTATTCCGAATAAATTAGAAATAAGTGCAGGGTAAGTAAATGGAATTCAGTCATTTCTTTCCCACAGACTGAATACAATGGCCTTATTTACACTAAGCTTTGAGATTCTATGAAGAGGGCTTACATCTTTGTTTATGAATAGGACCAGGTTTCTCTCCAGAATAATGAGTGCTGAGTTGTCAATTGTCTCAACTGATGGTGGGGTAAACAGCCCAGAGACACAGTTTGTTTGGAAGATCCAAAACAATAGCTTTCCACAATACAACCAGACAGAGAGGAATTTAGAATACTAACAAGTCCTAGCCATCGCCCACTTCCTGAACTAACCAATGATCCCCGGTGCAGTACATGTCCCACCCCCTAACCAATGGAAAGAGAGCACACAGTGTCTATTGTAGTATGTCTTGAGTTAGTAAATAAATATAGCTTGCAATAGGCTTGGTCACACAAGACTCTGCAAGGTTTTCACACTGAAGGCTGGAGCCCTGGTCCAGGACTGCGCTTGCGATTCATTCCCACGTGTGTAAGTTTCTCTGTGGCCATTTCGTTACTCTGTATGTATGCAATTGTTCTCTTTTGTTATCCTTTAAGTGTTTGCCATTTATTCTCTTTCTGTTTATTTGTATTTGCAATCGTTCGCTACTGTGTATATTTCTGTTTAGTTATTCTGCTTAGTTATTCATGTTAGGACTGTAGTGTATAAGCTGTAACTGTTTCTTTTCCCTTTCACTTACTAAAATCATCTAGTAAAGGTGTTGGAACCTTAGCAAGGAGTGTGTGTTTTACTAGTTATTATATAGGGTTTCTGAGCGTCTTAATCGCTCCAACAGCTTTCATATGATAAGGGTTAATCAGCGTTACTGTTAGGGTCTCCTGCCCTGTGCTGCCACGTCGTCATGGCAACCGGGAGACAAGTGCTAGCGGAGTAACCTGAGCGCAGCTGATACTCCGGTTCGGGTCTTTTGCTGTGCAGTGGTTACAGGCTCTGTGCACGGCAGGGGATCCGGTGCTGGTTTTTGTGCTCACAGTCTGTGAGGTCTGAGTGGGGCGTGGACAGCACCTGCTTTATAAGGCCCCTTCTCAGGTTAAGCAGATGCTGCTGAATCTTTGTTGGTTAGTCAGTTCCTGAAAGTTAGCCAGTACTGTGTAGCTTTGTATTTGTTGTTGCTTACTGCAAATAGGCCTGGGGATTTGGTACTACACTCTGCCAATCCAGACTTAGCAGTAAGACTGGAGTCAGTCGTTTAGCTTGCTGGGGTTCTTTTACTACTCTGTGAACTTAGCAAGTTTGCGCTGTATTCTAAGACTTGCCTGCCTAAATCCTGTTTCACTGTGCAAGGTGTTCAGGTGTCAGCTTAGTGGCAGTAAGCTGAACCTGTGCACTGCAAGTGAGAATTAGGATTGTGGAGACTCTCCTTGTGTCTATCATTCCATCTCTGACCAAGGAGTTTACTGCCACACCCGTTGGTAACCCTTTAGGGTTTTGCTGTTGCCCTTAGCAACAGCATTTCGGGTTCTCTACGTATTAAAACACAACATCTTGCTTTTCCCATCTGAGCATTACTAATACTAGGGAGACACCCAGTTCTTTAGCCTCTGGGCTTCTCTGTTCACTTTGTGTGTATTTTGTTACCCTATCACCTTCTGTGTACGTAATGTCATATTCCCCAGTCTGTCTGTGAGTTCATTTGTTTTGCATACCTATCCGTTCAGACACCAGTACATTCCTGCAGGCACTGGTGTGCATAACAGTTCAAACACCAGTACATTCCTGCAGGCACTGGAGTGCATAACAGTTCTGACACCAGTACATTCCTGCAGGCACTGGTGTGCATAACAGTTACATTGTGGTATTATTACAGTAATAAGGTTTACAGCATAAGCATACCCTTACAGTGTTTTGGTAACAAGGTTCTGTGTGTAATTCAGTGAGCGTCAGCGCCGCTCGTATCCCGCTCTCGCGGTACAGCGTCCGCTACGCCAATAGCGTAGCATTACGGTGCTCGAGCCGCCTATAGCGTGCTCGATACTAAGCGTAAGCCGTGAGCGAACGTGCCGCTCGTGCGGCTCGACCACGGCCTAGCGTCTGCTACGCTAAGTGCGTATAACACCTTTAAGAATGATACAGTGGAGAGAGATAAAGTACCAACCAATCAGCTCCTAATTGTCATTTTTCAAGCAGCCTGTAACATGGCAGCTAGGAGCTGATTGGTTGACACTTTATCTCTCTCCACTATATCACTCTCCAAGGCTTAGGGGCAGATTTAACAACAAATGATAATGTTGTTATCACTGGTTACCAATCTTAAATGGTGCTCCAGCCAATAAGCTCCTAACTGTCATGTGTTTGAAAAATAATATGAGCTGATTGGTAGGAGCACCATTTAACATTCGTAATGAGTGATAATAAGAATATCACTCATTGTTAAATCTGCCCATTAGTACATCTGCCCAATAGTTTATCTTTTATAGAAAAGCAAAGTTATCTTTTGTATATTGATAGAATGGGATTTGTTCAGGATGCCGGTGGTTGGGTTTCCCGCAGTCAAAATCCGGACACGCGGCCAGAGAACCAGCGGCAAAATCCTAAAATTAGTCGAAATGACAACTGCGTAAGTCTGCCGGTGACTGTTAGGGTTAGGACGTGGGGGGTGGGGATATGGTAGGCGTAGGCAATACCTGGGAGGGTTAGGGTTAGGCTGCACGGAAGGAAGGGTTAGGCTGCAGGGAGGGGTGTTAGGTTTAGGTACCACCAGCGAGGGTTAGGGTTAGGCTGCGGGAGGGGGGGGGGGGGTTAGGTTTATGCATCACTGGGGAGGGTTAGGGTTAAGCTGCGGCAGGGGAGAGTTAGGGGGGCAATGAGATGAGGGTAAGGGCTAGGCTGTGGGGAAGGGAGGTTTAGGTACCACCAGGGAGGGTTGGGTTTAGGCTACGGGGGGGGGGGGGGTAGGGTTAGGCTGCAGGAAGGAACAGTTAGGGTTAGGGAGGTAAGGGGTGAGGGCAGGTATACTTACCCAACCCCTTGTCAGGATTCTCTCCATCGGGATGCCGTTGTCGGTCTTCTGTCCGCTGGCCTCCCGAAAGCCGGAATCACGTATCCCACCCGATAGAACATATAGTTGCAGCAGTTGCGTATCGATTATAGGGCAATTCACACAAGGCAGAGTGCTCCATGCTATTTACTAACGCACCCAATAACATATCATGTTGTATCTTTTCATAAAGTATCTTATATGTCACAAACAACAACATTAGCTAATCCAGGGATTAGGACACAGGAGCATGACTGTGGCTTGCCATGATGTGTGGTCGTTTCATAGTGGCTATGGCCACACCTAAAATGGGCATGGTCACGTCCCTGAGAAGCATGCTTAGTACTGTTTTTTTTTAAACAAAAGTATTTTTATTGAGAAAGAAGTTTTTCACATTTCAGGAATACCAAGCAGTTATATACATATATAAAACATTTCACAATATGACAGCTATTCCGTAATGTAATTAGAAAACATAGTAGAGGAAAGAAGAAGAAAGAAAGAAATAAGAAATAAAATTAAAAAATATAAGGGAAAAAGGAGAAGAAAAAGAAAAAGAAAAAAAAAAACAACAACAACAACAACAACAACAACAACAGAGTACAACCATGTCACATTGGGGGTAATTCTGAGTTGAGCAGGATTTTTGTTAGCAGTTGGGCAAAACCATGTGCACTGCAGGGGAGGCAGATATAACATGTGCAGAGAGAGTTAGATTTGGGTGTGGTGTGTTCAATCTGCAATCTAAATTGCAGTGTAAAAATAAAGCAGCCAGTATTTACCCTGCACAGAAACAAAATAACCCACCCAAATCTAACTCTCTCTGCACATGTTATATCTGCCTCCCCTGCAGTGCACATGGTTTTGCCCAACTGCTAACAAAGTTCCTGCTGCAGAAAATACAAAAATTCACACCCACAAGAATTTGCGCTACCAAAGCCGCAGTTCAATGGACACTCAAAAATGGGATGTTACCCTCACCCCAAAAAAGACACTCCAAACTACCAAGATTTCTGAATGTCCTCTCTCCTGCGCTCTCCCAAATTGAAAACAAAAGGGAATCTCCACTTATCTTAAACTAGATGCTTCTCTCAGTTTTCCACCATCTTCATACCCACATACATTGTCAATAATGGTGTGACGTGTATTTTCAGAAGTGGTACATGAAAAAGAGAAATCAGGGATACAATCTAGTGTATTATCTTCTTAACTTTTAAAAGGAATCACTTCCAACTTATGGAGTACAATGATCAAAACATGTATGATAAAATATAATTCTGTTTAATAGTCAAAGAGCAATTCAGCAATAAAAATCTTCATCACATGAAGAGATGATAAAAAAATCCACTTTACATCCAAAAATGTATGAGGGTGGCTTCCTACCAGATTTTGGATTTCAGCAGTGCACCAAATATAGGGCTGTATAGATGTTCAGCGTCCCCGGGGACAATCAGCTCCAAGCAGTGGGCACCTCGTCCTCTCCTCGTCTGGTCAATCAGCCACCAGTTGTTATAATCAGCCAACGCGTTTCGATCAATCCGTTGATCTTTTTCAAGGCATATCCATATGGCCCCTCATCCCAGCTATTTATACACCTATGTATTAATGACCCTAAATACTGGGAGGAGCCACTCTCATTTACAATTAAGTTCATATAAATACAATATATTCATCCTATTGTCTATTCTAACATCAGTATTCTATTCTAAACAATATACTATGTCCATTCTGTCCAAACCGCTGATTAAAAAGCATTATTCTATTTAAAAAAACATATAAAACTAAAAAATCACGGCGACCGGAAGTGCCTTGTGCATTTCGATCCGTCCCCTATTTCCCTCCTTTCAAAGGTTCCACATTACAGATCAAAACAAGAGGATCCTAACGCATCTTCCGGTCACATGACCATTTGTTACATGGATGACGCTTCTATTCCCTTTAGCGGAGTATTTGCGGTCACGTGATCTGACCGGAAATCCCTCCACGGCCATTTTTATAATTCTAAGGCCCACTCCACGGTGCCCGCTCGTTACCAGCAATGGAAGCGTATAGACATATATAAAAAATGTTACATAAATAATACAGTTGTATCCAGCACATGTAATATTAGTAAACTAGCTGACACTTCTGTTTCTTTTAACGGAGTGCTTCCGGTCACATGATCTGACCGGAAGTCCCTCCGCGGCCATTTTTGTAGTTCTAATGTCCATTTTACAGCACCCACCCATTACTGGCAAAGGGAGCTTGCTGAAATATATAAAGAATAAATAGTATTAGAAAGGTGATACAGTTATATCTAGCACATGTGTATAAAAATTATCTAATGATCGGATCCGACCGGAAGTTTATCCACAATCATTTTTTCTAACATAAGATGAATAATTCTCTTTCCTGCCATCCACACAAATGGGCGGAAGTGCTTCGACCACCATAATGTTTTATGGAACATTAGATCAATTACCATATACATAATAATAATCTCCTCAAATCATATTCCAAATAATACTGTAAGCAAATACTGATCCTAAGATCAAAAAATATCAAATATTAGTACAATTGTGTATATGCATCAAGGATTCCTCAACATCATATATGGATGACATCATATGTTCTTTCCCAAGTGTTGTCATTCAAGTCCATAAAATTTCTCTCCAGATCTTATAATGGAAAAGGAATCAATATAATTCATTCAAAAATTGTTGTTTTTCTGGTGAAAGAAAGAAGGAGAGAAAATGTAAACATCCTGTTCTTTAATCATATATATCACATTGGACCTCACTTTCTTATACTGGAGGGGCATGTCCCTAATTAAGAAACCACTTAACCTCGAAGTCCTTATTTAAGCCCCCCGGAATCAGAGTTTTCAGAGAATGTATATATTGCATCTCAGTTCTAGCTAGAGTTGCCGCTATATTATTACACCTCCAACTTCCTTTCACCTGTTTTAATGCATCAAATTTTGTCACATGTTTCATATCTTGGTTGTGGACCTTTTTGAAATGGGCTGAGAGTGCATGTGATTCAACTCCATTTTTAATATTACGTAAGTGTTCCGCAAATCTTACTTTCAAATTTCTACTGGTCCTACCGATGTAAAATAGACCACAACTGCATCCCAGAAAGTAAATTACATTTACTGAGGTGCAAGTTATGAATTCATCGATCCTGATACTTTGACCATTTATTTCGATTTCCGTGCACTTACTGGTACCCCTGACCAGTTTACACATGCGGCAAATCCCACATCGATAGAATCCTTTCGAAAGGGTGCGAACATTGGCCTTAGGGGGTGAGTAAGCACTCCTTACCAATTTGTCTTTTATATTCTTGGCTTTTCGCTAAATAAATTGGGGCCGATCCGGGAGCAATTTCTCTAGTAACGGGTCACCTTTCAAAACTTGCCAATGGTTTCTGAATATATTTTCTATTTGTTTGTGTTGGACATTAAAGCTTGTAATGAAGGCCATGGAATAGTCTTTTTTCTCACTACCAGATGTACTGAGCACTTTTTTTTGGAGCAAGTAGATCTTTCCTATCGATATCATCACACTTAGTTCTGGCTCTCTCAATGCTCTTTTGGCTATACCCACTTTTCCTAAAACTTTTTATCATTACTCCTGCTTGTTCCTCGTATACTTTATTGTCCGTACAATTCCTTTTTAATCTTTGCAGTTGACTGCTCGGTATAGACTCCAACCAGTTGTCATGGTGACAACTGGTAGTGTGGATATACACTCCTGAATCCGTTGGTTTTATATAATTGCGGGTTTTCAGAAGTCCCTTCTCCACATAAATGTTCAAATCTACAAAGTTAACATTGCTATTGCTGATTTCAAATGGTCCTCCCAACATGTTTGGCAGAATAATCAATTTGGGGCGAACCTGGTATCCTGGTCAAGGTATATTGATGACATAATCTTCTTCTGGAGAGGAGACAGAGAGACTTTGTCCCTTTTCTGTGAATATTTGAACAAAAATGAGTATAATATTTCATTAACATTTGAAATCAGCAATAGCAATGTTAACTTTTTAGATTTGAACATTTATGTGGAGAATGGACTTCTGAAAACCCGCAATTATATAAAACCAACGGATTCAGGAGTGTATATCCACACTACCAGTTGTCACCATGACAACTGGTTGGAGTCTATACCGAGCAGTCAACTGCAAAGATTAAAAAGGAATTGTACGGACAATAAAGTATACGAGGAACAAGCAGGAGTAATGATAAAAAGTTTTAGGAAAAGTGGGTATAGCCAAAAGAGCATTGAGAGAGCCAGAACTAAGTGTGATGATATCGATAGGAAAGATCTACTTGCTCCAAAAAAAGTGCTCAGTACATCTGGTAGTGAGAAAAAAGACTATTCCATGGCCTTCATTACAAGCTTTAATGTCCAACACAAACAAATAGAAAATATATTCAGAAACCATTGGCAAGTTTTGAAAGGTGACCCGTTACTAGAGAAATTGCTCCCGGATCGGCCCCAATTTATTTATCGAAAAGCCAAGAATATAAAAGACAAATTGGTAAGGAGTGCTTACTCACCCCCTAAGGCCAATGTTCCTACCCTTTCGAAAGGATTCTATCGATGTGGGATTTGCCGCATGTGTAAACTGGTCAGGGGTACCAGTAAGTGCACGGAAATCGAAATAAACGGTCAAAGTATCAGGATCGATGAATTCATAACTTGCACCTCAGTAAATGTAATTTACTTTCTGGGATGCAGTTGTGGTCTATTTTACATAGGTAGGACCAGTAGAAATTTGAAAGTAAGATTTGCGGAACACTTACGTAATATTAAAAATGGAGTTGAATCACATGCACTCTCAGCCCATTTCAAAAAGGTCCACAACCAAGATATGAAACATGTGACAAAATTTGATGCATTAAAACAGGTGAAAGGAAGTTGGAGGTGTAATAATATAGCGGCAACTCTAGCTAGAACTGAGATGCAATATATACATTCTCTGAAAACTCTGATTCCGGGGGGCTTAAATAAGGACTTCGAGGTTAAGTGGTTTCTTAATTAAGGACATGCCCCTCCAGTATAAGAAAGTGAGGTCCAATGTGATATATATGATTAAAGAACAGGATGTTTACATTTTCTCTCCTTCTTTCTTTCACCAGAAAAACAACAATTTTTGAATGAATTATATTGATTCCTTTTCCATTATAAGATCTGGAGAGAAATTTTATGGACTTGAATGACAACACTTGGGAAAGAACATATGACGTCATCCATATATGATGTTGAGGAATCCTTGATGCATATACACAATTGTACTAATATTTGATATTTTTTGATCTTAGGATCAGTATTTGCTTACAGTATTATTTGGAATATGATTTGAGGAGATTATTATTATGTATATGGTAATTGATCTAATGTTCCATAAAACATTATGGTGGTCGAAGCACTTCCGCCCATTTGTGTGGATGGCAGGAAAGAGAATTATTCATCCAATGATTGTGGATAAACTTCCGGTCGGATCCGATCATTAGATAATTTTTATACACATGTGCTAGATATAACTGTATCACCTTTCTAATACTATTTATTCTTTATATATTTCTGCAAGCTCCCTTTGCCAGTAATGGGTGGGTGCTGTAAAATGGACATTAGAACTACAAAAATGGCCGCGGAGGGACTTCCGGTCAGATCATGTGACCGGAAGCACTCCGTTAAAAGAAACAGAAGTGTCAGCTAGTTTACTAATATTACATGTGCTGGATACAACTGTATTATTTATGTAACATTTTTTTATATATGTCTATACGCTTCCATTGCTGGTAACGAGCGGGCACCGTGGAGTGGGCCTTAGAATTATAAAAATGGCCGTGGAGGGATTTCCGGTCAGATCACGTGACCGGAAATACTCCGCTAAAGGTAATAGAAGCGTCATCCATGTAACAAATGGTCATGTGACCGGAAGATGCGTTAGGATCCTCTTGTTTTGATCTGTAATGTGGAACCTTTGAAAGGAGGGAAATAGGGGACGGATCGAAATGCACAAGGCACTTCCGGTCGCCGTGATTTTTTAGTTTTATATGTTTTTTTAAATAGAATAATGCTTTTTAATCAGCGGTTTGGACAGAATGGACATAGTATATTGTTTAGAATAGAATACTGATGTTAGAATAGACAATAGGATGAATATATTGTATGTATATGAACTTAATTGTAAATGAGAGTGGCTCCTCCCAGTATTTAGGATCATTAATACATAGGTGTATAAATAGCTGGGATGAGGGGCCATATGGATATGCCTTGAAAAAGATCAACGGATTGATCGAAACGCATTGGCTGATTATAACAACTGGTGGCTGATTGACCAGACGAGGAGAGGACGAGGTGCCCACTGCTTGGAGCTGATTGTCCCCGGGGACGCTGAACATCTATACAGCCCTATATTTGGTGCACTTCAGAAATCCAAAATCTGGTAGGAAGCCACCCTCATACATTTTTGGATGTAAAGTGGATTTTTTATCATCTCTTCATGTGATGAAGATTTTTATTGCTGAATTGCTCTTTGACTATTAAACAGAATTATATTTTATCATACATGTTTTGATCATTGTACTCCATAAGTTGGAAGTGATTCCTTTTAAAAGTTAAGAAGATAATACACTAGATTGTATCCCTGATTTCTCTTTTTCATGTACCACTTCTGAAAATACACGTCACACCATTATTGACAATGTATGTGGGTATGAAGATGGTGGAAAACTGAGAGAAGCATCTGGTTTAAGATAAGTGGAGATTCCCTTTTGTTTTCAATTTGGGAGAGCGCAGGAGAGAGGACATTCAGAAATCTTGGTAGTTTAAAGTTCCTTCTGCGATCAACTCAGAATTACCCCCATAGTCTATAAGTACGTTGATGAGTATGAGCACGTCCATGCCACATCAATACACAGCTACAAATCCATGTAGCAGTAACATCGAATATTTGAGATCAATTTTACAAGAGTGGTATATACAAAAATTAGAAAGAGCAGATTCTGACTTAAGGAAGGTCATCATGAGAAACAAATAAGCACTTAGGTATGATACCACATAAAACAGGAAGAGGTAAGCAAAAATGAACTCAGGTTCTCTGATTCAAACTACGTCTGGGGTAATATGGGTTTTGTAATATGGGTATTATAATAGGTCGCCCATGGTAACCATTTGCATAGGGGGGAAGAAGCGGCCATAGAATACTTAAATCCTATTGTCTCCATTCATAGCTTCGTTGGACATAGGATATAATCTTTGCAAATTTTTGGTGGTCAGCTCTTTTCCAATACTGAGCTAGAAGAGCTCTAGTAGGAATCAATATATGACCTATAACATATGTATATACAGTACTCCTTTGCAGGGAAGGGGGAAAGTGGTATAGAAAAAAACGATTTCGGGAAGCCGTGGAAGGGAAGTATTTGTGACCTTCTCAATCAATTCAAAGACCTCAACCCATAGTGGTCTAATAGTCGGACACAGCCAAAATACATGAATTAAAGTGCCTTCCAAACCATAGTTTCTACAGCAGAATTTAGAAGATTCAGGACAGATTTTATGCAGTTTTTTAGGGTATGGCAAACACTGTATAGTACTTTGAACTTCATTTCTGAGTGATTGAAGCATTTAGACATCTTGAAGATGTTCATAAAAACTTTCTCCCAGTCCTCATCTGATAATGCAATGTTCAGCTTTAATTCCCATCTAATCTGTATTCATGGTTTTGGATCATCTAGGGGGATATAAGAGTAGTGTACCATGCAGAGATACCACCTTTATGACTAGGAGTGGAGAACTTAAAGCCCGATGTGGGAGAGATGTGTGCTGAGCGAACCGCTCAGCACACATCTCTCCCCCCGCTCAGCACAGCGCGATGTGTGCTGAGCGTGTGGGGGGAGACGGGGGGGCTGCTCATTTCACCCAGCGGGTGAAGTGAGCGACCCACTAGATTGGCCTGCATGGTAATATCACAACCCTGGGGATAAATTGTAGCGATAATTTGTCGATGAGAAGGAAATCAATTCTCGAGTATGATTTATGTGCAGCTGAGTAAAATGTATAGTCTCTTATTCCAGAATTTCTGATTCTCCATGCGTCATATAGGTCAAATTAAGCTAATAGGTGTGAGAAAGATAAAGCTAAGGCACGTAATGCTGCACTAGAATGTTTGTCAAGTGAAGAGGATTTGTCTAACTGGGGATCTTCCTGTAATTTTTTAAATATTTTTTTAAGGAAGCATGGTTGTCTAGTATTAGGGGTATATAGTAATGTGAGAGTAACATACCTAGAGTGAATCCTACCTACCAGAATCAAGTATCTACCATTGCTATCTACCTATTTACTCTCTAATTGAAAGCAGCAGGACTTATGAAATAAAATGGCTACTCCATTCCTCTTAAACGGGCTACAGGAAATATATGACAAAGAATAATTGTTGTTAAAGAATTGAGGAGGAGAATGTAGCGGGAAATGCGACTCCTGTATAGTGACAACGTTTGCCTTCTGATCTGCAAAATATTTCAAAGCTAACCGTCTCTTATGAGGAAAATTAAGGCCTTTTACATTAAGACTAAGGAACTTCACCATGTCGGAAATTAAGCTTGTAGAGATACAAAATTGTTAGAAATGTCAGCAGGTTTTTTAAAGAAATGTGAGGGGCATACGCACACTCTACAGGGAGAAAATGACCGAAACATATATCGTACAGTAATACAGGCAAAAGATCAAATAGACAATAAAAGGGGGGGGGACATAAGAAAAAGAACAGAAATAGCATCCATGAAGGAGCTAAAGATTCTGTCACAGGAAGTACGTGACGGACTAAGCATTGTGGGTGAGGGGCTTGTCAAAGTCAGAAAAATATCACGCTGCACATTGCCATATATGCACCTCATGCGTGTGCCCGCTGCACGAGCATGAGCTCTCCCGTGCGTGCGTATACTCGCGGTCGCGTGCACTCGCAGGCGCGCGGTATGCGCATTTACGGTAGAGTTTGTGTGCGTCTAGCGGGCGACTCAATCGTAACATAATTTAGTCATATAATGTATTTTGTAGATTATGGTCCCTTTGATAGAATCTGAAAGTTTAGTTAATATAGCATGTTCGGGGACAAAGAGATTCCTCTTTGTTTGATACGAAGGGTCAGACAGGGGTTACACAATGGTGTTTAGTATCCATCGGAAGAGAATATAATTAGCAATATTCCGGTGTTGGTTTGATGCGGATTACTCGCTCGTGCGTATAGTTATGGACATAAGAAGTTTATGGACATTTACTATATTTGCACTTTATTACCCATGCGGCGGGAAACCCAGTTTCCCTCCCACCTGAGCAGTTTGAAATAGTCACAGCCCACCTGTATGAACCAACCTATGACCTTTTGTTATAATGCGGAGACGGATTCCTGTGTCCAATGAACAATAAGAATGTAGGGACCATTGTACTGTACTGTGTGTAAGTGTATATAAAGACAAGCCGACCTGGGCCAGCTCTCTACTCTTTTCAACGGTTCTCATCACTGATAATCGGGAGCTGGATATCCAGAAAGGCGCTTGCGATTGTTCCCCTTGTGCGTAAGTTCTCTCTAACCATATTTATCTTCTATTTTGTTGTAAGCCATTCTCTCTCTCTCCTTCCCCCTTAAATGTAATTGTGTCTTTGTTGTATTTTAAACGTGTAGTAACTCGGTTAGGTATTTTATGTTAGTTTGGTAGTGTATAACTTGTATTGTGTATTCTTTTGCGATTGAACGTTCATTCATTCCCGTAAAAGGTGTTAGACCCTTAGACCGGTATTTGAGTGTTTATTATATTGCAAAAGGGTTCTCAGAGCGTAAGAGTCGCTCATACAGCTTTTAAACTAACAAGGTTACACTGTGTTGCATTTACACCTTATCACTGCACAAAGGTTTACAATTTAAGTACATTGTTTACGGTATTGTTACAAAGGTTTAACTCTGTGAGCGTCAGCGCCGCTCGTGATCTCCTCGTGGTCTCGAGCGTCCGCTACGCTGATAGCGTATCATTACGGTAATCGGCAGCCTATAGCGTGCTTGCCTTTACGCATTAAGCCGTGAGCGAACGTGCCGCTCGTGCGTCTCGTCCACGGCTAAGCGTCCGCTACGCTGAGTACGTACCCTTACGGTACCACTTACTCCAATAGCGTACTGAGTCTCTTAACCTTTTAGTGTGTTTAATATAGGATATATATTAGGCTTTGTCAATTGGGGACTCGCCCGCTCTTCACATATCTGCACTAGGTAATTTCAGCAGACATTATCGGTCAGCAAAAGGCGGGAGGTAATATTCCTCGTAGTGCTGACCAGATAAGCGTCTGCTTCACTTAGTAAGGAGTGCTGAAGGAATCCGGAACCGGAAGGTAGGAACAGTACGTTATTGTCTTTTAAAACCTGTTTAGTTTCTGTTTTGCGTACGTACGCATAAGCACACACACCTGTATTTCTTGCTTAGTAGTATTTGTCCATATCTCATTCTCCTGGTTGCCATTTCATAATTGACCCGTGCTGAAAAATTTGTTGCTATTTAGTTAAAAATATTAAGTAATATTTAAGGGAGTACATGTAAAACACACACGCAGCCTGGCACAGTTATAAAGGTTTATACAGGAGATACTGTGTGGTGTGGGTAAGCGATTATAGTTGAATATCGTTTACATTTATAGAAGCGTGTTATTTGTATTGCGGCGGACGTATCCGGCCTTTGCATACGTGTCTCGGACCACGTGCGAGATTGCGTACGCAACGCAAAGGCCTACACACGTGGCGTATATTACGCAACGTGCGGACGGATACGCCCACTAAATTCAAATCACACGATAGCATTGTTTTAGTTTAGGCGATACGGTAGCCATGCGATAATAGCACAAATTGATCAGTATCCAATATTTAGTTTAAAAACACCTTTTTTTCTGTATTACCTCTGAGGAAAGCTATCAGTTAACAAGAAATGATTTTTCTGATCAGAAAACTATAGAATGATAGTGGGTTGAAAACGGTATGAGTGTATTGAACTCCTCTTGGTGAAGTCTTGGTGAAATCTTGGTGAAGTAAATCTTGGTGAAGTAAATCTTGGTGAAGTAAGTCTTGGTGAATCACGGTCAAGGTGAATACGTGATGAGCACGGTCTAGGTGAAAACGTGCGACGGAGTGTGATAAAGTTTTCGTTGTATTACGCTCTGGCTGTTTTGGAGCACAGTAGGGAGACTCCAATTATCCTACAATTTATAGGCAACAAGTGTCTATAAGTGGTACGATTGGACCGCACGGTTGTATGTGTGACCAATAACGCAACGTGATATGAGGTCATATATTAAATTGCCCCCATGCGTGTTGTAGGGAGCACATGCAAGTGTGATTTGTGTAAAAATATAAAGGTAAGGAAATTTCGCTGGTAGGACCTGCAACGATTACGCGGGTCTGCTAAAAGGGGCGGATTCGTTGTACTCGGAGCAGAAGAAGCTGGTGGTAGAGCTTGGAGAACTTCCACCGTAGACTTCTGTGTTTGGTGCATTTTAGGAAGTTTTTCTGTGTTAAAAAAGGTCCACAATGGCAGCCAAGTGCACAACACAGGGACGTTTAGCAGTCAGGGTTCAGACTGAAGAGGCTTGCAGACCCCGAGGGTCTGCTCGGTTAGTAATGTGGGGGAGGTATGGTCCCCACACTGAGACCTTTTGTGACGAATGGACACGAATGACTGTGGGGGATAAAGCACCATTTCCTGGGATAGGTAGTTTTGACTCAGAGGTATTGCATAATTTAAGGCGAAGGATCTGTCTCATAAAATCCGGGAAACAACGAGTTAGACATTATAATTGTTTACAGTTATGGCAACAGGAAAGTGAAATGCAAAGAAATTTAACTTACATATCTGACTCTCAT
The DNA here is from genome assembly GCF_028390025.1 of Pseudophryne corroboree. Classification (NCBI taxonomy): domain Eukaryota; kingdom Metazoa; phylum Chordata; class Amphibia; order Anura; family Myobatrachidae; genus Pseudophryne; species Pseudophryne corroboree. The sequence goes on from NC_086447.1 coordinate 716,329,218, forward strand.
CTTGGGAGGAGAGACATGGCAATGGAGAGGATTATGGCTGCAGAGAATGGCACGATGGTGTACGATAAAAATGCACTTAGTAACTGTATTAAGACTGAAAGTAACAATTGTAATAAACATAACGATGATAATTGTAATACTGTTAAATGTACAACTATTAACCCATGCAAGTTGCACCCCATGTTAAACTTCCCTCAGGATTACAAACAAGAAAGTGAGCCCAGCACGATGTCGGTACCTCTTCCAGAAGCCATCCTACAAGACATCCAGGTGGACGCGACCAAATCGGTAAAGGCAGTAATCAAACCCCCTAACGGAGGGTCAGGTGAGGTCGTGTCCACAGGTACGTATGGTGTTATACATCACGCACAAACAAATGTACCTCATATTGTAGAACCAACTCAGAATGACGTTATTGGACTTAATCCTGTCAGGGTAATTGCAGTACCAAATGTGAAAACTGACACTTCAGGAGTCACTCCTGTCAGGAACATCGCCATGCACTGCCCCTTTTCCCGAACAGAATTAAGAACAATTTTGTCTGAATTTCCTGACCCTAGGAAAGACTTAGTTGCATGTCAAAAGTATATTAGAGAGCTAGGAAATTCTGCAGAGCCAAATAACAAAGATTGGAGGACAGTTTTGAGGGCATGTTTACCCCCCGATGTCGACTCAGTGAAATTTATCGCTGACTGTAAACTGGATGAAGAAACACCACTAACAGACGAGTATAATCAGGATAATGTAAAGAGAATCAACTTACAGTTAGGAGTATATTTCCCTGCAGTGGTAAAGTGGAATAAAATCTTTACAATAAAACAAAAAGAAGGTGAATCCACACCAGAGTATTTTCACCGGGCTCTGCAGGATATGGCTAGGTACACTGGTATAGATGACATTAAAACTAATGTACACCACAGAGAAGTAGCTGTGTCCGTATTAATGGACGGCTTAAAAGACACACTAAGAATCAGGGTACAAACCTCTCTACCTCACTGGAGAGGTATCTCGGTGGCTGCATTAAGAGAGTCCGCTATCGAGCATGACCGTAATATCCAAAGAACCAGGGAAGCACAGGGAGAGCGGTTGATGGTGATGAGCATCCAAGCATTAGAGGAAGCATCAAATCGACCGAAACCCCAGGCCACTGGCACATGGAGGAAGCCAAGGGTTTGTTATCTTTGTAAAAGAGAAGGGCATTATGCCAGCAACTGTAACAACCCACATAAAGTCAGACCCCCTAGACATGAATATGAGCAAAGATATGACACACCAAATTATAATCAGGGATCACATAGGAAGAATTTTGGGCCACACCCATGATATGTAGTCAGGAAAGGTGATCATTAGGACTGATGATGAGCCTGAGGTAACGGTTAATAAATTGGGAGGTCATTCCCTGAAGACACAGGAATGACCGGGGTAAAATTTGTAAAGTATCTGTAAAATGTTTTTTTTTTTCTCCCCATCTCTGACGGTCATCGGCAGGACTCAAACATTACATAGCTACTTGGTCTTTGCAGAAGTCTACCAAACCCCAGCATGACCTACCCGCATCAATGTATCCTGGCCAGATACAAAGGGTGGAGTTTGGAAATGCTGGTGGGAGGGACTGCGCAAAGATACCATTGGACATGCAGGTGTGACAGCCTGATGATGAACGGAAGAACTGACAATGTTTTTTTTTTTTCTCTCTTGAAAAAAAAATGTTTGAAAAATGTTTTTTTCTGTTGTTGTTTATTGTTGATTTATGTGATGCATATATATATGAACGGTTCTCTCTCTCTTGTTGTTTTTTTTCTCTCTCTCTCTTCTTTCTCATGTTCTCATAACGTTACAGATGGTATGTCACACATTAGTTGGACAAATGGTAATGCAAGATTTATTCTCCTTACAGAAAGAGCGCTGAGCTAGAAGAAATATTGTATCACCAGAATGTTTAGAAGACTGAGAGACAGCACCTTTGAGATGACAGCAGAACAAGAAGAACAACAAGACTAGAGAACTAATTATCGTAACAAGTTTCTCTCTCCCTCAAACTGTTTTTCTGTACCCCCATTACAAATTTCTCCCTTCTCCTCCTGTAAGATGGACTTGCCCCAAGAGACTGTGATACGGATTTTCCTGTTGACCATGATGATTGACCAGAGCAGTCTGTTTCGGTGAGAGTACCAGTGAGGTCGAGAAAGTATCCAGAAAGGTTCCGATGACAGAGATGGAGGCGTAGATTTCCAAGAATAACATAATCACCAAGCAAAGGCGAGTATCAGAAAACGATCTGGTAGCATTGACAATAGAAGGAATTGTGAAGGATTGTTAGCTGAAGAGAACTGTATCTGTAGACTCTGTGACAGTGTAGTTGAGGATGGGTGTATCAAGAAATGCCAATCCAGTTTTAACATTAACATGGACCGGCATCCATTGGGTGACTATCACTCATTAGTGAGTAAGGTGTTAAACCAAACGGACTGTTGGGTATGCTCTCAAGTACCTCAAGGTCACAGCAAATCAGGACTAGTACCATTTCCTTTAACGATAGGGGAGGTACTTGAGTTAAGTGGTGGGAGGCCGGTGGACAAGAGGTTTAACATCTCTAGTCCTCCTAGTTTGAAGCTCCACCAATATCATGTGGATAGGTCCTTAGTGTGTTTCAACATTTCCAATCCCCGAAAGCCGGGAAATTGGGAAGTGTCATGGAACAACCAAACCATGACCTTTTCATACAGAGCCGATAGAATGCCTACAGATACAGAACTTATACGCCAGATAGCCGACCATAGGAAATTCTTTCGGTATAGGTACACCTTAGGAAGTAGGATCATGCGAGTTGGAGAAGTATCACCAGGATACTGTGCACAGATCGTACAAACTGATACGTGTACTAAACAGATGGAAGAATTAGGGTTAGGAGAATTCACATGGAAAATCTGTAATATGGTAATGTCCTATTCCGTCCCATATGTTCTCCCCGATGATGCATACTTCATATGCGGGAGGAAGGCGTATAAGTGGCTTGCCCCAAACTCAGAAGGGTTATGTTATATTGGAAAAGTACTGCCTGAGGTAATGACTGTACCCCACACTAAAATGAAAGATATTCACCGCAGTGCCCAAGCTCCTTATACTCACACTCATTACGAGCACATCGTTAAACGGCACCTGATAGAAAGAACAGAGCATCCGGCCTCTGACCTGATCCATGAATCCACCGGGATTCAATTCCTAATCGCGTTAGATATCACTCGTACCGCCAGAGGAGTGATAAATTATAAATATATATCTGCGCTTGCAAATTTATTAGACAATATCACTGAAATGTATGATGACACATTCAGGTATACCGGAAGGGAGCTCCAAGCTTATAAAACAGAACTGGTTCAGCATAGGATGATTCTCAATTATCTCACAGTTGTGACAGGCGGGTATTGTGTTACCCTAGCAACTCAGTATGGAATAAAGTGCTGCACGTATATTACAAACAGCACCGAGGACCCGGCCGAGGTCATAGACCAAAAGATGGATGACATTTTGCAATTAAAATGGGAGTTCCGAAGGAAACATAATCTCACCCTTGCCGCTGTGGGTAATGAGCTGACCGGTTGGGTGTCATGGTTGAACCCGCAAAATTGGTTCTCTGGTTTAGGAGAATGGGCTCAAGGAATTATCATGGATGTAGGGAAATTTCTTTTGTGTATTCTGGGTGTCATCATATTGGTCGGCCTGATATTTAGATGCGTTCGGGTTTTAACAAAGTGTAAACGTAGCGCCTGAGTGATGAGTTTAAGAAGTGAAGATACTGTAATAACAACGACTGATTTGATTTACGACCCAACCATTGAGACAATGTTGTGATGAAAATGTGATTCCACGGTCCGTTTCTTTCACCCGTTTCTCCTTTGTTTTCCTCCAAGGTACAAAGACATCCGCTTGGAAGAAGAATTTGACAACCTTTTACACAGACCACTGATGGACTATGCCATAGACCCCCCATATCCCTAGTAACTTTAACTTTACGCTAGCCCAACATTTTTTTGTAAGTCTATGGACATTGAAAAAGCTTTTTGCACACCGTTTATAGCAAAAGCATCGGGAGACTACAGTCAACATGTACATCGAGACAAGACAAGACAGGACACAAGACAAGACCTCAATCGGCAAATGTATATTAAACTCACATAGTTTATGACTGCATTTACCATAATTGCTCTTTATCTTCATTTCTACAACCTTCAGGTAATAACACACATAGTCGATAGGGAATATAGGCACAGATATCAGCTCTCACATATCCCCCCATTCATGTATCATCAACTAAAATGTGCTCCCCCATTTTGTTGCAACCAAAAGCCGAAAAGAGCTCGGTAAAGTTTGACAGCCCATCCACAGACCCGTACCATGGGATAAGAAGGAATTCAAATGTATACTTCGCAATACCTCGAAGCTTGATTTAAAACACGTACGGCACGATGATACATGACCCCCCAAACATGGATTCATACACACATGCTTCTACTATCTCACTAGGTCATACCGTTTTCCCACCTTCTTCTCTTCTCCCCTACCCAATCATAGAAATGTATTATACATGACATATATTTTTCTCTTTTTGAACTGTTTTAGGAAGTGGCAGTTATTGGTGACTGCCAAAGGGTGGACTGTCAAAGTCAGAAAAATATCACGCTGCACATTGCCATATATGCACCTCATGCGTGTGCCCGCTGCACGAGCATGAGCTCTCCCGTGCGTGCGTATACTCGCGGTCTCGTGCACTCGCAGGCGCACAGTATGCGCATTTACGGTAGAGTTTGTGTGCGTCTAGCGGGCGACTCAATCGTAACATAATTTAGTCATATAATGTATTTTGTAGATTATGGTCCCTTTGATAGAATCTGAAAGTTTAGTTAATATAGCATGTTCGGGGACAAAGAGATTCCTCTTTGTTTGATACGAAGGGTCAGACAGGGGTTACACAGTGGTGTTTAGTATCCATCGGAAGAGAATATAATTAGCAATATTCCGGTGTTGGTTTGATGCGGATTACTCGCTCGTGCGTATAGTTATGGACATAAGTTTATGGACATTTACTATATTTGCACTTTATTACCCATGCGGCGGGAAACCCAGTTTCCCTCCCACCTGAGCAGTTTGAAATAGTCACAGCCCACCTGTATGAACCAACCTATGACCTTTTGTTATAATGCGGAGACGGATTCCTGTGTCCAATGAACAATAAGAATGTAGGGACCATTGTACTGTACTGTGTGTAAGTGTATATAAAGACAAGCCGACCTGGGCCAGCTCTCTACTCTTTTCAACGGTTCTCATCACTGATAATCGGGAGCTGGATATCCAGAAAGGCGCTTGCGATTGTTCCCCTTGTGCGTAAGTTCTCTCTAACCATATTTATCTTCTATTTTGTTGTAAGCCATTCTCTCTCTCTCCTTCCCCCTTAAATGTAATTGTGTCTTTGTTGTATTTTAAACGTGTAGTAACTCGGTTAGGTATTTTATGTTAGTTTGGTAGTGTATAACTTGTATTGTGTATTCTTTTGCGATTGAACGTTCGTTCATTCATTCCCGTAAAAGGTGTTAGACCCTTAGACCGGTATTTGAGTGTTTATTATATTGCAAAAGGGTTCTCAGAGCGTAAGAGTCGCTCATACAGCTTTTAAACTAACAAGGTTACACTGTGTTGCATTTACACCTTATCACTGCACAAAGGTTTACAATTTAAGTACATTGTTTACGGTATTGTTACAAAGGTTTAACTCTGTGAGCGTCAGCGCCGCTCGTGATCTCCTCGTGGTCTCGAGCATCCGCTACGCTGATAGCGTATCATTACGGTAATCGGCAGCCTATAGCGCGCTTGCCTTTACGCATTAAGCCGTGAGCGAACGTGCCGCTCGTGCGTCTCGTCCACGGCTAAGCGTCCGCTACGCTGAGTACGTACCCTTACTCCAATAGCGTACTGAGTCTCTTAACCTTTTAGTGTGTTTAATATAGGATATATATTAGGCTTTGTCAGGCTGGTCAGCCATAAGTGCCCACCACCTCTCCACCTCCTAACTGTTAAATATAAAATCATCAACTCGTTATGAGAAGCAACCAATTCTGCCATTTTGGTTCCTATGTGGTCTGTTCTGTTACCAATGTCAGAGATGTCAGAGCGTAGTGCCTGAATATTAGACTTAAATTCCGCAGTAATGTCCATTTTGAAGGTAGAGAGCATAGAATGAATAGAACGAAGTGTGACAGGACCATCCAGCGAGTCTATGGAATCTTGCGGAAAAGTATCTGGGTATTGTGAATTTGAAGAAGGAGAGGAAGCTTGAGGTGTGGATGTGGATTCAGAAGAAGTGGTTGAGCGAGATTTACTTCCAGAGGACGATGAGCCAAACAAATGGACTGGAGGGGATGATTTGAATCCTTTGAGCTTTTTTGGAGGCATGTTAGAGTATCTTCGATGACGATTTTCACATCATGCAAAAGAGTGTAGGATTACTAATTCAGAACACCATATCAGTAGGAGGCGGTAGGGGCACGAAGATAATTAATAACATTTTCAGAAGCTGTGAGGGTATAACACAAAGCAACGTAGGCTGTAGTTGTTAAGTGTATTCACTAGGAGACAGGGTACAATTGATGATAAAGAGTGACACACAGAGGACTCTGTATCCAGAGACTATGAATGATAGTGTTCAGGTGACTATATGAGTAAAAACAGTAAATGAAATTGTACATTTGAAGCAGAATTGAGGATCAGAGGGTAACAAATGAAAGCCCCAATAACAGTGCGATTAAAGTACAGTGACCTCTGGATAGCCAACAGGACACCTTACCAAAGCAGTGTGAATTATGGGTCTTAAGGGAGCACGACATCTGGGGAGTCTTGGCAAAAGAACTAAAATAGTTGGAGATACACAGTGTCCACCTGATCTTATGTCACCCACATATACTAAGAAGTGTCCCATGAGCGATATAACAGTAAAAGCATCTAGGGGCTTCCAAATTAGTTCTGCACCTAGTGTTCATTGACCATGAAAGACCCAGGACAATGCACACAGCTCACAAAGAGATGTAAGTACTACATTGATTGCCGGCTGGAATATATGTATAGTAGTCCAGTGGTGAGGGGGGCTTAACAGATAGTACGGCAAGCTGGTAAGCTAACAAAGCACAGGATATGCAGTAGGTACAAGGGGGGATATCACCCGAGGAGAGTTATTACAATAATAGGATTGTCCCAGAGTTGTGCTTACACAGTGGTGAATTCCAAATATCTCATAACTACCGTGTCACGATCCGGGTATCTGGACGCCATTACTTGCCTTTCAGATATCTCCTGAGGCTGGCTCAGCGTTCCAAGGCCGGATCTCATCTGTGTCTACATTCTGCATATCCCTCCTGTCACGCTGAGACGCTGTCACAGCGGCGCCATGTTTGAATCCTGCATGGCGTCTCCTGTCCTCTGCGGCCGGCGCCGCCATTACTGTTATGTTTCCACATGGTTTCCAAACCAGCTTTTCCTCCAAGTTCTAACATGGGCGCAGCCATGTTGGATCCAATCACATGTCTCAGTTCCACCAATCCACTGCCTCTGGAAATCTGCATAATTGCCCAGCCAATGCTTGCATTGCTACAGGTATAAGTATCCTGTGCCTGGGCCAGGAAATCGTCAGTGCTTTGTTTGTCATACCTTGTTCCAGTCTCTCTCCTGTGGTTGTTTTTCCAGGTTCCAGCTCCTGTCTCCAGCATCCACTAAGAGACCCGCACCTGCCTACCATCCTGCGGTGCAGCCTGACTCTGCAGTCCTCCGTGGCTGATCCAGCTTCCAGCTATTAACCCATCTGCTTCCAGCAGTTTCCTGTATCCTTAAAGTGCCGGTGTTGTTCCAGCGGATTCCTACTTATCAGCAGTATCCACTACCACCGGTAACCTTCCTTTAACTCCTCTGTTTAAACGCTCCCTAGCATCTTACAGTTTCCACTCCGTGTATCATTACCTGGCTGGTTCCATCCAGCATTCACTCAGTGACTTTATCACCTGGCTGATCCCACTCAGCATCCACTCCGTGTCTTACCACCTGGCTGGTTCTATCCAGCAAACACAACAGCTGATTCAAGTTACCAACTTCATCTATTCCATCTACTGGCATGTTCCTTGGTTATCTGCACTACTACAGCCAGGCCTGGTAAGGTTTTTCCATCAAGGACTTTAACAGCTGTTCTTAACCTACCAGTGCTCTGTTACACCTTCCATGGTCAAAGTGTTCCAGGAATATTATTTATTGCCACTGTCATCATTTGCTGTCTGTTGTTACACGGAATTTGGTCAATAAACTTTTAAATTTACTTTTACCTGTTTGTCATGGTCACACCTTTGGGTTTCCTTTTAACACTTACATGTCCAAGGGTCTGATTAAACCTCCCTGGTTTAAGTTCTTCTCAGCCCCTACAACTGAGGCTTCCTCCTGTCAGCTAAAACCCTCAGTTGTGACATACCGGTAGGAATTAACAAATAAGGGGAAAATAAATCATGAACCTGATGGTAATAAACTCCACAAGTTGTGAGCAAGCTCTAGTATCACCCTATATGTGTAGAATTCACTGAGGCAGCATCTCCCAGCTATTCAGCCAACAGCCACCTACAGTATCTCCCTGAATGCAGCAGTCCCCTAACACCCAGATCATATAGGGCCCAGAGAGGTAATATGGCAGGGATCGTGCTGCTCTAAAATAGCAGGTGTGCTTGGGTCCAAGGAAGCCCAGTGCCAGGTAGCTGGGATGCACTGCTAATGAGAACCCAGCAGAGTACTCACGGGTGTGAGGGCACAGTAGAGACACTCCACAGTAAGATGGCCACCACAGTAGGCAGGGCTGGTGTTCTTCTCAGTGCTCTCCTCCCCAAGGACTGCCGCCGGGAGCAGTAAGGAAGTCCGCCTAACGTTGGTGAGAGCCGGCTCTGTTGTGCCACTGAAGCTCCATCACCAGACTCACGTTCAGACACCCACGATATCGGCCACGGAGCTCTGCCCACCGTAGATGGTAGTAACTGAGGTCCTGGTCTTCCCAGCACCCCACGTCATGCAAGCCGCAACCCGCAGGGACAGATCTCTCCGTCCCCTGGCTCCGCGACACAGACCACCGCAGTCAGCTAGGGCCTGCAGTAGGAGATAGGGTCACAGGCAGCAGCTGGGCTCTGATGGGAAGGTGATAATCCCATTTTTAGGAGTAGTAGTGAGACAGGAGCTCTCTCAGCCTGTACGTCCACTCAGCCTCACAGTCAGGCCCGCTTAGTACTGTTTTATACTGTATGTTTTCTATATTAGAAGCATGTCCTACTTTTGGGGGATGATTCAGTTCCCCCTGATGGGTCACAGAGTGCCTCCTGAATGGTCATGAAAGCACTCTGCATCCGCAATAATCTAAATATGAGCAAAGACTCCTTACCATATAAGTGGTAAAGTGCGCAGATTCACGTCATAGCGGTGCACGTTTGGCTGCGCAGATAATTACATTCTCTCTTCTGCATTTTTCATTGCTGTTTATCTGAATTTGTATAACCAAAGGAAAAACAGAAAAAAGTCCCCAAAAAATCAGAAAAAACAAGAAAAAAGAGGAAATAGTGCAAAATGAAAGCACCCCAACTGCCCCCCACCCCACCCCCACACAAATAAAAGGTATGAGAAGGAACCAAAAAGTTTCTAGTATGAGATGGCATTAAAAGTATTCTTTTAAAGTGGAACTTTCAAACCTGCATTCCTCCACCTAAAAGTCCACTAACAGTTTAAGAATCACCACTGCATCTGGAGCTACCTTAGGTCAGGCAAATGTGTAATCTGCATATACCATCTGCAACTGAGTAACATCAGAAAGTTCTGAAATTGGTTCTTTTAGAAATGAATCCTACTTAATACCTGCATGCACGCAATTCAGTTTCAGATAATCATCAAAGGTTATATTAAGAAAGGGAAATGTTTTTGCAGATATCCGATAGGTGCTATAAAGAATTTCAGCATTTTTACAGGAAATTCAGTGTTGAAATGAAAATTGAAACTATTGTGCAAAAAAGGTAGCAAGTGTTAAAAAAAAAAAGTGTTATTGCTGCATGCCTAGAACTACACAGCAGCACCTACTAGCACTATTCACAATTCTAATTTCAAAAATAATAAAGAACACATTAAAAACTGTAATGCATAAAAGTGCTTTTGTTATGCATCGTACAAACTTCTGAGCAGTGCTTAAAGTGGTCCGAGAGAGGTGGTGGAACTTAAACCCCCCCCCACACTTGTAAAATAAAGGGATTGTGCGCGCCGCAGGGCAAAAAATGGTGTGGACTTGAAAAGAAAGGGGCATGTTCACCCAATAGTATCCCCAATTCAAATTACGCCCCACAGTAGCACAATCTTATTCACATTACACCACATAGTAATGTCCCTTATTCATGTTATGACACATATTAGTGCCCCTTATGCACAAAGCCCACAGTAGTATCACCCCAAATACACATAATGGCCACAGCAGTAGTGCCCCTTATTACCACTGTAGTGGTAGTGCCCATAGTTGTAGTGCCCCTTATGTAGATCCCATAGTATTGGTGCCACTTATACAGTGCCCCCACTAGTAGTGCCCCTTATGTCCCCAGGAGTGATGCCCCTTATTAAGTGCCCACTATGCAATGCCCTCATTAGTAGTGCCCCAGTAGTAATGCCCCGTGTAGTAATGCCCCCACGGTTATGTCCCCAGTAGATATGCCCCCTGTAGATATGCCCCCAGTAGATATACCCCCAGTTGGTTTGCCACCAATAGCTATGCCCCCAGTTGGTTTGCACCCATTAGTTATGCCATCAGTTGGTTTGCCCCCAGTATATATGCCCCAAGTTCGTTTGCCCCAGTTGGTTTGCCCCCAGTAGTTATGCCCCCAGTTGGTTTGCCCCCAGTAGTTATGCCCCCGGTAGTTTTGCCCCCAGTTGGTTTGCCCCTCAGTAGTTATGCCTCCAGTTGGTTTGCTCCCCAGTAGATATGCCCCCAGTTCCCCCCTCTAGTAGTGCTGCTTAGTGCTAACAAACAAAAAAAACACAAAAAAACCACACACAATACTCACCATCCCTGCTCCTGCTTCTGGACCGCAGCCTCCGTCTGGCGCCCGCTCCTCCGAACTATGGGAGAGACGTCATGATGTCTCTCCCATAGCGCACACTGTCAGAGCCAGAAGCTGGAGCTCAGGAGTGAGCTCCAGCTTCCGGCTGCCGCTGAGGGGAAGGAACCGGCGCCCGCTGGAAATACAGTCTCAGCGGGAGCCCAGCATTTCCCTCGGTTAGGTGAGCCGGAGGAGGCAGACCTGAGACTTCAGAACTCATTAGCAGGTCAGTGGGCTTGATTCAGGTCCAGACGCTAGTGCAGCACATGCCACAAAGTACCGCTGTTCGGTTCTTTTCGCCGGATCTGCACTGCACATGTGCAGTACGGATCCGTAGGCAAACGAAGGGGGGTTTCCAACTGCCCAGAAAGCCCCCTTCCCCACAGGCTGGCCAGTGGCCACTACATGCAGTATACAGGCTGGAATGGAGCTGCTTCACATGCCCAGTGGAAGCAGATTTTCCTACCAAATCTACTCTATGTGTGTGTCTATGGGTCTGTGTGCTCAATCATCGCACCAGAGAGAGAATCTGGCAGGTGCCTTACCATGATCATTGGGCCTGCAAATGTCTGAAGTACTGTATTACATTAACTGCACTTTGGGGCAGACTGTAGCTTGTTACATGCTAATTATGCATCCTTCATGGGCTGGCGATAGGGATGGCCATCGACCAGACATGATTTGAAATCATCGATGGTCTATGACCGATGTAGAATACTTTTACCATCAATGGGGGAGAACCAAATGGTTTCCCGCTATCGATGGTTCACTGGTACCAAATTTTTTTTTATCTCTATATTAGGGCACAGAGCTTAGCCCTGCCCACTGACACCCACGAATCCGCGCCCCCGGCTCTGTTTGGCCCGTATTTCATTATACAGTAATGCACACTGGGTTAAACCATCGATGGATCCCTTCCAGATGGTTTTACATCATCGAGGTTATCAATCAATGGTATGATCGATGGTGACCATCGATGGTTAACCCACCGATGGCCATCCCTTGCTAGCGACAATTGCTCTAATATCAAACAATTGGAAACCCCCCCAAGAATCCTGAGTTTGCCTCTGGCATTTGCTACGTCGGATACACATCGGCAGCAGACGGTCGTCACTGTTGGGGACGAGTGACAAGACCAGGGTGTCTGACAGATGATGGAGATTTCCTGGCCTCTTGTTCGAAGCTGCGGCAGTTGGCTTGACCCCATGGGTCACGCAGCCAGCCGATGCTGTTGCAGGTTATCCGATGCCTCTTCCTAGGACACAGCTCTGATCACTAATGCAGGCTCCATGTTATTTATATGAGATCATAATTTGCATTTAAATTCATATGTGGTCATTGAAGAACCAGAAAAAAATAGGAAGCACTGGGCATTAGTTTTGCAGAAAAGTATTTATATGGTTGCTGTCCTCATTATTGGCCTGCCTCCAGTTCTAGCGCTGTATCATTTCAGACTATACGACAACCTTACACCAGTCAAACATCTCAGTGACTAGCAGATGTGGGAACCTGCTCTCCCGGTAATTTATAGGCCAATAACTCTAGGTAGGTGGTGCCACCATTATCCATTAAATACAGTAACATTTCTGAGTTTTTCAAGTTTGGTGCAAATACAGAAAAGAATAAGTAACAGGAAAAAGAACAGGTAAACAACAGTTACATAGACATGGATGAGTGATTTTATTTCAAAGGTGTGTACTTCTGATGTGGCATGTTGTAGGTTTTGAGTGCACCGATGATCGTGCTGGGGAATTACGTAACCCTCTATTTTGGTGGGGGTGTGGGTCACCCAGCACCCATTTCTGATCCAGCATAGGTCATCCTGATCTCTTCCTGCTTTGACGCCGCTGCCTGTGATCCTATCGGCCAAGTCGGTAGTGATGGTGAAGTAGGCAGAACGATCAGGTTTGATTTTCTTAGCTAGTTGGACCAACCGTTTCCTGGCATTTTTTAGCACGTGGGAGCAAATGGCTGATCATCGTTTTCTCCCACACATTGACAGATTATCATTCCAACTTGCCAACTAGGCGTCAACTTGGGTCGCTCGGCTGCTTGGGTTTGGGGTGTCCCGCACTCTGCATCTGTACTCCCCAATATGTTAGGGACTTGCCGTTATTAATGGCCATAATTATGCAAAGAACCGGCAAAGAACCTTACTCAAAATGGAATTTTATTGCAATGATTATAATACCCCTTTCAGACTCAAACTCAGACCCGAAAATGTGTTCCCGGACGCATCCCGGGATACAACTCGGGAATGTTCCCTTTCACACTGCACTTAGACCTGGGATAGACCCGGGACAGCCCCGTTTACACTGATCCCGGGAAATCCCTGCAAATGCATATGTATGTCATTAGAAATGGACATTTTTCTGGCTCACATAGATGAGGTCACAATAGGCAAGCAAAGGGAGGGGTGGGGCCTGCTTTTTTAGAGTCTTCATTTTATTAACAACTTGCTGTTGTCTACGGATAATTCCTCTGGCTTCAAGCAGCTTTGCAATGTTTTTATAAATAATAGCATCCTTCACCGTGCCTGTTATCTGTCTCTTTATTTCCTCCTCACCCCTTATGCTGAGCAGCTCTCTGATCTCCTGATCAGTCCAGGTAGCCATATTGCCTGTCTCCTCCGCTTCCAGCACGCTTCCCCGGGCTCTGGATGATGACATCATCTTTTCTGTGGCCAAGAAAGCTCCAATGAGAGGCCTTTTAACAGTCCCTTGTACTGAATACCGGGTAGGGCCCATTCACACTACACTGCATCCCGGGACGATCCCGGATTCAACCCAGGTCGAGACCTGGGATGAAATGCTGGGACGCTCGACCTGGGATATCCTTTCACACTGAGCAAATTCCCGGGTTGATGCGCATTCATGTGCAATAACCCAGTAAATATTTGTTAGTGTGAAAGGGGTATTATTAATTAATTGGTAGTGTTTGACTTGTGCACCTGCAACCTTGTCTTTGTATGCAGTACTGAAAGGTCTCCGCAGGGTCGCACCTCTCATTACCGGTGTGCACTTCTCCCCTAAAAACCCTTAATTTCACCACCATTTTCTTTGTCACAGCGGCCATGTGTGACATTACACGGCTGCCCCTAAAATGGTCCGGACTATGGGGGTCATTCCGAGTTGATCGCTAGCTGAAAATGTTCACTGCGCAGCGATGATGCAAAAAACTAGCACTTCTGCGCATGCGTATACGGCACAGTGCGCACGCGCGACGTACTTTCACAACGGGCAATGTATTTTTACACAAGGGCTAACGAAGCTTTTCAGTCGCAATGGCCGCCGCAGAGTGATTGACGTGAAGTGGGCGTTTCTGGGTGTCTACTGACCGTTTTCAGGGAGTGCTCGAAAAAACGCAGGCGTGCCAGTAAAAACACAGGCGTGGCTGGGCGAACACAGGGCGTGTTCGTGACGTCAAAACAGGAACTGAACAGTCTGAAGTGATCGCAAGCGCTGAGTAGGTCTGGAGCTACTCTAAAACGGCACCATTTTTTTAAGCCGCTCTGCGACGCTTTCTTTCGCACTTCTGCTAAGCTAAAATACACTCCCAGAGGGCGGCGGCTTAGCGTTTGCACGACTGCTAAAAACTGCTAGCGAGCGAACAACTCGGAATGACCCCCAATGCCCCTGCAACGCCTCATTGACGCCCCCCTGATGGCTACCTCTCTCAATCAAATTGCAACCACATCCTTCAGGAATGCGATTGCAATGCGGAAGTCCACGAATGCGCGCTGTGGACGCCATCTAAAAATAGCTGCCTGCGATTCTTGCAATTTAACAAATTAGCCTGAAAGAGGGCCTTAAAACATTGGTGGTCATTCCTGAGTTGATCGCTCGCTGCCGTTTTTCGCAGCGCAGCGATTAAGTGAAAAAACGGCAATTCTGCGCATGCGCATGGTACGCAGCGCGCATGCGCTAAGTACTTTCACACAAAACTTTGTAGTTTTACCCAAGCTCGAGCGACGTTTTTCAGTCGCTCGAGTGTTCGTAGTATGATTGACAGGAAGTGGGTGTTTCTGGGCGGCAACTCGGCGTTTTCAGGGAGTGTGCTAAAAAACGCAGGAGTGCCAGGCAAAAACGCAGGAGTGGCTGGAGAAACGGGGGAGTGGCTGGCCGAACGCAGGGCATGTTTGTGACGTCAAACCAGGAACTAAACTGACTGCAGTCATCGCAAGATAGGAGTAGGTCTGGAGCTACTCAGAAACGGCATGACATTTTTTGGTAGCAAATCTGCTACTCTTTCGTTCACACTTCTGCTAAGCTAAGATACACTCCCAGAGGGCGGCGGCCTAGCGTGTGCAATGCCGCTAAAAGCAGCTAGCGAGCGATCAACTCGGAATGAGGGCCATTATCTGTAATTTTATGGGTATATTTATAGTATTTACTGACACATACCTAGTGCAAGCTGCCCATACATTCTAGGAATATACTGTAATATTCTTTCCCAAGCAAGCCTTGATAAAATAGTTAGGTTGGAGGCACTATGTATATCACCATTAGTGAAGAAGGGGTTACACTAGCTATGACTCCATCATCTCCCACCAAACAGGTGTTTAATCTCTTTCCCTTAAAACTTGTGTCCTTCCCTCTACAAGTAACTATCTACTGGTGGCTGGAAACCACTATTGATGGTTAATGGCACACTGTTCCCCAATAAATTCCCAGCAGACCTTTTTACCAAAAATCATTTGCCTGGTGCTTTGGAGGGATATGATCTCCTACTTGTTATCAAAGCCATCTACAAATACCAAATTTTGCAACCCCAGATTATAGTTGGTTGCACTGCCTTCCATTGCCATTATCTCTCGGCATAATACAAGCATGTTTATCTGTTTTATTTATTTTTATTTTCAGCTTCTCCCCTTTTTGAAGCCCAACATCTCCTGATCACCTTTGTCTCCATCCCCTACCCCTTCCATCCCGAATACCTATCAAACATTCATGTCCTTTATTACATTTCGAGATGCTGATATGCCTGGTATTCGGACCCGCTGCCTGTGGCATTGCAATCGGACACTCTATTCACTGAGTTATCTGCTCTTGCATAGAAAGCTAGAGAATTCCAAGCTGGAGAGTTCTAACTATTTGAAGCTTACCTCGTACTTTGTGAAGGGGTGATCAGCATTAGGGAGGCCAATCCCGGGGCATTTTTTTAATCCCGGGATTCGGGATTGAAAAATGCTCAATCCCGGGATTACAGTAGGGATCAGTGTAGGGATCAGTGTAGGGAGCAGGGAAAGTATATGTGAAGGGCAGCAAGGCAGGGTGGATGTAGGGAGCAAGGGAGGGTGGGTGTAGGAAGCATGTAAGGAACAGGAAGGGACGGTGGGTGTAGGGAGCAGCGGGAGAGTGGGTGTAGGAAGCAGCGGGAGAGTGGGTGTAGGGAGCAGCGGGAGGGTGGGTGTAGGGAGCAGCGGAAGAGTGGGTGTAGGGAGCAGCGGGAGGGTGGGTGTAGGGAGCAGCGGGAGAGTGGGTGTAGGGAGCAGCGGGAGGGTGGGTGTGTAGTGAGCATGTAAGGTACAGGAAGGGAAGGTGCCGGTGGGTGTAACGAGCAGAGGGAGGTTGTCAGGAGCAGAGAGTGTGGGTGTAGGTAACGAAGATAAACACTTACTACTTATGGGCGGGCCGCGGGCATCAGCCATGGACACACACACACTGACCGCGCTGGCAGCATTTCAAACGTAGCGCTGGCCGCCAGCCAGTCAGAACTGGCAGTCCGGCAGCCAATCAGGGGCCGCGGCTGCTGCCGCTTCCCTGATTGGCTGCCGGTCTGCCAGCTCTGATTGGCTGGCAGCCGGCGCTACGTTTGAAATGCCGCCAGCGTGGTCAGTATGTGTGTGTCCATAGCTGATGTAACTCCCTCGCTGACAGCCGGGCAGCGCTGAGCTATAGTGCTCAGCGCTGTCTGGCAAAACTGCGCATGCGCACTCTAATCCCGTGAATCCCGGGATTGGAGGCTCCAATCCCGGGATTCAAATCCCGGCATTTTTGGGCCCAAATCCAGGGATCCCGCCTATCCCGATCCTGGGATTGGCCTCCCTAATCAACATCAGGGCCGGTTCTAGCCCTTGTGGCGCCCCAGGCAAAAATAGGGGCGTGGCTTCATACAGGAGCGTGGCCAGTTACGCCCCCTGTAGAGTTGTGCCCCCATTTGTGCCCCCTGTAGAGTAGCGCCGCTTAAAAAAATATAATTAAAAAAAATAAATAAATAATTAATACTTACTATCCCGGCTCCTGATTCCCGACCGCTGCTGACCTCCGCCGCGCCGCTCCTCAGATCTATAGGAGAGATGTCATGACGTCTCTCCCATAGCACAGCATAGACACTAGAGGTCAATTAAGACCCCTAGCGTCTATGTGCCAGTCCCACAATGCTGTGCGGTGCGCGATGACGTCATCGCACACCACACAGCAAGGGTCCTCTACACAAAGGGAAACTAGACGGGTAGCGTCTACCCGTATAGTTTCCTTCACAGCGCTGCACAGCACCGGGGGGCACTGACCAACAGTAGCGGATCTTGCCATGGCGCGGCGCCCTCCGGAAGGCGGCGCCCCAGGCAAAAATCCTGTGTGGCCGTAGCAAGATCCGCTACTGATCAGCGTTGCGTCTGGGCAGATCTATGTTGTGTGTGGCTGCAAGGGATTGAATGTGCAGCTGCACACTGCATGGATCTGCTCGATTATGGAGCTGTTTTTTTTGTTTTGTTTTTACGGGGTACAGGTAGCTTCATAGAGTTGGAAATCTCATATTTTTTATGGGGGATCAAGTGGCCCGGTGGGTGGGGTATTTGGCTGGGGTACAGCAGGTTATGGGTTTGAGTCCTGGGTGTAGCAGTAAATTGAAATGTTATTTAATGAGGGGTATTGTGGCTGAATGGCGGCAAGCTCTAGGGTTGAGTGCATGAATGTGGTATAAAAAGGATTTGTGTCCAGATCCGTTTTCTTTCAGTGTTCTATAAATGTGTGTGTAATCAATTTTGTCATGCCCCTTCCCCGCGAGGCATATGCCTTATGTTCCTATTGTAAAAAAAAAGGAAGGGGTGGCAAGCCAATTCTCTTTCTGGCACAGGGCACCAAAAAGTCACTACTGCTAAATTCTGCAAATGCAGCAGGAGGTGTCTTGTGCTAATATACACCTCCTGCATGCTTCTGTGATTCTCTGCTGCATCCGAGGATACAGTGTCGGATCACTTTCATGAGCATTCCCTCAGGTTACACAGGATGGTTGGGCTGTTTACGTTGCTGGGGCTAGGAAGTCTGCATTGTAAGATGCAAGCCCCAGCCATAACTGCCCACCCTCCCGCAATGTCCAGAAGGCTCCCAAAACTCGTGTGCCCCTCCCGTCCCCCCGGCAAGTCTCCCACACTGCAGCAGCTCCCCAGCAACCTCCCTCAGCCACCCACTTGCAGAGCACGAGTGGGTGGTCCAAGGGGACCCGATGACGCGATTCCAGCTGAATTGTGGCGCCTCCACCCCCCTGCCTCATGCCGTGAACATCTCAGCTTTGCTTGCATACTGCCATCAGGCTACCTCCCACTTGCCTGCACCTCTTGTCATCTGTCTGTCGCCCCTCTCCATTAGATTGTTAGCTCTTCAGAGCAGGGCCCTCTTTCCTCTTGTTATCTAAGCCCTCGTCTCAACATATTTCACTCACAGCTCTCCCCTACTCAACGACCATCTTTATCCTGCTAGTAAAGGCTCATCTCCATCTATGGCCACCAGCCTCTAGTAGTACGATGATCACTCCCTCAATACTTACATCTTAGCTGTATTATGTCTTGAGAATGTGTGGTGCTCTATGTTACCTGTACACTATTTCTGTTATTTATTTACTGTAATGCAATGTTTTGTCCCCTGTACTGTCCTTTGTATGGCGCTGCGAAACACATGTGGCGCCTTATAAATAAAATGTAATAATAATAATCGTAGCCCCGCACCCCGCTGTTCAGTGCCTGTAATATCGGCACTGTATAGAGGGGGCGTGGTCACAGTGACACGACCACAAGCTCCACGTCCCATGCAGCCTCAGCTACATAGACACCCCCCTACCACACCCCCTTGTGACGTCATGCCCGCCCTTCCCATCCCCTGCTTCGCCGAGCTGGCTGCCCTTTCCTGGAGGGGGCAGCCAGAAAGTCGGCAACCCTGGCCCCAGCATGCATACAAAACAGGGTTGAAAGGCTCCCATTTTGTAAAACGCTGCCCAGCGCTACCCCCTCCCAACCCCCAAATAGCCACAGCCTGTGAATCAGTCTACAGCTCAGGGGGCTCTGCGTATGAGGATACAGGACCCATTCTGCACATGTGTAGAATGGGTCCTGCGCATGCGCAGTCCCACAAACGTCTGCCAAAAGTGTGTGTGTGGGGGGGGGGGGGGGAAGAGCAGGTACTAATTGCCTGGGCTCGCTGGAGGGCTTTGGCAGGGGCACAGGTCTGCCGACATCCCCTCCTCCATCTTACCTGTCTGCATTCTGTGTCGCCCCGGCCTAGCACATATTGCTGTGTGCTGGGCTGCAGTGGGGCTAGGGAGGCTGCTGCCTCTGAGTAGCAGCAGCAGCCTCCTTTGCCTGAGCACGGGTTGGGCGCATTGGCGTTTCCCTCATGGGTGCAATGTGTGTGGAGCACATGGGCCCCTGGGTCCGCACACATTGCACCCATATTTTAGTACTCACCTCTCCAGAGTCCAGCGTCGGGCGCTGCAGCCGAATCCGTTGCACAAAAAAATTCTCTACAAAATGGGCGCTGCGCATGTGCAGTAGGCTCCGACACAAAGTCGGAGCCTACGGCGCCGTGGAGAGGAGGGGGCCCACCCAGAGTCTGCACACGGGCCCCCTCCTCGCTGAAGATGCCCCTGGTTGGGGGGGAAGGGATCACGCTGTCACAGGAGTGGTTGTGAACTCAGGCACCTAATCACGTACATTGGAGACCAAACTGTGATGGAGACTTGCATCTAGCATGAGGCTAGTGCAAGTCCCAATGATGCTACCGATTGTACACCTGGTGAAGGGCTTATACTAGCATTTGCAGATGCAACTATGGCATAAGAGGCAGAGGCCGACCTGCCTGCGTCTATTGGCATACGCATACCCTTACTACAAATGACTCAGAGACATATTTATGTGTCAAAAATTTAGGCCACATTTTTTATTTATTGACAGCTTCAAAACAATCGCAGGGCAAGGAACGAAGCGGTGGGCAAGGCTGCTCTCAATCCTTAAACCAAGCCGATCCTTGGTGCCCCTTAGGGAACCAGCACCCAGTGGTCCATAGCACCCACACCTGGCACCAGTGACGAATCTTGTGAGCGGTGGGCCTAGGTGCAAAAAATAGGATTTTAATACCTACCGGTAAATCCTTTTCTCTTAGTCCGTAGAGGATGCTGGGGACTCCGTAAGGACCATGGGGTATAGACCGGATCCGCAGGAGACATGGGCACACTATAAGACTTTGAATGGGTGTGAACTGGCTCCTCCCTCTATGCCCCTCCTCCAGACCCCAGTTAGAAAACTGTGCCGAGGAAGACGGACATTTCGAGGAAAGAATTTATTGTTTAAACACGGTGAGTGTCATACCAGCTCACACCACGAACATACCGCAGAACGTGGCATTCAATAGAATACTAGCCAAACGGCATGAACAATACACAGCCACATGCTGAGAGAATATGTAACACAACCAGTGTGTCAACACAACCAATTATAAGACGCCGCATGACATGGCATGCATAATGTCAGCAACAGCTTGACAGAAAAGAAACACCACAAGAGTGTAACCATAACCAATAACTGCAGACACAGTCCGCACTGGGACGGGCACCCAGCATCCTCTACGGGAGGAGAGAAAAGGATTTACCGGTAGGTATTAAAATCCTATTTTCTCATACGTTCTAGAGGATGCTGGGGACTCCGTAAGGACCATGGGGTTTATACCAGAGCTCCAGACCGGGCGGGAGAGTGCGGACGACTCGGCAGCACCGATTGAGCAAACATGAGGTCCCCGTCAGCCAGGGTATCAAACTTGTAGAGCTTAGCAAAAGTGTTTGAACCCGTTCAAGTATCCGCTCGGTAAAGTTGAACTGCCGAGACTCCTCGGGCATCCGCCCCAAGAAGAGCCCATCTTCCTAGTAGAATGGGTCACCACCGACTTCGGTAACGGTAATCCAGCCGTAGAACGAGCACGCCGAATCATATCACAGATCTAGCGTGTAACAGGCTGCAAAGACGCAGCCGCCCCAATCACGCTGGGAGTATACCGGACAAACAGAGCCCCTGTTTCTCCAATCTGAGCCAAATTGGCGAAACAAATATGCAAAGTCCTCACTACATCAAGAGACCTTGAATCAGCCAATGGTTAAGTAACCACAGGCATCAAATAGGCTGGTTTCTGCGAAACACAGAGACCACTTTTGGCAGAACTATTATCCGAGTTCTCAATTCCGATCTATCCACCTGGAAGATCAAACCGGGCTCTTGTGAGACCCAGCCACTACTTCCAACATCCGCCTTGCGGACGCCAAAACCAAAAAACATGACCACTCTCCAAGAGAGAAAGTTTAACACAACCTTTCATAAAGGTCCCAATCATTGTGACACAAGAAAACGCAACACCATGTCAAGGTCCCACGGTGCCAATGGGGGCACAAATGAATGTTGGATGTGCAGTACTCCTTCCACGAAGGTCCGAACTTCCGGAAAGGTTGCCAATTCTTTCTTGAAAGAAAATTTATAAGGCCAAAACCGCACTTAATGGAGCCTAACTTTAGGCCTGAACCCACACCTGGTTGCAAAGAATGGAGAAGAACGACCCAGCTGAAAACTTCCGTAGTAGCCTTCTTGGATTCACACCAAGACCCATATTTTCTCCAAACACGATGGTAAGGCTTTGCCGTTACTTCTTTTCTAGCCTGAAGAATTGTGGAACCGACTTCATTGGGAATACCCTTTCTTGCTAGGATATGGCGTTCAACCGCCACGCCGTCAAACGCAGCCGCGGTAAATCTTGATACACGCCCAGATCTTGCTGTAACAGTTCCTCACATAGAAGATCCCTGGCCTCTTCCTCTATGAGTAAATCTTGAAGAACTGGATTCCAAGCCCTCCTTGTATTGACCGGAACAATGAGGATCGCCTGAACCTTTGTTCTTCTTACGTTTATCACCTTTAGAGGAATGAAAACAGAGGGGATACATAGACCAATTGAAAACACCCAAGGTGTCCCGAGGACATCTACTGCTAGAGCTTGAGTGTCCCTTGACCTGGAACAATATCCCTGAAAACTCTCGTTGAGGCGAGACGCCAACATGTCCAATTGAGGAGCTCCTCCAAGACTTGTCGCTTCAGTGAAAACTTCTTGATGACGACTGTATTTCTCCTGGATGGAGATTGCGTCTGCAGAGGAATCTATCTCTCCGTCGTTCATATCAGGAACGAAGATTGCTACTATAGCGTTTACCAGTCTTAGTTTCCACCCAGCGGAAAACTTTTTGGGCATCTGCCATAGCCGCGTTGCTCCTTGTTCCGCACTAGCGGCTTACTTACACCACTGCTGTCAAGTCATCCGCCAGAATTAACACGGGCAGATCACGAAGCATATGTTCATTGAAAATAGCTCTTAATTCAAGAAAGCTTATTGCAGACAAGCTTCCCAGCTTGACCTTTTCCTCTGGAAATACTTCCTTTGCAAGGACTGCTCCCCAGTCTCGGAGATCTGCAAGCATGGACACCAGGATCTCATCCTGGATTCCGAACCTTCGTCCCTCTAGGAGGTGAGAACTGAGCAGACACCACAGGAGCGATATCCTGTCCATTAGTATTATATTCCGGCGCATGTGCAGGTGAGACCCGGACCATAGTTTCAACTGGCCCCGTGAAAACCACTCTGGCAATGGACCTGCTCACCGAAAAGGCCTCTTAGGCCACACCGATCTTCTTCAACAACGGAACATATTGATGGATTGTCACTGCAAATCTGATCCGACTCCGGATCCTTAGACCTCTTTTCACAAGAACACACAGAACTTCAACCGTTCCGTATCTACTCTGATACCCACCTCCGACGCGTGCGTCGTTGGGAATAAAAGCCTTCCCCTGTGTTGAAGAACAGTCAGAGAGAAAACAACGATCTGCACCACATGTGTCTTGACCTCGCCTTAAACAGGAGAGTGTCGCAGTATAGAATAACAGTGGCTCTTACTATTGAAAATATACCATCCTTCTACCATCACTCCAGTGAAATGGCAAAGACAATCCTGGATATCCACCCAGGTAAGCTGGATGCGGAGAACAACGCATTTAAACCCCTTAGTTTTTTGGGTTTTTTTTTTAAACAGGGACAGCTGGACAATGCCCTGAACCTGATGCACCTCTGGTATGGCGTCGCGTACTACCTCCCCTTCCAGAGGGGAAATGGCAAGATCCATTTAAAAAACAGTGAGGGGAAACATCCGTAAACGCCAGAATGTCTCCCTTTGGATTCTATAATTAACTCACAGGTCCTAGTCTCTTTCCGGCCTGACTGAAAAGTAGTAGACGAGCTCCCACTGGAGTGGGTTCCAGCCAGATAGACTGAGCGACATGTGGTGGATGTGGTAGAAACAGAAACCGACATCCGCTTCTGCGAACCTAACAAGGCTGCAGAACACTTACCTTTTCACCTTCCACTGTCTGCACAGAAAGGGAAAACAGAACGGTATCGAACCGGTTAAAATGACTGCATCCCACAAAAGAATGCATCACCAACCGTTGTGAAGGAGACTAACTCACGAAGTTAGATTTTCCAGGAGTATCCGCTGAGATTGACTGAACTGAGGCATCCCCAAACAGTGGTACACCGTCCCAGGAAGAAACTCCAGTATCTCTCGGAGTCAGCCTCAGCATTCCCCCGGCCACACCTCCTATATACGCACGTCAGCCTGCCGCAATTTATAGAGAAGATCCAACCTAAGGAACATCCCCTCTCTCTTTAGGGTAATTCTATTGGATGCCTTTCCGAATATAAACACTCCCCCATGTGCATGTAATGCAGATAAGTCCAAAGCATAGAAATAAAATATCACTTAGCTTCCTGTATACGATCCTTTGTGACAAGACCCCGTGTCGACCAGGAGTTGACTTTCACAGTATTTTATCCACGGCGGGAAACGAACAACATTCATACTCCTTGAGAGGATCTGAGACCAACTCGTCATGGCCAACCTAGAGCTTTATCAACAGAGCGACCAGCACATGAGAAGGAATACTATTACTTCAGCATTCAGTTTAAATCATAATATGAATATACATAATGTAATACACAAATATTATATATATATATATATATATATACCAAATAGAAGCAGTGGCACTCTCAGGCTTTCACACAATAAGTACAGGACACGGCGGTCTCTGCTTAAAGTTCAACGTTTCGATAATTTAATATCGTCATCAGGATATTCCTGATGACGATATTAAATTATCGAAACGTTGAACTTTAAGCAGAGACCGCCGTGTCCTGTACTTATTGTGTGAAAGCCTGAGAGTGCCACTGCTTCTATTTGGTATATACAGTCGCAAGACTTTTTCAGGAGGCACCTAGGTCATCTATTGCCATTTGGAGAGAGTGCCAGCCCACACCAGACTGACTATATATATATATATATATATATACATACATACACCATACATATAAGCGGGTTTTCCTGAACCGTCGGGTCCCTAGTGACATTAATGTGTTCTGAATGTGTATGACCATGTACTGACATGCCCCAGTTGTGTACCTACCAGGAAACGTTATGGCCGACAGAAAACCTAGTATTCGTCGACAGAAGGGAGTAGTAACCAGGCAAAATAACATTCTTGCAACCCCGAGGGGTCTGAGGGAAGCATACATGTATAATTTAATAACACTCCCCCACATATCCCATGGAACCGTACCATACCTATAAATATATATACAGGTATAAGGCAGTTACAGCATGTTAATTTATACCCAGTAATAACAGTTGGTGCTGACAGGGTCACCCACATACTACTGTGTCTCCCATACAGTGTTTACTTTTGACAAGGAAACCACTACCGACCTGCTGATACTGCATCTCTTAAATCAAGTACCAACAGACGTCGGCGATGCCGACAGCATAGGTGTGCGCAGGGGGGGTGCCTGGTGCGCACAGGCACCCCCTAATGTCTGGCACCCCGATCTCGCATGCCTGATACAGCGATCGCCGAGCAGGCTGATTACTGTCCCCTCTGTCTACCCTGTTAGGACTGCATTACTGTCTGGACGCCTGGGTTAATCAAGGATGCCACCGCCCACCCGCCACATGCCCACCTCTCTCCTTCTATGTTATGCCAACGCCAGACACTGATGAGGATCAGCATGCAGCCAGCGTTCCTCTTAGGAAGACAAATTCAATACTGGCAGGCGGCCGGCAGCAACATTGACACGTCACTCGTTTTTCCAGCAGCAGCAGCAGTACTAGTCTGCGACTGTCGGTGTCAGTTTAGTTACTGACTTTTAAGTAAGCTGCTGCAGCTTGCAGGGGAAAGAGAGGGGGGAGCCAGACCAGGCTGAGGAGGAGCAGTGTAATTGCAGTGAGTGCCATCAGGGGTGTTATCTGACAATGGCCCTCATTCCGAGTTGATCGGTCGCAAGGCGAATTTAGCAGAGTTACACACGCTAAGCCGCCGCCTACTGGGAGTGAATCTTAGC
This sequence comes from Pseudophryne corroboree, assembly GCF_028390025.1. Classification (NCBI taxonomy): domain Eukaryota; kingdom Metazoa; phylum Chordata; class Amphibia; order Anura; family Myobatrachidae; genus Pseudophryne; species Pseudophryne corroboree. Next base: position 716,355,052 of record NC_086447.1, read on the forward strand.
TTCTTAAAATTGCGACCGATGTATGCGCAATATTGCGTTTACTAACTACTTAGCAGTTTCAGAGTAGCTCCAGACTTACTCTGCCTGTGCGATCATTTCAGTGCTTGTCGTTCCTGGTTGACGTCACAAACACACCCAGCGTTCGCCCAGGCACTCCCACCGTTTCTCCGGCCACTCCTGTGTTTTTTCCGGAAACGGTAGCGTTTTCAGCCACACGCCCCTGAAACGCTGTGTTTCCGCCCAGTAACACCCATTTCCTGTCAATCACATTACGATCGCCGGAGCGAAGAAAAAGCCGTGAGTAAAAATACTATCTTCATAGTAAAGTTACTTGGCGCAGTCGCAGTGCGAACATTGCGCATGCGTACTAAGCGGATTTTCACTGCGATGCGATGAAAAATACCGAGCGAACAACTCGGAATGAGGGCCCATGTATCTGCTTTATTAGGATTGGCACAAGGGTGGATATTTTATATTGCGTTGACGTCAATAGATGGTGCTAACACGCCCAAAAGGTGGTGCTAGACAAACCCCTCCGACGGTGCACCCCCTAATAAAATGTGCTGCGCACGCCTATGGCCGACAGTGATCCCCACAGCAGCTTTTGACAGAGCACTCACGCATGTCGGCATATGTTGACTAAAAGCTATAGTGGGTAAATCTGACAGGAACAACAGATCTATATGCACCCCAATAATGATTATACTCCAATTATCGAAAATAGTGCTATATTTCTCACTATATAGTACTAAAACACTGTGCCCCCCTCGTTTGCTCTGCTTTGGCGGGGACATGGAGAAAAATGGCGCTGAATCTGCTGTGAGGGTTAAGCTCCGCTCCTTCCCGGCGAGCTTCAGCCCCGCTGCTGATATATATACTTTAAGCTGGCGGGGGTCCATATATAGTATTTATATACTGTATACATGCTCTTTTTATATATTGCTGCCCAGGGCGCCCCCCCTGCACCCTGCACCCTCGTAAAGCCGTTGGTGTGTGGCAGCAACCGCTGCGTTACACTGGCGGGGGTATCATACACGGTGGGCCTGGGCACCGAATATGCCTCACTTGCCAGCGGTTTTGACCTTCAGTAATTTGCTGCCCAGGGCACTCCCCCCCAGCACCCTGCACCCTGTGAGTGCCTTTGGTGTGTGGGAGCATGGAGCGCAGCGCGACTGCTGCACTGTACCTCTGCTACTGAAGTCTTCTGCCGTCACTGAAGTCTTCTTGTCTTCTAATACTCACCTGGCTTCTTTCTTCTGGCTTCTGTGAGGGGGATGACGGCGCTGCTCCGGGAACAAGCAGCTAGGCGAACCAAGTGATCGAACCCTCTGGAGCTAATGGTGTCCAGTAGCCTAAGAAGCAGAGCCTTTAACTAAGAAGAAGTAGGTCTGCTTCTCTCCCCTCAGTCCCACGATGCAGGGAGCCTGTAGCCAGCAGGTCTACCTGAAAATAAAAAACCTAACAATAAAGTCTTTAGAGAAACTCTGTAGAGCTCCCCTAGTGTGTGTGATGTTAGTGTATTAGAATGCTTAATATTTGTAGACACTCCCTTACTAATCTGTGTAAGCCTGAATCTTCAGTGATGGTCCCTAGGACCAGGGGGATGCTGGGAAGTGGGTGGTGCAGTGTGCGTGGAGTTGGTGATGAATAAAACAGCACAGCAGTTAACTCACATGTCTCTGTGTCCTGATGACTGGATTTACAAACATATGAACAAAACATGGTGTCAGAAGAAGTTTAACTTGGACTGCTAGTGCTCTCAGAGTGTGAAAGAATCTTGCAGAAGTCTGTAAGGCTGTGATACTCAGTGTCTGCAAAGCCTGCCGTGTGCTCCTCTCTTCAAACAGTGAGTAACCATGGATAAACTAGCTCCTCCAACCAGCAATGCGGATGTCTGGTAACTTGTCTGAAAACTGGAAAAGATTTAAGCAAAGTTTTAATATATATCTTGCTGCATGTGGAGCTGATACAGAGGCTGACAAAACGAAGGCATCCATTTTCCTCCATGTGATAGGAGAGGATGTGCTGGACATTTATAATAGTTTTCAGTTTGATGAGGGGCAGAATATGGTGCTATCTTCTATAATGCAAAAGTTACTTTGTGCCAAGGAAAAATGTGACATATGAAAGATATAAGTTTTTCACATGTGATCAGAAGTCTGGAGATGGATTTGATCAGTATGTTACAGAGCTGCAATCACTCAGTAAAACCTGTGAGTTTGGCGATTTAAAGGATTCACTGATTAGAGATCGTATTGTCTGTGGAATACCTGATAATGGACTCAGAGAGAGACTGCTGAGAGAGCAAGACCTAACACTAGACAAGGCAGTGACTATGTGTAGATCTGCAGAAATAACTAGATTTCAAGCCAAAACGTTACAGAAGGAAGTTGATGCTGCTATCCATGTAGTGCACAAAACAGAGCCAAACAAACCTCCATTCTCAAGAATGAAGCAGTCTAAGCCACAGTCTAATAAGGAAATGTGGAGTACATGTGGAAATGCTCACAATCCTAAAATGTGCCCTGCTTATGGTAAAACCTGCATGAAATGTGGTAGACTTAATCACTTTGCCAAATGCTGTAAAATGAAAAGTAAAACAATCAATGTGCATGCTGTTAAACAAACAGAGAAATTCTTTGTGGATTGCATTGAACTTTGCAGTGCAGATAAGAAAGAATGGATTGTCTCTTTATCTGTGAATGAGATTGTCATTCCCTTTAAACTTGATACTGGCACGCAGGTGAATTTAATATCGTTTCAAGACTATAAGACTTTTAGAGTAAAACCTAAAATTAATCCAGCCAAAGTGAAAGTTACAGGGTACACTGGGGAGGAAATTCCTGTGAAAGGTACATGCTTAGTGACACTGAAATATAAGGGACAACAGTTTAAAACATCTCTACTGATTGTGGATAAAAATGTGCAACCGATTCTAGGATTAAGTTCCTGTGAGAAACTAAGCTTGCTAAAGAAAGTTTTTATGGTCACATCACAAGTAGAAGATGACTGCAAATCGATGTTTACAGAATACAGAAACTTGTTTGAAGGTCTAGGTTGTTTGCCTGGAGAGCATAAAATAAATATAGACACGCAAGTTTCTTCAGTGATACACCCCTGTAGAAAAGTGCCGTTTGCGCTGAGAGAAAAACTGAAACACGAGTTAAATCGCATGGAAGCTTTGGGTGTGATACAGAAAGTTGACGAGCCTACTGAATGCGTAAGCTCCTTAGTAATTGTTGAAAAGAAAAATGGACAACTCAGAATATGTCTAGACCCCAGAGATTTAAACAAAGCTATTAAACGAGAACATTTCAAACTACCAACCAGAGATGAAATCATGTCGCAATTTACGGGAGCAAAATGGTTCAGTAAATTGGACGCATCTTTAGGATTCTGGCAAATGAAGCTAGATGAGGCCAGCTCAAACCTTTGTACATTTAATACACCAGAAGGTCGATACAGATTTCTTCGACTACCATATGGAATATTGTCTGCTCCAGAAGTATATCACAAAAAGATACACATGATTTTTGAACATATTCCAGGTGTTGAAACAATGATGGATGACATTATTGTCTGGGGATCTACAAAGGAAGAACATGATTCTAGATTGAGACAAGTAATGGAACTTGTCAAGAAAGTGAATCTAAAGCTAAACAAGGACAAATGTGAATTTGGCATTAATAAACTTACCTTTATGGGCGACGTGGTCTCGGATCAAGGTGTAAAACCAGACCCAAGGAAAATATCAGCAATAGTGAACATGGAACGTCCTAACAACAAAGACGACGTCAGAAGATTCCTAGGAATGATAATGTTATGCACACCAGTGCCAGCAGGAATGTACTGGTGTCTGAACGGTGAGGGCTGCAAAACAAATGAACTCACAGACAGACTGGGGAATATGACATTACATACACAGAAGGTGATAGGGTAACAAAATAAACACAAAGTGAACAGAGAAGCCCAAAGGCTAAGAAACTGGGTGTCTCCCTAATATTAGGAATGCTCAGATGGAAAGAAGCAAGATGTAGTGATTTAATACGTAGAGAACCCGAAATGCTGTTGCTAAGGGCAACAGCAAAACCCTAAAGGGTTACCAACGGGTGTGGCAGTAAACTCCTTGGTCAGAGATGGAATAATAGACACAAGGAGAGTCTCCACAATCCTTGTCCTCACTTGCAGTGCACTGGTTCAGCTTACTGCCACTAAACTGACACCTGAACACCTTGCACAGTGAGAAAGGATTTTGGCAGGCAAGTCTGAGAATACAGCCGCAAACTTGCTAGGTTCACAGAGTAGCAAAAGAACCCCAGCAGGTTAAACGACTGACTCCAGTCTTACTGCTAGGTCTGGATTGGCAGAGTGTAATACCAAATCCCAAGGCCTATTTGCAGTAAGCAACAAACAAATACAAAGTTTACACAGTACTAGCTAGCTTTCAGGAACTGACTAACCAACAAAGATTCAGCAGCATCTGCCTAACCTGAGAAGAGGGTTTATATAGCAGGTGCTGTCCACGCCCCACTCAGACCTCACAGACTGTGAGCACAAAAACCAGCACCGGATCCCCTGCCGTGCACAGAGCCTGTAACCTCTGCACAGCAAAAGACCCGAACCGGAGTATCAGCTACGCTCAGGTTACTCCGCTAGCACTTGTCTCCCGGTTGCCATGACGACGTGGCAGCACAGAGCAGGAGACCCTAACAGATAACTTACTTAGGAAAGTTTATTTCTCAACTCTCTGAACGAACAGCCTCTCTTAGATGGTTGTTGGACAAAGATAACGAGTGGATGTGGTCACATGAACAAGAAGAAAGTTGGCAAAACTTGAAACAGATCATTACAGAGCAACCAGTGCTAAAATTCTTTGATCCTGCGAAAAGAATAAGAATTTCAGCAGATGCTTCGCAATTTGGCCTAGGCTCAGTGCTGTTACAAGAACATGAGGATACATGGCAACCAGTAATCTATGCATCAAGAGCACTGACAAGTGCTGAAACAAGGTATGCTCAGACAGAAAAAGAACTTCTAGCGATCACATATGCATGTGAGCGATTTCATCAGTTTGTGTATGGTCAAACATTTACAGTGGAAACTGACCACAAACCATTGGTAGCTATCATGACTAAATCATTACATGACTGTCCCATGAGAATTCAATGAATGCTTATCAGACTACAGAAATATGATGTACACTTGCTGTACTGTCCCGGCAAATACATGTACATTGCTGATACACTTTCTCGTGCTGTGGACAAAAGTGATGGTTCCAAAAGTCTGATGGATGAAGAGATAGAAGCCTATGTTAATTTTATTGTAGCTTCTCTACCAGTGTCTCTTGCAAGACAAGAACAGATTAGGAAAGAAACTGAGACAGATGACACAATGAAAGTGTTGAAAGATATCATTCTGAAAGGTTGGCCAGCAGAAAAACATGCGTGCCCGCTGTCTATCCATGATTATTGGATGTACCGCAGTGACCTTACAGTTGTTGATTGTATTATTTACAAAGGCAATAGGTTTGTCATACCTGCACGACTAAGAAAAACTATGCTGTGCAAGATACATGAAGCCCACTTAGGAGAAGAAAAATGTAAGCGGAGAGCGCATTAAGTTATGTATTGGCCAAGAATGAACCAAGACATAGCACAGACTACAGCTACATGTGAATTATGTCTTACGTATAGACCGAAACAACAAGTCGAGCCACTGAGTCCTCACCCAGTGCCAGAGAGACCGTACCAGAAAGTTGGCGCAGATTTGTTTGATTGTAATATGAAAACGTACATTGTCGTGACTGATTATTACTCTAACTACCCTGAGGTGAAGACACTACATACAACTACTAGTATAGCCGTAATCAATTGCATGAAGTCAATCTTTGCAAGGCATGGTGTTCCTATGGAAGTGTTCACTGACAATGGTCCTCAGTTTTCCAGTGCTGAATTTAGACAATTTGCTGATGAGTGGGAATTTGTCCATACTACGTCAAGTCCCCACTATCCACGCTCAAATGGGTTGGTGGAAAGTTCAGTAAAAACTGTAAAGAGTCTCATGAAAAAGCTCAAGAAGGTAAAGAAGATTTTTACAAAAGTCTTTTAATCTACCGCAGTACACCTTTACAGAATGGACTTTCTCCTGCACAAATGCTGATCGGAAGGAGGATTAGAGCAAATCTCCCGATATATGATGAACTGCTTAATACACATAACTCAGCGTTGGTCAGACTGAGTAAGGAACGTCAACAGGCGAAACAGAAACTGTTCCATGACAGACGAACAAAAAGCTTATCTGATCTAAAATCGGGTGACCAAGTCCGTCTCAGAGATCACGAGAAAGGTATTTGGGTGCAGAAAGGTATTGTGCAAGCACAAGTAGCACCAAGATCTTATACTATGCGTACAGAGCGTGGAACAGAATTAAGAAGAAATCGGGTGGATTTAAGATCTCAACCTAACCATAATGAAGACAACATGACTGAAGAATACCCTTCATCTGACATGTATGATGATCCTGATAATGGTGAACCAACCACGATTCTAGAAAGATCCAACATGGTCGATGAAACACAGACTGTATGAAAGACCCAAAAGGGAAATACGCTGACCTGAGAGACTCATTGAAACGTGTTAGATGATGTTCTTTATATCACGTTGTTAATTGTTGCATTGAAGCATATAGGGCTTATCTTTAAAGAAAAGAGGATGTGATGTTAGTGTATTAGAATGCTTAATATTTGTAGACACTCCCTTACTAATCTGTGTAAGCCTGAATCTTCAGTGATGGTCCCTAGGACCAGGGGGATGCTGGGAAGTGGGTGGTGCAGTGTGCCTGGAGTTGGTGATGAATAAAACAGCACAGCAGTGAACTCACATGTCTCTGTGTCCTGATGACTGGATTTACAAACATATGATCAAAATAGTGGGGTAAATTTACTAAGATTCGTGTTTTCCCGTTTGAGGTCAAAGTTTAATCACGAATGACATCGAAAGTGTAAATATGCAACTTTTTGAATTGATTCCGACTAATTTACTAAGCTGCCGTATTCTGCATTTTCGGGTTTTCCGATGTCGATGTCATTCGTTTTTTTTGGCAGTGTTTTATGTGAGTGACTTGTAAAACACTGCCGACTTTAATACAATGAATCTCGGCCGGATCTGAGAGATCCGTGCTGGGCTTCATTGTGCACTTTGTTTAAAAAATAAATAAAGTTTAAATGTAAAAAAAAAATTGCGTGGGGTCCCCCCTCCTAAGGCAAACCAGCCTCGGGCTCTTTGAGCCGATCCTGGTTGCAGAAATATGGGAAAAAAATGGACAGGGGTTCCCCCATATTTAAGCAACCAGCATCGGGCTCTGCGCCTGGTCCTGGTTCCAAAAATACGGGGGACAAAAAGAGTAGGGGTCCCCCGTATTTTTGAAACCAGCACCGGGCTTCACTAGCTGGACAGATAATGCCACAGCCGGGGGTCACTTTTATACAGTGCCTTGCGGCCGTGGCATCAAATATCCAACTAGTCACCCCTGGCCGGGGTACCCTGGGGGAGTGGGGACCCCTTCAATCAAGGGGTCCCCCCCCCCAGCCACCCAAGGGCCAGGGGTGAAGCCCGAGGCTGTCCCCCCCATCCAATGGGCTGCGGATGGGGGGCTGATAGCCTTTGTGATAAGTGTTTGATATTGTTTTTAGTAGCAGTACTACAAGGCCCAGCAAGCCTCCCCCGCAAGCTGGTACTTGGAGAACCACAAGTACCAGCATGCGGCGGAAAAATGGGCCCGCTGGTACCTGTAGTACTACTACAAAAAAAATACCCCAATAAAGACATTACACACACACCTTGAAAGTATAACTTTAATACATCCATCCACACCTCCATATACACATACTTACCTTATGTTCCCACGCAGGTCGGTCCTCTTCTCCAGTAGTATCCATGGTGTACCTGTAGAAAAAATTATACTCACATAATCCATGGTTGAAGTCTCCTCGGATAATCCATTTGTAATCCACGTACTTGAAAAAATAAAAAAACGGATACCCGACCACGAACTGAAAGGGGACCCATGTTTTCACATGGGCCCCCTTTCCCCGAATGCCAGAAACCCACTCTGACTGATGTCTAAGTGGGTTTCTTCAGCCAATCAGGGAGCGCCACGTTGTGGCACCCTCCTGATCGGCTGTGTGCTCCTGTACTGTATGACAGGCGGCACACGGCAGTGTTACAATGTAGCGCCTATGCGCTCCATTGTAACCAATGGTGGGAACTTTCAGGTCAGCGGTTGACCGAAAGTGACCTCACCGCTGACCTGAAAGTTCCCACCATTGGTTACAATGGAGCGCATAGGCGCTACATTGTAACACTGCCGTGTGCCGCCTGTCATACAGTACAGGAGCACACAGCCGATCAGGAGGGTGCCACAACGTGGCGCTCCCTGATTGGCTGAAGAAACCCACTTAGACATCAGTCAGAGTGGGTTTCTGGCATTCGGGGAAAGGGGGCCCATGTGAAAACATGGGTCCCCTTTCAGTTCGTGGTCGGGTATCCGTTTTTTTATTTTTTCAAGTACGTGGATTACAAATGGATTATCCGAGGAGACTTCAACCATGGATTATGTGAGTATAATTTTTTCTATAGGTACACCATGGATTCTACTGGAGAAGAGGACCGACCTGCGTGGGAACATAAGGTAAGTATGTGTATATGGAGGTGTGGATGGATGTATTAAAGTTATACTTTCAAGGTGTGTGTGTAATGTCTTTATTGGGGTATTTTTTTAGTAGTAGTACTACAGGTACCAGCGGGCCCATTTTTCCGCCGCATGCTGGTACTTGTGGTTCTCCAAGTACCAGCTTGCGGGGGAGGCTTGCTGGGCCTTGTAGTACTGCTACTAAAAACAATATCAAACACTTATCACAAAGGCTATCAGCCGCCCATCCGCAGCCCATTGGATGGGGGGGGGGCAGCCTCGGGCTTCACCCCTGGCCCTTGGGTGGCTGGGGGGGGGAGACCCCTTGATTGAAGGGGTCCCCACTCCCCCAGGGTACCCCGGCCAGGGGTGACTAGTTGGATATTTGATGCCACGGCCGCAAGGCACTGTATAAAAGTGACCCCCGGCTGTGGCATTATCTGTCCAGCTAGTGGAGCCCGGTGCTAGTTTCAAAAATACGGGGGACCCCTACTCTTTTTGTCCCCCGTATTTTTGGAACCAGGACCAGGCGCAGAGCCTGATGCTGGTTGCTTAAATATGGGGGAACCCCTGTCCATTTTTTCCCCATATTTCTGCAACCAGGATCGGCTCAAAGAGCCCGAGGCTGGTTTGCCTTAGGAGGGGACCCCACGCAATTTTTTTTCTGAAAATTTAGAACATTTCACCCCCCTTCCCACTGAAAAACATGCACGGATCTCATGGATCTCATGGATCCGTGCATGCCTATACAAACACGGGATAAAAAAGCAGGTCTGGTTTTTTTTAGCACTTTTTCACGATTTGTATTTTATCACGGCAGTGTTTGGCTATTGTCGGCAGTGTTTGTGTTTTGCACTTTTTAGTAAATTCCCGATTTCTAGCAAATTGCAGGCATATTTGACCGATGGTGTATTGATTCGTGATTTTTTCCTAGGACTTCCAAAATATTACGAATGCCCTCATCACTGCCGTGATTTTTGCTTAGTAAATTACCGAGATGACACTTTGATGAAAAAACGGCATCTCGGTCAAAATCGGGACCTTAGTAAATAATATACCCCAGTGTGTGTCCAGTCACTCCTGGGTACAGAGTCTAACTGGGGTCTGGAGAAGGGGCATAGAGGGAGGAGCCAGTTCACACCCATTCAAAGTCTTATAGTGTGCCCGTGTCTCCTGCGGATACCGTCTATACCCCATGGTCCTTATGGAGTCCCCAGCATCCTCTAGGACATATGAGAAATATACTTTGGGCCCCCCTCCTCTGCCCCATTCCTACCCCTAGTTCATAATATGTCACACATCAGAAGGTGATGGAGAGCAGAAGTGGGTGACGAGGAGTGGGTGAACAGGAGAAACAGAGGGTGACTGGCAGAGCTTGACAGGGAGGGGCAGGGTGTGATGCCTGGGAGAGGCAGAGGGTGACAGGAGAGAAGGTGAAAGGAAAGATAGTGTGATAGGGAGATGGTAATACTAAGGAGAGACAGTGGATGACAGGCAGAGGATGAGGCTTGGATGACAGGCAGTGTGTGATGCCAGGGAGTGGCAGTGGGAGACCAGGAGTGGTGACAGGGAGAGGCAGTGGGTGATGCCAGGGATAAGTCACAGGCAGTGGATGAGAGGGTGACAGGGAGATGCAGCGTGGCCCCTGGGTTCTGCACAGCGGCTGAATATTACATACACCTTCACATGTATGTGCTTAGCATTCCCCCTGCACAAAGTAGTCAGCGCTGCAGCCGCCGCTGCTTTATACCGTATTATTCCCTTTTAGTGATTTTTAATATAACATGATTATTATAGCAGTACAGAAAAGCAAATGCAGACTTGTGTAGCAGTGGGACGAGGAGTCGGGTGACTGGCATACACACAGAGCAGAGCTAGGGTAGTCAGACAAAGTGCACATAGTAATCGCTCTGTTCCTGACTGCTGTAGAATGAAGTTTGGCAGTGCTCAGCAGTGATAGGAGGCGGTGTCTGCCTTCCGCCCTCCCTCCTCCTACAGCTGCACACACACAGAGGAAGAAGTGACTGACCCAGTGTAACGCTGATCACATGGATGTGTGCTCCTGTCATTGGCATTCAGGTTCAGTATTTCCTGTTTTTCTCAGTTCATAATGGTGCAGATGTGCCTTATGATTTTTAATTCTTTCTCGGGGACATAGAACCCTGTTTGTCTAAATATCTGTACAAAGGTTGCAGTCCCCAGATGAATGAATAACTAATTTGTGTGATTATTTTACCAAAGGGTTCATTGAAATGTTAACACATTCATGTATTTTAAGTGTTTGTTGTGCAGAAACACGCAGAACTTTGCATATATAACCTGACACTTTTGTTACCTATAATCTCATACCTCCCAACATGACCCTCTCCAGGAGGGACACAATGCTCTGCTTCTGGACTTTTTTCTTTATTTATGATTGTCTGCACCTGTGTTCAACAGATTAATGGATAAGAAAGGTGTTTCAGCACAGGTGATGGCAATCATAAATTAAGAGGAAAGTTCAGGAGCAGAGCATTCTGTCCCTCCTGGAGAGGGTCATTTTGGGAGGTATGTAATCTGTTTTCCATGCATCCTCTGTGACAGCAAAACTTAATTGGATTATAGGTCTGGCTACTTGTTGGGGCAAGAAATCCAGTTTGAGAGGCTTACCAGTCTCCCTTCCTCTGGTCACTCAGGGGGAGAGCCGAGATGTATTGTAGCAGCATGTATCGTGCTGCTATAGCGCTTCTTGCTTCGCACATATACACGCTGTAAGGGCAGATGACAATTTGTCTCATCCAGGTCCTTTCCACGAAGAGGAAATAGACACAACCACCAGTGCATACCTCCCAACATGACCCATTCCAGGAGGGTCAAAATACTCTGATCCTGGACTTCTGCCATCACCTGTGTTGAAATACCTTTCTTATCAATTAACTAGTTCAACACAGGAGACGGCAATCATAAATTAAGAGGGATGTCTAGGAGCAGAGCATTTTGTCCCTCTTGGAAAGGGTGATGTTGGGAGGTATGAGATCTGGCGATCCCCGCTGAGACCATGGCACACCAGCCTAGTGCTGATGCACTGTGTCTCACAGCCCGACCGGTTCCACTGGGCATGCGCAAGATCTCGCTAATATTGCAAGTTCTCCCGTGCAGCCTGGAGCCGGCAGCCACAACTGTCCGTGCTGTGGTGATGGGGTCATAATCGATAGCTGCAGCTGTCGGAACGGTCAGCGTCACTGACCATTCATACATTGTGTGGCACATCGGTGCGCTTAAAGATAGTGATAATGACATGGGCGCATAGTGCCCTGTCATTTACCACATGTCTACTCCAGGTACATAGAGGAGAAGCGCTATCAGCCCCCATAACGCCCTTTCATCTACCCCTCAGTGTAATAAAACCAGTTGCTGTTTCAACTTAAAATAGAGTAAAATAAGCCATTAGTATTTCCATGTTATACCAGGAGGTCAGTAGTACTGTGCATCATTAATATCTGATCTTTACTGACCATATCTTACACTTTGCAGTTACAGTTTACCAGAGCAATGACTTCGGTGACCACATCTGTGTTTGGGAACCTGCCCGGCGGAGGAACAGTGGAGACGTTTCATCTTGAGTCAGACTGCGTTAAGGCAGAAATAATTTCCTTTGGCTGTATCATAACTCGTTTACAAACGAAAGACAGAGATGGAAATTTCTCAGATATTGTCCTGGGGTTTGATGATTTAAATGGTGAGTTTCTATTTCTCTGATTTCTACCTCTAAGATCCATTTACAAACCACAAGGCTGCACTGCAAGTAGGCCTGTACAACCTGCGCCACATACAGGTTCTTGCTACTACCCCGGGAAAATGAATCTACGTACAGCACTGTGGGTTTACGGATCCCACGATGGACAGAGTGAAAACAGCACTTGAAAGTCCAATCCCTTACACACAGGGATAGTGCCCATTTATTAACTGAACTACTATTTATAAGAATGAAGCCTATCCATTCATAAAGGTCCTGTGATACAATCTTTAGGTTACACTTTTCCTTACCACCTCATTAGTAAATACTTACCCGCGTCTGTTTTCGGGTTCTCACTGTCGGGATACTGCAGTTGCTCATGTAACCGCCGGCGTTTCATACCCAACCCGTTCCAGACAAAGGGCTAGATGCATCATCGCTTGGAAGGTGATAAAATGGAGAGTGAAAAAGTACCAGCCAATCAGGTCCTAACTACCATGTCACATGCTGTGTTTGAAAAATGTCCGTTAGGAGCTGATTGGCTGGTACTTTTTTACTCTCCATTTTATCACTTTCCAAGCGATGATGCATCTGGCCCATAGTCATAGACTATCAATTCATTCTGCTGTGATGTATGATTGGGGGTAGGAACAGGAGCACGTATTCTCCTGGCTAAATGTGAGTAAAAGGCTTTGATCATTTGTTATGCTGAAAGTTTGGTGACTATTTGGAATGGTGAAAGCTTTGATATTCTTTCGAACAGTCCCAGAACAATGATTAGCTCTCCCTCATGGTGAGTAAGGGACAGCTTATTCACAGCCGGTGGCGTATCTATAATGGGTGCAGGGTGTACAGTGCACTCGGGCCCCTGGAGGGCCCACACCACACAACTAGCACCCATATTCTTCAATACTTGCACCTCCAGAGTAATGCATTGGCAATGCAGCACTGCATAGATCACCAAGAAAATGTTGCGGTGATCATTTTCCCGGAGATTTGCCCAAGCTCAATAGAAAAATTGCTGTGAAATGGCCCCTGCTCCATTTTCCCAGAGAACTGCGCAGTAGACTGGCCCAGCATCTGAGTCTATGCACTTGCACTGCTGGCTAGAGTGGAGGGGGCCCAGAGAGAGACTGCACACAGGCCCCCTCCTCTCTTGATATACCCCTGGTCACAGGCTTGGTGTTACAGAAATATCCCACCTGTTGCTATCGTAATGTTACATTATACTCACTTCCCCAGTGCCAAAAATACTCTTATTTTCTCTATCGTCCTAAGTGGATGCTGGGGTTCCTGAAAGGACCATGGGGAATAGCGGCTCCGCAGGAGACAGGGCACAAAAGTAAAGCTTTTACAGGTCAGGTGGTGTGTACTGGCTCCTCCCCCTATGACCCTCCTCCAGACTCCAGTTAGATTTTTGTGCCCGGCCGAGAAGGGTGCAATTCTAGGTGGCTCTCATAAAGAGCTGCTTAGAGAGTTTAGCTTAGGTTTTTTATTTTACAGTGATTCCTGCTGGCAACAGGATCACTGCAACGAGGGACAGAGGGGAGAAGAAGTGAACTCACCTGCGTGCAGGATGGATTGGCTTCTTGGCTACTGGACATGAAGCTCCAGAGGGACGATCACAGGTACAGCCTGGATGGTCACCGGAGCCACGCCGCCGGCCCCCTCACAGATGCTGAAGCAAGAAGAGGTCCAGAATCGGCGGCTGAAGACTCCTGCAGTCTTCTTAAGGTAGCGCACAGCACTGCAGCTGTGCGCCATTTTCCTCTCAGCACACTTCACACGGCAGTCACTGAGGGTGCAGGGCGCTGGGGGGGGGGGCGCCCTGGGAGGCAAATGAAAACCTTTAAAAAGGCTAAAAATACCTCACATATAGCCCCAGAGGCTATATGGAGATATTTACCCCTGCCTAAATGTACTAAATAGCGGGAGACGAGCCCGCCGGAAAAGGGGCGGGGCCTATCTCCTCAGCACACGGCGCCATTTTCTGTCACAGCTCCGCTGGTCAGGAAGGCTCCCAGGTCTCTCCCCTGCACTGCACTACAGAAACAGGGTATAACAGAGAGGGGGGGCAAAATAAATGGCTATATATATTAATATAAAAGCAGCTATAAGGGAGCACTTAATCATAAGGCTATCCCTGTCATATATAGCGCTTTTTTGGTGTGTGCTGGCAGACTCTCCCTCTGTCTCCCCAAAGGGCTAGTGGGTCCTGTCTTCGTATAGAGCATTCCCTGTGTGTCTGCTGTGTGTCGGTACGTGTGTGTCGACATGTATGAGGACGTTATTGGTGTGGAGGCGGAGCAATTGCCAAATATGAGGATGTCACCTCCTAGGGGGTCGACACCAGAATGGATGCCTTTATTTGTGGAATTACGGGATAGCGTCAACTCGCTTAAGCAGTCGTTTGCCGACATGAGGCGGCCGGACACTCAATTAGTGCCTGTCCAGGCGCCTCAAACACCGTCAGGGGCTGTAAAACGCCCCTTGCCTCAGTCGGTCGACACAGACCCAGACACAGGCACTGATTCCGGTGGTGAAGGTGACGAATCAACCGTATTTTCCAGTAGGGCCACACGTTATATGATTTTGGCAATAAAGGAGATGTTACATTTAGCTGATACTACAGGTACCACTAAACAGGGTATTATGTGGGGTGTGAAAAAACTACCAGTAGTTTTTACCGAATCAGAAGAATTAAATGACGTGTGTGATGAAGCGTGGGGTGCCCCGATAAAAAACTGCTAATTTCAAAGAAGTTATTGGCTTTATACCCTTTCCCGCCAGAGGTTAGGGAGCGCTGGGAAACACCTCCTAGGGTGGACAAAGCGCTAACACGCTTATCAAAACAAGTGGCGTTACCCTCTCCTGAGACGGCCGCACTTAAAGATCCATCAGATAGGAGGATGGAAAATATCCAAAAAGGTATATACACACATGCAGGTGTTCTACTACGACCAGCTATTGCGACTGCCTGGATGTGCAGTGCTGGGGTAGTTTGGTCAGAGTCCCTGATCGAAAATATTGATACCCTGGACAGGGACAATATTTTACTGTCGTTAGAACAAATAAAGGATGCATTTCTTTATATGCGTGATGCACAGAGAGATATCTGCACACTGGCATCACGGGTAAGTGCTATGTCCATTTCGGCCAGAAGAGCTTTATGGACACGACAGTGGACAGGCGATGCGTAGAGGAGTTATTTGGGGTCGGTCTATCGGATTGGTGGCCACGGCTACGGCCGGGAAATCCACCTTTCTACCTCAAGTCACTCTCCAACAGAAAAAGGCACCGACCTTTCAACCACAGCCCTTTCGTTCCTTTAAAAATAAGAGAGCAAAGGGCTATTCATATCTGCCACGAGGCAGAGGACGAGGGAAGAGACAGCAACAGGCAGCTCCTTCCCAGGAACAGAAGCCCTCCCCGGCTTCTACAAAAGCCTCAGCATGACGCTGGGGCTTCGCAAGCGGACTCGGGGGCGGTAGGCGGTCGTCTCAAGAATTACAGCGCGCAGTGGGCTCACTCGCAGGTAAATCCCTGGATCCTGCAGATAATATCTCAGGGGTACAGGTTGAAATTAGAGACAGAGCCACCTCGCCGTTTCCTGAAGTCTGCTTTACCAACGTCCCCCTCAGAAAGGGAGACGGTTTTGGAAGCCATTCACAAGCTGTATTCTCAGCAGGTGATAGTCAAGGTACCTCTTCTACAACAAGGGAAGGGGTATTATTCCACTCTTTTTGTGGTACCGAAGCCGGATGGCTCGGTAAGGCCTATTCTAAATCTGAAGTCCTTGAACCTGTACATAAAGAAGTTCAAGTTCAAGATGGAGTCACTCAGAGCAGTGATAGCGAACCTGGAAGAAGGGGACTTTATGGTATCCTTGGACATCAAGGATGCGTATCTCCACGTTCCAATTACCCCTCACACCAGGGGTACCTCAGGTTCGTTGTACAAAACTGTCACTATCAGTTTCAGACGCTGCCGTTTGGTTTGTCCACGGCACCTCGGGTCTTTACAAAGGTAATGGCCGAGATAATATTTCTTCTTCGAAGAAAAGGCGTATTAATTATCCCATACTTGGACGATCTCCTAATAAGGGCAAGGTCCAGAGAACAGCTAGAGATGGGTTTAGCACTATCTCAAGAGGTGCTAAAGCAGCACGGATGGATTCTGAATATTCCAAAATCCCAATTAATGCCGACAACTCGTCTGCTGTTCCTGGGGATGATTCTGGACACAGTTCAGAAAAAGGTTTTTCTTCCCGAAGAAAAAGCCAAGGAGTTATCTGACCTGGTCAGGAACCTCCTAAAACCAGGAAAGGTGTCTGTACATCAATGCACAAGAGTCCTGGGAAAAAATGGTAGCTTCTTACGAAGCAATCCCTTTCGGCAGATTCCATGCAAAGGGAGCTGCTGGACAAATGGTCAGGGTCGCATCTTCAGATGCACCTGCGGATAACCCTGTCGCCGAGGACAAGGGTATCCCTTCTGTGGTGGTTGCAGGAGGCTCATCTATTGGAGGGCCGCAGATTCGGCATGCAGGATTGGATCCTGGTGACCACGGATGCCAG
This sequence comes from Pseudophryne corroboree, assembly GCF_028390025.1. Lineage (NCBI taxonomy): Eukaryota > Metazoa > Chordata > Amphibia > Anura > Myobatrachidae > Pseudophryne > Pseudophryne corroboree. Next base: position 716,372,031 of record NC_086447.1, read on the forward strand.
CCTGAGAGGCTGGGGAGCAGTCACACAGGGAAAAAAATTTCCAGGGAGTGTGGTCGAGCCTGAAAAAGTCTCTTCACATAAGCATTCTGGAACTAAGAGCAATCTACAATGCTCTAAGCCAGGCGGAACCTCTGCTTCAAGGAAGACCGGTGTTGATCCAGTCGGACAACATCACGGCAGTCGCCCATGTAAACAGACAGGGCGGCACAAGAAGCAGGAGGGCAATGGCAGAAGCTGCCAGGATCCTTCGCTGGGCGGAGAATCACGTGATAGCACTGTCAGCAGTATTCATCCCGGGCGGGGACAACTGGGAAGCAGACTTCCTCAGCAGACACGACCTTCACCCGGGAGAGTGGGGACTTCATCCAGAAGTCTTCCACATGCTATTAAACCGTTGGGTAAAACCAATGGTGGACATGATGGCGTCTCGCCTCAACAAAACACTGGACAGGTATTGCGCCAGGTCAAGAGATCCGCAGGCAATAGCTGTGGACGCGCTGGTAACACCTTGGGTGTACCAGTCGGTATATGTGTTTCCTCCTCTGCCTCTCATACCAAAGGTATTGAGGATTATACGGCAAAGAGGAGTAAGACTAGTGGCTCCGGATTGGCCAAGAAGGACTTGGTACCCGGAACTTCAAGAGATGGTCACGGACGATCCGTGGCCTCTACTTCTGAGAAGGGACCTGCTTCAGCAGGGTCCTTGTCTTTTTCAAGACTTACCGCGGCTGCGTTTGACGGCATGGCGTTTGAATGCCAGATCCTAAAAGGAAAAGGCATTCCAGAAGAAGTCATTCCTACCTTGATAAAGGCAAGGTAGGAAGTCACCGCGAAGCATTATCGCCGTATTGGGCGAAAATATGTTGCGTGGTGCGAGCAGCGGAGTGCTCCGATGGAGGAATTTCAACTGGGTCGTTTTCCTACATTTCCTGCAATCAGGATTGTCTTTGGGTCTCAAATTGGGATCTATTAAGGTTCAAATTTCGGCCCTATCAATATTCTTCCAAAAAGAATTGGCCTCGGTCCCTGAGGTCCAGATTTTTATCAAAGGAGTACTGCATATACAGCCTCCTGTGGTGCCTAAGGTGGCACCGTGGGATCTAAATGTAGTTTTAGATTTCCTCAAATCCAATTGGTTTGAACCACTAAAGAATGTGGATTTGAAATATCTCACATGGAAAGTGACTATGTTACTGGCCCTGGCTTCGGCCGGGAGAGTATCTGAACTGGCGGCTTTGTTTTATAAAAGCACTTATTTAATTTTCCATTCGACATAGGGCAGAGCTGCGGACGCGTCCGCATTTTCTCCCTAAGGTGGTATCAGCGTTTCACCTGAACCAGCCTATTGTAGTGCCTGCGGCTACAGACGACTTGAAGGACTCCAAGTTGTTGGACGTTGTCAGAGCCTTAAAAATATACATTTAAAGGACGGCTGGAGTCAGAAAATCTGACTCGCTGTTTATACTGTATGCACCCAACAAGTTGGGTGCACCTGCTTCTAAGCAGTCGATTACTCGTTGGATTTGTAACAAAATTCAACTTGTACATTCTGTGGCAGGCCTGCCACAGCCTAAATCTGTTAAGGCCCATTCCGCAAGGAAGGTGGGCTCATCTTGGGCGGCTGCCCGAGGGGTCTCGGCATTACAACTCTGCCGAGCAGCTACGTGGTCAGGGGAGAACACGTTTGTAAATTTTTGCAAATTTGATACCCTGGCAAAGGAGGACCTGGAGTTCTCTCATTCGGTGCTGCAGAGTCATCCGCACACTCCCGCCCGTTTGGGAGCTTTGGTATAATCCCCATGGTCCTTTCAGGAACCCCAGCATCCACTTAGGACGATAGAGAAAATAAGAATTTACTTACCGATAATTCTATTTCTCGGAGTCCGTAGTGGATGCTGGGCGCCCATCCCAAGTGCGGATTATCTGCAATACTTGTACATAGTTATTGTTAACTAATTCGGGTTATTGTTTAGGAAGCCATCTTTCAGAGGCTCCTCTGTTATCATACTGTTAACTGGGTTTAGATCACAAGTTGTACGGTGTGATTGGTGTGGCTGGTATGAGTCTTACCCGGGATTCAAAATCCTCCCTTATTGTGTACGCTCGTCCGGGCACAGTACCTAACTGGAGTCTGGAGGAGGGTCATAGGGGGAGGAGCCAGTACACACCACCTGACCTGTAAAAGCTTTACTTTTGTGCCCTGTCTCCTGCGGAGCCGCTATTCCCCATGGTCCTTTCAGGAACCCCAGCATCCACTACGGACTCCGAGAAATAGAATTATCGGTAAGTAAATTCTTATTTTAGCAATATGTTTGTGACTTAAAATGAATGTTGTCCTGAAGAAGAAAATCACATGCAAACATAGGATTCAGCAGAATTCTGAAATAACACCCATACGATTGGTGCATTCCCAATTTAGTGTTTGGTGATTCAGATCTATATCGTGTTTCTCTAGAACAGACTGTATTACTGACACACCCTGGGAAACTGCCGTGGTGCGAGTTGATGCAGGCGCTGGCGGTGAGATTGCTGCGCTGTCTGAGAGGATCAGATCTCTTTCTCTGCAATAGAAACCTGCTTCCTCTATCTACTGTATATGTTCCCCTATGCTTGGACAGCTAGAAGGTTGCGATATTACTTCGGTGCTGTACATGTGTAAGCCAGGCTGTCTGCATGTACTGATAACATCAGTTATATAGGAAACATGTGCAGCGATAGTGACAGAGCTGATTGGTAGAACCCACTCATTCCGGAGTCTGTTAGGCAGAGCGAGAGCTAGTAGTAATAAAGCAGACTGCGTCTTTGTAACTGAACTCTCGCAACACTTGAAAGCTAATGATAACCGCAAACTAACAGATTTAAGAAAGCAACATGTGAAGTTATTACACAATATTTACAAAGGACAATAAACCTGTGTTAAGGTGCATACACACGGTGCGACCCGTGCGGTGGCCGATACAGATTATATTGATGCCGGAGGCATGAGCCTCCGACATAGACAGTATTGGCCCTGCCTACACCCACTATATTTAATTGAGATGCCGATTCCGCGGACCAGGCATCAGCATCGCAAGGTGCATACACATATTGCGATATGCACTATATTTACTTCCGACATGGATTATATAGTCCATATCAAAGGTAAAATCTCACCGTAGGTATGCACCTTTGGGAGTGGATATAGTATTTATTCTAGCTGGTACAATGTAAACAATAAATGTGAGTTTCAACAATACTTTAAGTGCCAAGAATATGTAGATGAAGGATATGTAGAAGCAACACCACCGTGTTAGGACCAAGATGAGGGAGTAAATAGCGTTTTACATGTAGAGCATTGTAGAGATAGTTGCCTGCTGCAAAAAGTGGTGAGCGTAACTGGGCAATACCTGCACACTGTTACGGCACATTTGCCAAGCAGGCAGCGCCATAGCATCTGGGGCTGCATTGTGCACAATGGCAAATGGACTCAAAGGAAAAGTCATATAACCTTATTTCTATGTTCTCCATTCTAATGCCTCCTCTTGTGTGACTGCACAGAATGTCATGTACCTACCCTTAGTTGTAGCCTGTTTTTGTGTAGCTCCTGCGTTCTTCTCGTTATAGAGGAAACCTTATTTTGTGCTCTTTTGCTCTGGAGACTTTCCCTGGCATCATAAACCTAGAGCCAGCTATTGTTTAGGTGGTTGGGCCTCTGCTTCCCTGCACACTCCCCCAGTGTCTGCTGTGCTGCCGCTTACTGCTGATTGGTCAGCACAGCTGGACCCCCTCACCCAGCGGCTGCAGACATTAGAAGCTGCTGGGGAAATGTAAATCAACATTACAATGGTCGTGATATTCCTGATGTTTGAAAAGATAAAGGTGGTTAAACACCAGGAGAAAAATGTGGAAGGGGGGTGAGGCCACTTGTGGCAATAGTACCGACCTGGGGAGAGGAGTGACCCCAGCAGATGGCACCTCTTCCATTGCAGGCTTCAGTGTTCTGCTGAAGACCCATCAAGATCAGACATACAAACGAGAAGTCTGGCTCAGTCTAGATCCCAGCTACAGGGAACTCCAGAGCAGAAAGGTTTGAGTTTGCTGCCTGCGTATATTTAGTGCGCTCTCTGTATCTGTTTTTTTTTTTTTTTCCAATGCAGTTTTGACCCAGCATCTCCTAGTGTGAGCTGTGTAAATCTACACCACTGTTTTATGTATTATACATACAGTATGTATGCACTGTATATTATCCATTGTATGGCACTGTACTGTATATACATTGTAATAGCATTCTCTTCTATCTAGAATAGATTATGCTTTATATTATCTGCACTGTTCTATCATATTATACAGGTATGGTGACAGCACTTACTTTATTTACATTGTTTACTATACTACCTGCACCAGTGTAGGATATTGTTCATATGTTGCAGTGTCGGACCAGAGCATAAAGGTCCACCTGGAAAACCAAAGGTTGGGGCCTACTTAATAGCATAGTGGGGGTATGGCCGGCATTGAGGGTAGAGATTACTACTTCAAAACATTGCTTAAATACAGTGCCTGATCAACCATTAGGATGATTAGACAGCAGCCTAGTTTAGCAGGTTTTTATGGGGTCTCCATGCAGGTGACAGCTAGGGAATACAATGAAGACCTATTACATCCCATATTGGCAGTAGCTGCACACACTTGATTAAAGAAGCTTGTTATCCAGCCGTTCCGATGCAGTGTTGCAGGAAGGGACTACCAGTTGTCTACCACAGCCATGTAGTGTACTGCTAAAAGCTTTACTCTATGTACATTGTGCTACAGAAGCCATCTGGGGGCCTGAAGAGCTGCATACAATTATCTGTAGTGTCTTCCTCTGAAGTGTATTAGCTTAGGGTGCCCGAGTCCCTTAATCAGGCCCACATTAAATATGCAGTAACAGTACTCATCAGTGATACATGCCGTTAGGTCTATTATTAATGCATGTCTTTTTTCTGAGCAGTTTGAGGTCAGATTAATGTATGTATTCCCAGTACTAAGGGCCTAATTCAGCATGGGTTGTAGGGGTGGTCTTCTGTTTGCCGGCGGTCGGGCTCCCGGCGCTCAGTATACCGGCGCCGGGAGCCCGACAGCCGGAATACCGACAATTATTTTCCCTCGTGGGGGTCCAAAATAGTGTGGCGCGCGTAGCGAGCCCGCAAGGGGCTCATTTGCGCTCGCCAAGCTGTCGGTAAGCCGGCGGTCGGGCTCCCGGCGCCGGGATGCTGGTCGCCGGGAGCCCGACCGCCGGCCAGCCGTAGTGAATCAAAATCGCACATCTACAACCCATTACACTGACGTGTGGGGGGACGCCCAGCACAGGACATGTCCGCCCCGCATGCCTGGTCCTGCCATCCCCCAACAAACATGCAAGCACATTGCACGACTGCTATGCTCTCATATGTTTAGGGTTGCCCTCTGCCTACGCAGCCTAGTAGCTAAGGAAGACGGCAACCCGTCATCTTTTGGGTCGCATCAGCTGTGTGTGACGTTACCCAGCCGCTGCAGCCCTCCCCGCAAATGTTCAGGATACGCTTGCGTTGTCCGGACCGTGCCCCCCCCAATGCCGCAATGCCACCCACGAAACGCAGACGCGCCACCCCCTCCAGCCCTGTGAACGCCTCTGCCTGTCAAACAAGGAAGAGGCGTTCGCGCATGTGAGCTGCCGTCGCATTTCACTGTGTGCACATGCGCAGTGCGGCTTCTGCGTATGCTGCAGAGGGCTTCTGCATGCAAACGCGTTCCATGCTGAATTAGGCCCTAAGTACGCATGTACAACAGACTAACCTACCCCCAATCTTACATGACCACTGTATGTGGATAAATTATGAAGTATTTATTAACATAAGCAAAGTGGTGGAATACACATTGGGGCATGCAGATCTAAATGTATTATTTTCAAAGCATTGGGCAGCTACCAGCCCCCTTAGTCTCCCCTAAGAACACCACTTCAGTGCTGTATGCACAGCATCGGGGGGCATCCGTTAGCAGGATACGCCTCACCACTCTACTGTGATCACTTTCACACTGTTCTTCCTAAAATGGGACAGTTGGGATATACACAGATGTATTTGAGGGATGCTGATAAATGATGAGCTAATCTTTTTAATGAATAATGAGACTTATACCTGAAATTAAGTGTTGTATCTGTTATATACTAACGACATTTACATTCCATATAATGTGAGGCATTATGGCTGTATGTAATTATATTTAGTCCAGTAAATCTCTGTCCACAAGAGTCCTAAAACTTACAAATGCAATCATTTTTATTTGAGGTATTTACATCCTTCTGTGTTTTTTATACAGATATAGAATAAGGAGATTTATGGTAATACTTACCATTGTTAAATCTCTTTCTGCGAGGTACACTGGTTTCCACAGGGAATAACATCGGGGTGTAGAGTTGGATCTTGATCCGAGGCACCAACAGGCTAAAGCTTTGACTGTTCCCAGGATGCACTGCACTGCCTCCTCTATAGCCCCCGCCTCCAGGCACTGGAGCTCAATTTTGTTAACCAGTCCAATGCAGTAGCAGGTAAGAGAGACGGTAGATGTTAATCACATAGACCCACATTCTCACGACAGGAGAAGGAACTAGCGGCTAATGCCATACAAACCCAAAGAAGCTAAGTGCGTCAGGGTGGGCGTCACGTGGAAACCAGTGTACCTCGCAGAAAGAGATTTAACAATGGTAAGTCTTACCATAAATCTCCTTTTCTGCAGCAGGGTACACTGGTATTCCACAGGGAATAACATCGGGGATGTCCTAAAGCAGTTCCTCATGGGAGGGGATGCACTGTAGCGGGCACAAGAACCCGGCGTCCAAAGGAAGCATCCTGGGAGGTGGAAGTATCAAAGGCATAGAACCTGATGAACGTGTTCACTGAGGACCAGGTAGCCGCCTTGCACAATTGTACAGTGGACGCGCCACGGCGGGCAGCCCAAGAAGGTCCAACAGACCGAGTAGAATGGGCCTTGATAGCTGCAGGAGCTGGGAGTCCAGCCTGCGCATAAGCTTGTGCAATCACCATTCTAATCCATCTGGCCAAAGTCTGCTTATTCGGAGGCCAGCCACTTTTGTGAAAACCAAAAAGTATAAAAAGAGAATCTGCTCTCCTGATAGAGACAGTCCTTTCTACATATATATGGAGAGCCCATACCATATCCAAAGACCGCTCTTTGGAGGACAAACCAGGAGAGAAAAAGGCCGGAACCACAATCTCTTGGTTAAGGTGGAAAGATGACACCACCTTAGGTAGATAACCAGGGCGAGTTCTAAGAACTGTCCGGTCACGGTGAAAAATCAGAAAGGGTGGACAACAGGACAAAGCGCCTAAGTCTGACACTCTCCTAGCAGAGGCAATAGCCAACATAAAATGACCTTAAGCGTAAGGCATTTAAGGTCCACAGACTCAAGAGGTTCAAAAAGAGACTCTTGAAGGGCATTAAGAAAAACAGACAGATCCCATGGAGCCACAGGAGGGACATAGGGAGGATGAATCCGTAGTATGCCCTGAGTGAATGTATGAACGTCAGGAATAGATACAATTTTTCGCTGAAACCACACTGACAAGGCAGAAATGTGAACCTTGAGGGAGGCCAGGCGAAGTCCTGAATCCAGGCCTTGTTGCAAAAAAGCTAGAAGTCTGGAAGTATTAAACTTGTATGCATCGTAACTCTTAGCAGCACACCAGGTGAAGTAAGAATTCCAGACCCTATAATACACCTGTGCAGAAGCCGGTTTGCGGTCTTCAACATAGTTTGAACAACCGCCTCAGAAAATCCTTTGGCCCACAGGAGTGTAGCTTCAAGAGCCACGCCGTCAAAACCAGTCTTGCCAGGTCCTGGTAAACACAAGGGCCCTGAACGAGGAGGTCTGGGCGTTGAGGAAGTAGAAGAGGATGCTCGATCGAGAGAACCTGCAGGTCTGAAAACCAATGCCGTCTGGGCCATGCTGGAGTGACTAGAAACAGTATTCCTCCTTCTTGCTTGAACTTCCGTAGTACCCTGGGCAGGAGTGACACTGGAGGGAACACGTATGGCAGCCGAAAGTTCCATGGAATTGCCAGTGCGTCCATGAACGCTGCTTGAGGATCCCTTGTCCTTGCTCCGGAACCTTGTGATTGTGTTGAGACGCCATCAGGTCTACATCTGGTAGACCCCACTTGTCCACAAGGAGTTGTAAGCCTCCGGATGAAGACTTCACTGCCGATATTGCTGGCAGATGGCGTTCCGCACATCAAAGAATTTTTGACACTTCCATCATTGCCATGCGGCTTCGAGTGCCGCCTTGATGCTTTATGTACGCCACCGTGGTGGCGTTGTCTGATTGTGTTGAACAGGCCTGTTCTGTACAAAAGGCAGGGCCAATCTCAACGTATTGAACACTGCCCGCAATTCCAGAATGTTTATCGGGAGGAGAGATTCCTCCCTGGTCCACCGACCCTGGAGAGAGTGTTGCTCCAACACCGCGCCCCAACTCTGCAGACTGGCATCCGTCATTAGGAGGACCCAGTTGGAGATCCAGAAGGGACGACCCCTGCTCAATTATTGGTCCTGTAGTCACCAACTCAGTGACAGACGAACCTGTCAAGGAGATCATTTGAGACCTGATCCGGTGAGGCAGGCCATCCCACTTGGAAAGGATTAACCTCTGCAGAGGGCGGGAATAAAATTGAGCGTACTCTACCATGTCAAAAGCTGACACCATGAGGCCTAGTACTTGCATCGCCGAGTGTATCGACACTCTTTTGCGAGAGAGGAAGCATCTGATTCTGTCCTGTAGTTTCAGGACCTTCCCTAGAGACAAGAACAAACATTGGTTGTGTGTATCCAGTAATGCCCCCAGGTGCACCATGCTCTGAGCAGGGACCAGTGAGGATTTCTTCTAGTTGATGAGCCACCCGTGGGCTTGTAGGAATTGGACCGTCAGTTCCAGATGACGGAGGAGAACCTCTGGGGAGTTCGCCAGGATCAACAAGTCATCCAGATATGGCAGGATCCTGATACCCAGAAGGGCCGTCATGACCGCCATGACCTTGGTAAAGATCCGAGGAGCTGTATTCAGTCCGAAATGCAAGGCTTGGAACTGATAATGAAGGTTGCCAATAGCAAACCGTAGATATTGCTGATGCGACATGGCAAAGGGTATGTGTAGGTAAGCAACCTGTATGTCCAGGGTTATCATATAGTCCTTGGGTTCCAAAGCCAGTACAATACAGCGCAGAGTTTCCATACGGAATTTGGACACCCTCACAAATTTGTTCAAAGATTTGAGGTTGAGTATAGACTGGGAGGGTCCATTCGGCTTCGGAACTAGAAACAGCATTGAAGCACCGGCACGATCACTCCTTTATCCAGGAGGGATTGGACAACCAAATGTAGAGTTTGTGCTTTTAACGGATCCGAAGGGATAACCATTGAGCAAAACTGGCAAGGGGGACGTCTCTTGAAAGAGATTGTGTACCCGTGAGAGACCACTTCCTGCACCCAGGCATCCGAAGTGGTCTTTAACCATACCTGGGCGAACTGCAGAAGTCTGCCTCCCCCCTGGGGTCTCCCAGGGGGAGGCTTGCCCCTTCATGCAGCAGGCTTGTCCGGTTTGGAAGCATGCTGATGGGCGGCCCAAAAATGTTTAGGTTTGGGCTTAGAGGATTTGGAAGTGCGAGACTGTCTCGGGTATGCCTGACCTTTTGCTTTACCTGGAGATCGAAAGGAATGAAAAGTAGTACTCTTAGCCTTCGGAACCGAAGGATTAGTACTTGGGAGAAACGCAGTCTTGGCCGACGCCAAGTCGTCACAATCTTGTTCAGATCATCTCCAAACAGTAGATCTCCCTTAAAAGTGAGCACCTCCAAGGTATTCTTAGAGTCCAGGTCCACCGGGACCGTAACCACAGAATCCGGCGAGCCAGGATAGACGTAGTAGATGCCTTGGCTGCCATAGCGCCTGCATCAGAGGCCGCCTCCTGAATATAGTGGGAGGCTGTGGTAATATATGACAAATTTGTCTGGCAGTGTCAGAAAAATTCAGAGGTAGCTCTTCCTCAATTGCTTGAACCCATGCTTCAATGCCTTTTGCAGCCCAAGAGGCTGCCATAGTGGGTCTATGTACAGCACCTGTAAGAGTGTAAATAGACTTCAAGCGACCCTCCACACGCTTATCCGTCGGTTCCTTCAAAGAGGTAACGGTGGTGACAGGCAGAGTAGATGACACCACAAGATGGGTTACATGTGAGTCCACTCGTGGCGGGGTTTCCCACTTGTTACTCAACTCCGCAGAGATAGTATAATGAGCTAGCATCTTTTTAGACAGGGAAAATTTCTTTCCTGGAGAAGAACAGGATTCCTGACGTATGTCAATTAAATGGTCAGAATGTGGTAAGACTAATTTAGTAACCTTCTGACGTTTGAATTTATCAGGCTTCTTTGACCCTCCTGATACGTCTATCTCATCATCAGTTTGAAGAATCAGCTTGATAGCCTCCACTAGGTCAGGAACATCAACCTGTGTTGTAGAATTTTCATCAGAAGCAGCAGTATCAGCATCTGATGGATCAGTATATTCCCCATCCGAATCGGAAGAATCATCCGAAATATTAGTGGATTGTGAGGAAGAAATGGCCTGCTTAGATGACCCTTTGGTCCTAGTAGGGCGAGGGTTAGATTTTTGTTTAACCAAGGACTGATTTAATTGCTGTAACTGTGTTAACAGAGTATCCGCCCATGGTGGATTAACTACAGGGACAATGGGGGTAATTCCAAGTTGATCGCAGCAGGACATTTTTTAGCAGTTGGGCAAAACCATGTGCACCGCAGGGAAGGCAGATATAACATGTGCAGAGAGAGTTAGATTTGGGTGGGTTATTTTGTTTCTGTGCAGGGTAAATACTGGCTACTTTATTTTTACACTGCAATTTAGATTGCAGATTGAACTCACCACACCCAAATCTAACTCTCTCTGCACATGTTATATCTGCCTCCCTGCAGTGCACATGGTTTTGCCCAACTGCTAAAAAATTTCCTGCTGCGATCAACTTGGAATTACCCCCAATATGTGGCTGTAATGGCACAGGAGGTCCCACAGGGGGCATAAGTCTTGTTACAAGCATAGTCAGCATATTTGAAAATGCAGCCCAAGTTGGATTCTGATTTGCCACAGGTGCTGCGGGCTGACTAGGGGGTGCATAACACCCAGTACCTGAACCCTCAGCAGAAATGTTTTCCTCAGGTAAATCCGTGGCGCCAGCACTGCATGAAGCAGGAGCGTCTGCGAATTTCCCGCCCTGTGTAGCAGACATTATTGGGAATGTAGCCTTAGGGCGTATCAGTACAATATAGCAAGACAGACACAATACCTGACAAAAAAAACCCAAGATATGTGACCACAATTGCAGAGCACAAACCGAGGATTTAAGTGGTATGAGGTGACTAATACACACAGTGAAAATACTAAACAGTTTACCTGTGAAACACTATATGTTATATGAGACCCTGACGCACTTAGACCCCCAGGGCACAGAATATAGTGATAGCAATATGTGTGATACACAGAATAGAATCCACACAGCAGCTATAGGCACACACAGTCACAGGTACAATGCAGAAATTATTACATATATAAAATAAAACTGCACTGGACTAGCAATACTACATAAAGATATGTATGTATACAGATATAACAATGCACAGCAACCACTGGATGTATATCACAGAATACTTGTACTAAATATTCATATAACAGTGCACTTGTTCTTAACTAACGCTGTCTAAATGACATGTAGAATACTTAAATGTCCTGTAAATGCACAGCGCTGATGAGACAGTCTGCTTTACAGAGGAGATAGTGCCCAGCAGTCCCAGGATCAGCGCAGCTCTGTGAAATGGCACCCAAACGCTGACAGGGAGTGAGGGAAAGAGAGAGATGCAGCTCCAGGGCGGGAACACCTGCTGTAGATGGCACCTGGAGCTGGGGGAGGGGCTACAGGTCAGTGCCTTATCCCCTCTGCTGGACTTCACCACCGGGTACTATGGAGCCTATAATAAACGTATTTTAGTAAATCCGACCTGTGCGCCCTGCTTTGGTGGATATAGTGGGGTCCCTGCACGGCCACAGTGTCCACGCCAGCGGTGCGGTCCGTCTCCTGGGACCGTGACCGGATCATGATTTCGGCGGGTCCCACCTGGGGGACTCTCTTACCTCCTCCCTGAAGTGTGGCCACGCGATCCAGGAGAGCAGCAGCAGTGATGTCTGCCTGATGACCGGAGCGTCTCCGCTGCAAGTACCCGGCAACCAGGGCGTGGGAGTATGCAGCGCTGCTGGGGGAGGTGATGGAGTCTTTGCTGCGGCCCTTGAAGTCTTATTTCTTCTTAAAAAGCTCTTATTAGGACTGCCTAGCGCAGCCCCCCTGTTAGTGACCTGCACTGCAGGCACCAACTTACAAACTAAGCTCCTGTGCCTGGAGGCGGGGCTATAGAGGAGGTGGTGCAGTGCATCCTGGGAACAGTCAAAGCTTTAGCCTGTTGATGCCTTGGATCAAGATCCAACTCTACACCCCAATGTTATTCCCTGTGGAATACCAGTGTACCCTGCTGCAGATATTTGTGCATTTTATCTATATTCCTCCTGTTTAAGATCCATTTACAATAAATTATCCCCATTTATTTATCCAATTTAAGAGAAATGATTTAATATCTCTCTTTTGACTATTGTTAGGAGGCAAAGGGCAGATCTAGAAATGAAAATCTGAAAGGGGTCACACTGGCCATCTCGGCTAGACGTGGACTCGCCAGTCACATCTTTCCATGAATGACTGGACACAGCCATAAATGGTTCTGAATTGATGTGGATCACTTTCCACATGGGTCCTGGGAGACACTTACCCGGGGCTTCATGTGAAAGTAACTGTGATGCCTCTCTAAAAGCATGTACCATCATGTGACCTAATGGTGCCACAATACAGGTTGAGTATCCCTTATCCAAAATGCTTGGGACCAGAGGTATTTTGGATAACGGATTTTTCCGTATTTTGGAATAATTGCATACCATAATGAGATATCATGGTGATGGGACCTAAATCTAAGCACAGAATGCATTTGTTACATATACACCTTATACACACAGCCTGAAGGTAATTTTAGCCAATATTTTTTATAACTTTGTGCATTAAACAAAGTGTGTCTACATTCACACAATTCATTTATGTTTCATATACACCTTATACACACAGCCTGAAGGTCATTTAATACAATATTTTTAATAACTTTGTGTATTAAACAAAGTTTGTGTACATTGAAGCATCAGAAAACAAAGGTTTCACTATCTGAGTCTCACTCAAAAAAGTCCGTATTTCAGAATATTCCGTATTTTGGAATATTTTGATATGGGATACTCAACCTGTACTTAGTATATGTAAAACCATTGCATCTTTATTATAATCTCTCACTACAGGGCCCATTGTGTGTGTGTGTGTGTGTGTGTGTGTGTGTGTGTGTGTGTGTGTGTTCCACCAGGGATTTCCCTGGTAACCCAAAGGTCTAGTGTCAGTGTTTCCCAACCTCAGTCATCAATGCCCACTAACAGTCCAGGTTTTAAGAATATCAATGCTTGAGCACAGATGGTTAATCAAAATAATTGAGGTACTAATTAAGATACCCGGGCTCAAGTATTAAAACCTGGACTGTTAGTGTGCCTTGAGGACTGAGTTTGGGAAACGCTGGTCTGGTGACTCTAGTCCCACATCACTGTCACCTCCACACTTATGAATGCAGCACTATAATTCCATCCTAGTGATACCTTTGCATTGATTAAGGGCTCACGTGTCATGTGTTATTCCTTTCATGTTTCCTGTTAAAGTGATTAGTACAGTGACTCGGGAGGGTAATAGTGCATTTTATTACTACAAAAACATCAAAACCGTAGTTTAAGTTTAATTATTAGCAACTTAAGACATTTGCACATTTTCTTCTGTGTGCTATTTTTCAGGTTATACAGATAAGCATCCCTATTTCGGTTCAGTGATTGGACGTGTAGCAAATAGGATTGCCAAGGGTAAATTCACTGTGGATGGCCAGGATTTCCAGTTACCCATCAACAATGGACCAAACAGCATACACGGAGGACTTAAGGGCTTTGATAAGGTAAGGAAGAGGGTTCTGCAATAGGTGCATGTATTTATTAGCCATCGTATTCATTTTATTCCTGTGAAATCAGATCTATCTCGTGGTATAAAGCATATTGATAAAATTAATGAGACTTAAATTAAGTATTTTCTGTCATTAATGATGTTGATGCTCAGCCACGTATTGAACTGTTCATCTTGTATCCAGTAAACCTCAATGTGTTAGACGAAAAACATAAGAATAACTTACCCCTTTAAGGTTTGTGTGACCAGGATCAGAGCATATTTTTTTGACATTCTGCATATCTTGTTAATCTGTGTGTCTCTGTTCTTAAAGTGGGTGATAGTAGAACAGCTGGTACCCAATCAGATCATCAGAATGCGCACAGCAGCGCTGGATAACTATATGCACCTTTACTTTACTATTGAGCTGGCAACTCACTGGCCAGAGGGGGCTTTTTGCACATTTTGAAGAAAAATCAAGACCTCATTACTAGAATTACTAAATGAGATCATGGCAGGGAGCTAAAAGTGGATTTCTCTTTATTAGTATGTTTAGGAGTATATTGTCAGGTATAAAATATATATATATTTTTCAACAGTCCGAGGTATTCTGATGTCTTTGACATTGCAATCCTTTTAACAAATATACACTTCAGTCTTGGAGGTCAAACAGATGGGTATTAAAGACCACAAAAGCTTCTAATATCATATACTTCTGACTGTACTATGACAAGATGGGACGGATCTGTTTTGCTAAACATTGGATTTTCACTGATAGTTTTAAAACGGCAATAGTAAATTATGCTAAATCGGACCTGTTTAGCATCAATTACTATTGCCACTTGAAAATCAAGCTGGCGGTCATTGGCGGATTTGAAAATCTGTTGCTTAGGAGAACTGCCCCTCTCCCTTCTCACATCTCTGCTGTCTCTACCCCTAACCTAACACCTGACAATTGCTGTTTATGAATTGTAGCATTACACACTGACATGGCATACTTTAAGAACTGTGGGTGACTTAACAGTTTGTGATGGAAAATATGGGAGAAAACATCTGCAAACGTTTTACCAAAGCTGCAGGGAAAGGCTAAAGGGTGCATTTTACTTTCATGCCTTATTTGTGAAACTTTCAGCCATCGACTGTATAATTGTTTTTTTTTTTGGGGGGGGGGACTATTTAGAGGTGGACTCATTTCATAGGAAAAAGTGCATTTACATGCAATGTTCAAATGTTGTAAAGCAATGGTCTCTCCCATACCCTCTCTGTGCTACTAAGCTGGCCCCTATCATTGGCGTTCCCAGTGGTCTATTTTTGCCCAGTTAAACACTACACTCCTGTAGCCACTGATAGAGCAGGTGAATGGCCTTTAATGGTTGAGGTGTTACTTGCGTTACAAAGGGATTTGGGTAGCACAGGGGTAAGTAATGGTTTAAGACATTCAGGTGTGAACCCGTTGAAACACAAATACCTTTGCATATACTTTGTGCCAGGAAACAAATGTTTTGATGAAAATAAAACTATATTACGGTGGTATGAAGCTGTCGGTTTATTGTGAGCTTTGTATTAATGCTGTCTTGCATTGGATTCTTGCGTATTATCACCCAACATACTATGTTTTCCTTCAGGAAGGAAACAGATGGTAAATAAACAGTGAAATCATAAAACTATATCAAGCTACAGTAGCTTTCCTCATGTGAGTATCAGGCGTCATTTGAGTGTTGGTAGAAAATTCAGTTAAAAGGCCTGATTTTGAGGTGGGAATAAAGCAAAAAAGAGCAAGTGAACAAACCATGTTGCACTGTAAATGGAGCAAATACCTTTTTTTTGCATACAGGGTAAATACTGACTGTTTATGCATGTACCCCACAAATTCTGGACAGCGTTAATTTTACACTGCAATTTAAAGTTCAGTCTGGACACACCCCACCCAAATCTAAATAATGGGCCCTACACACTGGCTGACATGACTGCACGATATGAACGATCTCGTTCATTAATGAACAAGATAACATTCATATTGTGCAGTGTGGAGGCTCCAGCGATGAACGATGCGCGGCCCCGCGCTCGTTCATCGCTGGTCTTCCGTCGGCTGTACATGCAGGCCAATATGGACGATCTCGTCCATATTTGCCTGCACTTTAATGCAGCCGGGTGACGGGGGGAGTAAAGACACTTCACTCCCCCCCTCGCTGCCCACCTGCCGCCGGGTCGCCCGTCGGCCGTATCCGCCGTCGGGCAGCTCGGCGGCAGACCGGACAGTGTGTAGAGCCTATAACTCTGCACATGTTATATCTGCAGTGCAACATGGTTTTGCCAAGGTGCACAGCTACCTGCTCTTTTTTTTTTTTTTTTTGCTTTACTCCCACCACAGAGTCATTGCACCTGAACAAACCATGATGTGAATCAAAGGGTGGAAATGCAAACTTTTTTGTGTGCAGGAAAAATACTGTCTGCATCTGCATGTAGCACGCAAAGGGCGGTACTCTATTAGCCCTGATGCAATTTTGATTGATCAAAACAGCCGGATATTGCGATTAATGACCCATATTCATTATCGCGGTATCCAATTAGAAACCATTTTGATGGTCCGAAATTGGACCCGCGATTGCACGAAAACACATGGGATTGGGGATAAGTCCCTGATCTCATGTGTTATTACCGCTCCGGCGGCCCCTTAGCGCAGATAATGCTCGAAGCATAATCCCTGATAAGTGCCAGCATCGGGGGAAAACGATGCCAGCACTAGGGCTAATAGGATATCCACTGGCGATCCTATTAGCAGCGGTAAAGTACTACTGCTAATAGGATACTGCCCAAACGATGGTCTTTAATGTTACATGATTTTGCCCATAACTCTTAACTTCTTACAACTTGGATCTTGGGAACTTGGTGTCCTACCGCGAGCGTCCGAAAAAAGACGTACCCTAGTGTCAGAGGTGTGGCTATGCTGGAAATACCGCAATCACAAACCGCGCCCCCCATTGTTATCACGGTGGGTGCACGCCCAACTCTCTGGGAGCTGCTTGACATGCCCCAAGTCCCTCTCTCCACGGTATCCCTGATCTGGGAAAAGTTATCTATTCTTATCATTTAAATTTGTCAGAAAAAGTGCAATTTGTAGCATTTCTCTGTGATAGCTATGAGATATTATGTTTAAGCCATTTGGTATTACAGGTGCTCTGGACTCCTGAGGTGACTGAGAATGGTGTGCGGTTCTCTTACACAAGTGCTGACGGAGAGGAAGGATATCCCGGAGAGTTGAAAGTCTGGGTGACTTACACACTTCGTGGTGGCGAGCTAACGCTACACTATAAAGCCCAGACTAGTAAAACCACACCTATGAATCTTACAAACCACTCCTATTTCAATTTGGCGGGACAGGTAAGAGTATTAGAGTATACAATTAACAAGACATATTCTATGGACTTGTATACAACAAAATCATTACATTTTAATGAGGGCAGACAACTTTTATTACTTCATGCTAGTGTTCAAATAGCAACGTATATAAATATTCAACAGAGAACCAAATGTTAAGTAGGATTTTATATGTAAAGATTTTAAAGACTATAATCTTTATCAAGATTGTAATTTAAGATCATGCAACTCATAGACACAACAGATAATAAAGTACCATCTAAAAGTGCACACAACCATTTTTTTTTTAATGGATACCTGTGTACATCTCCTTAATTGAAAAAATGTTGTGAAAAAGATATTTGCTTAAAATTGGTTACAAGTGTATGGTCACCAAAAGGCTGCATATAGATGCAAGAGTTTTCACATTTAAGAACAAACTATTGACTTCTATACAATAAGAGGAATTTTCAGTTACAGAATTTAAAAACAAAAATACACAACTGCTTTTGAAAACCAGACTTTTCTTCAAACTTTTGTCATATGATTAGAAAAAATAGTTTTTAAATAACTCAAATTCAAGAACTGTAGATTAGTGTTTCACTTTTCCTGACATCATTAATTGATTCAGACACTTTTGCCTAATAATATTTACTCTGTTGTCACCCACACAATTTTTGTTTTTCTTAAAATCAAATTATAACGTCTGTGGCCAGTTTAGGGGGCCTATTGATCATCAGGGGCCGGATAGCTCAGGATAATCAAGTATTCAACTCGCCGCGAAATGTAGCAGTGGATTTCTAACTACTGTAGCAAATCAGTATTGTTTCGGTGTGTGGACAGCTGCTCTAAGAAAGCAGCTGTCCCCATGATCCCTAATACTGCTACAAAAGTAGCACTGATGCTTACCCTTGCCGACCCAGTTCACCCATGCACAAGGCTGCAGATCTCGCTATGTGGAGGGGGCAGAGAGTTTAGCTTAGGTCCCTCATCTCAACCTTGAACCACCTTCCCATAAAAAAGAGCGGACCTCCTCTAATCAACGCCATCTGAAGATCCCCAAAACTTCCGGTTTTTGGAGTTTGATGAGTACTATGTGTAATGAATGGGCCTGTTACAAAAAATATGCATAAATTATTACAATTAGGCCCATAAACAATCATGAATAGGCCACTACTGTAGGTCTTTAAGTTTACAAGCACATATATAAATCCGTGTAAAAGGAATCAAATGTGCTTTATCTAAATTCTAACCTTGCATAGAGAAAATCCTTACATAGTGATAACAGCAATGTGTCACCTGTTACTTTGAATGAACATTTTAATTAAGCATAAAATATGACAATAACGTTATAGTTTTAAATAGGTCTGTTTTAAAATGCCTTTGTTATTTGAAAATGTGAAATAATTTTCTATATATTTTGTGTGGGTCAGATTTAGTGACCTTTAGTGACGTTCCTTTCAGATGTGTAAAATATGTCCTATGTCAGAGGTTCCCAAATGCGGTCCTCAAGGCACCCCAACAGTCCAGGATTTAAGTATATCCATGGCTCAGCACAGATGGTTAAATCAAATTGACTTAGGTGCTAATTAAGTCACCTGTGGCCAAGCATGGATACATTTAAAACCTGGACCGTTGGGGTGCCTTGAGGAACGTGTTTGGGAACCTCTGTCCTATGTCATCTTTCAATAAGACTTGCGATGGGATGTAATGGAGTCCCAGATCGCCGGAGGTGCGGGATGCCAGCCGATCTCGGACGTGTTTTTTAAAGGAGCAATCATTTACAAGACATGGTTTTGCCTTGCAAATGACTGTCCCTTTAAAAAAAATGCCAAAGATTAGCCTGCATCCTGCACGTCCATCGATCACGGACTACATTACATCCCGCGCTTGATGTCTTACATGAATTAGGTTTGGTCAATAACCAATAAAAATTAAGCAACAAAATGAATGGTAGCACATCCTGTATGTAGATTTGCTGTCATGTTGTCATTGATTGCTGACTTTTCACTTTGTTTCTGTACTTTTCAAGGGTACAGTAAATATATATGACCATGAAATTACCATTGATGCTGAGCATTATCTTCCTGTAGATGAGACCATGATACCCACAGGTAAGAATTCATAAAAAAGTATTAAATAATTGACATTAAACAAATATTCTCTGCCATTTAAGTACAGGGCACACGGACATGGTAGGTCAATTTGATTGGCCCCTCATTTTAGAGATAAATGAAAGCATTGTCAGATGGGGTAGTCTTCAGTATGCCACCGGCCGGGATCCTGGCGACCAGCATACTGGTGCTGGGATCCCTAACGCCGGCATGCTGACACATATTCTCCCTCTTGGGGGTCCACGACCCCCCTGGAGCGAGAAAAAATAGCGTGGCATGCGTAGCAAGGGGCTCATTAGCACTCGCCTAGCTGTTGGTATGCCGGCGGTCGGGATCCCGGCGCCGGTATGCTGGCCCCCGGGAGGTTGTCCTGTCTGGGAATGATCCTCGACACGGAAGCGCAGAGGGTGTTTCTTCCGGAAAAAATAGCATTTAATTCTTTAGACGCAGGGAAGGTTAGCGAGGCTTTGTTATTGTCAGTGAAGTAAGCCTCCTCAACCTGCTCAGGTGTTGTATCTGCAATATTCAACACATCCCTTATAGCCTCTGTCATCAACTGCACCCCTTTAGCAAGAGATGTGGCCCCCCTGAGCACATCCACATCACCGTCTGCCGTATCAGAATTGGTATCCGTGTCATCTTGCATAATCTGGGCAAGAGCACGTTTGTGGGAACCTACAGAGGGGGGCCCTGAGGTAACAGAACCGGACCAAACTGCCATAGAGTTCTGTAAAAGCATTCAGGCTCCCTTGCTGGTATCTGCGCTAAAACAGTGCAATCCTGATTACATGGAATGAGATCATCCTGAGGGGACATATCCTCTGCAGCATATGACACAGAGTCCCTAGACATAGCTAAATGGAGACCCCAAACACTCCACACACACATAGGGGAGGCTAGACAGAGTTTAACCCCCAAGAATGGCAAGAGAGACACAGAGATTGGAGCCAACCCTCACACAGCGCTTTCAAGGTATAGGGAGACCCCAACCAGGTATAGGGTGACCCCAACCAGGCTGTGTAATAGGTTACACAGCCTGTATACAGCCTCCCCCCACCCTTCTACAACCCCCTGGTACCGTAAGAGATAGCTGGAGTTGTTATGGAGGGACTGATCTTCACTGACAGCGCTCCTGCAGGCAGGAAATGGCGCTGAACGCTGCTGGGTCCGCTCTGAGGAGAAGCTCCGCCCCTTAATGGCGCTGTCTTCCCGCTCTTCTGGAGATTATACTTGCCTAAGCAATTATGCTGGCAGCGATCCTGGGACCCTGACAGGCTTAGAGGTCAGTGTAGGGCGTAGGCGCTGGCTCAGGGCGCCCCTCACAGTGCTGCACTATGTACCGCTGAGCCCCAGCGCACAGTCAGTACTGCGCTCCATACCCTCTTGCCACCATCTTCACACCGGCTCCCCGCTTACTAGGGGAGCCGGTGACTGACTCGCCACTGATCTTCTGGCTCTGTAAGGGGGTGACGGCATGCTGCCGGGGTGAGCGATCCCCTGTGGTGGGTAACGTTCGATCCCCTCAGGAGCTCAGTGTCCTGTCAGCGGAGATAGCGGCTCAGACCCCGCAGAGCGGACACTACTCCCTTCCCCTTAGTCCCACGAAGCAGGGAGGCTGTTGACAGCAGCCTCCCTGTAAAATAAAAAACTCTAAAAATACACTTTTCCAGAGAAGCTCTGTAGAGCACCCCTAGCTGTGACCGGCTCCTCCGGGCACATTTTCTAAACTTAGTCTAGTAGGAGGGGCATAGAGGGAGGAGCCAGCCCACACTAATGTGGACCCCAGCATCCTCTAGGACGTAAGAGAAATATAGGTGCGGTGTGGGCCCCTCTTTACCCAGGGGCCTGTGTGCACCACACACATAACAACGCCAATGGTTCATATACCTACTTATAAGCCTCAAAGATCAGGCTTTCAAAGTGCAAGGTACATGAGGGGTAATTCAGACGCTAGGGTTGCGTTTTTTGCATCTCTGCGATCAGGTAGTCGCCGCCTACAGGGGAGGGTATGTGTGCAGGTGTGTGATCGCATGTGTTGGGAGACCTGCAGAAACATCAGTTTGTGCAGTCTCTACAGCCCAGGACTTACCTCTGCTGCTGTGATGATCGGCGCTGGAGCTGGCGTCAGAAACCCTCCCTCCAAACGCCTGGTCCCTCCTGCGTTTTTCCGGGCACTCCTTAAAAACGGTCAATTGCCACCCCCAAACGCCCTCTTCCTGTCAATCTCCTTGAGTTTGCTGGTGCGTTCGGAATTTTCGCATCATCCCATCGCTGACCAGTGAACCCTGTTGCTGTGGTCCGTCACGCCTACACATGCGCGGTTCAGACCTGATCGCACACTGTCAAAAACGCACAGCAGCGATCAGGTCTCAATTAGGCCCATGATGTTTTTTAGAGAAGCCAATAACACCTTATACCCCTCTTTACACCGCTGCAGTAACTGGGTTATTGCCGAGTTGACCCAGGTTGCAGCTTGGTGTAAAAGGGTCCCTAAGTAATAACCTGGGTCCAGTGACCCGGGAATACAACCCAGGTAGTGGGCAGTGTTGGACTCAGGAAGGACCCAGGTAACGGGGAAGTGAGTGACCCAGGTTACCCTTCATGGGTCCCGTTACATGCCTATGAAAAGCCGGTTTACCAGTGATTGGAGATGATGTCAGCTTCAAGTGCCGGCAGATGGAAGTCCTGGCAGTAACCTGGATCCAGCCTGTGGTGTAAACAGGGTTTCATGCCACTGTGACACGGCTTGAAACTTGTGTTCAGTGACCTGGGCTGAACCCAGGTTTGTGGTGTAAAAGAGGTGTGAGATAGTTAGCCTATTGGGCAATTAGGGCTAGATTTTTTTTTAGGCAGCTCTTCAATCTGGGTTCCTGGCTATGTTATGGTGGTGAGCTAAGCATTCTGTAGGCACAATGTATATGTAGCATTGGCAAGGTACCAGGGCTGTCTTAATAGCAGTGTAGGCCCCTAGGCAAAGCAATGCACTGGGGCCCTTACCTATTCTCCAGCGGTTGGGATGGGGGGTGCTATCAGCAGCAGCTTTGATGTCCCATGGGCAGTAGAGGGTGTTCTATCTTCCGCTCAGCATGTAGGACCTGGAGCAGTAATTTCTGCTAATTACTTTACTCGAACACCAAACTGTAGAAGAGGGCATTGGGCTGAATGAAGAGGCCCCGATACGTGCCTTCCAGGGTGGTAGGGGGTGTTTAATAGGCAGGGGAGGGGTGGATAGTGGAGTGGGCTTAATATTCATAATTTTCCGGTTGGAGGGCAGCTTGCTTGACTACGGATATCTCCAGTTCCTGGAAATAGATTTTTAGCTTTCAGTTGGATACAAAACTTTCAGGAGGTACTAGGAACTTGGGGATCAGAGTTGGGGAGCCAGAGCAATCCACCAACAAAAATCTAAAACTGTATCCCAGTGGTGTGGAGCTGGAGCAGGGACCAGCTGCTTGAAGGCTGATATCTCTGGTTCTGGGCATAGTAGACACAAGCTGCCAGTGTCCACCTAAAGGGGAGAGTCCCAGCTTTTGGAGTATACCCTCAGACAGAACAAATGCTAACTGGCTGGGGAGAGCAATTAACAGACTCGAATGGGGACCACTGCTTTGAAGTCGGATATCTCCCCACGTTCCCCAGGGCCAATTTTCAAAAATCTGGTACCCCGTAAAAAGGGGAACCTCAGCTATCAGCCTAGGGTCCTAAGAATTCTGGGGCCTTGGGCAACTGCCCATTGAGCCCATACGAAATGACCTGCAAGGTACATACCTACTAGCACAGCAGGGAGAATATGCTCATAGTAACATGGAAACCAAGTGAGGCCCTTACAGATATTAGATATGGTTGAGGGTTCTATGTAAAGTCAAAAAGGGCCGGATTCAGATGCACTCGCAATGCTGCTATTGTCAGAAAATCAGCCAATGTTTTCTTACTGCGAATGCGTCTGAGCCACAGTGCACACATGCAGCGAGTGAATTGCGATTGCAGTCACACTGAGGAATTAGTTGCAAAGTGAGTAACAGCAAGACAGCATTTAGGGGTGGTAACCGGGAGTTTTCTGGGTGTGATTAAAGTAGCAGTTTCGATCTTACTTGCTTACTGGAGAGCTCTCAGCGTCCCGGGAGAGCAGCAAGAACGAGATCCGGTCAGGATCCCAGCAGTTGAGATCCCGGCAGTCGAAATACCGACACAAGAATCCTGACACTGCTCAGTAAGTATACTTACCTTGCCCCTGTTGGGTTTCTCACCATCAGAATGCCCCGGTCAGTATTTTGACCACCAGCATCCACAGCATTGGAATATCTAACCCAATCCACAAAAAACCACATCTGAATCAGGCCCAATATGAAACAATTTATTCAGTGGAAGAAGCTTCCTCAAGTCTCACTATAGTCTGTTGGGCTTGCTGTTTCTTTTAGTATAATTGATGACTTCACTCTACACTGTTTTAACCAGGGAACCAGACAAAGCAGATCTCATGTGGCCCTAAAGTACCAGTGGCTTTTCAGGCTGTACACTGGGCGTGGAGAATGGAGTACAGGTAAATGTAAATACAATTGCCAATGGGGAATGTAAAGTCTCCAAAAAATACCTGGACTTCGCACAGTTCAGTTAGTGGCTATGCCTCAATGTGCTGTATAAGAATGCCATATCCGGCAACATCACAAGTTTTCCCTTTCACACTATAGAGATGACAGGAAAACTTGTGATGTTGGGCCTACCGTAATGGGTAAATATGTGCACAGCTTAATGCCACGGGATGTATTTCCTGAGAAACTATGGCCCCGGTGAATATAGTTAACAAATTGTGAACTATTCATCTGATTTAATTCCAAATAAACTTTCCATTGTAATTTGTCTCAAAGTAAGCTTTCATTATGTATCCTCCTTCACCACACCTAGCTGTACTCACCACACTGCAGCTGGACACTGGCCCAATAACAAATCACAGCATAAAGGACAAACATAACTTTCATTGAATTAAGAACACACTGGGTCTGCTTCAGACATGGGCACTGCTGCGCCCACTCTAGCACCCGTTGGGGGAGTTACGGGTACAATAATATTCTAATGGTAGTTTAAGCCTTCCCGTTGTGTAGTAGCTTGTGCCGTGAGCCCATTGTCTTTGCCCCTGTATGCAGTAGCACTTCCAGTGCGCCATTGCATCCACCATCAGTGCGCCATAGCATCCACCATCGACACTTGCACCAGCCGATGGCTGAACATGGAATGCTATGCACCTGAGAAGGCATCCTGCAACACTCACATAGCATGCCCACATTCTGAAGACTTTTTGCATTAATTTCAGACCACCGCCCATTAATTGATTACTACATTTTTCATATGCAATAGCCCCTATGTGCATATAGTCAGGGTAAAATATGCACCGTAGGGGTTTTCGTGAAACTGTACGCATATGCAGTACCAATTAATCACTTAACTGTGCAGGCATCAGCATTGCGTTTAGTTTACATTTCTATAGAACCAGCTTGTTTGATCCCGAAAGATGCCGCAAGCCCGGTGTCTAAATACGGACGCTGCTCGGTATACCAGCGTCATAAAACCGACAGTCGGAATCCCGAACGTCAATTCAGCGGGACGCTAGGTTTAGGCAGGAGAAGGGGGGTTAGTGTTAGGGTGCAGGGACAGGAAGTTTAAGATTAGGGACCGGGGAGGGAGGGTTAGGTTTAGGCACATAGAAGGGGAGGCTAGGGTTAGACACCAAGCGGGGAGGGTAAGGTTTAGGCAGCGGGGAAGGGAGGGTTAGCTTTAGGCACCACCCGGGGGGGGTGGGGGGGGGGTTAAGGTTAGGCACCATTGGGGAGGGTTAGGTTTAGGCACCCACAAGGGAAGGTTAGGGTAGGGGGCAGGGGAGGGTTAGGGTACTTTTAGAGGGGCTGTCAGGATTCTGATGGATGGGATGCCGCTGTCGGTATTCTGACCACCAGCATCCCGTCCATTGGAAAATCATACTGAACCCGGTTGGACAATGGAGACAACAGTGTTGTGTGTTGAATGCTAGTCCTGAGAATGCAGCCTAAGAATTCATTAAGAATCCCAATCAGGTAGATCTATTCCATAAAACTGCTGCCATCAACCTGTAGAGCAGTGATTTTCAACTATTTTAGAATTGCGAAGGCACACCATCAGTTCCCCACAGAAAAAAAAACAAAAAACACACATTGGCCCTCACAGTAAAAAAAAAAAAAAAACAATCCACACATCATACATTGTTTTTTTTGTGTAGGCCAATCACATTGCTCCCCACATGAACGCACATTGTTCCCCCCATAAATCCATAAATCCTATTGCTCCACACAGGAGAAATAGCAGAACAAATATTAGCCCCTTCCTGTCAGCTGTCCTCCTCCCTGTCCCTCAGTGGCGGGGGCTGTTCATAGTGGAGTGCTGTGAATACTGAGCAGCGGTCGGGCAGGTGTGGGTGGGCAAGGAAAGAGTGGATGCAGGCAGGAACTGGAAGATGTGTACACAGGCGGGTGAGCTGGCTGGGTGGTGAGACGCGGCGGCCGTAACCTATGATATCACACCGCCGTGTCTTCAAGGCATAGGTCACGGCGGGAGCATGACTGATCCTCTAAGAAGAGCCCGGGCCAACAGTTTACTCTGAAGGTGCAGGAAGCTGCTCTGGCTCAGCGGCACACCTTGCAACTGGTCGCAGCACACTAGTGTGCCACGGCACACTGGTTGAAAAAACGAGATTTATGGCAGTGGTGCAAGTGGGCGGGTACGGGTGGGTACGGCGTACCCGTAAGAATTTAGCCGTGGGTACGCCGTACCCACACCGACGGGCCGCCGCCGCTCCTCGCACCGCCGCTGATGTGAGGGAAGGAGAGCGCAGCCTGTGCCTCTCCTTCCCCTCAGTCTCCGGCGGCTGTCATAGTTTAATTCAGCGCCGATCCGTGAGCCAATCAGAGCTCGCGGTGCGAGCTCTGATTGGCTCACGGATCGGCGCTGAATTAAACTGTGAGACACCCGCCGGAGACTGAGGGGAAGGAGAGGCACAGGCTGCGCTCTCCTTCCCTCACACAGGACGGCAGCGGCCAGCGGCAGCGGTGAGCAGGGAAGGGGGGGGGGTTATACCTGGCACTGGGGGATATCTGGCACTGGGGGGGCATTTCTATCTGGCACTGGGGGATATCTGGCACTGGGGGGCATATATACCTGGCACTGGGGGGCATATATACCTGGCACTGGGAGATATCTGGCACTGGGGGGCATATATACCTGGCACTGGGGGATATCTGGCACTGGGGGGCATATATACCTGGCACTGGGGGATATCTGGCACTGGGAGGCATATATACCTGGCACTGGGGGATATCTGGCACTGGGGGGCATATATACCTGGCACTGGGGGGCATATATACCTGGCACTGGGGGATATCTGGCACTGGGGGGCATATATACCTGGCACTGGGGGATATCTGGCACAGGGGGGCATGTATACCTGGCACTGGGGGATATCTGGCACAGGGGGGAATGTATACCTGGCACTGGGGGATATCTGGCACAGGGGGGCATGTTTACCTGGCACTGGGGGATATCTGGCACTGGGGGGGCATGTATACCTGGCACTGGGGGATATCTGGCACTGGGGGCATATCTGGCACTGTAGGGGCATTTCTGTATCTGGCACGGGGGGCAATGTATATCTGACACAGTGGGGGCATTTGTGTATCTGGCACTGTGGGGCAATGTGTATCTGGCACTGTGGGGCAATGTATATCTGGCACTGTGGGGCAACGTGTATCTGACACTGCGAGGCAATGTATATCTGGCACTCTGGGGGCATTTCTGTATCTGGCACTGTGGGGCAATGTGTATCTGGCACTGTTAGTCAATGTGTATCTGGCACTGTGGGGCAATGTATATCTGTCACTGTGGGGCAATGTGTATCTGACACTGCGAGGCAATGTATATCTGGCACTCTGGGGGCATTTCTGTATCTGGCACTGTGGGGCAATGTGTATCTGGCACTGTGGGGCAATGTATATCTGGCACTGTGGGGCAACGTGTATCTGACACTGCGAGGCAATGTATATCTGGCACTCTGGGGGCATTTCTGTATCTGGCACTGTGGGGCAATGTGTATCTGGCACTGTTAGTCAATGTGTATCTGGCACTGTTAGTCAATGTGTATCTGGCACTGTGGGGCAATGTATATCTGTCACTGTGGGGCAATGTGTATCTGGCACTGTGGGGCAATGTATATCTGGCACTGTGGGGCAACGTGTATCTGGCACTATTGGGGTCATACGTGTATCTGCCCCTCCCCCATATGTGTATCACGCCCCCATTTCCATTGGCCACGCCCCATGTGGCATTTGGCCACACCCATTTTTTTGCGCGCGCGCCTTTGGCGCGCGCACACAGTACCCGTAAGACATTTTTTCTACTTGCACCACTGATTTATGGTAAGAACTTACCTTTGTTAAATCTCTTTCTGCGAGGTACACTGGGCTCCACAAGGGTAGACATTGGGGGGGTAGAGTAGGATCTTGATCCGAGGCACCAACAGGCTCAAAGCTTTGACTGTTCTCAGAATGCACAGCGCCGCCTCCTCTATAACCCCGCCTCCCTGCACAGGAGCTCAGTTTTTAGTTAACCAGCCCAATGCAGTAGCAGGAAAAGAGACGACAACGGTTAGTAGCCACATACACCACACTCTCACGACAGGAGAAGTGTCAGCGGCTAATGCCATACCAACCCAAAGAAGCTAAGTGCGTCAGGGTGGGCGCCTTGTGGAGCCCAGTGTACCTCGCAGAAAGAGATTTAACAAAGGTAAGTTCTTACCATAAATCTCATTTTCTGCTGCGGGGTACACTGGGCTCCACAAGAATAGACATTGGGGATGTCCTAAAGCAGTTCCTTATGGGAGGGGACGCACTATAGCGGGCACAAGAACCCGGCGTCCAAAGGAAGCATCCTGGGAAGCAGCAGTATCGAAGGCATAGAACCTTATGAACGTGTTCACTGAGGACCACGTAGCCGCCTTGCACAATTGTTCAAGGGTCGCACCACGGCGGGCCGCCCAAGAAGGTCCAACAGACCGAGTAGAATGGGCCGTAATGTGAGCAGGAGCCGACAGACCAGCCCTCACATAAGCATGTGCAATCACCATTCTAATCCATCTGGCCAAAGTCTGCTTGTGAGCAGGCCAGCCCCGTTTGTGAAATACAAACAGTACAAAGAGAGAATCAGATTTCCTAATGGAAGCAGTTCTCTTCACATAGATACGGAGAGCCCGTACCACATCCAAAGACTTCTCTTTGGGAGACAGATCAGGAGAAACAAATGCCGAAACCACAGTCTCCTGGTTAAGGTGGAACGAGGAAACCACCTTCGGTAAATATCTGGGACGAGTCCTAAGAACCGCCCGGTCACGGTGAAATATCAGATATGGGGAACTACAAGACAAGGCACCCAAATCCGACACTCTTCTAGCTGAAGCAATAGCCAGCAGAAACACCACCTTAAGGGAAAGCCACTTAAGATCAGCTGAACCAAGAGGTTCAAACTGAGACTCTTGTAACGCCTCCAAAACCACCGACAAGTCCCAAGGAGCCACAGGCGGGACATAGGGAGGTTGGATACGCAACACACCCTGAGTAAAGATATGCACATTAGGTAAGGTCGCAATTTTTCTCTGAAACCACACTGACAAGGCAGAAATATGAACCTTGAGGGAGGCCAGACGCAGGCCTAAGTCCAGGCCCTGCTGAAGAAAAGCCAACAACTTGGCTATACTAAACTTGGAAGCGTCATAATCGTTAGATGCGCACCAAACAAAGTAAGAATGCCAGACCCTATAGTAAATCCGAGCCGAAGCCGGTTTCCGGGCCCGCAACATAGTTTGAATGACCGCCTCAGAAAACCCTTTAGCCCTTAAGACTGAAGCTTCAAGAGCCACGCCGTCAAAGACAGCCGGGCTAGGTGCTGGTAGACACAGGGGCCCTGAACGAGGAGGTCTGGGCATTGTGGAAGTAGAATTGGATGTTCTGACGATAGGCCTTGCAGGTCTGAGAACCAGTGCCGTCTGGGCCACGCTGGAGCTATGAGAAACAGAATTCCTTTTTCTTGCTTGAACTTCCGAATTACCCTGGGCAGGAGTGACACCGGAGGGAACACGTACAGCAGCCGAAACCTCCACGGCACCGCCAGCGCATCCACGAATGCTGCTTGAGGATCCCTTGTCCTTGCTCCGAAGACCGGAACCTTGTGATTGTGTCGAGACGCCATCAGATCTACGTCTGGAAGACCTCACTTTTCCACTAGGAGTTGAAACACTTCTGGATGGAGGCCCCACTCGCCGGCATGTATGTCCTGACAACTGAGAAAGTCCGCTTCCCAATTCAGGACTCCCGGACTGAAGATTGCCGATATGGCCGGTAGATGGCGTTCTGCCCAATGTAGAATCCTTTATTGCCAGACGGCTTCGAGTGCCGCGTTGATGATTTATGTAAGCCACTGTGGTGGCGTTGTCCGACTGCACTTGAACAGGACGGTACTGAATTAAATGCTGGGCTAGGTTCAATGCATTGAAGACCGCCCGCAATTCCACCGACCCTGA
Organism: Pseudophryne corroboree; assembly: GCF_028390025.1. Taxonomy (NCBI): domain Eukaryota; kingdom Metazoa; phylum Chordata; class Amphibia; order Anura; family Myobatrachidae; genus Pseudophryne; species Pseudophryne corroboree. The sequence goes on from NC_086447.1 coordinate 716,402,221, forward strand.
AGGGAGTGTTGCTCCAGCACCACGCCCCAACCTATGAGACTGGCATCTGTCGTCAACAGGACCCAGTTGGATATCCAGAAGGGACGGCCCTGCACAATTGTTGGTCCCGGAGCCACTAGAGCAGCGACAGACGGACCTCCGGAGTCAATGAGATCACTTGAGACCTGATCCGGTGAGGCAGGCCGTCCCACTTGGCTAGAATCAGCCTCTGGAGGGGGCGAGAATGGAATTGAGCATACTCCACCATGTCGAATGCTGATACCATGAGGCCCAGCACCTGCATCGCCGAATGTATCGACACTTTCGGACGAGAAAGGAAGCAACGAATCCTGTCCTGAAGCTTCAGGACTTTCTCCTGACACAAGAACAACCTCTGGTTGTGAATGTCCAATAGCGCTCCCAGATGCACCATGCTCTGAGCAGGGATCAGGGAGGATTTCTTCCAGTTGATGAGCCACCCGTGAGCTTGTAGAAACTGGACTGTCATATCTAGATGACGTAGGAGAAGTTCTGGGAAATTTGCCAGGATTAACAAGTCGTCCAGATACGGCAGTATCCTGACCCCTTGACGGCGGAGTACCACCGTCATCACCGCCATAACTTTGGTGAAGACTCGCTGAGCCATTGTTAAACCAAAAGGTGACGCCCGAAACTAGTAATGGAGGTTGCCAATAGCAAACCTCAGGTATTGCTGATGTGACGCTGCTATAGCAATATGCAGGTAAGCATCCTGTATGTCCAGGGAGACCATGTAGTCCCCAGGTTCCAAGGACAGAACTATAGAGCGAAGGGGTTCCATACGGAACTTGGAAATCTTCACAAACCTGTTCAATGCCTTGAGGTTGAGAATGGGCTGGGAGGACCCATTCTGTTTCGGGACTAGAAACAGCGGAGAATAGTACCCCCGGCCCCTCTGCAAGAGGCACCTGTACTACAACTCCTGTATCCAGGAAGTTCTGTACCACCGAATGCAGAGTGTTTGCCTTTGTCTGGTCCAACGGGACGTCTGTCCGGCAAAATCGATGAGGGGGTCGGTTTTTGAAGTCTATGATGGCGTAACCTCGAGTGACGACTTCCCGTACCCAGGCATCTGAAGTGGTCTTCAACCATTCCTGGGTATACCCTAGAAGCCAGCCCCCCACCCTGGGATCCCCCAGGGGGAGGCCCGCCCCGTCATGCGGCAGGCTTATCGGCCTTGGACGCTGGCTGACGGGCCGCCCAGGCTCTTTTTGGCTTTGGCTTACCAGGTTTGGAAGTGCGGGCCTGCTTGTTGGACGCCTGACCTTTTGCTTTACCTGAAGGACGAAAGGGGCGAAAGGAAGTACCTTTAGCCTTTGACACAGAAGAAGCGGTACTTGGCAGACAGGAAGTTTTGGCAGTAGCCAAGTCAGCCACTATCTTATTTAAGTCCTCCCCAAACAGAATATCTCCCTTGAAAGGGAGTACCTCCAGGGTTTTTCTAGAGTCCAGATCCACAGACCAGGATCTCAGCCACAATATCCGGCAAGCAAAGACTGACATAGTAGAGGCCTTGGCTGCTAGGATACCGGCATCAGAAGCCGCCTCTTTAATATAGCGAGAAGCTGTAACAATATATGATAAGCATTGTCTAGCATGGTCAGAAGAGATTTCAGCTTCTAACTCCTAGGCCCATGCTTCAATAGCCTCTGCAGCCCATGTTGCTGCAATAGTGGGCCTTTGTGCAGCACCCGTGAGGGTGTAAATCGCTTTAAGACAACCCTCCACACGTTTATCCGTAGGCTCTTTTAGAGACGTGACTGTAGTGACAGGTAGAGCTGAGGAAACCACCATCCTAGCCACGTGAGTCTACTGGAGGAGGCGTTTCCCAATTCTTAGACCGCTCTGGTGCGAGGGGATAGCGAGCCAGCATCTTCTTTTGAGGCACAAACTTCGTACCCGGGTTTTCCCAGGGTTCCTGACGTATATCCGCTAGGTGATCAGAGTGAGGTAAAACTTGTTTAACCACCTTCTGACGCTTGAACCTATCTGGTTTCTTAGGAGGGACGGATGGCTCGGGATCATCCGTAATCTGTAGAATTAACTTAATAGCCTCCAAAAGATCAGTAACATCCACATGTGAACTACCCTCCCCATCAGCAGTATCTGAGTCAGAACCTGTGGGGTCAGTGTAAGTGCCGTCTTCATCAGACGAGGTGTTGGTGACAGCAGTGGATTGTGAGGAAACAAGCGCTCGCTTAGAGGACCCCTTGGGCTTAGGCGAGCAATGGCCAGACTTTTTAGTAGTCAGGGACTGGTTCAACTTCTTCAATTGAGCAGATAAATCGTCCGCCCATGGCGGGTTAGCTGCAGGGACCACATACGGTTGTACCGGCATTGGGGGGGTCCCATAGTTGATGTTAGTTTATTAACTAGCGTATGTAGAAGCGTGGAAAAAGCGGCCCACGGTGGGTCATTATGTACCTCCGTTGCCACAGTCCCACTGGGGGGGCAAGGAGCCCCCAGAACCAGATCCCACAGCTGCTATATTCTCCTCATAGAGATCTGTGGCTTCAGCAACACCGGCAGTGTGTTCAGCCCCAGAACCATTACCCTCAGAAGCAGACATGATATAACGTGCAGTATCAGGTAACACATTACAATTGGCAGCAGCACAATACCTCTTACCCAAACCCCTGCGCAGTGTAGTCAGCACTAGCAGAGATAAAGGAGAGATATGGTGACTAAATCACAGAGAAAAATACGTATTAAAGTATATCTTTGTGAAAATCCTATATCAATTGTAAACGTCTGTTTACTTACAGGACTAAAAAGCATACACCTTAAACACACTTGATACACTTTAATATTGAGCCGCTGCGGCCGCAGTAATTAACCTTTCACCTTTATATTATTTACAAACCTTATGTACACAAGGTCGCACAGTGTACGCACTCTGCGTATGTACGGCAAAAGGGCGTAGTGACTACACAGTTTGCGTACACAGGCCTATACGCTGTTCGCACAATGCAGCAGCCCGAATGGCTGTAAATACACTTTAAACTTTAGCAAGGAAATGGAACATGACACCAATTGTAATTCAAAACTAGGTTGGGGTCTAACCCACCAACGGTTCTTTACTTGCAGGGGGTAACAATATAAACAATACAATACAATAGAATAATGGCTACAATCAATGGTACATACGTGTTTGGTTTCGCCTGCGCTTCCCAGTCTGGTCCTCAGTCATCAGGGTAGATGACTGTGAGGATACTGGGTTCCAAATCACTCAGTCACGGTGGTAGATGAAAACCAACAGTGGTTTATTGAACAGAATGGGTTATAAACAGCTCAGCACACTTCTGTGATCCAATTCTACACGACAATCCCTCCTGGAGCTCCTGACAGAACATTACTTCTTAGTCAGTCTCCTGCCACCCTCTCACCTCCTGTCCCAGATCTCTCTCCCCCCAGCAGAGCTCACTCCTCTTGTTATACCCTCCTGTCTATTCATCACACAAGCTGGTCAGTCAGGAGTGGAGATGAGGTGTCTGGACTCTTGTACACAATGGAGTGCACAGGAGCAGATTACCTGCATCTCCATACAGAACCTGTTTACTACATAACCTACTCATCCTAATCACATCTGAGTGTACAGCTAGGGGACTTACATTACAATGAACTGATTTTACTATGTTACTAACACTCTGGCCTAGACTTATTCAGTTAACAATTACATTGAATATATAATAACCACATAAACTACATATACCAAATATAACAGATAAAATATAACTGTACAATATAATAACCACACAATACAATACAATATTGCCTAACATATAACTAATAACATATTGGCAATTGGTGAAGTCCATGTGTAGGACCAGGGCTAGGAAAGTAACCACGTGTCTTTTACCACTGAGCGACACGACGCGCCAGCTGTGTCATCACATGTCGTCACATTACCTTCCCCTACTTTCTCGCCCTGTGTCCTAAGTAGCTTAAGCTTGCTGAGCGCAGTGATGCTCTTCTACATCAGACAGTCTGTGCCCCATCATAACAATGATGAGTCTCTTGTGGGTCTGGTGGTTTTGTGAATAGCATTTTACAGTTTGTACGGAGCCCACCAGCGTCCCATGTCCAAAGTATGTGGTAATTGTCATGAGGCTTGTGTGGGAATTTCTTTCCCCGGTCTGGTGGGTGCGTGGCCCACAGTACATAAATCAATACAGTCTTACCAGGGTCCGGTGGAAACGTGATCAGCAGTCCATAGTTCTTGTATTTCCCCCCAGTGTCCCATCCAAATACATTAATCAAAGTCCCCTTTGTAGACAGCCGCTGGGTTGGGGTAACAGCATGTGCAACAGTATAATTCAGTAAGTCCAATAACTGCACCTGGGGACTTAATAATTCCCTTACACCCAACTGGGTAACCTCACATTTCAGATAGTCACAATTTTCCTCCATAAACAAAATCTGATCTCTGGGGCCCTCACTCTCCCTCCCCAACAATGTATTCCCTGGGAACCCCACCTCCATCACCTGTGGTGCATCAGGACAGTGGCTTCCCTTCCCCAAACATGAACCACGGGTATGGTAATTGTCAGGGCACAATGGGGATTCCTTCATGCCAGAAGTTTCTTCTGTGCTATCCTGTGTAAATGCTTCCTCCAGCCTGGCTGGCTGGGTAACTTGTGGGATCCTACTCTGAGTCTTGTATGCTGTGGCCTGGAGTACAATCTGCTCAGCTTCCTTGTGTGTAGCCACCAACTCGACCATCGTTGTACTGGAACATGGATGTAGGTTCACAGGGACAGTGGCATTACCTTCTCCATTCACTGCTACATGTCCTGGCTGACCACCATTGTCCTGGTTAGAGTCAGTCATTTCACCTTGCACACAATGCCAGTCCAAAACACATTCAGGTGCCCTAGAGTAGAGCAACATGTTCCCTTCCAGTTCCTGAGCTGCTGCTATTTTCACCAGGTCTGATACCTGGATTTTCTCTGAGTCACAGGGAAGATTCTGGCATTCAGACTGCAGCTCCTTACCATCAAGTTTACTGAATGGGAACAGACCTCCAGAATCTTCTGGGAGAGGTACAATAGCTGGGGATACACTGGGCCCTTCCTGAACATCCTTTTCTGATAAAATAACTGGGGCAGCCATGAACATAGCTTCACAATAGGCCTCCCTCATCCGAATATGCTGATCAGCCTGAAGTGAGACACTGTCTGCACTAGCCATGCTTATAGTTGGGACATTGCCACCTACTGCTGCCCTCGCAGAGATCTCCTCTTCCACCTCTGCCAATGGGAAGGCATAGTGCATCTTCTCCTGGGGTGTTTGGATGACAGACCCCACTTCCTTCTCATTTTCAGTAGCCTCCCCCAAACACAACACTGTAAATGGCTCAGTAGCCAGGACTGGTTGGTGCTCACCTGAAGGATTCCCTTGGAGGCCTTGTTGCTGAAGTGGTGGTCGGGTGATAGTGGCAACTTCTTCCTCCATGTCTCGCTGGCACTCTGGGATGGTTTCTATATCCTCCAAGCCTGCAAATGGCCAGTTGTAGCACAGCTCAGGCCGGTCACTGAGTGTTTCACTGCGACATTCCCCCAAGGAGAAGAGAACGGGTTGCAGACAGTGCTTCCTTGCATCCACCTGGTCAAGGTCGTTCTTTTCCAGTGTAACATACTGGGCAGACAGTTCTTGACACTCTCTCACTAAGTCCTCATCCTCCATCTCAGCAAAAGGGAAGTTGTAGTGCAGTTCCTCCTGGGGTGCCTGGATTGTGCTCACTGTTGTCTTCACTTCGTGTGCTTCCTTCCGTATAGACCACTGGGCAACTTCTTCCCTTGGGTATGGGAGAAGCTGTTGCAGGTGGTGTCTTTCTGCATCCACCCTGTAACACTGGCCTCGCCATGCTGGGGTATCCAGGGGCCCCCGATCCAATGCCACTTCCTCTGGCTCTGTCCGGGAAGGCAATTTACTCTGCACTTGCCCTTCCGTCTCTGTATATTGTATACTTTGTGTCATTTGGGCCACTGTGGCGATCACTTCCTCCCTGAATTCCTCAAACTCTGGCTCCCCCAGCAGATTCCATGTGGCTGCTTCACTTCTGCAGTGCATGAACGCATTCCCCAGATGACACAACTTGTCCTGTATGCTGGATACTCTCCACCTGCTGATTTCCCACTGAGCTTCATTCCAGTACTCCCAAATGTACTGCATTTTGGTAACTATAAATAAAAGATCCGGCTTCCCAGCCTGCCGATATGCTGACAAACTTCCAACCACAAGCTCCACTGCCCTGGTTCCATTACTGGTCTCCTCCGCTGAGGCCTGGACCATATCCTCTTCCTCCTCCTTATCACAAGGGTGCTCAACGTCCCATTGAGCCAGTTTTCCAATTAGGGATTCCTTGGTATCCACTGTATTGATAACAATTTTTCTTCCATGACACAGTCCTTGCAGGACTCCCTTCTTGATGTCTTTGTAATATTGTGCTGCTGCCTCCAATCTGCTGTAATATCTTGCATCCATGCTTGTAACCAGAGTGATCCCTCTGCTTGCCACCAAATGTGAGGATACTGGGTTCCAAATCACTCAGTCACGGTGGTAGATGAAAACCAACAGTGGTTTATTGAACAGAATGGGTTATAAACAGCTCAGCACACTTCTGTGATCCAATTCTACATGACAATCCCTCCTGGAGCTCCTGACAGAACATTACTTCTTAGTCAGTCTCCTGCCACCCTCTCACCTCCTGTCCCAGATCTCTCTCCCCCCAGCAGAGCTCACTCCTCTTGTTATACCCTCCTGTCTATTCATCACACAAGCTGGTCAGTCAGGAGCGGAGACGAGGTGTCTGGACTCTTGTACACAATGGAGTGCACAGGAGCAGATTACCTGCATCTCCATACAGAACCTGTTTACTACATAACCTACTCATCCTAATCACATCTGAGTGTACAGCTAGGGGACTTACATTACAATGAACTGATTTAACTATGTTACTAACACTCTGGCCTAGACTTATTCAGTTAACAATTACATTGAATATATAATAACCACATAAACTACATATACCAAATATAACAGATAAAATATAACTGTACAATATAATAACCACACAATACAATACAATATTGCCTAACATATAACTAATAACATATTGGCAATTGGTGAAGTCCATGTGTAGGACCAGGGCTAGGAAAGTAACCACGTGTCTTTTACCACTGAGCGACACGACGCGCCAGCTGTGTCATCACATGTCGTCACAATGACCTTCAGAGTCTGTGTCTGACCTGGCATGCAGCTGGCTCTTTTATACAATATTCCAAACCCTAACACAATGGATACTGTAATCTCGTCCATTGGACACAGGGATGGTCATTTACAGTACAGGAGAGGTCATAGGTTGGTTTGAATAGGTGGGCGATGTCTGTTCCAGGTGCACTTGCAGGTGGTCTCCTCTGGGTTCCCGCCGCATACCAAATATACAATAAACACTGTTTATATTTATATTCTGCTCCTGCGCATAACTATTCGAAGGAGCGTGCGATCTTCTGCAAACCAACACCGGAATATTGCCCTTAAAATACCCTACAGCTGGATACCAAACACCACCTTATAACCTTGTTCTGTCCCCTCCTATCCTGTAAAGGTGAATCCCTTTGTTCTGATACCATTTAAACTGTTGTAACTTGCTGGTGTGGTGCAGGGAGACTGTGTACGCTGTGCACTATTTGGATTAAATATGTAATGTGTTTTTATGGCTTTTCCATGCGACTACAAACACTACTGTAAATACTCATACCACGCGCTAAAGCGCAGGACCGCAGGAGCGACCATACGCAAATTGCGAATATGCGCACGCACGGCAGAATAAGTACGCGCACGGAGGCCATCTGTGTGTAGTTTGTACGTGCTGTGTGTATTGCAATATTTTTCGACTTTGACAGTCCACCCTTTGGCAGTCACCAATAACTGCCACTAACTAATCAATAAACAGAAAAATATCTATACAATATATATATAAGCTTGGGTAATCGGAGGAGAGTTGTAGGTGGGAAAAGTATGACCTAGTGGGATAGTAAAAAGCATGTATGTATGAATCCATGTCTGAGGGGCATGTATCATCGTGCCGTATATGTTCTAAATAAGCTTCGAGGTATTGCGAAGTATACATTAAATCCTTCTCATCCCGTATTAAGGGTCTGCAAATGGGCCAATAAACACTACCAAGCTCTTTTCGGCTTCTTATTCCAACAAATGGGGTGCACATTTAGTTGATGATACATGGAGGGGGAACAAATATGAGTGCTAGTATATGTGGATATCACCTGTCGACTATGTGTGCCATTAACTGGAGGTTGAAGAGATGAAGATAAAACACATATATAAAAATACATTCACATAAACATTTTGGGTAGGGCTGACGTCTTTTCCAGTTGGATGTATCTGGGCAGAGGTGGAGACAAAGAAAAACGGGTGACAGAAACAGGCCATGAAATTCATTTGCAATCCTTATCATAACGCTATCTCTATGGATGGATCATAAATTAAATCTGCTGCTATAACAGCGCCCTCGCTCCTTAGACTCATCAAATTTGTGCCGTGCTTGCGCCGTGTTAGAATTTGAACACACCTAAATATCAAACCAATAATTATGATGACTCCCAGGATACAAAGGAGAAACTTCCCCACACTCATAATGACATTTTGAGCCCACTCTCCTAAACCTGAGAACCATTTGCGTGGGTTCAACCATGAGACCCAGCCGGTCAGTTCATTACTCACAGTCGCTAAGGTAAGGTTGTGCTTCCTCCTGAACTCCCACTTCAACTGCAAGATCTCGTCCATCTTCTGATCGATGATCTCCGTGGGGTCGTCAGTGCTGTTCGTAATATACATACAGCACTCCACACCATATTGAGTTGCCAGAGTAACCCAGTACCCACCTTTCACGGCTGTGACGTAATTAAGGACCATCCTGTGCTGGATCAGTTCCTTCTTGTAGGCTTGTAACTCCCTTCCCGTATACCTGAAGGTGTCATCATACATCTAAGTGATATTATCTATCAAGTTCGCTAGCGCATGGATATACCTATAATTTATAGTTCCTCTGGCAGTACGGGTGATGTCTAATGTAAAAAGGAACTGAATCCCGGTGGATTCGTGGATCAAATCAGAGGCTGCGTGCTCTGCCCTATCTATGAGGTGTCTCTTGATGATGTGTTCATAGTGAGTATGAGTATAAAGAGCCTGAGCACTGCGGTGAACATCTTTCATTTTGTCGTGGGTTATGGTCATGACCTCTGGCAGTACTCTCCCAATATAACACAATCCCTCAGAGCTCGGGGCAAACCACTTGTACGCTTTCCTCCCACATATGAAATAGGCATCATCTGGGAGAACATAGGGGACAAAATGTAACATCACCATATTGCAAACTTTCCACATAAAGAAACCAATCCCTAGTTCTCCCATCTGCTCAGTACAAGTATCGGGCTGGATGATGTGGGCACAATACCCTGACGATACTTTTCCAACCCACATGGCCTTGCTTCCACGGGTATACCTATACCGAAAATACCTCCCACTGTTGGCTATTTGGCGTACAAGTTCAGAGTTTATGGGTATCCTATCAGCTCTGTGTGAAAAAAGTAATTGTCTGGTTATTCCACGTCACTTCTCAATTTCCTGGTTTTCGGTAATTGGAAATATTAAAACACAATAAGGACCTGTCTACATGATACTGGTGGAGCTTCAAACTAGGGGACCTAGAGATATTGAATTTCTTGTCCACCGGTCTCCCACCCCGTAATTCGAGTACCTCATCTATTGCTAAAGGGTATGGTACTAATCCTGACTTACTCTGACCTTGAGGTACCTGTGAGCACACACAGCATTCTGTCTGGTTTAAGACCTTACCCACTAGTGAGTGGTAATCACTCAACGGATGGCGGTCCATGTCGATATTAAGGTTGGACTGACATCTCTGGATGCACCCATCCTCGACTATATTCTCACAATTCCTACAAATACAATATTCATCAGACAATAACCCTTCACAGTGCCTCCGAGCTCCATGACTACCAGAGCGCTTACTGATACCAGCCTTTACTCGAGTGATGTGCTGCTCCTGAGATCCTACAAATTCGTACTCGCCATCAGAACCCATTCCAGATCCCTGCTCAACCTCTCTGGGACCCTCACCAAAACAAATTGTCCTGATCAAAAACAGAATTACTAGTAGAACCTGAAACGCAGTCTCTTGTGATAGATCCATTTCGTTAAGGGAAAGAAGGAAAATGAGAAGGAGAAAAGAAAGGAAAATGCAGGGGGAGGTGAAAAAAGAAAATGGTGCGACAACCGTCCTAGATCTTGTTGCTCTCCACGCTCAGGTACCGTTCAACAGTCCTGCCTCTCAACTTTCCCAGAACAAACACTCTAGTGATACGAGGTTCTCTTTGCCTTGCTCTTTGAGCACACAGTTCACTTTGAACACACAGTTCACTTTGAACACACAGTTACCAAACTACTTTGTCACGAGTTCTCTCCGAGTCAGCGACCTTCTTGCAGTGGGACGAGTGGACCCAAGTCTCTCTTTCGGCGACCTTCAGTGCTGTCGTGCTGGTTAACAAGACTTGGTATGGTCCTTCCTACCTGTCTATGAGGCAACCTGAGCGTAAGAAATTTTGAATCATCACATAATCCCCAGGCTCAATGTCATGACAATTACTGTTCAGTAGGTCAGGAATCACCAGCTTTAGATTTCTTTGTTGATTTCTCAGCTGCTGGCTCATCCCAACCAAATATTTCACAGTCAGTGGTTCTGATGCTGTACAACACTAGTGGCAAAGCTTCTGGCCACAACAATCCAGTTTCAGCCATTAATTTGCTCAGCTTGTTCTTAATAGTGCTGTTCACTCTCTCTACCTTTGCACTCGCCTGTGGCCAGTACGGAGTATGCAGCTTGCTATTAATTCCCATCAGTTTGCACATGACCTGAAAGACTTCACCTGTAAAGTGGGTACCCCTATCACTTTCAATTACTCTAGGGATACCTGTTATGCACACCAGTGCCTGCAGGAAAGTACTGGTGTCAGAACTGTTATGCACTCCAGTGTCTGCAGGAATGTACTGGTGTTTGAACTGTTATGCAAAACAAATGGACTCACAGACAAACTGGGGAATATGACATAACGTACACAGAAGGTAATAGGGTAACAAAATACACACAAAGTGAACAGAGAAGCCCAGAGGCTAAGGAACTGGGTATCTCCCTTGTATTAGAACTGCACAGATGGAAAAAGCAAGATGTTGTGTTTTAATACGTAGAGAACCCGAAATGCTGTTGCTAAGGGCAACAGCAAAACCCTAAAGGGTTACCAACGGGTGTGGCAGTAAACTCCTTGGTCAGAGATGGAATGATAGACACAAGGAGAGTCTCCACAATCCTATTTCTCACTTGCAGTGCACAGGTTTTAGCTTACTGCCACTAAACTGACCCCTGACACCTAGCACAGTGAGACAGGATTAGACAGGCAAGTCTTAGAATACAGCCGCAAACTTGCTAAGTTCACAGAGTAGTAACAGAACCCCAGCAAGCTAAACGACTGACTCCAGTCTTACTGCTAGGTCTGGATTGGCAGAGTGTAATACCAAATCCCCAGGCCTATTTGCAGTAAGCAACAAACAAATACAAAGCTACACAGTACTGGCTAACTTTCATGAACTGACTAACCAACAAAGATTCAGCAGCATCTGCTTACCCTGAAAAGAGGCCTTATAAAGCAGGTGCTGTCCACGCCCCACTCAGACCTCACAGACTGTGAGCACAAAAACCAGCACCGGATCCCCTGCCGTGCACAGAGCCTATAACCACTGCACAGCAAAAGACCCGAACCGGAGTATCAGCTGCGCTCAGGTTACTCCACTAGCACTTGTCTCCCGGTTGCCATGACGACGTGGCAGCACAGGGCAGGAGACCCTAACAGTACCCCCCCTCTGACGAGGGGTCAAAGAACCCCTACCACCGGGTTTATCGGGGAACTGCGAGAAGAAAGAGCGTATCAGTCTGGGGGCATGAAGATCACAACTGCGCACCCACGACCGCTCCTCCGGGCCATACCCCTTCCAGTGCACCAAAAATGACAGCCGACCCCGAACCACCTTGGAGTCAAGAATCCTTTCAACAACAAACTCCCTCTGGCCACGTATCAGAAGAGGGGAAGGTCTTCCACTGGAAGAAGGATTACTAATCGCCCGTTTTAAAAGGGAACAATGAAATGTTTTATTGATACCCAAAGAACGGGGCAGATCTAACTGAAATGCCACCGGATTGATAACCCTGGTGATCTTATAAGGGCCGATGAACCGGGGCCCTAACTTATGAGATGGCTGTCTCAACTTCAAATTCTTGGTAGACAACCAGACGAAGTCTCCTAATTTGAAGCTGCAGGGTCTTTTCCGCTTATCAAAAACCCTTTTGGTCACTAATGACACAGACACAAGGGCTTTCTTCACTTTCCGCCAAATACCTCTAAGGATCGAAACCACAGAGGAACCACCAGGCGTGGAGTCCAGGGGGTCAAAAGAATTGGCCTTAGGATGATGCCCATACACACAAAGGAAGGGAGAGATCCCTGTAGCAGAGTGAGCCGCGTTGTTATAGGCAAACTCCGCCATGGACAGATGAGCAACCCAGTCAGTCTGACACTTGGAGACATAACACCTGAGGAACTGCTCCAAGGACTGGTTCACCCTTTCAGTCTGCCCATTAGACTGCGGATGGTAGCCTGACGACAAGCTGACAGAAATCTGGAGATCGGAACAAAATGCCCTCCAGAATTTGGCCACAAACTGGGATCCGCGGTCAGAGACCACATCAAGTGGCAACCCGTGGAGACGCACAACATGCAGCATAAATAATTCAGACAGGCGTCTGGCTGATGGCAGCCCAACCAGTGGAACGAAGTGCGCCATCTTCGAAAACCTGTCAACGACAACCCAGATGGCTGTCATCCCCGAGGATTTGGGCAAGTCCACCACAAAATCCATTGAAATGTGGGTCCATGGCTTAGATGGGATAGAGAGTGGATGTAATGGGCCAACAGGAACCCCTCTAGGAGTCTTATTTCGGGCACAGATGTCACATGCCCGAACCCACTGATCCACATCCTTAGCCACCGAGGGCCACCACACCGCCCTAGATAGCAACTCCCGAGTTCTGGCAATACCCGGGTGACCTGCCGACTTCTTGGCATGGAATTCCAGGAACACTCGCTGTCTTAACCTAGGAGGCACAAACAAAAGACCTACCGGAAGGTCTGGAGGAGCCTGCTCCTGTGCTCTAAGGACTAATGATAAGAGGTCCTGGGTAATGCCCACTTTAATACATGATGGGGAAACAATGGGCAACGGCTCCTCGGTGGTCTCCTGGATTGGAGCAAAACTCCGCGAGAGCGCATCAGCCTTGATGTTTTTTGACCCAGGGCGATATGTTATCAAAAAATTAAAGCGAGCAAAAAACAAAGCCCATCGTGCCTGCCTGGCATTGAGACGCTTCGCTGACTCTAAATATGCCAGATTCTTATGGTCAGTGAGAATTGAGACCACAAACTTAGCCCCCTCAAGCCAGTGTCTCCACTCCTCGAGTGCATCCTTAATAGCCAACAATTCCCGGTTACCCACGTCATAATTCATCTCGGCAGGCGAAAATTTACGGGAAAAGTAAGCACAGGGATGAAGGCGATTATCAGACACTCCCATCTGAGAAAGCACTGCCCCAATACCCATCTCAGAGGCATCCACCTCCACCACAAAAGGACGCTCTGGATCTGGGTGTCGCAGCACCTTGGCCGAAACAAATGCCCTTTTGAGACGGGCAAAAGCCGCTTTAGCCTCACAAGACCAGTGAGCAACATCCGCCCCTTTCTTAGTGAGTGCCACCAAGGGCGCCACTATAGACGAAAATCCAGCGATAAATCGTCTATAAAAATTCGCAAAGCCCAGGAAACGCTGAAGCGCCTTCAAACTAGTGGGCTGCACCCAATCCAGGACTGCCTGTACCTTGGAACCCTCCATTTGGAAACCTTCTGGGGAGATAATATATCCTAGAAATGCGATTTGCTGAACTTCAAATTCGCACTTCTCCAGCTTCGCCCCAAGCCGGTGGTCTCTGAGTTTCTGGAGGACTAAGCGTACATGCTTCCGATGTTCCTCCAGGGAATGGGAGAAGATTAGGATGTCATCTAAGTATACAACTAAGAATCTATCCAAATATTCCCTGAGCACATCATTCATGAAATCCAGGAAGACTGCCGGGGCATTACAGAGCCCAAAAGGCATCACCAAATATTCATAATGCCCTGAGTGGGTATTAAAGGCAGTCTTCCATTCATCCCCCTCTCTTATTCGGATTAGATTGTACGCACCGCGTAGGTCAATCTTAGAAAAAATGGTGGCAGTACGAAGCTGGTCAAACAAGACCGAAATGAGAGGCAGTGGGTATGAGTTTTTAATCGTGATACGGTTCAATTCCCTGAAGTCGATGCAGGGTCGCAACGAACCGTCCTTTTTACCCACGAAGAAGAACCCCGACCCAACTGGAGACTGTGAAGGTCTGATAAATCCCTTAGCCAAGTTCTCCTGAATGTACTCTGCCATAGCCTGAGTCTCAGGACGTGACAGGGAGTACAACCTGCTCTTGGGAAGCTTAGCATTTGGCAACAAATCAATGGCACAGTCATAGGGGCGATGGGGAGGTAGTACCTCTGCAACTTTTTTGGAGAACACGTCCGCAAAATCTGCATAACACCCTGGCAATCCTGGCAAACTTAGCTGCGAGAGCCTGACTGGAAGGCTCAAGCAACTCCTGAAACAATCAGTACCCCAACTAAGAATCTCCCCAGAGACCCAGTCAAATTGAGGATTGTGGGCCCTTAACCAGGGTAACCCCAACACCAATGGGGCAAAAGTACAGACAGTCACATAAAAGGACAATTTTTCAGAGTGTGTGGCTCCAATAAACAAAGAAATCTGGCTAGTGCAAGAGGTAATTTTACCTTGGGATAATGGTTCCCCGTTTAACCCACAAATCTCAATTTCCGATGCCAAGGGTACTAAGGGAACAGAGTGTTTCAGGGCGAATTGGCGGTCCATAAAAACCCCGTCGGCCCCACTGTCCACAAAGGCCTCAGTCTTGACAGTTTGACCGAGGATCTTCAAGGTCACCGGAATGATAAAAGTCTTCTTGGGAAATTCTGACTTCTGGCCTGACAGGATATTTCCCATCACCCTCAGGCCCTGAAGTTTTCCGGCTTTTCTGGGCATGATACTACCACATGACCTTTATTCCCACAGTACAAACACAACCCCTGCTGTCTCCTCCGCGTCTTCTCACGCGAGGAGAGGCGGGTAGCCCCAATCTGCATAGGCTCCTCAGAAAATTCCTCAGAGTCTGAGGTTCCCTTGGGAAGGAAGGAAATCTCAGTCTCCCTTTCAAGCCTACGCTCTCTCAGCCGTCTATCCACCCGGATGGATAACTGCATGAGCTGATCCAAGCTATCAGGCAAGGGATATTGTACCAGTTGGTCCTTTATCTGGTTAGAAAGACCTCTTCGGTACTGGTGTCTCAGGGCTGGGTCATTCCACTGGGTATCATGGGCCAACCTCCGAAACTCCGTACAGTAAACCTCAACTGGCCTTCGCCCTTGCTTAAGGATCGAAATCTGAGCCTCGGCTGAGGCCGTCTTGTCAGGGTCATCATACAACATGCCCAGTGCCGTAAAAAAAGCATCAACACTTTTAAGCGACGGACAGTCAGGCTGCAACCCATATGCCCAGACCTGTGGGTCTCCTTGTAGCAAGGAAATCACTATGCCCACCCGCTGAATCTCCGACCCAGAAGACTGAGGCCTAAGCCGGAAGTATAGCTTGCAGCTCTCCTTGAAACAAAAGAACTGCGAGCGATCTCCAGAAAAACGATCCGGGAGATTTACTTTCGGCTCCTTAACCCCTGCAGGTGCTGCTGCTGCGGGAGCTCCGCCAGCAGCCTGGAAGGTGTGCATTTTAATGGACAAATCATTAAATTGTCGAGTCAGGACCTGCACCTGATCGACCACCTGTTGCAACGTATTTTGAGGGGTATGCTCCATATTCCCAAAAAATTTCAACAGGAGTATTAGGCTGCTGAATATGTTATGCACACCAGTGCCTGCAGGAAAGTACTGGTGTCAGAACTGTTATGCACTCCAGTGTCTGCAGGAATGTACTGGTGTTTGAACTGTTATGCAAAACAAATGGACTCACAGACAAACTGGGGAATATGACATAACGTACACAGAAGGTAATAGGGTAACAAAATACACACAAAGTGAACAGAGAAGCCCAGAGGCTAAGGAACTGGGTATCTCCCTTGTATTAGAACTGCACAGATGGAAAAAGCAAGATGTTGTGTTTTAATACGTAGAGAACCCGAAATGCTGTTGCTAAGGGCAACAGCAAAACCCTAAAGGGTTACCAACGGGTGTGGCAGTAAACTCCTTGGTCAGAGATGGAATGATAGACACAAGGAGAGTCTCCACAATCCTATTTCTCACTTGCAGTGCACAGGTTTTAGCTTACTGCCACTAAACTGACCCCTGACACCTAGCACAGTGAGACAGGATTAGACAGGCAAGTCTTAGAATACAGCCGCAAACTTGCTAAGTTCACAGAGTAGTAACAGAACCCCAGCAAGCTAAACGACTGACTCCAGTCTTACTGCTAGGTCTGGATTGGCAGAGTGTAATACCAAATCCCCAGGCCTATTTGCAGTAAGCAACAAACAAATACAAAGCTACACAGTACTGGCTAACTTTCATGAACTGACTAACCAACAAAGATTCAGCAGCATCTGCTTACCCTGAAAAGAGGCCTTATAAAGCAGGTGCTGTCCACGCCCCACTCAGACCTCACAGACTGTGAGCACAAAAACCAGCACCGGATCCCCTGCCGTGCACAGAGCCTATAACCACTGCACAGCAAAAGACCCGAACCGGAGTATCAGCTGCGCTCAGGTTACTCCACTAGCACTTGTCTCCCGGTTGCCATGACGACGTGGCAGCACAGGGCAGGAGACCCTAACAATACCATATCTACTCACAAATTCCTGCACAATTTTCTTTGCAGTGAACGTAGCAGTATTTGTGGCAGCAGGGAACACTTCTACCCAATTGGAAAATACATCAATACAAACTAACACATATTTCAAATTCCTACAGGGTGGTAACTGTATGAAGTCGATTTGTATTACCTGAAAAGGTCTGTCTGTCGGAGGGATATGGGATGGCTCTGTTGGTATTGTCTTACCAATATTCTTCCTCAAGCAAGTAAAACATGTCATTGCTCTCTTACCTGTATGAGAAGAGAATCCTGGCGCACACCAGTAGGCTCTTACCAACTTGCACATACCCTCTTTGCCCAGATGAGTCAGACCGTGTGCCACCTCAGCTAGACTTGGAAGATATGCTCTGGGGGCTACTGGCTTACCGTGTCCACCTGTCCAAAGTCCTGAGGACTCCTGGCCATACCCCTTTGCCCTCCAGACTGCCTTTTCCTGTAGGGAACACAACTTTTTAATGTGTTTAACTGTTGTGTGTTATCAGTTGTGTAAAGTAAACCGTCTCTGGATGAGAGGAGAGAGGGGAAAATAATAAATACAAAAAAGAAAATGTCAGGTTTGGAAATGTCAGGTTTGGCATTCACCAACAGGCTGTCACACCATCATGCATATTGGTGTCTGTACACAGTCTCCCTTCACCAGTATTCTCATTCTCCACCCTTTGTGCATGACCAGGCACACTGCATAAATACTGGTGTCCTTGTGCTGGTGAGATATACTGAATTTGGGCAGAACTCTGAAGGACCGATTAGGCATGTGGCGTTTGAACTGTAATCGGGTCCATGTATTGTACCCTCCTGTCGTGAACGTAAGAGATGAGGAGGAAACTTTGAAGAAAAATCACATAGAGGTTTGTAACAGATAAGTTTGTAGAGGCAAAGAGGATTTTATAAAATTTTACAACTGGATTGGGCACTATGGGGAAGTGATTCTCTACTGTCTTTACCCCTAAAAAAAATTCTATGTTTATGTGTCATATCTTTACTGGGACTATCCCAGCCATCAATCCAGTGTCCTGTCCATCCTAAGTTCGTAGGGAACCCGGTATATGTGAGATAATTTCCTCTACCTGTGGTGGACATGAATCTAGAACCGTGAAATGCAACATTAGTCTTCGTGGGTATCCAACATACTTTGTGCTTCCTGGGCGGGAGCACGCTATATGTATACCATCTCTAACAAAACTCCTGTTAAGTTAATCAGGGGCCATTTCAGCTGGATAAAGAAGCAAAAGTTTAGAGGCCTCATCTTAACCCCAGCAAGTTTTGTCAAAAGGGTAAAATGCATTTATTCCGTTCTTCCCATTAACCGAATCTGTGTTTTCTATATGGCTCGTGATTCCTTACTATATGTCCCTTGATCCCGTCTATGTGTTTAATAATGTGGCTTGTTTTCTCTGTCTAGGAGTCTATATTGACTGTGTGTTCTACTATACCTACAATCTCTGGCAAAATGCCCTTCCTTTTTACAAATGTAACATATTCTCGGTCTTTTCCAACTACCAGGGTTTTGGGGTTTAGGCTGATGAGGCTTTGCTGCAAGAGCCTGTAGACTTATTGTCATCAGCTTCTCCTCCTGTTGTTCTCTGCGCCTAGCAATACTCTTGTGGTGCTCCATTGCGCACTCTCTAAGACAAGCTACTGTGGCCCCTCACCAATTAGGCAAAGATGTTTGTACCCTGTCCCGTAGTGTCTTATTGAGTCCGTCCATTAGCACAGAGACAGCCACCTCTCTGTAATTCGCATCGTTCCCTGTATCTGATATCCCAACGTATCTATCCATTATTTGCAGGGCCCGATGGAAATATTCAGATGCCATTTCATTTTCTCTCTGTTTTATGGAGACAATTCTTCTCCACTTAACAGTAGTGGGGAAATACAACTCTAGTTGCATGTTAATTCGTTCCACATTCTCCTGATTGTATTCCTCAGTCATAGGACTATCTGACTCTAATCTACAATCAGTGATACATTTTTGGGTGTCAGTATTAGGGGGTAGGCACGCTTTAAAAAATATCCGCCAATCTTTGTTAGCTGGTTCATGAGCATTACCCAGATCTCTGATAAACTTCTGACATCTGGCTAAATGCTTCCGGGGATCCGGGAATTCTGAAATGATTGACCGTAGCTCAGCTCTGGACCATAGGCAATTCATTGCATTATTCCTGGTGAGGATTACTCCCTGACTATCGGTTCCCCCATTGGGAGTTACTATTTCCAAGACAGGATGTAATCCTACCATTCCGTTCCTAATCTGTTTGCTGTAAGGTGTTGTTGTCTCTGTGCAATGACCCGTCTCACACTTACCGGTAGCTGTGACCTCACCAGTTCTTTCAGTGGGGAATACTGTTACTGCTCTAACTGGATGGACAGGCCCCACCTGAGTTTCCTGCAAGGCGACTGCCTGAATGAGAGCTGCGATTTGGCTGGGTCCTTCATCTTCCTGTGACCTATAACCTTGAAAAGACTTCAAAACAGGATACATCTTGCAAAAATTAGGGTTAACACATTTCTCTTGCATTCTACTATCATTCATAGATATACCATTGACTGTAGCCATCTCTTCCCTCTCGACCTGTGTCGATAATGGTGTGTTTGTGTTCTCATTCCTGCTAGGTTTGGAACCTGCTTTGCGAGTTTGTTCCCTTTGCACATCCCCCTCTTGCTGCCATAGGTTTAAGCAATCTGTATGTCTGATCCTTTGTTTTCTGGATTTTATCAGACATATCCTTATCCTTAAGTTCTGTAATACCTCTGGTTCAAAGCTGCCCACCCTAGGGAATGATACCCTATCTTTGTCAGTCATACGTATCCACTCATTGCAAAAAACTTCTGTGTGTGAACCATATTTTTCACACATGATAAACCTTGCTGACCCTTTTGGTCTTAATTCTCCAGCCTGAACCCTGCACAAACATCTCTCACTTGAGCAACTGGCTCCTATATGTGTGGGTCTTTTTAATAACTAAAAATTCCCACAAACACCAAAATACTCAATGCAAGTAGACGGTGAAAGTTCTTAGAGCGCTTTCACCCACGTACGCCCACGTTGGCCGGTACTGCGATACACTGTTGATAGCGGAAGGCAATGTACCCAACTTAGGGCTCCTATCAGACCTTACAGCACCGTAATTTCTTTCGGTGGAGGTTCTGTTGGAATATTTTCCTGAGAGAGGTAGCAAAAAATTCCTTTTCGGTATCTTTCTACTGGAATTTTTTGTAGGGTGAAAAACAGAAATTAGATAACTATTATTCACCCTTTCCAGTGGAAGCCCACCAGGGAGATTTCCCGACGTTATCAAAGAAAAACCCCTTTGTCTATACAATCACGTCTGCGTATGCTTTTCCACAGTGCATATGACACAATGGTATCACGTTGTGCTGTGTAGAACATACAGACATGCGATGCAATCGCACAGCCTATAGACCACCTGAACACCTAGTTCACTTTGAACACCTAGTTCACTTGGGACTGTGAACACATAGTTCACCTTGAACACTTAGTTCAATTTGAACACTTAGTTCTTATCACGTAAGGTAGCAAACCCTACGCCACTGGGCCTCTACTAACCCAGTGTACCACGATGGGATCCCGAATTCCCAGGTTCAGCTCCACTCACTCCGTTTTCACTCACTCAAATACACCTGGTTTTTCTGTACAGAAAATTTCCACTCGTTCTGATCGGCAGCTTTACCCCCAGAGGCAATACAGTTTAAACAAAAGTCTTATACTAATCTGCTTTTGAAACCGGATAGTTATGTGCTATTGTATGAAATGTCTACTATCCCACCTTAATTGAACAAATATCGTGTGGTTTTATTATGCGCACACAGCCCTACGCAAGCTTGCGTAATTACGCAACCACACCTCTATGCCACGTGTGCGGCCTTGCGCCACGTGCACGTTTTTTTGTACGCTGCCCTCACGTTCCGTACCACGTGTACCAATGTGCGTACGCAATATAACAAATCACACAACTCTATAAATGTGAGCACTGCAAACTATACTCGCTCACAAGCACAACCGCTTGTTCTGTGTAATCTTTAACGACTGGGCCAGACCTGCGTGTTGTGCTTTATTTTTACTTCCTTAAATACTTTTATTTAAAATTTAACTATATAGCAACAAATGTATCCGATTTCACACAGATCTAAACAAATCTAGCAATCTAAATCTTGCGGCAACAATGTGAGAGGGTATGCAAAGTATCGGTGCCTTTTGTGTACGCTTTTGGCGCCCAAAAAAAATTCAGATTTTTAAATAGCTTTTTTCCTGTTTTATGGGTTCTGTCAGCACCTCTGCAGACCAGACAGAGCAGACGCAATCTTACAGCACACAAATAGGGTTTTCAGCACATCCACTGACCAGGAAAAGGTAATGTAGGATAACTTTCCGCCCTTTGCTGATAGATTAAGTCTGCTATGACCTGTTAGGCTGTGAGCATGTGAAAACCGGATGAGCCCTCAATTGTAAACGTCTGTTTACTTACAGGACTAAAAAGCATATACCTTAAACAGTAATTAACCTTTCACCTTTATATTATTTGCAAACCTAACGTACACAAGGTCGCACAGTGTACGCACTCTGCGTATGTACGCCGAAAGGGCGTAGTGACTACACAGTTTGCATACACAGGCCTATACGCTGTTAGCACAATGCAGCAGCACGAGTGGCTGTAAATACACTTTAAACCTTAGCAAGGAAATGGAACACGACACCAATTGTAATTCAAAACTAGGTTGGGGTCTAACCCACCAATGGTTCTTTACTTGCAAGGGGTAACAATATAAACAATACAATACAATAGAATAATGGCTACAATCAATGGTACATACATGTTTGGTTTCGCCTGCGCTTCCCAGTCTGGTCCTCAGTCATCAGGGTAGATGACCTTCAGAGTCTGTGTCTGACCTGGCATGCAGCTGGCTCTTTTATACAATATTCCAAACCCTAACACAATGGATACTGTAATCTCGTTGTCCATTGGACACAGGGATGGTCATTTACAGTACAGGAGAGGTCATAGGTTGGTTTGAACAGGTGGGCGATGTCTGTTCCAGGTGCACTTGCAGGTGGTCTCCTCTGGGTTCCCGCCGCATACCAAATGTACAGTAAACACAGTTTATATTTATATTCTGCTCCTGCGCATAACTATTCGAAGGAGCGTGCGATCTTCTGCAAACCAACACCGGAATATTGCCCTTAAAATACCCTACAGCTGGATACCAAACACCACCTTATAACCTTGTTCTGTCCCATCCTATCCTGTAAAGGTGAATCTCTTTGTTCTGATACCATTTAAACTGTTGTAACTTGCTGGTGTGGTGCAGGGAGACTATGTGTACATTGTGCACTATTTGGATTAAATATGTAATGTGTTTTTATGGCTTTTCCATGCGACTACAAACACTACCGTAAATACTCATACCACGCGCTAATGCGCAGGACCGCGGGAGCGACCATACGCAAATTGCGAATATGCGCACGCACGGCAGAATAAGTACGCGCACGGAGGCCATCTGTGTGTAGTTTGTACGTGCTGTGTGTATTGCAATATTTTTCGATTTCGACACAATATAAAACCTGACGCACCAAGCCCCCTCAGGTTATAGAATATAGGGATAGCAAGTTGAGTGAAAGACACGAAATGGACACCACTCGGCTATCTAATGCACACACAGATAGTCACAGTTTGTACAGTGCAGAGGTTATTACTAACAATAATACTTCACTGGACTAGCTTATATATATAGCTATATAGTCAATAGATATAATACTGCACAGTAAGAGAAAGATTGCAACAGAGATCAGTTTCCTGGGGTGCACTCCATCCCATTTACAAAAAGTTTAGTAATTCCATAAATTCACTACTGGGTACAAGTCCTCGAGCAAAAATAGCCAGTATCCACGTGGAATATTCCTAACTTGTGTTCCACATATGATATTATTATGACCTAATAATTCGGCCATACTAAAGCGAAATATTAAAAACAATACAAATAGAAAAACGTGAAGAAAGAAAAATCTTTATTAGACAGATTTCTGTCTTGTGTGAAAATAAAATGTATTTAAAACCAAATCGTGTGCCGCCTATTATTTCTTATATATTCAATAGACTCTTATGATGAGTACAATGTTTATAGCCCCAATTATGTATGTGTATATCCACTATAGGTAATGGTGTAATCTCATCCTTATCATGGATTTCTGTGTACAATATATACTTGCACCTATACCCGAATATTATTCTGCTTGTTATATATTGTGTATTAGTCACACAGATTAACCACAAAAAATGGAAGAATAACCCTCAATTTGACGTTTAAATCACAGCCTTAGTGCTTGTAATATGTCCATTCACTTTCTTGTGCTGATGACTCTTGTTTTCAGTATGATATTACCTAGTGTTCAGGAAATGGCAACAAATGTTTAGTAACAGCCTTGGTATTTCTACTGTATCAATTCAGCATTATCTGCAAAAGAAGGCAACAAATGTTGCCATGTGTGTTATATTTCAAGTTCTTAACATTCTGCCCCTACTTGTGTACTTGGGACACTCATGCAGACTTTACACATGCAGATTTATTAACTGTGCCTGAAATTAATGCCCCAAATGTTTTCTGTGTATACAATTGCGTGACATAGGTGTATATGATTACACACCTGTAATTGCTGACATTATTCCACAAACAAAGAAATACGTCCCAAATAGTAAATCGGTCTATTTATATCAATTATGTTAGATATCCCAGTGTGTTTCCATCACCTCTGATCCTGTGCTTATCTGCACAATATTCTATAATTCCTCATGGATCATATGCATTCAAAACACTGATTACTACAGGGACTGCTGTTTATTCCTAGTACACACAAACTATGATAGAATTTGCAGGAATCAAATTTATATGTATATATTTATTGGCACTCCACACCCTCTTTACTGCAGGGACTACTGTTTGTTACTGCTGTTTATTGCTGATACACACAATCTATGATGGAATTTGCAGGAATCTACAGTTTATATGTATATCTTTATTAACACTCCACACACTATTTATTGTGGGGACTGCTGTTTTGTTTCTAATACACACAAACTGTGTTAAGATCCACAGAAGTCAATAGTTAATCTGCATATATTTACTGATGATAATGTTTAGAATCAAGATACACCTACAGTTGCTGGTATCATCCCTGAAAGAGGGGGGGGGAAAGAAGTATGTCCCAAATGATATGCGAGTCCTTATAACTTAGTCTAAATATTCCCCTGCACTTCCAAATGCTTGTGATCTTATGTACTTAGGCACCGCATTTGATAATAAGATATGTACAGAAATTAGGTAATATGCATGAATTCATTAATAGTTGTGCTGCAGAAAAAGATTATGCTGACCCTGCTTACAGCGGCTATCTGCTATTCAGCATAGCCAGGCGTTATAAATAATACATGGACAGTTGACAGATTTTGGTGTGCGCGCACAGCCTGGCTTCCTGTAATAGAGTCTCCTTCCTATTCTATACGGTGTCAGGGTATACAGTGCAAGTAAGTGATTATTAGGCTAAAACATTTAACAAGCATCGGCGGCACACGGCTAACCAATGCGCATTTCGCTCTATGGTAGAGCTTCCTCTGGGCTCTAGAGCCCAGAGGAAGCTCTACCATAGAGCGAAATGCGCATTGGTTAGCCGTGTGCCGCCGATGCTTGTTAAATGTTTTAGCCTAATAATCACTTACTTGCACTGTATACCCTGACACCGTATAGAATAGGAAGGAGACTCAATTACAGGAAGCCAGGCTGTGCGCGCACACCAAAATCTGTCAACTGTCCATGTATTATTTATAACGCCTGGCTATGCTGAATAGCAGATAGCCGCTGTAAGCAGGGTCAGCATAATCTTTTTCTGCAGCACAACTATTAATGAATTCATGCATATTACCTAATTTCTGTACATATCTTATTATCAAATGCGGTGCCTAAGTACATAAGATCACAAGCATTTGGAAGTGCAGGGGAATATTTAGACTGAGTTATAAGGACTCGCATATCATTTGGGACATACTTCTTTCCCCCCCGCTTTCAGGGATGATACCAGCAACTGTAGGTGTATCTTGATTCTAAACATTATCATCAGTAAATATATGCAGATTAACTATTGACTTCTGTGGATCTTAACACAGTTTGTGTGTATTAGAAACAAAACAGCAGTCCCCGCAATAAATAGTGTGTGGAGTGTTAATAAAGATATACATATAAACTGTAGATTCCTGCAAATTCCATCATAGATTGTGTGTATCAGCAATAAACAGCAGTAACAAACAGTAGTCCCTGCAGTAAAGAGGGTGTGGAGTGCCAATAAATATATACATATAAATTTGATTCCTGCAAATTCTATCATAGTTTGTGTGTACTAGGAATAAACAGCAGTCCCTGTAGTAATCAGTGTTTTGAATGCATATGATCCATGAGGAATTATAGAATATTGTGCAGATAAGCACAGGATCAGAGGTGATGGAAACACACTGGGATATCTAACATAATTGATATAAATAGACCGATTTACTATTTGGGACGTATTTCTTTGTTTGTGGAATAATGTCAGCAATTACAGGTGTGTAATCATATACACCTATGTCACACAATTGTATACACAGAAAACATTTGGGGCATTAATTTCAGGCACAGTTAATAAATCTGCATGTGTAAAGTCTGCATGAGTGTCCCAAGTACACAAGTAGGGACAGAATGTTAAGAACTTGAAATATAACACACATGGCAACATTTGTTGCCTTCTTTTGCAGATAATGCTGAATTGATACAGTAGAAATACCAAGGCTGTTACTAAACATTTGTTGCCATTTCCTGAACACTAGGTAATATACTGAAAACAAGAGTCATCAGCACAAGAAAGTGAATGGACATATTACAAGCACTAAGGCTGTGATTTAAACGTCAAATTGAGGGTTATTCTTCCATTTTTTGTGGTTAATCTGTGTGACTAATACACAATATATAACAAGCAGAATAATATTCGGGTATAGGTGCAAGTATATATTGTATACAGAAATCCATGATAAGGATGAGATTACACCATTACCTATAGTGGATATACACATAAATAATTGGGGCTATAAACATTGTACTCATCATAAGAGTCTATTGAATATATAAGAAATAATAGGCGGCACACGATTTGGTTTTAAATACATTTTATTTTCACACAAGAAAGAAAAATCTTTATTAGACAGATTTCTTTCTTCACGTTTTTCTATTTGTATTGTTTTTAATATTTCGCTTTAGTATGGCCGAATAATTAGGCCAT
This sequence comes from Pseudophryne corroboree, assembly GCF_028390025.1. Classification (NCBI taxonomy): domain Eukaryota; kingdom Metazoa; phylum Chordata; class Amphibia; order Anura; family Myobatrachidae; genus Pseudophryne; species Pseudophryne corroboree. Next base: position 716,428,673 of record NC_086447.1, read on the forward strand.
AATAATATCATATGTGGAACACAAGTTAGGAATATTCCACGTGGATATTGGCTATTTTTGCTCGAGGACTTGTACCCAGTAATGAATTTATGGAATTACTAAACTTTTTGTAAATGGGATGGAGTGCACCCCAGGAAACTGATCTCTGTTGCAATCTTTCTTTTTCATATCTATTTTTGGATCAGTGGGTAGCACCGAAATTCATATATATATATATATATATATATATATATATATATATATATAGGTATTAGATGCATTAAGAATTGAATATACAATCCCTAATATTAAAATCTACTACTTTTGTAGACTCCAGGTGCGGGATTTTTTCTTGCAAACTGCACAGTAAGAACTGGATGTATATCACAGGGTAATTGTATTAGAAAACCCTGACTAAATGCACTCTTTCTTAACTGTCTAAAAAGGCAGGTAGAATACTTAAGTGTCAGGTAAAGTCACAGCACTGACAACCATGCGGCATTACACAGGAGGATTTGCCCAAGTAGTCCCAGGAACAGTGAAGCTGAGAGATAATGGCACCCATACACTGACGGGGAGTGAGGGAGAGACAGATATACAGCTCCAGGGCGGGAACATTTGTGGGAAATGGCGCCCTGGGGCTGGGGGAGGGGCTTCAGGTCTAAGGCTTATCCCCCTGCTGGCAAAACCACCGGGTACTGTGGGCTACTGAAAATGGTTTAGAGAGAAAACCTGACCTGCACCCATGCCCTGGTGATCTAGTGGGATCGCCTGTACTGCCACAGTGTCCACCGCCAGCGCGCGCGGCCCGCCTCCCACTGACCGCACCGGATCGCGATAAAGCCGGGTCCCGCAAGCGGGACCCACTCACCACCTCCCGAAGCGCGGCCACGCGATCCCGGAGAGCCCCCGTCGTGTGTGCCTGACGTGAAGAAAACCGGAGCCTCCTGCTGTAGTTACCCGGCAAAAAGGGGTCGGGAGTGTACAGCACCGCTAAGGAGAGCTGGAGCTGCAGCAGTGAATGTCTTCTGACATTTACCACCGCTGCTGCCCTTGTAGTCTTCACTTTTTTCTTCAAAAAAAGCTCTTCTTAGGGCTGCCTGGAGCAGCTCCTCTGTTATGTGCCTGCTTACTGCAGCACCAACTACAAAACTGAGCTCCTGTGCAGGGAGGCGGGGTTATAGAGGAGGCGGCGCTGTGCATTCTGGGAACAGTCAAAGCTTTGAGCCTGTTGGTGCCTCGGATCAAGATCCTGCTCTACACCCCAATGTCTATCCTTGTGGAGCCCAGTGTACTCCGCAGCAGAAAGCCTGCTGTAGAGTAATGCTTTAAGTATACAAAACATGTGCTAATTGTTTTAGAGTGGGCATATTTAATTTTAAACTGGATATGTCACTTTACTTGTCTGTAATGGCAGTAAGCAGTCCAACTCCAAACAGTTTCTCCTCCTATTTTTAACACATAATTGATATACAACTTCTAACAGACGTCAGCAAGTCATCTGGCATAGACTATACTCCCATTTCTAATGATTCTTACAGGAGAGGTGGCAGCTGTTCAAGGAACTTTCTTTGACTTAAGGAAGCCAGTAAATCTTGGGAATCAGATGGCTAAACTGCAAGAAAATGGCTATGACCACAACTTTTGCTTAAGTGTGACACAGAAACCCAAGCTTTGTGCAAGGTAAGGTATACAATCTTTCAAACTTGGGGGTTCTACATATATAGAGCACAGTAACATCAAGGATAATTGTCTATGTTTAATCTATCAGTGGTATTTTCTGACTAGACTATGGAGGCAAACATTCATTCAATAAAATTATATTTAAATTAATGGACTGGATTCTTAACTTCTACAAAACTGAGCAATACAACACTTCTCTAGCATTGCCTATTTACTACACATAGGGGCTGATGCAGAATTGGACGCAAATTGCATAAAAATTCAGGCATGAACTACCAGCCCCCCCCCCCCCCCCCCCCCCCACAAAAAAAAAAAAAAAGAAAAGAAAAGAAAAAAGGAAACAGACTTGTCTAGCTCTGCAAGGCAGCATATGTTTTACACCAGGCTGCTCCAGGTTGATGGTAGGAATAAACAGTAGATTATGCGCCTGGATTACATCATATGTGATTAGTTACTGCTGAATTCACAGTACCCAATTTTTACACAATATGGTACTTGAATAATTTATAATATACGCAAGACTGTGTTTATAATATACACAAGACAAATTTACAATGTAATATACCCACGCAAATACAAAGTAAAACTACAATTCAAGGTTAAATAAGTACAAACATCCTTAAAAAATGAAATGGGAATTTGGTTTCATACTATGGACCGATTGCAAATATCAATTAAACAATGCAAATAGAGCATAGCAGCCTCACAAATTCAGCCAATAAGAAGCTGTTGCAGATCATTATCATCAATGTGTATTTTGCACCTGCAAGCCTTAAGGTGCATACACACTTGCCGATAAAATGAACGAGGTTGCTCATTTTCACCCTTCCTGAGCGACCGATGTGCGGCACTGCAGATCGTTAACGACCCTCGGTGTCGGTGGTGCAAGCATGGTCAATCTGGACTGTCGTCCAGGAGCTGCCTGCACAGCGCGACATTACTGAGCGATATGAACGGTCATATCGCTCAGTGTGCACGGCCGGCCGCTGACTGCCCGGCATGCCGACGACTGCACGGCCCGGGAGGGGAAACACTAGGTGATGATGCTCACAGAGCGACGTTGTCTAGTGTGTATGCACCTTCACACCTACTGACAGGCCAGGAGCATATTAAGAGTTGGGGAGGTTCCCATACTTGTTGCCACTGTTTCTGCCCGTGTAGCATGGCGACTCCTTATACTCCTCGTGCTCATCATTTCAGTAATCAATTTGGAAAAATTGCGCATGCAAAGAAGAGAGCAAAAACAAGAGTCTTTGTTAGCTTCTGTGTGGTGAATATATCACTAGGGATGAGCACAGGGAGCTGGTGCACCACATGGGCAGGCCCAGTGGTCAGGTGTAGGAGCATGGTGTGTGGCACGGGACCCCCCTGGCCCTATGAGCCCATGGGCACTGCACATCCTGCATCCATGAGAGATACGCCATTGTGACAGGCACTAATGGCTCTTTGTTGTGGTCTGCATAAGCCACATTTGCTTGAACATGCCCTTACCATACCCTGCCCAGTGCCTACACGGTTGTGTATATTTTCTCTTCGTGATCAGGACTAGGAAGTGACATAACGAGTGGACAGTATTACAGCCCCTAAACGTTTTATCCATTCTCCGTTCGTTTGAGGTTATTATGTTTTATCCATGCACCATTGGATGCTCGCCACGCTTCGGGCTCGGTGTCTCGCTTCGCTCGCCACAGGTTACTATTCCAAATAGTTTGTGACATGGACCCAGGGGCTTATGGGAAAGGTCCTCTCCACAAAGAGAAACTAGATGCTACCGTGCCTACACTTCTTCCCCTGTTCCGCCTCTCCAAGTTTAGGGGGCGTAAGCAAAAAATTTAATGAAATCATAAGAAGTTAGACATTTACAGGTGTAGAATCTGATTCACATATTTGTGTTTTCAACAACTTTCTGCTACCTTTCTTATGTCTATGGTAATTTGATATCTGCTTGAACTACTTTAGAGTAACACAAGCAATTTCTAATACAGAGTGTATCACAAGCCAAGTGGCAGGGTTCTCAGCGTCAGCACAACTCAGCCTGGAGTCCAGTTCTACACTGCTAATTTCTTGGATGGATCACTTAAGGGAAAAGGTGGTGCTGTGTATCCTAAGCATTCTGCGTTTTGTCTTGAGACTCAGGCATGGCCAGATGCTGTAAATAAGGTAAATACATTCCTGGTACAAGACTTGTTTTCTCCTTTATTTGATAATACAACTTTTACTTTCATAGCGAAGTATCCAATTAGCCGCAAAAACTTAAGTTTTTAGATAAAACCGGGGCTTTATCGCGAATCGCAAAAAAAAACCCTATGCAATTTAGCCGTGAAAACAGCCCCGCAATAATTCTCCGTGGGTTTTATCGAAAATTTCTATTCATCACCTCTGAGCAAGTGAAAAGTCAGGAAAAATCCCTATTTAAGGTAAAACTGTCGGGCTTTGGTTCAGAATCCCTGGGACAACCCCATGAATGACTAGTTAGGCACTTTGAAGTTTTGAAGTATTTTTAATTGGCCAATAATGACCTCATTTTTGGAGGTGAAATAGTATAAAATTATGGAAATTGTGGTACAAGATTTTTAGGCATGCAGGTGGGAGTAATCCTTTTAGATACTTTTTTTTTTTTAAGTGGCTTTAAATTACCCAAATATATTCTTACACCCATTTTTATGTACCACAAATTTAATGAGAGCACTTATTTTGCACAAAAAAGCTTGCTTTTTCTGATTTCTTTTTTAAAAAGCATATTACAACCATTTGCCACAATTTAAGCACCCCAAATCATGACTTCTATACTGTTGTAATATGTTAGTTTGGCATTTTTGGGGGGTACAAGCAGATTTCCCCTTTTCACCTACAAGTTTAACCTTTTTTTGGCGGCAAGAATTTTTGCGCAAATCCCATTTTCACACATTTGCTATAACACAGGTCAAAAACCGCTGTGCACATACCCGGGAAAAGCTGTTTATATGTGTGAAAAGTTAACCTGTGATAAATTTCCACGTTTTCACGGCTAATTGGTTACGGTCCTTAGAGGTGAGTATGTCCTCTCTCCCTCGGGTGGCTCTCTGATGCCTATTGCAAGGTGGAGGATGGTGGATGTATTCTCGTTACAGCTATGAGTTTACTAGGTGTCAGAGACCCTCATATTCTGTATTTGTTTTTTTTTTATTATTATTATTTTTGTGTGTGTGCACTGTGTATGGTTGCTTTTGTACACTTTTTTTATTGATTTTAGTACTTTTGTTATGTAAGCATTTAGATGTGAATGGTTGTTCATCTGAGTTTGCTACCCCTACAGAGCAGTGCCGTCTCCAGGCCGCGCTGGCCGCTGGGCTGGTATGGTTGCACGGCTATTTCAAATGTGGTGCCGGCCGCCAGCCAATTAGAGCTTGTGGATCGGCAGCTCCTGATTGGCTGCTGGACCGCAAGTTTTAATTGGCTTATGAGCCAGCACCATATTTCAAATGGCCGCCGCTCGCCAGAGACCTGGACACCCACCAGCAACTGGAGACTGGACCCACCTACCGGATACCTGGACTTCAGTGAATGGCAGGAGAGGTGCGCACTGCACTTTCTTCCCCTCAGACACCCAGCAGCAGAAGTGACAGTGGCGGAAGCAGATGCCTGGCAGCGGTGATTCCTGTGAGCACTACAGGGGCATTAAGTGTATCTGGCACTGCTGGGGGATTACATGTATCTGCCACTACTTTGAGCATTACATGTATCTGGCACTGTTGGAGCATTACGTGTATCTGGCACTGTTTGGGGCATTATGTGCATATGGCAATACAGGGGGCATTACGTGTATCTGGCAATACAGGGGGCATTACGTGTATCTGGCAATACAGGGGGCATTACGTGTATCTGGCAATACAGGGGGCATTATGTGTGTCTGTCATTATTGGGGGCATTATGTGTACCTGGCATTGCTGGGGGATTACGTGTAGCTGACAATACAGGGGGCATTACGTGTGTCTGGCACTACTGGGGGCATTACGTGTATTTTGCAACTATACCGGGGCATTACGTGTATCTGATACTATACCTGGGGCATTACATGGAACTATACTGAGGGCATTACTTGTAACTGGCACTATACTGGGGGTATTTTCGTGTATCTGGAACGATACTTGCGTCATTACGTGTAAGGAGCACTACTGTGGGCATTATGTGTAAGGCTACCAATTGTGTGTGTAGGGGGGGTGATAATACGTTATATATATTTATACTTTAGCAACATATAGTTGTGAGGCCACACCCACTTTCCCAGAAGCGTGCGCATTGGGGGGGGGGGGGGCTTCAAAAAATCTCGCCCAGGGTGCTAGTAGGCCTGGAGCCATCCCTGCTACAGAGACCTAACCACAACAATCCCATAAGATGGACCATTTCCGTGCCTCTATTTAGCCACCTCCCAGTCACCACCCAATACATTTGCAAGACATTTCTGAGACTAGTGTGCACGACTCTGGATGCATGCTAGAGACCACTTAAACACATTTGCGAAAGAAACAAATCACTCAACTGTGTCTGACATTGGCATATCGTCAAACTCAGAATCAGCCCCTCTCTGTGATCTACATGGTTGAAGCTGCACAATTGAGGTTGCTATAAATGCAAATGAACAGTTCTTTCAACTTTGTAATAAACTGCTTGCTGTGTAAAGAAGAATGAATAGGCCTGAATGCGCATAAGGAATTGTGGATGAGACCCCTGGAGGCTTTGGCATCAGAATCAGCTTTATTGGCCAGGTATACTTGGATATACTAGGAATTTGTCTTCAGTTTGCTATACAACAGCCAAGTAGGTAACCGATAACCGGGGATCTGTTGACTGGGTGTAGCTGGTCCTTTACTATTTTCGTTGCCTGTGTTTTCGTTCTGGACAGGTATAGGTCCTGGACTGAGGGAAGGTTGACCTTGATGATCTTCTCTGTGGTTCTGACCACCTTTTGGAGCCTGCATCTGTCTCTCGCGCTGGTGGAGCTGTACCATACCAGTATCGAGGAGCACAGTACGGACTCCACAATCGTGTGGAGAAGAAGAGGAGCAGAAGCTTCTGTGGGATGTTGAACTTCCTTAGTTGCCTGAGGAAGAACAACCTCTGCTGCGCTTGCCCGACAGTAGCGTACGCGTTGGGCCCCCATTTAATGTCCCGAGTTATTGTGGTCCCCAGGAACTTGAAGGAGTCCACTAGCAACACCACATTGTCAGCAATCGTTAGCGGATGTGCACTAGCCGACTTCTTCCTGAAGTCCACTACCATCTCAACAGTTTTTAGGGGATTGAGCTCAAGGTTGTTGTGGCTGCACCACTGGGCCAACCAGTCCACTTCCCATCTATAGGCCGATTCGTCCCCGTCCTTGATGAGGCCAGTGACGGTGGTGTCGTCACCGAATTTGCTGACCTTTACTGATAGCACCTCTGAGGTGCAGTCATTTGTGTACAGGGAGAAGAGCAAGGGTGAGAGGACACAGCCCTGAGGGGCCCCTGTGCTGATGGTCCGTGCTTGAGAGGTGAATTCCCCCGCTTTCACCACCTGTGTCCTATCTGTCAGGAAGTCTACTATCTAGGAACAGGTAGCTTCTGGGACCCCTAGGCGAAGTAATTTGGGGTGGGAGATGCCAGGGACGAATGTATTGAAGGCCGAGCTGAAATCAACAAACAGGACCCTCGCATAGGTACCGGGAATGTCTAGGTGTTGTAGAATGTAGTGCAGGCCCAGGTTGACTGCATCCTCGACACACCGATTCGATCAATAAGCGAACTGTAGGGGGTCCAGTTGGGGTTCAGTCACAGTTTTCAGGTGATTCAAAACCCGGTGCTCGAACGTTCTCATGACCACAGACGGCTATTGGCCTGTAGTCATTCAGGTTTGTGATAGAGGGTTTCTTGGAGACTGGTCCTTTTGAGGCAGGAGGGGACTTTCTGCAGCTCCAGCGATTTGTTGAAGATCTCTGTGAATATGGGGGCGAGCTGACCCACACATGCTCTCAGGGCAGATGGTGACACTCCGTCGGGCCTTGGAGATACGGGGTCATTGGTGGAGAGATCGTATGTCAGCTTGTCCGAGAACCGCTTTTTTTGCTAGCCTGATTTCTTTAGACAGAGAGAGTTCCTAGTACGATTGTATAGTGCTCTGTCGCAACTACTATAGGTCTCCTCTTTGGCCTGATGAAGTTGCCTGAGCTGGGCGTTGAACCAGGGCTTGTTGTTGTTGTTGTTGCAGATGCGGTAAGTCTTGGTAGGTACACATGTCCTCACAGTAGCTGATGTAGGATGTGACGGTGTCTGTCAGGCCGTTCAGGTTGGTTGCCTAGGCTTCGAAACAGTCCTAGAGCTTCATCTTAGCCTCGTCGGTCCATTTCTTAACAGTCTTGACGACAGGCTTAACTGCTCTCAGCTGCTTCTTCTTCATGATGCATATATTCACCCACCCGATCAGGATGCTATTCCTGCATTGGAAGGGTAACACTGGGAAGTTTTATACAGATGTTTCCTCATACATCTTGTTCTCAATACGTCATGCACCATGAGATGCCTGGTGTGCACGAGTCGCAGTTCACATGCAACTAAACTAATGTCCAGCGTCTTTTTTGACGAAAATGCGTCTTTTTTCGCATCGATGTGCCAATAAGATGCCGTAAAGCACTAATATAGCATTTCGTATGGAGATACAGATTATAGGCATGCCACATATTTTAATCAGCAGAATCTGCTTGTACATCTTATTCGCATGACAATGTGATTAAGATGCATTTTCAGGGAAAATATGCACAAAAAGACGCCCGGCGTTATGACTAGGCACGACAAGAAGGGCTGTTTAATATGACTGCAGCAACGATGAGGGAGGACACATCTGTATGTGTGTGTGTGTGTGTGTATGTATGTATGTATGTATGTATGTATGTATATATATAATCTCTATACATACATATATACACAGAGAAACGGTTGAGACAGCACTCAGTAGTAGAAAAAAATATGGCGGTGGAGGGTAAATAATGGAATTAATAAGCACACTCACTTTTCCCAGCTTTTGAACTTCTTGTTATGAATTCTCTTTGAAGAATTCTTCAAATTCTCTTTGTTGTTTTTTTCATCTAAAAGTGAGTGCTGGTTCTTTTTCTCTTTTCTATTGCTGGGAAAAGTGAGTGTGGTTATATACATATACAGATGGAGCCATGCTTATCTATAGCGGCTCCATCGCAAACGTGCACTCCCGGCGTGAGTAGGCGATCCATCCGCCTAGTCACGCCGGGAGTGCGCAGAGACGCTTCCCATTCTGAGCATCTCCGGATGTGTGCGCCCGCCCGGAGACACTCTCCAATCAGGTCAATGGGGCGCGTCTCCATCACGGGCATGTGCGCCTGACCAGACGGAGACACTCACAGCGTCCAGGTGCGCCTAGTCACAGACAGAGCCATGACTAGCGTGGCTCCATCTGTGTGTGTGTGTGTGTGTGTATATATGTTTAGTATGAAATACCTACAATCAAAATCCCGGCGGTCAAAATACAGACAACTATTGACCGGCATTTAACATGTCGACAGGTCAAAAAGTCGACACAATTTGTTGTTTAAAAAAAATTGGTGTATGTCGACATAGGTCAACATGGACACCGTATAAGTGTACCATGTCCCCTGCTATGGTGCCTTGCTGCGCTCGGCACACCAGGGCCGTAACTAGGTGTGTGCGGAGGGGGCACCGCACATTGCGCTGCAGGGTAGGGGGCGCAGTTGGTGGCACTTGTCAATTATCTGTTTTAATTACTTTCACTTTGAGCTTCCCCACTTTTTGAAGCCCATCATCTCCTGACCACCACTGTTTCCTACCCTGACCCCTTCTGTCACGAATACCTTTACAACATTCATTAACTCTTCTTGAGATTTCTTTGTTATTCAGTCACACTGTCCTTTGTTACATTTGAAGATGCTGATATACCCCGGATTTGAGCCCATTGTCTGAGGCATTGCAGTCAGACACTCTTTTCATTGAGCTATCTGCCCTTACATAGAAAGCTAGAGAATTCTAAGCTAGAGAATTCTATTTGAAGCTTACCTTGTACTTTGCGAAAAAATAAACAGCATTGCAGCTGAGCAGATCTATTTATTGTGTGACTGCAAGAGATTGGATGTGTGGCTGCACACTACATAGATCTGCTCAATTGCAATGCTGATTATTTTTTTTACAAAGTACCAGTAGCTTCATATAGTGTTCATAGTATTTATGCAGGAACAGATACCTCAATGAGTAAGGTGTTTGGTTACAGTTCAACAGGTCTGAATCCCGGGTATGGCAGTATATTGTAACTGAATATTAATGACAGGGCCGTAACTAGGAGTGTGCAGAAGGTGCATTGCCCACAGCGCACTTGTCCTGTGGGCGAACCTTCTACATACACCCTGAGTGGCCGCATATCCCTCCCGCTGACGGCCTCCCTCCCGCTCCCCTGTACCTGTCTCCCGCAGCAGCCCCAAGTCAGCAGCAGCGCTGAACAGGATATCCCCCCTGTGCTGCTGCGCTCCCGTGGCCTGCCCCCTCTCTGCCTGTGAAGTGTACAGACTCTGCAGAGCAGTCAGTTCTGTACAGGAGCCGGCAACAGTGCAGGAAGAACGTAAACCTCACGTTAGTGCCTACACAGACACTACACTACACTATACTGCACTCTAAGGGCAGGGGGGGATGTAAGGGGAATCTGCCTGCCGTAATGTGTAAAATGGGGACTCTGCCTGCTGTACTGCATAAAAAGGGGGACTCTGCCTGCCATAATGTGTAAAAGGGGGACCTATCCTGCCGTAATTTGTAGAAGGGGGAATCTGCCTGCCGTGATGTGTAAAAGGGGGACTCTGCCTGCCACAATGTGTAAAAGGGGGACCTATCCTGCCGTAATGTTAAAAGGGGACTCTGCCTGCCGGAATGTGTAACAGGGGGTCTCTGCTTGCCATAATATGTGTAAGTGGCGCTACTGTGTGGCATATTATGAATTGGTATTATTTTGTGGCCACGCTACTTCCCCATGAAGCCACACCCTTATATTTTTGCCATACACCTACAGCGTGCACTGGCACTATTTTAAATATGATGTGGGAGGGAGGGCGCCAATGCGGTTTCTTGCACACAGCGCTAAAATGTCTAGTTACGGCACTGCGGCACACTATTATATCCACTGGGATGGTAAAGTATGAACAAGTCAGTTTCAATTAAAAACTCATGTCAACTTTTTGACCTGTCAACATTTTAAATGTCGGTATTTTGACCTTGTCAGCCAACTGCCATCTCAGCCCTGCGATCACTGTCACCTGTCAATCGGGCAGAGGCGGTCACTGGGCAGGAGGGGGCGGGTCAGCGGCGTTTGGCTGCCGTTTTAGGGTTGCGGTCCGGGCAACGCAGGTGTCCCTGGGCCGTGCGGGGGGCGGGCCACGCCGTCTGCGTGCGCTAGTAGGGAGCTACTTGTCAAGTACAAAAGCATCGCCGCTGTGCGATGCTTTTGTACATGTGCAGCTGGGCAGAGCCAGACATGCAGGGCGGACTAGGGTGTTCCCCCGCATGTCTGAGTAACTGATTGTAGCCGTGCAAAATTTGGACGGCTGCGATCAAGTCTGAATTAGGCCCAAAGTACCACCAGTGTCCTTTATTTCTTACACAGGCAGACAGCACAATGATACTTTTAGCAAGTAGAATACAGGTCACAGCATCACAGTTTTACAATCGTCTAACCAAAGATGGTACACAACTCCAATGGCCCCTACCGTAGCCCATACAACCAGCCTACCGCCTGGACAGCTAGTCCACCATCAGGTGCATTATACCTTTGCACTGACAAATTTTTAAAGCTAGCTAACAGGTGCTGCTAATCAGCCTAACTGAGGTTCAAGTCTGATCTCAGAAAGACCTGAACTGGATTCCATCATAATCCTGCTGTCCCACCTTTAAACCAGGTGAATTAACGCTGTCCTTACCAGTGTGTGTGTGTGTGTGTGTGTGTGTGTGTGTATATATATATATATATATATATATATTTATAACTCTTAACTCTTATTAACCATGGTCACAGGCCTTTTCATGCACCCCTGTGTAATCTTAATTGTTCAAAACCTGTGTCAGCTGCTCCTTAGTAATTTATCGGCTGTGTCAGGTGACTAGTATGCCTTTAAAAGCCACTAGATATGTGGCAGGCATACATTAAACCTAGTGGGCATATTTGCAGTTATATTATATGTGATACAGTTGCCAGGTTTTAATTCTTTAGGCTCTGTGATAGTGTAGGACCTGCATGAAGGTGGGGTACCTTGAAAATCGGTATGCAGGCTTCCGTGCATTGGCCAATCCACCAACTAAACCCCTATCATTTATTTATTGATGTTGTGAGGACAAGTGAGCTTGCTATGGTGAGTGCTGAATTCTCTATTTTGTATATATTTATAGAGAGATATATATAGATAGATAGATATACACACACACACACACACACACACACACACACACACACAAGGGGCCCTATGCGGGTAGCATGCGAGGATACTCCAAGGGGGAAGAATAACTGTTTTAGAAGTACCTTTACTTCTCAGTGTTGGAAGCATCTGTTTCACTGCCAATGGTGGCAACTGTTCTGCTCTGTCTATTGTGCTTGATAAAGAGCTTCTATACTCAGAGGTTTATGTAGGATACTAGAAATGTCTCATTGTGTTTAGAGACTACATAGTTTCGCTGTGTATTGGAGATTACAATTCTCTGTACAGTAGAGGGTCTTGTGGTGGAGTATAAGGGTGCATACACATTATGTAATATCGCATAGGACCCGGCTGACGGTTCCTAACGATATTGTATAGTGTGTATGCTAGATATAGTGTACGATGTGCGCTCCCGCGGGTCGTATGCTGCATCGCACGTCGGACCTGCGATGTTGCTTACGAGTGCCATGCTGCTGGCCTCGTTCTTCTCACCGCCGCTGCTCATCACTTGCCGATGTCGGAGTCCCGTCGCAAGCGATGTTGCATCTTGCGGACATCGCACTGATGTATACATAACCTAAGAGTTTTACCAATATACTGTTGCAGAAAGCTGTACTACTTCAGTAGCCAAAAACACTTTCTCTGGTCATTCACTTCTTAGTTCACCTATCTAAGGGATTTCAGGTCTGCATTTTTTTGTCCAGTTCTCCGGATAATGCATTACTTCTCTAATTGTTATGTCTCTAATAAACAAGTAAAATTAGCCTGCTACTTCTGGGTGTTGAATAGTTCCTTCTTTGCTGGTATGGTTGATCTGATGTTTGGGGATCACCTACTATATACTGAAGGTATAAAGCAGGTGTATTGTTAAGGTTTACATGTATCTACACCTGCCCACTGATGCATGCTGCAGTAAGAGAGTGGAAAGAGGGAGTTAGCTGCTAGGCATGACCCTGAGGGGCGTGGCTACAAACACTGCATGACATGGCCAGGCCCCCAGTCGGGATCCGCTCACCTACAATCCTTAAATCTTCCACAGTACAATGCCTCCTCAGCTTAACATTTCTTATTGTACATAGGAGATAGGAATATCCATGGCTCTCTATAGGGAAAGAGATGTTTTTTTATTGTCTTAATTGTAGAGGGGTGGAGTAACTATTTATTTTGGTTATTGAAATGGTTCACAGGAATGTAGGGGAAGAAATGTTTTCAAGGCAAAAGTAAGTCGTAAAGGTAGATTTACTATCTGTCTGGTTTACAAAGGGTTTGAATCAAAAGGATTATATTGGATCTGCATTGCTGGACCATGTCACAAATTGGTGAAAGCAGTTAATTGACAGTCAAATCAGTTATTCTTTTTATTTCATCATCAGATTCCTGTTAGTAAATGCTGTTTTTTTGTTTTTTTTTACAGCCACAGTTTCCGAACTCGCTTCTGCACTCAGGGGAAGAGTATAATGAGACCACTTTGTTTAATTTCTCTGTGCAGTAATATACACTGTAATCTACATCAGACAATTTGGGACTATACAGCTGCTGATAAATTACATATTCCAGCCAGCCATGTTACACTACATCATGGGTGGCCAACCCGATCTTCAAGGACCTTTAACAGGTCATGTTATACAGACCGCCTGTGGATATGTAGAATGAGTCAATAATGCTGGGCATCGGTGTATCTGGCCGATCGATCACCCAGATAATTGTACTGTGTATTCTCGTGATTGATCTAAATAAAAAACAATTGGTCGACATGCAGTATCCGTCCGATTCGGTATTTTTGGAGTTGCAAGTCAGCCACATTAAGCAGCGTATGCACTGCCACAGCCAACTGCCCCTTTTCCTTCACATGGGAAGAACTAGGAAATGTCTCCTCCCTGTGAAGGTACCCAGGTATGGTGGCCATATACCATGTGAGCTATCTCACAGTGTATTGTTACGATATATGCTGGGTTGGTTACAAGCTGTCATATGTCTGACAGGCATTTTATGTGACTGTTTATGGTCCGCATTAGAAATTAATGTACCACGTATTTTAATACACCAGCTACTTACTGTAGGTGGTCTGGAATATGTTCTCTAAGGCCGGGTTGGCCACCCCTGAACTACATAATCCTGATCATTGAAGATTTCAAGACTGAAAAGGTTTCCTAAATGAATATTCTGTTTCACAATTTTGTCCTGACGGAAATCCTTCCTATGTACGAAAATAAATATATTTACTTTTACTCAGTTTAAAAATTACTAGTAAGGAGACAAGATGTATAGACAGTCACATGCATAATGATAATAAAAAATGAACAAGACATATACATGAACTTTGTACAGTAGTGTATTTCTAGTTCTTAATATGTACTTTTACATATGTATTAGATTAATATCATAATAAATATCACTTATTTCATGTAAAAAATTATTGCCTAAGTATATTTACGATACTGTAGGTGCAAATATGGTAAACGTATGCACTGTATATCTGTATTTTTTGGCTGTTTTAAATAACTGGTTATAGTTTAAGATGAAATCTAATAAAAGCTATATATTACCTAGACAAAATTCTAAACATTGTGCACCAAAACTAAGGTACCTTCTTTTGCCTTCCTAACACTTTAGACAATAAGTAAAATAAGAGCATAGCTTCATAAATAGCATGTTTATACAGTATTTAGATGGATTAAAATATAGCTGCAAGAAAGATCACAGCAAATACTGTACTGGGTTTGAGATAGTCTGTGCATTGAATGAATAGGCTCTGATACATGACTTTCAGGGTGTTAGGGGGTACTTACTACGTAGGGGAGGGGTGGATAGTGTGTGCTTAATATTCATCATTTTCTGGTGGGAGGGCAGCTTGCTTAACTGCAGATATCACAAGTTCCTGGACATAGATTTCTTAGCTTTGAATGGGATACAAAACTAGAGAGTCCCGTCTTTCAGGAGGTACTGGGTACTTTGGGATCAGAGTTCTGGAGCCAGAGAAATTCACAAATGAATACAGTATATAAAACTGCATATTAGGCGTGTGTAGCTGGAGCATGGACCAGCTGCTTGAAGGCTGATACCTCTGGTTCTGGGCATAGTAGAGACAAGCTGCTAGTGTATACCGAAAGGGGAGAGTCACGGCGTTTGACGTTTATCCTCCGAAAAACTAAGTCAGACAGAACCCGAGATATCGGGGGATATATTTACTAAGCTCCCGATTTTGACCGATTTGGTGTTTTTTCTTCAAAGTGTCATCTCGGGAATTTACTAAACTCAAATCTCGGCAGTGATGAGGGCATTCGTATTTTTTTGGAAGGCAAAGAAAAAATACGAATGAATACACCATCGGTCAAATACGCCTGTTATTTGATACAAAAAATACAAATCGTAAAAATAGCAGTTTTAAAATAGACCTGCTTTTTTTTACCGTGTTCTGATAGGCATGCACGGATCAGTGAGATCCGTACATGTTTTTCAGTGGGAAGGGGTGTGAAATAGTTAAAAATCAGGGAAAAAAATAGCGTGAGGTCCCCCCTCCTAAGCATAACCAGCCTCGGGCTCTTTGAGCCGGTCCTGGTTGTAAATATATGGGGGGGGGAAATTACTGGGGATCCCCCATATTTTAACAACCAGCACCGAGCTCTGCGCCTGGTCCTGGTGCAAAAAATACGGGGGACAAAAAGCGTAGGGGTCCCCCGTATTTTTTGAACCAGCTCCGGAGAGATAGAGATATGTGTATGTGTGTATGTAGGTGTGCATGTATGTAATAAAGTTTTACTTTCACGGTGTGTGTGTTCTGTTTTTTGTTGGGTATTTTTTTTGTAGTAGAACTACAGGTACCAGCGGGTCTGTTTTTCCACCGCATGCTGGTACTTGTGGTTCTCCAAGTACCAGCTTGCGGGGGAGGCTTGCTGGGACTTGTAGTACTGCTACAAAAACAATATTATTTTTTTTACACTATGGCTATCAACCCCCCATCCGCCGCCTTTGGATGGGGGGACAGCCTCGGGCTTCACCCCTGGCCCTTGGTTGGCTGGAGGGGGGGGGACCCCTTCATTTAAGGGGTTCCCACTCCTCCAGGGTACCCCGGCCAGGGGTGACTAGTTAGTGATTTAATGCCAGGGCCGCAGGGACCAAGATAAAAGTGTCCCCCGGCTGTGGCATTATCTCTCTGACTAGTGGAGCCTGGTGCTGGTTCAAAAAATACGGGGGACCCCTACGCTTTTTGTCCCCCGTATTTTTTGCACCAGGACCGGCTCAAAGAGCCCGAGGCTGGTTATGCTTAGGAGGGGGGCCTCAACGCATTTTTTTGTGTGAATTTTAACTCTTTAAACACTTTTTTTTCAAGGTGCACAATGAAGCCCTGCACGGATCTCACAGATCCGGCTGGGATTCATTGTGTTAAGTTCGGCAATGTTTTAATAATCACTCCCGTAAAACACTGGCCAAAATTACGAATGACATCAACATCGGAAAAAACGAAAATGCAGAATACGACAGCATAGTAAATGTGGCGTAAAAAAGTCAAAAAGTTGCAAATTCACACATTCGATGTCATTCGTGTTTAATCTCCCTCCAAATCGACACAAATACGAATTTTAGTAAATATACCCCCTGGTTGGGAAGAGCAATTAACAGGCTTGGAGGGGGCCACTACTTTGAAGTCAGATATCTGCGGCTCCTCAGGACCGATTTTTAAAAATCTGGTACCCCTGGAAAGAGGGGGCCCTCAGCTATCAGCCTAGGGTCCTTATACTTCTGGGGCCCTTGGGCAAGTGCCCATTTAGACCATATGAAAAGACGGCCCTGACTGTGCAGAACTCACAGCTGCTTGAATCTGGTCCTGAATGCTGCTTCTTTGCTGAAAATCCTGCAGGCTAACCACGTGAACCTGTCCTTCTCTTTGCTATAGTGCCACCTACTGATGCATCAAAACATATTTCTAAACAAGTACTTGATAGATTTAATGTGTACAATTAGCTTAGTGCAGAGGTTCCCAAAAGCGGTCCTCAACGCACCCCAACAGTCCAGGATTTAGGTATATCCATGGCTCAGCACAGATGGTTAAATCAAATTGACTGAGGTACTAATTAAGTCACCTGTGGCCAAGCATGGATACATTTAAAACCTGGACCGTTGGGGTGCCTTGAGGACCATGTATGGGAACCTTTGGCTTAGTGAAAAAAATCTATTCCGAAAAGTGTGCCTATCCCCTAGATACACATGCAGCTTCTCATTCTGACATATTTAGATTTTGACAATATGAAAATCTATTCAAAAAAGGAGATTTATGGTAGACTTACCATAGTTAAATCTCTTTCTGCGAGGTACACTGGATTCCACAGGGAATACATCGGGGTGTAGAGTTGGATCTTGATCCGAGGCACCAACTGGCTAAAGCTTTGACTGTTCCCAGAATGCACTGCACCGCCTCCTCTATAAGCCCGCCTCCGGGTACTGGAGCTCAGTTTCGTTAACCAGTCCAATGCAGTAGCAGGTAAAAGAGATGGCAGAAGTTAGTCACATAGAACCACATTCTAACGACAGGAGAAGGGACCAGCAGCTAATGCCATGTAAACCCAAAGAAGTTAAGTGCGTCAGGGTGGGCACCCTGTGGAATCAAGTGTACCTCGCAGAAAGATTTAACTTTGGTAAGTCTACCACAGGGAATACATCAGGGATGTCCTAAAGCATTTCCTCATGGGAGGGGACGCACCGTATCGGGCACAAGAACCCTGCGTCCAAAGGAAGCATCCTGGGAGGCGGAAGTATCAAAGGCATAGAACCTAATGAATGTGTTCACGGAGGACCACGTAGCCGCCTTGCACAATTGTTCAACGGACGTGCCACGGCAGGCCGCCCAAGAAGGTCCAACAGACCGAGTAGAATGGGCTTTGATAACAGCAGGAGCTGGAAGACCAGCCTGCGCATAAGCTTGTGCAATCACCATTCTAATCCATCTGGCCAAGGTTTGCTTATACGCAGGCCGGCCACGTTTGTGAAAACC
This sequence comes from Pseudophryne corroboree, assembly GCF_028390025.1. NCBI lineage: Eukaryota > Metazoa > Chordata > Amphibia > Anura > Myobatrachidae > Pseudophryne > Pseudophryne corroboree. The sequence goes on from NC_086447.1 coordinate 716,446,771, forward strand.
AAAAAGTACAAAAAGGGTATCTGACCTCTGGATAGAGGCAGTCCTCTCCACGTAGATACGGAGAGCCCGTACCACATCCAAAGACCGTTCTTTGGAAGACAAACCAGAAGAGATAAAAGCCGGAACCACAATCTCTTGGTTAAGATGGAAAGAAGATACCACTTTAGGTAGATAACCAGGGCTAGTTAGAAGAACTGCCCGGTCACGGTGAAAAATCAAAAAGGGTGGACGACAGGACAAAGTGCCTAAGCCCGATACCCTCCTAACAGAGGCAACAGCCAGCAGAAATGCGACCTTAAATGTAAAGCATTTAAGGTCCACAGACTCAAGAGGTTCAAATGGAGACTCTTGCAGGGCATTTAAGACAACAGATAGATCCCATGGAGCCACAGGAGGGACATAGGGAGGCTGAATCCGTAAAACACCCTGAGTGAAAGTATGAACATCAGGAATAGACGAAATTTTTCTCTGAAACCACACCGACAAGGCAGAGACATGAACCTTGAGGGAGGCCAGACGAAGGCCTAAATCTAGGCCTTATTGCAGAAAAGCCAAAAGCCTGGAAGATCTGAATAGGCATCATAATTCTTAGCAGCACACCATGCGAAGTAAGAGTTCCAGACCCTGTAATAAATCCATGCAGAAGCCGGTTTGCAGCGCTTCAACATAGTTTAAATAACCGTCTTGGAGAATCCTTTGGCCCTCAGGAGTGAAGCTTCAAGAGACACGCCATCAAAGCCAGTCTGGATAGGTCCAGATAGACACAAGGGCCCTGAACGAGGAGGTCTGGGCATTGAGGAAGTAGAAGAGGACGATCTATTGATAGACCTTGCAGGTCTGAGAACCAATGCCGTCTGGGCCACGCTGGAGCGAATAGAAGTAGTATACCTCTTTCTTGATTGAACTTCCGTAGTACCCTGGGCAGGAGTGACACTGGAGGGAACACGTATGGCAGACGAAATTTCCATGGAATTGCAAGTGCGTCCACGAATACTGCTTGAGGATCCCTTGTCCTTGATCTGAAGACCGGAACTTTGTGATTGTGTCGAGACGCCATCAGGTCTACATCTGGTAGGCCCCACTTGTCTACTAGGAGTTGAAAGACTTCCGGATGAAGACTCCACTCTCCAGTGTGAACGTCCTGACGACTGAGGAAATCCGCTTCCCAGTTGAGGACTCTGGGAATGAACACTGCCGATACTGCTGGCAGATGGCGTTCCGCCCAACGGAGGATTTTTGATACTTCCAACATTGCCATGCAGCTTTGAGTGCTGCCTTGATGATTTAAATATGCCACCGTGGTGGCGTTGTCTGATTGTACTTGAACAGGCCTGTTCTGTACCAGAGGCAAGGCAAGCGTCAACGAATTGAACACTGCCCGCAATTCCAGAATGTTTATCGGGAGGAGAGATTCCTCCCTGGTCCACCGACCCTGGAGAGAGTGTTGCTCCAACACTGCGCCCCAACCCCACTGACTGGCGTTCGTTGTCAGGAGGACCCAGTTGGAAGTCCAGAAGGGATGGCCCCTGCTCAACTGTTGCCATCAGCTCAGTGACAGACGAACCTCCGGAGTCATGTAGATCATTTGAGACCTGATCCGCTGAGGCAGGCCGTTCCACTTGGAAAGGATTAACCTCTGCGTACTCTACCATGTTGAAAGCTGACACCATGAGGCCTAGTACTTGCATCACCGAGTGTATTGACACTTTTGGGCGAGAGAGGAAGTAACTGATCCTGTCCTGAAGCTTTAGGACTTTCTCTGGAGACAGGAACAATCTCTGGCTGTGTGTGTCCAGCAGTGCCCCCAGGTGCACCATGCTCCGAGCAGGGGCCAGCGAGGACTTTTTCCAGTTGATGAGCCACCCGTGGGCCTGTAGGAATTGGACCGTCAGTTCCAAATGACTGAGGAGAACATCTCGGGAGTTTGCCAGGATCAGTAAGTCGTCCAGATACAGCAGGATCCTGAATCCCTGACGGCGGAGAAGGGCCGTCATTACGGCCATGACCTTGGTGAAGATCCGAGGGGCCGTGGCCAGTCCAAATTGCAGAGCCTGGAACTGATAATGGAGGTTTCCAATAGCAAACCGCAGATATTGTTGATGCGAGACGGCAATAGGTATATGCAGGTAGCCATCCTGTATGTCCAGGGATACCATATAGTCATCGGGTTCCATGGCCAGTACAATAGAGTGCATAGTTTCCATACGAAATTTGGACACTCTCACAAATTTGTTCAATGCTTTGAGGTTGAGTATAGGTCAGAAGGACCCAGTTGGCTTCGGAACTAGAATCAGGGTCGAATACTATCCCCAACCTCTCTGGAACAGAGGTACCGGCACTACCACTCCTGTGTCCAGGAGGGATTGCACAACCAAGTGTACAACTTGCGCTTTCAACGGATCCGAAGGGATAACCATCGAGCAGAACTGGCGAGGGGGACGTCTCTTGAAAGAGATTGCATACCTGTGAGAGACAACTTCCTGCACCCAGGCATCTGAAGTGGTCTTTAACCAGGCCTGGGCAAACTGCAGAATCGGCCTCCCACCCTAAGGTCCCCCAGGGTGAGGACCGCACCATCATGCAGCAGGCTTGTCTTGTTTGTAAGTAGGCTGACGGGCGGACCAGGATTGTTTTGCTTTGAGCTTAGTGGTTTTGGAAGTACGAGCCTGTCTCGGGTACGCCTGACTGTTTGCTTTCCCTGAAGCTCGAAAGGAACGAAAAGTGGTACTCTTTGCCTTCGGTGCAGAAGGATTAGTACTTGGGAGAAACGCAGTCTTAGCAGTTGCCGAGTCAGTCACAATTTTATTCAGATCCTCCCCAAAAATGATGTCTCCCTTAAAAGGTAGCACCTCCAAGGTATTTTTGGAGTCTAGGTCCACCTCTAAGGACCTCAACCACAGAATTCGGTGAGCCAGTATAGACGTAGTAGACGCCTTGGCTGCCATTACACCTGCCTCAGAGGTCTCCTCCTGAATATAGTGGGAGGCTGTGGTAATATGAGACAGATTATCTGGCAGTGTCAGAAATATTCTGAGGTAGCTCCTTCTCAATTGGCTGAACCCATGCTTCAATACCTTTCGCGGCCCAGGAGGCTGCTATAGTGGGTCTTTGTACAGCACCGGTAAGAGCGTAAATAGAATTCAGGCATCCCTCCACATGCTTATACATTGGTTCCTTCAGTGAGGTGACAGTGGTGACAGGCAGAGTAGATGACACCACAAGACGGGCGACATGAGAGTCCACCGGCGGTGGAGTTTCCCACTTGTTACTCAACTCCACAGGGATAGGATAACGAGCTAGCATCATTTTAGACAGGGAAAATTAATTTCCTGGAGATGACCAGGATTCCTGATGTATGTCAATTAAATGGTCAGAATGTGGTAAGACTACTTTAGTAACCTTCTGACGTTTGAACTTATCAGGTTTCTTAGATGCAGTAGTGGGATCGATCTCGTCATCAATTTGGAGAATCAGCTTAATAGCCTCCGTCAGGAACATCAACCTGGGTTCTAGATTCCTCATCAGAAGCAACTGTATCAGTGTCTGACGGATCAGTATATTCCCCATTCTCATCAGAAGAATTATCCAAAATATTAGATTGTGAGGAAGAAATGGGCCGCTTAGATGACTCCTTGACCCCAGAGGGGCGTGGGGTAGACTTTTGTCTAACCAAAGATTGATTTAATTGTTGTAACTGGGTAGACAGAGTGTCCGCCCAGGGCAGATTAACTACAGGGACTATATGTGGCTGCAATCTAAATGACATATAGATATGTATGTATATAGATATAACAATGCACAGTAGATAGATACTGGATGTATATCACAGAATACTTATACTAAATATTCAGGTAGCAGTACACTCGTTCTTAACTAACACTGTCTAAAATGACATGTAGAATACTTAAGTGCCTGTAAATGCACAGCGCTGATGAGACAGGCGGCTTAACAGAGGAGACAGAGCCCTGCAGTCCAGGAGATCAGCCCAGCTACTTGTGGAAAGATGGCGCCAACATATCTGTCAGGTAGTGAGGGAGAGTGAAATGCAGCTCCAGGGTGGGAACACCAGCAGTAGATGGTGCCCGGAGCTGGGGGAGATGCTACAAGTCAGCGCCTTATCCCCTATGCTGGTCCTCATCACCGGGTACTGTGGAGCCTTTGTAAAATGGATTTTAGTAAATCCAACCTGTGCTCCCTGCCCTGGTGGATATAGTGGGGTCCGTCTCTTGGGACCACGACCGAACCGTGATTTACTGGCGGGTCCCACCCGGGGGACCCTCTTACCTCCTCCCTGATGTGCAGCCACGCGATCCAGGAGAGTGTCAGTCGGTGGTGTGCCTTGTCAAATACTGTGACAGAGACAACCTGCTGAAGGCCTAACAGCCTTCCCTATGTACTACTGGATAGTACGTGTATTATGCATGCACATATATAGTCATAATATCAAAGGTGACCTATATTCACCATTATAGTATAAAAGCATAAGAGAATCCATTTTGTTTCTAGCTAGATGAGAAAGCATAATCATATGAACTTTATACAGACTGAGAGGAACAAACAACTTTGTTGGCTAGTATTAAGTCCATGTACGCACATCCTAAGTCCAGTTTAATTTCTAATAAGGAATACCCCCACACACACTTTAAACAATGGAAAATTAGGAAATTGTATATTTTAATATTATCAAGGACATATGGCGACTACAGGATCCAACCTCGTGACTCTGACGTGTGCTAAATATTTCTTGTTTGTTTGTGCCAATTGTCCAAATATGACCATATTGGGGGGCGTGGCCTAGCTGTGGAGAAGGGAGGACACCTTGAACCCGGGCTCCTGTACTTATTAGAAATATTAGCCCTTTCTGCCATTGATCCTGCCCTTGGATTTATTCCACAGGGTCGCGGAGAGCCTATTGCAGTGGGTGCGGAGGGTTGCGGAGCCGGCGAGCACCCTAGGTGCCCGTGCAGGTTGCGGTCTACCCACCTGAAGAAAGCCAGGGACTCGCGTGGAGCTGGGACCGGACCGGAAGTGCCGCGACGGAGCCTCGGAAGACGCGGAGGTACGGAGCTTGTCCACTGCTTCCCCTCCCTGCGGTCTCCTCGTCGGCGCTGTGCCCGCCCGGTTGGAGAGGTGCCTCCGACGTAGACCGGGATCCCCGCTGTGCGGCCCGACGAGACAGGAGAGCGGGAGAGCGGCTGAGCTGCCCGCTCTGTCCGCGGCGGCCGCTGCTGCCCGCCCCAGGCGCTGACCTGCTGCTTCTAGTGACGGGTACCCGGGGGCTCCCGGTGCGCAGGCTACTGACACCACTAATGATTTCGGGGGGCCCACAGCACTAACTCCCAAGAGGCCTGGGATAGGAAGCTGACAGCGCCATCTTGCTTGCTGGCAGTTAGCCAGTTCTAAGGCACACACAACTTGTTCTGCAGTCCCTTGTCCCTACACAGCTTCCCATCTATATATTCCTTCATACGAGACTTTATCTTTGCCACCTCTCGCCCGGACCATGCAGCCTTGAAGGTAGACGCTAGGCATTTTTATAGAGACACTCCAGGCGCTTCCATTAACCCTCCATATTCATTTGGCGTACCCCCCCCATCGCTGCACTCGATTACTAGGGGCCACGAGGGGACTCGCCTTTGCCCAGGCCGTGCTGATGTAACCTAGATGTGATGGTTGGGTCTTCCCCTCACTCCTGATGCGGTGACTCCGCCCTTGACGCATATATCAGGCCGACAAAGGTGTCTCCATCCTCCTGCTTCCGATTTCTTTTGTCAACGACTACCGCGGAGGAACATACCCTCTGGGATAATGCCGCCTAAACGCCAAAAAGACCCGACTCCGGTTCGCCCGGTCGCTTTCTTCAAACAGTATCCGGCATCCCAGAACTTGAAAAGTCCAGCTGTATCGGATCCCCTCTCCAAACATGCCACAGGACACATCGACGTATCCAGGCCTCCCCTTGTGACTCAAGCGAAATTTTCTCAACTAGATGACGACGCACCTCTCACACTCGGCTCTATGCGGCAACTTCTGGCTTCTTTCAAAGATGATATTGCGATGGAGGTTAAGACGGCGCTCCAGTGCTGCCAGCAGACGGTCGATGCCATAGGCCAACATACGGATCACCTAGAGAATAAGTGCGAGGAGGTGGTGAAGTCTCACAACGAGATGATCAATCAACTTGAAGAGCTACAAGCAGAGGTCGCGGACCTGCGACGGAAGACCTGTGACCTTGAGGATAGATCACGCCGTAACAATGTGAAACTCCGCGGCATCCCAGAAACGGTCTCCAACTCAGAGCTTAAACAATTTGCGACAGACCTCTTTATGACTCTTCTTTCTACTAGCTCTATTGACAACTTCCTCATAGATCGTATCCATCGTCAACCGAAGGCGAGAAACGCTCCTAAGGACGCTCCGAGAGACACTTTGATGAGGATGCATTCCTTCCATGTCAAGGAACAAATCCTGCGGGCAGCTATGCACCCGAACTTACCGGCCACGACTTTGGGAGATATACAAGTGTACGGAGACCTTTCGGCGGCTACCCTGGCGATGCGTCGCTCATTCTATCCGGTGACCGCGGTATTGAAGAGGGCTGATATCCTTTATCGATGGGGATTTCCGACGAAATTGCTTGTTAGACGAAATGGCGTCATGCATGCGATTCTCACGCCGGAGGCTGGTTTGAAACTGTTAGACTCTTGGAAGAGGGAGGATTCACCTGAAAAGGCTTCTGCAACACTCAAATTGGCTCAAGAGTGGTCAACTGCCGGCAAATGATTGTGGTGATTAATTAACTCACCCAGACTGTATGTAATAGCCGGACTTGATCTTCTTGCTTCACTTTACGTTGATATGGGCCTTCAGCTTGCCTTCCCGGGCAGCGCTCCGGATACTCATGGAGCGTGATATGTATTTATGTATAAATGTGATATGAGCCTAGCTTGGGATGCTGACATGATATTATCTCGATTATAACCCTGTTACTCTATGTATGTCTACATTCCGGCAGTGATGTTCATGCTTCTCCTAACGATATATACGTTGGCCCTAGTATGGCCCGGGAGACGGCATTCACCCTATGTCTACTTGTTATTGTTGTTATATAGTGACGGTTCTAGGAGTGGAGGGGTTTCCCCGCACCTCGCCACAACCCCATGTGTTGCCTGTTTGGGCAACCCTGTTTGGCATCCTTGGGGTGCCCGTTCTCTTTTCCTTTCTCTCTGCTTCTTCTTCCCTCCCTGTCTTACCTGTCTCTCCAAGTTTTGGTACACGAGTTATCTCGTAGGTCCCGATATACATTTTATGTATGCAGTTTAAATTTTGCATTGTTTATTGACATTCCTAATGGTTAATGTTTTTTCCTTAAAAGTGAAAGGGCTAAACTCGCCCAATAAACGGCGATTAGCCTTATGCCATTTTGCCAAATGTAAGGCGCACATAGTGGCCATACAAGAGACCCACTTCATGTCCATATCACCCCCCTCCTTTAAAGATAATAAATTCCCCACTTGTTATACGTCCAACGGACCAAAGAAAAAAAGCTGGGGTTGCTATTTTATTCTCAAGTACATGTGATTTCTCTCTAGACCACCAAATTAAAGATCAAGGAGGTAGATATCTTATCCTGACAGGTAAATTAGAAGACAGGCCGGTCACGATAGCTACGCTGTATGCCCCTAATACCAAATTCCTTTCTTTAGGAAGTTTTTTAAAACCCTTCAGATGCACTTATCGGGTGCTTTATTATTGCTAGGGGACTTCAATATGATCCTTGACCCCACGATAGATAAGTCTTTAGTCCGCTCCACATCCAGTGCAAGCTCGCGGCGGGATGGCTCCCAGGCCTTTCGGAATATACTACATGAATATGACCTTTACGATGTATGGAGAGCTAAAAACCCGACATGTAGGGATTATTCGTTTTTTTCTCCCCGGATCATGGCTCTTTCTCTAGGATCGATCTAGCGATATCGGACAAATGGACCCTCCAACAGGTTTCGAAGGCTTCTATCCTGCCAGTGTCATGGGCCGACCACTCAGCCCTCTCCGTCCATTGGGACCCCCGCCGCATGAGATCCTCCCCTTCCCTATGGTGTCTAGGGGATTATCTCCTCTCAAATGCGGATACCAACCGGTCTATTGCACAGTCACTTTCCCAGTATATCGAAACCAATGTCCCAGCCGACACGTCCATGTTCACACACTGGTGTGCCCTTAAAGCGGTGGTTAGGGGAGCGGCAATCCAGGCGGATGCCTATATCCATAGGACCTCCCGGGAAAAACAGCTAGAACTCGAGGCCCGTCTTAGTGGCTTAGACGCCCTACTCAAGCAGAACCCTTCTAATAAGAAAATATATCGGGACCTGACTCGGGTCAGGGATGAGATGAATAAATTGGCTTTAACTGAGGTCCACAAAAACCTTTTCCGTTTGCGACAAAAGTTTTATATGCAGTGGGACAGGGTTGGTAGAATGCTTGCACGCAAGCTGAGGGGAAAAACTGCCAAAGAGAGGGGGAAAACCATTTTCAATTTAAATAACATCAAAATAACCGACCTGTCGGATATTGCTAGCTCTTTCGCTACATACTACTCATCCCTCTACAATTTAAAAGACGATGTATCTGTCCCACAACCCACACCAGCTAATATTGCGGCCTTTTTGAAGGATGTCCATCTCCCAACTATTGGTTCAGCTACTCTACAGGCTTTAAACCAGCCTTGGTCCAGTACGGAAATTAAACAGGCTATAGACTCACTCCCACTGGACAAAGCTCCAGGCCCCGACAGGTTCATAAATAAATTCTATAAATGCTTTAAAGACACTCTTACTCCAGTATTGGATGGAGTCTATAATCATGCGTCCTCCGTCAGGAATTTCCCGGCGGAAATGTTGGAGGCTCGTGTGGTGACCTTTCCCAACCCAGGGAAGAACCCCGCTATGATGCCTAATTATTGCCCCATAGCTCTATTAAATACTGATTTAAAAATCTTTGCAAAACTAGTGGCCAACAGGCTTAACCCCCTACTTCCCTTGCTTGTTCATGGTGATCAGGCGGGGTTTGTTCCCGGCAGACAATCCCCCGATAATACGAGGCGGGTAATAAACGTGATTGACGCCTTCTCTAGGTCAGATTCCCCATTACTGTTGCTTTCCCTGGACCCGGAGTAGGCGTTCGATCGCCTTCACTGGGGGTATTTACAGGAGGTTCTATGTAAGTTTGGTTTTACCGGCAGGGTTCTTTCCTCCATCTTGGCTCTATACTCTCACCCCTCGGCAAGGGTGTGTGTGAACGGTCTTCTCTCCTCCTCTTTTAAGATCACGAATGGCACACGCCAAGGGTGCCCCCTGTCCCCGCTAGTATTTGCTCTGGCAATAGAGCCCTTGGCAGAGAAAATAAGATCTTCACCCCTGATTGCAGGAGTGGAGTTTCTGGGACAATCCCATAAGATATGTTTATTTGCGGACGATGTCCTCCTGACACTCACCACTCCTGCGACCTCCCTGCGAGCTTTACACACACTCTTGTCTGAATATTCAGCTGTTTCCTATTATAAACGTAATAGTACCAAGACGGAGGCACTTCCTATTAACTTTCCACCCCCCCTCTTATCCGCGCTGAAAGCCTCCTACCCGTATTCCTGGCAGGATAGAAGCCTTAAATATTTGGGGATTCATATCACCCGGAGGTTGGACGACTTGATCTCTGCTAACTACCCCCCCCCCCCCCCCCCCCTGCTGCGTAAAATGACAACTCTAGTCTCTGACTGGATGATGCATCATGTCTCATGGTTAGGACGAATAGCTGCACTGAAGATGACGGTCCTCCCCAGGCTCATGTATTTGTTTCGAGCCATCCCTCTCCTTTTACCCAACTATCTTTTATCTAAATTTAATGCAATGTTCAATTCTTATGTGTGGAAAGGCAAGAAACCAAGGTTAGCCAGGAAGACAATGATCTGCCCCAAATGTGAAGGGGGTTTAGCAAATCCAGATTTACATTCCTACCAACTAGCATGCCGACTTGCACAAATAGGAGCTTGGTATGCACAACCTCCGTACAAATCATGGGTCCAACTAGAACGAGGGCTCGTCGCCCCGCTCCCCCTGACTGATGTTTTGCTACTCCCAAAGTCGGAGGGCAATCAACTAGCCACTAGATCTCTCTCTGCCCAAACTACCCGCAAGGCCTGGCTGGAAGTGGGACTTAGAGGAAGCGCTATTACCCTTCCCACCCCTGCTCTCTCCCTGACGGGCGTAGCCTCCTTGATCCCTGACTTGAGATTCGATTCCTGGATATTGAGGGGTATTCTGTCTCTGCAGGATATAATGGTGAACAATACTCTCCTTACCTTTGCCCAGATACAGGAAAGATTCATGCTGCCACATGGGGAATTTTATAAATACTTACAACTCAGACATTGGCTCCACGGGGCCTCTGTATCCCCACACATCCTATCCTCCTTACCCAAACTTGTTCAGAAGTTTCTAGATACCGGGGAGGGCAGGGGGGGTATCTCTAAATGGTATAACTACATTATCAACCTCCAACAGCCTCAAACAGCCCCCTTTCAAGTGAAATGGGAAGCGGACCTTAGGTGCTCAGTCTCAGAGGAGGAATGGGGGATGATTTTTCGATCCTGTTATACTGTGTCTAAATGTATATCACACATAGAGTTATCCTATAAACTCCTCCACCGATTATATTTTACCCCATCCCACCTACATGCGATGCAACCCTCCACATCTAATCTGTGTTGGCGTAATTGTGGTAAGGTCGGTTCCCTACTGCATATCTTCTGGGACTGCCCGGTGCTTACCCCGCTGTGGGACTCTGTCTTCCACCTTTTAGTATTGGTACTGGGCCTATGTATAACTCCCCCACCCACGACTGGCTCTCCTTCACCAATACTATGGCGACTTATCGCCGGGCGACCGTTACGTCCTAGGCCATATTCTCATCTCCACCAAACTTCTAATTGCTCGCCAATGGCGCTCCAGAGGGGTCCCCCATATAACGGCGATAGAGAGGTCCGTACAGTTGCATTGTGAATTTGAGACAGCTGGAGTGGCCTATACCTCTTCTTCATCCTGCCCATTGCTCCGCTGGTATTCGTGGTTTACTTATTGGCACAAACGCCCACCAGATCCCATACCCCCTCATGACACTTAGGTCAGTGGTATACCACTTTATTAAGCATTTTCAGTTGGAAGGATTTAGCCTCATGTTGTTTTAATGTATGATATTTTCCTCAATACTCTCTATGCAATTATGTTTTATTGCTGAACTGTCTGTGTACCCCCCTACCCTTCCCCTTTCCCTTTTTTCTTTTCTGTACCCCTCACCCGCAAAATAATAAAAATTATTATTCAAATATGACCATATTATCAGAAATCATGTGTTATCATAGTAGGCATGAACAATGAAGTGTATAATGAATATATTGAAATGTAACGCCCTGCTCATGGCATTCTGAACATAATTTTTAGCCCAGAGAGAACTGCCCTCTCTGTTAAGGTGATCTGTTTTTACCAATAAATTTACTTACTTATTTAAGAATTTGAATTCAGACTTTTTCTTGCAATAGCAACTCCAAATCAATTATTATATTAGACAATTTGGGGGCTCAATCGAGCGACCTCGAATTGGTCCTTTCATCGACTTCTCACAAAGGGTGGAGACGACGACGGCTGGTCCAGATGAGCTGAGGACGGCACAAATCCTAACATCACTACTACCGGCACTGGTAAGTATAAAATATAACATGCTAAATATGTTGTGCATGGTGCTTTTATACTTGCTGGTTACCTGTGTGATGTAGTTATTATTTTCATTACCGATTAGTTGTGACAAGTCGGTTGAAGGACTAAGTGGCGAGGAAAAGTATCTTGGGAATTATAATTGATAGGTGCTGTTGCATGTAAATTTGCCAAATTTAATTCAATGTTTGTGATATTGGCAAAGAAATAGTAACCTCTGTTTTTCACCCTATGAGTAATTGTGTGAGTGAATGCTTTGAACCTCCTTCACGGGGTTTGGATGTGTTCCAATCTGAGCTCTCAGTATTACGTGCCCATCGTTAACGCTGCGAGTGACAGATAAGGGCCAAAGTAATGTGAAAACACATAGATCACCTCCCTCTTGAATAGACAGCTACATACGTGTGCAAGAGTGTAAATGAGTATAAATAGGGTGACTACCCGAGGTTATAGTTGATTATTGTAATTATACTGTAACACTGTGCTGCTGCTGATTGTTTTAACCATATATGGATTCTGGTAAATAACGGAATCTGCGGACTACAGTCCCAAGTATATTCTGAGTCTGTTTGCTAACCTTGTTTATCAACATTGATTATTGTGCACAGAAGAATTGAGCAACTCTAAAGAGGTGCGTTGCTTTGTGATTATAGTTGTAATTAAGGGTACTGCTGGTTTCAATAGGTAGACGTACCGCGTTTGAATTACCGACAGCTCAGGATGGGTGCAGGTTTTTCTACGTATGAAAGAGCAGGGAGAATTAACCCTAAAAGTGCTTACTTTATAATGGAACAATGTGACCCTGATCTTGTGCAGTATTGTGATCAGTGGGTTGCGCTTACTTTTTTTGCGTTTTTTATTGCGTTTGAAAAAATTTGTTTTCCTGTATGTGGATCATTCAATACAGAATGTTTGGACATAATAAAAGAGAAAATTATGTCTGCAGTTAAGGCTCAGAATAGGTTAAAACAATTGAGATGCTTGCGCCAGTGGTATGCCATTGCTAATACAGGTTGAGTCTCCCTTATCCAAAATGCTTGGGACCAGAGGTATTTTGGATATCGGATTTTTCCGTATTTTGGAATAATTGCATACCATAATGAGATATCATGGTGATGGGACCTAAATCTAAGCACAGAATGCATTTATGTTACATATACACCTTATACACACAGTCTGAAGGTCATTTTAGTCAATATTTTTTATAACTTTGTGCATTAAAGAAAGTGTGTCTACATTCACACAATTCATGTATGTTTCATATACACCTTATACACACAGCCTAAAGGTCATTTAATACAATATTTTTAATAACTTTGTGTATTAAACAAAGTTTGTGTACATTGAGCCATCAAAAAACAAAGGTTTCACTATCTCACTCTCACTCAAAAAAGTCCGTATTTCGGAATATTCCGTATTTCGGAATATATGGATATGGGATACTCAACCTGTATGTATAAATTAGATAATACAGTTGGAGCAATGCCACAGAATCCACTTGTAACAGATTGCAGTGATCAGCTGGCACAAGCTTCACAATTACCCGCAGTAACAGCTGACTGTCAACCTCCAGCATATTGGCCCTCATTCCGAGTTGTTCGCTCGTTCTCTTCCTTCGCATCGGTGCGATTTTCCGCTAACTGCGCATGCGCAATGTTCGCACTGCAGCTGCGCCAAGTAAATTTGCTAAGAAAAAAAAGAGAAAATAGGGAGGGTCTACAAGTTTGGCGCACAGCAGCCCGTCCACTGACAAAATACCTATGTAAAAATCACCGATTTTACCAAAACAATATATAGAAGAAGCAAGTGTTGGTATTTATCTGTGTCCAGGGCGCGTAAAAAAAGAAAAAGGTAATGAAACTTAACACATCCCTTGTCAAATGGGTATACGATGTCTTCTCCAGGTTATGCAGGCCTATGAGTCCTTTCGTTCAGGTGAATCTTCTCGTTATAAATGGCTCCCAGTTCATGTCAAAATGGAGAGAAATAAGAGAGAGAAGAAATGTGTAGCACCGTTTACAACAGCTAGAATCGAGAATTCCACACAATGAAAGTTTTTAAGGGCGTACCCCACTCACACAGAAACAAGTAAGTGGGTTCCCGTAAAGGTATCTTTATTGCTAGTTTTTTTCACCAATCCCCTCAGGTTAGGTTCACGTAATTAAGCGTGCCTGAATCTCACACCACATGGGGTACTGTAAACACGTAGGGGTAGCGTCTGAGGCAATTTCAATGCGTACCCTCACTTACACAGAGCAAAGCCAGAACATTCATATAACGGTTTCTTTATATCAACAAAAATCCTCAGGTGCGTACCCCAACTCACTCAGTAAACGATGAATGACTCCTATAAAGGTTTCTTTAAATAGATTCACTGGTATCGCTTTGGTGGATCCACAAGAGGAAAAGGAACTCTTTCTCCCAAATGCCAGACCAGAGTCATGAAAAAAATCCTTCTTTCTAAAACAAGTTTTTTATTCCAGACATAGTCCAAATTCATATTATTATCTCAAATTTTGCCTTTGGAATTTTTATTGTACTTTTAAATTTTTACTTTTTTATTTTTTCTGTCACCATGTGTGGTGATTTCTTTGTATGAATTTGGACTATGTCTGGAATAAAAAACCTGTTTTAGAAAGAAGGATTTTTTTCATGACTCTGGTCTGGCATTTGGGAGAAAGAGTTCCTTTTCCTCTTGTGGATCCACCAAAGGGATACCAGTGAATCTATTTAAAGAAACCTTTATAGGAGTCATTCATCGTTTACTGAGTGAGTTGGGGTACGCACCTGAGGATTTTTGTTGATATAAAGAAACCGTTATATGAATGTTCTGGCTTTGCTCTGTGTAAGTGAGGGTACGCATTGAAATTGCCTCAGACGCTACCCCTACGTGTTTACAGTAACCCATGTGGTGTGAGATTCAGGCACGCTTAATTACGTGAACCTAACCTGAGGGGATTGGTGAAAAAAACTAGCAATAAAGATACCTTTACGGGAACCCACTTACTTGTTTCTGTGTGAGTGGGGTACGCCCTTAAAAACTTTCATTGTGTGGAATTCTCGATTCTAGCTGTTGTAAACGGTGCTACACATTTCTTTTCTCTCTTATTTCTCTCCATTTTGACATGAACTGGGAGCCATTTATAACGAGAAGATTCACCTGAACGAAAGGACTCATAGGCCTGCATAACCTGGAGAAGACATCGTATACCCATTTGACAAGGGATGTGTTAAGTTTCATTACCTTTTTCTTTTTTTACGTTCCCTGGACACAGATAAATACCAACACTTGCTTCTTCTATAAATTTGCTAAGAAGTTTGGTATTTTACTCACGACATTACGAGGTTTTTTCTTCGTTCTGCTGATCGTAGTGTGATTGACAGGAAGTGTGTGTTTCTGGGCGGAAACTGGACGTTTTATGGGAGTGTGTGAAAAAACACTGCCGTCTCTGGGAAAAACGCGGGAGTGGCTGGAGAAACGGGGGAGTATCTGGGCGAACGCTGGGTGTGTTTGTGACGTCAAACCAGGAACGACAAGCACTGAACTGATCGCACTGGAAGAGTAAGTCTCGAGCTGCTCAGAAACTGCAAAGAAAAATCTTTTCGCAATATTGCGAATACTTCGTTCGCAATTCTGCTAAGCTAAGATTCACTCCCAGAGGGCGGCAGCTTAGCGTGTGCACTGCTGCGAAAAGCGGCTAGCGAGTGAACAACTCGTAATGAGGGCCATTGTTCGTTGTATCCTCAGAATATTACTGGTGTATCAGAGGATCAGTGGCAGGATGAGCAGCAGTTGGCCTGTACACTATCAAGACCTAGAGCAGCTAGGCGAACAGATAGGGCTGCAGCGTCTTCCAGTAGCGCAGGACAGGCAACGGTTAAGACTAGTGAGGAATTTAGCGACAGTAGCACAGAGGAGTTATTTTCAGAACCGGAGAAAGTGGCAGTGAAAGAAACTCGCAGGGAAAAAGAGGATAGGTTGCGCGCTGAAGCTATAATTACCAAAGACACCTTGCGCAAACCTAAACCTACACTGGAATTGCAACCAGTCAGGGGCCAGTATTTACTAAAAATCCGAGTTTGGCCGATTTGTGTTTTTTTTACTAAGTCCCAACACGGGAATTCACTAAGCACAAATCTCGGCAGTGTTTGGGACATTCGTAATGGTTTGAACGGCAAAGTACACAAATACGAATGAATAGACCATCGGTCAAACGCGCCTGTTATTTCATACAATACGGGAATTCACTATTCATTCGTATTTGGGTGTTAGTCTCTGAGTGCTCAATTGCGGTCGGATTTGTTTGCGATTCGTTAAAAAACGCAGCAAAAAAATAGACCTGCTTTTTTCAGCCATGTTTACATGTGTTGACACTTACAAATTATTCTAACCTGAATTAGGATGCCTATAAAAGGGACACAAACTTCTCTCATGCAAAATAATTTATTTCCTTATGTTTGCTGGCCAAAACTTGTAGATTTGTAAGGCAATACACATTTAACAACATATATCTATTATTACACACATTTGTGTTCAACTTTCAAATATTTCAAATGTTGTTTCTGCATCATGTTTTTAAATCTGATTACTTATTTTTAACACACAAACATGGCACAACAATAATGTCAGTCATTTTCGTACTGAATTATCTAAATATTACCCCCAACATATTAGGACACTTTTAGCCAACTCAATTGTGTTTTTCTTGTCAATTCGTCTAGAGAAGAAATGTAAAACAGTTACAATTCACATTGTAAATTGTATTGGTCATGGATGAATCTGCCTGGCTGCCAATTAGTCTGTCTGCTGGCTCAAAGAATGATTAGAATCTAGAAAGAGTAATGATTAGAAAAAAATCAAGTGGTCTGCTTTCTGCATGCTAACATCTATGTGCAGCTCAAACAACAGTTTCCTGCTAACATAAAATACAAAGATGATAAAGAAGAAATGTGCGTACAAAGGGGGTAATTCCAAGTTGATTGCAGCAGTACATTTTTTTAGCAATTGGGCAAAACCATGTGCACTGCAGGGGGGGCAGATATAACATTTGCAGAGAGAGTTAGATTTGGGTGGGTTATTTTGTTTCTGTGCAGGGTAAATACTGGCTGTTATATTTTTACACTGCAATTTAGATTGCAGATTGAACTCACCACACCAAAATCTAACTCTCTCTGCAAATGTTATATCTGCCTCCCCTGCAGTGCACATGGTTTTGCCCAATTGCTAACAAAGTTCCTGCTGCGATCAACTCAGAATTACCCCCCAAATTCCTTTTGTTGTTTGTACCAGTTATAATTAATGATGTTGTACAAATTGTCAAGGAGCTAAGTGTTATATATATTCTGTTAATCATACACTTGGTAAGTGTTTTTTTTTCTCTTCTCTTTAAAGAAATGGGTGTGTTTTTTTATGTTTATTTGGGTGGTTGCTTGTCCTGGCCTTTGCCTTTACCACTGTCGTGTTGGCATGCTCTGGTGGAGCGCCTTGGTGGTGATGACACTGGTGTTACATTTGGAGTAGTCGTACCAGAACTGCTGCTTGTTTGCTGTTGCTGCAGGGATCTGAGTGTTTCATTGAGGTTAGTGAGGGTGGCATTGAGTTCACGTGTTGCAGCATTTTGATTGTCTACAATTCTGGACATGGATTCATTGATCACTTGATTGATTTCTAAAATGTTTATATAGCTTTGCTGTTGTCTGTGCTGTTCTTCTATTATGCGCTGTAAGTTGCCCATGACATGTGTAATCTCTGCACGTATGATTTCCATGGTATTTGCAATTCTTGTGTTTGTTTCATTTTGTCTACTCAGATTTCTGCTGATTCGTCTGAAGTGAGATGGTAGGCTTGCAAACATTTGGGTCTGTCTACGCAGTCAATCTTCATTAGTGGCCTGCTGTCTAGCCCAAATGGTCCAGAACACTTGATCACGGCCTTGTGTTACTGGTGTTGTTGGGCTGTGTTGGGGTGGTGGTGTGCTTTGCTGTGGGGGAGTACTCACAGGTGCTTGGGGGCTGATTCCTTCGCTTACTGGATGCATTTCTAACATGATTGTGTCATCCATGTCACTGTGTTGCTGTTGTGGAGGGATGCTGGTACCAGGACTAGAAGCTGAAATTAAAAACATTTTTCCGTTACTTATCCATATGTTTAATACATTGGTACAAAGCACTAAACATGGAACACATGTAATGGACTGGTGCTTTCAGATATCCGGCCTAGCAACATCATCACTCATTACTTAAATACAGACATATGCCTGTTTGTGGCAAATGTGTCTGGTTACTTCATTCTGAAAGCAAACACATGAGTTGTATGGTACATCAGACATACTCCTGCCTAAAAACACATTGTAATCCATAATGTGTTGCCTTATAGTGTCTCCAACCAAAACATAGTAATGTTTTTGTATGCAGTTGGCAATGTTAGGACAAACACACATGTGTAAATGATTCTAACAACCTTACTATTTGCAAAGCTTACACATGAGTTTCTGTTGCAGCATCTTCCACACAATGTGCTACTGTATGGCTTAAGTGGACATACATATCTTTACTGGATGTTGTGTAGGCCATTTTGTTTGGTTTCCATTTCATGTTTTACTGACTTGGGTAAGTGTAGCAGATTTTGATGGGTATTGACTTAATGAATGTAAGTAAATGTTTTTTTAAAGATCTGACATTTTTAATTGTTATCACAGTTTGTTACTCACAATCAAGATGAGGGGAGTGTGGTTGTCGTCTTGGAGGTGTGTCTAAAATTTGGAGTGGAGGCACCGAACAAACAGTAGATAATCTTCGTGGCGAGGTAGCCTGCTGTGGTTGGCCCTGGACATCAGACCTTGCTTTCTTTGCTGGAAGATGTTTTTTGTGGTGTGTTCCAGAAGTGCGCCTTCTGCTGCTTCAGACTTCTTTGGATGGACCTAGTATTGAAAGTGACATTTTGTTATGGCCATTCATTTACAAACCTAACCTATACTACAATGGACACTTTACCTGCTTCCGCAGCGTCATCATCATCAGATGTGATGGGAGTGACTGTAGGACGACCAGTACTGCTTTTTTTCAACACTGTAAATCCCAAAAAAAAAAAAAAAATATTCATGCTATTGTTAATACATCCACCCATTATGCTTATAAACATTACATCTTTAAAAAATGGATGTTTTATTATGAATCTAAAAATAAGGACATTAAACACAAAAAGCACAACAACAAACCCAAAACATTGTCCAATAGCCATATGCACTATGGAAAGTGCAACACAGGTAATCATATAAAGGACACAGACATAGGACACAATTCCAAAAACATACACTAACAAGCCAAAACACACAAAGCTTCATTTTCAAATAAAAGGAAAAAAAATACAGATGCGATATAGAAATAGGTCTGTGATGTGGCACTCCAAACACACATGAACACAATATGAGGCCAAAAAAAAAAAAAAACAACAGTAAGGTAACTAAGTCTGCAGTTGTTGTGTCAGTGTACAAATACAGACTCAAAATGAACCAGCGAATAGTGGCCTTGACTTAAACAATATTACATTGAGTGCTAATGAAATTATACATGTAACTGCCTTAAAAGACACTTTGCACTACTCCAGCCTCTAACATATCAACCACTGATTTGGAAACATTGCACATGGATAACTGAATTAAAAAACATAGTCCAACTTTAAAAATGTACAATGTGCAAAAGTAAAACATTATTGCTGGACAATTCAATGACACACCAAGTCCAAACTACACATGGAAAATGTACTGTCCAAAAACCACATGACATACAAGCAAGTAAGACGTTACATTGACTTTTGTATGAAACATGACCCAAAACAATGTATTTGATGACGCACACTTGAAGATGGGAGTAATATGCAACGTCACATGACACACATTTAAAACATACAGTAAGCCAGAAGTAATGTCATAGAATGTTAAGGCAAATACACATGCTCACCATCCCTCCTGGGGCGATCGGAATCCCGGACATGGGTTGCAGACACTACTTCTGAAGGGATTATAGTCCGCATGGGCTCCTCATAGTCCAGATATGTGGCAATAAAGGGCGGACCACCACCGTTTTTGCAAGCCGACTTCGCCTCCTTGGCCATTTTGGACTTGACACGTCGCTTTATGTCATAGTACCGTTTGCGGCACGTGTCCTCCGTCCGCTTCACCAACCCCTCACTATTTACAGCAGCAACTACTTTCGCCCACAACACCGTCTTCTTCCATGTTGGCACCTTGGCGGACTCAGGCCCAAATAGCTGCCGCTGATACTTCATCAGCTCCCGCACCAATGCCACATTTTCTGCATAACTAAACTTTACATTCCGCCCAGTCTTAGTAGTGGTGCGTGGCTGCGGAGCTCTCTGACTGTCACTATCGCTGTCACTTGAGGCTGCTGCAGCAACCTCACCAGCCTCCTCCACCTCACTAACACTCACCTCCTCCACCTGACGACCTCCTCCCCCTCACTAACACCCTCCACTTCACTCACCTCAGCCACCTCTGAGTCACACATAATTGTGTGACTAAACAATTAACACAGAAAAAAAAAGACAAAACAAAACACTCCTCCGCTACCACTACACTAATCACACACACACACACACACACACACACACACACACACACACACACACACACACACACACACACACACTGACAAGGGACTATAAATACAAAAAACTTGGCCAAAAATTGAGACAAAACCAAAAAATACAAGACAACAAGAATGACAAAACTACTTTCAAACACAATACAACACTCAGAACTCGCAAAAAATACTCCTCCAAACAAACACTACTCACCAAACTCCACTGCACAACCTCTCTCCTCACCACTAACTAAACCCACGAGGTGCGGACGGTTTGGGGTGTATTTATATGGTTGCGCACAGACACTCCTACCATCTGAAACACAACCAATCACGAACGGGGGGGAAAACCGAAACTAAAAGTGAAAATGCGGCCGCTGGAAAAAAAAAACACTGCCGCGTTTAACTTAGAAAACCCCCCAGCAAAAACAACACAAACACGTACGCAAACGACAATGACGGCCGTAAATGTGCCAAAAAAAAACGACTGGCATCGACATCGGAAAACACGAAAACAAAAAACTCGAATGCTTAGTAACTTGGCGTATATAGTTTCAAAAAGTTGCATGAAAATGCACCCGATACAAGACGAGTTTAAACACTACACAAACCGACACAAACACGAATATTAGTAAATTTTGGCCCGGGTCTTTACAGTGCCAGGGCAAGATGAACAGGAGGATCGGACTGTTCCGATGTGGAGTCCCTGGAGGCAAACAGATTTGCAATCTCTAATACAGAGTTTTCCTGACCAAAGGAAAAATCTGCAGAAGGCATGTAAATATGTGGAAACTGTGTCACTTATACATGAACCTGCAGGTAGAGACTGGAAGCAGTTAATATTAGCAATGTATCCCAATGAGAAAATTGATAGCACTAAGGTTGTTACAGCTGCAATGTTAGATGCTACACAGTTAACAGCTGAGCAGCAGAAAAATGTGGTGAAATCTTTCCAAGAGCAGTTAAAAATAAGATTTTACTTACCGGTAAATCTATTTCTCGTAGTCCGTAGTGGATGCTGGGGACTCCGTAAGGACCATGGGGATAGACGGGATCCGCAGGAGACATGGGCACTTTAAGAAAGAATTTAGGTTCTGGTGTGCTCTGGCTCCTCCCTCTATGCCCCTCCTCCAGACCTCAGTTAGAGAAACTGTGCCCAGAAGAGCTGACAGTACAAGGAAAGGATTTTGGTGATCCAGGGCAAGATTCATACCAGCCACACCAATCACACCGTATAACATGAGTTTATAACAACCAGTCAACAGTATGACAACAACAGAGCATCAGGTCCAACCCTGATGCAACCATAACATAAACCTTATTGAAGCAATAACTATATACAAGCATTGCAGCAGAAGTCCGCACTTGGGACGGGCGCCCAGCATCCACTGCGGACTACGAGAAATAGATTTACGGGTAAGTAAAATCTTATTTTCTCTAACGTCCTAGTGGATGCTGGGGACTCCGTAAGGACCATGGGGATTATACCAAAGCTCCCAAACGGGCGGGATAGTGCAGATGACTCTGCAGCACCGATTGAGCAAACACAAGGTCCTCCTCAGCCAGGGTATCAAACTTGTAGAACTTTGCAAAAGTGTTTGAACCTGACCAAGTAGCCGCTAGGGAAAGCTGTAGTGCCGAGACCCCTCGGGCAGCCGCCCAAGAAGAGCCCACCTTCCTTGTGGAATGGGCCTTAACTGATCTTGGCAGCGGCAATCCAGCCACAGAATGAGCCTGCTGAATCGTGTTACAGATCCAGCGAGCAATAGTTTGCTTTGAAGCAGGAGCACCAAGCTTGTTGGAAGCATACAGGAGAAACAAAGACTCTGTTTCCCTGACCCTAGCCGTTCTGGCTACATAAACCTTCAAAGCCCTGACCACATCAAGCAACTCGGAATCCTCCAAGTCAGTAGTAGCCACAGGCACCACCATAGGTTGGTTTATATGAAAGGATGAAACCACTTTCGGCAGAAATTATGGACGGGTCCGCAATTCTGCTATATCCGCATGGAAAACCAGATAGGGGCTTTTATGTGACAAAGCCGCCAACTCTGACACACGCCTAGCCGAAGCCAAGGCTAATAGCATGACCACCTTCCACGTGAGATATTTCAACTCCACCGTTTTGAGTGGTCCAAACCAGTGGGATTTCAGGAAACTCAACACCACGTTAAGATCCCAAGGTGCCACTGGAGGCACAAAAGAGGGCTGAATATGCAGCACTCCCTTTACAACCGTCTGAACTTCAGGTAGAGAAGTCCACTCCTTTTGAAAGAAAATAGATAGGGCCGAAATCTGGACCTTAATGGAACCCAATTTTAGGCCCAAATTCACTCCTGACTGCAGGAAGTGAAGGAACGGCCCAGCAGGAATTCCTCCGTAGGGGCATTCCTGGCCTCACACCAAGCAACATATTTTCGCCATATACGGTGATAATGTTGAGCTGTTACGTCCAACCTAGCCTTTATCAGCGTAGGAATGACCCCATCCGGAATG
Organism: Pseudophryne corroboree; assembly: GCF_028390025.1. Classification (NCBI taxonomy): domain Eukaryota; kingdom Metazoa; phylum Chordata; class Amphibia; order Anura; family Myobatrachidae; genus Pseudophryne; species Pseudophryne corroboree. The sequence goes on from NC_086447.1 coordinate 716,469,633, forward strand.
CCTTTCTCTGCTAGGATCCGGCGTTCAACCGCCATGCTGTCAAACGCAGCCGCGGCAAGTCTTGGAACAGACAGGGCCCCTGTTGCAGCAAGTCCTGTCTTAGAGGCAGAGGCCACGGGTCCTCTGTGAGCATTTCTTGCAGATCAAGATACCAAGTCCTTCGTGGCCAATCTGGAACAATGAATATTGTTCTCACTCCTCTTTTTCTTATTATCCTCAGCACCTTGGGTATGAGAGGAAGAGGAGGGAATACATAGACCGACTGGAACACCCACTGTGTCACCAGGGCGTCTACAGCTATCGCCTGAGGGTCTCTTGACCTGGCGCAATACCTCTGTAGCTTTTTGTTGAAGCGGGATGCCATCATGTCCACCTGTGGCAGTCCCCACCGACTTGTAATCCGTGCGAAGACTTCCTGATGATGTCCCCACTCTCCCGGGTGGAGGTCGTGTCTGCTGAGGAAGCCTGCTTCCCAGTTGTCCACTCCCGGGATGAACACTGCTGACAGTGCGCTTACGTGATTCTCCGCCCAGCGACGAATTCTGGTGGCTTTCCGCCATCGCCACTCTGCTCCTTGTGCCGCCTTGGCGGTTTGCATGAGCCACTGCGGTGATGTTGTCTGACTGAATCAGAACCAGTTGGTCGCGAAGCAAGTTCTCCACTTGACGCAGGGCGTTGTATATGGCCCTTAGTTCCAGGATGTTGATGTGAAGGCAAGTCTCTTGACTTGACCACAGACCTTGGAAATCTCTTCCCTGTGTGACTGCTCCCCACCCTCGGAGGCTTGCATCCGTGGTCACCAGGACCCAGTCCTGAATGCCGAATCAGCGACCCTCTAGAAGGTGAGCGCTCTGCAGCCACCACAGAAGAGACACCCTGGCCCTGGGGGATAGGGTGATTAACCGATGCATCTGAAGATGTGATCCGGGCCACTTGTCCAGTATGTCCCATTGAAAGGTCCTCGCATGGAACCTGCCGAAGGGAATGGCCTCTATGATGCCACCATCTTTCCCAGGACTCGAGTGCAGTGATGCACTGACACCTGTTTTGGTTTTAATAGGTTCCTGACCAGTGTCATGTGTCTAGAATCATGCCCAGGAAAGGCAGACTAGTCGTAGGAACCAACTGCGACTTTGGAATATTTAGAATCCAGCCGTGTTGCCGTAACACTTCCAGAGAAAGTGCTACGCTGATCAGCAACTGCTCTCTTGATCTTTCCTTTATGAGGAGATCGTCCAAGTATGGGATAATTGTGACCCCTTGCTTCCTCAGGAGTACCATCATTTCCGCCATCACCTTGGTAAATATTCTCGGTGCCATGGAGAGACCAAACGGCAACGTCTGAAATTGGTAATGACAATCCTGTACCACAAATCTGAGGTACGCCTGATGAGGTGGATAAATGGGGACATGAAGGTATGCATCCTTTATGTCCCGAGACACCATAAAATCCCCCCCTTCCAGGCTTGCGATGACCGCTCTCAGCGATTCCATCTTGAACTTGAACCTCTTCAGGTATATGTTCAGGGATTTTAAATTCAACATGGGTCTGACCGACCCGTCCGGTTTCGGGACTACAAACATGGTCGAATAATAACCCCTTCCCTGTAAAGGAGGGGAACCTTGACCACCACCTGTTGAAGATACAATTTGTGAATTGCAGTTAACACTATTTCCCTCTCGTGGGGGGAAGCTGGTCGGGCCGATTTGAGGTATCGGTGAGGGGGCATTTCTTCGACTTCCAGCTTGTATCCCTGAGACACAATTTTTATTGCCCAGGGATCCACCTGGAAGTGAACCCACTTGTGGCTGAAATTTCGAAGACGTGCCCCCACCAGGCCTAGTTCCGCCTGTGGAGCCCCAGCGTCCTGGGGTGGATTTTGTAGAGGCCGGGGAGGACTTCTGTTCCTGGGAACTAGCTGTGTTGCGCAGCTTCTTTCCTCTGCCCCTGCCTCTGGCAAGAAAGGACGCACCTCGGACTTTCTAGCTTTGTGATCGAAAGGACTGCATTTGATAATGTCGTGCTTTCTTAGGCTGTGCGGGAATATAAGGCAAAAGATCAGAATTACCAGCTATAGCTGTAGAGACCAGGTCCGAGGGCCCTTCTCCACACAATTCCTCAGCCTTGTAAGGTAAACCTTGCATATGCTTCTTTTAGTCGGCATCACCTGTGCATGTTCCACAGGACACGTCCAGCAGAAATCGACATAGCGTTGACTCTAGAACCCAGTAGACTAATGTCTCTTTGGGCATGTTTTATATATATATATATATATATATATATACACATACTAGGGTCTCCATGTCCACGCTGCTACAGCGCTATAACCCCATGCCAACACAATCGCCGGTCTGAGTAGTGTACCAGCATGTGTGTAAATGGACTTCAAAGTACCTTTACTGCATGCTATCTGCAGGATCCCTGAGGATAGCTGTTAAGTCAGCGCTACCTTTTGGGTAAACGTGACAAGCTTTGTCCACCCTAGGGGAAGATTCCCATCGTACCCTGGCCCTAGTAGGGAAAGGATACTCCCTGAGAATTCGTATAAAGAAAACAGAATACATTGAACTAGAAATTGAGGCTCTAAAAAAGAAATTAGAACCCTTTAATAACACCAATGAGTATAAAGAAAAGGACAGGAATGTTATGGAGAAGCTGAATAGATTTGAACACTTGTTATTAGACACAAAATGTAAGAAATTTAAACGCGACATAGATGACTACCAAAGTGGGACGGTTAGGTCCTACAAAACACAGAATAAAGAGAGACGAAGGGAATATAGTAGGGATCCACATAAAGAAAGAGTACCTTATCAATCAAGATACAATCAGACACAGGGTAGAAGAAAGTCACAGAGAACTAATGACTGGAAGTATGGATCTAGGGTAAATGATAAATATATACCAAATGAACCCTTAGAAAGATACCAAGGACCAATAAATAGACAGAGAACTTACTCTCAGCAATATAACACCAATAGAGGACAGAGACAAAGGGGAGATTCCATACATAGGCAGGAGATGGGGACGAGACCCAAAACGACGGCCCAACCACAAAGATCACATGAGATAGAACCAGAGGTTTTTTTTAGAACCACTTCCCCCCAGATCCCTTCAGAACCGAACCCCTTACCACTCACAACAAAAACGAGGAAGAAGAAGTACAGATTCAGAGGAAGAAGAGGGGGGAAGAAAGAAAAACTCAAGAAACTGAAAAAGTATAAAAACAACAAAAATAGGGATAAATTAAAATCCCCCATATTTAACCTTTCCTCAAAAGTACTAACAGATGCAGAAATTACCCTTCTCAATAGAGGTCTAAAGTTTTCCCCCTCATCTACTCCAAATATATTTAACCTCTTCGTGGAATTAAACCGATATATACGGACTTTATGTCGTAAAAGGTTTTTTGCCAAATCTAACCTAAAGAAAAATGATGAAGCAGCTATGCCGATCCTTTTGGATCAAGGTGATGAACTAGCTCTGAAGATTTTGGAGGAACTAAATTCGAGTTCACCAGAATCTCCACAGAAAATATTTGATGTATCCAGGACACTTTTTAAACAAAAATCGGAATTCTATCCTATTAGAGCCAAGGGATCTAGTGTGGACATGTTTTACAAAACCACACTAGAAGATTTCAAAAAACTTTGTAGTGCTCCCCAGCCCCAGAAATATAAATCTAACCTTAGTAAACAGGAAAGAAAAGCCCTTACCAATCTGACTAAGGACACCACTATTATCATCAAAGAGGCAGATAAGGGGGTTGGCCTCGTAATTCAAAACAAAACTGATTATATAGCAGAGGCAAAAAGACAGTTAGAAGATCCCCGCACCTATATCAAATTACAAAAAGATCCCACTAAGGAATTTTTATCTGAACTCTTAGAATTATTAGACACAGCGATGGTCTCGGAAATCATCTCCAAAGAAGAGTTCAGGTTTCTTTACATAGAACATCCAGTCATCCCTATTTACTACCACTTACCAAAAATACACAAATCCCTCACTTCACCTCCTGGGCGCCCTATTATTTCAGGTATTCACTCACTCACTTCTAACCTTTCGTTTTATGTTGATTCATATTTACAGCCACGGGTTCCTTTCCTTCATTCTCACGTTAAGGACACCACTCATTTTCTGTCACTAATTTCAGGTGTTAAATGGAAAGACTCATATGCCTTTCTCACCATGGACGTACAGAGTCTGTATTCAAATATACCGCATCAAAAAGGGCTGTCGGTTATATCTAACCATCTTAAACAAGATGGTGATCTCACCGATACTCATCAAAAATGTATTATAGACTCTATCTCATTCATACTACGTCACAATTATTTTTTGTTTCTGGATTCACATTATTTACAAATTTTAGGTACCGCCATGGGGACCAGGTTCGCGCATAGCTACGCCAACCTCTACATGGGTCAATTTAAGGACCAACATGTGTGGGGCGGTGGGCATGGCGCGGCCCTGGTCCTCTATGGCAGGTACATTGACGATTTATTAATTATTTGGGATGGGGATGCACTTTCGGCACAAGCATTTGTTAATTCACTCAATCAGAATTCTTTTAATTTAAAATTCACGCACCAGTACCACCCCAACACCATTACCTTTTTAGACCTAAATTTAGAGGCATGCGATGGACAAATACACACTACCAATCATGCTAAGGAGGTAGGATCAAATGCCTATCTCCATTTTTCCAGTGCACATTATCCACCCTGGAAAAAAAGCATACCTCGGAGTCAATTGATCCGTCTTAGAAGAAATTGCTCTGACCTAAAGCTGTTTGAATCACAAGCCAAACTCATGGTAGAGTCTTTTGAACATCGGGGGTATCCGACATCCCTATTACAGAAAACATTAGGAGAGGTGAGAGAGAGAGATAGAGATCTTTTACTATCTAAAGCAAAGAAGCCAAATAACGACTCTGAAAGAGACAAAGAAAACCATTTAGCATTCATTACTAACTATAATGACTGTTGTCCTAAAATAAAATCCATAATCAAGAAAAATTACAGTATATTAAAACAAGATAATCTGTTAGGGGATATTCTTCCAGCTAAACCCACATTCATTTTTCAGAAGGGACAATTTTTAAAGAACTCCCTAGCTCCCAGCCATTTGAGACCTGAGAAAAGAATAAATTCCAGTAAAGATTCATGGCTTCCGCCAGTAATGGGTTTTTACAGATGTGGCGGCACAAGATGCACTACGTGTCAGTATATAGAGAAAACACAGTATGTAAAAACTGATAAAGGGGAAAAACAATATAAAATCAGGAGCCATATTAATTGTAACTCGACATACGTTGTATATATTCTACAATGTGGCTGTGGCCTTCATTATGTAGGCCGCACCACCAGAAAACTCTGTATCAGATTTCTAGAGCATCGTAGGAACATTCTAAATCGAGTATCCACACACAGTGTCTCTCAGCATTTTAATTATCATCATAATGGAGACCCAAAAAGCCTCAAAATAATAGGGATAGAACATATTCCCATGACAAATAGGGGAGGAGACCGCTTCAAAAAACTGTGCCAACAGGAGGTCTACTGGATGTTTAGGATGGGCTCTATTCACCCAGATGGCCTCAACGAGGCAGTAGAACTAAATATGATTATTTAATCTTAAGACCAACCACTATGTCTCTATACCCGTCCATTTGTTATAAACATTAATTCCCCCACCTCCTTATAGGCACCATTGCCTAATATTTTTAATCTATTCAGCCTATTAACCCTTTCTCCTTATTAAAATTTTCCTCTACATATTAAGTAGCTTCTGTCCTCTTTATTAGGAGCTAATAATCCTGCCAGCCATAGAAATATTTCATTGTTATTTTTTGACTAACCAGAATTTTTGTGGAGGAATTCAAAAAGATAATTATCAGATACTAAGCTAGAATATATACATTCAGTACAATTTATCCTTCCTGTCCATTGTATCTGGAGAAATAATCCACTTCCCGATATACTCAACTGCAAGGGCTCTAAACCTATCAATAATCAATTAGTTCTTTGTAATATAAGCTGGATACTAAGAGTTTCTAAGAATAAATCATCAGCTTCTTTAGCTTAGATATAATGATCTATGATTGGTGTTGCAGTCATGTATAGGATCTGGTTATATGGTGTCTACGGGCCTAATGAGATAAAATCAGGTCTTTAGAATAACAGGCACTGAACTATATACAAAATAAAAAATAAAAATAAAAATAAAAATTATAAAATAATAATAAAAAATTTAAAATATCTAAAAATATTTGAGTGCTAAATAAATAACCTTTAGGCATTTTAACTGTATATGATTGCAATGGCTACCGGCTCAAATATACACATAAGATGAATTTTAAGAGGTACAAGAATAAACCATGAGCCTCTTTAGCTAAGGTGTAAATTTATTATTTGTGTTGCAGTCAGGTATATGATTCAGTTATAGGATGTTTGTGGGCCCAACTAGATAAAGGTAGCTTTTTAGAACAGCAGCCACTGAGCTATATAGGCATCTCAGCTTGATACGATTGCCATGGTGACTGGTGTAAACATATACAAAGTTTGCTGTCCAATCAATTATAATCTGTTTTGGCAAAAGATGATTCAGCCAGGTCTCCATGGAGACCGGACTAAAGCTACATATATACTTTATATTCAATACTAACCCACCCGCCCTCACGTTAATATCAGCCAGTGAAGGACGAACTGACCAGGGTTTCCATGGTTACTGGCCGGAAACTATATGTAAATACCCCATAGAAATACAAGCCCTCCAGCCGAGGAGGACGCGGCTAAAGACCGCGTCATTATGACGACGGAGAGAGGAGGAACTAAACCTCCGGTCATGTGGCTCGGGTATTCATATTGGCTGCTTGATACGTCACGTCATTTACGGACGCGGTTGCCAAGGCAACAGTCCGGGAGCAGACGCCGAACTCTCTGGGTTCTCTTCTCAAAAATACCATGAATTAGAGATTCATTTTATCAACCAGGGGCTGTCACTGTCTATAAACTTAAAAACAAAAAGCACCTTATTCATTATATATTATGTAAATACATTTGGTGATATTTCTTTTATCATGTGACCTAGGTCACATGACTGACACTGATCACATGATCTGTAATTCAACCTATGAAATTATTTCCTTTAAAGGTCTCCATGACTACAGAGTAATAGACAAATCCTCTGATTGGACCAATGTATCCCATGTTAAAATTCTAAGGAAATGAAATGTTTACAAAAACAGTTGTAATAAAAGTTTTATACAATTATAAGTTGTTTTATATAAGTAGGTCTGTCTCCTATACACATTTTTGTTGTTTTAGTGATTAGAAAGAGAAATGTTAGTGTCAAACAGGAAATGTGCATCCAGGTGCCAATTAAGCCACCATTTTGTCTAGGGTATATAAAGCCAAAACCCAGGCATTAGAGTACACCTTTGAAAAAGCTGCAAGGTCTATGCAGCGAAACGCGTCAGGTATTTACCCGTTGGAACAGGATATCTCTGAACTGGACCCGAACCAGCCCATTCCGTTGACCAGCTATCCAGAGGAGTCCAAGAGAGGCACCAGCTCATTTCCGCATTGCATGAGGTACTCACCATCTATGAGACATTGCACTAACCCTCTAGCGGTATATGGATTTTTTCCATGGACTCTCTTCAGTAACATCTAAAAGGGACTCTCCCTACTGGACTACAACTGGATACAATACTTATGGGCAAAATATGGAACGGATTCTAGAGAACATATTCCACTAATCCTGTACCAAAACCTTTGGGTAAACTCCAATTTTTGCATATTATTGGTAAATTCCATTTTTTTCTGCATATATTTGGCACATTATCGTGCACAGAAATACTGTTTTTTTAAAGAGTTATTGTTTTATAATAAATTTTTTAATTACACATTTAGTGGTCTATATTGTTCTTTCCTCTGCCAGCGCAGCCTCCTTCTTTTCTCGTAATCTCCTTCCAGGGAGTGACTCTCCTGTACCACTGGCTGCTGCTTAGCTAATCAGCTCGCCTCACAGCGCCCGAATACCTTTGGGTATTTTTTACCTTATTTCTGCATCCCTGAGAATTCTTTGTGGGAAGCTGCAGCTTCTTGTCTGGAGATTCCCGCTCTTTTTCTTCATGAGAGGAGGGAAATTTACCTCAGCTTTCTTCCCCTTAAACATGTGTACCCTTGTGTCAGGGACAGATGAGTCATCAGTGATATGCAAAACATCTTTCATTACAATAATCATATATTGAATACTTTCCTGCCATTTTGGCTGTAACTTTGCATTATCGTAGTCGACACTAGAGTCAGACTCCGCGTCGATATCAGTGTCTATTATTTTGGATAGTGAGTGTTGTGAGACTCTGAATGTCTCTGCGACATAGGGACAGACATGGGTAGATTCCCTGTCTGTTCTCTAATCTTTTGTGCAATAAATTTACCTCAGCACTTAATTTCACATATCCAATCAGGTGTCGGCGTTGTCGACAGAGACACCACACACACACACATTTGCTCCATCACCTCCTTAGGAGAGCCTTTTACCTCAGACATGTCGACACACACGTACCGACACACCACACACTCAGGGAATGCTCATCTGAAGATAATTCCCCCACAAGGCCCTTTGGAGAGACAGAGAGAGAGTATGCCAGCACACACCCCAGCGCTATATGACCCAGGAAAAAACACATCAATTTAATGTTTACCCAGTAGCGCTGTTATTATCTGCGCCGAATTATGTGCCCCCCCTCTTCTTTAAAACCCTCTCTTCTACCGTGGTATAAGCAGGGGAGAGACCGGGGAGCTTCCTCTCAGCGGTGCTGTGGAGAAAAAACATGGCGCTGGTGAGTGCTGAGGAAGAAGCCCCGCCCCCTCGACGGCGGGCTTCTGTCCCGCTTAAATATACATTTTCTTGGCGGGTGCTCATACATATATACAGTGCCCAACTGTATATATGTTTACTTTTGCCAAAAGGAGGTCCAAATGCTGCCCAGGGCGCCCCCCCCCCCCCCTGCGCCCTGCACCCTTACAGTGACCGGAGTATGTGAGGTGTGTGGGAGCAATGGCGCACAGCTGCAGTGCTGTGCGTTACCTCAGTGAAGAACGGAGTCTTCTGCCGCCGATTTCGAAGTCTTCTTGCTTCTCATACTCACCCGGCTTCTGTCTTCCAGCTCTACGAGGGGGACGGCGGCGCGGCTCTGGGATCGGACGGCGAGGGTGAGATCCTGCGTATGATCCCTCTGGAGCTAATGGTGTCCAGTAGCCTAAAAAGCAGGACCTAGCTTCAGAGAGTAGGGCTGCTTCTCTTTCCTCAGTCCCTCGATGCAGGGAGTCTGTTGCCAGCAGAGCTCCCTGAAAATAAAAAACCTAACAAAATACTTTCTCTCAGCAAACTCAGGAGAGCTCACTGAAAAGCACCCAGCTCGCTCTGGGCACAGTATCAAACTGAGGTCTGGAGGAGGGGCATAGAGGGAGGAGCCAGAGCACACCAGAACCTAAATTCTTTCTTAAAGTGCCCATGTCTCCTGCGGAGCCCGTCTATTCCCCATGGTCCTTACGGAGTCCACAGCATCCACTAGGACGTTAGAGAAACAAAACAGGAGTTGACTGAGACTGTGGCTGAGTATTACAAGCGATTGATGGAAAATCTTAGGGAGTATGGTGGAATCAGTGATGAGAATGATGCACAGGTTGCATATATGATTAAAGGTCTGTTTATGGATGGGTTGAATGAGAAATTGCGTGACTGCGTAACCATACAGTATCCTGAGTGGAAAGATGAAGTGCTTGCTGTTTTGCTTAATGCTTCTAAAAGACATGAGAGAAATATTTCAGTTAAGGACTCCAAAGCTAAAGATAAGCTAATGACTATGCAGATAAAGACTCTAGAGCGAGCTGCAAATAAATCCTTAAAGGAACACACGCGTCAGAAACAACCCCCTCAGAATACTCAGGCTAAGGTGTCCCAGAATGGAATATGTTATGCATGTGGAATTTATGGGCATTACCAGCGTAGTTGTCCGTCTTACAGAGTACTACAAGTACCAGAAAGGCTTTCTGCTCATTCTTCTCACTGTTCTCCCTCCGTGATCCCCCCCCCTGTTAGAAATTATAAAGCTAACAGAGTTTCCTTTGCAATCTCTCCTGGCCGGGTGCCCAGAAGACAACAGTCAGAAAACAAGACTGGTGCACCTCCGCTGCAAGTACCCGGGAACCCGGCCGCGGGAGTATGCAGCGCTGCTGGGGAGGTGATGGAGCCGCAGCACAGAATGTCAGAATGTCAGGCACCAACTTCCAAACTGAGCTCCAGTGCCCAGAAGCGGGGTTATAGAGGAGGCGGTGCAGTGCATTCTGGTAACAGTCAAGGCTGTAGCCTGTTGGTGCCTCTGATAAAGATCCAACTCTACACCCCAATGTATTCTCTTTGGAACCCTAGTGTACCCTGCTGCAGAAAGTAATGTTTAATTGTTGTATCACATGAAGGGTGTGCTTCCTCTGATGTAACTAGCTAAATGATAGATGCTAGAACCAAGTGGGCTAAAGGACCTTTGACATCAGGGGGAGGAGCCAGGCCGGTGGGACAGCACTTTCCCTTGGTGAGGAATACAAGTTAGACAGTTAAAAGACAGTCATTAGGTCAACGCCATATAGTCGAAAGTCAAAAGGTTGACGAGTTAAAAGGTCGACAGGGTCAAAAGTCTGACAGTCAAAACGGTGCCAAAGAATATTATTTTTTGCGTTATTTTGAGTTTTTAAACATTTTTTTGCCAAATTTGTTGAAATTCGTCCCCTCGCTGGCACGCTTTCGGCTCAGTGGCTCGCTCGCTCTGCTCCGCTGGCCACAAGGTTACTAAAGGTAATAGTTTGTGATATGGAATAAGTGGGGGAAAAAAACAACAACAAATATGTGTTGACCCTGTCGTGCTTTTGACTTTCGACCATATGGTGTCAACCTAATGACTATTTATCTTTTAACTGTCTATCAATCACCTCCCCTTTCACTATCCACGTCAACAACTACTTCCTTTAGTAACCGGGAGGCGAGTGTACATTTTGGGTCGAATGTTTTGACCTTGCTCCAACCCCCTCTCGTAGCGGGTCACGTGGTGGTGACGTCAGAGGTACTCCAGACAATTTGGATTTATCCATAACCATACTAAAATATGGAGTTCTTGGGGGGGGGGGGAGGGTTGTATAAATTCTTTATTTAAATGTTATGAAGGTATCAGAAACAGACAGCAGAATAGAGAAAATGAAAGTATAAAAAAGCAAATGTCATGTAAAAAATGTTACAATTCAAATTACTGAACTTATGAGCTAAGATTAGGAACAGAAAAAAGTAGAACAAAAATAGAGAATGGGAGAAAGTTGAGGAAAGAGAGAAGGGGAAGGCTGAGGAGGGGGACGTAGTAGGTTGCAACTCAAATACGGAAAGCTAGGAACGCCTGAGTTCCAACACCAGCATAGAGCCAGCGAAGACATGATACCATTAGTAAAATCAAAGGAGGAGACTTCAGTCAGGGAAAGATCCAAAATGACATTAAGGGGTAAGGAAGGAAGCATATGCACTGGAATCTGTCAAGTCAAGTCAACTGAACTAGATGGACCTAAACTCATCACCCATCGAGGAGAGCATAATATCATCCATGGACATGTAAAAGTCCATCCTCTGGCACTATTTGCTAATGAACAGGGGTTGTCAACAGCGTCAGTGGACCGGTAGAACCGCCCTCACTGCGTTGTTGATAAGCTTTAACAGAAACTTTTTACATAAGGACACTGGAATATCAGAGTATGACAAGAGTCAGAACCCTGATATTATTAGAATATCCAACTATTTCTTTGGCTAAAGCAATTACATTGTTCCAGAAGAGTGAGTTCCTGCTTTTTATCAAATATTGGTTGTATATTTTCTGCCACATAAGTACCCATACACACCAGGAATGTTTGTGTTAATAAGCAGTAGTTAACATATGAGACCGTCAGTTATACTGAAATGTTGTGATAAAGACAAGGGGGGTTGGCTGCATATGCAGACAGATCTGCGTTCATCTCCGCCCATGCTGAGGGCTGCCCAGCACAGGGTGAGGCTGCCCTCTGATGTGCCCGCAATTAGATTGTGGAGACATCAGATCTAAGGTTGACCCCTGGCAGCGTCAGGCGGTCAGTGGTCATCTTTCTTTTTGAGAGTGGCCGCGTGTGACGCCAAGCAGTCGCCCCAAAAATGCTCCCGATGTGCCCCTTCGTTCGGTACACCCCGCCCCCCAATGCCACGGCGACGCCCCTCCGATGTCTGCCACTATCAATCACACTGCGGCCGCATACGTCCTGGATGCAGCCGCAATGTGTAAGGTCATTCACACGCACTGCTGTCAGTACTCGTGCACAGACCATATGGACAGGGCCGCTCTGAGGGACTGCGCGGCTGCGTCCATCTCTGAATTAATCCCAAACAAGGAGTCATTTTCATAAAGGCACCAGGCTTAATTATAAAAGGGGGTTATTGTTAATTATACTGCTAGCTTGGCCTGCACATTCTGAAAGCTGAGGGCAGCACTGCAGAAGTTATTTTTAATGTTTACTGTGGGTAATGCACAGAAGGTTCAGAGATGTACGTTAACTTTGGACGCAGCTCACAGAAGGTGGGTGTCTTTCCACTACAGACGCCTCCTGCTACTTTGACATATTTTAGAACAGCTGCTACATACAAAGAGGCTGTAGCTATAGCGTCCACCTCTGAATCAGCCCACTTATATTGCTTAGTTGACAGCAGTATTCAAATCTTCCATTGACTGGCTATTTAGAGATGTGCGGCTGGCACTTTTCATGTTTTGTGTTTTGGTTCTAATTCCATTTTCGTGTTTTGGTTTTGGCTTGGTTTTGCCAAAACCACCCTTACGTGTTTTGGTTTTGGATTTGGATGATTTCTGGAAAGAAAAACCCAGCTAAAATCACAGAATTTGGGAGTAATTTTGCTCCTACGGTATTATTAACCTCAATAACAATCATTTCCACTCATTTCCAGTCTATTCTGAACACCTCACAATATTGTTTTTAGGCCTAAAAGTTGCACCGAGGTGGCTGTATGACTAAGCTAAGCGATACGAGTGTGCGGCACAAACACCTGGCCCATCTAGGAGTGGCACTGCAGTTGCAGACAGGATGGCACAAAAAAAACTAGTCCCCAAACAGCACATGATGCAAAGAAGAAAAAGAGATGCAAGATGGAATTGTCCTTGGGCCCTCCCACCCATCCTTATGTTGTATAAACAGGACATGCACACTTTAACAAACCAATCATTTCAGCGACAGGGTCTGCCACACGACTGTGGCTGAAATGACTGGTTTGTTTGGGCCCCCACCAAAAAAATAGGATTTTAATACCTACCGGTAAATCCTTTTCTCTTAGTCCGTAGAGGTTGCTGGTGACTCCAAAAAGACCATGGGGTATAGACGGTATCCGCAGGAGACATGGGCACTTTAAGACTTTGAATGGGTGTGAACTGGCTCCTCCCTCTATGCCCCTCCTCCAGACTCCAGTTATAGAACTGTGCCCAGGGAGACGGACATTTCGAGGAAATAATTTATTGTTTAAACACGGTGAGCGTCATACCAGCTCACACCTCAAACATGCCGCAGAACGTGGCATTCAATAGAACACCAGCCAACGGCATGAAAAATATACAGCAATATGCTGACTGAAAATGTAACATAACCTGTGTGTAAACACGACCAATAATAGCATACCGCATGCCATGGCATGAATAACGTCAGCAACAGACTGACTGAAAAGAAACACAACATGTGTAACCATAACCAATAACTGCAGATACAGTACGCACTGGGACGGGCGCCCAGCATCCTCTACGGACTAAGAGAAAAGGATTTACCGGTAGGTATTAAAATCCTATTTTCTCATACATCCTAGAGGATGCTGGGGACTCCAAAAGGACCATGGGGTCTATACCAAAGCTCTAGAACGGGCGGGAGAGTGCGGATGACTCTGCAGCACCGATTGCCCAAACAAGAGGGCCTCAACAGCCAGGTTATCAAACTTGTAGAATATTTGCAAAATCGTTTGAACCCGACGAAGCAGCTGCTCTGCAAAGCTATAAACCCGAGACCCCTCGGGCAGCTGCCCAAGATAAGTCCACCTACTTGGTAGAATGGGCCTTCACCGATTTCGGTAACTGCAAACCAGCCGTAAAACGAGCAAGCTTAATCGTATTACAGATCCAGCGTGCAATAGTCTGCTTGGAAGCAGGAACCCCAATCTTGTTGGGAGCTTATAGGATAAACAGAACCTCCGTTTTCCTGATTTGAGCCAATCTGGCAACACAAATCTTCCAAATTCCGGCCACAGCGAGATACTCCGATGTCGCCCAGGCGTCAGTAGCCACCGGCACCACAATGGGGTGGTTCAATTGAAACCGATGAAACCACTTTTGCCAAGTTCTCAACTCCGCTCTATCTTCATGGAAGATCAAATAGGGCTCTTCTGAGACCAAACCGCCAACTCAGACACCCGCCTTGTGGATGCCAAGGTCAACCGCATGACCACTTTCCAAGTGAGGAATTTCAACTTAACCATACTGAAAAGTTCAATCTAAGAAATTGCAGTAACCGCAACACCACGTAAAGATCCCATGGTGTCACAGAGGCACAAAGGGAGGATGGATGTGTAAGACTCCTTTTACGAAAGTATAAAACTCTGGAAAGGGGGCCCATTGTTTTTGGAAGAAAACCGATAAGGCTGAAATCTGAACCTTAATCGAGCCCAACCTAATATCGCATCCACACGATCTTGTAAGAAAAGAAGGGAGAAAACGATCCAACTGGAATTCTTCCGTAGGAACTTTCTTGGATTCACACCAAGACACAAAATTTCCCCCAAATATGTTGGTAATGATTTGACGTTACTTGTTTTCTGACTGAAGAAGAGTAGGGAAGACTTTACTGGGAATACCCTTCCGGGCTGGGATCCGACGTTCAATCTCCAAGTTGTCAATGGAAACTGCGGTAAGTCTTAAAACACCCATGGCCCCTGCTATAACAGATCCTCTCGCAGAGGAAGAGGTCAGGGATCTCCTATGAGTAATCGCTGAAGATCCGGATACCAGCCCTCCTTGACCAGTCTGGAACAAGGAGGATCATCTGAACTTTTGTTCTTCTTATAAGTTTTAACATGTTTGGAAAGAGTGGAAGTGAAGGGAACACATAGACCGACCGAAACACCCACGGTGTCTGACGCTATCGCTTGAGGGACCCTCGACTCGTAACAAAATTTCTGAAGTTTCTTGTCGAGGCGAGACGCCATCTTGTCTATTTGCGGAATTCTCCAAAGACTTATCACTTCTGTGAAAACCGCTTGATGAAGACTCAACCCTCCTGAATGGAGAACGTGTCCGCCGAGGAAGTCTGCTTCCCAGTTGTCCACTCCTGGGACGAACATTGCTGATAGAGTGCGTAAATGCTTTCATCGCCCAGCGGAAAATCTTTCTGGCTTCTGCCATTTCGTCTCCGGTTTTTGTCAGTAGAAAACCGTTATAAACGGCCCTTAACTCTAGACCGTTAATGGGGCGACAAGTATCCTAACATGACACTTGTCCTCAGTGAGAATTGCGCCGCTACCACAGGAGCGAGATACTGGTCTTGAAACCATGATTATCCCAGGTGGGAACCGGACCACTTGACCAACAGGTCCCGCTAAACACTCAGGCCTGCAACCTGTCCACTGAATGGCCTCGTAGGCACCAACCAACTTTTCCAGCAACTGAATGTATCGACGGATTGACACCGTTGCAGGTCTGCCAGACTCTGAATTCTCAGAGCTTCCCCCCTTTTTTTTTTTTTGGAAGCAAATAAACTGTTCTCTAAAAATATTGCCCAAGCCGATCACTGCGTCGTCGGGGCCAACAGGGATACTGGCAAGTCCTGTTGTTGAAGAACTGTCAAGGAGAAAACAACGTTTTGCACCATGTAGCGTCTTGATCTCTCCGTAATTCAGAGAGCGATCCAGTACAGAATAAATATGACTCCTTACTATCGAAGGAAACCCATCATGCCGCCATCACCCTGGTGAAATGGTAACAACAATCCTGAATCGCAAACCTCAGGTAAACCTAATGCGGCAGAAACCGTAATTAGACCTCCTTACTCCACTTTCAGAGTGGAGAACCCTGCCATGAGAGATTCCCTCATGGAGTTTAAGTAGGAAAATTAGGATTTGTCTGACCGAGTCATCCGGCCTTGGGAGCACAAAAAAGCTTGAACAACAGCTTCTTCTTTTTTTTTTTTTTATGATCGGAAACAGCAGGACAATGACCTGATCCTGACACAACTCTTGTATTGCGTCACATACTACCTCCCTGTCATGAGGAGGATCGGTAAGGTTGATTTGAAAAAATCAGTTAGGGAGGACGTCTGGAACTCCCGTATGTCCCCCTAGGGACTCTATCCTTAACTCACTGGTCCATGTCCTTTCCAGGACTGACTGAAGAGTTTTAGACGCGGTCCCACCTGTGTGGGCCCCCGCAAGATAGACTCAACGTCCCACACTGGACGTGGCAGAAAGAATGGATAATTTCTGCTCCTGTGAACCTGAAAAGGCAGCTGACCTCTTACCTTTTTTTATCTTCCCTTACCTGCAAAGAAAGGGGAATACTTATCTATTCGGTCGAAATGACTGCATCCTACAACAATGCGTCACTAACCGTTGTGAGGAAAAATAGGGCAAGAAGGTAGACTTACCCGTGGCACCTGCTGAGAGCATAGTAATAAGGCCATCACCAAACCAGGCTTCCCTTCATGGGGAAGAGACTCCACTTCTTTTCGGAGTCAGCATTTGTGAATCCACAACGCCCTCCTAGCCGAGACCGCCATGGAAGTGGCCTGCGCACTCAAGAGTCCCCTCCCTTGTAGTCACACAGCAGTATGTCGCAATGTTCTAGACATGACCCAACTTAAGGAGTATCACATCTCTCCTCAGGGTAATTATATTGGATGACAAAGTAACCGACTATTTCTGAATACAAGCACTCCCCCCTGCGCATGCAATGCAAGTATAATCAAAGCATATACTTAAAATATCACTTAGCTTCCTGTAAACGATGCTTTGCGACAGGGCCCCGTGCAGAACAGTGGTTGACTCTCACTTTATTCTATCCACGGCGGGAAAAGAATAAACACTCGGACTCCTCGTGAGGATTTGAAACCATCTTGTCATGGCTGACCTAGAGTTATTCAACAGAGCGACCAGCACATGAGAAGGAAAAGTTTAGTTCAGCATTCATTATAAAAAAAAAATTGTATAAATATACACATTTAAATACACATATACACACATATATCTATATATACATATCTCATATATATATATATATATATAAAATTATTTTTTTGGTCAGAAACAGCAGGGTCCCTAGTGACATTAATGCGTTCTTAATGTGTATGAACATGTACTGAATGCCGATGTTGTGGATCTAATCAGGAAACATTATGGTCGACATAAGATATAGTATTCGTGTCGACAGCAGGGAGTAGTAACTGGGCAAAATAACATGTATGCGACCCCGAGGGGTCTGAGGGAAATATATACATATTTTTAATATTACGCCCCCACAAATATTACTACGTCTGTGCTCGAGCTACAGATCAATGTAACCGTACCATACATATACATATATATATATATATATATATATATATACACACACAGGTATAGCTTTTTTGAAATGCATCACATCATCATGTTAATTTATACCCAGTCATATTAGTTGGTGCCGACAGGGTCACCCACATACGTCTGTGTTTCCCATAAGTGTTTTCTTTGGAAAAGCATACAACTACTGACATGCTGACACTTAATCTCATGAATCAAGTACCATCAGGAGTCGGCGGTGCCGACAGAGGGATTCCCATAGCCGTTTGTGGCAGAGCACTCACACATGCCGACACACGTGTACTAAACACCATCGACATTACACTGACTATAATGGGTAGATCCCAGTATCTGATAGGGAAAACACAGAAACGTTTACCAACTCTTTTACCACACGCTCATTATATATATAGTGCTTTATTTTTTGTCCATATATTGCACTAAACAATTGTGTCCCCCCCTCCCCCATTTTACACTGTGATCTGTTCCTCAGTGTTTTGGCGGGGCCAGCGTCTCTGTGAGGAGAAAATGGCGCTGGATAGAGTTGTGAGGGCTAAGCCACGTCCCCTTATCGGCGCGCTTCAGCCCCGCTACTTTTTCAGATTTTTATACTGGCGGGGGTCAGTATACAGTGCCTATGCACTGTATACCTCTTTGCCAGGCTATATAGATGAGGTATATTGCTGCCCAGGGTGCCCCCCCCCCTTGCGCCCTGCACCCTTGTAGTGCCACTTGTGTGTGGGAGCAATGGCGCGCAGCGCGACCGCTGCGCGGTACCTCAGAGACTCCGAAGTCTTCTGCCGTCACTGAAGTCTTCTGTTCTTCTTTTACTCACCCGGATTCTTTCTTCTGGCTCTGTGAGGGGTGACGGCGCGGCTCCAGGAACGAGCAGCTAGGCGTACCAAGTGATCAGACCCTCTGGAGCTAATGGTGTCCAGTAGCCTAAGAAGCAGAGCCTTTAAACTCACAGAAGTTGGTATGCTTCTCTCTCCTCAGTCCCACGATGCAGGGAGCCTGTTGCCAGCAGTGCTCCCTGAAAATAATGAACCTAACATAAAGTCTTTTCCGAGAAACTCAGTAGAGCTCCTCAGTGTGTGACCAGTCTGGGCACAGAATCTAACTGGAGTCTGGAGGAGGGGCAGAGAGGGAGGAGCCAGTTCACACCCATTCAAAGTCTTAAAGTGTCCATGTCTCCTGCGGATCCCGTCTATACCCCATGGTCCTTTTGGAGTCCCCAGCATCCTCTAGGACGTATGAGAAAGAAGCAATCAATCTCTTCTTGCACAAACTGGCTCTACAGAGGCAAGATGTCCACCTCATCATCATCCTCCGATTCCTCACCCCTTTCACCGTGTACATCCTCCTCACTGAGTATTAATTCGTCCCCACTGGAATCCACCATCACAGGTTCCTGTGTATGTTCTGGAGGCAATTGCTGGTAAAGGTCTTCCCTGAAGACTTTATAATTCATTTTGATGAACATCATCTTCTCCACATTTTGTGGAAGTAACCTCCTACGCCGATCGCTGACAAGGTTACCGGCTGCACTAAACACTCTTTCGGAGTACACACTGGAGGGGGGGCAACTTAGGTAAAATAAAGCCAGTTTTTGCAAGGGCCTCCAAATTGCTTCTTTTTCCTGCCAGTATACGTACGGACTGTCTGACATGCCTACTTGGATGCTATCACTCATATAATCCTCCACCATTCTTTCAATGGTGACAGAATCATATGCAGTGACAGTAGACATGTCAGTAATCGTTGGCAAGTCCTTCAGTCCGGACCAGATGTCAGCTTTCGCTCCTGACTTCCCTGCATCGCCGCCAGCGGGTGGGCTAGGAAATCTTATCCTTTTCCTTGCAGCCCCAGTGGCGGGAGAAATTGAGGGAGGAGCTGTTGACGGGTCACGTTCCGCTTGAGTTGACAATTTACTAACCAGCAGGTCTTTGCACCTCTGCACATTTGTGTCTGCTGGAAACAGAGATACAACGTAGGCTTTAAACCTAGGATTGAGCACGGTGGCCAAAATGTAGTGCTCTGATTTCAACAGATTGACCACCCTTGAATCCTGGCAAAGCAAATGAAGGCCTCCATCCACAAGTCCCACATACTTTGCGGAATCGCTCCGTCTTAGTTCCTCCTTCAATTTATCCAGCTGCTTCTGCAAAAGCCTGATAAGGGGAATGACCTGACTCAAGCTGGCAGTGTCTGAACTGACTTCACGTGTGGCAAGTTCGAAGGGTTGGAGAACCTTGCACAAGACGGAAATCATTCTCCACTGCGCTTGAGTCAGGTGCATTACCCCTCCTTTGCCTATATCTTAGGTGGATGTATAGGCTTGAATGGCCTTTTGTTGCTCCTCCATCCTCTGAAACATATAGTGTTGAATTCCACCTCGTTACCACCTCTTGCTTCAGTTGATGGCGGGGCAGGTTCAGGAGTGTTTGCTGGTGCTCCAGTCTTCGGCACGCAGTGGCAGAATGCCGAAAGTGGCACGCAATTTTTCGGGCCACCAACAGCATCTCCTGCACACCCCTCTCATTTTAAAAAAAATTCTGCACCACCAAATTAATTGTATGTGCAAAACATGGGACGTGCTGGAATTTGCCCAGTTGTAATGCACACACAATATTGGTGGCGTTGTCCAATATCACAAATCCCCTGGAGAGTCCAATTGGGGTAAGCCATTCTGCGATGATGTTCCTCAGTTTCCGTAAGAGGTTGTCAGCTGTGTGCCTCTTATGGAAAGCGGGGATACATAGCGTAGCCTGCCTAGGAATGAGTTGGCGTTTGCAAGATGCTGCTACTGGTGCCACTGCGGGAGGCCATACATCTACCCAGTGGGCTGTTACAGTCATATAGTCCTTAGTCTGCCCTGTTCCATTTGTCTACATGTCCGTGGTTAAGTGAACACTGGATACAACCGCATTTTTTAGGACCATGGGGGTAATTCCAAGTTGATCGCAGCAGGAATTTTTTTTGCAGTTGGGCAAAACCATGTGCACTGCAGGGGGGGCAGATATAACATGTGCAGAGAGAGATAGATTTGGGTGTGGTGAGTTCAATCTCTAAATTGCAGTGTAAAAATAAAGCAGCCAGTATTTACCCTGCACAGAAACAAAATAACCCACCCAAATCTAACTCTCTCTGCAAATTTTATATCTGCCTCCCCCCCCCCTGCAGTGCACATGGTTTTTCCCAACTGCTAAAAAATATCCTGCTGCGATCAACTTGGAATTACCCCCCATGTTGACTCTCTTTCTGACGTCTGTGTACATTCTCGGTATCGCCTGCCTAGAGAAGTGGAACCTAGATGGGAATTGATACCAGGGACACAGTACCTCAAACAAATCTAAGTGTCTCTGAACTAATGGTCGATACTGCATGCACCTCTAACACCAACATAGCTATCAAGGCCTCAGTTATCCGCTTTGGAAAAGGATGACTGCTGTCATATTTAATCTTCCTCACAAAGGACTGTTGGACAATCAATTGCTTACTGTAAATAGTACAAGTGGTCTTCCGACTTCCCCTCTGGGATAACGATCGACTCCCAGCAGCAGCAACAGCAGCGGGAGCAACAGCAGGCGTACCACTCAAGGATCCTACGGAGGAACACCGGTTAGGAGAGGACTCCTCAGTCTTGACAGTGACATGGCCTGCAGGACTACGGACATTCCTGACTGAGGAGGAAGTTGACGTTGAGGGAGTTGGTGGTGTGGCTTGCAGGAGCTTGGGTAGAGAAGGAATTAGGGATTTAGGTGTCAGTGGACTGCTTACGCTCTTACCGAAAGTTTCTGAACTTGACAGTGACTTCTGATGAATGCGCAGCAGGTGACATATAATGGAGGATGTTCCTAGGTGGTTAACATCATTACCCCTACTTCTTACAGATTGACAGAGGCAACAGATGGCTTGACACCTGTTGTCCAGATTTGAGGAGAAATAATTCCACACCGAAGAGGTGGCTTTTTTGGTAGTTTGCCCAGGCATCACAATGGGCTTCTTCATTCCAAGGACAACAGGTGTCTTCCCCGGTGCCTGACTTAAACAAACCACATCACCATCAAAATCCTCATCGTCAACTTCCTCCTCAGCGCCAGCAACACCCATATCCTCATCCTGGTGTACTTCAACAGTGACATCTTCAATTTGAATATCAGGAACTGGACTGTGGGTGCTCCTTCCAGCACTTGCAGGGGGCGTGTAAATGGTGGAAGGAGCCACCTCTTCCCGTCCAGTGTTGGGAAGGTCAGGCATCGCAACCGTCGACACAATTGGACTCTCCTTGGGGATTTGTGATACCATCTCAGAGCGCACAGTTCTTTTCTGTGCTCTTTCCAGCTTAACTCTTTTAATTTTTCTAGCGGGAGGATGAGGGCTTCCATCGTCATGTGAAGCTGAACCACTAGCCATGAACATAGGCCAGGGCCTCAGCCGTTCCTTGCCACTCCATGTCGTTAATGGCATATTGGCAAGTTTACGTTTCTCCTCAGACGATTTAAATTTCTTTTTTTGGTTCTTTTTACTGAACTTTGGCTTTTTGGATTTTACACGCCCTCTACTATCACATTGGGCATCAGCCTTGGCAGACGACGTTGATGGCATTTCATTGTCTATTGCACTAGGAGGACGTGGTTCTTGTTGACCTTTCCCTATTTTCTCCTCAAAATTTTGGTTCTCCATTATTTTTTGGGAGTTATAAGAGACAATATGCGTCACAGGAATGACTGGAATTACTGATGACACAGGACACTATCAATGGTCTGATGCAGCCTAACAGGTTGTTATAATTGTTATACTGCAGCAGTGGATATATATAGCAGCAGCGTATATTGTCACTGGAATTACTGATAACACAGGACACTACCACTGGTCTGATGCAGCCCAACAGGTTGTTAATAATAATACAGTGGGGATCGAAAGTTTGGGCACCCCAGGCAAAAATTAATTTTAATGTGCAAAAAGAAGCCAAGGAAAGACGGAAAAATCTCCAAAAGGCATCAAATTACAGATTAGACATTCTTATAACGTCAAAAAAAAGTTTGATTTTATTTCCATCATTTTCACTATCAAAAGAGCAGAAAACAAAAAATGGTGTGTGCAAAAGTTTAAGTACCCTGCAGAGTTAATACCTTGTACTGCCCCCTTTGGACAGCTGAGACCTGGCAGTGTCATGGATTGTTCTCAATCATCGTCTGGAAAGACCAGGTGATGTCAATCTCAAAGGTTTTAAAAGCCCAGACTCATCTGACCTTGCTCCAACAATCAGCACCATAGGTTCCTCTAAGCAATTGTGTAGAACACTGAAACTGAGAATAGTTGATGCTCACAAAGCAGGAGAAGGCTATAAGAAGATAGCAAAGCGTTATCAGATGCCCATATCCTCTGTTCGGAATGTAATTAAGAAATGGCAGTCATCAGGAACAGTGGAAGTTAAAGCAAGATCTAGAAGACCAAGAAAAATATCAGACAGAACAGCTCACAGGATTGTAAGAAAAGCAAGTCAAAATCCACGTTTGACTGCACGTTCCCTCCAGGAAGATCTGGCAGACACTGGAGTTGTGGTACACTATTCCACTATAAAAAGATACTTGTACAAATATGGTCTTCATGGAAGAGTCATCAGAAGAAAACCTCTTCTACGTCCTCACCACAAAAATCAGTGTTTGAAGTTTGCAAATGAACATATAGACAAGCCTGATGCATTTTGGAATAAAGTTCTGTGGACCGATGAGGTTAAAATAGAACTTTTTGGCCGGAATGAGCAAAGGTACGTTTGGAGAAGGAAGGGCATAGAATTTAATGAAAAGAACCTCTGTCCAACTGTTAAGCATGGGGGTGGATCAATCATGCTTTGGGGTTGTATTGCAGCCAGTGGCACAGGGAACATTTCACAAGTAGAAGGAAAAATGGATTCAATAAGATTCCAGGAAATTTTGGACGCTAACTTGATGCCATCTGTGAAAAAGCTGAAGTTAAAGAGAGGCTGGCTTCTACAAATGGATAATGATCCTAAACACACCTCAAAATCCACGGTGGATTACATCAAGAGGCGTAAACTGAAGGTTTTGCCATGGCCTTCACATCTCCTGACCTCAACATAATTGAAAATCTACGGATAGACCTTAAAATAGCAGTGCATCACAGACAGCCCAGGAATCTCAAATAACTGGAAGACTTTTGTAAGGAAGAATGGGCGAAGATACCTCAAACAAGAATTGAAAGACTCTTGGCTGGCTACAAAAAGCGTTTACAAGCTGTGATACTTGCCAAAGGGGGCAGTACAAGGTATTAACTCTTCAGGGTGCCCAAACTTTTGCAGACGCCATTTTTTGTTTTCTGTTCTTTTGAAAGTGTAAATGATGGAAATAAAATCAAATTTTTTTTGACATGTTATAAGAATGTCTAATCTGTAATCTGATGCCTTTTGGAAATTTTTCCATCTTTCCTTGGCTTCTTTTTGCACATTAAAATGAATTTTTGCCTGGGGTGCCCAAACTTTCGATCCCCACTGTATAATTGTAATTTGTTATACTGCAGAAGTGGATATATATAGCAGAAGCGTATATCGTCACTGGAATTACTGATGACACAGGACACTACCAATGGTCTGAAGCAGCCTAACAGGTTGTTATAATGGCCGTTTCTAGACAATTTGGCTCCCAGTGTGAGATTTCAAAATGCGCCCCCCCCCCCATTGCTATTAAAAAAAATTGCGTGCCCCCCCCCCCATATAGCTATAAAAAGAAAAAGCATGCGCACGCGCTCCCGACAACGTGTGTGGCCTGATTAAAATGAGCGTGGTCTCATTAAAGTGGGCGTGGCCTCATCTGATATCATCACGCCCACCACAGGGGGGAAAAAATAAAAATTAAAAAAGTCCCCATTTTACACATTACAGCAGGCAAGTGTCCCTATTTTACACAGCGCGGCAGGCAGGTGTCCCCATTTTACACATCGCGGCAGGCAGGTGTCCCCATTTTACAAAGTGCGGCAGGCAGGTGCCCCCATTTTACACAGTGCGGCAGGCAGGTATCCCCATTTTACACAGTACGGCAGGCAGATATCCCCATTTTACACAGCACAGCAGGCACGTGCCCCCATTTTACACAGCACGGCAAGCAGGTGCCCCCATTTTACACAGTGCGGCAGACAGGTGTCCCCAGTTTACACAGTGCGGCAGGCAGGTATCCCCATTTTACACAGTGCAGCAGGCAGGTATCCCCATTTTACACAGTGCGGCAGGCAGGTATCCCCATTTTACACAGCGCGGCAGGCACATGCCCCCATTTTACACAGTACGGCAGGCAGGTGTCCCCATTTTACACAGTGCGGCAGGCAGATATCCCCATTTTACACAGTACGCAGGCAGGTGTCCCCATTTTACACAGTGCGGAAGGCAGATATCCCCATTTTACACAGCGCGGCAGGCAGGTATCCCCATTTTACACAGTACGGCAGGCAGATATCCCCATTTTACACAGTACGGCAGGCAGATATCCCCATTTTACACAGTACGCAGGCAGGTGCCCCCATTTTACACAGTGCGGCAGACAGGTATCCCCATTTTACACAGTGCGGCAGGTAGGTATCCCCATTTTACACAGTGCGGCAGGAAGGTATCCCCATTTTACACAGTGCGGCAGGCAGGTGCCCCCATTTTACACAGTGCGGCAGGCAGGTATCCCCATTTTACACAGTACGGCAGGCAGATATCCCCATTTTACACAGTACGCAGGCAGGTGCCCCCATTTTACACAGTGCGGCAGGCAGGTATCCCCATTTTACACAGTGCGGCAGGTAGGTATCCCCATTATACACAGTGCGGCAGGAAGGTATCCCCATTTTACACAGTGCGACAGGCAGGTAGGTATCCCCATTTTACACAGCGCGGCAGGAAGGTATCCCCATTTTACACAGTGCGGCAGGCAGGTGTCCCCATTTTACACAGTGCGGCAGGCAGATATCCCCATTTTACACAGCACAGCAGGCACGTGCCCCCATTTTACACAGCACGGCAGGCAGGTGCCCCCATTTTACACAGTGCGGCAGACAGGTGTCCCCAGTTTACACAGTGCGGCAGGCAGGTATCCCCATTTTACACAGTGCAGCAGGCAGGTATCCCCATTTTACACAGTGCGGCAGGCAGGTATCCCCATTTTACACAGCGCGGCAGGCACATGCCCCTATTTTACACAGTACGGCAGGCAGGTGTCCCCATTTTACACAGTGCGGCAGGCAGATATCCCCATTTTACACAGTACGCAGGCAGGTGTCCCCATTTTACACAGTGCGGAAGGCAGATATCCCCATTTTACACAGTGCGGCAGGCAGGTATCCCCATTTTACACAGTACGGCAGGCAGGTATCCCCATTTTACACAGTACGCAGGCAGGTGCCACCATTTTACACAGTGCGGCAGACAGGTATCCCCATTTTACACAGTGCGGCAGGTAGGTATCCCCATTTTACACAGTGCGGCAGGAAGGTATCCCCATTTTACACAGTGCGGCAGGCAGGTGCCCCCATTTTACACAGTGCGGCAGGCAGGTATCCCCATTTTACACAGTACGGCAGGCAGGTGCCCCCATTTTACACAGTACGCAGGCAGGTGCCCCCATTTTACACAGTGCGGCAGGCAGGTATCCCCATTTTACACAGTGCGGCAGGTAGGTATCCCCATTATACACAGTGCGGCAGGAAGGTATCCCCATTTTACACAGTGCGACAGGCAGGTATCCCCATTTTACACAGCGCGGCAGGAAGGTATCCCCATTTTACACAGTGCGGCAGGAAGGTATCCCCATTTTACACAGTGCGACAGGCAGGTATCCCCATTTTACACAGCGCGGCAGGCACGTGCCCCCATTTTACACAGTACGGCAGGCAGGTGTCCCCATTTTACACAGTGCGGCAGGCAGATATCCCCATTTTACACAGTATGCAGGCAGGTGTCCCCATTTTACACAGTGCGGCAGGCAGATATCCCCATTTTACACAGTGCGGCAGGCAGGTATCCCCATTTTACACAGTACGGCAGGCAGATATCCCCATTTTACACAGTACGCAGGCAGGTGCCCCCATTTTACACAGTATGGCAGGCAGGTGTCCCCATTTTACACAGTGCGGAAGGCAAATATCCCCATTTTACACAGTACGCAGGCAGGTGTCCCCATTTTACACAGTGCGGCAGGCAGATATCCCCATTTTACACAGTATGCAGGCAGGTGTCCCCATTTTACACAGTGCGGCAGGCAGATATCCCCATTTTACACAATGCGGCAGGCAGGTATCCCCATTTTACACAGTGCGGCAGGCAGATATCCCCATTTTACACAGTACGCAGGCAGGTATCCACATTTTACACAGTGCGGCAGGCAGGTGTCAAGTGGGGGGAAGGAAGGGGGAGAGAGAGAGAGAGATAATACTGACATCTTCCCGCTCTTCGGGTCCGGCCGCCTCACATCCCTCGCGCCGGCCGCCTCCTCCTTCCAGGCTTATCTCCTCTCCTCCCTCTTCCCGAGCGCTCCTGCTTGGGGGGCGGGGCTTCGCGGAATGAAGCGTTTGCGTCGTGACATCACGACGCAAACGCGTCATTCCACAAAACTTTGCCCCCAGAGCAGGAGCGCTCGGGAAGAGGGAGGAGAGGAGATAAGGACACACAAAGTGCGGCGGCGGGCGCCCCGTGCGGTTGCACGGCTCGCCCGCCGCTAGAAACGGCACTGGTTGTTATAATTGTTATACTGCAGCAGTGGATATATAGCAGCAGCGTATATCGGGGGTCATTCCGAGTTGTTCGCTCGCAAGTGAATTTTAGCAGATTTGCTCATGCTAAGCCGCCGCCTACTGGGAGTGAATCTTAGCATCTTAAAATTGCGAACGATGTATTCGCAATATTGCGATTACACACCTCGTAGCAGTTTCTGAGTAGCTTCAGACTTACTCGGCATCTGCGATCATTTCACTGCTTGTCGTTCCTGGTTTGACGTCACAAACACACCCAGCGTTCGCCCAGACACTCCCCCGTTTCTCCAGCCACTCCTGCGTTTTTTCCGGAAACGGTAGCGTTTTTTCCCACACGCCCATAAAACGGCCTGTTTCCGCCCAGTAACACCCATTTCCTGTCAATCACATTACGATCGCCAGAACGATGAAAATGCCGTGAGTAAAATTCCTAAGTGCATAGCAAATTTACTTGGCGCAGTCGCAGTGCAGACATTGCGCATGCGCATTAAGCGGAAAATCGCTGCGATGCGAAGATTTTTACCGAGCGAACAACTCGGAATGACCCCCATCATCACTGGAATCACTGATACCACAGGACACTACCACTGGTCTGATACAGCCCAACAGGTTGTTAATAATAATATAATTGTAATTTGTTATGCTGCAGCAGTGGATATATACTGTATAGCAGAAGCATATATCATCACTGGAATTACTGATGACACAGGACACTACCAATGGTCTGAAGCAGCCTAACAGGTTGTTATAATTGTTATACTGCAGCAGTGGATATATAACAGCAGCGTATATCGTCACTGGAATTACTGATAACACAAGACACTACCACTGGTCTGATGCAGCCCAACAGGTTGTTAATAATAATATAATTGTAATTTGTTATACTGCAGCAGGGGATATATACAGCAGCAGCGTATATCGTCACTGGAATTACTGATGACACAGGACACTACCACTGGTCTGATGCAGCCCAACAGGTTGTTAATAATAATATAATTGTAATTTGTTATACTGCAGCAGGGGATATATACAGCAGCAGCGTATATCGTCACTGGAATTACTGATGACACAAGACACTGGATACATGGCAGCAGAGAACACGAACACTGTGAATGGCTGGACTGATACAGCACAATACACTGACTAACCTGGACTGGTCTGTACAACACAGCCCCACTTTACAGCTACACTGGATATATGGCAGCAGAGAACACCAACACTGTGACTGCCTGGACTGATGCAGCACAATACACTGAGTGACTACACTGGACTGGTCTGCACAACACAGCCCCATTTTACAGCTACACTGAATATATGGCAGCAGAGAACACCAACACTGTGACTGCCTGGACTGATGCAGCACAATACACTGAGTGACTACACTGGACTGGTCTGCACAACACAGCCCCATTTTACAGCTACACTGGATATATGGCAGCAGAGAACACCAACACTGTGACTGCCTGGACTGATGCAGCACAATACACTGAGTGACTACACTGGACTGGTCTGCACAACACAGCACCACTTTACAGCTACACTGGATATATGGACTGGACTGAGCAGCACAACACTTGTCACCCCACTTTCCCGCCCCAATAAACAGAGACTGAGCACACTGAATACACGTCCTCTCACTCTCCGACACTGGAGTGAAAATGGCCGCGACGCGCGGCTCCTTATATGGAATCCCCAAATCCCGCGAGAATCCGACAGCGGGATGATGACGTTTTGCAGAGTACGGGTTTCCAAGTCAAGAGGGAAAATCCATGCCTGGCTCGGATTTGGACTCAGAAGGCAAAGTTCGGGGGGGGGTTCGGTTCTCTGAGAACCGAACCCGCTCATCTCTAGCTAATATCAGTGGCGTGCGGTGAGGTCAGTGGCTGGGGAGGCACAATCAGCTAACAGCGTAGCCCCCCCCCCTTTATTCGTAAACCAGCACCAGGCAGAACCAGCCAGGGGGGGGGGGGGGGGGTAATGCCATAGCTGGGGGGACACTCGGTATGGGGTGCCCCTGCCATAGCATTAATCTACCCCCTCCCCCCAAGCTAGTCAGCCCAGGAATGGAATTCCTCGGAGGTGGGGACCCCAAAAAATAAACATGGGGTCCCCCTCCCGAGCAATAACCAGCACTGGGCTGATAGCCCAGTGCTATGCCCCGCACCCCTGGTGGCGGTGGGTGCGGGGTTCATTGTTAAAATTGTTCTTTACAAGTGGCCTACAGATCCCAGCAAGCCTGCCCCAGCATGCTGGCACTTGGAGAACCACAAGTGCCAGCATGCCCGGACATAATGGGCCCGCTGGCACCTGTAGTCCACCTGTAAAGAATAGTAATATTGTTCTTTACAGGTGGCCTACAGCAGTGCCGTTTCTTGCGGCGGGCGAGCCGTGCAACCGCACGGGGCGCCCGCCGCGGCACTTCTTCAGCACTTTGAATCCCCCCTCCCCTCTCCTCCCGAGTGCCCAGCTCTGGGGGCGGGGTTTCGCGGAATGACGCGTTTGTGTCCTGACATCACGACGCAATCGCGTCATTCCTCGAAACCCCGCCCCCCGAGCTGGGCACTCGGGAGGAGGGAGAAGGGGGAGCCGGCGAGTGATCGCAAAAATGCGCTATAGCGCGTATTTTACGCGCTATAGGCAGAGAGGGACTCAATTTTGAAATAATAGCGGGTCCTGCTGGACGCGTTCTAACTCACCAACCAATCACCACCGGCAGCGTCCCAAGTCTTCACAACCAATCACTGCCCGCAGCGTCTCCCATCTCCTCATTCAATCGCCGCCTGAGACCCGGTCCCTCTGCATCTGCGGCTCTGCCTCCAGCTGGTCACAGTGATCAGGCAGCCCACAGCCCCCCCCGGCGCTTGAGTGCGTCTCCTGTGCCAGACGCGGCGGCTTCTTTTCTCCCGCTGTGATACACAGTGCAGAGTTCAGCAGATTCTGCATTGGAAACAGCAGCAGCGGCTTTCCCCCTTCTGGCTGTCACAGTGAGTTTACTGGTCCCAGCACTGGCTTCAGTCCCTTCGGGTGATCTATTACCTTGCACTACAGTTGCCTATGGAGTGCCTGCCGCTACTGCTGCTCATCGAGGTGGGACTGCCGAGTCTCACCTAAGAGGCTGCAATACATCTACCAGCAGACTCCTGGCAATAGAAGCGCTTGGAGGTACAATATAATCAAAAATAAATAATATTAGTTATTAAATATGTATTAAATATTAACAGTATACACAGTCAGTCTGCCAGCAACAGCAGTCTATACTTCAGCACAGCATATTGTAATATATATATATATATATATATATATATATTTATTACACATACATACATGTACACACTTTAGTTTAGTCCGTAGGGGGCCCCCTTGTCTTCAGTGCCCCGGGCCCCCAGGAGCCTTAATCCGGCTCTGGGTGCACTCCCCAGGTGAGACATTGTAGCAGGCAGTGGTTCCATAATTATCTTGAGAGTGTCCTAATTATTATTTAGGGACATTCTGCATATCAGCAGATTGGGCCCATCACCGAGTGTCTGCCCCAACTCACTCCGTCCTGCCTTCCCCTGTACCCCTGCTCTATCATGGCTCCATCCCCACCGCTCTGTCTGATCCCCCTTTCTCGGGGTCCCTTACCCCATTCTCAACAGCTGGCCCTCCTCTTCTAGGTCTGTCCTATATCCATTGCAATGGGGGCAGCTGGGGCGTACGCCCAGGCTTCATCTGTGCACATATAGAGGAGACGTGACACTGCCACTCAATGCCTCTGTCTCCCACTATCGCTCCCCATTACCCTCTCTATTCCCGTCACCCTTTCCTGTCACCTACTGCCTCTCCGTCTCCTACTATATCTACTTGTCACCCACTGCCTCCCCCTGTCACCCAGTCCCTGGCGTCACCCACTGCCTCTCACTATCACAATCTCCTGTCACCCACTGACTCTCCATCTCCCACTATCTCTCCTCGTCACCCACTGCCTCACCCTCTGCATCACTATCTCCCCATCACCCTTTCTCCTGTCACCCTCTGCCTTCCCAAGCCATCAGTCATCACCCTCTCCCTCTGGTTTTCTATTGCCAGCTACTGCGGCAATACAAAACTACCTTTCACCGTGATTGACTAGTATAATTACAAAGCACTGTACTTTCAACCCCCCCCCCCCCCCCAATCTTACCTCAGTACTGTCTGCCCCTAACCCACTCCTTGCCCTCAGTACTGCCCCAACTGCAGCATGCCCTTATTTCCCTCTACCCAAACTGCTACCCACTCACAGCACTTCTCAAACTGTTGCCTGCCCCAGTTGTGCCCCAACTGCTGCCTGCCTTACCCCCTCCCTACCCCCAGTACTGCCTGCCCTTAAGCCCCTGTACCCCCTACCTGCCCCAAGTGTTCCCTGCCTCAATCCCCAGGTCTACCCCAACTGCTGCATTTTTTCTTATGTGAACTGGGGGGGGGGCGCATTTTTAAATCTCGCACTGGGAGCCAAATTGGCTAGAAACAGCCCTGGCCTACAGGTCCCAGCATGCTGGCACTTGGAGAACCACAGGTGCCAGCATGCCTGGACATAAATGGCCTGCTGGCACCTGTTGCCCACCTGTAAAGAAAATATTAAAATAAAAACACCACACAGTCTTAAAAAATAAGTTTTATTGCACAGGGTCTTCACCTGGGGGCGGCGGCCTTTAAGCTCTTTTGCATGGCCGCCTCCCCAGGGCTTCAGGCGTCTTCACCTGGGGGGGCGCCACCTCCCCAGGGCTTCCAGCGTCTTCCTCTGACGTCTTCACCTGGGAGGCGGCGGCCTTAAAGCTCTTTTGCATAGCCGCCGCCTTCCCCAGGGCTTCCAGCGTCTTCAACCTTCAGGAGCTCTTCTCCGCTCCTCCTCCGCCGTCGGACTGACAGCCGCTCCCTCGCGCTGACTTATATAAGTCAGCCAGAGGGGGCGGAGCGATGACGCGGCGAGCCGTGATTGGCTCGCGGCGTCCAACTTCAATTAAAAAAATTACGATGAGGCACCATTTTTGAAATGGGTTACCGCTCTGCTGCTCAAACTCTGCACCGCCGCCCGCACCGCCGCAACCACGCCGCCCGCACCCAAGCCGCCAGCACCTCCGCCGTGCCCACAACAGTGATTGACATCGGATGCAGTGACGGATCCGCTGGCCAATCACTGTGGCCTCACTGACAGGGACGTGCTTTCATGGGTTGAAAGTAGTGATGTGCACCGGACATTTTTCGGGTTTTGTGTTTTGGTTTTGGGTTCGGTTCCGTGGCCGTGTTTTGGATTCGGACGCGTTTTGGCAAAACCTCACCGAAATTTTTTTGTCGGATTCGGGTGTGTTTTGGATTCGGGTGTTTTTTTCAAAAAACCCTAAAAAACAGCTTAAATCATAGAATTTGGGGGTCATTTTGATCCCATAGTATTATTAACCTCAATTACCATAATTTCCACTCATTACCAGTCTATTCTGAACACCTCACAATATTATTTTTAATCCTACAATTTGCACCGAGGTCGCTGGATGGCTAAGCTAAGCGACACAAGTGGCCGACACAAACACCTGGCCCATCTAGGAGTGGCACTGCAGTGTCAGGCAGGATGGCACTTCAAAAAAATAGTCCCCAAACAGCACATGATGCAAAGAAAAAAAGAGGCGCACCAAGGTCGCTGTGTGACTAAGCTAAGCGACACAAGTGGCCGACACAAACACCTGGCCCATCTAGGAGTGGCACTGCAGTGTCAGGCAGGACGGCACTTCAAAAAAATAGTCCCCAAACAGCACATGATGCAAAGAAAAAAAGAGGCGCACCAAGGTAGCTGGATGGCTAAGCTAAGCGACACAAACACCTGGCCCATCTAGGAGTGGCACTGCAGTGTCAGGCAGGATGGCACTTCAAAAAAATTGTCCCCAAACAGCACATGATGCAAAGAAAAAAAGAGGCGCACCAAGGTCGCTGTGTGACTAAGCTAAGCGACACAAGTGGCCGACACAAACACCTGGCCCATCTAGGAGTGGCACTGCAGTCTTCTAGCGAGAGGATGAGTGCTTCCATCCTCATGTGAATCTGAACCACTAGCCATGAACATAGGCCAGGGCCTCAGCCGTTCCTTGCCACTCCGTGTCGTAAATGGCATATTGGCAAGTTTACGCTTCTCATCAGACGCTTTCAATTTAGATTTTTGGGTAATTTTACTGAACTTTTGTTTTTTGGATTTTACATGCTCTCTACTATGACATTGGGCATCGGCCTTGGCAGACGACGTTGATGGCATTTCATTGTCTCGGCCATGACTAGTGGCAGCAGCTTCAGCACGAGGTGGAAGTGGATCTTGATCTTTCCCTATTTTACCCTCCACATTTTTGTTCTCCATTTTTTAATGTGTGGAATTATATGCCAGTATCAATAGCAATGGCCTACTACTATATATACTGCGCACAACTAAAATGCACCACAGGTATAGAATGTAGATGGATAGTATACTTAATGACGACACAGAGGTAGGCACAGCAGTGGCCTTCCGTATAGTACTGCTATATATAGTATACTGGTGGTCACTGTGTCGGCAAACTGCAAAACTAAAATGCACCACAGGTATAGAATGTAGATGGATAGTATACTTAATGACGACACAGAGGTAGGCACAGCAGTGGCCTTCCGTATCGTACTGCTATATATAGTATACTGGTGGTCACTGTGTCGGCAAACTGCAAAACTAAAATGCACCACAGGTATAGAATGTAGATGGATAGTATACTTAATGACGACACAGAGGTAGGCACAGCAGTGGCCTTCCGTATCGTACTGCTATATATAGTATACTGGTGGTCACTGTGTCGGCAAACTGCAAAACTAAAATGCACCACAGGTATAGAATGTAGATGGATAGTATACTTAATGACGACACAGAGGTAGGCACAGCAGTGGCCTTCCGTATCGTACTGCTATATATAGTATACTGGTGGTCACTGTGTCGGCAAACTGCAAAACTAAAATGCACCACAGGTATAGAATGTAGATGGATAGTATACTTAATGACGACACAGAGGTAGGCACAGCAGTGGCCTTCCGTATCGTACTGCTATATATAGTATACTGGTTGTCACTGTGTCGGCAAACTGCAAAACTAAAATGCACCACAGGTATAGAATGTAGATGGATAGTATACTTAATGATGACACAGAGGTAGGCACAGCAGTGGCCTTCCGTATCGTACTGCTATATATAGTATACTGGTGGTCACTGTGTCGGCAAACTGCAAAACTAAAATGCACCACAGGTATAGAATGTAGATGGATAGTATACTTAATGACGACACAGAGGTAGGCACAGCAGTGGCCTTCCGTATCGTACTGCTATATATAGTATACTGGTGGTCACTCTGCACTGTACTCCTCCTATATAATATTAATTATACTAGTGGTCCCCAGTCCCCACAATAAAGCAGCACACTGAGCACAGATATGGAGTGTTTTTCAGGCAGACAACGTATACTGGTGGTCACTGTCAGCAAAACTCTGCACTGTACTCCTGCTATATAATACTGCTGCTCCCCAGTCCCCACAATTAAGCAGTGTGAGCACAAATATATTATGCAGCACACTGAGCACAGATATGGAGCGTTTTTTTCAGGCAGAGAACGGATAAAACTGGTGGTCACTGATCAGCAAAACTCTGCACTGTACTCCTCCTAACAGCTGCTCCCCAGTCCTCCCCACAATTAAGCAATAAAGCAATCAAGTTCAACAATAAACGGAGAGGACGCCAGCCACGTCCTCTCCCTATCATCTCCAATGCACGAGTGAAAATGGCGGCGACGCGCGGCTGCTTATATAGAATCCAAATCTCGCGAGAATCCGACAGCGGGATGATGACGTTCTGGCGCGCTCGGGTTAGCCGAGCAAGGCGGGAAGGTTCGAACCTGCCTCGGACCCGTGTAAAATGGGTGAAGTTCGGGGGGGTTCGGTTTCCGAGAAACCGAACCCGCTCATCACTAGTTACTGGTATTTGTTACTAACATGTGTTACTATTATTTCTTACTAGCATGTATCCCTGGTATTTGTTACTAGCATGTGTTACTATTGTTTGTTACTGGCATGTGTCCCTGTATTTTTTCCTAGCATGTATTACTGTTATTTGTTACAAGCATGTGTCCCTGGTATTTGTTACTAGCATGTGTTACTATTATGTGTTACTAGCATGAGTCCCTGGTATTTGTTACTAGCATGTGTCCCTGGTATTTTTTCCTGGCATGTATTATTATTATTATTATTTATTACTAGCATGTGTTACTGGTATTTGTTACTAGCATGTGTCCCTGGTATTTGTTACTAGCATGTGTTACTATTATTTGTTACTAGCATGTGTCCCTGGTATTTGTTACTAGCATGTGTTAATATTATTTGTTACTGGCATTTGTCCCTGGTATTTGTTCCTGGCATGTATTATTATTATTATTATTATTATTATTTATTACTAGCATGTGTTACTGGTATTTGTTACTAGCATGTGTCCCTGGTATTTGTTACTAGCATGTGTTACTAATATTTGTTACTGGTATTTGTTACTAGCATGTGTTACTGGTATTTGTTACTAGTATGTGTTACTGGTATTTGTTTCTAGCATGTGTTACTATTATTTGTTACTGGTATTTGTTACTAGCATGTGTTACTGGTATTTGTTACTAGCATGTGTCCCTGGTATTTGTTACTAGCATGTGTTACTATTATTTGTTACTGGTATTTGTTACTAGCGTGTGTTACTATTGTTTATTACTATTGTGTGTTACTACTATTGTTTGTTATTACTAGTATAGGTTGCTATTGTTTGTTACTAGCATGTGTTACTATTGTTGTTCCTAGAGTGTGTTACTCTTGTTTGTTCCTAGCATCCCAGGTTTCACTCTCCGAGGGGGTGACACCAAAATGTTGGCTCCTCCTTAATGACAGAGAGCCGGGTGCTGCACTGTGAAATTACCTTGCTGCCCCCGGCTCCTGCCGCTGATGTGGAGCCAACAGTACAGGGAGAGTCTCTAGGGGCAGGCCAACATCTTCGGGAATGCTGGGTATACCCCTGGAGTACTGAAAACGGGGGCATGCCATGATGCCAGATCCCCTTCCCATGAGGCTCTGTCCCCTTTTTGGGTCCACCCCACTTGTGCGCAGGGGACTAAATGATGCATTGAGTGTTTCGACACTTGTGACGCAAATTTATGTTACTTTTATTTGCTGCTAGAGGTACAGTAGCTATAGACGTTTGCTACTCCTTTATACATAAACACACTGGGGCTCATTCTGAGTTGGGAACAAAGCAAAGAAAAATAGCAAGTAACGTTGCACCTGGGTAAAACCATGTTGCACTGCAGGTGGGGCAGATGTAAAGGGCCTAATTCAGAGGTGGACACAGAAGCTGCCATAGTTGCGGTTTTTGGCAGTCGTCCATCTGTGACATTATGTGCATCTGTGCGTCCAACTGTGCAAGCAGAGGCAGAACTCTGGGAGGCAATGGAGTCATCTGCCGCCGGGCTCCTGCTCTGAAGGGGGGCACCTCTCCTCCCATTCTGTGACGCCATTTAATTAAGTTAACTGATAGCTGTCGCAGTGTTTTCAGTGGCCGACTTTCTCACTGGTCCCTGCACCTTACAAATCACACCCTCTTTATTATACGGAATATAGGGAGGGGCCTTAGACTGCACACCTATAGCTGCCAGTAATGTGAGGTGCTACCTACTGAGACTTGTAGTTCTACAGAAGAAAAAAGGGGGGTGTTGTAGGTGCACTGTCTCTAGCATTACTGATATCATATAGCTTAGCATATAATAAATAGTGGAGTTTAGTTATGAATTGATCAATGCATGAAGCTGCAGCCCCGCGGCAAGGGACTCCACTCTGCTGCAGTACCTAACACTATAGGGGTTCAAACCTAGGGCACGGGACCCCGCAAAAAACCACAGCCAAGCAACCCCAGGGCATCGCAGGGAATAATTATGTGTAGTGAGAAAGATTAAGGGATAGGTGAGAAAAAAAAAAAAAAAAGGGTGTTATGGGGTGAATTAATATAAGTGAAAAAAATGTGTAACATGTATAATAAACAAACGGTGAAAGTGCCAAATTAAATGTAATGCTGCGATGCCCTGTTGTCGCCCAGCCACGGCAGTCCAGGAGGCCCCATACCCCAGGAGCCACCCCATTTCTGACCTATTGTGCTGAATAATTGGACTTACCTAGAATTGTGCCATATTCACAAGTGCAGTCATGCTAGGTACCCTAGTTAAAATAAATGAGGGTCAGGTGCGGGTGGGTGCAAGTCTAAGAATGAAGGTGTCTCACTCCTTCAGGTGTGTCTATACAAAACACTTTTAGTTTGCTAGGGAGGGGCCTTAGACTGCACACCTATAGCTGCCAGTAATGTGAGGTGCTACCTACTGAGACTTGTAGTTCTACAGAAGAAAAAAGGGGGGTGTTGTAGGTGCACTGTCTCTAGCATTACTGATATCATATAGCTTAGCATATAATAAATAGTGGAGTTTAGTTATGAATTGATCAATGCATGAAGCTGCAGCCCCGCGGCAAGGGACTCCACTCTGCTGCAGTACCTAACACTATAGGGGTTCAAACCTAGGGCACGGGACCCCCCAAAAAACCACAGCCAAGCAACCCCAGGGCATCGCAGGGAATAATTATGTGTAGTGAGAAAGATTAAGGGATAGGTGAGAAAAAAAAAAAAAAAGGGGTGTTATGGGGTGAATTAATATAAGTGAAAAAAATGTGTAACATGTATAATAAACAAACGGTGAAAGTGCCAAATTAAATGTAATGCTGCGATGCCCTGTTGTCGCCCAGCCACGGCAGTCCAGGAGGCCCCATACCCCAGGAGCCACCCCATTTCTGACCTATTGTGCTGAATAATTGGACTTACCTAGAATTGTGCCATATTCACAAGTGCAGTCATGCTAGGTACCCTAGTTAAAATAAATGAGGGTCAGGTGCGGGTGGGTGCAAGTCTAAGAATGAAGGTGTCTCACTCCTTCAGGTGTGTCTATACAAAACACTTTTAGTTTGTTAGGGAGGGGCCTTAGACTGCACACCTATAGCTGCCAGTAATGTGAGGTGCTACCTACTGAGACTTGTAGTTCTACAGAAGAAAAAAGGGGGGTGTTGTAGGTGCACTGTCTCTAGCATTACTGATATCATATAGCTTAGCATATAATAAATAGTGGAGTTTAGTTATGAATTGATCAATGCATGAAGCTGCAGCCCCGCGGCAAGGGACTCCACTCTGCTGCAGTACCTAACACTATAGGGGTTCAAACCTAGGGCACGGGACCCCCCAAAAAACCACAGCCAAGCAACCCCAGGGCATCGCAGGGAATAATTATGTGTAGTGAGAAAGATTAAGGGATAGGTGAGAAAAAAAAAAAAAAGGGGTGTTATGGGGTGAATTAATATAAGTGAAAAAAATGTGTAACATGTATAATAAACAAACGGTGAAAG
Source organism: Pseudophryne corroboree (assembly GCF_028390025.1). Classification (NCBI taxonomy): domain Eukaryota; kingdom Metazoa; phylum Chordata; class Amphibia; order Anura; family Myobatrachidae; genus Pseudophryne; species Pseudophryne corroboree. The sequence goes on from NC_086447.1 coordinate 716,508,528, forward strand.
TGCCAAATTAAATGTAATGCTGCGATGCCCTGTTGTCGCCCAGCCACGGCAGTCCAGGAGGCCCCATACCCCAGGAGCCACCCCATTTCTGACCTATTGTGCTGAATAATTGGACTTACCTAGAATTGTGCCATATTCACAAGTGCAGTCATGCTAGGTACCCTAGTTAAAATAAATGAGGGTCAGGTGCGGGTGGGTGCAAGTCTAAGAATGAAGGTGTCTCACTCCTTCAGGTGTGTCTATACAAAACACTTTTAGTTTGCTAGGGAGGGGCCTTAGACTGCACACCTATAGCTGCCAGTAATGTGAGGTGCTACCTACTGAGACTTGTAGTTCTACAGAAGAAAAAAGGGGGGTGTTGTAGGTGCACTGTCTCTAGCATTACTGATATCATATAGCTTAGCATATAATAAATAGTGGAGTTTAGTTATGAATTGATCAATGCATGAAGCTGCAGCCCCGCGGCAAGGGACTCCACTCTGCTGCAGTACCTAACACTATAGGGGTTCAAACCTAGGGCACGGGACCCCGCAAAAAACCACAGCCAAGCAACCCCAGGGCATCGCAGGGAATAATTATGTGTAGTGAGAAAGATTAAGGGATAGGTGAGAAAAAAAAAAAAAGGGTGTTATGGGGTGAATTAATATAAGTGAAAAAAATGTGTAACATGTATAATAAACAAACGGTGAAAGTGCCAAATTAAATGTAATGCTGCGATGCCCTGTTGTCGCCCAGCCACGGCAGTCCAGGAGGCCCCATACCCCAGGAGCCACCCCATTTCTGACCTATTGTGCTGAATAATTGGACTTACCTAGATTTGTGCCATATTCACAAGTGCAGTCATGCTAGGTACCCTAGTTAAAATAAATGAGGGTCAGGTGCGGGTGGGTGCAAGTCTAAGAATGAAGGTGTCTCACTCCTTCAGGTGTGTCTATACAAAACACTTTTAGTTTGCTAGGGAGGGGCCTTAGACTGCACACCTATAGCTGCCAGTAATGTGAGGTGCTACCTACTGAGACTTGTAGTTCTACAGAAGAAAAAAGGGGGGTGTTGTAGGTGCACTGTCTCTAGCATTACTGATATCATATAGCTTAGCATATAATAAATAGTGGAGTTTAGTTATGAATTGATCAATGCATGAAGCTGCAGCCCCGCGGCAAGGGACTCCACTCTGCTGCAGTACCTAACACTATAGGGGTTCAAACCTAGGGCACGGGACCCCCCAAAAAACCACAGCCAAGCAACCCCAGGGCATCGCAGGGAATAATTATGTGTAGTGAGAAAGATTAAGGGATAGGTGAGAAAAAAAAAAAAAACCTATCCCTTAATCTTTCTCACTACACATAATTATTCCCTGCGATGCCCTGGGGTTGCTTGGCTGTGGTTTTTTGGGGGGTCCCGTGCCCTAGGTTTGAACCCCTATAGTGTTAGGTACTGCAGCAGAGTGGAGTCCCTTGCCGCGGGGCTGCAGCTTCATGCATTGATCAATTCATAACTAAACTCCACTATTTATTATATGCTAAGCTATATGATATCAGTAATGCTAGAGACAGTGCACCTACAACACCCCCCTTTTTTCTTCTGTAGAACTACAAGTCTCAGTAGGTAGCACCTCACATTACTGGCAGCTATAGGTGTGCAGTCTAAGGCCCCTCCCTAGCAAACTAAAAGTGTTTTGTATAGACACACCTGAAGGAGTGAGACACCTTCATTCTTAGACTTGCACCCACCCGCACCTGACCCTCATTTATTTTAACTAGGGTACCTAGCATGACTGCACTTGTGAATATGGCACAATTCTAGGTAAGTCCAATTATTCAGCACAATAGGTCAGAAATGGGGTGGCTCCTGGGGTATGGGGCCTCCTGGACTGCCGTGGCTGGGCGACAACAGGGCATCGCAGCATTACATTTAATTTGGCACTTTCACCGTTTGTTTATTATACATGTTACACATTTTTTTCACTTATATTAATTCACCCCATAACACCCTTTTTTTCTCACCTATCCCTTAATCTTTCTCACTACACATAATTATTCCCTGCGATGCCCTGGGGTTGCTTGGCTGTGGTTTTTTGGGGGGTCCCGTGCCCTAGGTTTGAACCCCTATAGTGTTAGGTACTGCAGCAGAGTGGAGTCCCTTGCCGCGGGGCTGCAGCTTCATGCATTGATCAATTCATAACTAAACTCCACTATTTATTATATGCTAAGCTATATGATATCAGTAATGCTAGAGACAGTGCACCTACAACACCCCCCTTATACTGAATATACACATTTTACAAGTATCACATCCAGGATTAGAAACCACAACCTATTACACTGGAAGCAGACACCTTACTGATGAAGCTGTTTGCTCCTGTATAGGAAATATGAGAGTTTTAACTATATGAAGGGTATCCGGACTCCAGGTAGACAGCACAAAGGTCGACGCCAATTGGTCGACACACCTTAGGTCGACATGGTCAAACTGTCGACATGGACAAAATGTCGACAGGAACAAGGTCGACATGGAAAACGGTCGACATGAGTTTTTCACGATTTTTTTCTTTTTTTGAACCTTTTCATACTTAACGATCCACGTGGACTACGATTGGAACGGTAAAGTATGCCGAGCGAAGCGGCAGCGGAACGAAGGCACCATGCCCGAAGCATGGCGAGCGAAGCGAGCCATGCGTGGGGACGCGGTGCACTAATTGGGGTTCCCGGTCACTCTACGAAGAAAACGACACCAAAAAAACATAAAAAACTTATGTCGACCTTTTTGGACTTGTTCCTGTCGACCTTTTGTCCATGTCGACCTAAGGTGTTTCGACCAATTGGCGTCGACCTAAGGTGTGTCGACCTTTGTGCTGTTGACCCTCAGTCCCAGACCCATATGAAGATACTTCTCTGACAATTACACGTAACTTCATATAGTTAGAATTCTCATGTTTCCTATACAGGAGCAAATAACTCCATCAGTAAAGAAATAAATACAATTAAATGTATAAATACAGGATATACATTTTTTTCAGAACACTCCATTCACACACACACACACACACACACACACACGCGCGCGCACACCCACACACACACACACACACACACACACACACACACACACACACACACATATATTTATCTTACTATAGGAAATAGGGGGGGCACCAATATTTATCTTGCCTCCGGGCAACTGTGACGAACTTACACCACTGTGTGCAAGGGCTGAGATGCCCACTGTCAGTGTCCATAGATGCTGAAATACTGATTGGTGCATGTTTAATCGCACCATTGAAACTTCCACCCGCCCTGTGGCAGGAGCAGTTTCTCCATCCAAGTGTGGTCTCCTATGTCAGCAGTCGCGCATCTGTGTATGCAATCACCTACAAAGACACAGCTGCACCAGATTCCCAGGTAACTGGACCCGGGGTATTTTCAGGTACCCTTTTATGCCAATTGTTGACCCGGGATGACCCGGCAATAAACCTGGTTATTTCTTTGGTGGAAAAGGGGCATTACAGGAGTAGTGTGTATGGGGACAGTGAAATGATAGTGGGTATGAAGCATTATTAAATGTTTGGGTGATGTAAATTGACAAATAATACTATAAAATGCTGCAAGAACACTACTGTGGGGATTATTATGAATTATTATTATTATTATTATTATTATCCTTTATTTATATGGCGCCGCAAGGGTTCCGCAGTGCCCAATTACAGAGTACATAAACAAATAATCAAACAGGAAAACAGCAACTTACAGTTGATGACAGTATAGGACAAGTACAGGGTAAATAAACATAGTTACATCAGCAGATGACACTGGAATAAGTATCAGGTGGCAGAAGACTGCTGGATTTGGTGCAGTTGAAGATTATTAAAGTAAGAAAGGATAAGCACATGAGCAGAGGCGTATCTAGGGTAGGGCGAGTGGGGCACGTGCCCTGGGCGCCTTGGCAGGCCCAAGAGAGGGGGGCGCTGCCGGCGTCCAGGGCATCATGCCCCACTCGCCCCTGTCAACCCTAAATGTGAGGGGAGGAGAGCGCAGCGTCTCTCCCTCCCCTCACCGCCGCTGCCAGCAGCGCTGCTGTGTCCGGTCTCCGGCGTTAGCCAATCAGAGCTTGCGGATCGGCTCCTGATTTGCTGCCGGTCCGCGAGCTCTGATTGGCTAGCGAACCGGCGCCAGACAGCCGCCGGAGACCTGGAGCGGTGAGGGGAAGGAGAGGTGCTGCGCTGCACTCTCCTCCCCTCACATAGCAACAAGCGGTCGGTAAGTGACGGGGGGGATCCGGGGGCATGGGGGGGTCCGGCGGCACGGAGGGGTCCGGTGGCACAGTGGGCCATGTATCTGGCACCAAGTGGGGCCTGGCACTGTGGGGCATGTATCTGGCACTGTGGGGCATGTAACTGGCACTGTGGGGCAATGTATCTGGCACTGTGGGGCAATGTAACTGGCACTGTGGGGCAATGTATCTGGCACTGTGGGGCAATGTAACTGGCACTGTGGGGCAATGTATCTGGCACTGTGGGGCATGTAACTGGCACTGTGGGGCATGTATCTGGCACTGTGGGGCATGTAACTGGCACTGTGGGGCATGTAACTGGCACTGTGGGGCATGTATCTGGCACTGTGGGGCATGTAACTGGCACTGTGGGGCATGTAACTGGCACTGTGGGGCAATGTATCTGGCACTGTGGGGCATGTATCTGGCACTGTGGGGCATGTAACTGGCACTGTGGGGTATGTATCTGGCACTGTGGGGCAATGTATCTGGCACTGTGGGGCAATGTAACTGGCACTGTGGGGCAATGTATCCGGCACTGTGGGGCATGTATCCGGCACTGCGGGGCATTGTATCCGGCACTGTGGGGCAATGTCACTGGCACTGAGTGGGGCATGTATCTGGCACTGAGTGGGGCATGTATCTGGCACTGTGGGGCAATGTATTTGGCACTGAGGGGCATGTATCCGGCACTGTGGGGCATTGTATCCGGCACTGTGGGGCATTGTATCCGGCACTGTGGGGCATGTATCTGGCACTGAGTGGGGCATGTATCTGGCACTGTGGGGCAATGTATCTGGCACTGTGGGGCAATGTATCCGGCACTGTGGGGCATGTATCCGGCACTGTGAGGCAATGTAACTGGCACTGTGGGGCATGTATCCGGCACTGTGGGGCAATGTAACTGGCACTGTGGGCCATTTTCAGTGGCCACACCCCTTCTGGAGCGTGGCCACACCCCTTCTGGGGTGTGGCCACGCCTATTTTTTCACCACATGCTTCTTTTTGTGTTTTTTTTTTGGGGGGGGGCGCCATTTTCCATCTTGCCCTGGGCTCCGAAAACCCTAGTTACGCCTCTGCACATGAGGGAAGAGGGCCCTGCTCATGAGAGCTTACATTCTAAAGGGGAGGGGTAGACAGACAGTGGTGACACAGATGTGGTACATACTAGAGAGCATAGAACAGAGGGTTAGGATGAGATTTGGCTGGGTTTGGTGAAGAAGTGGGTCTTGAGAGCCCGTTTGAAGTTTTGTAGAGAGGTGGAGAGTCTGAGGGGGAGAGGTAGAGAATTCCAGAGAAGTGGTTCAGCACGTGAAAAATCTTGAAGGTAGGAGTGGGAAGAGGTAATCCGTAATTGGGGCCAGGGCACTACTGTGGAGTAAACTAAACACACAGGGCATTACAATGGTGCATACAATTAACTAGCGCACTACTATAGGGCGTAAAATAAGCTATAACACTACTATGGGGTGTTATTTTTGTTGGACATTATAATATGAGGTAATTATATTGATGATGATGATGATGATGATGATTATAATGATATGAGAGGAAGTAAAGATGAACAGGCTTGAGGATGTTAATACATTAAAATTATAGGCAGCAGTGAACACACCCTATGGTCAGTAATAGCCACGCCCACTCTGGTAGAGTGTCTGCTAGGATTCTGCCTACAAGCATTGGAGACCCTTTAAACCATTGGTACCACAAATTTCTAGTTACACCCCTGCCGTGGCCCCACCCACAGCAGCACAATGCTAAAAACAGTGCACAGAATTATAAGGCTAGACATACAGTATTACCAAACTATAAGGCTAAAAATTGCCTACAGCTGGAAATACAAGGAGAGGGGGGATCACAGTATTTTATCTTATTTTTGTTAAGAATGGCATGTGTTAATCCCTGTATTACTCAGAGTGTACTATTAATGTTAAATTTTTCAAATGCATATGACAGACAAGTGCAAGGTAATATCTTAACTCCCTAAGTAATTGAGCACTACTGTCATCCCCTGCACAAACAGCGTGGTTGTATGGTAACTTACACACAAAGGTGAAGCTCAGATTGACAGGCGCCTCATCCCGCTGCTTGGGTGAAGGAGTTAAATGTCAGATTTCATGAGGTGAATGTTAAGCACTCTTATCAAGGGCCATTAACCTGAGACAAACAAACCATCTTCTAGTCTTCACACATCATCAAACTACCCCCAAGTGTTTATGTTTTGCATTCTTTTCCAGCTTGATGATGTGTGAGAAAATATGATTAATTGTTGCTCAGAGCTGAACATTTCTGGATTTTGATGCCACAGAAGAATTTGGTAGGCACTTAATGTTCAGATAGTGGCATCTATAATGGCAGCAGGTTAAATAAGGTCTAGGTGAGCAATTATTCCAGAAGTAAATGCATCCATTCCGTAATATTTAAATGTTTGTTTGTTTTTTAAATGTGATCATCTAATTTATCACAGTTAGCACACTCCCAGTCTTCACACACTGAAGGAACTGCCAATTTATTTACCTGAAAACAATTTAAGCCATTTTTTTATTAAAAAATACTAACTTATATTTGATATAAGACCCATAGAAGGTTTATATAGACATTATGGTTTATCATTTCAGATTAGTCATCCAATAACATCATGGAATTTAATTGAGAATTTTCATATTTTTTGGCAGTAGTTACTCTATCCACCATCGTTATGTATAGGTTATATTTTTCTGGTGCCCAAAATATGGGTAACTTTAAATATATTTTTTGAAATGGGGTATGTATTAGCAAGTTACCATGTTTTAAGATATACCCGCTTTGTTTTTAATCAAGAGCTACCTTTGATAAGGTCAACAAAGATGAAACGCGTTGGAAGTTAGAGATTGGTGTTCACAACTCGGTAAAGCCACAATTGGTATAAGCTTACGTATGTCTAAGGGGGAATTCAATTAGCCACAATGTTCTCTCGTGGCTAATTGATCCCCCCTCCCCCTGCCTATTCAATTAATCCCTGATAAACCGGGGCAAACCATGGTTTATCAGGGATTTTGTTTCTCATGTCTCAGGCAAGAGAAACAAATACCCCAAAACAGTCCTGTTTTTTATCCTGTAATTGAATTCCCCCCTATGACAATACAAAGAGTGACATCATTCCATCTAACACAAGTAAACGTACCTGAACTATAATTTCATTAAGAAACGGTTGGATTGGGACCACTTGAGTGCTGTTCTTGTTTTTAATATTACACCTTGATTGTTTATTTTTGCTAAGTATGTGTACTTGTTTGTATAGTATGGTTGCCTTGGCAACTGATCGTAGAAACCCTGGTGCTTCCACTTGACATGCGCGGCCAGAGGACATCACTAGAGGTCCGGAGTCGCGTGCCTTCTACATGGATGCCGGGGTCATCAAGAGTATGTTTCTGCAGCTAAGGAGGATCAGGTAATTACTTGTTTATGTCCTGGTTGGGTGGTATGTATATATGTGTATTGTCATCATGGCTCTTGTTTCCTGATGACGAGTACATTCCTAAAACGTTGAAAAGAAAGAATATACTTGTAGGATTATATAATCTCAGAGTGCCACCGCTATGTTACATATATATATATATATATATATATATCCACGTTGATCCTGCACTCTCATCTCATTAATTCCAACGTTGCGGGTGCTCCTAATGAACCCGGTTAGGTCCACTCAAACAGCAATAATTCCACTAGGTGGAAGGTGCACTCTCGCTAAAATGAATGAAGTCCGTTCATAAAAAAGACTTTATTTGGAAAAGTCAAGAAGCCTTGTATGTCGACGTTTCGGTCCGTATGACGAACCTTTCTCAAGACTAGTAACTCTTTAGATTAACATCGTTCATCAATTCTTAATCATATGTCTATAAAATAAACAAAGTACAGACAAATTCACATATGCAGGGAACTAAGCCTCCCAGGCCAAATAACATCTGATCAACACTATATAGTGTATAACTCTATGAATTCACCATATCACCGTATTCCAGTGTGTGTGACCAAGCCAATTTATATGTATATATCACCATCACCTGTGACATAACCACTCAAACAACTTTCACCATATAATGTAAACAGCTCACCTAAGATCAGATTAATGTCATCACAAAACTTTCTATCACAAAAGGGGTAGCAATTCCGGACACAGCCATACGTGTCATAGATGTGTATAATATTAGATATACATCTATAAGTCAAATATAAACAATAGATTATATTGATGGTACTATGGAAATCACTAGCTTATACATGCTTAAAGAGATCACAAACATACCTGATCAAACAGATCCTGCTACCATGCTACAGCTACAGGGTCACGGAAAGTGAAGCGTGCTGCATAAATAAACAAAGACTGCATCTGTATATCACTTAAATGTAAGCTCAATACTAGGTAACAGTATGCAAAGTATAACACTTACATAGGTGGAGAGAGGAGCGGAGCATCCCTGTGCTGCATACCAGATGGCTGTACTGGGTCTGCTATTTAAATGTCCCAGACCGGAAGTAACCGGAAACATCATGTGCAACATGCAAGAGCTTCCTGCCACTACAGGATCACAGCCCGTGTACCACAAAGGGCTCTCAAATGCCCCACTAACACAATTTGTTCACAGCTCGTCAGCCTCCGCCGCCTGGAGCCACAATCTATTGCGGCCGCCGTGTTTAGAACACTCCTCCGGCTGGACGCGGCCCTCGTGCGTTCCACCTGCCGGAAATGCGTTCCACTGGAGCGGAAATGACGAGAATATGCACCCGATAAGTGGTGCGAATCACATAGCTCACAAGCTAAACACTAGATGGGTTCCGCCTAATATAGTGCTCGGAACATGTTGCACAGGTGACAGGGAGAAAATACGTTGAATATCAGAATTCGTGTATCCTAAAACTAGACTCTATTTCGGATACTCTAGGAAAATAATATGCAATCCGCTATATTCAGATGCTTCGGCCTGGGAGATAGTCCTTACAGACAAACCTCACATTAATGGACTAATACAAACAAAAATTACTGTATACATATATAGCCACAGAGGAACCATTGATACCCAATCATCTTAGATTACCTGTCTGAACTCAGAATTAATATATAGAATAACTCTATGCAAGTAATTGCAGAAAGCGGATATATCTGATTTTATAAATAACATCCTCACCTAATATAATATATGATTGGGAGAACTAAACAATTCATTCCCCCAAAAAATTTTTTTACAGGTATCACTAGTCTCAAAATTCATTGGTGGATATACATGTATATAAGGGAAAGAAAAAAATTTTATTACAAAAAAACATTAAATGGATTAGACTCATTAAGTCCTCTGGGTGCGACCGTGTCCAACCGATGTATCCAATAGCTTTCGCGTCTCTTCAACAGCAGGGACCGGTCGCCACCAGTAGGACATGGTGGAATCCAATCAATCAGTTTACATTTTAAACTGGCAACTTGGTGTTTCGCTGTTAGAAAGTGCCGTGCTACCGGTTTATCCGTTTTGCCTGTGGCTAATGCAGTATGAATCGAGGATCGATGATTAGCCATCCGGTCTCGAAATGGCCGTGTAGTTAGCCCAACATATACAAGCCCACAAGGGCACTTGAGGATATAAATAACATGGTCTAACCGACAATGTAAATGATATCTTAACTTAATCACCTTACCCGAGTGAGGATGATAAAACACCGGACCAGTCAACATGGATCTGCATGTGGTGCAGCTACCACACGAGTAGCTGCCTGGTTTTGACTGCATTACTTGGAATGGAGTCAATTCTTTTTTTGGGAACATAGTTGGGCGCATCAATAGTTGTCTGAGGTTCGCGCCTCTACGGTAAGCTACCATAGGTGTCTTCATTTTAGAAAAAGGAAGATTGACATCCGAGGCTACAATCGGCCAATGTTTCCTTAGCGATTTCTTAATAGTGGTTGTATTATCAAACTGCGTTGGAAAAATCATGCGGTCTGCATTTTTATTAGACTTACTCTGTTGACCTAAAAAGATATTCGTTGCTCTATTGAGGCATTTGGCCAATGTTCTAGGTGAATATCCTCGGCTCAAAAATCGAGAAGTCACCTCTGAACATTGTATATTTCTGCGATCTGGTTCAGAATTTATACGCATAATTCGTAAATACTGTGAAATCGGAAGGCTTTCTTTTAAAGCCGGAGGATGAAAACTGTCTGCCTGTAACAGCAGATTACGATCTGTGGATTTACGAAAAACAGTAGAGATGAAGCCTTCATCTGTTCTAATGACGGTGACATCAAGAAAATTAATTTCGGTAGATGAGGAGGTATGTGTCAAGCGGATCGGACTATCTAAAGCATTTAATTCATTGACCATACAATTAAATTCAGATTCAGTACCTCGCCAAAGTAAAAAGATGTCGTCTATGAATCTACGGTAAAAAATTATCTTATGACCATAGATGGGTAATACATGTGTGTTCTCATAGTCAGCCATATAGAGATTGGCATATGCAGGGGCCAAATTCGACCCCATTGCAGTCCCTGCGATTTGCATAAAGTACTTATCTTTGTACAGGAAATGGTTTTGAGTCAATACTAATTCAGTGAGTTCTAATATGAAACCAATTGGAAATTCAAGATTCTTAACTTTCAACAGATTTTTCTTAATAGTGTCAAGTCCTGCTTGATGCGGAATTACCGTGTATAATGAACATACATCTAAGGATGCCAAAATCAAATTCTCATCATCTACCTGGATCTTATGTAACTGGGTCAAAAAGTCACCAGTGTCCTTTAGGTAACTTCCAGTTTTTGATACTAATGGTTGTAAAATACTATCCACTAGAATAGCTAGTGGTTGCAATATAGAACCCTCCGCTGCTATAATGGGCCTTCCAGGTGGATGGACCAAGGTTTTATGTATTTTTGGAAGCGTATATAGTATTGGACATTTGGGATGATCAACCTGCAGAAAATTCTTTAAATCCTCGCTAATCCAACCCTGTTCATAGCCAAATTTGATTGTTAAATCAACTTTGTTCTTTATTTTCGTCATGGGATTACAGTCTAGTGGTCTATACGTGCTAGAGTCCGCTAGTTGGCGTAGAATTTTTTGGTCGTAGTCGACCCAATCTTGGACTACGACCGCTCCCCCTTTATCCGCTGGACGGATAACTATAGAGGTGTTCTCCCTAAGCGCTTTAAGAGCCTGACGTTCAGAGGGGGTCAAATTATCATACATCTTAGATGTTTTGTCTGTCTCAATATCAGATTGAACTAATCTCAAAAACGTTTTAATGCTTGGATTTGAAGATTGGGGGTCAAAATGAGATTTTCCACGAAATCTACTAGTTTCTCCGACTGTAGTTTTATCAGAAAAGTATTCACGAAGCCTCATAGACCTGCCAAACTTGTGTTGATCAACTAATTTGTTAAATGGTTGAGCTTTACATACAGGAACAAAGGTTAACCCTCTGGATAAAAGTTTTATTTCAGCCTCATTTAATTGTTTACAGGACAAGTTGAAAACAGTGTTTACTTGCGTTTCTGACGGCCTCTTCGCTTGACCGCCACCCCTCCTCGTGTGCGGTCGGTGCCGCTTCTGAGATATTTGCCGGATCCGGTTGTATTCTCCGGTCCGGGCTCTAAAAAATTAACTGAATCAGAGGGCCCTTCAGTGTATTCGGCATCAGAGGTAGACACCGAAGACCCAAATTCCTTGGGAAATATCTGAGTTCTACGCCTCCGAGGATAACGTCTACTGTACTCGTCTGAGTTACCGAGAAGCCAACGATATACTGTATGATTGGAATAATCGTTGGTCACTGTTAATAATTTTTTCAGTTTAAAGGAAATTAGTTCTTTTTTATAGTTTTCAACTTGTGTTTGTAATCGGTCTGTCCAGTTTTGGGACTTATCGTCCCGAAGTGTGGGGAGTGCTGTAATGTTCGTGGTCTCAATATCTATCCTGATCTTTTTGAGTTCTAAACCTACCTCCTCTATGACTAGCGACAGAGGGAGGTTGACCTGACCTTACATGGTCAGTTCCTCTCTGAGTATCACAGACGTAAGCAGTTACCTAGAGGATTTCGCATAGCCAACATTCCTACACTAGGAAGAAACAACCCCACATTTTGCAGTAGATGGTGTGGGGTTCTCAATAAATGTTCGCTCGACCTTATGGCCCTAGTCATAGAGGAGGTAGGTTTAGAACTCAAAAAGATCAGGATAGATATTGAGACCACGAACATTACAGCACTCCCCACACTTCGGGACGATAAGTCCCAAAACTGGACAGACCGATTACAAACACAAGTTGAAAACTATAAAAAAAGAACTAATTTCCTTTAAACGGAAAAAATTATTAACAGTGACCAACGATTATTCCAATCATACAGTATATCGTTGGCTTCTCGGTAACTCAGACGAGTACAGTAGACGTTATCCTCGGAGGCGTAGAACTCAGATATTTCCCAAGGAATTTGGGTCTTCGGTGTCTACCTCTGATGCCGAATACACTGAAGGGCCCTCTGATTCAGTTAATTTTTTAGAGCCCGGACCGGAGAATACAACCGGATCCGGCAAATATCTCAGAAGCGGCACCGACCGCACACGAGGAGGGGTGGCGGTCAAGCGAAGAGGCCGTCAGAAACGCAAGTAAACACTGTTTTCAACTTGTCCTGTAAACAATTAAATGAGGCTGAAATAAAACTTTTATCCAGAGGGTTAACCTTTGTTCCTGTATGTAAAGCTCAACCGTTTAACAAATTAGTTGATCAATACAAGTTTGGCAGGTCTATGAGGCTTCGTGAATACTTTTCTGATAAAACTACAGTCGGAGAAACTAGTAGATTTCGTGGAAAATCTCATTTTGACCCCCAATCTTCAAATCCAAGCATTAAAACGTTTTTGAGATTAGTTCAATCTGACATTGAGACAGACAAAACATCTAAGATGTATGATAATTTGACCCCCTCTGAACGTCAGGCTCTTAAAGCGCTTAGGGAGAACACCTCTATAGTTATCCATCCAGCGGATAAAGGGGGAGCGGTCGTAGTCCAAGATTGGGTCGACTACGACCAAGAAATTCTACGCCAACTAGCGGACTCTAGCACGTATAGACCACTAGACTGTAATCCCATGACGAAAATAAAGAACAAAGTTGATTCAACCATCAAATTTGGCTATGAACAGGGTTGGATTAGCGAGGATTTAAAGAATTTTCTGCAGGTTGATCATCTCAAATGTCCAATACTATATACGCTTCCAAAAATACATAAAACCTTGGTCCATCCACCTGGAAGGCCCATTATAGCAGCGGAGGGTTCTATATTGCAACCACTAGCTATTCTAGTGGATAGTATTTTACAACCATTAGTATCAAAAACTGGAAGTTACCTAAAGGACACTGGTGACTTTTTGACCCAGTTACATAAGATCCAGGTAGATGATGAGAATTTGATTTTGGCATCCTTAGATGTATGTTCATTATACACGGTAATTCCGCATCAAGCAGGACTTGACACTATTAAGAAAAATCTGTTGAAAGTTAAAAATCTTGAATTTCCAATTGGTTTCATATTAGAACTCACTGAATTAGTATTGACTCAAAACCATTTCCTGTACAAAGATAAGTACTTTATGCAAATCGCAGGGACTGCAATGGGGTCGAATTTGGCCCCTGCATATGCCAATCTCTATATGGCTGACTATGAGAACACACATGTATTACCCATCTATGGTCATAAGATAATTTTTTACCGTAGATTCATAGACGACATCTTTTTACTTTGGCGAGGTACTGAATCTGAATTTAATTGTATGGTCAATGAATTAAATGCTTTAGATAGTCCGATCCGCTTGACACATACCTCCTCATCTACCGAAATTAATTTTCTTGATGTCACCGTCATTAGAACAGATGTAGGCTTCATCTCTACTGTTTTTCGTAAATCCACAGATCGTAATCTGCTGTTACAGGCAGACAGTTTTCATCCTCCGGCTTTAAAAGAAAGCCTTCCGATTTCACAGTATTTACGAATTATGCGTATAAATTCTGAACCAGATCGCAGAAATATACAATGTTCAGAGGTGACTTCTCGATTTTTGAGCCGAGGATATTCACCTAGAACATTGGCCAAATGCCTCAATAGAGCAACGAATATCTTTTTAGGTCAACAGAGTAAGTCTAATAAAAATGCAGACCGCATGATTTTTCCAACGCAGTTTGATAATACAACCACTATTAAGAAATCACTAAGGAAACATTGGCCGATTGTAGCCTCGGATGTCAATCTTCCTTTTTCTAAAATGAAGACAACTATGGTAGCTTACCGTAGAGGCGCGAACCTCAGACAACTATTGATGCGCCCAACTATGTTCCCAAAAAAAGAATTGACTCCATTCCAAGTAATGCAGTCAAAACCAGGCAGCTACTCGTGTGGTAGCTGCACCACATGCAGATCCATGTTGACTGGTCCGGTGTTTTATCATCCTCACTCGGGTAAGGTGATTAAGTTAAGATATCATTTACATTGTCGGTTAGACCATGTTATTTATATCCTCAAGTGCCCTTGTGGGCTTGTATATGTTGGGCTAACTACACGGCCATTTCGAGACCGGATGGCTAATCATCGATCCTCGATTCATACTGCATTAGCCACAGGCAAAACGGATAAACCGGTAGCACGGCACTTTCTAACAGCGAAACACCAAGTTGCCAGTTTAAAATGTAAACTGATTGATTGGATTCCACCATGTCCTACTGGTGGCGACCGGTCCCTGCTGTTGAAGAGACGCGAAAGCTATTGGATACATCGGTTGGACACGGTCGCACCCAGAGGACTTCATGAGTCTAATCCATTTAATGTTTTTTTGTAATAAAAATTTTTTCTTTCCCTTATATACATGTATATCCACCAATGAATTTTGAGACTAGTGATACCTGTAAAAAAATTTTTTGGGGGAATGAATTGTTTAGTTCTCCCAATCATATATTATATTAGGTGAGGATGTTATTTATATAATCAGATATATCCGCTTTCTGCAATTACTTGCATAGAGTTATTCTATATATTAATTCTGAGTTCAGACAGGTAATCTAAGATGATTGGGTATCAATGGTTCCTCTGTGGCTATATATGTATACAGTAATTTTTGTTTGTATTAGTCCATTAATGTGAGGTTTGTCTGTAAGGACTATCTCCCAGGCCGAAGCATCTGAATATAGCGGATTGCATATTATTTTCCTAGAGTATCCGAAATAGAGTCTAGTTTTAGGATACACGAATTCTGATATTCAACGTATTTTCTCCCTGTCACCTGTGCAACATGTTCCGAGCACTATATTAGGCGGAACCCATCTAGTGTTTAGCTTGTGAGCTATGTGATTCGCACCACTTATCGGGTGCATATTCTCGTCATTTCCGCTCCAGTGGAACGCATTTCCGGCAGGTGGAACGCACGAGGGCCGCGTCCAGCCGGAGGAGTGTTCTAAACACGGCGGCCGCAATAGATTGTGGCTCCAGGCGGCGGAGGCTGACGAGCTGTGAACAAATTGTGTTAGTGGGGCATTTGAGAGCCCTTTGTGGTACACGGGCTGTGATCCTGTAGTGGCAGGAAGCTCTTGCATGTTGCACATGATGTTTCCGGTTACTTCCGGTCTGGGACATTTAAATAGCAGACCCAGTACAGCCATCTGGTATGCAGCACAGGGATGCTCCGCTCCTCTCTCCACCTATGTAAGTGTTATACTTTGCATACTGTTACCTAGTATTGAGCTTACATTTAAGTGATATACAGATGCAGTCTTTGTTTATTTATGCAGCACGCTTCACTTTCCGTGACCCTGTAGCTGTAGCATGGTAGCAGGATCTGTTTGATCAGGTATGTTTGTGATCTCTTTAAGCATGTATAAGCTAGTGATTTCCATAGTACCATCAATATAATCTATTGTTTATATTTGACTTATAGATGTATATCTAATATTATACACATCTATGACACGTATGGCTGTGTCCGGAATTGCTACCCCTTTTGTGATAGAAAGTTTTGTGATGACATTAATCTGATCTTAGGTGAGCTGTTTACATTATATGGTGAAAGTTGTTTGAGTGGTTATGTCACAGGTGATGGTGATATATACATATAAATTGGCTTGGTCACACACACTGGAATACGGTGATATGGTGAATTCATAGAGTTATACACTATATAGTGTTGATCAGATGTTATTTGGCCTGGGAGGCTTAGTTCCCTGCATATGTGAATTTGTCTGTACTTTGTTTATTTTATAGATATATGATTAAGAATTGATGAACGATGTTAATCTAAAGAGTTACTAGTCTTGAGAAAGGTTCGTCATACGGACCGAAACGTCGACATATAAGGCTTCTTGACTTTTCCAAATAAAGTCTTTTTTATGAACGGACTTCATTCATTTTAGCGAGAGTGCACCTTCCACCTAGTGGAATTATTGCTATATATATATATATATATATATATAATGTTACTATGTTGCATAAATAGATAGATAGATAGATAGATAGATAGATATACATACACACACATACACATTTATTGCCTTTGTCAAACAGGCAACCAATATCATCTCAGTTAACGCTCCATGCAATGCTGTAACCTTACCTACTCCCCCACAATTTTATTATTTATTACCAAGTTCTTATATAGCGCAGCATATTCAGTTGCTCTTTACTATTGGAACAACAGTACTAGACAACAAGTGGGTAAAAATAGACAGACATAGAGGTAGGAAGGCCCTGCTCGCAAGCTTACAATCTATAGGAACGGGAGTATAGTCCCCCACACCCACCGAACAGTGGCCTCATCTCCCACATCCCACCCGCTTCCCAGTGCCGTAACTAGACTTTTTGGTGCCCTATGCCAGGAAGAGAATTGGCGCCCTCCCCCCCATCCCCCACATTTTTCCAATAGGGACATGCCTCGGGGGGAAGAGGCATGACAAAATTGACCCCAGAGAAAGCCTATGCTATGATGACCCTTCCCCCCCCCCAATACACACACACACATAGATATAATATAGATAATCGAGCAGAGCCATGCAGTGTGCAGTCACACATCCAATCCCTTGTTGCAGCCACACACTACATAGATCTGCCCAGACGCATAGCTGGTCACCCCTTCACAAGGTAAAAGGTAAGCTTCAAATAGTTAAAACTCTCCAGCTTGGAATTCTCTAGCTTTACAGGTTTGAGTCCTGGGCACATCAGCATCCTGAAATGTAATAAAGGACAGTGTGACTGAATAACAAGGAGCTCTCAAATCCATGAATGCTGTATAGGTATTAGCGACAAAAGGGGTGTGGGTAGGAGACAGGGCTGGTCAGGAGATGCCGGGCTTCAAAAAAAGGGGGGGAAGCTGCAAGTGAAAGTAATTAGATAATTTGTAACAGACATGTACTGCCAACAGCGCCCCCTACCTTGCAGCACTATGTGCGGAGCACACTCTGCACACACCTAGTTATGACCCTGCCGCTTCCTAGTGAAGTGGGCAGGATGAGTAGATTATAACCAGTATTTGCAGCTCCATGTAGAGGGGGAAAGGCTAAATGACATGGATTGAGTCATCTAGCCCCACCCGTATCTGTGCATAGGCAAACGCAGGGGGGGTTTCTGGTTGCCCAGAAACCCCCTCCTCTTGGCAAGTGGCTCAAATTATGGCAATACCAATGGTATATAATATGATTACTAGAGCTGCCGCCACATCATGCAGTTTAAGGGACAGAGAGGAACTGCAGCACATGCCGAGTGGTAGCAGCTTCTTCAACCAAGTTTGCTGCATGTGAGTCCTGAATCAGTGCACTGGACCAGAGTGTAGCTACCAGGAAGAAGAAGCAGGGGCCTTAGCATGTGGTGGGAGAATGTGTGCTTAGAAAGTGCAGTACTGGTTCTATTATATTTGTGTCTTTATTTTTTATAGTATGTTTAACCTTTTCCTGACCACTTATTTATATTATTTAAATATGTTTGATACAGCCTATACTATAGGGTTAAATATTAATACTGTATTCCATGTTCCGTAGAGTGGGAGACTGTGGATTGCATTTGGAAACCCCCCTCTCGAAATCCTGCGTTTGCCGCTGCTGTGGGTCCCCAAACGGGGACAGGGCCTAGTGACATGACAGCCCAGCCAAAGAGGCAGGGAGAGGAGAAATGAAAGGTCAGTAGTATGTTATCTCACCTGAGACACTAATTAATCAAACATATACACTGCAGCAGCTCTTTCCTGCTACTGACTATTCTCTGCAGTTGCCAGGAATTAGTGCATTTTCAACCGTCTTAAAATCTACTTTAGGACATACTGCAAACCTGCTCTTGTTATTAATCCTTTTGCTGCATGTGCAGCTAGCTTTAATTAAACAACTCTGCTCCTAATTTAACTCACAGGTATATGTATGTTTGCTGTTCACAGCCTTGTATTAGCTTTCTTTGATGCTGCTTTCACATCGCAAAACCTGCTTTTGAAACGGTTCTTTAAACGGTTCTTAAAACGGGTCTGAGCAGTTAAACCCCCTTCACATCGCATGTTGTAACCAGTATATTACCATTTCATTACCGTTTTGGTACCATTCACACTGAACCCGTTTCACCCATACAAAACAGTGGTTGTCATTTTAAATGTTTATTTCCTGCTTCTGCCTGGTGACATCACACATGGAGACAGCCTATCACCTTCTGGGGCTTGCAAATACCGTTTCAGACCCTTTCACACTGCACAATTAAACGGGTCTGAAACGGGTAGGACCCTGCTTTTTTACCGTTTCAAAATACCGGTATTTTGTAAACGGTAAATTGAAGGTGACCCTTTCACATCGCAGCTCGAACCGTTTAGGAAGCCAGTAAAAACAGCAAATTACCGGGTACAAGCTGCGGTGTGAAAGGGGTATGAGTGTTTATATTATAAAATGTTCCTTTAAGTGTTGATGTTCTTATCTATAAGTTTTTTTTTAATAATAGTTTTTATTGATTTATGTATTTATATATGATTCAAGTATTTTTAATACATAAAATATATGACTGCTTATATAATTTATTCCATGTGTGGCTTTCCTAATTGTAGTTTAGGATAAAATTGTTTCATATAATGAAATGGGTGAATTTAAAGTGATTGGAGACTGGAATTTAGAAATGATGGAGTTATTTATTTATTTATGTATTTATGTATTTATTTATTTATTTATTTATGTATTACCAGTTTAGGTATTGTGATTCAAGTCGCAAATGGCCTGTTGCACCAATTTTGGACTCTCACTAAAATATAATGTTAGATCAAATATAGCAACCAGTCATCTGTGGGCCACAATAGGTTTATGGTTTCATGTGTCTCCTGATAGTAATATATAACATATGCAGACCAACTTTGCATGCCCATATAAGTTACAGTAGCGGGTAACTTAATATTGAAACCCCATTTAGTTGTTGTAGTACTGGTTATAAAAAGAATTTCAGTTGGGTACAGGTATAGATTTAAGAGCAGTAAAATGTAACACAACTATAATAATTGATACATTTATTATATCTGTCTTATTAAACATCCAGTGTCAAGTAAACATTTCTTATTTATTTCTTTGAACTTGTATGAGAACACTGATTATAGAGAGTAAGATATAAATGTAATCTCAGGAACAGCGTGATATGATACAAATGTAGCACTAGATTACTCGGGTATCAATTTCCGTTAGTGTAACATTATATCTAAGCACAGGATTGTGTGCCAGTGTTAGCTATGACATCATACAACACAGGTTCCATCAACTGAGGTTCTAATTTGTTATTACATGACGTCTGCTTATACCAGTTTGTTGTGGCATATTATTGGAACATATGAGGTCTTTTATCTGTAAATGTTGCATCTACACACCATAAAATAGGTAATCCTGCATGTTTAGCCACAGAGGCGAGTCAGTACCCTCCTGCTATTTAGATATGTACTGCCACTTATATGCGGTACAATTTCAGATATGTACTGCCACTTATATGCGGTACACTTTCAGATATGTACTGCCACTTATATGCGGTACACTTTCAGATATGTACTGCCACTTATATGCGGTACAATTTCAGATATGTACTGCCACTTATATGCGGTACACTTTCAGATACGTACTGCCACTTATATGCGGTACACTTTCAGATATGTACTGCCACTTATATGCGGTACACTTTCAGATATGTGCTGCCACTTATATGCGGTACACTTTCAGATATGTACTGCCACTTATATGCGGTACACTTTCAGATATGTACTGCCACTTATATGCGGTACACTTTCAGATATGTACTGCCACTTATATGTGGTACACTTTCAGATATGTACTGCCACTTATATGCGGTACACTTTCAGATATGTACTGCCACTTATATGCGGTACACTTTCAGATATGTACTGCCACTTATATGCGGTACACTTTCAGATATGTACTGCCACTTATATGCGGTACACTTTCAGATGTGTACTGCCACTTATATGCGGTACACTTTCAGATATGTACTGCCACTTATATGCGGTACACTTGTCCACTATGACATTGTCCCCCTCCATCCCTCTGGAATGTGCAGACCCCACACGGGTTGGGTAGAATATTCTGGCGGCCGGGATGGCAGCAGTCAGAATACAGGCCACAGCATCCCCTGCATATATTGTTTACAAAGAAATTTTGTGATCAATGGGCACGATTCAATTCGATGACAGTTGAATAGCGCCAGGAATTAGCTCCCGGGGCTATTCAATAAAGCGCCCTGTGACGCCAAATGACATGATTTCTTCTCACACCCCCGGAAACAGCGTCGCACAGGGTACTTAAGTCGGAGAATGCTGATTCTCCCGACAAAATACCCTGTTTAGACCGGGAGAACGGACATTCTCTGACTTACCACTGCGCTGTATTGATTAGCCCCAGGAGCTAATTCCCGCCGCTATTCAACGGTCATCGAATTGAATTGTGCCCAATGTGTACATATAATCACAATATTACATTGCACTAATGTCCTTGTAATATTAGTTCCGCTGAGCAATAGCAGATATCCATGTGAACAAAGGCACGGGCAAACATTAGTGTGTGTGTGTATTAAAATATAATTTGTTTTAGCAAGGATTGCTGTAGCAGTAACATAAGGCATGCACAGTCTTTTTGAGGGGTTTCTGGGGGTGCTTAGTCTCTTGAGATTGGCTTTTTTTGCTTACTACGCAGAGAACCCCCCACCCTGATAGATGCCCGTACCACTGCTGTCAGCAGCACGAGTATTGTACAGGGCATGACATAGCTGGGTTAGTCAGTGGGTCTAAGTGTGTAAGTGGACGTCTGTAGTAGGATGGCAGCTTACTCCAAAGGAGGCTCATTCAGCTGCTATTACATTTATATATTATTGCCATTATTGTGTCACATTGGTACATATTTATACAGGTGACTTACCTGAGGTATTTTGCCAGAGCTGGTCTGCATCTTGTACATGGTACCAGCTGTGTGGCAATATTAATGTGTATATAAAACTAAGACTTTTGCTGTCTGCACTAATAATAATATACTGCACATCTGTGTGTATGTAGTAAATAAAACATTGGGGATTTGGTCATATTTTGATCAAAATATTTTAGTTTGCAGCCCATCATCAAGGGAGCCCAATGTCCTGCAAGTTTCTGTTTTACACTAGCGTATATGCCCAGCACACCATTACATTGCAGTTACATGTACTCCCCTCCCAGATACAGAGGGGAGCATCTATACAGGGCTGGCTAGTGAGCCGCACCCAGCTAGGCCTTTTATAGCAATGACTGAAAGCTGCCATGATAGCACTAGGCCTGTGCTTGGTTATACCAATTGTGTACATGGTACCAGTTGCATGGCAGCATTAATGCCATATATGTACAGATGTGTCCTGTTGTGGCGCTGCAGACTATAGCAACACTCTGTAGCTGGATCGTGATACAAATGCATTGCCGTATGCCGCAAGTGTTTGCATTGCAGCCGGCTCCCTTTGAAGTAAATGGGAGTCGGGCGCATGCGCGTGCCGGCTCCTATTCGAAGCATAGTGGAAGCATGTGATCACATGCGCCCCGCTATGCTGCGCTGTCCCAAGGATAGCAGGACACATCTGTATACAAAAAACGTTTTGCTGTCGGTGCTAACAATAATATACTGCAAATCTGTGTGCATGTATAAAATAAAACAGAGGGTATTTTGTCATATTTTGATCAAAACATTTAAGCTTGCAGCCCAACGTCAAGGGACCCCAATTTTCTGCAAGGCCCTACCCTAGCTTATATGTCCAGCCTACCACTATATTGCAGTAGGCAGATCTCCTGGGACGTAGCCGGGGTGGGTCAGGTGCATTTCCAGAGACATAGCCGAGGTCAGGGCAGGCGGCAGACAGTGTATAGTGAGGGATGCACTGGAGGTTGGAACAGGCAGCTGATGCAACAGGAACAAGATGTTTTAAGGATTGCAGATGTTTCTATTTCACGCTAGTGCATGTCTAGGGTATAATATCTGATTGCATTGGCACATTATGGTACGTTTCTCTCCATACAGGGCATACAAATTGAATGTTGTCAAATAGCCCCTGGTCCATGGCAGGAATTGGTTGTCTGAAAATTTCACTGTGGGGCACAGGAATATTCTGTTTATCTAGATCCATGGCGTTCTTGAGCACTGTGAGTGGGGATGCTGTTTTTCCACTCTCTACCTCTTCCCAGTTAATAGAAGAGAAGAAGGGGTGTTTTCGCACGTCGCCATTTACCCCAAGCCGGAGGAACTGGTCCTTGCACAGGAGGTTGGATAAAAAGTCCTTTGTTACTCCAGTAAGGCCTTCGTATGATGGTTCCTCTGTAATGATCATTGCTGCTATCTCTGACACGGATTCTCCAGGGAAAGGCTCCGATCCTGTAGCAAACATACTGTATATAATATAACCCCTAATGCGAACCAGTCCACAGCTGCACTGTATGGCTGGCGGGTTATCATTTCTGGAGCAAAATAGCCAGGTGTCCCGCAAATGCCTGCATTATCAGTTACTCCATACACATTCATTAGGGCTAGACCAAAGTCTGTGATCTTCACATGGCCGTCTGCAGTCAGCAGAACATTTTCCATTTTGATGTCTCTGTGAATTATTCCTTTAGAATGCATGAACTGTAATCCACAAACCAATTCCGCCGCTAGAAATGTTATTGTGGGAAGGTCCATCTCTGATGTCTCAAAAAAATCAAACAGATCTCCTCCACTAGCCAGTTCCATTACACAGTATAGATAATGATGTGTTTGGAAGGCTGCGTATCCATGAGTAAGGAAATTGCTCTGATATGCCAGCTGAAGGACCCGAAACTCGACCAAGCTGTCCTCGTTCTCTGTTAGGGCTGTCTTCTTTAAGATCTTAATTGCCACTCTTTCCCTGCGAAGAGCGTCTGTTGCCAGCAGCACTTTTCCGTAGCCTCCCTCTCCAAGTATTGAGTGGAAAGTGAATTTGTCCACTGTTAAGGGAGCAGTATCGGTGTTTTGTTGGCTGGTGGGCGTAGCGCCTGGTCGGCCTCTTCTAAATGCTGTTATGAATTGATTTTTTTTATTTTTTAGAAATGCTGCAATTCTGTCCCAGTTTCTTCGTGATCCCTTCCTAGTGATCTTTTTCGCTGAAAGGGAAATCGGGCCTGCCATATGGCTGCACCTTTCCCCTGGATCTTCAGTAATGTCAGCGTTTCTTCTGTCACGCCAAAATCTGGGACATCGGTTACATGCTTTTATTAATTGATCCTGTTTCTTTTCCAGAAATGTTGCCAACATGTTCAATCCTCTCTGTAATCGTGCAACAAATCTCCTCACCTTTCTGGCTGCTGAGTTGTTCCGGCCTGCCTGCTTTCCTCTGCGGTTCTGTTTTCCTCAGCACTTCTTTCTTTTATGTCTCTTGTCTCTGGATCTCCATGCTTTTTCTCGTGTTTTCTTTCTCCTATTCGTTCCCATGTTTTGTCATCCGACAGGAACAGGGCCCTTTAGAGAATATAACGCAAGATGTGTCTTCAGTCTAGAGCGTCTGAAGACTGGTATTCATGGGCTTCAGCAGCTGTAGAAGTAGCTGCGTGATGTCAGCAGTGACTGTGATGTCAGCAGTGACTGTGATGTCACAATTGTGCAGCTGAGCCTAGTCCTAAACATCTTCTACATTTTATGGCAGTTGATGTATAAGGTTTCTTCCTGTCCAAACTTTAAATTGTGTAAGATATATAGAAAGTGTCTTAATTCTACCTATGTAAAATGTACCTGCCCATTAAGACATCAAAATGTATATGTTATAAGAAATATGACATTTGTGAGGAGGGATTAGACTGTATTGCGGTCATATCAGACCAAAGAAGCATGTAACACAGTCTAATTATTGGAGAATCTACGTGTTTATACCACGTATACCCATTATCACCAACAATTTCCCTTTTCAATTTAAGCACCTCAAAAATAATTGATAATAATGATAGCTATTTTTTTTACTAAGTGACTTAGGGGCAGATTTATTGGGGATCAGGGGAGATGGAGGTGTCAAATAGGCGTGAAAGCAAAGTGATGAGTTCACCCCATATTTTATAGATTTTGGGGCAAGCCCACCATATGTGTAAGAATGAACCACTGTCCGTACAGCCCCTCCAGCATCCATCTGGGGTGCCGGGGAACATAGTATGCAGACGGGACGGGACATAGTACCATCGGTAGAGTAATTTATAGATATTTTCTTTAATTCTCACACATATGGAGCTGGAAGCGGCATTGTCCCATATATCTACCCAGTCTTCATTGTCTATAGTAAGTCCCAGTTCCTTTTCCCATGCTGATTCGTGAGGGGCCCGGGATGTTGTGGGGAGGTCGTCCAGGAGGGCGTAGATATCTGATATGAGGCCTTTAGTGTTGGTGCGTTTCCAGCTAATGTATTCGAAGGGGGATAGATGTCTGTGGAGAAGAGTAGTGGTGGTGGTGGAGTGGAAATGTCTAATTTGCAGATAGCGAAAGAAGTCCGATGAGGGGATTACTGTTCCTTCACGGATATCTGTGAATTGTGGGAAAGTAGCTGTGGAGGTGATATCATTAACATATAGTATACCACTCGAGCGCCAAGATGTATGCGTGGCTCCACTCATACCTGGCGGAAAGGCTGGGTTGTGAAACAACGGGATTAGCGGGGACGGGTATGGGGCCAAGCTGAACCGTCTGTTTGTCAGGTCCCAAGTCGCTAGGGAGCGACTTACTACAGGGTGCGATAGGGCCGCACGGGGACGCCGGTTCCGGTGGAGCCACAATAGAGAAGATAGCGTGGCTAGGCCCGTCTCCTCCGCCTCAATCCCCACCCAGACCTTCCTTGTCCCGCCCTCGTTGCACCATTGTGCACATTGAGCGAGTTGCGCGGCGTAAAAGTATTTCTTAAAGTCCGTGATACCCAGGCCGCCGCCTCTGGAGGGGCGTTGGAGCAGTTTAAGTCTGACTCATGGGCGTTTGTGGTTCCAAATAAAAAGGGAGGATTGGCGTTGTAGGGTCTTGAAGACGTAGGTAGGGACGTAAATCGGGAGGGTCTGAAATAAGTACAGGAGTCGGGGGAGCACGCTCATCTTAACGGAGTTGATTCTGCCTATCCACGATATAAAATAACTGGACCAATCCACCAAGTCCTCCTTAATTATCTGTAATAAACGGGGATAATTTGCTTGGAAAAGTTGGTGGTGATGATGAGTCAAGTACACACCAAGGTATTTAATTTTCTTGGTATGCCAGTTACAGGGGAGGGTAGTTTGAAGGTCCTGTTTAAGAGCTGCCGGGATATAAAAGTTGAGGGCCTCTGTTTTGTTCACATTTATTTTATAGCCAGAGAGCTGTGAGTATGAATTGATCTCGGATAGAAGAGCAGGGAGAGATTGGGCTGGGTCAGTGAGAGAGATCAGGACGTCGTCGGCATATAGCGCTATCTTGTGTTCGGAAAGGCCTGTGGGTATTCCATGGATTGCACTGTTATTACGGATCCTTGCTGCTAGGGGCTCCATGACTAGTGCAAAAATTAAGGGGGAAAGGGGGCATCCCTGCCTGGTACCATTGGTGATTCCGAAACTGGAGGAGGAGACACCGTTAACCATGACCTGGGCTGACGGGGAGCGGTAGAGTGCTTTGATTCCCTCCAGAAAGTTTCCGGAGAATCCCATTTTGTCAAGGACTGCAAAGGCAAAAGACCACGATATGCGGTCAAAGGCCTTCTCCGCGTCGAGAGCCAAAATGAGAGAGGGAAGTTTCCGTTTTTGGATTGAGTATATTAGATCTATTGCCCTTCTGGTGTTGTCAGACGCCTGGCGTCCAGGGATGAAGCCGACCTGGTCCGGGTGGACCAGGCCGGGCATCAAGGGACCCAGACGGTTAGCTAGTATTTTCGCGTATATCTTCAAGTCAACATTCAGTAATGAGATTGGTCTGTAGTTTAAGCAACTAGTCGGGTCTTTGTCAGGCTTTGGGGTTACCACTATGTTGGCCCGGGTTGTCTCCGGCAGGAAGGAGGCTCCCTCGAGGATACCGTTAAATAAGGAGGCTAGGTGTGGTGCCAGTTCCTTCGCGAAGAGTTTATAATATTGGGCTGTGAAACCGTCCGGCCCTGGAGCAGCCGACGAGCGCATAGATCGTATGGCGGCTATTGTCTCCTCCTCCGAGATTCGACTGTTAAGGGCTTCCAATTGATTGTCAGATAGGGTTGGGAGGGGGGTATCAGATAAGTATGAGCGCACTCCCCCAGATCCGTCAGGAGACAGCAGGGGCGGGTCAGGTAGGTTATAAAGGGAGCTATAAAACAGGCGAAAATCTTCAGCCATCAGTTCAGGGTCATATGTATAGGTTCCCCTTTGTGACGAGTACAATTTATCTATTGCGCCCAGCGCCTGCTTACGACGGAGTTTGTTGGCTAGTAGGGTATCTATTTTATCCATTTTGTCGTAGAAGCGTTGTTGCAGTTTCCGAAGTATTAGTGCCGCACGGTTGGATAGGAGGGTGTTTAGCTGTCCCCGGAGGGAGTCTATCTGAGTGAGTAAAGAGGGATCGGGGGATACTTTATGTTTGGATAGTAAGGTGGCTATTTCTGATTCGAGGGAGGCTATCTCCTGTGCAGCTTTTTTCCTAATTGCCGACGATTTTGCTAACAAGGTGCCGCGGATCGTGGCTTTGTGAGCCTCCCAAAGGATATTAAGTGGGATGTCAGGGGACATATTTTCGGTGAAATAGTGTGCGATCGCTAGTCTAGTTTCCTCTAGTGCAGAAGGGTGTTGTAGAAGCGAGTCGTTAAGGCGCCATTTGTATTTCCTATGAGGCGCTCGGTGTATATCTATGAGGAGGTAGACCCCAGCGTGGTCCGTCCAAGTCAGTGGTGTGATGCCCGTATCCGAGATCAATGGCACTAGGGCAGAGGATATGTGGATCATGTCAATCCTGGAGTAGTGTTGATGTGGAGCAGAGAAGTGCGTAAAATCTTTGATGTGGGGGTTTTGGGAACGCCAAGTGTCACAGAGGCCGTGGAGTTTCATGGTGGCGGTGAGTGTGCGGGAAGCCCGGGGGAGAGTCGTTATAGAAGCGTGGGGCGGAGGACTGGATCTATCTAGCAAGGGGTCAATTATGGTATTAAAGTCGCCACCCATGATAATGCTTCCCTGTGCTTCTCGTGATAGGCGTTTAGAGAGAGAGTCAAAAAACAAAGATTGGTCTTGATTGGGGGCGTAGACGGAGACCAACGTGAGAGCCTTAGAACGGAGGGTACCCATTACCATAAGGAACCGTCCATCTGGGTCTATCACTGTCCTGGAATGGATAAACGGGATATTACGATGAACTAAGATGGCTACACCCCATTTTTTACAGTCTGCTGAGGCAAAATAGGACTGGGAGAACCATTTGCCCAGAAGCCGGGTGTGGGGACCGGTGAGGTGTGTTTCCTGTAGGAATGCTACGTCAACTTTCTCACGTCTGCAAGCACTCAGGAACACGGTACGCTTCCTAGGGGAGTTCAGGCCATTTACATTGACCGAAAATATTTTAAGAGACATGTTTATTTACGTGGGGGAGTATGGCGTTTTGCCGGGTATAGTCCAGCAAGGTACAATTTATGCCAGGCGAAGGCCACCCCTCCAGGCCAAGCAAGAGAAGGAGCGGGAAGGTCGAGCAGAGGCCACAAGAAAAGAGAGAGAAAGAAGAACATAGAGAAGAAGAAGAAGTACCCCAAATGGGGAAACATCCCTGTGTTTGTGGGTCCCATTCAGGGGCCGCACGGGAAAAGCATCGAATAAGTAACATTATTAACAACAGTAAGGGATTATGGGGGGGTAACTGAGCTACCATGTGGGAGGAAATGAGTCTCCCGGGCCACAAGGGCTGAGGGTGGCTATAACCATTTTACATTTATGGCAGACATAATATAATATAGGACTCTGAGAACTGTGTCCTAGCAACAAAAATGCAAACATAAAAACAAAAATAGGGAGGGGGAGGGGAGGGGGGGGGATTGGGCAAGAGGGAAGGGGGAAGAAAGAGAGAAAAAGAGGGGGGGGAGGGAAAGGGGGAGGGGGGGTGAAGGAGAGGGGGGGGGGAATACCACAGGGGTGCAAACAATCATAACTTAATTATAACAGCATTAACCGAGGATAGTTACGATACTGGTATTTGAGCTGAGGTCGAGTTCTCCACTGCTCCCACTCGTTTCGAGTCGTGGAGGCGTTGCATCGTCAGTTCGTGCACTATACACGTCGGGGGGGTTTCCCCAGTTCAGGGAGGATCCTTGTCCACATTGCACTGTCGGGTCACCCGTGTCCAGTCAGGAAGAGGGGGCTGAGGGTGTGGCGGTTTAGATGCTGAGGCCGCCATGTCATCTTCAGCTGATGTTGGGAGGAGATCTAGCTTTGCCAGCAATTCCTGTCCTTGGGTTAGGGTCTTGACCGAGTGGACAGAGTTATTAACCGAAACGTGTAAATGGAAGGGGAATCCCCATCTATATCTGATCTGGTGTTGTCGTAGGATCCGGGTGACCGGTTGGAGGTCTCGCCGTTTTTGGATGGTGGAGGGTGCCAGGTCCTGAAAAATCTGCAACTGCGTGCCTTTGAACAGGATCTCCGATGAATCTCGAACTGAGGACAAATTTTTTTCCTTCGAGCGGAAGTAATGGAAACGGACAATAACATCCCTGGGTGGTTGGGCGGGAGACGGTTTTGCCCGGAGTGCTCTATGTGCCCTGTCGCAGAGACATTCTTCGACCGTAAGGTCCGGTACCAAGTGTGTGAAGAATTCTCTCAAGAATGTTGGTAGCGATGGGCCGAGGACCGATTCTGGAACGCCGCGTATGCGAAGATTATTTCTACGCGAGCGATTTTCTTGGTCCTCTTGTCGCTCCTTGAGGGTCTCCATTTCCTCGTGCAATCTAGCGAGTTCACTGTCAATGCGGTGTTGGGAGCGGCAGAGATCGTCTGTCTTTGTTTCCAATGCGTCCGTCCGGTTACCGAGATCTGTAAGATCCGATTTAAATTCAGCTATAGCGTTCGAGAGTTCCTGTTTGAACGCGGACTGCACTCCCTCCAGTAGGCTCGACATGACCGCCTGTATCTGGGGATCGATACCCGCTTCTGAGAAACACGGGGAGGGGGGGGAGCTTGCGGCCATGGTGGGGTTCTGTGGGCCTTTAGTCTTTGAGCCAAAGAAGTTAGTCGGAGCTTGCGTTGCTTTTTTGTTTTTGGACATAGTGGTATATATCAAAAAAAGGGAGGATAGGAGTGGTGGTAAAAAAGGAAAAAGGGAAGAAAAATTATTGATAGGAGGACACAGGTCAGAGTCCGTTTAATGAGCAAGTAATCTGGTCAGGTCTGATCCTCCAACCGCGGGGCTGGGGGTAGGGTGCCAGAGTGTTATATATGGAGTCCAACCATTTAGCTATGGCACATGTAGTATATTATTATTTTGCGTTAAATCATCTTGCGAGTCGTCTTAAGGATAGGTCTGGGATGTATGGATCCGAGGGTCATAACGCTGAGACCGCGTCTTTTCCAGGCGCCAGCTCCGCTGTCGGGGCAGGTCGCAGTCCAACCCCCTATTCAGTGGCCCGGTCACTCATGGTTGGTATTAAAGCACTTCCATAGCCGTCGCCGGAGCCGGCGGTGGTGTAAACAGAATCTGGACTCTTACAGAGGTGAGGAGTGTGTGGTATAGTGCGGCTTTTCTTTACTCTGGCTGGGTGCCAGAAAGTAAAATGGCGACTCTGGGTTCCTGTCGTGGGTTTCTATGGAGCAGGGGTGCAGATAACAAATAGGTGCTGTGGAGACAGCGGGTACTCACAATATTGCAGGTTGGCTGGATGCTGCAGGCCCTTTTTCTTTTTTTTTTTTTTCTTTTTGGCTGTGCTGCAGAGACTTCTAGGACGGCAGGTGTGCACAGCCTTTTCCAGTTAAAGCTCCAGGATTCCAAGATGGCCGCCGCAGCATTTATAGAGCAGCTTCCCTCCTCACTTTCACCCCTTGTGGGGCTGCCTGTGGCACAGAGGCTCCCTGAGGGTGTTGTGGGGCGTCCAGCCACACATATAGTGAAGATCCGAGGTCTCTGGGAGCCCGTCGCGGCCGCGCTCCGCTCCCGGAGCTCACGGCCGGGTCGTCCCCAAACTCTAGGCCCCGGCTTTAGGACGCGTGGTAGGCCGCGGCGGCCGGAGATAGCAGGGGGGCCGCAGGCCCGTTTCAGCTGCCGGACGGCTCCGCCGGAGGATCCACAGAGGGGATATGGCCACCGTAGGCCGTTACCAACGGTCCGGAAGGGGGGAGATGAGCGTCCCAAGTCCCGCGGACGGCTCCAGAGCCCAGGCCCGCGACGTGCCGAAATCGAGGCCCCGGCTTCACGGGAAGGGGAAGGCCGCAATCCGCAAGGGCAGCCAAGGCCACCCTCCGACTCCGCAGCACGTTTCCCCTGGCCGGGTTGATATGAACAGAGGCAGTGGGGTAAGTGCAGGGGACACCAGGGCACCAAAAGGGATATATTTAGGGTTTATATCGGCCAGTTAGCAGGAGCCCATAGAAAATGCCTCCTCTCCCATTGCCAGCTAGGCCACGCCCCCCTAGGGGCAGATTTATTAAGCTCAGTGAAGTGATAAAGTGGAAGGTGATAAAGGACCAGCCAATCATATACTTACTGCCATGTCACAGGCTGGGTTTGAAAAATGACAGTTAGGAGCTGACTGGCTGGTCCATTATCACCTTCCACTTTATCACTTTACCAAGCTTAATAAATCTGCCCCTTAATCTCAACTGGTGGCAGGAGTATTACCATGCAATCACTTCTATTTCCCCATTGCAACCATTATTAAGAACAATCACATTTAAGGTGGTTTCCAATTATTTGTAGGCATGTGTAACTGTATGAAAGAGCCAAGAGATGGTGAAGAGCATTAGCATCAGTACAGAGTTTGTTACGAAGGGAGAGATAGTGTGTGTCATGTATCAGCAAAAAGTTTACCAGAAATAAAGGGGGGGGGGGAGCCATTATTGATCTTGCCCTGGGCTACAAAATCCCTAGTTACGCCTCTGGCAGCATGCACGGCTGACAGCGAGGGCCATTAACGACCCACAGGGCCGCACATCGCTCGACGTCACCAGCATACACACTTGCCGAGAAGGTGAACATGAAAGGGTGAAAATGAGCGACAACGTTCATTTTCTCGGCAAGTGTGTATGCATCTAAACACCCCCTCCGCCAAAAAAACAAGAACAAACCAGAACAAATGACCTTCCAACATGTGACGTGAGAGGGTCAAGACAGTGGTCATGGCCAAATCACAGAGGGAGAATGTCTGTGGCACCAGTCTACATCTTCCAATCGCCTCCAATCACACTTTGGCTTGTGTACACGCCCACTGGCGTATCTATAATGAGTGCGAGGTATACAGTGCACATGGGACCGCACAGCACACACCCAGCATCTAATTTATTATACTCACCTCTCAATCAGGCTGGCGCTGGCTGCAGAGTGGCAAATATCACAGGACAATGGCTGCTGCGGCTATTTTCCTGTGATACGCACATGCGCAATAGAGATGCCCCGGGAATGGTTCTGGTATGAATGGTCGACCATGTTAAGGTCGACAGTCATTAGGTCGACCACTGTTGGTCGACATTGACATGGTCGACTTGGTCAAATGGTCGACACATGAAAAGGTCGACATTATTATTATTATTTTACTGTTTTTGGTGTCATCTTTTTCCGTAGCATGACCAGGAACCCCAATTAGTGTACTGCGTCCCCTCGCGTGCTGTGGGCAAGGTGCCTCGCTGCGTTTGGCACAGGTTGCTATTCCCAATCGTAGCTCACGTGGCTGGTAAAGTATGAAAAATGTAAAAACTTATTTTTTTAAAAAAAAAGCCATGTCGACCTTTTTATGTGTCGACCATATACCCATATCAACCATGTCAATGTCGACCGATAGTGGTCGACCTAATGACTGTCGACCATCCAAACGGATACCCCGGGGAACATGGTGCGGGCTCCAGGTTCCCAGGGACCTATGTATGTGCAGTAGACTCTGGCACAATGACAGAGTCTGCTGCACTGCTGCCGGTGCCCATTCACAGTATACTCAGTGGCGGATCTTGCCACGGGCAAGCGGTACTTTTGCCCGGGGCGCCGCCTTCCGGAGGGTGCCGACGCCATCCGGAGGGTGCCGCACCAGGGCAAGATCCGCCACTGTGCCCCCCGCAGTGCCCCGCTGTGCCCCCCCCCCCCCCCGCTTTGAAGGGAACCAGACGCGTAGCCGCCGCACTTGGGAGGAGAGCAGCGCTGGGCAGCGGAGAAGGAGGAGGAGGGAGGGGGACTGGAGCCGCAGCAGCGCTATTTCATTGGTAGTAAGCGCCGCTGCAGCAGCCCCCTCTCCTTCCGTATTGGCTGCCCGGCGTTGCTGTGGATGCTGGGATGAGGTTCCTCCATCCCAGCATCCACAGCAGCGCCAGGCAGCCAATACGGAAGGAGAGGGGGCTGCTGCAGCGGCGCTTCCTACCAATGAAATAGCGCTGCTGCTGCTCCAGTCCCCCTCCCTCCTCCTCCTTCTCACCTTGCCTGCACCGAGGGAGCTGCACGAGAAGCCTGACTGCCAGATGGTAAGTATCTCTCTTTCTTTCTCTCTCTCTCTCTCTCTCTCTTGGGGACACCGTCTGCCATAATGTGTAAAAAGGGGGCCTGGCTGCTGCAATGTGTAAAAAGGTGGACTGCCTGCCGCAATGTGTAAAAAGGGGGACTGGCTGCCGTAATGTGTAAAAATGGGGACTGCCTGCCGCAATGTGTAAAAAGGGGGACTGGCTGCCATAATGTGTAAAAAGGGGGACTGGCTGCCGCAATGTGTAAAAAGGGGCACTGGTTGCCGTAATGTGTAAAAAGGGGGACTGCCTGCCGCAATGTGTAAAAAGGGGGACTGGCTGCCATAATGTGTAAAAAGGGGGACTGGCTGCCGTAATGTGTAAAAAGGGGGCCTGGCTGCCGCAATGTGTAAAAAGGGGGACTGTCTGCTGTAATGTGTAAAAAGGGGGACTAGCTGCTGTAATGTGTAAAAAGGGGACGCTGTCTGCTATGTGTAAAAAGAGGAATCTGTCCACCGTAAAGTGTAAAAGGGTCTCTACCTGGTGTAGTGGCGCTACTGTGCAGCGTAATTTGAATAATGGAGACTACTGTGCACCGTAGTATGAATTGCTATTATTTTGTGGCCACGCCCCTTCCCCAGGAAGCCACGCCCCTATATATTTTTCGCACACCTGCGCCGCGCACTGCCCCTATCTTACATGGGGGGGGGGGAGGGCGCCAATGTCATTTCTTGCACACAGCGCTAAAATGCCAAGTTACAGCATGCTGTTTGTCATGTCACATGCTTATTTAGTAAGGAAAGGGAGTGCAAAGTGTAGCATCTTCTGTGTGGACCTGGTACGTTCCTTGAAGGGTACAGTCAAGGCACTTTGATATACCTACCTTTAATACCACATGTAAACATTGTAATTGATTTTGCAGGACAAGATTATTGAAGTAAAATAAAAGGGGTAGTACGTATGCATATAGGGTTTCGTGAGAAGCGGCACAGAAATGTTTTCCCTTTTCAAATAGGTCTCTCCGTCTTCGGAATCTTAATCACAAACCAAAACTTATGTTTAATGATGTTTCTCTCCACATCCACTAAAATTATTAATGAGAATCTTTTAGGCACAGCGCTTTCCATCCTATTATCACTTAACTGCTCTGGAATCAAATGAATATTCTTTAGGGTCTCGAGGTTCTTGGTTTCATCTCCAACAACTCCGTTAAGAAAATTGAGACAGCATAAGGCAGAAGCGGCACTTTCATGCACTCTGATGTGGAATGTATGCAGGTGTAGTAATAGGAAGCACTTGACCCCAGTAGTGCCCATAGGAAATAGATAAGTGTGTGTAACTTTTTGTCTTTGCTGTGTGTCTTGTACTCTTCCCACAAACGATCTGTTGATATGCAGATTGTACAGATATTTTAGATGGGTGAGCAGAGTAATACCCCTTTCACACCAATATAATATTTCCGGGTTGATGTGCGGTGTGAAAGGGGTAAATCCCGAATTCCTTGGTCGCCTGACCCGGTATTTTAACATGGGAGTAAAGCTGGGTTATTACTAGAGATGAGCGGGTTCGGTTCCTCGGAATCCGAACCCGCCCGAACTTCATGTTTTTTTACACGGGTCCGAGCGACTCGGATCTTCCCGCCTTGCTCGGTTAACCCGAGCGCGCCCGAACGTCATCATCACGCTGTCGGATTCTCGCGAGGCTCGGATTCTATCGCGAGACTCGGATTCTATATAAGGAGCCGCGCGTCGCCGCCATTTTTCACACGTGCATTGAGATTCATAGGGAGAGGACGTGTCTGGCGTCCTCTCCGTTTATAGAGATTCGAGAAGAGAGTGAGACAGAGAGAGACACAGTAGTAATTTGGGGAGCATTAGGAGGAGTACTACTACTACTAGTACTTGCTGAAGTGATAGAGAGAGATAGTGTGACTGTATTATCTGACTTGTGGGGGAGACACTGACAGTGGGGAGCAGTTAGAGTCTGAGAGCAGGACTCAGGACTCAGGAGTACATATAACGTACAGTGCACACTTTTGCTGCCAGAGTGCCAGCCACACTGCCATTGTTTGTGACCACACTGACCACCAGTATAATATATATTGTGATTGTCTGCTTAGGACTCAGGAGTACTACTTGCAAGTTGCTGATAGTGTGACCAGTGACCTGACCACCAGTTTAATAAATCACCACCAGTTTATGAGTTTAATATATATTATATATATATATATAATTGTGTACAGACGGCGGCACTCCGGTAATACAACAAATGCAAAGGCAGGTGTAATGAAACATGCCTTTGCATTTGTTGTATTACCGGAGTGCCGCCGTCTGTACACTATTGTTGTCCCGCTGCCATACGGGACTAGGAGGGCACCGGACAGCTGTCTACTGAGATTGGGAGTGCTGCCGAAGGATTTGTATATATATAATTGTATATAATATATATATAATATTGTATACCACCTAGCACCTACCCGTGTTTTTTTTTTTTTTTTTTTCTTCTTTATACATACTACTATAGTGACTCATAAGGCCTTTGGATTTTTCACAATAAAAGTCTTTTTATGAATGGACTTCATTTATTATAGCGAGAGTGCACCTTCCACCCAGTGGAAATTTTGCTATATATATAATTGTATATAATATATATATAATATTGTATACCACCTAGCACCTACCCGTGTTTTTTTTTTTTTTTCTTCTTTATACATACTACTATAGTAGCTTACTGTAGCAGTCTGCGGTGCTGCTGAGCTGACAGTGTCCAGCAGGTCCGTCATCAGTCATTACATAATAAATATATAATATATACCTGTCCGGCTGCAGTACTAGTGATATTATATATACATATATATTGATTTCATCTAATTATCATCCAGTCTATATTATCAGCAGACACAGTACGTTAGTCCACGGCTGTAGCTACCTCTGTGTCGGCACTCGGCAGTCCATCCATAATTGTATACCACCTACCCGTGGTTGTTGTTTTTTTCTTTCTTCTTTATACATACTACTATAGTAGCTTACTGTAGCAGTCTGCGGTGCTGCTGAGCTGACAGTGTCCAGCAGGTCCGTCATCAGTCATTACATAATAAATATATAATATATACCTGTCCGGCTGCAGTACTAGTGATATTATATATACATATATATTGATTTCATCTCATTATCATCCAGTCTATATTAGCAGCAGACACAGTACGGTAGTCCACGGCTGTAGCTACCTCTGTGTCGGCACTCGGCAGTCCATCCATAATTGTATACCACCTACCCGTGGTTGTTGTTTTTTTCTTTCTTCTTTATACATACTACTATAGTAGCTTACTGTAGCAGTCTGCGGTGCTGCTGAGCTGACAGTGTCCAGCAGGTCCGTCATCAGT
This sequence comes from Pseudophryne corroboree, assembly GCF_028390025.1. Taxonomy (NCBI): domain Eukaryota; kingdom Metazoa; phylum Chordata; class Amphibia; order Anura; family Myobatrachidae; genus Pseudophryne; species Pseudophryne corroboree. Next base: position 716,545,273 of record NC_086447.1, read on the forward strand.
CATTACATAATAAATATATAATATATACCTGTCCGGCTGCAGTACTAGTGATATTATATATACATATATATTGATTTCATCTCATTATCATCCAGTCTATATTAGCAGCAGACACAGTACGGTAGTCCACGGCTGTAGCTACCTCTGTGTTGGCACTCGGCAGTCCATCCATAATTGTATACCACCTACCCGTGGTTGTTGTTTTTTTCTTTCTTCTTTATACATACTACTATAGTAGCTTACTGTAGCAGTCTGCGGTGCTGCTGAGCTGACAGTGTCCAGCAGGTCCGTCATCAGTCATTACATAATAAATATATAATATATACCTGTCCGGCTGCAGTACTAGTGATATTATATATACATATATATTGATTTCATCTCATTATCATCCAGTCTATATTAGCAGCAGACACAGTACGGTAGTCCACGGCTGTAGCTACCTCTGTGTCGGCACTCGGCAGTCCATCCATAAGTATACTAGTATCCATCCATCTCCATTGTTTACCTGAGGTGCCTTTTAGTTGTCCCTATTAAAATATGGAGAACAAAAATGTTGAGGTTCCAAAATTAGGGAAAGATCAAGATCCACTTCCACCTCGTGCTGAAGCTGCTGCCACTAGTCATGGCCGAGACGATGAAATGCCAGCAACGTCGTCTGCCAAGGCCGATGCCCAATGTCATAGTACAGAGCATGTAAAATCCAAAACACCAAATATCAGTAAAAAAAGGACTCCAAAACCTAAAATAAAATTGTCGGAGGAGAAGCGTAAACTTGCCAATATGCCATTTACCACACGGAGTGGCAAGGAACGGCTGAGGCCCTGGCCTATGTTCATGGCTAGTGGTTCAGCTTCACATGAGGATGGAAGCACTCAGCCTCTCGCTAGAAAAATGAAAAGACTCAAGCTGGCAAAAGCACCGCAAAGAACTGTGCGTTCTTCGAAATCCCAAATCCACAAGGAGAGTCCAATTGTGTCGGTTGCGATGCCTGACCTTCCCAACACTGGACGTGAAGAGCATGCGCCTTCCACCATTTGCACGCCCCCTGCAAGTGCTGGAAGGAGCACCCGCAGTCCAGTTCCTGATAGTCAGATTGAAGATGTCAGTGTTGAAGTACACCAGGATGAGGAGGATATGGGTGTTGCTGGCGCTGGGGAGGAAATTGACCAGGAGGATTCTGATGGTGAGGTGGTTTGTTTAAGTCAGGCACCCGGGGAGACACCTGTTGTCCGTGGGAGGAATATGGCCATTGACATGCCTGGTGAAAATACCAAAAAAATCAGCTCTTCGGTGTGGAAGTATTTCAACAGAAATGTGGACAACAGGTGTCAAGCCGTGTGTTGCCTTTGTCAAGCTGTAATAAGTAGGGGTAAGGACGTTAACCACCTCGGAACATCCTCCCTTATACGTCACCTGCAGCGCATTCATAATAAGTCAGTGACAAGTTCAAAAACTTTGGGTGACAGCGGAAGCAGTCCACTGACCAGTAAATCCCTTCCTCTTGTAACCAAGCTCACGCAAACCACCCCAGCAACTCCCTCAGTGTCAATTTCCTCCTTACCCAGGAATGCCAATAGTCCTGCAGGCCATGTCACTGGCAATTCTGACGAGTCCTCTCCTGCCTGGGATTCCTCCGATGCATCCTTGAGTGTAATGCCTACTGCTGCTGGCGCTGCTGTTGTTGCTGCTGGGAGTCGATCGTCATCCCAGAGGGGAAGTCGGAAGACCACTTGTACTACTTCCAGTAAGCAATTGACTGTCCAACAGTCCTTTGCGAGGAAGATGAAATATCACAGCAGTCATCCTGCTGCAAAGCGGATAACTGAGGCCTTGACAACTATGTTGGTGTTAAACGTGCGTCCGGTATCCGCCGTTAGTTCACAGGGAACTAGACAATTTATTGAGGCAGTGTGCCCCGTTACCAAATACCATCTAGGTTCCACTTCTCTAGGCAGGCGATACCGAGAATGTACACGGACGTCAGAAAAAGACTCACCAGTGTCCTAAAAAATGCAGTTGTACCCAATGTCCACTTAACCACGGACATGTGGACAAGTGGAGCAGGGCAGGGTCAGGACTATATGACTGTGACAGCCCACTGGGTAGATGTATGGACTCCCGCCGCAAGAACAGCAGCGGCGGCACCAGTAGCAGCATCTCGCAAACGCCAACTCTTTCCTAGGCAGGCTACGCTTTGTATCACCGCTTTCCAGAATACGCACACAGCTGAAAACCTCTTACGGCAACTGAGGAAGATCATCGCGGAATGGCTTACCCCAATTGGACTCTCCTGTGGATTTGTGGCATCGGACAACGCCAGCAATATTGTGTGTGCATTAAATATGGGCAAATTCCAGCACGTCCCATGTTTTGCACATACCTTGAATTTGGTGGTGCAGAATTTTTTAAAAAACGACAGGGGTGTGCAAGAGATGCTGTCGGTGGCCAGAAGAATTGCGGGACACTTTCGGCGTACAGGCACCACGTACAGAAGACTGGAGCACCACCAAAAACAACTGAATCTGCCCTGCCATCATCTGAAGCAAGAAGTGGTAACGAGGTGGAATTCAACCCTCTATATGCTTCAGAGGTTGGAAGAGCAGCAAAAGGCCATTCAAGCCTATACAATTCAGCACGATGTAGGAGGTGGAATGCACCTGTCTCAAGCGCAGTGGAGAATGATTTCAACGTTGTGCAAGGTTCTGATGCCCTTTGAACTTGCCACACGTGAAGTCAGTTCAGACACTGCCAGCCTGAGTCAGGTCATTCCCCTCATCAGGCTTTTGCAGAAGAAGCTGGAGACATTGAAGGAGGAGCTAACACAGAGCGATTCCGCTAGGCATGTGGGACTTGTGGATGGAGCCCTTAATTCGCTTAACAAGGATTCACGGGTGGTCAATCTGTTGAAATCAGAGCACTACATTTTGGCCACCATGCTCGATCCTAGATTTAAAGCCTACCTTGGATCTCTCTTTCCGGCAGACACAAGTCTGCTGGGGTTCAAAGACCTGCTGGTGACAAAATTGTCAAGTCAAGCGGAACGCGACCTGTCAACATCTCCTCCTTCACATTCTCCCGCAACTGGGGGTACGAGGAAAAGGCTCAGAATTCTGAGCCCACCCGCTGGCGGTGATGCAGGGCAGTCTGGAGCGACTGCTGATGCTGACATCTGGTCCGGACTGAAGGACCTGACAACGATTACGGACATGTCGTCTACTGTCACTGCATATGATTCTCTCACCATTGAAAGAATGGTGGAGGATTATATGAGTGACCGCATCCAAGTAGGCACGTCACACAGTCCGTACTTATACTGTCAGGAAAAAGAGGCAATTTGGAGGCCCTTGCACAAACTGGCTTTATTCTACCTAAGTTGCCCTCCCACAAGTGTGTACTCAGAAAGAGTGTTTAGTGCCGCCGCTCACCTTGTCAGCAATCGGCGTACGAGGTTACATCCAGAAAATGTGGAGAAGATGATGTTCATTAAAATGAATTATAATCAATTCCTCCGTGGAGACATTGACCAGCAGCAATTGCCTCCACAAAGTACACAGGGAGCTGAGATGGTGGATTCCAGTGGGGACGAATTGATAATCTGTGAGGAGGGGGATGTACACGGTGATATATCGGAGGATGATGATGAGGTGGACATCTTGCCTCTGTAGAGCCAGTTTGTGCAAGGAGAGATTAATTGCTTCTTTTTAGGTGGGGGTCCAAACCAACCCGTCATTTCAGTCACAGTCGTGTGGCAGACCCTGTCACTGAAATGATGGGTTGGTTAAAGTGTGCATGTCCTGTTTATACAACATAAGGGTGGGTGGGAGGGCCCAAGGACAATTCCATCTTGCACCTCTTTTTTCTTTCATTTTTATTTGCGTCATGTGCTGTTTGGGGAGTGTTTTTTGGAAGGGCCATCCTGCGTGACACTGCAGTGCCACTCCTAGATGGGCCCGGTGTTTGTGTCGGCCACTAGGGTCGCTAAGCTTAGTCACACAGCTACCTCATTGCGCCTCTTTTTTTCTTCTTTGCGTCATGTGCTGTTTGGGGAGTGTTTTTTGGAAGGGACATCCTGCGTGACACTGCAGTGCCACTCCTAGATGGGCAAGGTGTTTGTGTCGGCCACTAGGGTCGCTTAGCTTACTCACACAGCTACCTCATTGCGCCTCTTTTTTTCTTCTTTGCATCATGTGCTGTTTGGGGAGTGTTTTTTGGAAGGGCCATCCTGCGTGACACTGCAGTGCCACTCCTAGATGGGCCCGGTGTTTGTGTCGGCCACTAGGGTCGCTAAGCTTAGTCACACAGCTACCTCATTGCGCCTCTTTTTTTCTTTGCGTCATGTGCTGTTTGGGGAGGGTTTTTTGGAAGGGACATCCTGCGTGACACTGCAGTGCCACTCCTAGATGGGCCCGGTGTTTGTGTCGGCCACTAGGGTCGCTTATCTTACTCACACAGCTACCTCATTGCGCCTCTTTTTTTCTTTGCGTCATGTGCTGTTTGGGGAGGGTTTTTTGGAAGGGACATCCTGCGTGACACTGCAGTGCCACTCCTAGATGGGCCAGGTGTTTGTGTCGGCCACTAGGGTCGCTTAGCTTACTCACACAGCTACCTCATTGCGCCTCTTTTTTTCTTCTTTGCGTCATGTGCTGTTTGGGGAGTGTTTTTTGGAAGGGCCATCCTGTGTGACACTGCAGTGCCACTCCTAGATGGGCCCGGTGTTTGTGTCGACCACTAGGGTCGCTAAGCTTAGTCACACAGCTACCTCATTGCGCCTCTTTTTTTCTTTGCGTCATGTGCTGTTTGGGGAGGGTTTTTTGGAAGGGACATCCTGCGTGACACTGCAGTGCCACTCCTAGATGGGCCCGGTGTTTGTGTCGGCCACTAGGGTCGCTTATCTTACTCACACAGCTACCTCATTGCGCCTCTTTTTTTCTTTGCGTCATGTGCTGTTTGGGGAGGTTTTTTTGGAAGGGACATCCTGCGTGACACTGCAGTGCCACTCCTAGATGGGCCAGGTGTTTGTGTCGGCCACTAGGGTCGCTTATCTTACTCACACAGCTACCTCATTGCGCCTCTTTTTTTCTTTGCGTCATGTGCTGTTTGGGGAGGGTTTTTTGGAAGGGACATCCTGCGTGAGACACTGCAGTGCCACTCCTAGATGGGCCCGGTGTTTGTGTCGGCCACTAGGGTCGCTTATCTTACTCACACAGCTACCTCATTGCGCCTCTTTTTTTCTTTGCGTCATGTGCTGTTTGGGGAGGGTTTTTTGGAAGGGACATCCTGCGTGACACTGCAGTGCCACTCCTAGATGGGCCAGGTGTTTGTGTCGGCCACTAGGGTCGCTTAGCTTACTCACACAGCTACCTCATTGCGCCTCTTTTTTTCTTCTTTGCGTCATGTGCTGTTTGGGGAGTGTTTTTTGGAAGGGACATCCTGCGTGACACTGCAGTGCCACTCCTAGATGGGCCAGGTGTTTGTTTCGGCCACTAGGGTCGCTTAGCTTACTCACACAGCTACCTCATTGCGCCTCTTTTTTTCTTCTTTGCGTCATGTGCTGTTTGGGGAGTGTTTTTTGGAAGGGACATCCTGCGTGACACTGCAGTGCCACTCCTAGATGGGCCAGGTGTTTGTGTCGGCCACTAGGGTCGCTTAGCTTACTCACACAGCTACCTCATTGCGCCTCTTTTTTTCTTCTTTGCGTCATGTGCTGTTTGGGGAGTGTTTTTTGGAAGGGCCATCCTGCGTGACACTGCAGTGCCACTCCTAGATGGGCCCGGTGTTTGTGTCGGCCACTAGGGTCGCTAAGCTTAGTTACACAGCTACCTCATTGCGCCTCTTTTTTTCTTTGCGTCATGTGCTGTTTGGGGAGGGTTTTTTGGAAGGGACATCCTGCGTGACACTGCAGTGCCACTCCTAGATGGGCCCGGTGTTTGTGTCGGCCACTAGGGTCGCTTATCTTACTCACACAGCTACCTCATTGCGCCTCTTTTTTTCTTTGCGTCATGTGCTGTTTGGGGAGGGTTTTTTGGAAGGGACATCCTGCGTGACACTGCAGTGCCACTCCTAGATGGGCCCGGTGTTTGTGTCGGCCACTAGGGTCGCTAAGCTTAGTCACACAGCTACCTCATTGCGCCTCTTTTTTTCTTCTTTGCGTCATGTGCTGTTTGGGGAGTGTTTTTTGGAAGGGACATCCTGCGTGACACTGCAGTGCCACTCCTAGATGGGCCCGGTGTTTGTGTCGACCACTAGGGTCGCTAAGCTTAGTCACACAGCTACCTCATTGCGCCTCTTTTTTTCTTTGCGTCATGTGCTGTTTGGGGAGGGTTTTTTGGAAGGGACATCCTGCGTGACACTGCAGTGCCACTCCTAGATGGGCCCGGTGTTTGTGTCGGCCACTAGGGTCGCTTATCTTACTCACACAGCTACCTCATTGCGCCTCTTTTTTTCTTTGCGTCATGTGCTGTTTGGGGAGGGTTTTTTGGAAGGGACATCCTGCGTGACACTGCAGTGCCACTGCTAGATGGGCCAGGTGTTTGTGTCGGCCACTAGGGTCGCTTAGCTTACTCACACAGCTACCTCATTGCGCCTCTTTTTTTCTTCTTTGCGTCATGTGCTGTTTGGGGAGTGTTTTTTGGAAGGGACATCCTGCGTGACACTGCAGTGCCACTCCTAGATGGGCCAGGTGTTTGTGTCGGCCACTAGGGTCGCTTAGCTTACTCACACAGCTACCTCATTGCGCCTCTTTTTTTCTTCTTTGCGTCATGTGCTGTTTGGGGAGTGTTTTTTGGAAGGGCCATCCTGCGTGACACTGCAGTGCCACTCCTAGATGGGCCCGGTGTTTGTGTCGGCCACTAGGGTCGCTAAGCTTAGTTACACAGCTACCTCATTGCGCCTCTTTTTTTCTTTGCGTCATGTGCTGTTTGGGGAGGGTTTTTTGGAAGGGACATCCTGCGTGACACTGCAGTGCCACTCCTAGATGGGCCCGGTGTTTGTGTCGGCCACTAGGGTCGCTTATCTTACTCACACAGCTACCTCATTGCGCCTCTTTTTTTCTTTGCGTCATGTGCTGTTTGGGGAGGGTTTTTTGGAAGGGACATCCTGCGTGACACTGCAGTGCCACTCCTAGATGGGCCCGGTGTTTGTGTCGGCCACTAGGGTCGCTAAGCTTAGTCACACAGCTACCTCATTGCGCCTCTTTTTTTCTTCTTTGCGTCATGTGCTGTTTGGGGAGTGTTTTTTGGAAGGGACATCCTGCGTGACACTGCAGTGCCACTCCTAGATGGGCCCGGTGTTTGTGTCGACCACTAGGGTCGCTAAGCTTAGTCACACAGCTACCTCATTGCGCCTCTTTTTTTCTTTGCGTCATGTGCTGTTTGGGGAGGGTTTTTTGGAAGGGACATCCTGCGTGACACTGCAGTGCCACTCCTAGATGGGCCCGGTGTTTGTGTCGGCCACTAGGGTCGCTTATCTTACTCACACAGCTACCTCATTGCGCCTCTTTTTTTCTTTGCGTCATGTGCTGTTTGGGGAGGGTTTTTTGGAAGGGACATCCTGCGTGACACTGCAGTGCCACTGCTAGATGGGCCAGGTGTTTGTGTCGGCCATTAGGGTCGCTTATCTTACTCACACAGCTACCTCATTGCGCCTCTTTTTTTCTTTGCGTCATGTGCTGTTTGGGGAGGGTTTTTTGGAAGGGACATCCTGCGTGAGACACTGCAGTGCCACTCCTAGATGGGCCCGGTGTTTGTGTCGGCCACTAGGGTCGCTTATCTTACTCACACAGCTACCTCATTGCGCCTCTTTTTTTCTTCTTTGCGTCATGTGCTGTTTGGGGAGTGTTTTTTGGAAGGGACATCCTGCGTGACACTGCAGTGCCACTCCTAGATGGGCCAGGTGTTTGTGTCGGCCACTAGGGTCGCTTAGCTTAGTCATCCAGCGACCTCGGTGCAAATTTTAGGACTAAAAATAATATTGTGAGGTGTAAGGTATTCAGAATAGACTGAAAATGAATGGAAATTATGGTTTTTGAGGTTAATAATACTTTGGGATCAAAATGACCCCCAAATTCTATGATTTAAGCTGTTTTTTAGTGTTTTTTGAAAAAAACACCCGAATCCAAAACACACCCGAATCCGACAAAAAAAATTCGGTGAGGTTTTGCCAAAACGCGGTCGAACCCAAAACACGGCCGCGGAGCCGAACCCAAAACCAAAACACAAAACCCGAAAAATTTCAAGTGCACATCTCTAGTTATTACTGGGTCAGGTGCGGTGTGAACGGGTTACCCGGGGCGATGCGATCCGGGACCCATTCACACTATGGAGGAAATCATCTCCATGGCTCCGTCACCGCTCCCACCCATGATGATGCCAGTGCCGCCTCCGGTCCCGCCGCCGAGGGCAACCCGACCAGGTATATTGCCAGGTTGGGTTGCCAGTCTAAAAGGGGTCTCATGGCGGGTTGCACCCGGGAAGGATCTGTGTACAATTCCCAGGTGCGACCCGCGGTTGTGGTGTAAAAGCGGTATTATAAATTCTTAAAACAGATCGCACAAATTGGCGACTTTACACATATTTGGTGGCAGTGCCCTAAAATTCAATCATTTTGGAATCAAGTCGAATCTCTCTTACGAGAGAAAAATTCTCTCATTTCCAGTCTCTCTGAGCCCTTGGTCAGCATTATTAGGCCTCCCAATTCCTGACCTCAGTTCATATGCTAATAAGCTTATGTCTCACATTCTCAATGCAGCTAGATGGCTAAATGTTGGACAAATCCTGCACCCCCACCGCTGCACATGGTAATATCTAAAAATTAGGTTCATATCCACAATGGAGAAGATAACCGCATCTTTGCATGACAGATCTACTAAATTTGATACAGTTTGGGAACCTTGGTTTACGTATGTCAAGACTTTCATTCCTAAGATTTAAGCGGGTAAAGTTGTGTGGCGTGGTCTGGGTCATTTTCGAGGTATATGTTTCTACAGGGCGTGTTGGGATCTTATTCAGCTTACATGACTGTGTTTCATCTTTTAGCTCTTATACTTGCATTATGTGTTATGAGTGTCCTTCTTATACTGGCCAGTTGGTCTGGCTCTCCATGGTGGTCCTCCTTCTTTCATTTTCTTTCCCATTCCTTTTTCTATTTCTTTCTCTCGCCTTTCAGTTATTTGTTTTTTAGATTCTTCTGCTCCTATGTAACTCTTACTATTCATGTGACCATGTCTATTAAGGTTTAAACATAAAATTTTGTCGAATGGTTTGTATCCGGTCCAAATGCTCTGTTATACTGTATCTGGACCTTTGGTCCTTGTTTTTGCTTCTTTGGATGTAGCAGTGTAACTGTATTTGTATCTATCTGCCCATTCGATTTTTGCCAATAAAAATTAATTCTTTTTAAAAAAAAGAAAAAAAGCAGATCACGCAGTGGCAGCAGCCATCCTTGCCCTAGTGTCCTGTAATACCGCTTTCACATCACTAACCCGGTAAAGAACCGGCTTTTGAACACGCTTCCGACCCGGGTCTGAACACGCTATACCCCTTTCACATCGCAGTTTGGAGCCGTGTTATTACCGGGTTATTCCCGGGTTGGTGCCTTTCACACTGAACCCGGTTCACCCTTTGAAAACATTTGTGATGTCATTATAAATGGACTTTTCTGTCTCCTATTGATGAGGTTTGAAAGGTATTACAAGTAGGGGCTGGGGAGTGCTCAGTAGTGCAGCAATCATGGCCGACACAGCACATGTCTCTATAGACTTTGTGATAGTCTCAGCTGTACTGCTCTTGGATTCAGCCTGTGAGAGGATATTTGAGCTTCTCACATTCTGTAGCTTGTTCAGCAGCTATGTTATGAGGAGGAGGAGGCTGCAGTATTTGAGAGACACCGCCATTCGTCGCCGGCAATACCTGCGCAGGAGGAGATCGTTTATATCTGCTTCTGTGACCACCATTCTCAACCTTAACCTCACTACTCAACGAAGATTGTGGTCTAGAGAACGGCAGCATGGGCAAGTTTTTATGCAAAGTGTGCTGAACTTTCAGGATGTTCAGTGGAAGTGTCACTTCAGAATGTCACGTCACACATTCCACTATCTTTTGGATTTAATGTCCCCAGCACTCTCTAGACAGACCACAAACTTCAGGTCACCAATAGAGCCAAGCAGGAGGCTAGCTATAGCATTGTGGTGGTATGCCACTCCAGGTGAATATCGCACAATTGCTTGCCTGTTTGGTGTGGGGATATCTACCGTTTGCACCATTGTACATGAGGTGACCAGAGCATTGGTGGACAACCTATACCACAGATTTATTTCTCTTCCGCATGGCCAGCGTTTGGATAAAACAATATTGGGATTGGTGGAGTCTGGATATCCGCAGTGTGCAGGTGCAATTGATGGTACCCACATCCCTATAATCGCACCTCATGATAATCCTGCCGACTACTACAACAGAAAGGGATGGCATTCCATTGTTTTGCAAGCTGTGGTGGATCATAAGTATTGGTAATGTTCTTATCATTGTGTTTTCTTAATGCTAATTGTTTATAATTAATTTACAACTTAATATATATTTTTATATTAGCTTCGCAGACGTATTCATTGGTTGGCCGGGACGGTCACATGACGCTCGAGTGCTTGCTAACTCTGATCTGTACCGGGTAGCAGAGGATAAGCAAGGGGGCTACCTTTTTCCAAGAGAGTTGATTTTGTTTAATAATTTTAATACTTTTGAAAACATGCCCAAGAAAAGATGTGTTAAAATGACGCAATGTTCATGAATCAAGCAAGTAATAGATGAATGCAATTTAATTTACATTGGGACCAATTAGTTGGCGTTACCTTCAAACATGCTTCCTATGTGCCCACCAGCCTGCCCATCACGGAGGAGTCTGCTCATATTTGTATTCCAATTTCTTGGTGCTAACGTACATTTTTTTTATCTATATTCCTACTAGAAATCCAAATTTGTGGATGGAGTGGAGATCCCGGTACACATAATTGGTGATGCCGCCTACCCGTTACGACGATGGCTCATGAAGGGGTTCACCCAACATGTCCAGCTGAGCCCCATTCAAATTACTTATACGCACACCCTGAGCTCAGCAAGAATGGTGGTCGAAAATGCCTTTGGACGATTAAAAGGACGTTGGCGCTGTCTTATGAAGCACAATGATGTAGACATTAATATCATGCCTAACATTGTAGCAGCATGTTGTATTCTGCATAACCTATGTGAGTTTCAGAGGGGGGAATTCCTACCAGAGTGGACAGTGCAGGCCTCTGCTGCGTACCCTGCACTTGATTGTGAGGCCTACCTGGGCGACCATTCTGGAAGTGCAGAACAGATGAGGTCTGCTATAATGGCCAACCTTCCCTCATTACTCCGTTAATTTTTTTCAGTTTGTATATTCAGTAAATTGTTGTTCCTACAAAAAATAAACCTGTTTAGTTGACGTTCTGCTACTGTGTCGATAACAAATGTACAACATCAATATCCAATTTGAAATGGATGTATCATGCATTTTGTTTGTAAGTAAAAATAGGACAAGTCCAAAGATTAACAAAAGGTCAGAGACCTTAGAATTTTAATTTGTATAAAACTTTGGTAAATAAAGTAGTGAAATCTTTACAGTAATAAAAGTCAAACCAGTAATAGTGTAGGAAAAACACTCCGATGATTTTAAAACCAACTTTTTAAAAAAAACAATAACCATTTAAGATAAATTACGATAAACAGGAGACTCTGTAGTCTCCGTTTCAGAAGGTGATTGGGTGTGTTGAGGTTGTGTATGTCGAGGATGGGTATAGTGAGTTGGAGTTAGTGGAGGTGGGGTTTGTTGAGGTTGGTTATGTCGAGGATGGGTATGGTGTGGCGTTGGTTGAGGTGGGGTATGATCATAGTAGGGGGGGCCAGGGTAATATTGGGTATACGGTTGAGGGTAGTTTGGTGGCACTGTGTGCAGCCCTTCAATGCATTGGAACATTCGGTCAAATATGGACATTTGAAATTCCTGCATTTCTCTCTGACGTTCTCTTGCATCCCTATTATAGGTTTCCTGCATAGAGATCAGCTGCGTCATAAATGTGTTGTTCATGTCTTGCTCTGCCTGCAAAAATCGCTCGAGACGTGCATCTTCTCAATCAGCCATGGCAGCGTCCATCTGCTCTAATTTCTCCACCAGGACAGTGGTCATAATTCTTGCAGCTTGCTCCGTTTTGTTTGGGCGGCGCCTCCTTGGCGGAACAGTATATACTGCAGACACAAATCAAATAATTATGTTATTAGAATTTGCAAAGAGCTTATATAAAATAGCAGTGTTCGCAAACGTGTTTGTGGCCTCCTTCCACCTACACACTGCATATACTCTGCAACATTTATCATTTTTAATTGTATGCATTTATTGTTAAGATTTAATGACGTTAATGTTTAGAGTTGTTAGTTTGTGTTTAGTTTACGTTAATTGTTAATGTTAGTTATTATGCTTTTAGGATTGTTGTACTTACTGTTTCCACGCAAAGGCTGCGTTTGTGCAATTGGGGCCATTTGACTTGGCCCAGCCTCTGTGTCTTCTGGCGCATCAGTGGTTTCAGTCCTGCTGGGCTCCTGTACAACTGGGTCAGGCATAGTGGTTTGCATCGGTTGCGTATCATCCAGTACGAGTAGTGGAGATGGTGGTGGTGATCGGGTGTCTGGGTCCTGTGATCGGGTGTCTGGGTCTTGTACGCTGCAGGTGGAAGCAGCACAGGCCTGTCTTGTTTCTGCTGCTGCTATGCTGGAGGATAAGCTAACCGGTGTTGCAAGTGCTGTGTGGCCAAATATGGTGGCACACTGCTCATAATATTGCCACTCCATACGGGCAGCACCACTTCTGTTTCTGTTGTGGTCGTGGACCTTATGGAAATTCCTTTTAAGGGCCTTTAGTTTATTGATTACCTGCTGGGAGGTACGATGGAATCCAGAGGCTGCAAGCATCTTCGTTATGTTTTTGTACGTGATTGCATCCTTAACAGTCCCTGTCATTTGGTGGGTGATTTCCGACTCCCCTCTTATCCGTAACAGCTCCCTAACCTCATCCTCACTCCAGTTTGCCATATTCTCCAAGCACTGTAGCACTGTGAATGTAGTATAAATAAAAACACACTGTTTAAAGCGTGCTGCCTGTTTATTTCCGGGTTCAGACAGGTGACATCATGCAGGGAGACAACCTATCACCTCCTTTTTAAGATTACCGGGTTGAATATACCGGGTCTGAGACTTTCACACTGCCAAATGAACCGGTTCTGAACCGTGTAGGATCCTTCTTTTTACACGGGTTGAAATACCGGGTTGTTTGACACGGTAAATTCATAATGGCGCTTTCACACTGCACCTCAAACCGGGTTGACACGGCTCAAACTCGGCAATATACCGGGTTATTTTTGCGATGTGAAAGGGGTAAAAGTTTCAGGTGATTCACTACTTTTGGGGAGCTCTCCTGGGCCTCCTGATGCAATGCATGGTAAAATTGTGTTATCACACCATGTTTGGCCTTACAGTAGGGGGGTTAATTGAGCTAGACTGGGGAGAAATTTGAAAATGTATCACGAACGTGTTGATATTTACCTTCAGACTTCAGAAAAACTGTTTTTGTGGGTTGTTATTGAGATAGCCTTATGTCTGCCGGTCATGGTTAAACCTATGTGTATATGGTGTGGCGGGGCTATGTAAATTGTATATGTTATATAATGTCACCCGGATCTCCCGGTATACACTGAAATGTCTGTAATTCTTCCATTTTTGTTGAATAAAAATACTCTACTAAAAAAAAATAAAAAAAATTGTGTTATCACAGCCTGGCCATTGCCGCACAATTTAGCAAATTCACCGTGGCATGCCGTACAAACCTCTCTGTGATGTCACCCACAGGATCATCTTGAGACAATATTAAAGAAGTCGGCAAGTGTGTATATATACAGCCATCTAACCAATGCACTGTAGCTCTGTCATCGATGCAGAGTGCCTCATGCCTCACTAATAATAATACTACAGGTTACATAGTGGAAATTAGGCCAAACCTGCACAGCTCTTTGTCTGTTTGCGCAGTTTATTGCCCCAGATCATTAGATGACGAAAAATCGTGTGAAATATTTTTATGTTGCTTTTACATAAAGAAATGGTTTGTTTTTTTAAATACTTAGGACACAGTCTAACATGTAATGAAATTCATGCTACTCCATGGCTACTGCAGGCAGCGGCGGTTCCTACCATTTTTAGGTAAGGGAGGCATGCCGCTATGCCAGATGAGTACAGTTGACTCCCAGGTCCTAGTGCCTGTGCAATAGAGATAAAAAGTGCCGGGAGCTGGTGAATGCACATAAAGCACTTCAGCTGCAGTCCATAAAAGCTAGAGATGTGCGGCGGGTACTTTTCGTGTTTTGGTTCTAATTCCATTTTCGTGTTTTGGTTTTGGCTTGGTTTTGCCAAAACCACCCTTTCATGTTTTGGTTTTGGTTTTGGATCTGGATGATTTTTGGGGGAAAAACCCCATAAAAACAGCTAAAATCCCAGAATTTGGGGGTAATTTTGCTCCTACAGTATTATTAACCTCAATAACAATCGTTTCCACTCATTTCCAGTCTATTCTGAACACCTCACAATATTGTTTTTAGGCCTAAAAGTTGCACCGAGGTGGCTGTATGACTAAGCTAAGCGACACAAGTGGACAACACAAACACCTGGCCCATCTAGGAGTGGCACTGCAGTGTCAGACAGGACGGCAGATATAAAAAAAAAAGGCCCCAAACAGCACATGATGCAAAGAAGAAAAATAATTGCAATGAGGTAGTTGTATGACTAAGCCAAGCGACACACACAATTGGCCCATCTAGGAAGCACGTCTAACACCAACATAAGTGTCAAGGCCTCAGTTATGAGGGCTTCCATCGTCATGTGAAGCTGAATCACTAGTCACGAACATAGGCCAGGGCCTTAGCCGTTCCTTGCCACTCAGTGTCGTAAATGGCATATTAACAAGTTTATGTTTCTCCTCAGACGATTTAAATTTCTTTTTTTGGTTCTTTTTACTGAACTTTGGCTTTTTGGATTTTACATGCCCCCTGCTATCACATTGGGCATCGACCTTGGCAGACGACGTTGATGGCATTTCATCGTCTATGACATGGCTAGTGGCAGCAGCTTCAGCACTAGGAGGAAGTGTTCTTGATCTTTCCCTATTTTATACTCAAAATTTTTAGTCTCCATTATTTTTTGGGAGTTATATGAGACAATATGGAATGACTGGAATGACTGATGACACAGGACACTACCACTAGTCTGATGCAGCACAAGACGTTGTTGTTATAATTATTATACTGCAGCAGTGGACATATAGCAGCAGCGTATATCGTCACTGGAATTACTGATGACACAGGACACTACCACTGGTCTGCACAACACAGCACCACTTTATACAGCTACACTGGATATATGGCAGCAGAGAACACCAACACTGTGACTGCCTGGACTGATGCAGCACCATACACTGAGTGACTACACTGGACTGGACTGAGCAGCACAACACTTGCCACCCCACTTTCCCGCCCCTACACAGACACTGAACACACTGAGGACACATCCTCTCTATACACTCTCCGAGACTGGAGTGAAAAGGGGCGCGACGCGCGGCTCCTTTTATGGAATCCAAATCCCATGAGAATCCGACAGCGGGATGATGACGTTTTGCCGCGTTCGGGTTTCCGAGTCAGGCGGGAAAACCCGAGCCGGGCTTGGGCTCGGAAGGCAAAGTTTGGTAGGGTTCGGTTCTCTGAGAACCGAACCCGCTCATCTCTACCAGTTTTGTATATAGGCCCTCATTCCGAGTTGATCGGTCGCAAGGCGAATTTAGCAGAGTTACACACGCTAAGCCGCCGCCTACTGGGAGTGAATCTTAGCTTCTTAAAATTGCGACCGATGTATTCGCAATATTGCGATTACTAACTACTTAGCAGTTTCAGAGTAGCTCCAGACTTACTCTGCCTGTGCGATCAGTTCAGTGCTTGTCGTTCCTGGTTGACGTCACAAACACACCCAGCGTTCGGCCAGACACTCCCACCGTTTCTCCGGCCACTCCTGCGTTTTTTCCGGAAACGGTAGCGTTTTCAGCCACACGCCCCTGAAACGCCGTGTTTCCGCCCAGTAACACCCATTTCCTGTCAATCGCATTACGATCGCCGGAGCGAAGAAAAAGCCGTGAGTAAAAATACTTTCTTCATAGTAAAGTTACTTGGCGCAGTCGCAGTGCGAACTTTGCGCATGCGTACTAAGCGGATTTTCACTGCGATGCGATGAAAAAGAACGAGCGAACAACTCGGAATGAGGGCCATAGTGCAGCATATTCCGTTGCGCTTTACAATTGGAACAAGTTATAGAATGAATCTGGGTAATAACAGACAGACATAGAGGTAGGAAGGCCCTTCTTGCAAGCTTACTATAGTTAGGCTTACCATACTATCCTTTTAAACCAGGACGGTCATGAATTATACAGGTTCTGTGGCTGATTAAAACCAAATGAGATGCATGCTTAAAGTCAGACAATCACAGAACCTGTGTAATTCATGAGTGTCCTTGTTTAAAGGGATAGTATGATAAGAATAACTATAGGGAAATAGGCATTGATACTCAAGGAATAAGTGCCACCTATCTCCTATATAATAGCCCTATTCTGTGACCTTGTGATTCATTTGCTAACGCTGGGCGGAGTCACAACAGTGGGCGGAGTTATTCAAATGAGTCACAGAGATCTGGCCAAATCTACAGGAGACTAGGAGCAGAAGCAGATAGCATGGGCATTGGGCATGTCACAGGCAGGGGTGCATAGTACCTCCCAGCTTTCTGCAGGAGCTTTCTCCAGGCAGAAGGAGGGAAACACACTCGGCGAAAAGGGGGCGTGGCTTCACGGGAGGGCCCCCGTTTTCGTCAGTGAGGGGGCTTGCCCAGCGCTCTGTGAGCTGCTGGCATGCCCCCAGGGCTGATTATGAGTCAGGGGGGCACAGGGCACTTGAGACAGGGGAGCCCTATCTCATTGCTGTGCCTGCTGTGGGTTGGGGGCGTGGCCTAATCGCGCCCCGCGCGGCCACGCCCCCTTATGCAAATTCCGATTTTTATTTTTATTTTTTTAATGGGATTTTGGCCCCTCAGCTAGGGCTAAATCCAGAGGACGTGGTCGCTCCCCCTACACACCCGCACAGGGAGAAGAAAGCAGGGAGACTGCTGCCTCCCTGCAACACCACAGACCTGCCAATATGCAGCAGCGTGTGCTGACTGTAGCACAATGCTGCCGCTGTTGCTGGCAGGACGGGGGGGGGGGGGGAGCTTCTGAGCTGGGACAGAGCTGCTCCAGCCGGGGGGCCCCCTAAAACTGTGGGGCCAACGATACGTATCCCCTGGCCACCCCCCCCCCCCCTTAATCCGGCTCTGCTGCTGGAACCCCCCCCCGTAATCCGTACCCCCTGATGCCCCCTCTCCGTCTGTCTCCACTATTCACCGCTGCTCTGCTAAGCAGAACAGCGAGTACAGGAGCTTTCCAACTGCCCCCCCCCCCCCCACCGCCGGACACTGCGACCCGCGGGTGGGACAGCGGGACAGACCCCCAAAAATGGGACTGTCCCGCGAAAAATCGGGACATTTGGGAGGTATGGGGGTGTGTGAGGGGTATGTCATACAGACAGACGGGCACCGGCTCACTGTGTGCTTGACCCCCCACATCGGCATACTCAGCAGGGTCTCTCTGGTGCGGAGGAGCGTCACTTTCTGACACACTCCACGCTTCTTAGCTGCAGTTTAGTGGGGCACCTGCCAGTGTGCAGGTTCCATACTGCCTCTGTTATCTCCAGCCCCGGCAACCCCACCGCTAGCTGCAGCGCTGCCACCCGCAGTGGAGTGCGCCCAGCTCATTCACACACTTTAGCTGGCGGGTAGCGCTGCAGAAATCCGAGCTGCTTGCAGGCTCTGACCCACTCCTCCCTCCAGCCGCAGCGTCTCCTGGGAGCTAACCAGTCACTCCCAGTCTCCCCTTACCACAGTGCCCGGAAGCCGTGAGGTCCGCGCCACGTGCATGCTATGACCCCCTCCTCCCTCCAGCCGCAGCATCTCCTGGGGGCTAACCAGTCATTTCCAGTCTCACCTTACCACAGTGCCCGGCAGCTGCGCGAGGTCTGCGGTGTGTGACTGAGGAGGGGGGGAGGGATGCGGACTGGCAGAGAAAGCAGGACTCCAGCCTGAGAGAGTCAGCCATGCCAAGTCTCCAGCAGCAGCAGATCCCAACAGGTTGGAATGGAATAGCAGCAGCCAGCAGCAGTGACTCCGGTAAGACACATCTGTCTGTCACCACTGTTTTGTCCCTAATACCAATCTCTCCCGTGCCCTGTGTTCTGTCATGTCCCGGTCACCCCTGGCCTTGCCCTGCCACCCTTATTCTGGCCCTTTCACCCTTATCCTGGCCCTTTCACCCTTATCCTGGCCCTGTCACCCTTATGCTGGCCCTGTTACCCCTATCCTGGCCCTGTCACCCCTGTGCTTGCCCTGTCAACCCTATACTGGCCCCGTCACCCCTGTCCTGGTCCTGCCGCCCCTACCCTGGCCCTGTCACCCCTATCCTGTCCCTATCATTTCTGTCCTGGCCCTGTCACCCCTGTCCTGGCCCCGTCTCCCCTGTCCTGGCCCCGTCTCCCCTGTCCTGGCCCCGTCACCCCTGTCCTGGCACCGTCACCCCTGTCCAGGCCCCGTCAACCCTTTTCTGACCCTGTCACCTCTGTCCTGGCCCTGTTACTGCATACCCTCCAACTACCTTTTATGGCATGTACAGTACCCGCAGCGCCTCCAGACCTCTCCCCAATGCACTACACCTCCGCACCTTCCCCTCCACCACATGCGGCACTCCACCCCTCCCCCACATGCTGTGCCTCCAGACCCCCTACACCACCCGTGTCTCCCACTCCTCCATCCCTTCACCACCCACAGCACCTCCAGGCCCCTTCCACCATTCACCCCCCTTATACGTCTCCCCCCACACCTGCCCCCCTCCACCCGCAGCATCTACAGACACCCTCCTCCATCAGCGGTCCCCCCCTCCCCCACCCCTCCCCCACCAATGGCACCCCCGTACCTGCCCCTCCACCACCTGCAGCACCTCCGGACCTCCTTTCCCATCCGCCGCAACACCCGTACCTGCCCCTACCCTACCCATGGTGCCTGCGGTCCCCTACCCAACCCCCGGCACACCCATCCCACAGCACCTCCGGAACCCTTCACCCATCCACAACATCCCCACACCTGCCCCTCTCCCACCCGTGGCACCCCTGCCCCTCCCCCACCTGCAGTGCCTCCGGACCCCTCCCCCATCTGCATCCCCCACTCCTCTGCCCCTCCCCCACGCGCAGCACCTCCCGAACCTTCCCCATCCGGGCCCCACCCCCACTTCTGCCTCCCCTCCACCCGCAGCATCTACAGACACCATCCGCAGTCCCCCCCGCACCCGCTACATTCTGTACATCGTGCCCTGCAGGTGCTGTTCACGCCGTCGCAAGGGGCTGCGCCTCCTTCACCATCGCACGCCCTTTCATTGTGCAATATTTAACCACTAACAAAGGAATGCAGGTAATACTCCATATAATACAAATATTAAACCCCAGAAAGGCATGCAAGGGTTAAGGGGGCGTAGCCCCTTGCGACGGTGTGAAGAGCGCCCGTAGGGCGCGATGAAGCACCTAGTTGCATAATAATTCTGCCAGCTTGCAAGGGTAAAATGTGAGCAGGTTTGCGTATAAAGACATGTGCATGTTCCTTCCTGGGCAATTTGCTTATTTTACAGTACAACAACAGGCATACCTCCAGCTCCGCAATGATCAATCTATTTGTATAGACGATATAGGTCCAGATTCATCAAGCCGTGAATAGTTATACACTGCACAGTGATAAAGTACCAATCAACCATCTCCTAACTGCCATGTTACAGGCTGTGTTTGAAAAATGACAGTTAGGAGCCGATTGACTGGTACTCTATCACCGTATAATTTATCACTCACCAAGGCTTGATAAATATGGACCTCATTGTATGAAAAATGTTTCTTTATTAAATTCTAATGTCATGGGACATATATTATCTCAAATCACCAAAGTGCTCCCATTTTTCCTTTTATCAAGTTTCGATGATTCTTTATTCACTTACAATCCCCAGTGAAATAGATCTGAGTGTATCAATGTCTTCAGTATTATTTTCATGTGCTGTATGTTGCTCTCTCTGAAGGTTACGTCGATGATTTACGATGCATTTGTTTTTCTTTTCTTGCTGACCACAGTAACAAAATACTCATCTTCATCAGTAAATCATTTTTAGCTTTTACAGCTGAAAAGTAAGACTGAAGACAGGCCATGGCACGTTTTACTGTGTCTCTCAAACAGCTTTCTGCCAGGGTGCCTCCTGTCCGATACCAGAGTTCTGTGCATTCCCCCCAGTTCACAAAGGGTTACATGTGCTGGTACGGTTGGGCTGAAGAGAAAACTTGGTGGTTTATGTACATGGCGAACATTTACGTTATGGTATATCCTTTCTGTGTGAAGTTGTGAACCAATGTTTTTGTTTATAATAGTAATGCTCAGTCAGTCATAAAGTATCCTAAAACTAGAGATGAGCGGGTTCGGTTCCTCGGAATCCGAACCCGCCCGAACTTCAGCCTTTTTACACGGGTCCGAGGCAGACTCGGATCCTCCCGCCTTGCTCGGTTAACCCGAGCGCGCCCGAACGTCATCATCCCGCTGTCGGATTCTCGCGAGACTCGGATTCTATATAAGGAGCCGCGCGTCGCCGCCATTTTCACACGTGCATTGAGATTGATAGGGAGAGGACGTGGCTGGCATCCTCTCCGTTTAGATTAGATTAGAGACACTTGAGTTGATTTACTAATTTTGGGGAGCATTAGGAGGAGTACTCAGTACAGTGCAGCAGAGTTTTGCTGATAGTGTGACCACCAGTTTAATTTTAATCCGTTCTCTGCCTGAAAAAAAACGATACACAGTCACATACCATATCTGTGCTCAGCCTCAGTGTGCTGCATGATATATCATCTATGTATATCTGACTGTGCTGAGTGCTCACTGCCAGTGCTCACACAGCTTAATTGTGGGGGAGACTGGGGAGCAGTTATAGCAGGAGTACAGTGCACACTTTTGCTGCCAGTGTGACTGACCACCAGTATATTGTCTGCCTGAAAAAGTTAAACAAACACTCCTGTGGTGTTTTTTTAATTTATTCTATAAACGCATTCTGCTGACAGTGTCCAGCAGGTCCGTCATTCATTATATTATATAAATATTTACCTGCAGTAGTGTTATATTTTTTTTGTTCATCTCTATCATCTTTATCATCTCTATATTAGCAGACGCAGTACGGTAGTCCACGGCTGTGGCTATCTCTGTGTCGTCAGTGCTCGTCCATAATTGTATACCTACCTGTGGTGGGGTTTTTTTTTCTATCTTCTTCATACTAGTAGTTTAGGAGTCTGCTGACAGTGTCCAGCAGGTCCGTCATTATATTATATATACCTGCAGTAGTGATATATATATATTTTTTATATCATTATCATCTCTATACTAGCAGACACAGTACGGTAGTCCACGGCTGTAGCTACCTCTGTGTCGTCAGTGCTCGTCCATAATTGTATACCTACCTGTGGTGGGTTTTTTTTTTCTATCTTCTTCATACTAGTAGTTTAGGAGTCTGCTGACAGTGTCCAGCAGGTCCGTCATTATATTATATATACCTGCAGTAGTGATATATATATATTTTTTATATCATTATCATCTCTATACTAGCAGACACAGTACGGTAGTCCACGGCTGTAGCTACCTCTGTGTCGTCAGTGCTCGTCCATAATTGTATACCTACCTGTGGTGGGGTTTTTTTTTCTATCTTCTTCATACTAGTAGTTCAGCAGTCTGCTGACAGTGTCCAGCAGGTCCGTCATTATATTATATATACCTGCAGTAGTGATATATATATATTTTTTATATCATTATCATCTCTATACTAGCAGACACAGTACGGTAGTCCACGGCTGTAGCTACCTCTGTGTCGTCAGTGCTCGTCCATAATTGTATACCTACCTGTGGTGGGTTTTTTTTTTCTATCTTCTTCATACTAGTAGTTCAGCAGTCTGCTGACAGTGTCCAGCAGGTCCGTCATTATATTATACTAGGTGCTTCATCGCGCCCTACGGGCGCTCTTCACACCGTCGCAAGGGGCTACGCCCCCTTAACCCTTGCATGCCTTTCTGGGGTTTAATATTTGTATTATATGGAGTATTACCTGCATTCCTTTGTTAGTGGTTAAATATTGCACAATGAAAGGGCGTGCGATGGTGAAGGAGGCGCAGCCCCTTGCGACGGCGTGAACAGCACCTGCAGGGCACGATGTACAGAATGTAGCGGGTGCGGGGGGGACTGCGGATGGTGTCTGTAGATGCTGCGGGTGGAGGGGAGGCAGAAGTGGGGGTGGGGCCCGGATGGGGAAGGTTCGGGAGGTGCTGCGCGTGGGGGAGGGGCAGAGGAGTGGGGGATGCAGATGGGGGAGGGGTCCGGAGGCACTGCAGGTGGGGGAGGGGCAGGGGTGCCACGGGTGGGAGAGGGGCAGGTGTGGGGATGTTGTGGATGGGTGAAGGGTTCCGGAGGTGCTGTGGGATGGGTGTGCCGGGGGTTGGGTAGGGGACCGCAGGCACCATGGGTAGGGTAGGGGCAGGTACGGGTGTTGCGGCGGATGGGAAAGGAGGTCCGGAGGTGCTGCAGGTGGTGGAGGGGCAGGTACGGGGGTGCCATTGGTGGGGGAGGGGTGGGGGAGGGGGGGACCGCTGATGGAGGAGGGTGTCTGCAGATGCTGCGGGTGGAGGGGGGCAGGTGTGGGGGGAGACGTATAAGGGGGGTGAATGGTGGAAGGGGCCTGGAGGTGCTGTGGGTGGTGAAGGGATGGAGGAGTGGGAGACACGGGTGGTGTAGGGGGTCTGGAGGCACAGCATGTGGGGGAGGGGTGGAGTGCCGCATGTGGTGGAGGGGAAGGTGCGGAGGTGTAGTGCATTGGGGAGAGGTCTGGAGGCGCTGCGGGTACTGTACATGCCATAAAAGGTAGTTGGAGGGTATGCAGTAACAGGGCCAGGACAGAGGTGACAGGGTCAGTAAAGGGTTGACGGGGCCAGGACAGGGGTGACGGTGCCAGGACAGGGGTGACGGGGCCAGGACAGGGGAGACGGGGCCAGGACAGGGGAGACGGGGCCAGGACAGGGGAGACGGGGCCAGGACAGGGGTGACAGGGCCAGGACAGAAATGATAGGGACAGGATAGGGGTGACAGGGCCAGGGTAGGGGCGGCAGGACCAGGACAGGGGTGACGGGGCCAGTATAGGGTTGACAGGGCAAGCACAGGGGTGACAGGGCCAGGATAGGGGTAACAGGGCCAGCATAAGGGTGACAGGGCCAGGATAAGGGTGAAAGGGCCAGGATAAGGGTGAAAGGGCCAGAATAAGGGTGGCAGGGCAAGGCCAGGGGTGACCGGGACATGACAGAACACAGGGCACGGGAGAGATTGGTATTAGGGACAAAACAGTGGTGACAGACAGATGTGTCTTACCGGAGTCACTGCTGCTGGCTGCTGCTATTCCATTCCAACCTGTTGGGATCTGCTGCTGCTGGAGACTTGGCATGGCTGACTCTCTCAGGCTGGAGTCCTGCTTTCTCTGCCAGTCTGCATCCCTCCCCCCCTCCTCAGTCACACACCGCAGACCTCGCGCAGCTGCCGGGCACTGTGGTAAGGTGAGACTGGAAATGACTGGTTAGCCCCCAGGAGATGCTGCGGCTGGAGGGAGGAGGGGGTCATAGCATGCACGTGGCGCGGACCTCACGGCTTCCGGGCACTGTGGTAAGGGGAGACTGGGAGTGACTGGTTAGCTCCCAGGAGACGCTGCGGCTGGAGGGAGGAGTGGGTCAGAGCCTGCAAGCAGCTCGGATTTCTGCAGCGCTACCCGCCAGCTAAAGTGTGTGAATGAGCTGGGCGCACTCCACTGCGGGTGGCAGCGCTGCAGCTAGCGGTGGGGTTGCCGGGGCTGGAGATAACAGAGGCAGTATGGAACCTGCACACTGGCAGGTGCCCCACTAAACTGCAGCTAAGAAGCGTGGAGTGTGTCAGAAAGTGACGCTCCTCCGCACCAGAGAGACCCTGCTGAGTATGCCGATGTGGGGGGTCAAGCACACAGTGAGCCGGTGCCCGTCTGTCTGTATGACATACCCCTCACACACCCCCATACCTCCCAAATGTCCCGATTTTTCGCGGGACAGTCCCATTTTTGGGGGTCTGTCCCGCTGTCCCACCCGCGGGTCGCAGTGTCCGGCGGTGGGGGGGGGGCAGTTGGAAAGCTCCTGTACTCGCTGTTCTGCTTAGCAGAGCAGCGGTGAATAGTGGAGACAGACGGAGAGGGGGCATCAGGGGGTACGGATTACGGGGGGGGTTCCAGCAGCAGAGCCGGATTAAGGGGGGGGGGGTGGCCAGGGGATACGTATCGTTGGCCCCACAGTTTTAGGGGGCCCCCCGGCTGGAGCAGCTCTGTCCCAGCTCAGAAGCTCCCCCCCCCCCCGTCCTGCCAGCAACAGTGGCAGCATTGTGCTACAGTCAGCACACGCTGCTGCATATTGGCAGGTCTGTGGTGTTGCAGGGAGGCAGCAGTCTCCCTGCTTTCTTCTCCCTGTGCGGGTGTGTAGGGGGAGCGACCACGTCCTCTGGATTTAGCCCTAGCTGAGGGGCCAAAATCCCATTAAAAAAATAAAAATAAAAATCGGAATTTGCATAAGGGGGCGTGGCCGCGCGGGCCGCGATTAGGCCACGCCCCCAACCCACAGCAGGCACAGCAATGAGATAGGGCTCCCCTGTCTCAAGTGCCCTGTGCCCCCCTGACTCATAATCAGCCCTGGGGGCATGCCAGCAGCTCACAGAGCGCTGGGCAAGCCCCCTCACTGACAAAAACGGGGGCCCTCCCGTGAAGCCACGCCCCCTTTTCGCCGAGTGTGTTTCCCTCCTTCTGCCTGGAGAAAGCTCCTGCAGAAAGCTGGGAGGTACTATGCACCCCTGCCTGTGACATGCCCAATGCCCATGCTATCTGCTTCTGCTCCTAGTCTCCTGTAGATTTGGCCAGATCTCTGTGACTCATTTGAATAACTCCGCCCACTGTTGTGACTCCGCCCAGCGTTAGCAAATGAATCACAAGGTCACAGAATAGGGCTATTATATAGGAGATACCTGCAGTAGTGATATATATATATTTTTTATATCATTATCATCTCTATACTAGCAGACACAGTACGGTAGTCCACGGCTGTAGCTACCTCTGTGTCGTCAGTGCTCGTCCATAATTGTATACCTACCTGTGGTGGGTTTTTTTTTCTATCTTCTTCATACTAGTAGTTCAGCAGTCTGCTGACAGTGTCCAGCAGGTCCGTCATTATATTATATATACCTGCAGTAGTGATATATATATATTTTTTATATCATTATCATCTCTATACTAGCAGACACAGTACGGTAGTCCACGGCTGTAGCTACCTCTGTGTCGTCAGTCACTCGTCATCCATAAGTATACTAGTATCCATCCATCTCCATTGTTTACCTGAGGTGCCTTTTAGTTGTGCCTATTAAAATATGGAGAACAAAAATGTTGAGGTTCCAAAAATAGGGAAAGATCAAGATCCACTTCCACCTCGTGCTGAAGCTGCTGCAACTAGTCATGGCCGAGACGATGAAATTCCATCAACGTCGTCTGCCAAGGCCGATGCCCAATGTCATAGTACAGAGCATGTAAAATCCAAAACACCAAATATCAGTAAAGAAAGGACTCAAAAATCTAAAATAAAATCGTCGGAGGAGAAGCGTAAACTTGCCAATATGCCATTTACCACACGGAGTGGCAAGGAACGGCTGAGGCCCTGGCCTATGTTCATGGCTAGTGGTTCAGCTTCACATGAGGATGGAAGCACTCAGCCTCTCGCTAGAAAAATGAAAAGACTTAAGCTGGCAAAAGCACAGCAAAGAACTGTGCGTTCTTCGAAATCACAAATCCACAAGGAGAGTCCAATTGTGTCGGTTGCGATGCCTGACCTTCCCAACACTGGACGTGAAGAGCATGCGCCTTCCACCATTTGCACGCCCCCTGCAAGTGCTGGAAGGAGCACCCGCAGTCCAGTTCCTGATAGTCAGATTGAAGATGTCAGTGTTGAAGTACACCAGGATGAGGAGGATATGGGTGTTGCTGGCGCTGGGGAGGAAATTGACCAGGAGGATTCTGATGGTGAGGTGGTTTGTTTAAGTCAGGCACCCAGGGAGACACCTGTTGTCCGTGGGAGGAATATGGCCATTGACATGCCTGGTGAAAATACCAAAAAAATCAGCTCTTCGGTGTGGAAGTATTTCAACAGAAATGCGGACAACTGGTGTCAAGCCGTGTGTTGCCTTTGTCAAGCTGTAATACGTAGGGGTAAGGACATTAACCACCTCGGAACATCCTCCCTTATACGTCACCTGCAGCGCATTCATCATAAGTCAGTGACAAGTTCAAAAACTTTGGGCGACAGCGGAAGCAGTCCACTGACCAGTAAATCCCTTCCTCTTGTAACCAAGCTCACGCAAACCACCCCACCAACTCCCTCAGTGTCAATTTCCTCCTTCCCCAGGAATGCCAATAGTCCTGCAGGCCATGTCACTGGCAATTCTGACGAGTCCTCTCCTACCTGGGATTCCTCCGATGCATCATTGCGTCTAACGCCTACTGCTGCTGGCGCTGCTGTTGTTGCTGCTGGGAGTCGATGGTCATCCCAGAGGGGAAGTCGTAAGACCACTTTTACTACTTCCACCAAGCAATTGACTGTCCAACAGTCCTTTGCGAGGAAGGTGAAATATCACAGCAGTCATCCTGCTGCAAAGCGGATAACTGAGGCCTTGGCATCCTGGGCGGTGAGAAACGTGGTTCCGGTATCCATCATTACTGCAGAGCCAACTATAGACTTGTTTGAGGTACTGTGTCCCCGGTACCAAATACCATCTAGGTTCCATTTCTCTAGGCAGGCGATACCGAAAATGTACACAGACCTCAGAAAAAGAGTCACCAGTGTCCTAAAAAATGCACCACTTAACCACGGACATGTGGACAAGTGGAGCAGGGCAGACTCAGGACTATATGACTGTGACAGCCCACTGGGTAGATGTATTGACTCCCGCCGCAAGAACAGCAGCGGCGGCACCAGTAGCAGCATCTCGCAAACGCCAACTCTTTCTTAGGCAGGCTACGCTTTGTATCACCGCTTTCCAGAATACGCACACAGCTGAAAACCTCTTACGGCAACTGAGGAAGATCATCGCAGAATGGCTTACCTCAATTGGACTCTCCTGTGGATTTGTGGCATCGGACAACGCCAGCAATATTGTGCGTGCATTAAATCTGGGCAAATTCCAGCACGTCCCATGTTTTGCACATACCTTGAATTTGGTGGTGCAGAATTATTTAAAAAATGACAGGGGCGTGCAAGAGATGCTGTCGGTGGCCAGAAGAATTGCGGGACACTTTCGGCGTACAGGCACCACGTACAGAAGACTGGAGCAACACCAAAAACGCCTGAACCTGCCCTGCCATCATCTGAAGCAAGAAGTGGTAACGAGGTGGAATTCAACCCTCTATATGCTTCAGAGGTTGGAGGAGCAGCAAAAGGCCATTCAAGCCTATACAACTGACCACGATATAGGAGGTGGAATGCACCTGTCTCAAGCGCAGTGGAGAATGATTTCAACATTGTGCAAGGTTCTGCAACCTTTTGAACTTGCCACACGTGAAGTCAGTTCAGACACTGCCAGCCTGAGTCAGGTCATTCCCCTCATCAGGCTTTTGCAGAAGAAGCTGGAGACATTGAAGGAGGAGCTAACACAGAGCGATTCCGCTAGGCATGTGGGACTTGTGGATGGAGCCCTTAATTCGCTTAACAAGGATTCACGGGTGGTCAATCTGTTGAAATCAGAGCACTACATTTTGGCCACCGTGCTCGATCCTAGATTTAAAACCTACGTTGTATCTCTCTTTCCGGCAGACACAAGTCTGCAGGGGTTCAAAGAACTGCTGGTGAGAAAATTGTCAAGTCAAGCGGAACGCGACCTGTCAACATCTCCTCCTTCACATTCTCCCGCAACTGGGGGTGCGAGGAAAAAGCTCAGAATTCCGAGACCACCCGCTGGCGGTGATGCAGGGCAGTCTGGAGCGACTGCTGATGCTGACATCTGGTCCGGACTGAAGGACCTGCCAACGATTACGGACATGTCGTCTACTGTCACTGCATATGATTCTCTCACCATTGAAAGAATGGTGGAGGATTATATGAGTGACCGCATCCAAGTAGGCACGTCAGACAGACCGTACGTATACTGGCAGGAAAAAGAGGCAATTTGGAGGCCCTTGCACAAACTGGCTTTATTCTACCTAAGTTGCCCTCCCTCCAGTGTGTACTCCGAAAGAGTGTTTAGTGCCGCCGCTCACCTTGTCAGCAATCGGCGTACGAGGTTACTTCCAGAAAATGTGGAGAAGATGATGTTCATTAAAATGAATTATAATCAATTCCTCCGTGGAGACATTCACCAGCAGCAATTGCCTCCAGAAAGTACACAGGGAGCTGTGATGGTGGATTCCAGTGGGGACGAATTGATAATCTGTGAGGAGGGGGATGTACACGGTGATGAATCGGAGGATGATGATGAGGTGGACATCTTGCCTCTGTAGAGCCAGTTTGTGCAAGGAGAGATTAATTGCTTCTTTTTTGGTGGGGGTTCAAACCAACCCGTCATTTCAGTCACAGTCGTGTGGCAGACCCTGTCACTGAAATGATGGGTTGGTTAAAGTGTGCATGTCCTGTTTATACAACATAAGGGTGGGTGGGAGGGCCCAAGGACAATTCCATCTTGCACCTCTTTTTTCTTTCATTTTTCTTTGCGTCATGTGCTGTTTGGGGAGTGTTTTTTGGAAGGGCCATCCTGCGTGACACTGCAGTGCCACTCCTAGATGGGCCAGGTGTTTGTGTCGGCCACTAGGGTCGCTTATCTTAGTCACACAGCTACCTCATTGCGCCTCTTTTTTTTCTTCTTTGCGTCATGTGCTATTTGGGGAGTATTTTTTGGAAGGGCCATCCTGCGTGACACTGCAGTGCCACTCCTAGATGGGCCCGGTGTTTGTGTCGGCCACTAGGGTCACTTATCTTAGTCACACAGCTACCTCATTGCGCCTCTTTTTTTTCTTCTTTGCGTCATGTGCTGTTTGGGGAGTATTTTTTGGAAGGGCCATCCGGCCTGACACTGCAGTGCCACTCCTAGATGGGCCAGGTGTTTGTGTCGGCCACTAGGGTCGCTTAGCTTACTCACACAGCTACCTCATTGCGCCTCTTTTTTTCTTTGCGTCATGTGCTGTTTGGGGGGTGTTTTTTGGAAGGGCCATCCTGCGTGACACTGCAGTGCCACTCCTAGATGGGCCAGGTGTTTGTGTTGGCCACTTGGGTCGCTGAGCTTAGTCACACAGCTTCCATCTTGCACCTCTTTTTTTCTTTGCATCATGTGCATCATTTTGAAAAAAACACCCGAATCCAAAACACACCCAAATCCGACAAAAAAAATTCGGTGAGGTTTTGCCAAAACGCGTTCGAACCCAAAACATGGCCACGGAACCGAACCCAAAACCAAAACACAAAACCCGAAAAATTTCCGGTGCACATCTCTACCTAAAACTGCACATATTATTCCCGAACAAAAGGCATATTATACTATTACCGCTATATGGGCAATAGGTTTCATACAGCCTCTGATTATTTTTAAAAAACATCACTTGAGGCTATGTACTACTAATGGACTAATGCTGGAGATTTCAAAAACGCCATTTTTGGAGGTTTGACCACAAAATGCACATTGATGAATCTCGTCCATTGGTGGTCATTACGAGTTGTTTGCTCGTTGCCGTTTTTCGCAACGCAGCAATTAGGTGGAAAATGCGCATGCTCATGGTACGCAGAGCACATGCGCTAAGTTATTTAACACAAAACATAGTAGATTTGCTGGTGTCCGTGCGGCGCTTTTCAGTCGCTATGCTGATCGGTGAGTGATTGACAGGAAAGGGGCGTTTCTGGGAGGTAACTGAGCATTTTCTGGGAGTGTGCTAAAAAACGCAGGCGTGCCAGGGAAAAACGTAGGAGTGGATGGAGAAACGGGGGAAGTGGCTGGCCGAACGCAGGGCGCGTTTGTGACGTCAAGCCAGGAACTAAACGGACTGAGGTGATCGCAATCTAGGAGTAGGTCTGGAGCTACTCAGAAACTGCAAGGAATTATTTAGTAGCAATTCTGCTAATCTTTCGTTCGCTATTCTGCTAAACTAAGATTCCCTCCCAGAGGGCGGCGGCCTAGCGTTTGTAATGCTGCTAAAAGCAGCAACCAAAAAGTTAGCAATTTTGCAAAACCATGTGCAGTGCAGGTGGGGCAGATGTAACAAGTGCAGAGAGAGTTAGATTTGGGTGGGTTATATTGTTTCTGTGCAGGCTAAATACTGTCTGCTTTCATTTAACACTGCAATTTAGATTTCAGTTTGAACACACCCCACCCAAATCTAACTCTCTCTGCACATGTTACATATGTCCCACTTGCGGTGCAACATGGATTTCCCCAATTCTTAACTTTTTCGGTTTGCTAACAAACCTGAATAAGACCCTATGGCCCTCATTCCGAGTTGTTCGCTTTCCACTTTACTGTACCATACGCCATGTTGAGTGGTGTATAAACAGGTAGAACATGCAGAGACTGCTCCTATAAGCTGTCCTACTAATAAAATATCTATGCATAATCACAAATAAAACAAAATGTCATTTTATGTTATGGATTTTTTTTCAATCATTAAATGATTTCTATAACCAAACAATGAACATAATAAAATTGCGCAGAGGATGGGTGGCCATTACAGTTGTGCCTAGGGGCGCCCGGATCTCTAAATCTGCCTTCAAACTAATATTACTATTTTTCAAGACTTAAATAACAAGAATTACTATATAGTTATGGAGTGAATACTGTGTAGGGTATTACGTACTCTGTAATAATGAGTTAGCGGGCCTACTCTCGGAGGACAAATTCACAGAGAGACGTTAGAAAGGTTGATCTTGCACTTGGAAACACCCATCGGTTTTACTTTAAGATTTGCCTCTAATGGAAATGAAATAACTCATCACAAGTCTCCGTCCACTTACATGGTTTATAATCAGAACTGTTTAAAATAAAGGAGCGCTTGTTATAATTACGTGTGCAGATTGCTCTGCCGGGCGTTCAGTGATGACGTGCGGCTGCACCTCCTTCCTGCACACGTACCGCTAACAAGCGGCGAGGAAACCAGCACCGGAAGCGAGCCGCAGTCAGCGCCTTGTAAGGTAGGGTTAGCAGGGATAGTTAGGACGGGACTGCTCCGCATGAACATCACCCGTAATGGGTACCGGACCGCATCATATTTGGAATCCTCATTACTCCACTTCCACATCTTAAACAAAATACCTCTGAAAGGGGCTGTAAACATATATTATTAACCCACAATTTTTTTACAGGTATAAGCGGTACTAATTATAACAAGCGCTCCTTTATTTTAAACATTTTGGCTTTCTTAACATACGGAGCTGCTAATATACACAAGCGCAGTAAATCACATTTAATATCCTTTATAATCAGAACTGCCATTTGGAATGTCTATTGCAGCTGGTCTGCTGTATCACTAAGTTATTGGAGGTAGGTCACTGCTTGATCATTCAATGCACGCAGTAGCGGATCTTGCTACGAACACACAGGATTTTTGCCTGGGGCGCCGCCTTCTGGAAAGGCGTTTCCGCCATCCGGAGGGTGCAGCCGCCGTGGCAAGATTCGCTACTGGTGGTGTCCCCCGGTGCTGTGTTGTCACTGCTGTGCGGTGCGCAATGACGTCATCGCACACAGCACTGCATTGTGGGAGTGGCACATAGACGCTAGGGGTCATAATTGACCTCTAGTGTCCATGCTGTGCTATGGGAGAGACGTCATGACGTCTCTCCCATAGATCCGAGGAGCGACGCCGGCGGCTGGAGCCGGAGGTCAGCAGCAGTCGGGAATCAGGAGCAGGGATGGTGAGTATTAATTTTTATTTTATTTTTGTAAGCGGCACAACTCTACTGGGGGCACAAACGGGGGCACAACTCTACTGGGGGCAATACTACTGGGGGCACAAACAGGGGCACAACTCTACTGGGGGCACAAACGGGGGCACAACTCTACTGGGGGCAATACTACTGGGGGCACAAACGGGGGCACAACTCTACTGGGGGCACAAACGGGGGCACAACTCTACTGGGGGCAATACTACTGGGGGCACAAATGGGGGCACAACTCTACTGAGGGCACAAACAGGGGCACAACTCTACTGGGGGCACAAACGGGGGCACAGCTCTACTGTGGGCACAAACAGGGGCACAACTCTAAGAAAAAACGATAATTAGGAGCGCTTGAGTATCTAAATTATGTGTTGAACGCACATACCTGTGAAAAAAGAAATGGTTAATTTGAATGTTAAAGCCCTTTTGTGATTAAGTGGTAAAACGGAGATAATTAGCGGTATTAACTTCCCAATCCGGGTTAGTCTGGACAGTCTCTGTATGCGGGTAATGCTATCCCTACTGTCCCTATCTGTACCTCTCGCGGCTTGATGTTACAGCCTGAACGGCTGCCGCGGATGTAACAAGTCCCGTCTTTCTGCTGCTCCGGCCGCTCCGGCTTGGTCTCCTCATGCGGCTTTTTAGCTTCGGAGCGTGCCAGCGTTTGTATACACTGGCGGGGCTCCTCCGTTATTCACCGTGACTTCTCCAATGCGTTTCGGGTTCAAAAACCCTTTAACTAGGATGCTGTTTGTTTGTATAGACTTCCTATTTATAGTTAGAAAACTTTAATAACTACAGATAGGGACAGTAGGGATAGCATTACCCGCATACAGAGACTGTCCAGACTAACCCGGATTGAGAAGTTAATACCGCTAATTATCTCCGTTTTACCACTTAATCACAAAAGGGCTGTAACATTCAAATGAACGATTTCTTTTTTCACAGGTATGTGCGTTCAACACATAATTTAGATACTCAAGCGCTACTAATTATCATTTTTTCTTATTGTGTTTATTATATGGAGCTGCTGACATAACATATACAAGCGCGGCAATTATTATATTATTATTTTTAGGGGCACAACTCTACTGGGGGCACAAACTGGGGCACAACTCTGCTGGGGGCAATGCTACTGGGGGCACAACTCTACTGGGGGCACAACTCTACTGGGGGCAATACTACTGGGGGCACAAACGGGGGCACAACTCTACTGGGGGCAATACTACTGGGGGCACAAACGGGGCACAACTCTACTGGGGGCACAGCTCTACTGTGGGCACAAACAGGGGCACAACTCTACTGGGGGCACAAACGGGGGCACAACTCTACTGGTGGCAATACTACTGGGGTCACAAATGGGGGCACAACTCTACTGGGGGCACAAACGGGAGCACAACTCTACTGGGGGCACAAATGGGGGCACAACTCTACTGGTGGCAATACTACTGGGGTCACAAATGGGGGCACAACTCTACTGGGGGCACAAACGGGAGCACAACTCTACTGGGGGCACAAATGGGGGCATAACTGACCACGCCCCTTTATGAAGCCACACCTCTATTTTGGTCGGGGCGCCACAAGGGCTAGAACCGGCCCTGAATGCACGCATTCACATCTCCAAGTTATTCTCTGAAATGAAGTAACATTGGGGTGCCTGTGATATTCACTGTCAGAAAACAATTCAACACACAAACCAATGGAAACTATTTCCTGTGGAACAGCTATTTCCAAATAAAACAATGGGTGCAGGGAAAGCCCTTAGAGACGTTATTCAGCCTGAGAATGACTGGACCCATTGTTTTCTACAGGTGTAAGAAAAGTTTAATCAGGTGCTAAAATATTAAGTCATAATAGTAGTAAATATATTAAATAAAAATATATGAAGCAAATAACTCACAGCTGCTATTTATATACAGAAACTTGTCATTCCCTTTACAAATTTATAAAAATACCAAATATCCCCTGAGATCAACGGTTCCCAAACTTCTCAAACCACGGTGCCCCTGAGTCTCAGCATTTTATTCATGGCACCCCCAGACTAAAGGTTTTCTGTTGAGATAATCAGCAGATATGATTATACTAAGGCAGTTGAGCTTCATTGTCATGCTTCAGTTCAGTTATGTGGTGGAGCACATGGTTATGCTTCTGTCTGTAAAGAAGACCATAATAAGAGAAGAAGGTTTTGATACGAGTGGATTGTGGGAACAGATGGGAGAGAGAGAAAAAATAAGAATTTACTCACCGGTAATTCTATTTCTCATAGTCCGTAGTGGATGCTGGGGACTCCGTAAGGACCATGGGATTAGCGGCTCCGCAGGAGACTGGGCACAACTATAAAGAAAGCTTTTAGACTACTGTTGTGCACTGGCTCCTCCCACTAAGACCCTCCTCCAGACCTCAGTTAGGATACTGTGCCCGGAAGAGCTGACACAATTAGGAAGGATTTTGAATCCCGGGTAAGACTCATACCAGCCACACCAATCTAGAGATGAGCGCCTGAAATTTTTCGGGTTTTGTGTTTTGGTTTTGGGTTCGGTTCCGCGGCCGTGTTTTGGGTTCGAACGCGTTTTGGCAAAACCTCACCGAATTTTTTTTGTCGGATTCGGGTGTGTTTTGGATTCGGGTGTTTTTTTCAAAAAACACTAAAAAACAGCTTAAATCATAGAATTTGGGGGTCATTTTGATCCCAAAGTATTATTAACCTCAAAAACCATAATTTCCACTCATTTTCAGTCTATTCTGAATACCTCACACCTCACAATATTATTTTTAGTCCTAAAATTTGCACCGAGGTCGCTGTGTGAGTAAGATAAGCGACCCTAGTGGCCGACACAAACACCGGGCCCATCTAGGAGTGGCACTGCAGTGTCACGCAGGATGTCCCTTCCAAAAAACCCTCCCCAAACAGCACATGACGCAAAGAAAAAAAGAGGCGCAATGAGGTAGCTGTGTGAGTAAGATTAGCGACCCTAGTGGCCGACACAAACACCGGGCCCATCTAGGAGTGGCACTGCAGTGTCACGCAGGATGGCCCTTCCAAAAAACCCTCCCCAAACAGCACATGACGCAAAGAAAAAAAGAGGCGCAATGAGGTAGCTGTGTGAGTAAGATTAGCGACCCTAGTGGCCGACACAAACACCGGGCCCATCTAGGAGTGGCACTGCAGTGTCACGCAGGATGTCCCTTCCAAAAAACCCTCCCCAAACAGCACATGACGCAAAGAAAAAAAGAGGCGCAATGAGGTAGCTGTGTGAGTAAGATTAGCGACCCTAGTGGCCGACACAAACACCGGGCCCATCTAGGAGTGGCACTGCAGTGTCACGCAGGATGTCCCTTCCAAAAAACCCTCCCCAAACAGCACATGACGCAAAGAAAAAAAGAGGCGCAATGAGGTAGCTGACTGTGTGAGTAAGATTAGCGACCCTAGTGGCCGACACAAACACCGGGCCCATCTAGGAGTGGCACTGCAGTGTCACGCAGGATGTCCCTTCCAAAAAACCCTCCCCAATCAGCACATGATGCAAAGAAAAAGAAAAGAAAAAAGAGGTGCAAGATGGAATTGTCCTTGGGCCCTCCCACCCACCCTTATGTTGTATAAACAAAACAGGACATGCACACTTTAACCAACCCATCATTTCAGTGACAGGGTCTGCCACACGACTGTGACTGATATGACGGGTTGGTTTGGACCCCCCCCCAAAAAAGAAGCAATTAATCTCTCCTTGCACAAACTGGCTCTACAGAGGCAAGATGTCCACCTCATCTTCACCCTCCGATATATCACCGTGTACATCCCCCTCCTCACAGATTATCAATTCGTCCCCACTGGAATCCACCATCTCAGCTCCCTGTGTACTTTGTGGAGGCAATTGCTGCTGGTCAATGTCTCCGCGGAGGAATTGATTATAATTCATTTTAATGAACATCATCTTCTCCACATTTTCTGGATGTAACCTCGTACGCCGATTGCTGACAAGGTGAGCGGCGGCACTAAACACTCTTTCACACTTGTGGGAGGGCAACTTAGGTAGAATAAAGCCAGTTTGTGCAAGGGCCTCCAAATTGCCTCTTTTTCCTGCCAGTATAAGTACGGACTGTGTGACGTGCCTACTTGGAAGCGGTCACTCATATAATCCTCCACCATTCTATCAATGTTGAGAGAATCATATGCAGTGACAGTAGACGACATGTCCGTAATCGTTGTCAGGTCCTTCAGTCCGGACCAGATGTCAGCATCAGCAGTCGCTCCAGACTGCCCTGCATCACCGCCAGCGGGTGGGCTCGGAATTCTGAGCCTTTTCCTCGCACCCCCAGTTGCGGGAGAATGTGAAGGAGGAGATGTTGACAGGTCGCGTTCCGCTTGACTTGACAATTTTGTCACCAGCAGGTCTTTCAACCCCAGCAGACTTGTGTCTGCCGGAAAGAGAGATCCAAGGTAGGCTTTAAATCTAGGATCGAGCACGGTGGCCAAAATGTAGTGCTCTGATTTCAACAGATTGACCACCCGTGAATCCTTGTTAAGCGAATTAAGGGCTGCATCCACAAGTCCCACATGCCTAGCGGAATCGCTCCCTTTTAGCTCCTTCTTCAATGCCTCCAGCTTCTTCTGCAAAAGCCTGATGAGGGGAATGACCTGACTCAGGCTGGCAGTGTCTGAACTGACTTCACGTGTGGCAAGTTCAAAGGGCATCAGAACCTTGCACAACGTTGAAATCATTCTCCACTGCACTTGAGACAGGTGCATTCCACCTCCTATATCGTGGTCAGTTGTATAGGCTTGAATGGCCTTTTGCTGCTCCTCCAACCTCTGAAGCATATAGAGGGTTGAATTCCACCTCGTTACCACTTCTTGCTTCAGATGATGGCAGGGCAGGTTCCGTAGTTTTTGGTGGTGCTCCAGTCTTCTGTACGTGGTGCCTGTACGCCGAAAGTGTCCCGCAATTCTTCTGGCCACCGACAGCATCTCTTGCACGCCCCTGTCGTTTTTTAAAAAATTCTGCACCACCAAATTCAAGGTATGTGCAAAACATGGGACGTGCTGGAATTTGCCCATATTTAATGCACACACAATATTGCTGGCGTTGTCCGATGCCACAAATCCACAGGAGAGTCCAATTGGGGTAAGCCATTCCGCGATGATCTTCCTCAGTTGCCGTAAGAGGTTTTCAGCTGTGTGCATATTCTGGAAAGCGGTGATACAAAGCGTAGCCTGCCTAGGAAAGAGTTGGCGTTTGCGAGATGCTGCTACTGGTGCCGCCGCTGCTGTTCTTGCGGCGGGAGTCCATACATCTACCCAGTGGGCTGTCACAGTCATATAGTCCTGACCCTGCCCTGCTCCACTTGTCCACATGTCCGTGGTTAAGTGGACATTGGGTACAACTGCATTTTTTAGGACACTGGTGAGTCTTTTTCTGACGTCCGTGTACATTCTCGGTATCGCCTGCCTAGAGAAGTGGAACCTAGATGGTATTTGGTAACGGGGGCACACTGCCTCAATAAATTGTCTAGTTCCCTGTGAACTAACGGCGGATACCGGACGCACGTCTAACACCAACATAGTTGTCAAGGCCTCAGTTATCCGCTTTGCAGTAGGATGACTGCTGTGATATTTCATCTTCCTCGCAAAGGACTGTTGAACAGTCAATTGCTTACTGGAAGTAGTACAAGTGGGCTTACGACTTCCCCTCTGGGATGACCATCGACTCCCAGCGGCAACAACAGCAGCGCCAGCAGCAGTAGGCGTTACACGCAAGGATGCATCGGAGGAATCCCAGGCAGGAGAGGACTCGTCAGAATTGCCAGTGACATGGCCTGCAGGACTATTGGCATTCCTGGGGAAGGAGGAAATTGACACTGAGGGAGTTGGTGGGGTGGTTTGCGTGAGCTTGGTTACAAGAGGAAGGGATTTACTGGTCAGTGGACTGCTTCCGCTGTCACCCAAAGTTTTTGAACTTGTCACTGACTTATTATGAATGCGCTGCAGGTGACGTATAAGGGAGGATGTTCCGAGGTGGTTAACGTCCTTACCCCTACTTATTACAGCTTGACA
Source organism: Pseudophryne corroboree (assembly GCF_028390025.1). NCBI lineage: Eukaryota > Metazoa > Chordata > Amphibia > Anura > Myobatrachidae > Pseudophryne > Pseudophryne corroboree. The sequence continues at coordinate 716,583,561 of NC_086447.1, forward strand.
AAGGGAACACACGGCTTGACACCTGTTGTCCGCATTTCTGGTGAAATACCTCCACACCGAAGAGCTGATTTTTTTGGTATTTTCACCTGGCATGTCAACGGCCATATTCCTCCCACGGACAACAGGTGTCTCCCCGGGTGCCTGACTTAAACAAACCACCTCACCATCAGAATCCTCCTGGTCAATTTCCTCCCCAGCGCCAGCAACACCCATATCCTCCTCATCCTGGTGTACTTCAACACTGACATCTTCAATCTGACTATCAGGAACTGGACTGCGGGTGCTCCTTCCAGCACTTGCAGGGGGCGTGCAAATGGTGGAAGGCGCATGCTCTTCACGTCCAGTGTTGGGAAGGTCAGGCATCGCAACCGACACAATTGGACTCTCCTTGTGGATTTGGGATTTCGAAGAATGCACAGTTCTTTGCTGTGCTGCTTTTGCCAGCTTGAGTCTTTTCATTTTTCTAGCGAGAGGCTGAGTGCTTCCATCCTCATGTGAAGCTGAACCACTAGCCATGAACATAGGCCAGGGCCTCAGCCGTTCCTTGCCACTCCGTGTGGTAAATGGCATATTGGCAAGTTTACGCTTCTCCTCCGACAATTTTATTTTAGGTTTTGGAGTCCTTTTTTTTCTGATATTTGGTGTTTTGGATTTGACATGCTCTGTACTATGACATTGGGCATCGGCCTTGGCAGACGACGTTGCTGGCATTTCATCGTCTCGGCCATGACTAGTGGCAGCAGCTTCAGCACGAGGTGGAAGTGGATCTTGATCTTTCCCTAATTTTGGAACCTCAACATTTTTGTTCTCCATATTTTAATAGGCACAACTAAAAGGCACCTCAGGTAAACAATGGAGATGGATACTAGTATACAATTATGGACTGCCTGCCGACTGCAGACACAGAGGTAGCCACAGCCGTGAACTACCGTACTGTACTGTGTCTGCAGCTAATATAGACTGGTTGATAAAGAGAAGATGTCTATGTAACTATGTATGTATAAAGAAGACTGAAAAAAATCCACGGTTAGGTGGTATACAATTATGGACGGACTGCCTGCCGAGTGCAGACACAGAGGTAGCCACAGCCGTGAACTACCGTACTGTACTGTGTCTGCAGCTAATATAGACTGGTTGATAAAGAGAAGATGTCTATGTAACTATGTATGTATAAAGAAGAATGAAAAAAAACCACGGTTAGGTGGTATACAATTATGGACGGACTGCCTGCCGAGTGCAGACACAGAGGTAGCCACAGCCGTGAACTACCGTACTGTACTGTGTCTGCAGCTAATATAGACTGGTTGATAAAGAGAAGATGTCTATGTAACTATGTATGTATAAAGAAGAATGAAAAAAATCCACGGTTAGGTGGTATTACAATTATGGACGGACTGCCTGCCGAGTGCAGAGACACAGAGGTAGCCACAGCCGTGAACTACCGTACTGTGTCTGCTGCGACTGGATGATAAATGATATAAAAAATATATATATATCACTACTGCAGCCGGACAGGTATATATTATATATTATATAATGACGGACCTGCTGGACACTGTCTGTCAGCAGAATGAGTTTTATTTTTATAGAATAAAAAAAAAAAAACACACAAGTGAAGTCACACGACGAGTGTTTAACTTTTTCAGGCAATCACAATATAAGTATACTACTAACTATACTGGTGGTCAGTGTGGTCAGGTCACTGGTCAGTCACACTGGCAGTGGCACTCCTGCAGCAAAAGTGTGCACTGTTTAATTTTAATATAATATGTACTCCTGGCTCCTGCTATAACCTATAACTGGCACTGCAGTAGTGCTCCCCAGTCTCCCCCACAATTATAAGCTGTGTGAGCTGAGCAGTCAGACAGATATATAATATATATAGATGATGCAGCACACTGGCCTGAGCCTGAGCAGTGCACACAGATATGGTATGTGACTGACTGAGTCACTGTGTGTATCGCTTTTTTCAGGCAGAGAACGGATATATTAAATAAACTGCACTGTGTGTCTGGTGGTCACTCACTATATAATATATTATGTACTCCTGGCTCCTGCTATAACCTATAACTGGCACTGCAGTAGTGCTCCCCAGTCTCCCCCACAATTATAAGCTGTGTGAGCTGAGCAGTCAGACAGATATATATAATATTATATATAGATAATAGATGATGCAGCACACTGGCCTGAGCCTGAGCAGTGCACACAGATATGGTATGTGACTGACTGAGTCACTGTGTGTATCGCTTTTTTCAGGCAGAGAACGGATATATTAAATAAACTGCACTGTGTGTCTGGTGGTCACTCACTATATAATATATTATGTACTCCTTGCTCCTGCTATAACCTATAACTGGCACTGCAGTAGTGCTCCCCAGTCTCCCCCACAATTATAAGCTGTGTGAGCTGAGCAGTCAGACAGATATATATAATATTATATATAGATAATAGATGATGCAGCACACTGGCCTGAGCCTGAGCAGTGCACACAGATATGGTATGTGACTGACTGAGTCACTGTGTGTATCGCTTTTTTCAGGCAGAGAACGGATATATTAAATAAACTGCACTGTGTGTCTGGTGGTCACTCACTATATAATATATTATGTACTCCTGGCTCCTGCTATAACCTATAACTGGCACTGCAGTAGTGCTCCCCAGTCTCCCCCACAATTATAAGCTGTGTGAGCTGAGCAGTCAGACAGATATATATAATATTATATATAGATAATAGATGATGCAGCACACTGGCCTGAGCCTGAGCAGTGCACACAGATATGGTATGTGACTGACTGAGTCACTGTGTGTATCGCTTTTTTCAGGCAGAGAACGGATATATTAAATAAACTGCACTGTGTGTCTGGTGGTCACTCACTATATAATATATTATGTACTCCTGGCTCCTGCTATAACCTATAACTGGCACTGCAGTAGTGCTCCCCAGTCTCCCCCACAATTATAAGCTGTGTGAGCTGAGCAGTCAGACAGATATATATAATATTATATATAGATAATAGATGATGCAGCACACTGGCCTGAGCCTGAGCAGTGCACACAGATATGGTATGTGACTGAGTCACTGTGTGCTGTGTATCGCTTTTTTCAGGCAGAGAACGGATTATAAAGTAAACTGCACTGTCCTCACTAGTAAACTCTCTCCACTCAGTCTCTACACTTCTACAGTAACAGTACTCCTCCTAGTCAGCTCCAGTAAATCTCTCTCAGTCTCTTATAATCTAAATGGAGAGGACGCCAGCCACGTCCTCTCCCTATCAATCTCAATGCACGTGTGAAAATGGCGGCGACGCGCGGCTCCTTATATAGAATCCGAGTCTCGCGATAGAATCCGAGCCTCGCGAGAATCCGACAGCGTCATGATGACGTTCGGGCGCGCTCGGGTTAACCGAGCAAGGCGGGAAGATCCGAGTCGCTCGGACCCGTGAAAAAAAACATGAAGTTCTGGCGGGTTCGGATTCAGAGAAACCGAACCCGCTCATCTCTACACCAATCACACCGTATAACTCGTGATACAATACCCAGTTAACAGCATGATAACAACTGAGCCTCTCAACAGATAGCTCAACAATAACCCTTTAGTTAAGCAATAACTATATACAAGTATTGCAGACAATCCGCACTTGGGATGGGCGCCCAGCATCCACTACGGACTATGAGAAATAGAATTACCGGTGAGTAAATTCTTATTTTCTCTAACGTCCTAAGTGGATGCTGGGGACTCCGTAAGGACCATGGGGATTATACCAAAGCTCCCAAACGGGCGGGAGAGTGCGGATGACTCTGCAGCACCGAATGAGAGAACTCAAGGTCCTCCTCAGCCAGGGTATCAAATTTGTAGAATTTAGCAAACGTGTTTGCCCCTGACCAAGTAGCAGCTCGGCAAAGTTGAAGAGCCGAGACCCCTCGGGCAGCCGCCCAAGAAGAGCCCACTTTCCTCGTGGAATGGGCTTTTACTGATTTAGGATGCGGCAGTCCAGCCGCAGAATGTGCAAGCTGAATCGTACTACAGATCCAGCGAGCAATAGTCTGCTTAGAAGCAGGTGCACCCAACTTGTTGGGCGCATACAGGATAAAAAGCGAGTCAGTCTTCCTGACTCCAGCTGTCCTGGAAACATAATTTTTTAGGGCCCTGACTACATCCAACAACTTGGAAGCCTCCAAGTCATTCGTAGCCGCAGGCACCACGATAGGTTGGTTCAGATGAAAAGCTGATACCACTTTGGGGAGAAACTGGGGACTAGTCCTCAATTCTGCCCTATCCATATGGAAAATCAGATAAGGGCTTTTACATGACAAAGCCGCCAATTCTGAAACACGCCTGGCCGAAGCCAAGGCCAACAACATGACCACTTTCCACGTGAGATATTTTAAATCCACGGTTTTCAGTGGCTCAAACCAATGTGACTTTAGGAAATCCAACACCACGTTGAGATCCCAAGGTGCCACTGGAGGCACAAAAGGGGGCTGAATATGCAGCACTCCCTTAACAAAAGTCTGAACTTCAGGTAGTGAAGCCAATTCTCTCTGGAAGAAGATCGATAGAGCCGAAATCTGGACCTTAATGGAACCCAATTTAAGGCCCATAGTCACCCCTGACGGTAGGAAGTGCAGGAACCGGCCCAGCTGAAATTCTTCCGTTGGGGCCTTCCTGGCCTCACACCACGCAACATATTTTCGCCATATGCGGTGATAATGGTTCGCGGTTACTTCTTTCCTAGCTTTTATCAGCGTAGGAATGACTTCCTCCGGAATGCCCTTTTCCTTCAGGATCCGGTGTTCAACCGCCATGCCGTCAAACGCAGCCGCGGTAAGTCTTGGAACAGACAGGGCCCCTGCTGCAGCAGGTCCTGTCTGAGCGGTAGAGGCCATGGGTCCTCTGACATCATTTCTTGAAGTTCCGGATACCACGCTCTTCTTGGCCAATCCGGAACAATGAGTATAGTTCTTACTCCTCTTCTCCTTATTATCCTCAGTACCTTTGGTATGAGAGGAAGAGGAGGGAACACATAAACCGATCGGTACACCCACGGTGTTACCAGAGCGTCCACAGCTATCGCCCGCGGGTCTCTTGACCTGGCGCAATATTTTTCTAGCTTTTTGTTTAGGCGGGACGCCATCATGTCCACCTATGGTTTTTCCCACTGGTTTACAATCATTTGAAAGACTTCTGGATGAAGTCCCCACTCTCCCGGGTGGATGTCGTGCCTGCTGAGGAAGTCTGCTTCCCAGTTGTCCACTCCCGGAATGAACACTGCTGACAGTGCTAACACGTGATTTTCCGCCCATCGGAGAATCCTTGTGGCTTCTGCCATCGCCGTCCTGCTTCTCGTGCCGCCCTGTCGATTTACATGGGGTTGTCTGACTGGATCAGTACCGGCTGGTTTTGAAGCAGGGGTTTTGCCTGACTTAGGGCATTGTAAATGGCCCTTAGTTCCAGAATATTTATGTGCAGGGAAGTCTCCTGACTTGACCATAGTCCTTGGAAGTTTCTTCCCTGTGTGACTGCTCCCCAGCCTCGTAGGCTGGCATCCGTGGTCACCAGGACCCAGTCCTGTATGCTGAATCTGCGGCCCTCTTGAAGATGAGCACTCTGCAGCCACCACAGCAGAGACACCCTTGTCCTTGGAGACAGGGTTATCAGACGATGCATCTGAAGATGCGATCCGGACCACTTGTCCAACAGGTCCCACTGAAAGGTTCTTGCATGAAACCTGCCGAATGGAATCGCTTCGTAGGAAGCTACCATTTTTCCCAGGATCCGCGTGCAGTGATGCACCGACACCTGTTTTGGTTTTAGGAGGCCTCTGACTAGAGATGACAGCTCCTTGGCCTTCTCCTCCGGGAGAAACACTTTTCTCTGTTCTGTGTCCAGAACCATCCCTAGGAACAGCAGGCGTGTCGTAGGGACCAGCTGTGACTTTGGAATGTTTAGAATCCAGCCGTACTGTTGTAGCACTTCCCGAGATAGTGCTACCCCTACCAACAACTGCTCTCTGGACCTCGCCTTTATCAGGAGATCGTCCAAGTACGGGATAATTAAAACTCCCTTCCTTCGAAGGAGTATCATCATTTCCGCCATTAGCTTGGTAAAGACCCTCGGAGCCGTGGAGAGACCGAACGGCAACGTCTGGAATTGGTAATGACAATCTTGTACCACAAACCTGAGGTACTCCTGGTGAGGATGGTAAATGGGGACATGTAGGTAAGCATCCTTGATGTCCAGCGATACCATGTAATCTCCCTCGTCCAGGCTTGCAATAACCGCCCTGAGCGATTCCATCTTGAACTTGCATTTTTTGATATATGTGTTCAAGGATTTCAAATTTAAAATGGGTCTCACCGAACCGTCCGGTTTCGGTACCACAAACATTGTGGAATAGTAACCCCTTCCTTGTTGAAGTAGGGGCACCTTTACTATCACTTGTTGTGAATACAGCTTTTGAATTGCCTGTAACACTGCCTCCCTGCCTGAGGGAGTGGTTGGCAAGGCAGATTTGAGGAAACGGCGGGGGGGAGACGTCTCGAATTCCAGTTTGTACCCCTGAGATACTATTTGAAGGATCCAGGGATCCACCCGTGAGCGAGCCCACTGATTGCTGAAATGCTTGAGACGGGCCCCCACCGTACCTGGCTCTGCCTGTGGAGCCCCAGCGTCATGCTGTGGACTTAGAGGAAGCGGGGGAGGACTTTTGCTCCTGGGAACTGGCTGTATGCTGTAGCTTTTTCCCTCTACCTCTGCCTCTGGGCAGAAAGGACGCGCCTTTAACCCGCTTGCCCCTATTGGGCCGAAAGGACTGTACCTGATAATACGGTGCTTTCTTTGGTTGTGAGGGAACATGGGGCAAAAATGTAGACTTCCCAGCTGTTGCTGTGGAAACGAGGTCCGAGAGACCATCCCCAAACAATTCCTCTCCCTTATAAGGCAGAACTTCCATGTGTCGTTTGGAATCTGCATCACCTGTCCACTGCCGAGTCCATAACCCTCTCCTGGCAGAAATGGACATAGCACTAATTTTGGATGCCAGCCGGCAAATATCCCTCTGTGCATCCCTCATGTATAAAAGTGCGTCTTTTATATGCTCTACGTTCAGCAAAATAGTGTCCCTGTCTAGGGTATCTATATTTTCTGACAGGGAATCTGACCACGCAGCAGCAGCGCTGCACATCCAGGCTGAAGCTATAGCCGGTCTCAGTATCACACCTGTGTGTGTATATATAGATTTCAGGATAGCCTCCTGCTTTCTATCAGCAGATTCCTTCAGGGCGGCCGTATCCGGAGACGGTAGTGCCACCTTTTTCGACAAGCGTGTGAGCGCTTTATCCACCCTAGGGGATGTTTCCCAGCGTGACCTATCCTCTGGCGGGAAAGGGTACGCCATTAGTAACCTCTTAGAAATTACCATCTTTTTATCAGGGGAAGCCCACGCTTCTTCACACACTTCGTTTAACTCTTCAGATGGAGGAAAAGCTACTGGTAGTTTTTTCTCTCCAAACATTATACCCTTTTTTGTGGTACCGGGGTTAACATCAGAAATGTGCAACACATTTTTCATTGCCTCAATCATGTAACGTGTGGCCCTACTGGAAGTTACATTAGTCTCTTCGTCGTCGACACTGGAGTCAGTATCCGTGTCGACATCTGTGTCAACCATCTGAGTTAGCGGGCGTTTTAGAGCCCCTGATGGTTTTTGAGACGCCTGGGCAGGCACAGGCTGAGAAGCCGGCTGTCCTACATTAGGTATGTCGTCAAACCTTTTATGTAAGGAGTCGACACTATCACGTAATTCCTTCCACAGCACCATCCACTCAGATGTCGACCCCGCAGGGGGTGACATCACATTTACAGGCATCTGCTCCGCCTTCACATAAGCCTCCTCATCAAACATGTCGACACAGCCGTACTGACACACCGCAAACACACAGGGAATGCTCTGACAGAGGACAGGACCCCACAAAGCCCTTTGGGGAGACAGAGAGAGAGTATGCCAGCACACACCAGAGCGCTATATAACACTGGGATCCCACTATCAATGAGTGATTTCCCTATAGCTGCTTTTTTATATATATTACATATATATAAATATCTATACTGCGCCTAAATTTAGTGCCCCCCCCTCTCTTTTTTACCCTTCTGTAGTATTCTCAGACTGCAGGGGAGAGCCAGGGAGCTTCCTTCCAGCGGAACTGTGAGGGAAAAATGGCGCCAGTGTGCTGAGGGAGAAGCCCCGCCCCCTTTTCGGCGGACTTTCTCCCGCTTTTTCTGTGATACTGGCAGGGGTGATTTTACATCTATATAGCCTCTGGGACTATATATGATGTATATTTTGCCAGCCAAGGTGTTATTTATTGCCCTCAGGGCGCCCCCCCCCCCAGCGCCCTGCACCCATCTGTGACCGAAGTATGAGGTGTACATGAGGAACATTGGCGCACAGCTGCAGTGCTGTGCGCTACCTTGGTGAAGACCGAAGTCTTCTGCCGCCGATTTTCCGGACTCTTCATGCTTCTGGTTCTGTAAGGGGGACGGCGGCGCGGCTCCGGGAACGAACACCAAGGTCGGGTCCTGCGGTCGATCCCTCTGGAGCTAATGGTGTCCAGTAGCCTAAGAAGCCCAAACTACCACCTGTTAGGTAGGTTCGCTTCTTCTCCCCTTAGTCCCTCGCTGCTCAGGAGAGCCCCTAGAGTGCATCCAGCTCGGCCGGGCACAAGAATCTAACTGAGGTCTGGAGGAGGGTCTTAGTGGGAGGAGCCAGTGCACACCAGTAGTCTAAAAGCTTTCTTTATAGTTGTGCCCAGTCTCCTGCGGAGCCGCTAATCCCATGGTCCTTACGGAGTCCCCAGCATCCACTTAGGACGTTAGAGAAAAGAGAATAAATGGAATGGGGGGAGATAGTTGGAGACAAACAATCAAATATTTAAGGTGGAACATATACTGTATATCAATAGAGCAAAGAACATGGTCAACTTTAACGTATGATTGAGTCTAATCAGTATGTTGATATCAAATGGATGGGCTCCTCATATATCTTATACCCCTTTCACACGGCACAAATAACCCGGTATCGACCCGGCAATACTGCCGGGTTGACACAGGTCGGCGTGCAGTGTGAAAGGGGCATTGCCGAAATCGCGGGTCGCCTGACCCGGCAATTCACCCCGGGAATGAAAGCACGTCCCTGTGTGAAAGCGACACCACTAATGGTGCCGCTTTCCCATGATTTTTCAATGGGCTTTTAATGCCCATTGCTAGGCCCCGCCCGCGCCCGCCCCCCGCTCCCCATACCTTTCCCTATCTGACAGGGAGGCACCACGATCGGTGCCTCCCAAACACTTTTACACAGGACTCGGATGATTAGGATAATATAAAGCAAATACTTATGACACAGAATATGTGTCATAAGTATCTTCTTTATATTATTTTAATCAGTAATGACAGGGGAGGCACTGCCTCCCCTGCCTCCCCTGACTGCACGTCCCTGGCTAATATTACTTAATCACTGCTCTTCACAAAAGACAATGGGAGATTTGAATATCACTCTGAAGCTGGACATACACCATACAATTATCTGGCAGATCATCTGCCAGATCTGACTGGTTGGAATGAAAATCTGGTAATGGATGAAAGCAAAATACAATTAACCGTTTGCTGTCAAAAAAAACTGAAAATGGACAAAACCTGTTTTTCAGCAAATTGGTTAAATCCATAATTTAACCAATTTGTATGAACAACAGTTTGTGTAAATTTTCGAGTGTTTCGGCGCAAATAGTTACATAGTTTATGAGGTTGAAAAAAGACAATTTGTCCTTCGAGTTCAACCTACTGTATTTGTGTTCTCCTACTCTGTATTATTTTCAGGACTAGTTTTATCTGTTTGATAAAGTCAGCAGTTGTGTTGTATTCCCTCATTTTATTATAACTATAGTACGTGATCTATCCTCCATAACCCTGTATATCCTTATCCATTAGGAATTTATCTAGCCCATTCTTAAAAATATTGACCAAGTCTGCCATTACTACTCTCTCAGGCAGGGAATTCCAAACTCGTATTGTCCTTATTGTGAAAAAAAAACCTTTTAGTCTCTGTGTGCGGAATCTCCTCTTCTCTAAGCTAAGTGGGTGTCCACGTGTCTTCTGTGTTGATCTTACCAAAAACAGATCCCCCGCAAGCTCTGTGTATTGTCCACTTAAATATTTATAAATGTTGATCATGTCCCCTCTTAATCTCCTCTTTTCCAGTGTGAACATGTCAAGCCGTGGAAGTCTTTCCTGGTATTCCAGAGTCTCTATCCCCTTAATTAGTTTGGTCGCCCACCTGTGAACCTTTTCTAGTTCCAGGAAATTCTTTTTGTAGTAAGATGCCCAAAATTGTGCGTAGTATTCCAGATGGAGCCTCACTAGGGCTTTATATAGTGGGAGTATAAAGGGAGGTACTCATGGAGAGATCCATGCTTAAAATCTAAGCAATCTGACTAGATTGCTTAGATTTTAAGCACAGATCACTCGTGTGTACCCCCCACAGCGATAGCGATGATCGCTATCGCCGGTGCTAGATTGGCCTGCATGCAGGCTCAATCTATCACGTCGCTCATTTCACCCGCTGGGTGAAATGAGCGGCCCCGTCTCCCCCCGCACGCTAAGCACACATCGCGCTGTGCTGAGCGGCGGGAGAGATGTGTGCTGAGCGGATTTAAAAAATAGTCCCCAAACAGCACATGATGCAAAGAAAAAATGAGGCGCAATGAGGTAGCTGTGTGACTAAGCTAAGCGACCCAAGTGGCCGACACAAACACCTGGCCCATCTAGGAGTGGCACTGCAGTGTCAGACAGGATGGCAGATTTAAAAAATAGTCCCCAAACAGCACATAATGCAAAGAAAAAAAGAGGTGCACCAAGGTCGCTGGATGGCTAAGCTAAGCGGCCCAAGTGGCCGACACAAACACCTGGCCCATCTAGGAGTGGCACTGCAGTGTCAGACAGGATGGCAGATTTAAAAAAATAGTCCCCAAACAGCACATGATGCAAAGAAAAAAAGAGGTGCACCAAGGTCGCTGGATGGCTAAGCTAAGCGGCCCAAGTGGCCGACACAAACACCTGGCCCATCTAGGAGTGGCACTGCAGTGTCAGACAGGATGGCAGATTTAAAAAATAGTCCCCAAACAGCACATGATGCAAAGAAAAAAAGAGGTGCACCAAGGTCGCTGGATGGCTAAGCTAAGCGACCCAAGTGGCCGACACAAACACCTGTCCCATCTAGGAGTGGCACTGCAATGTCAGACAGGATGGCAGATTTAAAAAATAGTCCCCAAACAGCACATGATGCAAAGAAAAAAAGAGGTGCAAGATGGAAGCTGTGTGACTAAGCTAAGCGACACAAGTGGCCGACACAAACACCTGGCCCATCTAGGATTGGCACTGCAGTGTCAGTCAGGATGGCACTTCCAAAAATAGTCCCCAAACAGCACATGATGCAAAGAAAAATGAAAGAAAAAAGAGGTGCAGGCATCGCAACCGACACAATTGGACTCTTCTTGGGGATTTGTGATTTAGAAGAACGCACAGTTCTTTGCTGTGCTTTTGCCATCTTAACTCTTTTAAGTTTTCTAGCAGGAGGATGAGTGCTTCCATCCTCATGTGAAGCTGAACCACTAGCCTTGCACATAGGCCAGACCCTCAGCCGTTCCTTGCCACTCCGTGTCGTAAATGGCACATTGGCAAGTTTACGCTTCTCCTCGGACGATTTTGATTTAGATTTTTGCGTCATTTTACTGAGCTTTATTTTTTTAGATTTTACATGCTCTCTACTATGACATTGGGCATCGGCCTTGGCAGACGACGTTGATGGCATTTCATCGTCTCGGTCATGACTAGTGGCAGCAGCTTCAGCACGAGGTGGAAGTGGATCTTGATCTTTCCCTATTTTACCCTCCACATTTTTGTTCTCCATTTTTTAATGTGTGGAATTATATGCCAGTAATATATCAATAGCAATGGCCTACTACTATATATACTGCGCACAACTGAAATGCACCACAGGTATGGATGGATAGTATACTTGACGACACCGAGGTAGGTAGAGCAGTGGCCTACTGTACCGTACTGCTATATATTATATACTGGTGGTCAGAAAACTGTGCAAAACTTAAATGCACCACAGGTATGGATGGATAGTATACTTGACGACACAGAGGTAGGTAGAGCAGTGGCCTACTGTACCGTACTGCTATATAGTATATACTGGTGGTCAGCAAACTGTGCAAAACTGAAATGCACCACAGGTATGGATGGATAGTATACTTGACGACACAGAGGTAGGTAGAGCAGTGGACTACTGTACCGTACTGCTATATAGTATATACTGGTGGTCAGCAAACTGTGCAAAACTGAAATGCACCACAGGTATGGATGGATAGTATACTTGACGACACAGAGGTAGGTAGAGCAGTGGACTACTGTACCGTACTGCTATATATATAGTTATACTGGTGGTCAGAAAAATTCTGCACTGTCCTCCTACTATATACTACAATGCAGCACAGATATGGAGCGTTTTTCAGGCAGAGAACGTATAATACTGGTGGTCACTGGTCACTGGTCAGCAAAACTCTGCACTGTCCTCCTACTATATAATACTGCTGGTCCCCAGTCCCCACAATAAAGCAATTAGCACACTGATCACAGATATTTGCAGCACACTGAGCACAGTCAGATATGGAGCGTTTTTCAGGCAGAGAACGTAGATATTTGCACTTGCAGCACACTGAGCACAGATATTTGCAGCACACTGAGCACAGATATTTGAAGCACAATTTGCAGCCCACTGAACATAGAAACTGAGAGGACACCAGCCACGTCCTCTCACGATCATCTCCAATGCACGAGTGAAAAATGGCGCGACGCGCGGCTCCTTATATAGAATACGAATCTCGCGAGAATCCGACTGCGGGATGATGACATTCGGGCGCGTTCGGGTTAACCGAGCAAGGCGGGAGGATCCGAGTCTGCCTCGGACCCGTGTAAAATGGGTGAAGTTCGGGGGGGTTCGGATCCCGAGGATCCGAACCCGCTCATCACTAATTTAGAGTAGCTGTGGTTTAGAGTATACAGTAGTGGGACTGGAAGTCAGGTTTTAATACAGATATGGCAGTATGTCATGGATTAGTTGGACTGTTTTTAGTGGCTTTCATAGCTGGGCAAGCCCCCAGAGTAACAAAACACGGTGGGCCGAGAGGTCAAGCCACTTTTCAGTGGCACACGAATAGGTCTTTTTCGGCCACACCGGGAGCCTGGGAATCCAGTCATACTGCTTGTCAAACCTAAGCAGTTGCCTAAAGTGCCTGTGGTTAGGGGGCACTTAAAGAAGGAGAGTTATCCTAGAATTGCCATGGTTAACTCTCTTTCTGCGAGGTACATTGGGTTCCACAGGGAAACATTGGGAGTGTAGAGTGGATCTTGATCCAGAGGCACAAACAGGCTAAAGTTTTAGGCTGTCCAAGGATGCATTGGGGCCTCCTCTATAAACCCCGCCTCCAGGCACTGGAGCTCAGTTTCGTTAACCAGTCAAATGCAGGGGCAGGCAAGAGAGAAGGCAGATGTTAGTCACATAAAACCACATTCTCACGACAGGAAAAGGGACCAGCAGCTAATGCCATACAAACCCATTGAAGCTAGGTGCGTCAGGGTGGGCGCCCTGTGGAACCCAATGTACCTCGCAGAAAGAGAGTTAACCATGGTAAGTCTACCATAACTCTCCTTTTCTGCAGCAGGGTACAATTTGTTCCACAGGCAAACATCGTCAACGCGCCTTAGCGGATATGAGTACCCGGCGTCCAAAGGAAGCATCCTGGGAGGCGGAAGTATCAAAGGCACAGAACTTGATGAACGTGTTCACTGAGGACCACGTAGCCGCCTTACACAATTGTTCTGCAGACGCGCCACGGTGGGCCGCCCAAGAAGGTCCAACAGACCAAGTAGAATGGGCTTTAATAGCAGCAGGAGCTGGGAGTCCAGCCTGCGCATAAGCTTGTGCAATCACCATTCTAATCCATCTGGCCAAGGTTTGCTTATTCACAGGCCAAACACGTTTGTTAAAACCAAACAAGACAAAAAGGGAATCTGACCTCCTGATAGAGGCAGTCCTCTCCACATATATATAGAGAACCTTTATCACATCCAATGACTGCTCTTTGGAGGACAAATCAGAAGAGATAAAGGCCAGAACCACAATCTCTTGGTTAAGGTGAAAAGATGACACCACCTTAGGTAAATAACCTGGGCGAGTTCTAAGAACTGCCCGGTCACAATGAAATATCGGAAAGCGTGGACGACAGGACAAAGCACCTAAGTCCGACACCCTTCTAGCAGAGGCAATAGCCAGTAAAAACAATACCTTGGCTGTCAGCCATTTAAGGTCCACCGACTCAAGAGGTTCGAGATGGAGACTCGACATTCAGGACAACAGACAGATCCCATGGAGCCACAGGAGGGACATAGGGAAGCTGAATCCTTTAGACACCCTGAGTGAATGTATGAACGTCAGGTATAGACGCAATTTTTATCTGAAACCAAACCGACAAGACAGATATATGAACCTTGAGGGAGGCCAAAGGCCTAAATTCAGGCCGCGTTGCAGAAAAGCCTGAATTCTGGAAGTTCTGAATCTGTAAGCATCATAATTCTTTTCAGCACACCAGTAAGTAAGAATTCCAGACCCTGTAATAAATCTGGGCAGATGCCGGTTTGCAAACTCAGGGACCACCTCAGAAAATCCTTTGGCCCTCAGGAGCGATGCTTCAAGAGCCACGCCGTCAAAGCAAGTCTGGCCAGGTCCAGATAAAGACAATGGCCCTGTACGAGGAGGTCTGGGTGCTGAGGAAGTAGAAGGGTACACTCTGTCGATAGACCCTACAGGTCTGAGAACCAATGCCGTCTGGGGCACGCTGGAGCGACTAGAAGTAGTATTCCTCCTTGTTTGAACTTCCACAGGACCGTGGGCAGGAGTGACACTGTAGGGAACACCTACAGGAGCTGAAAGTTCCATGGAATTGCTAGTGCGTCCACGAACACTGCTTGAGGATCCTTGGTTCTTGATCCGAAGACCGGAACCTTGTGATTGTGTCGAGACGCCATCAGGTCTACATCTGGTAGGCCCCACTTGTCCACTAGCAGTTGAAAGACTTCCGGATGAAGACTTCACTCTCCGGCGTGCACGTCCTGGCGACTGAGTAAGTTCGTTTCACAGTTTAGGACGCCCGGATTGAACACTGCCGCTATTGCTGGCAGACGGCGTTCCGCCCAACGAAGGATTCTTGACACTTCCATCATAGCCATGCGGCTTCGAGTGCCGCCTTGATAGTTTATGTATGCCACCATGGTGGCACTGTCTGACCGTATTTGAACCGGCTTGTTCTGTACCAGAGGCAGGGCGAGAGTGAATACACTAAACACCGCTCGCAACTCCAGAATCTTTATTGGAAGGAGTGATTCCTCCTTGGTCCATCGACCCTGAAAACAGTGTTGCTCCAACATCGCAACCCATCCCCTCAGATTGGCGTCCGTTGTCAGCAGGACCCAGTCGGGGATCCAGAAGGGATGGCCCCTGCTCAATTGCTGGTCCTGTAGCCACCAGATCAGCAACAGGCGAACCTCCGGAGTCAAAGTGATCATGTGAAATCTGATCCGATGAAGTAGGCCGTCCCACTTGGAAAGGATTAACCTCTGCAGAGGGCGGGAATGAAATTGAATGTACTCTACCATGTCGAATACCAACACCATCAGGCCAAGTACTTGCATCGCCAAGTGTATCGACATTCTGGGGCGACAAAGGAAGCATCTTATCATGTCCTGAAGCTTCAGGACTTTTTCTGGAGACAGAAACAGTCACTGACAGTGTGTCCAGGAGTGCCCCCAGGTGCACCATGCTCTGAGCTGAGACCAGCAAGGATTTCTTCCAACTGATGAGCCACCCGTGGGCTTGTAGGAAGCTTACCGTCAGTTGCAGATGACTGAGGAGGACAACGTGGGAGTTTGCCAGAATCAGCAAGTGGTTCAGATATGGCAGGATCCTGACTCCCTGGCGACAGACATATGCTGTCATTATGGCCATGACCTTGGTGAAGATTCGAGGAGCCATAGCCAGTCCAAATGGCAGAGCCTAGAACTAATAGTGGAGGTCGCCAATAGCAAACCGCAGATACTGCTGATGCAACATGGCAATAAGTATATGCAGGTATGCATCCTGTATATCCAGGGATACCATATAGTCTCCGGGTTCCATAGCCAGTACAATTAAACGCAGTGTTGCTATAGGGAACTTTGACACTTTCACAAACTTGTTCAGTGACTTGAGGTTGAGTATAGGCCAGAAAAACTCATTGAGTTTTGGAACTAGATACAGGGTTAAGTAGTATCCTCTGCCTCTCTGGGCAGAGGTACTGGCACTACCACTCCTGTATTCAGGAGGGAACTTACAACTTTTTGCAGAACTTGTGCCTTTAACAGATCTGAAGGGATAACCGTGGTGCAAAACTGGCGAGCGGGACATCTCTTGAATGAGACTGTGTACCTGTGAGAGACAACGTCCCGCACCCATGCG
Source organism: Pseudophryne corroboree (assembly GCF_028390025.1). Classification (NCBI taxonomy): domain Eukaryota; kingdom Metazoa; phylum Chordata; class Amphibia; order Anura; family Myobatrachidae; genus Pseudophryne; species Pseudophryne corroboree. Next base: position 716,600,168 of record NC_086447.1, read on the forward strand.
TCTGAAGTGGTCTTTAACCAAACCTGGGTCAACTGCAGATGTCGGTCTCCCACCCTTGGGTCCCCCAGGCGGAGGCCCGCCCCGTCATGCGGCAGGCTTGTCTTGTTTAGAAGCAGGCTGACGGGCCACCCAGGATTGTTTGACTTTGAGCTTTGTGGTTTTGGGAGCACGAAACTGTCTCGGGTATGCCTGGCCTTTTGCTTTCCCTTGAGGCCGAAAGAAATAAAAAGTGGCACCTTTTGCCTTCTGTGCAGAAGGATTAGTATTTGGAAGAAAAGCAGTCTTAGCAGCTGCTAACTCAAACATAATTTTATTAAGGTCTTCCCCAAACAAAATGTCCTCCTTATAGTGGAGTACCTCCAAGGTCTTTTTGGAGTCTAGGTCCACCTTCCATGACCTCAACCACAGAAATGTCGAGCTAGGACAGACGTATGTCGACGCCTTGGCTGCCAACACACCCGCCTCAGAGGACGCCTCCTGAATGCAATAGGCGGCGGTGGTAATGTGAGACAGATTTTGTCGGGCATTATCAGATATATACTTGGGCAGCTCTTCCTCTAATGCCTGAACCCATGCTTCAATACCTTTTGCAGCCCAAGAGGCTGCAATAGTGGGTCTATGTACAGCACCTGTAAGGGAGTAAATAGATTTCAGGCATCCCTCCACACGCTTATCTGTCGGTTCCTTCAGTGAAGTGACAGTGGTGACAGGCAGAATGGATGACACCACCAGGCGGGTGACATGAGAATTCACCGGAGGTGGATTTTCCCACTTGTTACATAACTCTGAAGGGAGAGGATAGCGAGCCAAGGTCCGTTTAGACAGAGGGAACTTCTTCTCTGTAGTAGACCAGGGTTCCTGCCTGATGTCCACCAAATGGTCAGAATGAGGTAATAGATTTTTAGCCACCTTCTGCCGTTTAAACATATCAGTTTTCTAAGGCACAGTAGTGGAATCCTCATCATCAGTGATTTGTAGGATTTGCTTAATAGCAACCACTATGCCAGGGACATCAATTTGCAATGGAGAATCCACATCAGAAACACCTGATTCAGTGTCTGACAGGACAGTATGCTCCCCCTCCTCTTCAGATGCAGCATCTGAGAGATTTGTGGATTGCGAGGAGGAAGCAGCCCGCTTAGATGACCCAGAGACACGGGAGTGACCTGGAGTAGATATTTGTCTGACCATGGATTGATTTATTTGCTGCAACTGACAAATTTTATGCCCAAGGCGGATAAACCATAGGGACAATTTGTGGCTGTAGTGGCACAGGTGGTCCCATAGGGGGCGTAAGGCATTCCACCAGAGTACCTAGTAAGTTTGTGAACGTAGCCCAGAGTGGCTCCTGATTGGTTACAGGAGCTGCAGACTGGCTGGGAGATGTAAGACACACAGTACACAGACCATCATACAAAACTTCTCCCTCTAGTAAATCCTTGGCGCATGCTCTGCATGATGCAAGAGCATCCACAGACTTACTGCCCTTCTTGTTAGACGTTGAACACAAATGCAACAATAGAGCGGTTTAGTTCGATAAAGCCAGATAGAGTACAATACTTGCGAATAAATCCGTTAGTATGTGACTGAATACAGTACACAACACCTGCAAATAAATCCGGTATTATGTGACTGAGTACACAGTAGAATGCACGTAGTGGGTAAATACTGTGATGCACTATATATATGACCCAGACGCACCTAGTCCCTTAGGGTACAGAATATAGTGATAGATATATCTGGGAAACACTGAAAGTGAAACCACACAGCAGATACAGGCACACACTGTCACAGGCAATGCAGATATTTATTATGACAATAAAACTGCACTGGACTAGTATATGTACAGATATATATATATATAACACAGCACGATCTTAGACTGGAGGTATATATCAGAATACTCGTGCAATATATCCTGTAATAGGTACACTCTTTCTTAACTAACGCTGTCTGTATAAAAACATGTAGAATGCTCAAGTGTTTGTAAAGTCACAGCGCTGTATATAGGTGGCTTTACAAGGGAGACCTTGCCCTGCATCCTGGAGATTAGCCGCAGCTGTGCTTAGAAGATGGCGCCCAGCGTCTCAGTCAGTGAGTGTGGGAGAGTGCGAGGTAGCTCCACGCCGGGAAAATCTGCAGTAGTTGGCGCCCTTGGCCGGGGGAGGGGCTATAGGTCAAGTGCCGGCTCCCCTATGCTGGTCCTCACCACTGGTACTACAGAGTCTTAATAAAATGGGCGTTAGTAAACCCGACCTGTACACCTATGCCCTGACGGTCTAGTGGGGTCCCTGCTCGGTGACAGTGTCCACACCAGCGCCGCGGTCCATCTCCCTAGACCACAACAGGAACGCAATTTAATGGCGGGTCCCACCTGGGGGACTCTCTTACCTTCTCCCCTTAGCAGCCACGTGAACCAGGAGAGCGTCTGCGACCGTATGCATAAAGCCAGAGCATCTCCGCTGCAAGTACCAAGGAACAGGCCGCGGGAGTATGCGACGCCGCTTGGAAGGTGATGGAGCCGCAGCACAGAATGTAACACTGACATATCAGTTCTGCAGCCCTTGAAGTCTTCTTCGAAAGCTTTTCAGGGCTGCCCAGTGCAGCCCACCTGTTAAGTGACCTGCTGCTGCTGGCACCAACACAAACTGAGCTACAGTGCCTGGAGGCGGGGTTTATAGAGGAGTCCCCATACATCCTGGGACAGCCTAAAGCTTTAGCCTGTTGGTGCCTCCACTCTACACCCCCGATGTTTCCCTGTGAACACAATGTACCCCGCTGCAGAAAGATTTACAGTATGTTCCTACCTGGTTAAATCCTTTTCTTTGCCTCCATAGGGGGCACCAACTAGTTAACTATTTTTTACCCAACAGCCCAGGCCACCCTATCCTCTATATCCCGCCTCCAGCTAGCCAGTTAAGCGAGCAAGCCCACGGCAAGGAGCGAAGAGAGGGAGAAGGAAGACCGGCACACACGTAGAGTAAAAGTGCTCTGAGAACCAGCCCGAACTCCACGTTGGAAGACGCAAAGATGTCAAATGCATAGATCCGAATTAAAGTGTGGGCCAATGACCACGTGGCAACTTTACAAAGCTGCTCCGCAGAAGCGACGCGTTGAGCTGCCCAAGATGCTCCCGCAGAACGTGTCTAATATGGTACCTTTCACTGCCGCTCAGTAATAAAAATAGGAATTTAATACCTACCGCTAATTCCTTTTCTCATAGTCTATAGTGGATACAGGGGAATGTACTTTAGTACCATGGGGTATAGATCAGGTCCATTGGAGCCTGACACTTTAAGAAATAATTAGTGTGTGCTGGCTCCTCCCCTCTATGCTCCTCCTAGCAGACTCAGTCTAGGAAACTGAGCCAGAGGAGACGGACATACAGAGAGAGGATATTTACATAACAAAATGGTGAGGTAACGAACCAACACACAACAGTAACTGATAGCAGAGCTAACCAGAACAGAGGAGAGCAACGCTAACAATAACAATGGATAGCAACACTTACCCAACATGGAACAGGGACAGCAACAGCAGACCCAACCAAGAACAATTACAACCCTGTAAGCAGGAATTCGTAGCACGGAGGCGGGCGCCCAGTATCCACTACGGACTACGAGAAAATGAATTACCGGTAGGTATTAAATTCCTATTTTCTGTAACGCCCTAATGGATACTGGGGAATGTACTTTAGTACCGTGGGGAAGTCCCAAAGCTCCCAGAGCGAATGGGAGAGTGCTGAGACCCCTGCAAAACCGCCTGACCAAACTGAAGGTCATCTGAGGCCAAGGTGTCGACGAACCCGTAGAACTTCACAAACGTGTTCGAACCAGACCAAGTAGCTGTCCGGCACAACTGTAAGGCCGAAACACCCCGGGCAGCCACCCAGGAAGAACCCACTGACCTTGTACTCCACAAGGTCAGTGTGTTCTTCCTGGGTGGCTGCCCGAGGTGTTTCGGCCTTACAGTTGTGCCGGACAGCTACTTGGGTCTGGATAGAACTTGGCAGCGGTAAAGCTGCCGAAGAATATGCTTTTAGAATGGTCAACCTCAGCCAATGAGCAATAGACTGCTTAGAAGTAGGACGACCAATCTTGGTAGCATCATAAAGGACAAAAAGAGAGTCAGATTTCTTGTGACGAGCTGTCCTCTTTACGTAAATTTTCAAAGCTCTCACAAAGTCCAAGGACTTTGGAGCAATTGATGTGTCAGCCAGCACCGGAGCCACTATTGGCTGATTCACATGAAAAGCCGACACAACCTTCGGCAAAAACTGCGGACGAGTCCTGAGTTCCACCCTATCCACATGAAATGTCAAATACAGGCTCTTACAGGATAAGGCCCCCAATTCTGACACACGACTTACAGAGGCTAATGCCAGCAACATGACGGTCTTCCAAGTGGGATATTTCAAATCCACCCTGTTTAAAGGTTCAAACCAGTCCAACTGGAGAAAAGTGAAGACCACCTTGAGATCCCATGGAGCTGCGGAGGCACAAAGGGTGGTTGAATATGAAGAACACCCTTTAGGAAAGTCTGAACTTCTGGCAACACAGCAAGTTGTTTCTGGAAGAAGATGGAGAGAGACGAAATCTGGACCTTGATGGAGCCTAACCGTAGGCCCATGTCCACACCTGCTTGCAGGAAGAGTAGAAAATGACCCAGTCGAAACTCCTCAGGAGAAATTTTTTTACTCTCACACCAAGAAACATATCTCTTCCATATACGGTGGTAATGTTTTGACGTAACCACCTTCCTGGCCTGGACCATAGTAGAAATAAACTTAGTAGACCTTTTCTGGTTAGAATTTCCCTCTCAACCTCCAAGCCATCAAATGTAGCCACTGTAAGTCTGGATAGACGAACGGTCCTTGCTGAAGGAGGTCCTCGAGAAGTGGCAGAGGCCAGGGGCCCACCACAGACATCGTCAGGAGGTCTGCATACCAGGCCCTTCGAGGCCAATCCGGGGCAATCAGAATTGCCTTAACATTTTCCCTTTTGAGTCATTTTAGAACTCTGGGAATGAGAGTGATTGGTAGAAACAGGTATACAAACTGGTAAGTCCGCGGTGCCATTAGAGCGCCGATTGCTGCGGCCTGTGGATCCCTCATCCTGAAACAGTAACAGCGTAGCTTCTTGTTGAGACGAGAAGCCATCAGGTCTATCTGTGGACAGCCCCACCAGAGAATTAGTTGTTGAAACACCTGAGGGTGAAGGCCCCATTCTCCTGGATGAAGGTCGTGCCTGCTGAGGAAGTCCGCTTCCCAATTGTGCACACCTGGAATGAAGATGGCCAAGATGGCTCTTGTGTTTGCCTCCGCCCAGAGGAGTATCCTGGACATCTCTCACATGCAAGCCCTGCTTCTTGTCCCCTCCCTGTCGATTTATGTACGCCACCGCCGTGGCGCTGTCCGACTGCACCTGGATGGCTTGATTTCGAAGAAGAGAGGAGGCCTGCAGGAGAGCATTGTAAATTGCCCTGAGTTCCGGTAAATTTATCGGGAGTGCAGATGCCTGACTCGACCACTTCCCCTGGAAGTTGGCTCCTTGGGTCACAGCCCCCCATCCTCGGAGGCTGGCGCTGTTGTCGGCAGTATCCATGACTGGATACCGAAACTCTGACCCTCCACAAGGTGGACCTGTAGCCACCATTAACAGGGAGATCCGTGCTTTTGGCGACAGAGTTACCATCTGGTGCATGTGTAGGTGAGACCCTGACCATTTGTCCAGCAGATCCAGGTGGAACGGACGAGCATGAAACCTGCCATACTGGATGGCCTCGTATGAGGCTACCATCTTGTCCAGTAAGCAAATGCAAATATGAATTGAAATCTTGCGGGGTCTGAGCACCGAGCGGACCATAGCCTGTATAGTCAAGGCCTTGTCCAATGGAAGGAACACCTTCTGGGACACTGTGTCCAGTATCATACCCAGGAACTTAAGTCTTTGTGATTGTTCCAGGTGAGATTTCTGGAAATTTAGGATCCACCCATGATCCGTAAGCAGGCACCAATGACTTTCGTGAATACCCTCGGAGCTGTGGAGAGACCAAAAGGTAATGCCTAAAACTGGAAGTGGTTGTCCAGGAGAGCGAACTGAAGCTAAGTCTGATAGGGAGGCCATATGGGAATATGCAGGTAAGCATCCTTGACATCCAGGGATACTAGGAATTCCCCCTCCTCCAAACTGCAAACCACCACACGCAGTGATTCCATCTTGAATTTTAACACACGTTGGTACGTGTTCAGAGATTTGAGGTTCAAGATGGGCTGAACCGAAGCATACGGCTTCGGAACAAACAGACAGGAATAACGAGATTTATGGTAAGACCTTACCGTTGTTAAATCTGTTTCTGCGAGGTACACTGGGCTCCACAAGGATTAACATCAGGGTGTAGAGTAGGATCTTGATCTGAGGCACCAACAGGCTCAAAGCTTTGACTGTTCCCAAGATGCACAGCGCCGCCTCCTCTATAACCCCACCTCCATGCACAGGAGCTCAGTTTCGTTAACCAGCCCAATGCAGTAGCAGGTAGTAGAGATGACAATCGCTCATAGCCAAGTACACCAAGAACTCACCACAGGAGAGGGTGTCAGCGGCTATGCCACACCAACCCAAAGAAGCTAAGTGCGTCAGGGTGGGCGCCTTGTGGAGCCCAGTATACCTCGCAGAAAGAGATTTAACAACGGTAAGTTCTTACCATAAATCTCGTTTCCTGCTGCAGGGTACACTGGGCTCCACAAGGATTAACATCAGGGATGTTCTAAAGCAGTTCCTTATGGGAGGGGATGCACTGTAGCGGGCACAAGAACCCAGCGTCCAATGGAAGCATCCTGGGAGGGTTAGTATCAAAGGCATAGAACCTTATAAACGTGTTCCCTGAGGACCACGTAGCCGCCTTGCACAATTGTTCAAGGGTCGCACCACAGTGGGCCGCCCAAGAAGGTCCAAACGACCGAGTAGAATGGGCTTTGATGGTAGCAGGAGCTGGACGACCAGCCTGTACATAAGCATGTGCAATCACCATTCTAATCCCTCTGGCCACAGTCTGCTTGGAAGCAGGCCAGCCACGTTTGTGAAAACCAAACAGTACAAACAGAGAATCAGATTTCCTAATGGAGGATGTTCTCTTCACATAGATACTGGGAGCCCGTAACACATCCAAAGACCGCTCTTTGGAAGACAACTCAGGAGAATTAAAGGCCCGAACCACAATCTCCTGGTTAAGGTGGAATGAAGACACCACTTAATAACCTGGTCGCGTTCTAAGAACCGCCTGGTCACGATGAAAAATCAAATGGGGGGACTTACAGGATAAGGCACCCAAATCCGAGACCCTTCTCGCTGAAGCAATAGCCAGCAGAAACAGCACCTTAAGGGACAGCCACATAAGGTCAGCAGAGGCAAGAGGTTCAAATTGAGACTCTTGCAAGGCCACCAGTACCACCAACAGATCCCAAGGGGCCACAGGAAGTACATATGGAGGCTGAATCCGCAACACGCCCTGAGTGAATGTATGAACATTCGGAAGGGTAACAATCTTTCTCTGAAACCAAACTGACAAGGCAGAAATGTGAACCTTGAGGGAGGCCAGATGCATGCCTAAGTCCAGGCCTTGCTGTAGGAAGGCCAACAGTTTGGCCATGCTAAACTTGAAAACGTCATGATTGTGAGACGCACACCAAGTAAAGTAAGCATTCCAGACCCTATGGTAAATCCGAGCAGAAGCCGGCTTACGGCCTTCAACATAGTTTGAACGACTGCCTCAGAAAAACCCTTGGCCCTCAGGACGGAACCTTCAAGAGTCATGCCGTCAATGCCAGACGGGCCAAGTCCTGGTAAACACAAGAACCCTGAACGAGGAGGTCTGGTCGTTGTGGAAGTAGAAGGGGATGATCTAGCGAGAGGCCCAGTAGATCGTAGAACCAGTGCCGTCTGGACCACGCTGGAGTGACCAGAAGAAGGTTTCCTCCTTCTTGCTTGAACTTCCGTATTACTCTGGGCAGGAGTGACACCGGAGGGAACACGTATGGCAGCCGAAAGTTCCATGGAATTGACAGAGCATCCACAAACGCTGCTTGAGTATCCCTTGTCCTTGCTCTGAAGACCGGAACCTTGTGATTGTGTCGAGACATCATCAGGTCCACATCTGGAAGGCCCCACTTGTCCACGAGAAGTTGAAACACCTCTGGATGGAGGCTCCATTCTGCAGTGTGTATGTCCTGACGACTGAGAAAGTCCGCTTCCCAGTTTAGGACCCCCGGAATGAACACTGCGGATATGGCCGGCAGATGGCGTTCTGCCCACTGAAGAATCCGTGATACTTCCCTCATTGCCATGTGACTTCGAGTGCCGCCTTGATGATTGATGTACGCCACCGTGATAGCGTTGTCTGATTGTACTTGAACGGGTCTGTTCTGTATTAGATGCTGGGCCATTTTCAACGCATTGAACACTGCCCGCAGTTCCAGAATATTTATTGGGAGTAGACACTCCTCCTTGGCCACCGACCCTGAAGAGAATGCTGTTCCAACACCGCACCCCAACTTCTCAGACTGGCATCCGTTGTCAGCAGGACCCAGCTGGATATCCAGAAGGGACGGCCCCTGCTCAATCGTTGGTCCTGAAGCCACCAGCTCAGTGACAGGCGGACATCCGGAGACAAGGAGATCATGTGAGATCTGATCCGGTAAGGCAGGCCATCCCACTTGGTCAGAATTAACTTCTGCAGAGGGCGAGAATGGAATTGAGCATACTCCACCATGTCGAAAGCCGACACCATGAGACCTAGCACTTGCATTGACGAATGTATCGACACTTGCAGACGAGATAGGAAGCATCGAATCCTGTCCTGAAGCTTCAGGACTTTCTCCTGAGACAAGAACAACCATTGGTTGTGAGTGTCCAATAACGCTCCCAGATGTAACATGCTCCGATCAGGAACCAGGGAGGATTTCTTCCAGTTGATCAGCCACCCGTGGGCTTTCATGCACTGGACCGTCAGATCGAGATGACACAGGATAAGTTTTGGGGAATTTGCCAGGATCAACAAATCGTCCAAGTACGGCAGGATCCTGACCCCTTGACGGCGGAGTGTAGCCGTCATGACCGCCATTAATTTGGTGAAAACTCGGGGAGCCGTTGTCAAACCAAAGGGTAACGCCCAAAATTGGTAATGAAGGTTGCCAACTGCAAACCTCAGGTACTGCTGATGAGACACTGCGATAGGAATATGCAGGTAGGCATCCTGTATGTCCAGGGAGACCATATAGTCCCCAGGCTCCAAGGCCAGAACAATAGAGTGCAGAGTTTCCATATGAAACTTGGAGACCCGCACATGTTTGTTTAAGGACTTCAGATTGAGAATGAACCGCGAGGACCCATTCGGTTTCGGGACTAGAAACAGCAGTGAATAGTACCCCTTGCCTCTCTGAGCCAGAGGCACCTGTACTACCACTCCTGTGGTCAGGAGGTAATGTACCACCGTATGCAGAGTGTTTGCCTTTGTAGGGTCCAAAGGAACATCTGTCAGGCAAAATCGATGAGGGGAATGATTCTTGAAGGGTATGGCGTAACCTCGAGTGACGAATTTCCTTACCCAGGCATCTGAAGTGGTCTTCAACCATTCCTGGGCAAAACCTAGAAGTTAGCCCCCCACCCTGGGATCCCCCAGAGGGAGGCCCGCCCCGTCATGCGGCAGGCTTGTCAGTTTTGGAAGCTGGCTGACAGGCAGCCCAGGCTCGTTTCGGTCTGGGCTTGGCGGGTCTGGAAGCACGAGCTTGCTTCGGGTACGCCTGACCTTTTGCTTTACCTGGAGGATGAAAGGGCCGATGGAAAGTATTTTTAGCCTTCTGTGCGGAAGGAGCCGTACTAGGTAGGCAAGCTGTTTTAGCAGTAGCCAGATCAGCCACAATCTTATTGAGGTCTTCTCCAAAGAGAATGTCTCCCTTGAAAGGAAGCACCTCCAGGGTTTTCTTGGAATCCATATCCACCGACCAGGATCTCAACCAAAGGATACGTCTGGCCAAGACGTACGTAGTAGCAGCCTTGGCCGCCAGCACCCCGGCATCGGAGGCCGCCTCCGTAAGGTACAGAGAAGCCGTGGTAATATAAGAGAGACATTGTCGAGCATGTTCAGATGCATTGGAAGGTAGCTCCGCCTCAAGCTCCTGAGGCCACGCCTCAACAGCTTCAGCAGCCCAAGTTGCTGCAATGGTTGGCCTATGCACAGCCCCCATTAGGGTGTAAAACATTTTCAGACAACCCTCCACACATCTATCCGTCGGTTCCTTCAGAGAGGTGACGGTAGTTACTGGCAGAGCAGAGGAAACTACCATGCGCGCCACATGAGAATCTACAGACGGAGGAGTTTCCCAATTCTTATAGACCTCTGCAGTGAGAGGATAGCGAGCCAACAATCTCTTATTAGGTGTGAATTTTGTCTCCGGATTTTCCCGGGATTCCTGCCGTATGTCAATCAGGTGTTCAGAATGAGGTAAAACTTGTTTAACCACCTTCTTACGCTTAAACCTATCCGGCTTTTTAGAGCCTAATTGTCTCAATAAGATCAGGGACATCCACCAATGACTTCCCTTCCCCATCAGAAACATCTGTGTCAGTGTCTGTGGGGTCAGTATACGCACCATCCTCCTCAGAGGACGTGTCCGGGATAACAGTGGATTGGGAGGAAGTAATGGCCCGTTTAGAAGATGACTTAGTCTTAGGCGGGCGAGAGCAACACTTAGATTTAGTCAGTGACCAGTTCAAATGCTGTAACTGAGTTGAGATTTGATCTGTTCATGGCGGATTAATTGCAGGGACCATAAACTGCTGCAGTGGCACAGGTGGTCCCACAGGGGACGGCAGTTTAGTTACAAGCGTGTTTAACAGCATGGAAAAGGTAGCCCAAGGTGGGTTATTTGTTGCCCCCGGTGCTACGGACCCTCTGGGGAGTAAGGAACCCCCTGAACCTGAACTCTCTGCTGCCGTATTATCCTCCAAAAAGTCTGCGGCCTCACTACCACCCAGTGTGGGAGAAGCCCCAGCTCCGTCGCCTCGTGTAGCTGGCATAACAGTAAGCACAATATTGGGCAACCCGGTACAATTCTTAGCAGCAATATACCTAGCAAGAACTCCCTGTGAAGTGTGACTGTGTCAGCACAAACCGGGAATCCAAGAGATATATAGGGTGACTATAAATCACAAGTGAACATACACAGCAAGTATATCTCGTGAATAAAATCCTATATTATACAGAAAACCTGATACACTTAGCCCCCACAGGCAGGGCCGGTTCTACACCTTGCGGCGCCCAGTGCGAAAGTTTCCACTGGCGCCCCCCGCGCGGCAAAACAGAGGCATAGCTTCATAGGGGAGGGTCGAGAGTAGTTGCGTCCCCCTGCAGATTTGCCCCCAGTAGCTGTGCCCCCAGTAGTTGTGCCCCCAGCAGCTGTGCCCCCAGTTAATTTGCCCCCAGTAGCTGTTCCCCTGTAGCAGTGCCCGCTGTAGTTGTTTCCCCAGTAGTAGTGCCCCTGTAGTAGTGCCCCCAGTAGCTGTGTCCCCAGTTTATTTGTCCCCTGTAGTTGTGCCCCCCTGTAGATTTGCCCCCAGTAGTTGTGCCCCCAGCAGCTGTGCCCCCAGTTAACTTGCCCCCAGTAGCTGTTCCCCTGTAGCAGTGCCCCCAGTAGCTGTGCCCCCAGTTGATTTGCCCCCTGTAGATTTGCCCCCAGTAGTTGTGCCCACAGTAGCTGTGCCCCCAGTTGATTTGCCCCCTGTAGATTTGCCCCCAGTAGTTGTGCCCCCAGTAGCTGTTTCCCCTGTAGCAGTGCCCCTGTAGTTGTTCCCCTAGTAGTTGTGCCCCCTGTAGCAGTGCCCCTGTAGTAGTGCCCCCTGTAGTAGTGCCCCCAGTAGCTGTGCCCCCAGTTGATTTGCCCCAGTATGTGCCCCCTGTAGCCGCTTTGAAACCTAACAGAAAAATCACAATACTTACCAGCCTCGCTCCTGCTTCCGGACCAATGCTTCTGCTGTCTCCGGGCGCCGGCTCCTCTCTATGCCCCCAGTAGCTGTTTCCCCTGTAGCAGTGCCCCCTGTAGTTGTTCCCCTAGTAGTTGTGCCCCTGTAGTAGTGCCCCCAGTAGCTATGCCCCCAGTTGATTTGCCCCCAGTAGTTGCGCTCCCAGTAGCTGTTTCCCCTGTAGCAGTGCCCCTGTAGTTGTTCCCCTAGTAGTTGTGCCCCCTGTAGCTGTGCCCCTGTAGTAGTGCCCCCTGCAGTAGTGCCCCCAGTATGTGCCCCTTGTAGCAGTGCCCCCAGTATGTGCCCCCTGTAGATGTGCCCCCAGTATGTGCCCCCTGTAGCCGCTTTGAAACCTAACAGAAAAATTACAATACTTACCAGCCTCGCTCCTGCTTCCGGACCGATGCTTCTGCTGTCTCCGGGCGCCGGCTCCTCTCTATGAAAGAGACGTCATGACGTCTCTCCTATAGCAGCGCCGCACTGACACTAGAGGTCAATATTGACCTCTAGCCAGAGTCAGCGACGCCGGCTGCAGCGGGCGCACACGGCACTCGCTGCAGCCGGGGGCCAGGAGCCAGGGAGCGGGGAGGGAGGATAATAGTAGCGGCTCTTGCCATGGCGGCGCCCTCAGGGTAGCGGCGCCCCGGGCAAAAAGAGCCGCTACTGCCCACAGGTTATGGAATTTAGGAATAGCACGCTGAGTGAAATACACAATGAGGCAACCACGCAGCAGCTACATGCACACACACATATATAGTCACAATCGTACCATGCAGAAATTATGCACCATAAAACTGCACTGGACTAGCAATACAAAGCAATACTCAGTAAAGCTATATGTGTCAACAATAGATACAACAAAGCACAGTAGATACTGAATATATATCACAGGGTGTTTGTACCACACAACCCTGAATGTATGCACTCTTTCTTAACTAACACTGTCCCAGCGACAGGTAGAATACTTAAGTGTCCTGTAAAATGCACAGGGCTGGCGATCAGGCGGCTTTACAGAGGAGGATTTGCCCCAACAGTCCCAGGAACAGCTGATCTCCGTTTGCAGTGGCTGCTGACAGGGAGTGAGGGAGATATATGCAGCTCCAGGGCGTGAGCGTTCACAGAAATGGCGCCCTGGGGCTGGAGGAGGGGCTACAGGCTAGGCCCTCTCCCCCTCCTGGCATCCCCACCGGGCTCTGCGGGCTTTGAAAATGGGGTTAATAAGAGTAGAAACCCCTTTAAACCTGTACCCTTAAATGCCCCTGGTAGATAGTAGAGCGGCTGCCCAGTAACAGTGTCCACGCCAGCGCGTGTGCGGCCCGCATCCCACGGCCGTGCTGGATTGTGGTAAAGTGTGGCCAAACAGACCCCTTACCTCCCCTGTACCTGCGGCTACGCGATTCAGGAGGACATCGGTGTGTGTGTGACTGACTGCTGGAAAGAACCGGAGCCTCCACTGCAGTGACACAGCAACCAGTGCGCGGGAGTATACAGCGCCGCTGGGGGTGATGGAGCTGCAGTCAGAAAAGTCTATGTCACTTTACACACTGCAGCCCTGAAGTCTTTGTAAAACTATTTCTTCTTCTTTCTTCAAATAAGCTATGAAATGGGCTGCAAAGGCAGCCCTCCTGTTAAGTGCCTGCTTACTGCATGGCACCAACTTACAAACTAAGCTCCTGTGCACGGAGGCGGGGTTATAGAGGTGGCGGCGCTGTGCATCTTGGGAACAGTCAAAGCTTTGAGCCTGTTGGTGCCTCGGATCAAGATCCTACTCTACACCATAATGTTAATTCTTGTGGGTTTACCCATGCCTCTTTAGACAGGGAGTTTAGCTCCTTTGAAACAGGAAAGGTGATAGAGGATTTTGGCTTTACATTAAAATACAATTCCTCTTCCGGCTCTGCCTCCTTATCTTGTATGTTGAGGACCTCCCTAATAGCATAAATTAGGACCTCAACTCCCGGGGTCAGAGAATTATCCTCGGCTACCTCCAATTCTGCCTCATCCAACCCCAGCAAGTCAATCTCAGAATCAGACTGGAGTTCTTGTGGAAGCGTGCATTTATGAGAGACCACCAGAGGGGGCTGAGGAGCCTGTCTGTGGTCAGCAGCCTTAACTAGGAAATTGTCCATAGACTGTTTCAGGGTCTGCCTTTCATGCTTAGCAGTAGCTAACTCAGTATTCATTTAGTGATCATGTTTTTGAATGATTCTAACCATTCAGGTTCCTGCATAGCACTGCCCTGTGAAGGTAGAGAACACTGGGTACACAGTAAAGATCCATGTGGGGAAGGTGTAAAGTTAGTGTTACATGAGGGATACACAGACTTTTTCCCAGACATTCTTACAGCAGAAAACACAGAGTTCATAAGCAACACAGTGTAATAACAACACGGTTAGTGTACATACACAGCAACACCAGACAGCCCTGTATGGAGTGACACAGAGAGGATTGGGACCAGCACACAATACCACAGTCCAAAGCAAAGCTCTGCTGGGTATGTTATGTTTGCTATGTGCACAGCGGTGTAACCAGTACAAATGGTGGTTCAGTGGCCTCTGTGGAGGAGCAGCGTCAACGTGCAGCATGTAGTCAGCAGCAGCAAATGGCGCCTTCCAGCCTCTGGTCCCACTCTCCGGGAAGCCCCGCCCCCTCAATGGCACGTGGTCCCTAGAAGATTATACTGGCTTTTTACTGTGTAAAAAGAGAATAAACCCCGTTATCATGAGCCAGCGTGGGTTCGCGGCGGGCACCGCAGCCCGAGGCCTCTGACCGCCACGCCTTTATGCTGTCATTGTCACTAAGGCCCCGCTAACCGGGACCCCGGTTTAAACACTCACCGCACCGCGTCTATTCTTCGGCATCTGTTAGGGGTGGCGGCATGCTGCCGGCGTGGGCTCAAACTCTAGGAGTGTAAGAAACAGCACCTCAGGAGCTTAGAGTCCTGTCAGCGGTTATACGAACCATTAACTCTATATTAACTTGGTTCGGTCCCCCCCCCCCCCCCCCCCAAGTCCCACGACACAGGTAGACTGGTTGCCAACCTGTGCTGCCTCTAAAAACTAACAAAGTCTGAAGAACACTCCCTGGACCTCCAGAGAATGCACCCGGCTCCTTGGGCACATTTTTCTGAACTGAGTCTGCTAGGAGGGGCATATAGGGGAGGAGCCAGCACACACTAATTATTTCTTAAATTGCCAGGCTCCAGTGGCCCCTATCTATACCCCATGGTACTAAAGTACATTCCCCAGTATCCACTAGGACGTTAGAGAAATAAACAAAATAAAGAGAAACAATTGGCGACCACTTAGAAGCATCCCCCCTCAAAAGGTGCCCGCTCCAACTTAAAAACTGCCTAGCTGGGGGCAGGGTATAGAGGAGAGGGAGGCCTGGGCTGATGGGGAAAAAAATAGTTAACTAGTTGGTGCCCAGACTCTACTTTCCAGCTATAGCCAGAGTCTCCATGTGCCCCCTAGTGGAGGAGGAAGAAAAACTGAATGACATAATGACAAGTATCAAGAGATTTTAGTGACCCTGCAGCAGCTGGCCAGGACGGTGACACTAGGATTGTGGCATTTGGCTGTTCTATCACTACCAAGAGTGAGGAGTGTGGATGAGGTACCACTTTCCACATTGTTGAGAACAATTGGTTTTCTACGGGATTCTTGTTCAGATGTAACATTTTTGGGCAATAATTGTTTTTCATATACATCATAATTTTTTTACATTTATTTCTATTTTATATAATGAATCTATATCCTTGCTCACTTACTGTTTGATCAGTTGGTGCAACAATGTTCATGGCCATTGCTGGCATTCAGCTCAAAGTTGCAGTTCTTCCAGCCTTCAGCTCCAGTTACTACAGTATGGCAACTATCGTCACCTATCTTGTTAATGTGGGAGCTCCTTTCAGGTGTCACTGCTTCTTTAGTTAAGAAGCTGGTTCTTAGGTGGTCATGATCAGGAGGGTGGTTTTCTAGTCTCATTGTCTTGGCTTTCTATCTTTTATACCATTGCTATGTTTGTGTGTTCCTTTCTACTGTGACCTCAGATTGATCCTTGGATTGGTACATGGATTCTACTTCTGCTTGCTCCTGGCTTATTTGGATCTGATTATGATTGCTACCTTTCCGCTGGGCTTTGTCCTGTCCTCTCCTTATTTGACCATCCTTGTCTTCTCTGCCTAACCATATCATCATACCTCTGGAGTGTTCCTACCATCAGACAATTCCTTATTTTGTTTTGTCCATCTTAACTACTATGCAATACCCAGATTTCACTATACTATTTGGAGCTTTAAGTCACTGGGGCATATATGGGGTAATTCAGATCTGATCGTAGATGTGCTAAATTTAGCACATCTACGCTCAGTTTCTCAGACACGCCCAGCACAGGGCTAGTCCGCCCCATGTGTCTGGCCCTATCCACCACAAGGGTGCAAAAGCATCACACAGCGGCAGTGCTTTTGCGCGTGGCGAGTAGCTCCATGTCGGCGCCGCTCCTGCACGCTGGCAGGCCGCTACTCGACGTGTCCCAGTTCGCAGCCCCCACAATAGCCCGGACACGCCTCCGTTGTCCAGACCGCGCCCCGCCAACACCGTTCTAACGGCATTCTAGCATCTCACTGAGTTCCCAGGGTGTGCAAGTGCAGTGTGGTTGCTGCGTGTGCGCACTCCACAAAAGGATTCGGATTGCAATCTCTGTCGCTGCAGCAATCCAGGCTGAATTAGCTCCATAGATTTCTACAGGGAAGATGGCTTGCTATATTGTAAGTGAAGATCTCATGAAGTGTTTCTTGAGCTCTTACATTAATGGGTATTGCCTTAACACTTGCGCTTATTAATTTTATGTAATGCGTTTTTTTGTTTGTTTGTTTTTTCATGTTTATCAAGATATATTAGTAGCTTTATTGTTGGCAACAGATAAATAACATTGGTCAGCATATTACTTTCATGCTTCTTGTCCTAAAATATTTCTTATGGGATATTATGCTTGAATAAGAATCCATTCTTTTATAACCCATTTTTCCCATCTTCCTTTATATTGATGTTTTTAATTTATCTTCATAAAGTTACTATTCAGTTCCAAAATATGTGTGAATACATTTTTTTGTGCGAAGTATTGCCCCATGTGGCATAGATGTGGGATGTATAAACTTTCCACATCCAATTAACAAAGAGAAGCTGAGTATTCCCAGACATTATAATCATGTCCATTTAGATAAAAAGCTCATAAAATCAGTCACCTAGCAGGTTACCTAAATTTATTTAACATTTTAGGGATAATGTAAATTTTAGGTGGAGATATTCTTAACGCTTGAGAAAGTTCTTGTTGTGGAGAATTGCATCATTATATGAATCTGCACACTACACCATAAAGACTGCCTATCACATAAAGCAGTGTAGTTATATCACCACCTCTCCAGTGCTGGTAGCGTCCAATGTTGCAGCTATCGAGAGTATTTGTGTTTATGGGGGAATTCGACTGTTTATTTGCACCCGATCACCCATATAAAGTGACTGGAGATCGCAGGGCAATTTTCAGTTGTCTCCACTTTTCTTTTTTAATGAGGTACAGCACAGAGTGTTCACAGGCACAAGGGGATTATACCTATACAGGGTGATCCAAAAGTCACAGTACACCCTTTTGTTTCAAAAACTATGCAGGAAATGGGAAAACTGAATACTCCAGTAAGGTATGGGTGAGGTGGGCTATCTGAACATGGGAACCATCTTGAAATCGGCCATCTTGAATCTAAGTCAGTTTTTTCAAATAGAAAGGGGGTCGTGTAAACATGTCAAACATCAGAATTTGCTGAAGTTAATTGCTGCAAACAGATTTGAAATAGCAGTTATGGTTCAAAAGTTACAACAATTTTTGTTGCAGGTAACTGAAGATGGCTTTGACAAAAGAGGAGAGAATTGAGGTCATTTTGATGTCTGGAGAACACAGTTTCCGTGTCATAGCTGCAGATTTTAACAACTGGCACCCAGAAAGACCTCCAATTTCACGGAACACTGTCAGGTGCCTAATTTCCAAATTTTCGATAAACTGGGACTGTGCCTGACGAGTTAGAGTGGTCATCCAAAAGGTGCTACTAGTCTTTCTGGGTGCCGGTTGTTAAAATCTGCAGCTATGAAATGGAAACTTCGTTCTTCAGACATCAAAATTACCTCAGTTCTCTCCTCTTTTGTCAAAGTCATCTTCATAGTATCTGAGGTTGAAAAAAGACAATTGTCCATCGAGTTCAACCTATTTGTGGTCTCCTATGCATGATGATTTGACTAAAATTTCTGACTGATGCTGCTGTCAGCCGTTGCATTTTATCCCTATTTATAGTAACTATAATGCATGACTATGCACCATACCCCTGGATATCCTTATCCATTAGGAATTTATCTAACCCATTCTTAAAGGTGTTGACAGATTCCGCCATTACAACTCCCTCAGGCAGGGAATTCCAAACACGTATTGTCCTTACCGTGAAAAAGCCTTTACGCCGTATTGTGCGGAATCTCCTCTCCTCTAACCTGAGCGAGTGTCCAAGAGTCCTCTGTGTTGATCTAACCAAAAACAGGTCCCGCGCAAGCTCTGTGTATTGTCCCCTTATATATTTGTAGATGTTGATCATATCCTCTCTTAGTCTCCGCTTTTCCAATGTAAACATGCCTAGTCTTTCAAGCCTTTCCTGGTATTCCATCGTCTCCATGCCCTTAATTAGTTTGGTCGCCCTCCTCTGAACCTTTTCTAGCTCCAGGATATCCTTTTTGTAGTACGGTGCCCAGAATTGTACACAGTATTCAAGGTGTGGCCTCACTAGTGATTTATATAACGGGAGTATAATACTCTCGTCCCTAGCATCAATACCCCGTTTTATGCATGCTAATATCTTATTAGCCTTCTTTGCTGCAGTCCTACTTTGGGTACTACTGCTTAGTTTGCTATCTATGAGGACACCTAAGTCCTTTTCCAGTACAGAATACACTAATTTTACCCCATTTAGTAGGTAGGTGTAATTTTTGTTCTTGTTACCGCAGTGCATTACCTTACACTTGTCTGTGTTGAAGCGCATTCTCCATTTGGCTGCCCATGCTTCTAATTTAACTAAGTCGTTCTGAAGAGACTCGGCATCCTCCTCTGTATTTATAGCCTTACACAATTTGGTATCATCTACAAAAATTGACACCATGCTCTCTATACCTTCTGTTAGGTCGTTAATGAAAATATTGAACAATAGCGGTCCTAATACTGAGCCTTGCGGCACACCACTTAGCACTTCAGTCCAAGTTGAAAAAATAAGATTTTACTTACCGGTAAATCTATTTCTCGTAGTCCGTAGTGGATGCTGGGGACTCCGTAAGGACCATGGGGAATAGACGGGCTCCGCAGGAGACAGGGCACTTTAAGAAAGAATTTGGATACTGGTGTGCTCTGGCTCCTCCCTCTATGTCCCTCCTCCAGTCCTCAGTTAGAGAAACTGTGCCCGGAAGAGCTGACAGTACAAGGAAAGGATTTTGGAATCCAGGGCAAGACTCATACCAGTCACACCAATCACACCGTATAACTTGTGATAAACTTACCCAGTTAACAGTATGAACAACAATGGAGCATCAGATCCACCCTGATGCAACCATAACATAACCCTTATTGAAGCAATAACTATATACAAGTATTGCAGAAGAAGTCCGCACTTGGGACGGGCGCCCAGCATCCACTACGGACTACCGGTAAGTAAAATCTTATTTTCTCTAACGTCCTAGTGGATGCTGGGGACTCCGTAAGGACCATGGGAATTATACCAAAGCTCCCAAACGGGCGGGAGAGTGCGGATGACTCTGCAGCACCGAATGAGCAAACACAAGGTCCTCCTCAGCCAGGGTATCAAACTTCTAGAAATTTGCAAAAGTGTTTGAACCTGACCAAGTAGCCGCTCGGCAAAGCTGTAATGCCGAGACCCCTCGGGCAGCCGCCCAAGAAGAGCCCACCTTCCTAGTGGAATGGGCCTTAACTGATTTTGGCAGCGGCAATCCAGCCGCAGAATGAGCCTGCTGAATCGTGTTACAGATCTAGCGAGCAATAGTTTGCTTTGAAGCAGGAGCACCCAGCTTGTTGGATGCATACAGGATAAACAGCGACTCAGTTTTCCTGACTCTAGCCATTCTGGCTACAGAAACCTTCAAAGCCCTGACCACATCCAGCAACTCGGAATCCTCCAAGTCACGAGTAGCCACAGGCACCACAATAGGTTGGTTCATATAAAAAGATGACACCACTTTTGGCAGAAATTGTGGACGGGTCCGCGATTCTGCCCTGTCCATATGGAAAACCAGACAGGGGCTTTTATGTGACAAAGCCGCTAATTCTGACACACGCCTAGCTGAAGCCAAGGCCAATAGCATGACCACCTTTCACGTGAGAAATTTTAACTCCACGGTTTTGAGTGGCTCAAACCAGTGTGACTTCAGGAAACTCAACACCACGTTAAGATCCCAAGGTGCCACTGGAGGCACAAAAGGGGGCTGAATATGCAGCACTCCCTTTACAACGTCTGAACTTCAGGAAGAGAAGCCAGTTCTTTTTGAAAGAAAATGGATAGGACCGAAATCTGGACCTTAATGGAACCCAATTTCAGCCCCAAAGTCACTCCCGACTGTAGGAAGTGAAGGAAACGGCCCAGCTGGAATTCCTACGTAGGGGCATTCCTGGCCTCACACCAAGCAACATATTTTTGCCATATACGGTGATAATGTTGAGCCGTCACATCCTTCCTAGCCTCTATCAGCGTAGGAATGGCCTCATCCGGAATGCCTTTTTCTGCTAGGATCCGGCGTTCAACCGCCATGCCGTCAAACGCAGCCGCGGTAAGTCTTGGAACAGACAGGGCCCCTGTTGCACAAGTCCTGTCTTAGAGGCAGAGGCCACGGGTCCTCTGTGAGCATTTCTTGCAGATCTGGATACAAAGTCCTTCTTGGCCAATCCAGAACAAAGAGTATTGTTCTCACTCCTCTTTTCCTTATGATTCCCAGCACCTTGGGTATGAGAGGAAGAGGAGGAAATACTTAGACCGACGGGAACACCCACGGTGTCACCAGTGCATCCACAGCTATCGCCTGAGGGTCTCTTGACCTGGCGCAATATCTCTGCAGCTTTTTGTTGAGGCGGGATGCCATCATGTCCACCTGTGGCAGTTCCCACCGACTTGCAAGCTGCATGAAGACTTCTTGATGAAGTCCCCACTCTCCCGGGTGGAGGTCGTGCCTGCTGAGGAAGTCTGCTTCCCAGTTGTCCACTCCAAGAATGAACACTGCTGACAGTGCGCTTACGTGATTCTCCGCCCAGCGAAGAATTCTGGTGGCGTCTACCATCGCCACCCTACTCCTTGTGCCGCCTTGGCGGTTTACATGAGCCACTGCGGTGATATTGTCTGACTGAATCAGAACCGGTTGGTCGCGAAGCAGGGTCTCCGCTTGACTTAGGGCGTTGTATATGGCCCTTAGTTCCAGGATATTGATGTGAAGGCAAGTCTCCTGCCTTGACCACAGCCCTTGGAAATTTCTTCCCTGTTTGACTGCCCCCCACCCTCGGAGGCTTGCATCCGTGGTCACCAGGACCCAGTCCTGAAAGCCGAATCTGCGACCTTCGAGAAGGTGAGCACTCTGCAGCCACCACAGGAGAGACACCCTGGCCCTGGGGGATAGGGTGATTAACCGATGCATCTGAAGATGTGATCCGGACCACTTGTCCAGTAAGTCCCATTGGAAGGTCCTCACATGGAACATGTCGAAAGGAATGGCCTCGTATGATGCCACCCTCCTTCCCAGGACTCGAGTGCAGTGATGCACTGACACCTGTTTTGGTTTTAATAGATTCCTGACCAGTGTCACGAGCTCCTGAGCTCTCTCTATCGGGAGATAAACCCTTTTCTGGTCTGTGCCTAGGATCATGCCTAGGAGAGGCAGATGAGCTGTAGGGACCAACTGCGACTTTGGAATATATAGAATCCAGCCGTGTTGCCGTTACACTTCCAGAGAAAGTGATACGCTGTTCAGCAACTGCTCTCTTGATCTCGCTCTTATGAGGAGATCGTCCAAGTACGTGATAATAGTGACACCTTGCTTCCACAGGAGCACCATCATTTCCGCCATTACCTTGGTGAATATTCTCAAGGCCGTGGAGAGACCAAACGGCAACGTCTGAAATTGGTAATGACAATCCCGTACCGCAATTCTGAGGTACGCCTGATGAGGTGGATAAACTGGGGGCATTAAGGTATGCATCCTATATGTCCCGAGTCACCATAAAATCTCCCCCTTTCAGGCTTGCAATGACCGCTCTTAGCGATTCCATCTTGAACTTGAACTTTTTCAGGTATATGTTCAGGGATTTTAAATTCAATATGGGTCTGACCGAACCGTCTGGTTTCGGGACTACAACATGGTCGAATAATAACCCCCTCCTTGTTGAAGGAGGGGAACCTTGACCACCACCTGTTGAAGATACAATTTGTGAATTGCAGTTAACACTGTTTCCCTCTCGTGGGGGGAAGCAGGCAGGGCCGTCGGTGAGGGGGCATCTTCTCAAAGTCCAGCTTGTATCCCTGAGACACAATATCTATTGCCCAGTGATCTAACAGGGAGTGAACCCACTTGTGGCTGAACTTACGAAGGCGTGCCCCCACCGGGCCTAGCTCCGCCTGTGGAGCCCCAGCGACATGCGGTGGATTTTTGTAGAGGCCGGGGAGGACTTCTGTTCCTGGGAACTAGCTGTGTTGTGCAGCTTCTTTCCTCTGCCCCCGCCTCTGGCAAGAAAGGACGCACCTCAGACTTTCTTGTTTCTTTATTCGAAAGGCTGCATTTGATAATGTAGTGCTTTCCTAGGCTGTGCAGGAATATAAGGCAAAATATCAGAATTACCAGCTATAGCTGTGGAAACCAGGTCCGAGAACCCTTCTCCACACAATCCTCAGCCTTCCATATGCCTCTTAAGTTGGCATCATCTGTCCATTGCATATTCTACAGGACACGTCAAGCAGAAATCGACATAGCTTTGACTCTACGACCCAGTATACTCATGTCTCTTTGGGCATGTTTTATATATATATATATATATATATATATATACATATCTCTTAAGACAGCATCTTTAATATATATATATCTATATCTATATATACATATATATATCTATATGCATACTAGGGTCTCAATCTCTGCTGATAAGGTACCTGTCCACGCTGCCACAGCGCTATAAACTAGTGATGTGCACCGGAAATTTTTCGGGTTTTGTGTTTTGGTTTTGGATTCGGTTCCGCGGCCGTGTTTTGGATTTGGACGCGTTTTGGCAAAACCTCACCGAAAATTTTTTGTCGGATTCGGGTATGTTTTGGATTCGGGTGTTTTTTTCAAAAACCCCTAAAAAACAGCTTAAATCATAGAATTCGGGGGTCATTTTGATCCCATAGTATTATTAACCTCAATCACCATAATTTCCACTCATTTCCAGTCTATTCTGAACACCTCACACCTCACAATATTATTTTTAGTCCTACAATTTGCACCAAGGTCGCTGGATGACTAAGCTAAGCGACCCAAGTGTCCGACACAAACACCTGGCCCATCTAGGAGTGGCACTGCAGTGTCAGACAGGATGGCCGATTTAAAAAATAGTCCCCAAACAGCACATGATGCAAAGAAAAAAAGAGGCGCACCAAGGTGGCTGTTTGACTAAGCTAAGCGACACAAGTGGCCGACACAAACACCTGGCCCATCTAGGAGTGGCACTGCAGTGTCAATCAAGACAGGATGGCACTTCCAAAAAATTGTCCCCAAACAGCACATGATGCAAAGAAAAAAAGAGGCGCACCAAGGTGGCTGTTTGACTAAGCTAAGCGACACAAGTGGCCGACACAAACACCTGGCCCATCTAGGAGTGGCACTGCAGTGTTAATCAAGACAGGATGGCACTTCCAAAAAATTGTCCCCAAACAGCACATGATGCAAAGAAAAAAAGAGGCGCACCAAGGTCGCTGGATGGCTAAGCTAAGCGACACAAGTGGCCGACACAAACACCTGGCCCATCTAGGAGTGGCACTGCAGTCAGGCAGGATGGAACTTCAAAAAAATTGTCCCCAAACAGCACATGATGCAAAGAAAAAAAGAGGCGCACCAAGGTCGCTGTGTGACTAAGCTAAGCGACACAAGTGGCCGACACAAACACCTGGCCCATCTAGGAGTGGCACTGCAGTGTCAGGCAGGATGGCACTTCCAAAAAATTGTCCCCAAACAGCACATGATGCAAAGAAAAAAAGAGGCGCACCAAGGTCGCTGTGTGACTAAGCTAAGCGACACAAGTGGCCGACACAAACACCTGGCCCATCTAGGAGTGGCACTGCAGTGTCAGGCAGGATGGCACTTCAAAAAAATTGTCCCCAAACAGCACATGATGCAAAGAAAAAAAGAGGCACACCAAGGTGGCTGTGTGACTAAGCTAAGCGACACAAGTGGCCGACACAAACACCTGGCCCATGTAGGAGTGGCACTGCAGTGTCAATCAGGACAGGATGGCACTTTCAAAAAATTGTCTCCAAACAGCACATGATGCAAAGAAAAAAAGAGGCGCACCAAGGTGGCTGTTTGACTAAGCTAAGCGACACAAGTGGCCGACACAAACACCTGGCCCATCTAGGAGTGGCACTGCAGTGTCAATCAAGACAGGATGGCACTTCCAAAAAATTGTCCCCAAACAGCACATGATGCAAAGAAAAAAAGAGGCGCACCAAGGTGGCTGTTTGACTAAGCTAAGCGACACAAGTGGCCGACACAAACACCTGGCCCATCTAGGAGTGGCACTGCAGTGTCAGGCAGGATGGCACTTCCAAAAAATTGTCCCCAAACAGCACATGATGCAAAGAAAAAAAGAGGCGCACCAAGGTCGCTGGATGGCTAAGCTAAGCGACACAAGTGGCCGACACAAACACCTGGCCCATCTAGGAGTGGCACTGCAGTGTCAGGCAGGATGGCACTTCCAAAAAATTGTCCCCAAACAGCACATGATGCAAAGAAAAATGAAAGAAAAAAGAGGTGCAAGATGGAATTGTCCTTGGGCCCTCCCACCCACCCTTATGTTGTATAAACAGGACATGCACACTTTAACGAACCCATCATTTCAGCGACAGGGTCTGCCACACGACTGTGACTGAAATGACTGGTTGGTTTGGGCCCCCACCAAAAAAGAAGCAATCAATCTCTCCTTGCACAAACTGGCTCTACAGAGGCAAGATGTCCACCTCATCATCATTCTCCGATTCCTCACCCCTTTCACTGTGTACATCCCCCTCCTCACAGATTATTAATTCGTCCCCACTGGAATCCACCATCTCAGGACACTGAGGAAGCCGCCGATGCTTGTTAGTAGGCGGGGAAACGCGTCTGTCAGTACCTCTGGTTACAAACCACAGACTACAGCGGACGAAAAGGTCTCAGCTGGTTGGCCGCACTATACCCTTGAGGAGGGGAGCGCTGGATGATTCATCTGCCCACGGACTCCAGATAAGGCCGAGAATACGAGTACCGGCCGGGAGGGCAAAGCCTGATTTCCGTGGCTAAAGCGCAAGGTTGTATCTACTCTATATTAAGCTGATTATGAGTAATTAGCCAGGAGCAATATCACCTGCACCGTGATCAAATATAAGCATATGTATGGTATACCCACTTTTCAGTCATAAGATCGCTACATTATAGTGACTATCATGCATAAAATACCTTTGCACTAATCACTTTAAATTACGAACCAGCTGTGAACAAGGATGCACTTTATATAACATGATCAATACATGGGCCCTCATTCCGAGTTGTTCGCTCGCAAGTGAATTTTAGCAGATTTGCTCATGCTAAGCCGCCGCCTACTGGGAGTGAATCTTAGCATCTTAAAATTGCGAACGATGCATTCGCAATATTGCGATTGCACACCTCGTAGCAGTTTCTGAGTAGCTTCAGACTTACTCGGCATCTGCGATCAGTTCAGTGCTTGTCGTTCCTGGTTTGACGTCACAAACACACCCAGCGTTCGCCCAGACACTCCTCCGTTTCTCCGGCCACTCCTGCGTTTTTTCCGGAAACGGTAGCGTTTTTTCCCACACGCCCATAAAACGGCCAGTTTCCGCCCAGTAACACCCATTTCCTGTCAATCACATTACGATCGCCAGAACGATGAAAAAGCCGTGAGTAAAATTCCTAACTACATAGCAAATTTACTTGGCGCAGTCGCAGTGCGGACATTGCGCATGCGCTTTAAGCGGAAAATCGCTGCGATGCGAAGATTTTTACCGAGCGAACAACTCGGAATGAGGGCCATGCTCCATTAATCAGACCAAACGGATATTATGGACATAAGCACGTTCTAGTATGAGGCTGGGAAGTTTTTGAGCAGTGCATTTGAATATAATTGTTTCATTGTTGGACACAAGTTATCTACAGAGTATCCGGCTGATTGGAAATACAATGCTAATTCTGGATATCTGAGAAAATAGGAAATACAATCAAAAAAGTGGGACGGTCATCCCTACACATGCGAGTGTAAAGAATTTATTTGAATATAATCAGTGATTTATCTGTTTTTAGAATTCTATGAAGTTACATTGTTATTTTTATTGTATGTATATGTATTGCCGGCCGGCACGAATATTAGAGATTTTTGAATTGTAAAATAAAATCCACTTTGGATGTGAATAGCGCTCTTTCGTTTGTATTTTCTGAGTTTCGATTTTAGGGACAAATAACCAATTGCCCCTGAAAGAGCAGCTTACACATCTGTGGAATCACAGCGCCAGGAATTGTTTGTTTTTTTTTGTCCCTAAGCTTGTCTGAGCAACCTAATGTTCCATCTGCTGATTCGGACAGAGGCGTAACTAGGGTTTTTGGAGCCCAGGGCAAGATCAATAATGGCGCCCCCCCCCCCAAAAAAAAAAAAAAAAAAATACAAAAGGAAAGTATGTGCGCACGCCACTGGCGCACTCTGAAAAAAATGGCCATAAGGGGGGCATGGACACTGAAAATAGGATGTGCCAACATGACACGCCAACTGTTTCATGTCATACTGGGAACATTCTTTATAATTCCACATGAACCTTACCATCATCATCTCCTACACAAATAGGTGTCACTGTGTATAAAGATGTCTGGATGTGTATGTATAGATGTAGGTGCAGTGGTTGAAGTGGAAGTTTTGAAATAAGGGTATGGAAAAGTGAAGGCTGTAATTATGCACGCGCCTTCGGCGCGCGTGCTCCGGCGCGCGTGCTCCGGAAAAGGGGGCGTGGCCACTCAAAAGGGGGGGGTGTCCTTCAGTGTAGTAGGACCCCTTATACTATCTAGTACTGGTTATACTAGTACTAGACCTTATAGTATTCGTATACTATTTAATACTAGACCTTTCACATTATAGCACACAGGATGACCCGAAATTCACATTAAAGCACACTGAATGAGCCGAAATTCACATTATAGAACACAGGATGACCCAAAATTCACATTATAGCACACAGGATGACCCGAAATTCACATTAAAGCACACTGAATGAGCCGAAATTAACATGATAGCACACAGGATGAGCCGAAATTCACATGATAGCACACAGGATGACCCGAAAATGTCACAATCCGGGTATCTGGACGCCATTTCTTACCCATCAGATGCCTCCTAAGGCTGGCTCAGCGCTCCAGGACCGGATCCCATCTGTTATCCTGATGTGTACATTCCTGTATCCTCTCCTGTAACTCTGGGACGCTGTCACAGTAAACGCCATATTACACCTGGCATGGCGTCTCCCGCGGCCTCCGCCGCCGTCCCTGAACTTCTGCATGCAGAGTGTCTGAGTGGCGATTACGTCAGCCGCGGCCTCCGCTGTGTCCGCGTGGTTGGATGTGCATCTGTCAGCCTGGCGCCTCCTGTCTCCGGTGGCCGGCGCCGCCATTACTGTTTTCATTACCACATGGATTACAAACCAAACTTCCCTCCAAGTGTCTGCATGGGCGCAGCCATCTTGGATTCTGTCAGCTGATCATTTCCACCAATCTGTTCTCAGTATTGATAATCTGCATAATTGCCTAGCCAATCCCTTCCTTGCTGCAGGTATAAATACACTGTGCCTGAGCAAGGAAGGCGTCAGTGCTTTGGTTGTCAAACCTAGTTCCTGTTTGTCTCTCTCCTGTGATTGTCTTCCAGGTTCCAGCTCCTGTCTCAAGACTTCTACCATAGAGACCCGCACCAGCATTCCACCTGCGGTGTAGCCTGACTCTTCAATCCATTGTGGATTCATCTGTTTCCAGCTACAACATTACCTGCTTCCAGCTCAGCTTCCAGCAGAGTACAGCTTCCCTTAAAGGGCCGGTGTCCTTTCTACACTTTACCACTCTCCACCGGTATTATTATTTCTCCGCTCTCAAGTTCTACATTTCAGTTCATATTTCATCGCTCCCAAGTTCATTTATTATTTAACTGGTTCCAGCCAGTATCCACTCCGTGCTAACAACAGTCTGGTTCCAGCCAGTATCCACAGCAGCTGTTTTATCTTCAGCAACCCAGCTTTTCCTGGAACACCAGCTGGCACAATCCTGGGTTATCTCCATTGCTACAGTCGGGCCTGGTAAGGACTTTCCATCTAGAAGATCATAAGAACTATCTCACACTACCAGTGCCCTGTGGCTCCTGCCATCCTGTAGTACCCAGGAACTGTATTTATTCTTTGCTGACTTTTACGTTTTCTTTTACTGCTGCTGTGTTGCGGAGTTGTCATAATAAACATCATTGACTTTTATCCAAGTTGTCGTGGTCACGCCTTCGGGCAGTTATTATTCATGTCACTTACATGTCCAGGGGTCTGATACAACCTCCCAGGTTCCGGTACATCTCAGCCCCTACAACTGAGGCTGCCTCCCGTCAGCTCAGGCCCTCAGTT
The DNA here is from genome assembly GCF_028390025.1 of Pseudophryne corroboree. Classification (NCBI taxonomy): domain Eukaryota; kingdom Metazoa; phylum Chordata; class Amphibia; order Anura; family Myobatrachidae; genus Pseudophryne; species Pseudophryne corroboree. Next base: position 716,629,133 of record NC_086447.1, read on the forward strand.
GTGACAGTAAGCACTGACCTAATGAATCCAGCCGGAGACCAGGATCAAGCGGCCAGGCCGATGCAAGAACTGGCAGCCCGACTAGAACATCAGGAGGCTGCACAGGGCCACATCATCCGCTGTCTCCAGGATTTCTCTACTCGGCTGGATGGGATTCAGACAACTCTCCGTGGATCAGGCGCGTCTGGTGCGTCAACCACAGTGACTCCAGCTATAACCCCACCCACCTTACCCATTTCTGCTCCACGTCTTCATCTTCCAACGCCAGCAAAATTTGACGGATCTCCAAGATTCTGCAGGGGATTTCTCAACCAGTGTGAGATTCAGTTTGAGCTACAACCTGGCAATTTTCCCAGTGACCGTACAAAAATTGCCTACATTATTTCTCTTCTCAGTGGCTCAGCCCTTGATTGGGCATCACCGTTATGGGAGAGGTCCGACACCCTGCTATCTTCCTACACTGCCTTCGTGTCAACATTCAGGCGCATCTTCGACGAGCCAGGCCGGGTAACCTCAGCTTCATCCGAGATTCTCCGTTTACGCCAGGGGTCACGTACTGTAGGACAATATCTGATACAGTTCCAGATCCTGGCATCCGAACTGGCATGGAACGACGAAGCCCTGTATGCTGCATTCTGGCATGGCTTATCTGAGCGTATTAAAGATGAGTTAGCTACCAGAGACTTACCTTCTAAGTTAGATGAGCTAATCTCACTCTGCACGAAAGTTGATTTACGTTTCAGAGAGAGAGCAACTGAGCGTGGAAGATCATCTCCTCCAAAATCTTCTGCTCCTCCTCCTCGTCAACTGTCACCATCTAAAGATGAGCCCATGCAACTTGGCCGTTCCCGTTTAACTCCTGCTGAGCGCCGAAGACGTCTCTCTGAGTCTCTTTGCCTTTACTGTGCAGCTCCGTCTCACACCATCAATGCCTGTCCCGAACGTCCGCGAAAACTCCAAACCCTAGCTCGCCCAGGAGAGGGCCGGCTAGGAATAATGATCTCCTCTCCATCTCCTCATGATTGTAATCTCCCAGTGTCGCTCCAAATTGCTCAACGTTATCGGAACGTCATTGCCCTCCTTGATTCCGGAGCAGCTGGGAACTTTATTACTGAAGCCTATGTTAAACGGTGGTCCCTACCCACCGAGAGACTTCCTTCGTCCATCTCCTTAACTGCCGTGGATGGCAGTAAAATTTTTGATACAGTTATTGCTCTAAGGACTCTACCAGTTCGTCTGAGAGTGGGAGTTCTTCATTCCGAACTTATTTCACTTTTAGTGATTCCAAGAGCCACACATCCTGTGGTCCTGGGCCTTCCATGGCTCCGTCTTCACAATCCTACAATTGATTGGACGACTACGCAAATCCTGGCATGGGGTTCCTCCTGTGCTGAGACATGTTTGTTTAAAGTATTGCCTGTCTGTTCTTCCTCCCCCAGGTCGTCTGATGTTCCACCTCCTCCATATCAAGATTTCACGGATGTGTTCAGTAAAGCTTCTGCTGATATCCTTCCTCCTCATAGAGAATGGGACTGTCCGATTGATCTCGTTCCAGGGAAGGTTCCACCTCGAGGCCGAACTTATCCGTTGTCTCTGCCTGAGACGCATTCTATGGAGGAATATATTAAAGAGAACCTAGCAAAGGGGTTCATTCGACCTTCTTCTTCTCCAGCCGGCGCAGGCTTCTTTTTTGTAAAAAAGAAAGATGGTGGTCTGCGGCCGTGCATCGACTACAGAGGTTTGAACGACATTACCATCAAGAACCGTTATCCTTTACCCCTGATTACTGAGCTCTTTGACAGAGTTAGCGGAGCTACCATCTTTACAAAGCTGGACTTGCGAGGTGCATACAATCTCATCCGGATCCGTGAGGGTGACGAGTGGAAGACCGCCTTTAACACCCGTGACGGACATTATGAGTACCTCGTCATGCCCTTCGGATTGAGCAATGCTCCAGCTGTCTTCCAGCATTTTGTCAATGAGATCTTCAGAGACATTCTATACCGTCATGTCGTGGTCTATCTAGACGATATCCTCATTTTTGCCAACGATTTAGAGGAACATCGTTTTTGGGTTAAAGAGGTTCTGTCCCGTCTCCGTGTCAATCATCTCTATTGCAAATTAGAAAAATGCGTCTTTGAAGTCAAGTCCATTCCGTTTCTAGGGTACATTGTGTCCGGTTCCGGACTAGAGATGGATCCTGAGAAACTACAAGCAATCCAAAATTGGCCGGTACCCTTAACCCTCAAAGGGGTCCAGAGGTTCTTAGGGTTCGCCAACTATTACCGAAAGTTTATACGAGACTTTTCCACCATTGTGGCGCCTATAACTGCTTTCACTTAGAAGGGTGCTAACCCGTCCAAGTGGTCTGAAGAAGCCATGCAAGCATTTCATCTTTTAAAACAAAGGTTCATCTCTGCGCCTGTTCTGAAACAGCCTGACATCGACTCTCCTTTCATCTTAGAGGTGGATGCCTCCTCCGTTGGAGTAGGAGCGGTGTTATATCAGAGGGCTAAAGATGGCCATTTACACCCTTGCAGTTTCTTCTCCCGGAAGTTCTCCCCAGCTGAGCGCAACTATGCCATTGGCGACCAGGAGTTGCTAGCCATCAAGCTCGCTCTAGAAGAGTGGAGGTATCTGTTGGAGGGAGCTTCTCATTCAATCACCATACTTACAGACCACAAGAACCTTTTATACCTGAAGGGCGCACAATGTCTCAACCCTCGTCAGGCCAGATGGGCACTTTTCTTTTCCAGGTTCGACTTTAAACTCCAGTTCTGTCCGGGCTCTCAGAATCGCAAGGCCGATGCCCTTTCCCGCTCATGGGAGCAAGAAAATGAGTCAGAGTCTTCAGACAAGCATCCTATTATAAATCCGTTGGCATTCTCCACGGTAGGGATGGACTCTACGCCCCCATCAGGGAAAAGTTTTGTGAAGCCGATGCTAAGGAAGAAGCTCATGCATTGGGCCCATGCTTCCCGTTTTGCCGGACATACAGGTATCCAAAAAACCCTGGAGTTTATCTCTAGGTCCTATTGGTGGCCAACTCTGAAAAAGGACGTCTTGGAGTTTATTGCATCTTGCCCAAAGTGTGCCCAACATAAAGTATCCCGCCAGTCGCCTGCGGGGCAACTGGTTCCACTATCCGTTCCCCGTCGACCATGGACCCACTTGTCGATGGATTTCATTACAGACTTACCCATGTGCAACAAGTTCAATACCATCTGGGTGGTAGTTGACCGGTTCACCAAGATGGCACACTTCATTCCTCTCACCGGCCTTCCGTCAGCTTCCAAGTTGGCTCAAGTATTCATACAAGAGATCTTCCGACTCCACGGTCTTCCTGAAGAAATTATCTCAGATCGAGGAGTTCAATTCACAGCCAAATTCTGGCAAAGTTTATGTCAAGTCCTCCAAGTCAAGCTAAAGTTTTCCACGGCTTACCATCCTCAGACGAATGGTCAAACCGAGAGGGTGAATCAGGACTTGGAGGCCTTCCTCCGCATCTATGTGTCCTCCTCTCAAGATGACTGGGTTCAATTACTTCCCTGGGCCGAGTTCTGTCATAACAACCAGTATCATTCTTCATCTGCTTCAACACCATTCTTCACTAACTTTGGATTCCACCCTAAAGTCCCTGAGTTCCAACCGCTTCCAGCAACTTCTGTTCCCGCAGTGGATATCACCTTGCATCAGTTTGCCAATATCTGGAAGAGCGTACGATCAGCTCTGCTCAAGGCATCGTTCAGGTACAAGAAGTTTGCGGATAAGAAGCGTCGAGCAGTTCCTGCTCTCAAGGTGGGTGATCGGGTATGGTTATCCACGAAGAATTTGAGGTTAAGAGTTCCCAGTATGAAGTTTGCACCTCGCTATATCGGTCCTTTCAAGATTGAACTAGTCATCAATCCTGTTGCTTACAGACTCCAGTTGCCTCCCTTCTTAAAAATACCCAGGACATTCCATGTTTCCCTGTTGAAACCGCTGATCTTGAATCGGTTTCATTCCTCACTTCCTCCAACTCCGAAAGTCCAAACTCAACGAGGCTTTGAGTATGAAGTGGCCAAGATCCTGGACTCACGTCACCGTTACGGTCAACTACAATATCTTATTGACTGGAAGGGTTATGGTCCTGAGGAACGTTCATGGACCAATGCTTCTGATGTCCATGCTCCTGCCTTGGTCCGGAGATTCCATTCCAAGTTTCCTCAAAAGCCAAAGAAGTGTCCTGGGGCCACTCCTAAAGGGGGGGGTGCTGTCACGATCCGGGTATCTGGACGCCATTTCTTACCCATCAGATGCCTCCTAAGGCTGGCTCAGCGCTCCAGGACCGGATCCCATCTGTTATCCTGATGTGTACATTCCTGTATCCTCTCCTGTCACTCTGGGACGCTGTCACAGTAAACGCCATATTACACCTGGCATGGCGTCTCCCGCGGCCTCCGCCGCCGTCCCTGAACTTCTGCATGCAGAGTGTCTGAGTGGCGATTACGTCAGCCGCGGCCTCCGCTGTGTCCGCGTGGTTGGATGTGCATCTGTCAGCCTGGCGCCTCCTGTCTCCGGTGGCCGGCGCCGCCATTACTGTTTTCATTACCACATGGATTACAAACCAAACTTCCCTCCAAGTGTCTGCATGGGCGCAGCCATCTTGGATTCTGTCAGCTGATCATTTCCACCAATCTGTTCTCAGTATTGATAATCTGCATAATTGCCTAGCCAATCCCTTCCTTGCTGCAGGTATAAATACACTGTGCCTGAGCAAGGAAGGCGTCAGTGCTTTGGTTGTCAAACCTAGTTCCTGTTTGTCTCTCTCCTGTGATTGTCTTCCAGGTTCCAGCTCCTGTCTCAAGACTTCTACCATAGAGACCCGCACCAGCATTCCACCTGCGGTGTAGCCTGACTCTTCAATCCATTGTGGATTCATCTGTTTCCAGCTACAACATTACCTGCTTCCAGCTCAGCTTCCAGCAGAGTACAGCTTCCCTTAAAGGGCCGGTGTCCTTTCTACACTTTACCACTCTCCATTATTATTATTTCTCCGCTCTCAAGTTCTACATTTCAGTTCATATTTCATCGCTCCCAAGTTAATTTATTATTTAACTGGTTCCAGCCAGTATCCACTCCGTGCTAACAACAGTCTGGTTCCAGCCAGTATCCACAGCAGCTGTTTTATCTTCAGCAACCCAGCTTTTCCTGGAACACCAGCTGGCACAATCCTGGGTTATCTCCATTGCTACAGTCGGGCCTGGTAAGGACTTTCCATCTAGAAGATCATAAGAACTATCTCACACTACCAGTGCCCTGTGGCTCCTGCCATCCTGTAGTACCCAGGAACTGTATTTATTCTTTGCTGACTTTTACGTTTTCTTTTACTGCTGCTGTGTTGCGGAGTTGTCATAATAAACATCATTGACTTTTATCCAAGTTGTCGTGGTCACGCCTTCGGGCAGTTATTATTCATGTCACTTACATGTCCAGGGGTCTGATACAACCTCCCAGGTTCCGGTACATCTCAGCCCCTACAACTGAGGCTGCCTCCCGTCAGCTCAGGCCCTCAGTTGTGACAGAAAATTAACATTAAAGCACACTGAATGAGCCGAAATTCATATTATAGCACACAGGATGACCCGAAATTCACATTATAGCACACTGAATGACCCAAAATTCACATTAAAGCACACAGGATGACCCGAAATTCATATTACAGCACACAGGATGACCCAAAATTCACATTATAGCACACAGGATGACCCGAAATTCACATTAAAGCACACTGAATGAGCCGAAATTCACATGATAGCACACAGGATGAGTCGAAATTCACATTATAGCACACAGGATGAGCCGAAATTCACATTAAAGCACACTGAATGAGCCGAAATTAACATGATAGCACACAGGATGAGCCGAAATTCACATGATAGCACACAGGATGAGCCGAAAATTAACATTAAAGCACACTGAATGAGCCGAAATTCATATTATAGCACACAGGATGAGCCGAAATTCATATTATAGCACAGAGGATGACCCGAAATTCACATTATAGCACACTGAATGACCCAAAATTCACATTAAAGCACACAGGATGACCCGAAAATTACATTATAGCACACAGGATGACCCGAAATTCACATGATAGCACACAGGATGACCCGAAATTCACATTAAAGCACACTGAATGAGCCGAAATTCACATTAAAGCACACTGAATGAGCCGAAATTCACATGATAGCACACAGGATGAGTCGAAATTCACATTATAGCACACAGGATGACCCGAAATTCACATTAAAGCACACCGAATGAGCCGAAATTAACATGATAGCACACAGGATGAGCCGAAATTCACATTATAGCACACAGGATGACCCGAAAATTAACATTAAAGCACACTGAATGAGCCGAAATTAACATGATAGCACACAGGATGAGCCGAAATTCACATGATAGCACACAGGATGACCCGAAAATTAACATTAAAGCACACTGAATGAGCCGAAATTCATATTATAGCACACAGGATGAGCCGAAATTCATATTATAGCACAGAGGATGACCCGAAATTCACATTAAAGCACACTGAATGAGCCGAAATTCCCATTATAGAACACAGGATGACCCAAAATTCACATTATAGCACACAGGATGACCCGAAATTCACATTAAAGCACACTGAATGAGCCGAAATTAACATGATAGCACACAGGATGAGCCGAAATTCACATGATAGCACACAGGATGACCCGAAAATTAACATTAAAGCACACTGAATGAGCCGAAATTCATATTATAGCACACAGGATGAGCCGAAATTCATATTATAGCACACAGGATGACCCGAAATTCACATTATAGCACACTGAATGACCCAAAATTCACATTAAAGCACACAGGATGACCCGAAATTCATATTACAGCACACAGGATGACCCGAAATTCACATTATAGCACACAGGATGACCCGAAATTCACATTAAAGCACACTGAATGAGCCGAAATTCACATGATAGCACACAGGATGAGTCGAAATTCACATTATAGCACACAGGATGAGCCGAAATTCACATTAAAGCACACTGAATGAGCCGAAATTAACATGATAGCACACAGGATGAGCCGAAATTCACATGATAGCACACAGGATGAGCCGAAAATTAACATTAAAGCACACTGAATGAGCCGAAATTCATATTATAGCACACAGGATGAGCCGAAATTCATATTATAGCACAGAGGATGACCCGAAATTCACATTATAGCACACTGAATGACCCAAAATTCACATTAAAGCACACAGGATGACCTGAAAATTACATTATAGCACACAGGATGACCCGAAATTCACATTATAGCACACAGGATGACCCGAAATTCACATTAAAGCACACTGAATGAGCCGAAATTCACATTAAAGCACACTGAATGAGCCGAAATTCACATGATAGCACACAGGATGAGTCGAAATTCACATTATAGCACACAGGATGACCCGAAATTCACATTAAAGCACACCGAATGAGCCGAAATTAACATGATAGCACACAGGATGAGCCGAAATTCACATTATAGCACACAGGATGACCCGAAAATTAACATTAAAGCACACTGAATGAGCCGAAATTCATATTATAGCACACAGGATGACCAGAAATTCACATTATAGCACAGAGGATGACCCGAAATTCACATTAAAGCACACTGAATGAGCCGAAATTCACATGATAGCACACAGGATGAGTCGAAATTCACATTATAGCACACAGGATGAGCCGAAATTCACATTAAAGCACACAAGATGAGCCGAAATTCACATTATAGCACACAGGATGAGCCGAAATTCACATTATAGCTAGCACACAGGATGAGCCGAAATTCATATTGTAGCACACAGGATGACCCGAAATTCACATTATAGCACACGGGATGACCCAAAATTCACATTAAAGCACACTGAATGAGCCAAAATTCACATATTATATATATATATATATATATATATATATATATATACACACACACTCACAATTGTGGCGGCACTCGGATATAAATACAGTTTTACTACAACAATAGTAGCGGTCGTGACTTGCCTCTGCTCTGTGTATACCCCCCCTATTCTATGTCTCTCTTTCTATGTACCTCCCCCCATTCTATGCCTCTCTTCGTGTATAGTATACCCCCCTATTCTATGCCTCTTTGTGTATAGTAAACCCCCCCTCTCCCCCTATTCCATGCCTCTTTTTGTTTATAGTATTATAATATACCCCGCTACCCCTATCCTATGCCTCTCTTAGGCATAGGGGAAAGGGGGGGTATACTATAAACAAAGAGAGGCATAGAATGGGAGAGAGGAGTATACTATAATAATATAAACATAGAGAGGCATTGAAGAGGGGGAGAGGGGGGGTAGTCTCTTTGTGTGTCGCTGTCTAGTGTTACCTCCCCTTCTCCCTCCTCACCTCTCAGCGGCAGGCAGAAGTTCGGCCTCTTCCCCTTCATCCTCCTCCGACTCCCCAGGGGCCTCCATCACCGGCCGCACCGGGACCTCTGCAGCATCTTCTGCCTCCTCCGCCTCATCGCTGTCCTCCTCACACCCGGCAGTGGCCTCTCCTCCGCCATCGTCTGTGGGTACCGCCGGCAACAGCAGGCCCGTCGCCTCGTCCCCGCAACAGCAGGCTGTCCCTCCTCAGCACTCAGCGGAAGAAGAGGGAGCGTGATGCTGGCATCGCGGTCACGCTCCCGGCAGCAGCAGTAACGCCGCCGAGCACCACAGCGGTTCTTGCTCGGCGGCGTACAGGTGCGCTGGCAGTGGCGGCAGCTCCGGGCAACGGCTGCGGGCGGTCAGGCAGTGGCGGCTGTGGGTGCGTGGGCGGGAGCAATGCCCTGGACGGCGGTGCGGGTGCCCCCCTTAGCTATGCCCGTCACGGCGCCCAGGGCATGTGCCCTGCTCGCCCTACCCAAGTTAAGCCTCTGGATTCGGATAAAGGACTGCTGAGAAGGATACTGATGTTGCTTCCTCAATCCAGTCATCAGAGTCATTTGCCTCAGTCGCAGACGCGAGTGTCGCAGCTTCAGGGAAAATTACTAGCATCTCCATCCAGAAGGAGATTTCAAGTGATTTCTCAGTCTTATTTGAGGATTTCAGTCAGACTACTTCAGAAGGGATAGTTTCTCATCAGCCTGACGTTCCACAAACTAACTCCAATCTAGCTTCTGAGAGTGCATCATCGGTTTCAGCCTCTAAGCTTTCGTCTGATGGTTTACCACCTATTTACTTTGATGGAGATTTATTCCAATATGCCGCACTGGTTGATCAATTTCTCTCTCTGATGGAGTCTGATCCTTCGGGTGCAGTAACTCCTTCCAACGTTACTCAATATCTGTTCCTGGCATTCAGAGGAAGAGCTTTGGAGTGGGCCAACACGCTTTTTGAGAGTAATGATCCTGTGTTCCATGATTTACAGACTTTTAGTAATGCTGTGGTTAAAGAATTTAGTCCTAAACCTTTGGAATCTGACTCGGTAAAAGAATCATGCTCTAAAGGGAATGCAGAAGGAAATTTGTGCTGTCCTCCCAGGGATAATCTAAGTATCTCCTTTGGTAAGAATCCGACCATTAAAATTGCTCATGTAGGAGTCTCTCCTAGCCCAGAGAATTTAAAACTCCAGTGCACTTCCTTTTCATCTGCAAACTGTGTATCTAAGGGAGATTCATATCTTCCATCAGACTTGGACTCAGACTCTGAATTTGATCCAGTTCATGATGCTACTCCTTTCATGGGAGGTCCCATGTTTTCTAAGGAAGTTTTTTCTTTACAGGAGATTCCGCTCTCCCCGGTCAAAACCAAATGTTCCCGTAAGAAGAAGAGGCATCGACGAAGGTCCTAAGTTCTTCTGTATGAATTTCTCAAGTTCCTCTAAGATTCAAGATGGGTGTCCGGAGTCCACCCTTGAAGAGGGGGGTACTGTCACAATCCTGACTGTAGTTTTCATTAGAGATGAGCGGGTTCGGTTTCTCTGAATCCGAACCCGCCAGAACTTCATGTTTTTTTTCACGGGTCCGAGCGACTCGGATCTTCCCGTCTTGCTCGGTTAACCCGAGCGCGCCCGAACGTCATCATGACGCTGTCGGATTCTCGCGAGGCTCGGATTCTATCGCGAGACTCGGATTCTATATAAGGAGCCGCGCGTCGCCGCCATTTTCACACGTGCATTGAGATTGATAGGGAGAGGACGTGGCTGGCGTCCTCTCCGTTTAGACACTTGATTTACTAATTTTGGGGAGCATTAGGAGTACTCAGTAGTGTACAGTGCAGAGTTTTGCTGATAGTGACCAGTGACCACCACTTTTATTTATAATCCGTTCTCTGCCTGAAAAAAGCGATACACAGCACACAGTGACTCAGTCACATACCATATCTGTGTGCACTGCTCAGGCTCAGGCCAGTGTGCTGCATCATCTATTATCTATATATAATATTATATATCTGTCTGACTGCTCAGCTCACACAGCTTATAATTGTGGGGGAGACTGGGGAGCACTACTGCAGTGCCAGTTATAGGTTATAGCAGGAGCCAGGAGTACATAATATATTATATAGTGAGTGACCACCAGACACACAGTGCAGTTTATTTAATATATCCGTTCTCTGCCTGAAAAAAGCGATACACACAGTGACTCAGTCAGTCACATACCATATCTGTGTGCACTGCTCAGGCTCAGGCCAGTGTGCTGCATCATCTATATATATTATATATCTGTCTGACTGCTCAGCTCACACAGCTTATAATTGTGGGGGAGACTGGGGAGCACTACTGCAGTGCCAGTTATAGGTTATAGCAGGAGCCAGGAGTACATAATATTATATTAAAATTAAACAGTGCACACTTTTGCTGCAGGAGTGCCACTGCCAGTGTGACTAGTGACCAGTGACCTGACCACCAGTATATAATATTAGTAGTATACTATCTCTTTATCAACCAGTCTATATTAGCAGCAGACACAGTACAGTGCGGTAGTTCACGGCTGTGGCTACCTCTGTGTCGGCACTCGGCAGCCCGTCCATAATTGTATATACCACCTAACCGTGGTTTTTTTTTCTTTCTTTATACATACATACTAGTTACGAGTATACTATCTCTTTATCAACCAGTCTATATATTAGCAGCAGACACAGTACAGTGCGGTAGTTCACGGCTGTGGCTACCTCTGTGTCGGCACTCGGCAGCCCGTCCATAATTGTATATACCACCTAACCGTGGTTTTTTTTTCTTTCTTTATACATACATACTAGTTACGAGTATACTATCTCTTTATCAACCAGTCTATATATTAGCAGCAGACACAGTACAGTGCGGTAGTTCACGGCTGTGGCTACCTCTGTGTCGGCACTCGGCAGCCCGTCCATAATTGTATATACCACCTAACCGTGGTTTTTTTTTCTTTCTTTATACATACATACTAGTTACGAGTATACTATCTCTTTATCAACCAGTCTATATATTAGCAGCAGACACAGTACAGTGCGGTAGTTCACGGCTGTGGCTACCTCTGTGTCGGCACTCGGCAGCCCGTCCATAATTGTATATACCACCTAACCGTGGTTTTTTTTTTCTTTCTTTATACATACATACTAGTTACGAGTATACTATCTCTTTATCAACCAGTCTATATATTAGCAGCAGACACAGTACAGTGAGGTAGTTCACGGCTGTGGCTACCTCTGTGTCGGCACTCGGCAGCCCGTCCATAATTGTATATACCACCTAACCGTGGTTTTTTTTTCTTTCTTTATACATACATACTAGTTACGAGTATACTATCTCTTTATCAACCAGTCTATATATTAGCAGCAGACACAGTACAGTGCGGTAGTTCACGGCTGTGGCTACCTCTGTGTCGGCACTCGGCAGCCCGTCCATAATTGTATATACCACCTAACCGTGGTTTTTTTTTTCTTTCTTTATACATACATACTAGTTACAAGTATACTATCTCTTTATCAACCAGTCTATATATTAGCAGCAGACACAGTACAGTGCGGTAGTTCACGGCTGTGGCTACCTCTGTGTCGGCACTCGGCAGCCCGTCCATAATTGTATATACCACCTAACCGTGGGGTTTTTTTCTTTCTTTATACATACATACTAGTTACGAGTATACTATCTCTTTATCAACCAGTCTATATATTAGCAGCAGACACAGTACAGTGCGGTAGTTCACGGCTGTGGCTACCTCTGTGTCGGCACTCGGCAGCCCGTCCATAATTGTATACTAGTATCCAATCCATCCATCTCCATTGTTTACCTGAGATGCCTTTTAGTTGTGCCTATTAAAATATGGAGAACAAAAATGTTGAGGTTCCAAAATTAGGGAAAGATCAAGATCCACTTCCACCTCGTGCTGAAGCTGCTGCCACTAGTCATGGCCGAGACGATGAAATGCCAGCAACGTCGTCTGCCAAGGCCGATGCCCAATGGCATAGTACAGAGCATGTCAAAACCAAAACACCAAATATCAGTAAAAAAAGGACTCCAAAACCTAAAATAAAATTGTCGGAGGAGAAGCGTAAACTTGCCAATATGCCATTTACCACACGGAGTGGCAAGGAACGGCTGAGGCCCTGGCCTATGTTCATGGCTAGTGGTTCAGCTTCACATGAGGATGGAAGCACTCAGCCTCTCGCTAGAAAACTGAAAAGACTCAAGCTGGCAAAAGGCAAAGCACCGCAAAGAACTGTGCGTTCTTTGAAATCCCAAATCCACAAGGAGAGTCCAATTGTGTCGGTTGCGATGCCTGACCTTCCCAACACTGGACGTGAAGAGCATGCGCCTTCCACCATTTGCACGCCCCCTGCAAGTGCTGGAAGGAGCACCCGCAGTCCAGTTCCTGATAGTCAGATTGAAGATGTCAGTGTTGAAGTACACCAGGATGAGGAGGATATGGGTGTTGCTGGCGCTGGGGAGGAAATTGACCAGGAGGATTCTGATGGTGAGGTGGTTTGTTTAAGTCAGGCACCCGGGGAGACACCTGTTGTCCGTGGGAGGAATATGGCCGTTGACATGCCAGGTGAAAATACCAAAAAAATCAGCTCTTCGGTGTGGAGGTATTTCACCAGAAATGCGGACAACAGGTGTCAAGCCGTGTGTTCCCTTTGTCAAGCTGTAATAAGTAGGGGTAAGGACGTTAACCACCTCGGAACATCCTCCCTTATACGTCACCTGCAGCGCATTCATAATAAGTCAGTGACAAGTTCAAAAACTTTGGGTGACAGCGGAAGCAGTCCACTGACCAGTAAATCCCTTCCTCTTGTAACCAAGCTCACGCAAACCACCCCACCAACTCCCTCAGTGTCAATTTCCTCCTTCCCCAGGAATGCCAATAGTCCTGCAGGCCATGTCACTGGCAATTCTGACGAGTCCTCTCCTGCCTGGGATTCCTCCGATGCATCCTTGCGTGTAACGCCTACTGCTGCTGGCGCTGCTGTTGTTGCCGCTGGGAGTCGATGGTCATCCCAGAGGGGAAGTCGTAAGCCCACTTGTACTACTTCCAGTAAGCAATTGACTGTTCAACAGTCCTTTGCGAGGAAGATGAAATATCACAGCAGTCATCCTACTGCAAAGCGGATAACTGAGGCCTTGGCATCCTGGGTGGTGAGAAACGTGGTTCCGGTATCCATCATTACTGCAGAGCCAACTAGAGACTTGTTGGAGGTACTGTGTCCCCGGTACCAAATACCATCTAGGTTCCATTTCTCTAGGCAGGCGATACCGAAAATGTACACAGACCTCAGAAAAAGAGTCACCAGTGTCCTAAAAAATGCAGCTGTACCCAATGTCCACTTAACCACGGACATGTGGACAAGTGGAGCAGGGCAGGGTCAGGACTATATGACTGTGACAGCCCACTGGGTAGATGTATGGACTCCCGCCGCAAGAACAGCAGCGGCGGCACCAGTAGCAGCATCTCGCAAACGCCAACTCTTTCCTAGGCAGGCTACGCTTTGTATCACCGCTTTCCAGAATACGCACACAGCTGAAAACCTCTTACGGCAACTGAGGAAGATCATCGCGGAATGGCTTACCCCAATTGGACTCTCCTGTGGATTTGTGGCATCGGACAACGCCAGCAATATTGTGTGTGCATTAAATCTGGGCCAATTCCAGCACGTCCCATGTTTTGCACATACCTTGAATTTGGTGGTGCAGAATTTTTTAAAAAACGACAGGGGCGTGCAAGAGATGCTGTCGGTGGCCAGAAGAATTGCGGGACACTTTCGGCGTACAGGCACCACGTACAGAAAACTGGAGCACCACCAAAAACTACTGAACCTGCCCTGCCATCATCTGAAGCAAGAAGTGGTAACGAGGTGGAATTCAACCCTCTATATGCTTCAGAGGTTGGAGGAGCAGCAAAAGGCCATTCAAGCCTATACAATTGAGCACGATATAGTAGGTGGAATGCACCTGTCTCAAGTGCAGTGGAGAATGATTTCAACGTTGTGCAAGGTTCTGATGCCCTTTGAACTTGCCACACGTGAAGTCAGTTCAGACACTGCCAGCCTGAGTCAGGTCATTCCCCTCATCAGGCTTTTGCAGAAGAAGCTGGAGGCATTGAAGAAGGAGCTAAAAGGGAGCGATTCCGCTAGGCATGTGGGACTTGTGGATGCAGCCCTTAATTCGCTTAACAAGGATTCACGGGTGGTCAATCTGTTGAAATCAGAGCACTACATTTTGGCCACCGTGCTCGATCCTAGATTTAAAGCCTACCTTGGATCTCTCTTTCCGGCAGACACAGGCCTGCTGGGGTTGAAAGACCTGCTGGTGACAAAATTGTCAAGTCAAGCGGAACGCGACCTGTCAACATCTCCTCCTTCACATTCTCCCGCAACTGGGGGTGCGAGGAAAAGGCTCAGAATTCCGAGCCCACCCGCTGGCGGTGATGCAGGGCAGTCTGGAGCGACTGCTGATGCTGACATCTGGTCCGGACTGAAGGACCTGACAACGATTACGGACATGTCGTCTACTGTCACTGCATATGATTCTCTCAACATTGATAGAATGGTGGAGGATTATATGAGTGACCGCATCCAAGTAGGCACGTCACACAGTCCGTACTTATACTGGCAGGAAAAAGAGGCAATTTGGAGGCCCTTGCACAAACTGGCTTTATTCTACCTAAGTTGCCCTCCCACAAGTGTGTACTCCGAAAGAGTGTTTAGTGCCGCCGCTCACCTTGTCAGCAATCGGCGTACGAGGTTACATCCAGAAAATGTGGAGAAGATGATGTTCATTAAAATGAATTATAATCAATTCCTCCGCGGAGACATTGACCAGCAGCAATTGCCTCCACAAAGTACACAGGGAGCTGAGATGGTGGATTCCAGTGGGGACGAATTGATAATCTGTGAGGAGGGGGATGTACACGGTGATATATCGGAGGGTGAAGATGAGGTGGACATCTTGCCTCTGTAGAGCCAGTTTGTGCAAGGAGAGATTAATTGCTTCTTTTTTGGGGGGGGTCCAAACCAACCCGTCATATCAGTCACAGTCGTGTGGCAGACCCTGTCACTGAAATGATGGGTTGGTTAAAGTGTGCATGTCCTGTTTTGTTTATACAACATAAGGGTGGGTGGGAGGGCCCAAGGACAATTCCATCTTGCACCTCTTTTTTCTTTTCTTTTTCTTTGCATCATGTGCTGATTGGGGAGGTTTTTTTTGGAAGGGACATCCTGCGTGACACTGCAGTGCCACTCCTAGATGGGCCCGGTGTTTGTGTCGGCCACTAGGGTCGCTAATCTTACTCACACAGTCAGCTACCTCATTGCGCCTCTTTTTTTCTTTGCGTCATGTGCTGTTTGGGGAGGTTTTTTTGGAAGGGACATCCTGCGTGACACTGCAGTGCCACTCCTAGATGGGCCCGGTGTTTGTGTCGGCCACTAGGGTCGCTAATCTTACTCACACAGCTACCTCATTGCGCCTCTTTTTTTCTTTGCGTCATGTGCTGTTTGGGGAGGGTTTTTTGGAAGGGACATCCTGCGTGACACTGCAGTGCCACTCCTAGATGGGCCCGGTGTTTGTGTCGGCCACTAGGGTCGCTAATCTTACTCACACAGCTACCTCATTGCGCCTCTTTTTTTCTTTGCGTCATGTGCTGTTTGGGGAGGGTTTTTTGGAAGGGCCATCCTGCGTGACACTGCAGTGCCACTCCTAGATGGGCCCGGTGTTTGTGTCGGCCACTAGGGTCGCTAATCTTACTCACACAGCTACCTCATTGCGCCTCTTTTTTTCTCTGCGTCATGTGCTGTTTGGGGAGGGTTTTTTGGAAGGGCCATCCTGCGTGACACTGCAGTGCCACTCCTAGATGGGCCCGGTGTTTGTGTCGGCCACTAGGGTCGCTAATCTTACTCACACAGCTACCTCATTGCGCCTCTTTTTTTCTTTGCGTCATGTGCTGTTTGGGGAGGGTTTTTTGGAAGGGCCATCCTGCGTGACACTGCAGTGCCACTCCTAGATGGGCCCGGTGTTTGTGTCGGCCACTAGGGTCGCTAATCTTACTCACACAGCTACCTCATTGCGCCTCTTTTTTTCTTTGCGTCATGTGCTGTTTGGGGAGGGTTTTTTGGAAGGGACATCCTGCGTGACACTGCAGTGCCACTCCTAGATGGGCCCGGTGTTTGTGTCGGCCACTAGGGTCGCTTATCTTACTCACACAGCGACCTCGGTGCAAATTTTAGGACTAAAAATAATATTGTGAGGTGTGAGGTATTCAGAATAGACTGAAAATGAGTGTAAATTATGGTTTTTGAGGTTAATAATACTTTGGGATCAAAATGACCCCCAAATTCTATGATTTAAGCTGTTTTTTAGTGTTTTTTGAAAAAAACACCCGAATCCAAAACACACCCGAATCCGACAAAAAAAATTCGGTGAGGTTTTGCCAAAACGCGTTCGAACCCAAAACACGGCCGCGGAACCGAACCCAAACCCAAAACCCGAAAAATTTCAGGCGCTCATCTCTAGTTTTCATATTTGGTGACTTACCTCTGCCATCTCGGTCTTGGATCCTGCATCTTTCTGCTCACTGGGATTAATAGCTTGCCAATACCATGAGTTTCCTGAGTTCTCTGCCTGGAAGGTAATAGTTAATGAGCTCCACCTTTGGTGATCTCCTGTGTGAGTCTGAATTCAGCAATCTGAAGTTTAGGCCTAAAAGCCAGCATCCTATGTTTTGCAGAAGTTCAGGCTTCAGTGCTCTCTCGGCCTGCTAGGCCTCACTCCACATCACAGCCTATGCTAGAGTACTCACATGACAGTGACTATTCACATAGTTCCCCAGTTGCCCGCACAGACTGCACTAACGCCAGGTTCACAAAATCACAGTCATGACATAGGAGTTGAAACACTTCTGGATGGAGGCCCCACTCGCCGGCATGCACATCCTGACGACTGAGAAAGTCCGCTTCCCAATTCAGGACTCCCGGAATGAATATTGCCG